>NC_044285.2:41292365-43786561 GCF_004027225.2 Strigops habroptila | reverse complement strand
TTCCCTGATCCAGCAGAGCAGTGGCTTCTTTGTGTTGAGTTGAGCTGCTGCCACTGCTGCCTGCCCCTCACTGCCGTCGCCTTCTTTCGGTCCTCTGCTGGGGGTGCCAGGCTCAGACATCAAGCCTGGCAGAGCTGTTGGCCTGGATGCTGCTCGGTGCTTGCTGGCAGAAGCTGCCCTAAGGAGACAGTACAAACCAGTTCCCAGTCAGCTACTTGCACATCCATTTTCCGTGGGGCTTGCTGGGAGTGGTTTATCTGCTTCTGAAATGTTTAATTTTCAACCTGATCTGTGGTTCAGTAGGATGAAAGATGATTTCTTGTAGGAGGTTAGGATGTGCCATGCTAAGTGCTGTGCTGGCTGCCTCAGGGATCGGTTTTGGTTGACCACAGTCTCTCACAGAGTCAAAGGGATTAACAAAACCTCATTATTTCTTTTTTGTTTTTCCCCAGAAATTTGGGCCACAACCAGTTAATGTCACTGTTTTGAGGAGAGTGAAGTGATGCACTCGCCCTCCCATGTAGGTCTTGAATGTCTGAGAAGGGAAGTTGATCCTTTTACTGAACCCTGAAGCAACATGAGTGCTCCAGGAAATGTTCTAACACAGCAAATGTGATGAGCTGAGTGTTGCTGTTATCCACTCTCCGCATTTCCAAATGCGACTGTCGGAAGTGCTTGTCTTTGCTGCCAAGTACCTGAGCTGGCAAGATAAATGTGACCTTTGAAGTGTAGCTTGCTTTGTTTTGGGCTCATGGTTTTTTTTGTTATTTGCTTGTTGGGTTAAAGAATCCCAGACTGGTTTGGGTTAGAAGGGACCTTAAAGCTCATCCAGTTCCAACCCCCTGCCATGGGCAGGGATGCCTTCTGCTAGAGTAGGTTGTTCAAAGTGCGCACTGAAGCCAGGTCATGGGGATCTTCTCACCCAACACCCCCAAGTCCTTCTCCTCAGGGCTGCTCCATCCAGTCTCCCCCAGCCTGTGTTTGTGCTGGGGATTGCCCCTATCCAAGGGCCTTGTTGAGCTCCATGAGGTTCAGATGTTCCCACCTCTCCAGCCTGTCCATGTTCCTCGAGATCCCATCCCTTCTCTCCAGCATGTTAACTGCACCACACAGCTCGGTGTCCTTGGCAAACCTGCTGAGGGTGCTTGATCCCACTGTCCACCGGGTGGTCCATCCATCAAATTCCTGTATCTCCATGTTGTTATGTATTTATTTGTTTTTTAGCAAGAGAGAAATGATGATGATAAACAAATAGGGGTCAATGTAAGCAGCTTCAGGAAGAAACTCTACTACTTTGAATCTCCTCATCCTGCAGGAGGACACTGAAGTTTTGCACATTTTGTAATATGAGGCAATTAGAACAAAAAATATCCCGTTAGGGCCTAGAATAATGCAGCATGACATGGAAGAGGCAGGTTCCTGCAACCCCCAGCGACAGGAATTCAGATTTCCCTGTACTCATGGTGCTCTGTATTGTATTTTTCTCTCTCTTTTTACTACTTTGAGTAACTGGGAAAACCAAAGAGCTGCGTTTATTTTGGGAAGGTTGGGATCACTCTTTGTTCTACAAGCAGCAGAAAAAGCAAGCATTAGAGGATGGTGTTAAAATAGCACCCTGCACCTCTCTTTTAGAATATCAAAGTCTTTTCTGCTATTCAAAAGGGAAGCAGAACAAAAACACTGTGGGCAATATTTTATAATGGAACAATGAGCCTGAATAGATACATTTTAAACCCCTTGTTTCATAAATTTTTCAAAGAATCTTCACAGATTTAAACTTTATTTTTTTATCATTGTTTTCCTTAGTATGCATCAACTTTCAAGTTTGATGATGACACTGTGAAATAAGTAGAATTTCAGATGTGAAGGATGTTGTTATCAGTATGCAGTGGCACTTTTATATACTGACTATAACGAAGCCTGTCCACATCACTTTTCTTGGTGGTTTTTATTTCTGCACCTAAAAAGAAAAAGAATAAATGTACCTTTAGCTCAATAGATACTTTTTTTTATAAGATCAGCAGTGATTGCTGGATGTCAGGCTCCTCTGGACATACCCCGTGATGTGTGGTGACTAGTGAAGAGCCATATCCCTCCATTCTCACAAAGGCATCTGTAATGGAATAGGGTTTGGTGTGGTCAAAGGGCACTTTCTGCAACGTGTTGTTTTCTGGTGTCGCAATGTTCTTTATCCTTTCCAATTCATCTTGTTGTCATAGTGTTTCATAGAATCCCAGCCTGGTTTGTGTTGGAAGGGATGTTAAAGCTCATCCGGTTCCAACCCCTGCCCCGGGCAGGGACACCTTCCACTAGAGCAGGTTGCTCCAAGCCCCTGTGTCCAACCTGGCCTTGAACACTGCCAGGGATGGGGCAGCCACAGCTTCTCTGGGCACCCTGTGCCAGCGCCTCAGCACCCTCACAGGGAAGAGCTTCTGCCTCAGAGCTCATCTCAGTCTCCCCTCTGCCAGGTTAAAGCCATTCCCCTTGTCCTGTCCCTACAGGCCCTTGTCCAAAGCCCCTCTCCAGGTTTCCTGGAGCCCCTTTAGGCACTGGAGCTGCTCTAAGGTGTCCCCTTCAGGAGCCTTCTCTTCTCCAGGCTGCCCCAGCCCAGCTCTCTCAGCCTGGCTCCAGAGCAGAGCTGCTCCAGCCCTCGCAGCAGCTCCGTTTGGTTCAATGCAGCAACAAGCTCTGCTGGTGCTCAGAGCCTGCAGTTGTCTTGGATGTTCTTGAGTGACAACCTTTAGCGTTTTTTTTTTTGATACTACTTTAAAATGTTAAACAAACAGCCACAGATGAATATACTGCTTTTGAATATCTTCAAAGCAGCACATAATGACCTGCCACTGAATCTTGCATGCAAGTCTTCTCGGAGGTAGTGCAGACATCTGGCTGAATGGTTGGAGAAGGTTCTGCCATGCAAAGCAGTTTCCCACATACTGGGAATAATCCCGTTTGGCGATCACAGTAAATCAATGGTCTAGCTTGTCTGCCTCCACTTTCAAACTGGTGATTTCCAGTTATTTACAATGTTGTGTTAATTGAATTTTCTTAATAGTAATAAATAATATCTGGTCATATGTTGACTTTCACAACTTTATTTTACAGTGGGCATTAGTGCAGCATAGCTGATCAGAGCTGTGTGATGCAGAGAGGGAAGGTGGAAGAGTAAAAGCGATGATAGTTCAGCTCCTTGTGCAGTCTTCTGTGTTATAGACATGTCTCTTTAAAATCAGATTAGGGGTATTTCTGCAGTTCTGAAACATACCAGCTACTTTCAAACACCCATTTTTGGCTTATTGCTTAGAATTAAATGTAGTAGATATAAATGAAGTTGAGCCTCGTGCTTTTAGCTGATCTGAACTACTCCCTCTATGACTATAGAGCTGGTTTTGCCATTCCATAGTCCCTCATTAGGTGGACCGTAAAGGCTGCAGAGTCATCTAGCTTTCAGATTAGAACATACCATGTTTTCATTTGGCAGGCTGAAAACAGATTTGTTATTTCCCATTCTTTCTCGGGGCAGAGCAGCCATGAGCAGTAGGTGTGCCCTGATTTCTCAGGTTGTTTTCTGTTACATTTTAATACTAAGATTAGAGGGGTGGTGGTGATGGTTTTTTGGTGGGTTTGGTTTGTTGGGTTTTTTGGTTTTTTTTTTTTGGTTGTTTGGTTTTTTGGTGTTGGTTTTTGTTTTTTGTTAATTCTTCTGGCCTGATTTCTGAGTGGAAAGGGCAGTCTGTCAGTCGGCACAGAGCGTGCTCACAGCATCAGGCCCTGTGCTGAAGCACCGCATCTCTGCGAAGCGGGGAGGTGGGGTACCAGCTCGATCCACGTTAGCTCTGCTGCTTTCTTACAGCCACTATAAATACTGCTGTGATTGGCATGGTAAAGGGTTGTATTTTTGGTACTGCAGGTACACACAGGGCTGCAGTTTAACATAATCACGTGCTGCTCATTTCCAAATGAATGGTTCTCACCTTGACATTTTCGTACCTGCATTTTCAGCTGCCTGGGACTGCAGGGAGCACAGTGGACGGTGGGCAGGGGACCCTTCCCCCTGTCCCTGCCTGCCTCGCCATGGGGACAGGCAGGAGTGAAGGGAGGGATGCTCCAGAGGAGGGATGAACATGAGAGAAGATAAAAACCTGCCTGTGTGAGGTCGTGTGCTGGTGAGGGTGCTGCTGCTGCTGAGCACTGCCACGCTCGCTGCGCTGGGTGCCCTGTGTGCTCCTTGCAGATGAGCCCTGGGAACAGATTCAGATGTATTGTTTGCCCAGCCTCATCTCGGTCTCGCTCTGCACATCCATCTCCTGTGTTTGGCTCGCTAATCTGATTTATCAGCTATCTCCCTGCAAAGTACAGGATTAACTTTTATGTACTGTTTTGAGCATTATACACTACTTACGTTCAGGATGCTTTGCAAGGTAAATAAGGCGTGCTCCAGTAGCAGGTATGCATTAATAGTCCCTGGTGCTTTCATCTAACAGCTTGTTCTGTAAAAATGTTCCCCGTTGCAGTTTCCAAACCCCCTTTATTTTGTACAGCTCTTGAACATGGCAAGTTTCAAGATCATCTCCATGTAGTTCTGGTGTTTATTTGTGGTCACTAAGCCACACCTCTGACAGGCTCTTTCTGTTTGTGATGAGAACATATTTTTCCCCAAGATTGAGTTGACTGAACCCATTGCACGTTTCCAGTGGTGTAGCATGTAGTGGGCTGCAGTTTGCTTGCTAATTGCCTTTGGAGTAAGATTAGAAAGGAAAAAAAACCCAAAACGTTGCAAAATTAAAAGATCATTTAAACTATAGCCCTTTGTTCTACCTTGTAGTTAACATTCCAAACAGCGATGTACAAACTGCATCATTTGTTTTGCTAAAATGTACCCAGCGAGGAGCCATCTGTGTAATAGTTGACATTATTTATACTCAAAGGAGACATTGCACTAGCTAGAAGAGCCCCTGCTCCCAGCTAACCATTTCCAGTGTGACTCTGAATTATTGATTTCCGTTCATTCTCTATTAGCCTCTTATGAGTTCACGTGCCGCTTTCAGCTCGCTTCTCGTGTTGGCGTACTTCTAATTTTCCAGCCTGAATGGTGATTTACTGCAAAGATGTTGGAATGAATTGCTCTCCACTGAATATCTGAAAGCCTCTTCTGACCCAGATAGCCTCTTGCATTTGAAACCTGTGTTGGGAGCTCTGGTACATAACAAGGCCGGGAGCAATGCTTTGGTGATCCTGGAAATGTCCCTTTCCTTTCTGTCCTTCCTGATCCACAGAGTATATGCTGCTATTTCCAGCAAGAGTTTGTGAGATAATGTGCTCGGTGTCTTTGGAGGTGGAATGAATTCTTGTGGGCAGCATGAGTTGGTTTTCTTGTCTGTTTAGGAAGACAACCCATCTTCTGCAAAGTGCCTTGTGTTTACTAGGTAGTGTATCCTATGCAGTTGTGCTTGGTGGCTCGTTCATGCTTACTCTGCTTGAGTGAGTTTTCTTCTGTTCTAAAGTGCATGTTTGCGTATTGTGCAATCATGGAGGAAACCATAGAACTTTACAGGGATGAAGTTCTTGCTAAATGTGCATGTATTTCTGTATTTCAGTTAACTTGCATGGGAAAATTAATTTAGAAAATGTTTGAATTGGGAGCTGTGACCGAGAGATAATTTTTGAGAAAATTATAAAGCAACAGTAGGGTAAAATGCAAAGTGATGTGAATGCCATGAGAAAGCGAAATTACATCTGCTGGGATTGGCTGCTTTTGAAGAGATCTGGTTTGATAAGTCCTGACTACAATATAGTTTTTCACTGGAATGCTAAAAGTATTGCTCTGATACTCTGCTCTGGGTTGTTGACTCATTAAAGATGGTTTTACCAACACCTATGAAAAATGCAATTAGTAGCTTACGACGTCTTGAAATGACACATGTAGTCATTGTTATAGGTTCACAGGGAGCTGGCTGGAAAGCCTGTTCTGCCAGCTGGGACCAGACCCGCATCCCAGCCTGAAAGGGACATGGACCTGCTTGAGTGAGTCCAGAGGAGGCCACAGAGATGCTGCGAGGGCTGGAGCAGCTCTGCTCATGGCAGGGGGTTGAAGCTGGATGAGTTTTAAGGTTCCTTTCAACTCAAACCACTCTGTGATTCCTCCCAGGGTGAGCCCTAACCTTGCTCGGGAGTGAGCGTGCTGAGCCTGCAAAACCTCATTTTTCCTCGTGCTGTTTCAAGGTGATAGTGGGTGAGTTGCATGATCTACTCACCATTTAGCATTTATTTCCCAGCTGAGCCAGAGCCTGTGTTTGTGGATGCCCTTGTGTTTCTTCTTCCTGTGGCTGTATAAGCTGCTGTGCTGAAATCACAGCAGTTGCTTCTCTCAGTGAATGGTGCCCACACGACTCCTGGAGGGGATCCTGCGGGTTGTGGTGTGGGAGGGCCCTGGTGACACTAATGGTGACAACCGCCTCCCCGTGTACCCACAGAGGCGTCAACTGGCAGCTGTAAATCGTGACGTGGGACAGTTGTGCAGTAGCATGCCGGGAATGCTGGTGGGAGCCTGGGATTGACTGGTCCTGGTGAACCCCTGCAAGCATGGCAAAAGACTGCCAAAGCTTCTGGCTCTGTGGGAGATGGTGCTTTAGCATGCCCAAAAGGAGGAGATGCTGATGAAAAGGGGCTTTGAGAAGTTCTTTCCTGATAGCAAAGGCAAAGGATGGCACCTTGCCTCTGGTGTGTGAGCACAGACGTGGCTTGCCCATGGGGTGCTGGTCGGGCACTGGAACAGGCTGCCCAGGGCAGGGCTGGAGTCACCGTCCCTGCAAGTGCTCACACAGCGTGTAGCCGAGGCCTCAGTGCCATGGGTTAGTGGTGGCCTTGGCAGTGCTGGGGTAATGTTTTGACTTGATGATCTTAAAGGTCCTTTCCAACCTGGTTGATTCTGTGATTCTGTGGGGAACTCAGCAGGGACAGGGAGACCCTGTGATTCACCAAGGCACAGTCTCTCCTTGTGGCATAGGGAGGCTGCCTGTGATTAGCCGGGAGCTGCTGCGTTCCCTGTGGGGGCTGCTCTCGGGGCAGAGCTCCTCCTGAGCCTAGCCCTGTAATCCCACGTTCTTCATTTCTAGCCTCAGAGTCCACATCCCCTGCCTGGTGTGCAGTCACAGGAGCTCCTCGATGCTGCTTCCCCATAGCAGTGGTGCCACTCTGCATGAAGTCCCTCCTGGCTGCTGCCATTGACAAGTCTGACTTGAGGCTGGTTTCACCTGCTGGTGTGAGGAGACTGAATAGGATCATACCTGTAACTGCACTAGGACAGAAAGTGTTCTAAATAAAATGTGCTCAGCCTCATCTTCCCTGCCTCTCCCATCTTCACCCTGACTCGCAGGAGCACCATGCCATGTCCAAATGGTCTTCTGAGTAGTCAAATGGTGGGAAAGGGATCTTGTCCAAGTACTGTAGCACCATATAACCAAACTCAAATACGTGCTGTACGTCAGAGGCAACATCTCATCTTCTCTATTAAAGTCTAATTAATTACCATTTCAATAGTGCTAATAGGTGTACGTATTCATCCAGTACATTGAAAAATAATAACAAAGCTTCTTACTATCTAACGGATGATGTTAGAGCTTGTGGATGCAGGCTATTACTATGGGAAGACTGACACATTCATCTGGAATAATTTGCATGGTATATTTCCTGACCTAATCAGGAAAAAAAGTAGGTCAGCTTCCAAGTTTTCTGAAATGGGAATTAAAGCTTTATAGCAAGAACGTCTTTGATAGTTTCACACAAATGGCTGAAACTTGCAAACCTTGCATATTCAAAATGGTTTGCCCCGCAATGATGACTTGGAGATATTTCTAATTAATTTCCATAGTACATCAGCACTGAGTTTCTTTGGCTTTCCCATTATCTCACTGTCTTTTACAATTTAATGGAATTAAAATGCACCGAAAGATGTGGTTTACCAAAAATGGTGTCATCTGAGGAAAGGTGCTTTTAAAAGGTGGTTTTTGAAAAAGTACTTTACAAAAGCCGATGCAAAGAAGTCTGTCTTCAAAAAGCAGTTAGTTCAGCACTGAGCATTCTAGGTGCTTGGCTGTTGCTGGAGAGCATATATAGCATATGTGCCTGTAGAGAATGAACTGCTAGGTGTTAGCCTGGCCAGCAGTTTGCAAAAGTATATCTGTGAAGTAGCTGTGACCATCTCTAAGATGATTTCTGTGTTAAATCAGTGTCCATCCTAACCATCAAAATGATGATCTTCTTTCTGGAGTTTTGATTCCTGGCTATCATAAGTACAAGATGATGTTGGATGGGGCTCTGAGCAACCTGCTCTAGTGGAAGGTGTCCCTGCCCGTGGCAGGGGTTTGGAACTGGATGAGCTTTAAGGTCCCTCCCAACACAAACCAGTCTGGGGTTCTATGTTGAGATGTGTTCCAGGAATATGAACATTGCCATGTTGGGTTTGAGTTGACGTCCATCAGATGCCATGCTCTCAGGTGCATCTGCTCCATAGGCAAAAGTGTGAGTGCAGTGTACGCCGGGATGCTCTGCCAGACGCCAGCCCATCTTCCTTTCCTTCATTAGTGTCATCCAGCTTCTACAGCTGATGTGTCCCATCTCCTGGTTGCTCTGGCTGTAGTGTGGTGGCAGACACAGACCAGCAGTGAGAAGGAAAAATGGAAAGACCACGCTTGGGCTGTGTTGCAGGGAGCTTAGAGACTCTTGCCCCAGCCCTGTGATGGATGGTATAGGGAAGGCACTCAGGATCTGAGCCAGGCACCTCCGTCTCTGTGGTGCTTTATGCTCTGAATAAATGCATTTTTGGTGGACTTCTCTGTGCATTGCTTACTCTCATTTTGAACTGTTCACTTGTGAGAACGCACGTTTGAGCTCTCCTGTTGGGCAGGAATAGATTTTCTTAAAGATTATGAAATTCCTCAATGCTTTCACTGTTCTCTTCAGCTAAACTTCACAGCTGTGGTCTCCTACCCAGCAGATGCTCTGCTGCTAGATGCTCAGATGCTGACTTTTCCAGTACAGCACGTGTTGCTAGTAGCTGGTTGTCAGAACAGTCATGCTTTGTAAGTATTTTCTGAATGAATGGTTATGGTGGGTATGAAGCTTTATTTTAGGTTTTCTGCTGGTTTGCTTTGCCCAGTTAATATCTGACTGTCTTCCACATGTAAAAGATGATACGTAATTCTACTTGAAGAGCAAAGACTTTGTTTTTTCCTGCTTCTGGTTGATTAAAGCGTTGTCTCCTGAACTGGAAACAGTTCTGTATATTCTGAGTCCTTTTGTTTTGTTTCATGAACACCCATGATCCATGAGCTGTGCTCAGTTTGGTAGATATTTATATTAGTAACTTCTGATAGAGTCACAAGCCAGATTTCAGGTAGGGGCTGAGCCTGCTCTGCTTCTGCCCGTGTACGTGGTTGTGAAGCTGGAAGAAACTCTTTATTGTGGGTCTGTTTCTTCCCTGTTTGTGGTTACTTTGTGCAAGGAACTCATGGTTTTATTTTAAAACAAGAAATGTGGTTGGAGAAAATGAAATCAGGGCATGAAGAACATGCTGCGGTTGGAAGGAGTGGCTGCTTGTATTTGCCTGGTGATTTTGTGAAACTTCATACTGGTAATAGAAGTGGATAGCAGGCTGGATATGCCTCGTACCTGAAAAAAAAAATGTTAGCCGAAATCCTGTTTACTCATAATAATCCATTCAAATTCCATTTCAGAAATGAGAATTGTTTTAGTGTTCCTGGGCCTCATTTTTAATATTTGTTTGCAGAAGGAAAATCAGATTGATCTCAGAATAATCAGTTTTCTTTCTATTTAATATGACAATATTTTCTATGTGAAATGACATGTTTTTATAAATGTTGGGCCACTCCAAGTAGTCACAGAATCACAGAACCCCAGCCTGGTTTGGGCTGAAGGGGCCTTAAAGCTCCTCCAGCTCCAACCCCCTGCCACGGGCAGGGACACCTTCCACTAGAGCAGGTTGCTCCAAGCCCCTGTGTCCAACCTGGCCTTGAACACTGCCAGGGATGGGGCAGCCACAGCTTCTCTGGGAAAAGTCTGTGCCAGCGCCTCAGCACCCTCACAGGGAAAAGTTTCTGCCTTATGTCTATCCTAAATCTCCCCTGTTTAAGTTTGAACCCGTCACCCTTCTCCTATCTCTACAGTCCCTGATGAAGAATCCCTCTCCAGCATCCTCGTAGGCTCCCTTCAGATACTGGAAGGTTGCTATGATGTCTCCATGCAGCCTTCTCTTCTCCTAGTCACTTCTCCTAGAGGACATTGCACCTAATATGTGTGTAGGCAGGTAAGAAAGCTACAGGAGTTTGACAAAGAAGAGTGCAAGTGTCTTCCCATCCCTATTCTCAGATGATGGATGGAGTGCAGTGGGGTGGAAGGCCACAGTGCAGCCTTGGGGCATGGTTAAACTCCTCCTTTGGGGGGAGATTTGGCTTGAATTCTGTCCTGGAGCAGATGCCATAGTGCAGCCTCTGAGTAAACCTTGCATTGGTTCAAAGAGGAAAAAATGCTCCCCTAAGCTTTGCAGAGCAAGTGTGCCCATCGCAGTGAATGAGAGGGTGGGCATGGCTGGCTCTTCAAATCTGGGTTTGGAGATTTCTGTTGCCAGAATGCTTTAGAGGGTAAGTAGCATTGCTGCTCATTAATGAGTAAAATTGGAGCTTGCTCAAGTAGTGCTTGGAAATACTAACTATTAGATTTTGGATTCAAGCCCTGGAAGAAAAGTGAGTTTTATGTTAATGCTCCAGTCTTCATTAATAATTCTCTTTCTCTGAAGATAATTCTCCAGTTCAGGAAGTCTGAGCAGCTTTAAGTGGATGGGCCACTCCGAAGGTCAGAGCTGTAAAACAGGAGTCTTTTAGGGTTGTATTAACACTGCAGCGTAAATGCTGGTCCTGAGCTGTTGGAGCGAGGCCAGAGGAGGCCCCGGAGCTGCTGCGAGGGCTGGAGCAGCTCTGCTCTGGAGCCAGGCTGAGAGAGCTGGGCTGGGGCAGCCTGGAGAAGAGAAGGCTCCTGAAGGGGAGACCTTAGAGCAGCTCCAGTGCCTAAAAGGGCTACAAGGATGCTGGAGAGGGACTCCTCGTCAGGGACTGTAGTGATAGGACAAGGGGTGACAGGTTCAAACTGAAACAGGGGAAGTTCAGGTTAGATCTAAGGCAGAAGCTCTTCCCTGTGAGGGTGCTGAGGCGCTGGCACAGGGTGCCCAGAGAAGCTGTGGCTGCCCCATCCCTGGCAGTGTTCAAGGCCAGGTTGGACACAGGGGCTTGGAGCAACCTGCTCTAGTGGAAGGTGTCCCTGCCCGTGGCAGGGGGTTGGAGCTGGATGAGCTTTAAGGTCCCTTCAGCCCAAACCAGGCTGGGGTTCTATGAAACCTGACAGTGTGCCTGTTCTGCAGTTCTGGGCTGATAAGCCTCTGCTTCCCAGAGGTTGGTCACTGGGCACGTACCAGGTACACATCGGCACATATTAATATCCAGCGGACCGGAAGCCTTTAAGGTTTTTCTTTATTCTAATAAAGAAAAACAGTCAAATGTCCTGTAACATTGTTAAACTGTTCAGAGAAAGAACTGGTGAGTGACAAACGCTGTTAGCAGTCTGATCACATGTGATTGGTGAGCAGGTTTCAGAGTAACCAAATAGTTAAGCTGCCCTATAGAGGGATGTGCTTTTTAGATAGAACAAGAAGGCCTACCTCTTTTATAAAATTAGAAGCTGAATGTGCATAGGCATTATATAACTGAAGAGCTGATACTGGCTATGGCAACATGACAGATTAATCTATACTGAAGTCCTTAATTTGTTCTCATTTCTGTCATTCTGGTAGTTTATGGAAACATAAGAAAAGTTTTCAAATTACCTTTAAAATTACCTCCTAACCTGTATGGTTTCTCATCATTCTCTGCTCCCTGAGCCCGAGGTGTTAAAGGGCTCATAATTCAGTATTTCAGGGATTGTCAGTGGCCTCACTGTATGAAATTTTAACTATTCTGAAGGTACTCCTGGCATTCAGTGATTGTATTTGTTCATTTGAATGTAATGAATATTGAATAGCACCTATTATCAGCTTGATATAGAAAATGTATTTAGGTAGTTCCTATGCCTACACTTGGTATAAATTTCACTCTTTTTCTGCTGCCACAAGAGCAGATCAGAGCTTTTGTATTTTATGAAGATGCAGTTCAGAATTTTTAAATTCATGAGAGAGAGTTTCTGCGGGAAGGAGGGAGCCTGGACGTGGCACCCAGAGCAGTGTCAGCCCTGTCCCTCCAGCAAACCCTGCCGTGCTCTTTGAATCACCTTCTCTATGTTACTAACTTGCAGAGATTGCAGCCTGTTTATTATAAGCACAGGAGCTGTTTTCTGAAGGATCTACAGAAGCGGATGATGTAGACAAGATGGGTTCTTTACAATTTGTTTTTACTTCAAGAGCCTGGATTTCAGCTGCTTAATTGATCTCTTATAAAAAACTGATTACCTTGTCTGATAGTATGACAAGTCTGTACTGGACTTTGGCATTACTAAGGGCAGATGCTCCCTGGTCTAAATGCTGTGTGCTTCTAGCAGTTGTCTCTTCAGTAAGTTGGTTCTCATTCCTCAGTGCAGGTATCCGTAAGAATCAGCAGCTCCTGAAAGGAGGCTTCCTTTTGGGGTTTCTGTTTTCCACAGCTCCTGGCAGAGGCTGCCTTTGAACCCAGAGAGACATGGGTCACTGACCCAGCAAAGGCTGTCAACCAAGGTAGCTATTTTGCTGAACACACAGTACATTTGAGATTGGTTGAAACTCCAGTGAAGGTTACTTTTACAATTGCCAAGCAGTTCTTTAGGTCAAGAATAGGGAACTTGCATTTTTACTCTGGTGTGAATGGGAGAATTTTAATCTGACTTTATTCATCATTCTGTGAATTAATGCTTGGAAAGAAGAAATGCCATTGGGAATCTGACCAGATTCATAGAAACTGCTGTACTGTATCTGATGCTGCTATAGCAACATGTGAGTGCAATGAGTTAGAAATCTCCCAGTTATTAGAAAAACTGAATTAAACCAACTATTGAACAAAGATGTGTTTGCATAGCAAGGCCAGGCTCTGCCTTTGCTCCTGGAGTTCTGACCTGGTTTCAGGTAGAGATACCCTTGACTCCTGAGAAGCAGGCTCGATTTAGATAAACAGTTCATCCTATGATGAAGAGTGTAATACTATATGTGCTGTGTTATTGTGTGGAGACTCAGGTTTGTGAACATATATTCAGGCTGCTGAGCATGCTCGAAGCTGCCTTGAAGGATGTTTAAAAGCTAGTGAGGAATGGTAAGAAAAATGAAATTCTCTAGCTGAAGTTCTTCGTGCAATAAAGATGCTTACATGGTTCTAGTTTACGTAATGACAGATGAAACAACAATGCTGTGTAAAAGGAGATTTCTGGAAGGCGAGGAAATGGCAAGAGCCTAACATTAACTACGAGAATCTTACTAATTGTTGTTCATTTCTGACCCACTTTCCTAGTATGTGAGGAGAGGATTGGAGATAACAGATGATGGTTGTGAATATATTCTGAGGCTAAGAATGCTGTGCTGCTTTCCGTCTGCCATACCTCTCTGTTAGGACAAAAAAAGGAGGAGACTTCCTAGGGAGTGTTAATGGGAAGAAATTTCTGGAAGGTGTTTTTTCTTTATGAGGGTCATTTCCTTTGGAAGCCACCCTGCAGCTCCCTGGTGCCAGGAGGAACAGTTCCCTGAACCCTCAGGGCATGAGGAACATCTCATTTTTCTTATGTTGTCAGTGACAAAGTGAGAAGTGGAAGGAGGAAACATGTTGTGATACCGCTTTATATTACTCTTATTTCTCCTGGTCTTTTTTATTTTAAACTTTATAAATGTACCTATTGTATTATCCTTTGTCAGAGATTGCGAACGTGTCTCCAGCCCATCTTTACTGCTGTGATTTTGTAAAGATCAGGTTACAATAGCCATCAAAACATCTGTGGATTTAATGCAGGAGGCTTTGTAGTAAACCTGAAAAACAAAGTTCTGAAAGTAAACTTTGAGCACCGTTTCACCAGAAATGTTGACTGACTTTGCAGTTGACGGGATCGGGAGAATGAGTTCATATCTTGCAGGTTGTTCCTAGCGATTATGAGGATCAGGGGCTGGAGCACCTCCTATGCAAAGACAGGCTGAGAAACTTTGGGATGTTCAGCCCGGAGAACAGAAGCTGCATGGAGACCTCAGAGCAGTTTCCAGTGTCTGACGAGGGCTACAAGGGTGCTGGAGAGAGACTCTTCATCAGGGACTTGTAGCAATAGGACAGGGGGTGATGGGTTCAAACTGAAATGGGAGATTTAAGTTGGATGTAAGGCAGAAGCTCTTCCCCGTGAGGGTGCTGAGGCGCTGGCACAGGGTGCCCAGAGAAGCTGTGGCTGCCCCATGCCTGGCAGTGTTCAAGGCCAGGTTGGACACAGGGGCTTGGAGCAACCTGCTCTAGTGGAAGGTGTCCCTGCCCGTGGCAGGGGGTTGGGGCTGGAGGAGCTTTAAGATCCCTTCCAACACAAACCGTTCTATGATTCTATAATTGCAATTAAACTTAAATTATTCCCTGGACACTTTCTTCTTACAGAGCCTTTGTTTAACTCACCAGATTTGAAACAGTGAATTTCTTCTACATTTGAGTCTTTAGGATTGCATCGGTCTACATCAACTCTTCCTTAAGCAGAGACCCATCCCCAGCCACGGTGCTTGGGCCACTAGACGCTGGGTTTCCTTTGTGAAGCAACTTGCCATGACCCCTCTGCTCTGGCTCTATAGTGTCCTCATTGTACATGCTGTGTGTATTTGTCACATACACAGCGCATGCAATGTGGACATAATGGAGCTCAACTTACGCCTGAGGAGATAAAATCCCTGCAAGATATGTTCTGTGTTTTGGATTGGGGTGTTTTTGTGGTAGGATTTTAGAACCCCGTCAGTGTGTGTGCACACTCTCCTCATGTATTAGATGGGGCCCCAAAATTATTTTGTGGATACAGTTCATCAGTGGAAATAAGGCAGTGGCAAGAATTTGCAGGGTCATTGCAGTTCTCCAGACCTCCCCGTAGACATCCAGAGAAACATATTAGCTGGAATTAAATAGTTCAGAACGCTAACCTGGGCCCCTGATAGTGAGGTTCATACATTATGTTACTGACATTCTTGTTGTGTTGGGATTATTTATTTATTTTTGCACATTCTGTGCTTTGTTTTATCACTTAAACTTTGGGGGAAAAAACCACTTTCTTCATATAACAGGAAAAATATGTAAATCTTGTTATCAGGATTTGTGGGGGGATTGTGTTTTTAAGCAAAAGAGCAAAGCAAAACTGACTCTTCTGGGTCTGTTTTTAATGAAAAACCCGATTGTTTTTATTCTAGCATTTAGCAAATGTTATTTTGTGACAAGTGCTTTAATGTTTGGTTTTTGTTTCGGGCATCTCTTGTCACCCATCTGCATCCGCAAAGTGCTTCCTAGACCTGAAGCCCTGTTCAAGAACAGGAACTGCATTAGGAAACTGTGATAGTTTCACTGTGCTGAAATGAAACTCATAAGGGGGGGTAGTGGTGGTGGTATGGGACACTTTTCCAGTGGCAGTGAGGAAATGCCAACAGTTCTCTCTGGGGAGCTGGACTATGTATTATTCCACTTGCTGCTGAAAGTATTATTTCATTTAGTGGGAGGTTTTAGGAGTTTTGCCTTTCATAGGATTACTAGTGATTCTTGCTTGACTGCTGATCTTGTATAGAGGATTGTTATTGCCAGAGCTCATCAATTGCTCTGCTTCCTTGTACAAGAAATCTGGAGAGGGACATTTACAAAGGCATGGATAAGGGGAATGGCCTTAACCTGCCAGAGGGGAGATAGAGATGAAATCTTGGGCAGAAGATCTTCCGTGTGAGGGTGCTGAGGCGCTGGCACAAGCTGCCCATGAGTCCTGCAGATGTTGGCAGTGGCTGGTGGGAGCTGCTGAAGGTCCGCTCTGACAAGTCTCACTTTAGCAAAGGGCTCCTTGGAGGCTGTGGCTCTCCTCTGCTGGGGCAGTTTTACTTTCACTGGATTATTCTATTTTCCTTCCTTTAAGTCGCTATTTGCATTAATCCAATTGCTGGAAAAAGGATTATAGGCCCAGAATAAAATCCAGTTGTAATTAAAAATGTAAAAGCGGCTTGTGTTTTTAGGCCAAAGTTATTAGAGGAAGCTCTCGACGTACCAATATTAATACCCCAACCTTATCTGGGAGGCTGTTATCATGATGAGAGTGTTTGACAATGGGCCTGTTACTGAATATTTTAGAGTAGATAACTTCTGCTGTGTTTGTCTTATGTCTCTGTACATCTCCAGATGCACACACCAGCCTGCAGCTCCCAGGCTTTGTGGGCATCCTGGTTTGTTTCATACTTCTGGCAAACTTTCTCTTTAGGAGCTAATCTAGCTATGTTGCAAAAGCAAGAAGAGCCTGTGAGGGGACATTTGGGGCACAGAGGCTGTGGGCACTACCCTCTGTAAGAGGATTGGGGCATATTTCAGTCTTCAACATCTGCATCTTAAACCATCTTTTCATTATGAGCACTCCCTTATCAAATATACTCTCTGCATTTGTAGTTTCCACCAACCCTCTATCTGGATAAAGAAAAATGTGAAGCAGGGACAGCTCTCAGCCATCCTGTTATTGATGCCATGTGCGCAGCTTTCTGGCATGGAATTGTCTGGGTATTCCATTTGCAAATTCCATTTACAAATTCCGTTTGTAAGTCTTTCTGAGTAGAGCACTTTTTAATTACCTCTTTAGAATTAAATGTGTAGGGGCCTGAGCTACCTATTGTTTCGAATCCAGAGATTGAAACCTTCTTTGACCTTTGCTTTCTTCAGATGGGAGGAGTTTCATTTCATCTCTCTTATTTTGCATTAAGTGTAAAGGAAAGGATCCTGAGGGACTTATTCCCTGAGAAAGAATTTAGATGAAAAATGATGGACCTGAGTGGCTCTCAAATGGAATCTGAATCTCCACCTGGAGTGTACTGAACTTCCAGACTTGAGCATCTTTCATCTGACAGCACACAGTGTTGTGGCCTCTGATGGCAAATGGGGTTTACAACTGAAGCAGTGGATGAAGTCTTCTAGAGCATCAGTGCTGAACTGCTGGAGGGATGAAAACAAACACCCTCCTAAATGTCCATTTAACGGCCTGTGAGCTGCAGAGAGTTTTCAATGAAGTGAGCTCTTTCTGATGCTTCTTTCTATTTTAGGTGGTTTGATGTTTTATAGAATCATAGAATAGGTTGGAAGGGACCTTCAAAGCTCATTTAGTTCAACCCCCTGCCATGAGCAGGGACATCTCTAACTAGACCAGGTTGCTGAGAACTACATATAGCTTGGCCGTGAAGGTCTCCAGGGATGGGGCATCCACCACCTCTCTGGGCAACCTGGGCCAGGATTTTTAGTTCTTTTCTTGATTTGGTTTCCCGGTTCCTTTTCAGGAAGATGTTTGGATCTTTCCTTCCAGTAAGAGCACATTTGTGATCTCTGTTCTCCTCCAAGCAGCCCTGTGTCTATTGTGCTTGATTTTTTGGATGTCAGAAGCAATGCGGACTTCCCTCTGGTTTAGGGAAGCTGTCTCTTACCTACCCACCGTTCTCAGTGTCCTGGGCAGGTGCTGAGGTACTAGCTCCTGTGTTCCCAGCTCTTGCTCTGGGCTGGGGTTCAGCACTCGCGCTCAGCCTGGCCGCGGTGGCTGTGTTCTGGGGTGCCCAATGGCAGAGCTCCAGCTTTAGGCCAAGTTATTTTAAAATGTTATTTACATGAAATAAATTTAGTCTCTAGGTTCTGCCGAGGAATTCTCTGTGTCTCTGGCCTGCGCGAGCAAGAGAGATGCTGTGCCAGAAACACAAGAGGCAGCATTAGAGGGCTACATGTTTTTACTGCTGTGCACAGCTGAAGAATTCCAAATTTAGTATTGTCTCCATGTGGTGGAAAACACAAAGTCAGGAAAAGACTGAAAAAGAGAAATGCCAAGAGTCAGAAGAGCTTTCCTGTGTATTTCCACTGTAAAAATCATGAACTCCAGTGAAGTGCTGATTTTTCCTCTGCTACCACACTTGCAGCTCTGCGGTGCACAGCACAAAACTTGCTTGTTGCTGTCAACGGTCCCAATCTGTTCTCTCTTGTTCGTGGTAGCAGGAGCATGTCACACATGTGAGGCTGGTGGAGGGGCACGAGTGCTGGGGACAAAAGCCTCTTATGAAGTGTCTCGTGCAGGGAGAACCTGAGACTTTGCCTCTTGTCCTAAACAGCCACTAATGAACAGGATTGCAGTTCTCTACCTTTCAGATGTTCTGTAGGGTCTCTGGTCCCCTCTCCTAAAACTGGATGTGGAGTGGGCATCTGAACTGCTGAGCACGGTGGGTTTGTATTATCTGCTCCCCTTGTAAATCAGTTGTACCGGCAGTGAGATGTGCTGCCCGTGCCCTGGTTTGCAGGCAGCAACCCAAGTGAAGCACAGGGTTTGCTTTCTGCCTTCACTCTGGCTGCTGCGTTTCTGCCAGCGAGCCCTCTGCAGAGGGAGGACTGTTCAAACCTGTCCTGATGGGCTGTGCCGGGCGGTCTGTGGGTGTGCACGTGTATATGTGCCTGCTGGTAGGAGTACTCCATCCTGCATCCTTCCGATTCCTTTCTCTTGCTGAAGATTTGCCTTGCTGTGGTGCCCAGTGGATCAGAAGTGCTGAGCAGAGGAAGGTGGGTCTGTGTGAGAAGATTCTGGTGTTTGCTTGCTGCTGGTTTCTGCCCTGTTGTCTGAGAAACAACTGTGGCTCAGCGTGGTGGTGTGCTGGGAGGAGGGGATGCTTTTCACCTTTATAGCGTTGAACTACTTTTTGACATAAGCAAAGCTCTGGAGCAGATATTGCTGTAAACCTTTGCTCTGTACCAGTTCCTGAGGATTAACTCCCACCTTGAGTGCCACCGAGTCCTGTCTGCAGTCAATGAAACTTGTGCAGGTTCAGGCCGCAGCACATGGCTGTGTGATGGATGTGCGGGCAGCTGAACGTGGCACAGGATCTGCTTGGAGGGGTGGCACTTGCTGTAGCTTGGCGTCCTTGGGCTGAAGGTTGGAAGGGTGGAAGCTATGCTTCATTATGAAGGATGGAAAGAAATGAGCTGCCTCTGGGCAGCTGCTGAGGCTGCGCTTCTGCTGCTCACTGTAGTAATCCTCATCACCCCAGGAGTACCTCCAGGCTGTGGTCCCTCTCAAAGCAATCCTCACCGGCCCCTTTCCTGCCCTTGTTCCACATGGATCAGGGTCGACTGGGGCTGCCCATGAAGGCAGATGGGGCAGGGACGGGGTCAAGGCTGACCTCCAGGGCACCACCCGTTAGATTTGCAGAGGGCAAAGCTCTGCGTTAGTTTCCTCTTCCGTTAATTGCTTTCAGATAGTTTCTCTGTATTATTTTCTGGGTGTTTTTCTTACAGTCCATTTTCTTTCCTCAGTTTGCCTCTTCCTCTGTCATTTCCTTCTCACTCTGTAGGATTACGCTTTGCATGAGAACTATTGCGGTAGAGCTACCTGATATTTTTGTTTTGAGCTTTATCCAACAGTTACAAAAGCTGTAGGGCTTTTTAATTACTGTGACACTGAGGAACAAAGTTTCTTTTGGTATCTTTTGTGATGCTGCTTTGAATAGTTTTACAATATTTCTAGTATTATAGCTTTTACTGTGAGCTTTTTTGCATTATGCTGATAATGTGGATTTGAAGTTGCCACAGGTATGCTCCAAAGGCTGTGCATGAATGAGTTCACCACTATTGCTGGGCATTCAATACTGAGAAAACCAGTGACACTGAGAGTTATGTGTTGAAAAAGGATGTAGCACAAATAATTCAAATATTTTTCTCATGTTTGAGTGTATTTGTGGTGTCTGATTGAGCCGGTTAGCAAAATAAAGACAGATGGCAATGAATTCATTCCAACACGTTTTCGTTATGGTGCAGCTATTCCGACTTCTCGCAGCACTTGTGCAAATGGTTTTCTTGTTTAAATTTCTCTTGCTCCTGCTGTCCACGCCCTGCTCAGGGAACCCAGAGGTAGTGTGTTCACCATGTGTGTGCAGAGTTGATTCTTATGTGCAAAATAGACATGAAAATAAATGGAGAGAGGAGCTGCCTGTAATTAACCTGTATACGCAGGGCTGCGGTGAGCAAGACTTTAACTCCTTTAAAGTCCATACCAAAACTTAACAGGCTTAGAAGAGTTTATCCCGGTTGGATTTTAGTCAGGTGCCCTTCAAAGCCTGAAGATGACACGGTGGTTCACAGCGCTGTCTTCGTTAGGAAAAGCGAGAACATTGCTGTGAATACAAGCAATGAGCAGCAAGACCAGGCCCCTGCCTGTGCCTCCTTGAGCAGCTCGTGTTTGTCCTGGACACTGCCAGGGTGATGTGACCATCGTTTCTCTGTGTGTGTCTGTGGCCAGCAAACGTGTCTTGATGAAAAGCTTTACCAGTTTCTAGGTCATGGCAAAAAAAGAGGGGAGGGGATGCCTTGCAAGGACTGTAACCATGTGTAATTGTTGCTTTGTCCCATGACTTGGGTGTTCTTGAAGCTCCTGCCCTAAATAAATATAATCTTGGATGTTTTTATCTTAATGCAATAATTATATCATCTAATAAGCTCATCTATTACTTTAAAGGAATACTTGGCACTTCAAGAATTACACTAACCAGTCAGCATCTTGTCTTGTTCCTTTGCCATATTTCAAAGATGCCCATTATCTTGGTATTTTCCATATGGAGACGATACTAAAATCCATGTGTATTGCTGGAAACGCTGTACTCGGTGTCTATGTGAACAAGGGTGCAGAAAACACAATAACTAGTATTCACTGTAGTATAAATTGTTATTATTTGAGATGTCTGCACAGAATTTGCATAACTGCTCAATTTGTTTGGTTCTTCTGTGTAAAGTATTGCTGCTATTGTTTTTATAGGTCTGAGGCAACATATGTCTTGAATATAGGAGCTTAAAGTTGTTTCCCCTTGCTGTTGAGCATCCTAATAGTGACTGTAGTGTGGATATGCTCTATTGTTATTCCTCCCAGGCCATGTCTCCATCCATCAGAGAATCATAGAACAGTTTGGGTTGGAAGGGACCTTCAAAGCTCATCTAGCTCAATTCCCCTGCAATGAGCAAGGCCATCTTCAACTGGGTAAGGTTCCTCAGAGCTCTGTCCAACCTGAGCTTGAATGCCCCAGAGATGGGGCATCCACCACCTCTCTGGAAAACCAGTGCCAGGATTTTACCACCCTCATTGTAAAAAATATCTTCCTTATATGTAGTGATGGGTATGTGCAGGGCCAGAATGAGGAGGGAATGGATCTAGCTTAGCACTCCTCAAGCTCAGCGCTCTCAGTCTGTTTCCAGAGCAGAGCTGCTCCAGCCCTTGGATCATCATAAAGCAAGTTGTGAGGAGGTGTTAAAGGAGAAGGATATTGGTCTTCCCGCAGAGGCACCATCTCTCTGTGCTAATGGCCTCCCGCAGCTCAGCGTGACTGTAATCCTGCAGTGAGGATCTGTTTCTCCACGACCCTGTTAGTGCTTGTACCAGCCCTGGCAGGGCTCTGGGTGCTGCCTGGGATCCACAACAGCTTGCCTGTAGCCTGGCTTTTAGGCTTCCTGCAGTCACAGTCTGTCCAGAGCCAAAGCCGTGCTTAGACTACTCTTAAACAAAGGTGGCTGTGGGATTGTGGTCAGAAAGCTCCAACTGAGGCGGCTGCAAAACTATGGTGCTTTCTCAGTGGGAAAGCACTGCTGATCGATCCTGAACATCTTGGCTTTCAGCAGGGCTCATCAGCTCACAGCGGTGTTGGGTTAAAATAGCTGTGTAGCAGCGTGCTGCACGCAGTGTCCTGCGGAGTACAGGTAGAGGTGGAATAAGACAGTGTAGACATGACGTAAGTGCCCAAAGTGTGGCATGGCCACATGTGAGCTGCAGCAGCATCAGTCAGGGCAGGCATCCGGGTTGCAGCCCCTCTGCCCGGCTCAGGCCAAGGCTTTTTCTGCTCCTGAGGACTTTGTTCCTTTCGTTTCTCACTCTGCACCAATGCTATGTATACACATAGGTGCATTTTTTTCCCATTTGGTGTAGTCTATAGAAAAGGGATATTGTCACGAGAATTTGGCATTTGGAATAGTAACATTTTCTGAATCTGAATTAAAACCATGTCCATTAATGGAAATGTTTTCTCCCTAGACATAATAGACCAAACAAAAGCGTGTAAATAGTGACGTGAAGTGCTGCGCGCTAAAAGTGTAGCACTGTTCTGTGCTGGAGGTGGTGAAAGGACCAAAGTACTGTGACAGAAGAAAAGAGGTGGAAATTTGAGAGGGGGAGAAAAAAAGCAAGGGCTTGTGCATATGCATCATTCTGTGGAGAGGGTAGGAGGGGATGTATTGATATCTGTAGACAAAAGATGCAAGCGAGGATTACAAAGAGCCACGGAGAGAAGGATGCTCAGGCTCCAGCAGGTATTTTGGGAGAGAGGAACAAAGTATTCACAGCTGAGGGCGAAGCCAGCCCTTCCAGCAGTCCTGTCCATGTGTCTCTCCCCAGCGATGGGGCAGGGAAAGCCCCATGACACTTCCTTGGGGACAGGGACTGCCAGAAGCACCAGCCCCAGCTCTGTCTCCTTCCACTGCCTGGAGAGCCAACACATGTACTTCACAAACGGCAGGCCCTGACTTTCATTACACGTCTGGTTTATGGAGGAAGTAAGTTTTCAATTTCCATTATTTTCTTTGCCACCACCGTAGCAGGGGAATCTACAACGCACTGTATTCTTGTGTCCTCTGTATCTGTCACCATTTTTAGCATTTACTGTAGTGCTGTAGAATGTTCAGCATGTGGCGTGTTCTTGTTCAGTCCCATCTATTTCACATTTCCTACAGTGAAGTGATATCATTCCCTCTTTCTCCCTCTCCTTTCCTTTTCCCTGTTCCTCTCTTGCTTTCCATTCTGGATACTGATTCTTAGGAAATTTTGAGAGAATGTTTTCGCAGAGGCATGCATCCTGCATTTTGGTTTGAATTTATTTAGCTCTTCTCACAGCCTGACCTGCTTATAGGAAGAAATTGCGTTGCCAGGTCCTAGGACTGACAGCACCGGAGAGCATTTTCACAGGATAGAGATAGGAGTATGCCTGCAGCAAGTAAAGACCTGTATTAGACTTGTTCATGTCTTGAACAGAATAGCAGAGTAGTGTTTAATCCTGTGGAGATAACCAAATGACTGCGCTCAATGCAGTAACACAAACCCCGGCGATTAAGCAGCTCCCGTTTCACTCTGTCACCATGATGCTGCCGTTACCTGACAGTTACCCCACTAAAGCTTGCATAGGGCTGCCAACACGTGCCATGCTCACGCTTCCCTTCCTGCAGGTGGTTCTGATTCCTGTGCCTCTTTGCTAATTGTCATCTTTGTAAATGGAGTGGAGACTTCTGAGTCTTTAAATGTGACCTCTGAAACATCACTGCTGATTTATGCTCTTCCCATTACAGACCGTGGGGAGACCTGGCCGTGTGTTCATTTAACTCACTTCTGTGTTCACAGATCATGATCTTTCTTGCTACGGCTGAATACCCTCTGCTTTTAGGGCAGTTTAGTGTTAACCTTGACTCGTGGATCTGTTGTGATATTGTGAGGTTTATATATTAGGCAGAAACTCTTCCCTATGAGGGTGCTGAGGCGCTGGCACAGGGTGCCCAGAGAAGCTGTGGCTGCCCCATCCCTGGCAGTGTTCAAGGCCAGGTTGGACACAGGGTCTTGGAGCAACCTGCTCTAGTGGAAGGTGTCCCTGCCCATGGCAGGGGCTTGGAACTGGATGAGCTTTAAGGTCTCTTCCACCCAAACCACTCTGGGATTCTATGAAATGTTCTCACTGGTTCATTCAGGAAGAAACCGATGGCAGATGTGACTTGCTCAAAGCCAGCAAAGTGTGGTGGTTCTGGTCCTGTTTACATGAATCTCTTGGAGCCTGTCTTGGCAGGTCTCTGCTCTGGTAGGGGTTGCTGCAGAGCTAGTCTGGCTTTGCAACCGCCATGGATAATACTTTCTTACCCATGCTCATGTGTTCAGGGCATCAGTTATGTAAAACAGAAAAAACAATCCTAGCTGTGCTGCATGGTTTCCTCACAAAGCTCATGTGCCTGAGGTTGGTAGACTGTATTTGAGTGTTTACTTGGAACGTGTGAAAGATTTCAGATAAATGTGACCTTGCTATGCAGCAGGATTTCTCAGTGAAAACGCTTTCACATTAAATAGTGAAGAAGGATCCAAAGTTTGTCTGAGGGCCAGATGCATAATTCCTATCATTAGAGTGAGGTTCGACACTTCATTTCATCATCGCATGCCTGGGAGTGAGTTTATGCTTCTCCCTTGGAGCCAGGATTTACTTTTTTTCTGGCCTCTTCTTCTTTCACCTGATTGCCAAAGGTTCCTGATGCTTTGGTGATGAGCACCGGTGGGTGCAGACACAGGAGAAGCCCCAGAGCTGTCACATCACCCTCAGCTGGCTGTGGCCTCTGAGGGTGGCAAGAGCTGGAGCCAGAATCTGTGTCTGAGAAGGTTTGTTTTTGGCTTCGTTGCATCCTCCCCCCATCTTTCTATTTTGGATTGTCTGAGGGTGTGGGCTGGGACAGGGGGGGAAATGGGTGTCTGATTAGAAGTGTGAGTGCAAAAAATGCTATATATGATGCATGTAAAGGGTGGAGGACAAACAGTGTGTCCTACTGAGCTGCTCGTGTAAGAGAGAGCCTGCAAAGGGATGAGGCAGAGAACCTGGGACTTCAGTCCCTTTTGGAGAGATGAAATCTTCTTGGTGCCTCAAGGAAGAAGGGTGAGTGTTCCTTTTGAGCAGTCAGCTCTCGGGGTTGATCGAAGCTGCAGAAAATTTGCCATCTCAGGGATGTTTTTAGTGAAATTTCGTATTTTAATGGGTGGATATTTCTGAGAAACCAAATTTTTCTTCATTTTGATACAGTTCTGAAGTGTAACAAACGATATTTTTGTGGAAGTGCTGACAAAAATACTGCTCCGTGTCTGGGCCGGCTCGCTCTGACAGTTGCTAGGAGCCAAAAATGAGTGTGGCACTTCAGAATCTGACTTGATGTGTGGGAACTAATTTTTATCTAGAAAAAAATAAGATCACATGGATGCAGAGATATTTTGTTTGCTTTTTCCCCCCGTCCTCCTGCCAACTCGGGCTGAAATTAGAACAGTGTAAGTGAATTGCTACAAGAAACCCTGTTTTTTTTAATAGCTCAGACTTAGCAACCTGGAATTAAAGTTCAAGTGTGTCAGCATCGAAATTATGGAGGATACATTTTTGTTGTTGTTTTTCGTTCAGGAAAACTACGGTTTTAATCTTCAGGGCTGCCCCCCGCTTGTGGGTGTTGTTTTTGCTGGCTGATGCTTGCCTGGTGTAGCAGAGCTCTTCAGGAGTTTGCTGTCCTGCTTTCCATGTGCAAGTAACTGGTTTCCATGCATTTGTGTTTAACTGATCTGAATGCTAAGACTGATCTTACAGAATGAGCAAACTGTTTATTCCTTATCACAGGGTGTGGTATTAAACACTTGCACTTGCCTTGTGCATGTCAGAGTGCGTCATTTTTAAATTCACACAATCCCAGACTGGTTTGGGCTGGAAGGGACCTTAAAGCTCATCCAGTTCCAACGCCTTGCCACAAGCAGATGCTCCCTCTCTACAGCAGTGAATAAGGAGATCATGATTTCCCTTTGATTTAGTGTGGTTTTCCTTCCTGCCATAACTTTTCATGCCTTCATACAGAGCGTACGTCAGTCCTGTGCAACTCTCCCTGGAGGAAGAGATGGAATGAGAGAGGGCCCTTGTTTAGAGACAAGACTGGGCAAAGGTGAGGATTGTTTTGGAGATTGAGAGGAGGGAGGGAAATGGCACTCTGGCATTCAGGCTTGTGTGGTGTCTAAGTCAGGAACCTGATCATCCGAACTAACTCAGCTGTGGTAGTGAAGAAAGGCAGGCATCTTCAGATTGCGACTTGGAAACCCCAGTTAGGATCCTGCCTGCATTGCCCTCTGGAGGAGAATCTTCTCACTGGTTGTTTCCTGTTGGCTATCTGCTCGTATGTACTCTTGTCTTTTTTGGTGTCGCCACAAGCATTTTGGACCCTGAAGAGAGGAGAATGTGTCTGGATAGAGATAGGAAAGAAAAGGAAATGAACACCGTTCTCTTCCGGCCTGCTGAATTTAGAGCAAAGCAGTGGAGGCTGCCATAGGGCATGTTTGTGTTAGCTATCAAACCTGCCAGAAAATTGGCTGTTACATATCCTCTGCCTAAGCTACTCGCTCCTTGTGAGTTTGGTGAAAACCTGTTTTCTCCATCCTGAGTGTAAGCTTGGGAAAGCTGTAGGAGCTAAGGAACCATTGAGGAGTGTGCAGGTGAGGTGTGCCATGTCATGCTGCAAGACAATGGGCAGTAACATCAGAGCCAGCCCCAGCCTGTGGTTTCGTATCTCAGGTAACTTGGCAGAGATAAAATCCTGACCCATTTCTTCAGCAGCAGGAAGGAGTGAAACTGAAAGGTTGCTGCCAGCAGCAAAAGTGATTTATGGGAAGATCATTTTCTAACCTTCTACACTTGTTCCAGTCTCTACAAATGGCATCCTTCCCAATGGTGAGGCGCCTGAAGCATGTCATGAGGACATGAGTACCAAGCAGCAATGTGCTTAGGCAAGCCTCCTCACCCAGGAAGTGCCATCTCCATGGCAATCCATCCTTGGGGCAGAAAGGGAGGCACTTGCCTTTCCTTATGCTTCACTGTGATGCTGCTCAAATGCCTCTGAAATGAAGATAAGAAGTGCGAATGTCACAGAGCCTTGTGGTTGCCAAGAAGCAAATTCAGATGTTGCAGGCACAGGGGGAATTGTGAATACAGGAAAGGATCAGGAAATCATTGGCCGACTTGCCTGGAGAATTAGGACGCCAATATGACGTGACAGTGACTGTGCACAGCTGGCATTTTGCAGCAGTGTCCATTGCAAAGGATGTGGGCATGGGGCAGTGGCCCCAGTGGCTGGGAGCTTCAGCACTTCCATGATTCTCCCTGATAAAAGCTCATCAAAGGTGTTTGTTTAAAGGCTCAAGCGTCATCTTGTCTGTAGTACAGATTCCTCCATCATTCCCTCACTTGATTTGGTAGATAACTACATGATGTAGTTATGCTGATACAGTGAACAACAGGTTTCAAAGTATGTTCTTTTGATGAGCAGAATCAGTCTTGTTAGTTGTCAAGCACAAAATCAGGAGCAGAACTGGAAATCTGTCAGTATTCCTGGGGCCTGGTCCAGGTGCTTTTGCTGCTATGTAAGCACCTAAGGGTGCTGAAGCAGAGCTGAACTGTCAGCGTGTGTGTGCTCCAATAGCAATATCAAACTGGTACAAACAGCTTAAGCCCCTTTTGCAAAGCTGCTTTTTAAAGAGTAAGAAATTGAACTTGCTACAGACTGTGAGATTATTTAAGGAACTGAGTTTTTCATTTAAGAGGATTAATGTAATTAGTATGTTTGTTTAAGCAGTAAACAGAAAGCAAGTGAAGCAGCATCAAAATATTCCAGGCTTTTCCTTACTACTGCGCAATGCTTTGTAAGACGGCTTTTCCACGAGATAAAATATTTCGGTATAAGCCTGCTTTTGTTTTTCCCTCAATAGTAATTTCTAGCTGATGACCTTTGTTGTTCAGCTCAATTACTCTATGCCTTGAGGGTTTACATTATTGGGTTTCCCAAATCTATGCAGTAAACATTAAAGTGCCAGAGACAATTTCCAGGACCACAGCTGGGATCTCAGGGAGCAAATGTCAGCCCATTGGGATTCCACTGGGACTATTTATCCCAGTCCACTGCAGGAGCGAATGCTGGGGCTGCATGTGGTGAAGTAGTCTCAACTTATAACTTTCTGGCAATGTGTTCTCTGTAGCAGTGTTGCAAGTACAGTACACTCAGTTCACACCTAAAAGCCTACCAGGATTCATTCTTTCTTCTGTACCAACCAAGCCAAAGGTGCATAGCCTCTTGTAACAGTAAAAATAAGCACTGTTAGTTGGTTCAGGCTCTATAGGAGCTCCAGTACCTATATCACTGAAAATGTATTTAGTGAGCTAAAGATGGTTAAAACCAGAAATCTCTTCCTTCTAACAATATAGGGGGTTGAGGGATTGTATTTGACTTTTTTTAATCAAAGATGGAAATTTAATTTTCAGTTTGATTTTGGCCACTTGTGCACGAGTGTTTGGATACTTACGAGCAAGATGATAACCTTAGATAGGGCACTAGTGGTTGATTAATAAAGTGATTCAGCACTGATTTAGCATTTATTTCCATGAGGTTTTTTGGGTATAAGAGCTGGGCAGACTGCCTTTTGCCCAAGTGGGATGTGGAAAAACTCACAGCTTTGTACATTTTGTTTCACCATATCACTGAGCCCACTAAGAGCAAGATGAAGTGCCCACCATAAGGTTACAGGAGCCTTGGCCCCACAAGTCTTTGGTTTTTTGTCATGTTGGATGGTCTGGTGGTGTCTCCTGGTATGATGTCTCCATAAAATAAAATAACGTGCTTCTATGTATTTCAGGCATGCTCAAATATTACGGGTTTGTATTGAAATCCTTTATAAAGCTTCCAGTTCCGCAGGGACTCAGAGTGGTGAGAAGTGTATAAGCTCACAGCTTTTGTAACTCTAATCTTGTTAGTTAAAAGGTGCCTGCTGATAGTTTCATTTCACAGCTGAATTTTTTTAATTATCTCTGAAGATGGATTTTAGCTTCTCAATTTTGACTATCAGGTAGCATAACCTGCAACACAGGGAGCAGAAGGAAACTTCAAATTGAATGTGCTTCAGGTCGTCCTTTAGCTCTGAAGCTATCTTTATCTGCACAGGAAAGTTTTAACTTGACCCAAGGAAAAAAAGAACAGATCAATAAATCCAATGGGGGTTTGCAATGTAGCACTGATATAAAATGTGATTTATTAAGTCTGTAAAAGCAAAAATCTGTTATATACTGCTGCCTCTGGGGGAATGTGACAGCTGAATGGTTAAACACAACCTGGTTTAAATGTTCTGTGTTTTGGTTCCACCATAGATAAAGGGTGATCTTGAAATAGATACTGAATTGAAATACCCAAGCACCAACTTTTACAGATGTTTTTGTATACACACCTCTATATATGTATATGTATACATATTTAAATCTGTATATGCGTGTACATATATATATTACATAGGGCGGTAAAATACATCTGCAACACTGGATATGTAGGAAGGGAACATGGGGAATACACGGAAAAATATATATCCAGTGTTCCCTTTATACATATCACTGGACAAGCCCTCAAGGGAAGACCTGGATCCTCCTGGATATTCAGGATCCACTGACTTTGTTTGGCTTTGAACAGGACTGAAAGAAACCCTTGCAGCTTTGAAGCTGCTTCCATGAATTTACCAGCACGGGGCAGGTACTTGATGCTCATGGGCACGCCAGTGCAGCTTCACCCATTACACTTCATGGAGTTTCAGAAAGGATACATTTACTTAAAGCCCCAACCAAGGGATCCAGATTCTTAACCAAAACTGAATGAAGAAACAGTGTCATTGCTTTTTCCTTCAGGATGTAAGGAAGGCAATCTTATTCTAGGTACTGAAAAAATTCTGCATTTGGGAGAGAGGGAGGGAAGAGGGAAGCAATACATTGCACTTTGAAGCTTTCAAGCTTACTAGGTAGCACAAGACATCAAACTAGTGCACATGTAGATGGAGGTTCACTTCTTCCTCTTAAAAAACATCAAGAGCTTCAGGTATAGTCATTACAAAGGGGCCTGGTTAGCAGAGAAACTAATTAAGTTCTTGTGTTCCTACACACTACTGCTTGTGAGGCTCTGGAAGGTTGCGAGGAGGAGCTGCTGCAGAGTAGCTGTACCTGGTTGATCAAGCGGCTGATCTCTGCAGCGGTGAGATCTGCAATCCATCACACCCGAGACATCCATCTGTTTGACATTTTCCTTTTGCTTCTAACAACATGGGAATTGCAGCAACTGCTTTGTAAGAACTGAGAGCAGCTGTTAAATCACTGCTGAGGGGCCTGGGAAATAGAAACGGGGTTTATTTTACCTCCCTGAGTGATGGATCCTTGGAGCCTCCCTACGGGCTGACCCAAAGCACTGAGTAGGATAAAAAACATATATATGAAAGAGCTGTACAAGGAGGTGGTGTGCGTTGCTCCAGAAGGGCTGGATCAGGGTGCAGCCTCTGCAAATGACTGGCACCCACGGTTTGTTAGAGAAGCATCTAATTCTGCGTTTGGTGAAGCTTTGAAGACAGAGATGGGCTGGGTTAGGCTGACGGGGTGTGTGTAAGAGGCAGTTGTTGAACACGGAGCAGGAACAGGGCCATGTTTCCAAACTGTTGGTGGAGATTTTCCTTCTGCATTGCTTTTGCCAAATTCTGGGCCACTGCTGAGTTTTAAGAGTATCTTCAAGGAACAGCAGCGTGGCTTCGCAGAGAGAAATGTTACCTCAGAGTTCTTTGGAAGAAAAGTCAATAAAAAAACCTGTAGTGAAATAACAGTTTGTTCTCTTCACTGTGCTCCTGTCTGTTCCTTGTCATGTATCTTCTTTTTCCCCCTTTTCATGTCCCACTTACACAACGTGCTGCAGGGCTACTACCTAAGCAGCAAATGACTTGGGTAGGCAGAAGCTTGCTTTTTCTGGATAGTTATCACCTTCCACCCAACTGACACGTGACATGTTGGACCCTCCAAACAATGAAAACCATGGCAGTTGCATTTTCTTATCTTTTCTACTGAAATGTTATTTTACTTCTGTAACTTATTACCAGTGTCACGTATGCTTAGGCCATGGGGCTGTGAACTGTGCCTTCTCTATTTTCCATACTGCCATCCTTGGTAAAATGAATGAGTAAATAACATTTTCTCCTCTTAGTTAAACAAGCTTTTGAGGAATTGGGATTCTGCTGAGATCAGTGGGAAAATAATGAGTTGCATAAATAACACTGAGGAAAGGGTAATGATTTCAAGATAGCCAGCAATGAGGAGAATAAAGTAAGCACCAGCGCTATGTATTGGCTATCATTTGGGATTATCTGAGTAAAAGAATAATTTAATAGAACAGAAATCCAAAATATTCTGTATAATATCTAGGAAAGTCTGACTTTTTGGTGGTTGTCCTTGTAAATGATGAAGAGTGAGCCACTCATTCTGCTATTCCTGATGCCTGGTCTGATGGCAGAGGTGGTTAGCTATCGCCTTGCTCTATTTTCTGAAGCATGTGGGGTTTTTGAAGCTCTTTTCCGTTTTTGAGGAGAGAACATAAAATTCTTTTGCATTGAGTTTGCGTGAATCTAGTGGTTTCTGGAATAGTTGGGGGGATCTGAACTTGCAGCTTGGTGACATTTTGATGCAGTTTTGTGATCTCCATTCTGACCACGTGAACAACGCGCATTTTGTAAGTATTTCTGAGCAACTGTGAATTCTTTTAGATAATGTTAAGATTTGGGGGTGTGTTTGCTCTTGCCTGGGTTTGGCACTTCAAATAATTTATTATCTTGTCATTCTTTCCTCACAAAGACGTGCTCTGTTCTGTCAGTTATCTTGGACGGTTTCTTGGCTTTGGTTTTACTTTATGTATTGTTTATAATGGCAAGATATTTTGCATCTTGGACTTCTTCAAGCTGTCTCGGAAAATATGTGGTTTCTCCCAGCTTCTGGAGTGTCACTTCAAAATGCTCAGCAGGTAAAACCCACTGCATATTGAACACCCTCATGCAGTGTGCGTTTCCCGCTGCTGTAACTCAGAACTGGTTAAATGGCAAGCCCTGGAGAACTTCTCAATTACTTTTAAGTTCTAAACATCAGCAATAGGTACAGAATTGATGACATATTTCTGCTCTTGAATATTGAAGGGACTACCCTCTTGTGGCTTTTAAGACCTTGCTCTGGTGGCTGGAATTGAAATATATTGAGTACAGAGTTATGTTTTTCAATCCTTTCATAGGTTCTGCTGTTTTTCTGTTATTCCTTTTCTGGAATTTGCAGTTAAATGCAAACTCATAGGTCTGAATTCCCTGGGAAGATGCCTGAACATCTGCTCAGGAGTCTGTGGCTAACCTTACCTGTGGTCTCCTCTGGTTTCGGTACTCATGAAATGCTTCAGCACCTTCAGCCTCATGAAAAAGTGGAGATCTTGTTCACTTAAAGGATGACTTGAAGGAGTTCCAGTAACTCATCATCTCTTTTCTTGGTTTGTTTTTGTTTTGGGGTTTTGTGGTGTTTTTTGGGTTCCCCCCCCCCAATGCTGTTTTGTCCATTGATGATCCAAAAGAATGAACAAGCAAGCAGCGCTGTATCAGAAGGGGCAGATTATAGTAAATTAGATGCTTCTCTAATTCTCAAAGAAAAAATTCAAAGGTATTTAGAGAAATTCCAAATGCAGACAAAAAACTGCTTTGAGATTTTTTTCCATGAAAGGACAAACTAATGAATTTAGGGCTTGTAATCCAAGATAAATAAATCAGAACTGTGAAGGGGAAGGCTGGTAAAGCTCTGGGAGCTGTAAGGGTAATAAAGGACTAACAAATAGGCATGACAGCATGACATGATGAGGCAGCAGAAGTAACAATTACAATAATGTGCCAGTCTGAGCCCCGGAAGAAAGGAGCAGTAAAAGGCTGCTTTCTGTGAGAGCAAGAGTGGATCTGGAATAGCAGTTTCATGTTGGGGAGCAGCATTAGAGAAGCATTAGGGCGGAGATGGGAGGTGGGAGTTGTGATGACTGTGGGACAGAGGCATTTCTGGGGTGGTAGCTCTGGGTGTGTGAGCAGATAATGGCAGAGTGAAAGGGAAGTGCACATTTCTGTCTTGCTTACGATCATGGTAGCTCGTCCTCTTGTTTGAGTGTGCTTTGGAGGAAAGCTGGCTCTTCCATAGCCATAGCAATGAGTCATTGCTATGGGGTTTATAAAGTCTGCTGTAATCTCTGGTTTTTAATCCACAAGAGGGATCTAAACTAGTGCTGGAAATGACCTTTTTGTCAATCAGACCATTAGGTGGTACCTCTGATAACACATCTCTTTGCTTTCCTTAGGGTCAGTGCTTTTTATTTCTCTGATGTCCTCAGAGGCTGCTGCTAATAAGTGGTAACCACGTGTTGTCATTCTCTCTGTCAAGGTACATACTTTGAAAACCCTCTTGTAATTTTAGTGAGTATGGACCGAACCTTTCTCCTTCTTCCAAGCCATGAAAGAGATTAATCTTCTCTTTTGGCATTTTAAGATATTGGGAAGATTTTTTTTTTTCCCACCTACCATTTATACCTGTTTATCCAATAACAGCATCATAGGTGTGGGGCTGCTTTTCTTAGTTAGGCATATGAGGGCCAGCATAAAGGGTCAGGCGAGTTCAATGTCTGATGTGGCACTTACTGCTATGTGGACAGAAAATTCTCCATGTAAATGCTTGGATGGAGCGTACAAGGAGGCTGCACCTCCATGGGTGGGCCCTTCTCCAGCAATTGCAGGGAAATTCCAGGCATTTCTGGGGACGAAAAAAAAGGGTGTGAGCCATTGTTTGGGCCATCATTGCTAATAGTTGCATATGGTTAAGCTGTTCCTTTGGCCAGTGTGCTGGGGATGGTAGAGAACCTTGTAGGACTAGCATGAACATTCCACCTCCACTGTCCCCAGAGGGACGCTCCCACTGTTGGTACTCACACAATCTCTGTCCTGCACACACAGCACATAGGGCTGTTTTAGCAGCAGTAAATCAGTGCCTATAAGCATGCCTGGAGCTTCAGTCTGAACTGGCTAAGCACAGGGCAGGTACCAAATGTCTTCTGTCCTTTATTTCACTCGCTGATTCCTGGAGAAGGTATAATCTAATGTAGTAAATTCACTCTGTTCCCATGAAGAGAAATGTTTTCAGAAAACTGGATTTATTACAGGACAAGGCTTTGCTTGAGCATGACTTTTCTGTTGTTACTCTGTTCTGGTTACAAGCAGTGCATATTCCCTGGCATTGCCATCCTGTTTCCTTCTCAGACTCCAGGTTTCTTACCTGGGGCTCCCCTTCAGAAGTTCAGACACATGCTGGTCTTGCCATTGGTGATCTCCTGGTGTGAGATGGAGCTCAGACTCCCACTTTCTTCTTTGGAAAGGCAAGGCTGCTTTGCTTGCTTCTGAGAGGCTCCTTGAAGTTTTGCTCAGCAGTGAATGTGGAGCTCGGAGCATGTGGAGGAGAAAGGAGTCTGTGGCCTTGTGGCTTCAAGCCCAAGAATTCATTGGAATAATAAATCTAATTTATGAGTGTGTATAATAAATGCTGAAATGTTCACTCACACTGTTTATTTAGAGATTTGACACAGTAATTTTAGGCTTTTTAAAAGGTTTGGTTTGGGTTTTTTTTTTTTTCCTATATTTCTAATGTCTACTAAAAGGAAGTCTTAAAAGGAGCAAGAATGGTTGTTTGCTTTATTATGTTAATCTAATACCTACACTAAATTTAAGACCACCAAAGAACAAAACCAAATCCATTAGTAATTAAACTGCACAGTGCAATCTATTTAAAGCTATCACCATTTTGACAAGCTGAAGGGAAACTCATTTAAAGGAAATGCCATCCTCATGGCTGAAGTTTGATTAGCTTCCAGCGTGTGTGGAATGTTGAAAGGCGCTTTCTCCTCCACCTCTTGATTTGGTATTAGACCTTCTTTAGCAAAGGCCTTGGGATATTTGTGACTCTATTCTTGATGACATTTTGGATGACAGTTTTGTAATGAATTTCCCCAGGTTTATGTCAGTTTCTCAACTGCTTCATTTTCGCACCTCACTCGACACCATTTGGTTTCCTCTTTTCTGGTTCTTCATTCTGTTGGGAAAGAGTCGACACCTTAAGGAATTTGCAGAAATTAAGGTGAAAAAGGAAAATTGAAACGCAGGTCAGTGAAACAACCAATCAGTCAGCTGCATTGCTGGGAGATAGATGAGGACTGCAGTCCCTCAGCCACCGTAAATCCCTGAGTCCTACTCTGTTGCATTGCTTTGTCTTGCATGCTGCTGAGGTCCAGGTAAACTTATCCAAGTAAGCAAATTCTTTGCTTATTCACTATCAGGCTGCTCAATTTGGGGAGGCAAAGCTCCTTCTCGGCTCCCTGAGACAGCTTCCTTCATAGCTCTGAATCAGCTTTGATTTAGAGATGCTGAAAGGTGGCCTATTCCTCACCACTGCCCATAGATAAGGCTGAGGGTGATGATCCACCTCTGTTCAATGCATAGCTGAGTTGTCTGTGGTGTTTGGATGGTGACTCATTGCTGCAGTGAAGGAAAGAGCATTTCCATTTAGGCGTCTCCCAAAATCACGTGCTTCAGTTGAAGGCAAAATGTGTCCTGTCCAGAGAGATGCAGGACTGGTGTCGGAACACTCTTCCGGGGATTCCTATGCTTCACATGGCCATGATTTTAAAGAAAATGACCCTCTAGACCCTTTTGCAACTTAGAGAAGTGTAGAACAGAGTAAGGAGGGATTTAAGAAGTACAGATTTAAGAGCCACCTAGCCTGCAGAGCAGCTACCCCTCATTTACCTGCTCTCTTACAGGTTTCAGAACTGTCTACTAGGCTTAAGACTGTGTAATTTATTGCAGCTGGAAGGTAAGTAATTATATTTCTTGATGTGCCACCTTTTACTTTGCCTTGTTCTAAGAGACTGAGTTGGCAGATGAAGGGCCTTTTCTTTAATTTATGTTCATCAACAAATCTCTCATCAGTTTCTCTATCATTTTCTCTCTTGCACTGATAACTGAGCATGCATTGCACCCTTTAGTGAGCAAGAAAGCAGCCTGCATCATGGCAGTGTGAGCAGTGCTGAGTCCCTGAGAGGCTCCAGAACTGTTCTGCACAAGTCTGGCCTCTCCTAAACCCAGCCTATTGGGGAGAACAGTCCCATTTCCACTGAAATTCCAGTGTTTTTCTGAAGGTGGCAAAACATATACACCATTTTTTAAGTACAGGTTTAAGAGGGAGTAGGTGATTTGAAAGAGAAGTTAAGTTAGTGCCACCTAATGACAGGTAGCTATGAACAGCAGTGTGCTTATTTTTCCAATACTGGTTTGCTGCTTTCTTCCTTTGCCTTGTCCTTTGCTTCTGTTGTGTCCCTGACATATTTACGGATGTGATTTTGCTGTACATGTATGGGTGGTGGGATCTGCATCTATTTTTAAACTGCCAAATATAATCTTAGAAATGCTCAAGTGCGTTACTCCATTCCAGAATGACTTGCTATGGAAGCCAGGTGGCTGTGCATAATTTCCTTGTTTAAAGGGTATTATCTTTCCATAAATACTTGCAGCAGCTTCACAAAACTCACTTGTTGAAGTCTCAGATAAGAAGGGCTCTTCCGGAGTGTGCAAACCCCTGCCGTCAATTCCTTTAGCATGTCAATTTGATTTGTTTGCCTTGAAGTTGCCTGGTGTACCCGCATAGTGACTTCATCTGGTCTTGAAGTGATACAGGAAAAACAACTGCATCTTCCTGCTTCCTAGGAATGCCCTCATTTTACTACTGCTTCCCCATTCTCTGGATACTGTGGCAGCTACGTGTGTAAATTTTATGCTCAAACTAGTAATCGGAGCCTTGTATTGTCAGGTGAGAAGGGCCCCGTTATTTCCTCTGGATCACTGTATTTGGTGCTAGGATTTTATACCATTAAAACACCTTCTCCTGGGAAGCAAATTCAGTTGTTTTGCTCATCTACTGAAGTTATATTTAAGAGGTTTGCAGTTTGGAACATCGCTTGTTTTGCCTAAAATGACTGAACTTCATTCAGTTGAGGAATATATGTACACCTTTGGGAACAGCTATGGCAAATGGGCATTTGCAACTAGGATGAAGCTTGAAGGGGGAGAGGACTTTGGATAAACAGAGCTCTGTAACACATTAATAAAATAATCCCTTTTGTGAGGCTGGAGATGCTCTTCCAAATCGGTATTTTAGAATGTATTGAGGAAGGTGCAGTAATGCAATAGGGCTCACTGCGCATTAGGGGAATGCCTGTGAAGATCTCTATTGTAGTATGCAAGGTCTCGAGCTTCATGAAAAGTTGGTGTGCGTTAGAATCAGGTGTAAACTCAGCAGGCACACAGTGGGGAATCCTGCCAATGGCAGTCTTATTGAGTACCCAGCATGGGGCTCCAGGAAGCAGGGACCTGAGTGACTACGATGAAAAATCTTTAGGTTTTAGGTCCATTGGCATTGTGAGTGGTGTGCAGATTGAAAAGCACCGCTTCGTGTTGCCACTAAAAAGCTTAGAGTGGTGACTGCAGGAGTTTTGGTATTATCCTAAAAAGGTACAGTTTTATGCTTCATCTCTTAGCTATCTGCAGAAAACCAGAAGTGTCCCAAGGGTGGAGAGGTGAAAGACACAGAATATGTGACTGGTGAGGACAGGCTGAGGGAACTGGGTTTCTTTAGACTAGAGAGGCTCCTGTGGATCTGCAATATAGAAAAGATGGTTATGAAGAGAATTTTCCTGAATTATTGTTTGGCTGCTGCAGAAAATAAGAGAAGTAAATAATGAATTCTGACTTAGGAAACATCTTCCAAATGTAGTCTGTGAAGCATTAGAGCTGGCTGCCTGTGGAAGTTGTGAAATCCTCTTCACCGATTAATTCACTGCAGGTTAAAACACGTTTGGATGGTTGCTAGTAAAAGATGATTATATATGCTTTTTATCCTGGCCCAGAAGAGGGGAAAAGAGAAGACAGTCACTTGAAGTCACTGTCAGCTCTTTCGACTCATCTCCATCTGCATCTTAAGATGAGGAATAGATATTTCCAGAGTTGTTGTAGGTTTAAATAACACTACACAGACTATCATTTTCTTGGCCATCTGTGCGAGGGCACCCAAAGGTGACACCGGAGCTGCTCCAAGAGAGCAAATCAGTGTTAAACCCAGTAGCAAATACAGGCTGAGATGCCATTCTGCAAACAAGATAGCTGTAGTCTTATCAATGGTAGCCTACAACAGTAAGTGTGGTTTTTTTTTTTTTCATTTTTTAAATCAGTGAGTGTTCAAAATAGGATAAAATCAGAATTTTGGGATTATGAAGGCCCTGGCAGGTATAATACAAGATATATAAAGCTTCTTATCTGAATCAAGAAGGAAGTAAATTGGAAAGAAATGTACTAACTGGTGTCATCCAATGTTTGGGGATTAATGCACAGGGTCTCATTTGTAACCTAAATGGGCTTGGGAGCGGAAGCAAGATCCCAGCTGTAGCTTAGAAGTAGACTCCAGATGTCTTTAAAACTTAAAGTATTTTCTTACTCACTCAAGGAGCCAGATCCTAAAAAGAGTTGAAAAATGTACATTGTTAAGTTGCATGGAAGTTTTATAATCCTGGAAGAGATTGTTCATTTTATCCAGCCAAGACATTGTTCTTGCTAAGCCAGGAAAGGATCTGTGGCATTGCTGCACCTTTGTCAGGAACTGAACTGTGCCTCTATGGAGAAATGCTTTCTGAATTGATTCAGAGGCCAGAAAAAGAAAAGCTGGGCATTGGACTGCTTTAAAGCCTTCAAACAGAAAAAGCAGTTTAAATCACTTAGTAATTTCAAGATACTTATATCAACATAAAGAGAGGCTTTACTTTGGGACTTCTTGTTAAAAACCAAAATGAAACAAACCAGAAACCCCAGACCAACCCCCAAAAAGACTTTTCTGGTAAAAATGTAAAATCAGTTAAGTGTACTGCAGTATCAGATACACTTTAACAGCTTTACAAGATAACCCATTATTTGTGCATTATGTAGGATTAATGCTTGCAGTAAACCACTACTGGAAGAGTAAAATATCTTTGGCATACTGCATAGGGAAAGGCGTTTATGGAAAAAGGTGACAAGCTTAATTTCCAACACTGAAACATCCGATGTTGACACAATTCCATTTTCATAAAATAGTCATTCATTGCATTAACATTTTCCTTGTGCATTTGCTTTTCCTGCTGGCCTGTTGGGAGCAAAAGGGAGACTAAAATCGGAGATGGTGATGATGTGTTTCCGCTCTCCCTCTTTCATAACGTTCAAGTTAATTCTTCTTCAGCATTTAGCTATCTAGTATGTGCTGCCCTGTGTGTTGTCCCTGGGAGATCTTTTCAAACCCTGAAAGCGAATTGAATAATAGGCAAGGTCTAAAGAAAAGGACGTTTAAGTTCTTTTTTTCATCTGGAATGCCCCTTTCAAGCTCCCTTTCTCCTGCTAGGCTTCTTTTATATTTGATTAGTTCTACGAGATGGATTTTGACATTTAAAGTATGTGTAATAGAGAATAATGACATAGTTGGGATTACAGAAAAATATTTGCCCTTGAAAATGGTAATGCCTTGTTAAATACTGGTTGCATCATACCCAAGTGTAATAAAATAAAAATGGAAATGCGAATGATTGTGCGGGGAATGAGTAGTCTCGGAGTGTGACAGAGGAAGACAGAAGAGAGGATCTTGGTGATTCTAGTAATGCAACACAGCACAGCTTTAAATGGATTCTGTAGCATGGGCTCACTGTGTTTCCAAACCTGATAGTTTATATTTGGTTGAAAAAACCCAATACCCAAAATAAAAGATACCTGAATTAAAATGATAAAAATGAAAACTAAAAAGGTACCTTAATTAAATACAACCAGTGGTCTTCCAGTCGGCTCAGACCTTGCACAAATCCTTGGAGAAGCTCCCCTGGGTGCCACAGCATGTTGACGCCTTGGATGTGGGTGCATTTGTGTGGCTGTGCTGTTAATGCTGCTGAGAGGTTACAGGAAAGGTTCTGCTGGGGTGAGGAAACCAGGGGTTATGTGCAGGGTGGATCATTCCTGATTTGTAGTGTGGCTCCCATGGGACCTGTGTTGGCACAGCTGGAGTTAGCTGAGGGCTGGAACGGGAGGCCAGTGCATGGGAGAAGGTCTAGCATCTGCTGTCCAGGATAGCCAGTGTGTCATCTGCAGGGGGGTGGTTGTGGAGCTCTGCAGCACACACTCGAACAGTTTATCCTCAACTCCCCTCTTTCCTGTATAGTGGCATACAGATGTATTTATTCCCAGTTATCTGCTCGGGGTAAACTGTGCTGAGACTAGAAAATGGGATGAGGAGTCTTCCGAGGTCGTTGGGATCTGTTGCAGTTGGTTTGGTTTGTGGGTGGTTGGGCTGTTTCATTGTTTTTCATTCAAGTCATCAAAGTCGTCAGTGTGTGCTGGAGCCCAGAACCCCTCCATGTGCTGGGCTGCACCCCCGGAGCATGAGCAGCAGGTCAGGGAGGGGGTTCTCTCCCTCTGCTGCACTCTGGGCTGCAGGAAGGGTCTCTCAACAGACACATTGGAAAGCAAGAGTTAAAGGATGTGTTTAGCGTCAGGGGTGACAAATGTGGCAGGTGGATGAATATGGGTTTAACTTGGGGTATTTCATTCAATACTTCAGAAATGGTGCTTTTAAGTGCAAAGCGATAGCAACAGCTATATTGGCTCAATGTGGGCAAAGACTATTAGGCAGCAGTAAAAAAGGTGGATGATAGACTAATAAAAAGTGAGTACGTGGTGTAAGGGTACCTAGGCTGGGTTGGATGTGTTAAATGTGAGGAAGCAAAATAGTGCCCTTGCTGTGGCTTGTTGGCTGCACTTTTGTAAATGTTCCAATTCCTCTGGACTGCTTATTTTTATGTAAGGACTTGCACCAGGATATTAATCATCACATCCAGCTATTGGTCTGTTTTATAGTATCAGTGTCACTGTTGTCGATGTCCAAAAATACATAAGTGATAATGAGTCATAGTTGGGCTGTTACAGTTACTGGTGGATACTTCTTCATGGGTTCAAATGACTTGCTACAAAACATCAGATACACTGCAAAAGATGCTGATGATGCTGCTATTGGTTTAGATTATGGCTTGGTCGAAGTGATGAAACTGATGAAATGCAAACACATTATCCCCTTAATGTCAGTATTACAAAAAAGAATCTGTCCAAAGTCCAGCTGGATTTTTGTTGTTGGTTTTTGTTGTTAATATGAGGTTACTTTTTGCCCCTTACGGATTCATTTGTGCTTGAAAATTCAGGGAAATTCACCGCATGCAAAATCGCTGGATCTGTGCTTCCTCAATGGGTCACAAAGGAGCTTTTCTGCAGAAAACTCATTCCTAAGCAGCGACTGCTTTGAGAAGGCTCTTCCAAAATAAGTGGTGTTTCACAGAAAAGATTGTTTCCATTTTTGGGATTTTCCCGCCCCTGTCCCTCTCCTCAGTTAATTAAACTTGTAATAAATGTTCATCAAAACAAACCAGTTTGACTCTGAAAAATATTAGACTGAACTATTAAAGAGGAGCTCTGGGGGGGGAGCTTGGCACAAGCAGCAAAGCTATAGTCCCTGAAACTGGTCCCAGCTGACTTCAGCCAGCTTGTGCCTGGGAAACTCATAGCTTATGCATTAAAGTGGGGCAGAGTAAGATGGAGAGAGAGAAAGCTGAATGCAAAGGGACAAGGAGGAATAAACTGGCAGTAAACCAGGCTGGATGTTCCAAGAGGGAATAGCTAATTGGGTATCATTAGTACCATTCAGATAATGGCATCCACACACCTGAGAAACACTGCCTGTCACAGCAGCCCTGGTTTGTTCTGCCTTGTAGTGTGGTGGTTCCTTCTGTCTGAAGCACAGATTTGCATTCAGACCCGTTTTCCACCCAACAGGGTGTCCTTGCTCAGTACTTTGCTCTCGGGCATGGAGAGAACTTTTGCCCAGCTTCAGGTTTGTAAGCACGCTCTCTGGTTCACTTAGATGATGGTTTTGCCCAGCTCTTTGTAGTAAAAAATTACCTTTGATATAGAGGAGAATGAATAAAAAAATCTTCTACTACAGCAAAGGAACCGTGGGAGAGAGACTGGAACTAAGAGGAAGGACTTTGAAGTAGGCACTTAATTATATCTGGGGCTTTTGAATGCAATGCTGTAAGTACGAAAGATAAATCTGTTTCCCTCTTGGTTTTTTTGATAATGAAGGAATAAAATGTCTCATGTGGTCAGCGAGCCTGCTCGTATGGGGATGTTAGCGGCATCACTGGAGTCTTGCCTGAGTAAGAACAGCAGGGTGAGAGCCCCGTAGAGCAGCACTGATGTGCAGCTGAAAGAGAGAATGCAAGAGTGGAAAGTAGCCTTCTTTAGGACACATCATGAAGCAGTGTCAGGAAGTGTTTCTACAAAGATAAATTACTGGCATGCACTCATCCTGTCAGCCAAGAGGAAAAGTAAATTTTGCTTATGAGAAATAATAGAGCTGCCTTTGTGGGAATGGTGCAATGCAGAGGGTGGTCCTGATGGACTTCTCCCAAACGAGAACATAACTGTGCGTTTATAAAGGCAGCCAGAAAGAGGTTTTTGCTTAACAGTTTGTGTTCTGCTGTTATTTCTCTTTATTGTACAAAACAAGCATGATTCAGACTTGCCATAAGTTTTCAGAAGGAGTTGATTTTCATTGCCCTTGGTTTTGAGCAAGTGATTAATGGGCATTTTGGAGCTTGCTCCACTAAGAGTATTTTAACTCTTCAGTATGGTGTGATTTCACCTCTGCCTTCAGCTGAACACTTTTGGGCTCCCATGCCAGTGGCCGCAGTGGGGCTGGAAAAAGAGCAAAGTGGTGGTAGTACCGTGTTGCAGGTCTCCCCTCCCCATTTCCCCTTGGTTTTGTTCCATAATTTCTCAGCTTGAGCAGCCACTGCTCTTCCTGCTCCACTCCACTTCTTTTACTGGCAATGCACCGTCTCTCTTTAATCAGTGCAATGGAGGAGGATTCTTAGAGACATGAAGCGACCTCAACGCTTACTTGAATTTTTACTAGGTCTTGAATTCTTTTATTATCCTAACAAGTGGAAACCTCAGAGCCATTAGAAAAGCAGTGGCACCGAAACGGCTTCAGATTCACCCTTGATCCTCTAATTATTCTTTCCAAGATACTACCTCATTATCTAAAACTCAACTGTGTCATTAGTTAGATCTCATTTTTGTAATTACAAGCTATATATTTGTCATATCTATGGAAGCAGAAAACATTAACATGATAAATCCATGGTTTCTGCAGCCTCAGCAGGAATTGCTAATGAGCAAATCTTCCTTTCTTTTTAGATTGGTTTCTTTTTAGATTTTTTTTTTCCCCCAAAAGCTTTTCCAAAGCAAAGTGAATGGAGACTGAACCTGAAAATTCACATGGTGAAGTGCCTCCCTTAGGCCGCCTTTTGGCTTTGCTATTGAGATACTTGTGTCTACGTGAACAGACCACGGTAATAAACTCCCTGAATTTGTTTTTCCTCTTCTTAAAATTACTTTGTTCTTCCTCTTGGTTCCACAAATAAAAATGTAAATGCAAACTTCAGAGGGAAGATTAGTGCCACTAAATAAACAATAATCAGAGAAAGCATCTGTCATCACAGGAAACCTTTGTACTGTGGAGGAAAGCAGAGGAGGAAGAACTCAAATTCAGAGTCTCGCTTCTAGTCTCCAGGTTTCTATGCAGTTGTACGCTGGATGAGTTGGCTGAGTGGTCAGTAAAACACCCCTGCCATGGCTGTGTGGTGAGGGTGATGCTTTCCTTGTGGAAAACTTGAGTGTGGTGACTTGATGTGTCAGCTGTGGTCTTCTTTCACTTCTGTATTATGCATAATAAAATGACTGTAGGTGTCTCCAGGAAACCATAGCTTAGCTCCAGTGGCAGTGGAGTCTCATGCATGGCAGATGGTCTTCCTTACTCTAAGAATATTTTCTCCATGCTTCTGGAGCCTTCCCAAATAATGTTTTCCGAGATTTTCCTATTATCCTCTGTGTTTTGTGGATCGATTTTATTTTTATCCCCTCCTCCTTCCCTCTCCCCATCTATCTGCTGATCTTGATTTCTCTGGACTGCTGTTTTCAGTTGAGTTTAGTTCTCTGCTGCCTAGATCCCCATGCCCATGATACATGCTCAGCTCCACCTGGACTTCCATGTATGAGTGAGCTTTACTCTGCGATGGGTTGCAGTTCTTGTTTGAGATTACTTTCCCTTTCTTATCTCTGAAATGCCCAGTGGGACATTGTTTACTTGCATTTTTTCCTTATTCCCATGTTTACTAAGGAGTTAGCCATTTAAATCTTGTATTTCAAACAAGTAAATATTTGGAGTAGGGCAACTCTGTGACAGGTCTGCTTTCAGTTCGGCAAACAGTAATGAACTGTAATGCCACACTTTTGAAGTTGTGTACAGCTGTTAAGCAAAGATACACAATACTTTTAAATTGCCACTAAGTATTTCTCAGTGGCATAGTAATTAAAGTGCATACTCCTTTTCCTCAAATTCATGTTGGCTGTAAAAGGTAATATTTAGATCAGTTTTTATACAAATACGACACTGACTATCAAGAGTTAGTGGATGTGTTTTTTTCTGGAAGTGATGATGTATTTTGTTTTTGCTTGGCAAAAATGGTGACTGTAATTTGCTGGATTTGTTGCTTTTATGACCTGTAGATGTGCAGTGTGTGTGTGCCAGCATCCATAATTCCAATGTTGTTGTTTTATGCAGTTAGCGTGAGAAAAGAGATTTAATACTTTGTCATTCCCACCATGAAGACTTGCAGTGAATGCTAGGAAAATGGCTGTAGCCACCCTGTGGAAACAAGGAACTTGAGTGCAGCAGCAATTGCGTATGCCCGCAGCACAGTACCACTGCAGATGAGGTCGGCTTCCTTTTTCATTTTCAGAGTTTCCAGTTGGGTGGTTTTGCATGTGTTCCATGCCCTGGATAAACTACAGTGGGAAAGCCCATCTACGCCCCTAGTCATCATGGAGAGCAACAGAGATACACGCGATGCAGGAGCAGAAATAAAGATGTTTGAAAACTTTGCTATAGGGTGTGCCTAAGGAACCCCATAGGGTTGCAGGATTTAGATGAGGACATGCTGTGCCGTTGGATACAGCATGTCCTGAAGCACAGCTTGAGCAGTCTGTTGGTTTCCTAAAGGATTGTGAAAATGCCTTGCAGTTTAGGTGCTTCCATACTGAGTATTGCCACAGTTACTTGGTTATTTCCCTTCCAGTCATTTTTCTTCTGTCTGACTGATGTCTTTCAATGACATCACAATTAGCAGTGCTGAAGTCACTGATCTCATTTTGAGGTAATGTTTGCCTGTTTTCCCAGCTTACCTTCCTGCTGTATTCTGCAGTGTGCTTTGTGCATGGAAGTAAGGCCAGTATTCTTCCAAGAGTGTTCAAATGAAATGACAAAACATTTCTGTTTGCCTGAAGCAGCCACATTTTCTCTTTCCATAGAAATGAACTTAAGTTTGTTATTTTTCCGAAACTAAACCCCTATTTGAATTATCTATTAAATTGTTCCAGATGCACAGTTTTGCTTTGCTGACAACAGCTGTCTGTTCTGGAAACAACACTATTGGTGTCTAATTAGAGCTTACATTGTGAAAACTGTGTCTAGACTTTATAGAAGATGATATGATTTCTACAGAAATAGAAACAGCCCCAGAGGATATTCACACTGCTCCAGAGGACCTGGAAAACAGCAGACATGATTTCACCTTATTGAGTTATTGAGATTAAATGGAAAATTACAAAACCTACCAATTTTATAGTCTGCAGGCCCCTGCTGGGCTATGGGTTGTTTCTCAAGGGTTATGCCGTGCCAGCTTTCCTGGGGGACCTCTGACAGTGCTTGCCCCAGTGACCAGAAACCAGGCGGGATCCTGTGCTACGGGCTGTCTCCTCCCCATCTTAGTGTCCCTCCAGTCTCTGTGAAGAGCAGACTCCCCACAAGGCAAAAAAAGAGCAGAGCCCAACTTCCAGCTTGTTTTGGCGATGGATCTTCCCTAACAGATCATCCCTGCCAATGCTGGCACCCTCCAGAGCATTGAAACCCTGATTTGCTCAGCCAGTGTAAATTAGGAGTTGCTTTTATCAGAGCTGGTGGTCCGCTGCATGGAGCTGATGTGCTCCATTTGTGCCATCTCACAGGGAGTCCCTTCATGTGAGGGCTGGAGGAGCAGCCACTGCTCCATCTCACGTGCTGCTTTGCTCTGTGGAGGGCCGAGGCTGGTCATCACACATGGGTGTTCACCAAAGTGAGACATGTTGGCCCTGGAAAAAGTGTATTATAAAGTGAGTATGTTTGGGGTTTACTTTGCTGGGCTCATTCACTTTCGTGTCACCTATCTGTTTTCTTTTTGGAAATGAATCTGCTAAAATAACTCTATTCTGATGACAGCTTGTTTCATATAGATCTATAGGGAACAAGGCCCTTTTATGAAAATCCTTTTAAACGTTTTAATTCGAATGAAATTCATATTTAAATCTTTCTCTTTAGCTAAAATGTAAATTCAGATGCTAAACTGGTCCAATCTGTCTGCCGCATATGCTTTCTCATCGAACTGTCTTGACAACCCTTGTTAACATTTACATAAACTGTACAGGCTAATAATAATGACAATGATGGAATTAGCTCGTTACTATCTTATTTTTGTTATAGAATTTTAATCTCTGTAGGAAGGAGAGCCACTATATCTTTTGAATTACTCAATGACTCTGCTTTACTATTATTAGTTATTTCTATGCATTTGTTTCTCGAGATAGTACAGAAAAGCATGCTGGTTTCCTTGCAGGGTATCTAGAAAGCTGTCTGTTGTGCAGGTCATCTAAATTATGATATCATTTAATAATGATTTTTTAGCATGTTTAAATGAGCATTCTCTGAAATGTATTCAGTACCGAATCTGGCCAGCAGTAATTTGCAAATTAATTGTGGACAACATGATCATGCATCTCATCTGCCCTGTATAAATCCTTCCGAAATCGTGTCATGGACTTGTGCAGAGAAGTTAGTGAGTTGTTATTGAGCTGCTGAGGAGTCATGCAACAGGTTAGAGAATGTGTCTGGGTGGGATGTGACAACAGCCTTCATGGTCCTGAATGTTTTCAGTTCCACTGGTCTCTTTGCTCTTTTTTAAGTTCATAGAATCAACTAGGTTGGAAAAAGCCTTTAAGATATGTAAGTTTTGTGCTTAATGTATTTCTCTATTTTTCTGTACTAACATACAGGGTTTTTTTTTTCTTTTTGCTTCTTGTATCAGTAGTCCATAAAGGCAAATATAGGTAATTTTAGTCTTCTGTAGTCTCTAGTTTGAGTGTGAACTGCTTGAAATCTCTGGAATGGTATTTGTGAAAATTTTGAAATAGAGAAGGAATCGTAATGGTCAAACCATGTACAAGGAATTTCAAATGGCTATAGGAGATATATATTCACACACTCAAGAACATAGCTTTACCATGTAAAATGATTTACTGAGCTGTTTTTTACTTCCTATTTAGGAGTTTCACATGGGTAATAACAGCATATAGTTCTGAAAAAAACCAACCCACCCCCCCTCACTAAAAAGCTGTTCTGACTTTAGTTTTCATTTCTCTTGTAAATTGATTCTTTTTTAACTAATGTGGGGGAGAAGCCATGTGACTGCCTGCAGCTTGGAATATCTGATTTATAATTAGAGCTTTTAAATTACAGCAAAAAGGAGAAATTCCCTTTAATTTTAAACTGTATTTTTATGTGTTGGGATGAAAAATCAGTGGTGCCAAAGCACAGGATTATAGCAATATATAACTGATAGCATGAGATGGTGTTGTCATGGAGAGACTTAGGAAAAACACATTGCAAAACTCCACTGGCCCTTTTGAATGATGTGAAAGGGATTGTCATGTCATAAATTCTCTCATACTGTACTGACTGGCTTTGATTTGTGCTTTCGAGGTTGTATTGGCCATGCTGAGTCTTGTGCCCTTTGCTTTTGTTGAGGACCTTCAAAACTGCAGCTGGGAGCCGGGTCAAGCTCTCTCCTCGTGCCCTGTGTTGGTGTTTCCAAGTGGTTCCTTCCTACGAGTCTACTCCTTTTTCACATGCCTTGGCACAAGCCTACATGGATCCAAGACAAAATGCTGCCATTACATAAGGAATGTGACTTGCAGAGTGCACAAGTGGTGTGTGGGTGAAGCACATCTCAGGGAGAGCGGAGCGATGGGCTGTGTAAAAATAGGCATTGCGGTACGTGCCAAGATGAGTAAGTTATATTGTCGAGTGAACAACTAAACCTGATCCCCCTTCTTCTGCCCACTTTCATCCCCCACCTTCTAATAACTGTAATCCAATCAAATAAATGACAAGAGCTGAAAGGAAGTAGAAACTGGCTTAATTTCTGTCACTTGTCACATATTCAATCACTTTGCCTGCTGTGAATTGCATTAAAAATCGGCCACTTTTTTTGATCTGTAAAAATGGGGAAACAGGAAGCATTGGTCAGTTCTCTGTGTGTGTATTTTTGTATATATATATACACACACACACAAACACATGTATACATAAAAATGTACATGAAGGACTGCGCTTCACTGGCTTATTTAAGGATCACCCAACTGTTTTTAAAACTCTGTCAAATAGCAAACAGGGTGGAAGTTGTGAACAGAATGGGTAACTGTGATGAATTAATGTCAAAATGTGAATTTGATTAGTCATTTTATATCAGCTGTAATTATGGAACATAACTGCAAATAAATCATATACACTGGGATATACCGAAAGGGAATGTTATTGATTGCATCTGACATTTAGAGAGTAAGCTCCTGCTGAAATCATACGAAAGGTAATTCTAAATCTTATGTCTTTCTCAGAGTTAGGGGTTTATGGTCAAAACGTTAAATTAGTTTATCACTGCTAAACTAATTTAGCAGTTTAATTCTGCAGTGTTGGAAAGACAGCTGTAGATGTAAGAGCCTAAGTTTGAAAGTATTTCTCCTTGTGCAGTGGTGTGGACAGTCACCAAGCCAGACCTTCAGATACTTCCAGGTCTTTCAGGTGCCAGTAGCTATCTCTTAATATTGCACTGTTTGGTAAAATGTCTGAAAATCCAGTCTGTAGGGACTTCCATCTTGTATAACTCTAGAACCCATTGGTCCGTGCTTCAGCTTTGGGGTTTGGAGCATATATTTTCTGTATACATTTGACTTAAAGCCAAAGGAGAGCTGAAACTTTGCAAACCAGCTGCTGTATTTCCAGCCAGCTTTAGCTTAGCTTTGGACTTTGTAAATAGAAAGAGGCTCCTGTGTGCCAGGAGTTACCAGTATGAGTTTGGGTTGACTGGGAGAGAAGTTCGTGGTGCTAGGAAGGGGGCAAGGGGCTTGTTTTTCTCCTTAAAAAGGGTGGTTTGCTAGGATGGGTAACACCATCCCATTAGCGTGCCTCAAGTCCTGGGCAGCCCAGGGAAATCCTCTTACTGGATATGTGCAGAGTGGTTTTATATTGCCTTGGCAGCTGCCAATGGATGCTTGAGACAGTTGAGCAACACCCACCTCAATTTACAACTCTGCTTTGCTTGGTATTTCAGAGAAGGGCCAGCAGTCTTGGGGAGAACAGGGGAATTGGCAGGTCTGAGCCTTCAGCAGCTTGTGAGATGTCCCCACCTAAGGAACAACTTTGAGACATATGATAAACGGATGTGTAATGTGGCCACTTTGGGAAAAGACTGTGCTTTGCTGAGCTGCCTCTTTCCTCTGGTGCTGTACGACCTGCAGCGTTGTTGCTGTGATGGGTGAGCTCTCTTTCTCTAGCAATTAGAGAAATCTGCTATTTACTAATTAGAAGTGCAATAGTGAACGTTTTTTCCTGAGAGATATGTCAGTGTAGGTTAATTGTGCTCAATAGGCTTGTGTGTGATTACATACATCACAAATTATTTAAAAGGATGACTGTGATTTGATGAGCTTGACTATTGAACATCGTGGGGGAGAGAGGGAGACTTTCAGTGGTTGGTTTGGCATAAAGAAGCTTAATGCTCTGCTGTTCATGTTCTCTGTTTGCAAAGTGAGAGTCAGTGGTCAACACTTAAAATCTTTGAGATCCAGGAAAATGGCTTCTGACTTCATAAAATCTTAGCTAGGGGATAAAAGGCTTCATGAAAACAAACACAGGAGTCAGTTAACCTGTTATTTGCAGGTTAACTCACATGTGACATAGCTCACGCTTGACTTCTTATTGTAAATATTGTGGTCATGCTGGGATGGGTTTTTTCTCCTCTCAGTGCTGCTTTGGTCAGAAGCACATAACTGACTCATTCCTGCATCTGGGTATTGACGTCATTGTGATGCACTTTTCATTTCTAGCATGAATGTTCCAGCCTCTCTGGTAGGGAATTTAAAAGGAATACATGGTGCCATTTATTATTAATGAGAAGTAAATGAACTAGAAAAATGACATTCGTGGGCTTTCCAACTCATTTTCCATTGCATTGAACATATTGGACATCAGAGCCTGTCAACACAGTCATCTGAAAATGTCTCCTTCAGTGTTTCGCTCCTAAGAGCCTGAATTATTCATCAGAGATTTTACTATGTTAACATATTCTTATGATCACATTGAATTTGATTCCAGTGCATGAAAAAGTGCTGTTTGCATAAAACCAGATAAATGTAGTAATGCTTTATCAGCCACCCTTCTAAATCCATCATAGCAAGTCAGAGCAGAAAGAAGCACAAAGTAATGTCAGATCATGTAAAATAAAAATGTTTATAATAGCCGAGGTGATCATGAAGCACTAGTGAAGAAGTTTCTAGTTCTTGGGTGTGCAGAAAGAAATAACAGATGTCTGGATTTAGGAAGTTGAAGTGTTTTAGTGTGTGGGATGAGGAGTCTGCAGCAGGATGCCCTCTGTGCTCAGAGCCACATGTGCAGTGCATGACCCAGCACTATGGCACTGGTAGTTGGGAATGCCGTGGGCAACAGGAAATACTTCAGAGCACAACAGAAAGCGGTGAGGGCCTGGAGTTCTGAGTCACTTACTGCTTGGGAAAGAGGGGGGAGCTTTATTTTCTAGTGGGGTTTTGTTGTGTTAGTTTTTGGGAGGTTTTTTGGGGGGGGGAGGGGGTGTGTTCGATGTGGGGATTTGGTTTTGGTTTTTTTGAGGCTGGCGGCAGAGCCAAAAGGGGATGTGTTGAGTACAAATTGTCTAACGCTATAGGGAGCCAGGGATGTCTCTTGTCTACCTGTCTCTTCCCTGATCAATTTTAAAGGCCTCTGCAGTTGGTTGTATGAATCCAACCTGTAGACCTGATGGCCTGGTCTAGTTCACGGCTGGATTTCCTTAGCTGCCCAGGAGCCATGGGCAAGGGTTGCCCATGTTTCCCCATCTAGAGGCAGTGGTTGAGCCCAGCCAGAGCTGTCAGCAGGAGCCCCCAGAAGCTGAGCAAAACTCAGCTGTCCAACATTCTCCAGGGTGAACAGTGGCTTTTCCCACTGACTTTTACTAGACTAAGCAAAGGAGAAGCAGGGTAATTATCATCTGTTTTGAAAACTTTTTATTACTCTCTTGCCACTCAGCAAGCATAGGCTTTTGATCTATATGTTTGAAATAGATACATAAGAAGCATTAGAGGTGTTTTCATACCTAAAGTACTGCAGTTCAGTTTGGAATATTAAAGGAAAAACTATTTTAGAATTTGCTGCCTGGGGATACGTGAGTATTTTTGTAACAGGAACATTTATGCAAAAACAACTTAACTTCAAATATTCATATTTTGTGGATATGAAATTCAGTGTAGATATTCGATTATTGTTGGGAAGACGTGCTGTATTGTGCTGACTGCTAATGACTGCGTTGGTATTGCATCTCATTGGTAACAAAATGATGACAGGACTGCATTCCTAAGAGTTTGACTGCTGCGTATTTCCACCCAAATGGACTGCAAATGCAGTCCTGTGCAAAGAAATTAAAAAGTAATGCTGCATCTGACACCTTTCTGCACTACTCCTACCTATTTTGGAGGCAGAAAAAAAGCTGAATTCAGGAACAGAATATTCATTGCTAATTACGGCTTAAACCTACATAACCTTCGATTTTCTGGGTTTTAGCTTTGAACAGATTATTTTTAAAAAGCCCTCAATGTGTCTTAAGTTACTGTTTTTAGCACATGTTCATGAAGCTTTGGGAGCTCTACACAGACCGTGAATGGATGTGAGGTAAGAGAGGTGGAGAAAAGGCTACAGTAGATTTCATAACACCGCTTAGTGAGGAAAGAAGGCAGTGGGCAGTAATGGAGCCTCTATGTCAAGTAGAAGCATCAGAGTTCGAGCCCTCTGTGGTGTGACTTCTACCTTACTATGACAATTCTCTTAACAAAGCAGCCTCCCCCCAGTATGCTTCGGGTGTGAATATTACCTCCGTCATGCATGACCCAGTGTTCAAGGCCAGGTTAGACACAGGGGCTTGGAGCAACCTGCTCTAGTGGAAGGTGCCCCTGCCCGTGGTGGGGGGTTGGAATTGGATGAGTTTTGAGGTCCCTTCAACCCAAACCAGTCTGGGATTCTATGAAGTCCTGCATTAGGTTTTGGGGTGGTTTTTTTTTATATACTGATTTAAACTACAAGTTTAATATATAACTAGTGGATAATATATTCTAGGAATATATTGTTATGCTGAAATATGATTGAGAACTGCAGTTTGATGCATAATGTCTATTTAAAGTAGCCACATAATTATACTGAAGATTATACTGAAATAGTTCTGCAGTTTCATTATCACTTCTGTAGGCAGACCTCTGATCTAGATAACCAAGTGAGTGCTATTTGGGAAGAAAATATTCTAAATGCTTTCCTTTTTGTGAATTACATGGGGATAAAAGAGGAATACTTCCCTAGTGAATCAAAGGATATTTCTCAAGTATTCCAGGACCTGGATTTCTTGAAGCTTAAAATAGAACTTTGAAAGTTTTTCCCTTTAATAAAATGCTGGGTTTCTAAAAAATGAAAGGTTTCTTATCCCATGTATTCCGACAGGTTTTTTGGGGGGTTATTTTTGTCCAAGCTGCGTATTTTCAGCCCATTCTGTAAATGTCTGCCAGACATCTTATGCAAATCCAGAGTACAGGTTTAGCAGTTCTGAACAAAGTACATACCTGTAGGCTCTGCACTGTGCTGATCCTTCACAAATCATCATGATATCTGAAAAGTTGAGTTCCACCTCCGAAATGCCCAATTGTTGGCTTTTTGTAGGGAGACTTTTAAAGCTGATTCAAAGTGTCTGTAAATTTAAGCCACAGCCTCTGAGTTTCGCTCTCAAAGATGGCTTTGGAAATCAGCACCTCTCAGCCCTGGCATTTCAGGCTCCAGAAACTGCAGCAAACTATTGAGACTTGGAAATTGTCATAAACATCTTGGCTCTGCATCATAGCAGCATCCCAGTGATGCACGTGATGTGATGCAGGTAGTTCTTTGTTTGCCTGCATCTCTCTCTACATTAGTCTGTGGGCAACTCCTGGCCACCTATTTCCTGTGACTTTCAGAGTCCTTTTCTCTGAAGGGCTCAGGGAATGCACAGGGAATGTTGAGCAGAGGTGGCAGTGGGAGCTGCTAGAGGTCTGCTCCATAAAACACATCCGTGCAGCAGAGGTTAGATACAAGGTCAGATCTTGAATCACGTCCAGCTTATGTTTCTAGGTTTCAGACACTGTCATGGTTTAAACTCAGCCGGTAGCTAAGTCCCAGGCAGCTGCTCACTCGCTCCCCCTGGGCAGGATGGGGAGGAGAATCAAAGGAATGTAAACCCCACGGGTTGAGATCAGAACAGTTTAATAACTAAAATAAAGTCAAATATAGTGCTAATAGAAAGAATACCAACAATAACAATAATGAGAATAAGAAACAACAACAACAAAAAAGAAATGGAAGCTCGGAAAACACCTGCAATGCCCAATCCAATTGCTCAGCACCCGCTGACTCAGCCTGACCCGAGCAGCGATCGGTCCCTTCTGGGTGACTGCCCCCAGTTTCTATACTGGGCATGATGTGCTGTGGGATGGAATACCCCTGTGGCTGGTTTGGGTCAGGTGTCCTGTCTCTGCTTCCTCCTGGCTTCTTGTGCCCCTCCTCACTGCAGAGTGTGAGACTGAAAAGTCCTTGACCAGCGTAAGCGCTACTGAGCAACAACTAAGGCATCAGTGTGTTAGCAGCGTTATTCTCAGAATAAAGCAAAAACACAGCACTGCACCAGCTGCTTGGAAGGAAATTAACTGTTAGATCTGAACCCAGGACAGACACCTACTAAAACTTCTGGAAATAGTTTTGTGTGGTTGGTTGGGTTGTTTGATTTTGGGGTTTTGTTTTGTTTTCCTTGGCACTTCATACGCTGCTAATAACAGGAGCCAGCAAGCTGCTGAGATCTGCAGCATGATTTTGGCAGATTGCCTTGATAGGGGTTGAAAAACCTTGAACTCCGCTCTACACCTCTCCTCCCTTGGTAGCAAAAGGACAATTAACCTCTTACCTCTGTAAATGGTTCAGTGAGAAATAGTTGGGGAATTTGCCTAAAGCTCCAAGCCATAAGAAAGCTTCATTGGGCAAAGTCATCTAATGTGTGTAGGGAAGGAGATGACTCAGACAGTAGCCAAGGACATCTGCAAGTCTGATCCTGGTTCTGACTAAAGACAACGTTTTCCTTACATGATTACTTTTTTCCCCACTAAAAGACCTGTTTGCTGATCTCTGAAATGTTTCATAAATATCCATTGCATGTATGTGATGATCTGGTGGGCCTGGGGGAGAAAAATTCTTAAAAGCTTTATGTTTTTATTAACAACCTCCTCTACATAAAGATGCTTTCTGCTACTTTTTATTTTAGGGCAAAAGGGAATAATCATTGCATATCAAATAAGCTGAGAGGGGAAGACAAGCTCTCTGAGAGTCTTTAGTTCAACTGTTTAAGACTCTCATCTGTGTTATCGCCACTACCACAGGGCGCTGGCCATGAAGGTTTCATCAGTCATCTCACTAAACCCCTACATCTGGCTTACACTAGATGTGCAGAGGTGATATCAGAATTTCCTACTACTCGGGAACATTTAGCCCATCATTTTCTTCTGGAACTCTCCAAGCAGTCAGTGATGATTTATCTGTGGTGTGCTGGTCAGTAAACTGCACATGCTTTTTGGCTAACTTTTCCAGTGCTGCTAGCTTTGTAGTCTGGGAGAAATTCAAGAGCTAGGGAAGGCTATTTGTAACAACCCTGTGGAGCTCTAGATACTGTTGTTTATTTCAATATAAGATGGAATCTTTGGACGGTTCTTAGGAAATATAGCTGGTAGTTCAGAGCTGGTAAAAAAGGAGCAGGAAAGGAGAGGGTAGGGAGGTGCAAGGCCATTTGATTGTGCTATAGGCTTTAATATCTCCCTGGTCTTATTTCAGATGCTTGAGTCATACTTTGCTTGCTCAGCTAATAGTACACAAAGTGATCATTAATCAAAGTAAATAATGTGGCCATAGCAGGAAACATAAGGCACTGAATGCAGAGAAAGTCTGCATTGATTCCAGGGGATTTGGGACAGATGGGTATCATCACTGCAATGTAAATGGACAAGCTTTCAGGTTCAAGATAGTTTTACAATTCACCACGCATCCCCTGAGCTGTGGTAATGGTATACGAGCCCTTAGCCTCTGGTAAATGCTGCTGGTTTTTAAATGCAACTTTAACTCTTCTCTCTTTACTGCAAGGCAAAATCCTGTGTTCACACAGCTACCGTGAGTCAGCCCCTGGTGTGCTGCAGGGTGTTGAGCTGGTGGCTTCAGTGAATGTGTGAAGGGTTCCCAGGAGGAATGCATTGCCAAGCCTAGGAAAAGGGCAGTGCTATCACACAGGGTCTCCACTTGCCAGTTTCACCAGATCATGTCATGCTTCTAGGAGAGTGTTATTGAGGAATCTAATGAGATGATGGTACATTTAATACTTTGTACCCGGTGCATAAATCTTATCTGTTGTCTTTGGAGGCTGCACCAGGAACAAGCCATTTGAAGAAGAGAAAGTGCTAATTAGCAGGCGGTATGGAAATAGAGGTGCAGGCAGGCAGGCTGTGTGCAGTACCAGGGCGGGCACTGCGGTACCAGCAATGGGGGAGGCGGAGGAAGCCCTGCTAAGCCGGCAAAAGATGCTCCACACTTGAGCTGAGAGTGTTGGCACCTTCTCAAAGAAATCCTGCCTTGCCTCAATAGCAGCAGTTCTCACTTAACCACAGAGAGCCGGGGCTGTGAGCTCGTTGCTTTAGCACTGGAGGAGGATTGGTTTTTGTGTGTGTTCTGTGTCAATGTTTTCTCATTTTCTCTCTTTGCAACTTTGGGGAAAAAGAAAAGTTTGAAGTGATGTAATTTTTTTTTTTGACTAGTTATGGAGTTGGTGGGAAATTGCAGCTGCTGGGCACTCCTCACTCAAAGATCTGGTGATCCGTAGGCTTGGGATACTGGGACGTTTTGACTTCCCAGCTCCAGGGTAGGAAGCAGATAGTCCAGTCAGACTATACGGGCTGGCATGACAGCTGGCATTGCAGTGAGGAGAGGAAGGAAGTGAATGCTGGTGATGGGTGATAGGTAGGAAAGCTCTGGTTTTGTGGTGCGGGAAACTCTAAAGTAGTTTATGTTGGACAGGACCTCTGGACGTCTCTGGTCCAACCCCTTGCTGCAAGCAGGATGAGATTTAGATGAACCCTCTCAAGGCCCAGTCCAGTTGAATTTTGGATTATGTCCAAGGCCGGAGAGTTTCATCCTTCATGTTTCATGTTTATGTTGTATAGATAAAGAATCTTTCCTTCCCTTGCCCAATTACGGAAGTTACAGCATGTGATTCCACACAAACATCAAAGTAACGCAGGTAAGATTTGATTATTAAGTAGCAGCTTAACTGGGAAGCTGCCCAAGTAAGTGTCATTTTACTGCCTCAGTACTAGTAGAGGCAAATGGTGCACCTTGTGAATTGAGCTGCTGACCTGGTCCAGGCCCATGTAAAGAAGTTTAATTCTTCATTCAAGATTTTTCATCTTCAGTGGTGAGGTCGGTGCTTAAGAACCATGTTGATGTGAGGGAGAGCGGGGTGTTAGATAAAATACTTGGGCACCAGAAAGACCATGCACAAGCCAGAGTACAAGGAGAATCTGGGGCTTCTTTTATGCTCTTTCTCTAATCATCAGAACAAATGCCTTTGTTAACTGTTCCCCTAGATTAGCCGGATGTGTTTTTAGAAACATACATATACTTGACAAGAATGTGGGTTTTTTTCCAGGAAAGCATCTTAATTCTTACCCTTCTAAAGTTGCATCATTGTGTAATCTGTAAGAAATTTAAGGGGCTTGGAAAGTGTTCCATTTGAAACCTGTGCTGCATTTTGTCTGAAAAGTTATAATTTACTATAACTTTCTGTGCATCCTGGCAAGTGTTTAGAACATTTTCATGACCTTTTGCTGTTCAGAAATATTGCAGATCTGACCATAGAAAGATAATCTCTCGTGTAATACCCCACAGCACCAAAGGGTCTTGTAAATCGGATAATCCAAAATTACCTTGTAAACTGGCACTCCGGTTGATGGGGGGTGGTGAGCCTCTAGCAGTTGGACTCCTGCAAGGCATTTCAATTCGGTGCATCATGGTCATTTCATGATCTGTAGATACTGTATTTGCATGTTGTGTTGTATGGCATCTTCGTTTAGATGAACCTGTATCCCCTTTGCAGTTTGTCCCTGACTGTGTTGGACTGAGCAGGTTCTGGTGATGGTGACACAAGGCTGAGATCTGTGATTTTGGTGATCTCCTCTCCTCTGAGGCTGGTGCTGTGCTGTGCTTTTTTGCCTAGGATTTGCTATTATGTGTTTGAACTTATTGTTCTGGCACAGGGTGCCCAGAGAAGCTGTGGCTGCCCCATCCCTGGCAGTGTTCAAGGACAGGTTGGACACAGGGGCTTGGAGCAACCTGCTCTAGTGGAAGGTGTCCCTGCCCGGGGCAGGGAGTTGGGACTGGATGAGCTTTAAGGTCCCTTCCAACCCAAACAAGTCTATGTTCTATAAGGCAGCAGCATTGATTGTTAAAAATAGTTTTAGCCTTCAGCACATGCAACTGCAAGAAGGCCTGTGCTTGCCACGGCGGTAGAGAAGTGCTGGGAGGCTGCTCTGGGAGCAGCACTATTCACATGCAGATGCTTTTGTCACACCAAACTGGTATACCGCAACTCATCACTGAAGTAGATGTAGCAAAAGATTTTGGCATTCCCTGTGTTAGTTATCTCAGTAGAAATTCGAAAACTGTGTAGGTAGAAGTAATGGTGCTATCAAGCCATGTGAATTGGGTGGATAATACACTGAGGAGGATACCTAAGGACTAGTTTCTAAATACTGAGCCTGAGAAAATGTCAGTATTAAATCACTTGTAACACAGACTCCCTGGGTGCAGGGTAGCACAGCCCTTCATTTTAAAGAGTACGACCAAGCAGATAGAAGAAATGGATGGATGGCATCTCTCCAAGTAGAGAAAGAAGATCTCAGGATCTGATGTGGCTGTAAGGAGGTTGCTTTGGTGGCACAGACAAAACTTGCGCAGAATTCAGAGAAGAGAGGCTCTGATTGCAGATGGGTATTTGCCATCTCCTCCGGTCACTTCAAAAGGAATTGTTGAGTGTAGTTGTGAAATTGACAATGTGCTGGTGAACGAAACAGTAGGAGGAGGACAAATAGGAGTAGGGAGGTAGGAAGGGAACAAATTCTGAGATCAAGGGCAACATTCATGTGCCAGCCTGTCATATTAATACAGAGATAAAAGCTAGCACAGAGCACTGAAAAGCAGATTGTGTTAAGTCATCTGAACTGCTCTGGCTTATAAGGCACCGTGCAAAGTGACTTTGGAAATAGTTTAAGTTTCCACTGTACACACGCAGGTCCTGAAAATAACACAAAAAATACTTGAGCAGATTTGCCTAAAAACCTGAAAGTTTTCCCTTCTCTGAGAGCTCCTTTAGTTGTTGTGGTTGAAAATAAATCACGTTTCTGTGCATTTTGACTTCCTTGGGCATTATGGGAGATTACAAACTACTTCATATGCAGGGTGAAATTTCACATGTGGGTGTATGGAGCCCTCGCATACATTTTGCAGCTATTTGCTTTCTCACTTACCTCATCTGTATGTGACCCATCCCCAGCAGTGGAACTCGACATGCTCTGCAGATTTCCTGCAGGCTCCAGTTTGCTGAGAGGATCTATTTCTTTATTAAACCGTAAATATGTGGGTGCTATCACCCAGCTTCTCTGCAGTAGCTGCTACTGCTGTAAACAGTCTTTGGGGCTCTTTGGTCCCAAGCCACTTGGTGACTCTTACATGTCTGATGGCAGCTGTAGTTTGAACCAACCGACTAAATCAAGGAGGCCAGCCGCGGCTTCCTCAGAGATCAGAGCGCCTTACGTGTGAGCCCTGTAGTAGCACCCAAGAAGCAGTTACAGTCAGAGCTTTCCTAGAGGCTCTGGAGTAGCTGAGGATTTCCTGAGATAGGCTAAGAGTGAGCTCAACGATTTCTGAGGTGCCTTTGTGGCACTGTAAGATGCATCTAGTGGGGTGTCTGATTTATCTTGCTGGGTAGGGCAGAGGGGACCAGATGAGATTTGTCCCAGTAATGCCTTGCTCTGAGGAATGGAAATCTAAGACTGGGTTTTTTTTCAGTGCCTCTCCTGCATGTTGGCACTTTGTAGAATCATAGAACGGTTTGGGTTGGACGGGACCTTCAAAGCTCATCTAGTCCAACCCCCTGCAATGAGCAGAGACATCTTCAACTAGAGCAGGTTGCTCAGAACCACATCCAGCCTGGCCTGGAATGGCTCCAGGGATGGGGCATCCACCACCTCTCTGGGCAACCTGTGCCAGGATTTTACCACCCTCACTGTACAAAGTTTCTTCCTCACATCCAGCCTCAATCTCCCTCTTTTAGTTTAAACTCATCAGCCCTCGTCCTGCTGCAACAGGCCCTGCTGAAAAGTCTCTCCCCATCTTTCTTATAGGCTCCTTTTAAGAGCCTATAAGAAAGGCTTTTAAGAACTGAAAGACTTTTAAGAACTTTTAAGTTCTTAAGAACTGAAAGACTGCAATAAGGTCTCCCCAGTGTCTTCTCTTCTCCAGGCTGGACAAGCCCAACTCCAGTTGGCGAGTGACCCGCAGCCAAGACACGCTGATTGCGCCAACCAGCTCTGCCTTGGGGTTGCTCTTTCCTGAGGTGACAAAATGCAGCTGAAAGTAGCAAGCAATAGCTGCACGCATCCAGCACGAACCCTGTTCTCGTGTTTGCAGAGGTTATTTAGTCACCCATTTGCAAAACAGCCCAAGGATAAAAACAAGCCCCAGCAGAACTTTTTATTTTTAATCCAAGTGCTTTAAACTGAGGAACTGCCTGAGTAGTTGTCTTCTGGGTAGAAGCAAACACCCAGATTTGTAATTGATGTATTTCCTTTTATTAAAGTTTAGGAGCAATACTGTATTTTGAATCCCATTTTTCTTTTTATCCCTAGCATTAAGCACATTAGTAGCACAACTAGGGGGCATAGGGTTTGCCTTGCCTGGGAAGGAAACGCATGATTGGCGTTTATCAGTGGCTAATAAGTTACGTGGCTAAAGTCAATCTGCAGCAGCAGCAAGGATTGTCTTATAATGCTATTTCCTCAGTAAATGACATAATAGAATTTCCTTGATTGTTCATCTTTCTGGTTTTGAAGACTTCTGATTTATTTTGGAAGCTGGGTGGTAATGAGCTTGCAGGCAGCTTATCATGTCACTTCCAACTGGTGACAACACTGCTCTGTGATTGTATTTTTGCTTCTGATAGTGATTGTTTGCTTTATGCTTTACCAAGCATTACAGTAAAAAAATACATTTCATGGTAATTTGGAGCCCCGCCTGTGCTCCACTGGAGGGGAGATGAGTTTAGGGGTGTCTTATCTGTCAACATGCCCCTTTGTGAAACCCTCGCAGTGGGAGATAGCAGTGGGGAAATGGCTGTGCAGCTGCCATGTGTGACTGTATGGTGATGAATTCTCATCAGTGGCAAAGGAATTGTCTTCATAGAACATAGACTGGTTTGGGTTGGAGGGATCTTAAAGCTCCTCCAGTTCCAGCCCCCTGCCACGGGCAGGGACACCTTCCACTAGAGCAGGTTGCTCCAAGCCCCTGTGTCCAACCTGGCCTTGAACACTGCCAGGGATGGGGCAGCCACAGCTTCTCTGGGCACCCTGTGCCAGCGCCTCAGCACCCTCACAGGGAAGAGCTTCTGCCTCAGAGCTCATCTCAGTCTCCCCTCTGGCAGGTTAAAGCCATTCCCCTCGTCCTGTCCCTACAGGCCCTTGTCCAAAGCCCCTCTCCAGGTTTCCTGGAGCCCCTTTAGGCACTGGAGCTGCTCTAAGGTCTCCCCTTCAGGAGCCTTCTCTTCTCCAGGCTGAACCAGCCCAGCTCTCTCAGCCTGTTATCTTACATGATATTTCTTTCCCCACATTTAATGGACTTAGAAAGTGACCAGCACCTTCTCTGCTCCTCTGTGCTGAGGCTCCAGGGCCTGAAGAGCTGGATTTGGGCCGTGAAAACTTGCCTCTTGGGGTACAGGGATTTTCCTTCCTGAGGCACCAGGCTGATAAATCCAACCCAGCGAGGAAACTGGAGTGGTGGTACTGAGCCTGCAAACCTGGATACATGGCCATGGCTCCCTCAGCTCCATGAGTTTTCCTCCCTGGCACCTGGGGTTTGCAGCCCTCTTTTGCTGAAAGGAGCTCATGGTCTGACCATGGCAATTTTCCCAAGAGCAATTCACCCACTCTTGCAGTCTGTAAATGAGTGCTTTTATATGGATCTCTAGCAGTGTTCCCAAATGGTCTGTTCTAAATGAAATGTATTATTTTGTTGACCTAGCTTTTATCTTAAGAGCAGGGTTTTCAAATAATCATGCATCCAAACCCACCATATTTTGAACAGCATTACACTCAATGAAAAAAGAAACTAAAACATCATCCTCCAATATTCTCTCAGCAACTGCATTTAAAATTCAGGTTGTATGTGGGTAACACAACAGTGAATACCCCAAGACAGGATCGAGACCAGATTTTGGCAAGTCAGAGGGATTAATTCCCATGCTCACAGCAGATACAGCCCTCTCTATGTGGGGTTCAAAGGTTGCTGCTCTGAAAGCGTTAGAACCACAGTCTTAGCATGTGTTACACAGAATACAAATGGGAATTTGTTATGAATCATGATGGGTACAAAAAATATTATATTGAAAATTTAAGGGAACTGTTCAACAGATTATACCCATTTGTTTGTGAGCTCACAGGGGAGACATAATGATGACTACACAATTTAGGGAGGCTTTGCTGTTTCAGATTTGGGGGTTGTTGCTAACTTGGGTTCCTTCTTCCAAAAGAATTCTTTACTGTTAACAATCAATAGATTTTTTTTTGTTGGATTTCTTCAGACACCTGCCTTTGCTGGTGAGGAGAGGGGCACATACAGAGTTGCATCACGCTGTGTGCTGGAATGGCTTCTTGTTTGTCCCAGCTAGTGTCTGAAACATGAAGATGTTGCACCACGAGGGTGTTCTGTTATTTTTTGAGCCTTAGGTTACAGATAAGGTTTGATTCATTTGTTCTGGATATTTGTAGAGATTTATCTACATGAAACTACATTGAATTACTTGAAGCAAACCTGATTTTTCTCTCTGCCTTACCATTTGAGGGTCTGATATAGCTTGTAAAGACAGGAGAACTTGGGTTTTGCTGCAGTCAGCAGAGGAGGAGGATGTCCTCATCAGGCATGGATGCCTGATGTCTAACTTCCTTAGTCTGTTCCATTGCCAGAAGCACATCTGATCACTTTCCTGATCTCTATACCTCTCTGTGGCCATTGAGGTATACATGTATAGATATATGTAGGTCATTATAGGTTATAGGCTGCGGGTTGCTATAGAGGACAACGCTTGGGAGCAACTCCCTCTGTGCATATACGCAGTTGTGGAGGTGCAGGGCTGCAGATGGAGTTGGCCCAGGGGTTGCGCCAGGATTACAGCATCTTTCCAGCAGGTTTAGGGGAATAGGTGCAGTATTTTCTCCTCCATTTCCCAGTGTGACAAGTGATTTCGATACAACAACAAAGAGATCTTTCATAGCACGAAGGGGAGATTAAAAAAGGAAGAACAGGTTTTTATAGAAACGTGCACCTCTGTGTAATAAAACATTGAAAGCTATGAAATGCATTCAGCCTTGTGAACTCAGCCTTGGTTTTAGTCCTCTTAAGGTCAGAGGATGATAAAGCAAAGGAAAACCTGTTCTAGATGTTTCTTCAGGCATTGCAGTTGCTTCATTAGCCTTTATTTCTTCACACTTCTGCTCCTAACAGCTTTGCAAGTGTTGGGCTCTTCCTTTTTGAAGCACTTTGATGTGCTCATCTGTCTGACAAACCGTTTAAGGTCTCGATCTTAATTTAACATTTGTAGATACCCACAGAGAACTTTGTTAATGAAGTCTTTTAAAATACTAAATTAAGTTCTGGTCTTCCTCATGACTAAAGTTTTATCCTTGTGATTATTTTTCCTTTGGAATGATGTTCCTGTTTAACATCAGGAAATGTTTAGTCCTACAAAACAGCAAGGGCTTTTAGGGCTAGGGATGTAATTAAATGAGGATTTTATATTACTTTGGGGGCCCTTTTGTTAAAAGGATAGGAATATGACATAATTGAAAAGAGTTTTTTAATGAAAGAAGCCTTTGATCCCACAGAAGCATGAGAGCAAGTGGTTGCCCAACCTCAGATTAGGAGTGCTCCTGCCAATTGATGAACAGAACACTGTTTTCTGGATTAAAGCAGTGATTTTCTCTATTTCAAGTTTGGTGGAAGGTAATGAAATTGAGCTGAGGGTTGCTTGTCAACTACATTCATTAATTGGAGGTACTGATGATGATAGCAAGCTGAATTCCTGAGTCTCCAATATGGGACTGATGGGAATAATTCATTGCAATGTTGTAGCCTGATTTGGCATTTCAGATCCATAATACGAGACGCAGTGGCTATAAAAGCCTCCTTGAGGCAAAGGGAGAGACATATGTAAGAGGAAAAGATTGACATTAAGAGGAAGAAAATGTTTCCAAAAGGGCTGAGAAACTTGGAAGCCACATCTGCCTTATTAAGAACATCTGGGGCTATTATGGGAACCACACTGAGGTGCTCAGGGACCCATTGCAACTGGAAGGAGAGACCGAAGCAAGAGTAGCAGAGAGGAGCACACCCGCCCTGTCCTCTGTGCCTGACATTGGTATCTGCAGACACTCAGTGCAGTCTGTAGCTGTTTTCTACTTCAATGACATGAAGTCTTTCTTTGCTATTAAAAACCTTATCTTTGCATGAAAAATAAATAAATCAAGATATCTGGTTACAGCGTTCCTGGCAGTGTGAACAGCATAAATGTGCTGCCGGTTTGAAGGCATTGCCCATAACCTCGGTCACAGCAGACTAGTCAAAATGCGATCTCTTTTTGAAAAGCCAAAGCAATCTGTTTTTTTCCAAGGGGAAGTTTTAGGGAAAAAATACTTGTGGAATGTAGAATTTGCTATTGCTGTTAATCTGCCAACGATTGGCAGTGTTCTGTTCGGTTGTTTGGTCTGTTTCTTTTCCTAAGTGGTTTCCCTCACAAATGAAATAATGCAAATAAGTGATTTACGTGATGTAAAATTAAGTAATTCCATTTGGCCAATGTGGTGATTCTGCTTAATTTTAAAAAGAAAAATGTTTTGCCTCTGGTTGAAGTTGTCCACGGGCACAGCCCCGCCACTGAAAGATAGACCTTTTAAATCCTAATGCGGGCTCATTCTTTAGGCAGGGACTGAGTGATCTTTAAAAGTGAGAAAGCTGCATCAAGAGGTTTGACAAGGTTCATTAAAGCCCAATTAGAAAATGCATTTTAACACCAGGCATCCTGCCCCTTTCAGCTCCCGAGCAAAACCAATACAGTTTTCATCAGGCACAAGTAAATGCTTATTTAAAATGTATTAGGAAAATAAATAATCTTCATGTTTAATTCACCTCCTTGTATAATAATTGACGTCCATTAGGGATTCTAACCAGGCATTAGGTAGGACCAGCTTCGCCATAACACAGGGTCGCAGGGGATGTGTGATTCTCAATTGTCCATGTTGAGAATTTCATCAAGTGAATTGAAATAACGTTATTTTCAGAAGAGTTATGAAAGATCTTTTTTAAAGAGTTCATCTGTGTTGTGAGTAACACAGCCTTGGCACATGCTCCAAAACCCATGACTCAGCACTTTCACATTGAGGGATGTTCAATGGTTCTCTAAGTACTGTAAATTTGACTCGTTTTCGGGTCATATTATTTTCAGGCCATGGGAATAACCTCCTCCACCATGCTCCTGGGATTATGAAAATTGAAATAGCCACTTGGTTGGTTGATGTGCCAGGCTGGATGGGGTTTGGATCAACCTGGTCTACCGGAAGGTGTCCCTGCCCGTGGCAGGGTGTTGCAACTGGATGAGCTTTGAAGGTCCCTTCCAACCCAAACCATCCTATGATTCTATGATTTACAACAAAGTAAGTCCAGATGTAGAATTCAACCATTAAGTCCTATGGCTCATCACACTGCTCTTAATTCCCTTTTTGCACTGATAAACCTGCGTGCAGCATTGGTTATGCCCTGGTAGGCATATTGTAGAGCACATCCTTTTCCCCGATGCCTGCCCTTTCCCTCGCTCCGTTTCCTCTGCAGCGTGGCTTATCTGGGTGACATTGTGCAGCCTTCTGAAACTCTGCAAAACCTTTAAATAAACTTTGTGGTTTGGACTGAAGGCAGGCACAGGGACATGACTGGGATGGTGGCTTTTCAAAGGGCTGGATGCTGGCTGTTCAAACACAGTGTTTGAGTAGCCCGTGCTGCGGAGCTGATACTATGTGCCTGCAAAATTATTCCTTATGAAATGATTGGGAAAGGTAAATGAGTTCTCTGATGCTTTTTTATTGCATTTATCAGGATTACATGCAATTCATCTATAAGGATTTTGGGAATCTTAAAACATAGAGAGCAGAGTTTTATAAGGATGCCAGAGAGGGACTCTTCATCAGGGACTGTAGTAATAGGGCAAGGGGAATGGCTTTAACCTGCCAGAGGGGAGATTTAGGTTAGATATAAGGAAGAAGCTGGAGATTGAGATGAGCTCTGAGGCAGAAGTTGTTCCCTGTGAGGGTGCTGAGGCGCTGGCACAGACTTTTCCCAGAGAAGCTGTGGCTGCCCCATCCCTGGCAGTGTTCAAGGCCAGGTTGGACACAGGGGCTTGGAGCAACCTGCTCTAGTGGAAGGTGTCCCTGCCCGTGGCAGGGGGTTGGAACTGGATGAGCTTTGAGGTCCTTTCCAGCACAGTCTAGTCTGGGATTCTATGGTTCTATATGAGCAAATCATAGGGAAGGTAGCGGCTCATTTCAGGGAAGGAGATGCTCACTGTGGTCTCACTCTAAGTCCTGGCCATACTGTGTTTAGGAGAGGATTCGATTCCCAAATTGGTGCAAGTTTGAGCTGCTCAGCTCCTGTGGCACAAGTCAGGTCATGAGGTGTTTCAGCTGCCCCACAAGAATGTATTTCCATGTGCTTGAACTGTCATTCATTGGTACTGACCTTGCAGTAACAGTATTTCCCAGAGGAAACTCAAGTTTTAAGGCTCTATAATTTTCCATGAAAATCACATTGGAACCCTGTGCTAAAGGGGAAAACCCTCCGAAGAGATTTCACAACTGTAATTATAAAAATAATGTTCTAATCTGAAAAAAAACCCCAAATCCAAACCAACTGGTAAATGGGAAAATCCACAGAGAACCCCTTAACATCTAAAACCAGATGGCTCAGATATTGTTAGTTGTTATGGCTTAGTGTTCTTAAAGAACTCTCTCTGAGACTACCTTGAAAGGCTAATAATTAAATGAAGTAAGCTGCTCTTCTCCTGTCTTAGGTAGACTAGGCCTGAAAGCTAAGAGTGCAAAACATAGCCTCATAGTCTGTCAATGGTAAATAAGCATTTTGTGAAGGCAGTGGCTGTAACCGGGGCCCTGGTGTGTGTTTCTTCACCCCTCTCTGAGCGCTTGGCCAATTATTTTGGTAAGTCCCACCTGAGGAGCCAGAAATAAGCACACCCATGTTAGGAGGAATGGCTCAGCAGCTTTTAGATGGTGACAAAATTAGACTTGTGGCTGTGAACTCTTGGGGTAAGTACACTTGAGCATTCCTAAGCAGTTATCTTAGATTCCACCCAACTGTTTCCTGCTGATAGAAATGCTACTTCCTTCTCTTTGCATACATTCTGAATCAGTACCTTATATGATGTCTGTAGCATGGATAGTGCATGTCATTCTGTGACGAAAAGACAAGCTAACATAGAATTTGTTCTTGCCAGTGATACTGTTTGGAGGTTCAGCTCTGTTTTTGCTGCCTGTTACTGCTGTCACCCAGGATTAAAAGCTGTAGATATCCCAGGGCTGCGGCAAGGGCTTTCAATGACATGGATGAGGACTGCAGAGGTGCATCAGAACAGTGTGGGCAATGACTTCTGGGAAGATCAGGAAAAAATAAAGTATGGCTAATGGACCTGGGTTTCTCTTTCTTCCCTGCTGGCAGTCATTCATGGTAACACAAAGTAAGTATAAAGCCTGGTGCCAGCACAAAATGCTCACAATTTATGCTTGCTTTAAGAGAGCCTAAAGCCAAAAGGGATCTTTATGGGCTTCAAACAGGGCAATTCCTGTTTGAACTAAAGCTCAGAGCTTAAGCCAGACCTTGCAGGACTGCAGCTGCCTGCACCATGGCTGTGGCACCAGGGAGCTGAGCTCACAGACCGACTTTGTCACAGGGCTTGGGCTCAGCTGGCACTGGGCAAGCTCCAGGCAGGTTTGTGGGGTGCTTTGCTGCACGGGGATCTGAGGAGCTCTCTCCTGGGCTTCCCTGCATGTGCTGGCCTATGGCCTTCACTGCCAGCTAGAGGGATGACATCCTTGGGGGGGGCGGGGGGGCGGGTAAGACTTCTGAGCATCTGGACCCTCCTGAGACCAGCACGGGTCACATTGGTGGTGCTGAGCAATGCTGACATGGCAAAATGGCCAGGGCAAGTGGCACGAAGAGAGTTTTCCCACTTTGGCAAGCAGGTCAGTGGGATTCAGTGAGAAACAGAGACTGAAGGAGTGGGTGTTCGAGTCTGGCGATGATCCAAGAAGTGCCCAACTTCTTGCTCTCAGCCCAGGTGCTGTCCCCTATTTGCTCATGTGAATTGGTGTGGGGGGGTGCTGGACTACATTTCCTGCCCCATTTACTTCAGTGCCATTGAGGATTAAGTGTGCTGCTGCTTGTTGATATCATCCTTCAGACCGGTTCCATCTCCAGGGGCCTGAAGTGTTGTGGGGTTTTTTTTTGTAGGGGTGTGGGCTTTTTTGTCTTTTTAACTTAAATCTGATATGTCTGTCTGAAATCAAAAAGTGAAATAATCCCCTTCAGAATTAAAATTCCATCTCATCATTTAATATTAAGATTTAAACCCATCATAATATCTTAGATTTACATAAACCCAACATTTAAACATTAAACATTTCCTGTTAACATGTAAAGAAAGCTGCAACCCAGGGAATTCTCTGGCTAAACACATGGCATGATGTTTAATTGCAAACTTTTAATTCAGAAGACCATCTACCATCAATCCGTTCTTAGGCAGAGGTGTGGGTGAGGTAAGGTCTTTTCTAGCCCTTTGATCGTATTATGATCAGCAACAATTGGTTCAAGTCACTAATTATGGAGATAATTTTCTTCATATGATGACTCCCATTTAAATGCAAATCATGTTTGATGGTTTTGTAGCCAATGCACCTATTAATTTGTTTCTGTATTGTTAATGGAATTCCAGCTTTCATCCAAAAGGAGTCTGCTACAAATTGCAGTTAAAATGAACCATCTAATAAATAAGAAATGTAAAAGTTAGGAAAAAGTGCAATTGCTAATGAGGGTTTGCTATTAGCATAGCAACATTGGAAGTTACTGTGATGACACAGCCAGTGGTAACTGTTACCAGGCAATCCGAATCAGTAGGTTTTTTTGGGAGGAAGATTAACAGGTAACTGGGATTATTGACTGCCCAGAGAAGCTGTGGCTGCCCCATCCCTGGCAGTGTTCAAGGCCAGGTTGGACACAGGGGCTTGGAGCAACCGGCTCTAGTGGAAGGTGTCCCTGCCCGTGGCAGGGGGTTGGAACTGGAGGAGCTTTAAGGTCCCTTCTAACACAAACCATTCTGTGATTCTATGCAATAGGGTTAACATCAGTTACTTAAATGGGAATACTTTGGCTGCAGTCAGTGGTTCCTAGGCCAAACCTCTATTTAGATACTTCTGGTTTGCATAGTGTTCCCTCTGATGTTTTCTGCTCTTTAGATGCCCACGTTGAGTTTAGCATTCATTGCTTTGGAGGTGCAGTGGGGAGCTGATGGTGCTCTCACCTTTCCAGACTCCAGAGCAGCAGCTCCCCTTCCTTCCACCTGTGCTGATCCCAGGGCTGGTGTGTGGTTCATGGGCTGAGTGTCTGTTTTAGGGGAAAGGAGAAACAACCCCAGCATGCACCGATGCAAATTCCTGTCTCACACATGGATATGGTTCTATAATTTCAAGGGACAATTTTTAGCTCTGTTACAGAGGAAGATCTAGGCTAAAGACACTTGGGCCACTTCTCTGTTGGCCATAAGGTAAATATGTGTCAGGGAGAGAAAGCAAATCCTGACCTGGCAAAATGTGGGCAGTCCAGCTGAACCTCACTGGTGAAGAAGGGAAGTCTTCTGCTCCAAGACATTTCAGGAAGAGAGTGTTGTCTCCTAATATTTAAGAAATCCACCCCCTTTCTTATGCAAAGCTTATAGTAACAGAAAGCATCATTAACCTTCCTCTAATCTGGGGAGGAACTGGTTGGCTGCACTAGAATTATGATGAGTGATATATTGGATAATGAACAGGAATGCTAATTGGAGGCTTTGTCAGAGAAGTATCTGAGGGACAGAACGAAAGGTGATGCTTGCATCTGTTTCATTCTCTGTGCCAAGGACTGCAGTGCAAAGGAAAATGACAGGGCAGAGCTGAAGCTGTTTAGAATTGCTGTGGGTTTAATGTGTTTGCTGTACCCCACCTTGGTGGCACAGGATCTGCCACTTTGCACCCAGGCTAATCTCAGCCCAGGGCCAACTTCCACTGGACCAAAAACTTGAGTATGGTGGAGAATGTTATTGCCTGCTCTTTCTGGCTGTGGAAAAGCTTCATCCTTCACTCTTAGCTCTGCTGGCTTTTATTTTCTTTCCTAAGAGTGTTCTATAAAATCTACATATCTGAAACTGCCCACACTGACTATTTAATGAGGAAACAGCAATGTGCTCATACCTTGGGACTCTGGATGTCACCTATTGAACTGGTATAACTATAGATTGAAGTTACGTGGATGGCAGCTTGAAAACGCTCTCTTGGTCTGTGCTACCCTGAGTTGCTTAGTGTCCACTGGACAACATGCAGTTCTGTCAGAATTGTGCCCTTCTCATCAAAGGATCAAAATGAGGGTTAATCTTCTGCCCTCTTATGAATGTGTGTGTGGGAATTGCTCTGTTGTGTGGTGTTGAGTTGGGGTTTTGTCCTGGGTTGTTTTTATCCTAGATCAGCAAGTGTCCTGCTGGTTATGAATTACAGGTTTTAAGTCAGGCCTCTGGAGATAGGCAGCTATCTTTTTACTATCTTCTTACATGCCATGAAGCCATTCAAAGAAAAATTGAAAGCCATTTTCTGTAAAATAATAATTTTCCTGTGCTTTAGTTAGTAAAATCCACCTGACAGGAGGATGGAGCCAGGAGGGGACTGGTCTCTGTTCCCAAGGAACAAGTGATGGGACAAGAGGAAATGGCCTCAAGCTGCCCCAGGGGAGGTTTAGATGGAGCTGAGGAACAATTCCTTCCCCAGAGGGTGCTCAGGCATTGGAACAGGCTGCCCAGGGCAGTGCTGGAGTCACCGTCCCTGCAAGTGTTCACACCTCATGTAGCCGAGGCCTCAGTGCCATGGGTTAGTGGTGGCCTTGGCAGTGCTGGGAGCGGTTGGACTGGATGAGCTTAAAGGTCTTTTCCAACCCGGTTGATTCTATAATTCTATTCTGTCCAGTATTACTGAAACTGGGTTTAACCAGTTCAAGCCCGTTTAAGTTCTTGGCTAAGGGGCGGGCAGATCCAGTCTCCTTGCCTCTGCTCTCTCCCTCCAACCAACATGCAGAGCTTTGCAGAGGAAAAGTTGTCCAGTACAGTGTCTATATTGTGGTCAAAATGCAAATCCGGTCTACCCAGTTTATACGTTCAATGATTAGAACAAATAGAAGAAACATTTAAAATCGTTTGTGAACTAAAAGAGAACAAGACTTGCAATTGAATCTGTGATTTATAACTTTTGCAGTTCATTCTTCTCTAGTTACTTTTTCTGTAACCACTGTATTGTCCCCATTTCTGTCCAACAGTTAATTACATTAATTCACTGACAAACTACTATTAAACAACTGGAGTCTACTTTAATAGCTAGTTTTCTAATTAAATCTCTGTAATGGTTTTGTTCTCAGTCCTGGGCTATAGACAGCTCATTTGTTGCTATCTAGTGTCTTGAGTCTTGCATGTAATTTTTTCCTTCTTAGACATGTTCGTGATGGGATGCCTTTTCTCTGGCTGTGTTATGGTGGGGTTGGAAATGCCCAGGTTGCCCAGAAAGGTGGTGGATGCCCCATCCCTGGAGACATCCAAGGCCAGGCTGGATGTGGTTCTGAGCAACCTGGTCTAGTTGAAGATGTCCCTGCTCATTGGAGGGGGTTGGAACTAGCTGAGCTTTGAAGGTCCCTTCCCACCCAAACCAGTCTGTGATTCAGTGATTCCTCCCTCCTGCATTCACACAGAGCTTGAGGAGGATGCTCTGAAATGGCTAATGGCTTCAAACTTAAACAGGGGAAGCTTAGACCAGATACAAGGAGGAAGTTCTTTACAGTGAGGGTGGTGAAGCACTGGAATGGGTTGCCCAGGGAGGTTGTGGATGCTCCATCCCTGGCAGTGTTCAAGGCCAGGTTGGACAGAGCCTTGGGCCACATGGTTTCGGGCGAGGTGCCCCTGCCCATGGCAGGGGGGTTGGAACTAGATGATGTTAAGGTCCTTTCCAACCCGTACTATTCTATGATTCTATGATTCTATGAAATGGGCATCATCAGCGCTGGTGTGCTGGGGACATGCTCTCAGGTGGATGGGCTACCCTTCGGTCCATTTGAGGAGTCCCTAGGTGGGGTTCAGATATTGTATCGTCATGCGAAGAGTAAATATTTGCCTGAAACAGAATTGTAACTTACTAGTTTCAAAAGAATAGCGTGAAGTCAACAAAGGTGCCTTTTCTTCCTGCAGCCTCCTAAATCTGTGTGAGGCTTCTTCATCACACCCGGAAGAAATCCAATGGACTCAAAGTCACAGGCTCAGAGTTTGCCTGGTCTAGAGAAACCAGACTTGAAACCAGGCTTGAAACGGAAATGAAAATGGAAGCCCCCCTACGTAAAGCCCTGTTTCTGTGTCTCAGTCTCAGCAGTTTGAAATTAAGTTTTTAAACTTTTTTGTAGCTTTTGGGGGGTTTTTTTAAAGATAATTCTGAGTACTTGTGCCCCAGCCCAACTACAGCACTAAACCGGGCCTGCAATACACTGGAAAATGTATTCATAATGGTATAGAATCAGAAATGGCCTGACTTGATCCTGCTACTGCTCTGGCTTTAGAGATTTACTCATTTCAGGGGAATGGCAACTTAATTCTTAATTAAAATCACTAAGCAAATGCAGATTGTATTTAATTTAAATATTTATAGAATTTGTTTAAGCTTTCAAAATAGATGAGAGGTTGAACAGCAGAACTGCTCACATCTGAATGATGATTTTATGGCTGAGCCCAATTAAGAAACTAGTCAGGAACACAGCTAATGAGTTGCTGTGTCTGAGGAAATATGTTGTGATGCTGTATGTACAGTGGGCCTTTACAATTATAAGGATGTTCCTATCTGTAAAGGAATTCTTCGCATTAAAATATATCACAACTTTCTGCCCCCCCCCCCCCCCCCGCCCCCAATATTGTTGTGGTTAAAACAGTAGATCCTTTGACACAGCATTGTCTCCCATCTGGATCAGCCATGAGTCCCAGACCCCCAAGGCTTTTCCAGGGACAAGATCAAACTCTTGGCTTCTCCCTCCTGTTTTTCTCAAAGCCAGTTTCATTCCCTGCTACACCTTTTCATTCTGGGAGAAACCTTCACTATTGCATTTCTCTGTCACATCCCTGAAGGTGATTGGATCCTTTGGGAGGATTTGATATGACTGTTAGTGTTGCCCATATAACTTGATATCTGTGAAATCTTTCAGGGTTGGGTTCGAGCCTTTCATACAAGTGTTTCAACAGTCCCTCTTAACTTGCCTTATGGTCTTCCATTGGTTTTTACTCTGTATTATGAAGTCTGTCAGAGTTGCAAGATCTTTTCTGGTTTTCCCTTGTAATAATGCTGCTAAATGTTACGTGAATTGTTTTAGATTCTGTTTCCTGTCTATTTTTACACTGCTGTTTAGGCTGGAATGTAGCTTGCGTTTAATTTTCCCTTGGCCTCATTACATTTCATTCCTTGCTCCACTGCATCATCTGTCTTGTTTAGTCCATAAATCTGATCTGCTCTAATCACTGTAAATTCTTTGTTTCCTCTGGCTATGTGTCACCAGCAAGACTAGTCACTTTGGAAATTGCATCCCTGAAAGGTCATTTTGTAAAAGATACAAGAGGAGGAATGGTGCAGTGCTCACGCTGAAGGCTGGGGGTTGTCATTTGTCTTAGCCTCAAAGCAGCTGCTGCAGTCTGTTCTCTGTTCATAGGCTAATCTGGGTAGCTATCACATGCCAACATGGTCATGAAGGTGAGTGTGTTTGGCCTCAACCTGGTAGCACAGAAAAGTCTTCACTGGGATTTGTGATCTGTATGCAATGTAAATTATATCAGAGAATCATAGAATCCCAGACTGGTTTGTGCTGGAAGGGACCTTAAAGCTCATCCAGCTCCAGCCCCCTGCCACGGGCAGGGACACCTTCCACTAGAGCAGGTTGCTCCAAGCCCCTGTGTCCAACCTGGCCTTGAACACTGCCAGGGATGGGGCAGCCACAGCTTCTCTGGGCACCCTGTGCCAGCGCCTCAGCACCCTCACAGGGAAGAGCTTCTGCCTCAGAGCTCAGCTCAATCTTCTCTGTGCTAGATTAAACCCATTCCCCCTTGCCCTATCACTACAGTCCCTGATGAAGAGTCCCTCTCTGGTATCCTTCAGACACTGGAAGCTGCTCTGAGGTCTCCACGCAGCTTCTCTTCTCCAGCCCCAATGTTCTCAGCCTGGCTCCGTGCAGAAAGTGCTCCAGCCCCTGATCATCCTCGTGGCCTCCTGGAACTGCTCCAACAGCTCCATGTCCTTCTTATGCTGAGGACACCAGCACTGCACACAGTGCTGCAAGTGGGGTCTCCCCAGAGCACAGCAGAGGGGCAGAATCCCCTCCCTCGACCTGCTGCTCACGCTCTGGGGGTGCAGCCCAGCACACGGGGGGGTTCTGGGCTGTGAACTCACAGTGCTGGGGCATGTTCGGTTTCTCATCGACCAACATGTCGTATTTGTAGGGTGGCTGGTAAAGGAGAGTTACCAGTTCTGAAGCACTTCTGTTGGAAAAAGGACATTTCAAAGACAAGGATTTTGTGGTGCTTAGAAACAGGCAGTGATGCAGAGCCAAGAACATGCAATGGCTGTTCCACCACAGGATCCTCTTCTACAAGAACACACTGTGCAAGTCTCTTGTGCCTCACGCTTGTCTTTCTTCTCTCTTCCAAGGGCCCTAATGGATTGGTACTTGGTATATTGATAGGACAGTAGGTCTGTGGTTTAGCTGAGATCAGTACATTTAGTAACTCTCCCCTTTTTTCCATGCTTATAGATGTCAGTGCCTCCACAATGCTCTTGTTTCTGTGCTGATGCTACTTTGGGCTGGTTTTTAATTTCTTTCTAATGTTTCAGATGATGCTGTAGACATAACCAGGGAGCATAAGCAGAGGTGGAAGCATGCCAAGTTTTGGGTTGATTACTGAAGCCGTGTCATAACTACTACAGTAAAATTCAACTCTGCTCTTTCACAAAGGTTTTAAGTAATTAATGTATTTATTTAATTTTGTGAGTCTTAGTAGCTTTTTAATGACTTTTTGAATTTGTTTGTCTTTGTGGTTGACTCATATTTCTTACTTTTCTAGCCTGGGGATGCTGCAACATCATGCAACGCTCTATACTGGCTTTGATAGTCCACCAGTGCCTGCAGAAGGTAAAATTCTCCCTGTTGCACAGAAATATGCTGTTATATTCCCTTCTGCTGATTTGTCAGATGCTTTAATTACCAAAGTTAATGCTTAGGGGTCTGATTGCTGGAAAACTTCGGTGACAGATTAAAACTTCCTGGCTGGAGCTGGTTTGTTGTGTTTCAGAGGAGTAATTCAAGCCAGGGTGACCTTGTATCAGTTGAGCCCAGAGAAGAAATTCAGATATAAACCAGACTAAATGAACATGTAGAGGGGAGTGCAGAGTGGTGTGAGCTCTTGCTGGTGTTTGTATGATGAAAGCTGCTTGAATTTGAAGCTGTTAATTATGGGCGATTTTTGCTTGGTGTTATGAGGTTTGGATTACCCAGAGCTATGTTTGGTGATAGAATACTAAAACCAGCATAAATTCTGAGCAAGCCATAGCTGATCAAGGCATCCAATTAATAGGATTTTATCTAATGGACTGATTTACTGGGGATGTTTGAAATGTGCCAGGTAGAATCTACAGATAGATTTCAGTTTCAAGGATGAAAATCTTTCTTCATTCCTCCCTTTCTCTCTCTTCCCCTAAAGGTCTCCCTGGCCTATCTGAGTCTCCTCCCCGGTGAGCAGTTCAGCTTGGTGCCATCCACAAGAGCGGAGAGCTTTGGAAGGAGCCCACTGAAGGCATGCTAGCAAGACCCTGAGTCACAGGCAGAGAAACTTTCCTAACTCATCACCATATACTGGCCTCAGATCCTCTCTGGAGCAGCTACCAGAGCGGCTGAACTTTGCTGTTCCCTGCTGTGCTGCCCAGTCTAGCTGGTACTGTGTGAGCATGAGGTCCTCACCCTGGTCCTGCCCCTGGTGACGGGCTATCCCTGCTTCAGCTGCATCACCACACACCAGATGTGCAGGAGGCTGCGAAGAGCTGCGCTCCGTGAGCAAAGGTGCCCTTTTATAAGAAAAAAGTAAGTGTTGATAAATAAATGCTGGGCAATTCATAGAATCACAGAATCCCAGCCTGGTTTGGGTTGAAGGGACCCTAAAGCTCATCCAATTCCAACCCCGTGCCACGGGCAGGGACACCTTCCACTAGAGCAGGTTGCTCCAAGCCCCTGTGTCCAACCTGGCCTTGAACACTGCCAGGGATGGGGCAGCCACAGCTTCTCTGGGCACCCTGTGCCAGCGCCTCAGCACCCTCACAGGGAAGAGCTGCTGCCTCAGAGCTCAGCTCAGTCTCCCCTCTGGCAGGTTAAAGCCATTCCCCTTGGCCTGTCCCTACAGGCCCTTGTCCAAAGTCCCTCTCCAGCTTTCTTGTTGGCCCTCCTTTAGGTATTGAAGACTGTTATAGTGTCACCCCGGAGCCTTCTCTTTTCCAGGCTGAACCAGCCCAGCTCTCTCAGCCTGTCAGTAGTTATATTGCTGTGTGTTCAGATAAGAAAGATGCTGCTCCCTGGGGGCAGGCAGTGGGGAGAGGACAGTCCAGGAGTCTGGCAGTGGCTGGATTGACTGGATTGGGAAAGTGGCAATGCCAGCCCACTGCCCTTAATTTGCCTAGCAAGGCAGCTCTCCCAGAGGAGATGAGATGAGATATGGTAAACCCAAGAGTTTTTTTAGGAGGGTTTACTTGGTTTAAAATGCTTTGTTAGCAAATATTGCTCCTGACTTCTTGTATCTTTTAACTTGCTGCAGTTCATCTCTGTCTTTATTTTAAATTGAAAGGTACTTTACCTAAAGCGTTCTCATCAGCCAAGCCACTGCTGGTTCATGCGCAGAACATTTTACTGTTTGTCTGCCTCATTTCTTTACTGTCCAAGGTGAATCTCAGGGGATTGAAACTCTGAAACAAGTGGCTTCAGGCTATTCATCTGGAAAACAGAGCCTGTTAGACCTTTGTAAAGAAAATGATTTTGTAATCAGTGCAAGAGATCTGTCTCTAAGCCAACCCATTTGGAAAAATTGCCAGTGTAGTAAGTACAAACATTTCATCACAGTAATACTGATGATGCCTTTCCATTATTGCCAGCATTTCTTCTTCCCTGCAACTACAGGACTGAGTCAGGTTTGCATCCTCTTCCGTGACCCTGCATTAGAAAAGCTCTTTGATTTGAGACTGACACTGCAGAGCTGGACATTGAGCACAGACATTTTTTATGAGCATTTCCCTGTAGACTGATGCAGCTAAAACCATCAGGAAGTGAGGAAGACATCGCTGCCGTGGGGCTGGCAGGGCGGCAAACGTTGTCTTCCCAGCTCTGCATGTGAAGTTGCAGACTGTTGCAGCACCTCCTTCTCTGATGCAGGTGGAGAAGGGGTGGGTTTGGCTCTGCGTGGCTGCTAGTTTTGTCAACAAATCCTTGATTCTGCAGAGGTTTCGGCAGCAGCAGATCCAAGTGAGTTTACTTTGAGAGAGACTTCTCAAGAAAAGATAGGACAAGAGTCAGTGATGGGTGATGGTGTTGACAGCAGAAGTAACTGGTGAGTGTTTCAAAGGGTAGACTCTTGTTGTTTGAGAAATTCCTGGTATTTGGACAAGTCCATAAAAGACCAAACTTTAAAAATACCTTTATTCCAGAAATGGCATTAAAGAGGATGCAGAGGCTTCTATGCAAGTTCTGCTTAAGGAAGACATTTGGTTTTCCTCTCCTGGCAGGGTTGGGAATGATTTGTTAGAATTGGCCTAGAAATTTGTGAGAAAATAACTTCCTGGTGGAGAAACAAGAAAGAAAAGCCTTGACAACGCATTATTGCTGTAGGTTTTGCTGGTGAAGCTTTGTAATTTTGGAGAGGGTAGCTATTGCCATGCAAAATCCATGGTTACTGTCTAGCAGTAAAAACACCGTGAAGAAACGTACGCGCTATTTCTGGGGAGCATTTCTGCCTGTGATGATTGCTGTAGAATTGCCTAATACTTCTCTCAGGAGAGAAAAGCCCCTCATACCTACTAGTGTGCTCCATGTGGTCATCTACAGTATTTACCCACTGCCATCACCCAATGAGTGTAGGTTAGGATGTCCCAGTGTCAATGTTCAGACCAGGAGGAGGGGAAGCCTCCTTTAGCTGGGTGTTATACAGAGCTGTTTGTCTCTGAAAGTGCTAGCAGATTTAAATTACTGCTGCTGTTGTCAACAAGTTCCTCCTGCATGTTCTGTAACGATTAAGGTCCTTGGAGGTTTTGGATCACTTATGTTTCTCAGTGTAGCTGCAGACTGTGAACATAAGGGTTGCATCAAGTATATTAAATAATGAATGGAGGGGCAGAGGTTCCTTTCCTTCTGTGTACTTTGGGTAGAAAAATTCCTGCTGACTCCACATTTCTTGCTACTGAAAAGGATCACCTGGCCAGGTAACTAAATGTTAACTGGGAACTTGCCAGCCTTTGCCCTTGATGTACAATTGCTCTTAGAAGCAGCTGCTGCCTTGCTGCTACCAGTGCCAGAGAGCGCTTTGTTTGACGACTTAATCAACATGTTATTTCTATCCGGACCCGTTTGTGAATTCAAATGCAGATGTAGGATCAGAATTTTTCAGGGGGAAACGTTAATTTCCTTGAATTCAAAACATACCAATCATAAACCAGCCCATGTCCTATTCCTGATTTGCTCTGAAGCCAAGGCTAAGCAGGTTGTGTACCTAGGCTGAGCCGTGCAGGGCAGTGACTTTCTTAGAACATGATGGCTGAAAAGAATGCTTTTTTCTGTAAATGATAAAACTCTGTCCGTATCTCTTTGCAGTTTGTTTTTCATGGTGTGATTACTTTCTGTACATGCTGAACCATGCAGCAGCAGTTTGAGGCTCACCTTTCAAAAACCCAAGAGTTAAAATGAAGAGCCAAAGCCTTAGATGGACCTGGCAAATGTGGACAAACCATCGTGTCTTCTGATCACTTCTAGTTAAAGCTCCTTATTTCTACCCTAACAAAGAAAAAATAAATCCACAAAAATATGTGTGGTCTTAGACTTTTCTAAAGCAATTGTAGCTGAGGGAATATCCATATGAAACTTGGTTGGGGAAACTTCTCACAGCATCATGATTTTGGAAGTATATGGAGCAGGAACAAAAACCTGTGAACAATGAGTCCAGTCCTTGTGCTTCAGTGGAGTGCTGCTGAAAGCTTCTAGCTGGTACATGAGACATTTCTTAAACCCAAGTTGAAACGATGGGAGTTTTCTTTTCCAGGCAACAGTATGGATTAGTGCAAGGGAAAACCCAGTAAAACATAGTATTTATTGCTTCTTTGCCTGCAGAACTCATTTCTGATGTTTGTGAGATTGGTCTGAGATTCCTTATCTGTTCCCATCCTGTTCTCAGGCTACATATATTGTTGAGCCATCATTAGTTGCTTCAGTATATGAAGATTCCTGTGTTCTGCCAAGCAATGGTGGTAGGAAACCAATGTTTCTAGGGAAAAGAAGCAAGCTGGAAATGCTAATCCCTTTTTCTCCGTATAACACCCACAGGTTTGCCAGTTTAATTTTTACCACCAGGTACACAGAACCAGCTGCATTATTAGGGTAGAGCAGGACAAGGAAAGTACAGGCCCTGCCTTCAAACCATGAAATGTCTAGGTTTACATCTTCAGGGAATCTTGGCAGTGCTCTTCTTTGCCAAAAGCAGATCCTAAGTATGATAAGCGCATTACTAGAGAAATCATGTCCTTCTGACTTGTACCTGGCTCAATAAATGACTCCTGAAACATCCGGTCAGACCCTGTTAGTCTCCCTTGTCCTAGATTCATAGAATCATGGAATGGTTTGTGTTGGAAGGGACCTTAAAGCTCATCCAGTTCCAACCCCCTCTCTCTTGGATTTTGAGGAGCTTATGAACTGCAGGATAGCTGTTGCTTGTCCGCTGTGAAAGCTGTGAGCTAAATATTTACCGGTGGTTATTTTTGGCCCCATCAGTAGTGCCCGGAAGTGGGCTGCTCAGTTTCAGGTTTGCTTTGCACCCTTCCTTTGTTCCAGCTCCCTACTGACAGCAAGGCCAAGTCAATGAGAGCACCAAGAGGGTGCAGATTACTAATGTGCTCAGCATTTACAGAGCTTTATTGCTTTGGGGAGAGAGAACATGATGAGTCTTTCTGCTCCATAACAAAGACCATTACTTTTTATGCTGAGCAGCCGTTTGCTTGTTTGGATTTTTCTTAACCCTGGAAATAAATTTCATTGAAACTCTTTACTGCTGCATTTGATTAAAAGCATCTTCTACCTAGAGGTGCTTTGATAATATTGCAGGAAGTCAGTCTGGTGACTTCCAGAAGAGAGATTTTCATCCAAATTTGGCTTCTGCTGTTCTTGAGTCTAGCTGGTATTAGACACTTAAATAGACCGGTATATTCAGGGTTTGGGGGGCAGTGTAAAAAAGTACAAGTAATGTTATATACCTCTGATTTGGGAGAGCATGTGGGTTAGATCACATGTGACATTGTCTTTTCAAAGGCATTGACATTTTTTCCTTTTGCAAAAATTCACATGCAACAAAGTGAAGGTCAACTTCTCATTGGATTTCATTTGACCCTTTATTACGCGGGCTTGCTTCCAATCTTGTTCTATCAGGTTTGTATTGCTGTAATTCCATTGTGCTTAGAGTAAGTGGGAGCAAGCACAGGACTCTCGAGTTTATCCTGAGGCATGTGTTGCATGTCTCAGCAGAGTGAACAGTTCTTTGTGAATCCCGACCTGTATGTATAGTTAAGTACTAATTTCACTGCTGGACTGCCCCAAAGCTTCCCCATTAATTCAGGAGCTCATCAGAAATTCTGGCTTTCACCAACTTTCAGAAGTTTACAGAATTATAGAAGTTTTTAGAGCAAGGAAATTTCTTGCTCTTATTATCAAGGAAAACAAGAAGCTTAAAGCTGGCACAAACCCAGGTTTATTTTTTTAATTGCCAGGGTCTGATTATCACTTCCTCAGTTTGCAAGCAAGGACATGAAATGCATCTCATTCGCAACAGCAGATTTGCCCCAGCCTGTGCTGGGAAGACTGGTCATACTTGCACAGTCATATTCTTCTCTCCTTTCTTTTCTCCCTAGGATCTTCTTGACTAGGAGCGCACAATTATGTCCTAATTGGCTTCTTTCTGTTTATTGACCAGCTCTCCTTCTGCACAGAGGTCAGCGCTGGCCTGCTTTCTCTGCTGGATACGCTTGCATATTCTTGTAGCTCTTCTGAGACAAGCTATTAAAAGAAAGAAAGAAATCCCAATTTATCCAGCTTGTGGATAAGCAGGATTTAAAATGCTGCGATTTGCTTCACAACTCCCTGTAACGAGCGGGAGGGGACACCTACCTATTTTCTTAAGCTTGGCAACTCTAGTGTATCCTATATGTATGGGGATGTAACTATTGTTCCTAACATCTACTTTCCTCTGCTTGTTTTAGCACTTCCTGGATAGGTTAATCAGTAATTGTAACTGCAGTATGTGATTATCACCTGCAGTCATCTAGTAGAGGTTGGGTAAGTATGTGTTTTAAGTGAAAGCAAGGGTTATGCACACTGTATCTTGAGAGATCTTTCTTTCAGCTCATTTCTTATCACACCTTTCCAGAGGCTTTTCCTCGTTTATTCTTAGCTTCTCCTGACACCCACAGATGACTGCAGGAAGATGGGTTATCTCCATTGCATAATGACTGCCAGCCAGCAGCACTCCTTTGCTTCTCTTTCAGCAGGAAAACAGCTGACCCTCACCTGGTTTTATTCCCAGCAGTGGCGTGGACTCATGGTGCTCTATAACCTTGTTGGGGATTCTTCCATAAGCCAGTGGTTTATTAAGAGGAGAGGTAGATGCCATCAGAGAAAAGAGCTTCAGCTCCTGTGAGTTATTTGCATCCATTTGGCAATCTGCTCTTATCCTCAGTTAAACACCCGGTGTTCCAGCATCTGCATTGCTAACAGGTATGAAATAAAAGCTAGGACATTAAAGGAGATGTGTGAGCATATTAGGTGCTTAGAGAGAAAACTACTGCAACCTATTCTTACATACACTGATTTTGTAACTGGTGCTTTATGCAGGCAAGGCAGACTGGGAGCAGGTTCTCCCTGTCTGACCTCTTTCTGGGTTTGGGAGAATCTTTAGCTTCTTTTATACTTAGCTTCTTTTATAATCTTAGCTTCTTTTATGCTTCAAGTTAACTCATGCATTTAGATAGAGGAGGATAGAGCAAGGAGGAGAAGTCCTATCACTTCTCCCAAGTAACAAGTGATAGCACAAGAGAAAACAGCCTCAAGCTGCACCAGGGGAGGTTTAGATGGAGATGAGGAACAATTCCTTCCCCAAAGGGTGCTCAGGCATTGGAACAGGCTGCCCAGGGCAGTGCTGGAGTCACCGTCCCTGCGAGTGTTCACACACCGTGTAGCCGAGGCCTCAGTGCCATGGGTTAGTGGTGGCCTTGGCAATGGTTGGACTTGATGGTCTTAAAGGTCTTTCCAACCTCCTCGATTGTAGGATTCTATTCTATATTGAATGTATCAGGGTCCATGCCTTGCCATTTCCACGGGATAGGAGGAGACATGAGGAGATTCTATCTCATGCCAAAGCAGCTGGTAGCTACGTGAAGGATGACATTAGAAAACAGCCTGCTATAATCATGGAAAAATACTAAAAGCTCAATCTTCAGACCTTGCAAAATATCTTTAGTTTGTCATTGTGAAAACATGAGGTGATCTCTCTGGTGGTTCTCACACAGTTACTTTGGTTTGTATTGCCATTCAGCAGGAAGGTGCTTCACGGGCTGAGCCAGCTCATGCATGTCTTCACTGTGGCCTGGTGGAGTGGCTTACAGGCTTACAGGGACGAGCACAAACAAGAGATCTGGGTGAAATCATACAGTTGAAGTTGCAGCTACTTATGCAACTCCATCACCCACCACCATTCTTTAGCTCTTGGTAAAGTGAGGTATTCTTATGGAAATCCAAGTTGCTATGGTTGTGTTTGGTATGAAGTAAAAAAGGGCTCCTGGGCTAGGGGCAGGCAACTCCCTGTGACATTTGCCATGAGGACATCTGTGCTGGAATTGAAGAGTGCCCAATACTTAAGGTTACATTTAATATCTTGCCCGGTGACCTTTTGTAAGGAGACAGCTGAGAGTGCTAATGCCCAGGGTAGTCTGTGAAAGGATATGTGCTTTTAATCAGCTTCCCAGTAGTAGGATAATAAAAGCAATAATCCTTTTAGTATTCTGCTACTATAATCTCTATCTACATTTTCCAAGGTCACTAAAGCAGTAAGCAGTGGGGAAGATGAGCTTTCAAGGAGTTGAACTGTAGAGCAGTGAAAAATATCACACCCAGCAGGATGGATTGTTCTGCTTCCAGCTCGTGGTGAGGGAGTTGAACCATGTACAGAACAGACTGAGTGGTTCCCCAGGTCACTGGTCAGAACAGATTTCCACTATAGTGTAAGCTTCATCTTCTAGTCTCCAAGCATCATTTGTTACATTCAGACTGAGAATTTGGACTTTTTCCACTTATCAAGAGGCCAAATCATTTGGCCTGGGGGAGGGAGGGAAATTATAGAGTTGTGGGTTCTGATTTGGTTTGGCTTCAATGAGCTTGTTTAGTTTCTTTGAGACAACAACAAAAAACACCCCATGCACCCCAAAAAACCTTGTCATCTGCTGCATGTACTGATTTCTGGTTGTGAAATGTTTAGCATAATAAGCTGGATGCCGTAGCAAAAGGAAGGTGTCATTGAAATGTCCAAAGTGTGCTTCTGTTCTCAGCTGTGGTGAACTCTACCACTAGATAGCAGGCATGCATTTTTCCCTTTACTTCATTAGACTGTGTACACGTACCAAATCTGGCTGTTTGCATATTAAAGCAGCATAATTGGGTTGCCCATCTCTTCTCTTGTGGGCTCTTGGCATTAGAGCGTCTCTGCTGGGTCAGTCCAAAGGTCCATCCAGCTCAGTGTCCTGTTTCCAACACTGACCAACTCCAACATGCTGAGGGAGGAGTGCTGCGCCAAGGGCAAGCACACAGCCCTATAGTCTCCTAGGCTCCAGCAATTTCTGCTTAGGCATTCCCTAAGTCAGATCTGTTTAACAGCCATGAATGGATTCCCCCCCCCCCCCCATTATTTTGTTTAATTGCCTTTTCATCTCTAAAATTTAATATTTATGACATTGTGTGACAACGAGTCCAATAGTTTTAACAGGGCATTTTCTGAAGAGGTATTGGAGGATTTCTATAGGTTACTGGAGGATTTCTCTAGTTTACCACCATGTCACTGATACTGGCTACTCCTAGCTTTTCGTGGGAAAATATAAACCACAGTTTTATGTGAACAGTTATTTATTGAATTTCCTAGAGAGCGAAATGTATTCTTTGGGCAGTCAGTGGTATACTGCTGCCATGAACTTAATAGTTCACATACCGTATAACTTGTGGCTGTTTTAACTATGGATGATGCAACTTCTGCCTATATGGATGTCTTTTGAATGCACATCTTACTTCTAGTTTAATAGTATTCTATGCTATTGAGCAGGAAACTTTATTCTCCTGCATAGAAAATGCACTGCATTTTTGGTTAGTGCTTGATTTGTTCTTTCTTTGATGTTGCTTTAAGTAGAACAAGCAAGTTTTACCCTGGAATACTAAATAATTATTTACTATAGATGTTTTGCTTAATTAAAAAATTTAGCCAAGTACCAGTTTGTAGTACAAGATTTATTTTGACTGCCAAAGCCTTGTGCTGCCTTTACAGCAGAGCTCTTCTCCATACCCAAGTTCTGTCCCTATGCTGTTCTCATGGAGCTCTAGAGGCAGTTTTGACCAAAGGACTCCCCGTGGTGGACATGGGGTGCATGAGCATTGTAATGTGCATGTGTATTTACATAGGTGATGGAGAAATGAAGAACAGTGGTCATAGATCATACGCAGCAGGATCAAACAGGACTTTCTCATGCCAGAAGAAACACTGTGATCTAATCTGAACTTTTCACATCACATAAACTATAAAGGTTAATGCCTTGTGATTCCAACCCCAGAAGGGTTTTATTTCAGGTGCTGGCCATGTATATTTCCCCTGAATAGCACTGCCATCAGTGCTAAAGCAGTTTTATTGCATACTATGGCATGGCACTGATTTTGGTTTGTCTGCCATGCTGTAAACTTTCAAGACAGTATTTTGACAGTCTTAATGTGTTTTGGAGCAAATGCATTTCCTGAGGTACGATGTGTTCCACCTTATCCTTTAGTTAATAGATTAATACTTCTGCCTCAGGCAGAGACACTTAGGCTTGTGCCTCTTGGTTGTTGCTTTTAATTTGAATTCAATTATGAGCATTGAAGAAACTGTCTCAGACATTACAATTGCTTTCAATTCACAACTAAAATGGTCCGTGACCCATCACATGGTTTTCAGACATTCATGCTGCTGAAATTCAGGCATCTAGCTTAGTCTGTGTCAGGCAGCTGTAGAGAATATCTTTCCATGTTGGCTGCATAGGACAGCAATGATATTCAAGTTACATTGAAGCTGCATAAGATGAATTGAGCTCTTCTGCCCAGCTTACTGCTGAGTATCTAACTGCTCTTGAGAGGAGTGGTCCTGCGTGGGATCCCCCACCCTGCCTTCACTCACAGCTGGATGTTCCCAGCACTTCTCTTGTGTTAGTGCCTTCACTGAACCCATTAGCGAACTAGTTCAACTCAGTTACTAGACAGTGAATATCCCAGCTGGAAAAGGAAAAGGAAGGAAGAGGAAGAGAAAGAAAGGGAAGGGATGGAATTGAGAAGGGCTGGGCTGGTAAACTGATACAGCTTACTTCTAAATGATGAATTTCAGGCATGATGAATAACCAATCCAAAACATGCCCAAAGCCGTACTTTCCCCCAGTTATGTGATGGAACAGCACCGAAGCATGAAAGTTCTATGAAATACATTCCCTCTATTTCCTGCTTCTCTGTTACTACTTCTAGCCTTGCAAGCAGGGTGGTTATCAAAAAGTTCCAGTTGATGTGGAAGGGTGAGCTTTGCTCTTGTGCCTGAGCAAAAAGCTTGGAAACTTTGAGTGTAACAGTCCAGGCTTTCTGTCGTGGGAAACCAGGCATGGACCCTGCTGGGGCACGTTGTTTGCTCTACTGCTGAGCTCAGATTTTATTTCCAAGATAGTAGGTCTTCATTTCTCTGCTTGTAAATTGAATATAAGTGTGTTTACCCGTGCTATACAGCCATTGTGTGGCTGAAAGGCTGTCTGAGAGTCTGCAGATAATTGAGTTGCTGTGTAAGCACTTGGAATGGAGTCCTGCTAAATTAGCTGTCAGCCTTTCTGTAGGATTATTCCTGTGAAGATATACCAATATACTGGTGTCTTAAAGATGCTTTGAAATATGGTCAGGTGAATTAGTTCACTTAAAGAAAGAACATGTCTAAATTACAGTCCCATTTCTCTCTGTATTTGACACAAGCTCATTTCTAAGACTGCAAAGCCAAAAGAAACCCAGGCCGTGGTGTTCTCCATTTTGCTTTTTCTTCCTCTCCCATTTTGGCAGCTTGCATGCCACTGGCTGGGTATCTGAGAGGGGAGTTGGCAGCATTAGCCGCAGGACACCTTGAAACCTGGCTTAGAGCAAGGCTTGTTGGGAGCCCGCTTTAGCGTGACTCGACCCTGCTGCACCATTCACCAGTGATATCATGGGTCAAACCAACCCATAGGTCCTGAGGCTGGGGGAAAGTGTCAGAGTGTCATGAAGACGTGGAGATGAGCTGGTTAGTCATGTTGATTTGCAGCAGTGACTGATTGCTGCATTTCTGGGTACAATCTGAGCTTTGGGGAAGGTTCTTTGTGCTAGTTCCCCAGTTTTGTTTGTGATTGAAATGCAGTGGCTTTTTCTTTCAGTGTTTGGCAGTAGGTGAAGCAACTGTACTATTTTGGCTGCCCTCTGACAGCTTCTCACAAGGATACTGGGACTTGAGACAAGCATGAATCAATTGGCTTCTCAGAAAAATTCTGGGAACTGGCTCTCTGCCACTCTGCCTGGAAATGGGACAAAACCAACGTCATTGCTCTGTTCTCTTTCACTTTGCTGAAATGCCCCAAAATCCTCAGGCTAGAAAAACAGTCCATAAAACCAAACCAAACCAACCAGCAGTGTGTTCCTGTTGTTAATAGTGACTGAAAGATCCAAAGTACTTGGCTTTGCTTGGTGATCTGAAGCAGAGAAATAAGGATTGAACAGTCAAGTGATAATCTGTAATGAGCAAGTGGTGTGATTTTTGCCTCGGGAAGAGCTTGTGCTTGGGTAGGAGTGATGCACAGCAGGGGGCAAGGCTGGAGACTCCTGAACTAACAGCATGAGCTGCTCCCTCTCAAGCCGAGAAGCTGTGCTCCCCAGCTGCACACTGTACCTGCTCGCTCTCTGCAGAGCTGCCTCAGATTTAGGAAACCCATAAGGGTGGAAGGATGTTTCTTCAAAGAAATCGTATCAGAAGATGTTGTTGTGGTTATTTAGTCTGCCTTCCCATGTGTGGAAGATCAGAACATGTAGGGGCAGGTGACAGATACAGCAGGAGTCACTTGGGGAAATGCTTAGTTGTGGTTTTAAGGCTGGGAGCAGACTTGTGAGGAGAGGATGTCCCAGATTAGATGATCTTCAAGGTCCCTTCCAACCCAAACCATTCTACGATTCTATGATATGGTTTGTCACAGGGGAAGATAATTTTCTTTCTGACACATTTTTTAAAGAACCAGTGCTTTAAGGTTCTCAGGCTTTAATTAAGGAAGTGTGTGCAATACGCAATGGAGCTGGTGTGACCTGCGGTGTGGTGTCCCACCAGCTGGGCTCTTTGCCAATGCTGTCCTTTGATTCCTGCAACATTCCTATCTCTGGAGCTAAACTCAGGCAGTTGAAGGTCTCTGCATCTTTCAGCACCATATCTTTTGTCTTGTTCGTTGACAAGATTAGTATGTTCATATTTCATAGCATTTTTGATGATGCAAACCCAGGCTAGTTTCAGCATCATCTCTGGAATGTTGAAGTGCTTTAGTTTGATTTTGCAAGGTCTGTTATACTCAATAACTCAATTTGCTATTTCCATTCTTGTTTAATTAATTTCTAATTAAATGTCTAAATGTGTTCTTGTCAGTTTAAGATTACTTCTTAATATATTGGACTTTGAACAGAGATTAAAGTTTAGTATATTAGTTACTTTTAGGCAGCTTAACATTTTTAATAGAGAGAAAAATCTGTCTTATGTAACTAAGCCTATAATTCTAAATGAAACTGGTTTAGCTGATCTGATAAATAATTAGTGAAATTGGAAATTAGATAAATTCTGGTTCAGTAGCATCTAGTTTTAGAATGGAATTGTAAGGAAACATGATTGGCAAGAGGATGCTGGAAGTGTATCTGTTGGTAATGTAATAGTTAGAGAGGACAAAAGTAAGTTAGTCAAGATTTAAGACTGCCTTAACTGACAGGACTCAGTTTTTTCCCCACAATGAAACATGAAGCAGTGCTAAAGATGCCCCTGTTAGAAAATGAGGATCATCACAACTCCTATGAGGACCATGAATGTACTGAATAAACTTGGATGAATCAGTAACTTTTATTGAGTAAGAAATAATAAATTTATCTAATTGATTGCTCTCAGGAGTTTCATCTGGGGTTTATGGGATTGCAGGGTAGAAGTAGTGGGAGCGGGATGAGGCACATGAACTGAAGCACAGCAAAAGCTGAAGGGAAAGATTATCCCACACACTGCAAAGAAGAAACCTCAAAACTGAGCATTAATTTGTCTTAGTTTGATATATCTAGTACAACACATACTGTGGTTATGTAGCTGTTTGCTATGAGCTGCTATTAGGTGGTGCTAACACTTCTTCCATATGCAGGATTTTCTTCAGCTTGTTTGTGGACAGCTGGTAGTCTGTGAAGAATTGGCTCATTTCTAATCCTAAAAATACATTAAATACTTTCTTCATCTTACTCTTCTGTGCAGCAGAATCGCCCCAAGACTAAACCATGCATCTGTGAAGCATAGGAATTACAGGACCCACAGGCCAATGTGGCTGGTAGGGCTTGGTCTGTGCTAAGGAAATGACTGGGAATCTCGTGTGAAGCACCAGAAAGACTCCAGTTGTTAAAGATTTGAACAAGTTCTGGATACACAAAAGACTCTTACTCCCTGCAGACCAGCATCTCTGCTGGTTTGGAAATCTTGTGTTTTCAGTGCCTGTTTCCCACACACCGCTGTGGCTTAGATAGCAGAGAAGCATGTTTGCTCTCTACCTGTTTGGGAACTTCTTTCTTGCTGATGGTGGTGGGGTAGGTCCCTGGGTACTAAGCATGGGTCCTCCTTACCAACTCAGTGCCCCACAAAAGGTTTACTTGTATGGTGGTTATTCCTTTCTCTGACACACATTTTAGTGAGCAACCAGAGCTTGCATGCATGTGGAAGAACATAGCTTTAGGTGCCAAACCAGGTTTTGGACATGCCAAGATGATTGCACTGGGTTGCAGGAGTCTCTCAGCCCAAGCTGGAGGTGAGGGATTGCAGGATCAATTCAGTAAGATATCCTTAAAGTCCTTGAAAGAAGGGGTCAGAGATGCCATTGACTTAAGACCTGTGAGAAGCTGGGTTTGGCTCTTGTTCATGGTGTTTGCATAAGTTACATATGGCTGAATTTTTTGTCCTCTGCTTCGTATCTAGTATGCGATGAGTTGTTTCCTCCATCTGTAGTGAGACATTGCATTGTCATTGTAATGATTCATTGTTCTGTACACAATTTATCATCCTGAAATCAACTTCTAGAAGATGCTGGGTACGTTTCTGGGCTGGGAACTAGCTCTGTGGGTAATTAGAGGTTGGGGTCAGGACCATAGATAATACGCTACCGAAATGGTCAGTTCTATAAATATGTTGGTGAAATTCAAAAGTACTGGAAAGCAAATTAACAAAGAATAAAGGCTCAACTGTTCAATTGGACCCAATGTAGCCCCTAAATCTGTGTGAACAAATGTTTATGAGCAGAATTAGCCCATTTGGCTATACAATCTGTGCATTGTGTTCTTGATTTCGTTTGCAGCAAATGTGAACAAAAGACTTTATGTTCCAGTGTTATGTATACAAACCCAAGCCCTGGATCTGGAGCATGTTTGATGATGCATACTGTCCGCTGGTGCAGAGGCCAAACTTTAGACCAGTTCTTGAAAAGGCGACCAGACAGGTGAGCTCCAAAACTGCGCTCAAGGTCCACAGTTCTGGTTTCAAAAAGCAAAATCCCAGAACATTCAGCTTTCTCCTCCTGATACCTGCTTACTATTTTCAGCACCCCAGTGCAGAACTGCCAATGTTTGGGAAGCTCTAGACTGAGCATGGTTACTTCTTCGAGGACTTCTTTTTTATAACTGGTCCCATAAGAGTAACTAAATTTAATATAACAACAGACTTTCAAAGCCATCCCTGGAGACATTCCAGGCCAGGTTGGGTGTGATTCTGAGCAACCTGGTCTAGTTGAAGATGTCCCTGCTTATTGCAGGGGGTTGGACTGGATGAGCTTTGAAGGTTCCTTCCTACCCAAACTATTCTATGAAATCTGTGGGGTTTTTTGCCTTTCTTGCAGGGTAGGTGCGTTTATAATTTTTTTTTTTCAACACAAGAAAGAACACTCTCAAAGTCTCCAAAATAGGTAAATTGGCAAACTAGTTCCCCAGTGTAAAGTTCATTCCCAACACTACTCTGATGTGGGAGTAGCATTTTGTTCAACTTCAAGCTGTTCTGCCAAGTTCAATTTTATAGGTGTGCAAAAAATCCTGGAGATTCTTGAGTCTTCCCCAGCTGAAAATCTGAAACAATAAAGGTTTCCATTTTTGAGCCCTGTCTGCTTCCATCCCAGCTGCAAATCAAGTCAGGGATGAAGAAAGTACTTTCAAATTTCAGGAGAATGCCAGCTTGGATTCATGCCTAGTACAAGGGTAAAAGGGTAGAGCATTTTCTGACTAGGATTGTCACTCTCTAGTACACAGTGCTATGGTTGATTCGCTTCATACAAAAAGAATATAGTTCATTTCATTTTGTAGGTACCAGAAAATACTCAGAAAAGTGACCGGGTTATGATTTTCTGCCAGTGACTCACACAACCCGGTCCCTCAGCTGAGTGTTCTTGAGGATCATCTTTGTGTGAGATGGAAAAATCTCAGTCACTGCTTTCAGCAGTAGTTAAACAAGCTCCATCTTGTGCAGCTTGGAAGTAGTCAACTGTGCTGAGCTGCGCTCAGCTACAGGCACACATCCTACGCGAGGCTCTGACCCTACATGCATACAGACTACTAGCTGTACTGTTATGCTCCAGAGACTGTTAAGTTAAGAAACATTTGCCTATGTACAAAAACTGTGTAAGTGATATATGCCAAAATGATACACAGATTGTCACATATTTGGGCTTTAATATGTTCTGTTTTCCAGGGAAAGCATCAATTACCAGTAGATTGACAGCCAATGCACCTTGGGCACTAATGTCTGCAGTCCCAGCCCTGCCACGGAATCAGGCAGCCCCAGATCAACACAAATGAAATAAAGTTATGGGAAGTTGTGAGGACTCTCCCTTAGTTGAACCATAACCAACAGAATCACATGAAAACAAAATGATCAGGTAATTATTAGAGAACAATAACATTGTTGGGCTGACTGGGCTATGCACCAAGGAGCTGTCAGTCACAGTTATTATGAAGAGCAAAGCGTTTAGAGGCTGTCAATCATACCTGCTTGTAAAAGCTGAAGGACTTGAGGAGTAATCTTACGCCTGAATTTACCAAATGCAGAAATAACAAAAGCCCCATAGTCTTTTGCAGGCTGATATTACAGTTTATGTAGAAGTTCTTGCATAAGTTTATGCCTTTATTCATCTGCAAATATCTTATGACACTGGGAACTTAGAAAGGTTTGTTTTTCAGCCAGCTCCTTTGTATCACTGATTGTTTTTAAGGCTGCTTAAGTGTGTCAAATCTGGGAACAAAAAGGGAACTTTTGTTCCATTCCTTTGCTGTGAAGCAAAAATTTTGGGATTTGGTATCCAAATAGCAAACACTCGATGGCCTGATCATCCTAAATAGATTTAGAAAGAACAGCAAAAAGGATTAAGCTGCCCAAAGTCATCCAGTGAGCTGATGGCAGATCCGGAGGCGGAAGGTACATCTCATTGATGTTCAGAGGAGTTTCGTAGGTGGACATGGACCACGCCACCTCCCCTGGTAGCATGCCCATGTACCACAGCAATAGGCGTCATCTCGCCAGAGCACTCACACAACTGGTAGTTAATTCAGTGAATTTTAAAAACAAATGTTAATAATTAAACTCAAGTGGTTAATGAGTTCCTAGAGAAAAGATCAAATTATACTCTTCAAACATGGAGTTAGAATTTTGTCTGATTAGAAGAAATATGTTTTTCCCATGAGGGGCAGTTGCTGAAGTGACAGTTTGGAGACTGTTTTGACAGCATTTGCAGGGATGGGTGCCAGCCAAAGAACAGAGCTTTTTTAGTATCTCTGGTAACGTAGTAGTTTCTTTTGAAAGCATAATTATGTTGCATTCTTTGCACAGTTCATTAGGAAAAGAAAAACAAAGAACTTGTATTCCATGTGGTTGATGTTCACACGTTTTTATCTTAGCATGATAGAAGAAGTTGTTAGATCCAGAGAGTAACATGGTGTCTCTCCCTCTGTCTCCCTGCTAGCCTAATAACTAGTGCTAGGTGGGAAAGAGCTTTTCTACCCACAACTGTTATTCAGGAGTCCATTTTTTTCCCTGTGTGAAATATCAGAAAGTGTAAAAATAAATGTAAGCTAAAAATCTCAACAAGAACTAAGTTTGGGTCAATTTGAGTCATTCTGATGTCTTGACATTTTTGATTTCTGTCTAATTTTAATATGGCTTTTTTTGCTGCTACTTTTTTAAATATAAAAAGAAAGAAATGGCTTTAAACTTTGGGATTATTTTTGTTTGCAGGCTGTAAAAGTGAAATTTCCCCAACATTTTCCCGCAGCACTCTCTGTTGAGGAACGCGTCCAAAATGTTCCCCACAAAAAAAGTTTCTCTGTTAACTTCACACATCTTTTTTTTGCGTGAAAAAGAGAGTTTTGTGGTACTATTCCCAAGTAACTCTAGCGATAAATATCTTCTTCATTACATCCTACCATTTGCAAGCAAAACAAGTAAACAGGATTTCTACAGAGCCAGAATTTATCAGAAGTGTCAAGATAAACAGATTCATTTTCTTGGAGCATATGTAAGGTAGTCCTTATGGCACAAGAGTATAGGAGAGAATAAACAATTTTTACTAGCCATTAAACAGACCTTGCAGAACTGAACCATCTCATACTTCCAGAAGCTAGCAATTACTTTTTCACGCTGGTTTACTCCATTTGTAGTAAGGAGAAAACCTAATACCTATAACCTACCTCCCAATAACTATAATTTACCTGATACCAACACATCCTGTTGAATCAATTATAAATGGCTTAAATCCCATTTCTATTTAGTGACAGTCTGAACTGCCCTGCTATGGTGGGAAATTAGCTCCATACACTAGGACATCCAAGTGTCCAGGCGGGGGTTGCAACTGGATGAGATTTAAGGTCCCTTCCAATGCAAACCAGGCTGTGTTTCTATGCTGCTTCAACCTTTTCAGGCAATTTGCAGCATCCTCTTTGGAGCAGAGGGAACTCTTTCAGCGTGCAGGAACATACAGTGGAGATGTTCACTTGCTATATGTACTTTTCTGTCTGTAACTCTAAGCTATGAGCTGTGAAGATAAATTATATCAGCTGTGCCACATTTTTTTGGGAAAGAAACTCATGATACCCCAGGATACACTATCACTGGAAAAGGAAGGGTGGAAGAGTCTGTTTTCAGTCATGTAGGAAGATGGGGCTCAGCTCTGGAGTCTGCCCAAACCCTCTTGCAGGTAAGAAGGTCCTTTCCCAGATAACAGGGATTTGAGGCAGAAATTGTGATAGGGAAAAGAGAAATTATTACTGACTTATTTATTACTGGCAAATGGATTGAGATAGAAACCATGCATGGATTATATATGTATATTTATGCATATAAATATATATATACGCACACAAAAAGTTTATTTCCCTCTAACCTGAGCTGTATAGTGGTCAATTGGGAAGCAATCTTGGTTTTCAATGGCAAGCCATTCTGGTAGGGCCCAGGCAGGGTCTGTTGCACATCCTGGTACTCTGTGGAAGACCTCACATGCACCAAAAAAATAACCTTCTACAATAAGAGACGTGCCTGGCACAGAGGAATCCCCTTATGGTTTGTTTCTATTGCTGCATCAGTTCTGCAAGTGAGGCATGGAGAAGCACAGAGAAAGGGAGGAAGAGGCTTAAGTGCACAGCTGCACTTACTCAAAAATCAGGCTAAAGCTGATAGAAATCAGCACACCCAGCACACCTGGGTATGGGTGGCTTGGTTTTGATAGCTCTGTGTGAAGCACACATACTTCATGCTGCCTGTGTTGATAAAGAGATTTTCTAAAGAACATTTATCCAAGCAAGAAGAGGTACGAGGATGTCTAAGAAATCTTCCATGTCCTTGTGTTGTCTAGAAGAATTGTTAAGGATTATAGCTTTGTTCATGGGCTGTTTGGGGGTGTTGTGTATCATTGAGAGCCCTTTTCCTGCCTTCACAAAAATGTAGGAAAAAACTGATGCAATCAGCAGCTTATATCTGGGGAAAATGTGATCAGGCAGCACAGCCTTCCCGTGGGGTTAACATAGTGCAGTCCTGTCTCTATTTTGTCAGTCCCTCTGTGTCAGTGCAATAAGCTGCTCTTGGTGAGCCTAAAGGATAGAAGGTGAGGATGTGCAGGTTTGTCTTTCTTCTGTGTGTCTATAATAGCTTTTGGGGCCTTTCACTTTAATCTCTGTTGTAATGTTGGCAGCAGAGATGAATTCCCTCCCCAAACCATGTCCAATCTCAGGTCTCCTCACTAGTAAGGAAATGCGTTCAGCTGACTGCCAGCACAACGTCTGCAGGCAAAAGGCTTGTGAATGTAAAAGCCATTCCTGGTTTAGGTGGTTTGTTATTCAAACTGCAGATACACTCAGTTTGTTTGGACTCTGGTAAGTTTCTGTGATGCTATGTAGGTATTTAGGAAAAAAAAAAAAAACCAAGAAGTTTTCCAGTGCAAATGAGGCCTCTTGGCACCAGCAGCTCGCTCAGTTATAGGAATGTTATAGGAGAAAGCTGCTGTGATCTGGTTCATCCCAGAGACTGACCTGCTCTAGCTGTAGCTTAACCGGACTGTAGTTTTGAAGGCATCTGTAAAAAGGGTTGTGGTGGAAGGATGGTGTCAAATATAAAGCTTGAACCCTTTTCTTAGCTTTTAACTGTTCCAGATGTGAAGCTTTTTAAGAATCTCTCATTGAAGTTTTGGAGCACAAAGACACCGGACTTTTAGGGAGCCTTTTAGACCCACAAATCAAGTGCCTAAGATCAGAAAATCCACAAGATAATACACCCTGCTTTTATATATATATATAGTTTGCTTGTAAGATGATTTCTGTCTTTGAAAGCTTTAGGAGATGTATTTTTCATCTTTCATCTGCAGCTGTGAGATCTACTGTCCTAAAGGGCTTAGATTTAAAAACCCAAGACACAAGATACTAAAAGACTTGCGAGGAAAACCAGAGTTGGCAGCTCTGGGCTAAGTATCATTTTTCTCTAAGTAATATGGAAGCAGGAATCTGAGTAGCTCACATTGCTGTTACCTCTCATAACTGTGCTTTTGTGGCTTAAAAGAAATGAAGTAAAAGGAATCCATTTGATATTAAATAGTAGCAAGTGGAAGCAAGAAGTATTTTAAGATGTTTATGAGAATTCTTTATAATGTTGTTTAAAAAAAACCCCAAAAACTTAGAGTTGAAATTCCAGCTTTGTCCTGTAGTTCAGTCATTCCTGTAAGAAAAAAAAAAAGCTTGTTAAGATTTGGCCCTGTGAGGTGTTGTGAGGTTGCTACCTCTGTTTCTCTTCTGGGAGCAAGCTGCATGGAGTGTTTGCCTTTGATGTGCTATCATGCTTTCCCCAGGTCTTGTTCATCTGGTTATATTTTAAATATGCATACTGTTATTACGAGCAAGCTACCAAAAATCTCTCTAGCTCTCAGGAACTAAGCCCCGTTCTACCCTCCCAGTCTCACTCCTAGGTGTGGCCACTGAAGCCCCGCAGCTCTTCCGGAGCTTGGTGAGAAGTGACCCTCCCTGTCAAACAGAGGGGCTTTATCTCGCTTGTGATACGAGTAGCAGAACTTGCTTCGTTCTCAGTGGGCTGCAGTGGCATGGGGAGTGGGATCAAGGAGAGAAGTGCAGCACCTTTGTTTCTGCGTGAATCAGCTGCTCTGATTCAGAGCTGTGTCTCGTATTGCAGGGCTTCTGTGCTGCAGCATGGTGCTGATATTTTTGGCAGAATAAAGCCCTTCTACATCCAAATGACCACAAAAGTGCTTTTATCTAGAAAGCGTTATGTCTTTCAGCCTTCTAAATAAACTGAATGCTCTAGAAGCATCAAATATGGAACATTTTGCTTGGTACTGTTACGCCTTATGAATCCTCAATGAAGTTACAATCTCTAGTTTTTGGTTGTTGGGTTTTTCCTCTTTCTTCCTTGGTTCTGTGCTTGAACCGTGTCTGTACTCCCACACAGCTTTGCTAGGGAAGGGAAAGTAGGAGTAAGTTCATGTTTCCCTACTTTCAGAGCTCTTCTGTGCCCAGGGCAGAGTTGCCTGCTGGTTTTGTGGGGCTCAGGTCCTCACATGCAGTGAAGTTTCTGTGCCTTAGATCAGTGTATCTCTTGGTCCTCAGCAACTGTGATTAGCTGGTACTGAAAGAGCTTCAAGATAATGATAATGTGCCTGACTTTGCACTTCCATTGGCCCAAACAGGATCCTCCGTGTTCAATTTTTCTTAATTGAAACAAACTATTGCAAGAGGGTTCCTTGGGTCGCATCAGCAGCGCTTCAGGCGCTGTCTCCAGTGCTTAAGAGGCATTTGGTTTGTAGCATCTCAGTCATACATGAACACTGAGACTGCAGCTAGGTTCAAAATCCTTGGTTTTGCTCAGGACCTGTAAAGTGGTATTTCTACCCATAATGATTAAGGATTGCTGGTTGCCTGTTCCACCCCTGAGGTTTCTATCAGTTTGTATGGTGCTCCCCACTTTGAAGGTGGCTGCTTTCCTTCAGTCTCCCTTTTGATGCAGTGCTGTTGATAGGTGTTCCCACATGTGTGTTTTGGTTGCCTTGATCTGGAATAATGCTCAGATGCCTGTTGTGCCAGGTCTTGCTTTGTTTGAAGCTCTTGCAAAGTGCTGTGCAGTAGCACATCACCATCAGCATGGGTTTTTCTATTGATGTTCTACTTGCCCAAAGGGGTTTTCCAGCAGAGAGCGTTGTCCTGTTTTATGTCAGCATCTGCACTGAACTCCTTGGGTTTCTGATGGCTCAGACTTGCAGAATAAAATGCTTGAGTAAGAGATTATTTTTAATGACACTGAGAGTTTTGTTAATTTGGAGCAGAACATAAACCTTTGCTTTGCTCTACGGCACTCTCACGGAAACTTTTATGTTGTAAATGGAAGCAAGGCTTGGGGTCACACTCCGCATGTAGGAATTTTTCATGCTTCAGATGTTCATGTAGCTCTGTGTTGTGGGCTTCTGCATCCTGCCTTCCTCATCTTTACATAAGGATCACGTATCAACAGTGAATTTGGTTTTGCTTTGGGGACTTACTGAGACAGTTCATCAAAGGGCCTGCAAGCTAAAGTCCCGAGTTCAAAACCACGCTCCTCACAGATCAGGTCACAATTTCAGCCCACCAGCAAGGTCCTGTGGCTCACAGCAGCATCACTGGGGTGGGATGTGCTCCTGTTGACCTGTGTGGATGAAGCTGATTTTGGCCTCACTGAGTATTTTGTGTTTCTAATTGCTCTTTGTGCTGCTTTGGTGTCATGAAACTGGGAACTCAGAAATGTGTTTGCTACTTCTTTGACCTTTCTATGCAAATCTTCCTTGAGGGTTAGATGTGTGTGAGAGAGAAATGGTGCCAGTATAATTTAAGAATGATATGATGACATTTGTTAGCTCATCTATGCAAGGAAGTCTATTATTGCCTCTTAATTAATGGAAGTAACATAATTGCTTATTTTTAGAGTGCTGCCATTTATCAAACCGTGGGTTTGTAATGGCTACACTGCCTTGTATGAAGGTGTTCAAAATATTAGGTTACCTGGCCTGATGCAGCTTGTTCTTAAATATTCTCTGTGCTGACTCCCCAGCCTTGGTTCCTGTCTCTCCACACAGTGCTCACTGTGTGCTGTGCTCGTACCTGCAAACCAAAGTACCTTCAGCCTCAAACCGTTGGTTTGTTTGAACTTCTCTCTTTCAGTAAAGAGACCCACTCTTTACTGAAAGCCTTCAGATGTCAGAAGAGGGATCATGCCTCTTGCCTTCAAACATACTTCTGCTCCTTGTGAGACTGAACATAAAAGAATCAAATTCCAGCTTAACTGGAATCAGCAGAAAAACTCTTGTTCACTTACAACTGATAGTGCCAGCACCCATAGCTTGGGATGATGCTGGAGCTGTTAGAGATCAGAAGCCAGGAGTGATGGACCTGCCCTGTTGTTTCTGATGGAGTGTTTCCCTCCTTTGAAGGGCTTGATTTTTACCAGAGGAACATAGAATCATAGAATCAGCTAGGCTGGAAAAGACCTGAACTGTTTCCCTTCCAAACGTACTTTACCCAAGGGAGGGGAGAGGGGAAATGTTTTCCCCCACTTGACAATTGATGGCTTGTTACTTCCTTAGCTGTGAGCTGTTCACATAGATATTACCTTGCTGACGAAGTGAAAGCAATTTAGTAATCACTTGTGAGAGAAAATCAGCTCCATTAGAGTTCAGCTGCCTTTGTTCTAGCCCTTAAAACGCAGATGCTGCCTTATTCATATATAAATTGTTTTGATAGTTTCATTATTTTTCTTTAGTCCAGCTTATTAAAAGAGCATCTGCATCCTTCTGATATTCTCATGCTAGTGTGAAGCGCGTAAGAAGAGGTTGGTCTTCTGTCACCCATCGCTTACATGGGGACAGCTCTGTATGGGTCTCTGACTACAGCAGTCATCCACAGCCTGGTTGGAAAACAACATTTCACCTAAATCTTAGGTAAATGTAAGAAACATATTCCTTGTAAAAAAGAGGATGGCTGATTTGGATCCTGTTTGAATGATGCCACTTCTAAATACCAGTTTTTCTTCACTTCTAAATGCTAGTTTTCCTTCATAGGCTGTCATTGAGACCAGAGGCTGTGTTTACATGACAGTGTCTGCTTCTTTGTTAGTTGTTAGCCTTCATATTTTCTCCATTGTTATATTTCTGGTGGTTTTCTACAGCTTTTCTCCTCTTTTCATTTCCTCTTGCTGTGGTCCTAGCCCTTTTGTTAAGTGCAGCCAAGCCTCTGCCTGCTGTTCGCAGCATCAGCCATCTCGGGACTGCTTCCCTTGCTGCAGCTTCAGCACGCCTTGTGCACTAATCTGGGATAGAATCCAAACGATACAAAATCCTTATTTCACATGTGTTCTCGTAAAGAGAACTGGGTTCATCCAAATTGCATCAACTCCTATGAAGCACCTTTGCTCTCCACGTCATGCTGGGAACTGAAGTAGTTTCCATTTTGTTTTGTCCCCTTGATTTCATTTTTCCTGACTCATTTACTGATGTCATAGATGACAGTTTGTGTCATTGCAATTTGCTCCCATGGAAATGACTCCTGCACACGTGCATGTGGCATCTGACTCTTAGCTCTTCTTCCATAATTTGGGAGCTGTCAGAGCTCTACCCCAATGTCCCCATTTGCCTCTTCTCTCAAAGTTAATGAGCCTTTTTCTTCTTGCTTCAGGCATATCACCCACCTTGACTTATTCATAGATCATGTCTATTAAAATTGTCAAATCCTTTGAAAACGAAATTATTTCTCTAAATAAAAAGCCTGCTTCTAATCTCATTGAAGATGTTTCAACACAGTTTGCCTATTTTCTCGTACAAATCAAGAGTGACTACACTGAGGACTGTTTGACCAGAGAGGCAATTGGAGCATCTTGTTTAATTGAAGATATTTGTGATTGACTATAGTGAAATATCAGAAACTGCCCCTGGCTTACTCTGGGAGCAGCAGCACAACACAGAATTTACCTGGAATAAGGCATCCATATTAAATCATATAGCATGAAACAGTCAGCATGGAGGCATGGGAGGCTTGCAAGGTGCAGGGATGCATCTGATCAGGGAGAAGGAAAGGAAAATGGGTGGAATTTGGGATCCTGATTTGGGGAGGAAAGCTGGCCTGAGGGAGGAGTGCTGATGGCCTCTTGGGCTCAATCTGTGAGTCAGCGTCCTTGGAGCTGGGCTGGGTGTATGTCAAGGGAGGGCAAGGTCAGCAGGGCTGTGGGTGACCTCGCAGGGGATATCCCATGTTACCGCCCTGTGGTGCTGTGGGTGAGGAAGGAACAGGGTGAAAACTGATGGAGAGAGCCAAGGCAAGAGGTCTAATGGTGTGGGAGTGATGAAGAGGGGGCGAGAGTAAGTAGGTACGTGGAGAACCATGTAATCATTTAATGCTATAGCTAGTTACGTGATCAGTGTAGCTGCAGAGAAAAGTTTTTGCAAATACAAAACTTGCCAAGAAAGGCAGAGAAATACTTCTAGAAACCTAGACTGGTTTGTGTTGGAAGGGACCTTAAACCTCATGCAGTTCTGAGCCCCTGCCAAGGGCAGGGGCACCTTCCACTAGACCAGGTTACTCCAAGCCCCATCCAACCTGGCCTTGAACACTTCCAGGGATGGATATGTTGCATCTAAGATGTCTTAGTGCACTAAGAAGTTGAGTAAGCATTGGAGGTTGCTGTGCCATATGGATACAGCCCTGCAGACCAGCACTGGCAAGCACCCAGCCTATATCTGTGACCTGCTGCCTCAAAGGCAGGATGTTCCTGCACATCAGTACACAGGCTTGCTCCTGTTTGAATCATCTTTCTTGAAAACAGAAGATTAGTGAATAAAAATACAAGTATTAAGAGTCAAGTGTCTTGTGCCAGTGGCATTAGTTCTTCCTTATCTCTACAAGAAATCCCTTGCTTGGTTTATAGCTTAGGTTATATTTGTCTCTTTCATGTCCCTCCTCTGCTGATGCTGTGCTGTGCTCAAATGCTGCAGTAATTGTCTTTGTTTCCAGCTGATAAACCCTTAGTTCACAGCTGAGTTTGTATTATCACATTTCATTATTAGTTATGTGATTAGTCGGTCCTTGAAGCCATCCAGCTCCTCCTGTGTGATGTTCAGCGTTTCCCAATGTGGGTGTTGCATCCTGGTTTTGACTAATTGATGCATTTAATTCCCTAAGTAAATGTTTTGGCATCATTAAATAAAGATAAAAAATCAGAATGAAATGACTATCAAGATCAAACCTTGCCAACCCCAACGAACAACTTAGTTCCAGACCAGGGTTTAGTTTTTCAGCCCAATCCATTTTCATCTCCTCTGCAGCCAATTCCATGGCACTTTCACAATTGCTCTGCTTGTCTCTATCTCTGGAGTTTACCTAATGATTTCCCTGGTGACACCAAGTCAAATGGCTCAGTGAAGTCCATGTAAATTAGAACCAGTGCTTTTTTTTTTTCCCCCTGCAGAATGGGGTGTTAAGGAACAGACAAACAAAATGTCAAGATACCAAGTCAAGACTTAGGATGTACCTCTGGGAAACTCATGTCACATTTTATAGCACTTTTCATCTATCTTTAAATCTTTAATTTTCCTGTTACGAGTTTTCTTTTCCACCTGCTTTTGTCTTTAGAGTTTTCCTTAGTCCTGATTTACCAGGACTAAGGTCCTGGTAAAATATCCAGTTATGGTATATTTAGATCAGAGAAACGCTGCCTTTCTGAATTTATACTGTCAGTCATCACTTTGAGGTCTATAGGGATAAGTTTTCCAAGGGGGGAAAAAACGGGGGCACTAAAAAGGAAAAAAAGGCCTTGCATTTTTGCAGTGTCCTTTGGGGGGGGGGGTGTTTGTTTCTTGGGTTTTGTTTTGTAGTGGTTTGGTCTGGTTTTGTTTTATATTTAATCTCTTCAAGGAACTACTGATCATTTATCAGTCTTTGTTCCCCAACATTCCTAGGATCCAGTGTACTCCTCATATATTAAATAGCCATGTGATAGCCCGTAAAACTGAAAGAAGAATTAAAATACAGCTGCCAAGTCATGGTCTCTTTCTCTACAGTAGAGCATCTCCATTGACTTTACAAAGACGTGCAGTGGTGGGACCAGAGTTAGGGTGTGTAAGAGGCTGCACGCTGCCAAGAGCTGGGTTTGAATCACTCCGTGAGCATTATCCATACAGTAGGAGCTGCTCTTGCTATGAATAGCTACGTTTCCTATGTAATTATTGTGTATGAAATACAGGTAAGTGACTTATGAATGTTTCGGTCATTCCTTCTCTAACATTGTACAGGTATGTGGAAAAGCATTATTTAATTATAATAGTATAGTAAAAGCCCTGAGCGGTTTGTCAGGGACACTTTTTATTATGCTTTGTCCTTTGCTTTGCTTTTCCCTGTTTCATCTGATGCTGTGATTTTGTTTTTTGGAAGATGCTCTGGCAGCACTGACAATAGGAAGGGCGCTCAGTGGCATGTATTAATGGTGCACCACCACGTTAGGTAGGAGGCCTCTATTAAGTACCTTATAATTTAAATTAAATACCTCTCTGGGCTTTGAATTAGAGGGTTCTGTACGTTCAGGCGCTTACTGGGAAAACTGATTTAAGGGAGAAGTGATTTCAACTGTGTGAACCCGATGGTGAGCAGTCATGTCCTGGTGACGTGTTGGGCTGCGCGCAGGCATGACAGGCTGAGAGCTGGGCTCGTCAGCCTGGAGAAGAGAAGGCTCCTGAAGGGGAGACCTTAGAGCAGCTCCAGTGCCTAAAGGGGCTCCAGGAAAGCTGGAGAGGGGCTTTGGACAAGGGCCTGTAGGGACAGGACAAGGGGAATAGCTTTAACCTGACAGAGGGGAGACTGAGATGAGCTCTGAGGCAGAAGCTCTTCCCTGTGAGGGTGCTGAGGCGCTGGCACAGGGTGCCCAGAGAAGCTGTGGCTGCCCCATCCCTGGCAGTGTTCAAGGCCAGGTTGGACACAGGGGCTTGGAGCAACCTGCTCTAGTGGAAGGTGTCCCTGCCCGTGGCAGGAGGCTGGAACTGGATGAGCTTTAAGGTCTCTTCCAACACAAACCAGGCTGGGATTCTATGATGGGTCAAGCTGCCTGAACCCAGGGTCCACATGCAAAGCCAAGGGGAGATTCTCCCTGGACCACGTGTGGCATTTGGTGCAGGGTTTGCCCCATATGGCTGCTTGATAATCCCAGTTTCTTCATTTAAAAATGAGTGATGTTACCAAACTGGCGTGATTTCAGAAGAACTGGAGTGAAAAGAAAGCTACAAATGCAACATCAAACACTTTCTTGCTTGATGAAGAAATTTGCCTTAAGTGATAGATGAATTGCTACCATTCCTCTAAAAAAAGACACGCGTTTTGTGTAATGGTGTGTGTACGTTCGTGCTGTGACTCAGGATCTGGCCTGGTGAATATTCATGTTCTTCTTTTCCAGATTAAGTGCTGCTTTTTATTATTCTTGCAAAGTGTGCACAAGAACTCAGGAATGTCAGGTTACTTGTATGAATGTGAGATTTCCCCCAAAATGAAATAATTTCATGGTTATTTTTTATTTAAATGCATATATGTAGGTGTGTGTTCCTATGGGCACATACTGGTAACAAACGTCATGTATATGGTATTTTAGCATTATGTCACATATGGCTGAATTAAAAAGGGACTGAGGGAATGTCACCCCAGTGGTGGCAGAAGGGGGGGTCTTTACAGCCACAAGAGCTGCCTGAGGGGGATTCTGCAGACTCTCAAATCTCTGTGTGCCAGGGAACAAATACATGCAGTGCCTATAGCAAGTGCTGACTTTTCAATGCTGGTATTGAATGTTTACAGGCATTTATCAATAAGGATGAAGCAAAATCCAGGTTTTAATTTATTATTAATTCCATGAGCAGTCACAGGTAAATAAACATCCCACGCAGTAATAAGGATCCCAAAATATACCTGCCAGAGAGGCTGAGGGATGCTCAGCTGGTCTTTTTACAAAGATGAATTTTAGCCACTGGAGACATGCTTATTTAAAGGAAAAAAATATTACCCCCCAAAAAAGGCAGTTTGGAATGATATCTACACATAGAAAATATGAACAACTTGGGTGCAATCATTCCAAGAAGTTAGGACAGTAGGTGATGAGACTCAGATTTATGCTGTTGTAGTCCTTCTGTGTGTCTGAGCCCAGAGAGCAAGTTTATCATTGCAGGGAGTGGCAGAGAAGCTACATCTTCTTGTGAGGTTCCCAGGTGCTCTCCCACCAGGGGAAAATAGAAAATAAAGATGCTGGTCTTCCTGACAGAAGGTAGATCAAGATCACTTCTGTGTGCTTGTGGTGCCTCGGAATGTCTGGGAAAGAGATTAATGCCTTTCTGACTCGGTATTAGGGAAGATACAGAGAGGGAAATTAATGCTGTTTGGTTATGGACAGCATGGTAGTGATTCATTATTATGACCCTACAAAATATCATTTCTCACACGCTTGAGCTTGTGTCTGAGAAAATCCATTTCCTCTTGCTGTGGAAAAAATGAAATATCATGGATTTTTAGTTTGTAAGCAATTAAATAGCTACTTTCTGTGTTGGAATTAAAAGAAGTGGTAAAAAGCTGCGTTTGGGGAGGTTTCCCCAAGGTTTTGTTAAGTGTTTTTAACTCTGATTTATCTCTAGAACCTGCTGGGAAAACTTAAAACTCACAGAATATCCTTGCAAATCTGAAGAGGGAGTATTGAATACTTCCTTGGAAAGAAAGTCCCTAATCAAAGTGCTAATAATATGGTCTCCAGTTCAAGAGTGGCTATGGAAAGTATTTAGAAACTTAAAATCAAGTATAAGAACTTCTCTGGGCTGCATCCTTAGTTAATTTTGAAGTGGGTATCTACAGAATAATCATTATGGTTTGATTTTTCTTTTCCCACTGAAATGATTGTGAAAACATGTCTCTGTGTTGACACTGCTTTCAAAAGACAGGAACGTTTCCTGGTGCTCCCAAGTGACCAAAATGAATTGGGCATTTCTACATTTGCCACTTTGCAGAATATTTTTGAGCCACAGATTGAGACACCTCAACAGGAAACCTGGCAGTGTTCAAGGCCAGGTTGGACACAGGGGCTTGGAGCAACCTGCTCTAGTGGAAGGTGTCCCTGCCCGTGGCAGGGGCTTGGAACTGGATGAGCTTTAAGGTCCCTTCCAACCCAACCAGGCTGGGATTCTGTGGTTCTATGATTCTTCCTCATATCTACCCGGTTTCAGTTTAAAGCCATTATTCTTGATCTGCACAGAAATAAGAATGCGTGTTAGTGTGGCCACACAGAGGAAAAAAGTGAATTGCAAGTGCTTAAAATACAAAATTCTCTAAATATAAAAATATGCCTTTATTCAGTCACTAAAACTAAAGGGGCCCTTGCAAAGTTGTTGTGAAAAGATGCATTTTAAAGCAACCTTCTGTTCCAAACAGAAACGAAAATGAATTTGGCAAGCATTAAAAAAATAGATTAGTAAAGATGCAAATAGCTGGAAATACAGAGTTTAGAGTGAGGAATGAAGCCTTAAACATGCTTTCTTGAGCCTAAACGGTGTTAATTATTTATTAGCATATAACTTTAAAGTATTTGTCATGTTGTAAAAGGTTTCATGGAGCCATAACAATTCACATCAGCTGAGTGTTTGCCTCACATAGTTGTGAACTATCTGCAACTGTTTCCCTGTGAAAAACTCCAGGACTCACAGTTCAGTTTGCTCATCTTCATGTTTATTTTTACCCCTCTGGAAGTCTCCCATCTAAGCCAGGGCTGAAGGAAATCCTTTTGATTTAAAAATATGGCTGATCTTTAACAAGTTGTTGGCTCTCCTCTGCTTAGCAACGAAATGTGAATGTGACTCAGTGAATTGAGTACTGGTGATTTCGTTGGAGGAAAAAGTCTCTTTTGCTCAAATATGGCCTCTATCCCTATGACAAGCCATTGGATGTTGCTTGTTTTTCTCATGGGAAGGAAATTGCTGAAAGTCATAAGTTTTGATCATTAAGTACTTTTGGTTTTTACAGGAAGACTTAGCAGGAATTAATGTGTTATTCTCCTCTCGGAGCCAGCTTGAGACTCAGGTTATTTTTTGGGGCTAAATTGACAATCTTTGATTTCTTGCCCAATTTGAAATGCATGTTGTTAATATTCAGGCTATGGGTCCTAGAGAGTTAGTAAATGATTTATGAGAGCAGAGGAGCTCTGAGTCCATCCAGGAGAGGCAGGATCCTGGCTGGGGGCCAGGGAACTTCTGGAGTTCTCAGCAGGTGGCTGGTTTTCTCCAGGAGCTTTGAAGGGTGAAACAACTGAAGACAAATGCATTTAATTCAAAGGGGAAAAAAGAATTGTGTTTATTCCAAGAAAGGTTTGTCTGTTTGTTTGTTCCTTTTAGCAAGAGAAATGGTTGTAAACACTCCCAAAGGCATCTGAACCCCCCAGAGCCCCACTAGTTACAGGCTTATGAACCACCATAGCTTTTGGGTTTTAACCTTCTGGAATATCTGAAAGCTTCAGCATCTCAAACTCTTGTATTAAATAATTCATATGTTCTTGAGGGGTAGAAACAAAAATGATTTTTCTGTTTTCAGTTTATTCTAAACTGGACTAAATCTGAAGGGAAAACATGCCCAAAGAACTCATTACTTGCCTCTATCAAAAAGCAAGAGTGGGACAGACAAGAACCTGGCTTTGTTGAATGTTTAAATTATAGCTTTTAGGCCTGTTGGTAGTAGATTGCACTGGAATTGATGCTTGACCAGAGAATTCAGGATGTGTGCTTTGGAGTCAGTGATTGGAAAAAATCTGTGGTAGGCACAGGTTTTAATTTAAAATTATGGAGATATTTCTTAAACATATGCAGAATTCATGAATCAAATGTGAATTATTTTTCTGGTACAGTGATGTGCTCAGAAGTCTGTAGCTGAAGGAATTAGTCATAAAGTTTTACCTTGTGGAGGCTGAGGGATGCAGTGAAAAAGCAAGCTGGTTTAAGCCAGAACCCATGTAAAATAATAAAAGTATTAACAAAGCAATAGGATTATTAATTCTTAAGGTGGAGCCCAGTCTGCAGCACTGCAGTCCTGAGCTGTTATAAAATAAGACGTTTTTAATTCAGAAACCATATTTCGCAGTTAGGTTTTTTCTGTTTTGTGGCTTGCCCAAGGAGGGGTGGGGTTTGTTTTGTTTTTGTGATCTAGAATTGAGGCATCTCCCTGTCCATGTTCCTTTGGCAACCCCAACTAGCACATCCGGGAACAGCAAACTCAAATCTGTGGCAAGTGTGGTGGTAGCGTCACCTTCTCCAAGAGCTCGGACCTAGGAAAGAAGTAAGACCAAGACTGGGCATCCTGCTGTCTGACCATGTCATGGAATCCCAGACTGGTTTGTGTTGGAAGGGACCTTAAAGCTCATCCAGTTCCAACCCCTGCCACGGGCAGGGACACCTTCCACTAGAGCAGGTTGCTCCAAGCCCCTGTGTCCAACCTGGCCTTGAACACTGCCAGGGATGGGGTATGTCCTCATGTTTGGGCATGAACTTTCTTCTCATCCTGCCAAAATAGTATTGTGGCATGACCAGGAGTGGCCAAGAGTAATGGACCCAAAGAGAGAGGATTTCTGGAGACCCAGAGATTCCCACTGGCTTTAATGGAGGGTCTTACATAGCTAAGCTCAAGTGCCACAAAGCTGCCCACTGCCTCCTTCATGTGGAAAGGTGATTTGGAAAAATGGTTAGTTTTGTTCACAGCTTTCAAGTAAAAGCCATTTTGGAGGGAAAAAAGTACTCTGAAGTATTTTGAAACTTTCTATAGACTTTTTTTAGACCAGTTAAATTAGAAAAAAACCCCAAAGTCCAGTGACTGCTCCTGATTCATCTGCTTGTGCAGCTGCAGAATTATTTGCTGTGCACATAGTGCAAAACTTCTTCCTAAATATGAGGTTTAGAGACCCTTTGGGAGTAATTAACTATAACGCAGAAGCAAATCTGGGTTCATTGTCTGCACTGCTCATTTAAGAAATGTTTTTGTGCACAAAGCCCATTAGTAAGTTTCCAAAACCTTCATGAATGTTAAACATTTTATTATAGGACTCTGAGCGCTTCTTATTTTACATAAAACCGAATGTAATCCCATGAATTACATTTTGCTTTTGATCCCTGGATAGCAAATTGCTGTGTCACATGTGTGCCACAGTGGATTTGAGGGCTAAAATCTGGCTTTTATTTAGTTATTTATTTAGCAGTTATAGAACAGCTCTTTTCCTGTGGACTACACAAAAAGTTGAAGATATGCTTAGAATAAGTTGTACGCTACTGATTTTATTCTACTTACTGGTTGACTTCCATGCAGTATGTGATGCGTGTGTGTGCTGGTGTTCAACTAACTGCTTTCCTTCTGTGCTTTTAGTCCTATGCTGTGTGTGGTGGTGAGGATCCTCTGAGGCACTGGAATTGCAAAGCAAAGCTGCTGCTTTCATAAGTTGTACGGGATTGGCAGTCAAAATGATTGAGTTCCAGAGGTGGTGATTTAGCCAGGGTTAGGGATATACACCTTTAGCCTCAGTTTGGGTGTAGGCATGTGCCTGAAGTTAAGAGTACGTTTGATTTTCTGAATTAGGTCAATGCACGAGACTAATGGACTCCTTCAGAAGCAGCAGCGTGATGCTTCCTGGCCTGTATTCCATGGGCGGTCAGGGGTTGTGATCTGATTTGCCCTCACTGTCAACTGCTTTGTGAAGAAGCATAAATCCTGTGAGATATGCTGAGGAAATCTATTCTACAGCCTGTGTGCGTGGTAGGGATGCTGATCCCTGTACGTGCTGGGCAATAGTCCTGGGCAGCAGGCTGGTTGGATTGGGTTTACTGGCGCAGCTGCATGATGGTGACTATCATGGAAGCACAGTGGCACAGAAATGGATGAAGAAGAGCAGAAATAACTGCTCAGCTTTTATGAAGATCTGTCCTTTCTTTTCGATCCTTGTCATCTGTTTGTTTGCAGAGACTGATAGCACATATGTATAATATAATGTTGTCTAATATAGCCACCATTTATTGCCCAATAAAAACCATTATAATAAGAGAGTTAATCATGAACATCTGAGGGTTTTTACACCTGTGCTTTATCTCAGAATATGCAAAACATATTCAAATACTTCCATTGGAGGTGCTGGTTTACACTGTGTCTGGGCTGTGCTATGTGGATTGGTTGGAATTCCGTGTGATTACTGTTTTACACAGCAGCAGAGTAGCTCTGAAGTGGCTATCAATTGAAACATATTTTGCTCTTCAGACTTGCTTTTGCAGGTTTCACAAAACATTTAATTAGTGATAATCAGCTTTTAACCAGCCAGAACACACTGATGTGATTCTCTCCCTTTTCCCCCCATAATTGTAGGCATAGTCTGTACCCATAAGATAAATTGCTTCCTGTCTGGAGAACATCTTAGCCAGCAGGAAGGGAGAGAATAAGGATGTCAGTTCATGGGGATATAAGGAAGGTGTTGTGTGTGCTGTGATTTCAGTGAAGAATATTCTTTCTCTTTCCTTTTCAGAATGGTAGATCTGGAAACAAGCTGGAGATTGCAAAGTCTCGTTTCCCTTGAGGTTGCTGGTCAGTGGTCATCTTCCACCACACTCAAGGAAACTAGAAGAGCTCTGCACTAGCTTCTGAGGTTTGCCTCACCATGGAAGATCATACGATTTTCTGGCTCAGGTTTTATGAAGTTCAGTGTCTGCCTTGGACCTACAATTTGGAAAAGGGATCACCTCTGAGGCACTGTTGAGAGACACAAAAACCCATCCCAGACAATGAGCACTTTAAGTAGTCCTGGAATATTACTCAGCTTAACGACAGTGTCTGTTACCTTGGATTTTAGTTTGCATGGTGGTCTCATGGCTTGGTCCTTAAGCAGCAATTTGACTCTGAATCAGAGTTTGCCTACATCTGATCCTCTTAATGCCTCTGAAAAGAGCGAAGTCTCTCGGATGTCTGTGAGGGAGAAGAACTGGCCAGCCCTCCTGATCTTGGTTGTCATCCTGCTCACCATTGGGGGGAACATATTGGTAATTATGGCTGTATCCTTGGAGAAGAAGTTGCAGAATGCCACAAACTTCTTTCTGATGTCCTTGGCAGTGGCAGACATGCTGGTGGGTATCCTGGTCATGCCCGTGTCGCTCATTACAGTTCTGTATGGTAAGTGGCTTCTCTCCTTGTTTGACTGTATGCATTCACAGGGAATCCCTTGAGGCTGCAGCAATCTGCTTTGCCCAGATTTTCATGCACTGGTAGCTTGGGAAGTATCAGTGTGAACTTGACTGTGGGTGTGTGCTGAGGGTCACGCTCTGCTGGGTGAGGGCAGTGCTCTCTTGACAACAGAGCTTGTTTGATGCTGCCAGGAATGACCCGTGACTGGTGTTGGCATCGGGGTTTTTGTTGCTGAAGCCACCCAGAGAAACTGCAGCAGTGCTTCTTACCTCTTGGTTGGATGGCCCCAGAATTAGCCAGGAGACAAAAGATTACGGAATAGCTGAGGAGGATTGTGTTTGTGACTGGCCCAGCTCCTTGAGCTCCCACTGATATCAGTGAGATCTGAGCAATAATGTGGATAAGAAAGGAGATTTGCACTGGTAGGTTTGGCTTTCAAATGAAAACCATCACTCTTGGCATTTATACCTGAGCTTGCCTGTGTCTTTCAGGGTGTCGGTTTGCCTTTCTGTGCCTCTGTATCCCTGTCTGTCTTAAAACACTTTGAGATCTGCCTGTTTAGGTGTAAGCATTTATTTCTCCCCTAACATACTAGGGTTGGTGTGTTTGTGCTCACGCGGGGCATTGCTCCTGCACTGAAGTATAGAATCACTGTTAGCACTTCAAAGGAGTAAAATATAAAACAAATCCAGCTTTCTCATCTGTCTGAGTCTCCAAATCTGACTTCTTTCAGTATGGTGCTGGAACATCCCATCCCTGCATATTACAAAGGGGTATTTGCGTTTGCCTATGTCTCCGATGATCACGTTTGTAAACTTGTGTGTCAATATAATGTGTGTGTGTGTTTCATAGATAACAGTAATTTTTGAAGTCTGTTTTCAAATTTTCTTTGAAAAGGATTTCAGTATTGATATTTCTTGAAAACAAATAATGCTGTTTACTTACAAATTTGATTAGAAATTGGTTTGCTGTCCTATAAAGTAAAATATAGGGATATTTATGTGATGACTTCTCTTGCCTAAATGATTAAGTCAGACAGAGATTCATTTCCAAAACACATTGATCAAGCATACATCATTCCAAAACTTATCTAACTTGTGTACAGTGAGTTAAATCAATATGTGATTTAGGTACAGACCTAGCCATTGAGATTGGATGCATAAAGTCTTTTATTTTGGGCTGTCAGAATAGTTTCCTCTCTAAATCTTCTGCATGTTACAACATGTGTATTTCATTTTTAGCATTTTATTCCAGTTCCTGGAGCTTGAAAGGGAGCATATAAATACGGAATGATTTGATTGACCTGCACTTACATAAATTCTGGGTTACCCAGTGACTCTAAAAAGGTGAATTTATGGAAGTGATCTTCCTACATACATACTTTCTGAGTCTTTGAAAACTAATGGAAATGGATTTTCTGTTTGGCCTAGAAAATGAGGTTTTAAGGTTATTTAAAGGTGTGAAGCATGCTGCATATTTAGAAGCAAGTAAATTTCATTGAATTGAATTTGAACGAGGAATTGTAGTTATTCCTCTTTTCTACCAGAGTACCAGTATTAGCTGTTGATGGCCCAAACACTTCTCTGCAGGCCAGTGACTCTAAATGGATTGTTGGGGTTTTTGTGGGTGCGGGGCTTTTTGTTTTGGTTTTTTATTATTATGTATTTGTTTATTTTTTTGTGCCAAAAGTTATAATTCCAGAACAAGCATGGAAAATTTGTGGAAATACTGTCAGAAATGGGAATAGCTGCTCCTGTTTCAGGGGAGCCGTGCTTGGATGCTGGCTCGGCGGCCCTTGCTGGGCTGGTCCGAAGCAGGAGTGTTGCCTTCAGGCTTTATGAGGGGAGGAAAAAAAGCTCTATTTAGGGAAAATGGAACCTCAGAGGAACTTTTGGACTGATTTGAACAGGACCCCTGTGAAATCACTCTTCTGTGTTATTTAGGCTACTAATTGTGGAAGTAAGGAGCCAGGGCTCTGCCACACCAGCAGCAAGAAGGCAGCTGCCAAAGGGAGTATAGAAAGTCTGTCCCTTCCCCAAAGTGATGATTTGCTAATTCATCTTGAAAATAAACACTTGTTTTGATACCCAGAAGCTAAAGAGCATGGACTGATGGGTTATGTCAGAGAGAGGACCGAAGGAAAAAGACTGAGATTGCTTCAAGGGTATTGCTCCTCTTTAAATCCCCCATAACATGCAGATGCCTTTTTTTGAGCATCTAGAAAAATCATTCAGGATGTAAGACCAATAGGGCACATCACCAATCTCAGCACATGATGGTTCATGTCAATGAAATGTGTGTGAGAGCACAGAGGCAAAGCAGGTTAAACCTGTCATTCGTCACCACATACAACTTGGACCAAATACAGCTGTGTCTTTCTCAGCTTCACGTGTGCTGGAGCCATCAAGCTTTTCAGAGTAGTACAACCATTTCTAGCTTTGGCAAGGAGGGGAGGCAGGTGTCTTGTGTGTTATACTCATCTTGGTGGACCAGTTCTTATGGCATCGTGAGACAGCAGCAGGAGAGGCTCTTGGCAGAGTCACAACATTAATAAATGCTGTTGTTATAACTGACAGCCTCCAGAGATCCATCACTTATTCCTGAGTCTGTTTTATCTGGTGTCATATGTAGCATCTCTGCACACATTGGTTTTGAGCACAAAGGCTGGCCTCTTGTGTAAGGGTTTCTTGGCTTGGTTTGAGCTATAGTTTTTGGAAGAATGGTGGTTCTTACAGCAGCCTGCAAGCCTCCTGGGTGCCAGAGTGGCAAGTAGGACAGTGGACTTTATCTTGGTTTTTTAAAAGCTAGAGGACAGGAAATCCAAGTGTATACAAATACTTTAGTAAGTTTTATATTCTGTTTGACATGGGAGCACACAAACCAGTATCAGTGATTAATGGGGCAAATAGTCACACATCAGCAGAACTCTGGAGAGTAACTTCATGGGTTCCTGGCCATGGACTGAGCAGGGAGAATGTTACTGCTTGCAGATGTAACTGTGAACGTTCAGTCATTTTTACTCTATATATTTTACCCTGTGTGTTCTATATAGTCTATATATAATGACACTGGGCTGTTTCAAAAGCTGCAATGTGCTGTATGGAGAAATATATGCAGCGCAACTCTCCAAGGTCTGTAGAAGTCACTTCTAATTTCTGTAATTAGAAAGGAACCTTTAAAAAATAGATCTAATAAATAGAAGAGTGATGAAGTTACTGCTACGTTTCCACATTAGCTCTCTCAGCCTCAATGATAAACTCTAGGTTGCAGAGTAGGTTCATTTCCTCACTTTTTAGATAATGAGGTAAATGAAGTAGATTTCACTTCAAGCATAACCAGGAAATTGAATAGACACCCTCCACAAAGACTGCTTGTTTTCAGTGGTTTGCTTAATTAAAAGAAGGAAAAATCATGTTGTCAGTTAATTCAGGAATCTTATTGCAAAGGGAGGGATGGCAGGATGGATCATGCTGGACTTTTCACCAATTTTGCCTTCACAACTTGAGCAGTGTGGCTGGAACTCTTGTCAGTGAAGACTGAGGCAAAAATGCCAGGTAGGGCAAGTGTCCTTGATCTGTGCAGATGGTCACAGAATGGTGCCCGGTTGCTGGGTTATGTGGACTTCAAGTGTCTCCACTCAGGCAGTGGAATGTCCCTCCTTCGATCAGTCTTTCTTAAATTATTCTTCAGTTCTTCAATTAGTCTTTCTTAAGTGTCTTGGACTAATCAATGAGTTGCATTTGACAATGTAGAATGTTTTCCATGGTATACAGTTCCTAAAGAACTAAACAGTATGCTAGTTAATAAGCATGTACTGAGGAGGGTAAATAAGAAATTAACACTGTTTAATCTCAGTGGAGAAACTTCTGATGAATTAAAAATACTGGTGTGAGAGGGAATCGGGTATTCTGCATCCAACAGCTTCTGACAACACACAGATTTTCCTCACCTTGGGGCATTTTAGGGACAAGCAGTGGTAAGTTTGCATTGTCTAGTGTTGACGGGCAAGAAAGAGGGGGGCTGCTCTTTGTCTACTAGGACTGGTGAAGGAATGCAAGAGAATCTCACCAGATGATGTGAGTGGAAATTACAGAAGGTATTAAACTTTCTTTGTCCTAATGAAATGGGTTCAGAGCTGCTAACAAGTTGCTCTAGCGTGGCCAGCAAGCAGCCAGCACACTCATCTGTGACTCGGTGCCCAGGTTTCTCTCTTCTCTTTGAGTTTCAAACAACACTGGACTGCTGGTGGCCCGACGCAGCTTCCAGGAAGGCTGATATTAGACGCAGCATGCCTTAGCCCCAACTGGTGGAGCAGCTTTACATCCAGATTATTTTTATTACAGATAATTGCCATCATTATTATGTGGTGACAGAGATGTGCTGAGCACTTGCAGTAGACTTTTTAGGGACAAGCCATAGTAGGTTTGCACTGGCGGAAGCAGTGCAGTTTAGGACTTTGGGAGATGATATTCAGGTATCTAAAACCAGTCAGTCCTTTCAGAAATCCTGCCAAGTCATGGCCTTAAGTGCATCCTGACTGCACCAAGCTCCAGATGGCAGCTGGCTTGTCTTCAGAAATGATTTTTCATGCATGTTAATTTTAAACGTGTGACCTTTCTGTTTGTACTAAGCAACCATTACAGCTTGTTCTTCTGCTAGAGGGTGGGTGAATGCACACACCTTGCACTGACTGATGTCATAAACTCAGAGATGGGTTTTATTTATTATTCCTTCTCTCCAATGGCACCTTGTACCTGGGATGGATGCAATGAAATTTATACCCAACAGCATCTATTAGTCTGTTATCTTTTGCCATCAGTAACAGCCATTGGCTGCTGTGCTGTGTGCTCAGCCAGCAGCACTCGTTCTCTTTTGAAGTCCTCACAGCTTTCTTGGAACTTTGGCTAACCTAAAGAATTCTGTGAAATCTAAAACCATGCTACATCATTGCTCATCTTCTTTCCAGATTATTGGATACAGAGAAAACTTTAATTTCGCTGTTGAGTATCCTGCTCCTGAATTTTCTCCACATGAACAGCTGCCTGTTTACCTACTGTGACAAAGCTTGCACTGGTGGAAAACTCATAGCTGCTGGTCAGGTGAGAGTCAAAGGCTGAAGAGCTGAAGTCAGCACAGGAGCTCAGGACTGGAGAGGGTTACAGTACCTGGCAGGAGGAGGGAGTGATGCTACGTACCCTTTCTGAGCAGTGATTATATTTGGTCACTTGTATTAGCATCAACCTCTTCCAAAACACTTTGAGTAGGAGCCTTTAGCTTTTACTGGCTATACTGAAAGCTGGATTTGTTCCATACACGTAAATTTCTTCATTTCTTCTTAATTTCATTTCTGCTCTCACCTGAGATTATCCATGCCTCAATTCTGGCTTTTTATCTTGCTTGTTTTATGTGTTGGTTAAATTTTTAATGTTGGACTTTGCACAATAAAGACTGGAAGCCAGACTAGTGGGGGAAGTGGCATCATCCGAGCAGTGCAAAGCACTTTGACATAAAGACCACAGTGCTCCGTGGTGCTTCAGAGTCATCTTCTTGCTACTCTTATTAAGGCAGAATTGTTTTGTAAAGTTGTCACAGGAGTTTAACTTGCTTCAGCCTTTTGTTGTTATTTCTCATTATTTTGATGTGTCTTTTTCTTGATGTCTTGTCTGAAAATCTCCTCAAGGTTTTCATATTCCTTTGTTAGAAGAGATGAGAAATCAAATCTTCTATTTGCAGAATGGCATCGGTAGGAGCTGGATACAGTCATTTGCACATTCTTTTTTTGCAGTCTAACTGATGAAATTCCACTTGTTCATCCAAGGAGCAGCCCCATCCCCAGGACTGTCACAACAGGCAGGCTGTTTATGCCTCTAGTACAATATTCTCCATTGAGATAAATACTTCATATGAAATTAGCATAAATGCCTCTTCTTTCTTTCTGTGTCTTTCATTTTTCTCAATTTGATAGAAAAAGCTGCCAGACATTCTGGAGGGCATGTGGCAGCCCTGCAGTAGCTTTGCAGAATCAAAACTTGAGGTATTTAATTTGTTTTTGTCTTCCTCTCCAAGAGGTCACGCAACAATCCAAAGAGAATGAAGAATATTGGGTAGACCAGGAATGAAGAGGAGGCGCAAATAACGTCAAACCTTGATGCAGTTACGTGACAAAAGGTGTTTATGTGGGCACAGGTACCCCCTGATAGAGAGGCACAGCACTTGGTTCTATTTTCAATGCAATAACATAGTGCTTGTAACATCTGTGCTGATTGTTTCAATTGTCTGTGAGCATTCATTTGACTCAAGTGGTTTCTTCATAAGCTCCTTTCTAAGCCTTATTGGAGTTTTAGTCCTCATCAGGTTAAGAGAAAGATCGAAAATGGGCAGCCCATACAGTTGGAGAAGGGTTGTCTCCAGCTCTTCCATGATGAGCTGCTGCCGTGGAAAACAAGACACACCGCGCTAATGTTGAGGTTCTGGTCTAGGAATGAGACAGGGAAAAGTTTCCTGTTGAAGCTTATCTTTGCTTTCTTTCTGCTGAGTTTCCTCTTTTGAGATGGTGCATGGGTTTTGGTTGTAAGGCTTGTGAGTAAAGGAACAATCTAGAAATAAATTGTATAAATTCAGGGAAGCAAGCCAAGGAAGTCTGCTGCCTGCAGAAAGACTCTTGTCAATTAGGAGGTTTATTATGTTAAGCATTACTTTGAGTTGGATTTGACTTCTGACCTGTTTCTCAACCTAAAGTTGGGTAGAACAAGAAGTGCTACAGAGTAGAGTGTACTTAGCTCATCTGAAAGGTAGTTCACTTCTAACATCTGCAGGATCTGTCTTTCTTTCAGTAGATTAAATTATAAGTGTTCAGCATTTGACCTGCTGTCACTTCTCTGGGCAGATGGTAATGTCCTTTATCAGTAACTGAGCTGGTTTTTGTGTGTGCTGCAGCTGCAAGGACAGATTTAGAAAGCTTGTCACTTTTAATATAACAGGAACTGGCCCCATGAAAATTCAGATTTTTGTAAAACCTTGGCTTGAATTGTAAATTCTTCCTGCAAAAAAGCAAATACAATGCATGGGACCCACTGTACATCTTCTGTATGGAAGAGCTGAAGCTCTTTCCCTGCCTTAGAATAAATCTGTCCCTTAGCAGGCCTCTGTGTGGCAACAGCAGCTGGTAGATTTGCAGCATTATCCTGCTGTGATGTGACATCCAGGAACATATTTCAGGACACTGTGAAGGAGAGGAGCAGGCAGGGCTTGCTGGTCATGCACCAGGAGTACCATTTGAGTGGCATCCTTGGAGATCCTGTGCCAAGGCTTGGTCCAGCCTGCACTCTGCAGGCGTGTGCTGTGAACTGAGCAGCTCTCTGGAGTGTCCATCCCTGACAGCAGTGAAGATAGCTATACCTGAGCTCCCAGGGGGCACCAGCTCACGGATGAGCTGTTCCCTGCAAGCTGCTGACCATCACCTCAGCACTGGTTGGGTGTGCTTGCACATGGTAAATGTCTTCTCTTTCCCAGCGGGAGAGCAGAGGCCCCCCTTCCCTTAGGTCTCTGGTCTTGCTTCCCTTGCTTCTGAGCACTGGCTGATGTAGCAAAGGGTTTGCTGTTGCTGTTGCAGGGAGGATTTTCCCCAGAGTAAATCAACACCAGCCTTAAGAAAGCTTGAAGGGCATCTTTCTCACCTGCTGTTGGCAAAGCCTGGCAGTTTTGTGCCAGGTCCTTATGACTAATTTAAGCTCAGCTGTAATCCACATTATGGAGCATCATCTTATAGGACTCTGAAGACCAATTTATGCTGTTGGATACAGAGGCAGAACTCTTGCTATCTAATTTTTTTTTACCACCTGCCTCTTGTTATTTCTTCACTCTGAGCTGCCTCTATATCATCCAGCTCTGCCTTCAGCCTGCTTCTTGGTGTAGGCAGATGTATACTTTATTACCCTGCCTGTGTTCGTTCCCATTGACAAGAGTATCTTGTCAATATGCCAGCTTTAGGAGAAAACAATAAATGTTTTGCACTCGTAAACATGCTTTTCTGCTCCTCCTAACCTCTTGCTGTTAAGCAACCACCTACTTTGGGTTAATAGAGCCTGTGATCTGCTAGGGATGATATTCTGCCAATGGAGCTCAGGCTGCTCACTCCAGCACAAACACTTCCAACAGCTTCTGTTTCTGGTAGCTTCCATCCTGAGGGCTGGTCATGGAGCAGGTTGCATGGCCGCTTGCTGTTGGCTGCTAGAGGTCTGTTGATTGCACATCGCTTGAATCAGCTTGTGTTGGATTTAATCAAACAACGCCCCTCCAGAGAGGTTGAGCAGAGCCCCTGGGTCTGCACTCGGGGTGCACAGCAGTGGGGCTGTGGTGGGTGTCAGGTCTGAGCAAGCCATAAGTGCAGCATCTGATGGTCTCAGCATGTCACAGCACTGGCAGGCTGAGCTAATCCTGGCCTTTTGCAGGAAATGTGCTCGTGGCCCTGATCTTCACAGGTTGTGAGGGATGCTGCAGACTCATCCTTTGCCCTGTAGGTTTGAGAGGCTTTTTCTGAGATGAAAGGTGGCCCATCAAGTAGAAAAGAGAACTTCTTTTATTTTTCTTTTTTTCCTAAATGTAGAAACTGAAACCCAGGAATGCTAAAGAACACGCTAGATTTTATCTTCTAAACGTGTTCCTGCCTCCTGTGTTTCGATCAGTGACAGCAGGCTGCAGGCAGATAACAGTGTGTGGTTTATTGTTCCCCTGTGTTTACAGGTAGACCTAGGGAATGGCTTTCTACAAAACACATCAGAGGAGATCCTGACCATGCTGAAGTCACGGGAAGGGAACACTGGCAGCAAGTTCAGAGAGGCCAGGATGTCTGCCAGAGCCCTTCTCTGCCTCCTCCAACCCTCTTTACACTCCTCCTTCCTGGTCATGACTGTAGCTCTAGGCATGACTATGGCAGCATCCTTCATCTAGAAGGGTCCCAGATGTTTTGCTGCTCTCTAAGCAGTCTAAAGGAATCCTTTCTGCCACTGCAGTGCAGCTCCTTTAAGGCATTGCTCTTTATTAGTTTTCAGCACCATCACAGGAACCATGAACCATTCTCGTGTTAAAGCTTTATGGTACATATAGGTAAGAGACCTAATGCTGCACAGTGTGAGTCAGCTCAGTGCTCAAATGTGCTACCAGCCCGAGCAAGGCCTGATCCTAAAGTGTATGTCAGTGGGCATTAACTTGCTTAATGTGGTTTGGGATGAAAAGCTTCTTGTGATCGCATTCGCGTTGGCTTCGTGAGGCAGGTTATCCCTCTCTTTTGCTCTGTTTCCTTCTGGAAAAGGTATGAACTTCTCTGGGTTGGTTGAGACTGTTGAGGGGTTTTTTTGTTTATTTAATTGGTTTTGGTTAAAAAATAAGATTTTTCAAAAGGCAGGGAAAGCAAATAATTCACCTTAGAGAAGGAAATCATATTTTCCTGAGCAACATGATCCAAACAGGAAAATGAAATCACAATGAGATTCCAAGGAGTTCCCTGATCCCACAGGAATACAGGAGTGAAAAGAAGTTTCTGACTTGCTATGTCCTGTTGTTTGCTACCAACTGTTAGTAAGACACTGAGCTGCTGCAGCTATGTCTTACTCATATCTTACAGCTGCCAGAACCTGTTTCCTTCCCTTTATCTGCCTCCTGTTGGGATGCGGAGGCCAGGATCTGGATGTAGCAACAGAAAGCCATGACAAATCTGAGCACCTTGTTACAAAATCAAAAATTCTTCTCTTTGCCAACCTCAACTTTCTTGCAAGAAGCAGTTTTAAATAGAAAAATCCTACCACTGCAGTGTGAGAAAAGCAGAGCCCCCATGTACCTTTCTACTTTGCAAGAAGTAAATGGGCTTTGCAACTTCCCTTCAAAAGCCAATAAACGGCTTCCCTTTTGCAGTTTTATCCAGGGGAACATGTATCAGTATTTCACAGAATCCCAGGCTGGTTTGCGTTGAAGGGTTAAAGCTCATCCAGTTCCAACCCCTGCCACGGGCAGGGACACCTTCCACTAGAGCAGGTTGCTCCAAGCCCCTGTGTCCAACCTGGCCTTGGACACTGCCGGGGATGGGGCAGCCACAGCTTCTCTGGGCACCCTGTGCCAGCGCCTCAGCACCCTCACAGGGAAGAGCTTCTGCCTTATATTTGATCTGAATCTCCCCAGGGCACAAATGCCCATCATCTAAATCATTGAAGGCTGTGATCCAAAATAAAGCTGGAGGCTAACTTGTAATCAGCGCAAGCAGGTTGCAGAGCAGGTCTCTATAACAAAGCCTTGATGGGCACCTGAGTGGAGGCAGGTTTTTTGCGCCACTTCCAGCTCCACAGCTCAGCTGGAGATGTGGTCTCACCCTAGGAAACACAATGGAAGCAGTTCAAGGGAAATGCGAACCATGAAAAATGTCGCCCCGGCATCTCAGTGAGAATGTTTCCTTGGATGCAGCCTCCACAAATGTAGCAGAAAAGACCAGCAGGGTCCAACCTCTCCCTTCTCCCAAGTCCCCGAGAGGTGAAGGGAAATGTTAAAGTACTCCAGTTGATTTCAGTGGATTAACTCCTATGTACACTACTTGAACACATGGCTTTATACTTATCTAATTCACCCATAGCATGTGTGCTGCATCCAATCAGAGAGCTATTTGTCATATTTCAGACACTAAATTGGACAGGCATGTTTTGCCTGCCCGGTGTAATTGAGAATTGCCCATCCAAAATAAATCTTTTCTGTTCAACTATGACTCATTGGAATGGATTTGAGTGGTGCACATTTAAATGCTGTTATTTAATGCAAATACAGATTTAGATCCAATTATATTTTTATATTCCATCCTCTTGCTACGCATGTTTGGAAGGTGTGATGGGTTTTAAAGCTCACAGGACTGTGAAGCCCCCAGAACCTGGAGTGTGTACAGTTACATTTCTGTTTTACAGGGGTTGTCAGTTTAAATACAGCAGCAGTTTTAATGCTGTCAGTGCAATTGTCTCATGCCCAATTTGCTTCTGGATCAGTGAAGCTAACTGTGCTTTAAAATGCATGAATCTTTGTTTACTCTTTATGACGGTAGCCTGTTAGATCCAGTCGTAGCTTTGCAAGTGCATTGCCTCATTGTAATTAACTTTTATGAGTTTAGTGGAAAAGAAGTATGAACTTCCATGCTTTGTAGCAAACCAGAAATTGATACAAGATAATGAGAAAGGCGGAATTGTGATATGTAGGAAGAAAGACCCTATGATGATAAACTGCTCCAGCAATAAATTTGCTGCTTTATAAAAGTGGCAGGCAGATCACTGAGATACCAAGTAAAATGAAGACAGCTAATGTGCTTCCTAAAGACAGATTTAGCCTCATCTGAAAGGAAGAACAGTAGCACCTCCAGGTGCTGGGGGCATGTGAGACATGGCCACCCAGAGCCCTCCTTAGGTATGTTTAATCCCCTATTCTTAAATTTACAATTGAAAACTGAGGGAAAGGATTTCAGCAGAATTGCAGACATTTTACCAGGATAGAGTTCATTTTAGTCCATGCCATTGTACAATAGATATTTACCTGTGATAGCATCTTACAGGGACTTTATCTTAGGTACGATGCTAGTCCCAGCCTAGGTGCCCCTTTGCACAGCTCACCCGAGTTCAGCTTTACCAGCAGCTCGGGCCTCCCTCAATCTCACAGCATGTTGGCCATCTGGAGAAAGACACAGTTAAAACGTGCCTCTCCAAGCACACGGCAGCCTGATGCTCAAGCAGCATCTGCTCAGTGAGCAGGGGGCTGTGTGTGAGCTGACATTTGTTTCTATTGAATTCTGTAACTGGTGTGATCTTTAAAGAAAAATATAAAACAAGAATGAAAAGGGAAAAAAAGAGACGAATAGAAAATGACAAGGAACAGCAGAGGGGAGAGGACAGCAGTTCCTCCTCATCTTCACCCAGATATTAACCTAGGGAAGTGGGAAGTAGATTCTTGATTTAGACCTCAAAACAGAGATGTGTCCACAGCAGCGTGGTCTGAGTTGTGACAGAGGAGTGCATCTCAATGGCTTTATTCATTCTGTCCATCCCAAACATCCCCCACCAGTTATTCCTTTAACTTCTGGTTTCTCTCACACAGAAAAGCCCTTCCTTCCCCTCCTAGAAGGTGCGTGCAGCTAAATCTGGCTACACTTTGACGCACCAAATATCCAGGATGTCTTATCTCATGCTGAGAACTTGCTATCTCTTCTCACTCACCCCAGCGGAGTGAAACTGGGATGAGGAACCGGTTGGTAGCATGTGTTTCTCAGCTCTTGCCAAAAAGCAGTTATAATTTCCAGGAACGGTCCTACTTGCAGTCTGTTGTAAAGATTAACATATGGCTCATTTTCCTGTGCTGGCTGCAGCTGCAGATATTGGAGAGTGTAAGAGGAAATGCAGAAGGACTCCAAGGATGGTCAGCTGTATTTCTGTACTCTGTCTTGATTTAATGTGTAATTGAAAAACTCTCTCATCCTTGTTCTGTTTGGAAATTATGCCCTGTATTGACTCGGGAAGTCTGTTGTTGCATGTGGATAGATCACAGGAGAGAATCACAGACTGGTTTGTGTTGGAAGGGACCTTAAAGCTCATCCAGTTCCAACCCCCTGCCGCGGGCAGGGACACCTTCCACTAGAGTAGGTTGCTCCAAGCCCCTGTGTCCAACCTGGCCTTGAACACTGCCAGGGATGGGGCAGCCACAGCTTCTCTGGGCACCCTGTGCCAGCGCCTCAGCACCCTCACAGGGAAGAGCTTCTGCCTGAGAGCTCGTTTCAATCTCCCCTCTGGCAGGTTAAAGCCCCATCCAACCTGACCCATAAGCTCTTGGTCTGCTCCTCATCCACCACCAGACAGAGCACTGTGCACTCCAGCTGGTCACTGACATAGAGGGTGATAACCCCTCCTCTCCCTTGCCTGTCTTCCTGAAGAGCCTCTATCCTTCCATTGCAACCCTTCAGACATAGGAGCCATCCCACCACATCTCTCTGATGCCAATAAGGTTGTAGCCCTGAAAGCATATTCCCTATGATATGTGCATAGAGGCATTTAAATTGGGTGATGAAGCCAACTTACTGGCTGTAGTGGCTGGAATTCCTTTGTGCTGTTCTTCAGGTGCTCTCCTGCTGACCTGTGATCCCTTAGATGCCTCGTGTCAGCATTTTACCATTTGGTATATCTCTGTACATCCTATCAGATTTGTTGCTTTATTGTATTGTTTTGTGAAAGGAAGTATGATTTCTTTTCAGTGTATGGTAATCTCAATGTTCTTTAAGTAATATCTTAACTTCTGGCCTAAGGGCTCAACCTGAGTGACGGTGCCATGCCAAGACCCCAAGGAATAGACTACTGCATTTGTAGAAGAGATGCATGTAACGGGCAACCCAGCCTTTGAGCTCAAAAGCATGGAAAAATCACTCACTGCCATTATGCAGACCAGTAGATATACAGGCAGCTGCTTTACACAAGGTGGAAAGAAATACAGAGAAACAAGGTGAAATCTCTGAAAAGCACTTAGATATATTGTAAGACAAATACGTCAATGTAATACATTAGTTTGAATTACGGATGTTTCCAGAATTGGGTCAATTAACTCAGAATTAACTCAAATTTTCCTCCTTTCTTTCACATCTGTCTGTTGAATTGATGTCGTTAAATTCTTCCCAGCAAATTACAATTTTAATGTCTCTCTCCAATTCACATGACATATCCCTTGAAATTCGGGTTCTTGAGTTGTCTGATAGTCATTAAAATGTGTGCAAATACCCTCGTAGGTTAGTTCCCTTCCCTGAGACCTAATGGTAAGAGTAGCATTAAGTTCCCACTTTGTGTTTTATCAGCACATGCTGGGAAAGAAGCTCTGATGTGGTTCATGTTTTTGCATGGTAATTAAATGGAAATTACATTGATGGAAGAAGGGCCACATGCCAATTGCTCTGCCTTGCACTAATTTGCACGCTGCCTCATTGACGCAAAACAACCCTTTTCTGAATGGACAACTCATAAGAGAACCAGAATGGATCCTCACTAGCTTTTCTGCCAAAATCGTCATTAAAGATGCTAATGACATGAGGAGAATTTGTGCATGAGCCTGTCACAGAGCCCAGGCTGTGATTATCAGCATGTGCTATAGCAACATTTTGGTTTCATGCATTAGTTTCAAATATGTATTCCATTTTTCCAGACTCTGTGTTCTCTGGTTGTAATGAGTGTCAGTGGTGGAAAACTTTTCTGTTCCTGCAGGAACTCTGATAAGCACAGTGACAGCAGTGGGTTTAGTGAGGGAATCTCTCCTCTGAGATGCTTTGGTTCCTAGTTGAAAAAAGTTCAAGACTACAAAGTTCAATGAGTAATGAACATGAAATACCCTGTTCCTCTATCAGCTCTTAGGTGCAAGACTTTATGAGCAAGGCAGGATGGTTGATAAGGTTGTGTTGATTCTCTCTTATTTCTCAGGTGGTTTGATTTCCATTCCTGTTGACATTTGGCAGCAGGATCTCTCCTCCAGCTGTGCTGGAGTTATTGGGACAGACTGGTTGTTACGGTGACCAATCCGTTTCCAGCCTCTGATGGATGCTTTTTTTTTTTAAATGTGTTTATTTTAGGTGAGTTTTGGGCGTTTTGCTTGTTTTCACAAACATCTATTTCCAGCCCCAATCAGAGGCAGCAGCTGTAGAAAGAGGTCTTGGTGGTGGTGAGATATGGAAATTGTATGACAGGCTTTCACTGTTCCTATTTGGCACCCACTGGGATGCAGAAGACTGTAAATGTGCATCTGACACCTATGAATATTGATGGCTGGGTTTCAGAGGCAGCAGAGCTCTGTCCTTCCATCCACACATATGTTCTAAATGAGAATGACTTCTCGCTCTATTTAAATTTTGAATTTTGGGGAAAAATTTTGAATTTGCCATTTAAGCTTTTGTCAATTCCTTCAGATCAGCTGAAATGAACTGAGAGAGACATTGGATTTATACACAGCAGAAACCAAAAGTTGTGAGTCTCATTTGCTGTTAAAATCTTGCTGGCTGGCTCCCTCCAGGATGCACAACAGCAGAACAAGGTTGGTTGTTTGATGCGACACGGCAAGTTGATGTTGACAAGCATGAACACAGGAAAAACAACTTCCAAGATGAAGTCCTTTAAACATTCTCTTTATAACCTACTTTGTCTACTTTCCATAATGATTTTTCCAAGTTTTTTCTAGTCTGTATTGGGATAAGTACTTTGGGATAAGTACCTCTTGTATTTTGGGGGTAACTAGTTCTACTACAGCACCCATATTGCTCACTTACATTTGTTAAATAGATAGCAACGCTTATTACATTTTGCTAGATCATTATGTTTACATATTATTTTATTATCATAGTTACCACTGGGTTTGATTTGTAATCAAGTGCAAGATTACACTGTAATAGTAGCATAACCATGATAATAAAATAACATTGCACTTGATTACAAAGCAAAAACAAGTCTATCAAAAAATCCAGTGGTATAACTTAACTAAATATCATTTCTTTAGTTTCCTTTTCTGCCTCATAAGACCGCTGTAATTTCCTGGGTAATAGTATTCTTTCAAGTATATCTGTACACCCACACTTCATTTATCCATATTAAATTAAACTTTTACTTCATGTTAATGGAACTTACAATAGGCCTACAATTTCTGCAAAACTCAAAACCAAAGGAGTACAACTGTGCCCAGAATGTGATAATAGTGAAGTTTCATTTTGCCTCTGATGCTGCCCATCTGGAATACTTTCCACATGTGGAAGCATTGTTATGGGAAATGGGATCCGTTTGTCCTGCATTGCTGTTTTCAACACAGACCTTTCCAGGATTCCAAACTGATACCTGCCTCATTCATCAGAGAGGGACATAAAGTCAGGCGGGATGGATATTGCTGCCTGTTTCTTTTCTTTTGGGCTGAGGGATGTCCCCTGAACTCCAAGTTATGAGGATGAAGGTACATGTGTTGGCATAGTCTGAGGTGTTTCTGAATCTTTGGAAAGCTCTGAGTTGACCTTTACACATCTTCATGCAGCAGTTTGACAACAATCTGGCATTTTGTAGGCTGTAAATGCTGTGGTATGCAAGTACCATGATCTAAGATTAAATCTTACTCCAGTTCAAGTTTTACAGCAGACTCTGTTAGTAGTGAGCTGTTATAATTAGTAACAAGTCGTGTACAAAATGCCTACAATAATGCAAATCTTTAACATCTTATTGTGTGGCTTCACACGCTGGGCTGTCACACTGAATGAGAACATGGCGACTTGGAAGTCAGTGCTGATTTAACATCGCACTGCATTAGGCTGGGTTGGGGGTGTATCAGCTCTGCTGGGCAGACATAGGGTAAGCAGGGCTATAGAAGCCCCATGTTTCTTGAGAGGGACAGTGCTGCTTTGACTCCATGCAGCCTTCCCAGGCCCCTGCTTTCCCAGGGTTGCTTTGGATGCTTGGATGTTGGTGACAGGGTGACCTACCCTGTTCAAGGCAACGGAGCTTGGGCTGAGCCAGTCTTCTTTGAGTATCATACCCAGATGGTTGGTTGGTTCCCAGCTAGCCCGAATGAATCAAATCTTATGAGAGGGGCCAGGAGTTAGTCTCTCACCTGTAGCACTGGCTGCTAAAGGCAGAATTACCCTGCAGCCCTCTGTAAGTGAGAAAGGAAGAAATACTGCATCATGCCAAGGTGAATTCCGCAAGCCTTCTTCCCTCTGATGCTTAATGCAGAGACACATCCCCATACTGTGATTCTGTTCATGCTTCCCCACAGAGAGGTTCGGTTAAACACGAGCCTTTAAAGTTACACTTTCTTGCAGTGATAGAAGTGGAGCATATCACGCCAGGAGTTCTCCACTGGCACGTCCACGTCCTGCAGGCGTCTGGGCTGTCTAGGAAAGCCTCCTGTGCCGCTGATGGAGAAATGGGCTTTCCAGCAGGCACCATGCTGTCCAGCTTATCTGCCAATGGAGCTTCCAGACCTAGTCCTGCTGCGGAAAATTATTTTCCACGACTGTGAAATGAACCTCCAGGCTTCCTGTGGCCTGGCAAAATGGAGAAATACCTAAGTATCATGGGATAACAGGGGGAAGAAGTGGGGAAGGACAACCAGGTAGTTAAGGCTGACATGGAGGGAAGGGGACTCCAGGCTTTGCAACACTGTACTGGAAGATAAACGGTATTTTTCCAATATTGTGCAAGGTTTGAGAAGAGCTCAAGCTAAAAGTCTCATTTAGCTGCCTTTGTTTGCTTCATCTCATTTCTATGTCCAATTCCTCAGTTAAAAGAAAGATAGCAAATTCCCCCACTGTGTAAGTCTGGATCGTCCCACCACAGGAATCCTGGTGGATAACTGCGCATTTCTGGGTGCAGCCTAGGGGCTGTTGATACACTTGCATGGTTCAGCAGGTTGTTCCTCTAGAGCACGGAGTTGATTGGCAATACTTGCATTTCCTAGGTTGCTATTAGGATTCTTTCATTAAATATTTGAACCTGATTTACATACTGGATGAATTTTGTCCCACTCTTCTTTCAGAGAAGGACAGGGATTCTTCATTTCTCTGCCTTTTGATCAGGGCAGGTTGCACATTCAAGGATAACTTACGAGTTGGCACATGGTGGCCATTAAACTCCTAGAAGACAGTGGGGCTCACTCACATGTGCACAGATTTCCTTGGGATTACTGAGTATGTAAGAGTGTTCATTAGCTAAGTAATTCCTTAGAAAAGCCACTGAAGGTGCTGTTCTGTCATCTTTCAGACTCCCACAGTGAAAGTTTCCAGTGTGACAAATTCCAGCCACACTTCTCCTATCATGAAAGGTGTATCTGTTCTTGGTCAGAAGCAGCTTGCACATGGTGGCTGAAATGCTTTGCAAGTGGGAGGTTTGCATCTGAGGTATTCCGTGACAGAAGGACAGTAGATGGCACTCAAGGATACGGAGCAGAATTTCTAGGCTTCTTAGCAACCCCCAAATCCTTGCTTTTTGCAGTGGCTTCTGTGGAGCACTCTCATGCTCGCATTTCTACCTGTGCAATCACAAAGAATCAGAGATGCCTGTTGGAAGCTAAACAGGGAATGCATTTTGCAAGTGCTCTGCTCTGAGAAATATCGGAAATGGAAATAAATGTCTGTGAGAATGACTAAAATATGGCTTATTTCCCTCGCTTGCAGTGATTTCTTGTCATTAGCAATCTCACAGACTGCTTGTGCTGGCTTTTAACCTCATCAGAAAAGCAAACTGTGACTCAACACTGGCATGAAGTTCAGCTAGACAGTTAACCCACTGTCCCTAATAGCTTTCCTGCTGTTGAGGAAGGTACAGTGAGAAGGAAAGCTGACTCACTGAACTACTTTGATATCCCTAAATTCAACGCAGCAGTTGAGCATGGGCTGCACTTTCCATCGGCATTAGACCAGTGCAAGTGCAGTGCTGTGCTGAACAAGGGCTGAAATGCTGGTTGTATCCTGGCCACATCCAGCAGCCTGCGAGCAAACGGGAGGAAAATCACTGCTGTTTTTCAAACTGCAGATCTTGCTTTGGCCTCACATTGTGCTTTATATCCTGAGCTGGAATTCTTTATTTCCCCCCACATGAGGAGGGGGGAAATACTGACCACTGCGCAAGGGATAGCAGAGTAACAAAACTCCTGAAAATATCTGTATCTACACACTCAAAGTTAATGCTAGTGATTTGCAGGAGTTGGTTAGAGTAAGTATGCCAATTCTTGTTAAATTGGGCATCTTCCTGGAATATTTAGTAGAAGCATTGGCTAGTTAACAATGACAGACCTGTGCTCTCTAGGTACAGAACCCTTTACATCAAACTGAAGGAAAGCCTTGTTATGACTGTCTGAAATGGGAAATTTTATCAGCGTTCAGAGGCCAGTTTGTTCAGTTGCATTGCCAGGAGGGAGCCCAAGCTGAGAAAGAGGTTTAGATGGAGCTGGGGAACAATTCCTTCCCCAGAGGGTGCTCAGGCATTGGAACAGGCTGCCCAGGGCAGTGCTGGAGTCACCGGCCCTGCAAGTGTTCACACCCCGTGTAGCCGAGGCCTCAGTGCCATGGGCTAGTGGTGGCCTTGGCAGTGCTGGGGAGCAGTTGGACTGGATGAGCTTAAAGGTCTTTTCCAACCTGGTTGATTCTATGATTTTATGGCTCTGTCAATCCCAGGTAGGCTCCCAGGCAGCTGTCAGGGGGCGATGGATGTCTAAATTGCCATGAAGTTTTGCTGAAATCGAAACCAAGACCTAAATAAAAAAATCTCTATATGGTTTTGTGTCCTCTCTCTTGCCACAGAGCCATACCTAGGAAAGAGCCATAGTCTAAACTTAATTTGACGTGAAACACTCTGGGTTCAAGCAGATGGCTTCTTTGTTCCAGCTGAGGTGACTGCTCAGCAGGCAGCTGTAATCTGAATAATGCCACACCATCGTCAGTTGTGAATTTTAGTTTCCTCAAATGATCTGTGTGTTTTAGCAGCTACTCCTTGTGACAAGGGATCTTCTACAATTTCATCAGAACTAGGAATACCACCAGTTATTGTCACATGTTTGTGCATTTCGTTAGGAAACAGTGTTGGAAAATATCTCTGTTTTTACATTTAGAAGGTATTTTATTGGGGCCTGTGTTTGCTTGTGGGCTTGTTTTCCAGTGCAGTATTGGTTCAACTGTTGCTTCATTAGTTGTTTAAATAGCGGGTCAAGGCTGATCCATAACCTGCATGAAGGAAATGAGAGGCCACTGTCCTGACGTTGTGCTGACATGCAGAACATCAGTGAATATTTTATTAGACTGTGGTTTCTTTCAGATAAAGTGTTATGGAGAACGTATATCTCAGAATTGTGTGAAGGAGTCATCTCTCTGTTGGAGTTAAAATGCTGTAAGGAACCCTTCAGATGAAGTTGGTGATAAAATTCAATTAGTTGTACCATTGCCCTGTTAATTATCCGTATCACTCCATGTAAAAATTCCAGATGTAGCTACAGATGTTGAAACTGTGAGCAAAGAACATGACTGAGCCTAGAAGTTTTTCCTCTGACTTCAAACATCATTTTAGTGTCCAACAATAAATGGAAAGATGAATATAACATATGGATTAATGGAATGAAAGACCACACCAGAATAATTGATATTTCCTGAAGAGACGCTGCCTTTGGGATGACAACAATATTCTCTATGTTTTCTTCTTAGCAAACATCCCAATATATTGGGTTTTTTTAAGCAGGGTTGTTTTAAGCAGATGATGTGTTAGAGCTGGCTCCTTGCATTTATAATATTACTTAAATGATGTTCAAGCAATCTTTCCTTCAATCAGATAATTACATCCATTCTGGCTTTAAATTTGCTTCTTTCTTACAAGTTCTGTCAAGACTGCAAGTCATTGCCATGCTGGATAGAAAGCAAAAGGTAACACAGTTATTTAAAAGTCTCAAAACAGCAGAATATGTGCAATTGTTTAATTTGCAATAGAATAGTCCCATCAGTTAATCACTGTAACTTGTGAGGCAAGAACCACAGAGCCTTCGGAGACACGTTCAGCTCTGCTGGGGTTTTCCTCGATGGTGGGGCGTTCTGAAGGAGGCCACTTGCCTGCTGCTCCCTGCCCCAGGGTACCACCAGTACCATGCTGACAGCTCCAGAGGAAAACCAAAGCTCAGGAGTGGTGGCATGGCCCAGTTTGGATGTGGTGGGTGGCACAGACTCCAGTGTGCCACTTTGTGTGGTGTTTTACTATGGCAAAATAGCATCTTCTAGGCACAGAGGTTCAAGAGCAGGGTCCCAGTAATGGTGTCACCAGCACTGCATGTGGACAGTGTCACCCTCCTTTTCTTACTTGGAGGTCTTTTCCACCTTCTTAGCCACCATATCACCTGGGAGCCCATGCTCTGCTGCGCATCTGTTGGGACTTTGGACTTGCAGCTTTCAAGAATACAGCCCTTCCCCTAAAAGGTATCTTCATTCATAGTGTATAGATTATGTCCTTGTGCTTGGCTGTGCTGGAATCTGTGCTGTTTATAAGGGATCCAGATAGCTTTAGGATAACCTGTGTTTCCTCTAGAAAAATGCAGGGTAGAAACTTAAAGGTAAAGCCAATTTCTCATGTAATCCAGCGCTCAGGAGTTCAATATGTTAGAAAAACATTGAATTCCACTCTACTGCTGGTAAAATCAGAAACACTGGCAGTGCTGCCCTTGAGAGCAGCCATTCCTCATGCCAGGGAGCTTAGCTGCATGTGTGTGATCCCTCCTGTGGATGTGCTGGTGAGCACTGAGGACTGCGGGGGTAAAGCAAGACATTCTGTACTTCTTGGGCATGATAGAGGTTTTCAGCCCTCTTGGTTGTGTGACTCTCGGGATGTCTCAGAGTCATTTGCCTATGTAAATCTGAAAGAAATAAATTAGCAAAAAAAATAGATAACACAGCTTTACACGTACTGATGTGGTATTTCAGGCTAAGAAATACTTTACTTCCTAGATAAGAGAGAGAACCATTTAAATTCTTCCATTCCCTTGGGAATAATGCAATGCTGTAATGTTAAAACTGTATGTAATTGCTTTCTATTTTTGTCAAGCCTGTGGTAGCTATGAAACTTTAAACTGAATACTGGAAAAGTGTGGTTGGTATAAAAAGCTTCAGGTGAATACATTAATGGTTCAATGGGGTTAAAAAGACTCCTAGCAGTGGGAAAGGGTAGGCTTTTTTCCACAGCCCATAACAATGGCTTTGCCTGGAATGTATGAAATAATCATACAATCAACTGGGCTGGAAAAGACCTTTAAGTTCATCAAGTCCAACCATTGCCCAGCACTGCCAAGGCCACCACTAACCCATGGCACTAGGGCCTCGGCTACACGGGGTGTGAACACTTGCAGGGACGGTGACTCCAGCACTGCCCTGGGCAGCCTGTTCCAATGCCTGAGCACCCTTTGGGGAAGGAATTGTTCCTCAGCTCCATCTAAACCTCCCCTGGTGCAGCTTGAGGCCGTTTCCTCTTGTCCCATCCCTTGTTCCTTGGGAGAAGAGACCAGCCCCCTCCTGGCTCCATCCTCCTGTCAGGCAGTTGCAGAGAGCGATAAGGTCCCCCCTGAGCCTTCTCTTCTCCAGACTAAACCCCCCCAGGTCCCTCAGCCGTTCCTCATCACACTTGTGCTCCAGACCCTTCATCAAAAGCCACTTCAATCTGACAGAAAGTGACAGCTTTTGGGTACATCTTCTGGCTTGCTGTTTCCCGTCATCTCCAAGCTGCTCTGAATTACAGCAGGGAAACCTGAGTGAACGCCACTCTTCTCATTCTGAAAGGCCATATCCTCATTTCCCAGTGGATTAGGTGAGGAATTAGTCCAGGATTTTTGTCACTGACCTTTCTGAGAACCAGAGCACCAATCAGTGTATGGCCTGGAACAGATCCATGGCAGCTAGAGGACGATGAAGATGTGCTTCACGTGCTGTGTTGCCATGTTAACCACTAAGAAATTGTGCTTTGTACTGAGATTAAGATTCATTCGAATTCATGATTTCCCACCATTTTTAGTTATAGTAGTTCAAGATCTGCTGGGAGTTAAAGCAAAATGTAACTACAGCAAATAGCAGAAAGCCAAAAAGAGAAATATTACATGTATTTTTGGTTTTGACCAGGCCAATGAACAGCATTAAAAGAGGCTGTATTTGAACAGATATGCGTCTCTTGTTCTTATTCTGCACCTTTTAGCTCTGGAGTTTTTTCCTGTATAAATGCATATGTATATTAGATATATGTGTGTATATATAAAAATGTCACCGTGAGTCTAAAAGACAAAATATACCCATATTCCTCCTGTGTGATTTTGAAGAGTGGTTTTTACCCTTTTATCCATCCTGACAGATATAAAGCCCTGGATAAACACAGGAGCTCTGAAGCCTTCTCCAAATTCCTGTTCATGGTTAGAAAAAACCATCTTGGCTGCAGCTTACTGCGAGTTTGTCATGGAACGTTTCTGATGCGACAGGGATGAATTTTACACAACTCTTCACTTTCTTGTGGTGTGAGCAGATATTTTATGACTATTATTCCCCATTTGTCCTGAGTGTTACAATGCGTATTCCTGGGACAGACTGTGCTATGGAAGTAGTAAATATGTACAGGCAATAGTTGTTTTTTAATATGTAAATCTAGTGAGCCAGTCCACTTGTAGCATGGAGTGTGTGTTTCTGTGTACACACAGCTCCTGTCTACTCCAGCTTAGCACAAAAAGCTGGGTAAAGCTCATGAGATCTTGTTGGAGGCTCCAGGGAGAAGGAAGGGGTTTGTATCAGCCTCCTGCAGTCCCACGTTTCTTGTCATCACAGGTTCTATCACATTTTTATTCATTTTTTGTCTCAGTTCAGCCATTCTCCTACAATCTGGAGTAATTCAGTGTTAGCATAATTAATTTTGCTTCCATTTGCTGTGGTTTGGTTTAGTCAGTCAGCTCCTGCTGCAGGGGCTGGTAATTCTGACTCTAATGCTGTGAGCCGCACAATAACCACAATCACAGTGTTACACAGCACTTTTCACCCATATGCATAGAACCTCTGACAAAAGTGATTCAGTTTCCTTCTCACCGTCTTTCTTGATGTAAAGCACAAGAAATTGAAGGGAACTCTCATCTGACACCAAATCGGCTGCACGCAGAGAAGCTCTGCAGCTGTGCCAAAATGCTTGTGAGTTTCTGTATTTTGCTGGCGATGGTTTGTGCCCGTCTCAGTGCTCAGTGGCAGGCAGGAACTGGGGTTTGGTTTTTCCTCCCAGTGCGGGAGACAAATTCCCACCTCTGGATCATGACTCCTGGTTAAATATGAGTGTTTGACCCACTCGTCATGTTTCCCATGAAGAAGGACAGTGCCTCAGGTTCCATGAGATGCTATTCAGTGTTGGAGGCTGAAGCAATATACACATGCGTTAGTTTCCTTCCAGGATTTCATACATCGTGTTTTTATCCTGATCAGAGCTAGAGGCTAACACTGATCTATCATTGCAATAGTTTTCTATATGTTTTTCTCTATGAATTTGTCCAGTGTAAACTTCTAGCATCCACAAAATATCTGAAGGCAAAAATACCTATGGTTTTATTGCACGCTGGTTAAAGAAATATCGCCTTTTGTTCTGACCTGGTGCATTCATTTAATTCCCTTTAGCAGTATCCTGTCTGGTCTACCAGTCAGTGCATTAAATAGATGACTGATTTGAAGGGCACAGATTAATTCAAGGTACAAAAATCAGAGTTTCTTACAAAGAATTTGGGTTTTGCTTGCCTGGGTGTTCAGTACTGTTTCATTCTTCCTGGAGCCAAATTTGAACTGAGATTCATGCTTTTCATTGGAAACGCAATTACTAAAGCTTAGAAGTGCTGGAGTCCAAGACTTCATTTCACTCGGTCATCTGCACTTCTAACTATATGGTAATTGCTATTCTTTGTGTATGAAATGAGAGAAAATAGAAGAAATTAGAGAACTGTTGCCTTCTGCCAATAGAGTGTTTCTGAGGATAAGATAGTTTTCAAGGTATAACATCCTTAACAGAACAGGGATTTAATCCTTGTTTGTACCTTGGCACAGTCCCAGGGCACATTTCCTGTGTCTTGTACATTTATTCGAAACAGAATTAGAATACACTTGTTTTCTATTATACAAATTTCTGCCTTTGGAGGCTGTGTAGGTGTTATTCAAATACACACATCATGCTTACTTAGAAGGAATTGCATTTGAAAATAGGCTATATACTATGCCCTTCCTATCAAGATATAGTAACGAGTTACAAGCTGCCATTCCAAAGCTTTCCAGTGTCACATTTTATTATTGCAGAACATTTTAGGAAACTTCTTGAGGAAGTAAAATGTCTCCTTGTGGAACTGCCTTTTCAGCTCTGAGCGTAATGGTGTGCCTTGGGGCAGTAAAGAGTAAAAGGATTAGCCATCAGGAGGGCTCTCATACCACCTTTATCTTCAGAAACATCCAGGCAGTAATTCTGGGCAGCATTCCTTGGATCTCTTGGTGGCTGTAGTTCCTGCAGTGCAAGGGCTGGCAGCGGGGAACACCTACTAACCTCACACCGCGGGTATGAATGCTTACTGTTGCTTTTGCTTCTGCTAATTCTTTGCTTGTAATGCTATTGTCCAGTTCACATCAATAGCAGTTGTTGTTCCAGGGGGAGTCAGTCACGGGAAGTGGTGGGGTAGCTCGAAGGAAGAAGTGAGAGAGGTTATTCATCATTCAATAATGCTGAAAAGGTGGTTGCTGTAGAAACCTCTCCCAGGTCTAGCAAATGCCAAGAATCAGACTGAACCCGCTGCAGTGCCATAGATCAGATTGAAGATGCTCCACGCACAGGGAGCCTGGAGGCCCTTTCTGTAGACACTGGAGATTTCCTGGCCTTCTGCCTGATGCAGGGAGCCGCCACCACCACCACCACACCCCTGTGCAGAGGCTGCTGCACAGTCACCATCACCCCGTGCACATTCATCAGGACCACTTCATTCATCACAGCATGCTCCTGGTACTTTTCTCCAGGTCTTGTACTCAAAACTCCTTTCAGCCTGTATCAGAAAGCAACTCAAAGGGAGAAGTAGGGAGGGATAAAGTGTGACCGAATGTGTTTTAGCTTGGGCTGGCAGCAAAAGCCTGGGGCTGTACAGGGAGTTAGGCCTCGCTTGAAAGAGATCAGACTTGTTCTTCCCTGGAGGCATCATTAAAGACCCAGCAGTTCAGAGGTGTGCTTAGTTGGAGCTCTGAGCTCATTTGCAGGCTGATGCCAACGAAGCCCTAAGCTATTGCAAAGTGCGAACAAGAGCAGGACGTGCAGAATTTGATCATAGCTTCATAAACGGTCTGAGTCATCGTTTAACCAAGCTCAATTCATTTGCACAGCAGAGGTGCCCTTTAGAGTAAAGATGCTCCAGACACAAAGTGCTTTACTTAGTTCCTTTGATAAGGACCTCTTACTTGCTACATTGGATTTCAGTCCACTTATAGTCCATCCAGTAGGAGTGGTGCAAACTTGCTGAAATAAATGGTTCATCTCCCCAGAGGTGAGGTCTTCTTGTGTGGGTTTTGTGAGCTAGTTAGCACATCTCCTGTGGGTTTCCCACTGGTAAAATGAGCTGATGTGTCTGTCTCGTTCTGCCATGCTCTTTGTGTGGGATTCCTGGGCTGCATTTGGGCAGTTTGTACTGATTTGCTCTGGTTCAGTTCATCTTGGGGTTCTGCATGTAAGGTGTCCTGGGTCTCTCTTGGCTGGGTAATTTGTTTCAAAATATGCTTTCTGAGACTAACATTTCTCCCTTTCCGTTCGCGAGCAGTAGGATGGAGCTGCCTTGTGCTTAATATGACTGATTCTGCAGAGTGATGTTTCTGATCCTTGGGTGAACTTTGAGATTGCTTTAGATTTCCGTGTTTGGAAGGAAGACACAAGATATTTCATTATTCAACTATTATGAAACCTCTCATGTTTTCAGCTGCTATAGATACTGTTGATTTGTTTTGATAAGTGTGTTAGAGCTTGGCAGGACATGTTATTGATCTCACACAACCCACTCTAAGCATTAACATGGGAGTATCATTCACAAATCAATTTTCTTTGTGCTTTAATTTAAATACCAGCACCACTGGAGGATTTTTCTTGGTCACTTTTATTCTCCAGCTGCACTTTAGCACTGAGTAAACTGAGTAGTAAATGCAGGCACCCAAATTAGCCACATGCCAGCTGCTGTCAGAGGTAGCTATCTAGTCTGTTCAGTTTGCCGGCACACTTGTTTCTTTAAAGAATAATACTCAGCTCTGTCTACGTTCAAAGCAGTTTTCAGATTTCAGCCACTCAATCCCAGCTGCTCTGTAAGGAGGCAGCTATTGCTCCGTTATTAAGGCACACTGCCTTGGGAGGAATATTTAAGGTAAAGTATTGTCATTTAGCTAGTTAGAAAAACCTGTCTGCTGCCTTTCTCCTCAGCAGACAGAAACTGAGAAGTACTTATCAGGAAAGGTTTAGAAAGGATCTGGGTGAAGCTAATGCCACAGAGCACTGTGCGATCCATTGAAAGGATGTGATGAGGTAATTACAATGCAGTATTTGATTTTGTACAGGTATGGCTGAGAGGTAAAAAGAGGAACAGAGTTAGAACGGTCACTTGGAGGCACTGCCAAATTAATGTTCGTTTGCCTTTAGCTACTGGTCATGGAAAACAAATGTGTGGGAAATGGGTATGGGTTTATGGAGTGCTCGGAGCCAGGGACTGCCTGGAGAGAGGCCCTGCAAGAGGTTTCCTTGTCCACTCCTCATGCATGTGCCCCTTGCTGGTATCGTAGGGTTAAAATATCCCACAGGTTTCTCAGAAATGATGGCCTGGCTTCCCAAATTATTTCCTTTCCTTTTTTTCCTTTCATTTCTTTTCTCTCTATGTTTCAGATTATGCTTGGCCTTTGCCTAAACAGTTGTGCCCTATATGGATTTCCCTAGATGTGCTCTTTTCAACTGCATCTATTATGCATCTCTGTGCCATCTCTCTTGATCGGTATGTAGCAATACGCAATCCCATTGAGCACAGCCGCTTCAATTCCCGCACCAAGGCTATTATGAAAATTGCTGCAGTTTGGACCATATCCATAGGTAAGCAATGCGGCTCACGATCTTCACCGTGTCTTAATGAATGATAGTGTTCCTCCAATTTTCATTTAGGGTTTTTAAGAGGAGACTCAAATTAATTTACCTGGCCTGCATGCCTGAATATAATAGATGATTACTGGGAAACACAAGTCTTTCATTGCAGTTGGTCAGTGACCAAAAGAAGTAGTCATTTTTCAGGACCCCACCACTTTTGATGCTGAAGCATTGCTGCTGTGTACATAGCAATATGCCGATAAGACAGACAAATGGTACTATAAAACTGCTAAGTAACCAAAGCAGAAAATAGCATTAGCAAAGCCTTTGGAAGGAAAAGCCAGCTGGTACAAATGACATGTCTACACTGCAGTTGCTGCAGATAAACTTGCTCAAATTGTGGCAGTGGTTTAAGTGAAGTGGCGCAGAATGAAGGCAGGCTAACAGAGAGGGATTTACTGCTCTTGTGCAGGCTTTAGAGCTTGTGTTATACTCTGCCACAGCAGGATTGCTGCTAGTACTGAGCTGGCAAGCTTGAAGTCATAGTAAATTAGGAGTACACATAAAAGAAGGCACTTTTTTATCACTTCGATAAAAAGCAATAAATAAAGCAGCAGTAAAATAAGGGAAGAAATGGAAAATGATAGCAAGATGGCTCTATAATGTCAGGAATTATGTGAAGGAAAGCATTTTTTAGGGGAATTCTTTCAATGCGCTTTATAAAAGAGACATTTGAGGCAGGGTCAGAAGTGTCTGACCACTTCCCTCTGCCATATTGCCTTTTTTGCTTGGATAAAATGCAGTCTTACAAAGATTTCATGGAATCATAGAATCCCAGACTGGTTTTGTGTTGGAAGAGACCTTAAAGCTCACCCAGTTCCAGCCTCCTGCCACGGGCAGGGACACCTTCCACTAGAGCAGGTTGCTCCAAGCCCCTGTGTCCAACCTGGCCTTGAACACTGCCAGGGATGGGGCAGCCACAGCTTCTCTGGGCACCCTGTGCCAGCGCCTCAGCACCCTCACAGGGAAGAGCTGCTGCCTCAGAGCTCATCTCAGTCTCCCCTCTGGCAGGTTAAAGCCATTCCCCTTGTCCTGTCCCTACAGGCCCTTGTCCAAAGCCCCTCTCCAGGTTTCCTGGAGCCCCTTTAGGCACTGGAGCTGCTCTAAGATCTCCCCTTCAGGAGCCTTCTCTTCTCCAGGCTGCCCCAGCCCAGCTCTCTCAGCCTGGCTCCAGAGCAGAGCTGCTCCAGCCCTCGCAGCAGCTCTGGGGCCTCCTCTGGATTCGCTCCAGCAGCTCCATGTCCCTCTTGTGCTGTTGCCCCAGAGCTGGATGCAGTTTTCCAGATGGACCCAATGAAATCCCACACAATTTTCTGGAGGATGGAATAGGTTAAGTGAATTCATCCTTCCTTCAGTATTAAATATCACAAAAGATTTGCACATTTCTGTGCATGATCAAATATCAAATTCAAAGCACTGACGTGCAGGCTGGTCAGTTTGCATTCCCTACTTCAGTTGGAATGAAGAAACTTTTCAATGCACCCTATGTAAAGAATTCCGAATTCAGTTCCTGAACCAGAATTTAAAAAAGGAAGTAAAAAGCATGTAATTTATCTTAATTTAGTTGCTTTTGCATTCTCTTTTCCTGGAATGTTAACGCTGACATAATATATAATAGAGGTTCTTTGCTCATTGAGCTATAAATTTGGCAGGTTGCACAAGCCTAAACCTATGATTAGGGTTTTAAGCAGGGGAACATAACAGAGCCCTCCTGTCTGTTGACAATTGCTTTATGAATGGGTCTTTCCAAAGTCCTCTTTGTTCCACATTCAAGTCCGTCACTGCCAGTTGTCCTGTGCTTAACAAAAGTGACCTGAGCAAGATTTTTCTGTGTTCGGTTAAAGAAAAAGTAGGTGCTGTGAAGTGCCTGGCTTGTAACAATGAGTTTTGTGATAGATAGCACTGTCCTGGGGCTGGAAGTAGGTGGGGCAGCCATCTATTGAAGCAGCATCTATTGTAAGCAACACAATTGAAAATGAAAATGAATTGTAGATATGAGCTTGCTGGCAGAATCTTGGTGGTGTTTCAAGACTTCAGACTTTTCACAGCCTCAAGTGCAAAGATGTTCATAAGATGTGAAGTTGACCATCTCACCGGACTCCCTGTATCCCTCTCTGAGGAAGGTGGCTTTGGGGCACCCTGGCCAAGAGAGCAGCTCCCCGTGCAGCTTTCAGTAGGAGTGATGAGGAGCTAGTCAGACTCTAAATACACACTGTGTAATACAGGAGAAAGTGTTAACTGGGTGATAGCAATGTAAAAGGAATATCACTTTGGAAATGTGAATGAAAGAACATCAGTGATGTGGAAGGGTGCACTCACGCTGCTTCTGGTATGAAAATAAGTAAACCACTTGAATCCTGAACTTCCTGGTGGCCTGCACTGCAGCCTGCTGGCACAAAAGGGGTTTTCCTCTGCTTCCCAGAAAATCCAAGGTTTGATAATTTACTAGAGAGCGCCGAAATTACACATGCTGCCAATTTCCCAGCTCACAGCTTTACATCCTTAGTAACAGTGTCAGTTCCATTTACTTGATAAGTGACTGAGATAGGGCTGTCCTTTAAATTCTGGTGTTTGTCTCAGTGCCATAAGCAGACCTCCCATGTCCTTTTTTTGCTTGAAAACAGAACAAGTAACCAAACAAAGGAATTGCTCTGTTGAACTCTGGTAATACGATGATATGTGCTGTGTTAAAATTGGAATTTTTTTTTTTCATTCTCTCTCCCTGACTCTCTAATGACATTTTAATTTTGATTTAAGGTAGGTGCTCAACTTTCAAAGGGAATTTTACATTCCCATTGAACTTTCATACTACATTGTTTTATTGAGGAGATCTATTTACAGAAGTCTGAAAGACAAGCGTTGCAGGGATCACTTGATCACAGATCAAGTGATTTTATGTCTCACAGCGGTTTGCTGCTGTTCCTCTCTCACGTAGGCTGAGCAGCCGTATGCCTGCAAGCTGTCCTAGTGATGTCCTTAAAGAGCCTCCAGTTATCAGTTAAACCTTCGCCTGTCTCACTTGGGATAATCCTAGTGGGAAATGATACTCAGTTTGAGGAACATGCTTGGAGTGACAGCACTGATATTAAAAGGAATTGTAGTCTTCGTACAGGCTAAGAGCAGGTTGTGCACGCAGGTGAAGGGGGGCTGGAGTTAACTCACATAGCCTCCCTCAAGTTGTGGTTTTAGTCATGTGCCCTAAGAGGGGAATTTTCTTCCCCAGAGGGTGCTCAGGCCCAGGGCAGGGCTGGAGTCACCGTCCCTGCAAGTGCTCACACCCCGTGTAGCCGAGGCGTCAGTGCCATGGGTTAGTGGTGGCCTTGGCAGTGCTGGGAACGGTTGGACTGGATGAGCTTAAAGGTCTTTTCCAAGCTGGTTGATTCTATGATGCTATGATGGACCTCCCTAGCACATCAGCAAGAGTTGTCAGGGTGAGGAAGATCACAGCAGTTGATAACAAGCTGAGCTTGTAGCAAGGGAGCTACCTTGGGATTTCAGGCATGGGTACTGGCGTCGGTTTGGGTTTGTCATGAGGCACCGGTGAAGGGTTTTGTCTGGGACAGCAGTAGATGGTGATAAACTGTGAAGTGTTTTCACAGAAGATGAATGGGCCATCCCCTCTGTTCCCAGGGGCAAGGGAGATGCCGGTATCTCCTGTTTGAGGTCACTGATTTCCTGGGGAAGCCCAGCCCTGGCAGCAGGTACGCTGTGAGCAGCAGCCCCATCCCCTTTGTTCAAATGTGCTTTTGGAAACACATGGCTGAGCAAACCAGGAGAAGTAATTTAGCAAAATGCAAGGGCAGGTGGGAAAATCATTTATTTCTTCTGTCTGTTACTGGCATTTGCTGATGTCCCATCTGGGCTCAGGCTGCTCAGTGCTCTCGCAAGGTTTAAGTAAAGGTCAGCAACTCATGCAGACACAGTCAGTAATTACATTTATCTGTTTGCAGTTGTGCTCATGGTGGGGCAGGGAGATCCTTCAAAGTTCAGCTCCCTTTTATGTCTGACTTTAAACCAATACAAGGCTGGCACTGTTGTTTTATTAGAACAGTTAGATAAAAATAGACCTAATCCAGCCCTGAAGGTGCATTGTTGTTGTATTAGCACATGAAATGCACTGCAATTAGTCTGCTGGCATACAGGGAACAAATGGAATTTTGGGGGTTTGAACACTTCAAATGCCCACGTTCTTCTGTTTGCCTCTGAAGAGCTCTGCTGCTTTCGCAGTGCGAGTCAGGAGGCCACTGTCTGTTGGGGTTTACTTCTTGCTGTTTGCTAGTTATCATCAGAGAAATGTGCAGGCACTTTGTGAGACACTTCTGCTGAGAAACCAAGCAGATTTGGGTTAATTTTCTTTTCCCTTTTCCGAGAGGATTAGGGGAGTCAGTTCCTATTTCCTCTATCAGACCTTATGCTAATGCGCAGTTACAGCAGCTGCTAACGTTCAGGTGAATGCCTCTGAAAGTTGCAACCCACATCTATTTTGTATAATAACAAATCTGAGGTTAAAGATCTGGATTTAAATGCGGTGTTTAGCATGGACAGCAGTGTTCTTTGGTTTGCAGCACAGACTCCTTCTGTGGCAGCCATAGGGTTCTTTGGCACACAGCTCTTTCTGCTTTTTATTCTCTTTAAACTGTGTGTAATGCCAGGAGGATTGAAGTGAGGTCCAAAGCCCACCTCCATCAGCAGAGCCTTTGCCATGGACCACAGCAGGCTTTGAATCCAGTGTTGAGACTAGGAGAGGTGGTCTCGGCGTTCACAAGCTCATGTACCTGCAGCAAAATACGACCCCTCTTGTGTTCAGTCCTGAGAATCCCACACATGGAAAGACAGAATAAATCCATACTCAGACCTCTGGTTTTTGGTGAGGTGGTTGTCACTGGGGGAAATAAAATAACCTCTTTTATAAGAATGTTGTGAAAAAGAATGGAAATTACTTCCTTTCTTAGTGGAAATAACCATGAAAGGCTCCATCTTTCCAGTAATTCCTATCAGTCCATGGGCTTTCACAGAAGAAAACAAGAGATTAAACACAAAAACATTACTGTTTTTCATTCAATCTAAACTCTGTAAATGACAATTTGGAGTTTCTAGCCAGTTTTTCTCTGGAGCAAACAAGTAAATGTTTTAGAAAGCTGTATTTGCAGTCATTTGGGTTTTGTTTTATTAATTGAGAATCTGTGAAGAGCATCTGTTACTCTGTGTCCACAGCATCATCTCAGCCCCATTTGGTGAACCATTCTGCTGGCTTAAGAACATCTTTAAAGCTGTCAAGAAGCAGATAGGACAACAACTGTAATTGGATTTGTAATCTGAAAGGATATCTCTCTCTGACTTGCTTCCTGCTGCTCTGTCAGACAGAAGCTAAGGGAGGGGAGAAGAGAAAAACTCACATTCATCTTCTCCCTAGTAAAATGCTGTGGTGAAAAGGGATGTTCTGCCCAAGCTGCTGCCTGGCAGAAGGTTGTACAGAGCTCCCAATGTTGTGTCTAGCAGGGACCTGGTTCGTGTCCTTCTGGCTGGTGGTGGCTGGTTGTCTCTTCTTCCTGGGGCAAAACCAGTTCCTCTGGGCACTGCTCAAACATCAACCAAGACGATCAGGTTTGCTCTGACGAGCAGAGCGTGACATGCAGTAAGTTTGCAAAACTTTTGCCTTGCAAGTTTTTGGAACAAACCCACTTCTCTTTGGGAATTCGCTGCCACCTTGGCTTGAAAGGGTTATTTGGCACAACTGGAAGATGCCTCTGAGGCTGGACACCTCAGCTCACTACCTTAGTTCTGTTGTGAACAGTGACAACCGCAGTGTTAGTACAGTGGGTTGCTTGGCTCAAGTGGAGTCGAATGCCTTCTCCATACTCATTCAAAGAGCTGAACTCAAGTAAGTCAGCCATTCATGTTTACCCATGTTCAAGCACCATGGTAAACACAGCACGTACTGCTCAAGGCAACCCTATTGAAGTCGCAGCCAGGGTGTGAGCTGTGTCCGCAGGCGGGTATTTGTGCACTGAGGATTGTGGCAGTAGCAATTTTGCAGTAATCCTCCATAAGGAAGTCCCTCTGGGGTGTCTGAGACCTTCCACACTTCAGTTCTCACTACTGGGGTGGTGTAGAGTTAGTCCCTGTTGCCCAAGTTGTGGAACAGACTTAGTTCCCTTAAGGGCTGGATTGTGGAGTGGGTGAGTGATAAATCTCAAAGAATGAGTTGCAAAGGAGAAGTGTGAGGCAGAAGAAAGCATTTGAGATGAGAGTAATGCTCCCTGTTGAGCAGTGCTATAGGTGAGCTGGCAGCTGACTGTGTGTTGGCAGCTCCCCCAAGGGCATCTTTCTCCTGCTGTTGATGATGGGATTTTCCTGGGCTGGAGGGAGGAGCAAAGACCTGGTGCTCTCTCTCTTCTGTGCTTTCTCAGTTTGAAATCCCATTTTATTAGGAGAGAGGTGAAGGTCACTTTTCCATTACAGCAGCTACCTGCCATCAATGCTGAGGTATGTCATGCTCATGCAGAATTGCAGGCTGCCAGCAGTGCTCTTGGTTTGTGTGTTCATCATATCCCAGAACTAGGTTATTCTTCCCAAATGTACTTTATGTGTGTGACCATGAAGATATCCTGAAACCTCATCTCTTTTCCCTTGGCTAAAGCAATAATACTAAATTCAATGATGACTACTTCATGAATGAACCTTTATTCATTTTGGAGTTTTATTTCAAAGAATATATGTTATAGAGGGCTCTAAAGCATAAAATTATCCATGGAAATATAATCCCAGTGTAATGCCATTGATCTAGTTCAGGTTTCTTTACAAGAAGACTGCTCTGTCCACCTCCCACCAATTCCCGAATGCCTGTGGTTTGATGGAGCCAAGGCATTACAAAGGTGTCTTTAACAATAAAGAGTCAATGGCTTGATGGGATGAAGGTTATCGCAGTCACGGGGATTTGGCACAGACAAGGTAATAGGGGTAATGAATCAGAAAGGAGGCAACTGCCTTGCTAAGGTTAAGCTGATAAGCATCAGCAGTTAGAGGGAAAGAAGACCAAATCCTGGAATTATCACTTGAGCTAAGAAACACATCCTATGACCACAGAAGGCGTTTATAATCATTATTTTTCAGAAGACATTCCTTCACTAGATTACTGGCAAATTGTAATTTTATGGTAATGACAAATTGCTGATGTATTTCCTCAGAATCCTGGAAAACACTTAGCTGGAATGGAAAAACGCCCTGGTTAATCTCTTTAACATGTTATTCTTTCTATTTAGAAATACAGAGTCCCACAGGATTAGTTCTAGACCTGTGCTGTTCACAAGAACCCCCCAAAAAAAGCAATCCAGACACCGCAGTGGCCTCAGCATTGGTTGTTTTTTGGGTGAAGAAGCTAAGGAAGGACATGGCTAGCCCCACAGATACGCCTGTGGAGTGAATGCTCATGGACAGCCGGGTGGTCAGAGGGTAGGAAGGGCAGAAAAGACCTGCTGCTGCTCTAACTGCTGTCTTTTTGTGCAGGTCTTTTTGCTTCTTTACAAGGACAGAGAGGAATTTGAAAAGAAATGGAGAAAGATAATCAAAGGCACAAAATGAGTTCGGCATGAGGCGAGTGAGTAAATAGAATAGCATTCCTCAGTTCCAAACGAGATGTCAGACAGTAGGGATGATAAAGGTCTATAAAATCACTGAGAAGGTAGAAAAGGAGACCAGAGAGTGATTATTCACCGTTTCTCACAATAGAAGAACTGAGGGGAGTCAAAGGAAATTATCAGACAGCAAATTTGAGATGAACAAGAAATACTTTGCTCACATGACAAACAGGTTGTGGGACTGAATCCAGAGAAGACAGGTCTCTCAAAGGTTATTTTACAAACGAGGTGTGGATGCACCTTCTTGCTGTGGGATTGTCTGAACTAATGCTGACGGCTGCCCCATTTTGTACCATGGCCCTAAACTTGTGGTACCTACCAAAGACACAAGACAGGGCTAGATAAACCCATGATAGTGTCACTAGACCTGGCCCATCCTGTCTTTTCCAGGTTCTCATGTACACATAGGTTGTGGTATTCCAAAATATGTTGTTGCTTTTGTTGATTTGGCTGTGTCTAGACAGATTTGTTTGGAAGGTTTCTGGTCTGTCCTCGTCTGCGACTGAGCTCCATGGATCAAGAGACAAAGTTTGGATCTCAGTACACATGAAAAATATTCGAGTGAGATCCAGTACTCTGGCTCGAGTCATGTATTTCTTCTTCTTTCTGCCCCCACAGTAAATTGATGATGACTTTCACAACGTAGAATAGAGCAAGTATACAGATACATATTCCTTAGAGGAAAAGAGTGTTGGAGGACAGTAAGTAAATGTGTCTGAATTAGAGCTATTCAAAATGGTTTCATTCCTTCATTCCTTCACTCTGTGAGGGACAAGCCACTGGCTAGCTGTGGCTGCAGGCAAATATGTGCAGTCCTAGACAGTCACGCTCCGGGCTTGACATGCTGTCTGCTCTGCCCATGTGCCAAATAGCATGGACACGTAGCCAGAGACCCTCCATGCAGGACTCCTGCTTCTGCTTCAGAAAGGCCTGATGTCCTGAAATCCTGGACAAACAAGCTGTGCCGGGTGATGCTGGAGAGGAAAAGGGATCCAAAATGTTCTGAGTCTCACTTGTCTGCCATTAAGTCCGTGACTGTAAGAAGTGCTGTGCCACCAGGATACAAGGGAAACTGCCTTGGCAAGTGCAGTGATTCCCAAGGCTTATTAGTCTGTTTAGTGCTTGGGAGTAGCTGGAAGCTGTGCTCTAGTTGTTGTTATAATTGAGTCATTTAAAGTTTCCTTCCTTTTTGGCCAGAGGGTTTATCACTGGGGTTCTGATTTCAGACCATTACGTCACTCTGATTACCGTTTTAGTTACATCTTTTCTACTCTCACATTGCCCATTCCAGTTCTTAGTCCTATATTCAAGATAGAGGGATGGTATTCAGGCAGATGTGTGCTGCAGCCTTTTCATTCGACTGTGTAATTTTCTCTCTAAGAATTCAAGCGAGGCTGTGTCTGTGGTACTTCTCAGTTTCACACTGCTCGAGGATAAAATGCCTGGGCAGGCAGAGCTTGCAGGGACCGCTGTCTGCTTGCACCTAGATCATCAGTGCATAAGGACCCAGGAAGCCAGGAGCTTTTCTTCCATGTGGCCATGATGCAAAAGTGGCCATTTTTCTATCAGGTTTATTTTAATTTCTTTAAGAAACTTGCTCCTAAATCTTAACAGCTGGGATTCTTTCTCGTTTTGTTATTTTTTCTCTTTAAAATTTGGTGCTATCCACCCTATGTCAATGATTTCAAAACCTCCCCAGTCTGGCAGGCGTGGAGTGGCCAGCTGGAACAGAGCAGGGTAATGACTGCCTTTTCTACACCCACAAACTGCAATTAATGCTGGAAGAGAACTTGATAAAGGGGCGATGCTGCACTAGCTGTGCCAGCTGTGGAGCACAGCAAAGCTGTAGTTGATCCCAGTGGAGGCTGTTCATGTCCTGGAGCTGCACTCCCAGGAGTGTTGGTACACGAGGTTTTCCCTTCCGTGTGGGAGTAGTAGCTTCTCTTTTGAACAGATTTAGGCAGTGGACTAAATGCATGCAGGACCCTCATCATTTCTGCTGCCTCTTTGGGGCCCCGTCCATCCAGGTAACAGTCTCTTGTTTTGGTCTCGTTTTTCCAGGGATATCTATGCCCATTCCAGTCATTGGTTTGCAGGATGACTCCAGAGTGTTTGTAAATGGGACCTGTGTCCTCAATGATGAGAACTTCGTCCTCATTGGATCCTTCATGGCGTTCTTCATCCCTCTCATCATCATGGTGATCACGTATTGCCTGACTGTCCAGGTGCTGCAGAGACAGGCAACGGTGTTCATGTGTGGAGAGGTGCCCAAGCAGAGGAGGAGCAGCGTAAACTGCCTCAAGAAGGAAAACAACGCAGAGAACATTTCAATGCTTCACAATCACGAGGGGGCATCTCACTTGAACTCTCCTGTAAGTAAGGAGGCAGTGCTCTTTCGGAAAGGAACTATGCAGTCCATCAACAATGAGCGAAGAGCCTCCAAGGTCCTGGGCATCGTCTTCTTTTTGTTCCTTATCATGTGGTGCCCATTTTTCATCACTAATGTCATGTCTGTCCTTTGCAAGGAAGCCTGCGATAGAGACCTCTTGAGTGAACTCCTTGATGTGTTTGTTTGGGTGGGGTATGTTTGCTCTGGGGTCAACCCCCTCGTATACACACTCTTCAACAAAACGTACCGCAGGGCTTTTTCCAATTACATCCGCTGCCTATACAAGACCAGCAAAAAATCAGCCCTGCGGCAGAATCAGTGTCTGAATGTGGCTTCAACAGCTTTATATGGGAAAGATCTGACTTTAACTAGTTATCGAAATGGCAATGAACTCAATAGCATGGTACTAGATGAAGCTGAGGAGGGCCTTGAAATGCAACCAGGGACTTCAGAGCTCTCCATAAACAGCTGTAATGTTATAAGTGAAAGAGTGAGCTGTGTGTAAAGGTGGCTCACACAGCCTTTTGCTGCGGGTTATCGTAGCCAAAATATATTGTATAAAAATGTAAGTGTTGGTCAAAGGACCATGTAAATATTGCATTCTGAACAAAGCTTTTTTTTTTTTTTTAAGAAAAAGAAGGAGTTGTCTTTCCAGTCCAGTACTTAAAATCATATATATTAGTATATATGCAGTGAAGTTTAAGGTTCTATATTTACTGTTAATACTAGATCAGAACTATTAGTTACTTTGCATATGTCATGGACAAAATGTTTGAATTCTTCTTCCAGTGCATGAACAAAAATGCTGAATATTTATCTCAGGTGGCATTTGCTGGAGTCCAGAATGGCACGTTAATAGTTATATATCAAATACATGCTATTAGACTTGGTCAGTATAACTTTCTTTTTCAAGTTGACAGTAAATATATACTTTAAATCCTCACCCCTATTTGTGCCGTGTAAAGACTGTACAGAAACTTGACAGAGAGACATCGTGGAAGCATAGGGGCTGTGCAGGCACCTGGCCAGACTTGTCCTGTTACGGGTAGTGGCTTGCTGCCATACTGGGGCAGTCTTGCCCTGCAAGGGACGTCTGTTGAATTTTGACACCCCCTCCAATCCTGCTGTTTTCTTTCTGTTCCCCAGGAGGCTCCAGCTCCCCTAAGGAACGTGGGGAATGAAGTTCTGGTGTGGGTTTGTGATCCTGACTGGGATCACTTGCACACTTGGAGAAGCAGCATGAGAAACAGAGCAAACCCCAGCTATATGCTTCAAGCATTTCATAGATGGAGGGCCTTAGATTTATAAAAAGCCCTCCTTTGGTCTTATAGCTAATCATCAGCTCTGGGATAGAGCAAGATGTGCTCGGTGTGGATGGCACAGATTGCTTGGATGATCAGGGTCTTTGGTTGACCTGGAGAAGAGTGCTCTGGCTTTGTAAGAGCTCTTGTCTTCTTGGTCCTCACATCCATTTATTCCGTAGCTTGTTTAGCATTTGCTTTTATTTTTCAGTATCCTGGGTCTCACAGTGCTGGTGGTAAAACACTGCCTTGGGTGTAGAGCAGAAGCTGCTGCACATGTGGAGCTGGTCGGGGTCGGGCTGTGAGGTGCAGGATGTGAGGTGCAGCCTCCCTGGGGGATGCCGGCAGAGAGGCATGAATGAGGGCCCCTGCTCATTTCTCCTGTCTCAGCAGGGGCTGGGTAGAGCTGGGCAGAGTATGTGACTGGAATAATTTACTGGTGACATGGTTCACAAGCGAATGATGCCCAGGAACAGGAAGGAAGCAGACCTGGAGCCAGTCTACATGGAAGATTACTCTGGATTAACTTCTAGATTTTATTTATTCCATTTGACTCCCAAAGTAAATTATAGTAGATCATATTAACTACTTACATCTTAATGAAAGCATCCACGTTGGGATTTAATGCTTTTAATTCACATGACGTATAATTTGAATTAATTTTACCTTGTATTCCTGTGTAGAAAACCCTCCCAAGGCATTGTGTCCTTCTGGCAGTGTGCCTCTGGGATAATGCCTCTCATGCAATTTTCCCTGTGTAGAGTGTTGCCTAATGCCAACCCATAAGTTTTTTATATCTCTGTTAACTAATACACCAATGCTGCAGTGCTCGTCTAACATAGATGCCTTTAGCATCACTGACAGCCTCTGACTATGAAAATCCTTGCAAAAGAAAAGCTTACGCTAGGCATGGAGGAATTGCATTTTACTCACATGAACTCCTTGTACCCCACGTTTGCTGTGTTCATCCCACCAAAATTAACTTGTAAAAGAAATGGAAAATTCTGCCAGTGCTTTAGCATAACATTGTGCTAATGCATTGCTGTGTACAGCAACGACCTCGCTGAGGCAACTGCTGCAACACAACTGTCAGGTTACATCTGCTGCTGAATATGTTGCTAATCCTCTCTTCTCCCTCAACTCTTCCTGGGAAAAATCCATAGTACTTCCATGAAGACAGGTGAGGTATCCCAGTGCAAAGCTTACTGCTTGCAGAAGGCAGCAGAGATGCACCATGTGCCAGTCTGCTGATGCTGCCATGGGCTTGAATGCTCGGGAATCCACTTGCCTCTCCAGAAAGGTCTGGTAACCTGTAGGAAAAGGACCTGCCAGAGACACAGACTTGTGCCGTCAGTGACTGCCCTTTGCTCTGAGTCAGGTTTGATGATCTCAAACAGCACAGAAAAAATCAGAAAGATCACATTGCTTTTTACGTTCTTTTTTTTCCTTGGGTGAACTCAGAGCACATCTTTTCCAAACATGTATATGTGTGTGTGTATATATATGTGTGTGTACGTATATATACACATATATATATTTAAAAGACAACCACAGATTTTGAAAGCATTTAGCAATAAGTTGAATTACAGTCGCTTCTAGCGCGTGTGTGAATAGGTCATGTGTGAATAGCTCATTTTCCATAGCTTCCTCAAACTTGGTATAAGTAAGTCCACACACAGCCATTGTGTTCGCATAGGAGCCTTCATGTCTGCCCTTGCCAGTTCTGTTGTATGGGGAAAAAGGGAACCTGCTATATTTGGATGTAAATACTGGGAACTGAACAGAGAATTTACAGAATTTTTATAAATGTTTTTAAAAACTCAGCACCAGAAGTGTAAATTTGTCAACCCATTCTGATGTCCATCACTTGTTCAGATCCACAGCCAAGGGGACTGCCTTATAGCGCCTGCGCCCGCTCCCAGCCAGTGGGTGACAACATTTGGTGAATGGTTAAACACTGTCACTCACCCAGCTTCCTTTGGGTCATTCACATCAGGGTTTTGTGATGCTGCTATTAATTTATTAAAGAAAGTTTGTTGGTTTAATCACTCTTAATTTTTCTTTCATGGTCTGTCAGAACACAGATGAATGAACGTGCCCTCTCTGCCTTTCATCTGTCCCCAGTTAAAATCTTTCCTGTGTGAAAAATGTCGTGAGCCAAAAACAAAACAGCAACAAAAAATGAGGATAAGGATGAGGATAGCTTTAATTTCTGCTCCCACAATTGAAGTTGCTTAATCATGGAAATTTGTATCAGCAGATATCAACACTTCTGACCCCAAAACTGGTTACAAATCCAAAGATGGTGATAAGCTCTTTCTCCTCTTCTCCTTCCTCCCTCCAGGAATAACTGTTAAAAATGACATTTAAAAAATTACCTCAGTTTGACAAATGGATTTAGTTCTCTGCAACTTAACCAAAGTCAGGTTGTCCCCACAGCAGCTTTGCTTCTACTGAGCTGTAGCCATTAACCATGGTGGTGCCTCAAGAAGTCCTGCCCTGGGGCTGCCTGGTGATGGTGGGAGTACCCACTGGAAGCCTTGTGTGAGTATTCAAACCTTGGCTCAGGTATGGGTTTGTCTCACGAGCAGTGTGTGGTGGTGCTTTGATTTGAGTTTGGACTGATCAAGTGAAAACAGTTGCTTGGAAATGGTGCTGTAGGCTGCAACGTGTTGGTTGCTTTGCTTCCCAAACCAGATGGGATGTGCATGGGAAGGCTGCCTGCGAGACAGAGCATGCACATAGAGGGTCTGACTCAGCAAACAGACCACCCTCTTTGACTTGCATTGAGGAGTCTACTAGTGGTGATGCCATGAACTAGCCCCTGAACTAGCCCCCTCCTGAGCTGTAGGGGCTTGCAGCCTTCCCCACCAGAGGCCAAGCAAAGCTGGCCACGTTTGCTCTGGCTCAGAGACCTGGCTTCCAGGCCTGAGCTGGCTCATCTACATCTGTGACCTGTTGCCCCGCACAGCCAAGTGTGGGGTGTAGGCTCCACGGAGACAATCATAGTGGCTTTGGAGATCTCCAAGGACCTCAAAGGCTGTCCTTTGAGGACAAGGGCCTGTTCCTTCAGTCCTGTGCTTGCTGAAGATAAGAGCAGCTACCCAGAGGATGTGGCATTTGGGATGTGATACAGTATAGAGCCAATGATGAGGAGCTTCAAGGCATCCCACCTCAGCATCGCTCTCCTTGTTTTAACGACCTGTGAGTCAGCAATAGCTTTTACTTGAGTGATAATTTAAAGATGCTCATGTTAGGGGATGTGTGAACAGTGTGGTTAGTGCCTTTTTCTCTACGGAGACACTCATGTCACCCATTAGTGCCTTTCTCCTGGACAGCCCTACAAAGAGGTTCATCACTGACGTGGAGCATGGCCAGTGCTCTTCCCTTCCAGGTCAGCAGCCTGACTGCAGTCATGTGATGTGCTGGAGCCATGAGGGCCCTGGATATGGAGACCCAAATTCCAAAGGGAAAAATTTAAAGGAAAAAAAGCAAACCACAAGCAGCTCTTCAAAAATATTGTTTAGTTTTGAGCTAATAATGAAGAGTGTCTCCTGTTCTTGCAGGCAAATTATGCTAATCTGGCATTCCAAAAGCAGCATCCGTCATGTGATAAAGATGCAGATGTCTCTTGGATGGGTTTCCTCTCTGGGTCATGGTATCATTAGGATAGCTACATGCCAAGCCAAGAACTGCACTTGTCTTTGTCTCCATTTCAGACTGGGGCAGAAAAGGCATCAGAAGCTTTTTCCTAGGAAAAAGCATACAAAGATGACCAAGCCTTGTGCAGGTGCAGCAGAAGAACAGAGGTGGATACATGTACACACAGATCTGCACATGTGAACATGCACATCCCAGAGCCCCCAGAGAGCAACAAGAGGTGGTGGTGTGCTTCAGCCTTCCCTTGAAAACTTGTGACTAGCTGAACAGCCGGGGAGGAATCCTGTGATGGGAGATGGAATGCAGCCGTAGGTGTCGCTGTGAAATGTGGGCTGCTCTGGTGATAGTGTACTGCTGGGGGTGCATGGACCAAAAAAATGCTTTGATTTGTTTCATTTTGAACTATGAAGTTGTTATTAACTGTTCTGCCTCATTTTTCTTTAAGGCTCAGGTCTTCTACTTGCTTGCTTTTACCTACACTGAAACTTGTGCTCTGAAGCTGTCAGAAGTCGACAAAATATCTCTGCAATGTGTCATTCCCTCTTGGCTGCGCAGGGATGCTGCAATCCCAGAACAACACAGAGATGGGAAGTCTTCAGGTGAGTGATGTTCGTAGAATCCCAGACTGGTTTGGGTTGGAAGGGACCTTAAAGCTCATCCAGTTCCACCCCTGGCACAGGGTGCCCAGAGAAGCTGTGGCTGCCCCATCCCTGGCAGTGTTCAAGGCCAGGCTGGACACAGGGGCTTGGAGCAACCTGCTCTAGTGGAAGGTGTCCCTGCCCGTGGCAGGGGGTTGGAGCTGGATGAGCTTTAAGGTCCCTTCAACCCAAATCATGCCATGATTCTGTGAATCCTTATTATGTCTTACATCTTCCATGAATGTTGCTCTATGATCTGCTTCCCCCAAAAACAAAGGATCTCTTAGCCTATAACTACAATTTCCCCAACAGACCCCTGGGATGATGGCTGTTGCTTTGTCACTGCAGTGGTCTACCAACACTTAGGTGACTTGAGAAATGAATCCTGCAGCATCACACGGGGGCATGTGAAATCCACTGTTCTGAACTTTCCTGTGCTTGAATCGTAATTAGTTCAACAAATTGGATACATTAATGTTTAATTAAAATACAACCTAATTATCCAGTGTGTTGCTAATAGGATCTAATTGTGGCACTTTGAGTTATTTACATTGTGACACTCTAAAATCAAGCTGTAGGCTGATGCCTGTTAGACCACTGCCTGGTTGCATTTGATAAATGTTAGAGCGATTTCACATTGGTGTGCACTGCTGATGTTGTGTTTCCTCCTGCAGAAGAACAGGCAGGTGCTGGTGACAGATGCTCACCAAAGGCATCTGAAGGCTACAACAGCTCTTCTGTGGCTTTCTGGGGAGGAAGACTTCAGTGCTCCTCCTGCGAAGCCCACGCTTCCCAAAGATACTGCTCAAAGCAATAGGTAAGTGCAGATGCTCTGCAGAGGTTTCAGCTGTGCTGGCAGGTCCTCCCCTACAGGCACCAATCCTTCATGTCCCAGAATGTCTTCAGAGAGGACCCACAGGTAGCAGTGACACACCCGTGAAGTCATGGCAGTGTTTAGCCCCCTCAGGTAAGTATTCCTCCTTTATTTGAACCGCTGCAGAAGGCTGGCACACTGGTGGGCTAACCCTCAAATAATGAGCATTTGGCCTATCCTGCACCTTTCCTGGGCACTGATGAAGAGAGAACTGCCTGTGTCCTCTACCGGGCTGTCCTCCGAGTGGTGGGATTCATTATTGATCCATGCAGCAAACCAGGGGATGCAGCAAACCATGGTGAACAAATGGTGGTTTTCCTTAGCCAGATCTTTTCTCCTTGAGGGTAAACGAATGTGATTGCCTGTTGCACTGTAGTTTGTTGGCACTTTTGCTTTAAAAAATGGACAGGACTGAGCAGTAGCCATGGTCATAGGCACGACGGGGGGACACAAGTCCAGGCAGGGCATAGAGAGCCCCTTTAATGAGAAGAGAATAGAAAACTTGGCTTGTTTCAGGCAAAGATGAGTGAGGAAAGCTCTCCATCAGGACTCCATCAAGGGAATGCTTGTTCTGATTAAGGAGGGTTTGGAGCTATTTAGGCTACAGGAAAACACTGGCACACAAAAAGGGACAGAAATAAACTTGAAATTTGAAGCAGGTTTCTAACAAGTGTCGTCTTGCAGGTCTGAGACTGCACTGGTGGGGCAGCAGTAACAACCAGAAAGCTTATTGAGGGCTCAGCTCTTGCATTCATGCAGGAATTAGTGCTCTAGAGGTAGAGCAGGAGGGCCCAGCCCAGCCTGCCTGTAGCCAGCCATGCGCAGACAGCACCTCTGCCCTCCCCAGGGACGTGTCCCAAAGCGTGGCCAGGACAAACATCTTGAAGCAAGACTCTATTTCTGTGCTATTGCCCTTCCAAGTCCCAGCAAAGCGTAAGAAATGCCACAGTTCTGGAGGAAGGCAGGCGAGGACATGCCAAGCCAGTGCGTGTCCCACAAGCAGGACAACATGAAGCCAAGGGGTTGTGTGTTCCCAGCCCTGAGCCAGCCCCAAATTGTGTGCAGCAAGATTTCATTTACATGCTCAAAAGCATCCGGAATCAACCCAGCCTGACTGCATGCAGTCACGTAAGTAAGTTTTATATACCCCAGCAGCATTTCCGTGGACATTGAGTGTTATTGGAGCCAGTCTCATTCTCCTTTGGAAAGCCACAGCATTGAGGTAATGGCCCCTTGGGCTGCCATTAGCTGGGGTAGTTGCAGAAACACTGGTGAGCAGCTTTAAGGGCTGAGAGCCGGCTCTGTGCTTGCACTGCCTGACTTTAGTGCTTTTCTTTGTCGTCGTGTTTCCAACTGTGCAGCCAAGAACTTCACAGTTTTCTTCAGTAAAATAAATTGTGGTGTTGGCCTTTTAAGTTCTTCTGTTGTTCAAAGTGGACTCAGCTGAACTGGCAGGCAGCGAGGTTATTGTTCTCTCAGTGTGTTTCTAACTAAATTGGCAGCATGGGCACAAACTTCTGGGCAGCTAACAGCTCAGATCAATTTGAGAGTCCCAAAGGTTGGGACATATTTCCAGTTCAACAGTTAAAAGCTGGAAGATGATCAGATAAAAGTCAAGGACTATCCTCTCTTGGGCTTTACGCATCAGATGGGGACCTCTTGGTGGCACGGTGGCTCCCTCAAGCTCTCTGGGCAGCCTTGTCTCTGCGGTCAGAACCTGTGAGGGTGCAAAGGATGCTTGGATACCCAGAGATATGATGGGAACCTTCACCTGTTGTCTCTGATTTCTTCTGCGTCAAAAAGAGCGTGAGCAGCAGGTCGAGGGAGGGGATTCTGCCCCTCTGCTGCGCCCTGGGGAGACCCTGCATGGAGTCCTGATCCAGCTCTGGGGCAGCAGCACAAGAGGGACGTGGAGCTGCTGGAGCGAGTCCAGAGGAGGCCACGGAGCTGGACCAGGGCTGCAGGGGGGGTCTCCCCAGAGCGCAGCAGAGGGGCAGGATCCCCTCCCTGACCTGCTGCTCACGCTCTGGGGGTGCAGCCCAGCACACGGGGGGGTTCTGGGCTGCAGCTCAGTCCCATGGTACATCTGGAGGAGCAGCCGGTACATGAACAAGCAGCCCAGGATGGCAGGAGTGTGAATACTCAGTTTTGGTGCAAACCTTGCTGTGGCTGTCTTTTCTCAATGATTGTTTTATCTCTCCATACTCTGGGAAGAAGATCTCGACACAGACAGTTTGCAGAGCTGTTTCAGCTGTTCAGACAGCTCAGCCACAATATGTTGCCTCAAATTGTTTTGTTAAGCACATGCATCAGCTGCACTTGTTTGCCCTGAAGCTATGAGAACCACACACCCTTCTGAGAAAAATCAGCTTCTACATAGACATAAAGAGCTTGACAGTGCTTTCTAATGTACCCCGCCACACAAGGCCGTGAGCTGCAAACCTGCTGTGGCCCTTGGTGCTCTTTAGATTTTAGATTATATCATCAGTTACTGCACTCTCAAAGCCTCGACATCTGGTAGCTGAAACCAGAAGGGTTGTGTCACTTTACATCCTTTTGAGATCTAGGTACTTCACTCTATGTAGGTACTACTACTCTTTGTAGGAACAGGTCAAGGGGGAATGGTATTAAACTGAAACGGGAGATTTTGATTAAGGAAGTTCTTCCCTGTGAGGGTGGTGAGGCCCTGGCAGAGGTTGCCCAGAGAAGCTTTAAGGTCCCTTCCAACAAGAACCAGTCTGGGATTCTCCCTATAGCTGCAGTGGCTCAGGGATGGGTGCTGAGACCCACGGTGGCTCAGGAGTGGGTTCTAAGCCCCACGATGGCTCAGGGATGCAGGAGCTGATGCCAGTGAGGCAGGGACATAGAGCAGGGCGCATCCACACTTGGCCGAGCCTCCGGTTGGAGCCGATGGGGTATTTCTTGGGTGCTCAGTGGCATGAGCATGGGAGCGAGGGCCGGGGCAGGGCTGGGTTTGGCTGGCATATGCCATAGGAGTTGCAGCTCTGGTCAGTGCAGCAGTGCTGGGCCATGGTCACGATGCCACGAGGGGTGATGTTACCTGGCAATCAGCCCGTCACTGAACGATGGAGCAGAGGAGTGACACTTCTCACTTAGCAGTGCAAAGAGAACAAACCTCATCCGGCAGTGAGAGCGCCATTGGCGCCTCTATTTCATTTCCACGCACTAAATGCCGAGTTCTGCCAGGGGCATGCTGCACCTGATTTCCTCCTCCAATGCGTCCAAGCACAGATGCTGACACCCAGTGGCCATGGAGCTTCTAGCGCTTGTAGAGAGAGAACATTTCAGCAGGGATGCCTCAGCCGGTGAGATACAACCTGTACATTGTTACTTCTTCAAGTGCAAGAGGAGCAAAGAGCCCCTGAGAGAGGCCAGCCTTGCTTTATGGCCTTCAGCCATTGTCAGGGCAGAATGTTGTATTCAGAGGCCAGTCAGAAAAATGAAGAAATTCGAGGCTGGATAATGAGGAAACAGAAGGTAAACTGGTGTTCAAATAACACTCATTGGCAGCTTGATAATAGACCTCAGGGAGAGAAGGAGGGTGATTCTGTGAGTTCAGAGACCTTGGTTTTCACCTTCCCTGTTTTGCTGCTTCCCAAAAGCACTTAGAATATGACAGAGGCAAAATGATGTTGCATTTCCCCGCAGCACGCGCAGGATCGAGCTTTCAGAGGTTTGACAAGTATTGACATTCTCTGGGGGGAAAATCTCTGTTGGAAAGATTGGTTTTTACTCTTCAACAAATGGCTCTAAGACTTTATATCAGCCAAAGACAGAAAAACGACCTGAATCTCAAGGGTATGCAAAGGAGTTCTCATTGTGTGTTGGGCAAATGCCTCACCAAATACGTGGGGCTAAGATGGTAAAAACACTGGGAACCCAGATATGAGCTGGGAACAATAAGAGCAGAGTATGGCAAAGGAGGGATTCTGAAAGCGCTTTACTGAAAATATTAATTATAGACTACAGCAAATGAATTAAACCACTGTAATGCAAATAGTGTGTGAAAGAAATACGTAATTAGTGTAATTCTATAAACAAAGAGGGGAAAAGCATACTACTGAAATCCCAGTGAGGTTCAAGATGTGAGGAAGGACTAGCAGCTATTAGGGTTCAATTTTAGTTAAATAGGCCACCTATTAGCATTATATTTCACACATGCTGCAGATGTGATGCTGTGAGAAAGGGGCGGGGGGTGTCTGCAGTGAGGCCCCTCTGCCGGGGTGAGCTCGGTGAGTGGGGAGCCCTGTGCTGGGACTGAGGCCAGCCTTCTTCACCTAAATACTCCTGTAAAGCTGCAGCATACAGATACCATAAGTAGAAGTACTTAATTTATCACTCTGTTACTAGGCGGGTTTCTAGGCAGGCTTCTAGGCAGGCTTCAGCCTAACTTTTCTATTTTGTGGTTACTGAAATAGCTCTGATCATTTTGGGGGTGAGTTCTAGCTGCAGAGGTACAACATCTGCTCCTTCATCATGTCTTACCTGCGTAAATTTTACCTCTTTTTGAAACAAAATTAGACTAGAAACTTTAACCCAGCTTAAACCTGTCCATCAGGTTGAGGTGGCTGCACCATTTGGCTCACTCCAAATGCCTGTGCTCAGTGTCCCCGCATGGTGAGGTCACATCTGAGGTACGCAGGGCAACAGGGTGGGCTCGAGCTGCCTGCCTTGCTTATCCCCTTGGGGAGGTTCACAATGCACTCCTCTGTTTTTAGTATATGTTTAAACTGTTTAAGAGGTTTCAGGACATCAAGGCCTACCAGGAGCTATTTCCAGCAATGGTAAATCTCAGTGGGACTTTTTCCAGTAGTTTTCTCTAGTCTTTTTCTGGTTTTAACCATTATTATTAGTGCAGTAACTGTTGCTCTGGTGGCAGTTCTGGAAGCCCATAACCCAAATGTTACCGAGTTCTGGATAAGAAAAATGGGAAGAGATGTTTTAGCAGGGCCTGTTGTGGTAGGACGAGGGGTGATGGTTTTAAACTAAAAGAGGGAGATTGAGGCTGGACGTGAAGAAGAAACTTTGTACAGTGAGGGTGGTAAAATCCTGGCACAGGTTGTCCAGAGAGGTGGTGGATGCCAGGGATGGGGCAGCCACAGCTTCTCTGGGCACCCTGTGCCAGCGCCTCAGCACCCTCACAGGGAAGAACTTCTTCCTTATGTCTAACCTGAACTTCCCCTGTTTCAGTTTAAACCCATCACCCCTTGTCCTATCACTACAGCCCCTGATGAAGAGTCCCTCTCTGGCATCCTGGTAGGCTTCCTACAGATATTGGAAGGCTGCTGCTTTCCATTTCTCATTGTTCCTTTCACCTTCTCTGTCAGATCAGTCAGTGCTTGTAAGTCCAGCTCTCTTCTCCAGTTCTGTGCTGCATTCATGAAGGTAAAACACAGTGTGTCAATGCCCGTTGCATGCTCACTGGTATGTTTAAACATAAAGCCATCCCATGCTGGCTGGCCAAAGGCCCCAGGAGACCACAGAGGTAGAGGTTATGTCTCATCAAAATAACAAGAGCCAGGAAACTTGATTTCTGCTCCAGGCCATGCATAGACCATGTTTTCCTAGAGCTTTCTTCCTTTGTTTGCTCCCCAAATAACATTGGGTTGTTGCCCATTTAGCAGTGGAAGCAGCTGATAGTGATTGAGTAATTTTGCAGTTGGATGTGTAAGACAGCACTTGCTGTGCTGGTTTGTGCCTGATTGGATTAGCATGGCTCTTTACAGAGCTGATTGATGCAAACTTGATTTTTCTCTCTGAGCTTTCACTGTTCATTAGAAATTCCCATTTTTAATAAATGTTCCTGCAAGAAAATATGTGTTCTGGGTTGTTCAGATCAAATGAAAGCACACTGAACCTCTGGGTGTCAGCTGGTTAGGTCTTTGACCAAAAAAATATCAGAATGGGCTTGTTGCCCATTCTGTCTCGTTTAGTGCTGATTTATTGCTACTGTTGTTATCTTACCATTATTATCATTATCATCATCATCTTCATAGGGAATAGTTCCTTAAAAATCAGTCAGCAATTTCATCAGCTGAGAGACACCTTGGGTGCTCCACTGAATTCTGGTACTGGCACCCAATTCCCAGAGAAGTTCCCACACTGCCTTTGCCAGTGTAACCCTTTCAACTCCTCTGAAGGATCTGCCCCTTGCAGCAGCTGTGATCATGCCTTTTTACAGCACAAGTTTCTCTCTAGGCCTCCCCACTTCAGCTTTGCAGCAGATATGGCACATCAGTTAATGAAATAAATAGCTCAAGTAGCTCATATTCAGCATTTAGGTGCTCTCGGCAGGCTGAGTATCTGTGGACATGGTGAGATTGAGGTGGGTACAGTGGCAGGGAGTTGTACCTAGCATTGTGTGTGAGGTGCTGCCCTTCAGTGTGTGTCCTGCTTTCACATTTCTAGAGTCTTAAAAAACACCAAAACAAAGCTACAGAACAACATGTTTCCTTTATTCATGGCAGGTTCCACTGCCTCCCTTTTTTCCCTTGTTCTGTCATCAATAACAGCTTGCTCCAGAGTCAGTTTAAAACGCCTCCGCTGTTTTCCTGGGCCTGTTGAGGACTTGAATTGCAACAACCAGCCTCACAGATGGCAGGAGTTAGGGAAGACCCATATGGGCTTTATAAAGTTCAGGCCTCCTCAGCTGTTCTTGGGATGATGTTCTAAGAGCAGTCCATCGAACACAAGTGGTACAGCAGTAGCAAACGGACTTAGCATCCCGCAGAAGCATGCAATGGCTTTCCTGCTGGGGATCTGAAAAGGGCACAGACTGTTATTCCCAGGACTGCGAAAGAGCTGGGGACATGCTGTAGCATTCCCGTCACGCATCGCCGCATCGCAGTGGCAACGTGGGAAGCGTTTCCTTGCCACAGTTTTCTTACCATCATCTACAGTTTGTTCACATTTTATGAACCAAAACGTTTGAAAGTTGGATACAAAACAAAGATGAAGGAGAGCATGTCTCCGACTCCATGCGTTCAACTACCAAATAGGTGTTAGTTCAGCTCTAAGGACAACATGAAGGTATTTCTATAGCCAGTTCTCCCTCATCAGTGATGCCTTAAAAGGCATATTAGAAAAGCTACTTACTTGCTTCAACTATATGGCCGTAAGGAAAAAATAATAGTTATCAGTACCAGGGGATCAGTTTTCTCTAAGTGGTCCTTCAGACCTGGACAAAATGTCATCGGTACCAACAAATTGGATATGGGAAAATTCATCCCCTGCATCCACTTTCCCCATGTGCCATCACCGACATGAATGCAAACAACTGGGATGGGAGCACAAAGAGAATGAGGCCATAACCCATTAAAATAGCACTTTAACACAACCAGTACAAATCTCTGCTGCCTGAGTGGTTTGGGGCAAGATAATGGCATTATTTATGCTGCTGTGCACGCAAGTAACTTTGCTGCATTTAACAGAAGCAGTCTGGGCTCATGTGAGCAGGATTTGGGTCTCTGCTGTGAGTTTTTGTGTTGCTGTGAGGCATTTTGTATCAGAAACAGCCACACATACAGGGTTCCTTTCTGAAAATAAACTGTTGGTTGGTGTCCAGTCTTAGAGCATCTATTGATGTTTGGCTCTTAGTATTTAATGTGTTGTTTCATTTACAACTGTAGTCTGAGGCACCCACTTAAAAGCACATTGCATGGACAGGCTGCCTTGGTGCTTACCTTTTCTTACACTGACCAATCAACATAAACATTATGAGGCTACTTGACAAACTCAGAATGACTGGAACAAGGATAAATAGTTGCTTGTCCTCTTTTCTGGACACTGCAAAGATAAATGACAGCAAATAAGAAAACATTCACTTACAGCATGGGTCATATCACTTCTTACAAAACTTGGGCTCCGATGTAAACTCAGTGTGTCCAGATTTGTTACCCTACATATATTTATTCCTCTATTTATGTATTTATATTTTTAAATGTATTTATCTATCTATCTATATATTACAGATATATGCCAGGTATGTGTCACTGTTCAGGGTAACATACTCCTTCAGGGTAACATCTATTCTGCGCATACATATAGCCACCACTCTGTGCCTCTTGCCCTCACTGTGCATTTTGCAGCAGGGCCAGTGCACACGGGGACAGCCCTGAGGAGCCTACAGGGTGCAAAGGAGCTGCTCTGTGGTGTGGGGCAGCCAGGAGGATGCGTTGTGGAGAGACTCCAAGTTCCACGTGTCCTCTGTTGCAAAACAGTCACTGTCTATCCCAGCCGGCCCTATGCAGCAGAGAAGGGCGCTGGTCCAGAAGCATTAATATTTGGGGGTTTGCCTGCTCAGTACACGGGAGGTGCAAAGCTGTAGGAATGGCTGTGCTGGAGTAGGCTGAGGGCATAACTAAACCAGGATCCCACTCCAGTGCTGGACACTGGCAGATGCCCATGGAAGCCATCAGCGCTTGAACCCAACCAGGCTTTATGAAGGTTGTAAAAGAAAGGCTTTGGGGTCCTTACCAGAGAAGCATTCCTGCGTCCATTCGCTCCAAAAGCCCTGGTCAGCACAGAACATGTTTGTTCTCCCCCTGACCCGAACACATGATGTGTGGCTTTGGTTTGCTCTGTAAATCGTTAACATGGTCTCCATTTGGGTTGACACAGGCTGAGAAACAAACAGAAAGAACAAACGTCAGGGAATTACAGGACACCACCAGGAGCTCTCTGTTTCTGACCAGGCTCTGCAAACTCCTGGATTATGTTTTGGCAGAGAAGCTGTGGCTGCCCCATCCCTGGCAGTGTTCAAGGCCAGGTTGGACACAGGGGCTTGGAGCAACCTGCTCTAGTGGAAGGTGTCCCTGCCCATGGCAGGGGTTGGAACTGGATGAGCTTTAAGGTCCCTCCCAACACAAACCATTCCATGATTCTCTGATCCCTTATGATTAATTCTTGCCATTTTTGCCACCAAAACTGCACCCAGATAATGCACAAGGAAAAAGCACCATAGAAGCATAAAAGACATGTTGTGTCCCAGGCTACTTCCTTGGAGAATTTAGAATTACAGTTGCATTGGACCAAGTTGTGCTGCCATATTCAGGAAAACAAACCCAACAACCTTCACATCTCCGTGATGACAGCTCTCTGAGATAACAGGCAGAGGCCTGAGGGAGGGTTTGCTCAGAGGCTCACACTGGGATCTGTGGCTGCTAAAGCAACTGCTGCAGCTGGGGGTCAGGGTGTTAAGTAGGAACACGTGTGGTGGAGCAGCTGGTAGCATTTACCCCTGAGGAGCAGGACTTGGGGTGTTGGGTGATGAGAAGCTCCTCATGACCTGGCTTCAGTGCGTGCTTAAGCCCAGAACACCCCTGTGTGCAGGGCTGCACCCCCAGAACATGAGCAGCAGGTCAGGGAGGGGATCCTGCCCCTCTGCTGCGCTCTGGGGAGACCCCCCCTGCAGTCCTGATCCAGCTCTGGGGCAGCAGCACAAGAGGGACGTGGAGCTGCTGGAGCGAGGCCAGAGGAGGCCCCGGAGCTGCTGCGAGGGCTGGAGCAGCTCTGCTCTGGAGCCAGGCTGAGAGAGCTGGGCTGGGGCAGCCTGGAGAAGAGAAGGCTCCTGAAGGGGAGACCTTATTGCGGCCTTTTACTACTTAAAAGGAGCCTATAAGAGAGGTGGGGAGAGACTTTTCAGCAGGGCCTGTTGCAGCAGGACGAGGGATGATGGGTTTAAACTAAAAGAGGGAGATTGAGGCTGGATGTAAGGAAGAAACTTTGTACAGTGAGGGTGGTAAAATCCTGGCACAGGTTGTCCAGAGAGGTGGTGGATGCCCCATCCCTGGAGCCATTCCAGGCCAGGCTGGATGTGGTTCTGAGCAACCTGGTCTAGTTGAACATGTCCCTGCTCATGGCAGGGGAGTGGAACTGGATGAGCTTTGAAGGTCCCTTCCCACCCAAACCAGTCTGTGATTCTATGATTCTCCACCAGCAGCACGAGCTCAGGCCCCTGCACACGCCATCCGCAGCTTGGTGCAAGCTCCAGTTCTCAGGCTGTCTCCCCACCGCTGGCCATGGGGCAGGGCTCCCCCATCCCACCCCCCCGGGCACGGTGTGTGCTGTCCCTACCGCCCAGGAAGCCTTGTCCTCCCCGTGATCTTCCGCCAGCTGAACCTCGTACTCCAGGCACTGGGGCGGCGTTTTGCCGCTTGGGGGGGTCCACGCCACGTGGAGCTCCTCAGGTGCAGGCATGGAAACCACCAGCTGCTTCGGGGGTGAGGGCTTCGCTAGGAAGGAACAGAAAGAGGGAAGGTCAAGAGGTGCAATCAAACATCTTCAGTTAATCACTGACAACCTCTGCCCCTTCTCCTCATGGATGGGATTTCTGGGCTCCCATCTCCATCAGCCACAACGCTGCAGGAGCAGGATGTCGCTGGGGCTGAAGGGTGGGTTGGTCATTTTACCTTGGTGTGTGTGCTGGGCTAGGTCCTTGTTCTGGGCTGTGACACAGGGGGGTTGGAACGCTGTGGTGCGAGCACAGTGCTCAGCGCACAGCCTGGCCTCTGTAATAGAACACTCTCTGCATCCCAGGAGAGGCTCTGGTTTATGTCAGATGCCCAAAGCCACACATGAAGCACATGGCAGTGCTAATTGAATCCAGAGAAATCCTGCTTGTTAGGCCAGGGGCTTAGCTGGAGGACTAGATACTTATCCCTCAATGAGTAAATGCAGCAGTGTGGTAAGTGACCATAATAAAGAGTGAGTACATGTGTTGGGTGATAAATCATGCAGTGCTCTCCTTCCTTTCCCTGTCTCTGGTGGGTTTGAAATAACACCTTTTCTCTGGCAGACCCCATCACACTTTGCACTGAATTCTCCCCAGCCCTTAGCTGGGTTTGAACAGCAGCCCAAAAGATCTCTCCTGTGCTTGCAGGAGCGGAGCAGTGGTTTCAGTTCCAGCACAGTACATGAAACCAGCTCTGTGGTGGTGCTACTAAAGCCAAGAAACCTATAGCTGCTCTGCCACCTGGCCAGCAGACCCCACTCGCAGCACTGTGTGCAGTTCTGGTGTCCCCAGCATAAGGAGGACATGGAGCTGTTGGAGCAAGTCTAGAGGAGGCCACGAGGATGATCAGGGGCTGGAGCACCTCCCATATGGAGACAGGCTGAGAACATTGGGGCTGTTCAGCCTGGAGAAGAGAAGCTGCGTGGAGACCTCAGAGCAGCTTCCAGGGTCTGAAGGGGGCTACAAGGATGCTGGAGAGGGACTCTTCATCAGGGACTGGAGTGACAGGACAAAGGGTGATGGGTTTAAACTTAAACAAGGGAGGTTTAGGTTAGATCTCAGGCAGAAGTTCTTCCCCAGCGCCCTGCTGCCCTCCTGCCAGCGTTACCTAGGTTGTGAATGCGAAGGGTGACGTACAAGGGCTGGAGCAGCGCAGTGGCTGCCGAACCGTTGACACAAATGCTCAGATCCTTATATTCTGCCTGGCTCAGGTTTTGCAACACGCAGCCAATGTTCATACCCTGCTCCTGAACATAGTTGTCACACTGCACCGCGTGGTCCAGCCCCTCGTACCTGGTGGTGGAGTGGGAAAAGAGAAAGAAAAGAAATAACCAGAGCCATGGCATTTACTGCTTGGGTAAGGCCTTAGCCTCAAGTATATGCTACCTATATCCTACCTACCCCTTGCCTTCCACAAGTGATCCAAAGCACAGTGTTGTGCACTGGTCACCTGGAATCCTGCTTCCCAGGCTGGTTTGTAGGTTGTGTCAGTCTTTCGGAGCACAAGAGGCCTCACAAGGTGCCACGGTGTGAGTGGAGCCTGGGCAGGATGTGGCCCCTATTTATGGAGACATTTGTCCTCCTGTGGGGCGCACAGAGCACCACCAGCTCTGGAGCTGCAGGAAGGCCGCCTCCCAAACCAAACTGCAGAGGTTTGTGGCAGGTGCTATCTGCCATGAATGTAACGAGTGTTAACGAGCTGTTAAGGCTGATTGTGGGCAGGTCCCTGCACCTGCGTGGGCACATAATGGAAACCCAGGAGTTGAGTGAATGGTTTGGGTTGGAAAGGACCTTAAAGCTCATCCAGCTCCACCCCCCTGCCTTAGGCAGGGACACCTTCCACTAGAGCAGGCTGCTCCATCCCTCTGATGACTTTTGTGCCCCTCCTCTGGCCCCTCTCCAACAGGTCCATGTCTTTTCTGTACTGAGGACTTCAGAGCTGGATGCAGGACTGGGGGGGGGGGGGTCTCACCAGACCAGAATATAGGGGCAGAATCACCTCCATTGACCTGCTGGCCATTGGATGCAGCCCAAGACACAATTGGCTTGGGCTACAAGTGCCCACTGCCAGGTCATGTCCAGTCTTTAATCCACCAGTACCCCCCAAGTTCTTCTCCTCAGGGGTACCCTCAATCCCTTCATCCCTCAGCCGGTATTGACACTGGAGGTTGCCCCAATTCACGTGCAGGACCCTGCACTTGGCCTCGTTGAACCAAGTTTGCTGGTTATTAGCTACTGTGCAACCACAGCCTTGACCTCTCAAACTGCCTCCTACTGCCACCCACTCCCCATAGCTTAGTCACTGGCGCTACCCTGGAAATCCGAAGTGGTGTTTCATGTTACCTTTGAGCCTCCTGCTGGGTTCATCCCTGGAGCAGGGCTGAATCAGGCCTCTACTCTGCACCTAAGGAAGGTCTCCCTGCACAGCACATGATGTCTGGGGGAAAAACTTCATGTGGCAGTGCTGTAACAACTGACTCACAGGGAGCAGAGCATGCCATGGCTGTGTTCCCACCCGCTCTCGTTATTCAATGGGACCCAGGTCCAACTGCCTGGGTTTGTTAGAGGCAGTTAAACAGGGTGGGTTTGGTGAAGTTTTTGTGGTTTGGCGTTTTTTTTTTTTACGAACAAATCAAGAATTTCCATGGTTTCTTTCAAGCAGACCTTTGTAGTCAGGAAAATGGTTTAAAATCAGTGTTTCTGCTTTGAAGTCTAATTCCAAGAGCTATGTGGAAGCTATTTTTGAAAAGCAGCAAAGGCAGGAAACCCAATGATTTCCTAACTAGAAATCTTAATCTTTGTATCATAGGAATTGAAGCACAAGTACAGCATTTACTTTGTCCAAACCCACTAAGTCTAACTTTGTTTTTCGTGCAGAACAGAGTCATAAGGCAGCAGTATGAAAGAAACAACTGAGAAACATGCATTATTAGTACCTTTTGGCAGCATGTTTGCTTGTATGAGATGTGCTAAGGCTATGAAGATCTATTTGAAGAATAAAACTGTTAGTTGCCAGGAAGCCCTGCTCTTTCCATAGGGTTCACTAACCTTGCTAACCTCCTGCTGAACCTATCCTGTAGAGATATATGTGCTGTGATCAAGAGAAGTGTGCAGCCAGAGTGATCCAGGTGTGCTCAGCAAAGGGAAGGGCCAAGGCTTCGTGATGAACAATATGCAGAAAGCACTCCTTACGGGTGAACACAAGGCAAAGGAGGATGGGAGAAGGCATTCCCTGTAGAAGGTCAGCAGGGATTTAGTATTTCCTTGCCAGAAGGAATATGTTGCTCGGAGCATTATTTCAGCTCATTCTGGGTGGATCATGCAACAGCACTGCCAGCCATAAAAGCGTATTTTCCTGGCATTTTAATACTCTGAGAGGTTCACTTGATTGCTGTCTGGATGTTCCTTCTGTCTTGCTGATACATACCAATAATATAGTCCATAATGTACACTATGAGGAGTGAGGAGACCAGGTTGCCAAGTGCACTTGAGGTATTCCCAGTCATGGTAGATGCAGTGGAAATTCTGAACCTCTGATTCCAGTTTTCCTGTCAAACAAGAAGGAAATAATCACTATTCAGCAATGTATCAGTCAGGCCCAGCAGAAGCATCATTTTACCTCTTTGAACAATTGTGTGCTGCAGCTGAAAGACAAGAAAGAAAAAGAAGGCCAGCTACCTTTGTTAGTTGTGCTGCCAAGTGCTCTGTTCCCTATAAAAACCAGCTCACTGGACTTAAAGCAGGAAGAACCAAGACTGACCTTTCCATTCAGCAGTGGAGCTCGTGTTGTGCAACCCAACAGAGCTTGGATACAGGTGGAGGAAAATGAGCCCCAGGTATCCACAGCCACAGCCAGTGGAAGCCAAGATGCTCTGGTGTCTTATACCTCAACAAGCCCTGCAATGGCTTATCCACCCCGCAACCCTCAGGCCAGCAGTGGTTCATGCAACAGGCTCATGCAAAATGCCAAACTGCCCCAGGTACCAAAGGCTGCTCCTAACCTCGCAATGGGACCTGAAAGGTAGCATAAATCCAGTCACTCTCCACCTCCACGTCTTCAGTACACCGTCCTTCAAGCAGTGTCTGGACCCTCACTTCAGCAGTCCTGCTGAGGTCAAAGCCAACTCTGACTTTTAGCTTCTTAGTAAAAATAACCTGGTTGAAAGACAGACTTTATCAGCACCTCTTCTGTCCCCAAGTGGGTGCAGAATTAGCTGCCGTTGCTCCCACTCCAGGAGACTCATTGGTGTGCTTTAATGTTTCTTTACCTTCTTGTCAGGCTTCTCCTGCCCAGTGCTTCTCCCTGTACCACTGCTCTGCCCAGCCTTGGTGGCTTTGAGTCCCTCCACCCCACAAGACACCAGCAACGACAAGACAGAGCAGACTGTGGTTCAAGGGGTCCCCACCAGCCAGGAGCACTGGGTTGGGGTCTGATGACGATACCACTGGACATCCAGTGGGGGTCACCACTGCATGCCGCTGGTCTGAGCCCTTTTTGGGAGAGAGAAGGTGTCATATCAGCCCCAGCAGGACAGAAGTATCGTGCCATAGGATGTATGTGTGTGATGCAGCAGGAACTGCAGCGGCACAGCCCACAGTCAGGATTTTGATCAGCAGTCCCACAGTGTATTCTTCAGTCCCAGACTGATTCTTCTTGATCTTATCAGGGCTTCAGGTTTTGGCAAGGAATCAGAGGTGGGTTTTTTTCCCTACTTTTTAGATCTGCTTTGTGTAAGACACTTTTATTACTTGTGATTTAGCAAACTCTGACATGTTTATTAGAACTGCATTTGCTTTCCTTTGTGCTTTTTAAATGCCATTTGAGATCATCATAGAAGAATCCACGCTGCTGCATGACCGAGTGTGATATGCATCATGACTGATGTCAGGTCAAAGAGCCCCTGTCCATGCCCGCACAATTACAATCCATAGCTGAAAGAGGGTGGGAGGCACTGTGCAATTCCACCCCTGCAGGCTCCCATGGGATGGGTGGGCCAAAACCCCTTTCATAGAATCATAAAATCCCAGACTGATTTGTGTTGAAGGGACCTTAAAGCTCATCCAGTTCCAACCCCTGCCACGGGCAGGGACACCTTCCACTAGAGCAGGTTGCTCCAAGCCCCTGTGTCCAACCTGGCCTTGAACACTGCCAGGGATGGGGCAGCCACAGCTTCTCTGGGCACCCTGTGCCAGCGCCTCAGCACCCTCACAGGGAAGAGCTTCTGCCTCAGAGCTCATCTCAGTCTCCCCTCTGGCAGGTTAAAGCCATTCCCCTTGGCCTGTCCCTACAGGCCCTTGTCCAAAGCCCCTCTCCAGTGGCTCCCTTTCGCCAACCAAACAGCCTACTGCTGGGTTTCTCCTCACCCTAAATCCATTTACCTTCATAACCCTGCAACAGCTTTCATCATCTAAGAAATCCCAAAATATATTCCTGCGCTCTTCCTGTACTGTCTCTGTCTGCTATTGCCCTGCTGCACATCAACGAGAGACCACTTTATCATAGAGCTGAGTTAGGGTCAACAGAATCGCTAGATAAAGGGAATGTTAGAGCATTAGGACAATGAATGAAATTTAATCTTTTATGTATTCACCACTTTGCATTCATAAGGATCTGTTGACACCAAGTTTTGGGTTAAGCCCCCTAAAGACTTTCTAGAAACTGTTGTGCCTTTTACAATGGGGGATGCTACAGGATATTACTGGACCATTTTGGCAGCGAGCACGTACCCTCTGACAGAAATAGCCCCGTCTCTGGCTGCATTTCAAAACACATTCACATCTGGCAGAAGATTCAAACCACTGGAACAGTTCTGGCTTTTTCATGGAAAGCTGGAACTGCTTTGGTACCACTCCTCCTCAAGATGCAAACAGAAACTTATGCAGGACCTAAAGGCAGAACAATACCCTGGGTTTAAGAGGATTAAACTGTGCTTTGTCTCACCTTCCAGTCTCTGTCCCCAGCGCTGTGGTATTCAAACCTGTATTTTACTGTGCATTCGTTGAAGGTCTGTCCACTGGGTGGAGGTTTCCACTCTATATCGAGAGAACCCAGGAGGCCAGGATCAGTGATCTGCAGGTCTTGTGGGGGAGCAACTACATTGAAAACAAAGCAGGGAGGAAACCAGAGTGTGGGTGTAAAGAAAACAAACACAAACCCCTCGTGGGATTGGGTGATGTGACAAGTGGGGCTGCAGGATGTGGAGGGAAGCACTGCTGGGCCAGGTCCAGCCCTGGCTGTGTAACAGCCTGTTCTCAGCAAAGCCCCACTCCTGCCACCCCCAGAAAACAGGTTTTGCTCAGAGAGGACACTCAGGGACCACTGAAAAGGCACAAAGAACGCTCCATCTTTGTCACTCTTTTTCAGGAGCTGTTAACCGAAACTGTTGTCCCGGGCTGATCATTCCAGTCCTTTCTTTGCTTACTTTTAACTCATGATATTTACTAACCATCCTTGCAGACTTGTTCAGCACATGGACCAACACAGGATGCCAGGTCACAGCGTGCTGTCGTTCCCCGACCATAACAGACACAAACCACCCGTCCTGCTTTAAATATTCCTTTCAAGTATATTGTAGAATAATGAGAGTAAACCAAGACAAAAAACAAGCATCAGAAAAGCAGAGAGTTAAAATCATTCTTATTTTGTACATCAGCAATACAAAAGTGTGCTTTTACAGTCAATCTGGCTTTTATTAAGCTATTGTAAGGTGCTATCATATGTTAATAAATCAGCATATATCATGGATGAATTTTGTACTAAGACTTGCTGCCTAAAAGCCCAGCTGTGTATGGAGCTGTCATTGATAAAAGCTGCTTGGCTGTTCAGTTTTATTAGTTAAATCAATTTTTGTGACATCTGAAGTGATTTTTCTCCACTCTCTAGAGCTGAGGTTTTCCATGTCCATTGGGGTTGCTGCATATTCCCTGCATGATACACTGTTTTCACAGGGATTTGGAGCCCATCTCCTGGCAGTGCCAGTCCAGCATTGTCACCACTTCTCTCTTTGAATCTGGCCTTCAGGTCACTGGCTTCTCTGCCACCTTTTGCAGGCCTTTATCAGGATTTACACCATTTTTTCCTTTCTTTTTTTTAACAAATCCATCATGGAAGCAGACCTTGAGAATATCGTTCAGTGGAGGATGGTGACATAAATCAAACTTCAGTGTGCTCCTTGGGAAGCTTGCAGAGAACATCATTGCAGGATTTATTTCTCCCAAATGAAACACGCCTCAGGCAGTAATCTTAAGATCCCACTTTTCCCAGCATGTAAATCTCTATGGGAGACTTGTTGCTATGTGAGATGGCAAAGCAGGATATCATGGCAATGTGTTTGGGGATCAGGAAACAATAGACTACAATAATTTGGAGAGAAATTCAATTTTATGTATTTTTCTGTGTAACAAGTAAAACATTCTCCCTCCCACCATTGCGTCCCATGGAGGCAGCCTGGCTTCAGAGCGGGGTGGTGGGACTGCTGCAGCTCCAGAGGCAATGGGGCATGGCCCTGCCAGTGCAAAAGCTTCTGTTCAACAGCCCCACGTTCTCACAGGAGGTGAGGGACTGATGCCACTGTGCTACGACAGGCACAGGTTTCCCAGCACGGGCAGAGGAGGGGGAACAGGGGAAGGAGGGGATTGTCTCTCTCTGCTGTGCTCTGGGGAGACCCCCCCTGCAGCTCTGATCCAGCTCTGGGGCGACCGCACAAGAGGGATGTGGAGCTGCTGGAGTGGGACCTAGCCAAGGAGATGTGCTGGCAGGGCTGAGAGCTGCGTATTCCTGTGCTTGGGAATATCCTCTGGAGTGGGTAAATGCTGAGCCTCGCAAACAAGGAAGCAAAAAGCTACTGGCCTTTGCTTTGAGCCTGGTGTTAAGCTGTCAAGAGAGGATTAGATTGGTCCAAAATGGAGTTTCTGACCAGAAACAGTTACGCCAAAATTTGTTTCCATCCTGAGCTTGAACAAAATAGTAGTATTTTTACAAAGCAATTGCAGCTGGGAACAGGAATTCCTGTAAAATCAATTGTGACTGGATTCCAGAGCGGGTGGGAAAGCTTGTTTTGGGGATGTGGTTTGTGTTCAGGGATTTGATTTTTTCCTTTTAAATGTCAGCACTGCACTTGCAGTTTCTCACGTTCACAATATTACATGACAAACTGTCCTCACTCATATCATTCATACAGAGCAGGGGACTGGAAATACTTGGTTTCATAGAGTCACAGAATCACAGAATGGTTTGGGTTGGAAGGGACCTTCAAAGCTCATCTAGTCCCAACCCTGCTGCAATGAGCAGGGACATGTTCAACTAGACCAGGTTGCTCAGAACCACATCCAGCCTGGCCTGGAATGGCTCCAGGGATGAGGCATCCACCACCTCTCTGGACAACCTGTGCCAGGATTTTACCACCCTCACTGTACAAAGTTTCTTCCTCACATCCAGCCTCAATCTCCCTCTTTTAGTTTAAACCCATCACCCCTTGTTCTGCCACAACAGGCCCTGCTAAGGTCCCCCCACACCTTCTCCGTGCTGGTCAGGGAGGTGCAGTGACGCTGTGTTTTAAAGGCCATGCTGTGTGCGTGGCACAGCAGCGCTGCAGCTCTCCACGTGAGCACTGGGAGGACAGGAAGTCTCTCAGTGCCCTCCTGGCCATGTGTTCACCTCTCCACCACGCTGGAAGGGGAGGTCCAGACCTGCTCCCCATCCCTTGATAAATGGAAGGCTTTTGGGTGCAAAGTCCCAGTTACCAGGGGCCAAAAGGGCTGGGCTGGAGGGTGCAGTGCAGCAGGGAGGTGCTGGAGGGCTTGAAGCAAAGGTGCTTGAAGTGCCGTTGCCATGGATACAGCTTGAAAAGCAGAAAGTATTATTCCCCAATTCTGAGCAACCTGCTCTAGTGGAAGGTGTCCCTGCCCGTGGCAGGGGGTTGGAACTGGATGAGCTTTCAGGTCCCTTCCAACCCAAACCAGTCTCTGGTTCTGTGATTCTTACACCTATAGCAAAGTCTGTCTGGCTGGGACCATGCTCAGGAGCATTTTTGTGCCCAAGTGTCTCTGTCTCAACCATTTACCTGATAACTCTGTCTCAAACCATAGATTTGCTGGGCACCAAAGGCAGTTTCTGCTCCTTTGAAGTTACTCAGAAAGATACCCACTAAACACACAATACACTTATACAACAGATTACAGGGCTGTGCACCAGCCGCTCGCTCTAACACAGACACAAGCAAAGCTGCAGTTGAAAAACTACCTTCATCACCGGCCCCAGTCAATGTGGAGCACGTGTTAGGCAGCGGCACGGCCACACGCCAGCCCTTACCTGCGGTGTGGGATGTGGAGGAGGAGGATGATGCTGCGCAGCCCCACACCAGTGCCGTAGAGAGAGCGCAGAGCCACTGGAAAGCCATTGAGAGGTGGGACATTAGGGGCTGTGCTGGCCGGTGCCTGGTGTCCTGCGGGGCACGGAGGCTGGAGGAGGAGACCAGAACTGAAGGGCTCCAGCGCAGCGCTGTGGCCCTGATGTTCCCTCTGCAGGGTGAGCGCTGACAACAGGCGCCTTTCTACCCCTTTACCAAGTCTGATTAATCATTTCCCAGAGGAACCCCGTGTGCCACATCTGGGGACGGGAACACATGGCTGAGCCTGGCTTCGTGTGAAAGGGTTTCTGGCTGGCTCAGCACATTCTCCCCAGGCTCGTCAGCCTGTCCCTCAGTCACCACTGGCTGCCGCGCAGGTTCCATCGAAACAGTGACACAGCCCCTGCCCTGCAGAGAGCCGGGGATCAGTGACATGCCCACTGAGATAAAAACAACAGAGCAGAGCGCCAGAGCCCTGCCTTAGCGCATGAGCAGACATGGCTTGTGAACTGTCACCCGTGCGCTCGGTGTTCCTGTGTCAGGGTTTGGTGACTAAAGAGAAGAAGATACTGCAGAAAGGGAATTTCCCTTCTAATCCACCCTCCAACAAAAAGAGAACAAATAGCAGGAATGCTGGTGAGGAGTTGTCTTAGTAGTCAGGATCATTTTTTAAGGGGAAAAATTCTTTTCCTGAGCAAGTCTGCTGGAGGGAAGGTGGGGACTGAGGGAGAGGAGCAGTTTTGGGGAGGGGGTCTCCTCCGTCCTTTAGATTTCATGCTGAAGGTGGGTAGAAATCGCTGCCTATGAACACACCAGCCCAGGCTGTTTCCCTGTGCCAGAAAGCACATGGATTACGGGTAAAAAGAATTGGTTTTTCTTTGTTTTTTACATATAGATACAGGTATAGGTATAGATTAGATAGAGATGAGGGTGCAGAGAGAGATTAGATATAGATACATACAGATACAGACATATAGGTATATAGACATAGATATACAGATATGATATGATAGAGATTTAAATTAACCACAACTTGTAACTGGCAACACATGGCAGCAATTAAAAATACAGTAATTTTAACGGATAGAGATATGATAGATTTATAGATACAGATCTATGTCTAGATATGGATATAGATATCAATCTTACTGAAAGCTTGAGGCCAGTGTGCAAGAACACAGCAACATTCATGTGGGCACACACTGCGTCACTGAGCTCCTTTCAGATTACAAACTCACTTTACATTGTCCATGCAGCCATGGCTGTAAAGGGTGGCCTGTCAGGTCCTCCTCTGGCATGGCTGCTTACTCCTCAGCACCAGCAGCTATGGTGCAACCACACAAAAGTGGGGGTCTGCTGAATGGCAGAGCTGCAGCTCAGAGGTGCCTTGGGGGAGCTGAGGGTTTGGGCCAACAAAACCCCTCAGCATTTGATTGAGAAGTGGCTCAGGGGAGCCAGAGGAGTGGCTTGTGCTGGGAGGGGGCAGGGGGGGGTTAAATTAACCACAACTTGTAACTGGCAACACATGGCAGCAATTAAAAAGACAGTAATTTTAATGGCTCATTTTCAGTTTAAACTAATGTCGAATCCCCCCAAGTCCATCACATCAGTATAAGTGATACCAGCAACTTTTCTATTTCACTGTGAAATGAGAACATATGGAGAAGTTCCAGTCAGAAGGAATGACTGGAATTACTTCTTAACATATCAAATAGGACATAAACCTTGTGTCAGTACAAACCTGGCTGTATGCATAGGTCTCTGCCTGGGAAAGGTCTCATAATTGAGCCCAAGGATGCAAGGGTAAGGAGGGCTGCCTTACAGAGCTGGGGACAGTAGCAGCTCTAACTCAAAGCACATGAATGTTGGTGTAGAAAGCTTTTTCCATTCCCAGTACAGTTAATTTCATGTATTCACAATGTTCCACAAGGCAAGTAAAAGTAAACAAAGGCTCACACAGAAAGATTTCAAACCATCCCAATGCTCTTACCTGGCCCTCTCAGCACATGGGATCCATCTGCGCTGGGTGCTGAGCTCCTCCACAGCCCCGGGACCGCTCTGCTCCAAACTCTGCATCTCACAGAGATGCGGAGGGTTTTAAAGAGGCCCAGCAGGGGCCAGATGCCACATTGCAAAGAGGTTAAAGCACTTGCCACATGACCAGAGGCTTTACTAAGCCAGCACCAGAGAGAGCACTGCTGGAACCGAGGAGGTGCTGGCGTTAACTGCTGCTCCGACTGCGCTCACGGAGGTCTGAGGTATGTTTGAAATGTTTAAATGACTCATTACAATGAAAACCAAACAGCACGATCCGTGCAGGCTGCCTGCAGCCTCCTCGCCGCGGTGGCCCTCGTCCAATGCAGCTCCGGGCAGTGGTCCCCCAGGTCCAGCCCTGGTTTGACCACCAATCGGCTGCTGCTGCCTCTTAGGGCTCTGTAGGAAATACACAGAATTATCCATCCTCTTCCTGCTCTCCTGCGGGCTGGGCACATCAGCATAGCTCGTCACAACCTGTCCATAGAACTAGATGAGCTTTAAGCTCCCTTCCAACCCAAACCAGTCTATGTTTCTATGAACATGACACTCATATAGCCTCGCCTGTCACCATTTACTTCCTCCTCCTCCCCTGCATCCCCCTCCCTTGCCCCCAGCCTGAAGCACCCATTGCAAGGCACAACTGCTTTGACAAGCTGAGTACAGGATCAGCCAGGCTCATGAGCAATAACACAAGGTGGGTCACCCCCATATTGCCCTGTGGGTTAAGGGAAGTTGGTTGCAGCAATTCCCCCCCAGGAGGGATGATAAAGGATGCTTTGGAAAGAGCAGGGCTGTGGTGCGCGTGCCCCAACAAGCAGTGGGCTGGGGCTGGATCTGCCCATGGCCACGTTTGGGTGTATTGAGAAACCATTCAGAGATAGTAAGAACATGAGAAACAGCATCAGGCACCGAAGGGGCCCATCTCATTAGGAAGAAACCCACCCTCCCAGCACCTCCACGAGACTTAAGGTATCGCTATTTGAACTGATGCCCAACTTAATGTGTTATTACATCCCAGTTGGAGTCAATGGGAATGTTTTGGAGCAGCAAATGCAGGATCAGGCTCCTTTCCACCTACCGGCTATCCTTCCCATTTGACTGTGCATGCAGGTAGACTTGTGCTCGGGCAGGGCAGTGCTGCCAGTGCTGCGTTGGCTGTGGAGACCTGAGGGAGGCACCATCCCTTTCCAGGTGTGAAACCATTCCCATTGGACGGGGCTTGGAGCAACCTGCTCTAGTGGAGGGTGTCCCTGCCCGTGGCAGGGGCTTGGAATTGGATGAGATTTAAGGTCCCTTCCAACACAAACCAGGCTGGGATTCTGAGATTCTGTGAAGGCCATGAGGGCTTTACCTGTAGTTGGAGACCACTGAACAGGTGAATAGCCTCTTGCTTTGCATCTTTCAAAAGTAAAAAGCAGTAGAAATGGGTAGTACAAACCCTGTTGCCTTGAGCACCCTGTGCACTTTGGCTGTGAGTGGGTTATGGGTGAGTTCTCCCTTCACTGCAATTGGCTGTTTCCTTCTTACTTTCTTCAAATGACAGGGGAAAATAAGTCCTTTGCTGCTGGTAAATGTATGGCCCTGCTGTTAGGGTTATGCAAGGTTAAGATTTAACATTCATGTATTTTTCATTGTGTAAGCTACTTAAGCAGAAAAGGTCACATTAGACAGATCATCTGAAACAGATGAGACTAATTTCCCAGTAGGGTGAATGCCAGTTTCTGAGTGCTGGAACTGGGTCAGTTCCTGAGAAAATTAGGTTGGAAAAAAGCACAGTTGGGGTTTGCAGGAATCAGGGTCCACCACTGGAGCACCCGGGCGAGCAGAGAGTGCATCTCCTGCTGCAAAGTGCCACCGGTGCAGCCTCCTCCCGCCACCCTCCTCCCCAAACTACTGCCCTTCGCAAACCACCAACACTGTTCTGTTCCCTTCCTTGTGCCGTTGTGCTGGTACCTGATGATTGTGCTTGTGCTTGTCCTCCTGCCACTGTTAATGCAGTCCCCGTGCTGGTCCTGGAGGAGGAGATCCACTGAGGCCAAACTGTGCAGGACCCGCGTCCTGTCCCAGCGATGCTGAGCGGAGGCACTGCCCATGGATGAGAGGGTGACACACAGGCTGGGTGGAGGTTGTTGCACTCTCTGCTTGGCCAAGGTGCCCACCCTGCCTTGGGGGGGTGGGAGGGACATGGGAAAGGGGAGAGCGCTGGGGGTACTGGAATGGTTTGTGTGTGCTGGAGGAGAAGGGGCTGGAGGGAGAAGAGAAGGGTTTGCCTGGCCCAACAGGGAGGCTGCTCCAGAGGAAGCAAATGAGCTGCAGCTCACAAGGAGAACTGCCTTGGCTTATCTTCCAGCCCACAGCGTCTGTCCCTCATCGGCTCCCTGTTTTATAGCCTGGGAATATCCACTATAAAACCAATCTTCCCATCCTTTTACATTGTCTGTCTGCAAATGTCTGGAACAGAAAACATTCTTCCGAGGTCAGAAATTACTCCCCACTGGGAAGGACTCAACACAACACAAGTCAACCACTGCCTTCTTCCCACTGGTTGTGGTGGGAAGCAAGTAAACATGCTCCAACCCTCAAGCAGTCCCGGCAGCTGCATTTCAAGTGTCTTGTTTTGGTTGAGATTAGTCCCATACACAATTTAGAACATTTCTGGCCCACAGCAGCACTTTTGGTGAGTGCTTTCCATGGCACTGCAGCACATGTTCTGTCCACTCCAGCCTCTGAGCTGAACCAAAGAGTGTGGTGTGGGGCGGGGCAAAAATCTCTTTGGATTCCTTCAGTCCATCAGAATCACAGCACGCCTGACAAATGAACCAACAACAGCGGTACAGCTTCAGATCAATCCGCCCTATTGTGGCCTTTCAGTGCTTAAAAGGAGCCTGTAAGAAAGATGGGGAGAGACTTTTCAGCAGGGCCTGTTGCGGCAGGACGAGGGGTGATGGGTTTAAACTAAAAGAGGGAGATTGAGGCTGGACGTGAGGAAGAAACTTTGTACAGTGAGGGTGCTGAGGCGCTGGCACAGGGTGCCCAGAGAAGCTGTGGCTGCCCCATCCCTGGCAGTGTTCAAGGCCAGGTTGGACACAGGGGCTTGGAGCAACCTGCTCTAGTGGAAGGTGTCCCTGCCCGGGGCAGGGGGTGGAACTGGGTGAGCTTTAAGGTCCCTTCTAAGTCAAACCAGGCTGGGATTCTGTGATTCTATGAATACTGCAGGAACAGATCAAGAGGCGGGCAGGGGACTGCTCACAGAAGAGGAAGGACATCAAGTAACAAATGATGCTTGACTCGATGCAGTGGTGCAACAGTGATAGTTCTCCCTACTCTCTCTCCTCTTTTGCAGCCTTTAGTTTGCAAAGACAGGAAGAAGGAAACTGTTTGACCATTCCCCTGCCATTTCCTCAGAAACAACATAATCATCGTTCAACTGATGTTCCTGGGAAATAGCAGTTTATGTTGCTTGAGCCAAAAATCACAAAATTCTCACTGTTGGCAGAAGTGTCTCAAATAGTTTTCAGTGATTGTGCATTAGAAGCTGATGCTAGGGAGGACGATTTGCTGTTGCTTTCCTTTTCTTTTGACTTCCTTCTGATTACAGGAGAACTGGAGATTCTGGAGAGCAAAAGCAAGCGGCTGAAATGAACAGTGTCTCAATAGCTTAAGAATTCCTGCCTGTCTGGAATGTCATATTCTTATTAACATAAAGCAGTATTTACACTTAAGGTATCAGTATTTCTCACTCAAGCTGCAAAAGAATTAAAAAGAGAAAGAGCAACAAACCTGTTTGAAATGCTGAAGAGCAGGGAATGTGATGTAGCTCTAACAGCTTTATAGAAGTTCACACACACAGAGCGTTTGTCTGTTTGGACATCTGAAAAGTTGTATGAATTCTGGTACTGAAATTATTATACTAAAACCACAATTAGAAGACTCCAAAGATAGATGTTTATTGAATTGCTGAAAAATACAAGTATCCCGGTAGGTTGGTCACGTTTAAATATTAGCTAAAAAACCCCTACAGCAGGTCAACACAGAGCCTGGTTGTTCTATTTCCCCACTATAATGAAAACCACATCAAGATGACATGAAGTCAGACCTTTAACTGGCACCATGAATCTCAGAGCAGTCACCAAGTTCTAATTCTTCCGAGGTTGCCCCTGCTGGTCACTACAAGCTCTTGTGCCCAGTTGTGCATCATTCAGTCCTGAAGGCAGCATTAGAGCTGTGACAACCAGGTATGTGTGTTATAATCTAACTCTTTGGCTCTATAATCAGGGTATTATTAGCATAAGATTTCCATTATTAATGAGGCCGAACTAATTAAACCCACAAATAATGACACAGACATTTCGAGGTCATTGCAACATTAAATGGCAAACTTACATTCTTGGGAGGGTTCGAACAGCCATTTGAGTGATGGTTGTAGCTGATCAATGTGTTTGAACACAGAACCAGGGACAGGAGAGCCCTGCGGAACCAGGCAGGAGTTGGACTTAGTTTTCTAAACTCTCCTCAGTTTCCAGAACGAAGAGCATGGGAACAGCGATGCTCAGCCGGGGCTCTGCAGCTGCACCCATCTCTGGGCTGCAAACAGAGAGTTAAAAGGCTACAGCCATGGCAATGACTCTAAACCGAGGCAAACCAGCAGCCGCAGGCACACGATGCACAACTGGTCTGCAGGCAGGACACTGGAGAGGCTGGAAAGGAGCCACAGCGTGAGAACACACCTCAGAGGCACCTGACAGACCCCGGAGGAGATGCAGCTTTTATGTTGGAATGGAAAAAAAACCACTTTTGATTTAGGAAATAGAAGCTGAATAAGCTCAGTGTGAGAAGGTTGCTGCGGTCAGCAAGAGCTGTACAGACCTAGAACTGCTCCCAAGGCTCCTGGGGGGAGGAAGCACTGCAGGGGGGATCCATACAACACATCCAGTGCTGGGAGCTCTGGAATCCTGGAAGACCTGCTGCAGCCTTTCCCAAGGCAGGGGTTGTAAACCATTTACAAACCTCCCAACACCTCATGGCTCAGTGCAAAAGGCCCGTGTCTGAGGCATGTTATCCGCAGCTGATCATCAAAATATAAAGAACACACTTGTTTGTGGCACCCTGCATTGACTTTCACCAGTCAGGTCTAACAACAAAATTGTCTGGATCTTCAAATAAACAGAAATAAATGAAGGTAAAATCAGGTTTTTTGTCTAGAATTCTGTTTTAACCAACATCTGAGTAACCTACAGAACCCGGCAGTTCTTTCCCTCGTGTCGGCTGTAGCAGTTACTGTGAACCACACGGAAGGTGAGCTGTGCTCTGGCCAGATCCAGCCCTGGGAGCTCCTCTGCCAGCTGGAGTTTCCAGACTGGATGAAGCTGATTGTGAGCATGATTCAAACAATGATGTTACTCCAAATGTACGTACTACGAGACATTGGGTGATTTTCATGCTAAGACAGGGGAGTGTATAAATGTGTAAAGACCCTGCTACAAGAGAAGGTGTTTTTATCTTGACATATCCTCCCACCTGTAGTCCCTGTTGGTCACAGCCAAAGTCCTAACCTACCTCATCTGTCAGTGTCCTATTGCCTTGGAATAAGAGTCAATGTTTCTTGTTTGTCACTATAAAAGATACAGAATCACAGAATGGTTTGGGCTGGAAGGGACCTACAAAGCGCTTCCAGTTCCACTCCCCTGCCATGAGCAGGGACATCTCCAACTAGACCAGGTTGCTCAGAACCACATCCAGCCTGGCCTGGAATGGCTCCAGGGATGGGGCATCCACCACCTCTCTGGGCAACCTGGGCCAGGATTTTACCACCCTCACTGTACAAAGTTTCTTCCTCACATCCAGCCTGACTGATGCAGGTCACTCATCTACCAAAATGGCAACAGAGACACTTGAAAGAACATACAACAAATCATTGTTATTTACTACGAATATATAAAACCTGAAATGAAATCAAATTGAATAACTTGACTACATGAAAGTTATGAAACAGTCTGTATTTTATACACAGCGTATGTACACTGGTTTGGAAATGGGGGGTTATCCATGCAAATTGAATACAAAAAACTATTTACAAAAAGTAACAGTAGGAACAGTTTTCAAAAGAAACGTCTATGTTGGAAGCTCCAGCAAGGATGGAAATCCTGAAAAAAGGCTCCATACAGTATTGTACAAGTTGACAGTCTTGGAAGTGTGGGAGGAAGATGCACTTTACAAGAACATGAGATGCAAAATGAATTCAAACGCGCTATCAAAGAGGTTGCAAGTATATACACAATGTCAGCATCTGTTTCTCCATGACCACCCCAATACGTCAGAACTGCTCCTGCCCTGCACACATTCACACCTCCATCGTCTGCTCATGGTGTGTTTTCTGAGTTTCATAACCACAAGTTACAAAACAAGACACCTGAACAACGGTCACAATTTCCTTACTGTAGAAGTTACACAATAGTAAGAAGTACTCATGTTACTCCCAACGTGATCCACAAACCACCCTTCCTCTACAGCCCTCCCAGTGATCACAGGCTCCCATCACCTGCTGGTGCAAGAGGTGGGAATTCCCACCATTGCAGCAATGCTTAGTGGGAGGCATCGCTTCAGGAAACAGCTGGATGAACATCTGCACGTGAAGAGCACGTGCTCCAGGAAGCACGTTCACACTGAACGATGGGAGGTCCCATGCCACGACCTCTGGGGAGATCCCACGCAAATAGAGCAATCCTGGGAAGATTGAACTGCTTCACTCCTACTTAAAACATATCCTTGTGCTTATTTCCAAGCATTCTCTATTTCCCAATCTGCCTTCATAAAACTATCATGAAAAGAAGTGTTTGCCTTATTTCACACAAACTTGGATGAAGTGAGGAAATCCTCATCGGTGCCAAGAATTCAGTTTCAATGACTGACTTCATGGTGTAGCTCAGTTCCAGGACTATGGAGGGAAATTCTGGTCTCACTGAAGTTACAGCATCAGTTCGCTTGGAAAAGACCTTTAAGATCAGCGAGTCCAACTGCAAACCTAACTCTGCCAAAATGGAAAGCTTCCCAAAACAATCCCATTTGCTGTTGGTTTGAGCTATTCTTCTCCCTTCACATTGACTAAGATACTAAAGTAGTCTTGGAAAGAGTTTTTGGTTCTGGTTATTTGAAGATTAGGGTTTGAAAATGTGTATGGAAAAAGCAGATTAAACATTCTTCTTTGAAAACATAGTTGGCTATAGAACATTTGAACTAAAAATGACTGGTTGTGTCATTTTTATAATCATACAATCCCAGACTGGTTTGGGTTGGAAGAGACCTTACAGCTCATCCAGTCCCAACCCCTGCCGCGGGCAGGGACACCTTCCACTAGAGCAGGTTGCTCCAAGCCCCTGTGTCCAACCTGGCCTTGAACACTGCCAGGGATGGGGCAGCCACAGCTTCTCTGGGAAAAGTCTGTGCCAGCGCCTCAGCACCCTCCCAGGGAAGGGCTTCTGCCTCAGAGCTCATCTCAATCTCCCCTCTGGCAGGTTAAAGCCATTCCCCTTGGCCTGTCCCTACAGGCCCTTGTCCAAAGCCCCTCTCCAGGTTTCCTGGAGCCCCTTTAGGCACTGGAGCTGCTCTAAGGTCTCCCCTTCAGGAGCCTTCTCTTCTCCAGGCTGCCCCAGCCCAGCTCTCTCAGCCTGGCTCCAGAGCAGAGCTGCTCCTGTAACCTCTACAGGAAGATGTACTTAAGGGTTGGCCTCCCTCCGCATGAAGTAGCTACAAAACATCTATTTTCTCTGCTTAATCTAAAGGCTTTTCAGCATGAAGTGATTCCATGTGCAGTCAAGTCAGAGCACCCTCTCCTGAGAGAACTGTAATTTGCCCTTCCTGTTCCTGGTCTTACTGTCTTCTTTTAACTCCAGTTCTGTGGCTGTTGGACTTGTGGTTTTCAGGGGGTTTTGGGTGCTTGCTTTTGATTTTCAAGTAGAGGTCACTGTTTAATGAAGTACCTCTTGAAAGAAACACCTACAATAGCCTGACTTCAGGAGGAAAAAATGTGATTTACCAATACAAAATCAACTATCTGCAGAAAGTGCCAGAAACTCCCAAAAGTTGTTTTTAGTTGGAATCAGTTGAATTAGTAACAAGCTTTGGCACACAGGCAGACTGCAGCTGAATTAGGTACAAGACCTACCCTTGTACAAGCATTTAGCAAGCAGTAGAAGGACAAGTGCCAGACCTTTCTCCTCTTCAATCTGAGAAGACAAATGGACATTTGCTTTAGTGAACAGATGCCTCTTCATTTTTTGTTTGAATTAGGCAGATTTATACCCAAATCTAAGACTGCCACCAAGTGATACCTGAAATCAAGTTTGTGGTGCAGTACATGTCCAACGGCAATCCTCACCTGCAGTGTCACTGAGGTGACACCTTCCCATAGTATGAAAGCTGTGCTTCAAAGGAATTTTTCCTACTGTCTTAATACATATATGGCACATCAGAAAATCTGTATTAAATAAATGAATTATGTAATATTTTACAGATTCCCTTGACTTACCAGAGATCGCTACTTTTAGTCAAGAATTTGATACTAAAGTTTTGCCAGTGTTAAACGAATTTGAGCCATGTTTGCTATGGGCTGCAGCTCAGCTGATCCATTAAGCCAAAAACGTGGAAACTTTAACAATAGAATCTTAGAATGGTTTGTGTTGGAAGGGCCCTTAAAGCTCATCCAGTTCCAACCCCTGCCACGGGCAGGGACACCTTCCACTAGAGCAGGTTGCTCCAAGCCCCTGTGTCCAACCTGGCCTTGAACACTGCCAGGGATGGGGCATTCACAACTTCCTTGGGCAGCCTGCTGAAGTAAAGAATTTCTTCCTTATATCTAACCTAAATCTCCCTCTTTCAGTTTAAACCCATCAACCCCTTGTCCTATCGCTATGGTCCCTAATGAACAGTTCCTCTCCAGCATCCTTGTAGCCCCCTTCAGACCCTGGAAGCTGCTCTGAGGTCTCCACGCAGCTTCTCTTCTCCAGGCTGAACAGCCCCAGTGTTCTCAGCCTGTCTCCATATGGGAGCTGCTCCAGCCCCTGAGCATCCTTGTGGCCTCCCCTGGACTCCTTTACTGAAGGAGTTCTTTACTAAAGGCCAGCTCCGAGACCCTTCTTCTCTCCTCCTTCTTTACTGAAGAGCAGAACACGCCTTGGCTTCTGTGAAGCTCGGATTTTACCCATTCTTACAATTCATGTACTTATTGTTTCAACTGTTTCCTCCATATTTTGTGATCATTTTAGCTCTTTCTTGGAAGGCCTCCAGGTGTAGATGGCTTTTGCATCCCCAGCAGTGCCCCAGCTCACACACTGCATTAGCAGTGTTATAGATGTGAAGCCCTTCTGAGATACTGTGTGGGACGCAACCACGCTTTACAATGGTTATTTTAATGTCACTGCTTTAAGACCTCACGATATCTGGGGCATTATTGCTTAAATGAAAGCTCTTTCATGTGCGACATACTGCAGCCAATGATACAGAGAAACAGAAAACATACATGAGGCCAGAGGCCCTGTCACTATGTCGATTCACTCTGCAGTTTATAGTTCAGACCACACGACTGCAGTAACTTTGTATAGCATTCACAATAAGAAAGCACCCCAGTTAACTCTTATTAGGAAAACTTAATGCAGCTTCCTGAAGTTTTTCATCTTGATTTCTCCTTACACCTGAAGCAAAAACTGAGTAACTACAATAGGAAGGGGGGCAGGCCTCTATTTTTAACAATCCCATCAGCTGTACCAAGTATTCATTAATACTACTGCATCCTAAACAGAATAGGAAAAGGGTATCTCAAACTGCTGACTGCTGGGAGCAGGGATTCTGGAATCACAGTAGTTCACCAATGACACTGGAGAAGTTTCTTAAAAGTCAAGAGGAAGGAGGAACATGTTTTAATGACCAATGTGAAGTCACTAGATCTGTGAGCAGACAAAAATAACCAAGATGATGCTGGGAATCAAATGGAAAGGGAAAAAGGGACAAATTCTTGTACAGGAAAGACAGCAACAATCTCCACAAGCTGCTTTAAAATGAAAACTTGTATTACAGAACTTGAGCATCTTTTTTTTCCACAGTTGCTCCTAAAAAAAAAAATACAACGGGAACAGCCAATTTTTGCAAGGCTTTAGATTATTATTAATCGTAACAGCAGCCAAAGGAAGCTGAGAAAAGATTTGTCCAGGCACAGTGGACCTTTTCTCAAGATTGCTCTGAAGGATACTTGAAGGCCTTCATCTTTGTCATGCTAAAAAGGAAGCCCTGGAAGAATCATGATTATCCTTCCCTGTAAGCATAAAGAAGGCCATAATAATTTCCAAGGAATGGCAAAGTGAGACTGTTTTAGTCTGTGGGAAGAACTCTAGAGTACTAAACAGAAAGTTATTTTAGTAGTTTTCAGCTTCAGAGGTACAATTCAAAATGAGGCCATTAATTCATATCCAGTTTTCAAGTTACTTAGGAAATAAGCTAAGCTTAAAAAAACCCCACAACCCAAGACCAAACTGGCCAGCATGTGGCACGCAACATCAAGGGGATTCTTCATGTCTACACTGAGATGGAACTTTATCAATTTAGTTTGAGTAGAAAAAAAAAAAAAGTTACTTTAAGATCAGAAAACATTTAAATATGACAAGGAAATAGGTCAGTTTAAGGCAGGTAACTGAAAGTGACCATTTACAGTCAGCAATTCTATGGCTAATGTACTGAAAGAGAATGTGGTGGGTGTCGTCAATACCACAGCCACGAAATGAAAGACAATGACTTATTCTTTTGACTGGCTGTGTTCTTCAAATGCAGCAGACAAGCATTTTGCTTAATGAATTATATTACTTATTCATTTGAGTCTTAGTGTGACTTTCCAGATAAGTGCCTTTAATGAGGAATGGAGACCGAAGTTGTTAAAATGAGGCTTATGTGGATGATTTACAAACCAATTAGAGAGGTTTGAAATCCCACATGTCAAAGGTCAAAGCAATCCAGTTTCCTTAAACAAGTATTCATGTAACCTAAGATTTCTTTTGAGGAGTTTGTTGTTTTACACCGGCCTCTCCAGGAGCTGCACTGTAAGAAACCCACCATCTAAACAGTGGGTTTTAACTATTACACATCGGTCAGCTTGTTTGAAGGGATTTAAAAAGAATCTATCTATTAAACAAAATCTGGTCAGCAGGAGGTTATTTTTCCTCTCAATTACTGATTTTAAGGACTGTAGTTAAGTACGTAAGGAGTACACAATACCCCTTCCCTCATTCCTTTATGAATTGTATTACAATGGGCCTTGATTAATTGGAAAGAACAGAACCAAATCTTGTTACCTGCTTGGCAAATGCATCCCTCAATCAAAATTAACTCAGCCCAAAACAGAAACTCTGTGGCACTTTTCAATGGAGCTACCTATTCATGAAGAACAGCCTAATGCAAACGGATTTATTACTAAATTATTAGCAACTCTTTTGGAGAACCACTCAACTGTGTCTGGCTTCAGAATGTGCTCAAAACACCAAGAACTGGTGCGGAAGCAATCAAATAGATAAACTTAGAGAAGTCTCGAAAAAACCACCACAGTGGAATTTGTTCTTTTTCCCATTTATCCAGAAAAGTCTAATGGTCTAATGTCTCAGCACAGCGACATTTGTACCAACTGATCTGTGTGCTAGGCCACACTTGTGTAAGTCACACAATAAATCCTGTAAACACTAAGAAGAGAAACACTGGTATTTCCCAACTAAACTATGGATAAATCTGTTGTAAAAATGTAACACGAGCTCAGGAGCAACATTACACAAAATCCTGAAAGTCACAGCAGAAACCTGAGATTTTGGCAGTTTTATCAAAATGTCCTAAATTACTCGGTGTGCATCACTAGTCCTCACCTCTTACTCACCGTGTGTACTTGTGTGTCCTAAAGAAAAGTAGACAACTTTTTTGTCCAACAATACATTAACCCAAAAGTGATCAGGTATTATCAAATTAAATATCATAAATAAAAAGTATTTACAGTATTTTCTAATTATTAGACAACAAAATAACCAATTCAATTGTGCAACGAACTTAAAGACACCCAACATCAAAAGTGTGAAGCGTTACTTAAATCTTCACGTACTGATTTTACAAAAACCTATTAAAATATTTAAAAATTTCCATTTCATCTATTTTAAACAAAGAAATTGCAAAAATGTTTCCGACTATTCAGAGTTCTCAATTACACAGGCACTTCACATGTAAACAATCTACAGTACAACTGAAAAAAAGTATTTGGCACCAACCTAGAAGACTGGAAAAAACTCAATAAAATGTGTCCTTTTCCCATTGGATACTGCTTTGTGTAATCACCAGACACTCAGACTAAATACTGGCAATGTTAGAAGTGTCTAAGTTACAATGAGGAGTGCAAAAAATAAAGAACACAAAGATGAAGCTTTCGGAGGGAGTGGAAGTGGGTTACAAGTGATCAGCCGCTCGCATTTCTGCCATCGCACCAGCGCTACATTTTTGTCTTACCTTGAAATCAAATGATTGACTTGCAAGATTAAAGTGAAGGGAGTGTGCTTTGTACTTGTAAAAGAATTCAAACAACGTTTTCAATGAGAGAAAAAGAAATCCAGCATTTAACTGTAACACTGTGAGGTGTTAAATGGCAGCTTTTAACTGAAATTAACCGGGAAGAGAACCTGATGCTACCATATCTCTTTGTGCATCCAATTACAAAAGTAAAGAAGAATAATTATGGTCTTTTAACTGCCAGCTGACTCCAAGGTTGTCACCTACAACTCCAAAGTAAGGCTCTCTACAGCATCTGGACAGATAGTAGTTTTTGATGGCTTGGGTGTTCCCGTGTAGGAAGCTGAACTGCCTCAGAGGGATCCAAACAGGCAGATCGGATGGAAGGTTGTCTGGCTCCCAAGCAGTCGTGTCACATGGAGGAAAGCTGAGGTACTTTCAACGTAGGCAATTCAAGCAGAGCTTGAACTGTGAGGCCAACCTTCACCAGCCCCCTTTCCTCCAGGATGTGATGAGGCAAGCAAAGTCTCTCCTGTAAAACAAAGCGGTACATGTATCAAGCTTCATTCTTTTTTTCTCCAAGGCAGGTTCTCTAAAGGCCCACATACATCACACTGAGACACCTACATAGAAAACGTCTTTGGCCTTAAATTTCACATGTGGTTCTTTACAGTAACAGAATGGCTACAAACTTATTAATTCTATCCAAGATCTGTTTAAAGTGTTAAACTATGACAACATCAGAAGAGATATAAGACTGCTAATTTCATAAAGCCAAAGACTGTTTGTTTCCATAAGCAGAGCCAGAATAACAGCTGATGGGCACTGTTGGCTCAGTGCCTTACTTCCCCCTCACCTTGTTTTATAGGCTTATTACCAAATTTTCCCTTGGGAGAACTTGGAAGTGCTGACAGACTGGGTAATGAGCCATTCCCCAAGCAAGTCATCTTTCAGTTTGAAATTCCAGCACAAGCTGGACAACTTTTCCAAGTGCTAGCTGCTGTTATTGTGATTCAGAAGATACATCTTAGCATCTCTATCTTCTGAATTGCCTGTGGCTCCATGCTAGACAAAAGCTGTGGCAGAGCAGTACCCCAGGCTTCTCAGACTTCACTAAAACAGATCAAGGGAGGTTTTTTTGTCTCTCCCAATATGCAGGAAACGGTTTGAACTTGAGGGTTTTCCCCCCTCATACAGGGAAGTAAAAGGATAAACTTGGGCAATAGAAGCATGAATAATGGGCTGCAACTACAGCTCTGCTGAGGATGACAGCCAAGCAGTTCTGTAATTGCAGGATTCTTCTAGGCAGACACTGAAATTCACCAAGTGAGTTGCTAAACTCAAGGCTTTCAAATATTACAACATTACCCTCTCTCATCAGTTCCTCTGTTTAGATAATTTCCAAGGAGGTCAGTATTATTTTTACTGTAAGAAACAGACTAGAAACCCATCAAGTAGCTTCCTCAAGTTCATTCCACAGGCTAGAAATGGGACTTTCCATACCTTCAAGTTCTGGTTGGTTTTATAGTCACTACTGCTAACTGAATTAAGCCATCCAAACCCCTCCAACTTCAGTATTTGCTGACATATTTGTGGCTATTAATAAGTCAATAAAGCAATCAGTATACCTGTGATACGCCCAGCTTTTTACAAGCGTCAAGAAAGTTCTCAACATTTCTTCGGCACTTTGCCATACTGAGTTTAGGCTGTAAAGACAGGATGGCAGATCATCAGACAGTCATTCCTGATGCAAATACAGTTACAGCTGCTAAAACACAAGTTTTGTGAAGACTCACTATGTGAAATGAGCTCTTAAAGAAAACTTCTGAGCACTGTTTAGTGCTTCCTGCAGAAAAACTGAAGTGAGGAATGTAGCCAGTTCACCTGGTCAACATGATTCATGATGCTTTAGTATTGAACTTCAAAAGCTTGTTTTCAGATAAGATGCAACAGAAGTGAGATAAACCACCTACCACTGCTGGCGATGGTACATGGATGCTGGCAACAGAACGTGGCCTTATGTGATTGGCTAAATGGCAAAGAACTACTCCATCCATCAACGCCGCTCCAATGTCATCTGGCAAGATTACTTTTAACCTGGATTCAAGATTCTGTTAAAAAGTCCATAAATAAGTTACTTTCAACATGAGCTAATTTTTTGATTTTAAAGCATTCGGTTTCAAAGTGGTATTTTAATACTAAAGTGAAGTAAATGGAGTCAACTCACACTTTACTTCGTACAAATATCTTTTTAGCATAAACCTTATATTCCCTTTGCTTGCCTGCTTGGTTTGTTGGTTTTTTAAATGACACAGCCACATACATTGAGAAAGACATTGAGCCAACAACTACCACAATATACAGCTCTCAAAGCCATTCCATGAACTCACTACTCAGAATAGGAAAGCACAGAATTTAAGGACAGAAATGTCAGGCTGAATAGCTCACTGGCTGGTAGTGTGCAGAATTTATGGGGTGAAATCATGCACAACTTTACTAGAAGGAGAGAAAGAATAAAAGACAGGAACACAACCACTTTGGGTATGGCTGTTTCACTTGTGCAGGTGACGGTGAAACAGCTGAGAAAAGGGTGGCCAAGAAGCACCAACATTTGTGCTGCAAAACAGAGAAGTGGGGACTGATTTTTCCTACCCCAGCAACAAGCCTTCACTGCTCAGGCAGTGAACCAGACACGACAGAAACAGCCTTCAGAGAAGTCACACCCCAAACTCCTCCTGCCCTGGACAGCAGAGCTTATCTGATTTATAGTTAACTGTAACTGTTCCGTATCTTGAGAACTGGATAGAAAATAACTTACTGGAAGTCTGAAATTTAGATCCCATTCAGTATTGTACAACTTGCAGCAACTTTCTACACTCAAAAAGCATTTCACTAAGTCAGAAGACTATGACCATCTTTCTTCAAATCTCAGGTCAAAGAGCAGCAAACGCGAGCAGACTTCTTGTCTCTCTCCCTAGGAAAATCCAAAACCTCATAAACCTAAAAATTAAGGATTTTCATTCCACTGCATTTTTCAGCTAAAACACATTTAGTTCCTGGTTGGTGTTTTAGGTGAATCAAAACCAGTGCCAATGTAGCCTGTGACATGAAATTTCTTGAGAAGAACTATCACTACAGAGATGCCCTTGTACAACTGTAATGATTTGCAGGTCTTTGTTACAAAGGTTTAAGCTGTGGTTATAAAGGCTTAAATTAAATGCACTGCACCCATACAGTACCTAATGGTACTTACATTGCGAAGCTGTCTTATTTGTTCCCTTTCTTCCCTCAAATGTTCCATTTTCCTCCTCATTGTAAATCCAGGATCCACAGCTCCATAGTCCTGGCGCGATGCACGGCTGAAAGCTGTTGAGCATTAGTGAAGTTAGTTTTCAGAATTCAGATTTAAAACATGTAATGGCTAAAAAAAGGGACAGAGTTCCCTAATACAACTTACACTGAGAGATTTAAAATATACATATATATATACACACAGACACGTTAGGTGTGCATATGCAGAGATACAGTGATTGCTTCCTAAAGAATTTATCTGAAAGTATGCAGCACCTCACCCAGAAGTTCAGAGTTCTTTAAAAAGGAGGTGTGTTCAATAATTACATTCCCTTTACATTCTTCATGGGCAGAAAGCCTTCAAATGACAAACCTATTATTTTATAGACCAAATAAAACCTCTTCTGTAGCAGCACCATGGTGTTCTTCAGCACTGGACCACACAGCTTTGAGAAAAAACTATAATACTTACACCTCTAGAACCTTCTATATTGTTTCTAACAGCTTGGATTTTAGCGAAAGATCTAACAATCAAAAGTAAGAAAAATTTTATAGGTGCTCTTGAAACCACTGCTCTGAATCTATACTTTTTGAGTGCGTGTAGGCTGTATACAGAAAAATACAAAGGTGTGTTACTGACAGGACCAATGGAAGCATCCAAAACCACAAAGATTTTGCCTTGTAACTAAGAACCAAACTGTGAGCTGGCAGGGGTCCTACGAAGCCAATACCACATGGACAGAAGATGGGCTGAGAAGTCCTAACAAGCCTGCTTCCTCCTACCAAACCTGCATCTTCCTGCAGCCACAACTCAGAAGCCTCTAGATGATCCCAGCCAGGCATGTCCTGGGACACCAACTACCCTGGCTACCTCTGGCACTGAAGTTTCATACAACTGCTTACAAAGCTCAAGGGACTTCAAGGGCCCTGAAGAAGCCCTTTGCATCACCTCAGCCAGGCACACTCTGCTGCTGAGGGCTCACAGGCTCCTAGTAAGATCATTTCATTGAATGAAATTAAACTGAGGAGTTGAGATCATTCTTTCTTAATGAATGTGCACAAAGACTGTTCCCTTAAAAACAGCCAAGAGCAGTATTAACAGGAGAAAGGATTGCACAGGGCTCTTCCAGTGGTCACACAGACACTTGCAAACAAAAGAATATGGTAACTGAAAGAAAGGTACTATATCTACCTAGATTTCAGAGGACTGAAGGTCTGCTTGAGACAATACAGCTCTCTTATGAGGGCACGTCAGAGTCTTGGAAGAGTCAGGGTGCAAAGCAGCACTAAGCCATGAAACTCCTGGCAAAGCTCTGCTCAAAGCACCCTTTCATAGGACAGACAAAAATCTACTTCTCTTGACCCTCCTGCCTCAGCCATCAGGTCTCAAGAAGGAGCTGTTGCCCTGTTCGTTGCCCTTGTTTTTGTGACTAAATATGCACAAGTGAGTGTGCTTGTAAGTGGCTGCCTTTGTCCTTGTCAGCTCCACAGTCATGATTAAGTACACAGAATGGATTGCTGCACTGGGGCATCTTCATAGCCATTCCCACTCCCACATCCTCCATCCTTACCATCCATGTCAGCCCACAAAGTGAACAACTGTTTCTATCATGCTATGGTAGAGAACTGCAGCTTACCTGACCTTGGTTTGAGACCAAATGGACCATGAGTGTTACTATCTGTCCTTTCATAATCCTGTTAAAAGAGATAAAGTCAGTTTTCTTCCATTCATTAAAAGAACTCACTTTTGTTCCATCAAGATAGCGCTTAAATTATTCTTGCATAAGAAAAATGTCCTTCTGCTTAAGTGTACTGCCCTCTTTTGAAGGGCACAGTATAAAAGAGGAATGAAAGTAAGCTCACTACATGGAGATAAAGTTACCTTAAGTGATGAAGAAAAGCAGCACCAGATTAACTAAAATCTACTCTAACCCATTTCAAACTACTGCAAACCATTCTGTGAACAGTGTTCTAAGCCAGCTGAAAGCAAATGCAAGTATCCTCCCAACACTTGGTATCAAAATATTTCTTAGGAAATGTTTACTTTCAATTACGAAGATCAGGTTTTTCTCATTTCACCATCTAAAACAAGATATGCACTCAGTGATTTGGTATGTACAGGAGATCTCATTGTTTCCACTCATTTCATCGTATCTGGGAGATGTTCTCATTCTGCTCCCTCAGGCTCCTTATTGACATAAGGGGGAAACATGAACAATCTCTGGTGTGCTTTGTCAGAGCTCAGCAGTGTGGTGCAGCCCCGTGGACACCCCTTCAAACAGGAAACAACCAGGGCACGAGGCTGCAAGGCTGCACCACAAAGGCAACAGCCTGAATCATCAATGATGAAACTCCCATCATTGATGGATGGGTTCCTTGTGATATATAAAATACAAACCCACAAGTTTCACTTTAAATCCTCTGGATGGCTAGTGCACAGGACACCTGCACAGTGTGCAAGTTTGGTTTCTGCTTTATTAGCTGTTTTCATTAGGAAAGATAATGGAGACAAACCAATGCACCTTTCCCCACACTGGTCAAAAAGAAGCAATCTAGGAGAGACCAGATAGTTGCAAAGAGAAACCGAGTTGTACTGGCTCTCTCTGGTTTCTATCTATTTTTGATTTTATGATGATGAAATATTTCTAATTGCAGTTTCAAAAGAAAAAGCTTTACATCTGTGTGGTGACAAGTAATGCACACAAAGAAATGTCTGTTGAATGAAAAACAAAACCACAAACTTGTACCTCAGACGACACAGGAGACTGTGGGGACACATTAGTATTATCACTGTCTTGCTAAAAAGAAATCAAAGAGATGAAATTATAAAAATGAAGATTATGATTTCACAAGAAACATGAAATTATGAAATACACAATACATGAGACATGCAACATTTGTCAAGTATGCAACAAACTGGCAGCAACTGAGTTTAAGAACATGCAAGTCAAGGAAACACTCTTCACTGCTTGTGTTGAGTACTACCTTCACATCACCTCTGCTTGACAGGTGAATTAACTTCCCTATCACCAAAGCAAGTAAATGTCCTACTTTTCTTGATGACCTTTTTTAAATGGAGTATAATTACTTGTTGCTGCTCTGGCTCTGGAATGCAGTTTGTTTGCACGCACCCCAGACAATGCTCCCCTGTTCTGTGACTCGTGTTTGGAAAAGACAAATGTAATAACGCATTTTCTTAAACGTTTTACACAGTTACAGTTTCTCACCTCATCATTTTCATTGCCACTTGAACTCTTTCTGGAAGACTTATACTGCAAAACACACATAATTATTACTTTAAAATGGAAGTATGGTTTTCATTTGAACTAAATGGCCTGACAGCACTCAGATGTGACTTATTACTGGTGAAGCTGCTGAGAAAAAAAACATGTTACAGAATCAAAGGAGCTAAAAAGAAACAAAACAGAACAGGAACATCTAGTTCCTAGGGCAGGCAAGATCTTATGTTGGTGAGCTGAAAGCATTTTAAAACTAGATACTTTTAAAATGTGAACTCTAGATATGAGACATATTGTGTTGGAAGGGACCTTAAAGCTCATCCAGTTCCAACCCCTGCCCCGGGCAGGGACACCTTCCACTAGAGCAGGTTGCTCCAAGCCCCTGTGTCCAACCTGGCCTTGAACACTGCCAGGGATGGGGCAGCCACAGCTTCTCTGGGCACCCTGTGCCAGGGCCTCAGCACCCTCACAGGGAAGAGCTTCTGCCTCAGAGCTCATCTCAGTCTCCCCTCTGGCAGGTTAAAGCCATTCCCCTTGGCCTGTCCCTACAGGCCCTTGTCCAAAGTCCCTCTCCAGGTTTCCTGGAGCCCCTTTAGGCCCTGGAGCTGCTCTAAGGTCTCCCCTTCAGGAGCCTTCTCTTCTCCAGGCTGCCCCAGCCCAGCGCCAGAGCAGAGGTGACAGAAATCTGTTTCACTCAGAAGTTTTTCCCTTTTTCTATCAAAGGCAAAATTAATTAAAGATAAAAAGAAAAAACAAACCCCAAACCACCAAACCCCTGGAAAGAGGACACGAGTCCATAAACTGCTCAGGAAGAAGATAAATAGCTTCTATAATGACAGGACTACCTCCGAGCTGTATGGCATGCTCTGTTCTATCCAGAACTTAATTCCTTTCGAGGTCCCCAGCATTTCATAAAGATGTTTGATGGCAAAGATTCAAGAAACTAGTTTCTTAAGTGACAAGTTTAATTTTACCTCAACTTCCCACTGCTGATAATTCTCCTACTTCTCTACCATGCCCCAAACCAAATTTTAACTGATGATGCTGTTAAGTTCCAATCTGTTTTACCACCAGCAGGCACTGACCTCTGGTGACCAGTGGAACGCACTACAGCAGCGAAGTAGTACAGAGAGATTTCCTCTCTAAAATGCAATCTAATGCACTGAGAACCCAAAGGCACAAACCATTCTCAGAACCACGCTGCACAAAATCTATTTCCCTTGCGCTACAACAAAAAAAAGCATAAAATCCCTCCAGTTGGATGGGGAAGGAGTAATGACTGAAGATTTGTTTCTGTCTTTACCAGAAGACAACTGTAAATTACTTTCATTTATTTAAAGCACTCTCACGTTACCTTAAATACAGAATATATATTATTTAACTCCAAAGAGCCAAATGAAAAAATACAGGTTACATAGAGAATTAAAAGTATGAGAATCTTTGAGGTTTTCTTACCTTTCCTTAATGATATAGGTTCTTCTACTCATTAAAAATAAAGTGCCCCCCACCCACATTCCCCCCCATTACCTTGAAATACTCTTTCCTGATCTGTTTACTTCTCCTTCTCTCTTCATTCTGCCAGATCACTGGCTGGGTTTCTGGCCAGTGCTGCTCATCCACTGAATCCTTCTGGTTTTCCAGGGGCTATAAATTCCCAAATATTTTTAAGTAAAAGGTAACTATTCCTTGTGGACATTAACATCAATTATTCTGTACTACACGACTACAACACGACAATTTAAGTATCTCTCTGCTGTTCTCATATAAAAGATCATACACATCAATTAGCTGTAAACGAAATCTCTCTTTCGAAGTATTGTATTATACAATGTGTTCTGAAGAGACAGCGAGAGCAGATTTAGTCTTATAACAATGAATATGTATGAATATGTCTATTTTATGAGAACTGAAAGCAGACAATCTGAAGGGACCATTTCATTAGTAGGCTAAAACTTCATTTCCAACTATTTCTTCCTATTAGAGTATCAGGCTTTTAAAGCAATTGTAAATACTTGATAGATTAAAAGGCAGTACCATACATCCTTAAACAAAAGGCCTCCGTTAAATACAAGCCAAATTATCTTCAAGCATAAGGTTCTTCAAAGGCTTTCTATTTTCCACCCCAATTCCACACATACAATAACTCTGTGTGTAAGCAACCATATGACTCTATAAGCATTTTCTGCCAGAAATACAAAAGCAAAAAGCAACAACAACAATCATTCAAATACAACGCCATCACATTTACAGTTGAGTATTTACCTGCCAGCTGTATGGGGACACTGGGGAATTCACTTCATCTGTTGAGACACTAAAAATGAAGATGAGGCATTATGAAATTTACTCCTTGTCTATTTAAAACTAAGTTATTTTAAAATATCACAAAAATGAACACTTAAAAAGCAGCTTCTCTGCAGCACTACAGGGGGTTTTGGCTACCTGTATAAAGGATGTCACAATGTGGCTAAAATGTAGGACCATTTGACTAAAATCTCAAATCCTATTTCACTCTCTCTTACCACATTCTAACAATAGAACTTCCACGCTACAGTTCTTGAGCCAGATAAAGCTTTTGCTTCAGGACGTTGATCTTTAGAGATTACTAATATATCTTCATTGCTTTGCTTCTCAAAGCAACCAAGGAAACATTGTGATCACAGCTGACAAGAGATCTATTATTAAACTTCTAGGAGGCTCACCTCCTTCCTTTCACTGTCAGCTCTATAGAGTAAAGTAGAAGCTTATACTAATAGGGAAAGGAAAAACGTTTTAAGATGGGACAGTGAAGCTGGAACATGAACTGCACGAGAGCCCTAACCATTCTATGATGAGAAGTTCTTGGGGAAAGAAAAATGTTTAGATTTACTGTCACTTAAATTTTTCTTCCTGAATTTGCCTGTGGAATTCACTTCTATCCCCTTTCCAGCACCATTTCATTCACATTCTGACCGCTGCCTTCGGAGCTGTGCAGTATGAGGCGGCTAACAGCTGGGGATTGAATGGAAGGACATAACACCATGAGCAATTAGAATAAATCCTGAAGGGAAAGCACCCCGCCATTTAGCTTCTCCTGCTCTGGATTCCTTTCCCTTCCTTTTTCTTTGTTTGCCTCAAACCAATAATGCTATTTTTTAAAGCTGTCAGGCACAAGAAAATTGAATCATATCCAACAGCCTGATAAGCAATGCAGTTGAGAACTGCAGGAACTGCTGCAGGAAGTACTTTAGCAGATATACATCTATTAACTACGACATGTTCTGTAAGTATAAATTCTTTAGAGATAGGACAGTCTTTCTACTCTCTTTGTATGTTCATCACGCAGTATGTGATTTGGGTTCCTGTGTGTCAGTACAGTAAACCAACAAATAACCTGCAACACCATATCCTGTGTGCACCCCTCAGAATTAAGGGGATGGGGAGATGGTTGGGAGTGGGTCCTTTTGTTTCATTTTTAAGCCTCAGAACTGTTTCTGTTTCATTAACAAAACAGGGAAAGGTAAATTTAACCCTTCCTGGATTACCCTGTGACATGAAGGCCTAACACAGCTGTACATTACAATAGGTGACAGCATCCCAAAGAACAGAAGCTGTATGTTAAGGAGTAAAGGACTGCCAAGTTCCACATGCAAAGGAATAATAGTTGCAGCATGGTTCATCTAACCACCAGCCATGTACGCAGCGGGCTCTCTAAAACCAGACACAGATGAGAGATGACAGCCAAAATAGGATGTATCACACTGAACTATCTGCACTGTGTCCTTTTCTGTTCCAGTAAAAGCTTTCCTCATGTGAACCTGTGCTGCAGAGAGCTGTTACCACCTGCAGTGCTCTCTAGCAACATTATGGCTTTTGTCTCCAAGATTCACAGCCAGACAGGGGTCTGGACACAAGCAGTTAAAGAGATTCTGCTGAAGGTATCCATTTCAGAAGACTGTGGGGCTGGCAAAAATCACAAAAGCCACCATTCAAATGGAGCTCTCACAGGAGGCTGCCAGTAAATGCTCCCTCTTCAGCTTAGAAAATAAAATAGATTATTTCTAGACCAAACTGATTAAAAGAACTCATCCAGGATTCCTTAAGGGAGGGAGGGCTGAAAACTTGCTAAGTTCTCTCACCCATGTACACAGAAACGGGAAGCGGTGAATTCCTAAGCGCCCAAAGAGAAGGCCCTGGGTATTTCTGTTTGTGGTTGGTTTGTGGTGGTGGGTTTCTGTTAATTCAAAGAAAGAGCACAGAAGTACATCTCCTGCAGAGCGTGGATTCCTGACACATCCTCCATGGGCAGTGAAGGCTTTGAACTCCCAGCAACTTGTCCAACAGCTCTGAAGAGCACAAAATGACTGCCAGGGAGGAAAGTGCAGATGCCTGAGCGCAGCTACAGTGCCACTTTGTGTGACACAGGGTCTAACCACCTGCACAGGACTGTTGCCTAGGGGAGCTATGACCTTCTGGACTGGAACTGCATGTCTAAAGATTCATCCACTGATGTTTTAGTCATCTGAATCACTGCCACAATCAGACCCATAATTAGGTTATGGATTACACCAGCTCTCCTAAAGGCTCCAAAGAACAGGATTTTACTACTATTTTTTCTAACCTGGAAGCAAGAAGCTCCGAACCAGATTATTTGTGCAGCTTCTGCTTGAGCTATGACAGAAGATGGCAGCAGTGACACAGAGTAAATACAAAAACTGATCAACTCCCGAAAGCTGTGATACATTTAAGTGTATCAGTACCATTTTTCAGATTCCACTGGCTGCTTTGGCCTGTTCCTTGTGCTTACTGAAACTGAATGATTTAGAAGCCTGGAAAGAAAGAGAGAGAGACATTTATCCAACAGCTTTGTAATTTACATGTATTCTAAGAAAAAAAACCGTTTACTTTCACTGCATAACATGTCCTGCGAAAAATAGTTTTGAAGATAAAGGAGGTATTTTCCATGACATTAGACTGTGTGTCCACATGAAATCCAAGCCCAATCCTGCTTCCACTGAAATAAACAACATTGCTTCCAGTTCTTGAAATATTTCAAGTTCTGAATGTTAAGTAAAACTTGATAATTCAAACCAAAACCTCTTCTTTTCCTCTCTAACTACATACTAGTTGAGGTGGTCTCACACCTGTATAAAGTTATGCTGCCTTCAACACAAAAGGCCCCACTGTTCACCAAAGTCGGATGACAGAAGATCATTAACCTAAAGCAGACAAGAAACCATACACAGACTGAGCACAAGAAGTCAGTCAACAGGAGCAGGTAAGAAGGTAGCAGAGTAAGAAACACTGCAAGTGCAAAGGAAATGCAGGGAAAAAGGAGGTGGAAAATGGAGAAACACATGCTAAGAACTAAGTGAAAAGTCTAATACAGAAATGAACCAACGGAAATTCCATGTTTCTAAATGGTTAACAGTGAAAAAAAGCCTAAACTCACATATAGATTCAGAACAACTGAAGAACACACATGAAGAAGATTATGAGTTATTATTATAGGTGTTTAAAGTGTTAAAGACAACAAAACCACTCAGTGTCACTTACAGTTAAATGGTTTCAAGTAAGTGTCATGTTGAACAGAAACTAGACTGAATAATTCTGAATTCTTGGAGGCAATATTACACGTTGACACTGACTTCATGCGCAGAACTGTGATCAAAGTATATTTACACTTTTAAACCAGAATCTATTCAATCAAAATAAGGAATAATACATAAATAACCCCAAACACTTTTGCCTGAGGGTCCAGACTCGAGGTACTGTATGTTAAAAAAACCGAAAAGCTGAAGAGGAAGCATGCCAAAGGTACAGGAAATTTTGCTTCTAGGTTTGGACTTACTTAAATGTTCTTTGGAGAGCTGCCTAATTAAATATTATCCTTACATAGTATTTCAGCTCAAAGAATAATAAATGCATTGCCATCTATTTTTGATAGCAAAATACCTCAGGCTAACTTAACCAACCCCTTTATTCTGGTTTTGTTCAAGAAATGGCCAAAACTGCTCCTTTTGTGGCCATTTTAACTGTGGCAACCTGAAGCTCTACAAACACTTTATACCTTGATGCACGTCCTGCCGCCCTTGTCCTCTGGAAGAGCTTTTCACTGAATGAAGTTCTATAGCTTAATGGCCTTCGTCTGTATTCACAGTTCATGTACACCAAAGCCACAGACGGAAGAAGGAAGCGGGACAGGTTGACGGGAGAGGACAGGGAAGTCATTAGCAGAGCAAGCAAAAAGAAAAGAGACTGCATAATATTAAAAGCAAACCAAACCAAACCACACTGAACGGACAGAAACAGGATTAGTAAGAAGTTATTTCATGATGCTCACTTCTGTTTACTCAGACTGAACACATTTTCCACACGCACAGAAGTAGCTTCACTAAATTCAAAGCGTTATTCTTATTGCTGTTTGCGGCAAGAAGTTACAAATTCACAAAGCCAGGGATGCAGAATCAGCGATCAGTTTTGTAGCACAGCTGATTTTGCCCTAATGTACTTAGAGACACATAAGCAAACTTCAAACATGAATGCTAAACAGAGAAGTAAAACTTAAGACTGCACGTCTGAATAATTCAAGAGCAAAGCAGAACTATTAGCAAGATCACTGCATTACGATACAACTACGATGAGTAAAAGTTAAGCTGCAGTTCTTCAGAAGAGGAGTGGGTTGGTATTTCAAATTATTAGATAACCAGGAAATAGTAAAACTAATCAAACACGTGCAATATAAATAACCATCATATAAAACCTAACAGAAGAAAACACACTTTTTCTCTTTTGATTGAGAAATTGAGAAAATTTGGCATTCTTAGTCTTTTTTGCAATACTTCTTGGTAATAAGAACATATTAAGATTTCATTCTTATTTTTCCCTTCCCAATGTGAACAACCGATTCTTAAATACACTGCATGGAGTTATAAGTAAAACCTATTTTATCCCCCTGCTGTTATTATTAACTCACATAATTTTTAAAGCTGTGCAATTCACAGTATCAGGATATAAACCTCTCTAAAGGCTTCATGTGCATTTCAACTACTGCCCAAGAAAACCAGCAGTACAGAACCTCCTCCCCTGGACAAAGTCATTTTAACAATAATCTGCTTAGGTGAGCATTAACCATGCCTACTTAATACACTGCTTTGGAAGAAAAAAGAAGGTATGAGAAATGTACACACATCAAACCAGGAAATCAAGAGACTTTCACATTCATCTCTTCCTCTCCATAGGAGGTATATCCCTGCTTCTCTAGACAACAGGTTTACGACAAGAAACACAGGACAGATATCTTGAAAGCATCTACCACTGTAAGAGCTGGGCAAAACAGTTCTCAAAATGATGAGGTGTCCAGAGCTTTTGGGTCTAAGGCAGGTTAAAGAATAAATTCATTGTACCACAAGGTACCCTAATACTGGAATACCTGTGTTTTTGTTCTTGCTGCAGTAACTGAGCTGCTATTTTTCTCAAGTCAGTCACTTCTTTGAGTTCATCATCATCTTCAGCCAGCAGCTGTTCTTTCTGCAGTCTGAAACATGAAACATCAGTGACTTGCCTGACTTCACTAAAGCCAGACTCAGAAATGGCTGCATTATTGGACAACTTAGAACCACTTCCTGTAAGCTTATTTTCTGTCCAAGAAGGAGCACTCTGTGTTCTCTATGAGATTCCTTTCCACCAGATGCAACGAGCTTAAAACAGAATCACAGAACCATGAGGTTGGAAGTGCCCTCTGGAGAACATCAGGTCCAACCCCCCTGCCAAGGAAGGGCCACCCAGAGCAGGTTACACAGGAACTTGTTCAGGTGGGTTTGGGATGTCTCCAGAGAGGGAGACTCCACAACCCCCCTGAGCAGCCTGTGCCAGGGCTCTGCCACCCACAACGGAAAGAAAATCTTCCTCATGTTGAGGTGAAACTTGTGTTTTAGTCTACGGCCATTGCTCCTTGTCCTTGCGCTGGGCACCACTGAGAAGAGTCTGGCACCGTCCCCGTGGCCTTTGAGATACTGATCTGCATTGATGAGATCCCCTCTCAGGCTGCTCTCCTCTAGACTCAACAGGCCCAGCTCTTGCAGTCTCTCCTCATAACAGAGATGCTCCAGACCCCGGAGCATCCTTGTGGCCCTCCCCTGGGCCCTCTCCAGTAGCTGCTGGTCTTTCTTGTACCGAGGAGCCCAGAACTGGACACAGGACTCCAGATGTGGCCTCAACAGGGTCAGTAGAGGGGGAGGATCAGCTTCCTCGACCTGCTGCCACACTCCCGATGCACCCCAGGATACTCTTGGCCCAAACAAAAACAAAAACCAAAACCACCCTCACCCCCCACTGCCAGTAAAAGCTTCCCCAAAGAAGATCAAGAAGATTTACCTTTTCTCATCACCCCAGTCCTCATTCTGTTCTATTTTCTGAGATTTCTCAGGCTGTTTTCCCCGTTCCTTGCACAGAATGAAAAAAAAAATGACTTGAATTCAAAGAAAAGCAAGGCTACTGAACAGTGTTTCTCGTCACACTATGCTACCTTGATATAAGACAGCAGTGGTCCAGTGTGTACATCTCCTTGCTCAGGAACAGCTCCCTCTTCGGCATTGGGATCAATGTAGTCGTACACCTCCTGGTCTAGTGAGGATTGATGAAGAATGGAAAGATGATATTAAACAGCTCTCTCAACCAACTTTTATTCCTCAGAGACATAATCACTCATGAAGAAGGTCAGATAAAACAATGAAATCCTGTCTCCTTCAGCTAGAAATAATCTTTCTTTCTTTCTGGCCTTGTCTCTGTGATTATTACATTGTTTTCTGGACGGATGAAAACACGGCGCCAACACGTGATCCTATCCTTTGGTGCAATGTTCTTGTATTACATTACCAAAACAGAAGTATTTCTGTTATCTAAACTGACAGATGTACAACAGATATTACCTTTCTGTGTATCGAGTTTACTTCCCATTACATGATTATCATTCTTTAATGTCTGTTCCCTCGTTGATTCCGATACCTGGGAGTGGAGGCTGATTGTATCATCATCCGATGGCTGCAAAGACAGTCACATTTAATACAGATCTTACAAATAAATGCCAACATTACATCATTTGCTAAGAACTCACCAATTCTAGTGCAACTGACCCCACCAGGAGTCAGAGCTCCCAGGATGAACAAGTCAGGTGAGGTGTCTTTGTGGGTGGCTTTTTTGGGAGGAGGTGGGAAGGGGCTTTAAAAGAATCATAGTTTAGGGAGTGACAGACAACTATTCAGTACATAATCTAATACTGAAACACAGTACTTTGAACAAAGAGGTCCAGCCCAGCCCTGCTCAGTGGACTAAGGAAAATCCTTGGGTACTGTCTTACCTACAGGCTCCAACTACTTTGACCCTTGTTATGCAAAGGGAGGAGAAAGAGAGGAAACAAACCAGCCAAAATTACACAAATTCAATATTAAAAACCACTCACTTCTGTTGTGGACAACCTTTTATCCCCATTATCGCTGCCGATGCCAGAGTCTGGTCCATGATTTTTATTGGGATAAAAGTCCTCCATGCTACATGAAGAAAAAAAACCACACATAAACCCAAAGAATGAAAGACACTGTAGTTCAAAAGAAAATAGATATCCTTTAATAACAATGTTCTCTGTACTCATGGACTGCAGCCAATACAATTTTTGCACAATGCCCCATGAGCAGAGAATAAAAGCGAATGGCTTTAAACCTGCCAGAGGGGAGACTGAGATGAGCTCTGAGGCAGAAGCTCTTCCCTGTGAGGGTGCTGAGGCGCTGGCACAGGGTGCCCAGAGAAGCTGTGGCTGCCCCATCCCTGGCAGTGTTCAAGGCCAGGTTGGACACAGGGGCTTGGAGCAACCTGCTCTAGTGGAAGGTGTCCCTGCCCAGGGCAGGGGTTGGAACTGGATGAGCTTTAAGGTCCCTTCCAACACAAACCAGGCTGGGATTCTATGATTCAGAAGCCATGTACAGACACTATGGACTAATTCCCTATGGCGCAGTTGCCCAAGATCAAGACCATGGACCGACTCTGATGGTTCAGATGGTTCTGTGTAGGCCTTCTTCACAACTTCCATCTTTCCTTCAGCTTTGAACACAGAGAGGCACAAGTTGCCTATTTTCTTAAAATGTCATGTGAAAGCAAAGTGTTGTTCCCTATGGTTTCCAACAGCAAACCAAACTGACAGAGAACCCAAGGGCACACCCACTGCACTACCCAAGATGTACTCAACACAGAAGGCAAACAAAACATTCCTAACTTTTTGACATCATCTAATCCAATAAAAAAAATCCATGGTATTTCACTGACGTTTAAGCCCGTTTCCCTTAATATATATATATGTGGGAGGCAGACTTTCCATCCACCACACTAACTCTATATTCAGAACATTCATGAGAACTTCTCATCTGGTTTTGCCATAATCTGTTTGGGAAATAAAGAGCTGAGATTTCCAACCAATAAATGGAAAATACACCTTTGTTCTGATTGCAAGTCTTCAGCAAGTACTTTAGCAAATTTCAGAGCAATTCAGACAAGCCAATAAAGCTTCCAGTAACACATATGGAATTTATCCACATATGGATAAATACTATGACTCCTAAATAAAGAAGAGTTGAAGTACTGAAATTACAGCTATTATCTGTAATAAACAGATCACTCCATAGCAAATGCTGCAGTGAAATAAAACAAACACAGCACCACTCACCTGTCTGTCAGTGGCTGGGAGGGGATTCGTTTACCTAATGATGGAAGATCCAAAGAATCTGGTTTTTTATCTATTCTGAGGCACGCCTGGATGCTGAGGAATTTAAATATATGTACTTTACCCTTTAAACAGATCTGTTGGGAAACAAACGAACAAGAAAGAGATGTTAATTATACAGCATGTCTTTGAAACTGCACCCCAGCAAATACGTCCTACACTGACTTTGTACCCACAACATCCCACAGGGAGAAATAAAGCTAAAAAAATGAAAACCTGATTGCTCTAACTTAGAACAGCTTCTTCTTTCTTAAGCTCCTACTGCAAATTTCTGAGCTTGAATGCTTTAATACTAACCTGTGCTGGTGGTATCTGCATTGGATTGTTATCCAAAACTATAACTTGTAAGTGCCGTAACTTTCTGTAACAAATTGGGATTTCTGTAATTTTATTACAAGAAAAATCCAGCTTTACCAAGGGAAGGTCTCCTAATTCTGCATTGGGGGAGACAAACAGAAACACAATCAGATACCTTCTTAACACTAATTTACCTACATCAAAGAAATGAAGAGGAGCAGCTTACCATCTGGCAACATATGGAGATTATTTCTTCTTATGTTTAATTCTCTAAGTGACTGCAGTTTTCCTATCTGCTGGGGAAGAACCTGCAGCTCATTGCAGCTAATATCCTGAGAAAGACAGTAATAAATTAACACAACATCTTAAATGAAATTAAACAAAGGAAAACTGTTATTAAAACTACTACAAAGCATACTGTAAAGCCCCCAGATCTTATATCTTTCTTGTTTGTTCCACAAAGGGAAAGTAGTACCACAACACATATTGTCGGTCTTCAGTATTTAGTCATTCAAGTTTCAAGAACCCAATTCAAACAGTTAAACCAGTGAGTGATGAAAGTCTGGTCTTGAGATTAAAGCTGTAGCCCAGGATTCCGGAGTTCCTGGTGCAGCTCCCATGCCAGTGAAGAGCTCCCTGTGCCACAGCTGGCAGATGGTTTGCATTGTGCTCCTCCTGTGAAGATTCTTTTTCCTGAAAACACCTTGAACCAACCCGTGCGACTGAAGATTGACAAAGAGCAACAGCAGGCTCACCAACTATCTGACAAGCACTAGATGGTGACAGAGCTGCACCAAATGAACACAGACTACAGCTATTTCTGAGCCTAATTTAACATCTATTTATGTAGTCCAGACTGAGTCAACAGTCACAGTGATGTAAGACCATCTCTAACCTCTTTTTATTTTCCATTCAATGAAATTTGCTTCAGAGGCTAGCTTCCTAGACAAGATAACAATGGTAGAGATGATTTTAAGGCAAGCTGAGCCAGTACCTAGAAGCCAGGCCCTAATCTAGCCTCCTCCTCCACTACATGCTCCCAGGGCTTCAGCTCAGGCACTGCTCACCTGCTTTTGGCAACCATGGTATCTGCACATAGGTGGATGTCGCAAAGTCCAGGGGCTTGGGATCAACTGCTTCTCTGTCCAGGTCAAAGTTTCAGATGGGATTCCCTCCCTTAAAGCATCTTTCTAGCACATAGCTTAGATGTCACCTTTTAAAGTGTATATTACTCATGTTCTAAACAGGTATAAAACAGGTCCTGGAATGAAACTCTCTAGTAGGCCTTTAATCTGTGTCATCAAACACAAATTCTAGGTTTGACAATTCTGGAAAATAAGCCAAAAATACCACCACTGCATTCTGAAAACATTTACTTCCTTTAAAACTAGCATTGGTCCCTTGAAATCCTCTGACAGTGGAGGAAGCACAAAGAAGGTGCTGAGGCGCTGGCACAGACTTTTCCCAGAGAAGCTGTGGCTGCCCCATCCCTGGCAGTGTTCAAGGCCAGGTTGGACACAGGGGCTCGGAGCAACCTGCTCTAGTGGAAGGTGTCCCTGCCCGTGGCAGGGGGTTGGAACTGGATGAGCTTTAAGGTCCCTTCCAACACAAATCAGACTGTGGTTCTATGATAATATCTGATACTGCTTGTAAATTAGGTCATGTTAAATGAAATCTCCAGGGCATACACAGTTACCCCAGAAACAGGATGGAGACTGCTTGTAATGACCAAAGAAGTACACATAAATACGAAATCAGGCACAGTGCAAGCACCAGGTTGGTGAATAATTGTGCAGAGTTCTCCAAAACATGAGCTTAACACAAAGTAACGATCAGAAAAGCCCAGAATAGGAAGAAATATAGAGAAAGTAATGGAGGACAAAGCACAAATTTAGTATGTCATAGGATAAAATCAGTTTGTACAGACACCTAAACTGTGAATATCACACATCCTTCTAGTCACCCCAACCAACATAAAGGAACAGCAGAAGGGGGATGGGACACGACAAAAAACCAGGACCATGACAGCAATGACTGAATGGCATAACTTGTGTAAGAGTACAGAGCGAAGGGAGATGAACTCTGCAGCTGGAAAGAAGATTCCTGATAACATACCAAAAATGAATAGAATGATGATTACTCTAAAGAAGGTAAACAGGAAAATCCACCCTTTTTAACATACAAGTGAGGGACTCCAGTAAAACTGTGCTTCAGATTCTCTCACTTAGTGAACCCAACATACTGGTTTGTGTTTAACCCCATTTTTGAAACCCTACAGCACAGTACACCTGGAATTTCAGCTCCAACACTAAGAAAAAGCAGGAACTGAATTTAAATGTTGAAGTTCTGTATTTACAAGATTATTAATTTATCTTTTATTACAAGGTGAACAAACTGCTTCTCATTTAAGGTTACTCAGCACAATGGTTCACAATTGTACTTACCAACTCCATGAGATCTCTTAACTTTCCAATTTCTTCTGGAATGGAGACCAGCTTGTTGTTACTGACAACCAGAACTTTCAGGGGAAGATCAAACAGGTATTTTGGCAACGTTGATAAAAGATTTCGACTTGAAAGTAAGAAAAATGAAGACACAAGGCTAGGTTAGAATCTCTGTATGCATGATGTGGAGTCTGAAACGCTCATCGTACAACTTTCCTCCTAGTCACAAGATATTCTCCCCCTATTCAATTTCATTTAACTTTAAGCTACAACCTCCATCATGAATTCCTTACCAGATAAAACCTCTCTCAGATATGTGAATTTTAGGTCCTCATCTTGCTGAATATGTACTAGAACTGAATCCAACACTAAAATGTACAGAGAAATGTGTTAAAAGGAATAATGTTTGATGTCTGCTGTTACGCTGCTTTCCCATACCTTCAGAAGGAGCACCTGATCCAACACTCTACCAATATAAAGTTATGTTCTCAGCAAACCAGAACCCAAGACAAGGCCACTGCTTCTCCGGCCATGTGGTCACATCACTCTCAAGCCACCACAAAAAGCCCTCAACATCTATTTATTACTTTGCTCGAGCAATAGTCTGAAAGGTCAGTTTCAATACAAATAAAATCCATGTGTCATTTTCCACCTGCATGTACATATGTCTGCTTTGCACACAAGAAATATACACTTACTGACACTCTGATTTACATCCAGACTGGAAAAACTACCAACTGCAGACTGCCACTGCCAGAAATACAGACAATTCTTCTAATAAGCTACTTGGACACTTAAAAAAGCCATTGGAAAACCAGCTTGTCCAGGTGTGGTATGAAAGCCATTCCTTTCAGACATAAAAGTAAATAAATAAATCAGTAAACACTGTTGCTTTAAGTAGAACTGTGGAGAGTCAGTTCTAGTTTGAAGAGAAAAAAGCCATAAAACCCCCCATCCAAGTGCTGACATCTGCGTTCACACTATATTAAGAAACCCCCCAAAGATGTACTGGTTTATATTTTTCAGAGCCCTGTTTTTATATGTAAAAGCTTTTTACATTATTCTTCTCCATGACTACAGCTTAGAGAGCTGCAAAGCCAACAAAAATAAATTCATGTCTTGCAATGTTTCAGCTTCAAAGAAGTGCTGCAAGTTTAACAGCATCAAAAGAAAGTAATTGGAAGCCGGGTAGAGCTCTGTATTTATTCTGTTCATTCTAAGTGAACAATGCAAACAAGTTCTGGGTGTAGGTATGTGGCAAGTCTCTTTGTACATTGTATTTCAGGCAGATATGACAGGCTTTTTTGGTTAGAGAGTATGAGAAGCAAACCTATAAACTTTTTCATGATTGATTATGAAATGGAGGCAATGGAACAGTCATTCTCTGCGTTGCTTCAGCTTCCTCTGGGCTTTTGCTGGTTCAGGGGGGTTGGTTTTTAAAGAGCTGCCTGCTTGACTATGCATTGCACAATACACTTCTTCAGTCATCTGAATCCAAAATTAGATTTTGAGATCATGTGGTTTTCTTCTGGAACAATATATTTCAACTCATAAGGCAGGATTTTAGCCTGTTCTTCAACTCCTCCAGTCCACACATCCATGCACTGCAAAAACAGGCCTGAGACATGAGCACGCAACTGGAGACAAAGCACGGTGTGGCAGATGATGACTGGAAGAGTTGACTCCTGGACCCTGCAACACGCAGTCAGAACTGCTTGCTGCTCTATTTCTGTGAGAACTGCATTCAGCACCATCTAAAGAGAACTGGACTGTTGCCGCTCTGTAAAGAAAGCTGGCTCCAATTTCCTTCAGAAAACATTCTAGTTTTATCATATCGTTATTCTCTTTAGAATGGTCACAGAACAGACTGTGATTCTCCAATCACTGTATGTACTGATACTGCAGGTTTCAAGACACAGTTGGTTTTTAACCCCACTGTTAAGATCCGGCTGCAGAGGGTGCTGGGCCATCTAGTCAAGGTCATGCTTTGCCAAGGAAAGTTGCCCACACAACCCCTGAGGTCCCTCCCGACCTGGGATTCCAGGATTCTAGGATTTTTTTCTTGTTTGCCTGTGTTTGCATTTTGCTTTTTGCATTTTTCTTTTCCAGAATCTATTCACAAGTTTTGGTTTTGCTTTTTTTTTTCCCCCCCCAAAAATCAGTTCTGGAACCAAACCTCGCATGTTCAGTAGCTCTCAGCTGACAGGACTATCTAGGACTTGATACAGCCAATGCAAGAAACATGGACTATTGCAGACAGCAGGGTCTCTGCTCTTTTTGGGAGGGTTCTTCCAGATTCCTTCTCCTTCAAGAGCTCATATTCATCTTCTGTTCTTCTGAGAAGATCCAACCATATGTTTTCCAAGTTTAAGAGCAGCAATAGATGTAAATAATGTGCAATATGAGGAGGGCCTTCTGGCCAGAGATATCCACCCTCCTGAGAGCAGCACATTGTTACAGCTACTTCCTAAACACTGTCTGTCTGCATAACATTAAAACCAAAGAAAACTGCATAAATTCTCCTTATCCTCAGCTACCATCACTTACTGACTGAGATTTCCTAATGCAGTCAAAGGAAGCAACAGTTGCTTGCCCAAAAACTACCAAAGACAAGGCAAGCAACAGCAAGTATTTATCTATCTGAGCAAAACTGAGAGCACAAGGGCCCTCAATAAGTTGAATGCCACCTCTCCAATGAGATAAGTTACACAAAGTGCAAAACTAAGCAGCGTTACTCACCTAATGTTAAGGTAGGTAAGCATTTGCAGGTTTTTAATAGATTCTGGAATGGATTTGATGCAGTTGTGATACAAATTCAAAGTTTCCAGTGGTGCAAACAGCCAGACATCAGGAGGGATTTCAGTGAATCGGTTCTTTGAAAGATCTAGAAGCAAAAGAAAATAATCCTGGTTAGTCAAAAACGTCCCTGCAGGAAGAGGAGATAAAAGTACCCTCCGTTATTCTCGTCACGCTCCTAAAAATTAAGGTGTTGCAAGAAGTGTAAAATAATTCAGTTTGACCAGATGCTACTGCATATAATTAATACACAAGAAAGGCCTTAAAATACTCAAAGACTATTGTTTGACATGCAATTATAACGGAAAACAGGGAAAATGACAGGCAGTCAAAAATATATTACCCCCTACATCACTAAGAACATTTAAAATGCAACTGCGTATCAGTGATGAAGTCCCTCTTCTAGCGGTCTTTGTTCTGTGCAACTGTTCAGCATTTTTCCCCTCCGATTCTGGGCACAACAGTAAGTCCAGGTACAAGCCAGGAAACGTGATTTTTCCTGTTTGGCAGCTACATTACACTTTAATCTCATTGTATAAAATATCTGCAATGCTAAAGCCAAGTTTGCAAAAAACCCTTACATATTTATTTGCTTAAGAACTGCAACTTGTCTTTATTGCAAGCACAGCACTGAGACATTTTCTAGTTACACACTTACAAGTTGGCTAGAAGGAGAATAAAGTCACAAAACCCAACGCTGAGTGCATCTACTTATAAAAGTAAGGACACAGTTTAGCCTGGCCTAAGAGGGGAAAGAAGAGGCATCACTGACAATGGAAACATAACACTTGAACTAGAGCTAGTTTGACAATGCATGACTGCCTTGTGCAAACATGCACGCAGAAGATCTGAAAGCCAGCATGCCACAAACCCACAGCGTTTCTGACTACATGAAATCTTTAAAACAACTGGAAAATTCAAGTATGATATAACCCAAGAAGCCTGGAAATTGTCAGTTAACTACCAAAACCTGTGTCATAACAAGTCCATGAAACTATCTTGGAAGAAGGAGATACCTACTCAAGATGGACTGTCTGCTTTTTTGAACGCAACTCTTGTTCCCAGCCCAAGATATTTCAAAAGGATGTGGTTTCTCAGAAACGCTGAACAAACTCTTTTAAAAGAGAAGCAAGACAGACCCCTTGCTATTTCAGGCTTTAGCTCTCAGTTTTTAACACGCGCATGAAACGAGTGTCTGCCTGCTTAACTTCTATTACATTATCATGGGAACAACTATATCGTTTAGTCTCCACTGCTCACCATAACCTATCAGAGTGCACTTGAGCCCAGAACCCCCCCGTGTGCTGGGCTGCACCCCCAGAGCGTGAGCAGCAGCTCAGGGAGGGGATCCTGCCCCTCTGCTGCGCTCTGGGGAGACCCCCCTGCAGTCCTGATCCAGCTCTGGGGCAGCAGCACAAGAGGGACGTGGAGCTGCTGGAGCGAGGCCAGAGGAGGCCCCGGAGCTGCTGCGAGGGCTGGAGCAGCTCTGCTCTGGAGCCAGGCTGAGAGAGCTGGGCTGGGGCAGCCCGGAGAAGAGAAGGCTCCTGAAGGGGACACCTTAGAGCAGCTCCAGCGCCTAAAGGGGCTCCAGGAAACCTGGAGAGGGGCTTTGGACAAGAGCCTGTAGGGACAGGACAAGGGGAATGGCTTTAACCTGCCAGAGGGGAGACTGAGATGAGCTCTGAGGCAGAAGCTCTTCCCTGTGAGGGTGCTGAGGCGCTGGCACAGGGTGCCCAGAGAAGCTGTGGCTGCCCCATCCCTGGCAGTGTTCAAGGCCAGGTTGGACACAGGGGCTTGGAGCAACCTGCTCTAGTGGAAGGGGTCCCTGCCCATGGCAGGGGTTGGAACTGGATGAGCTTTAAGCTCCCTTCCAACACAAACCAGTCTGGGATTCTGTGACACACTAGACTAAAACAACAGTCTAGAAAGTGGCTGAAAAAGTGGCTCAAAGTCACCACCAGGCTCAAAGAGAGCTCAGCAGCCTGAAGTGGAACTGACAAACCAGCTACGAGTGGCACTTCTCAAGCTAAATCATCCCAAATCTTTCCTTTAGACCAGGGCAGCCACTGCTGATGCTGAATTCTGCAAACTCTCATACAAGAGGCAAAAAGGGAAAGATCTAGGCTGCAGGACTGGCATTCTTAGTGAACTGAATGAAAACCGGAATAAAGCTCTCTGACACTGAACATCCCAACTAAAAGCAAAAAGCTTTTTAAAGAACTTAGCAGACACTGAGAAAGTTGTCACGATGGGTGAGGTTTGTTCTCCCTTTCCCACCATAGCAATTTTCAAAACGACAAAGAAAAATGTCAGCTTTCACATGGGACAATTTCCTGCAATCCCCTTTTTAGGTTAAACAAAGGCTCTCTTAGTCTACCATTGGGCAGAGCGGGATAACTGCATGCAGGGAAGATGCACGTGGTTCTACCGCTGGCACAGTTCTCCAGCCACCACCACATAATGAACACACAGCCTTTGATACAATCCTCTTCTGAAGCAATCAGCTCTAAGGCTCTTCCTGATTTTATCAGCAGCTGGAAAGGTAACTGCAGGCTATTGCAGAGATCCAGTCCCCAAAACACAAGTGAGAGGATCCCACCCTGCTGCCACTGATCCAAAGAGCGGTGCTGTAGGTTGCATCTGAACTAAAAGACTCAAGAGCACCACGAAAATCCTGCTGCATGTGTACCCAGCCATACCCCAACCACACTTCTTGGAAAGACACACACTGAAAAAGAGCTTTGCCATTGCTTTTGCAGAAATAAACCCCAAAGATGGCCAGACAACCACAGAGTGCAGCAGCGCTCTGCTCTGGACAAGGAGCGGACCAAGACTCCAGTACTCCAAGGCACTGCAAAACCAGTTGAGGTTTCCAGCCTGGCCTGACACAAATCACATTAGCACAGTCTGGCTCCAGTCCCTTCATGTCCCCTCGCACAAACCCCAGACAGTTTCACATTAGAATATACAAATATGGTGGAAATGGTCTGTGTTACTGCTGAAAACACTTCCCTGAAAGTAATGTCTTCAGCCACTGTGGGCAAGGATTCCACTTTTCCATTATGAAATCCAGCAATCCTATTAAACCAGGAAATGATACCCATTCTCTGTCAATAATAAAATGAAAAAGGTAAATAAAGAGTTGGGAGAGTATGACTTCTCTTCCAAGCAATTTTTCATTCCCTCATTGCAATACAGTATCAGAGTAGCCCCAGGGGCTCAGCTCTTTCTGAGGATAAAGATTCAAGTGTGTATAGTTTGCCATAACATTTATATATCAGATGTACTTACAGCTTTTTGAAAACAAGTAATTCTATTCTTTATTGAAACTGGAATATTATTTCTACACCAGAAATATTCTCGCCACAAGCAAAAAAATGTATGAGTTCATCTGTTATGCTAAATAAAACGTGGATGTGCAGCTTATGCAAGTGGGGTACCTTTTGAAGACTAAGAATCCCATGTATGACTGAGCAAACACCGTAGGAAGAAAGGAGGAAGCTTCTGGAATGCAGCACCCCTCTATAAACAGGAGAGACTTCATCTCAGTCAAGATGGAAGCACGTTGCTGGCACTTGAAGTGAGAATGGCCCAGCAAGGGTTAACGGACTGAAGCAGCAGAGGGAAGCTGCTAAATTCAGAACTGCAGATGATATAAGATGACAACTCCTCTAGAAGTGAGATTATAGGAATTCTTTGCTTAACCAGTTTAGACTGGAAAACTCTAAACTGGGGGTGTTCTGTGAAGACTAAATAGAAGACACTATCCATGCCTGCTCATGAATCACAGGGTATTCCAAGTCACTATCTCTGCAGAAACAGTAAAAGGGAGAAGTACACCATTACTGAGGTTAAATTTAAGAGGGGAACTACAGAACTATGAAGAAGTTGGTTGCAGCTTAGTTTCCTTTTAACAGAAAGGATAAAGTCTCTACTGACTGTGAGAAAATGATTAAAAGACAACATACTAAATGTTCAAAAGGCAAAAAATTAGGAAGTCAGTCAGATTGGAGGGGAAGCGCTAGAAGGGAGAAGGTATCTTGTATAAATTTAAAGCATGATCAAAGGGAAAACCAAAAAGCTCAAGCTGTCAGGTTACAGCAGCATGCAGTAAGGTACTCAAATAGCATTAACGTTGTGTTTGCCTTGGTTTTGCACTTCTCCATGAGCACTCCTCGCTGCTTACTGTTAGAGCCATGCTGCTAGCACAGACCGGCCTTTTGTTCAATCCAGTACAATCAGTTTTACAGTCACACGTGCTGAATTTCAAATGCAAGGCTTAGTTGGGAAGTTTACACTTGAACTTCATCTTGATGTTTATACTGGTTTTCATTAAAATATGCTGATCCACTATATTGGTGTTGGGGTTTTGCTTGCTCAAAGCATTTCCAACATCGCCCCCAAACCCCAGAGCTGCCCTCCTACCTTGTAACACATACAGATTTTCCTAGCCAGCAATGATTTAGCTGAGTCTAAGCCAAAAACCATCTAAGCACAACAATAACTATCTAATCGGTCCTACTGAAGTCGATGAATGTACAACATTAAGTGTTCAGACCTGATCCCAAAGATTCACTATTAGCCAAACTAAAGACAAATCTAAGATCAACACACAGAACATGGGTAAGATCTTATTAGTATGGCAGATGATTCTGGAGAAGAAAAGAAAACTGGCCTCAAACATTGCAGAAGCAGCTGCATATGGTAATTCCAGGAGACAGAAGTTTTGCATGGCCACAAAACACTCAGTCACCTTATAATTCAAGTCCTGTGATGGTTAAAATTTATATTGAACAATAACAGCATTAAACAAAACCCCTCATTTAACTGTATTTCACACAGTGACTATTAATCCCTTGACAGGCCGATGGTACAGAAATACAGGCAGGAAACGTTCTTAGTGTAACGCTTCAAACCCACCTATGACCACATCCTACCAACTATTCTGTTAAACAAATATCCTGTCTCTCTTCTTCTCCCACCTCAAACAGAAAGCCAAGTCTTCCTCCTTGAGAAGGGTCCTATAAAGAGATACGCCTTCTGCCTGATGGAGTTCCAAGAGCAGTATCAGTCACTGGAGACAAGCCTAAGGCTTTGCTCGTGTATCACCTTCACCCACAAGTAAGGACAGACATTAAACTTCAAACACATTTAACCTCACAACCTTCCATGGTAAAGTATGGACATTATTTGTTCTTTGAATGCTGTGGTACAAGAGACAGAATATAAGATCTATGAAATTAAGTTATGTTGCACAAAGATACTGCAGATGCTGAAATGTCAACATAATTGAAAGGAATGGGCCGGTAAATGTATGCATTTCCCTGTCTCCCTGAGCAGGAGGAAGGAAAGTTAATCCAGGCTGCCAAGTATTTAAGATTAACCATGAAGCAAAGATGCACTCATGAAATATAATGAGATTTTCCTCAAAAACCAAACCAACCAAAGTCAAACTATAAAAGTCTAATTCTTTAAGCTCCTATGGCCATGAGTTGACCACCTTCTGCCAGGAATGGAGATTCCAGTACAGCACAGAGAGAAAAGTACAAACCCAAAGCTAAGAATAGGTCAGCTTGCCAAAGCAGTCCAGCCCTTCACCTCCACTGCACCCACCACGGCCCCCTGGCATGCTGGGGTCAGCTTCCAGAGCCCTGCAATGTTGTTATATGGCTTTAACACATGCAGAGGAGGGAATCTCTCACCTACTGCAGATGAACAACAACCAGGGCTGCAGAAAGTCACAGAAACTCAAAGCTAAGTAGAAAAAGACCCTTCCAATCTCTTGGAATGTCGCTATTGTTCATGACTGGCTCAACAAGTCATTCCTCAGTGGCTGTGTAAGTTCATTAGCTCCTGTCCTATCTTATGTTACATTAGCACAGTGTGCATGGCCATACCATGAGCAACTTCTAGTTCAGCCCTCAGGAGGACGTTCCCAGCCTGCACATCTCTCATTCAGGTATGTTTGTAACACTACAAAAAACATTTTTCTCTTTCACAGAAAAGTAATGGAAGGGAAAGGAATCATCACTCAAATATGAAGCAAAGGCTGGGTTTGATAAGAATTACCTAAAGTGTGCACAAAAGCCGAAGCTGCTTCTGTTAGTCTCTGTATGCTCAGTTATACACATCCAAGGCCTTTATCCTGAAGCGCTTACAATCTAAACAGAGACAAGGGAGAGACGAAAGGCTAAACCAAGTCAACTGCAACCAGTGTTACTCTGAGACTTATCTTTTGCGTGGATAAAATTGCTTGACACTGGATAACCTAAGCAGGAACATCCTGAAAGTAAGCTAGACTGCTGGAAGACAAAGAATGCTGAAAAACAAGGCAGGAGAAGGAAGAGTGAGGCAGAAAAATCCCCTAGAGAAAATGGGTACATGAACAGTCCATGTCCACAGTGTGAACAGGGTCTAGCAACAGCTACAGCACGTTCTCCTGAGACACAAAGGCCTCTGCTCAACTTCAGCATCTGTTCTTCTTTGCTGGTGCCTCCCGCTGACTGTCCCGCTCATGCCAGGCCTCCTGGCAGCATTCAGAATGGCTGCAGCCACTTCTATTAGCTTAGAAATCAGTATGTAATAACACTCATTACTGCAGGTACTTCCATAAACCTTTCAGTTCTAAGTCAGTCTCTAATATATCAAGTTCTTGTCCACTACATATTGGTTCCACCTACTGAACCAGTGGTGAAGTGACAAACTGAAGTAGATGTTTGGTTTAGTACACAGATGGTCAGGGATTTGCTCATTGTGCGGTTACATCTGCTGGTCAGCAGCCTATGAACAGGCCCGAGATGCAAGGTGCCTTCAAGCCTTGGGAACACATTAGTGACAATCAATCACGTCTGCCAAGGAAAAAGACATTTCGGTTCTGTAACAGACAAGGAGACTTTTATTTCATTTCCACCCACCCTCCCCATCTAAAGCGCTCTCTCTGCCTTCTCTGGATTAGACCTGGCAGCAGATTCTCCCAGCAAGCAGCAAATAGCCCCAGGTTAGCTGGATGAATGATGAGAATCAGGCTGTTGGGACAGCCACAGTAAAGCAGAGGATCAGAAATCTCTCCACACGGACATGTAGAACTTCTACCACAAAAAAGATCCAGCAAGTACCTTTGTATTTGAAGTAGAATTCCAGCCTTCTGTCCCGATGCAGTTACTTCTGTGCTAAAGACACGTTTCAGCATTAAACACCAGCCTTGGCAGTAAAATTAATCTCTAATTTGAATCAGCTCCGAAGCAGCTCCACAAGTCCAAGAAGAAGATGCTCTTCACAAACAAAATAGTCTTAAAAAGCAAAGGCTAGTCCACTTCTTATCTCACACAAAGCTTTGCAATGCCATTCATGATCTGAATGCATTTGTCCCCCCTCAAATAATAAGATGTATCACAAAAAGCTCTTTAGATCCACCAAAAGCAGAACTATTGCAGAGCTTAAGTTTTTTATATTCCACAGCACAGAAATAGTCAATGTGATAGCAAATTTAGTTTTGATGGGTGGAGAATACAAAAAGTCAAACTACACATTGCACATTTCTTGTAGGAGAATGTTACAGCATGGAATTTTAAATGTTTTTAAGGATTATTAGATATTAGTGGTACTCTTCCTAACACAGACCTTTTAAGCAGGCAAAGTAATCATCAGGTGGTTTAACTTCAGCTCCCTGAACTGAGACTTTTCCCAAGTTGCCTGTAACACCAGGTGTCCTTAATACTGGCCTTTGCAAGAAAGCCTCAAGCAACAGACACAACTCATCTTCCCTTAGATTTTGCATCAGATTCATTTCTGAGCATAAACACTGCCCTCTCCCCCCCCAAAACCCCCATATAATCTCAGTTTCTCTTTCTGTTCAAATCTGAAGCAGTCAGTACTAAGAACCACATGGTTTTCAACATGTTTGATTTCCAGAATGTAATCTAGATTTAGGACATACACCCTATATGAACGTTATTTTCTTAAGCTGAAAATTGGATTTGGTATTGCTATTCAGTTACCTGCCAAGACTTTAATGAACATTAGTACCACCAACAAAAATATATTTCCCTGTCTGAATAAAGTTAATTGGTTTGGAAGTATACATTCTAAAGACAGAAGTAGTATAAATTCATTTTCATGCAATTCACACTCTGTTTTAAGCTGTAGATTTTGTTGGGTTTAATCCACAATCACAGGAATGACTCTATACTTTACAAGAGCCAGAAATACAATGTAAAAACATCGATGTCACAGAAGAATTGCTAGGCAATGGTCTCTTGTACAACAAGATACACGCATCTTGAACGTGCCTCTTCCATCCCATCCCCTCAGCAGATACAGGCAGGAATCACCATGTGGGAACTCTGCCTGGGGTGCTGAGCTTGTTACTGGCCAAGACAGGGGGCTCATCCTCAAGTCAGATCGGGAATACACTGGTGCTCCTCCTCAGCTACATAAGAAGGTAGCAGGTGGCAGAGAGGAGCCATTTCAAAGTTAATATATTTACAGGCAATCATTCAACTACTTGTAATTGCCTGGAGGTTTCCTCTGAGTTAAAAACTGGGACTCCAGTTTGCTGTGCCAAACTCGCAAACAAGCTTGATGGCACCACTGTATGTATCCAGAGCAAAGAAATTGCTTCTTGAGCTGTCAGTCCCATACCTCTCATATTGACTGAATTCGTGCTTTAAGGAGCACTCACAAAACCAGAGGGGAAATTGCTAAAGGCACAGGTTGGCTTTGTTCAGCGTGGCAACCTATCTCTGGAAGGAGGAGAACAAAGCACACAACTCTCCAGCTAAGCAGACAGTGATTACACCGATGCGAGATACACAATTACTTACTGCCGGGGGGGTAATTTTGCTTCTCGCTGCACGAGCAACATTACACACGTTAATAAAATGATTGGAATAGTCAATGTACCTCTTGATACACCTCTTCATATCCCATGACCTGCGGTTTTTTTTACATTCTTTCCCCCACAGAAGTTCATTTCACAGCAGCTGAAGCAGCCAGAAGGCGAAATCAGGCAAAGAATAAAATGAGGGGGTTTTTTTGGACCAAAGAGCTGCAGTAACAATTCACTGTTAAAAAAAGAAATATATGACAAAGAAGGGCAGAGCTGAAAGCCAGATACCACCATGATGCTTTCAGCTGCACAATAGTTTTTGTCACATAATTTCAGGTGCCAAAAATGCGCTCCAGTATTTGGAGCTGATGGACTGGGAAGCTCTTACATCAATTAGATGTGAAACATGGACAGACCTTGAATAAAAACATCCCAGGGCATTTTTCATACATGGGCAGCAGTTGTGCTTTGGCCTATGCAGACCTGAACCTGACTGGGAGCTGAAGTGGTTTTCTTTCTGACGCTGGTTTTAGTGACATTAAGGCAGAATATTCTGGATTGACAGTGACACTGTAGATCCTACTGCATAAAGGGTTGGGATATGGAAAAGAAATCGTTTACATCCAGATTTGTTGGAGAGGTTGGTTTAATGTTTGTTTCAAGTCCCATGAAACCGAATTTCAGAGCGTTAGAACAGAAAGCAAAACACAGCAAAGGTTCTTGACCCAGCCCCCTTCTCCCCTGCCTCGGCATAAATCTATAACTTTATGCATGGGTATGTTTTCATGGGAAACCATGAGAACTGCTACAAAAACACCAGTGAGTGAGTGAGCCTTGCCTCTGAGGCAGCTGCTAATCCCATCGAGCTCTGTGCCACACTGCTACTCTGTAAAGGATGTCTGTGACTCACCAGCAGAATGCCATTTACCCGCTCATCAACAGAATTCTACAGTACAAGTCAAAACAGAGACTACAAATCTCTTGTTTACAAGCATATTTTGAAATACATCTAAGATTTGTATTTCACAGGATTAATTCACAAACCAGCGCTGCATTAAAGCAGGATTGGTACAAGATGGTACTTGTACATCCCCTATTTCAAGTAGATGTTTTTAGAGCAGCCAGCAATATGGCTATTTCTGTCAGAGACTGCCCTGAAACACCTTCACACCATCTTTCACCATGAAAAATTCAATCCTGATGGTAGTGACTGGGCTCTACTACACCCTAAAAGATAAAGACAAGATCACTGCAGACAGCTTTTACACGAACATGATGAGAGTCAAAATAAAACAACAAAAAATAAAACCCAAAATGAAATTAGGAATAATTAGAAGCAAACACAAAATATAGGTCCTCGATGCACCTGCTTCAGGATACAGAAAGTCTTTTTAATAATAAATTGCCTATATACAGTGCTTCTTTTTTAATGCTTTAGTTATTGAATATTTATACACAGAAGTGACCTACTATGTTGCTAAATACATTTGTATGCTACTACAAGAAAATGTAGTATGTACTACAAGAAAATGGAATCTCTTTTTATTTTATTTCCTATTGGAAGCACAATATTAACTAACACACTTTCACCTATCCCTGTTCTGCATTGCACACAGGGATGCATCACATGTGTCAGGAAAAAAAGCTAATAACCCACAAATCATTAGCAGGCTCGGTACTGGATACAGAAATTGGATTTTAAGATCAGCCCTTCACCAATTCCACCCCCTACACAACCTAATACATCACAAGAGGATGGGTACATCATTATTTAACCCTGTGCACAAATGTAGCCCACAACAAAGAGCAAGAGAATGAGTGTTTGATAGACCAGGAGTACAGGATTGTCAGAGATGGATAAGGTACCACAATGGGCAGTCTCATATTCAAAACAATAAGCCAGCTATTCATAACTCACAGGGAAAGAAAAGCCACAAAACAAAAACAAAAAACCACCACAGAATTAATTCACCCAAACAATATTTCAGAAAGCCACTGGTACTTGTGAACAAAAGATGCCAGGCCCTCATCAGTATTTCGTTCTAGCACATTACTCAAAATGATCCATTTTCAGCAGCTACTCCAGCAGCAGATAAATCCGGAGGTACATACATCAGAGATGAGCCAAAATACAACAGAACTCCCATGGCAAATGTAGTTTTGTTTTCTAAGAACTGCACAGAAAAATGTCTCCAAGCTCACTTCACCTGCAAGCCTGGGTAAATCCGGGCTCACACTCAGGGTGCCTGAGCATTTACCAACACGGTGCATACATTAAGCTCTGACCGCACACTGCTGGATGCACACACATCGCTCACACCCGCGCTTGTAACCATCTCCCTGCCGAGCAGGGAAGAAGGACCGAGCGGAATACCCTAGGCAATAAAGCTTCGCTGCAAGCGATCTGACACCCGTGACGGTCCAAACCAACCGCATCACGGAGCTCTCATTCCCAGAGTGAGAATTAACCAGCTCCCCTCATCTTGCACACCCTGTTCCAGGCACGGTGTGAATCGCAAGTCCTCATCCTCATGACACGTACAGACATTGAGAACGCAATGCCCAGTTCCCTGTGCCTGCCCCCCCAACCTCTTGCACGCACACAAAGCATCACCCTCCCCTCCATGCACAAGCACGGGAACCCCCCTCCTCACTGCTCCCATGGAGCACAGGCTCCCACACGGAGCACAATAAGGCTCCCGGGGCACACACACACACACGCTCAGCACAACGCCCCCCTGTGTGCACACACGGACGGGGTTCAGCGGGAGCCCCCCTCCTCGCAGAGCCCTGCCTTTGCACACACACGCTGCTGGGGCGCCCTCGCCCCTTGCACCCCACCTCCGCAGGCGCACCCCTGCCTCTGCACACACTCAAGGTCCCCTCGGTGCACAGCTCCCCCCATCCCCCGTAACCACACACAGCAGAAGCACCCCCCCTCTTCCCAGTGCACGGAAAGGGGGAGCGAACCACCACTGCACCCTCAGTCCCCTGCATGCAGGGGAGCTCCTTCATTGTCCTGTCCCATTCCCCCCCTCAAATGCGCAGCCTCTCCACTAGCCCCCGTTGCCCTCACACAGCGAGGACCCCCGCTGCTTCCCATTGCCACCCCAGCAGCCCCCACACACACTCCCAGACCCCCACTGCCACCACAGCGGGGGCTCCTTAGCGCTTCTCCCCACTGCCACCACACCAGCGCTCCCAATACATCTTCCCCCCTGCCACCAAGTGCCACCCCCCGCTCCCCCCAAATGCCATCATAGCGGATCATCCCCCTGCATCCTCCCCATTGCCCCCCAGTGCCACCACAGCAGACAAGCTCCTATGGCCGCCAAAGTGCCAACACAGGACACCCCTCCGCTGCACTCCCCCCACCGCCAGGGCCCCGCACCCCCACACAGGACACCCCCTTCCCACTGCTCGCCCCCAACTGCCACCACAGCGGGGACGCCCCCCCATTCACCCCGCATCACCCTCGCAGCGCGGCCGCCCAGGCAGGAGGCCCAGCCGCCCCTCACAGCCGGAGCCCCGCACCTGCTTGCGTGGTATCGCTGAGGTCGTAGCCGCTGCCGGGGAAGTCGCGCAGCTTCCTCCCGCTGAGGCAGAGGATGCCCGAGCTGCCCGCTTCCTCCAGGGCCCGGTCGAGGCTGCGCACCGTGTGCGGCTGCGGCAGAGTGGCCGCTCCCCAGTGCGGCCCGGCCGAGAAGGACAGAGTGAGGTGCCCGGGGATGGCCAGCCCGCCCGCCCCATTGCCGTTGTTGTTGTTACCGCCGCCGTTGCCGCCACCACCGCCCCCCTGCCCGGCCGCCATCTTGGCGCGGCGCAGACCAGCCCCACAATAACAACAGCCGGGGCCGCCCCGCCGCCGCCGCGCCGGCACTGCGCATGCGCCGCGGAGCCCGCAGGGGGCAGGCGGGGGGGGCGAGACGGAAGGGCCGCTGCCGGAGGGGGTGTGGCTTCTGCGCGCCCCTCGGCCGTGCTGACCAATCCACGGCGGCGAGGAGCGAAGGGGGCGTGGCTTCACAGCTTCCCTTGGTAGCGCTGACCAATCCGCGACGGGAGGGGGCAACGGGGTGTGGTTCCCCTAGGCGGTGCTGGCCAATGAGGGACCGTGCGAGCGCCGCTGGGGGGGTGGCTTGTGGCGCGCGGGGGCGCTGAGGGGAGCGGAGGGCGCTGAGGGGAGCGCGGGGGAGCGGGTCCCCGCCGGCCCCGGCGCTGCGGGATCGGACCGGGGCGCTCCGCCGCCGTGTCGGGCAGGGCCTGCGGGGAGCCGGGGAGCGGGCCCGGTGACACGGAAAAGAGCTGCTCTGCAGCCGCAGAGCCGGTGGAAGGGCACCGCTGCCCGGCCGCGGGGCAGCCTCGCCCGCCGGCGGCGCAGCAATGAGGCTATTGTCAGCCGGGCGCGCCGTTCGGGTTTACTGTCGTATCTATGGCAACGCTGATCGTCGGTTGCTCCTCAGGTTAAAAAGGCGGGTGCATCCGAGCATCACCTCTGGGCCGAAAGCTCATGGCGAACGGTGTCTGACGGTCGCTGCAGGAACCCGCTAGTGGTGAATCTCCCGCAGCAGGACAAAGGGGAGCAGGAGTGCGGCCGTCACCCTGAAATGGGTTCAGAAACATTCACAGAGATACCGATGCTCCTGACTCTCTGAAAGGGCAGTGCAGAAACATAAACCAAGCCAGTTGCAATGTCCAAAGCCCCGCTGTAGTGATAAACCGCTGCACAGTTGGTGTCATCCTGCATGGTGAATGACGATTACCGTGTAATCTGTACTTGTGGGTGCTGCATGTTTATCTGTCCAAAATGAATTCTGGAGCCATAATTAAGGAAGGCTAAAGAAAGGCTCATAGACCCCCATTTTAATGCAATTGCTGTGGGTTTCACAAGCAAAATCTGCTTTTATGCTTTGATCCTCCTGAAGGTTTGGAAACAGATGATGTATTTTGCATCATGACTAATTGGGGGATCTAAGGGAAATTCCTTCTATAAGCAGCATGGAAGAGACTAGCCTTCAGTCAGCACTGTGTCAGTGAGAGACAGCTGAGCCGCTATGAGTCAAAAGAGGAACATTCCGTGGGTGATAGCTGACTGAAATTCAATAGAACCACATTAACCAGGATCAGCAAGAAGATGCTCAAGAGTGAAGGGGTTAATCCTTTGATGCAGGCTTCGGCATCACTGTCATTGCAGATAGATTGGCTTTCCCAATGTGCAAAATGTGTGCGTGTGCTGGGGGAAGGGCTCCCATTGTCACCTGCAAGTATTGTGGCTGGCTGCTTCAGGCAACCTTTGCTGTCAATGCTCTTGTGGGCTGCGGGATTGAAGCTTACAGATGAATATCTACCAATCACTCTGCCTGGGCCAGAGCTTCTGCTTTTGCGCTGGAAAAGCTGATTGTTCCTTGGATTCATAGCAGGACAATCATACAAACACGCACAAGCACTGCTAACTGCTGACCTCGGTTGAGTTTCCAGCCAGAGAAGGGGTTGAATAAACTCACAGGCTGATGTTGGGCCAAGTGTGTATAGTGATTCTGTATGATACTCCCAACAGCACAAGAGGGATGTGGAGCTGTTGGAGAGAGACCAGAGGAGGCCATGGAGCTGCTGCGAGGGCTGGAGCAGCTCTGCTCTGGAGCCAGGCTGAGAGAGCTGGGCTGGGGCAGCCTGGAGAAGAGAAGGCTCCTGAAGGGGAGACCTTAGAGCAGCTCCAGGGCCTAAAGGGGCTCCAGGAAACCTGGAGAGGGGCTTTGGACAAGGGCCTGTAGGGACAGGCCAAGGGGAATGGCTTTAACCTGCTAGAGGGGAGATTGAGATGAGCTCTGAGGCAGAAGCTCTTCCCTGTGAGGGTGCTGAGGCGCTGGCACAGGGTGCCCAGAGAAGCTGTGGCTGCCCCATCCCTGGCAGTGTTCAAGGCCAGGTTGGACACAGGGGCTTGGAGCAACCTGCTCTAGTGGAAGGTGTCCCTGCCCATGGCAGGGGGTTGGGACTGGGTGAGCTTTAAGGCCCCTTCAACACAGACCAGTCTGGGGTTCTATAGTTTTGCCTGCAGATGTGGAGCAGGAGGTACAGTGTTCCTGCAGCTGGCAGGAGTGAGGCAGAGCAGCAGCCAAGGCAGCCCCAGTAACCAAATGTTTCTGAATGTCAGAAATAGTTGCTCTGGGTTTACAAAGCGGGCAGCTCGGCGCAGGGCCAGCTCAGAGATGCAGCTTTGCCAACCTCCCTCTAAGCCACATCACACACCCGCTTGCTATTTAGAGCCCAACTGATCTCTGAGACAGAGGGAAGGTTCAGCTCGCCTTGCGAGAAATGGGTCTGACAAGTTGTCAGAGGACTCAAACCACTCGGTCAGGCTGGAGTTCTCACATATGAGGGGCCCTTAACAAAATACTCCCTGTGTCTGCAGGTGTTCCTATGGCAAACCAACCACCCGCGCTCGGCCTGCCCAGGCATCAAGTGCTGCATTCAAGTGTCCAACAACCCTAGAAGCAACATCTGAGACTTTCTCTAACAGTTAACAAAAGATCCCCCATTTGCAAACTGTCCTGAGCAAACTGCTGCTTACTCAGGCAAAACCTCTGGAGTTGATTGCACCTTCCTGTGTTATAGCTGCACATTCACCTGTGGGGGTCATTTGTCACCTCAAGTAGCTGCACACTCGGAACAGATGTCTGGAATACGAAAGTCTAATTCATTTTATTTACACTGTATTTCACAGCCTTTCAACAGTTCTTTCTCCCCAAGCCCCAAGCAAAACCAGGGCCTAAGGGCTCCCAAAAACCAACCTTCTTGTCATAACGAGTAGTAAGTCATAGCTGTGCCACCCCTCAGTTTCTTCTATAGTACAGAGATGATGGCATTTTCATATTTATCAAGGCAGTTAAGCTGAGTACAGGGAGAGGTGGGAACACTCAGATGTTGTAGCGGGGCTGCACAAGACAAACGTATTTTCTTGCTGCCACGCCACAGACAGAGCCGGAAAACCACTGAAGATCCCCCACTTCCATGAGAAGCTTCCACTTGGAAACTCTTTGTGGTTACCTACATCCGCTGTAGAGGAGGTAAAAATTCATAAAGATATGACATCAATAGGCCTTAAGGGGTAATATTAATGCCTAGAGGAATGAGATCTAGATAAGGCTTTGATCTAACTTGCAATGTGGATTGCAAGATGTGATTACTCACAAGTCTTGCAATGACAGAGTCCTTGGCAGGGTTGGCCCATCCTGGTGCTCTGCCTGGGCTGCTCCCACACCTCTGACTCCTGTTCAGCATCACCACAGCTCCACACTTCCCCAGGGCACTGCCTTCTGGAGAGAGCCTGACATGTCCGTCTGTACCTGCAACAAGCAGGGGGCTCCAGGAAACCCAGAGAGGGGCTTTGGGCAAGCGCCTGTAAGGACAGGCCAAGGGGAATGGCTTTAACCTGCCAGAGGGGAGATTGAGATGAGCTCTGAGGCAGAAGTTCTTCCCTGTGAGGGTGCTGAGGCGCTGGCACAGACTTTTCCCAGAGAAGCTGTGGCTGCCCCATCCCTGGCAGTGTTCAAGGCCAGGTTGGACACAGGGGCTTGGAGCAACCTGCTCTAGTGGAAGGTGTCCCTGCCCGTGGCAGGGGTTGGAGCTGGATGAGCTTTGAGGTCCCTTCAACACAAACCAGTCTGGGATTCTGTGATTCTATGAAATGTCAGTCTAAAATTGGTTATGAGGATGGGGAAAGCACGAGGGAGGTCCCTTATCTCTCCTGTACCTTCATAATTCTCCAGAGTCTACTGCAGGCTGTGTCCCAGGTCAGGTCAGTGCCAAGTACATCAGAGCACAGACACACAGCCCAGGCACTGCCTGGGCTCTCATGCTGTGCAGTGCTCCACCAGCACCTTCACCAGACCTGCAGGCCCCTGCCAGGCAACACAAGCTCTGGGCACCCAAGGCCAAACCAGAGGGGTGCCCAAAGCAGACACGCCTGAACATTCCCATGTTCCTGAGTTAAATATTTGAGCTGCAGACAAAGCAGATCCTTGTCAGTGTAGATTGCTGTTTATTGTGAGAAATTAAATCCTCCTGAGATTTCACTGATCTGGTTTTTTTTTGCATCCTTTAGAGACTTTCTTGCTTTAAGCAATTAAACACCAGAGCTTTCATAATGTTCTTACTATGCTGCTTTATGAGTAGCCTCAGTCCTCCTACATGTGTGAGGTACTGAGATAACACCCTCACTGTTGTTTCAGCACTCATATGATCCTTGTGCCGTCTCCTTGATTGCTCTTCAATTCCTTCTCACTTACTTTGCAGATCAGTGCATGCTCTATTCCTAATGGTTACTGCTTTACTTTTTCAAGACCTGCAAGTGTCCACAGCTTCCCACAGGGAGGGAAAATAATCTCCAAATAACTGGATTCAAGTTTCCTATTAAAATGGCATGATCCAGCCGACTTTGAAAGCAAAGCAAGCAAACCATATATTCTCGTTAGATCAAAAGGCAAACGCCACACTGTCCACTACCCACTGCAGGGTAGTGATTTATCTGAAACACCAGTTTCAAAGAGCTGGAAATAGCTCAAAATACTCCAGCATCTGATGCTTGAAGAGCAGCAAGCAGGATTTTGTCTAGCTGCTTTGGTGAGCATTATCTGTTCTTGAAAGCCTTTTTGTACAGACCACAAGACGACAGCAGATCCATTAATGAGAAGATTCCTGGTACCTTTTCCCTTGGGAGCATCTGACTAATTGTACAGGTAGCAAAGCTTCATGGAGCACCAGAATATACACTTCTGAAGGCAGGGGAGAGGGCGGTCTCTACCCTCCAAGATGTAATTTCAAGTACCACTTACTCCAATTACAGGCACTGGAAATACCTCCTTGTGGTGCTGCAGAGGCCTTTATTCTTAACCGATCTTTCTAATGTGATTTCTAACAGGATTTGTCCTTTTATTCTATTTTGAGTAACTCCTTTGCCATGCAGTAGCGTAACGGTCTTGCTTGTTTCTTGGTACAATTAGAAATGTGACCCTTTCAGTGAAGGTTTACTTTAGTATTGAGAGACACTGAGAAGCAACAGGAACTAAAACTACTCCTACATTGCAACCAGCAGCCCAGCAGCATGGGGGCTGTGTGTATCCCAGTTTACTGGGCTGTTTAATGTCCCTTCCACCCAAAACCCTTCTGTGATTCTGTGATTCTGAGGTGAGGCTGGTTACAGCTTGCGCTGGAGCTGCCGACTCCCCAGAGACCCTGCAGCGTATGTGTGGAGTCCAAGCCTGCGCCATCTCTATCATCCTTCATCAAGTGTGCCATGCATTTCACAAGCCACATCTCCGATACCCAACAGACAGCCAAGGATCAGAAGTAACTGTTGTCGCCTTGTCCCAGATAATTGCATATCAATTATATTGTGCTTTAATACAAATGTTAAATCACCCTGCAGATCTCCAGATCTAGACATGTGATCTTACGGGATGCCTTTAAAGTAGAGCTAACAGGGAGTGTAAGAGTAGTTTTGCATGTACCAGGCTGAGATCTCCATTTTAATACCCATACAGAGAGAGGGAAAACACCCACAAGCCCTCTCTAAATACTTTGCAGTCTTACCATATATACAGGCTGCATCTGCTATGTGTCTAAGAAGCAAATCATGGAATTTGTCACTCACTGTTAACAAGAAGTGGTTGACCTGTCAGTGCACAGTTGTTTCCACTGAGCAGAACTCATGGTATGTGCACCTCAGTCCCTTTAGTGCATCCAGGCAGAACTTCTGCATAAGAACCAAACTGTTATCACAATGTAGCTCATGTTCTGGGAATGTGTCATGTAAGAAAAACTGGCATAATCTGGAGTTTTCTTTTCTCAATCAGCCTGACGAACACTTCTGTTCTCTTCCATCTTCTCAAGATTTTCAAGTAGCAACATATGGTTGAAAGGCCATGTTCAGCATCTAACAATAAAACATAAGCTCCTTGGTGGTGGTGCACCCGTTTCGGAGGAAGCTGACCAAGCTGTACTGCTACCAGCGTTCCTCATTAGGAGCTGGGAATGATGCGCCCTTAGATCTCACCAATTAAAAGGCCTAAAGACCCCCCCCTTGTGGGCAAAACACAAAACATCACACAAGTGACCGGAGTTTTGGCCCGTTCAAATTACATCTGCTACAGCACATGTAACATGTAGTGATTCAGAAACAGCAGAAAAGTGAAAACCCGGGGCCTAAGGCACTGCCTCGGGATAACGCCCGGGAAAACCGCCGGGATTCACCATACCCCCGCAGCCCGCTCCCCTGGCGCCGCTGCTCACGGCAGCTCTCTGAGCTGGAACAAACCATTCTCCGCTGCCGGGCTGCGCCTGCGGGCGCTGCTCTCACCGCTCTCGCACGGCGGGGCTCGCTGGGGTTTTCACAAGCAAATTCACAGAGAATTTACCGTGATCCCAGTTTCACGAGGGCTTTTGCATTCCTAAATCCATTGAATATAGGGATTGCAATACTGCCATGGAACAGCAGTCCATCTAAGCAGTTACTCTTATCTGGAAGAGTCGACCCATGAAAGAGGTTTGAAAACTCCAAAATGGACACTTAAGCAATAGTCCATTTGGAGGTGAAATTTATCTCAGCCTCCGGGTTAGTGCTAAACTTCACACAGACAGGAAGTTTCTATCACTTTTGGTCTAAAATAGGTACAAAAAGTTTATAAAATCTGTTACCTTTGATTTTAGCATTCCAAGGCAGAGAATTTTGCAGATTAACTATTCATCTCATTAGAAAAGTTCTTTATGTCAATTATAAATTTGCTGTGTACCTCTTTTTTTGGCCTTCATCAAATATAAAGAGACACTAAACCCACACAATTGTTCTAATGGCAGAAAAGTGTATTAGGGATGAAATAAGCACATATTTAATACTCAGTGCTTTCTAGGGTAGGGTTAATGAAATCTTTTATCTTCCTCTACAGCAGCCAGAAAGAACCCACCTTGTATACTAATAGTAATTATTTGTGCATCTGCTGCAGTTTTGCCAAACAGCTCTTTCTGTAAAGCAGAACTTCATGACAGCACACATGGTTAAACATATTCTGGGCCATATAACCTCACAAGAACTAAAATACCTGGAGAAAAAAGGAAAAATGAATGCAGTAACGCCTGGTTTCCTTGATGGGCATAAAAGCACAATCGCAATCTGATGGAGAGTCCCTCCCCAGCATCCTTGTAGCCCCCTTCAGACACCGGACGCTGCTCTGAGGTCTCCACGCAGCTTCTCTTCTCCAGGCTCAACAGCCCCAACATGTCCCTGTGGATGTCACAGACCGCCGGGATGAGCGGGGAGGCTGCGGGGAGCCCCCGGGGTGCAGCGGGGCAGGGAGCGGCGCAGGGGCAGAGCTGGGGCCCGGGGTGCGCGGGGCGGGGGCCGGTGGCGGGGCCGGGCCGGGCCGCACATTCCGGGCAGGCGCACTGGGCGGCGGCGGCAGCCGGTCGGAGCCATGGAGGCGGCGGGGCCGCAGCCGGGGCCGGTCGCTGCGGCGGGGCCGGAGCCGGGGGCCGAGGAGATCGACATGTCCCTGGGTAGGTCCGGCGGCGGGGCGGGGGTCTGGCCCGGGCCGGGGGGGTTCGTTCGCGCGGTGCCGGGGCGGGCAGCGCAGCGTGGGGCGGCCCCGCAGGGCTGGTTGTGCCCCCCCGGCCCGTCCGCCCCCACCCGGTTGCGGTGGAAGCGGATCCCCGGGGGGGAGGAGATGGCTCCCAACCGGTCCGTGTGCTCAGCGGGGAGCACCGGAGCTCCGGCGGGGAGAGCCCAAAGAGGCCGATCGCGGCACTGAAATGGAGCTGGAGTCGTGTCGGGGCTGCGGGGTATTTATAGCAGCCGCTGGTGCTGCCGCTCCGCTGGCACCGGGAACCGCACAAACACCAACCGCGGCGCCGCCGCCGATCCCGGGGGTTATCGCTTTGACATCGCGGCATGGAAGGAAACACAGCGGGTCACAGACCGGTTTGGGTTGGAGGGGCCTTAAGGATCGCCCAGTTCCAACCCCTGCCATGGGCAAGTCATCCGTGGGTCAGCTCCCTAACCGAGAGCTCGTGTCACGTCTTCCCAGCAATGAGCCACTTGTCAGGAATAGCGCAACATTTTCCACTGTGAACTCAAGCTGATCCCTTGGCTGATGCACCCGTTAATGCTGCTGGGAGGGTTTACGGCAATAGCGGGGCCCTCGTTTGTCGTTTACTTTATTCCCATGGTGTTGCCCTTGTTCTGTTTGCTGACATGTGATACTCAACAGAACCCCAGCCTGGTTTGTGTTGGAGGGACCTTAAAACTCATCCAGCTCCAACCCCTGCCACGGGCAGGGACACCTTCCACTAGAGCAGGTTGCTCCAAGCCCCTGTGTCCAACCTGGCCTTGAACACTGCCAGGGATGGGGCAGCCACAGCTTCTCTGGGAAAAGTCTGTGCCAGCGCCTCAGCACCCTCACAGGGAAGAGCTTCTGCCTCAGAGCTCATCTCAATCTCCCCTCTGGCAGGTTTTAACGTGTCGTTGGTAGGTTTTAATGTGGTGGTGTTGGGTGTTACAGGTTGTTGGTTGGTTTTACGGGTTGTTGGTAGGTTTCACAAGTTTCCCCTTTGCTGTTTTGATCTAGATGACATTATAAAACGTCACCGAAAAGAGCAGACGGACACCAGTGCCGTGGGGGACGGGCGAAGGCAGCAGGTCAAGACCAGGAACTCGGTGTACGGGTACGGGCGGCCCCGCTTCCGTGCCTGGATGCAGAGGAATTTGCAAGGTAGGTGAGGCCTGCCAAGCTGGAAACACCTTTGTGTAACAAAATACAGCTCCTAAATCCTTCTCCTATCTAATCCCTGTGTGCGTATGAGATGCACTCGGGCTTTGAATAGCTTTTCTCTCTGCACAATGGAATATCAGGGCCTTTTCAGAGCATAAATTCATCCATTTCTCTCCCTTCCACCCTCTCATGAATTACTAATTCAAAGAGACTTAATATCTATTCTCTATTCCCTTTAGCTTTGCATATTTTAATTATGCCTCTTCCTAATCCTCTTTTTCCCAGAACACACTTAAATTACCCCTTCAGTAACTGCCTTTGATAGCTCAGTTATTGGAGCTAATTTGTCACTTTTGCCAACCATGCTATTTTTATGATGATACCAAGTGATCACACACTAATCTCTGGTTCCACAAGCTTTCACCTACAAACCCACCGTTATCTGCTGCATGAAATGCCATCTCTAGCACCATTTTGCTTTATTTTTCTTCCTTTAAACCACTTTAGTGCAGATTTTGGTGGCATTTTGCAGCAGTGTCTTTGCAGCCTTCCTTTGGAGTGCCCAGTGGCACGTGGGGACAGTGGGATTGCTGGGAGCCATCCTGCTTGGATCCGGCCTGCCTCCACTCCCATGTTCTTGGTCTCCACCACAGAATTGTTCCGGTTCAGAACAGGATGATGATTGTTGCCCTTTGCAAATTGATTTTCCCAGTCAAAAGCACAGGCTTTCATATTATTCCACACTCAAGTGACTACTGAGCGTCAAATAAATCAAACAAAATACCTTGTTTGAGCTGTTTCTCAGAACAGAGAACTTTCCTCTTCATTTCTAGATTTATTTCTGCTACTCATAGTATTTCCTAGGCTTGAACTGACTGTGAGTTGAGCCCTGCCAAGTTCAGACACTCACCATGCTGTGTGGTGCTCATGCCCAGGGCAATTCTGTGAAGCTCAGCACAACTGGGAATTTAGCCTGTAATTACTCAGGGGCTCATTTCACTTTGGTCCCTGCTGAAACGCAGACCCTTCAGGGCTGAGACGTGATAACCATTATCAAAATGACAATCAGATCAGCCCAGTGCTGTAATGATGGAGGATAGAGAGGGGTATTATGCTGATGAAACCAGCAAGAGAATTTGTGCAAGCGAAGTGCGTTATCCCTCCAGGAATATGGCTTAAACAATCTCCCCAGTGGGGAAAGAGGATTTTTAATGGCAAGAAATTTGAATTTCAAATCTTCTTGGAAAAACAGTCTGTCATCAGGGCTTCTTCCCAGACTGGACTTGCTGGGCAGAGGAGCTTCTTGGCCAACTGAGGTGTGCTCAGCACCGTGCCCTGAACATGCACCCAGACACGATGGCCTTCCCCAAATGCGGCTGCTGTGGGGTTTTATCACAGAATCCCAGACTGGTTTGTGTTGGAGGGACCTTAAGGCTCACCCAGTTCCAACCCCCTGCCACGGGCAGGGACACCTTCCACTAGAGCAGGTTGCTCCAAGCCCCTGTGTCCAACCTGGCCTTGAACACTGCCAGGGATGGGGCAGCCACAGCTTCTCTGGGCACCCTGTGCCAGCGCCTCAGCACCCTCCCAGGGAAGAGCTTCTGCCTCAGAGCTCATCTCAATCTCCCCTCTGGCAGGTTAAAGCCATTCCCCTTGGCCTGTCCCTACAGGCCCTTGTCCAAAGCCCCTTTCCAGGTTTCTTGTGGAGACAGACCCAGAAGGGAAAAAAAGTCCGTTCAACACAGCAAGACCACTTCTGGTCAAAAAGACACAGATTGCCAAAATTCAGGTGTTTGTCAGGAGAACATTTACACATCTGCACTTCTGCACTGAGAAAATACCATCATTTGCAAGGAAGATAACCACTGGCCCCACAGAGCTAGTGAACAGCATCGCGTTTCTGTGGGTGCTCCCAACCAGCACCCTGATGTGCTGCTCAGGAGCTGCTTCCCATGGACATGCCCTGGTGCCCTTTTGTTTTGGAGGCAGAGCAGCTCAAGTCACCCTCCCTTGGACTCCAGAATAACCAGCCCACGCTGGCACCAGCCAGTGACACACCCTGGGGCTGGAGCCTTCATTAATCACTGCGGTGGTGGCCCCTGACAGCAACATCACTGCTGCCTCAGGACACTTCATTTCTAATTGCTCCAAGTCGTTATGAATTGCTGTGATGCAGGAATTGATGGTGTAGGATCAATACGTGCATCCCGCTGCTCTGGAGTGTGTATTCTCCTGTGAGGTCCAGGGTTTAACCACAGCCTTGCAGCCCTCTGCCATGCCTGATCATAGACTCACAGACTGGTTTGGGTTGGAAGGGACCTTAAAGCTCATCCAGTTCCAACCCCCTGCCACGAGCAGGGACACCTTCCACTAGAGCAGGTTGCTCCAAGCCCCGTCCAACCTGGCCTAAGTGATTGATACTCTGAGTATGTGTGCACGTTTCACTGCTATAGCCACTTGGAAAAGGTCTACATTATGACTACAGAAGTTTACCATGTGGAGTAATTAGGCTTTAGTGCACTGTGCCTCTGTATGATGGGATGCCTTCCTCTTGCTGATGCTTCAGCACACTTCAAAATCATAAACAGGCTTAGGGGAAGGCACTAAATGCAAGACAGGCAGTTGGTGTGTATGTGCTGTGCAGTGAGGGGCAGCAGCAGAAGGGGCCGCCTTCAATATATACAGTATGTAAGAATATGTCATGCTAAAAATAACTAAAGAAGTACATATATATTAATATGTAAAAATGATGGTCCGGTCTTTGCTTACCAAGTGCTATAATGTGGACACTTAGAGCTCTCCCATGCTGCTGTGGGGCTGAATGCTCGAGTTGCTTGTGTATCTGTATCAAAAGGCTTTTTCCATTTCACGGTGAATTCCCAGCAATGGGAGCTGTGACAAGAGATTGACAGGTTTCCTGGTGCCAGTGTTCCTGCCTTTATTAGGAGGCAGAGTTGCGGAAGGCTTTTCTCTTTTATATTCTTTCAAATTAAATCCCAGAACCATCGAATCACAGAATGGTTTGTAAGTGGTTGTGAGTCCCACACAAATAAGGATTATTATTGGAAAGATAAATTATTTAATATTCTGCAAAGTTAATTTAGTTTTCTGGAATAAATCAGTGTGATTCGTGCATCTATTTATACAGACACTCCTGTGTCATATTAAATTAACCATGTAAGCCACTGGCAAAACTGTAAATGTAAATTGAGCTTTGAAGGATGTTAAACAAAGAGTTTGTTTTCATAGGACCTGCCCGTTTTAGAAGAGGGTTTGGACAACAACAATTCAACCGGAGACAATTCAGGAATGCTGTGCCCGGTCCCAGGAGAAGAGCAGCTGCTGCATTGAATGGAGTGAGCCCTTTAAATCGCCAGGCATCGGCTCCAGAGGTATGGGGGTAAGGAAAGCAGAGCCGTTCCCAAATGTCCTGCAGAATCCTGCTGGGGTTTATGATCCTGGATCTCCCCAAAGAACACTCTGCATAACAAATGTCCAGGCACCGTCTTGTGTGTGCCTGTAACCACATTTGTATGCAGAGGTGAGTGCAGACACACACATATAAAATAGCAATTTCCCAGTTGGTTTTATAAGCTTATGACTTGGCATAATTGGACTGAATTGGCTCCTGAGGGGTTTACAAAACCACGTTTTTTAGGAATGTGTTCTTAAAAGAGTTTAAAATATTTCCATAAAAACAAATTCCAATTCATCTCATCTTACTATTGCCATTTAGAAGAGGTGTGTTAAGATTCACCATTATTTGTTCTCTACCCAGAGCATTTTCCAACATATAGTGAAGGCAAAGGACGGGCTGTTGGTGACTTCAGGTGGCTTTGGTTCAGAGAGGTACTTTTCTCTAGCAAGTGGGTATCCCCCCTTGACACACTGATTCCCAGGACTACGAAGCCATGGGACAGATTGCCCACGTGCTTCCGTGTAAAATGCATTATTTTTCATTCATGGCTTTCCTTTTTTGAAGTTTAAATGTTTTGGTCTCATCTCTGCTCAAAAACACTTAGAAAAGATTGAAATACTTTCATTTGGGTTTTTGAGTTATTTTTAACAGTCGAGATAGGAAGGAAGAGACGTGTTCACCATTGAAGTCATTCTTACAGCTCTCTGCTGAGTGTCACTAACATTAAACTGGCTTGGTGTAGAAGGTGGAAATGAAGTGAATAGATAGTCCTCTGTAGGAGGGGGTTGTTCTTTCTGCACTGATGGAGACGCACTCAATTAGGAGGTCGTGTATTCTCAGTAAGCTTTTAAAACCCCACCAAAGTGGTGAACGTGATGGGACATTGAATGGCTGTGTCCTGGAGGTATAAAGAAGAGAGCCTTAACTGAGCATGCATGTGCATGGTGTGTGGTTATTCCTGAAAAGAAAGTGGGAAGACTCAGATAGTGCACGACGCTGGGTGTTACCAGGAGGGAAGAAGCAGTTGCTAGGAGGCATAATTCTGCTGTAGCTTCCATTTTGCAGAAATAAACCAAGTTGGAAGAATGTGGAAACACATCCCAGTTAGTGGGGAGTAACACTGGTGGTGGTTGTCCCACAGAAATGAATGGGTTAGAGTCCGTGGCAGTTTGTATTAAGTAGCTGGAGCAGGACCTACACTGCTGAGGGGTCTTCTGATGTGCTTCATGCTTCAGGGCTTGGAGTGGGCAACGGATGTGTCCAAACAAGAAAGAGTCAATGACTGAAAAGAAACTTGAGCAAAGCTACAAACCTTTGCTTGGGTGAGGTTTGCTCTCCATGGACTCATTTTGGTTTTGTATTTCTGCACCATTAGAATGAAACGCTCTTCCTGGTACTTGTAGTTTCATGCCCAGGAACCGAGTGTTGACAGCAGTGGATGCTAACTCCAAATGTTGAGGCTACAGCAACACTGCTCAGTAGAAATATTCCTGGCTTGGATACAAAAGGCCATGGAAGAGACCAGTTTTTAATAGAGTTAGTGAGGAATTGGGTCTCAGCAAGAAAATATCAAAGGAGGAAAATAAAAAGCACCAGCAGAGCAGGGTTGTTCTGCTGCAAGACTGAAGTTGCAAAGGAAAGACAGTTGGGAATGAGAATACGTGGAACGCTGAGCACACAGCACAGGGACGAGCCCCCTCTGAAGCAAATGCACGTGGTGCTGAGGGCAGTGAGGGAACCACGGCTGAGCCAGTGATCAGCACTCGCACCGCAGGGCAGGATGGGGTGATTCCCACCAGACAGAGCCAGAGAAAATGCCAGATCAATGCAGGACTGGAGGGAAGGGTGGTCATGTCCTGGTCCTCGTGCTCACTCCATGAGGGACGTGGAGCTGTTGGAGCGAGGCCAGAGGAGGCCACGGAGCTGCTGCGAGGGCTGGAGCAGCTCTGCTCTGGAGCCAGGCTGAGAGAGCTGGGCTGGGGCAGCCTGGAGAAGAGAAGGCTCCTGAAGGGGAGACCTTAGAGCAGCTCCAGGGCCTAAAGGGGCTCCAGGAAACCTGGAGAGGGGCTTTGGACAAGGGCCTGTAGGGACAGGACAAGGGGAATGGCTTTAACCTGCCAGAGGGGAGACTGAGATGAGCTCTGAGGCAGAAGCTCTTCCCTGTGAGGGTGCTGAGGCGCTGGCACAGGGTGCCCAGAGAAGCTGTGGCTGCCCCATCCCTGGCAGTGTTCAAGGCCAGGTTGGACACAGAGGCTTGGAGCAACCTGCTCTAGTGGAAGGTGTCCCTGCCCGTGGCAGGGGGTTGGAACTGGAGGAGCTCTAAAGTCCTTCCAGCCCAAACCATTCCGTGCCTGTATGGTTGCTGTTTCGTGCACTGAGGCTGTGGGGTGGGTGGCAGTGGCTGAGCTCTCGCTGCTCTTTCAGGGCAACACGAACAACGACTCTTTCTCCAAGAGCAGCAGCAGCAGCACCGTGCAGGCAGAGGGACAGCGACGGCCACCCCCAGGCCCCAGGAGGTTCAGAGCAGCCGCTGCCAGTGCCCAGGCCGCAGGGAGAAGGTAAAATCTTCAGTAACTTGGGGCTCTGTGGCTTGCAGCGATGCCCTGTGCAGCTCTGGGGGCTCTGCTGGGGGCGGCTGCAGCCACGTGCTCATGCAACAGGGGGAAAACGCCCCTGACAGTGTTAGAGGCCAGGTTGGACACAGGGGCTTGGAGCAACCTGCTCTAGCGGAAGGTGTCCCTGCCCATGGCAGGGGGTTGGAACTGGATGAGCTTTAAGGTCCCTTCAACCCAAACCAGGCTGGGGTTCTGTGATTTTTTGATTTAATGAGCAGCGTTCAGCACCAGCCCAAACTGTTGTTTCATTTGAGCAGGAAAACAAGTTCCTCTGAACTCCTTTGCTGACAGAAGACCTGCTGGGCTGAACTTGCTAACGCAGAGCTGCATTTGCTTCTCATGCTGCTTTTTAATACCAGGCCGGGTTAGGCGTTTCAGCATTTAACTTTAGGAGAGACCTGGCATCATACTCACCTATGTCCTTTTCTTTCTCCTGCTTCCCCAGCAGACCTTTCCGGCTGAACAGGGCACCAGCCTTCCAGCAGAAGCGGATGCAGCAGCGGTTTCTCAAAGCCAAATTTCAGAGAGGGGTCAGTATCGAGACATTTTTCTGCACCCTGCTGATGGTGACAAGCCTTCAGTTTTACCAGCCCTTGCCCAGTTGTGTCTTTGCTTCCAAAAGTTCCTTGGACAGATGGATGACTTTAGCAATGAATGTATTGCTAGGGAAGTATTTGCAGGACAGGGAGATTTTAATGCAGCAGGTCCAGAGAAGGGCACCGGAGCTGGTGCAGGGCCTGGAGCACAAGTGTGATGAGAAACGGCTGAGGGACCTGGGGGGGTTTAGTCTGGAGAAGAGAAGGCTCAGGGGGGGACCTTATCGCTCTCTACAACTGCCTGACAGGAGGATGGAGCCAGGAGGGGACTGGTCTCTGCTCCCAAGGAACAAGGGATGGGACAAGAGGAAACGGCCTCAAGCTGCACCAGGGGAGGTTTAGATGGAGATGAGGAACAATTCCTTCCCCAAAGGGTGCTCAGGCATTGGAACAGGCTGCCCAGGGCAGTGCTGGAGTCACCATCCCTGCAAGTGTTCACACCCCGTGTAGCCGAGGCCTCAGTGCCGTGGGTTAGTGGTGGCCTTGGCAGTGCTGGGGAATGGTTGGACTGGATGAGCTTAAAGCTCTTTTCCAAGCTGGTTAATTCCGTGATTCAGTATTCTGGCAGCTGAAAAATAAAACCTGTGCAGCTTATACGGCAGCACAAGCAGGGCAAGGTAAAGCCACCCCATACAGATCATTGTGCCGGCAGGGAACCCAACATTACCGAATCTCTTGACAACATGCAAAGAAAGAGCTGTTCAGATACACCAAATGAAGCACTGGATGAGGAATCATTGTTTCTGAGAGTTAATCCTTAAGTAATTATTTCAAATGTATTTCCCAGCAGATGGATGCTGATGGCGACAGGAAACCCCCGCGGATGAGAAGGTAACTGGTGACCCAAGGCACGCTGTAAACGCCGTGCTCTTGCAGGCTCGGATCGAAGCTGGATCCATGTCCCTGTCTCGGCAGGTGGCAAGTGAAACCCAGCCCTGGAGCAGTTCTGACGGTGTCTGTGGCCAATCCCCAGGCAGGCCAGGCCGGCCCGTGAGTAAATGGGGTGGTTTGTTGGGGTGGGAACCCTGCGAAAGCATTCCCAATCCCTTTAGCACTATTGCAGCTTGGCTTCTATAATCCCAAAGTGGTTGCAAATGATGTCTCGTTCCCTTCTCAGCGTATCTGTCAGAGGATGATGATTCCCATGTGGCTTGTTTGTTACCCAGAGTAAGAAGGGGGATGGCAGGCTGGCCGTGCCCAAGCTGGGGTGTCCCCTGCACCCTGGGGATGTGGTGTGCTCGCTGTGCTGCAGGGCAGCAGCTTCACCCCTGGGCTGAGCCAGTGTGGCTGTGGGACCCAGCACCCAGCGATGGGAACAGAGAGGGATGGGTGAGGGCACTTGGCATGTCCTGGGTTTAGGGAGCACCCCATGATTGATAGGCTTGACAGCCCCAGGGCTGGCTCGGCAGCTCTCCTGGCACCCTTATAGAATCACAGAATGGTTTGGGTTGGAAGGGACCTTCAAAGCTCATCCAGTCTAACACCCCTGCAATGAGCAAGGACATCTTCAACTAGACCAGGTTGCTCAGAACCACATCCAGCCTGGCCTGGAATGGCTCCAGGGATGGGGCATCCACCACCGCTCTGGGCAACCTGGGCCAGGATTTTACCACCCTCATGATACAGAATGTCTCCCTCACCCACCCTACCATGAGGTGTACCATGGGCCATAGGGGCTCCCGGGTGTCTCCTCCTTCCCTCGCTGGTCTCAGGCGATAGGCAGCGGCTGCCTTTGCATCCAGGGTGACGGCAGGTCTGTGCTCTCCCCAGGCCCGGATCCAAGCGCCCGTTCCTGCGCAGCCGGAGGCCGCCGCCACGGGCAGCCAAGCCCCAGCCCAAGGGGGTGCTGCTGAGGTTCAACTTCCGCGCCATGGCCAACCAGGTAGAGGATGGTCGACGGGACAGGCGGCACCCTGCACCCTGCAGCAGCCCTGCCGCTAACCTGGTCACGCCATGCTCAGGTCTTTGGGGCTGCCAGTCGGGTTTGTCTAGCATGACCTGGGAGCAGAGGCCTGTGTTGGCTAGGTTGGTCACAGAACAGAAGGCATCTGAGAAGACTGTTCAGCAGCTACAGACTCAGCCCAGTTTTCCCCACTCCGTTGTCCCCTCTTGGCCTGTCCATGTGCTTGCTCAGAGCAGGGAGATCCTGCTTGTGAGTGGTCCTGGACGGCAGGGACTGTTTCACTGTCAGTGCTCCCAACTCCTCAGAGACACACAGCACTTGTGGGCTTTGCTCTCTCTTTGCTTTGGTGACCTTCTCAGTGCCAGTTTTGTGCTGAAGTATGGTCCAAGAGCCCTGGGGCAGGTCAGAAATCCTGCTCCACCTTCTTCACTGCTTGTTTGGACGTTCCTTGTCTGGATGGTTTGGTTTTACTTGATGCCTTGTGCTCAAATGCCACGTGCTTGCTCCTGTTGTTGCCGAGGACGGCCGGTGTCTTGGGGCTAGGCGCTGCTTGGAGGTGTTTTCCAGCTGCACCCAGTCTGTCAAGCTCCTTGTCTCCATGTGCTGAGTGGTTAATTGACTAACTGGCTGCAAAGCACCGTCCTGACTGATGGGCTCTAATCAATACCCTTCCGCAAGTTTGGCCGTGCTTTGCCACGAGGCGCAGGACTGACTCGGTCTCCCTTTCCCCTGCAGACCAGCCTGACGCTGGATGAGAGGTTCTCTGGTCTGAGGAATAAGAGGCGCTTTACAGCAGCCAGGAGCGCCGGCCGGACGGTCACCATGCCCTAGCACCGCTCCTCAGGGACTGCCCTCACAGTCCAGGCCCCGTAACGGGCAGCTCAATAAAGCTCAATAGATTTATTTCCTCTAAGATAGCTACTTTGGCAACGCGCTGTCTCCTTCCTTACACGCAGGGCGAATGAGCGAGTGAGGGCAGGTACGAGGCAGGATGAGAGCTGGGGCCGGAGCACAGGAGCGGGGTGATGGATGGGGACGAGTGGAGGTGGATTCGCTCTGCTGCAGATCCACAGGGCTGCCACCAGCCCTGTCACCCTGTGCTGCCCTGCAAGAAGGAACAGGGACCAGCTCCAAGCCATACCCATGGAGCTTTCCCTGTGTTGTTCCATGGGTGGGAAGGATTGAGGGCACAGCCTGCCCGCACTGGGTTCAGAGCAGGCAGCAGAGCACGGAGGGAGGTGCCGCAGCAGTGGCACCAGTGGGATGCCCCAGCTGCCGCATTCCCCAGCATCCACCTCATCGCCCAGTTTGTTCCCTGTGCTGGAGGCGTGCTGTGTCAGACCCTCCATCCTGAACACGTCTCGCTCTGCCCCGACGGTCAGGCCTGAGCACCTTGTGTTTCTCTTTGGTTTGCTGTGCTGTGGTGGCCGCTGCTGCGGCCCGGTTGCAGGGATGGGGTGGGACATGCGGTGCTGCCGGGGGGACTGTCCTCGGCATGGAGCACACACAGGCTGCCCCGGCCCCAGGCAGGTTTTCCAGTAGTTGTGCATTAGGGATTTGGTAGGTGCAGCTCCACCCGTGCTGAAAGCACCAGCACGATCAAACCAGCAGCTGCCGGAGGGACACAGGGCTGCCAGCACCCGGAAACATGGGCTGAGATGTTAATCGTCGTTAACCATGTCCTGCGCCAACCATGAGTCACGGATCCATTCTCCAGCCACTGCTGCAACCCAGCACCAAACACTGGACACAGCCTGGCGCTGGGCTCGGAGCTACACTCGTTAAAGTAAATACTTGATAGGCTGCTTTACATGTTACACCAGGCGTCTAACAGGAGACTGGGCTTGGCTGGTTCATAGCAATGTGTGAGATGCTGTTAGTGACAAAGCGGCCATGTACGAGTCCAATGCACTGAATAAAACACTAACCTGTTCAATGTCACCTCCAGTTATTTCCCTTCCTCCAACAGGATTCGGGATCTCAGCGTGGCACTGTGGGTGCAGCACGGCTGCATCGGTGCATGGGGGGAGGCTGGGGTCCCTGTCAGTGCAAGGGCCTGTAGGGACAGGGCAAGGGGAATGGCTTGAACCTGCCAGAGGGGAGATTGAGATGAGCTCTGAGGCAGAAGCTCTTCCCTGTGAGCGTGCTGAGGCGCTGGCACAGGGTGCCCAGAGAAGCTGTGGCTGCCCCACACTCTCATAAATGGCATTATCCCTATTTTTGGTTGCACTTTCACTATAAATATTGGGAAGAGATGCTGTGCTCACCAAGGAAACCCGAGCACTTTGTACTTAATGCAGGTTGCAAGGGGATGGAGCCGTTCAGTCCTGCAAGAAGAGTGTGGAGCATCCCTCGGTGTTCAGAGCACGCCCTGATGCTATTCTCCAAATCGATGGTTTTCAGCAATCTGTACCTTATTTTTTCTAAGTATTCCTTAAGTTACAATTGAGGCCTAACGATAGAAACTGCCCTTTTGTCCAGGCCTGCTCCCCCCACGGGGCTGGTGACTTCCCGTGCAGCGAGAGGCAAAACGGGCTTTGCACAGAAGAGAGTTTGTGAGCAGAAGAGCGAACCCACCGTGCTCAGAACGCACCGGGCGCGGGCACGCAGCGAGCCACAGGCACCAAACACCCCAAGGGGGCAGCAGCCGGCTGCGGGCCGGGCCCCGGCTCCAGCCACCGGGAATAGGCGCGATGCACCTGGAGAACATCCTTACTCCATGTCAGCCAAAGCCACCTCCAGAGTGACACCTCTGGTGCCGTGAGACCTGTACAGGGTCCTGTGGAGCAGCGCTGGGGTGGGGGGACACCGGCACATGCGTGTGGCCCCGGGCGGTGGCTGCATTGAACCCGCAGCACTGGTGATTTCTTTCTTTAGCCACTGGTATCATCCTGTTTAACAGCATTTTGGGGAGTTTCTGCCACTATTGTTCTTGCTGTTTGCTTTCTGTCTATTTGTCTGTGCCTCAAAGGCTGGTACAAGGAGTGAACAATATGATTCGAACTTCATGCAGGTGTCCTTGCCCATGGCAGGGGATTGGAACTGGGTGAGCTTTAAGGTCCCTTCCAACACAAACAAGTCTGGGATTCTATGAATATTCATTCCTTTGCACAATTGGAACTTACAGCCCGGTGCTGTGTCCTCCCTTGCTCACTTCCTTTCTAGGAGAAGAGCCTCTGCTTGTCCTCTGCCTGGAAGCAGGTCCATCCCTCTGGTCACCTTCGTACCTTTTCTAGCTCTGCTACATCTGCCTGAAGCAGCAGGGCTGAAACATTATCAATCCATTTGAGATGGATTTATAGGCACGCTCTGCTTTGGTTTTTGTTCCTCTTCTAATAATTTCTAACACTGCAGTTGCTTTTTAACCCAGAATAACCACTTGGAGCAGGAAATGGTGAGGCACATTTATATTGGCTTAATGAAACCAGCTTCCATAGAACATTTTCTGCAGAAGCCGCTCTGCGGTGTCCACACAGCTTCTCTTCTCCAGGCTGAACAGCCCCTGTTTTCTCAGCCTGTTGCATGTTGGACCATATTTGCTCCCCTAGCTTGAATCCATTATGCTGAGAGACCCACAGGCTCCTGCATACCCATGGTTCCTAGAGAATACATGGACCTCTAAGGCTGTTTCAGCTCAGTCCTTCCTCAGGTGAGGTTGTTCACAATGATTTTCCATATTACAGAAGTGTTATCGTTACAAAACTGTGGTGGTGGAAGCTGGGAGTTGAGAGATATTTAGTCTATTGCTCATATATAGCAGGCAGCTCCAGACACTGGAACTGCAGCTACGTTCTGGTCTGCACCCAGGCATTTTCTGCATACCAACATTAGCTGTGGTCAACAAAGAAACCTTGGATGGGTCAACAGTGGAATCTTTTAAGCAAATGCACAGATGAATCCTTGTGCTGGGTCTAGGGCAGGGGAAGGTCTGAATTCTGGATGTGTGCTCTCTGCAGCCCAACAGGAGGTGTGAAATGCAGGAGCTCCAGCAGACATCTCCTTTGCAAGGACGACTTAGTGTGGTGCAAACGTGGCTGGTATTAAATCATGGAATCATTGAATCAACCAGGTTGGAAAAGACTTTTAAGATCATCAAGCCCAACTGTTCCCCAGCACTGCCAAGGCCACCACTAAAACTCTGGATGGGGTTATCCGTGTTTCAAGGTAGCTTGGAGCAACCTGGTCTAGTGGAAGGTGTCCCTGCCCGTGGCATCTGAGTGCCAGCAGGCACCAAAGACACCCTTGTTCTGGGGTCTGCTCGGGCAGGGGGTCCCCAGCACAGCTTATGGCTGCATTCCCACTAAGCAACCCCAATGGGGAAAAAAGGAGCATTTTGGGTGTTTATGTTGTCTATTGTCTACAACAACCCAGAAACACACCAACAGCCCCAGGTCTGGTTCTGGAGCACCCCTGAAGTTACAGATGAGCAGGCACTCTACTGGTGCAGTGGATCCAACAGTGCCTTTAGAAGCACTTGGATTCATGCTGTTCAGTGTGCCGGATCACGAGTTTATGGTGCAAATGAACACCACAGCACTTCTGGAAGGAAAAGGAACTTTCGTGCACTGCATACAAGATGTTCTGGTATTTATAGCAGCTCCAGCCATGTTCATTAAAATAGACAGTAATTGCAGTACTTGTAAAGCTGGGCAATAGAATGGAGCCACAAACAGAATGGGAACATGTAGCAATTCCCACCCAGCACCAAGCTTTAATGCAAGGTTTTATCTTCTAATTTGAGCCCCCAATCACATCTATGTGTGGTTCTTTTTGCTAGAAAACAGGCTAAGTGGTACAGATCACAGCATATGTATTTAGAGAAGTTCATTTTTATATCCATTTCAAATTACAAGCTGGCTCTCTGCTGAGATGCTCCCTTCCTAGGGCCAGCCAGGAAAAAATATTCAAAATGTCATGGATTGAGGGTTAACGGGTATTCTGGAGGAGTAGGCAGGAATCCTCCAGGCAGCCACATGGAGGCAGGGTCAGGGCAAGAGCTTTTCCTTTCTGAGCCATCCTGCCACAGTCTGTGTTAGAAACGAGCTCTGCACAGACCGTGGTGCACACAGAGGCCATAGAACCACAGACCGGTTTGGGTTGGGAAGGACCTTAACATCATCCAGCTCCAACCCCCTGCCCCGGGCAGGGACACCTTCCACTAGAGCAGGTTGCTCCAAGCCCCTGTGTCCAACCTGGCCTTGAACACTGCCAGGGATGGGGCAGCCACAGCTTCTCTGGGCACCCTGTGCCAGCGCCTCAGCACCCTCACAGGGAAGAGCTTCTGCCTCAGAGCTCATCTCAGTCTCCCCTCTGGCAGGTTAAAGCCATTCCCCTTGGCCTGTCCCTACAGGCCCTTGTCCAAAGCCCCTCTCCAGGTTTCCTGGAGCCCCTTTAGGCACTGGAGCTGCTCTAAGGTGTCCCCTTCAGGAGCCTTCTCTTCTGCAGGCTGCCCCAGCCCAGCTCTCTCAGCCTGGCTCCAGAGCAGAGCTGCTCCAGCCCTCGCAGCAGCTCCGTGGCCTCCTCTGGCCTCGCTCCAGCAGCTCCACGTCCCTCTTGTGCTGTTGCCCCAGAGCTGGATCAGGGCTGCAGGGGGGGTCTCCCCAGAGCGCAGCAGAGGGGCAGGATCCCCTCCCTGACCTGCTGCTCACGCTCTGGGGGTGCAGCCCAGCCAGCAATGACGTGAAGCACTGGATGGATGCAGCTCTGCAGAGGAGCAGGTAAAAGAGGATGTGAAGAACGTATTTTGGGCCAGGCAATTTTATTTCAAACTTCAAGCCCTGCAAAAGCCCTGATGACTCTGCTTTTCTGTAGCACTTGTGTTTTTTAAAGCCATTAAAACAGGTCTCACCACAAGCCCGGATGTACAGACAGTCACAACTTTGCATGTGTCAGGTTTTCAGGCCTACATCCATTTTCCTTTTTGTGGCGTTTTAAGCCATATTTAAATAAAAGGGGTTCAGAATATCAGCTGCTCAATGAATTCTCTCTGGTTCAGCCTTGCTGAGTCGCACCAATCGTGGTCACTAAGCTATAGAAACGCTTGATGAGTTTTTTCTCTCCCCCAACTTTATTTTTTTAAACTCAGCATTCCCAGGAATCGCTGGCTGCTTTTTAAACCAACTGACAGAGTAAAACCCACACAATGCCAGAGAACTGAAAAAGTTCCACGTTATTTTGCTCAATTTGCTCCATTGCATTCGCACTGTTGATAAATCTCTGCTCCCCTCCCTGTAAAGTTACCACATCCCAGCCCTTTGTGTTGTTCACTTGTGTTTTGGTAAGGGACACCATCTCGGGACAGGCTGCGCCCAGTGCTGCGCCCAGTGCTGCCCCTCTTCATGCACTGGGTGGTTCAACAAGTGCGTGTTAAATGTTATCACAAGAGCCGAATTGTGAAGTGGTGAAATCATCTGCAAGTGCGACAGCGCTGGGGCACCGCAGCGCCCGGCCAGGGGAGCCAGGCTCAGGCTTGAGTATCCTCCCGGCATGTGCCAAGAAAATCTGTTCTTTCCCAGCAAGAGGGTGTTCTCCATCACCAGCTCCGGTGCTTTCGGCTGCGTGTTCCCTGCTCCACCCGGGCAATGCCCCAACTCCACAGCACAATCAAAGCCAATCAGATGGAAACATTTCTCAGGCTCTTAAAACATAAATGCCTGTGAAGGCACGAACCCAGCTGAGCCCTGCAGGGGCCCAGGGCCACGGGGGCGGCCACTGGGTGCACTGGGTGCTGCAGGGCTTTGGTGACCAGTTTCTCTCCTACTCCTGTTTCCCCAGGGCCGTAGCCAGCAGCCAGCTCTGCTGCTGGGTCACATCTGCCGCAGGAGGGACATTCCCGGTGCAGGAAGGGCAGGGAACAGCCCCGTGGGTGTTTGCCATCTCTTTTCACATCACTTTCTACCTCCTGCTGCCACTTGCATGCTGCACTGGCCAGTGCGATGCCTTCACTCCCACCGTCCCCAGGGACATGGCAGCAGATTTGAGAAGGCGAATTAGTCTCTGCTCTGCCGCAGCCAGCGCTGCATGCCTGTGCTTCCCTTCCCACACTCCGGGGTGGTTCGCTGGGATTTACCAACCGTTACTGAGCAGGATTTCGGTCCCATTCACATTTTGTCTATTTTGGGATCTAGAATTTAACTGTAACATTTGGTAAGCTTTGAATGCCTGATTTTAGCTATGAAATAGCTGATGTTCTCTCTTAGAAGCAGACCACTTATTTCTCGTGACTACCCCCAAACCAACATGGGTTTTGCCATACTTATATTGTTAAATTTACTGTGTATCAAACTCCTTAAGATCTACAGTGTGTGTCTACACAAAACTACCTTTATGTCTGTATCTTTTACAGCTAATCCAGCTTCTCTGGGCACCCTGTGCCAGCGCCTCAGCACCCTCACAGGGAAGAGCTTCTGCCTAAGAGCTCATCTCAGTCTCCCCTCTGGCAGGTTAAAGCCATTCCCCTTGTGCTGTCCCTACAGGCCCTTGTCCAAAGCCCTCTCCAGGTTTCTTGTAGCCCCTTTAGGCACTGGCCCTGCTCTAAGATGTCCCCAGAGCCTTCTCATGTCCTAGAAACGATGATCTAACAGCCCTACTCCTCCTGCCTTGCACCAGCCCAAATCCAATCAGAATCACACACTCTCAATATAATACCCAGACAAAGACATCTCCTGCTTTGCTCTGCAATAAGATGTACCCAAGGGAGTAATTAGACATGGTTTGGACACTAATTGCTTGGCAGTGCTGTTTGCCTCCAGATACCTTGTTACAGCAGTTGCGTGAGTCCATTAGTTTCATCTGATCAATGGAAGGAAGCTGGGTAGCAGCCAGGTCTGCAGGAGTGGTTTCAGTCCCTGTAGAACCCGGGGCAGAAAATCATGCCCAAGCTGCAGGGCTCTGTGTTGCCTCTGATGTAAAGAGGTGTAAAACACCTCTCCTGGCCTGCAAAAGGCACCTTGGACCCATGGAGCCGCAGGTTATGTTGTGGGAACTGGTAGGCAGAGCTCAGTCCTGTGCTACAGGGAAGGTGGCATCCCATCGATCAGCCACCCTCAGAGCCCCACAGCCTGAAGTCATCTGAATGGCTTGAAAGAAGGTAATGTGGCATGAACGATAAGGAAACTCTGAGGAGTGGAGATGCACAATGTTAAAAGCATCATTAGAGTGGGAGAGACTGGAAAGGTTGAAATGTCAAATTCCTGCAGGAGAGAAACTTTGACTTTCCTGCCTCTCCCTGTTCCCTATGTGCAAACTGCAGCACAGTCTCTTAAAACCATGCAAAGTTCTGGTTTCCCAACACCCGGGATCACCATGTTTGAGGTTTCAGGAGGCAGAGCCCTTTGGGCTTGCTGCTCTGCCTCATGACCACCCTCAAATAAAGCAGGCCATTCTTCCTGCAGTCCATGTCCTGAACAGGCTCAGTGAGGACAACTTCACATCAAATCCAGACGACTAATCACTTGGGAATAGGCACTGTGCTCCCTCCCGCCTGCAGCCCCATCTGCATACAGCCTCTTGGTGACTTTGGCCAGGCCGTGTGCATCTCATAAATGTATGATTTGAGATGCTGTATTGACTACACTCGTCATTTGTCTGCTGCTGCAAAACACAGAGTCATTTTTAGCTGACAGATTCTACAGGAATTGAGCAGGAAAAGGGTTAAACTCCTGTGGCAAATGCTGCTGACCAGAGAACTGCACAAGCACAGGCTGGGGGGGGGCTGGATGGAGCAGCCCTGAGGATAAGGGCTTGGTGTGTTGGGTGACGAGAAGCTCCCCATGACCTGGCTTCAGTGTGCGCTTGAGCCCAGAACCCCCCCGTGTGCTGGGCTGCACCCCCAGAGCGTGAGCAGCAGCTCAGGGAGGGGATCCTGCCCCTCTGCTGCGCTCTGGGGAGACCCCCCCTGCAGTCCTGATCCAACTCTGGGATCCTGTGATTCTCTGATCATGCCACATCCTCATGAACCCTCTGATATAACAGTTTGAGGGACTTTAATGGCCAGAACTGAGAAGCTCGTAATATTTTCTTCAGAAAAATGAGTCTCACAGCGACACCCCCCACAACCCGTATCCTGAGCTTCTGACCTGCATCTGCCCTCCAGCAACACTCAGTTACCTGGTGGAGCAAAGCACACCGGGTCAGGCCTTGGGAACAAAGAGCTGGAATGGAATGGGTTTAAGGAATTTAGGAGAATAAATATAAAAGCCCATATTAGGCTAAATTAGGGCCAATTGAAGCTGATTTATGAAAAGCACTTTCCAAATAAATAACAATTCTTAGTGCATTTGTCCCATTTGTTGACTAAACAGTGAATAATTGGATCTAATCCAAATGTTGATCCAGAAAATGACTTGCTTCTATTGAGTAAACACAAACATGTTTTGCTGGGAGGCCCTGAGTGAATTATCCTGTTACTTTCCTTACAAACCCTTTTTCCCTAGTCCTGGCTGGCATTCGTTCTCCAAAAGGAAGCTAAAGTAATTATTCTAAACAATAGACTTGCTAAACATCACCTTAGCATAGGAGGTTGAGATTCAGATTTTTTTGCTGGACTTTCTTGCCAAGCCAGGCTTATGGTTCTTGGACAAAACCCTCACTTCCAGGTTTTTGGTTTGCCTTTTTTCCACTTGTGAGCATGAAATCCTTCCATTTATCTGCACAGGAAAGCACAAACTTCTCCTTAGTTGGTAAAAATCTCTTTTCCATGGGTAATTTTCAACTCTGCCACCAGGAAATATCCCCATTGGCTGTAAAGCGCTGCTCAAGCGAAGCTATTGCTGAGCAGAGGAGCTCTGATGTGAGACGAGCTCTGCCTCGGAGGCCACACAGATGGAGCAGCAGGACCCACAGTGTCTGACCTGACTCTTGCAGCCATCCCCAGCCCTGCCTGCGGCTCTGGAGGGGTCACCACCCAGCACGGGCGTTTCTTATCACTTCGCTGTGTGACCTCGTGCCCTGGAAAACAGCCCCACACATTGCTGTGAGCTCATGTCATTGAACCCCAGCCTGGTTTGGGTTGGGAGGGACCTTAAAGCTCCCCCGGTTCCAGCCCCCTGCCCCGGGCAGGGACACCTTCCACTAGAGCAGGTTGCTCCAAGCCCCTGTGTCCAACCTGGCCTTGAACACTGCCAGGGATGGGGCAGCCACAGCTTCTCTGGGCACCCTGTGCCAGCGCCTCAGCACCCTCACAGGGAAGAACTTCTGCCTCAGAGCTCATCTCAATCTCCCCTCTGGCAGGTTAAAGCCATTCCCCTTGTCCTGTCCCTACAGGCCCTTGTCCAAAGCCCCTCTCCAGCTTTCTTGTAGCCACTTTAGGTATTGGAAGACTGTTGTAAGGTCTCCCTGGAGCCTTCTCTTCTCTTGTCACTCCACCAAATACATGAAAACAGCTTTACTTGGGGATTAAAGCCCTGGTTGCCATGGGAGAAGCTTTGCTTTGGAGCAGATAAGGTCAGGCTTCCCCCCATGGGTGGAAGGTAGTGGCAGGCAGACCCCACTGCACGGGCAGGGGCTGGTGAGTGCTGAGCTGGGCTCTCGGAGCAGTATAACCAGTTAAGATTATACAGACACAGCTTTGCTATGGGATTTGTTTTAGGTGTTTCAAAGGCCAAGCCAGGTCTCCAGCAGTTATTCCTCACGTTCTATTTGATTTCATACTCAAGAGATTTCTTTGCATGATCCCTTTAGGTGTTTACATACCTTAGAACAGAACAGTCTCATGGAGGGGTTGTTATTGAAAGCTTTCAGCCATAACATCCCAAACCTGCAGGAGATGCTGGAATGGTAAACAACAAACATTCCCATGGGAGCAAGCTGCGTGCTGCGCTGTGCCTGCAGTGGTCTCCTCAATACTCTGCCTCTGTGACACTGCTGCTTGACCAGCACAGACAAGACCTGTGAGCAGAGGCAGATGCTCAGGCCATGTGCCGGGCTATCCACTGCGTGCCTGTGCTCACTGGGATGGCACCAGCTTCTGCAGGGCCAGAACAAAGAGCATCCAAGAGGCTATAGCATGACAATGGAGCTACCCACAGAAACTGGGAACACCCAGCTCTTTACTCCTGGGATGAGCAGCACAGAGCTGGGCTAAAGCACATCTCTTTGGGTGCTTTCCAGCAAGTTTAGGCCAGGCTGGATGAGGCTTGGAGCAACCTAGTCTAGTGTGAGGTGTCCCTACCCATGCAGGGGCTGGGAACTGGGTGATCTTAAGGTCCTTTCTAACCCAAACCAGTCGGTGATTCGAAGTTGGGATTGTTTTTAACCCAGATTCAGAAGGGATCACAAACCATCTCTATGCAGAGATAGAAAACTGCAGCTCTGCCCCAAGCACACCTACAGCCACACGACTGGCCTAGAAAGGAGCAGAGAATTGGACAGGTTAGAGAAGGAGAGGAGCTGGCAGCTTGTTCTGCTTTATAGTGAGGTGCCAGCGATGCAAACGAGGAGCAGGTTTTATAAATTGAGGGCTCACAAGTATCCTGCTTTTGTAGCAACCAGCTCTTTGTAGCTACTCCTGCATTGTGCTATAGCTGCTTGTGTAAGTAGTTGAGTGGGAAACAGCTAAGGGCTATTAAGGTTTGGAGTTTTTCTCTCCTCTGGGCCCACTGAAGAGCTGGGAATGGCTGAAGAACAGAGCTGATGGAACGACTCTGGCCTGCACGTCATATGGAGAGCATGGTGAGTAGGTCACAAATGCTCCTGCAGGTCTTTGGTGGCTTGGCTCTGATGCAAAGCACCTCTCCTGGCTTGCAAATGACATCTGGGAGAGGTTCAGCTGTATGTAGAAGATAAAAGAACTGCTTTCAAAGAGGAAATGTACAAATTAAATCTGTAACTGGATTAGGCTGTGAGTAGAACTTGCCTTTGGATTATTTGTGTCCCATGTGCTTAGTCTTGATCCTATTCATCACAGCAAGTACAGCCCAGGATTGTTTAAACTGGGAGCCAGGACAGTGGAATAAGAGCCTTTGAGCAGCAGGGTCCTGTGGCTGCTGTGAGCAGGTTGGCAGGGAGGTGTCAGAGTGGCTGTGGCTTTTGGGCTTGAATCACAGATGCTATTTCAGGAGATCGCAGGACAACAGACACAAAGCTCACACTTCTGCTGTTCTACTTTCTAGTTATTTTTAATGCATCCTTGCTCGATGCATTGTCCTGCCTCTTAATGTCTCTACCTTGGTCTAAGGGGAAGATCCACAGAGCCTCTCTGAGCACCCTTGATTCTGCTTGACGCTGTCACACAGAACCAGATGGGATGATGCTCAACAGCCAGGCCCAGCCACAGAGCAGGTACCTGCCCCTTCCTCCTGCAGAGCCTCTGCAGCTGCCCTCATGGGCATCTCTGCAGACAAGGACTGTGGAGAAGCAGCTGCCTGGGTTTGGAGCCTGTCCTTAGGGCTGCCCTAAGCGCTCGTGGGAAGATAACCAGTGTGTTTGGCCCATCCTGAGTAAGGTGAACTCCTATTTGCGGACCTGCAAGGGTTTACGGGCACATGTCCTTTATTCATCCATGGCAAATGGGGATTCTTGGACACATCTTGAGGCACTGCAGCTCTGCTGATTTGGGCAAGTAACTGTGTGTGCTCTGAGCCCTCAACAAACACAAGTTCAAACTCGTTACGGTGCTTTGCCTGGCTGCTGACCCTTGAACATCCATAGCTTGCTCCTGAATCACTTGCTGGCTGCAAGTGACTGCACTGCCAGGATCAGCACTTTGGTTTGTGTTTGCTGAGGAGCCTGTTGGGAGGTCAGTGAGCACTGCAGTGTGTTCACCACCTCCCCGGGCAAGCTCCTTACCCACTGCTCTAAGTAAAGTGACACTGGGGTTGAGAAGCTCAGTTCTTTCTGTGGGGAAGCAGTTTGCACAGTAAACAGAGAGAATAGATTGAGCCTTCATTTATGTGAAGACACTGAAACTATAGATTACTGTTCTGTTGTCTCATTGCTCGAAATGACAGACTTGGAGGGGTTTTTGCATAACTGATTCAAGTGTTGGCTCCTGAGTGTGTATTTAGACACTTGCTTAAGTTTTAAGAGTACCAAGTACCCAGAGTCTCTCATTGGAGCCAGACAGGATGTTTCTGGGGTGAAGAGAGAACCAAGTCACTCAGTCCTTTTATAACCAGACTAACTATAGAAGAGGATTCTAACTTTTGGCTTGTTCATTTTTGTAGCTCTAGTCTGGGAGCAGCTTCCTCTTCAGAGCTAACATTGGAAAATGTGCTAGGAGTATTTTCTGCTTTCCATATCAGGAAATGTTATTTGCATCTCAGACTCCTTTTTCCTTTTTAAAAAGAACCAAATCATGTAGCAACAAACCAAGAAGTTTTATTTCGCATTTGAAAACCAAAATCTGCGTTTCTACGTGTGAGCCTTCTTTTTCGCAGTGGAGACACGGGAATCCAGTGTCCAGCTAGTTCTGTGTTTGACTGTTACAGTTGGTTAGTTAAGTCTGTGTAATATATAACAGTAATAGTGTCCTTGTGCCTTTGCCATCGTACATGCCAAGACCATACGTGTTAAAGTACTTGTGCATTTTTGCTGGACTGGTCCCTCAGTGCTCTGGGAAGGTACCTCGGGGATCGACCTGAGCAGTGGAAACAAGCTGGCAAGAGCAGCCAGTGCTGTGCCCGGCGCTTGGAGCCTGAGCTGCCACATCAGCATCGCTTCCGATGGCCAGTCCTAGAGGAAAAGCTGATGCTGTAGAGGAGGAGCAATGACAAAAGGGTCTTGCTGAGCCTGAGGCTCAGGGCAATGGGTCTTAGGGGTGCCCACAGCTGTGACACAGCTGAATATACCCTGAGCCACATCCAGACCAGCGAGATGAGCCATGGAGCAAAGGAGCACATGGCTCACACAGACCCAGCACCTCTGCCTGTGGATATCCCCAAGTGGGGAGGAGGTAAAAGTCACCAGGAGCTCCCCGTGCCACATCCCAGCCCAGATGCTCTGTGGGCTCCTGTGTCCTCCTGCGGGTGCTGGGCTAAAGTGAGACCATGTACCCTGGTCCCATGAATGCCATGGCAAGGCCTGAGCGGGCTCCAAGATCAGCAACATGGCAGATTGCCGTCTTGTTTTCTCTGTAGCTCCGTGACCCCATATGTTGCTTCAGAAGGTCTCATAGCTACGGCACTAAACCCCAGGTTTTGAGCTGGATTCAACAAAGAATCGTATTAGCAAGATCTAAGACAGCCACAAGTGTTCATCGCAGCCAGTTAATTCCTGTCCTGTGCTATATATTCATCAAGACAGAGCAGAGCCAGCAAAGAATGCCACCACAAATGAGTATGTTTTAGCAGAGAGAGTTTCCAGAGAATGTGGGTTGGAAGAGAAGCTCAGAGCTGTATAGCGAAAGCACAGTTCAACATTACTAGAGATGCTGGATCATTTTGCAGTAGGATGTGAACAATTTTCCTCTGGCATCATTTCATCCCAGAATTGCTGTGTCATTATCCCACAGTTTTGGGGCTCCAGGTCCTAGGAACTGGGAATTTGAAGAAAAAATCAGCTGACACAACCATCTTGGAAATATTGCTGGAATAAACATTCTCTCCAGTCTTGTCTCCTTAATGTTAATAGTAATAAATTATGCAAGTTTTATTACTATTAAAAGGAGGATGCTGAATAGATGAGAATTCCCTGAGCCAAATAGATGGCATCACTCACATCTGAGAATGCTCCTCATGGTTGTATTCCAAACAAAGGAAAGGATACAGGATGATGTCCTTTGGAAGACGTTAATGTGGGCTGTACATCCTCACTGAGCAGCTCCTGCACCCAGCCTGACGCTGCTGATTGTACTGCAAGATATTAAAGTCCAACAGCCACTCTGTTGCTGTTAATGTCATGGAAAATTTACCTTCTTTCTGGCTTGTCTTGTTGATTTCCCGGCTTCATCACTAGCTCTTTGCACCTTAATTTCAAATTTTTCCATTTTAGGTCAAATTTAGAAGTGATTGTTCTTGAAAATGCCTCCTCACGTAGGCAGACTGACTGAGCTGCCCTCCTCTCTTCTCCTGGATAACCAGACTGCTCAGCTCTGTGCTCTCACGCAGAAGATTGCAAACAATGTTTGTGTCTCTCTTGAACCTCTTCCAAGCATTGAGCATCCTGGAATAGATTTACAGCAGAATGGGAGGTGCTGGATTTTGTTTGCCTGTTTCCCCACCTTTCCACTCCCTCCGCTTTGTAGAGCAATCTTCATATGCACAAGTAACGATGGATCTCATGGATGCCAGGTTACCATGCATTCATTTGTATGAGGAAAGCTGTCTGAGCGTGATCCTGGTGTTCCTAACAGGAGCCATTGGTTTTCCAAGAAGGAAAAGGAAAAGCATTTTAGAGTCAGACCTGAGGCTGAGGTTTTGGACTGTTCTAGCACGAGGTTTGGGTTCACCGTGCCTAGGTCTAGACAGTGGCTGCCACAGCTTGTGAGGGCAGCTGGAAAGCACCGTGCCCTCAACCCAGAGCGAGCCACCAGCAGCCAACACATGGGCTCTCTTTTGTGCCATTACCCAAGGGAACATTTCATACCAATGCAACGTACCCAGGTCTAACAAATGACCAGCCTTGAGCTGCATGGGTCAGCCTCTCTGCCATTTGCCTGCTTTGCTATGAAGTTGTTCTCAATTAGGATGTGATGGAGCTGGTCAGGCAGCACGAACCATCAGTGCTGGGGTATGCTCTCCTGCACCAGCCTGAGCCCACTGGCACTGATGGCAAAGGGCAGGGAGCGACTGCCCCAAGCTGAATGGGGCCAATGACTCTGTGTCCTCTGTTGTTTCATTCCTGGATTTCAGGAATTAGAAGTGCTCTAAGTGTGTCCCCGGTCTTGTCCCATGCAAACATTCATTCAGGTAGGGCTTTCCCGGCATTCACATTCACAGTGGCTGCTGCTCTGACAAACCAGGACACCTGTGAGCCAGAAGGGATGATGGTTATCAGGTGTCTTGCAGTATAAATGGGATGAGAACTCTCCATGTTCACCCCATGCCTGTTGCTCCCTGCTTTTCTCCCCCAGTAACCCAGAGAAAGGCCAGTCCAAGCAAGCAGCAGCTCACACACAACTCACCATCTCAAGAGTATGTGCAGGCTTTTTACTGAACAGTTACCAACAACAAATACATCAATTCAGAAAGTGCATGTTCATTTGTGGGTAACTCAGGAAGAGAAAAGCTGGTCTTCTGTGGCCTGGTAAAGTGTTTACAACCAGTCAAAGTGCATCTGCTAATAAAAGAGACTGGGAAAGGAGATGTACTAGCGGCAGCAATGCATTGTCAAAGCAAGACGAAAATGCAAGCAAGAAGTAGGGCACTTTGCTGCCTTCCCTCTCTCCCCTGCATTAATACCCAAGAAAGTTTAGACCTTTTGAAAGCTTAAGAGCTTTGCGCTCTGGCAGGGATCTCCAGAAATAGAAGAGAGGGCACCGAGTCACAGAATCATCCCATTCCTTACTTGGGCTTCTGGAGCATGCAAATACGTGATTTCTGTTATTGCACCTTTCCACTGAGATCCTAGAATCACTCATAGAATGGTTTGATTGTTTGGGGTTGTGTTGGAAGGGAACTTAAAGCTCATCTGGTTCCAACCCCCTGCCATGGGCAGGGACACCTTCCACTAGAGCAGGTTGCTCCAAGCCCCTGTGTCCAACCTGGCCTTGAACACTGCCAGGGATGGGGCAGCCACAGCTTCTCTGGGCACCCTGTGCCAGCGCCTCAGCACCCTCACAGGGAAGAGCTTCTGCCTCAGAGCTCATCTCAATCTCCCCTCTGGCAGGTTAAAGCCATTCCCCTTGGCCTGTCCCTACAGGCCCTTGCCCAAAGCCCCTCTCCAGGCTTCATTTAGGTATTGGAAGACCATTATAAAGTCTCCTGTCATGGCTCATGGTGCTCAGGGTTGTGGCACCGGGCTGTGGCGAATGTGGGGACTGTGTACCTGAGGAACACTGCTGTTTTCATCACACTTGGGGCCATATGCATTGAGAAGCAGGATTTGGCTAAAATTGGTAAAATGCTTGAGCTCCACTGGGGGAATCCCAGTGGTTGCAATTAGAACATTTGACATTCCTCCATGGCTGTTTGCAAACCCTGTTTTTCAGTGTGGTGGAAAAAATGTTTATGGATGCCTCCTCCTTCTCCAGACTGCTCTGCCGCAGCCCCGGGACTTTGCTTTGATACTCTCCCCTCATGCTCCAGTCTCCTTCTGCAGCCCACCACCGCAGTTCACTGTTACCTGTATATTCCATGGGCCATCTCACCATATGGATGTCTTCACTTTTCCTGGATGATCCTTGCTCCAGGGGCCACTAGAACAAAATATTGCTTGCTTAAAGACCTCTTCTCCACCCTCATCCTGATACCTGGCAATGGCTGGAGCACTTCTGTCCACTTTCCCCAGTACAGAAACTCCTTTGCTGTGTTTCCTGCTGACCGGTTCCCAAATGCTGCAGTCCCTCACGTGGCTGATGGTCCTTTCAGCACATGGATGTCAGCTGGGTGGTGATGCTGGCTGCTGGCTGGTTCAGCATGCAGATGTGTCTGTCCAAGGAGTGTGTGCACAGCGCAAGGGGTGTGTTAGTTCTTTATTTGATGAGGGCTGGCAGTGTTTGCTGACTTCCTTTCCTGCGGAGATGAGATTGGAAACACCGTGCCTCGGCACCGGAGCCAGCCTATGGCCATCGCTGCTGTTTGTTATTCACACACCAGAGACCAAGACTAATGGGCGTTATTATATATGTTATTCAAGGGAAGGAGGTAGAAACTGCACTAAACAGAGCATGGTGAAACAGTTCAACAAAGGGCAGCTTTCCTCAAATGCATCTTAAACACCTTAGTGCACTGCTGAGATGCCTCAAATACTCCTGAATTTCCTGTGTGTGTTTCTGACAGGAGCCAGTCTTTTTCCTTGCAGGGCACAGGGACTGAAAGCACTTAAGAGCAACAAAAGGAGGCCACTTCGTTTGATGAGTGAACACAGGTTGTTGTTGTGAAAGCCAGAAATAACAAACCCCTTTGAAACGGAACTGCAGGCAGAGGCGAGGAAAGGGGCATCAGCTCGGAATGCTGCACGATGCTGTCAACTGAACTGCCCTAGGAGATGGGCAGCAGATCCTGGCTCATGCCTCGCACAAATCAGTGTCTCGCCAGCCCTGGCCTTGCCACGCAGGGCATGGTAAGATCGGGCTGCTCAGCTCCCTCCACCCCACAGCATCCCATTTCTGCGCTGCTGGAGCTCCTTGCAGACAGATGGGGGTTCAAGGTGAAGTGCTGCAGTAAAGTTTCAGGCCTTGCTATGGTGCACTTGTTCTCAGTCAGGATTTATGCACCTGGCATGCTTGTTGCTCGGCCTCTGCTTTCTCTGTCACCATTAAAATTAAGGGACCTGTGAGGGTGGCAGCAAAGAAGAGAGCACTCAGCATCATTATACTGACTAAGGAAGGAAGCTATGGCAGGACAGCCTGCAAGATACCACATCCCTATTCCTCTTTGAGACAGCCCAGTGAAGCAGACTCTTCCCAGAGCATCATTGCCCCACACTTGCAGTTCAGGAGAAGCTGCTGGCCTGAGCCACTTGCCTGACCTGAGCCTGAGGATGAGGCCACTGCGAAGAGGTTTGGCTGCAGTAGGAATAACCAGGACACAGCACCCCGGCAGCACTGGCATCCAGTGCTTGAAGGATGGCGCCGGCTCACTGTGATGCTGTGAGCTGCAGAGCTGATGTGCCTCCAGTCCTCCATTCACAGCCATGTGCCAGCACTGCCTGCAGGACACGTACGTGGTGTTCCCCTGCTCCTGGCACCACCTCTGCTCTGCTATTTCCTTCAGTTAACCCCCTGGCAGTTTCCCAGCTGGAAGCAGCTCCTCACACCCAGTGGTAGCACCTGAGGCTGCTCCCGATTTTCCCTCTGGACATTCCTACTTTGGAGTGGATCAGATCTGAACAGGATGTTTCCTGCATCCTTCTCCTTGCTGGTCCCCTCAGCACCACCACAAGCCACCCCAGCATCAGGACATGCAGAGAGGCAGAGCTCGGCTTATCGGGGCTACACTGGAGTGCTTAGCAGTTGGGTGGAAAAAATGTGGAGCTGTGGCAAGCAGTGATCTCAGTAACCGCTGAAAATGTGGAGTCAGACGTTTGAGAGCAGCCCTGGCAGAAAAACAAAGAGAAACTCTGGGTGAACTAATCCAAAACCAACAGAAGTTGTTTTCCTGTGCCCCTCCTGGGTTAGCGCACTGCCTTTCCATAACAGCAGCCATGCCCCCGTGTCCTGTCCCTACAGGCCCTTGTCCAAAGCCCCTCTCCAGGTTTCCTGGAGCCCCTTTAGGCACTGGAGCTGCTCTAAGGTGTCCCCTTCAGGAGCCTTCTCTTCTCCAGGCTGCCCCAGCCCAGCTCTCTCAGCCTGGCTCCAGAGCAGAGCTGCTCCAGCCCTCGCAGCAGCTCCGTGGTGGAAGTAAAGGCATGTGTAGAACTGTTACTCAATCGAGCTTAGTTTAGTTACTCGGTTGAGCTTAATTTGGTAACTTATCGTAACACATAACTAATGGCACAGCGCATCGCTTCATGGACAGCTTGGCCCCAGCCCGGCCTGGGCAGGGTTTGGGTCTCCTACATACACGTATTTGGCAAGGAAGGAGAGAGCTCATCTCCAGCCATCCTTGCACAGAGGCATGAAAATGAGGATCCTCTCTGCTTTTAGGGTTTGAGAAGTTTTTCACAGCGTGCCCCAGGAGAGCTGTGATGACCCCATTCCCAAGCATGGCTCCACACATGGATCCTGAGCCTGCATCCCGGGGCAGGGACTGTCACCACGTGCTTCCTATTGCACCCGATGGGCATTTCCAGGCAAACTCTGCCTCACTTGGAAAGTTCCTCCCTGCTGGAGGTTATTGTTTGTAACAGCAGCGAAGGGCAATGCCCCAGGGAGCATCTTCCCTCTGCCAGATGGCTGCTTTCTGCACTGGGCTGCACCCAGCCATTGCCACATCTCCTACAGACCCAGGAGCAACGCAGGGAGACCCTGGCCGTCCTGCGTGGGGATGCCCCATTCCTCCTCCTCTGTTCCAGTGCCTGAGGAATGCAGCAGGCAGAGCTGCTCTTAGGGAACAGCTGATACAGCAGCAGCATTCACAGGGCAGCTCTGACTCCCTCACACACGTGCCCGCATCCCTCTGCTCCCACTTCAGCAGCTCATCTGCAGGTCGCTGCTGTAGCAGGCAGGATGCAGCGCCATGAGGAGCCTCCCAACAAAGGGCAAGAAAACGAATATTCTTTGCTCTTCAGACAGATAAAATGCACTAGATTTGAGGGTTTAGGAAAATTCTGGATTTTTATCAGAATATTGTCATGTCTGGCCAAAGGAACACGGTCCCGTTGGAGCAAACCTGAAGATCTAGAGAAAAGAGATGAACAGTTTGAGCATCCTTTGCAATGACATTTCTGAGGCTTGGAAAATGCTGATCACTTTAGGAATTACTTAAAAACAATTAAAAAAAAAAAGGTGAAAAATAATTGCATCTGAAAAAATCAGTTTCCCGGAACATTCTGAATCGCTGTGGAGGATGAGCTTCTGGTTTCAAGAGCTTTGGAAGTGATGAGTTCCTTTGCTCTTCACAGGGGAACCTGCAGCTGCAGCAGGGTTTGTCCCTCGGGGCAGACAGCAGTATTGCTGAGCTGCACAGTGGGGCACAGGGAGCTGCATCCTCAGCTCCACAGCCAGCTAAGAGTGATTTCAGCATTTCTTTATGATGGCTATTGCAATATGTTCATCGAGCACTTCTGCCCTTATGCAGACAGCAAAGTTGGCGTCGTATAAGTGCAAACTTCTGTTAGGGACAGGATGGTGTTGGCTGGCGTCTCGGTGTGTTTATCTGCTCCTGCCCCTTCCCCAGCTGCTTCTGTGGTCATTATTTCTGCACATTATCTCCTCATGCCTGTTGTCAGCAGGGAAGGGATCTGCTGGGTGGGACATGACGTGTGTGTGCTCCTGTGACCCACTCCTGGCTCCTCACCATGGCCCTCGAGCACACGTCTTGGGGAACAGTGCAGAAATAGTCAGCACACAACTCAAATACACACCGCTCCTTCATCAGAAGTAGTCAAGACCCGGTTTAGGAGGAAAAGATCCTCCTGTGAACCATCTCCCTTCCCAAAACCTGATCCTCTGAATGACTTCCTGAAATACTCACATGGCTCCAGGAAAAGCTCCAGAAATCCAAATTAGAGAGGCTCTGATCTAAGACTTCAAAAAGGCTTCTAATAAGTCAAGACTTCAAACATTTCCACTTAGCAGCTTTCTGAAGTGTGGGATCTCAATGTCTTCTGCTCTTTGCACAGCACCAGTAGTGTGAGGAACTCTCCAGAGCTGATCTAAATAACCATGTGTATGAAATAGAAACAGACTCCCTGGGCCTGGGACATGCATCCTGCTGCCCTGGATCACTGCTAAACACAGAGCATAGTGAGCATCAACTGACAACTCATAAACTATTGAAAAGGGATGCTGGGCTATTTCTGTATCCTGAAAGTGTACACTGGCTGGAGAAAATGGGAAGGAATAGCTTAGCTCAAATCTAAAGGATTTAGACATTTAGTACATTTCAAAATACCTCGGCCTGTAGGTATTTCTTTTCTTTTTTTCTGGAATACCTACTAAGCAACAACTTAACCACATATTGATGCAAACATACAAACAGCACAAGCCCAGAAATGCTCAGTGGATGATTTCTTGAGAGAGGGGAAAAGGAGGCAATCTGGAGTTCTGAATTTGGGAGAGAGTTACCTGTCTGCTGCCTTTCACCCCTGCATGGACCCACTTTCCTGTGTAGGGGCTGTGGGTGGCTGCATGCCTCGTGCTCTGCGTGCTCCAGGCCTTGGAATTCTGTGTGACCCATGCGCATAACCCCCAAAAATCAGAGCGTTGCACCCAGGGGACCAGCCCTGAGCCATTTCTGGCAGGAGCTGATATATGGCAGGAGATCTGCTGAGGGACAGAGGATAACAGGCTCATTTGTCAGCCTGTCCAAAGCAGTTGTCCTCTGGATATATTTCAGCATCTCAAATATGCTGCAAGCTGTTCTCTCGTGCAACTGCGCTGATTTTTGTCAGGCACCACGGTGGGGGTTTCACTCTGCGTGAAGAGGCCATGTTACACTTCGTCACTGTCACACTGTAAGCCTGGCACTGCTGCAGGTCCTGGGGATGCTGCAGGTCCCACCTTGTCCTGATGATGCATCAAAGCCAAAAACTATGTGTGGCCAGTTACAGAGATGAGCGAAGTGAAGGGCTTAGTTGATTTCTTTGTTTCTTGGAACAGAAAGGGAAATATATATATTATAACAATATACATTAGTGAACATCTTTTGTGATTTACAGAATCATAAACTGGTTTGGGTTCAAGGCCAGGTTGGACGGGGCTTGGAGCAACATGGTCTAGTGGAAAGTGTCCCTGACCATGGCAGGGGGTTGGAACTGGATGAATTTTAAGGTCCCTTCCAATGCAAACCAGTCTGGGATCTTATGGTTCTATATAATATGCATGAAAATTCTAAGGGTTTTGTCCACATAAATAAAAGCAATACTAGATACCAAATATCTACTGAAATCACTACACCTTCTGATACATTGAAGACTATAGTTGGGAAATAAGCTATCTTTGTTAGGAACAGAATCTGCTGAGAAATAAAAGAGTCTGTGGAAGTCTCTGATAAGAGAGAAATCCTTGTTGCAGTGGTGAAGTCCTGGGAACAACATCATCTGCTTCCAGATACCAGGATCAGCAAAACCAAAGAGAATATTGGAACAGCATTTAATGATACTTCTCTAAGTAAGGACTCAAAAAGACAGCGCAGTGGAAAAATATGCATTCCTATGAGACGTGCCAGAAGGGCCCTGTGAATGTTCCCAGAGCAGCCATGCCCCTGCAGAGCACATGCTGTGCGTATCTGCCTCCGGCACCGGGCGTCGCAGTGTCTCAGCCAGGGCATCTCCCATCAGCCGACTGTCAGGAGGAGATTTCTCCATTCAGAGTCAGAGTTCAGGCACTTTATTTTGCAGCTTTTTGCCTCTCACCACATATTCCTGCCAGCAAACTTGTTTGTTTGGATACTTGTGGAAGGTGAATCATAACACAGGAATCACAGAGGCAGCTGAAACAGGCTGCTGCCCGCAGCTCGTTTTAGTTAAATGCCACTGATTTACTGACACTGACATCCCAAATCCTGTGGAGGAATCAGGCCTTCGCTTCTCATACACACGTGTTTGATTTTTCTGGCTATGCTGGGTAACAAGGGGGTGATTATTTAAATGGAAACAGTAAGAACAGTGTAAAACAAGAGAAAGGAAAAGGGGGAGAGCATCATCACTGCTGTGACACCTTCAGCCTCAGCAGCCTGCAGGGATGGTGCTGGCTGCTGGCAATACACTGAGTAGGGACTGTGCATGTTCTTGGTACAGCAGCCCCTGTCCAAGCAGCAGCAGAGCATCAGCCTGTAAACCGATACATAAATGTTATGTTGGTGATCAGACAGCTTATTTAGGGTAGAATCAAAGGATCTCAGAGTGGTTGGGTTGGAAGGGACCTTAAAACTCATTTAGTTCCAATGCCCTGTTGCTGGAAGCTGCTCTAAGGTCTCCCCTTAAGGAGCCTTCTCTTCTTCAGGCTGAAGCAGCCCAGCTCTCTCAGCCTGTCTCCAGAGCAGAGCTGCTCCAGCCCTCTGATACAGGACTTCAGCCCTATATCGTTTATCCTAGATCAGGATGTATCAGAATATATCCTATATACTATATCCTATGTCTCATATCAGGAGGGCTGGGATCTTCCTGACGATAGGATCCATGCTCACAGTGCCTTCTGTAGAACTAAGGAGGGGACATGGCAGGAAAAGCTTCTCAGGCTGCCCAAGGGGAACCTGGGTGGCAGCGCTTGGGCTATGTCCAGGTTTGTCCATGCAATGGGCTTTGGGGGCCAGTTCTGCAGCAGCAGTTCAGGGTGTGGGAGCTCCCCACTGTGTTTCAAAGAACTTCTGGCATTTGGCATCAATAACTTAAAATCTTATCAGGACCAAAACACCTCTGACATAGAAAGGTATTGCAAAGGTTTTTTTAAGGACTCGACTTGCTTTGCTCCGCAGTGTATGCAGCGCAATGCAAAGTCCAAACTTGGGACTCTCACACTGCCTGAGGAACACTCTGCTAATGCTGACACCACTTTTCTATGCATCTGAAGCTTTGCTGTGGGGATAGATGCCACTGTCACCGCTGGGACAGCTTTCCTGAGTGTTCCTCACCGGCCACTGGGGTCCTTGGGATATATGGCTGGAATGTGGGATGCCTCTGGTAAGGGAAACACGAAAAGCAAGTTGTGCCAGGACCTGCCCTGTGGACCCCAGCAGAGCAGCCCCTCTGCACAGCCATGCTTGCTCCTCTCACCCGTACTCTGGGTCATCCACTTGTGCATCGAGAGCTGCTCTCCAAAGCTCTTCCTAACCAAAGATCCCCCTTAAATAGTTGTTTCCTTCATGCTTTAGCTGTTGGAAAGTTATATCCTGTTTCAGAACAGGGGGCAAAGTACCTTACGCTGAGGTCTAAATGCTCCCATAGAGCAAAGCACTGATACAAAGTCCATGGGCTAGGAGGCGGGAAGCAAAGGTGCTGGGAAACAAAGGTGCAACAGGTCAGTCTGTCCCCCCCTGCTGCTGTTGAGCTGAGCCCCCTGACTTTGCCAGGGCTAAGGGACAAGTCCCACATAAACACTCAAAGGCAGATTTGTCCCAAAAGGTCTTTCTGGCACCATCCTGCCCTAAAGAACATAGAAGCCAAAACCCCTGGGCGTCCCCTGCTTGGCATTGCCCTCAGCTCCCCCAGCACCAGCATCTCTGAGCTGCTGAGCCCAGCTCACTTCGTGGCTGGTTTCTCATCCCTGCCTCCAGCAGAGTGGATATGCCAAAAACTAAGCCAGAGGGGGGCTATTGGGTGCGAGCCAGGCGCCAGGCCCCGGGGCTGGTGAACTGTGGCACCTCCTGCTATCTGCAGTTGGATGATGATATGTTCTTAAGAAATACGCAATCAGCGCAGTCAGGAGCCCACTTCATCACGTGCACACCAGGGCACAGGTACGGGCTTGAGCTGCCTCCTTTAACAGTTTCTTCTGCTGCTGTGTAGCCCCTGAGCTGCTGCCCAGGAGGAGTTCAGCACAAAGCCGTGCAGGGAGGACAGAAATTCCTCATGACTTCGACAACAGATACAGCTGAAACACATTTTTCTTTTCAGGTCTTCTATTTCCCCCTTCGTTTCATGTCGGGACCTCTGTAACTATTTGGATTTCCAATGGAAGTTTTTAAAATGCATTTTTTTCCAGTCCCAGTGACCTTAAGTATAAGGTAAGTTAAATATAGGGTTAGGAAACACAGCAATGTTCAGGTTGAGCTAAGTGCTTTTGATTGCTCAAGATGAAATGTTTTTCTCCTCCCTGCCTTGCTAACCCAGACTTGTTCTCTTTTTGGTCTGTTTTAGCTGTCACACCGGTGCAGTCGGCGCACCTTGTGTCGTGTTTTGTGTTTTTCCTCCAGTGTTCTTATTTGCCTTGAGCTCTTTGAATTTGAAGCCTCCGTCTTTACTTCCTAGCATATTTTCTCCTCTGCCAGCTGTGAAAAGTTATGTTCAGCACTGCAACAGCAGAGGCAGAGCAGGCTCATGGAGCTGTGGAAACACTCTGTGCCCCTGAGGGCCAGCATCAAGGTTTCTCTGATGAGAAAGAAAGATGCTTACACTGACCCTAGGTGGGTTTTTATTTGTGAAGGAGCCAATCTGACCTCAATAGGTCCTTTTGCACATCTTGCTTTGGGCAGAGCCAAGGCCATGGAGCCACTCTGGAACCCCTCAAGACAAGAGGGACATGGAGCTGCTGGAGTGAGCCCAGAGGAGGCCCCGGAGCTGCTGCGAGGGCTGGAGCAGCTCTGCTCTGGAGCCAGGCTGAGAGAGCTGGGCTGGGGCAGCCTGGAGAAGAGAAGGCTCCTGAAGGGGAGACCTTAGAGCAGCTCCAGTGCCTAAAGGGGCTCCAGGAAACCTGGAGAGGGGCTTTGGACAAGGGCCTGTAGGGACAGGACAAGGGGAATGTCTTTAACCTGCCAGAGGGGAGACTGAGATGAGCTCTGAGGCAGAAGCTCTTCCCTGTGAGGGTGCTGAGGCGCTGGCACAGGGTGCACAGAGAGGCTGAAAATGAGCTTTGTGCATACGTGGATGTGCAGGAGTGCGACAGGAGCTGTCCCCATGCAACAGGGGATTCCATAAGCCCCCACCGCCGGCAGCTGCCTGCACCCAGGCTGTTGCTTTAGCAGCTGTGTCTCCCTAATCCCCCTGCCATGTGTTCGTGCTCCCATGGCATGCCCGGCGCGCCCAATGACGCCAGCAGCTCTGGTGGCTGGAGCAGCTGGGGCGTGGGGCAGGGTGGCCTCCGGGAGCCTTCACCTTCCTGCTGACCAAGATCAGAGTTCTCCTGTGCAGGGTATGTGGCAGTTCCCATGGGGGAGCTGAGCGAGCTGTGCTGCGCTGGAGGCGGCTGTATGTGATGCCGAGGGCACACCACAAAGGGTGGTTTGGGACAGAGGGACTGTGAGCCCCTGGTGAATGTGTGTCCGGAAGGTAAAGCTGTCATTAAAGGTCATTTGGATCACAGCATATGTGTCATGGAATCAAAGAATGGGTTAGGTTGGAAGGGACCTTCCAAGAGTCTGCAGAAAAGATGGGTTGGCATTGCTGTGGCCTTTGGCAGCCCATCACCTTCCTGTATTCTGTGGTGATATCACTGCTGCATTACTACACTATTGTGATATCCATAATCATGGCTCTGAAAAATCATAGTATCATACAACCAACCAGGTTGGAAAAGACCTTTAAGCTCATCCAGTCCAACCGTTCCCAGCACTGCCAAGGCCACCACTAACCCATGGCACTGAGGCCTCGGCTACACGGGGTGTGAGCACTTGCAGGGACGGTGACTCCAGCACTGCCCTGGGCAGCCTGTTCCAATGCCTGAGCACCCTCTGGGGAAGGAATTGTTCCTCAGCTCCATCTAACCCTCCCCTGGTGCAGCTTGAGGCCGTTTCCTCTTGTCCCATCCCTTGTTCCTTGGGAGCAGAGACCAGCCCCCTCCTGGCTCCATCCTCCTGTCAGGCAGTTGCAGAGAGTGATAAGGTCCCCCCTGAGCCTTCTCTTCTCCACGTGTGGACTAGTGGAAGGTGTCCCTGCCCATGGCAAGGAGGTTGAACTAGATGAACTTAAGGTCCTTTCTAACCCAAACCACTTTGATTCTATGATTCTATGAATTGTAAAAGTATTATTTGGGACAAAATCAAGCTTAAGGTGAAATGTTTCTCACCCTGCTTCTAGAAGTAGTGCCTTTCATTCATGGCTTTCACATCAGATGAAGTTGATCTGGATAGGAACACTAAAAATACGAAAAGGGAGGGCAGATAGCGCTAAAACAGTGGCAAAAAGTATTGGAAGAGATGGAAACTCTTCACACTGCTGAGGTTACACATGAGATGGGATTTCTGTGGGCCAGATATGTGTTGTTCTGACTCCATCTGGGGCATTTGGTGCTGGTAGCTCTTAACACTGTGTTTTGTCTCCATTTGGAGCACAGGAGAAGCCGAGATTGGGAGGGCTGTAGCCGCAGACAGCCTGGAGGCAGGCAGCTGGCTGCAGGCTGTGAGCACTTGGCCTCCTCTCCTTCAAGGGTGGCCCTTGGAGATGCCTTGGACCATCTACCTCTTGTCGGAACCAGCTGGATCTCTAAAGAAGTGCAGCTTTGGGATCTTCCATTGCAGTGAGGCTGGAGCAGGGGCACAAAAGAGGTGCAGAGACTCAGCCCTTAAACCTCAGAGGACCTCCCACTGGTGTATGATCTGCCATCCTTAAGAGACCTCCAGTGCTTCTGCAGCAGCAGGAGGACGTGGAGTGCCCTTGCTTGAGGACAACACAGCCTGTTTCCTAATTCTGCCTGTGCTCAGCCCACTAGAGAACCTTCTTTTTTTCCACAAAAGTATTATTTTCTTCTGTTTTGAAGCCACGTTGCAGCTCTGAATATCCTTCCATCCCGCACGTCCCTATCAGCTCCAACAAAGAGATGGGCTTCTGGGAGGAATTCCTTTCTGGAACTGATGCTGAGGAACATTTTTTATGAGCTGTTTACTGTCCTTTTCCAGTAAATGACTCTTTTTTTATAGCACATGTTGGTCAAAACCTGCAGCCTGCTGTCAGGCTGGAATGTGGAATGCCAGGACAGCGCCCAGTTGAACACTGCTGCGATGGAAGTTAGGTGAGTGCAGGAGACGAGGTTTCTGCTCACCCTCCTAGTTGGCACAAATGCTCTTCACCATCGGTGAAAGCCAATATCCACGTGAAACATGTTTTGGTATGAATTGATAGAGAATTAGAAGAATTTTTAACTTTCTGCAGCTTCTTCATTGCTCAGCACCCTCCCCTCAGCCAGGACAAGGTACAATCCTGCTCTGGCCCAAGAGGTGGTTTTGGGATGCAGGAGCTTTCTGTGGAGCCGTCGCACAGACTGTTCCAAGGCTGCAGAGCCCTTGGAGGCATTGGAGGATTCCTGGCTGCAGGACTGGGCTTGATCTCAGAGCTGGACACTGCATTTAGAGACAGGTTTGGAGGTGGTTGCCATCACAGCAGAGCTGTTGGTTTGTCCTCATCTCCTCCTGCCTAGGAAATGTTAAACATTAGCTGCAGACTGGCTCTAGAAGAGGCATATGGAAAAGGCTTTCTGCACTACTAGAAATAAGTGTTTTAATGAGTCCAGAATGCAGCACGGAGGGGAAACGAGCTGGCCTCTTGCCATGGGAAGGCCAATCATTTTACAACAGGGAAATGCAGTTTTCTTGTTCTTTTTTTTGAAGAACATATTCCTTGTTTTTAAAATGAAGCTTGCAGGAGCTCTGAGGCTGCTTAGTCATCATTTCAGGCGAGGGCTTTACTGGGTTACCAACCCGCAGCCCAATGCAAATGCTTTCAGCAGCTGACAGTCACATACTGCAGTGACCCAGCTACCCAATAACCTTGTCTAGAGTCAGGCACCAAGAGAAAAATTAATTTTATCACGTCTAGGTCAGCAAAAACTGGAGCAGCAAGAGCCAAGCACAGGGAGTACAGTCAGGAAGGAGAAAGCATTGCTGCCAGCTGGTCTACAATGACGAAGGAGGGAAGTTCACCCTGTTGATATGAACTTCAAATAAAGTCTCCAGTCACCCACTCCTGCATGCTTCAAAGGTCGATGAGTCCTGTGGGAGCTGGGCCCGTAAAAAAACCCTGTAGTTAAGGTGGTACAAAGATGTAACGTGGATAACTCTGGCTTGCCACCGCTGGAAGTGCAGAGCTCTCCTTATGCTGCATGGGCAATCAATGAAAAACTACTTCTTGACAAGAAAAAGTACAGTTCTTAACAAATAAAACCTATCCTGCAGAAGAAAGGCAGCATGAAACCCCTGGCAAGCTCTTTGCCAAAGCCCGAACTTGCCTTGCAGCACAACAAACAGGAGGCACTGGTGGTTTCAGAACACATCCAGAGTCCCATAAGGTGATGTGTTACCTGGCAGCCAGGACAGGGAGAGGGAAGGCAGCAGGCGGCAGCTTGCCTACAGCCTGGTAACTTTGGTGGGTCATCTACATCCATGTGAGGAGCCTCACACACTTCTTCATGCTTTCAATATGAATTCCTTGAGTGGCTCAACCTTGCTGGATAAACTTACTGATGTTTATTTCCCCACAGTTGTTTTTAAGTGAAGAAGTGCCCAGAATTGTTTGAGTAAATGTTTCTAGCAGGAGGTAAATTCAGTTTGCTGTAGTTCAAAATGTTATGCAGATTTCTATCTGCTTTCTTGCAATGGAAAAAAAATACAGTTCCAGCTTATTAATGTATTCACAGTGCCACTGAGTTGTTCTCCTTGATTGATGACAAGTGTTTTTGACATTAACATCCTGGTTCTTACGGTCTGCTAATGTTGTGGGTAAGTATTGGCAGAAAGCAAAAGTCTGGTTGAGAACACATGACCTAATTCTAATGGAAGAGCTTCACACCAACTCTTTTAAAGCCCATTTCTTGGAAGGCCACTTCTGAACTCGTATGCTCACCACCGCCCTGGGGTGTTCTGCAGTTTCCCTGTCTCCTTGGCATAGCCTGTGTCAGAAACACAAGATTTTATTGACCCCATCAGGCTGCCTCCCTTCCTCCTGATTGCCACCACCCCTCGCTTATGGTGTCTGATGATCTCGATCTTCAAGCAGCTAGCTTAGACAGGGGATATCAGGTATACCTTGCCAAGGCATGTGCCATGTGATGTTTCACAGCATCTCTTAGGCCCACATTGTTTCTTGCATACCCTTTCCAAAAGGCACCACCTCCTCTTTAACAGACAATGGGCCTTTTTCTTGTTAGTAATGTTGTTAGGAGCTCTCAATCAGAAATGAGCTATATTTGCCACTGAGAAGACAAGCATTGGAACTAGATGATCTTTAAGGTCCTTTCCAACCGTAACCATTCTATGATTCTATGATTATTTATCCCCATAGTCCCTCTCTAACTTTATTTCATCTGAACATTGCCTCAGGTAAGGCACTCTCACACGTAAGTGACCGTAATTACATGCTAAAAACACATATTGTTCAATAACCCAGCCAAGAGCAAAGATATAACTTTTATATAACAGGAAACGTATGGCTGAGCTGGCAGATAAGAAGTTTACACTTAAACAGACATAATTAAAACTCATTTTCCCTCTGCAGGCACAGAGTCACACTCGTTAATGTGGCAGTGACAAAGGCTGTGAAGGGACGATCCAGCTTCTACCAGAGTCAGTGGCGAAGTCATACTGGGGACAGGGTTTCTTCATCTGTCAGGTGATGGTTATTACAATAAACTGCATTTATGGAAATTCATATCCTTCCAGTGAAAAATGTCCAGCACAGAAATCCAGCAGGACACAGTTCTTCCACTGCGGCTCTGCAGCCAGGACATTTTCTGCCTCATAGTAAATTCACCATACTCTGCTGAAGAAGAGCATGAATGAAGCACTGTTTAAACTCATCTTCAAAACATATGGCCTATTTCCTTCCTCCTAAGTTCCTACTGGTAGTTTGTGAAGTCAGCATCTTATAAGTGCATATTTTCTACAAAGGTATTTCACTACAACTCAATTTAAAAGTCATATTAAATAAAGCTACTCACGTTGTAAGTCAGGTTGGAAATACCTGTTGCCTGTCTGGCCCCAACCTCCCTGCTCATGAATGCCATTATGTGGAAAGTCCCTTTGTGCACACAGTGCTTTTTGTCATGTTCTAAATAGCAATCTGTTTGAAAGGGCTTTCAAAATGCCCCAAACACAATTCCAGACATTGGCCAATGCTGATATTCCGGATCCACCCTGTGCTTCAGTCTCTATTTAAACTCACCATGAGACTTTCTGTAAGAGCACTGGTTTTCCCCATAATCTTTGCCAAAATTCCACCTTTCCTCCCTCAGCTCCGTTGCCTGTGGATAGGAACCCAACTGCCTGCTCTCAGGTGCTCGTGGAAAAGTTTGTTCACAAAGCAGTAATTGCTGAGCCTTGTCTTTACTTCTCCTGAGAAAGGGAAACTAGTATCTGTGTTAGTGTTTTTAACCAGAACTGGTCACCTAGGGACTTGCAGTTGTATGGTTTTGCAAAGAAGAATTGCTAGTTATGTGTAAGTGGATCTTCACATTTTGATGTCTCACTCAGAATATAAGCATTACATTGAGTAGGTAATAAAAATCTTAGAGTTTGATGAGTCTCAGGGTACTAAGAGTTGGTTGCAGCTGAATGGAGGCATTCCTCTACTATAGTTTAACTCCCTTTGTGCATGAGGACATGGGGAAATCCTAATAAAGAGGCAACGAGTAAATGTTCAATATGTTTAATACTTGGCTCCCTCATTTGGAGAACAAAGAGTTGCCTGTTTCATACTACTGGGTTGGACAAAAGCAGGGCATGGGAACGTGTCATCTGCATTTTCTGATGAGTCGAGATCTACAAAGATGATTTCATGTCCTTAGATCTTTTATGTGGGCATGCTAGCAAGATCTGACCAAAAATCAGCTAAAGCTTTGGAGTTATTGTGCTAAACTTTGCAACCAAAATCAGAGATATTCACAGTTCTGTTGTGTTTGTAACGCAACGTGAAGCAGCAGCCTAATCTGAACACAGGACTACCACCATCCAGCGTAAAATTGAACTAACCTTTTAAATCAGTATAAAATTAGTACTCCTCTCTCCTGTGAGCTAGCCTAATAAACTGATGAATATGTAAGAGCTTCTGACATCCGATGAGAAACCCAACTGTATAAAGAGAATAAGAAGATGAAGGGAAGAGAGTCTAATTCTTGCCAGGAAGCTGCTCCTGCTAATGGGATGAGGAAACTCCCACTGTGAGCTGTGTCACTTCCATCACGGGGGACCACTCTGTGAGACCTTGTCACTTTGTGCCTTTGGAAAATGAAGTGCAAAATGAGTTTTCCTGGCAATTTTGACACTGCAACGTGTTTTGTTTTATTCTGTAATGATCAGGCTGACAGTGCTTCTGTAAATAATTCATGCAAACACTCACAGGGTGTGACTATGCAATTCAGATCCACAAATGTGCACCTGTAACATTGACAATGTCGAGAAAGAACTACTCATTACAACGGGCAGCTCTAGTCAAATATGGCCTACACTTATTTGGTTTTTAAAGAGAAGAGAAATAAGGATCTAATATTGGTGTGCACCTTCTCTATTAATAAACTGCCACCTTTTGGCAAGTTTACTTTCTCTGATAGTGGTGGAAAATAGTTAAACACAAAGAAATGAGATGTGGGCTATTAGATTATGCGTGAGTTGGCACCTTGCAAGGATGTTCCTGTTGTATGTCTGAACCAATTGCTTTGTGCTGTGCTCACCTCCAGGCACAGGAATGGCTCATCATTCTGGCCTGAAAAGGGTCTGGTGTGCCTGAAGGCATGTTTGCTTTTCTCCTGAAACCAGGAGAAGGCATTAACACCTGAACCCATGTTTTCTGCTCGCGCTGGTGGATATGGCACCCTCATGGGCAGCAGGAGCGTGGGCAGCTTCCCCCTTTCCTGGCTCTGCAGTGCAGCTCTGCCCTCCTGGCTCCTTCTCTCTGTTCGCCTCCTTCTTCCCACGGCAGCTTTTTCCTTTTCCTTTCTCAGTTCAAGGCCTCTTTTGAATTAACTTCTGTTTTCCACCACTTCTACGCAAAAGTGTCCCCAGGGCCCTTGGTTTCCTGAGCCCTTCTAGCAATTTTCAGTGTGTCTGCGTGGCAAATGCAGAAATTAGGACAGTTATGAGGCCACCTGTCCCAAATTTGACAGCGGAGGACAGGTAGGGAAAGGCCGTGGCAGCACTCCCTGCCCAGGGGCACAAAGCACAGGGTGCAAGGGCCCAAGCACCCAACATGTGGAGCTCTGGACCCGTGTCCAGCACCAGATTCCCCTGGGCACCTTCAGCACCAGCAGCTGGGTTGCTCAAGGGGAGGTTGCAAGAGGAGCCCAGAGCTGCTCATGTGCGGGAGAAAGGATGCAGTGTTGGGAGGACAAGATGGAGAGCTGGGCTGATTCAGCCTGGAGAAGAGAAGGCTCCTGAAGGGGAGACCTTAGAGCAGCTCCAGTGCCTGAAGGGGCTCCAGGAAACCTGGAGAGGGGCTTTGGACAAGGGCCTGCAGGGACAGGACAAGGGGAATGGCTTTAACCTGCCAGAGGGGAGATTGAGATGAGCTCTGAGGCAGACGCTCTTCCCTGTGAGGGTGCTGAGGCGCTGGCACAGGGTGCCCAGAGAAGCTGTGGCTGCCCCATCCCTGGCAGTGTTCAAGGCCAGGTTGGACACAGGGGCTTGGAGCAACCTGCTCTAGTGGAAGGTGTCCCTGCCCGTGGCAGGGGTTGGAACTGGATGAGCTTTAAGCTCCCTTCAACCCAAACCGGTTCTCTGGCAGCGCAGGACTGCGGGGCGCTGGTAGGCGCCCGCCTGCAGGAGCGCTGCCCCCAGGGCGAGCATCAGGGGTGCGGGACACGAGGGACGCGGGCAGGGGACGGCGGCGCGCCCTGGCTGGGGCTCAGCTCCGCCCCGCCCTGATTGGCTCCGCGTCCGGCGAATCACCGCGCGGGGATGACGCGATGGGCAGGCGGGCAGCCAATCCGGCCGGGGAGGCGGGGCTGGGGCGCACGGAGCGCGGGCAGCGGGGCTGGGGCTCGGCTCGGCTCGGCGCGGCTCGGGCGGTGGGTGCTCCTCGGAGCTGCTCCGGCACCGCTTCCACTCGCGGTAAGTTGCCGGGGTCTCCCCGCCGCCTCCCGGGGCTGGGCCGGGCGGAGCATCCCGGCGGCGGCGGGACTGCGTGTGTGCGGCTCCCGGCTCCGCTCCCGGCCCGGCGTGTCCCAGGACAAAGGGGCGGTGGGGCGGGCGCGGAGCCCAGCGCGCAGCGGTGCCCGCCGGGACGCGGGGTACGTGTCCGCGGGGCGCGCTCCTGTCCGGGCTCCCGCGGCGGTGGAACGGCGCTTGTCTGGATCTTCCCGGGAAAACTTGCTCCGGCTGCGGGGCTGGAGCGGGGCGAGAGAGCCGCGAGTTGTGCCAGACTTGGGGTGTTGTGCGAGGCGGAGCGAGCTGCGGGTGCTGCTGAGCGGTGCTGGAAGGGGCACTCCGTTCGCGTCCAGCTTGTGTGTTGTGCGGGATAGTGTTCCCAAAGAGCAGAAAACGTGAGGAAATCGGAGCCGGCTTCTGCTCCAGTTGAAGTGGAGCGAAATGAAGCGGCGGGACAGCTGCGTGGGTTTATTTTTATACATCTCTAATTGGGACTGGTAGAGGAAGTGTCACCCCGCTCCCCCGAACAATGGCTTCTTGTTGGGAGCCTGCGAAGGGAAGGGGAAGAGCAGGGAGTTTGTCAGGAGCTTTGGGGTTTCCTCTGCATAGGGAAGGCTGGGCGGCGCAGGCTGTGAGGGTTCTAACGGATAGTGTCAAGCCCGGGTGCTCACCAGCTCTGCAGGCACCACCGTGCTCCAGTTGGAAGTTTTTATCCAAGTGGAGTAGCGGCGAGACACGCGGATTGGAATCTCACCTCCGGTTAATGCTTCCCTGGGCTGGGCTGCATGTGTCTGCTCTGTAATAGCATCCATACCTCCGAGCAGGGCATCCCTTGAACTCATTTATGTCTGTTCAGGAGAGCTGTTGGTATAGCTCCGAGCAAATGCCATTGAATCAGCCTCCGAGGTTGTTATTGCTGTTACACAATCCCAGTGGAATGCGTGTGCACACGAGAGCTGGGCTTCCTGTTTTTAGCCGGTCTGTAGAAGAGACTATAAAAGATAATAGATATCTCGGGTAAATTGCTTTTGCATGACAACGTGGGGCTATTGTTCAACCTGTAACACTTGTGACTTCTCCAGTAAGCCTGGTAACCCGAGAAGAAAAACTCCTTAATGCCGGGGGGCTTGCTCGGGGTAACTTTAAAGACAACAGCTGGAACCTGGATATAAAGAGGGAATAGTTGCAGGGATCAACATGTGTTAGTGCTGTGCGTAACGACGGCTGGAAATCCAATCTGCTTTGAAAAGAAACCTTGTGCAAAGGGGAGCTGCTGGGAGTTTGTCAGTGGAGAGCAGTGATCTGGGGGGGATTAGGGACAGGAGTCCCCCGGGTGCAATATTGTGCAGCTGATTTCTGCCCTGGGGGTGTTTGCTGGCTTCTGTGGAGGGTTGCACGCAGAGAGCTTAAATTCCAGATCTGCTGGTTTGTTTTGGAACTCTAAACAAAACAAAAAGTATGTTCTAACATGATTTGCTAAAAGAACCCTTTCTGAAACACTGCTGTTATCACAGCTCGTCCATCTTGCCAAAAGTTGAACAATTTGAGGATGTTGCTTGGTTGTAACCAAGCTCCTCTGTAGGAATTCTCTGCTTGTGAAAGCTGAATTACTCATTCTTTGTCTGGGTTAAGAGATCATAATGTGATTATTAAACTCAGTGATTCAGTGCTAGCTATAAAGAATTATGCTTAATCAGGGTCTTTGTTCTCTTATCAAAGCTAATGTGACCAAGTTTCCCCTCCTATAAAGTAGGCAAACATCTCCCTAGATTAAAGAATGCCCAAAACTCCAGAAACCTATTTGCTGGTTTTGGCTAGATTAGCTTCACAGTGAGGAGGGCTCTGGGGACTGATGACTTCAGTAGGTCTTTGACTTCATTAGGTATTTGGCTGATGGATGCTCCGATCTGGGATAAATGCAGAGGAACTCCTTCCCCTGCGGCTCCCTTACTGACTCCTCTGCTCCGGGTTTCAATTGTTGTGAGATTAAGATGGTGAGTGAAGGAATTGCAGCCTTGTGAAATGGGTTTGCTGCTGAATCCATTCAGGCAGGATCTTCTGGTAACTCCTTCCTGTGTTCGCTTGCCTCTAGTGCAGCAACTTCTCTGGCTTTAGAGCAGTGGAAACACAAGAGAAGGAAGCAGCTGGGAGTGCAGCTCAATGATGGAGTGAAAAGGGTGTCGGGGACAGTAATTCAGTAATCTTGCTTAAGCAGCTGCAAGTGATCTGGGTGATCCAAGTGCCTTGTGAATAGCTTTATAAGTAAACTTCATGTTGTCTCTGTCTTTTGTGTAGTAAATCTGCAAGTGCTCTGCTGCTTGGAGCCATCAGTGCAGGAGTTGCACTTTTGTGTGATGCTTTTCTTCCTGATCGGCAGCAAGCTTCAGGAGTGTGTGCCCGTCATCTTTCTATAGAGATATTTGAATCCACTTCCTTATCAAAGTAAATGATAGCGATCAGTAGTAAGTACACTTGATTGCTTACAAGAGCTTCATTTAGCACTTGGGGTTGTTGTGGTGGTGGTATTTCAGATAGTAGTAGTTTATTTGGTGATGTTACTCAAGTACACTCTGTGTTCTTGGTAACCTGTTTTATGTAGCATTAAATCATGGGTGGCAAAACACAGAGAGGCAAAGTTTGTGGGTTGTTTGGTTTCAGTTACAACGTTTTGCATCTCTTCTTAAAGCACTGAGTGCTGTGGACCAGAATCCTCTGTCCCACTTCAGATACAGGCCTGTTAGCTTGATTTTCTTGCCTGTGAAATGCCTGTGGCAGTGATGGCGAAGCAGTGTCTGGTCATTTTGTATTATTCCAGCATGACTTTCCTATAGATCCAGCTCCAGTGGTTGAGGAAGTGATGGCAAAGCAGTATCTGACCATCTTCCATAATTCCAGCATGAGTTTCCTATAGCTCCAGCTATGCCCTGCAAAGCATGGTCCCAGCTGACTGATGGTGGTCCGGGGTGGCTCTAGACCTGTGTGTTGGGAGGCAGGTGAACCCTGTGCAGGGATATGGCCCAGAAGAGAGTTAGAAAGCAGATGTGTAGAAGGAAGCACAAGAGATGTCAACTGCTACAGTGTCACTGTGCGATTTGCAGGGTGTGCGATGGGTGACATTTAAGTGGCTGCAACATGGTTTGTACCTGTGTGCTCCAGTGTAGCAATAAGCAGCAAAAGAAACATGGTTTAAAGCTGGTGTTTTGTCCGTTACTTGTGCCCCCACGTATATTAGAGCAGCAATTCAGCATCTAAAAGCAGCTTCTCGTCTCTCAGCTGTACAAACATGTGACTGATCAGCATCAACCTGCATGGGGCAAGACCAGACATTAATTTCTAACATATTAGTTACTACCAAGAAATTTCTTGTCGTATTGGGAATAGACACAATATGATGTGTTAATATTTTTTAACTATGTATTGACCTTTGAGTAGTCAGCACTTCTGAACTAAATGCTGTAATGCATTAAGTGTTCTGTGTATGGGTTTTGGGTTATTGAGCTCATGGAATAATGAAAGTTGCTAATGACATCAAAAAAAGCCAAACATGACTCCAGAGACTTCTACCACCAAGTCTGCGTGAAAGGTACAGTTAAATACCAAACATCAGAACCTTATCAAATAACCTGAATGCACATGCAGAGCAAAACATTCCTGAGTAGCCTTTCATTTCATACGTTGCAAAACTGAGACCAACTCTTTTAATGAGGGTGATGCAAGGTTGTATTAAATCGGTATTTATTGGTTTACTCTAATGAATGGCATAATATCACCTTGCTCTTTCCTGTCCCTGGTCCCTAAACCCTTTGATAGGCATCTGTTGACGTCTTTGCACATGCATTCCTGTTGGGAATTGGGCTATTGCACAAGCAGCAGTGGCTTTGGTTGTAGCGAGCAGGTCTTGGCTGTGGGGTGGGTGCATGGAAGGACTGTTTCCCCTATGACCAGTCTGGCTTTAATACAGAATCAGCTTTCCCTGCTTGCACCATTGAAGCCCTTTTCCAGCCTGGAGGTACCTGCTACACTTGCTGCTGGTAGATGAGGAGGTGGGAAGGGTGAGAGGTGGGATCTCATGGTTGAAGACAGTTGCGTGATGGTCTAAACTCTGGGCTCTGGGTGGTGTGATGCTAACTGGCCATGCTGGAGCTCCGCTGGCAGTGACTGGGTGGCTGTATCTCTTTCAGCTTGTGACTGCTGGCTGTGAACGTGTTCCTCTTGTGCCCCTGCTTCACACACTCAGGTTTGGGTGTTCATATGGGTGTACTGTCTCTCTTGGATTTATTGGACGGCAGGAGCTGGAAGTAGCTCAGACCAGGGTGGTCTGTGCTCGAGATAGCATGGGGCGGGTGGTGCTTATACACGGCAGCATTTAGTACAGCTTCAGCCTTAGCAGCTGCCTATTTCGTGCTCTTCAGTTCTGAAGTTGTAGGTGATGGATCAGGCTTGTCCTGTCTGTCCTGGCTCAAGTTTCCTGCCCTGGATGTTCTTCCTGCCTCTAGGTCAGGTTTTTCTGAAGTAGAGACTTTCATAACACCTTTCCATCATGTTGTGTGCTGCAAGATTCACTTGAAGCCTGTGAGGAGTCTCCTGGTTCTTGCAGATCCCTTTCCTTTGTGAAGGGCTAGGTTAGGTGTAGATTTGCTTCTTCAAGGTGTTGGTATTCCCTGTGTAATCTGCCAGCCATGCAAAGAGCACCCTGCCTTCTATGAGGAAGGGCTGAGAGAGCTGGGCTGGGGCAGCCTGGAGAAGAGAAGGCTCCTGAAGGGGAGACCTTAGAGCAGCTCCAGTGCCTAAAGGGGCTCCAGGAAACCTGGAGAGGGGCTTTGGACAAGGGCCTGTAGGGACAGGACAAGGGGAATGGCTTTAACCTGCCAGAGGGGAGGTTGAGATGAGCTCTGAGGCAGAAGCTCTTCCCTGTGAGGGTGCTGAGGCGCTGGCACAGGGTGCCCAGAGAAGCTGTGGCTGCCCCATCCCTGGCAGTGTTCAAGGCCAGGTTGGACACAGGGGCTTGGAGCAACCTGCTCTAGTGGAAGGTGTCCCTGCCCGTGGCAGGGGGTTGGAACTGGATGAGCTTTAAGGTCCCTCCTAACACAAACCAGGCTGGGATCCAGCCTGTGCACTACTGACATTTGGGAATCGGTATGGAAGAAATAAAAGAGTGATTGGTTTGACAGGCAGCTGAGGATGTGGGGAGCAGGACAAGTGTCTGAAATGGGTAGCTCTGGATAGGACTGCTGCTGGATGCTCATGTCAATCCATATGGGCCACATGCTTCTAACCAGTCTCCTTGTCTCATTTCCTTCTCTGAAACGCTCACAGCTGTTTCTCCTGCCTCTTCAGTAGGTTTTTGTTCCTGTAGAAGGAGTGACAGCTCACAGATGCTGTGGGAGTCCCTGCTGCAGGGCTGGGAAGAGAGGCTATTACTGTGATCTTCAAAAGAAGATAAGGTGTAGTGTCTCTGCAGGAGGCCTAATCTGTGATGGCTTGAAGTAAGCTTTTTTGTTTAGGTTTGGTTTTTCTTTTTAAAGCTGAAAACAGAGTTTGCTGCCTTATTCACTGTTCTCTCCATCACATACAGCCCTTAGTGATGGAAATGAGAGAGCAGGTAGTTGGTGCTGTCACTTACAGGTGAAACAAGGAAGGAAGAAGTGATGTTGGCCACAAACACGTATATTAAGAGGCATTTAGCATCCGGTCTTGCTGCTGTGCTTATAAAATATGGGTTGAACTTCACAGTGTTGCTTTGAGCTACTTGGTGTAGTGGAAGATGTCCCTGTCTGTGAATGAGCTTCAAGCTCCCTGCCAACCCGAACCAGTCTGGGATTCTATGAAGTCCATGACTGAAATGATAGCAGTGTTTGAGGTTCATCATTGCTGGTTCTCTGCTTAGCCCAGTGCTTGTTCTGCCAACAAGTAATTGCAGACTGCTATAGTGGGGTTTATAATCCAGCCCTGGTCAGGTGAAGAAGGAGCTCCAGAGATGCTGATGCCTGTGTGAGTGTTTCACAGTTTATGGATGGATGGATGTTAAAGGGGCATCTGAAGGTGGTGAGAGAAGCTCTATGTACCCTCTTTTAGACGAATGACCTGCGTAGTGCAAGGAAGGTGGGACTAAAATGGTGAAGTAAATGGCTATGTTGAGTTGGCTTGAATGCCAAGTTGAGGCAGTGCCCATAACAAATAAAACCTACTGGTATGTTTAGGTAGGAGAGCTTGGGTTCATTTAGGGGCTGAGAGCATACAAAACATTTGTGCTCTTAGGGGGCTGGTTGCCTGTTGGCCATAAACCCTAAATAAGCAAAAGTTCTCTTGTTGGCCAATCCTCAGGTTACTTTGGTGGCTCTGCTTTGCCTTTTTCTGCAGTCCCAATGTCACAAAGCAAGCAAGTGTCCCAACGGCTGTTGGATTGGTCTCTGAGATGGGAAACCTTGTAGTGGTATGCCCGTGGCTGGTGACCATTTTCCTGTCTCATCCTCCAGGGGTTTCATGCTGTGCAAGGAGCCACAGGTTGGCTCTTCATGCAATATACTGGGGCTGTGTTCTTGTCAGCGCAGGGTATAAGTGATGCTTTATAAACAGCTGTAGGAAATGGAAAATAAAGTCATTCTGATTTGTGTTCTCAGAGCCCTGTTCTTTAGACCAAAATACACAGGATAAGTCTGGCCCTTCCCTCTATTCAGTTTTCATAGCCTCTTTTGTTTTTAATTTATATCTCTCTTTATTCTAAATTCTTCCCGTCCCCAAAATAGAACAGACATCAGCCTGCAAGCAAAGGTTGCCAGACGTTGGTCTTGTGGGTTACAGTGACTTTTTGGCCTGGTTGGAGACAGCTCCACCCTACGTAGGCTTGGATTAAAAATAGCCTTTCTTTTGGGCAGGCTGAAGGCTACACACCACACGTTCACGTCCTGGTGTGTCTGGGGCTCTGGTAGCCATAGGAAGCTCTTTGGCTATAAAACACCTCAGAAAATGCATTTGCTGCTCATTCATCCAGCAGTGCTGCAGTGACCGGTGTCGGGGAGGTGTAGAGCCAAGCGCCTGACTGCCAGCCACGTAGCTGTTGTAGGTATCGAGTAAAGCTTTAGCCGTGCTGCTTGCAGGACCTGTAGGAGTTGAAAACTGCACTGCAGGCTCTGTAGTCCAGTGACCTGGAAAGAGCCCTTGGTCCATCCTTATTAGCAGAGAGAGTTGGCTGAATGGGAGGAAGGGAGGTACTGCCTAGCAATTGAAGCCACCAGCTTAGCCATAAGCCTCCATGGTTCTTTAGGGCTGGGGTGGGAATAAATGAGCAGAGGAGTGCGATGGGAGGAGGCAGGGAGCTGCCTGTTCCATGACTGTTGATGGCTAGTGTGCTCTGTGGGCCTGGAATGGTTTATGTGACCTTGGTGATCAAATGTCTCCCTGAAATGCCTTTTTCTCCTCAGTTTTTGTAGACTCTGCTTTGGCCTGTTCTGTTTCTGGTTCTTCTACACTAGACTGTAACATAAACTTAATGTGAAATATCGCCTCCCTTGTAAAACCTTTGTAGACAGTGATGAAGGCTGCTAGAAGGATTTTGTTTCTCTCAAAGCCTATGGACAGAGCCTTCAGCCTTTGTCTAACTTGGTTGCATGTTTTTACTTTAGCTGCAAGTCAAGGGGCTATTTGTTCAGATCTCAAGTTCTTAGAGTGGAAAAACTGACTCCTGCACTTAGGGCTTTACTACAGATGGGGGCTTTGCTAGAGGAAACTGAATTTTTCTTAAAAAATGCTGTCTGGGCTGCTTTTAAAAATTGTATAAATAGAGGGATTTAAACAAGGCAACAGGAGCTGCTGCCCACTGCAGGGTCAGCTCAAGACAAGGGGAAACCTGCAAAACACCAATCTGGGGGACAAAAAACCCATGAAGAAGAAAATCAGATACCCTGGGAGATGAAACAGACTGAGTAACTCCAGAAGTGCTGCTGTCCTGTGTTGGGGTTTCCAATAGGAGGTGCTGAAGTGGGCTGTGGTTCAGGGAGACACTGTGTTCTGCAGGAGGTCTCATAGAATCGCAGACTGGTTTGTGTTGGAAGAGACCTTAAAGCTCCTCCAGTTCCAACCCCTGCCATGGGCAGGGACACCTTCCACTAGAGCAGGTTGCTCCAAGCCCCTGTGTCCAACCTGGCCTTGAACACTGCCAGTGTCTCTCTCGTAGTGAGGGGAATTGCTGATCTGCTTCTCCCAGCGTCTCTCCAATGCCACAAGGTAGAAGTGTCCTGCTCTGCTTCCACAAGCAGTAGGACTGAACTTGCTCCCTGTGACACTGCCCTGCAGGGAAGGATAGGGATGGTGAATGAGGTCCCACATGTTCTTGCAGTTGCTGTGCCCGAGCCACTGCAACAGAGCTCTCCGTGTGTCCAGAACAGCGCTAATCAAGTGGAAACTTGACCTCTAGCTCCCCATCCCTGTAACTGGCATTCATATTTTGGGAAGCAATGCTTCAGCTGCTAAACAATGCCTGAAGGATCATAAATCCCAGCTCCTTGTTTACGCTGCCGTCGCAGTCTCCAGCTCCTTCCTGCTCATCAGCCGGGAAGGGGCTGCGGAGCGTTGTTTGGGTTTGGAGCAGGGTTGTGGTTTTGAGATTCCAGGTTGCTGAGTCTCGACACAGGGACAGGCTTGGATGTTCTCCTGCCTCGGAGCCTCTGCAGCAGGACACTATTGAGCAGGCTGATGCTTCAGCCTGTCACTGTTTTCCTTGGGTTTAAACACTGTCTTCTGCTATAGCTGCTGAGCACCTGCAGTGCTGTGGTGATATATACACACACACACATATATCTATATATAGATACTCTATATAAATCCTGTAGTTAAACGTTTCCTTGACCCAGCATAGAACAAGGGGCTCGTCTCCAGCTGGTCACAGAAATAAAGGAAATGAGTTCCAAAACAATTGCAATTAAGCTTTTTCTTCCTGAATTCTGCACAGAACGGTTTGCCTCCAAGAATGGATGAGGGCTTTATTTTAGGGAATCCATAGGGTGTTGTGGGTGTATGTAGAGTTATCCTGGGTACAGTTATGATGGGTATTGTGCAAGCAAACACAGGCCCCTGCTTTTAAGACCTGTGTCTGAGACAGCAGCACTTTGAAGGGGGTCGGCAGGGAACAAATGGAAATTCATTTGCAAATGTGTTTGTGTTTCTCAGTGCTCCTGGAGGTAATAAGTGAGTTTCTCAATCCTCACTTCAGTGGAATTCACCTTTCCATAAGGAGAGAGGGGAAACCGAACTAAAAATATTTTCAATAGTGGACTTAATGTCTGCCCTAAACTTTAGCCTGCTCCTTTCTGCACTCTTTGGCTGAGATCAGGGATAAGCTTTCCTTGGGGACACAGATGGGAGGCTCCAGTGCGATCCTGCCCTTGTTGCCCACCCGTTTGTAATGTTCTTGTTGATCTCATTTCCAGCTGGGCTCTTGCCACTGTTTTGTACAAACCAAATGCTCAAGCAAAGACAGCGCAGTCAGACTTCATGTCAAAAACCTGAACTGACATTGTTCCTGCCCAGATAAGAAGCTGCTGGATGTTACCGTAGCTCTCCGGGATGGATGGTTACGGCAGCATCTAGCCTGCTTTAGTTAGACCCTTGCTGATGGCAAGACCTTTTATGCCTCCTTCCATGCCTCCCTCTTCTCTAAGGGGTATATACCCTTTGTCTGGGTTATATAGGGTTGTTTTAGTTGGTCCCTTTGCTTCCTGTCTTCTGAAGGTCTATATAAAGAGCTCTGTACTAATGGCCTTGAAACCCCGTGGTACACGGGAGGGAAGCCTTTACAACCAGTACTGGTCAATAATTGACTTGACCAATTAAAGCTTTGTGCACTGGGTTGATATCAAGTTGGCACATAGTAAGGTATTGCACTTTCTTTTTTCTATCATGTGTAATGCTCGTATCTACTATTCCTGATCAGCATTTAGACCTCTTTGGTGTAACACGTTGTACACACTGGTGTTATTGCTCCCAGCCATAGATCTTCCCCTCCTACCTGAGCTGCAAAGTTGCTTTGGGTCATCTGTCGACTAACATACCTTGCTTAGGCTTGGCTTTATGTAGGATCTGTAGATGTTTGGTTTTGGCTTTATTTCGTAGGATGAGTTTTGTGTGTTGGTTTTTTTTATTTTATCTTATTTTTTAAATACTTACCGATAAAGCACTAAGCTCTGCAGCAGCGATGGACTTGAGAGTATAAGAAATCTGCAGGAGAGCAAAGACTGGCTTCACAGCATAGAGATCAGTTTGCTGCTAGTAGCTGGTTTTTATGGGCTGGAAAACAGGAAACAGCTTATAATTAACAGTGTAATGAGCTGTGTGGGGAAGATGGAGCTCTGGGGACCTGAAGGCTATGGGTGACAGCTGCAGTGTGTGTATGAGTGGCAGTCCAGCACCACATCAGCTCTCCACACATCTGAAAAGGGAGCTCCTGAAGTTTGCTTCTCAGCACATCCATTCCAGACTGGTTTGTGTTGAAGCGACCTCAAAGCTCATCCAGCTCCACCCCCCTGCCACGGGCAGGGACACCTTCCACTAGAGCAGGTTGCTCCAAGCCCCTGTGTCCAACCTGGCCTTGAACACTGCCAGGGATGGGGCAGCCACAGCTTCTCTGGGCACCCTGTGCCAGCGCCTCAGCACCCTCACAGGGAAGAGCTTCTGCCTAAGAGCTCATCTCAATCTCCCCTCTGGCAGGTTAAAGCCATTCCCCTTGTCCTGTCCCTACAGGCCCTCGTCCAAAGCCCATCTCCAGCTTTCTTGTTTTATGTGTGTCCCTCTCCCTCAAAAAAAATCAGAGAAAAAAGAAAATAAAAGCAGAAAGTTCTAATAAACCTGCTTTTCTGAAACAGAAATGAATTCCAGTTCCCTGGAATATCCCAGTGAGTTGAATCCTACAGATTTCTGTTGGGGTCTGAGACAAAAAGAGCAGTTAAGGGAGAAAGCCAACAAATGCAGGCATGAGCTAAATACCAGGAAAAGCTTCAGGGTCCCTTGAGATGAGATTCTGGACTAGTTCAACACAGCTGAATTTCTAGGCCCACTTGCATAACATGATGAGCCACGTGCTGAAATCTTCTGCCTCCAGCATCTGGCAGGACATTCCGATGAGTACCAGTGGCTCCTCAAAGATCCTCCTAGGCTGGGATGGGTGTATGGGATGCTGCCAAGGTTGGTCTGTGACTCTACCTGCTTTGCCTTGATTCCCCAGCACCAAAACCTTCCTGATGGTGGGAAGAGGCCTGCAGGTGGGTTATGGGGGGCTGAAGAACCACCCAGTGACAGTGTCCCACAGCCACCCCACCAGCCAGGAACGGTTTGCAGCAGACTGGTCCGGACAGTTGGCTAAACGTCTATTTGCTGGTTGGAGCAGCAGTGGTATAACCCTTTCCTGTGTATAGGTGAAAGACAGCAACTCTGGGCAACTAGACCTTGATGTGGCTTAGGCAATCCCCTGCTCAGCTGGAGAAGATGCTCCAGATGACACTTTGCCTTAAGTCACTACTCAAGAAAATAGTATTTTATACTAGAATTGCACTACTGCAGAACACAAATGACTGTTTGCCTGAGATTTCTGCACAGAGGAGCTGTTCTGATCCATTTTCTGGCAACATCCAGTTTTGACACATTTACAACTGAGATGTATAAAGCATCCATGTGGACTGCATCTTCATGGAATAAACTTCAGATTCGTTTGCAAAAACTGCAGTTTAATAGAAACGTAGCTCTTTGCACTAAGGTCTTTTGGCATGCAGAAAAAGAGAAGTTTTAAGAGACACCAAAAAACAATCTTATGACTAGTTTGGCTGATGGGCAGACCTGACAGTTGAAGTGAAAGCTGGAATCGTATGTTTGTGCTTGCTGGACCCTCCTGCCACTCCAGTGCCACCCTTTCTCCAGTGGCTTAGTCTGTGATGTGGCTGAGCTGGTCTAACTGGGATGCCGTGCTCTGCCCCTCCTTCCCTGTGCTGATGTCCATTTGGCCCAAAACTGAGCTGGAATGCTGAGGAGGAGTATGGGGAGGGACAGGGTGGCCTGTGGATGGCAGCCTGCTGTGATGCCAGCCCTACTTGGGTCAGCTTCTCTGTGCATGCTTCCGTCTTCATTAGCCTTCACCTCATGCTGCTGTCATCACCCAAAGGACAGTGTTTTCTTTGGGATGTGATAGGTGCAAGGTGCACTTCACAGTGGTTTAGGTGGAGCTGCAAAACTGGATTAAAGACAGTTTCAGCTCCAAGTTCCTCCCAGAGGCCTCTCTTTGTCTCACCAAAGACGTAGCAGAAAGGATGGCAAAGTGCCTCAGAAGTGCTGGTGTTCTGCTGAGACCTGCCAATGGGACGTACTGGAGCAGATCCCAGTGGTACCCAAACCCAGCAACATCTTTGGCTTGGCCCTGGGCAGTGCAGCACATCTGGCCACTTGTTTTCCAGTGAAAGTGCAGGAAGGGATCCCAGGTCAGCTCGAGATTGTCTTTTCCTTTACGGAAAACCCCACCCCACAGCCGAGTCCCTCTTGCTCATGGTCTCAAGGGAATAACTTGTTCATTTTTCCCCCACATCGCCCCTCTCCACACCCACCTTTTGTGTCTTTTGAATTCAATCAACTGGGTGACTCAGTACTAAATATAAAGCCGCTTCCGGCATCATCTGCCTGTGGCTCATTTCCTGGAGCTGACATCAGTAGAGCCTCCGATTTCCTTATGAAATACCAAGGCATGAGATGTCCTTTGCAGGGTGTTCTGGCCATACCCGCTGACTTCCTTGGTGCTGCAGGGCTCCCTGCTCTGAGCTGTCCATAGCCACGCTGTTCACTGCTAAGCTGGAGCTCAAGCGAAGTCCTCGGATCTGTTTTGCACTGCAGAATCCTCCTCTGGTTTGCAACGTGTTTTCAATCAAGGCGAACTTTCCATCCCTGCTGCATATGCAAGGGTTTTATTAAATAAGCATGAGCCTGATGGATGTCTTGCTTTCTTCCTGATGACAGGCTCACTGAAAGAGCAGCTCAGGAAGCTTTTAGGGGGGGAAATTAGCAAAGATGGGTTGGGTTTTTTTTGCTTTATAAGGACTGATAAATTGAGGAGTTAAAGCCAAATGCTTGCTCTTTAGTTGTCAAATCCTTCCAGAGCTGTTTACATTGGTGCAATGTTTGCTGCAGTTGGTTGCAACTGAAGGTGAAGGCAAGAAGTGCATAGAGCCTCAGTTTGTATCACAAAGCACCGGGGAGTGTGCTTCTTTCCATTGGTGCATAATGTCATTAAAGTCTTTATCTTTGAAAGAGAATGTGGACAGAACTGGATGGGGGGAGTGTCTGGCACATGGCAAATGGTCACGGATCCCAGGCCAAAATGAATGGTGGCTGGCCACTCAGCTTTGCTCTCTAGAGCCCTGGCTTAAAGTGTGGTGTTGTCTTTATGGTTAGATTACCTGGCTTCTCTTCCACCTGGTTATTATTTTGGCCCTGTCTTCTCCAGTGCAGCTGGCTCTATTCCAGCAAACAGCTTGTTTTAGGCAGGAGCTACAGGTGCTTGCTGGCAAAATCCTTCCCAAAAATCCCCGGGGGCTGGTGTAGCATTCCCAGGGACTTGTGCATCGTCATGATTTTCATTAGTTGTCTTGTACAGCTTCCCATATTAGCATGGCATCTCTTGACATTGCCAACTAGAGTTGGAGTGGGCAGGAAAGCAATGGTTTGGGTTGGAAGAGACCTCAAAGCTCATCCAGTTCCAACTCCTGCCACGGGCAGGGACACCTTCCACTAGAGCAGGTTGCTCCAAGCCCCTCTGTCCAACCTGGCCTTGAACACTGCCAGGGATGGGGCAGCCACAGCTTCTCTGGGCACCCTGTGCCAGCACCCTCACAGGGAAGAGCTTCTGCCTCAGAGCTCATCTCAATCTCCCCTCTGGCAGGTTAAAGCCATTCCCCTTGTCCTGTCCCTACAGGCCCTTGTCCAAAGCCCCTCTCCAGGTTTCTTGTAGGCAAGATCTTGAATGTGCTCCCTTCCTCCCCCAGAGCTTTGCCAAAGGGTCTATTCTTGAGGGCCAGTGGTGAGAGCAGAGGGCCAGGGTGACTCCTGGATTGACCCTCTGCTTCCTTGTCACCTGGAAGTCAGAGGAAAGCAGTGGCTGCCGCTCCCTCCACCACCGTTGAGTAATCTCTGGAGGGCAAATACGTATCAGTGGCCTCCCAGCGAAACTTGGCAGCTGGGGCCGGGGAGGAGACGTGTCCTTGCGCAAGGATGTGCTGGAGGGATCCTGTTGGTGCCGCAAGTCCTCCTTGTGCGCACACCTCCATCCCGTACTCCCTCTGCAGTGTCACCTGAGCAGAGTCACTCCTGAGCACCTCGAGCATCTTGTGCTTCCCTAAAAGGCTTTCGGGAAGGGGAAGGCACGCTGCTGTACTGCCTTGAGCATAAAACTTCCTATTTTGGAAGCACGGGGAGCGGTGCGTGCCCAGCTGCGCTGGAGGAAGTGGGCTGGGAGTGCCGGGGAGCGCTGGTTCTGCCATCACCACACCCTGGTCTCGGGGCATGACGCAGCCGTGAGTGGTGCTGGCACCACCGAGCTGCTATTTTAGGCTTGAGTGTAATTGCAGGTTGGACCGACAGGGCTGGGTTCGGAGCGTTGGCAGAGGAGAGGGCTCTGAAAGCGGTGGAAAAACTGGCTATTGTGGAGCCTTGGCAGATGTGGACATGGGCGTTACACATGGCAGTTGGACCTCTCGTGGTGGAGCCACTGAGGATCTGTGCTGACTGAGGGCAGTGGGTAGCAATGCCCTTTCCCGTCCCAGCAGAGGGAATGGGAATCGCACCCTGTAGGATGCGTTACCTGTAAAAAACGGAGTAAGTAGAGGTGTGGGCTGGTGGCTTTTAGGTGTCTGCCTCTGTGGCATCTGCCACCGGCATATGCTGCTTTCTATCCCAGCAACATGGATGCCAGGCACAAGGACAGGAGGTTTTTGTCTTTTCCTTCCCAAAAGCAGGCATTGCTCCTGCGATGGCTCTGCCATTGGTAGAAGTCACACAACCCAGTCTGGGAGCTGGGTTTGGCTTGCTGTCCCCGGGACCTGCCAAGCCCCAAAGCCTCAGCACTTCCCAAACCTGACAGGGAGAATTTACACTGTGCAGTGTGCTCACACATGGAGCGAGGTGTGGAGGGACTAAACTTCCTGAAACAAGTTTCCCCCGTTTTGGTGTGTTTGCCCCACGATGTGGTGGGCTGGGTGCAGTCACTAGGTTGGAGCCAGGGGCGATGCTGAAGCTGGTTGTTGCTGAAGGTCAGGGTTCGAGTCACTCTCCCCTAAGCCCTGTGTGATGCACAGGCAGCCTGACCGTGGTGGAGTGCAAGAGTGTTTTTCAAGCCAACGTCTTTCCTTTTAAGTTGCAGCTGCATTTCTGGGCATAAAAATGTCTATTTTGGTTCCCATTATTTTTACCCTCCCAAGGAAGCTGTCAGGTTGTGGCTTTGGGGTTGGGTTTTGGGCTCCTTCTTTTTATACCTCCTTTAAAACTTTACAGCTGGAAGCCAAATTTTCAGGTGCTACCCAAGAAATGGGACCAGGCAGTGACTCATCGTCCTGCCTGGCAGCACTTTTAAACAGAAACAACCAAAAATGACCCTGTTGGTTTAGTATTTTGAATTTTTAGAAGAGTCACGGGTTCTTCAAATTCTTTACTAATTCGAGCATTAGTAAGTGATGTCCTTTCGCTCCAGCTATGGGAGGGTTCGAACATGATGGGCTTCACAGGAATGGAAATTTCTGAAATGGGTGATGATGGTTTGGAAATCCCACTTAACCTTTCTGGTGACTGATTCCACTCCTGTGCGTTGCATCAGCAACAACACAGAACATCATGTTTCTGTTGCTTGTGTCCTCCTGGTTAGTAGCAGATGTCTGTCCTGGTTTCAGTGAGAGCAGACAGGGAGGAATCGCTGAGGTAATGAAATGAATTACAGTATGGACCAGCTCTGAACTCTGTATTTACCACCCATCCAGACCACTTTTTTTGGTTTCTTTTGGAGCCACTGTGGTGTGAAATAGCAGGCAGCATCCTCCCTCAGTGTGGACTGGGGCCAAATAGGTCTGGATCTGCGTTGTTCTGTCTGTGAGCTTCTGTTGGTTTTAAAGACATCCATAAAATAAGTACATAAAATACAAGCTCCATGTCACTGTTTGACTGGACAAACTGAGAGCCAGCAAAGCAAACTGCACTGAATTTAAACCATTAAAGGTGAAAGAGTTCTTTTTGTTTAATAAATAACTAAAAATCAGTTTGCTTACCTAAAAGCTTTATATCTTTCTGGCTCCTGCTCCCAAGTGCCCAGCACTAAAGGCACAGCAGCAGTTGGAGCATCCCGCACCCGAGCAGCCTGTCCCTCAGCCTTTCCAACGCCTCTTTCCGTGCCATGACCGCATCTCTTCCGTGGCTCTGGGGAAGCGACCTCCCATCTGCGGGGCGGGGATGCAGGGAGGAATGCTGGCTGTCCGGATCCGCGCCGCGGCTGGGACACGCTTCAGCCCGGCCGACGGACCGATTCCGGTGAGGAGCAGAGGTAAGGGTGCTCCTGGGATGCTGCCGCTCGGGGTCCTGGCTGCAGGGATGCGAGCACATGGCAGACATCACCCTGCAGTGACTTGTTTTACTTTGATTCGTCTCCACAAAACATCTACTGCTGGAGTGGATCAAGGGGAATAGCTGGAGGCAGAATGAAAAGATCAATTTTGGGTTTTAATGCATTTTAGATTTGGGATTTATCTGTGCACCTGAGTGAGCCGCACATGCAAACAGGGCAGCAGTGAGTGCCGTGACTGACTTTACATCACCGGGTTGTGAATGTCTCGGGAGAGGACTGAGGGTGTTGCCTTCCCAGAAACCTCGGTCTCGGCACATCTTAATCCCGTCTCGGTCTGCAGCAGCCTTTTCAAAAGCAGAACTGCTCAAACTCGCATGTTTGGAGTGTTAAATATTTAAAGCTTTGCCTTGCAGAAAGCATGAGGAGCTCTGAGTGCTCTTGGGGAATTGGCTGTGGCAGCTCCCCAAGTTTTGGGGGTCTTTTGCCTAGAGAGGCTGTGCTTCCAAGTGCTGCTCCGGTGGGAATGGCATCTGGCATCACAGCCTGGCAGGGTTTTGTTTCCGAAGTGAGGAACTTGCTTGCTGTGTTTTGTGGTGGAGGCTGGCTGTGCTCGGTGCTGGAAGCCAGCACAGACCCTTTCCAAATGCTTTAGCAGTCGCTACTAGCCCAAACACTTACGTACCAACTGCTTTTAAGTATTGAACTGAAAAGCTGATTTTTTTGTGCTGAAAAACTTAGACTTAACATGCCTGGAAACCCGTAAAACACATCTAGTGTGGCTGCTTCGTGTCCTGATTTTGTTTATACTGAACGTGTTGCTCTGAGGTTTTGCTTAGTTATATTTTACTCTTACCCTGCTTTTATTCTGCAAAACATCTGGCTGAGATGAGTTCACAGATGAGTTCCACAGCTGGAGGACTCTCACACCCTCCTGAAGTTTGGAGTAGCAATGAGGTGGTGTGCTGTTTATGGTGCACACGTCTCCTTAACCACTACATCTGTCCTAGGGGTACTGGGCATTGGCAGAGCTGCTAAACCAGGGGAGGAGGAGGAGGAGGTGGCAAAGCAGCTTGAAGGGACCCAACGAGAACTTGTGTGGATGCTGGATGCATCTTGGAGATCCTGCCGGGCCTCAAAACCAGTAATTAGGGTATGTTTTGCAGAGACTATGAATGGTTGTTCACAGTCCAAGAGCCACAGAGCAGAGCTTGCCACTGCTTCCCTTTGCTCCCTATGGCTCTTCCCCAAAGGAAGTTAGATTATAGAGAAGCGTGGGGAGCACCCTGCTGTTGGAGTGAATGTGATGACACTATCACGGCAGCCTCCTGGGAGGCAAAGACAGCAGATCTCCTGCTCTTCTAGCTCTTTCACATTAATCTTTGAGATTAATGTTTCTGCTTTTGTCAAGGTAGATGGGATCTGAGCCATCTTCTCTAGAGAAAGTAAATGTTGAAGTTACAGATTGGTTTTATACTTCTAGAAGCTGTGAGGACACCTATGCAGTGACACTGATGTATTGCACTACTGATGCTTGCCTCCTCTGAATCAAATTATTTTGACTTCTTTTCCTTTGCCCGGGTGCTTTCTGAACAAGATTACAGGCAGCAGGGGAAGGATGGAAAAAGGTTTTTCTTCTTTTATCACTAGGTTTTTCTAGTAAGAGAACAGTTACTGAAATTCATGGTTTCTAAGAGACTTTTAGAACATAATTGCAATGTGTAGAGCAGGGTTTGCAGTTTCTAGTGGTTTGTTTCTTATTTAAGATGATGTACATTGGCATATGCTCCATCCCTGGCAGTGTCCAAGGCCAGGTTGGACACAGCGGCTTGGAGTAACCTGCTCTAGTGGAAGGTGTCCCTGCCCGTGGCAGGGGTTGGAACTGGGTGAGCCTTAAGGTCCCTTCCACACAAACCAGTCTGAATCTCTAATGCAGTTCAATGGATGTTTATCATCGGGTCAGCAGCTGCCTGGCTGCTGTGATATCATAGAACCGTAGAATCCAAGGATGGGGCAGCCACAGCTTCTCTGGGCACCCTGTGCCAGCGCCTCAGCACCCTCACAGGGAAGAGCTTCTGCCTCAGAGCTCATCTTAGTCTCCCTCCTGTCAGTTTAGATCCCTTTAGGTATTGGAAGGCTGTTACAAGGTCTCCCCTGAGCCCTGGCTGTCCCATTTCAGGCCTGATCTGCTCACCTTCAAACTGATAAACTGCAGAATCGTTTCACCACGGCTGTACCTGTTAAAGGGTTGCACAGAACCCACCCTGCCAAACTGAACTTCTGAGACTCACTGTTGTCCAGCTCTCCAGGGATCGCACCATCACGCTGGGGGTTTGGCTTGCAGGAGCTTGTTTGCTGGCACTGAATAGGCAGTGACTGTGCTGTGATTTAATTTAGGGATCTCGCTGATTCCCCTGCCTGGGCAGGAGGGAAGGTTACGAGACTGAGTAATGCTGCTTTGCTTTATCTCTTTTAGCCCGGTGATCCTCACCCCTCCTTGCTTATGCAGGTGGGGAACACGGCTTTCCCACCGTCACTCTGAGAGTCCTGTCATACAGTGAGGGATGCCTTATGCTGAGTTTTGCAGTGGGTGGCAAGAGGTGGGTCCTTTCTTGAAGTCATTTATGGTTAAGGTACTCAATAAGCAGTAGGAAGTGTTTAATGCTGCTTTTATTTGGGGAACTGTGCAAGAGTAAGAATTACTATCAGCATAAGAATTTCCTGAGAGGCCAGCATGAGTTTTCTGTGCCTGAGCCAGGAATTTACATTAAGCCTTCCAAGTCTCAGTCCATTAGCTGACATCTGACCCCTGCCCCCCCTCCTGCCCCTTTTACCTCATTGCACTTAGGTTTAAATTATCTATGAAGGTTACTTGCTTTTGCAAGTTCCAGGCAGGATGAGTGCTCAGCTCTTCCTTTCCTGAGAGGTCTTGAAAGGCTCACCTGGTTCATGTTGGACTAATGAGTTAATCGGGAATTTTGCTGTTCTGTTTCCACTAATGTGAGCAAACTACTGCAAAAGTGAGATAAATCTAGCAGGTTATGGTCTCGAGTGTGCTTTCATCCTGCAGTACTTGCTCTGCTAAAAGTGTGCCAAAATGCAACATTTAGGAGAAGTATTTTGCAAAGAGGCTTTTAAGGACCAATTCATTGGTGCCTCAAGCAATGTTTTACCTGGTCTCTACTGTGCCCTGCAGATTGTAAGTACTCCGTAGATACATGGCATAGAGTTGGAGCAGCAAGGTGGGCACAGCAAGCTGTGTCTGCAGGTGATGAGGATGTGTGAGTGCAGCAGCAAGGTCTAGCAGGCAACTGCTCTCCTTGAAAACCGGCACTGCCCCTGCTTTGACCCTCTATCCACTCCCCTCGGCCCTCGTCATCCACATCAGGAGTGTTCAGAGAAGAATGTAGATCTGCAGCAAGCTTTCCATGCTTTCCCTTGCATTTGAGTCTCAAACCAGTTTTATGTTTCTGCCAGTTCAGCCTCCTGATAGTAAATGCTGGGTCATGATGGCAAGCAAGCATCCATCTGCTCTGCTCCAGGATTGCATGTCACTGCCTAATGTGCATCAGAGGCAGCTCTGGCTCATATTCCTTCAGGGCTGCATGGGGATCATAGAGTCATGGAATGGTTTGGTTTGGAAGGGACCTTAAAGCTCATCCAGTGAGTTGTGTACTCAAATCCCTACAGATTTCTGTGTCATATCCCCAGCTTTCAGTATTCTGGAGGCTGCTCTTAAGGTGGAGGCTTTCCTGGGCCTTTAGCAGGGGGCTGATCCCTGTTTGATGCTGCGAGCAGGTTTGAAGCTGGTCTTAGGTTTTCTGTGGGTACCAGCTCCAGCTTGGTTCTGGGTCCTGAACACTTTGACCATTTTCTGGTCCACCTCCTTGGCTGTACAGGGGTGTCAGAGGCATGTGAATTGGCTGATGGGTCAGCAGTTGTTTTTAGTAAGGGTTTAAGATTATTGAAGCTAGTGAATCAGATTCTGTCTTGAAGGGAGAGAAAACACTTTGAGCAGCATGCAAAAAGTGAAGGATCAGCTTGTCCTGGCTGTCCATGGATGTTGGGGCAGTGGTTAAAGTCTGAGCAGAAGGCATAGGAGAACTGTTTTGCTGCCATTCCCATACCATGGAGTGACCCTACCCCTGTGCAGCCCAGATCCCTGCTGGGCATCTCCCCAAGTGCTGCTTAGAAGAACCTCTGGCAACATTCTGCACAGGTCTAGCTTGGAGGAATTTGGTTTTTAACCTGGAGGAAGGTGCATGTCCAGAGGTGGACACCCCATAAAGGCATGCCTCCCAATCCAGAGGGAGCGGCTGGCAAGCCAAGTGCAGTGACTAATTCCAGTGTGTGCCTCTGCTCTTGATGGATTTGACAGGTTTTTCCCCCGCAGCAGCAGAGTTGTGTAACAACAGGAGCGAAGTCTCACAGTCTGCTCCCAGGTGACAATAAGCATAGCAGGGAGCTGGTCTCTCCCAGCATGACAGCTTCAGGGATTTGGAAGGATATAAAGCAAAACCCATTCATGGGACTATTGCCAATATACAGGTGCTGCAAAAACCCAGCGGCTGGAGGTCATCTTTTGGTGGGATTGGGAAGAACTGAGCTACAAAGTGCCTGTGCAGTGGCAGTTGCTATCTGCAGTCCTGTGTCCTTTCCCTGTGATCCACCACAGGGCTCTGTACGAGCTGCTGGGCTACACAGACAGCATGGACCAGTCAAAGTGTGTACTCTGTGGGTAAAGGCAGTAGCTTGAGGAAGCTGGAGGACTGGGAGGTGTGAGCCAGTAAATTCAAGCAGCAAGACAAGCTTAAAGACATCCAGTATTAAAGTTGAATGTGTGTGTGGTTGGTCCTGGGCCTGTTGGGATGAGTTGACTGATGCTGTGCATGGATGGGGAAAGCTGGATTAATAATAAAAGAAAGCTGGGTTTGGGTGACTGCTTTTGAGGCATTCCAGCCCAGAGCTCTTCAATAGTTAAAGCACTGCAGACCTTGAGAGCAGAGCTGTAGTTTCATCGGTGTTGACCCTGATGTGCATGGGGTAGCGAAAGCTTGGTTGAAGGAAAAAGCCACAGATGAGAGATGCAGCTCCTCAGCCAAGCCTTGCACTGTGAAGAAATACCTGCTCAAAGCTTCACGTGCCCCTTTCCTCCTGAGACAGGGGAAACAGCTACCTGAGGAGACAGGAACCCCTGTTTTGTGTCCATGAGAACCATGTTCATGCAAAGAGCAACAGCAAAGATATTGCTGGGGGGACAGAGGTTTGCGGCAGTGTCACGCTGTTGGTGAGGAGTTGGACATTCTCTGTGAATGGGGTAGCATCTCCTACTCATTGCTCTTATCAGGATGACCCCCATTGCCATGGAAAGATGAAAGTGTGGTGAAAGTCTAGTTTCAGCCTGTGCATGGTGACTGGATGGATGGCAATTGCCAAATCCAAGTTTCTGTGCTTCCCACAGCCTGGTGTTTGCTAATAACCAACCTGTGGGCACTGTCTGGGAGGAACCTGATAAGCAAAACATTGCTTGAAATACACAAACTGATTTATGAGCAGGAGAGGATGGATTGCATGATAAGTTTTCATTTACAAGCCATCCATCCCTAAACTTCCCAGTCTCCCCCCAAAGCAGTGGTATATGTTTATCTTGGAGGACTCATCAGACCAAGTCTGTGCACTGCAAGCTTTCACTTCCTCTTGTTGCTGTCAAGAGAGGACGAGGGGAATGGCTTTAACCTGCCAGAAGGGAGACTGAGATGAGCTCTGAGGCAGAAGCTCTTCCCTGTGAGGGTGCTGAGGCGCTGGCACAGGGTGCCCAGAGAAGCTGTGGCTGCCCCATCCCTGGCAGTGTTCAAGGCCAGGTTGGACACAGGGGCTTGGAGCAACCTGCTCTAGTGGAAGGTGTCCCTGCCCGTGGCAGGGGGCTGGAGCTGGATGAGCTTTAAGGTCCCTTCAACCCAAACCAGTCTGGGATTACATGATCTTGCCAAAGGAGCTTGGGGGTGAATGGGGTAAGGCAAGCCGGGGAGTGCAGAACAGGGAAGAAGAGGGAGGACGGGGTGATCCTCAGGAAGCCTGGGGATGAATCACCAGGATTCTCTCCAAATCAGCTTCAAATCAGCCAGGCTGCATCAGTGCCATGTGCCGCCAGCCCCGGGGGCTCTGCCGCCTGCTGGGACTCGGTGTCTACCACCAGACTGCTCCGTGCTGGGTCTGTGGCCAGGGGTACGCGAGTTCTGAGGTGTTTTAATGAGCTGATGCTGAGTGACTTGTGTTCTCCTGTCTGGAGCCTTCCGCATGGAGAGGCAGCAACCCGCAGGTTCCTGTGCAGAGCGGAGCGCGCAGGGGCTGAGTCACTCCTGCTCCAGCCCAGGCCCAGCTCGCTCCTGGCTCTTTGCTCGAGTGGAAAAAGGACATATTAATGCCTTTTCCTTGACACTTTCATGTGCATCTGCGTTTGCATAAACACCTTGGTGTTGTTAATCAGTCATTTGTAGAGATATTAAAGCAGGGTGGGTCTGGGAAGGACGGAGCAGCTCGGTTTTAAAATGAACATGGAGCTGCTAAGAAAGCAAATCCTTCTATTTGGATCAGCAGCAAATTCCTGTTCTGTTTCTGTTGGAAGTGTTCAAGTGGCTGTTGGGAAATATTTGGTTGCCATGTGCTTTCAAAATGGGACTAATCCTCCAGCTTTCAAGGAGATGTGCAAGTGCCCGAATACACATACACACCCCCTCGTGCTTTAAAAGGTAATTTAAAAGCAGGCTGTGTTGATGTAAGTTTAAATTGAAGTGGAAAGGCCGTGAATTACTAAAACATGAAAGGAGAATTTATTTTTAGAGTAAAGGTATGTTTTGCTGATGAAGCACAGGGAGTTTGTGGGTAATTGTAGATATTCATAATATTCAATGTGAGCCTGGTTTAGTCTCAGAATTCAAGATGGTTGTAATTATATCCTAAATAGTCATAAAGAAATGTCTCCAAATTCCATCCACATCTCTTAGAAATTTGACAAATATCAGGAGCAGTGTTTAAATCTAGATATAAGAATTATTTAAATGTACTTTATAATGTTGGAGCAAGTATCATAGACATTTGGCAGAAGTTCTTCCCTGTGAGGGTGCTGAGGCGCTGGCACAGGGTGCCCAGAGAAGCTGTGGCTGCCCCATCCCTGGCAGTGTTCAAGGCCAGGTTGGACACAGGGGCTTGGAGCAACCTGCTCTAGTGGAAGGTGTCCCTGCCCGTGGCAGGGGTTGGAACTGGATGAGCTTTAAGGTCCCTTCAACCCAAACCAGTCTGACTCTGTGATGTTTCACTGATCCTCTGTGCAGGATGCAGCTCCCAGGACTCATCTCCTTGGGAAAGAGTCTTGGGACTTTTTCTGTGGGTTTGAGTGTTGTTAAGTTGCTGTCTGAGAACCCAAGTGCTCAGATTACCTCCAGGCATCCTTCTGGTGATGGTCCCACTGAAGGTGGGTTCCAGCTGTGAAAACACAGATGCTGGGGCAGCTCCATCTGTCTTGTCTGTATTGCAGCTCTGCCTGGGGAGCAAATAAACTAACCCCAGTTTGATGACTGCTCTGTGTTTAGAAGCTATAAAACTTGTTTGCACAGAAACTTTATACATCCACTCTCTGGGAAGGCAGTTGATCCTGGAAAACCTGAGATGCACTTGAAGCAGTTCTCATCTGCAGCACGAAGTGAAGGCTGCAGGGAGGGAGGGTTGGAGCGGTGTGATCTTTATGGTCCCTTCCAACCAAACCAGTCTGGGATTCTGTGACACAAACAGGCTGCAGTGTCTGTCTGAAGACGCTCTTCTCTGGAGCATCTTTAGTCCATCCATGTGTTATGGAGCTGCCTCTGGTTTTCTTCTGTGGAGTGAGGGGTGAAGGCAGGAGCAAAAGGGATCTGGTGCAGGAATTGCTTTCTTATACACTCTGCTTCTGTGTGTGTTGACTGATGATAGCCCATCTGTCATCAGGGTGTAAAATGGGTGTGGGATTACCAGCTCACTTCTGTCTCCTCTTTTCCCCTTGCTCTCACTTCCTCCCTCTAAAATGGGTCTGCACTGGTGGGGGGTACCTTTACATTTAAGTTTGAAGGCATTACCTCTTGTCCTGTCACTACAGGCTCTTCATCAGGGACTGTAGGGACAGGACAAGGGGAATGGCTTTAACCTGCCAGAGGGGAGATTGAGATGAGCTCTGAGGCAGAAGTTCTTCCCTGTGAGGGTGCTGAGGCACTGGCACAGGGTGCCCAGAGAAGCTGTGGCTGCCCCATCCCTGGCAGTGTTCAAGGCCAGGTTGGACACAGGGGCTTGGAGCAACCTGCTCTAGTGGAAGGTGTCCCTGCCCGTGGCAGGGGGTTGGAACTGGATGAGCTTTAAGGTCCCTTCAGCCCAAACCAGGCTGCAATTCTATGTGTGCAGAGCAACATAGCCCATACAATAAATACACAAAGCTAAATATTAAGAAGGCTAACGGGATTTCTGACTTGGTAAGGAATGCATTTCCCATTCTCTGAGGTCCCCAGCTACAGTTTGTCTCTGGCTGTCATTGCATGCCCTGGCAGGGGCTTTGCTCATGTGGAAGTGAATGTGCTGTGGTGAGGCGTGAGCAGCGTGGTGCTGTGTCCCCACAAAGGCAGCTGATGTGTGATCCCTCTGCCAGTGTGATAAAAGGGCTTTTTATATCCAGGAAGACAAAGCCTCTTGTTTAACAACGCAACTGTGAATGGAAAAACACGGGCCTGAATGCCCCAGACTCAGCTATTAAAAGCAAACAAACACACACAAACCCCCACACAACAAAAACTGAAGAGCTCCTCCGCCCTGCAGCCCACTGTGCAGTGTTGGGTGTAATATGTCTCCATTGCAAAATAACTCCTTGAAACTCCTTTGGGGGCTCAGTAGTCTCAGTCAGCTTGTACCTTTGTGGCCCACTAAACTTCTTATATGCTGTTTTGTTCTATCTTTGCATACTTTCCCCTTCCCAGGCAGCTCTCACAAGGTCAGGACTCTGCTTTTCCTCTGTTGGTTCAAACTCTCCCTCTCTGCTCTCAAGCAGAGAAACAGAGAGGGAAGAAGTGGTATGAAAACTGAAAGGTGAACCTGCTTTATAGACTTACTGACTGAGCTGAACAGCATCGGGGCTGGAAGGGAGGTATTTTTTAAGTGAAGACCCCCCCCCCGCCCCCCAACAACTGCAGGATATATCCAGAGTGTGGCATTTCCATGATGAAGTCAAACAGAGCAGCTTTTTTAACAGCTCTCAGCTTATGGTGGTGTTCGCTGCTTGTTTTGGTGTACAAGATGTGGTGGCCTGGGTATGCAGCACAACGGGCAGCACCGCACACAGCGTTCTGCATCCTGCGAGGACCAAGGTAACGTTTCCTTGGGCAACTAGCTTAACTTGTGATCATGGAACCCCAGCCTGGTTTGTGTTGAAGGGACCTTAAAGCTCATCCAGTTCCAATCCCTGCCGTGGGCAGGGACACCTTCAACTAGAGCAGGGTGCTCCAAGCCCCTGTGTCCAACCTGGCCTTGAACACTGCCAGGGATGGGGCAGCCACAGCTTCTCTGGGCAGCCTGTGCCAGCGCCTCAGCACCCTCACAGGGAAGAATTTCTTTCTTGTGTCTAACCTAAATCTCCCTTGTTTAAGTTTAAACCCATCACCCCTCGTCCTATTGCTACAGTCCCCAACGAGGAGTCCCTGTCCAGCATCTTTGTTGGCCCCTTCAGATACTGGGAGCTGCTCTAAGGTCTCCCCTTCAGGAGCCTTCTCTTCTCCAGGCTGCCCCAGCCCAGCTCTCTCAGCCTGGCTCCAGAGCAGAGCTGCTCCAGCCCTCGCAGCAGCTCTATGGCCTCTTCTGGACTTGCTCCAACAGCTCCACGTCCCTCTTGTGCTGCTGCCCCAGAGCTGGATCAGGACTGCAAGGGGGGTCTCCCTAGAGTGCAGCAGAGGGGCAGGATCCCCTCCCTGAGCTGCTGCTCACGCTCTGGGGGTGCAGCCCAGCACACGGGGGGGGTTCTGGGCTCAAGCGCACACTGAAGCTGGGTCATGGGGAACAGTAGAAAAAAATTACTGTGGTGTCTTTTTCTTTCTCCTTTCCTGTCAGCCTGATGCAGCTTCACCACGATTCCTCCCCTGCCCCGTTCCTGCAGCACAAGCCAAGGGATGGATTTGGCTGTCTTGCTGTTGGTGTCTTGTGCTGATGTTATCCTGCCCGCTGGCAGCTCTGCAGATACTGGGAGGTGGGGTCTGATGTTCTTCCCGTCATGTCCCTGCAGTGATGCAACTTATTGTTGACTTTCTCCACTGTGAGCACCCACCTGAGCCGCTTTCCCAGGCTGCCACCCTGCCCATCGCTCCCTCTGTAACCTCCTGCTTTCCAGTCTGACTGTCTCAGACAGCTGCAGGCAAACCTGTGTTCTGAAGCTAACAAGTGCTTGTGAAGGTGGCTGGGGGCCTCAGACAAAAAGGGTTGCCCATCAGAGCACAGGCATTTGTGAAACAGCTTCTTGTTGCTTGAGCAGCCCATGGGGGTTCCTGCCTCCTGCCAGGCTGTAAACCTGAGCTCACCCTCATCCTTACAAAGGAGGAGGCAGCTGGGCCTGTTCTCATAGGCAGAGGAGGAACCTTTTATTTTTCACCTTAGAGCAGTTGTAGCTGACAAAGGTGGAGCTGGAAAATCTGGGGATGCAAGTCGCATTTGAAGTCGCACTGAGCGTGCCTGGATCCCCAGTTTTAAGGCCCCTGAGCTGCAGCTAGCATGGGTGCTAGAACATGCTGATCAGTGCCTGCCTCTTTGTTTGTGCACAGAGATTGCCCTATTTGTGTTGATCCATCCATCACTGATCTCTTGTGGTTGTATTGGCCAAAGTGCCCACGGGACATGGGATGCTGCTGTCACGAATGTCATGGGAAGGGGATGTGGGCAGGTCACTGGCCTTTGCATTGAATCCCAGACTGATTTGTGTTGGAAAGGACCTTAAAGCTCATCCAGTTCCAACCCCTGCCACGGGCAGGGACACCTTCCACTAGAGCAGGTTGCTCCAAGCCCCTGTGTCCAACCTGGCCTTGAACACTGCCAGGGATGGGGCAGCCACAGCTTCTCTGGGCACCCTGTGCCAGCGCCTCAGCACCCTCACAGGGAAGAGCTTCTGCCTCAGAGCTCATCTCAATCTCCCCTGTTTAAGCTTGAACCCATTACCCCTTGTCCTATCACTACAGCCTCTGATGAAGAGTCCCTCTTCAGCATCCTTGTAGCCACCTTCAGACACTGGAAGCTGCTCTGAGGTCTCCATGTGGCTTCTTTTCTCCAGGCTGAAGAACCCCATCATTTTCTCATCCTTATGGTGATACCTCCTGTCCAGGCTGGGTGGGTGGCACCTCATCAGTGCTTGGGAAGGAGGATTGCACAGATGGGTGTAGGCACTATGTGCTTCATCCTTTCTGTTTCTTCAACACCAAGATTGATTGAGCTCTGCATACCTGGGGTTTGAGCGTGGCTGGTGCCTGCTGTTTTGCCCTGTGGTGTCCCTGCCATGCCTTGCTCGGGGGGGTGGAGAGGTCAATGCCATGTAAACAGCCTGTTGCTTATATGGCCTGTTGAGAGCCTGGCTCTGGGGAAATAGGCAGGTGTTTGTTCAGACAGTTTTCTGGTAGAAAAACAGACTAATTCCTTCTTGCAAACACCACCAGGTATATCACTGTGCAAAATGACCCTGTTTCAGAGCTTTGCTGTTTGGCTTTGGTAGCTGTGTGCTCTTGGGGGACAGGTAGGCAGAGCATTCACTATCTCTTGAATTAACACTTTTAACTCTAGATTCTGATTTTATTCAGGAGATCCCTGGAGATGTGAGCTTTTCCGACCTATAGAACACACTGCTAGCAGGTACCTTCATGTGTGCAGAACAGCATAGCCCATAAAATAAATACACAGAGCTAAATATTAACAAGGCTAATGGGATTTCTGACTTGTTAAGCAGTGCATTTCCCATCTTCTGAGCTCCACACATCTGTTTTCTTAGCGGAAAGATAAGCGTGGCCTCGAGAACTGTAGTGACCTTGGTACTGACTGTTGCTGTACTGCTGTTCAAAACTGCAGGTGTTTGAAGGCACCCTGTTTCACACAGTGTCCTTTTTCTCTCTTTAGGTACTCCCTAAGTTCATGAGATGGCCAACACCATGCAAATCTCCAAAGATGACCTGGAGGACCTCAGGGAGGCCTTTGCCAAAGTTGGTAAGTCACAGTGTGGAGGGCAGCTTGCTCCTGTCTGCTGTGAAATGGGTTCATCCGACCCCTGTATGCAGTACATGGGTATATGGGCAATCTGTTGCTCTCATGGTCTTCTGCATGCTAAGGAGTCTCTTGGTAGCCTTGTTGCTTCTGGCTTCTCACTTCTAGCCAAGGAAGACAAAGAGATGTGGCAGCCTGGCTGTCAGTGAGCGCTGGCACAGAGCCTTGCCCCATTGCTCAGGGGTGGGCTTTGTTGGTTCCTGATGGCAGAAGACATCCAAGCAGGTATTGCAGTACTGCAGCCCAGGCAGCATTCAGGGCTGGCACAGAGCTCGGCTCTGAGGATGTTGGTTTTGGCAGGCCGGCCGACCCATGCACATGTAGATGTAGGTGCTGTGTTTCTGGTTGGTGCAGGTGCATTTGAGGCACTGTGTTTGACGAGCTTGGAGGCAAAACCTAATTAGTGTCTGTTTACCTGCCATTATGGAGCAGCTCGTGGTGGTGAGAAAACGCTCTGCGGCTGCGGTGCATGTGCATTGCCCTCTGGTGGCTCCAGTTCTAATCATAGAACCACAGCCTGGTTTGTGCTGGAAGGGACCTTAGAGCTCTTCCAATCCCAACCCCTGCCACGGGCAGGGACACCTTCCACTAGAGCAGGTTGCTCCAGGCCCCTGTGTCCAACCTGGCCTTGAACACTGCCAGGGATGGGGCAGCCACAGCTTCTCTGGGCACCCTGTGCCAGCGCCTCAGCACCCTCACAGGGAAGAGCTTCTGCCTAAAAGCCCATCTCAATCTCCCTTCTGGCAGGTTAAAGCTGTTCCCCTTGTCCTGTCCCTACAGGCCCTTGTCCAAAGCTCCTCTCCAGGTTTCTTGTAGTCCCTTTAGGCACTGGGAGCTGCTCTAAGGTCTCCCATTCATGCAGAAGAGGGGGAGAATCCCCTCCCAGACCTGCTGCTCACACTCCTGTTGTTGCAGTGCTTTTTATCCTCCTTTTGAGCATCCTTTTGATGAAACAAATTGGTTGTTGCCTCGCATATCTATTGAGTAAACTGTTCTCTAGAACAGGGTGTGCTTAAACTCTATTTTGCTCTAAATTTGCAATCTGCAGAGAGAAATAAGAATTTCAAAGGCAACTGATTCTCACAGAGCAGTATTTCCTATTGGGACTTGATTCAAGTTGCATTTTAGGCAATTCCCACTTCTGTCTTGCTCTGCCCAAGACTTTTCCAGCCAGTGGAAGTGAGCTGCTGCAGAGGGAAACAAGTGACCATGGCGCTTCTCATTGTATAATGTGCCTCGGAGTGCAGACCTTAATAAGGCTGGGATGCAGACAGCCCATTCAGTCCTTGGATAAACTTAAAATGATTAACCTGGCTGGAATGAGGTGGCTTTTTGTCATGAGTATGTAGGAAACACTCAAGATTAGATTGGGTGGCTGCCTTTGCACTGGAAACATGGAGAAACCCACGTCAGCTCCTGGTTTGCTTCAGGAAACCAGCTCACCCTGCTCAGGAGGTGGGCCCTGTTTGGTTTTAAATTATAATAGCAGTGTCACAACCTAAGTGTTACTGAGAAATGTGGTGATTAGCCTGGACATACCCAGAGGTGAGATGGGATCTGCTGGGCCTTTTCACCTGCCTTCTGTTTTCTGAGCTTCAGGCATGGTCCAGCCCATGAGCATTGCTGTGGGACATGCCTGTCAGGAGTGTCTTTAATGGTCTCATTCCTTTTATTCTTGCCTAAAGGAGCCATATTTGCCCTGGGATATAGAACTGGTTGCTAACTGGTTGACTGGCTTTTGCTGGGAGCTTCTAATGCATCTCTAGTGAATGTGAAGAAAAGTTGGACTAAGACTGCTGTTTAAAATGAAGCCTTTTCATCTGAGGAAGAGGAGGCCCCGGAGCTGCTGCGAGGGCTGGAGCAGCTCTGCTCTGGAGCCAGGCTGAGAGAGCTGGGCTGGGGCAGCCTGGAGAAGAGTAGGCTCCTGAAGGGGAGACCTTAGAGCAGCTCCAGTGCCTAAAGGGGCTCCAGGAAACCTGGAGAGGGGCTTTGGACAAGGGCCTGGAGGGACAGGACAGGGCTTGGAGCAACCTGCTCTAGTGGAAGGTGTCCCTGCCTGTGGCAGGGGTTGGAACTGGATGAGCTTTAAGGTCCCTTCCAACACAAACCAGTCTGGGATTCCATCTCCCAGCCACCTGGAAGGCTTGCACTGCAGCTCAGAGCATGGTTATAGCAAGGCTCGGGTGGTTGGCCCTTAGGATGTCACAAAGTAAGTGTGGGAAGGAGGAAGCATCTTGCACAGTGGCTTCTGCCCACCAACATGTGCCTGCTCCATTGTGTGGCTACATGGGCTTCCTGGAGACCTGCTTTAATTCTAGCATGGGGCAAGTTGCTGCTCTGGGTGGGTAGGTTGATGGAACTTTAAGGGTGTGTGTTTGACCAGGTTTTCTGTATGCAGCTGGACCTAATCGAGACATCTGATGATGCTGGAAGGCAGTGAGGTGTGTTACTGTGCTCTCTGTCATCACTTGCCTTCCACGCCACTTGCTGGTATCCCCTGTCCCGTGAAGCCGGTTTGCTGTTTTCTGGCAGCCAGCAAAAGGCAAGAGTCCCATAGGCTACCTAGTGCTTACGTAGATGTCCACAGGCGAGAATCCATGCTTTAAAATTAGCACTGAAGTCAGCTGCAGCTTTGGCAAGCAGCTCCCAGTATCCTACAAGCAGGTCTTCGTGTTGGGAATGATCCAAATAATAAATAGCAGTGGGGCAAAAAGCATTTTAAGATCTGAAAAAAGTAATTAAGTGATGCATAAGGACTGTCTAAGCTTTTGATGGCTGCAGGTTAGGGAGGGAAGAGCAGGCTGCTCCAAATCTCAGCTGGTCTCTGGAGTTGTTCCCTAGAACAGGTCTGTGTATCTATGCCCTTGGCCAAACAGTGGCACTTCACAAGGAAGGCATGTACAACCGTATCTGCAAACTTGCTCTGTTTATTTGTCTTCCTTCTCTCTGCTTCTGATAGCAGAGATAAGCATCTTTTCTGGAAACATGAAGTACTTAAAAACCGTGCCCCGGCTGAACACTGTGTTCAGTGCTGCAAGGTGGTGAAACAATGCTCTGAGCTGCCGGCTGCAGGCAAACAAGGATCTGTGATCCTGCTGGAGTGTGTCCTGCTGAGCATATAGCCTTAAAAGGACATGTGTGGGTTACTTTCCCCTCTTGCATCCTGTTATTTAAGCTATTTTAAGTGCTCGGAGGAAGCTGAGCCAGAGCTTGAAGCCGCGTTTGGGTTTTATCGCGGCTTTGCTGCGCCACCTGCACACGGGCAGGAGATGGTTCCGAGCATCGCGCTGGTGGGACCTTTCCCAGGCTGATCCGCTGGCATCCCTGCCTCTGTCCATGGGAAGAGGAAACTTCAGATGTGCTGCAGTTTCCTTTGCATCAGGCACATCATAATGGATCCAGGCTGTGGCTTGTCTGTTAAAACCATCTCGCTTTCTTCCATTAGTAATTCTGGGCTGTGCGCCGAAGGGTTTCATTTGGGATAGCTTCTATTTTGACAGGCTCTTCAGCTGCTGAATCCAATTTCAGCTTTCATTACAGAGGGATTTTAGACCACCTTCCGTCTGACGTCTGGCCCTGTTGCAGGACATCCAGCAAGGCACCATATGGTGGGCCTGCAGGAATGCTGGAAATAGTTCTGGGACTTGCTGGTGCTGCAAAGGTGACTCCTTGTTTATGTAATCCTGCCACTCTGAACATTGGCTGTGAAGCCAGATGGGGAGTAGAGGCAGCAGGAAGGGAAGCAGCTGCCCTGTGGGACAGCGTTCTTAGCCCTATTTGTCTTGTTTACAGGTCTAAAGGCTTTTAGACATGTTGAGAGAAGAATGGGTCCAAATTCCACCACATAGTCAATCACTCCGGTGTTGTTGCCCCAGAGCTGGAGCTGCATCTCCCCAGTGCATCAGAGACGGGGACTTTGGAGCTCAGGTCCCTGCTGTCTGACCCAACAGGCATTTGACTCGGGAAATACCATACTTTGTGGTTTTCCCTTTCACTTCTGAATAGGCTCAGACATGGCACATGCAAGGCTGGTTCAGAAACACTTCTGAATGCTTAAGCTAGACATGTGAAGAAGAACAGCCTTACCAAATCTGAATCAAAATCGCACCCTTGACCTTATCAAGGATACAGTGTTTTTTTTCAAGTCTTATTTTTCTCTGTCCTTTGCCTACTAACATTTGGGCAGATGTAAAACTTAGTGTTTTAGGTGGCGGATCATTTGGAAGAAGTGATGCACGAGTGTTTCTGGATTTACCTGCTTAATTTGGCAGTGTGGCGAAGGATTGTGGTCGGTTCAGTCAAGCGAGTTGGCTGGAGGCATGCTGAGAGTGAAAGCAAAGGTTTGTTTGGGGTCCATAGCCCTGGAGATGAGCAAATCTATCCTTGTCTGATTTCCTTCCCTGGCTGTGAGGCAGGGAAAAGATGCCTATTGTGGAGTTAGGTTTAGTAATAAGTGTAACAGAAGAAGCTGTGATTTATCTGGAGGGGAAATAGTTTGCTGATGACATCTCAGGCTGGCCTCTTTAATAAAGCTTGCCTTTGTAAGCTTATATGTTTTTGGAATAAAATTCTAAAATTGAAGGCCAGACAGCAGCATGTTGCTATCATTAATCACTGGCCCAAAGCACTTTATTTCATCAGCATTATTGTAAACACTGACATTCTCTGAGGTATTTTAATGTACTTAATAATCCACTGGAATTGATGCTGCTCTTTACTTTGAGACCTGGGGACTGGGGTGCAGGAGGGAGTGCAGGTTTGCTCTGTCTGGCTTTGGATGTTTGCCACTAAGCATTTGAATTTCACTTTCTACCTAACTTACAAAAGCAATTTTACAATCCCGTATGGATGTGGGAAATGAGGGTGTTTGAAGTGGTGCTGTGGACATGCTGCTTGCTGGAACAGTGCTGTGAAATGAAACCTAAACCCCACCACTGATACCTCATTCCAAGGAAATTGACTTCCAGATTTTGCTAAAAAGAAAAATAAGGGCTTTAGAGCTGTCATGATTGTTTTCCTTTATTCCTGACAGTATTTCCCATTTAAGCATAAATACTGACCCCAGTGGCCGTGCTGCGGGATTCTCTCTTGAACAAAACCCAATAGAGGCTCTTCCGTCGTGCAGGCTGGGGAGCTGCAGTCTGCAAGGGCTTTGGGGCAGCAGAAGCTGTTGCTTGAGTGGAATTTAACTCTAGGGCCTGAGGGAGAGGCTGCTGCCTTATGAATAGCTGGAAAATCCTCCTGTGTGAGCTATGGGCAGAGGTATGCCTGGTGGGGCCAGGCAAGGCTGGGGTCCTGCAGCATGGTGTGGTCTCAGCAGCCGGATTGGGAGCTGTCCTCGGCAGTGCCAGGAGCTCTTGGAGGTGGGGAGAAGGCAGCACAGCTCCTCACGTACAGAGTCTGCTCTCATTCAGCATGGAAGTGCTCAGCTGATGTCTTCAGTCCAGGCATCCACCACCTCTCTGGGCAACCTGTGCCAGGATTTTACCACCCTCACTGTACAAAGTTTCTTCCTCACATCCAGCCTCAATCTCCTCTTTCAGTTTAAACCCATCACCCCTCGTCCTATCACAACAGGCCCTGCTGAAAAGTCTCTCCCCATCTTTCTTTTAGGTCCCTTTTAAGCACTGAAAGGTCACAATAAGGCTTTCCTGGAGCCTTCTCTTCTCCTGGCTGATGTGATGTGTTGACATCCCCAAGGGGTTGTGAAAAGCTCCAGATTCCCACCAGACTCTTGTGTACGTTCTACCCGAGTCTCATAGGCGATAACGTCTCACTCGGCGCACAGTGCTGCCCTGGCTTGGTGGGTGCTTGTCAAAGCAAGTGTCCTTGCAGAGTAATCTTGGGCAGGATTAAAGTATCTGGCTGCAGTTTTCTGTCAGCAGTAAGTGGATAACGTCTTTAGCAACATGACAGAAAAGTCTAAGTGCAGAGCTGACTTGGTGTTTTCAGCTCGGAACAGATCAAGTGCTGTGTTTCATTACTGTCTGTTGTTAACACAAAGCCAGCAGTTAGATGCAAGAAGAGATGCTTTGGAGATCATGGAAAATGCAGATGCTTTGTTATGAAACTTCTACACCAGACTCAGTCATATGTGGTTAGCTCTGCTTCCAGGCTGCCGCTGCCCAACGCCAAAGACATCTTATGGCTTGTGCTCGTCTCTGACATGCACCATGTGTATTTACCACCTGCCTTTGATAACTGCTGTATTCTTGGTGCTGTCCATTGAGTAGCTACTACTTGGGCTTGGAGTTTTCATGGGTCTATGTCCTGCATGGATCTTGCTTTCAGCAGAGATGAACGCTCTGCACAATGTCGCCCCAAAACAGGTATACTGTGACAGTCCGCACTAGGAGATTCCTCCTTGCCTCCACGTCTTGTGGACATCCCCAGTGCACAGGTTACTCTCTGTAAAGCACTTCTGAGCCTGGGGGCTGTGTTTCTGTTGTTGGGGCTGGTCATGGTGGGGTACTGGCATGTTTTTAAAACCTTCTTCTGCCCCTTCTTTTCCTCAGATCTCAACAGCAACGGGTTCATCTGTGACTACGAGTTGCATGAGCTCTTCAAGGAAGCCAATTTGCCCCTCCCTGGGTACAAAGTGAGAGAGATCATCCAGAAGCTCATGATCGACAGCGACAAGAATAAGGATGGGAAGATTAGTTTTGAAGAGTTTGTCTATGTAAGTGGTGTTTCTGAATTCCCAGCAGCCTGGGGACCCCTTTTAGACAAAGCTCAGGAAGGGAGTAGAAGAGGTTGAACCTGGCTTCTTGGCCACTTACCCTAATCCTAGTTTCTTTCTACAAACTGATGACTTTTGAGGGCTTGCCATGTAAAAATCTGTTCTTTGTAGAGATCTCTGCATATGACCAGACTTTTGTGCTGTGCTGTCACTGCCAGCTTTTAGATTTGGACAGAGGGGGAATATGTTGGGTTTTAAACAAAAAACAAATAGAACCCACATGCTTTTCCTGTATGAAAACTTCACTAGAGGCCAAGAGGCCATTTCCACATGAGGTGACAACTGGAAAAAAGACTTGTGGTTCTCCAAGCTTGCAGAGTTGACTGGAAGCTACTCAGTTTTTCCAGGCACATAGATGAATGCCTGTTTTCCCAGTGAATCAGTATCATTTCCTTTCTCAATTTAATGAAACTGCAAGTATTTGCTAAAAACTTGAGAGGGTGTTTCAAGACACACTTGGATATTAGTCCTAGATGCTGATACAGGAAACTTCAGATCATTTGTTGCCTGAAGAAGGAAGACCAGGAGTAAGGAGAAAGGAAAAGCTAGAGGGTGGGTCTAACCTTCAGCCTTTTTCTGTAGAAGTAGGTCAGAATTTGTATTTTGTATTTTTATTCGTATTTTTACAAAAGCACAGCACTGCTGAGATACTGGTTTAATACCCATTCCTTTATTCTTTTTATACTCTGACTGAAGAGTAAGAACAGTATGTGCAGTGCACTGAGGGAGCTGTTTTCATGCCAACTCTTTTTCTTGCTATTTCTTAATTTATCTTCACCTTTTGTTCCTTAATTGTTTTCAGACCCTCTGAACTTTTCAGTTCGGAGTCAACCAGTAAGTTGGAGCTGGTTTGCAGTTTGTGAACACTTGCATGCTGGGTGCATGTTGGTTTGGGCTGGTTGGTAACTCTAACTTTGCACTAGGAAGGAAGAAGCAAATCTCTTCTGTCACTTTTGGATTGTAGCAATGACCAAATAAACATGAAATGTCTCATGGGCACCAAAGCTATAGAGCAGAAACACTGGTTAGTTGTAGGATTTTTACAAACAGAACTGTTGCTGTTTTCTAACTCTGAGCACTTTTGCTGAGGTTTATGCTACAAAGGATGACATGAACTGACTTGAGGTTGTGGCCAAGTGACTTAGTGTTTCCTCAGCATTAAAGCACGTATTCTAAAGCTGGTGTGCAATACCAGTAACTAGTCTAGCAAACTTTAAAAGAAATTAATCTTCATCAAAATCCTGATGTTTAAAACCAACCAACCAGTAACCCCAAAATTTCTGGGCTCTTGAGTCTTCACTTACCTCTACCTGATCACTGGGGTGATCAAAACCTGTGCGTGCTGTCAGGAGATGGTTTAACCTTGCTGCATCTGGGCAGTGTTTAGAGAACCTGTACATGTTTAATTTGTGTTTTCAGCATGGTTGGAACTAATTTGGCTCAGTTTTGAGGCTTTCAAGCCAGTGAATGGAGCACTCGTCGTTACACACTGTCACAGGTTTGACTTGACACACTTGAAGAGGATGGTTTCTTGGGTTGTGGGCAAAGTCTTGTGTGTGAACTAAAGTCACAGTTACACGAGCATCTGGCTTACGCAGAAAGGTTAAAATTGCACAAGGGCTTTCTCAGCTTTGGTCCTGTGGAAGCTGCTGCATGTGGACCTGCTCTTGGACTGCAAAGGTTTCAAGTTGGGTTTTGTCGTGGTCTCTCGAAATCTACTTGACAAGGTAAATGTGTGTGAGGTCCTTCATGCCTAATGCTTCTGTTTCAAAAGGCACTTGCAATATGCGTTTGAAAGAGTGGGATGGCTCTCTGCCCACTATCCACGTTCAACTTAATACCACTACCCCCTTGCTGGACCCTTCACATTTGCTGAGTTTGCTTTAAAGCTGAGAAGAAACAGCTTCTACTGTGGCCCTTTCATTGGGGTTGGACTAGATGATCTCCAGAGGTCCCTGCCAACCCTAACAATTCTGGGATCATTTCATGAAGACAGTTTTCCTTGTCTAACAGAGCACTTTAAATTGTAGATTTTCCAAGAGGTGAAAAGCAGAGATATTGCTAAAACATTCCGAAGAGCCATTAACAGGAAGGAAGGGATCTGTGCCATTGGGGGCACCTCGGAGCTCTCCAGTGAGGGGACCCAGCACTCCTACTCAGGTATCTCTCTGTTTTCCACCCCCTCCTGGGTCACTGGACACCATATGCCTAAACCAGTAGATTTCTATTGCCCTGCACTCTTTTTCTCTCCTACCTGAATGATCTCGCTTCAAGGTGAGAGCAGGACAGAGTTAGAGGGTAAATCAAGATTAAGAGTGTGTAAATTAAATGTATGTTTCTTTCTGTTAACTGTGCTTGCTGATGAAGTCCTTGTGTCACGCCTGAGTATAATAAACTTGTTGAGCCACAAGTAAAGAGCAGGAATGTGCTGGTAGTTGGAAGTGAATGTTGTATTTCTTTATAGAAATAATATCTTATTTCTAATAAGATAGTGTGCAAGTGGTGGCGGGGCTTTTATTTCCCTGGGCTATTGTACACTGGTTCTTGGGGGAAAATCTTTGCTATGTTCTGAAAAAGCCTGTATTAACTTTGCAATTGATTATCTTAGAGGAAGAAAAATATGCCTTTGTAAACTGGATAAACAAAGCCCTGGAAAATGATCCTGACTGTAGGCACGTGATTCCAATGAACCCAAATACAGATGACCTGTTCAACGCTGTGGGAGATGGGATTGTGCTATGGTAAGTCTTGATGGCTTCTGAAACTGGAGTTTGGGGGATTTTCCTCCTGTTCCAGGCTGGGTTTGTGACTAGTTGTGTGTGCATAATGTTTTGTATGTGTATAAAGGGGCTCGGTCCTGGCTTTCACTGTCACTGTGTGATGCTTCTGCTTTGCTGCCAGCTTCAGAAGCTGGTATTGTTGTCTAGTGGTTTTGCTTGGCCTTGAGACTGAGTTTGAAGGGGAGAAGGTGCTTTGCAGGAGCGAGAGTTGTCCTGGTGCAAACTCAGCCTGATGACAGGGAGCTTGGAGGAGGGCAGAAGTGTTAAATAGCATTAATAATAGTGTTAAAAGTGTTAATAGGTTACTGTTTAGACAGTAACCTCTGTGGGAATGTTAGTAACCTTATAAGGTAACCCAAAAACGGCTTTTCTGAGCTGCGCTGAGTAACTTATTTTGCTGCATGCTGAAATAGAAGGTGTCCGGGGCTGCTGAACACTGATGTATGGGGTTTCTTTTGGCTCTGTGGTTTTTGGTTTGGTTTTTAAATGGAAGTGAATTAGGATAGTGGAGAATTGGATCAGTCTGGAGTTTCAGTAACTCCATCAATACGCAGAAGATGTTTAGTGGCTGCCCGTTGCTTCTCATTTATTTTCTGGTTTGTTTTTTTCTTTAGCTTGTGATTGATGTAGTTTAACGTTTTTTTATTTCCCCAGTTTCAAGTAATTCAGGGCTTCACCTGAAGACTGAACTGGGTAGGATGTAGTTCATCGTATCAAGTAAAAACTTGCCGCGTTTGCTGTTGTCTAACAATTCCTTGTGCTCAGGTGCTCCCTCCAGAGCTCTTGGGGTGTTTATGCTTCTGGGGGCAGGTTTTTTCTTGCCAGCAGTTGCACACCTTTACAACAGGAGGAAGCACGTTGTTGTACTGGAATCTGCAGTGGGTGTCAACAGAGCAATGAGTCTTCGCTAGTTCAGTGACTGTGCTGTGAATAATTCATGTGCTCTTTGTGCTCCAGCAGCTGAGATCAGGAGTGGCCAGGAGCATGTTTAAGGTTTCAGGCTTAGCTATTAATTACAAACACATCCTTGATAGTGTGAATATTAACTTCTGATTTACACAGCCTTTATTTTAAAAAATAATAATACCCAAAACCACACAGGCAAAAGGAAACGTGTTTTGTATCAGTGCACTGGGCTTTGTTGAGATTCAATATGGAATGTTCTAATGGTATTGGTTTTCTTCCTGCCAGCAAAATGATCAATCTTTCTGTTCCGGACACCATTGATGAAAGAGCAATTAACAAGAAGAAGCTCACCCCATTCATCATTCAGGTATTACACATCCCTGTGTTTTTGCTGGAATTCAGATTCTGCTAGCACTAACGAAGGCAGCGAGGTGGCCCGAGGCATCGCTATTGTGGAGCTCTGGAAAGGAACGACTTTTATAACTTGGGTTTAATTATTAAAGGCAGTTTTGGATGGTGTGAGTACAGTTCAAGAGACAAAAATGAATTTAATAAGGGATAAAATGGCTGAAATGCTGCATGCAGCCCGTATTGCTGCAGTGATTACACACAGTGCTGTCTTCTTAAAACAAGATGGTCACTGGAGTTGCCTATCTATGGATCATCCCATAGTACAGCAGGTTTTTTGTGAGGATGCCTGCGTGTGAGTATAACTTAACACTTCTCTAGCCTTATTCTTGTTGCCACCACTCGATGCGACTAACTCAGAGGCTGAAACTAAATACCAAAGGCTGAAATTCAACCCTGGTGCTTCGTTCAGTTCTTACTGATTCAGCCACCACAGTGCTGCTAAAACTGCAGAGCACCGAGGAGCATCTCCTCTGAGCGGCTGCTGTTGGAGCAAGGGCCAAGGGGGGATCTCTGCCCTGCTGGGGCTGGATGAAGGGCGAAGCAGCATCTCCCCACGCTGCGTCTCACCCGACTGTTGCTGTTCGCAGGAGAACCTGAACCTGGCGTTGAATTCTGCCTCTGCCATCGGGTGTCATGTTGTCAATATTGGCGCAGAGGACTTGAGGGAAGGGAAACCCCACCTGGTCCTTGGGCTCCTCTGGCAGATCATTAAGATCGGCTTGTTCGCCGACATCGAGCTCAGCAGAAATGAAGGTAAATGAAACCATAAGCGATTGCTTCTAAAGCATGACCACCACATTGCTTGTGCTGTCATCTCCAGCCCCACCACTGCCTCTTCTTTCCCCTTCTGTCTGTGGAAAGGGGGGTGCTTGCCTTCGGGTTCACCAGGGCATGTGCCAAGCTGAGTGCTCGCCAAGCTGAGTGCTCTCCAGGCTGTTTGTAGCTGTGGAGCACATTCACAGACTGGTTTGTGTTGAAGGGACCTTAAAGCTCCTCCAGTTCCAACCCCCTGCCATGGGCAGGGACACCTTCCACTAGAGCAGGTTGCTCCAAGCCCCTGTGTCCAACCTCGCCTTGAGCACTGCCAGGACTGCAGGGGGGGTCTCCCCAGAGCACAGAAGAGGGGGAGAATCCCCTCCCTGACCTGCTGCTCACGCTCTGGGGGTGCAGCCCAGCACACGGGGGGGTTCTGGGCTCAAGCACACACTGAAGCCGGGTCATGGGGAGCTTCTCATCACCCAACACCCCAAGTCCTTCTCCTCAGCCTGCTCCATCCAGTCCCCACCCAGCCTGTGTTCGTGCTGGGATTGCCCCAACCCCGGGGGCAGGACCTTGCACTTGGCCTTGTTGACCTCCATGAGGTTCACACGGTCCCACCTCTCAAGCCAGGCGAGTGGGTTGTGCCACCCTGGTAACCTGTGTCACCCTTGGAGAACCTGCTGGGCACAGGTCTGCAAGTCAAGATGCGTCTTGGCCCAAGCCCTCAGCTCATTGGGAATGTGTTTGTAATGACTTGGTTCTTCTTGGTGCTGGCAGTGGTGCAGCTGAGCTCTCAGTGCTGCAGAGCTCTCCCTGTGTGCTCACTTGGTCCTGCACTGACAGCCTCCAAAATCTGAACTTTTCAAATCATTTGAAGAGCTTTGTTACTCCTGCACAGGCTATCGGAGCGCCCAGATGGATGGAGGGGCTTCATTGTCTTCTGTTTAAGCTTGCCCATAGTGAACTGGTAATGTTATGTGGCTTAGATTGAGAATTCGTGGCACGGGAAGCACTGAACAGCTGAAAGGATGCTTATCTTGGCTTCCCTGGCTGCTTTTAACAGTGCATATGAAAGTGCTTGGAAGCACTTTTTCATGGAGACTGGGGCACATTTGCATTTCACTTACAGTCATCAGCTTAAAAGGCCGAGTGTAAAATTCAGGGAATTTTGTTATACAAGAAAAGGGAAAATATTTTTCGTATGCAGTTTTCTGGCTCATTCGTGCTCTGTGTAACAACCAGCTCGGGGAAAACTCCATTAATACCCACATTATTTTGACTTAATCACTAGTTGGTACTTCCCCTGCCTTCTTCCCCTGAACTGTGGCTGCAGCTCTGATTCTGGCATGCGCGTTTGCCTCTTGAAATCTCCTTCCTTCCCCTCACAAGCATTTCTCTTCCAGCACTGGCTGCCTTACTCCGTGATGGTGAAAATCTGGAAGATCTTATGAAACTCTCTCCGGAAGAGCTGCTCCTAAGATGGGCCAACTTCCACCTGGAAAACGCAGGCTGGCACAAGATCAATAACTTCAGTGCGGATATCAAGGTACCGAGAGCTCTCCTGGCCTGTATGTGCCTAGGGAAAGGTTCGGAGCCAGCTTGGGCTGTGTTTGCATCCCTCATCCTTGGACAGGACCTTCCTTAACCTCAGCACACTGCCAGGCTTAGCAGGGGTTTCATGGACCAGGTTGCTCCAAGCCCTGTCCAACCTGGCCTTGAACACTGCCAGGGATGGGGCAGCCACAGCTTCTCCGGGCAACCCGTCCCAATGAGAAAGAGGATTGAACTGGATTCCAGATTAAAGGACTGTTGGGGTGGGGTAAAACAATGATACTTGAGGTACATGTGGAGCCCAGATTTCCCGTGTGTGCATGTGCACAACAAGTGGTCACGCTTATTTCCAACTCCAGAATTACTCACTGGTAATTGCTGGAAGCTGTTGGCTTGTCTGGTGTAATCCACAGGCTGCCAGGCTGTGCTGAGGTGGTTCTTGGTGCTGTGGGCTAAAAGAACTTGTAGTTGATAAATAATTAGTGCAGCTATTTGCTCCTCCTGCTATGTGGCAGTCCCTGGCCTCTCCTTTAAGCTGTTCTACCTATGGGCAAGCACAGCAGAAAATACTCAGACTTCTTATCATCATCTTTTTGCCTGGAGTTTGCTTTGCTGAGCCCTTTTCACTGTCGCTGTAGCAGCAGGGATGGTTGATTGGGGATTAAGGCCACCTTGGGGCATGTGGGGGACCATGAGGGTGACCAGCACGGGGTCCCTGCTGTTGGGGAGGAGGCTGTGACATGAGAGCTTGCAGCAAAGGCAGCTTTCAAACAGGCACCCCCCATAACTTTAATGTCCACTATTTCTAACATTTTCTCTTTCTGTTTCCTTTCCTGCTGCCTGGATTTCTGCCCTTCTGCTCGCTTTTAAGCTTACAGATTTTGGTAATTCAGTAAAGGTACATAATCATGCACAGTGACCTGTTAAAGATGAGCCTGAAGTGAATTTTTATCTTGTATTCACTGCTGTGTGGGAGGCCTGAATTGTCTTTTTCATCCATTTTAGGATTCTAGAGCTTATTTCCACCTCCTTCATCAAATTGCACCTAAAGGACAGAAGGAGGGAGAGCCCCAGATCGATATTAACATGTCTGGTTTCAATGTAAGTATTGGGGCTGTCGTGTCCTCATGCTGTACTGCCGAGAACTACCCGTGCCCTAGAATTGCCCCAGGACATCTGGGTAACCTGGAATCTTAATTTCTAGAGCGTGTTAAGTGTCAGTGGGCATGTGCACACCTTGGGAATGTGCTAAAAGAGCGGTTGTTGCAGGCCTGGTCACTACCTGCAGATTAACATAAGTGATTGAGACCCCGTTTGTGGTTTGCTCCATTGGGGAGCATTCTGACTCCTGCTTTTGAACTTTATCAAGTTCAAAAAGCATAAAAGTTGGAAAGCACCGTGCTAGGGAGAATACCAAGACAAACCAGGACAACTGCATCCACAGCAGCAGGGATTAATGTGCACAATTCATCCCTTTGATAAGCAACTGATGGCTAATGAAGGCAGGTGGAATTGTGACACTGCCCCAGGTAGCATAGAATCCTAGAACGGTTTGGGTTGGAAAAGACCTTAAGATCATCCAGTTCCAACCCCCTGCCGTGGGCAGGGATGCCTCACACTCTAGACCATGTTGCCCAACTCTGCCCAACCTGGCCTTGAATGCTGCCAGGGATGGAGCATTTACCATTTCTCTGGGCAACCTGTGCGTGAGGCCTCACCACCCTCACACGGTAAAGAATTCCTTCAGATATAACTGAATTTCTCTAGATATAACTAACCTGAACTTCCCCTGTTTCAGTTTGAACCCATCACCCCTTGTCCTATCAGTACAGCCCCTGATGAAGAGTCCCTCCCCAGCATCCTTGTAGCCCCCTTCAGACACTGGAGGCTGCTCTGAGGTCTCCACGCAGCTTCTCTTCTCCAGGCTGAACAGCTCCAATGTTCTCAGCCTGACATCCAGAAGCTTCCCATCAGCTCTGTAGCCCGTTCTCTTTCGTGACAGCTCTTGTCTGTTGCTTCCTCCCCAGGAGAAGGACGACTTGCGGAGAGCAGAGTACATGCTGCAGCAGGCAGATCGGCTCGGCTGCCGGCAGTTCGTCACGCCGGCTGACGTGGTCAGTGGCAACCCTAAACTGAACCTGGCCTTTGTGGCCAACCTGTTCAACAAGTACCCAGCACTTACCAAGCCTGAAAACCAGGACATCGACTGGACCCTACTGGAAGGTGATGGCCATAGTGGTCACGGAATTAGCAAGAGGGAAATACCTGAAGTAAATACTTGTACCACAAGAGGCTGTGCCTGGTGGAGTTATCTCCACTGAAGTAACAACTGTGATTTGAGGCTTCAGTGGTGGTTTACTCATTTGGGGCAGATGAGGAGGGTATTTGACAGCCTATGCGGCTGATGTGGAGCCTGAACCTGCAGGAGCAGCCTGTCAGTGCCCATGCCAGGGCTGGGAGCGGGGCTTGCCAGCTGAGTTGAGCACCTCGGTAGTGCACCGAGATGTTCATGGGAGCACTGATTGTTGGAAGAACTGGGATTGGATTAGGGCTTTGGTTGCCTGGCTCCCAGACAGCAGTTAACCAACACATATGTGAAAGATCTTCCTGCTGCTTTTTCTTGCAGAGAGTGTAAAAGGCATGCTCTGCTGAGGCCTGGAGAAGTCAAACTGATATCCAAAACTAGATCTCAGGGAAGCCTCTTCCTTTGAAAAAGTGATAGTAGGAAAAAACACCCTTTTTCTGCTCAAAAACCTAATTGATGAGCCGTACTGCACAAAGCTCCCTGCCTTGCAAGGGGGAAAACCCTGCCCAGCTTTAAGCTTGCAGAAGTTGTATGAACCTGTTTTCTCTCATTTAGGAGAGACGCGTGAGGAACGGACCTTCCGCAACTGGATGAACTCCCTTGGTGTGAGCCCCCATGTAAATCACCTCTACGGGTAAGCTCTTGGGAGAGACCCAATGAGATCACACTAGAGATGTGCCCACACCAGTGTCCTGGTCCCCACAGGAGCAAGCAAAGAGCTTAAGAAAGGGTGATGGAATGGAGGGGGAGATGCTCATTATACCCTCCCTGCAGTCCATAGAGACAGCACTTGGCACACCAACAATTGGATTTAAGGGCTGAAGACTCTTTGTTTATTTTCCCCTGTCCTGTGTAAATTGATACCCTGAGATCCCAATACATTTAGATCTGCTTGAGCAACTGGGCCAGGAATGTGAACTGCATTAGAGCAATTGGAACTAAATTCCCTGTCTTTAGGGCTTAACCAAGACATCATAGTTAGGAGGCAAGATCCTCTGGGTCCCTGTAGTCAGTGGAGAGAGGTGGCTTCCTTTGGATTTTGTGTAACAAAATTCTTCTGGGGATCCATTGCTGATGACCATGCTAAAACCTGCTGTAGCTCAGCAGGTCGCTGATGTTAAACATGGAGCATTCCCCCTACCCTGAAAACTACAGAATGTTTTGAGTTCTTTTTCTTGTTAGAGTTGTTGAAATGGCAACAACCTGTAAAGAACAGTAATGATTCCTGATGCGACCAAGTCAGAGTGCATTTAAATCTAGAAACATTGGGCTTAATCCGTATTTTCCCCTTTAGCGATCTCCAAGACGCACTGGTAATCCTACAGCTGTATGAGAAGATCAAAGTTCCTGTTGACTGGAATAAGGTTAACAAGCCTCCGTACCCTAAGCTTGGAGCAAATATGAAAAAGGTAAGAATTTCAAGGGACTTAAAGAAGACACAGACACTAAAACTTCCTATTTGAGGCTTCCAGTCAAGTGAGTGTGTTTTGTGAGGGATTTTTCTGTTTGAACTCTTTGTAGCTGGAAAACTGTAACTACGCTGTGGACTTGGGAAAGCATCCAGCTAAATTCTCCCTGGTTGGCATCGGAGGCCAGGATCTGAATGATGGAAACCCAACGCTGACACTGGCCTTAGTGTGGCAGTTGATGAGAAGGTAGGGCCCGTCTCAAGTCCTTTGTGAATGGAGCGCAGAGTTTGGGCAGGGTGTTTTGCCATGAGAGCACCCTTCCGCATTGCAATGGGGGGAAGGGGAAAGTTAATGACAGATGAAGTTGGTCATCCTTTTTCTTACCTGTTTCTGAAGGTGATGCAGATACGTATGTGCATGGTAATTCTTCATTTGGCATTAGAAGTCAGAGTACTCACTCATAAGCTGATGCCCACCTTTTAGGTAATGTGCTACCCCTATGGAGCAGATGGCCAATGGTGAAACGGTTTAACAAGTGTCCTGAGCCCAGGCAGTTTTGTGAGCTCATATGTAAGGACTTGAAAGGCTGGAAAGACTAAACGCTTTAAACGAAAGCACGCTTCAGTTAAGATAAATAAGTCATTTTTTGCTAAAGGAGTTAAAAGAAGCAGAGCTGAGACTATGCGAAGACTTTCCAAGCTGCCATGAGTTCACGCTGCATCCTGGCCATGCACTCAGCAGGGCTTTGCCCAGGCTCTTGCCTAACCTTGTTCTCTCTGCTGGTTCTCAGGTACACGCTGAATGTCCTCGAGGACCTGGGTGATGGTCAGAAAGCCAATGATGACATTATAGTCAGCTGGGTAAACCAGACCCTGAAAGAAGCTGGCAAGTCCACCTCCATCCAGAACTTCAAGGTGCAGGTTCTCCTCTTGCATCCAAAAGGAGAGGGGTGCCCAAAAAGTATTCCCTCGGCTGGAGGAGCAGCATAGGGGGTGTCTTAGGAAGGCAGGAAATCAGTCTCTGCTGGGAACAAAGTGGCTTCAAGCTAACACAGAGGAGACCTTAGGACTGCCCACAGTGTGGGATGGCAGAGGAGGGGAGGGTGGAAGGCTCTGGGCTGAGATGGTGGCAAGCACAGTGCTGGAGCTGGTGAGTGTTGGAGGGTGACGGCTGTCCCTTGGGGTCTGGTCAGTGGGGCAGCCCTGCTGCTGCACGGTGGGTACAGCCTCAGAGCACTTGCAGCAAATTGGAGCAATGATCTTGTACTAATTCCAAAGGAGAAGCAGCAGTTTGGTTTTCCCTGTGTGGTCCAGCTGGGAATAATCGCTAACACTGCTGCTTTGGAAGGGCTTGCTTGAAGCTTGTTTGGTTGCATGTAGCAGAGCAGCTGAATTGAGGTGAGAAGCATGCTTTAAGGATTACATTCATCTTTACTCATCCTTGTTTTCTCCAGGACAAGACCATCAGCACGAGCTTGGCAGTTGTGGATTTAATTGATGCTATACAGCCTGGTTGTATCAACTATGACCTTGTAAAGACTGGTCATCTATCAGAAGATGACAAACAAAATAATGCTAAGTAAGTTTCCTGTTTCCAAAGCTGGTTTGCACTTCTGTGGACCTGCACTTCTGAGGCACCTTCTGTGTGCCTCGAATTTATTACTGTGGTTTTCTATCTCCTTTAACACCCTTTTAGACAGGCAGCACTTGTTGAAATCCAGTTGCTGTCCTTGCCTGGAACGCTGGAGGGAGCAGTTGGCTGGACTCTGCTTGCTGAGACAGACATTGCAGCCCAAGCAGTCCTTAGCAATGATCTTCTGACCTTCCCATGTTTGCTCAGGCAGATGAAGGGCTCAGCCCCTGGCTCAGGGTTTTGAAATGGAACCCTCTGTTGTCCCATGTCTTGTGGACTCATCAGGGGTTGTCAGGTTTAAAGCAGGCCTATTAAAACCTGCCTTTGGTACGTGTGTTCTGCAGGAGCTGAACAACAGCAAAGTTTCTTGCAAAGAATAGTCTTGCTTGGTGATTCTTAAAGAGCAAACAGAAGGGGAAATGTAAATGTTAGCTGGTGAATCCTCAGTTAGACGTGCTCCCTGTTAGCCCTAGCAAATACTAATTACACTTTTTACCTGTTTGTAAAGTGGACTTGATGTTCAAAGTTCAGGGTGTGCATTGAAGACACAGCAAAGACCCAGCTGTAAAAGACCCAGCAAAATTTATAACTCAGATTTGGGCTGTTTGCTTTTATAAATCAAACATGTTTTGGGACTGTTACACGTCTTGGATCTGAATCAGGAGGATAACAAGTGAAATGGTGTTGGATAAGGCAGGAGCTGACGTGTCGTTTGTTGGTGACAGCACTGACCCCCTCCTCTCCCCATGGTGAACAGGTATGCGGTGTCCATGGCGAGAAGAATCGGTGCCAGAGTTTATGCTCTTCCAGAAGATCTTGTGGAGGTGAAACCGAAGATGGTCATGACGGTGTTTGCCTGCTTGATGGGCAGGGGCATGAAGCGAGTATAAAAGGGCTGAGCTATGTAAAGAAAAATAAACCCAAAACGCAACACAAACCCAACCTGCCACCCTGGGTGCATGAGTAGCAGATCAGCTGTGGCCACGTGGACATGCTGTTGGCTTAGGAACTGTCAAAGTTCAAAGGACTTGGTTTTGCTTTGCAAGACAAACTCTTATCAACATTCTCAGGGAGAGGAGTTTTAACCAACAGCAGTGCTCTTTTCCCAAAGGAAAGTGTAACTTCTCAAGAGCTCACAGAAATGCATTCAATAACAGCCCTGCATCTTGCAATATTGCTCTGGAGCTGTCTTCACTCCGTTATTTCTCAGCTACTTGGTGTGTGGGTTTTTTTACCCCTGAGGGCTATAAGGTGGTTGGTATGAGTAGCAATGGAAACACATCTAATTCCTATCTGCAGTCCAGTTTAATTTCTCTCACATAACCCAAGCGTATTAGAGGTTTGACCATTTCCTTTGCAAATCAACCTACAGCACAAGTTGGGACCTGCAGGCCAGCTCGCAATGCTAAATGAGACGTGTGTAATTGGGAAGATGGATCTTCCTCTGGTATTCTCTGTACATGGTGCTTTTTTATACATCTAACTATATTGATTAATTTACAAATCAAGCATGGCAGGTTTTTTTCTCTTGCTGCTTATAAAAAGGGGCTTTTTTGTTATTTTGGTTTGGTTTTGGTTTAAAGTTACGTTATCTATGAGAATACCACCATCCTTGGACCTCTCACATGTGGCATCATGTTGCTGATGGCACGGTTACACCTGCGAACAGAAGTGAATGCATTTTTGTTGCATCTTGGCTCAGTTCTGTGCACCTAGAAAATAATTTTTACAAAAGATCTGCATGAAAACTATAAGGTTTTTTATTTAAAACGCTGTTGGATATAAAACCATACTCCGTGGTGGGGAGGTTTTGTGCAGGGGAAGAGGCAAATGTTAGAAACAGCAGGGTTCAATAAACTGAACAGCAAATGTGCTGGAACACAAAACTATTTTTACAGATAAAAGGAAGTGTTGTCGCCAAAGAAGGAAGATGCTGTATCCATAGGATTTAATATTATCTTGCTTTGGCAAGCTGTTTTGCTATATTTTGAGATCATATTGCTATTCCAAGCTATTCAAAGTGATGTAATATGGTGGCAAAGCATTAGTTGAAATAAAAACATTTAAATACACGCTTCTCTCCTTCTTTACACTGTCCTAGCACGGCAGCCTGTGCGCAGCGGTGTTCAGCTTTGCTTTAGTTTAGCTTTTTGTTTTACCCCAGGTCCATTGCTGCGTGAGGGGTTTGCTTGAGTAAATCTTGTTATTTGCACTGGGCACGGGCAGTGCAGTTGTTTTCAAGTTTCAGCCAGGCTTTGCCTTATGGTAGCTTCTGTAAAACCTTCCTCTTCAACTGGCACAGGGTGCCCAGAGAGGCTGTGCCTGCCCCATCCCTGGCAGTGTTCAAGGCCAGGTTGGACACAGGGGCTTGGAGCAACCTGCTCTAGTGGAAGGTGTCCCTGCCCGTGGCAGGGGTTGGAACTGGATGAGTTTTAAGGTCCCTTCAACCCAAACCAGGCTGGGATTCTGTGATGAAATAAGTAAGTGGCCTTTATAATTTAAGCAGAGGTGCCCCATCCCCTTGCACAGCACCACGCCTGGCAGGTGAGCACCAGCAGGATGACCCCACTGTGGACAGTGTGGAGCCTGGTGGCTGCACTGGTACCATCCAACTTGCACTTGTCCTCACTCGGCAGCTCGGGGGGCACCATGCAGTGGGTCAGGTCACCGGGCCGGGGGCCATGGGGCTCCGTGGTGTTGTGAGGGCCCGGGAAGGCACAGTGCAGCCCTTGGATCGCTCCCCCGCGCGTGGCCGTCCACCTCCAGAACCACAGCATCCTGCAGTCGCATTTCCAGGGGTTGTGGGATAAAAACACGTACTTCAGCTTCGGCAGCTCAGCAAGCAGGTGGCTGGGGAGGGAGCTGAGGTTGTTCTTGCTCAGGTGAAGGAAGTGCAGCTTGTTTAAGTACAGGAAAGCAGAGTCCGAGATCGATGAGATCTGGTTGTTGTTCAGGTACAAGTTCCTCAAGTTGAGCAAATGCCTGAAGGTGCAGGCAACAGCAGTGATCCTGTTGGCTTCAAGGTGTATGGTCTTGAGCTGGGTCAATCCATCGAAAAGCTGATTAGGCAAATCAGCGATGAAGTTGTGTCCTAAATTTAACATTCCCAATCTGAGGAGCTTTGTAAAAGCGCCATTTTGAATGATCCATATCCGGTTCTTCCTGAGATTCAGCTCGTACAGGCTTTCCACGTCCTTCAGGGAATCTCTGCCAATGGCTTCTATGTGGTTGCCCTCCAGGGACAGCTTGGTGAGGCTGGAGAGGTTCCTAAAGGCTTGTGGGACGTACCGCATGTTGTTGGAGGCTAGATCGAGCCTCTCCAGAGAAGGCAGATGTGAGAAGAGCAGCGGGTGGATTTCGAAGATGTTGCAGTGGGACAAATCCAGACTGATGAGGTTTAACAGTCCCCTGAAAGTGTTTGCGTGCAGGTAGGTGAGGCGCGAGTTCCTGCTGAGGTGCAGCTCTCGCAGCTGGCTGAGAGCATGGAAGGTCCCCGGGGACAGGAAGGTCAGGTTGTTCCCATCCAGCCAGAGGCTGTGGAGGAAGGTCAGGTTTCTGAAGGTGTTGGTGCTGAGAACCCGCAGGTAGTTATTGGAGAGGTTTAGGGAGATGGTGGATGTGGCTATTTCTCCCGGGAGGGCTCTCAGTCCCGTTCTGTTACAGTGGATAATCTCTTCGGGTGCACATTTGCACATGCTTGGGCATGAAGCAGAGAGATTCAGACTCAGCCCAGCCTCAGCTGCACGAGTAAGTAGAAATATAACAGGAAAGAACATGACCAGCCACACATCAGCCACTGCATCTAATACCTGATGGACAGTAAAGAAGGAGGCAAGAAAAAGAGCATGTACCTTTTGGGCAGGTGAACCGCGAGCACTGCAGGGTCGGTTGGACTGTGCTTTGGTGCACACTGACACTAAACCACCTCGTTCTTCCTGCTGCAGGGCAGTGGGATCAAGTCTTTAGACGGATAAAAGCCGATTAAGTGCCACCCTGCTGTGAAGAGCATTACTGAGAGGCAGGGAGACCTCTCAGCCAAGCATCGCGCTCTCGCGGTGGTTTTTCCCACCTCCTGCCCTCTGCACACAGCAGCAGGTAACAGATTTCCCTCGGGACCTGCGTGAGAGAGGCTCCTGCTCCTGGGCTGGTCGCTGTTCTTTGCATCCTCTTGGATCTCTGCTCTGGGAGGGGATTTTTGTTCTTTTCTCTAGTCAGGGCTTCAGCAAAGGCAGCCGAGAGCAGCTCTATGCCCAGATGCGATGGGGTTTCTCACTTCGGATGCCTGCAGGAGACACTCAGGAGCTGCGCCAGCCTCATGCCTGCTGCCAGCCAGGGATTGCTGAGTCCTGGTGGAGCATCTCCTTGGGATAAGCCCTGAGCCACCTATGAGTGGTAGGAGATGATCCCGTGGGCGAAATGCAGAGCACCCCAAGGGCACACTGCCCTTCCAGGGTGCTGCCTGTCCCCAGCAGACCTGTCACTGAGAAGCTGGAGCTGGGCTTGGGTCCCTAAAACCCCAATTCCTTGGGGTCCTTCCTGGGTTTGATCCCACATCCACAGTGCAAAGGAGAAAAGTGCCATCAGGAGGTGATTGATGCACCCGGCAGCTGAGGATCAGGGCCTGATTGTTTTGCTTATGATGCCAAGAGGAGCAGACCGAAGCCTTGCAGCTGGTGTCTCAGCAGCGCAACCAGAGCTGCAGTTCTTGCTCCTGGGTTTTCTCACTTGTTTAGTTTTTGGTTCCCCCCTCACTTCTCTCTGCTGGAGTTCTCAGTGGGTTGGTGTGGTTGAAGCACCTTCCCTCAGCTTCTCTCCAGGTGCACTTCCCTGCTCTTAATTCTTTGGTCTGTCTGAGTTTTTTAGTGTTCCATGTTTTACAGGTTCGGGTTTCCTTTCCCTCCCCTGCCTTTATCAACTCTGTCCAGACAGTGGCTAAAACATTTGATATGCCCAACAGTAAGTGTGACCTGGACAAATGTGCATGGCTTTCTCAGCAGCAGCAGATTGGGTTTCCTGTGCTGCTAAATCACTGTGTCAGCTTCAGCAAGTTCTGTTTTCTTCTTCACTTTTTTCAAGCAACAACGCCCCTCCAAAGAGCGGCTTCTTCCTGGAAGCTTGGCTGCGATGGCCGTGTTGTGTAATGGAGACCGACTTCCAGCTGTAAACAACGTCATTCATTTAGTTAGACAGGCTTTGCTGCAGTGTTCTTAGGAGCCAAAAGCTGGTTCTCACCTTGGGAGCAGCCAAGTGGCTTGTCCTGGGAGCCCCAGTGGAAGATGGAAATGTGCGCCGCTCACCCCATCCAGCTGCTCACATCTGGGGCTGTGCTGAAGGGTTTGGTGAGTGACTGTCTGGTTTCTGCGTTCTGGGCTCAGCTGGGGCTGCTCCTCTGAGGACATCACTTTGGAGGGGTGTCCCCTGCTAGGATCTCCGTGGCTGCTTCTTATCCTGGGCTGCACCCCCAGAGCGTGAGCAGCAGGTCGAGGGAGGGGATCCTGCCCCTCTGCTGCGCTCTGGGGAGACCCCCCCTGCAGTCCTGACCCAGCTCTGAGGCAACAGCACAAGAGGGATGTGGAGCTGCTGGAGCGGGGCCAGAGGAGGCCACGGAGCTGCTGCGAGGGCTGGAGCAGCTCTGCTCTGGAGCCAGGCTGAGAGAGCTGGGCTGGGGCAGCCTGGAGAAGAGAAGGCTCCTGAAGGGGAGACCTTAGAGCAGCTCCAGTGCCTAAAGGGGCTCCAGGAAACCTGGAGAGGGGCTTTGGGCAAGGGCCTGTAGGGACAGGCCAAGGGGAATGGCTTTAACCTGCCAGAGGGGAGGTTGAGATGAGCTCTGAGGCAGAAGCTCTTCCCTGTGAGGGTGCTGAGGCGCTGGCACAGGGTGCCCAGAGAAGCTGTGGCTGCCCCATCCCTGGCAGTGTTCAAGGCCAGGTTGGACACAGGGGCTTGGAGCAACCTGCTCTAGTGGAAGGTGTCCCTGCCCGGGGCAGGGGGTTGGAGCTGGATGAGCTTTAAGGTCCCTTCAACCCAAACCAGTCTGGGATTCTATGAAGATAATGATCACAGGTACACCCTGTGTCTGCTGCAGTGCCTAGTGGTCCTTTGCCTTTCCAGCTTCATCTTCCTGAGCACCATCACTGCAGTCAGCAGTAGGCAGCATCACTACCACATTGGATGCAGCAGAGACACGGTAAAGACCTGCTCCTTGAGAAAAACAACCATGTGATTTTTCTTTCTAGCTACTTTTTTAATAAGTACCTTCCTGCTCTGGTCCACTCATCTATCAGCATTCAGCTCTTGGGTTGTCTTTTCCCGGCTCAGCTCCTCGTGCTCCATGCAGGGATGTTGGTTGTCTCACCTCAGCCGGTAAGAGGGTTTTCTGGAGAGCATCGTGTGTTTTGGCCAGGGTGGCTCATCCTTCTGGCTTTAATGGAAAGGCTGAGCCACTGCAGCTCTCCTGTTCAAATGTATCCCACCCATTGCATGACCATGACTGTGCTCTGCCTTTTCTTCAGTTCCTGATTTATCTGACATCTGGGATTCATAGCGCAGCGCACCCACTGCAGAAATTGTTTGTAGCTGATGTCAAGAGCCTTGCCTAGTGCTGCAGATTTTGAGGAGCTGTATTGTCTTTACAGGATCAAGGTCTGATACAAGCAGTGTGAGCATCTCCTTTGGGAAGGTCTTGCTGGTCTAATGAGTTAAAAGAGCAAGGTTTGCTTTCTTTAAACTTTCTGATGGGCAGATGTGAGGGGAGCAGAATAGTTCTGTTGATTAAAAGGATAAAATAAGTTGGAATACCCGAGTGTCAGGAATAGTCTGGCTTCCCCAAAGATTTGTCTAGCTGGTGAACTCCCTTTTGTGTGTGCCTCAGCTTTTGTGTTACATAAGAGAAATTCCTGACAAAAAACATTTAAAAATGATGTTTGCAGTAAGTATAGTTCAAAACAGCAAAAGAAGGAAGGTTTTTAAAGGATCTCTGGAAAGAGACCCCTGGGTAGTTCATGGCTGTATAGAACTGGCCAGAGTCCTAGCTCTTCTTAAAAATAAATCACTTTGAGACCCTAAAAGTAAATGTGAAGTATTGCTCCCACATCCTTTAAATGCCAGCTTATATACAAATATATTAGTAATATATTAGTAATAATAAAGCAGAAGTTACACAGGAGGGAGCTCTCTCCCGTAAGCTGTGGGCATCAATGTCTTGACTTCGTAGAATCCCAGCCTGGTTTGTGTTGAAGGGACCTTAAAGCTCCCCCAGTTCCAACCCCTGCCACGGGCAGGGACACCTTCCACTAGAGCCGGTTGCTCCAAGCCCCTGTGTCCAACCTGGCCTTGAACACTGCCAGGGATGGGGCAGCCACAGCTTCTCTGGGAAAAGTCTGTGCCAGCGCCTCAGCACCCTCACAGGGAAGAGCTTCTGCCTCAGAGCTCATCTCAGTCTCCCCTCTGGCAGGTTAAAGCCATTCCCCTTGTCCTGTTCCTACAAGCCCCTGTCCAAAGCCCCTCTCCAGTTTTTTTGTAGCCCTTTTTAGGTATTAAACTTCTATTAAACTTCAGGTATTAGGCTTCTGCTGTTCATCACAGCAACTGGTCTGGGAGAAACGAGCAGGAGAAAATTACCTGTGATGAAGAATTGCTTTTTATGAGAGCTGAGCATGGTTCCTGGTGTGACCTGACTGAGCAGGTCTCCCTGGCTGAAGAGCTGTGCTTTGGCCATAGCAGCGTGAGCAGGATTTAGGCTCTATGCCCACTGTGGGCAAGCCACAAGGTTTGTCTGTCCCTGGGGCCATGGCTCAGAGCTGTGCTGGGGAAGGGAGCTCTGGCCAAGCCCTGCTGACTTCAGCAGGGCCGGGGTGCTGCCGTGCTCCCCCTGTCACGATGCCCACTGCCTTGAATAGCAGCGGGTGCAGCATGTTTCCAAAGTCATTGCTGTGCTTGTTTTCTTTACTACTTTTAGTAACTTGTGAAATGGTTACAGCCAATGATTTGAATAAACAATGTTATGGGGGATAATCTCAGTCTTGGCAGCGCTATTGCCTGGACACAAACATCTCATGAAAGAAATGCTTTGGAAAAGTTTCCTGCATTGCTGGAGGTGGAAAGGGCATCCCTCTTTCGCCCAGGCTGCCTCTGCCCCACTCTAAACTAGTTTAGGCACTAAACTGCTTCAAAAATTGACTTCTTCAGCATGGAAGGTCCACTGAATGGGATCAGATCTCTCTGATACCGTACTCGGATGGGTCCAGGCTGGGTGGCCCTTGTGTTCCACTACAGTGGGAATGAGGAATGCATATAACAGTTTATGGAGTGCTGGGGAACCCAGCTGCGGGCGGGATGCTTTCGGCGACTGTGTGCAAAGGCTCGTCATTGGCACGATGGAAATGTGGCATCAGCGTGACAGACATCACCACTCCCTGAAGAGTGTGAGATCCCAAGCTCCTGCCTCCAGCCCTGTGATCAGGGATTCAGGGCATCCTGCTGTAAACCAGAACCAGAAGGGCCAGAGCCACACTGACCTGTGCTGGGTTATGCATCCCGGGGAACACGTCAATGAGAGGTTCCTTTCCCCCTCTTGCTTTCCCCAAAATGAACAAATCAAGCCCATGAATACAGTCTGCATCTGGAGCCCATGTTGTTTTGATGATTTGGCAGGCTGGTTTAAGCTCAGGAGCTGGCTCTGACAGTCTGCTGGCACAGTTGGAGACATTGCCTGTTCGGAATATTCCATCCCTGACAGCAGCACTTCCTACAAAACCCAAGACCGAGGACCTGGAGTGCAGGAACCCTTTGTATTATATGTAATCTGCACAACTGATTCAAAGCTGCGTCGGAATTGTGTGTGTGTGGTTTTCTGCAGGTGGGTTTTTGTTCTTCCAGTGTTTGTTTTGGTGTTGTTTTTAACCACTTCTGCTGCTCTCTTTAGGTGCATTGGATTGTGGCTAGAATGGTGAATGTGAGTAAATGTAAATGGGAACTTGTAACAGAATTTCTTGCTTCTCTTGAATTGTGAAGAAAGAAATAATGGGGGAAATAGAAGAGGGAGGAAGTTTGCACATTGGGTGCACTGTAAATGGAGCTTGGAGTGAGAACTTGGGAGCAGAGAAGAAATCGGATGCGTTGAGCACTGTCAAGGGTCAGAATGGGAGCAGGATTTGGCAAAGGGCAGCCTGAGGTATGACCCCATCACACCAGGTATGTCTGGCCCTTCTCTTGCCTGTGAAGAGGTACGAACCCCACACAGAGTTTCAAACAGTTTTGGAGGTAGAACAGAATAGAGACAGTACCTGTGAGGATCAAAAATGCATTTGGAAAGAAAAACTTTATATTTAAATCTAAACAATTTGTGCTTCTTATCTTTGCAAAATAAACATCCTCATGCATTGGGCTTCTTCCCCTGCTTACAAAGCGTGCTGGGTGTTTGATGGAGGTTGCAGCAAGATCTTTCACTGGTCACTTGTGTGCAAAGCCACTCACAGCAAGGGCAGGTACTGGGGTTCCCTCAAGCCCTCAGGGCCAGGTACCCCTGGGTGCAAGGCTGTGCTGCTGCTCAAAGAATGGGTGAGGTTGGCTCCAGCCCTGGCTGGTGACAGTGAGCCAGCCCGGGTCAAAGGGACATGCCACTGGAGGGACTTCTGTGGTTAGTTTCTGCCAGGCATGTCCTACAAGAAACCTGGAGAGGGGCTTTGGACAAGGGCCTGTAGGGACAGGCCAAGGGGAATGGCTTTAACCTGCCAGAGGGGGGATTGAGATGAGCTCTGAGGCAGAAGCTCTTCCCTGTGAGGGTGCTGAGGCGCTGGCACAGGGTGCCCAGAGAAGCTGTGGCTGCCCCATCCCTGGCAGTGTTCAAGGCCAGGCTGGACACAGGGGCTTGGAGCAACCTGCTCTAGTGGAAGGTGTCCCTGCCCGTGGCAGGGGTTGGAACTGGAAGAGCTTTAAGGTCCCTTCCAACACAAACCAGTCTGGGATTCTATATACAGCTTTGCCTGGGAAGCACAGCACACGTGTCCCCAGTACACGGGCTGCTGCTCCAGAGATCACACTCAGGGTATCAGGGCAAAATGTTTAAGGATTACAGACAGTCACTTACAGTGCTTGTCCTCCAGGAGCCTCTTTGTTGCTCCTTCCAGGGAGAGGAGGCTGGGGCCGAATGGAGTGTGTAACACAGGGAAGAAGCAGATGTGAAAGCTCAGTGAAACTGATGTGAACCCGCAGCCTTCCCCATCTGCTTCCTCTGGCCGCATGCTACCCCAGCGCAGGCTCAGAGCCAAGCCCCCTCTCTGCCACGTGGATCCATCCCGCTGCTCTCCTTGGCTCAAGCAGCGTGTGTGTCTTTGCAAGGACTTGGGCAGTGACTTTCCTGTCCTGTTAACGGGGGGGACAGGATCAGCCCCCTTCCACAGGCAGTGCTGGTGTGAATGCTGTGTTGTTCCTCTGCTTTCTGCCTCGACGTGTTCACATAATGGTCAGCCCTGCGAGCACTAACAGCCTATTCCACTCTCAATCGTGTTGGCAAGTGCTGGGACTCCATAGAGCACATGGGAGTTCCCTCCTGAATCCTTGCACGGAGGCTGGCACGTGGGCACCATGTGCATCTGAGGGGCAGGAGGGGCTGTATCCTCTTGGCACCAGAGCTGCAGAAGAAAACTGCAGAGCTATTTGTGGGATTTGCCTTTTCCTTGCTGCTGCTGCTGCTCTTTTTTTTTTAGGTTGCCTTGTTCCTCTCTCCTGATTTACTGCATGTGTTCACGTGGCCTTGGAAAGGGGGGTTCTCCCACTGCTCTGCTTCCAAAAGGAAAAGAAGCTGGCAGGCGTTCATCTTGCCGTTCTCGAGTTACGTAGGTTAAAGTGTCCCAGCGGGAAAATGGAAGATATGAGCGAGGAGATTGCTGGTGGTGACACTTGGTAGGAGGAAAGCGGAGGAAAGGAGCACATAACTCTAGAGCTACACCCAGATGAGTGTGAGCTGTGAGAGGTATGTTTTCTATCTGCTCTTAGAATGTAATTCCCATTGATTTGATTCGATTTGTGATAAAATGCCTCATTGTGTCTTAAGTAGTAGTAGGAATGACCAGCTTTGAAGCAGATTCTAAGCCACCAGTTGTTCATATGCAGAGGGGGGAGCATGTTTGTCAATGAAACCTTGTTCTTGGGAAGGTAGCTAAAATTAACTATGGTGCGGTCCCTCTATTAGGAATAAGTGACATACGTAATGCTTTGTGACTAGTTCTGAGCTTCTGTATGTTAAAGTGAGAGTGAAATGGGGCTCCAGACCCTCTCCTGAACCTTTGCTGTCCCCAAACCAAAAGCTTTCCTCTGTTTTAAGACCTGTTTGATAACAGAACGTGGGCTTCTCATCCAGTTTTGGGGACTTGAAATACCGGCACTCTGCAAAAATGTGCATTAATATTCTCCTATTGAGCTGTCATTGTCGAGACAATAGAATTAATCTTATGTCAGTATATTCAAAGTAGCACATTGCATATTTTGCATCAGGCAAATGATAAGCTCGTAACGGTACATTACACTGTTAATAGAGAAAAATGTGTTGGAAATGAGCAGTTGCCTTCTGTTCATTGAGAAATCATTGCCCAACCCTGGTGTCTTGGTCAGAGCTCCTGTTCAGAATTCCTAAATGCCTGGTTCCATTAGGACTCGATTAAAAAGGATTTTTCTATTATGTAAAATAAAATATCTGGAGCTGATATCTTCTTTATTGCCTATAAAGTCTTGAAGTTTGAAATGTGCCTTGCTTGGAGTGCAGACACGAGCTCTTGAACCGGAACACAGACAGGCTCTCCTATTTTGGCTGGTTTATAGCTACATTTCCCCCTCCTGAAACCCAGTCCTGATCTTTCTAAATGAATGGCAAATACTCCTGTTAAATCCAGTACCTGTGAGGACTGAGTGCTTGACTTGTATCTACACGGGAAATATTTCATTTACTCTGATTAAAAGCCGTCACAAGGGGAGGAGATGCAGGTTTGCTTTGAGAAGGGCTATGACAGTAACTGGTATTTAGCAAAGACCCTTCAGTGTCTGCGTAGCCAGCCTGTGAACTAAAACAAGGTCAAAGCTTCCTTTCCTATAGCCCTGTTAAAAGGCTGTGAGCTCCTGGGGGACCCTCAGGTGTGAAGTACCTGATCCCCACTGGTAAGTGCTGCCTTTCCACATCATTTTAACTGTGCAGAGTGCTGGAAATAGTATAAGAAAGCTGAGAAAAGGATCCCAAGGACCTTTGGTCGCTGAAGTGTCTCCAGCTCCTGAGTCAAGAATCTTGCTGCTCTGCTGGCCACAGAAAGCGCCATCTGTAATCACAGATAAACCCCAGCTGCTTGCTTCTCTGCCAGGCTAATCACAAAGTGCTGTGACCTCCCTAGGGCTGATTGTGTGCTGTCAGTGGGGCAGAGGAGAGGGCTCCAGCAGGGTTGCCTGGGATGTCAGCAGCATTTCCAATGGGTTTTGTTTTATTGTGACTGTGTGATTCCAGAGCTAAGCTGGCTGCGTGTCTAACACATGGTTTGTGATCTGCAGGTGAGCAATGTGATAGAACAGTGCTGCTAGTGCATGAATTGCCTGCAGAAACTCCCTTTCCACCAGCACCAACATGCAGAGCAACTACTCCCTGGTCGTCACCCCCAGAGAAAGTCTCCAAGTGCTCTACACAGCCCTGACAAACACATCGGCTGCGTTGCGTTCACCCCCTCCCTGCCCACTTACCTCTTCACATTATCAGTTTTCACTCATTCCAGTGCTTTTCTCCGTGGTTTTGGTTTTGGGGTTGGTTGGCAACAGCGTGGTGGTTGTGGTGCTTTGTCGTCACAGTGGCCCCAAAACAGTCGCCAACATCTACATTTTCAACCTGGCCGTGGCGGACCTGCTGTGCCTCGCCACCCTTCCCTTCTGGGCTACCTACTATGCACAGGGCTACAACTGGCTCTTTGGGTCTTTCATGTGCAAGATCTCCAGTTCTGTCCTGTGCTTGAACATGTTTGCAAGTATATTTTTCATCACCTGCATGAGCGTGGACCGGTACCATGCTATTGTCCACCCTATTCACTCCCAAAGGAGAACTCTGCACAAAGCTTATTTCACAGCACTGGTTGTGTGGGGCCTTGCCTGTTTGTCCTCCCTCCCAACCTTTTATTTCCGTGACACTCACTCCATTGAAAGCTTGGGGGTCAACGCTTGCATTATGGCCTTTCCTCAGGAGAACTATGCAAAATGGTCTGTGGCAACAGCCTTCCTGAAAAATGCCCTGGGCTTCTTCATCCCCTTGATGGTGATCACCACGTGCTACATGCGGATCAGGAAGCACTTGCTCAAAGCACAGGAGTTTGGGAAAAACAAGCAGAAGAGGGACAAAGTCCTCAAGCTGGTGGCTGCTGTTGTCGTGGCCTTCTTGATTTCCTGGCTCCCGTTCCACATTTTGACGTTTCTGGATGCCTTGGCTCACATGAACATCATCATCAGCTGCGCGGTAACAGGGCTCATCGACACAGCGCTGCCATTTGGCATCTGCATGGCCTTTGCCAACAGCTGCATCAACCCGTTGCTGTACTGCTTCATCGGGAACCAGTTCCAGGAGAAGCTCCACCGCTTGTTTAAGCGACAAGTGTATCAGTTCAACAGCCATCGGGAGAGCTCTTCCTTGAGGAAAGGGAGCTGCTTCAGAGATGCTGAGACCCCTGTGGGCAAGGAAGGGGAGCCCGAATCCTTGCTGTAGGCACTGGGGCATGATGTGGGCGATGTTGGTGACACTCCTCTCTCCTAGTCCTCTTGTTTTGTGCCCATTCATATACCAGCAGCTTGAAGATGAATCTCTTTTTCTCACATGTAGAGATTTATTCTTCCTTCCTTTCCACAAGAAGCACTCCACAGAGGGAAGATTCTGGCGAATAAATGGTGCTTCAAATGTCAGCTTGTGCATGGCTGAGATCAGGCAAGGGTTTAGTGCAACACCAAATGACAAAACACACCAAAGGACCATTGCACAATAGCTACAATTGTGTAGGTGCTGAGTATTATACCCTAAGCTGGTTTTCTAAAAGAGATTCTCACTAGAGAATGTGTAAATAAAGCAGTGCAGATACTTCTCTACCTATCTGTAAGAAAATATTGTGACCTCTATTTTATATGTATATATATCATTTTTTTAAATATATGGCTAGAGATGTTGTATGTAAAATTCATCAAAGATACCTCCTGCTTGCTTAGGCCTGGGGTCATGAGGACATGGTTCTGCAACCTGCTGGAGGCAGGAGAGTATTCCTGGGGGGAAAGTACAGCCACTTGCATGTCTTTATACCTTTCTCCCAGCAGGTGACAGGTTCTCAGGCCAGATGGTTTTGTGGTTTGATCCAGCGTGGTCACTTTTGACAGCGATACCCTGATGTGCGATGTCCCACTGCCACGTGGGCATGCTGAGTCCCACACGCTGCCCAGCAGCCTCTGGGGAAGGGACTTGCTGGTTGTCTGGGCTTCTTGGGTTTCAGACATCAATTACTACTGTAACTCTGGGGTACTGTGTACAGAAACCCTGATGACTCTGTCTTGACACCCAGAAGCAAAACCATGGTGTGACTCCCAAGGCTTACCCACAGCTCAGCGTGGGAGTTAACTCCTTTGTAAGTAAAAGTGGGGGAAAAAGTATTGGGCAAAACCTGGTTCTGTTTTGAAGTCACTTTTGATGAGTATTTGAAATTTTCTTTTTGCTGGAGATCCTTCAGAAAGCATCATGTTTGATAGGCTCAGTTTGAAAGAGCCCCTTGCGCAATGGCCAGCAGGTTGTCCCCAGGCTGGGTGACTGAAAGATCTTCAGCTTCAAGGAATTGTCTCTGACAAGTTACCCTTGGGGCTGCAGTAGCAGTTTTGGGTCCATGGGTCAGAAATTATAACTGCAGGTTGGGAAACCAGCAGTTCTGGCCTCCTTGGAAGTGCCAACACTGGCTGGTGCCTGGGAGCCACGGGAACCTGGTGCAGGAGCCATCCGTCACTGTGAGGGTGGAGGTAAGTTTCTTCCCTGTTGCCTGTGAAAATGGGATGATGCAAGAAATGTGTCAGTCTCAGAGTGATGTGAGATGAAAAGTTTGTGCAGAACTTGGCAAAATGGGGCCTGACCACAAATAATCCCCGATCCCCGCCCTCATCTGGGGTATTCTGTAGCAGGGTATGTAACTGGAGAGATGATTGTCCCAGAAAGTGGAAGAGCCATTAATGCCTCTCCCATGGAATGTTTATGTTGAAAATGTTACGAGGAGCTAATAGTGTCTGGGGCGTTGGATGTGTCTGGAAGGACAAACTGCTAATTGCTTAGCAATGAGCACAGCAATGCAGTCATGCTCCAGCAGAACAAACCATCCCAGCAAGAAAATCACCTGGTGTGCAAAGTGCCAGCCTTGGAGCAGTAATGAGGGGTTGTGGAGGCTTTGCTGCAAGGCAGATCAGTGATGAACACACAGGGCTTGGAACTAGATGATCTTAAAGTCTTTTCCAACCCTAACTATTCTATGATTAACTGGTATCTTTGTAGTCTTGAAAACAAAAGCTGAACTGCTCCCTCTGCCCCGGTTGTACCCGGGCTTCAGCTGTACCCACCCTCAGTGTAAGCAGGGACTGTGCATTTTCTGCACATCAGCGTGGACCTGCTCAAAAAGATCTGTTTTTAACAAGGATTGTGTATTCTGCCTGGTGTGCAGAGAGAGGGAAATACTGCAGGAATCTGAAATCCAGCCCCGGCTGCATTTACAATTCTGAGAGGCTAGAGATAAAAGTCTTCCAATACCTAAAGGAGCTACAAGAAACCTGGAGAGGGGCTTTGGACAAGGGCCTGTAGGGACAGGCCAAGGGGAATGGCTTTAACCTGCCAGAGGGGAGATTGAGATGAGCTCTGAGGCAGAAGCTCTTCCCTGTGACGGTGCTGAGGCGCTGGCACAGGGTGCCCAGAGAAGCTGTGGCTGCCCCATCCCTGGCAGTGTTCAAGGCCAGGTTGGACACAGGGGCTTGGAGCAACCTGCTCTAGTGGAAGGTGTCCCTGCCCGTGGCAGGGGTTGGAACTGGATGAGCTTTAAGGTCCCTCCAACACAAACTAGCCTGGGATTCTGTGGTTCTATGAAAATGAGGATGAAGCTTTCCCGAGGAGCGACCAGCGCTGTAGCATCTCCCAGTGCTGTGGCTGCAGGGCAGGGATTAGTGAGCACTCGCCACGGCTGCAGCAGCTGCTGCACTTGTGTTGCCCTCCTAGAAACAGGGAAACAAAAAAAGAACATTCAGTGGGAGGCAAATTCCTTCTTTCGAAATGCAAGTTCAAAAGAAGCCTCCCCCGAAGGTCACGTTCTGCAAGAGGGACAAACCAGGTGACCCCGGGAGCCGCAGTGTGACATTTCTGTTTGCCAGATCTGCCTTGTACCTCTCGTAGGTCACGAATTTGAGTAGTGCTGTTGAAGAAACATCCAAAAACCTGCTTGGAGAGGAACCCGAGATGGAGGAGGTGCCAGAGCAAGGGGTTTGCTTTATTTTTAGAGCAAATCGGGTAATGGTGAGCTCTGTGAATTCCGTCTGCCATGCCAGAGCTTCTCATGGGAATATTCAGGGATTTTTAATGGAAAAGGTGAGGGGTTTCTGCAGTTTCGGTGTGTGATGTTTATTTTTTTCACGACTCTCAGCAAAAGAATCACAGATTCACAGCCTGGTTTATATTTAAGGGACCTCAAAGCTCATCCAGTTCCAACCCCCTGCCACGGGCAGGGACACCTTCCACTAGAGCAGGTTGCTCCAAGCCCCTGTGTCCAACCTGGCCTTGAACACTGCCAGGGATGGGGCAGCCACAGCTTCTCTGGGAAAAGTCTGTGCCAGTGCCTCAGCACCCTCACAGGGAAGAGCTTCTGCCTCAGAGCTCATCTCAGTCTCCCCTCTGGCAGGTTAAAGCCATTCCCCTTGGCCTGTCCCTCCAGGCCCTTGTCCAAAGCCCCTCTCCAGGTTTCCTGGAGCCCCTTTAGGCACTGGAGCTGCTCTAAGGTGTCCCCTTCAGGAGCCTTCTCTTCTCCAGGCTGCCCCAGCCCAGCTCTCTCAGCCTGGCTCCAGAGCAGAGCTGCTCCAGCCCTCGCAGCAGCTCCATGGCCTCCTCTGGACTCGCTCCAGCAGCTCCTGGAGCACTTCTAGGCCTGTCAGTGGGTTTTTCTCCAAAGAGGGATGGAAGAGATGGTTTCCTACAAGGATCAGTAGGTCTCTGTCATATTTGCACAGCAAATCCTGCTTGCTGCTTCCTTTTCTATCTCTTAAGCTGGTCACTCAGCTTAAACGAATTGTGGGAAGAATCTCAGTCCAAACTGAGCATCCCGCATGTGTCCCTGAGCTGACTTGAACACATAACTTCAATGTATGGAGCAAAGAAAGTCAGTGGTATTTATTAGCATGAGCTAGTGCTGGATGGTGAGCTAAAGGCTTTGTTTGTGTAAGACATACAGTGAGAAGTGTTTGGTACAGCATGTTCTCCCCGAGAAGTCAGCACAGCCCAAGCCTGTTCTGGCACCACCTCAGCACACTTGCCCTGTTCCTCAGGCCAGATTTTGGGCAGGAATATCGTCTTGCCACCCTGCAGCCACCTGCCCCGGTGTGGCTGCCCTTCACCACACATCCCCTTGTCGCAGGTGAGGTGCCATGCACAAGGGAACCGCTCACATTTCCTCCTGAAAATGAGGACTTCTGGATGCTGCCTTGAAGCGGTGCTGGCGGGAGTGCAGGAAACCTGATGTGTGGGGATCGAGGTGGTCTGGCAGCTCTCCCTGCGTGCTGGCAGCTTGCTGCTCTCATCCCACATCTCCTTCCCTTGCAGGAAAATCACTGCTGGTGTTGGGCAGGGCTGCTCCATTCAGCAGGATCCTGGGATGTGCCTTCCTCACATCTGCCGGTTGCAGGATTCCCCTAGTGCAACAGAGAGGGGATTGTTGCTGTGGGTCATGTGCTTTGGTGGGAAGGGTTTGGGAGTCTCCTGTGGCTTTGAATTACCAGGTATCTGTCTACAGAAGGAGCCTGGGGCTGCTGTCTTCAGCATCACACATCCTCTGGCCTGGGTACAACGGTCAGCCTTGCTGTTTGGCAGAGCATCCACAGTGGTAGCAGGCTGAGAGGCAATGCTCCCCCCGTTTGATGGACTTCATTAGAATCAGAACAGGAAAGAAAAAAACCCAAACCTGACAAAAAACCTGAGTCGAAGTTGAGATTTGTTTATGGAAAACAGCAGATTTGTGTGTGTAAAGTGAAATGCCTAATGCTGTGGGATACTCAGCTGCCAGAAGCAAACCTATGTGCATTCACCTCACCTCGTGAGGTGTGAGACCTTCTCCCACACCGGGACTTCTACATCTATAACCATTGCTTTGCAGTGTTGAGGTGCTCTCATCTTTGCTGCTGTGGGGAAGCAGGGCTGGGGGGTGCTGGGCCCATGTTTTAATGGGGGCACTGTGAACAATAAGGATGGGAACCAGGGGAGCTTACGCCTTTTCTGCAGGAGAAGCACAGAGGCACCTCCACACAGCACCTTGGTAATCCACAGGACACCTATCCATCCATCATCCATCCATCCATCCATCCATCCATCATCCATCCATCCATCATCCATCCATCCATCCATCCATCCATCATCCATCCATCCATCCATCCATCCATGCATGCATCTGTCTGTCCATCCCTCCCTCTCTTTCTCCCTCTCTGTGCCCAACCTGTAGCCCTGCCCACTTCAGATATCAGCCCTTACATCTGTCAAAGACCATAGATGGCGGTGTAATTCCTTCAGTTTCCAAAACCAGCTTTTCCAGCTTTGCTGTCTGCCACTGGGAGTGATGTGGGGCAAGAAGCCAGCAGACAATTGCACAGGCCAGGCTAAAATGTTTCTGGACCTTAGCCTTGGACTGGAGAGCCCTGGGACAGGAGCAAGCCAGCATCTCTCATTGCCTCTTTCAAATGTTTACTTCTCATATCCTCTTCAGCTGAGACAGGATCTGGATTTAACACTATAAGCTCTGGACAGAACTTTGTTAATCTCCAAAACATTTCACAGGGACAAAGCAGAGTAATATGGAAGTGGATGAGGGTCACAACATTAATTTCCCTGCTGTGAGATACATCCGAACTTATCCCCTCTCCCCCATGACAACGAGTAGCTCTTAGCTGAAGTGAACACAAGTTCGTGAAGCTCCACTCCACACCACAAGCAGTCACAGGAAGCCTGGATCCAGGGGGAGTTTGGGATTTAAGAACTGTAAATTTAAATATTGTATTGTTTTTACAGCAAATAAGACAATCAGCAATACCCAACACAATGAACTGCAACAGGGCAAACGTGGCTGATCCAACAGAGCTGCCAAGTGAACACGACAGACAGCTAAAATGAACCGCAGGACAAGGCTGTCCCTAGGAATCAGAGTCACCTTGTGACATGTAAGAAACCTTTCTAGTAGGACAGAAAATGGTATAACCCTTAAATGCATTTAGACAGAGATTTAATGTGTATGAAAAATACCGTTACCATTGAATGATGTGTGAGAGATCTTGCAGAGACTTAATGCAATGAAATGGAAAGATATCACATCCATATGATATATCCATAAGGAAACAGAACCAGAATGCTATTATTGCTGTTCAAACTTTGATTTAAGAGTGTCTTCAGCATTCCCTAGGGGTGCCTCTGAGGTTGTGCGCTGAAGCTGTCTGCTCACACATAATGCAGCTCATTCATCATGGAGGGAAGTCCATGCGCATAAAGGTGTTTTGCTGTGCTGGAAGCGAGGGGCTGGACTCTGAAATAACTTGGTGTGCTCTAAGCGTGTGCCCTGGTCCTTTGCTGCAGGATGGCGTGTGAGCCCTGCCCCAGGCACTTTGTGTGCCCTGCTAGCCGGGATGCTGTGCCAGACACAACACACACCCTCCTCCAAACAGCACAGCAAAACATCTGCGCTAAGCACTGGGACAGCATCCAAACATGTAGCTCTTTCGCAAGGACAGGAAGGTGAATATTCTCGATACAGCATGTGCTAGGCAGGCAGCTGTGTCAGGGCAGAGAGCAAAATATGTCCCTGGAGGAAACGAAGCACTTCGTCTGCAGTCTTAAAGTTGTTGCTTTCCAAAATCTTTGATGAAATGATGCTTACGTGGTGTGTGACACTTTAGGGTCTTCACTTGCAGGGGGAGATGGTAGGTTTCCTTTGTGGATTGGGAGCTGCATCACTATGTATTGTTTGACCTGCTCCAGGAGTGTTTTAAGGAGTTTCACACACAATGAAATAGATCTCACTACTCTCGTGCTGCTAATGTCTTACCCTGCAAACACCTCTGACGGCACCCAAACTCCTTCCAAAGTGAGTTCAGAGCAATCTGGCTCTCTATACAAATCTCTCCTGTTGCGAACTTCAGGGATTTAGAGCATCATGAACCCTTTTCTATCATAACATCCTTGGTTTACTGTATTAACCATGTCCTTTTAGATGCATATAGCGTGCAGAATTTGTTCTTCAAAGTGCTTGTGGTTCTCTGGAAGAGGATTCCTCCATTCGGTATGCATAAGTATGTCTGACAAAGATCTACTTCAGAATGTCCTCTCAGACCCAGATAGACTTTGTAATGTAACCAACATGTTTAACAGTAAAAATATTTGGTTTTCTTTCAAATCTGTGGTGATGGACTTCTGCAGTATGGAACACATGGGCTTTTATTAGGGCAATGATACAACCCAAGGGAGTGGTTTTCGAGGACAAGTCTAGGAAAACCAGGCTTTGGAGTATGAAAGTCAATGCGCTGTATTAACTGGGGAGAGCCTCATGGATGTCCCTGGCTCTCAACCTGAAATCTGGCAGTCTTTCATCTGATTTGATTTTGATCTTCATCCCCTGCAAGATAAAGGGGATGAAGTAGACTCCTACTACTTGCAGGAGTACAAAGAGATCTTTCTTTCACCCACTGGAACACCCCAAAAAAGAAATTACACGCAAGAGTCAGGAATGTTTATTTCTTCAGCTCTGAGTCCATCATGGGTCTGAACTATGAGACAACCAGATGCTTTTCTAGCTACTGGCTACTTTTGTGCTGAGATTTCATACTTTGCAGTAACTTTCTCTAGGATGAGCTGGAAACACAAACAGGTAATGAAAACAGATAGGAAAGGTTTTGAGGTTGGCCTACCCTGCAGCTAATGCAGGTGCAAGAGTGCCCAGAGCAGACTTTATGCTGAAGGCAGGAGCAGATTTCATTCATATTCAAGCTGGGTGGGAAATGATACTGTTGTGGATTGCTAAGACAGCACTTGGGTTAAGCAAGACTCTCCTGAGGCATACCATTGGGAAAGAAACTCTGCCATCTGAAAACCATCCGAGGTTCATGCGGAACAAACAGGGTGGGTTCAGCATGAGGGGCTGTTGAAACTCTGAACAATGACTGAGGAATGCTCAAAGGTCTTCCTTGGGTCGCAGAGCAGGTGAAAGCACTGCGGGCTTGTTCTGGTGTGTTGGGACACTGGTTACACGTGGGCCTGTGAGCCAAGGTGGATGTGGTTGGAGACACGTGAAGAATTGGGAGGTTGTGCCCAGAGCTCCCTCCTGCTGTAGATCTAGATCCTGTCATGAATCTTTGCTGTGCTTATGTTGCCATCTGTGCCTGTCCTATCACCTTTTGTCGTAACATTACTGCAGGAAGGCATGTTAAACCAGCTGAAAATAAAAGAGTAAATTCATTTAACGTCCTTCCTGAACAGCTCATAATAGCGTGGTGCTGGCAGTTAACATCTACTGCTGTTGTACAGAGCATTTCCTTTGCCCTTGTCCCCCTTGTGTCTCCAAGCTCTTTATAGACCCAGTATTTATCTCCCCAGGGAAGTGGTGGATTCCCCAGTGTTGGACACTTTTAAGTGTCCATTCAGCTGGACAGGGCACTGGGACATCTTGTCTAGACTGTGCTTTTGGCAAGAAAGGTTGGACCAGATGCTCCTTGAAGCCCCTTCCAACCTGGTACTCTATAATACTATGATTTAATGACAGCACAGAGAGGAAACCTGTCTTCACTGGGGTCTTAAACACTGGCTCAAGAAGAAAAATACTCCAAAGAAGTAGTAGAGATAAGTCAGAGGTACAGCAGCACAGCTGGGCGAAGGGACAGCTATGTGTTCTCCTTCATGCAGTGATCAAAAGAAGACACTAAATACTTTCCTTTTCATGGAGGTGTCCATATTCCTCCCCAGAGAAGCAGCCCATTGTGAACCACCCTTGTGCTGTGGCTCTGCAGGTTTCAGTCTTCATTCTCTGCCTGGCATGAACCATTTACCTGCACTGTAAACAAATTAATCCTATTTCTACTGATGGAGGAAGTTGCTGTTCAGCCATACCATGGCAAAACATCCTTTATTTCCTCATCTGAGCTCACAGAACTGCACATATGGCTCTAAAGGCTGAATGCGCTTGCATTTGTTTAGTACAAATCTTACCCTGCAGAAGGATGAGGATTTTGCAATGTAGTGATTGTGCTTTCTGTGGTTGGGAAATGCTGAAAGGCAGATTAAGAACCCCTGTCCTGAAGCCATTGTGCCAGAGGCTGCAGGCAATGCCTCATTTCCTCCTTAGCCTCTTCAGGACTGCTAAATGCTCCAATTAAAATCTTATGTGCTGGTCTCTGTGTTAGAAACCTCACTCCCATTAGGGTTTTTATATCCATAAAAGTCTCTTAAACGCTCCATGGTCAGGCACAGCTTTCTGCTTTTGCACTTGGTAGCAAGAGGACACACTACTCAGGTGTATGCACTCCATTCAGAGGGTGAGGTGAGGCTCTGATTGCTGTTTGGATCTCACCTGGGAAAACCTAAGCAGAGCAGAGAAAAGGAACTATTCAATCTTCACCTCCCCTTCCTTTCTGTGTGCTCTGGTAGCTGTAAGTTGGGTGAAGGGATGTCGTGGGTTGTTGGTGGTTTTTTTAGTAATAAAATACTGTGCATCCCTCCTGGGAAGCTGCTGTGTGGATAACACACTGTTCAGGGCTCAGGCTGCAAGCCAAGTTACGGATATTCAGTTCCATACTCTGAGTTACAGAGAGTGCGTTCCAGTTAGGAAACAACGAGCTGTTTTGTAATGTTCGTTTTCAACCCCTCCTGAGCAATGTTCTGTAGATCTTACTTACTTTTGGTTAAGTCCTCAGGCGATACAAGAAGTCAGACCTTCTCTGGAAGGAGAAAGAGGCCACCTAGTGCCCAATTACAGGCTGCTGTAGGAAACCGTCTGCTTGGAAGGTATGAAACCAGAATTTCAGTGTACTAGTAATACTATTTGTGTTTGTTTGGCTGGGGTTTTTTTAAGGCAAGTTAGACAGTGAAAATCCCATTGCAATCAGCCATGCTTTAAACAGTTCAGCATGTCTTTTTTATGAGTAGATCTACTGCTTATCATTTAAAAAAGAGTGATATTTGGCAGTCTTGAAGTTATTCTTTCTGCATGGACTTGTAAGGGAGCTTAGAGCTATTTGTATATTTGGAGGAGGGTTTGAACTTCTAGGTTTTTGACCTAATGTCCCTTTGTTGGCCTCTGGAGATACTTGGCTTCTCATGCACTATCTGCACAAGGAAATTGGGCTCCTAGCTGGCTGTGCTGAATCTCACTTAGGTGACTAACGTAGATGACACACATAGCTCCCCAAGGCATGTATCGAGCATCTCTGTGAAATGTTGGTCTTGCAAGGTTTAGGTGTTCAGCCAGGCTTCCAGTGGCACCCTTGCTTTTGAAGGGAATCTACTGCATAGAGAGTGCAGGCTCACCTGGGTATATTGAACTGCTGTAGGGAAATGCCTGTATCCATCTGGAATGAGTCTATCTGTATATAACATGAAACAGTTTCCCTGGGAGAAAAAAAAAACACTTTTCCATGTCCCGCTTTGGGCCATGGTAGTGTCCAAAAAGACAGCTGAAACAATTAAAGTTCTTCAATTTTAGATTCATCCTATTTTGGTGCTTTGTTTCTCTTGTTAGTCCCTTGCAGCCGGAACCTCCTCAAAGCTTAGTATTTGAGAATTTAGTGTAAATTGGTTCCCAAAATAATTTTTTCTGTGCATTTGTGCCCATTGCACTGTATTCAAGCAGTATCATAAAAATACTTCCTACACATGTTCACTGTGCACTTGATTTTAGTGTCTGCAAGCATGGGGAATGCTAGCGTGGGACTTCACAAGTCATTGTATGTTTCCATATCATGGTCCCCGGCAGCATGGAATTCCAGTAAAGTCAGATTGATATTTATACAGCTATACTAAGAGTGTACAGGACTTCTCAAAAAAAATTCTGCATAGAAGTCAAGTGTAACCAGAAGGGAATCTTCCACCTAAGAGTACACATCGATGGAATCAGCTTTGTTGTGGGTTCGAGACATTTTGCTGCAGGCATAAATGGTGTTTTTCCAGATTAGATGGGAAAAGCAAAAATAATAATAATAGTTTTTCAAAGTTGCATAACTTCTGTGCGAAAAGACAAAACACCATTTCGAGGACTCGTTGTGACAAACTCCACAGGTATGTGTATTGCTTTATACCTAAATGAAATATTCCATATGCTTCATGTGGCAATCCCATCCCTTCTGCACATGGCAGTAGAAGTTCTAAGTCAGTCTGGCACTTCTGTGGGTATTAAATTAATACCAGAGCAAAGCAGTTTGTTTTCTATTTGCTGGGATCTAACTTAGTCATAACAGGAACAGAAGTCCTCAGTGCCTGGAGTAATGTCTTCCAGTTATTTGGCTCACATCAAGTGTATCCCAGGTGTGCTGTTAGCTATGTCCTATTCACAAACAGGACAGGGCACACAGGCCTGTCCTGTGAGCTGAGGTTTTTCTCTGTGCCTGTCTAATATCTGAAATTCCAAAATTTCAATACAGGAGGGATGTTTATAATTGACTACTCTTATCTCCTTCACGGAGCCTGGTGAATTCAATCTTGCTTCAGCCAGGGCTTGTGGTTGAATGTATTTAGTGGTTTTCTACCTCTTTGGATAGATGAATCCTGGAAAAGAGTCCTATGAAAGTGCAAGCCCAAGAGAGTACTAGCAGGGTGTCAGTTTATAGTTGTTCTTTGTAGACCCTTAGAAGGAGCCCCCTGGCTTGCAGGGATCATGGACAAGAGACTGCAAACCTCTGAGCTGTGTTTTTCCAACAGACTGGAAAACTCTGTGATCGAATATGATTTTAACATGCTGAAAACAAATGTGCATGTGCCAGGGTATACCCACACAAACCCACATGCTCTCAAGTCAAGAGGTATCACAGGCACTAGCACTGATCCTCTTACGTCTATAGAGTTGTGCTGCCACCCATGAGCCATGCCAGTATTATTTACAAACCAGATAGGTTAATCATGGAGAAGGAAAACACTCGCTGCATGAAGCTCATCAAAAGCTCTCAGAAGGTATTTAGGGAAATATGACATTCTTTGCTGGCAATGACCTATATGATAGGGAATTTGGTTTGTGGTTCATAACTTTGAAGGCAGAAGCAGACTGTATCTTTATGACCCCTTCCAAAACACAGCCTAGGAATAAACAGTGCACTATGCTTAGGGCCTACAAAGCAGTGTGTTTGCCAGTGTGTTCACTGCAATAGCAGTCCCTCCTCTGGGGAACTTCTGAGCTGCAACTCAGTGGTGGAGTCCTGTTTTCAATGCCTACAGACACAAGCAGCAAACGTGCTCTGTCTGTCTGTCTGCACCTTTACAAAGAGCTGTTCCCTCTGCTATCTGAAGCAAAATGATTGCTCGAGTAAATAAATACCACCTGGTAGGTTTATCAGCAGCTGTTTCTTTTCTGAGCACTGACTTCTGCCTGCAGAGTCCTCCAGTGTTTTCTGTCTTGTGCAATTGAGGAAATGTTCCTAAACCCTTCAGATAAAAGGTCTGAAGGAATGCTCCACAGCTTTTCCGATAAGCTTCAACATTCTCTGGTAGTATTCATGTCTTAACTTTCCAAACCTGCAGAAATAATGCAGATAACAAACTGCACACAGAATGAACACACACAGACAAAAATGTCTTATTTCAGCCAAGAGGGAACGTTCTTCTGTAAGGCTCTTTCTAAGAAGATACCAGATTTTTTGCCATTTCCAAGCAAAACTAAAGCTAATATTGAGAAATCTGATGCTATGGATTCAGCTCATTCACTGCAATAACACCTGGTGAAAAAGAGGAGCACCCAGAGAAGCACCTACCTCTTCCTATCTGGCTCACAGCTCTTCCAGAGCTTGAGCGCTGCATTCCTCAGAGCTGGAGTTAGATTTTGTGCTTGATTTTCCTTGTGTTTTGCCTCCTGTGCTACAGTTGCTCTCTTCCTCCTGACCTTGGTTTCAGTAGAACTGGTGAAGCTTTGTTTTTGTTTTATTTCTGACAGAAAACATGTTTTGCTGAGTGATTGTATTTCTGAATGCAGCAGGTTGCATATATATGGTCAGACCCAAGGGGTGCTGGTTTACATTGAGTGTCTCCCACAGCTGGTAACCTTGACCTCTTCGTTCCCTCAAACCCCATTTCACAAGTGACCAGAGTAGTGCTGGGATGCTCCTGGTGTATGTAACTACTACAGAACTTCATATAGGTATCCTGCCTTGTACTCCGTTAGGTAGACAAGCACATCACCTCTTTCAGCTGTTAGAGTATGCGGCTTGATTTGATTTGTAGCTATGGCTTCTTTCTTTCCTTCAGCTCCTCCTGTCATTTCAGCTTCAGAAGCTGAAGTTTCTTGCTATTGGGAGTGCTTGGTAGTACCAGTAAAGCCAGTAAGTTTTCTTATAGAAGAAGAAGTATGGGTGGCCTGTCAAGGCACCCTCTACCTCCAGCTTCAAACCCTCTTTCTCTGCCTTGCAAAAAGGGATGGTAACAGAGCTTCCTCAGGGACAAGTATCCACTCCAAAAGAATTGCAATGGGAATTTTCTCAGTTTTTAACAAATCCATTTCTCTAAACTACCGCACTGAGATAAAGCCATAGAAAACCCAGATCAACCACCCAGTAATTATGCCTGCATCCTAATTTGCCCCGGGCTTTGTACAGGAGAAGACGACACCTCCCCTGAGGATATTTCTTTACTTCCTCCTAATTGTATTTGTGTCATTTATTTGACCGCTGCCTGAGGTAGGAAACCTGGTCATGTTTGTCCAAGACTTTGGATCCAATAGCTTTCTAAGGGTCAACTTTTTTATTTATGACCTTCTAAACACTCCTGTGTGAGTCATAGAAAGCAATTATTTGTGTAGGTGTAACTCTAACTCTGAATGTTGCTCTGGGTCCATGCACAGGCTGCACAGAAACACTGCCCCAAAACTCTGCCATGAGAAACCTGTGAGGTATAGCCTTAAAAAGTGGCCAAGTACTGCTGCAGGCCTTGGTCTTCTAAACAGTTATTTCTCTGATTCTCAGCTACGTCGTTTGGGATGCTATCAACACAGCGACAGCGCTTCCTTTTCTTTCTCCCACTGGCAGGTCGGAGGTTTTACTGTCACTTGTTTTGTTCAATGGGAGGGAAACTGTTTCTGGGAGCACCCAAAGGGGAAAAAAAACGCTGCTGATCTATTTGCCTTTGGAGGGAGGGAGGGAGAGGGACTGGCCAATGTTTGTTTTTAACTGGGCAGCCAATGTGTTCCTGGTTTTGTTCCAATTGCTCGGAAGCTTTGTCTCATACAATCACAAAACTCTCCCTGTTGAGTAATGTTTGTTCCTCCTCTGGAGCAGAACTACCTTGGAAAAGCCTGGCTGGGGCAGAGAGGACCACAGGGCAAGGGACTGCAAACCCAGCATCCACCTCTGGCTATTCAGTGGTGGGATGTGCTGGGAGCAGCGTGGAGGGAGGGATGCTCTGGTCCATGCCTGGCTGTGCTCGTCTCCGCACCAGTGAAGGAGAGTAGAGCCTGCTCTGATCAGGCTGGGTGTGACTCCAGATCAGGCTGCCTCTGTTCCCTGCTCCAGGCAGGCCAGTGTGGGGGCACTGCTGCCTGGGAGCAGGACTTCCCATGGGATCTCAGGTGCCGCTGCAAAAGGAGAGCCAGTCTCTAAGCACAAGCTGTCTCTGCACACGCACTCCCCCAGCAACACGTGTGAGCTGGATTTACACTCTTCATTCTGACTCGTTTCAGCAGACCAAGCTGCCTGCCCCACGCTGGTAAGGATTGTGTAACACAATGAAATGTGGAAAGGGAAGAGAGGGGGAAAATGGGAAGTGGCTGCAGGTGCCCTGAGCAATGGAGAGAATTGAACAAAATGGTGTGGAGGCTAAAACTCATTTCTACGGAGTATCTGAGGGTTGGAACTGGATGGTCTTGAGGTCCCTTCAACCCAAACCATTCTATGATTCCATGAGTGGGAATGCTTCTTTCCAGCTACAGCTATGAGTGAGCCAAAGGAGGACCCATGGGTGCTCACTGGTTGAGCAGTCTGAGAGGAGACGCCTTTCAGGGAAGGACTTTCCTGCATAGGAGGGAAGTTGTCCATGTTCTTCTCACTGTTGCATTACAGCAGGGAGGTTACTATGCCCTGGCACTCTCGGTGCACACTGTACCAAACCCTACCATGGTTTAAGACACACCACCAGGTGAGCTCAGTCTCGTGGAGGCAGGCTGAGGGGTTTTAACCTACCTGAAGTGCAGAGCCAGAGGGGAGTCCTGAGAGGGGGTAAATGTGGTGGGACAGGGGCCTGGGAAGAAGGAGGAAGTCTCAGTCTCACCTTTACTTTCTGCTTCAGCAGAAACATCTTTATCTTGCAGTGAAGTCCTCCTCCCCTTCCTCCACCCCATCAGTGAGGTCACTGTCGCTGAGGAATGTGTACATGAGTTTTTGAAGAGAGAAAAACACCCCTCTCCCACACCCTAAAATAGCTCTTGGAGCCTACACTGTCCTAAGACTTAATAGCATGTCACTTGCTGGTATCATGATAATTTAATGCAAGATTAAACGCTGTATGTACAGGATGCTGTGCTCCTCCCCTGTCTAGTGTGGGCCTGATGCCAACTTTGAGAGACTGCCACAAGTTCAGCTCTGTTGTCTTGAAGGGTTGCAGAGTCTATAGGCGTTCCCCTTGTGTGTGATCCTTGAGCAGGCACCAGTGAGAAGCTGGCACCTGGGCAAGATTTGCTTTCAGTGTGTGCCAGCATCCCAGGGCTGACCAGGATCTGCTCCCAGCCTGGGCCTGAAATGACAGATTCCAGGGCAGATTGGTGAGGGGAGGGAAGGGGGTTAAGGAGATGTAGGTTTTGGTCGTATGATGGAGAACATCTACCTCTTTCCTCGCTGCTCTCAGAGGAAGGGATGTAGCAAGAGCTCTGGGCTTGTGTTGAGGCACACCAGCTCTCAGGGCTGAGGAACATACACATCTGTACAAACAGCTTTTTGGAATCACCCCATGTAATCTTCAATACTGCACTAGTCCTGTTGATAAATCCAACAGGAGCAAGGGCTTGGGTTGCTCTACATTGCAAAACACTACACAAGGATAATCTCAGGTTAGAGTCGTCACTTAGTAGTTCTCCCAGTTCTATACAGGAAGAAACAGAGAGTGTAAATCACCCTCCCATGTGTCCGCGTTCCAGGCATATCTCAGCCTCCCACTAGCTCCCTGACAGCTGTGGGTGAGAAAGAATATGAAATCTGGTCAGCAGTGAGTATCTGTCACTCTCCAGATGAGTATTTGTAGCTTGGAGTTCCCTGTCCTGTCTGGCAAGCTGTATGCTTTAAAATCTGTAAGAATAATACACTATAAGCCATGAGAAAGTGAAACAATGCCAGTAATTCCATTCATCTCCCCTGCCTTTACAATGGAATAAAACTGCAAGAATGAGGCCGGTGGGCTTTTTCCATCCTTCTGAAGTCTCTAAGGCAAATAATTTTTATAGGAACATGGAATTAGGGGCGTCTTTTAATGAGAAGTGCCACAGCTTCTCATAGCAACGTGGTGAATAGAAACATCAAATTGTGGAGCGAGTAGAACATTGAGTTCAGAGGATTTAGTTTGGCAACTGACATCTATTTTTAGAGTAATTCCAGAATTCACCCTTGAAACTACCATGGGCATGGCACTAATTGAGCTGACAGTGCCCTTATGGGAAGGGCAGAGGAGTGGTTTCTCTCCTGCAATTGCCTTGGATCCTGCCACGTACCTGCAGGGCAAGAGCGACTGTTTTGGTATTCCCGGTGGGAACGCTCAGACTGTCTTTTCCTGGAGGTGATGAAATCCCGATCCTGCAGTGCCAGTTCTGTTTGCAGCTTTCTGGTGTGTGCTTTTGTTTGCCAGTCCCTTGGCCTTAAGCCATTTCCAGTGACCCAGGCTGGGTTATGACTATGCTGGGAAATTCCCGTTCTCAAGAGAATGAATGCTTCTGACTTGACAGTTATTTCTAGTTTTTTTCCCCATTTCTTTCCTGGAACACCTCGCCTTGCTCTCTCCCTGGCTTTGCCATTCAGGCTGTGATGGTCTCTGACCTCTAGAAATATTTCCTGGCCAAAAGCCAAAGCAAATTCTCCTTCCTAGTTTAGTAACAAGTTCTTCAGTCAATGCAGCAACTCAAAGAGTCAGCAGTGATTATCAGTTTTAAGCTGCTTTCTGCCCACTACTCTGAACATGGCTTCAGACAATATCCTTGATCAAATATGATTCTTTACCAGATTTCCAATAAATCAACAAATTCTATCCATGGGAATGCACGGTGAAGGAAAGACAGATTGAAATCAGCCCCAGACTGTGGGTTACAGTTGGAAGCTCTGGTTCTGAATTTGTCCAGTGACTCCACTGCTCAACTTGACCCAGTTTCCTAGTTGTTGTTCAGATGAACTGGCTGCCTTATAACATTTCAGCCCTTCAGAAAATAAGGGAGAATAGTCTTTCCTGTATGTGCAGTCCTTATGTGCTTTTGAATCCAAAGCTTAATTTCTTTATAGTCCTGACAGCCATCCTAATGAATCTGGACATTTATTGGAGTGTTTTCAAGATGAAAAAGGAGCACTGTACTAAAGCAATCATAAATTCTGTGCTCAGTTAACTTTGGAACACTGATGGATTTATCTTCTTTTATATATTATTTAACCTCAAAAGCTATACAGATAGCCTTTAGAAGATGCTCAAAGCATGGAAATACTGCTGGGGTAACAATGAGTACAAAATGTCTTTACAAAATACAAATCATCACACCGCTTTACACAAAGAGCAAGTACCTAGAGGCAAAGTACACTTTGGACTGAGAGCTGAAATATGGGCAATCAGCAGGCAAGAGGTGCTCATAAGACCTAGGCAGAAGCATGGGCATTGCCTCACAGGAAATAAGAGGATTTCATTAGTATTTTGCACAATATAAGAGTTTTCACAGGTTGTAAATCACTGCTTGAACACTGTTCATTACATAATGTGATGCCCAGTCCCATTTCCCAGTTTAGCTCCCTGCATCTTCAGTAAAAGTGAAATATTGTTTTAAAGTTTTACTAAATCTCAAGAGTTTTCATTTGCCTTACACATAGTAAGACTTATAAATAATATGAAGCAGTACCTTTGCATTAGAACAAGATATTAAAATTGAAATTACTAGGAGCAGTTGGAGCCTTTACCCATTAAGTTGATGTGACAATAGATTCCCAGTCCATAGCGAGTTGTACCTGGCTAATGGGCCTGACCTCTGTGTACCTCACGGTATGGTCAGGGTCTCGGACCTCAGAGGTTTATTTCTGATGGTGTTGCTGCCAGAGACTGTCCCAGTCACAAAGCCTGTATCTTGAGAATCCTATGGAATAACATCTGGGAGGGTTATAATTAACAATGAACTTAATGACTAAGCAAGCTTGATGGCAATGAAAACTTCCTGATTAAGAACGCCATAGCAGCTTATACAAGACGTGTTTTGTTTGCACATTCTACTCTCAACAGTGTGCATGTGTCTGTCTTCTAATATGATTTTTATGGTACTTCAGACAAACTATCTTTGTATTGCATTGTCATCACATTTAAGTTCAAGTAAGGCTTTCCTTTCTGTATTACATACACTGCGAACAAAATCCGGCATCAGAAGCAGAATTACAACTAAAAGAGCAAACAATCAAACTCCGGTAATGACGCTGCTGCATTTAGTAAGGTAAGATAAAGATGCATACCGACCTTGACCTGAATGCCATAGTGATGGTAACTAAAGACAGAATGAGCATGGGTGCTGCTTCCACAAGAGCTGACTCTGAACACTGCCAGCTGTTCCTACAGCCCCTGTGTTTCTGTGGTGACTCTGCTCCTGCTGTCTGTATTTCTTCAGCAGCACAAACATAAAGATATTTTTCTTCATTACAAGAATGCCTTTTGTTTCATCAACTGAGTGTCACCACAGAGGTGTCAGAGTGCAGGGATTGATGTGCATTATATATATATATATGCATCAGCATTTTCTAAAAATTAGGCAATAAGCACCTCAAAACGTTTATGTCCTTTCAAAGTAGTTATAGCATCAGCTGATCATTTGGTTCCTGTGAGAGCAAAAGCTGTCTGCTGAGAAGTTCAGGGTATCTATTTCTTTTTGACTGGAAAGTGTTTCTTATTGGCTAGTTTAAGAACCCAGCAGAATCTGGGAGTAAGGCAATTTGGCACTTGTACGTTACCTGCCTTTTATAAAGTGATTTACAACACTAAGCATCTCCTTCCCCTGGATTTTATTCCCCTCTCCCAGCTGAGCCTCCCCAGTGACTGGATGTTTGCTCTACCTCAGATCAGTTTTCCTTTGTGGGTCTGCTCCTCAGCAGCTGTCTGCCTTTAAGCAGCATGCCGAGCAAGCTCCTGGGGACCAGGACTGTCCCTCAGGACATCTTTGACCACCGTTAGCATACAAATCACATAGCAATTAAAAACAAATGGTGAAATCCTACCCATACTCCTGTACAGCTGCAGTTACCTAAATATCGTCATTATAAAATCACAGAGTGGTTTGGGTTGAAGGGACCTTAAAGCTCATCGAGTTCCAACCCCCTGCCACGGGCAGGAACACCTTCCACTAGAGGAGGTTGCTCAAATGGCCCATCCAGGGCATCCCCCTTCTCTGGAAGTCTTCTAATAACCTACGTGAGCTAGTGGCAAACATATGGGCAGGGAATAATACATGTGAAGAACAGTATGGGGAGGATTTCTGAGGGAGGAGTGTCACAAGGAAGGAGCTACTACAGGAGAAGGGTCCTGTGTATACTTTTCCCCAAGTATTACATCTTTTCTGCATATGAAAGTGTAATACATGAGCCTTGTATTTCTCCAGCAAGGGAAGTGTGGCTTGGATCTCTCATCAAAGTGTGTATATCTGATACCTAACCTTGTTCTGATTTGCATACTTTGGAAATGGTGATTTATGCTTCAAAGGTTCTTGCTCCGTCATTACTCATGACCCTGTGTTCCCTTCCAGGGACCATAATTGTGGCTGTGTGCTCTGCCTGGTGTGAGCAGCATTTTGTTACGTGCTCACACGCTCTGATTGTTACCATGATATTGTTGTGGTTTTTAGGTCAGTGTTATAGGTGCTGCAGAAACAACATGAATGGAAAGGTTTTATCTGTGCAAATAAAGGGATCTGCAGGGAAAGGGAGGCTAAGATAACAGAGTGGTTTGTGCCAGCTATTACATTTCTTCTGCCAGAAGCCAACTTCTCAGCACTCTCAGCCAGCAGCTGCTGTCCCGTCGAGCTCCTGTGCACTCAGATCCAAGGTGTCCAAGTCCAGGCAGACTGCAAATGAGAAACAGCAGCTTGAGCTGTGTCTGTATTCCAAAGCGTGTGACTTTGGGAATGTTATTTTTCAATACACAGCCCTTCTCTAGCAGCAGCAGTTAAGCTCATTGTAAGCCAGTTACAAAATGAAACACATTTTAATTGTGGTAACCCTCACAGGGAAGAACTTCTGCCTCAGAGCTCATCTCAATCTCCCCTCTGGCAGGGTAAAGCCATTCCCCTTGCCCTGTCCCTACAGGCCCTTGTCCAAAGCCCCTCTCGAGGTTTCTTGTAGCTCCTTTAGGCTCGAAAGAACCCGGGACACTTGCTTTCTTGAACTTTTCACTGGTTGGCCTTTACTCCGGGCCTGCTGCAGGTGGAACTATGTGCTAATCCATTTATGCCACCCTCCTGCACACAAGACTCTGGGAGGAGAGGGTTCGATAAAGGATTGGAGTAAACTCCTTTTGATAACACAGAGAAGGGAAGGTTATCTTGGGTTATCTTTGTGTCTAAACTCCAGCCAACTCTATGTAAATAAATGACTTTCCTCAATGGCAGGCCAAGTAACTTTAAGGAAAGTTTAAAAAATAATCCTCACCCCTTTGAAACAAAGCAGGCAGAAAACAAAACCAGAGCCAAACAATTGATGGTATCTGGGAGTTGCCTCTTTACACAGCTCCATGACAGGTATTAAAGCCTCTTACATTTCCACCTGCCACAGCTTCACAGCATGAGACGTGGTTCTGGGAATCCAGGAGGGAAAAGCCAAGTGAGGACACTGCAGGAGGTGTGCTGCATGCATTTAACACCTTCCCAAGAGGGTTCTCCCTTGTTATGTGGGTTGGTGGGTATGAACAAACAGAGCTTGTGGCACAGTGAAACTCGCAGCTCTATCTAGGCACCTGAGCTCCTTATCCCTGCATTTCCTGAGCACTTTAACTTGTGAGAACTGCTGTGTGTGAGGAGGTGACAGCCATAGCTGGAATGCGGACAGGAGTTTCAGAGGAGAGGCATGGCCAAGGAAGGCAGGGAGTGCATTTGGGTTGCTGGATGCCATCATTGTCCTGCCATCTCCTCCTGCCTGACAGCATGAAGCTGGGAGCAGTGTTAAGTGCCCAAATAAAAGCACAGCTTTGGAGGATCACAGCCATTGCAACTCTCTCTCACAGTATCCTTCTGGATACACTGTCCAGGACACCACTAGGCAAGTCCATAATACATCAGATGAGCAATTGACTGAGGGGTTGTTCTAAAAGGGTTGTAGTAAATAGGGTTACATCAGGCTGGTGCCAGTCACCAGTGGGGTTCCCAAGGGCTCAACTTTAGGCTCAGATGTCTTCAATGTCTTTATAAATTCTCTGGGTGCCAGGATCAAATGTAAGTTTTCATAATGTAATGTAAACTAGGAGGAGCTGTGCACTCCTTGAGGGTACAGAAGCCTTACAGAGAGATCTGGATAGACCAGAGAGCTGGGCAGTCACCAACTGTATGGAGTTTAAGAAGAGCAAGAGCTGGATTCACCTGGGACAAGGCAATCCTGGTTACACACACAAACTGGGGGATGAGAGGCTGGAGGGCAGCCCCATCGAAAAAGATCTGGGGGTTCAGGTTGATGGCAAGTCGAATATGAGTCAACAGTGCACCCTGGCAGCCAAAGAGGCCAACCATGGCTTTTAGGCTGTACTGGAATTTTATCCAGATGCTGACTTTTGTTCAGTCACATCAAAATCGTGTACGTGGGACTTTGTTTCAATATCAGAATGTTGCTATTGAACAAACATCCTTATTCTCAACCACCTCTGAAAATGCTCCTCGCTAGAGCAAAGAGCCATTGCTCCTAACGCTGAAGAGTTACCCATGTGCAGGTGCCTCTTTGGCAGATGACATGCTCAGCAAGCTTTCTCACAAGGTGTTTCAAGTGGGATGCCCAAGAAAGAAGGTCCCAAATCATTGCTGAGGTTTGAAAATTTGGCCAAGGAGGAGGAGGACTCATCCTGTCATCAGGAAAACCAGCCTGATGGGTTTCAGTGCTGTTAGCACAGCTTGGTTTCTTCAGCAGCCGTAAACAGGAGTAACGCTTCCCTATAGAAGATACTTCTGGAAGAGGAAGAAGTAGGTATGAAAGTGATGGCTTGGAGGTCATCTGAGTATCTTTGATCAATGTTGAGGCTCATGCTCATCTCAGCTCTGCTAATTTTGGCATCTCACTGGGGTGTGGGGAATGGAGGTAGTCAAACAAACAAGTTATGCTTGTCATCCTTCTTCCACAATTAACCTTGAACTTTGTCTCTTTCTCACCATCCTGCTGTGAAATTGGAATTTCTGTTGTGCTTGCATATGGCTTAGGTTTCGTTTATGTTGGTTAAATGGTGGCTAGGTTATATCCCAGTCAGCCCAAACTGGAAGAAACAGGAGCAGATGCACAAGGACTTGGTGGAAGAGAGAAAAGAAAATAGCCAACACACACATAAACACACCTTATCTACTGCATCTGCAAACTCTTCTTCATTCATGACACAAAATAAAGTTGGCAGATGTCAATAAAGGTGAGAAATTAGATATTGTGAATCTCCCAAAAGAGCTTCTGAAATATATTTAAATCCAATGAGGACAGATACAGCACATTGACTCTGAGAGATCATTGCAGAGGGACAACTGCAGAGTTTGGAAGACATCACTGAGCTTTATTATTCCATAGGTTTCAGAGCGTCATCACGACATTTGTGTATGTGGTGGAACCATCATATTCTTGAAGCATGGGAGCTAATAGTTGCTGTGATTTCTTGTTTTAAAGGCTTATGTCACTTCTTCAGTTTCCCATGTCTTCTCAAATGCCATCTCAGCAGAAGAGTTGAGGGTGGAAATGCTTGGGTTCTTTATTGGGTTTACTCAGAAGAAAAATATCATCTATTTTCCTGGCATTAGTTTAGCAAGAATTTGTGTTTCACAGGCACGAGGAAATGACCTATGTACCCTTTCTACCTGCTGAGCCTGTGAAGTGCCATTGTATATCCAAACTGCATATCCAGACTCCAGAACCATTAGCAGTTACCTTTTCCTGCTTAACTGCTTCTCTATAGTTGTCCAAGCCTTGGTTTGTTGGGTTTTGCTTATAGTTTTTCTATGTCGCTGTCATTTCTTTCTCTCATCTCCAAAGGCTTTTGATTCGGGTTGATTTTTGAAGCACTGGAATTCTTTCTGGATTTCTCTTTTTCAGGAATCTCACGTGTGTTACCACTGCTGTATGCTAAAGCAGATCTCCAGCAGAAATGTTTGCTGTAAAAGTATTGGAACAGGCCACCTCTGACTGCCTCTGTTCAGCCTGACGCCACAATAAGCGATTTCTTTTGCCTAGCTTTTAAAGGAAAAACCAGTTTCAGTAGAAGGGTCAGATAAAGCAAGACCTGAGCCCTTGCTTCAGCCTAGAGCTCCATCCTCTTCAGTGGCACAACCATATTCCAGCTGAGGAGTTTTACTTCATTTCCTGTAAGAACCAAAAGGCCTGTTCACCCCATAAGCAGGAGGCTGGGCTGGAGGTGCCTTCCAGCCTGAGTTGTTCTGTGGCTCTAAATAGCGTATTGCTCAGTTCTGGGGCAGAACTAATACAAATGCTCCAGTTAAGTTGAAAGGAAAAAAAAAAAAAGCATTTACAACAAAATCTTAAAAAGTTTTGGAAAGAAAATTATTTTTTTTATTTCTTATTTTCTTAATTCTGGAGCTTTTTGCTGAATTTGACTCTTTAGTCTTTGGAAAATCAGTCCCAATGAATTGGCTGTTAGCAAAGACGTGTCCCACCTCCACTGACTTCCTCCCAACAACTTTTCTCATAAAACAGACTAATTCCAGCTAATCTTTTGCAAATACAGTTTAGCTTGTTTTTTTTCCAGTGGGAAACTACCTTCAAACATTAACCAAAGAAACACGTCAATAAATAAATGTATTAAAGTGATAAAAACTTCAGACTTACTCATCCTGCTTTATCACCCTGCTCAGATCAACAGCTTTTCAAATGGCTGGAGAATGTGCCTCTTCTGTTTGGGCTGTCATGTAAACACGATGCTTAGATTGTCCTCTAAGGTTGCATCCTTGTCCTCCCTGCTCTTTGTCCCTGCCTGTGGGTTACCCATGTTCAAAGAAGCTTAATCCAGACTGGAAGAGGTGCAGACAAGGGATGTCAGAATGACCAGGGGACCTGAGATGTGGCTAGAGGAATTTGGTTTATTTACCTGAGAAATACCAAAGATATGATAGGTCTCAATAGATAAGGGCAAAAAGAAAGATAGATAGGATGAAAGAAGGGGAAGAGGGGGATAGCTGCAAAGGAGGAAGAGAAAGCTAATTAAGCACAAGTACAATTGTTTAGTACATTTGATCTTCAGAGGTGTCAGACATGGAACAATGCTCTATCTGGAGTAGCAGGGGGAAAACCTTAACTGGTTAAATTGAGGTTTGATCATTTTGAGAGGGGAATGGAATGACTCTACTGTCCATAGCATATTGGATTGCAGAACCTAAATCTGCCCTTCCCAAAACTCCCGTTTTGTGTCTTCTGACACCACAATGACCCTTCCTACTAAAGAAGCTGACTAGGATAAACCCTTCCACACCATCCATTCTAACAAATCCTTACAGAAATATTTGCCTTTCTTTTTTCCCTGACCTTGTAATAAGAATGCTTGATGCCTTCTTTTGATAAAGAATAAGATCCAAGTGCCAAGTTGGTAAATATCCATGCTATTTTGAGGCAAAGATAGCAAGTTAGCCATTTGCAGTCTGGTTTATCATTGGTGATCTTAGCGTGCCTGTAAAGGCTCTGACCATTTTCAGAGTGCCACGTGGTGATTGTATTCTTATGTTTGCAATCTTTATCTTTCTAAGGGAAAGGCCTAAAACAGGTGTCTATGTCATTGAGTATTGTGCTTGAAACATTCAAACTAGTGGAGATGGGATCTGGCCTTGATTTAGGCAAACAAGCAAGGACCTGACCTCCATCTTTATATAAACAGCCAGCAGCATAGCAGTAAATCTGAATGCCAACACGGCGGATCCAACTCCTCTCTAGGGTTCAGTTTCCTCTCTACCATCCACACCCACTTGATCAGCCAATGCATGCCCATGGAGAAAGTATATTCATTGTCCAGTGAGCCTTAGGAAACAGTGGAGATAAATGTACTGGAATTTTTGATTGAATTGGTATGAGTCTTTGAGTCTTTGATGGGAAAACATTTCTTTCACAACACCATCAACCTCCTTGTAATCTTGTTCAGGTTTACAAATGTCTATTTGTCTAGTGGCTCAGGCAGTTACCTCACACACACCCAGAATAAGCCTCAGGTGCATGTCACCTAAACGCAAATGGGAAAACATGATTGTCCTCTCATCAGTTAAGCAAGTGGGGAAATGCATTCCTCTTTGTTCAGCTTTATTTTCTACCATGATGCTTCCTCCCTGCTTCAATTCCCCTTCACTTAGCGAGGAAGGATACTACTTAAAGAAGTTTAGACACAAAACTCTAATTTAGCCTGTAAAGCAACACTATATATTGGCAAAAGCCAAGAAATGGGAAGCACTGAAACATCTCAAGAGGGACATTTTACAAGGGCCTGTAGGGACAGGACAAGGGGAATGGCTTTAACCTGCCAGAGGGGAAACTGAGATGAGCTCTGAGGCAGAAGCTCTTCCCTGTGAGGGTGCTGAGGCGCTGGCACAGGGTGCCCGGAGAAGCTGTGGCTGCCCCATCCCTGGCAGTGTTCAAGGCCAGGTTGGACACAGGGGCTTGGAGCAACCTGCTCTAGTGGAAGGTGTCCCTGCCCGTGGCAGGGGTTGGGGCTGGATGAGCTTTAAGGTCTCTTCCAAGACAAACCAGTCTGGGATTCTGTGATTGACTGTACAGACATCACAGCCAGATTCTCACTATAAATCAGAGCATTTCTCACAGCTAGTCTACTATGGATCAGTATTTGCCATCCATCACAGATTAGATGATAACTTGACAATCCCCTTTTCTCAGCAGTCGCTGCTGCTGTGACGTGTCCTGGTGTTCTCTGCCAGGTGTATAAGTGCAGGTTCTTGTCTCTTGCTCCATCGCATGGGAAGGACGTCAGTGCAGTTTCTTCCTTTGCATTCTTGCACTCCTGTGCAAACTTTAGTCCCTTACTTGCCAGTCAAGGAGAGGTTTGTCGTGAGGAGTATGGGAAATTACAGGATTGCCATACCAAGACTGTGCAAAATTTGCAAAGCTTCACAATCCGTAAGCATCTGGCTGTGTGCCACCCGATGGCAGTAACTGCCCCATCTTGAAGGAAGAAGATGTGCCTTCATAATACTTTTTTCAGTTGATCACTAAAACCAGCAACGGAAAATGCAGGTTCTTTGAGAATCAAAGGGAATAACAGTGTCAAACTCATCATGTTATAAAGAAAATTAAATCCCTTCAGCTCTGAGGAAAGCAGAGTGTATTTTTTTATCCTCTACAATAAAACATTTGTCAGAGTAGGCATCCTTTACACAGCAGAGCAGCAGTGGAAGCAGGTTGTTCACAATGGGTATATAATACTTTTAGCAGTTCAGCAGAGCGGAAGGCGACAGCATCCTTGTAAGCTTCTCCCCAAATTTAGGAATGGGAGATGTACATTTGTTTTGTAGCAGAACTTATCTTTCAATCTCTTCTTAAAGCTGAAGTAAAAAAAGACAAAGCAGCTTTCTCTGTTCATTGTGCAGTGGCGCTGGACATGGAAGGAGAAAAACTCTGTTCCCTCTGGAGCCCTGATCCCACATAAATCATGGACATGAAAATGATTAAATGAGACATAAATGAGTTGAGCTGCTGGGAAAGATGAATTTTTACTCTGTATAACTAACAGCAAAGTGTCTTCTGAGAAATTCCTTTCAGATGGACATCTGCACTGAGACCTCACATCAGGACCACACTCAGTCCCTTACCTTTCTGCACTGAGACTCCTTGAAGTCTGATAGAGACTTTGGCCATTCCCCAAGCTGAATTACCAGCCCAGAGTGGCAATTAGGTGGAACTGTAATCCAAAACTGTAATAGTCTTAGAAGGCTCATGCTTGGATGCTGCCTAGCCCTAACATGTTTAAACACTGGAGCCCTGGGAAGTCAAGCAGCCTGGAAGACCCTGAGGTTCCTCAGTGATGTCCGCTGTGAGTGGCTTGATTAAAACCAGTGTTTCATCAGAGAATGGCACCCATTTGGCTGTTTGGGCAGGTGCTCTTGGGGCATGTGAAGAGGATGAACCTCCAAGCATGTGTTGCTAATGCCACCTCGTTAAAGGCACGGCCGTGTGAAGGGGGAGCTGCCTTCATACTCCTTCCACCTAGGCAAGGCTCTGGCCCTTTGTCTGGGTTTCTGGGGCTGGGTATGACTGTTTCTGATGCTGCTGGAGAAGAGGAGGTGCTGGAAGAGGATGATGGGCTGTTCACAAGAACCTGAACCAGAGGGAGAAAGCCTCAGGGCCTGGAAGTGGTCGGGTTTGTGGCAACCAGGGTATGCATTGTGGCTGTTAATGTATGGTGTTTCTAGTTGAAGGTTTTTCTTATCAGTTAGGGATTGACTGGGGGGTGGTCAGCTCTCTTTGCTTAAGGGGAATAGAAATACACTCTCTGGCCTTAGAGGAGAGGTGGTCTTGTCGTGAGGATAAGGGAAATTATGGGCTCTGGGATTCACAGGGTCCAGTGCTTATGTTCACTGCAGGTCATGTGTTTTATGCTAAAGAGATGCTGCATAGAATAGTTGAGCAACCCTACATCTGCTCTCCTCTTTGTGAAAAGACCAGTTTCTGTTACAAAGCCTTTTAAGCCTAGCAATGGAAAGAGCTGTGGAAGAACTAGATAGTAGAATCATAGAATCATCATAGAACTATTTGACTTGGAACAGACCTTAAAGCTCATCCAGTTCCAACCCCCTTCCATGGGCAGAGACACCTTCCACTAAAGCAGGTTGTTCAAATAGTATTTATTATACTATTCCAGTAGTAGGAATAACAATAATACCTCTATAATTCATATTTTTTGATGTTGGTAGGGGATCTTTTAATTCTGAACATGTTCAGCTAGCTAATTGTTGCTCTAGTGTCCCTGTAACATTGTTTGCTTGGGGGCATGGAGAAGCACTATATTGCAGTGGATATCAATGTACGAATCCTGCTTTTTCCTTTTAGACTTAGAATTGTGTTATTGCAGCAGGTGCTTTTATGGCATTATTACTGCATATGGGGTTGCTTTTGCTTACATGAGAAATCCCACTGACTTGGATGGGCTATTTCTGAGAGTAATTGCTAACCTGCAGGAACAGGTATTACACAAAGAAAAGGGTTTATGGAGGTATTTCCCTTCCTAAATATCAGGAACAGCTAACAGCCTGGCTTTTATCCTGTTGTGAAGGAGCTCAATCACAGGGATAATTCTGTCTTAGAGATCACATAGCAGGACTGCCTGTTAGAATGCAAAATTACGTAAAGGAAAAGCAGACCGAGCTGAAAGGTCTCCTTTCTGCTGTGGGTAGTCATTGCCTGTATTTCAAAGCCTTACTGTTAGGCAAAAGCTTCTCAAGAATATGCATTTCTTTTATCTTCTGTGAAAAGCTCTTTGTGTGTAACTGGAAGAAAAAAACCCCTACAAACCAAACCCAATGGAACAGAGCAACACCTTCTGGCACCTCCTGGCTTTGCTGAACTCCACAGATATCGGCACTTGATACTGGGATTGATGGGATTGATGAGCTCAGTTTGGCACATTCGAAAATGAGGATTGTACTCATTCCTAGGCTTGATTTTACTCAATTAAAAATGAGTCCTTAGTTTCTACTGGCCACACCTCTGAGAGGTTTCCCAATAGGCAAATCATTACATCCTGACACCTCTGTGCTCCTCAATCATTAAGTTGTGATAATCGCACGCTTCCAAGTTTTGGCTCTCCTGTACTTTATCTCTTTTAGTAGTTGTACCTGTTGTTGTGATACTTTCATGATACAACACCTGGGGTTTTGCATTTACACAGTGTTTCAGTCACTCAAAGCAAAGTTGACTGTGTTTGGAGCCTCTTCTCAGGTTGTCTCCAATTAAAGCTCAAAAGTAATGACATCAGCTAGTGTAGAGACCAACGTACCATAGACACATCTTCCCTGGATGGGAGAAAACTTGATTTGTTTTTACATTCATGACTGTTTTTTCCAGGATTTGCACGTGTTCATACAACCATAGAATCACTGGTTTGTGTTGAAGGGACCTTAATGCTCATCCAGCTCCAACCCCCTGCCACGGGCAGGGACACCTTCCACTAGAGCAGGTTGATCCAAGCCCCTGTGTCCAACCTGGCCTTGAACACTGCCAGGGATGGGGCAGCCACAGCTTCTCTGGGCACCCTGTGCCAGTGCCTCAGCACCCTCACAGAGAAGAGCTTCTGCCTCAGAGCTCATCTTGATCTCCCCTCTGGCAGGTCTTTAGCTCCTGCTGGTTGGGAATGGGAGAGGTAAATGAGCCCTGGCTGTGCTGCTGAATCAGTTTTGGATGTGTGTGCCAGGTGCTGCTATTAGTAAGCACTGCTATGGCAGAAGATACAGGTGAAGAAACAGAATTTGCTCATCGTACGTTTAAACAAGCACAACCAAACCCATCTACTTCATCGACATAGCTGTGTTTGTGTTAGCTAAGGACAATACCCAACATCTGATAATGGCACTGGTGCAACCAAAAGGGAAACATGGGTATGTCGCTGCTCCTAGGAAATGGTAAAAGTCTTTGCTGTGTTGTCAGCATGTTAAGGTTATTTATCATTAATGGTTGTGGGTTCTTCCCCCCTGCCCCTTGGATTAAGAGTGTTCAGTAAGTGGAATTCATAGTAATCCAGGGGTGCTTTCCAAAGAAAAAAGGTTACTTGGATACCTCAGTTATGCTGCTGGTCAGGAGATGGGATATCTCATCTATGGGAGAGCCAAGCTGGCTTTGTTTGCTGGTCGTTATCTCTGTGTTTCTGGCAGAGGCATTCCAGCAGTAACAGGCTCACAGGGTGCGTGGTGATGGGTGGCCATGTGGGCTGTGAGGAGCCAGCCTTCAGGGATGAACCTGATGGGCAATGCAAATCGAGCTGTTGTGCTATTATTCAGCTGCATCGGTAACCCAGAGGCAAAACCAAGCCCTGCTTCAGGCGATTATCCCCTTAACGATGCCCATCTCTTCACTGATCACCCCGAGAATTTTGACTGTGCTGTGATTTTTCATTCTTCCTCTTTAAACACAGGAAAATGCATTAGAACTGCAACTTTCACATGGTCAGAAACAGAACAACACATCCCAGGAGTGCTGCCTCCAGTATAGTTTTACTTTTAGTCATCTTCAGTTACAGAGAGAGAATGCCACAGCCGGTGACTCCACAACATTACAACATGCACTTAATCCTAATAAGAAGGGAGAGGCTGTGGCTAACAGGTTGTTTTTCATCTCATCTCATGTCTAAACAAGCTGATAACTAGTTCTGAATCACGAGTTTGGAAGAGAACTCGGTGCTTTTGCTAGGCCCAGCACTGTTTACAGAACAGCACTGTTTCCCCCTGGGGACACAGAGACCCACAGGTACTGAAGTCACCCAGAATCTAACCCAAAACTATTCTCCCTCATTTAACCTCAGATGTGTAACTCAGATCAGGGTTGTCAAAAAGGTTCATTTACTTTATGTACAGTTCAGGTGGGTTTTGGAGGAATATTGACTGGTTTCTCTGTGTGCCCTTGGTGAGTGTCGGGGCAGAACCAGCCTGAAGGGCTGTGTTTGGCACTGTGGTTTGGCTGCTTGGATCCAGGTTCACAGGCAGCCTGTGGAATCTTCTCTTGAGATTTTGTTTGTTTATTCTCCGCAACGCCTGTGTCCTGCCAGAACACTGCACTTGCACTTGCATTTTTTTCCAAAGATAGAGAGTTCTGGCATCCTTCCAGCTTCTAAAATGGAACTCACCTAAAGAACCTGCTGCACAGAGCGATAAAACACAATCTCATTTTGCCTTCCTATCTCTCAGGTGCTGTCCCACACGCTTCTCACTCCTGGGATACCTCTTAGTCCTGGCTGGATCGAGCCACGCTGGGCTTTACTCAGCACAAAAGTCCCACTAACTGAGGACAGAAAGTGTTTGCCGCAGTGTGGATCTGAAAGAGCCATAGAAATAGCAGTTAGAAATGGAGGAGAGCAATTAAGGAGCCAGTCAAGCAGTGTTCCCTTGTGCCTGTACGTGGAGCATGCTTTGTGTCCTCCTGTGTGTCCTGAGGGGATGCCTGGGGAAGGTAATTTTGGTGGGTGAAGCAGAGGTATGCTTCAGAAAAGGTCCTTAAGTCATTGCTTGTTAAATTGCCCTTCTGGCAATGGCTTTGCTTTTATGACCTGCCCCTTCTGTGCCTGGCTCTCTGTGAAAGGTGTGTTGAGAAGCTGAAATTCCCATACTGTTTAACCCCTTGGTGCCCTTTCCTTCCGGGCATCTCCTGAGCCTGGGCTCCAGCATGGAGCAGGTTAAGAAGGAATGAGAAGAAGGTATGCAAGGGTGGAGAAGGAGCCGTGAGCAGGGTCTGGGGGACTGAGGGTGGGTGAGGCAGGTGGACGTGGCTTTGTGGGGAGGAGCAGGGCTGCAGTGGGTCGGCTCTTCAGGTGCGTGGTGCTCAGGAGAGGGTCTGTGTGTGATGGGGAGTTGGCAGCTCTGTAGGTAGAAGACAAGGGTGTGGATAGGTGCTGGCAGGGGGGCAAGAACCACAGAATCCCAGGCTGGTTTGGGTTGAAGGGACCTTAAAGCTCACCCAGCTCCAACCCCTGCCACGGGCAGGGACACCTTCCACTAGAGCAGGTTGCTCCAAGCCCCTGTGTCCAACCTGGCCTTGAACACTGCCAGGGATGGGGCAGCCACAGCTTCTCTGGGCACCCTGTGCCAGCGCCTCAGCACCCTTGCAGGGAAGAGCTTCTGCCTAAGAGCTCATCTCAGTCTCCCCTCTGGCAGGTTAAAGCCATTCCCCTTGTCCTGTCCCTACAGGCCCTTGTCCAAAGCCCCTCTCCAGGTTTCCTGGAGCCCCTTTAGGCACTGGAGCTGCTTTAAGGTCTCCCCTTCAGGAGCCTTCTCTTCTCCAGGCTGACCCAGCCTGGCTCCAGAGCAGAGCTGCTCCAGCCCTCGCAGCAACTCTGTGCTCTCCTCTGGCCTCGCTCCAGCAGCTCCACGTCCCTCTTGTGCTGTTGTCCCAGAGCTGGATCAGGACTGCGGGAGGGGGGGTCTCCCCTTCACGCAGCAGAAGGGGAGAATCCCCTCCCTTGCCCTATGTTGGGGCTGAGGAGCCCAGTGCTCGCAGGGGAAGTGGTCCCGAGTTGAGGCGAGCAGAGCAGGGCTGTGCAGGGCAAGGGGGCGGTGAGGATGGGAAGTGGTCAGGGGTGTTCCCGAGGAAGTGGAGCGGGGTCAGCGGGGCGGGGAAGCGGCAACGGGGAGCCCCGAGGGCGGGACGCGGCTGCGGGGCAGCCCAGACCTGCGGTTTCCCGATGAGGGCGGGCGGGAGGAAAGGAACCGGCTCTTAAATAGGGCAGAGCTGCGGGCGGTGCGGGCAGAGCGGAGCAGCGCGGCTCCGGAGGCACGGCCATGGGGATGCTCAGCCTGCTGGGGTTCCTCTCCTGCGGGAAGAAGAAGGTGAGGAGGATGGGGATGGGGTAGGGTGCACGTAAGGGTGCATCTATTTGGGCATCTCCATACCCAACCTGCCCAGATGCACCTGTATGGTGCAAGCACCACTCAGTCAACAGGGTGCAGGTACCACGGAACACTGGGGAAGAGAGGTATGGTGATATGGAGTTGTGTGGGCAAAGGGAGATTCAAGCAGGTATGTGGATATGGGAGCACTGAGGGGCATGAGCACCAAGACGGGTTTTTAGAGTGGGCACACAAGTATGTGCTGGTGTGACTGTAGGAACAGGGTATTTCTTGGATGTACTGTCCCCAGGAGCTGAGAGTAAAGGGGACTACAGTAGGAGCAGGGCAAAACTGCCATAAAGGTTGTTTGGGCTCTCTGGTGGGACCCTTTCACCCAGGTCCATGCTGTCCTGCTTAGGGATGAGGTGAACAGGCAGCCCACCCAGCTCTGCCCAGCGATGCCAAGGTGCTGCTGTGGACAGAGGAATGAGGATATGACTATCCCGCTCGCCTATGGCGTGATCCTGAGCCTTCCCTCTCCTTCTCTTCCAAGACCTTCAGTTCATCCAATGAAGACGAAGCCCACATTGGTGACAGTGATGAGAACCTGGAGCGTGGCAACTGGTCAAAGAAAGCCGACTACCTGCTCTCCATGGTGGGCTACGCTGTGGGCCTGGGCAACGTCTGGAGGTTTCCCTATCTCACCTACCAGAACGGCGGAGGTACCTCTGTGGAATGACTGTGTTGGGTGGGCACACCTTGCTGTCCCCAAGAGAGAGCAGGGCCCTGGGGCTGGGCATGTCCTGTCAAAGCTGGATGTAAGCATCACCCTCAGAACTGGCATAGTACCTGCTGGTGGGGATGGGAAGAGGACTAAGAGACATCTCTGCTTTTGGGGTACCAGCTGAGGAGGGAAACGGTGGTTCTGAACAACCTGATTTAGTTGAAGATGTCCCTGCTCATTGCAGGGGGGCTGGACTAGATGAGCTTTAAAGGTCCCTTCCAACTATTCTATGATTTAGTTTTAATTATTTTAATTGCAAACTTCCACCTGCAAATTCCAGAATGCTTCTGATTTACTCATGACCAAATGCATCTTTTTGTCAATGTGCCAATATCCTCTACTTACCTAACTAGCTGTTGCCTCTCCCCCGTGCTTACCTCCCTGATATGTTTATAGAGAGCAACTGAATCCCCTCTGCACCTTTGTTTTGCCAGGCAAACAAGCTGAGCTGGAGTAATTATCCAAGCTCAATAATTACCTCATCAGATACTCGGGAAGTGTGAGGCACAGAGAGCCTCTACCTGCTTACACAATGAACTAGTGGCAAAGCCAAATGGAGGCACTGGCTTCCCTGGCTGCTCTTCCAGAGCTTTGTCTACTTGCCAAGCAACCACTGGTAATTAAAGAGAGTGTAAACACCAAGTAACTGCAGAGGACTTACTCATATGTACTTATTTTCTCTGCCTAACAGACGTTGGAAGTCAAATCCTGGACTATAAGTGCAGCACAGCATGTGTAACACCCAGAGGCATTCTTGGTGCAGAAGTTGCATTACTTACACTTTTGCTAAAGAAAACCATGAAAACAAAATAAGTTGTGACATTGGCCCTTGTACTTATCTGCTGGAGCAGAAAGATTTGCATTTAAAGCATATTTGTGCTGCTGCTCGTATCCTGCTCTGTGCCCCACAGTTGATAAAGGCGACTGTTACATCCTCACTTTGAAACATGAGGAGCAACCCAGTTAATCCTTTGGGACTATTTGCTGCCTTACATTCCAGCAGGTACTTGCAGTTCCCCCCAGAACTGCATCCTCGATTGCTTTAAGTTCAGTGAAGAGGACAGGTTTCTGCGGGGATATCAGGTTGTGTTTAGGGAACCTGTGCTCTCACTTGCCCTGTCTTCTGCTCGCACACAAAGACGTGCCAGTCCCTCTTGCAGAACAGGGCTCTCATTGATATCAGGTTAATGTACACTTTAAATTGGACGTGAACAAAAGCCACGCTGGGATCCTGTTTGACAGGAGTCAGCCAACCATAGAAAATAATCTTCATGCTTTGATGTCCAGTACCTCCTCAAACAAGGCAGTTGCAAATAACAGTGAAGTGCAGGAAGGGATGGTTCTGTTCATATTTAAACGAAAAGCTGGAAAATGAACTGGGAAGCCAGTGGGATCTGCAGCTGAGCAGTGTTCCAACCTTGTATGACAACAGTCTGGCTTTGATGGTTGGTGTGAAATCCTTTTGATTCTGTCAGAGAAGCCATCCCATGGAAATCACCGGTTCTCCTGGTAATCTTTGTCTCTTCATCACAGGTACTGTTTAATCTGGCAGAAAACACGAGTTAGAAACAAATCTGTCCATTCTGCAAACAGAAAACACTCACAGTGGGGTATTTGAAGCAAGGGAGAAGGGGGATATAAAATGTGGTGGAACTGAGGTAAATACTGAAAAATTCATTGTTTCCTCTGTGTGTGTTTGGTTTTTTTCCCCCCTCTCTCCCGTCAGGTGCTTTTCTCATCCCATACACCCTGATGTTGGCCTTAGCTGGTTTGCCCTTATTTTTCATGGAATGTTCCCTTGGGCAGTTTGCCAGCCTGGGGCCAGTTACCGTCTGGAGAATATTACCGTTGTTTCAAGGTTGGTATCGTTATGTTCCCTTTAGAAGTTTTTATTCTAGTAATAAACAGACAGGAATTAACGACTTCTTTACAAAGTGACTAATTATGAGAAGCCAGTTTCCTTGTAGAGGATATTCCCAGTGCCATGAAGTCAGTATTATGCTGGGGGTTGGACTAGGTGAGCTTTGAAGGTCCCTTCCAACCCGAACTATTGCATGCGTCTATGTTCCCAGGTAGATCTTCCAACCCTCACCATTCTGTCATCTTACTTATTCAGTTAATAAAGGGATGGGGATTAAAGATTTTCCCCCAAAGGATGTCAATTACAGGAGGTTTTATCAATGATTCTCCTGGTGTTATGCAGCATACCATCCAAACTGCATGTGCCCAGGCAGGAGGAAAGCACCCTGTTTGTTTGTGAGGGAAAACCTCAGTTAAACACCCAGCACCACATGCAACAGATTGAAAATCATTTTTAGAGGTTCTCTTTATTGCTGTTTCTTTATATATCATGTCCTGTGCAGCTTGCAAGGCAGTACCATGTTGGGTGGACTAATTCTGTATCTGGCTGCCAGCGCTGGCACAGGCACTTGGGTCTGATTGCTTTATGCAATGCTGAGCACATATTCACCCAACTCACTGCCTGGGAGGCACTTGCTGGTGTGTCAGAATAGGCTATGCTCTGGTTCATAAGCTGAGGTGCCTCTTGTGATAAGAGAAAGTTGCAGTCTGTAGTGGTAGTTTGCCTGTCTCTGAGGGTTGGAATTTCACAGGGAGATGTATGTGTTTGGAGACAACTCACCATGTGCTGTACTCACTCTTATCCATCCAGGCTCTGAACTGGGTGTAAAGGTCTGTGCAATTGGTCTTGTTTGACCTCTTTATCTATAAGAGGAATTAGTGTAGGAACAAGGGAGTTTTTCTGATGCAATAAGAATTTTTACTTTTCACCTTCCAGAGAAACCAAAGGGATTACAGCCTGTGGGGTGGCCTGAACGCTTATCCTTTTTGCCAGTCTCAGTTCTGAAGCACAAGCAACCTTTCATGAGAGCAGTGTATTTAACTTTAAGACAAAGTCTATAGACACTGGAAATCTTTTATGTGTCTGTGAAGATATAAACTTTAAATACAGTCTGTAAGATGGCTGAGACAGCTTGGCAGACTTTCCCAAACTCACAGAGCACAGTTCACTTTAACAAAGGAAGGAAACAGCATTATCAGCAAAGATTTACTCTTCTGTATTGCTTCTCATTTACTGGCAAAACCATTCATTACAGTGAGATCTTTAAAATGGCTTGGCCAGCCCTAGTGTAGTTCATTTTATTTTACTAAGCAATCCAAGCTTCTGACTGAACTGGGAGGGAACAAAATACTGAATTCCTCCTTTAGACTTGGACTTGGCAACTAGTCCAGTTTTATTGTGGTCCTGATTCAAACTCTGCATCAAAACCCTTTCCTGTTTGGTTGCTGTTTAAAAATTAGTTAAAAACCCAAACAAAACTGAGCTCAACTTCTTCCCAAACAGTCTTTTAGAAGTCAAGTGAAGGCCGCTCTTCTCTTTTCCTGATATTTCCAACCCAGGTCTGGGGTGGTGAAGACATTGTGTGCTTCTCTTTCCTAGGAGTGGGCATCACGATGGTCATCATCTCCACCTTTGTGGCAATCTACTACAACGTTATCATTGCTTATGCACTCTACTATTTATTTGCCTCACTTCAAAAAGTGCTGCCATGGTCAGACTGCTTCTCCTGGTCAGATGAGTTCTGCAGCAAAACACGATCAGGTACCGTACTTAATATTACTTATTATCATCTATTAATATTACTGATAGAGCTTAATATTACTGTCTTGGATACTTGTACTCTGTACTGTTTTCTTGGAGAAATTACAGGAGCAAGACAGCTCCCCATGGCTTGAAAAGTCCTTCTGGAGTTTTGTCTCTGAACACATGGGAGTGATGCTCATCTGCTTCCCTGCCACTAGTTCTGGGTTCTTCAGGAATCTACAGGGAGCTGGGCTGAAAAAACACTTTGTTAGATCTTTTTCTCTCATTGTAAATCTGAGGTTTCTTCTAGTACATACAGCGCCTGGAAATACTGCATTCCCATTTCATTAGGCTTCATGGCAAAGCACATACCTTACTTACATGAAACTAGAGTACCAGCATTGTTTCATTGCCCCTCACCTCCCCTATGGCTATGGTAATCCTAAGCGCCAGTGAGGCACTGGTTTCACACTTTATTAACTCTTAAGAGCATATCTCCTTGCTATTGTTCTTGATGTTTGGCCGCAGATCTATGGACAAACACTAGTTATCTCACCATTTTCCATATTAGAACCAGTTTAAGGCAAAGGTGAAGCAGGTGAGATAATTAGTAGCTGCAAATGTGTTGCCAAATGTTTATGTAATTGTAACTCTCTTTAGCCATATATCTGAACATCTCTTCTAAGATTCATAGGCTTCATAAAATGAACTTGAGATGCTTGATTTAACGAAAAGTCGACGCTAGCTAAAAATTTGTGAGTGCTGTACCTGTGGATTTATAATAGTTGTCACTGTGTCAGTGATCCCTTGTGCTTGCTTCCTTTCAGTAAGTGACTGCAACGCAACCTTTAATGGAGAAATCATTCATGCAAACTACTCATTCATCACAAGCAACAATCTCACCTGTATAAATGGCACCATGAACTACAAACAAGTGCAATTTCCCAGTGAGCAATATTGGAAGTAAGTAAATATTTTAAAGAAGCGCTAAAAATACAACTTAAACTGAAAACTTCATTGATGAGTCTGGGCCCTTAAAAGGAAATAATTAGCAGCAAATGAACCTGTAGCAAACTGAAAAATACTCCAGCTTAAAGAAGTGCTCCTCTCTAGAGTCCTGGGAGAGACTGCATAGCATCTTATGGATGGCATATACTTCTTTATTTAGGAGTTACTCTGCAAAATGTATTCACTTTATTCTGAATCTGGGCCTGCTGTGAAATTGCCATCTCTTTAGCCACATGGTTTCAATTTGCCTCATATTCCCTGGGTTACTGCAAACTGATTCTTCTTATAGGCTCTTCTCTTGCCATCAGAATTTCCTGGTTAACATTAGAGAGCTGAGGCAGGCCTAATGGGAGATGTATGGAGAGCTGAGGGCTGGTAGAAATATGTGGGGATTATATATACACCTATACTAGATATTACTCTTGTTATCCTTCAGAATAAATTCTCTGAAGAGGAAATATATTGTTGAACAGCTGAGAAGAAGTGATCTTAATGCTAACCAGCAGCCCCCATCTTCCTTCCAAGTATCATCTAATTTGGATTTCACTTATGTTTCAATGCCAACCGTGCAGTTCTAACTGCATGCAGCTGCAGGGTCTTGTAATACCTATAGAAACCAGCTCACTTTCCTTCAGGCAGTAGCTGAAGAGGAGCAAGTGCTGCTGTCACCCTCTCCTCATGGCAACGTTTTGTGCTTTCAGTAAAGTGGCTCTTCGGCGCTCAAGTGGGTTGGACGAGACCGGTAACATCGTGTGGTACCTGGCTCTCTGCCTCCTCCTGGCTTGGATAATTGTTGGAGCTGCGTTGTTTAAGGGAATAAAATCTTCTGGAAAGGTAAGTTAGGAAGAACAAGTAGCAGGTTTTTGGGCTGATCATATTCTCACAGACTGGTTTGGGTTGGAAGGGATCTTAAAGCTCATCCAGCTCCAACCCCTGCCACGGGCAGGGATACCTTCCACTAGAGCAGGTTGCTCCAAGCCCCTGTGTCCAACCTGGCCTTGAACGCTGCCAGGGATGGGGCAGCCACAGCTTCTCTGGGCACCCTGTGCCAGCGCCTCAGCACCCTCACGGGGAAGAGCTTCTGCCTAAGATCTAATCTCCCCTCTTAGTTTAAAGCCATTACCCCTTGTCCAGTCACTACATTCCTTTGTCCAAAGCCCCTCTCTAGGTTTCTTGTAGGCACCCTTTAGGTACCAAAATCCTGCCTTTCAATGTTCACTTGGACTCGGGGATGGTCAGCACAAGGCAGGACTCAGTCCAAACCCACTCTCCTTTGCTGGACTCTTCTTTCTGTGCCTTGGCTTCATAACTGTTACATAAAATACAAGTAAGGTGCTGATTACACAGCAATTACTTAATCCGTGGGTCCCAGCTCCACCAGAGCTGCCATGCATGTGGGGATCTTGCTGTCGTGCAGGTGGTTCCAGCTAGGTTTTGGCAGTCCCTGATGGACCTGTGCCCGTGACAGCACATGTGCGCACACCCTGGGAACACCCGGCAATTAATTGCACCTCCAGACTGGTTCAGATGCAGGTCACATCCTGCGAGCATGTGTGCAGGTTCCTGCCAGGTTGGGAAATGTTGTTTGGACTTGAGAACTCGAGCTGCTTTTAGGAACCAGGTCCATAGGTGCTGGTGTTCAGACTCTGGCTCTGCTGAGCTTCCATTTCCACATGCTGGAGCACAACTGGCTGGAGTTTCCCTTGGGCTAGGTCAGCTCCTCTCCAGACTTCAGGCAGGCTGAATTTCATTCTTTCCTGCCTGAGGCCCCTTTCCTGGTGCAGTTTCTTCCTCCCCACACTGCTTTCTTACCTCCATGCTGCTTCATTCTGTACTTCTTCATTCTGTTGCCTTTGTTCTTTCACCCTCTCTGCACTGTTTGTTCTTCTTGTTGTTGCTGGTTTTGGTTTCCTTTATATTCCTTCTGTCATTGTGCCTTTCCATGGTTCCTCGCTGCCTGTCTTCCTTTCCTCACTCTGATGTCTCCTCCTATTCTGTTTTCTCTTTGGAGCTGTCAGCCCTCCAGGGTGGAGCAGCTCTGCTTTCCCATCCACAGTTCTGCTGCATGGCTCCTCTTTAAACTCACATTCTTTGGGTTCCTGGCAATTGGCTCTTCCTGTTGTCACTTCTCTTCTGGCACGAAGGTAAACCTCTTTGAGGAGCAAGCTAAGACTGAGAAGAATCTAGCTGGGCAGGAACAAGGCAAGATGAGAAGCAGAGAGAATTGACTATTCCAGGGAAATATGAAGGAGGTCTTCAGAAATGGCAGACTCACTGTATGATGGTGTAATGCTACGGCTTGGTGTAAACAGCAGCACTGGGTCAGTTACCTGGCTGTGTAACACTGAAACTGAGAAATAAGAGAACTGTTAAGCATTGCTTGCAGGAGATAACTCCACCCTGGCCACTCAATCTGAACCAGCTTTCAGTTAGCATTTGCTAGAAGCCTGGCAAGAGGGCTCTGGGGTAGTTGAGTCCAGGCCAGTAAATCATGTCAGAAAACACATCTGTGAAACTGATCAAGTGCTATCTGAAAAGTGGGTATGTGGCTTGAGCCTTGTGCTTCCTGCTGGAATGCAGCTCCAGAACCAGCTAATCCAGATGCTTTAGTGGCTGGCATGTGTTCACTTCCCTGGTCACTTGGTTTTGAGTTGTACCAGCAGACCTTAGCCTAAAACCTGGCCATTCTTCCTGCACAGAGGTCTGTGTGTCCCCTCACATCTAATGTGTGTCCCTGCAGGTTGTGTACTTTACTGCACTCTTCCCATACGTCATCCTGCTCATCTTGCTGGTGCGAGGGGCCACCCTGGAAGGTGCTCTGGATGGCATCGAATACTACATTGGGAGGCAGTCCAACATCACCAAGCTGATGGAGGCAGAGGTGAGAGGTAGTGACAGCACTGGAAGCATGACACGCTTCTGTGGTTCTGTGGTTTGTCACTTCCAGAGCAACTTCTTTTCTTTTTTTTTTTTTTTTTTTTAATCCAGTCAGGTTCCTCTCCATGCGCTGCTCTGCAGTTTGCGTCTGCAGCGGCTTCTGTGGTTTCAGCAACCCCTCCATCAGGGGCTGGGGGAGTTTAGACTCATAAAATCAAAGAATCATGGAGTGGTTTAGGTTGGAAGGGAGCTTAAAGCTCATCCAGTCCCAACCCCCTGCCACGGGCAGGGACACCTTCCACTAGAGCAGGTTGCTCCAAGCCCCTGTGTCCAACCTGGCCTTGAACACTGCCAGGGATGGGGCAGCCACAGCTTCTCTGGGCACCCTGTGCCAGCGCCTCAGCACCCTCACAGGGAAGAGCTTCTGCCTCAGAGCTCATTTCAATCTCCCCTCTGGCAGGTTAAAGCCATTCCCCCTTGCCCTGTCCCTACAGGCCCTTGCCCAAAGCCCCTCTCCAGGTTTCCTGGAGCCCCTTTAGGCACTGGAGCTGCTCTAAGGTCTCCCCTTCAGGAGCCTTCTCTTCTCCAGGCTGCCCCAGCCCAGCTCTCTCAGCCTGGCTCCAGAGCAGAGCTGCTCCAGCCCTCGCAGCAGCTCCGGGGCCTCCTCTGGCCTCGCTCCAACAGCTCCACGTCCCTCTTGTGCTGTTGCCCCAGAGCTGGATCAGGACTGCGGGGGGGGGGTCTCCCCAGAGCGCAGCAGAGGGAGAGAATCACAGAACAGCTTTATTGGAAGTCCAAACCTCTGCGGTAGCTACTCTCAATCTAAAAAGCTAGCCACCTTCTGCCCTCTCCCTGCCATGCCAGACAGTGACCACAGCCATGGTATTGCCTCTGAGCAGCTCTCAGGGGTCATGCTGGAGTTTCATCTCTAATAGAGGCAGAAGCGGTTTGTGTGGGTCATAGTGTGAGGAGCACAAGTGGGAGAACACATGGAAGTTTCCACTTCTGCAATCAGCTCCTGGTTTTCCTTATTTGTTGGCACTGTGACAAGATTCTTATCTTGATAACCCACATATGTGAATGTATTGAATCTCTTCTCTGAAGGATGTGACCTTCAGAGATACTAGAAATTTATTGTTTGTGCTCAGGACTGCAAGGTCAGCAGCATGCTATATCCCACCTCCTCTAAAATTCATATGAAATAGAATTAGATATTCAGGCTAAATGCAAGAAAAAACAACCCAAAACCGAACAGAACCCTGGAGCTTCAACAGAGACAGACTTAAAAGTTTATGATATGTACTGTAAGTAGTACAGTAATTCCCATGTTCTTATTTCTGGCAGGTTTGGAAAGACGCAGCCACCCAGATATTCTACTCCCTGTCCGTGGCATGGGGCGGGCTTGTTGCTTTGTCTTCATACAATAAGTTCCACAACAACTGCTATTCGGATGCTATTTTAGTTTGTGTGACCAACTGTGCCACCAGTGTATTTGCTGGGTTTGCGATATTCTCCATCCTGGGACACATGGCGTTCGTGTCTGAGAGACCCGTCTCGGAGGTTGTGGACTCAGGTAGGCTGATCATCATGCTGTTGGCGTGGGGACTTGCTCTGGCCGAGGCACGACAATAACCCCCTTCCTTCCACTGCTTTCCAGGATTTGATCTGGCATTTGTAGCCTACCCAGAGGCTCTCTCCCAACTACCAATTTCTCCGCTGTGGTCCTTCTTGTTTTTCTTCATGCTCCTGCTCTTGGGCCTTGACTCTCAGTTTGCCACCGTAGGTGAGTGGGGTTTTAAGTGATCCACAGCTTTTCAAATGACTGTTACCTTTCTTAGCTGTGCTGCTCAAAACCCATGCTTCTTCCCTTGCAGAAACACTTACAACCGCCATACAAGATATATATCCCCAAGTGATGAAAAAGTTCAGACTCCTTATAACCGTGGGTGTGTGCATATTGCTCTTCTTCCTCGGTCTGATCTGTGTTACTCAGGTAAGACATTACATTCTTTTCTGGCAGTGGGTTTAGTTATGCTGCAAGTGACGAACTCAAGTCAAAATATCCTTTCCAACTGTTTCTGTTTGCATGAATTGATCTGAGAGATCTTGAATTCTGCCAGAGTGCCTGGACATGCCAATAAGAAATTCCCAGAAGGAAGCTTGAAGAACCTAAGGTTTTCTGTGGTTATTGAACTGAGATGTGCTTTTAAATGGAAGGCCTGTACAGAGCCTGTGAACCATCAACCTGATTTATTCCTCCTCACTTCAGATTATTTATGTCATCTCGAGTATGTGCATACAGTGTGTCTGCAGCACTGTGGGTACTGCCAATAGATGCTGATGGGATCTTTTTGTTCAGAACTGACTACCAAACAGGACAGGATTTGAGAAATGGCCTATTCATGTAATAAAACCCCCTTATTAGCTTGCAAGGATCTGTAGGTTCTATGGTTACTTCTCCCGCATGTGTATGCATGCGTACATAAAAGGAATTTGAAGTATATTGTGTAAAATTTCTTGAGGCAGTTACTTTTAAGGATATAAAGGTTCATTGCAATTACTCTACCTAGAAATGCAGATTTATGTATGTAATTAGGCTGAGAATGTGAAGAAGGTAATTGTGGTCAACAGACAGTTGTGTGGTCAAGCAAAGCATGGAAGTTATGAAACATGATGGCAGAGAAGCTTTCAAAGGACTTGGTACACAAGGGTGTGAAATGGCTTGTTTCCTGCTCTGTGATCCTGCTATTGCATGCTGGTGTGTAAAGCTGCATATACATATATCTTGTTCTGAGAATACAGATCTGCAGTATTTTGCCACATGTGCTTTTCAGCTTTACAAAGATCTATTTAATCAAAAACCCCCAAACTATTATGTGATTCTATGAAAATAACATTCCCAAATGTGTGCTTAACCTGGAGAACTGGGAATTACACTCGGACTGGTGATTAGTTAACCCGGCTTGAACAGCGCAACTTATTTTATCTTCATAAAGACATTACTACTCAAATATTTACTTCCTTATTGTTTGTTCTACAGGCAGGGATTTACTGGGTGAACCTAATAGATCACTTCTGTGCTGGGTGGGGAATCCTTGTTGCAGCTGTCCTGGAGATGATAGGCATTGTCTACATTTATGGTAAGTTATTTGCACTGAAAATCCATGATTTGACTATGCAATCTGGGTCACAGTGCACATAAAACATTAACTACCACAATAAAGCATTTATAATTTAACTGGATTTATAATTTAACAGTTACCACAGAGCTGGAGAAACTGTCCTTGATCATTGCCTTTCTTTTATCACTTTGGAGTCACCACACCTGCTTTACAGTGCACTCTACCCTTGTCTTCCAACAGGAGGAAACAGGTTCATTGAAGACATTGAAATGATGATTGGAAAGAAGAGCTGTTTATTTTGGATGTGGTGGAGAATGTGCTGGTTTTTTGTTACTCCTGTGCTGTTAACGGTGAGTGAAGATGGCTGGATGCGTTAATGTGACACAACTTGGTCATTTGGTGTTGGAGAGGTTTCCACATGAAGATTCAAGGCTGAATGCCCAGGCCCTGTGTATGAAGGTGCGGCACGGCTGTGCCACTGAAGCAAACTGGCTGCTATTTATGCTTTCTGATACATTCCCCTCCTCTTTGGGTCCTCTCCAGGAGAGGCTGGACCTTCAGGTCAGTTGCTAGTGAGCTGGGTCTACACTGCTGAGGAGTAACACAGAGCGAGCACCAGGTTGTCCATTTTAGCAGCTGGGTTATCTTAATCTCAGACTGAGGAATGCTTGGAAAACCTGGATTTTTTTTTCCCCTTTTGAGGTAAATCCCATTTTCAGGACAGATCCCTGGCTTGGGTTTGCACTGTGGATGTCCAGCTCTCCCCCTGTCTAACTGAGACTTCTTATGTCCCATCACCTTAGTTTTTCATTACTCCTAATTGTGAGTGTAGGTGGTTGGATTATGTTAGTGTGAGAGAACTTATTAACATCCCAAATCCAGGAGCAGTGACAAGTCAGTCTGTCCAGCACATAACCTTTAATCTGTCCAGATTACAGTTTAGAAAATGCTGCTTAAAAATATCTTGTTCCTGCACCAGTATTTGCCAATGTTTAATCTTGGATTCTATCCCATATTCCTGTAAAACAGTGGAACATGGGAACATAGAAAGCATACAGAGACAGGTACTGGGTTTATCCAGTAATATAGATATTCTACAACATAAGATTTCAACAGAACACAGAGACCAAGTTCTGTTTAAATATAGATGTGCGTGAAGTGTTAGGGTGCATGTCACTGTCGTCTTTCAGTCCATCCTTCAGTCTTACTTGGCCATGGCTGAACAACAAACCTGCACAACCATTCTGGTTGTGCAGAATTCCCAAGAGGGAATTGGTAGTTGTTAATTTCTAACAGCTTGGAAATAGGTTGCAAGTTCAAGGTCTGCTGTAAATCTGCTTTTCTTTCTTTGTCTTTTTGCCTTTTGTTTTAATAGGCAATTTTGGTCTGGTCTTTGGTCATGTTTTCACCTCCCACTTACGGCTCCGTGGTCTATCCAGCCTGGGGAACTGCTGTTGGCTGGTGCATGATCATTTTCTGTGTCATCTGGATTCCCATCGTCGCTATTGTAAAAGTAGTTAAAGCTAAAGGAAACTTTTGTCAGGTAAGGGCACAAAAAAGCTGTCATAGCCTCGTGTCTTGCTTCCCTTGGCATTACCAGGAATGCCTGTGCTTTCTTCAGCAACACATCCCCAGTACCTTGAGGTGTTCATGAGTTGGATTTTTATAGCAAAACACACCTCTGGTAGTTGCATCAGAGGCAAATTTACCCCCGTGTTCTTATATGAAGATAATGTCTAGTTCTCTGGGAATGCACCCAAACATTCAAGAGTCATTTTCATGGTTTCTGTTGTTATTCAGCTGCTTTAAGTTCTCTGAAGAATTTCTATCACTTTCTATCCCCATATCATTTCCTGGAATTTTGCATCCCATTCCTCTCAGAAACAAGCAAGTGCAAGAACTGAGGTATGCTCTTCTTGCCAGCCATTGCCAAAGAGTCCTGTTGGTCACAGGTTTCCCTGCTTGTTTGACTTCAGTGTCCACAATCCACTGAACCCAAAGACCTCTGCTGTCTCCTGGGGACAGGCTGAGAGAGCTGGGCTGGGTCAGCCTGGAAAAGAGAAGGCTCCTGAAGGGGAGACCTTAGAGCAGCTCCAGTGCCTAAAGGGGCTCCAGGAAACCTGGAGAGGGGCTTTGGACAAGGGCCTGTAGGGACAGGACAAGGGGAATGGCTTTAACCTGCCAGAGGGGAGACTGAGATGAGCTCTGAGGCAGAAGCTCTTCCCCGTGAGGGTGCTGAGGCGCTGGCACAGGGTGCCCAGAGAAGCTGTGGCTGCCCCATCCCTGGCAGTGTTCAAGGCCAGGTTGGACACAGGGGCTTGGAGCAACCTGCTCTAGTGGAAGGTGTCTCTGCCCGTGGCAGGGGTTGGAACTGGATGAGCTGTAAGGCCCCTTCCAATGCAAACCAGTCTGGGATTCTATGATTTGAATTATTTTAAAAAGCCTTAGTGATGTGTTTGCCATGTGTTGGTAGCTAAAGGGTGTATCTAGAGTTACAGCTTTACTGAACTTTAACAATAGCCTGGTAAGAGATTAAATGCCTCTTGTTTTTTCTTTCCAGCGCATTGTAAGCTGCTGCAGGCCTGCTGCAAACTGGGGTCCCTACCTGGAATGTCACCGAGGAGAAAGATACAGCCATATTGTAGATCCCAAAAAAGAAAAGGAACATGAGATTCCTACTCTGTCTAGCTTCGTATACACCCAACAATGAGATGGCCATTTGGATGACAACTGTTTAACATAAGTGTGGGGGTCTTTTTCTTTAGTTATTAGAATATGACAATGCAAAATCACAACAACAACAAGAAGCAAATCAACCCCCTCCCCTTCAAAGCCCAGCCCCCAGATGGAAGCGAGCCATGTTATTTGTTTTCAGTGCTGTATGTTTGGGGAAGAAGAGGTAAAATTAGACACTGAGATGTCCCCAGATATTCAGGCTGAGAGAGCAGGAGGATGCATTGCAGTCTTCCCATGATGAGGGACTGGGCATGTTTCACCCCATCCAACCAGTATCCAGCTGGACTGCAGATACAGGTGTGGAAGAGAACAAAGACACATCCTGGTGCTGCACAGCTACAGGGAATTTGAACCAGGAGGTGCTGTGCTTGCATGCCCCGATGTGCCATGGGCAGTCACTGCCTTCTGCTGTGCTTTGCCATCCCTGGTGCTGTGCAGTCAGCAGGAGGCGGATGGCTGGGCTGCTGCTGGCACTGCAGCTCAGGGAACAGGAACCATTCTTCTCCTTAAGCCTTGCTCAGTGCTGGGAGGCTGCTCAGGATTTGATGTTGATTAGAGTATGTGTGTGTGGATTTTGTCTGTGCGACTAAATATTGACTGGCAAAATAAGGAAGCAAGGCCTTAACCTGGTGAAAAGCAGGTTTCTTTCTGGTTTTTCTCCCCTTGGGGTCCCCAAAGAGCCACTTTCTGTGTCATGCCCCATGCTCAGCATTCGTCTGTCTGTAATTCAAAGACGCCGTGTTGCTGTATTCCATCATTACTCTGCAGAATGCAATAGTGACCACTGAATTCTGGTGCATCTGCTCTCCTCCACCCACCAAGGCGTTACCTATCGGTTTGTTCTCTGCGTCTTTCACCCAGACTTGGGTTTTCCTTTCCGAAGAAGACCTAAAGTGTGGTTCAAACAGTGTTATCAGTGTTGTGGTAGAGCTGAAAGAAGCAGAATTTATCCCAGGTGAAGGTTACAACTGCCTTGAAGTGCTGTTTCTTCAAAATTGGCTGAAATCATGATTACTGAAAAGTTAGGAAGTCTGTCATGCATTTGGGAACACAGACTTATGCTCCTACGTAGGCAGGAGGGGGCCAGGTTAAGAGAACCTGACTTCACCTGTAGTACAAGTGAATTCCTGATTAAAAAAAAAAAAGACCTGTGGATTGAATTAATACATTTTATGTGCTGTGGATCATCTCTCTTGCTGTGACAATGGTTCCTTGGGAACAATGCAGCAGGGTTTCTAGCTGTCACTTCCTCTCAGGGCTTCATCAACTGTTTCTGGACATGAAGGAGCGTGGATAGTGGCTTGTTGCCCAAGCTGCATATCTTGGTCTATGTTTTATACTGGTGTTTTTGTGTCAAATCAACACTTCATGCCAAATAAAATGTGATTTTCTGGTTTTAATGGTTTTGGAGGTGGAAAGTGAGATTTTGTATGGAGTTTTAGGGGGCAGCTGATGAGAAGCAAAGTACCACCAACTCTTCTATGATCCTAAGCCTTTGGGAGATTGAACTGGAAGGATTCAACCTCCACGAAGCCTTTTCTTGTACAAGTTAGGACCTAGTGCAATAGCTCTGTAATTGTGTGGGAAATCATAAAAAGGTGTGTGGAATCAGGGTTAAGAGGAGCCCTTTCCTGCATTCCAGCTGCTTTAGGGCCATGGTCCACCATGAACCAGCAGAAAACAGTGCTGTCACTGGCCCTGAGATGTGGAGAGGCTGGGAGCAGGAGGGAGGCTGAGCTGCAAAGCTGGGTGCTCATCACCCTGTGTACCATCCATCTGAGCTGCTGCAGCAGACAGCAGCTCGTACCTGGGAAGGGACAGGCTCTGGAAAGGAGAGAGAAGTTAGTCAAGTAACAAGGGAGAGTGCTCCAAGGGGTGGTGCCAAACCAGCTTCAGAAACAACCTGGGAAAATTTGGGAAGAAGAGATGCTGAAGGCTAATACCAGCCATCCACTACCCTGTGGGAAGCTACTGCGACTGCACATAGGGCTCCTTTGAGGCTGCTTCTGCTCTAGACTTGACTTAAAGGCTTCTAGGAGCTGTTTTCAGGATGTTGCACTATCAAAGCCTCTCAGAAGAGCAGCAGAAGACAGTTTTTCAAGGGCTGGGGATACAGTTTTGGTGCTTTCTCATTTCTCCAAGGTAAGAAAATCCCCCCAGTTCCAAAGGCAAGGCTCTCCTGGGATCCCTCTCTGCATGTGAATGTCTGGCATCCTGGTACATCGCTCTTGTTGCTCTCTTTGGGTGAGTTGATCTACTTCTTATGTTGCTGACTGCTGGCATCTGCGGAGGAGCCTCAAAGAGTTATTTAGGAGTTGGCATTCATATTCCTCACCTGTCATAGCCCTTGCCCAGCAGCAACGGTTGCTCTGTAGTCCCTAAAGGTTACCTGAAGAAGTGATGCCCCTCAGGACTGCTCTGGAGGCAGCCTGGACCCAGCAGACCTGGGCATATTCCTCACGCACTCAGTCTGGTGCCCAACATCCTGGTGTTTGCTGGGTTGAAACAACCCAAAAAGCTTGAGATTATTGAAAAGTGATGAAGCAGGTTTCTTTCTATTTCTCGTTTTTCCCCTTGGGGTCCCCAAAGAGCCACTTTCTGTGTCATGCCCCATGCTCCCAGTGCTTCACCACTGTTTTGGACACGAAGGAGTGTGGATAGTGGCAAGCAGTGCAGCATTCCTGGCAAGGGAGGATGATCTGTGCTGCGCAGGTGGGAAAAGCACCCGGCATTTGGGGTTTTCACTTGGAGGAAAAAGAGCAAATGGTTCTGCTTTAGATCCCACTACACAGGAGCGAAAGGGAAACTCTTAGAAAGTGAAAAGTCGAAGTGCAGAAGAAGTGCATTCACTTTGAATTGGCTCAAAATGCAAGTTTTCAGTCCGGAAAGAGAACAGAGACATGCAGTTCCAAAGAGCCACACCTATCACAGGGAAAGGTTTCAGAAGAGGTATTTCAGCTGATGTTTGTATATGTATGTAAAGCCACACATAAAAGCCGTACCTAAAGCTAAAGTCAGGGGGCCAAGCTTATGAAAGCAATGTAACCCGCCAAAGTTATTTCTATTGCAGAGAATGTTCATAAGCGTGAAGTCAACTGTGGGAAAGGTATTTAAGTTCATTTCCACCCCATCCCTGTTTGCCCCAGGCAGTTCTCCAGCAGGGCTGCGTGGCAGTGTCTAACCAGCAGAGAGCAGCCTGTGCCCATGTCTTCTGCTCACACCCATGAAGTGGGGGCCTGCGAGGGGTGGGCATGAACCTCGGCTCGTCCCGGAGTCCTGCAGTGATGGTCTGGGGCTCTGGACACGCCGTTACAAAGCTGAGTCCTTTGGCACTTGCTCCTGCGTGGCTGGTGGCTCTTCAAGTGTCTGAGCTTTGCATTAGACTGGATGGATTGAAAGGTCTTTTTTACCCAGTGCCAGATGTGCGAAAAGGACACAGAATCACAGACTGGTTTGGGTGGGAAGGGACCTTCAAAGCTCATCCAGTTCCAACCCCCTGCAATGAGCAGGAACATCTTCAACTAGAGCAGATTGCCCAGAGCCACATCTAGCCTGGCTTTGAATGTCTGCAGGGATGGGGCATCCACCACCTCTCTGGACAACCTGTGCCAGGATTTTATCACCCTCACTGTACAAAGTTTCTTCCTCACGTCCAGCCTCAATCTCCCTTTTTTAGTTTAAACCCACCACCCCTCGTCCTGCTGCAATAGGCCCTGCTGAAAAGTCTCTCCCCATCTTTCTTAAAGGCTCCTTTTAAGTAGTGAAAGGCTGCAATAAAAGGCTGGAGTCTTCTCTTCTCCAGGCTGAACTGCTTCATGGCTTCGAGCTGAGCATTCCAGTAGCCATAGGGCTGCCCTGTTAATGCCACCCTGGTTTCTGCAGGAGTTGACCATGGATTACCTTAGCAAACCAGTTGTCCCAGTAAGTGGAACTTTTCAGCCCCTCATCGCAATTCTGTGACGCTTGGAGCACCCCCAGTGCTCAGTCTCCAGAGTTCAGCTGAGCCTCACCCTGTTCTCATTCACTCTCCATGCCTGAGGATGAGATGCCACTTCTGGCGCAGGAGGCTTTGAGAACACCAGGAGAGCGGGTCTGTAGTGTGTGCACTGCTCCTACACTCTTCCCTGGGTGTCTGCGCCAGGCTGGTGTCAGGGACAAGATGCTGACCTGTACTTTTGGTTTGATCTCATACCCCTCTACTGGAGAGCAAACCTTGAACTGTCTGGTTCACATTTGCAAACTTTAACTCCTTTACAAGAAAATACAGACTGTTGCCAAGAGAAACCTATTGAATTTTCTCTCTTGTTCATGCCCTGCCAGGCACAAACAGCTTCATGTTCAACAGAGCCTGAACGCAGCTTCATTCGGACATCTCCCTCTAGTGCATGATGTCCTGAGTTCCAGACTTTCATTATTTCCCCTCAAGCAACCAGAAAAGAACTTCTTCTGGTGCAGAGTTTTTACTATGATTGTGTTATGGGTAGCCTGAGTTCCACAAGGCGAACTAAGCAACAAGCACCACTGCCACCAGCTTCCTACCCCAGGAAGGATTGTCATTCCCCACTACTATTAATAAGAATAAGGTAAAGGAAGATAATTCACTTTAAAAGGGTCTCTGGCTAGTGGGGCACTGCAGGTATGGAAGGAGGTCGGTGCAGTTGCGTTAATGGTGCATAGTACAGCTTCAAAGCTTATACTGTTATGAAATATGAATGCATGTTCAACTTCTCCTTTATGTCACATCCCTGAGAGCCACTGATGATGCTTGAAATATGCCTTGTGTGTGTGCTGGATTTTCACCAGTGTGGACGAAGGAGCAAACCAGCCCTGTTCTCTGTGGCTTTCTGTAGCAGGCGCGGCTGCAGGCATCCGGGTCCCCAGGTCACTGCTCGGTGCACTGGTGTGCACATCACCGTGGGACCAGGGGTTCCTCTGCTCTTGCTAAGCCCAAGTGCTGCCTCTCAGTATTCCCACTCTCCTGGCATTGGGAATTACGTTTTCCTTTAGTCAGTTTTAGTTTTTTAAAGAATTCATAAGCCATTTTCTTCTTTTAGGCCAAGATATTATCTTCAATACAAGATATTTCTACATCCAAATTCCATTGCAGCCACAGGGTCACGCTGACTCTAGTTACCAACGCCAGCATTGCTTAATGGCTCCAGTGCAAACAGAGACCCAGGCACAGGCTTCAGAGTTGGTTGCAACAATAGAGTCACCTTTTCATTCTGGATGTGATGAATGGTTTAGGCGTGGTAGGCAGGAAAATGAAACCTGTCACTGGAAGACAGATGAGGGCAGCATTTCCCTGCAATGTCAGGACATGATTGTTCCTCCTCTCTGAATAGGTTTTCATCTTATGTTGGCTGTTAGTGTCTAAACTCCTTCCAGAGGAGCCTTGCCAAATGTTCTTGGTCTTCATATGAAGTCTGGGGCCCACGTTGCTTGTGAGGTATGCGGAAAGTATAGAAAAACAGAGGTAGTCTTTGCAACTCTGAGAACTCATTTATGTGACAGAGGCTTGCTTCCCTTTTCTAATGGGTTCTTTGGCATCACTTGGGGTTTTGTGGGGTTTTTTGTTTCATTGGTTTATTGGGGTTTTTTTAATTATTGTGTACAGTGAATGGTGTATTTGCTGTTTCCCTGGTTTTTAAAGGGAGGAATGGCTCATAGTTGCCAAAGGGGAACTGCGTGGATGAAACGAAGGTGCCACAGAAATGGGCAAAGGTCCTTCTGTGTTCTTCTGTGTTGATGCTGTTGCCTCTTTCTCTGTTGACGCCTTCCTTGTGTCATGACCAGGCTGAGGATGAATTCTTTAAAAAATTCTTTAAAAAACTGCCAGGACAGTCTGGGAGCCTCCAGTGCAGTGCAGTTGGTCCTGGGAGTCTTTCCCTAAAGAGCCAGCTCTGGCCCTTGCACATATTGGATTTGATGATCTTAAAGGTCTTCTCCAACCTAGTTGAGTCTATGATTCTATATCACCAGTGTATGCAGACCCCCTGTTATCCTTGGGATGCTCAGTGTTCTATTCAGCCCCCTTGGCCAGATGGGAGCCACGGCATTCCCACAGCCAGGGTTACTCTGTAAGACCAAGCCAGCAGTGGGTAAACCCCTTTTCTCATCTCGTTGCAGTGCAATGGATGAGTTCATATTGTACCTGTTGGATTTCTAGCAGGAAGTTGTATTCGCTGGTCCTGCTTAGTATGCTGCAGCACCGAGCTGCACTCTGCCGCTCATCCGGAGCGCTAGGATTCATTAGCTTGCATTAATCAGTTCTTGCCAGGGAAGTAGTGAATGATGAGGCCTGGTTCAGGTAATGAAATGATCGCCCTTTCACATCTGATTACATTGATGCTTATTATTTCCTTGATGTGTAATTTTGCTTCCCTGGAAACTTGTTTTGTAAACAGTAATGACTGTGCAGTTATGGCCCAAAGCTGAACGAGCCCAGCGGCACTGCAGGAGGCTGGTGAGCTCTCTGTGGTACCACATGTGCTTCATTAGCTAATGTATGGATGGAGACAGCCCCTGCCCCTTTGCTGGAAGTTACAAAGAACACCACCATGAAAGGTGCAGCCCTTGGCATCCATTATGAGCAGCTTAGCCCATTCAGGTATTAATGCTGTGATTCAGCCAAGCGAACTGCCCTTCTCCTCTGGCATTGAGTTTCTCAGAGAGATATCTACCATGATTCCTCTTCATTTGTAGTTTGTTGGCCAAGAAAAAGACCTATTCCTCTCATTTCTTCCCTTATTCCTTTTCTTCTTCAGTAACTTTCCTGAGTAACCAGAGCAGTGCAGGCTATTCCAGGTGTCTTACATGAGAATACTGAAACTTCTCTCTACTGGAATGACTTTGCTTGTATCTCTTAGAATTTCATCTGCTTTTTCCATGGTAGCATGCATTTGGTAGCCTGGAGTCACCCTGAGTTAAGGAAATGTAGCCAGAAATGAGCTTTTGGGACCCTTGCCACCCAAATCAGTCCGTGATTCTATGATCGTCAAGACAGGAGGCACCTGGCTCTGTTACGGACTCTCATGGTGTGCATTGCTGGGACAAACTGTCCCCATAGTAGTGCCTCTCCCTGTGTTGCCCAGGGTACATATGCTCCTGTATTGACTACATACATATGCAGACATTCACTAAAGGGGGAAATCTGACCACACAGTGCATGGACTGCAAACAGTCCCAGGAGGCTTATTGGCCTGATTGATGGTACATGACTTCTCCCCAGGAGCTGAGCAAAACGTAAGTCATCCTTATATGAAAACAAGTGTGGGGAAAAGACATTTCTGCAAAGAATCATTCAGTCTTTTCAAATTAGGTTTCTTTTTTTACCTAAACTATTGACTAATGGACTGAAAAATTCCTAAATGTGCCTGTTTTTGCAGACAATGCCATTTTTCTCAGGAAAGAAAATCATTAAGTGACAAGTGAACGAGTCTGTCCCTGGTAGTGTGTTTCTCGGGCTCAGCTGGGGAAACAGATGTGGAAAAGGTTTAAATTAAATGGTCCTCCAAACTCTGAGTCAGAATGTAAATTGTCAGGATTCTGATGGGTTTGTTTGCCTTTCGGGGCTTTTCACATTTTTGCTCTACGCTCCAATTGTGCGTTACTGCAGAAGTCAGTGGCCTGGTGCCAAGCTTATCAATGCATTCATGTCCTCAGCTGTGTTACATCCCAACACCCTGAACACCTTGGAGGAGTTCCCATGGGTCCTGGGAGCTTTGTTGCTTGTATGTGGCTGCTCCCCTGTGGTGCAGCTGGACTTGGGCAGCAACCCCATGCTTCAGCCCATTGGTAGGCATGTGACAGGTCACCCTGTGTTAGGAGGGGAGATGCCATTTCATTGCCTCTCTAGGATCATCCCAAACCCTGGGAAAGGTCCTATGGGGCTTTACCAGAGCAATGACTAGCTTTTGTTTCGCTGCCATGAGCTTTGTCCTTCTGACACAGCTGTTCTAAACCCTGTCCTTTGTACCCAGGGCACGTCAGACCTGTCCCTTTTTAGTCTTTGCTTGCAGAGATTAGCAGCTCTAGGTGCAGCTCAAGCTCCACTGAATTTGGCTCCTATTAAGACAATTCATAACTGCCTTCCCAACAAATATTCTATTGCATCTTAGCTAAAAACCTGGAGTCAAAGGAATGAAGCAAGTGTGTCTTATGGGTCCTCTTGGCTACAGCAGTGTCGCAGCGTCCCTTGTTTGTAGGCATTTCCATTACCATCAGGAGAGGCAGGAGTGGGTTTTGCAATCTTATGAAAATCAGCCAGGAGATGTAAAGCGATGTGCAGGAACCTGGGGTTCTGGAGCAATAAAGTCTTTCATTCCTGTGGCTGCTGAGAGCAGAAAAAGAAGAGCTGATGATAACGAGAACTAAGGTACTGGGAAAGACAGTATAAAGCCAGTCAGAAAACAAAGAGCAATGGATTTTATACTGTGGCCTTTTGGTTCCAGTTCTGCAAAGGGTTTTATGTACATTCAGGGAGGGGGGATGGCTGGCTGCTAGTCCTGGTGGCAGAGTCAGCTGCAGGAGTGGAGTCCGAGGTGGCAGAAGGGGTGTGAAGATGCTGCAGAGGTGGGATGAGGCCCTGTGAGATTTTGTGTTTAGTTTCCCATTCTCAGCATTGGCACCAGTGTGCAGTGTTACAGCTACGTACTGCTCTCACACAGCAAACAGAGATGTCAGGAGTCTGCACCATCACCCCCACAGCCGCAGGGACCATCCTCGGCTCTCTCAGAGCTACACTGCTCCTTTGTAACTCCAAAACCTTCAGATGTGTGCTCCCCCCTTGCAGCGAGGGTCAGAGGAAGCCTGGGGACGCCTGTACTGCCCATAGCCAGTGTGTGAGTTGTTCTCTGTGCTGTCCAGGGCTTGCTGAGGAGCTGGGCTCCTGCTCTCCTCCTGGCAGGAGGCTGTGGGAAGAGGGTAAGATGGTGCTTTCAGCCTTGCTTTCTGCATCTCTGAACAAGTTGTTACTGCTCTACAGTAAACTCCCTGTCTATGAGCTTAACGGTTATGAAATCACGGATGCATTCTGCTGATGAGCTGCTGGTGGGTATCAAACGATGGCCAGTGGGAGGGGGGAATGGATGCAGCTCATGTTTTGTAATGTGGGCCAGGGGGGATGTGCATGTACTGGGCTAGGCAGAAAACACCTCTAAAGGGGGACCAAGGCCATCAGCTTGCACACAAGGCTACCTTGGTGCAAGAGTATTCTGCATCTCTCTGCTGTTCAGGAAGGGATTCAAGATGCTCTGGGCCAGAGATCCACGGTGTTCAAGGGAAGGCTTGATCTCCTAATGCAATGATGTATACAGCTTTTTATTAGCTTTCATGAGCTGCGGTAAAACTCACCCTGGCATTAAGCATTCATGGTGCCAGAGAAGCATCTAAAATTCAGGAACAAGTTACTGCCTCTGTGGTTTCAGGAGGACTTCTGTGTCTTTGCACTTCTAAATGCTGGCATAATAAATCCTGAAGTGCCTTTTTCTTCATGGCAGATGTGAATAATACAGCTGTTAGTTGGTGTGTCTTCTATAGGAAACAATTGGCAACCCCTAGGTGGATAAGCACTGGAGGCCTGAAAACCCCTTTAAATCCATAATCAGACACAACATAAAGACAGTCATTTTTGCAATAAGCATTTTGGAGAGTGCCTGTTAGAATGCAAATGCCAGACCCCTGTGGGGTTGGGTGGCTTCAAGAGCAATGTGAGATGGCAGCAGCTTGTCCCATCCACTGCTCCCCAGCCTCTCCTGCCCACCCTGCCCACTATTTATTTCCTCTATGGGTTCTTACTCTGGAAATGGATCTACTTTGCTTTACCAAATGGCAAGGGAATTAAGCTAAACACGTTATGTTATGTCCGGATGCATCGTGGAGCTTTCCTGAAAGAGGAAAAACCGTGTTTGTCATTGCTGTGAGTTTCTTCTTTCCTCAGTATCAACAACTTTGTGTTCTCAGAAAATAGAAAACATCTCTATAAATGGTAGTTTTTCCTTGGCGCCAGGAGCCCGGTAGCTGGAGCTGCATCTGTCTCACATCCTTCATCCTCTCAGCCCTTAAAGAATACCCTTGCCAACATCCCGAGCCCTGTTCCCTTGCAGTTCTCCCTCTTGCTCTTAGACACACTTTGGTTCTCTGCAATATTGCATTTGGCAGTATAACTAAATAGTTTTGAATATTTTCCTTTCAGCAACTGCTTCTTCCCTTTCAAATGGAACTTTTTTCCCAGGTTTTAAATCAGCTTTAGAGCCTTGTATGTGTAAGGAGAGGCTCCAAATGAAGCAAGTATTTTGCATTTCCATTGCTTGACCCATCGGGTACAATTTTGTGCAAAATGCATGACAATCGTCACAGGGATAAAATAGCATTGGATTTGGTTCATCCTCAGGTTAGAGCAGCTGATGTTATGGAAAACACGCAGCACTATCCAGACTTTGTGGAGCTTGAATTCAAAAAGAGGTTAAATACCTTATAGGCACTGCTGCATTTCAGCGACAATTTTACTGACTACTGCGACATGACCTGAGGGTTTTGATATAGTTTCTTAGTTTTGAACCTGAAATATATCTGAAATATATTTCTCTGCTGGGAAAGCTTGCAGTCTGGGTGAAGGATGAACTTCCCATGTGTATTGAAAGCCAAACATCGCCTTTAGTTTCCTTCCACCAAACCACATTTATTATGAGGTTGGGGAAACGCTCCCGCTCTTCCAGAAAGCCTGTTTAACACCTGATTTGCTGAGAGAGCTGGGCTGGTTCAGCCTGGAGAAGAGAAGGCTCCTGAAGGGGAGACCTTAGAGCAGCTCCAGTGCCTAAAGGGGCTCCAGAAAACCTGGAGAGGGGCTTTGGACAAGGGTCTGTAGGGACAGGACAAGGGGAATGGCTTTAACCTGCCAGAGGGGAGGTTGAGATGAGCTCTGAGGCAGAAGCTCTTCCCTGTGAGGGTGCTGAGGCGCTGGCACAGACTTTTCCCAGAGAAGCTGTGGCTGCCCCATCCCTGGCAGTGTTCAAGGCCAGGTTGGACACAGGGGCTTGGAGCAACCTGCTCTAGTGGAAGGTGTCCCTGCCCGTGGCAGGGGTTGGAACTGGATGAGCTTTAAGGTCCCTCCAACCCAAACCAGGCTGGGGTTCTATGATTCTACGAACTCTCACAGAATAGCTGGTTGTGATAATCAGGAGAAAACACTGTAGATGCCCACGGCTGTGCCGAGGGGCTGAGGCAGAGCTGAGCCCATCTCTGCCCGCTCGCTCCGGAGGCGAGGCTGAGCGCTCGGTCACCGCCGCTGAGAGAGGAGCCTCGTCACTGTGACGCAGGCGAAGGCTGTTGGCAGCCGGGCTGGAAGCGCCGGCTGCTCCTTCCTGACAGGAAGGGGAAGTTGGACAGCCATAACTCCTGGCAGCGGCCTCCTGCGCGGTGGCCGGCCCCGCTGCGTGCTCCCGGGCCGGAGGGCAGGCGCTGGGACACAGGGGGGATGCTGGGGGTGCTGGGGGGGGTGCTGGGGCGCAGCCGCGAGCTGTGGCGGGGCGCCCGGCCCGTCCTGCAGCCCGCCAGAGCCAGCGGCGACAGAGCCAAGGGCGCTCAGGACGCGGCCGTGCAGCCGGCTGATCCAGGTGGGTGGGACGGGTTCGGCCGCTGTTTCACGCTGCAGCATGGGGGGAGAAAGGGTATTCCCAGGAAAGGGTGAGTAAATCACCCTGGTGCTCCCCTGGGGCTGGCACTGCCGTGCGGTGTGCGCTGCGGTCACAAACGCTCCCGAGCCGTGAAGTAAACAGGTAGCTCTGACCAGCGCAGTGCACAGGGATGGTTTGTGTGTTAAATAGCCCACTGTCTACGGCAGCAAATACAAACGATACTTACATCTTTCTTATTACTATATTGTTCTTATCTATAACACGGAGCTGCTGCAAGGGCTGGAGCAGCTCTGCTCTGGAGCCAGGCTGAGAGAGCTGGGCTGGGGCAGCCTGGAGAAGAGAAGGCTCCTGAAGGGGAGACCTTAGAGCAGCTCCAGTGCCTAAAGGGGCTCCAGGAAACCTGGAGAGGGGCTTTGGACAAGGGCCTGCAGGGACGGAACAAGGGGAATGGCTTTAACCTGCCAGAGGGGAGATTGAGATGAGCTCTGAGGCAGAAGCTCTTCCCTGTGAGGGTGCTGAGGCGCTGGCACAGACTTTTCCCAGAGAAGCTGTGGCTGCCCCATCCCTGGCAGTGTTCAGGGCCGCTGCTGGCTGCAGGCCCAGTTCAGCCACTTGCTGATGTTCCAGACGTAGCGCTCTTGGTCTCGCTGGCACTGTCTGTAAGAGATACACAAGAAGCAGGAAATTAAATTTACCCGGGGTCTGGGCACCAGGATTTACACCTGGGAGTTCTCAGCCCCTCACAAGTCCTGGTACGCATGAGCAGGCCTGGGGCTAAGGACCTTAATGTAGTTGCATGATCTCAGCACTGGCAGGAAGAGATGCTCCCTCTGCTCTGCACTGTAGCAGCAGTGATTTCCTTTCAGCTCAGCACCAACAACAGCCAGGGAGCGCAGGACACAGGCTGGGGCCAGCTTTATGTCCATCCCTCCCTGCATGCCCTGATCGCCCGTGGGGCATTTCTAAACACCAGTCCCGCATTTGCAAGCGTGGGGCTCTGTAACCAGGCATCCTGGCTGCACCTACCTGGGTGTGTGAGCAGTCTGAGGTCCCTTGCGATAGCCACTGTACAGGGGTGCAATGCAATAGCCAGGATTTGAGCTAGCCATTGCTTACCCTGTTTTTGCAGGGTCGACCTACCACTGCCCTTGTCGTGGCCTGTCATTGGACTTATTTCCACCAAGAGGAGCCAGAGTCCCTTTCTCGTTCTGCTCAGGGTGACAGCCTGCTAATGGCATCACTGTGGTAGTCTGGTGGGGTGTAATGTATCATCATTAGAGTACAGTAATGCGGTACCCAGCTTGCATGAGAATGACTTCCAGCCTCCCACCAGGCTGTATTTTAACAGACCTCATCCCTCCATCAGTGCTTGCAGAAGGAGATGCTGTCGAGGAGTTGTTAATGCTGCTGGCAGTTTGCTTAACTCACTAGTTGGGCCATTTAAAAGCAAGATGCTTGCAGGGTGAGAATAATGCTGTGGGCTTGGGTGGCTTCAGCCCCACATCCTTTTCCCCTTCATCAGGAAGGTTAGAAGAGATTTTTAGTTTAAAACCTGCTTAAACTGGAAGAAACAACAACAAAAAGGCAAAATAAGCTGCAAATATAACAAAGCCTCTCACCCCAGCTGCTGGCTCCTTCTGACATGAGAAAGCACATTTGGCTCTCACAGAAAAGTGCCATTCTGAACTTGCACTCCTTTTCCTGCTGAACGACAGCTTTTTTCTCCTCCCTTTAAGCTCAGCTCATTGTTTTCTTTTATAAAATGTCCTGCAGGTTACAAGACGTTCCAACATGACAGAACACCTACAAACTTTGATAAAAAGGTGTTAGTGTGGGCAGGACGCTTTAAGAGGGAGGAGGACATCCCCAAGCACATATCGTAAGTAGCCCTCCCTGAATGATGCTTTTGGATGTGAACATACAGATTGAGCTTCCAGGCTGCATTACCCAGAGTGGTGCTCATGTGGTGGGCTTCGTGCTCCTCCGTGCTGATGGGCCCTGCTGCTGGTGAATCTGAATTTTTGGGGAGTGTGAACTTTTTGTCATGACCTGTGAAGTAAACTGTTTCAGATACCATCCATTTCAGACTAAGCTGAAGTGTCTTTTGCAAGACGAGTGGCTTTGTATCTTATATGCAATTTGTTGAGCAGGATTTGTTATTCCTGTTGTTCCTGATGACCGTTGGGAGTAGCAATACCCTGCCTGTGTGGGAGGGTGACTAAATCTTTCCCCTAGAAGCTAATTTTTTGAGTCCTCCTCTAAGAACTTGCAGAAAGAGGAGGCTGAAACACATTGTACATTAATAAGCAGTTGCTGGAAGACTTGAGGATTCATTACTCAGCTCCCCATGGTCTCATTTCACACATGCTGCTGAGGGTGGAAACTCTGCTCTGTCCTCCACAGGTCTGAGCTCCTTGAGGCAGCAAGGAGCAATGTCAGGATAAAGGTTTGCTACATCATGATTGCACTGTCCGTGCTGGGCTGTTTGGCCGTGATCATCACAGGCAAAGAAGTGAGTATTGTTTCCTGGTGAACCAACCCACTTAATGTATGGTCTGTGTATGCTTGCTTTGTAAATAAGTACCTGGCAAGCACAACTGGTTAGTGTGCTGATTAATGTGTGCCTTCTGACCCACTTTGCCATGAACCTGTGCAGAACAGGGCTCTCTATCATGGTATCTCAGCAAGAGGCTGGAGAAAGGTTGTGGAGTAGCTCAGACAGTGTCAGTGGTGACTGGTCTTGCCCTGCATCTGGGGACCATGAGGCTCTCTTGCTCCTGCCTGCCTAGCCTGTGCCACTACAGCCACCAAGACCTGTGGCATTCAATTCTTCCCATCCCACTGGTGGGCAAGGAGGGTCTCCAGCCCGATTTGCATGCCTCAGTGTACCTGTAAACAGTTATCCATGTGATTTTCCTGATAATCAGAGCTGCAAATGGTGAAAAATTGGTAAAACAAGGAAACACACTAATTTCTGTCACTGCAACGTATCAAAAGGGTCAGTGGGGTGTCAAAGACAGTGGTGCAAATGTGGTGGGGAATGTGTGTGTGCATTGATTTTCACCATTTCCTTTCAAGGCTGCTAAAAAGGATCAAACGCTGCTGAGGATGAACATAGAAAAGAAAGCCAAATGGAGGGCTGAGGCGGAGAAAGAGCAGGAGGCAGCTGTTGGGAAGCCACAATGATCACGAACAGATGTATTTTGGCAGCAGAAGATAAGTGGTTTGCACACGTGGTGTATGTACCTGTCTTCATTTAACCCTTTTGAGCTTTTTCACTGAAACTCTTTCAGGGCAACGACTTCACTGCTCAAAAACTGCTCCGTAGGAAGTGGGAAGCTCCAAGAGCTGCTTTCTGTGGCCTCTGGTCGTAGGCGCCAAGTTCAGCCAAAGCACAGACATCTCTTCTAAAGTGGGAAGTGTGGGAAGGACGAATGCAGGACTCCTCAGCACAGGGTCAGCTTTCTGTGGTACCACTGATGCTCAGCAAGGCCTTGGTGCTGTCACCTCACAGCCAGGAGGGATGCAGCCCTACATCGGAGAGCATCCCATTCCCTGGAGTGCCTCTAGGGCAGACAGCCTTGGCCAAAAGAGACTGAGGGCATGGGGAAGAAGAGTCTGGAATATGTTTTGCAACCACCAAGAGGTCCACCATCCCTGCCTCTGAGCCTGCTGCCATTGCTATCCCCTCTCCCTCCCCAGCCCTTTGTGGGATCCCATGGCTGAGGAGGGGCAGCCCAGGGAACCCGCGCCTGGTACATGAGCCTGGCCTGGAGGCACCTCTTGTCCTTTGAACCTCACTGGTTTTGCTTTTTCATCTTCTGCTTCCAGTTGTTGCCGTGAAAGTTGTCTAGCACTTGCTTAGTTGCGATTTTAGTTAGGAGTAATTGTTAATACATGGTTTGCTAAAACTGGTTCTTTTTAATCTTTGTAGTTCATTAATTCATAATAAAACAGCTGTCCAATTACATCTGAAACAAAGGCATCTCTTCACAGCTTCTTTTAAAGTGTCACCAAACTCTCTGGGATGATGTTTAACAGATGGGAGATGCTAATGAAATATTGAAAGTTACATTTTCATTAAGTGACTAAAATTCAAGATAGGCTTTAGTGCATGCTTCTGGGTGCTGACAGTCTGAGCCTCCCTGTAATCCCTCAAGACCTGTAAGACAGGCTGGTGGAGCTGGGTGCTGCATGGGACACAGGGTGACAGAACCCAGCCACCTCACCCCAGCTGCCATAGGAGATGGCCAATGCTGTATCCACCTCAGCCTGTCTGCAGCATCCTGAGCATCTCACCAGGGCTTGGCCTTTGCGAGGTTTATTACTCAGAGAAATTGCACTTGTGCAGCAGGGGAGTCTGGAAGCTCCTGCTCAGGTCTCAGGTTTATTGTGTCAAAAATTACGTCCACTTATTGCTGGTGTGTCACGATGTGAACAGGCTGCTGCCAAGGACAGGATGGGGCATCAACGGGTGGTCAGCAGCTCTTGGGCTCTGGGTCTCCAGCTCCTGTGATCGCTGGGCAGCTTTGTCCCCTCCTGTGCTTCTCAGGAGCACTTTTCTCCACGTTGCATACCCATTTAGGATGAGGAGCTTGTGTGAGGGGGAACATTACCTCTGTCACAGCTCAGTGTTTGCAGTCCTTGTTTCCAGCTCACAGCCCCATGCTGTACAATTCACCAAAAGTCTTGTCTGCTCCCTGTAGTATTCCTCAAGAAGCACAACTCAGGGAAGTGAAAATAATGGTCTATGACAAGTACAGAGCGAACAAGTCTCTGCTGAGAAGGCGCTTCTGCCTGCACAGGTAATGTGGGCTTTTTCATTTTACATGACCTGGTTTTCTTGGTTAGTGCAATAAACCTCAAGAACTACCTCAAAGTTAGTGTTCGTTTGGGGATAAAGTGAACCAGCTCTGGTCAGTTTCTTAGATTTATATATAGTTTTTTTATTCTAAAAGGGCCTGAGCAACCTGCTCTAGTGGAAGGTGTCCCTGCCCGCGGCAGGAGGTTGGAACTGGATGAGCTTTAAGCTCCCTTCCAACACAAACCAGTCTGTCACTCTATGATTCTATGGCTTTCATGTGCCCTTTTTAAGAAGGCACATATAACACTTGAAGGAATCCATTTCACAAATCCACATCCATGTTCTGAGCTTCCCTGACTTCAGCAGGAAAGGAGATGGCCATTACCATATATAAAGAACAAGCAAATTAACTGTGACTTGTTCCACTCTCTTCTGTGCCCTTCCCTCTGCCTGGGAAAAGAAGAAAAGCCTGCTTCAGGTGTGAGCTATTATCCGTCCCTCTCTAACAGCCTGGGGCTCTGTTAGCTAGAGCAAAAAGCTGCTGCATTACACGTCGTCATTAAGGAAAAGTCAATTCCTCCTCCCTGAGCCACTGGTGATGGGCCACTTCTGAGTGGTCAGATGACCCAGTGGTTTTGAGCTCTCACAAAAAGCTCCAACTGTTATGGAGGGAATAATCCTTTACCAGTCCTGGCTGCATCATTATTCATTTTAGTGTCATAATATTCCCCAGAAAATCAATCAGACTAATCACTGGCTTGCACTTGGGCAGTGGCAGGTGGCTGCTGGTATAACACAGCCTTGGTTGGAGCTGTACCCTGTCCTACTGGAGGTGCCAGCATAGGACAATGCACTGCTGATGCCTCTCCAGCACTGGGACTTACCACTGCTTGTTAAAATCAGTTTCCATCTGTGTTTGCAAAGTCCTTTAACCCTTCTCTTTAAAAGCTTCTAATTATCACAGCTTCCTGAGTGTGTAATTGCTAATCCTCACCACCGTATGTTGTGTTGTTTGCTTTCATTTCCCCTCCCATCTATATCACTTCAGTGTCACACCTGACCCCCAGGTCATTTAAAAAGGGGGCTGGGGGTTGCTATTGGGTAGGAGTGATTCTTCCCTTTTTAACAGCATGCTCTATATTTCCCCAGTTTGCTCCTGAGTGTAATGAGAGGGGCTGGCTCCTTTCTGAGGTGGGGAATGGCACTGGAGAGTGTGCTGCTTTGCTGTGATGCTTGGGGAAACCAAGGGTGAGTCCTTTCAACTCACATCTCCTCATTTACTGCTCTGTACCAGGAGGAAAGAATGTTTCTTTCCCTGCAGGATTTTTGCCATTTTAATGAACTTGTATGTGCTGGCGGCTGGTGCCATAGAGATTTGCATTATAATAACAGTTATTGGGGAAGATTTTCCCTGGTAGCTGGAGTAGATCTAATTCTGTTTCCATTAAAATCAGTGCTGCAGTTCCTCCTGGCTGTGGATTAAGGTTATCATCCACTACTTCTTGAAGTTGCAGGGATTTTCAGCCACTTGGCTGCCCCAACGAGCCAGGCTGCTGTGGGGCAGAGCTGAGTGTACTGAGCTTTCTTCTGCCAATGTGGTAAGATCAAGCTCCTGCGGAAGGCTCTGCATTGTGAGCATCCCAGTGCCTCCAAGGACATGTGTGACATTGGAAAGCCTGAGCTCAGGAGATCCTAGTTCCTTCCTTACCCATTTTACCTCTGGTTGTGACCTGCTCAGGGGATTTCTCGAGATTGATTTCTTTCCATCTATTGACTACGTGCAGCACTTCTGAGATACATCGAGGCTGATGTGATCCTGCACTTGCAAAGGACTTTTCCCCTGGATGCAGGTGAAATCTTGCCAAAAGAAAGATCTCTTTTTAAAGACTGCCCTGTTCTTTCAGTGTTTAATCTCCCTCCAAGCTGGGAAACTGCAGCTTGTTTTGAGGCTGAAAGTACCCAGTTTCAGCTCCCAGGCATTGGATGTTGTCTTCAATCTGGGGTACAAAATATCCCATCTCAGCTCTTTCCTGTGTGTAACTAGTCACCCCTCAGCTCTTGCTGGCAGTTGAATTCCTGCGATGTTTAAAAACTTGTAGTTTCTAACCATTGCTTGGTGGGTATCACTGGCTTACTGGCCAGTTAAGTGATTGACACTATCATGAATTCATTCCTGTATCAAGTGATTTACCACATTAGTAGCCTCTCTGTAAGAAATCCAAATTGATTTTTTTGTTTGCTTTAGCACAGAATCAATAACCTGCTACCTTTGCAGAAGGAAAGGATGTAAAAGCTTTCCAGACTTCACTGACTACCCTGGAAAACTCAACAGCACGGTGGTTAAGCATGAGAAACTCGCTTTCCTCTGCCTGTACCCTGTGGGAGCAGCATGGCCAGCCAGCCACAAATCTGCTTCTGCTCCTGGGACTGCCAAGGGACAGTTCAATGGGACTTCAAGGTTGAAGGTCTCCTCTGGGTGAGGTGCAGTAATGGTTTGGATCTCCAAAGGGACCTGCTCCCTCTTTCCACAAAGATCTTTCCAGCTTGGAGCAGCCTTGTGCTTTCTCATTTGCTGAGGAGCATCATGGAGAATAAGCGCTAGTGGCTGCTGGCCCGCAGGTACCTGGGGTCCTTGTGCCCATCATCATTTCAGAGGGGGCTTAAGCACCACTCTCCTACTTGGGTTTGGACAAAGTCATTCGAGCCTAGCAGCAAAGCAAAGCCAGTGTTCAGTAATATGGATTAATTAATGGATTGTCATTAATGCAGTGAGGTAGCATTAAAGCAATTTTCCATGGTTAAATAGTCTGACAATCATTAACACTGTATGATTTATTGTAGAACCTCTGTGACAGTGATATGAGCAGGCAGCTCTTGAAGGGCTCTGAGGGGACCTGACTATTTAGTTTCTTTGCACTGTGAAGGATCCCAACACAAACCCCAACACTAAATTAGTTTAGCTGTCTCCACACCTCATCTCTGCATGAGGCAGCTTTTCACATGGATACCTAAAGCTGGGATCTGACTCTTCCCTCACTATGTTTCTCAGCAAAGGGACCCAAACCTTGAGCTATTTGGGCAGGGGCTGCTCTTTGCTGGGTCTGTGAAGGCTCCTATGGGGAGGTGGTCAGTCTGGGACAGGATTTCATAGGTAAGAGTTGAGCTTACTTACGGCTTACATATGCTCTGCAGCATGAGCAGAGTTATTGGGAGCTCCTGGTGAGATTAGACCAGAGAATTGAGGGATTTCCATGCTGGTCTGTAATATATTTCTCCCAGATGATGTATGGTCCTGAGACTTTTTCCTAAATGAAATGGAAACCAAAATAGCCCAATGAATTAGTCATGTGCCAATCACAGGCACTGCCAATGGTTCATGTTTGTTTCTGCAGAAGGCATGAATGCAAGCCCTGCTCATGTGATGTGCTCTGCATGGTGCCGCCACCACACACTGCTGGCTCCCCTGTAGCTGTTTTAACATAAGCATTGTCCTGAAACAGATTTTAGCGGCAGGGCTATAATCTTTACCAAGGACATCCATTAGGGCTGTTAAGGTGTCATTAGAGCAATGCTTCTCCAGGGGGGATGGAACAATCTCCAGAATGGTTTCAGACTGCACTAAGGGGCTGGAGCAAACCTTGAAAGACAGTTAAATATCACAGCATTTCGGTGCTCTAAGTCCCATGAGAGGGCAATTTTACTTGACAAACAAACCTTAATGCAAAGCAAAAATACAACCATTGCATGTTGCTGTCTCCCACTTGTTTCGTTTTCCTTCTCCTGGGAGCCTTTGTGCAGGCAGCCCAGCGGATGCTGAGCTCGGGCAGGGGGATGCTGTGGGGCTGCCAAGGGCTGCCCAGTGGAACTGAAGGGACCAGCAAGGAGCTGCCTGTGCAGCTGCGGTACCCAAAGTGCCCCTTCCCTGCTCATGCTTAGTGTTTGAGGGCTTTTTAATCTACTTGCCTCGCATTGCCTTCGCTGAATGCACCGGGGAGGGATTTCGAGCTGGTTTCAGATGAAGTCCAGGTTCTGTGGACGTCCATGGGTGCCAGTGGGATGTGTGAGTGTCTGGGAGGACATGTGAGTCCTGCCAAGATGGGCTCTGGGAGCTACGGAGGACACTGCACAGGGTGAGCAGCAAAACCAGCTACTGCTGTAGGGTGACTACCTTAGGGGTGGTCGTCCTGGGGAAGAACTGCGACAGAGTTCAACAGAGCAGCTTGAGCCTGAATATTTTATTTGCTTCAAGTAGCCAGAGAGAAATAATAATGATTAAAAGAAGAAATCCTGGCAGAAGTGTGCCTGTGCAGGAGCCCGAGTCACCGGTCTCCACATCCCCTTCCTGCGCACTGAGCTATGCACCAGCCTTGAAAATTAGCTGCAATATCCCGCGGGTTTTTTTTTCTTTACACATATATTTACATAAAAGAAAGTAAAATCTCTGCAGCCTACCTTTATCTCCAAAGTAGGCTTCCCTTGAGACACAGTGCAAGAGTCTGGCTGTCTCGTCTGAAGGAGGAGTGATGCAAATTGTGCTTTCAGCCCTGTGGAAAGAAGCTGAAAGTTTTGCACAGGGAAGAGGCAGCCAAGAATCTGCTTTTACTGCTGCTGGGGGACTTATCCCTGCCTTCAGCAGCTCCTAAAGCACAGAACAAAGCAGCTAGTGCTATGTCATCCCTTTCAGAGGTGGGGAAATCTGCACCCTTGGGAGCAGGGCTGCCCTGGGAGAGGGCAAGAGGAAGTGTGGGCTGCCACAGGCATCACCTCTTTATGGGCTTGTTTTGCTTTTAGAGCTGAGCACTTAGGATGACGGAGGTTTAAGGGCTGAGGTATGGGGTGCTGGGAGGGAGTCCCCATCACCCAGGGACCTGGAGATGCGGATGAGCTCTGCCTAAGACCCCACTGTGGTGGCCGGCCCCCGGCAGTGTATCAGAAAGGGTGTCACTATTGAGTGGTGATGTGTAATACAGAAAAGAGCCTGATTGTGACACGAGAGAAGGGAGGGCTTTGCCCCCCTCTTCGTCGGCTCCCTCCTCCCTGTAACAATGTCTTCATCAACAAGGAAAAGTGATTTGAGTCGCTTTTACCCCTCAGCCAGGAATCATGACCTGGAAATGAAGGCAGGCTCCCATCTGCGCTTCCCAACGTTCTCGTGGGGGGCTTGGCTGGGGTCTGGATGCTCTCACGCAGCAGTTGGTGCAAGCTCGGCACTTCCCAGCTAATGTGCTCCCTTGCTGCTCTGTATGTGGGCATACTTCTACAAACAGCACTAAAACCAGACACTTAACGAATAAAACAAGCATAGGAGCTCTGACATCCAGGGATCAGAGCTGAGACAGAGGCTCTTTTGGAAGCTAATGCTCTGCGTAGGCTGAACAGTTGTGGTTTCTGACTATAGCTATTATCCTCCATTCTCCCACCCGCTGTCTCGCTGCCCTCACCACGCTGTGGCTGTGTCAACGCCGTCTTTCAGCCCTTGATGAGGGTCCCCATCTCCACAGCACTGATCCCCCTGGATGCTGTGTGGTTGGGGCAACGTGGCTGCTCACCAGCTCGCAGTGTTTGATGGGCATCGCTGTTACTCGCTCAGGCTGTGCATGAGGTGAGCTCTGTTTGCAGCCTGGCAAACCCAGCTCCCACAGGGAAGGGACTGGCACTCTGTGTGCTGCTCATCAGGATGCTGCTGTGCATCAGGATTAACAACATCTTACCAACTGGCTTACGTATTGCCGGAGAAAGCATGTTGCTGAAGGGGAAACCTATCTGTCTGCTGTAAAATGGTGGTTTTAGGTGAACTCTGTGATGTTTATCTGCTCCATAAACCCGGGAGCAGTTTTGCAGCCCTGGTCTTCCAAAAATGCAGGCTTTGCTCGAGAGGTGCAGGAGCAGGGAACAGCTCGTGGTATGAGATGAGGGAGCTGGAAATAAGTTCATGTAAAGAGCCCTTCTAAGAGGTGCAAACTATGGAGCCAGGCTGAGAGAGCTGGGCTGGGGCAGCCTGGAGAAGAGAAGGCTCCTGAAGGGGAGACCTTAGAGCAGCTCCAGTGCCTAAAGGGGCTCCAGGAAACCTGGAGAGGGGCTTTGGACAAGGGCCTGTAGGGACAGGCCAAGGGGAATGGCTTTAACCTGCCAGAGGGGAGATTGAGATGAGCTCTGAGGCAGAAGTTCTTCCCTGTGAGGGTGCTGGGACACTGGCACAGGGTGCCCAGAGAAGCTGTGGCTGCCCCATCCCTGGCAGTGTTCAAGGCCAGGTTGGACACAGGGGCTTGGAGCAACCTGCTCTAGTGGAAGGTGTCCCTGCCCGTGGCAGGGGGTTGGAGCTGGATGAGCTTTAAGGTCCCTTCCAACCCAAACCAGCCTGCGAATTCTGTGTTTTAAAATTAGAAACAACAGCCTGGCATCTATGGGAAAGTGCAAGAGCCACTTTAGAGCTTTCAGATTTTAATTGACTGCAGAACAGCTTTTAACCTGGGTTGAAACTAGAGGCAGATTTGCATAACAATTGATCTAAAAGCTCCACTACCTCCCACAGCCAGAACATGGAAACCTGTTTCTGCTCGGTTTTATGTTTTAAGTGCTTCTAACAATGGAGCAATTCAGTGTTTAAGTACAGTTTGCAGGCTCTACAACAATAGCCTGCTGCAGAGAAAACTCCTCCTGGCATTCCCTCAGTCCTGCTTGGAGGCCTAAGCACATTTTAGTTCAAACTTTTCTCCCTTTACCTTGCCATTCATTCAGGTTTTTGTTTAAGGCTGAAATACCTCCAGAATATGCTGGTTTAATTTCTTGTTTCAGAAAAAGCCATTAAGCCCAGATTCACCTCCATGCACACGAGCAAAATAAATAGCTTTTATTAATGCCTTTAGCTGTGATGAGTGAAAGCTCCAAGCTGTCAGCTCGAGCTGCGAGAAGAGTCCCGGTGCTTTGTGCTAGATTTGTATTAAAAAAGGATGAGAAACAGCACATCAACATGGCAGAGAAAAGCCCGTGAAAGTGAGAACACATAATGCATGGTTTATTAATGTTACGGTTCAGTCAGGATCTGAAAGCTGTCAAGTGAGGAGGAGAAAGTTTCTATCCACTCAGTCTTTACAGTGCCTGTTTGCCCACGTTTTCCCCTCTTTCACCTTTCCAAGCAGAAAGCTCAGGGCCAAAGGGCTGTTCATTTACCTCTCTGCACCAGCATATATCAGTGCCTCACTCAGATCACCTCCACCACTGAGGAGATCTCTGCAGGCTCTTCTGTGATTTACTGGCAACCTCCTCCACCAGGTCACAGAACCCCGTTTCTGGCTGTGGAAAGGGACTCGCTGAGCAGGGCTCCCTGGCCAGAGAAATTCAGGTCTCCTTTTTGCTCTACCAAGGAGCTCCATCTCAGCAGAGATGTGGTTGCAATGCCTGGGTACAGATCAGGTAGTTCACACCTTCAGAGAAACGTGACAACTTGTTTTAAGGAAGCCCTCCTGTGCCAAAACTCTGCCTGCAAGTTTCAGCAGGGTATGTAAAATCTGTCCTCAGAGCCCAAAGATTTTCCCACTGCTGTAAGTTTAGTGTCACAACCTTTCCTTTCAGCCTGTTTAGCATCCAGGCTGTCAGTCAATAAAACTCGTCTCAAATAAATGATTTTGACCTTCGTTTGTTCTACTCCAGTGGGTGAAATCTTTCAGCCATTAAAGGCAGTTCATGTGTTACCCAAGGAGCAGGCAGGTATTATTAGAAATACTATCACCATCAATGAGGATTGTGAGGAGCAGCAGTGCCTCCAGGCGGCTTTCAGAGGGAGGCTGGTAGCTTAGGAGATGCCCTCAGAAATGCTCCTGCCTTCACTGCCAGTCAGTACCATTCTGATTAATCACTTTTAAAGTTTAGTGAATCCATGCTCTTGCTGAGCAATGTTGATAAAGCAAAGCTCCTCTGAGCAAAAGGCAGTGAGTGGGCTCTGATGGTAGGACTTGCTCCCATTTTAAACAGGTCTTTGTTGGTGCAAACCCGAGTTCATCTGTGTCTCTAGTTCTCCTTCCCTTGGCCTTTTTCCGTTTGAGGGAAGGCAATTTCTTCAGTTTTTCACTGCTTTTGCCTTTCAGTGAGTTTTGGAAATGAGGGATGGTTTCCTTCTCTTTCCAGCAGGGACAAGTATGGGGTGAAGGCAGAAGATCTTAGGAGGACAGGAGGGCTCTGCTCCTCCTCACCTGCCTGCCCTGCCTCATTCATCCTGGCCACCAGCATCAGCTCTGCAAGGGACTATCTGCCCTTTGACTAGCACAACGTTTTGAGTGCAGGAGTGACACAAACCAGAGCTGTAGTTATGATGAACAACAGGTATGAAAGGAAAGAATTTGCCCCTTTGCACTTTCTTTTTTGAGTAAATTGCAACGCTTCAAACCTAGCATCATTAAACTGTCCAGGAAAAATGGGAGCTCGTATAAAGAGAGGTTGATTCCTGCTTCTGCATGGACTGGACCGACCGAAATGACTCTTTCTCTAGCATCAGCTTCTCTATCACCAGCAGAGTGAGGCCAAGAGGAAAAAATAGCCAAGGAAGCATCCACCTCTTTTTTCCTTACCAAATGCCGTGACCTGCACTGGGGAGTTTCCAACACTTCTAAATGGTTGACTGAAGGTCCAATTTATTTCCTGTCAGACTTTCGTGTGCTTCAGTGTGCTGAGGACAGCCCTGCGAGCTGAGCAGCTCTGCTCGCTCAGAGCCAGCACCCCTGGAGAAACATGTGCCCTGCCTGTGTGAGCTGCTCTGCACCACGAGCTCCTCGCCTGCATCCAAAGCCCTGCTCACCAAACATGCTGCTGCCCTCACCCCCTTGGACAGTTATTGGGCTTTTGAGCTCGTGCTTACACAATGGATGCAGTTTTTATCATAGAATCCCAGACTGGTTTGTGTTGGAAGGGACCTTAAAGCTCATCCAGTTCCAACCCCTTGCCACGGGCAGGGACACCTTCCACTAGAGCAGGTTGCTCCAAGCCATCTGCCAGTATTTTCAGCTATGAAACAAAACACACTCTCTAAAACATTCGTGGTTGAGTCTTTACTTCCACGGAGGTTATGGATGGAGGTGTATATGTTTATTTCTTTTTAAATTACTGGATGTGATAAAGTTCTAATTTTTAATGGTTGAATCATGCATTTTGAAAGGCAGATTTTTTCCTCTTCTTTTGCCACTGATATAACATCATTATGTTGTTTGTAGGAATTACGGTTTTTATCTTCCTGTCAACAAAATATGCATGCAAATAGACTTGGATTATTTATAGAGCAACATCAAATTAAACTGCTTGTATAATGACTTAAAACTGGTTATCGCCATCCTGCATAATATCTGTTTAAACACACCACTTGCAACAAGCTTTCCTAATCAAAGGAGGAAACAAAAACACAATGTCACTAATTTTATGCATGCCATAATGTGCTGTTCAGCTCAGCATTGCAGCCCTGTGCAGTGCAGGAGAGTGATGCTGGTTTTACCCGTATGCACTTCATACAACCATGTCAGGGGCAGCACTTCTCAGGTTTTACATCTCTGGTTTGAGTCTGTGAGGAAGCAAGGGGTCTCTCATCAGTTCCTAAACACAAACCTAAAAGTTTCTTTGCTTGGATTGACCCTCCATTTGCTGTCATCTTGATCAGGTTTTCTTCTAGTCTCACATAAATTCTCTCTGCTTTTTGCTGTTGTTTTTAAAACATGAAATTTCAGTGCAAAATAAGTCCCTAATAAAGAACTAAAGGAATCAAGAATGAACAGCACAGAAATTCAAGCCAGCTACAAACAGAATGCTGCCCAAACAAGGAAGTCAGCAGGAATAGCAGGGGGTGAATTTCTAAGCTGCTTCTAGCTGTTGCAAGGAATGGTCTTAGAAATGTGAAATTATGAAGAGTTAATCCAACTGAGCGTTTGTGTCCCCGTCAATTTATTGCTAGTCTTCCATGAGGGAAAAGTCCGATGCCCACCATATTGGTACTGCTTGTGTAACGCTCTGTGCGAGGCGGCAGGTCTGGCACACATCGCCATGGCTCATGTGGGAAACTCTGCCCTACATCCATTAAACCAGATTTTCCCAAACAGCAGCACACACGGAGCTGGCAGCAGGTCTGGGCAGGCTCCATGTCCTCCTGGATCAAGGATGTGCTCCCAGTCTGGTAAACAGCGGCACTTTCTCTGTGCTTCACTGAGCTCATCTGGGTACAGAGATATTAAGCAAATGCTCTCTGAGTGGCGATGGAGAGTGGTAAGTGGCTCTCTCTGGATTTATCAAATGCTGTGCTATGTAAGGCGACTAATAATGTATCAACACACAGTATGCATTTACTGCGCATCAGGACTTCAACTAAATTGGTCCCAGATCTGAAATAAAACACAAAAAGCAAACAGATGAGAATAAAAACAGTTCCAGTACGAGGCTACTGATCCCACGGGCACAAAGATGGGAGATGTGAAGAACCATCCACTGCTGCTTCCATCCATCTGGGAGTATCTCACTGACCCGGGGAGCTCAGGAGGTCTGTAACTGACTGCTTTTTTAGCAAATGGATAGCTGATGGGTTGTTTGTAAATGTCATTCCTGTGGTTGGTTGGATAGCCACTGAAATCTGTGTGAAGTGGTGGTGGGAGGCACTGGAGAGCTCTGGGCTGTTCTCAGAGGAGCTGCAGTAGGTAGGGCAGGAGTGCACATGGCCTCCTTGGGGACACCAGTGCACACACATCAGCAGGGGTGGCTTCTTAGGCCAGTATCATGATTCTGGCAAGAAGAGGCTTTTTTCACAGCCAGAACAGAAGCCTGCTGAGCAGAGGCCAGCTCCTGTGTGCTGATGTGCTGACCTTACCCTGCAGCATCCCCCGGCTGGCACGCATTTGCTCTGCTGCGATCTCTCGCTTCCATCACCAGCATATTTCTTTTCCTTTCCTGTTTTTCCAGCTGCTTATCATTTGTCCTTTTTCAGGGCGTTGCTCCGTGAAGGCCTTTTCTGTGGTGCACAAAATTCCCTCTTACTGTTGGTGTTTGTCTTTCTACCTGCAGCATTATTGTGTTGGAAAGGATCTGTGAAATCCTGCACTTTTCATGGATTAAATGAGGCAATGGGAAAGCAAACAGATCCAGGCAGCTCAGAGCAATTGCCTGGCTTACAGCACTGCTTGGGCTTTGCTGTTTGCTATGTGCTGGACACTAAGAGAGTCAGGCTCCCAAGGTAGATGGTGCTGGGTTTGGGGGTTTGCTGTCCCAGCAAGAAATTCCTTGAGTATCTTCCAACAGGCATGCTGGACCTTCTCTCCTTTCAGTTTCTTGCTCGGCTGCTGAACCGGATGGTTCTTTCTTCATCCTCTCTGCTCAACCAAGGTGCTCATGGACATGGCAAAGGGAAAGCAGTTTGGCTGGGGAATGGGTGCCAAGGAGACTTTCCAAAGGAAGCAGAAACGCATGTGCAGACCCATATTTTCCATTCCGGGCCTCCAGCAAGCAGGGCTGTGTCATGCTGAGGGCACGCAGGGTTGTCTTCACCAGCAGCTCTGAAAGGCTTCTTTTATCCAAAATGTACAGATGTCTGTGCTGTGTTGGGGTTAGTGACATTGTTCTGATTTCTAGAACTTGTTTGTCTAATTCATTTATATAAATCACTTGATTTTACAAGAGAGGTAAGTTTGTCTTCCTCCTATGAGGAGTTTTGCTATCCAGCAGGAGGAAAGGCTCTCCAGGGTCTCTTTCATGAAAACTAAGTGATGAAATATTCTTATGACACTTCCTTGATAAGAGAAAAAATACAACCTTCAGTTCAAATAGCTCCTGCCCCTTCTCTTTGGGCTACATTTGTACCCTCCATGCCTACTACATGCAGTCAGAATTGCAGGTCCATGCAGGAGCAGCTCTCATTGCAGAGATACATCCACAGACGTGGAAAGCAATTTGTATGGAGCCTTGTGCAAGGAGTCATGCAAAGAGGACTGCTGTCCCACCAGCTGCTGCTGCTCAGCCCTGCCTTCCTCCATCTCCATAGCTCAGCACCTTTCTGGCTACTTCCTGAACCCCTTTGCATCAACCAAGCTTCAGCCCTGGCACAGTGGAGAATTAAAGACAGCAAAACCCGCACCCCAGCCTTCTTTTTGGGGGTCCCGTGTAGGATAACGGAGATGTGGAAGGCTTTGGTGGACGGATGGATGTCAGAGCTTGGGAAGGAGCCAAAACATTCAGCAGCAAAGGGAGAAACAAAACTTAGAGAACTGAAGCGATGTAGAGTATCTCCACACAAGCACAGTGCGGGAAGGATTTACCCCAGCTTTGAAAAGGGCTGAGAGTGAAATGCAGGGATGTTGCCTCTATAGAGCACTGTTCACCTGAAACCACAGCCCAAAGAGGCTTTGATGTGCTTTCCTCCATCTCAGGATTTTCTGATGTTTGTCGTAGCCAGTCCACATGGTACCTTTCTCAAACCTGCAGATTATCAGTGCAAATCCAGTTGTCTCTAGTTCTTCATGTCAGATGTAGACTTTTTTTGATTAGAAAGTAGAATTTCACATCAGAGAAAACTGTAGCTTCAAACCTGGTGTGCAAAGAGGTGAGTGACTGCAAAAGGACTAGATCCTGTGAAATAATACTAATTTGCTTTAATTGCCATGCAGCTGGGTTAAGCCTTGCCTCATTACGTTGCCATTAGGTGCATTAATACTTTTTGACATTGAAGCTGTGGATTGATCTTGGGGTGCTGTGGAGACCATGCTGGCTTTCCAGAGTGCCTGGAAATGTTCTGTGTCTTGATGTGAAAGATGATGAAAGGGATAAGAGTCTATTAGACAGGTGTCCTGTGTGGTACTGTGAAATTCGGTATCTCGTGTTTTAATAGAAGGATTTGACATGGAGCATGGTATGATAGAAGGAGTCCATAGCCAGAGTAAGTCAGGATATAGCAGCAGTAAAACAAAAGATATATAAAATGAAAAGCTGCAAGTTCAAGTGACTTTAGATATTTAATGGCAGATCTTTGATTCATAAAAGTCCAAAGTCTCGAAGTGAAGAGTGTGGGCATCACTAATTTCAATAGTTGTCTGTTCTCCTGCATCCATACATCTAACATTAACACTGAAAACCTGCCTCTCCCGATGACCACACACACCAGAAATGTTCCCTGTGTTGTCATTTTTTATACTGGCATGTCCTTCCTGGCTGGATTTTAGCAAATGGAGCAGTCAGCTTTGCCTAGGACAGGGCAGCCTGGGTGCAGGTAGGGCTGGAAATCAGGGGAAGCTCAGCTCTGCCTGGGAGTTATGGAGATAAACTCAAGAAGCTGAAGTCACATGCAGGAAAGAACTATTACTTTTAAATGTGCTGATTTGGAAAGGGAGGGCAGATTACTTGTGCCTTTTTTAATATATATATAACTTTCAGTTAGAGAAAGATGAGCTTGAAATCAGCCTGATTGCCACTGTGGGGGATTAGGGACAGGCCCCTTGATTCCTTAACTTGAAGATGTTTTGTTCCTGGCTCTGCTGTATGATCAGCAGTGACTGAGCTTTAAGAGTACTTGTGAGTGGGTTTTAGCTCTCTTGACTTAGCCAAGGGAAGCCAACAAGGACTCAGCCTGTATTTTAATTACCACAGCATGAGAAGTTTGCAGCAGTGATTGATGGTTTGGGGGAGATGGATCTGGTGTTTGACGGAGTCCATGACTTGTTCCTCGCTGTCATGCACAGAGCAGCTCTCCCCTCTCGTGCTGAGGACACTGCCTGTACCCTCACTTCATCCCTGGTTTCGCTACTCACATAGAAGCATTTTTTTTAGCTGTTGTTCAGGGATGTAACTAAATCTCATCCTCAAGCAGTGACTCTAACCATGTCCTTTAAAGTGTGGTTTCTCATTGTGAAAGCTCTTTGCCTGGAAAGAGTTTTCCCTTGTGCTCTGTATCAGAGCTCAGAGCATCATTTGGGTTTCCTCCTTTACAGATGTGAACCCTAATTCAGGTGCCTTCAGCATATTATTTACCTTACTGAGCACTCTGTTCAGTCTTGGAGAGGGGGGAGAAAATCAATCATTTACCCTCATAATCTTTGCTCCATTTCATCTTTAAAAATCTACGTGACCAGCTGGGATCAAGGCAAGGATATTTCTAACATCTTTTCCTCCTATCAAGCAAAATCAAAGCTGCAGAACTCCAGAGGGCTGGCTGCTGATTGAAGTGCAATCACTCCTAATCACTGCAGCCTGTGGGTGACTGGCTTCTGGAAGCCAATGGTCAAAGCTGACCACAGAGCAGGGTGGAAGAGCCTCATGGAGATGAGAATCAGGTGGCTTTGGCCCTCTGGCTCAGGAAGATAAGCAGGAAAATATAAGCAACAGCTGAAGGACTAAGGGAAGAGTTGCAAGGAACTAACTAGTATGACCCTTGGGCACAGAGAGAAACGATGGTTGATGCTGGTGGGCAGGAGCTGGAGCACATAGGAGGGGACTGAGGGTGGAAAGGTAAGTGAGAAACAAGAGTTTCTTGGGATCCCCTTTTCTGGGAGCTGAAGGGATCAGCTCTTTCTAAGGTCATTTGCATGAATCAGCAGCTGCCTGATGTGCTGCTGGGTTTGCTCCATACCTTTAGTTTCAGGATGAGCTTGAAGCACCCTTGGTTTAGGGAAGGGGACTTTTCCTTGAAGCAAAACTCCACAGCCTCAAAATCACTGCCTTTCCCTTTGCTACCTTTTGGCATCAATTCAGGAAGAAGAGGGGCAAGTTTCTGCTTCTGGGCCCCCTTTTCTCCAGCTCTGTGCGATGCAGGGACTTGCTGTGCTTGAACTCCATAGCCCTCGGGTTCTGGAGGTGGGCAGGGACCAGGAGTCCCTCTCGGGAAGGCAATATCCAGTCTTGTGGCGCTGAAGCGGGCGGGTTTGGTGCAGCCGGGGAGGCTGGTGCTGGAGGGCAGCCTCCTTCGGAGGAGAATTAGCTCTATTAGAACTAAGCTTCAACTTAATTATTTTAGCTACCCTGGGATAATTTCAATTAGCTCCACACATCTGATGCTATCGCTTCTGTTTTGCTTAGGCAGCATTTGCCCTGGGGTTTTTTTTCTTTTTTGCTTTTGCGCTAGTTTGCCATGAGTTAAAGTCTTGCCTGGTTTCGAGGTGCTTTGTATTCATGCTCTGCGTCCCAATGTTTATCAGATTGTTCAGGATATTGAAACAACTTATTGAAAGCAGTTTCTTTTTGATTAAACCTCATCTGTGGTGTGGAGGTTGGGTTAATTTCTCTGCCTCTCTTGTTGAACCAGTATCAACTCTCAGCCTGTGCATCCTCTCAGATGATTACAAATGTTCTCATAAGTTCCTGTGTCCACCTACCCCTCTGGTTCTCACTTAGCAACTGCATACCTCTCATGTCACACATATAACGGAGCTTATGTGCAGGTAATATCTCTTTATTTGGAGGAAAAAATGTGCTTAGAGAGGAAAGAAGGTTAACTGATCCAGCTGAAGATGTCTCTGCTCATTGCAATGGGGTTGGACTAGATGAGCTTTGAAGGTCCCTTCCAACCCCAACCATTCTGTGATTCTTTAAGTAGAGAAAATGAGCTCTGTGACCTTTGGTGGAAGTGACTTGTTCCCCTGGGGTAGGACATAGTTAAAAACTTCACCCAAAAGTCTTTGGGGTTGTCTTGTGCAAGTGATTAGAGGAAGTAGCCTCCTCTTGAGCAGGTCACAGTCGCAGAAGGGCCCCACTGGTCTGTTCTCTGTTCAGGAATGGGGCTTCTGACTCCCCCTCCCCTGTTTTGTACTAAGGTTAAAAGAAAAACTAAAACCAACAACCAAACAAGTGTGGTTTGTTTCCCTTCCCCACACCCTCAACAGCTCTGGCATGGCTGGGCCCTCTCTCTTTGTCTTTCTTCTTTCCTTTACTTATTTCTTCCCCTTTCTAGGCTGAAGTTCAATGCTCTGATTTTTCTTTCCTTTTTCTTTATTTTTTAGCATGTATTAGCTGTATAATTACATGATTTAAGCCTCTGCCTTTCTCTCCTGCTCTGAGGGGCCAGTTGCTACCCAGATGGCTGTGACTTCACTCCCCAGAAGGCTTCTATGCAGCAGTATCTGCTTTGATCTTCCACCAAGGACAGGAGCTCTGCCTGTGTCAGGCTGGAGACCTCTGCTCGTTTGTAGTTATTCTCTGTTGGTTTTAGCCTAACCAGTGTCCCAGGTGATTGGAAATGTCAGAGAGATGTGATAGTGTGATCTGAAGGATTGTCTGGTCAATAGCAAAGTAAACTTGCGGTTGTCTTGTAATAATTAAAACCACCTCAGCCAATCGATACGGCTCCTGCTTGAGTTTAGCTCCTGCTTGAGTTCAGGCTTTCTCTTTAATTAAACTTGCTTCAGTGACCTTTTCTTCCTTTGCTTGCATCAATAATGCCACCCGTTTGCCTATATCAATGCACTAGGAAGGATGCACTCAAGCCAGCTGCATGGGAAATCTTGATTAAACAATTTGATGAGGAAAAGGCTGATTTGCCAGGACGGTTCCTGATGTGTTTTCAAGAGAGAGGCGGACTCAGCTGGGAGAAGCTGGTTCAGCTCCTTCACAGGACCGGGAAGGGTGCTAGCAGTGAGTGGCATGAGTTCTGGTACTGTGAATCCTCTGGCGATCTTCCCTGGAGCCTCCATTTGTTTGCTCCACAGCTAGATGCTCATCTGTTATGGAATCAGCAGGGATCCCCTTTTACTGGAAGTCTTGCTCTAGCTATGCAGACAGACCCCATAGCGTTAAAGCTAGGCAGGTCCATATCCAAAACCACAGAGCAGTTTCAATGCCACATGGAAGGTGATCTACCAGGTTAGCAGTCTGCTCTGATGTGTCCCTTCTGATGCTTCTGGGAACTGCCTGGATTTCCAGACTGTGAATTTACCATTTGCTAGTTCTTTGCCCTGTGTGAAACTGGATCAATCAGGAAACCCTTTGCTATGACTGTAGCGAAGTTATGTGTTAAATGCTTCCATTGTAAGAAGCTGAGTAATACAGATGACATTTCATCTGGCTCTGGATTTGCAGCCTCTGTTGGTGCATGCCATCCTGAGATCTCTTGGCATCACACAGACATACTCATTCAGCTGTCTTATTTTGTCTCCCCCAGTAAACACAGGATAATCTTTCTGGAAGGCACAGCTGGAGAATTTCTAATGGCAATAAGTCTGCTTTGTAGGAGTCAGTCAACAAACCCCAGCCCTGCATCGTGACCCAATAACTGGGACGTGAAAACTCTGAGTCTTACTAGAATCCTTGAATGGTTTTAGTTGGAAGGGAGCTTAAAGCTCGTCCGGTCCCAATCCCCTGTCACAGGCAGGGACACCTTCCACTAGAGCAGGTTGCTCCAAGCCCCTGTGTCCAACCTGGCCTTGAACACTGCCAGGGATGGGGCAGCCACAGCTTCTCTGGGCACCCTGTGCCAGCGCCTCAGCACCCTCACAGGGAAGAACTTCTGCCTCAGAGCTCATCTCAATCTCCCCTCTGGCAGGTTAAAGCCATTCCCCCCGTCCTATCCCTACAGGCCCTTGCCCAAAGCCCCTCTCCAGGTTTCCTGGAGCCCCTTTAGGCACTGGAGCTGCTCTAAGGTCTCCCCTTCAGGAGCCTTCTCTTCTCCAGGCTGCCCCAGCCCAGCTCTCTCAGCCTGGCTCCAGAGCAGAGCTGCTCCAGCCCTCGCAGCAGCTCCGGGGCCTCCTCTGGCCTCGCTCCAGCAGCTCCACGTCCCTCTTGTGCTGCTGCCCCAGAGCTGGATCAGGGCTGCAGGGGGGGTCTCCCCAGAGCGCAGCAGGGGGGCAGGATCCCCTCCCTGACCTGCTGCTCACACTCTGGGGGTGCAGCCCAGCACATGGGGGTTTCTGGGCTCAAGTGCACACTGAAGCCGGGTCATGGGGAGCTTCTCCTTACCCAACACCTGCAAGTCCTCCTCCAGGCTGCTCTTGTATTCATAGATAACGAGTCCCTGTGTCTCGCTGACAATTACAGTGTGGGCACAAGCTGAAAACTGCACTGATTTAGCTCAGTTGAAATATAAAACAAGATGGGTGTTGGCTACTTCAAAAGCAAAAAGGGGGCTTAATTTTGCATCTCTCTGGGCTGAGCTGGGCTCCCCTCTGCTGTTGTGTTGCCCTCCTAAATACCACACACAGAAGCTGCTGTTTTGGGGAAAAGCCGTGAGCTTTTACTTGAGACCCCTCTGTGATGATGGTAGGGTAGGCAAAAACATAATCCACTAGAGTGATTCTGCTTCATCTCCTGCCTCTTCTGAATCTCTGCTTGTTCAGCTCTGTAGCAGAGCACAGGACGCCTGCACAGCTTGGAGCAAAAGCCCTTGTGCTGCTGAAGGGAGTGACTGGGGATCACAACCATTTGTTGTGTGTAGGAGGGGATGAAACACAACATTCACACCATGGCCCAGTGGGATGAACTGGTATCGACCCCTGCGAGGAAATAATTACCATTTGCATGAAATAGCCTCCATTCTATGTGTGCTACTCAGGGGTTGGTGAAGGCACTGATCACAGCCAGCAAAATTGTGCACTTCCTACCTGGGTCTCTTTTCATTCTCCACTTCCCCCTTTTTGACACCAAAATTAAAGCAGAGTAGGATGGCTTTTGTGATTGAATAGGAAAGCTGTAATTAACTAGTCCATCATGATTGCTTTTTATACCTGAGATCACTCTAGGTAAGGCAAAGTTCCATCTGTTGCTATGATATGCTGCTACGTTATTTGAATGTAGAAACATTCTCCTATAGAAAGTGCTAATTTAACTGAAAGTTCCTGCAGCCATAGGCCTTATTCTAAGCAGGGAGACGCTATGTGTGCAGATACACATACACACACATATATTTATATAATACATATAAACCCCCCAACTAATTATGCAGCTTTACATCAGTAGTTTGGTACTTGATTACGGGGGTTTTTTTGGCTTTGCTTTGGGTCGTGCCCTCTTTTAACTCTGGAACACCACCGGAAGTTTACTTGGTGCAACACCATTTCTACTAATTACAGTCTTAAACACCTTCCTTTGTGTTCCTACCGAGGTAAATGCCCTCTGGCTAGAAAAGCCCGGAGAGTCTTGGCGTTTCTGCCCAGTAAAGGCTGCTTGGCTTGATTAAACCATGCAAAACAAACAAACAGAGAAGATGAAATAGGTGAAATGAAGAATCCTGTCTGCAGAGCCCCTCTGCTCCCACGAGGAGCGGGAGGACTCGCTCAGTTTGGGGTTACTTTTAGAAGGCAGCAGTTTCATCATCTTTTATGATCCCTGGAGCTCTTGTGGATGCGGCTTTCAGCTGCTCCCTTAGAATAGAAAATAAGAGAAAGAAAGAAACCCCCAAAACAAATTCCCACCTCCAAACCACATCAGAGCTCCTCTCCTTGGCTCAGGGCTGGGTTTCACCAGGCTGCAGTGTAGCCACACACCATAGCCCAGGTATAACCCGTCCCACCCCACTTCCCTTCTTGCCTGTAGGAACCAGAGGAAAGATGTTAAAGACATACCCATAGGTGAATGAGACCTGGTCAGGGACACTGCAGCAGAATTCTGTTAGAAAATGCCTATAGGTGATTTTTTTTTTTAATGATTATTCATGGAGAAGAGCCTGTTTTGTTGAAGTAACTTTTGCAAAGCTTTCCTCAAGCTTTCCTCCTACTAGTGCCAAAGGTCCTGAGGGTATGAGACAAACATGGACAACCTCCAACCTCATGAGTTCTGCTCCTCATTGCTACAGCAAGGACACCCCAAAGACTGCCAGTTATGGGAGGGAGGGGGGAAACTCCTATTCCCCCCCCTCCATTTGCATCCAGTTTAATCCCAGGTGGCCTGGTACATGACATAAGATGTGGGAGCTGAAAAATACAGTGATTGCAATCTTGACACTTCAGCTGGGACTCTTCTGCCTCCTGAGCATAGCTGCCGACTCCTGAACCTGCCAACTGGTTTGTGAAGCCTTTAAGAGATGATTTTTGGTCATAAGCATTAGGGATTTTTCTCTTCCCAGAAAGCTGGGTGAATAGCAGAGCTGATTCATGGCTGTGGTTGGGGATGCCCTGACAGCCCTGGCCAAGGTCAAAACATAAAGCACTTGTGTATTCTCTCTGGGTGCGTTATATCTCCCCTGGAAAGCTGACTTAGGTTTGGGTTGGCCAATGCTCCAGGCCATGTAAGACCAGCCCTGGCCTCATTTCTCGTCTCTTTGGGGTGGCTGGTCCCTGGCGCAATGATCCATCAGTCAGCAGCAGTGCTTGAGAGGCAGGATCAGCTGAAATGACAAGCATACAAAGGGATGCAAAGCCTGAAGATGGATGGTGAGATTCCCACTAATACCATCTGAACTGTGTCTGCCTTGGCTGCTCTTCCTGGCAGCCAGTGTTCTGCAGTGCTCATTTCCAACTCTTTATATAAATAGCCAGATTTGGCTTTATGTAGGAGAGAATCTCTCCACTAGCAGTGGGAACAGAAATAACTGGCACACTAGCAGCAAAGTGTAAAGACTGTAATCAACTCTGCAAGCTTTAAAATCCTTTCTGGAGGGGAGAAACAGTATCTATCTATATCTAAACTATTCTCATCTCTCTTCTTAACATTAGGATTCAAGCACAATGTAATCCACAAGAATAAGAACAATATCCATTTCAAATGGACAAGGCTGCCAGGCTACTTCTGTTCATATGAGCTATTGTGTAAGGAAAGGTTCAGCTTGCCCTTATCTCCTGCATCTTCTCTGAGCTAAAATATTGGCATCACTTTTCAAAATATACGATTCTTTTATCTGTGCAGCAATGAATTTAAATATATTTTTAAATGAAGTTGTGCAAGTTGTCATTCCTGACAGACTAACTGGCTTTGCTCCCCTTCCTCAGACAAAGCGACACTAAGAAACTTCAAGCTTCATGCTTAAGATATCTTGTGACATTTGCATTCTCTCACTAGGCATTTTGGACATAATTTTGTCCTATTCTGGATTAGTTCTACTTTCCCAAACCACTCAAAAATTATCACTTGTACCTTGTGTCTGGTATGACTCCTAATTCCCTGGTCTGTAATTCCCACAAAGTACTTTATTGACTTCAGAGGTATTCTGGATAATGTTGTCCTAAATCTGGTTAGGTATCCTCACAGCGTTTTCGCAAGCCTTGCTGCCTGAACAGTACTAATGTTCTCTCACTGTTATATTCTGATGATAAACCTTATTTTAAATGAATAAGCCCGCAACACTGAGTGTGCATTTTGATCAGACGAAGGCTGATCTCCCGTGCATCAACAGGAATGAGCAGGATTAGCAGGGGAAAACTTGCTCTTTCTGTAAGTGCTGCGCGTCTGAGCCACACTAAGTCTTGAAATTTGCCTTGGTTTGTTCATCCTTTAAGGTTTTGGGATTTTTATCAAATGATAACCAAGTGTCTAAACTCAGTCAAAGGCCAAAAGCATGGAATACATTTAAAAAGCTGAACCTTCAGTGAGCTAAATTGGTTGTGATAATTCGCACGGATTTTTAGTCTGAATTTCCCACAGGGTTGCTCTGTGGGTTGTGTTATTTTTTTGTTCGTTGGTGCTTTTTGTTAAACCCAAGCATCAATAGGACTTTTGAATTAAAATGTGCTCCTTAGATTTCCACTGAGGATTCTCTGTTGTGGATCATGAAACGCTGGGAAAGGGGACTCCCTTTAGGCATTTTTGTGTTTGTCAGTCACACTGACAAATTCTTCCAAGCTTTTGGTGAACAGGCTCATACAAGTAGCTGCCTCCACACATGTAGGATCTAAATCTCATCTGCTGGAGACACTGGCAGAATGATCTGAATGGGAGCAGCATAGGGCAGGTGGCTGGAGTGTCACTCTGGGAAGCATGCTGCTGAATGCCCATCATCTATAACTTACACATAAGGGTTTTGCTGCCAGGGCTTGTGAAAACAATCAATTTATGTGATGCTGGCAAGAATTCTGGTGTAAATATGGTCATCCAAAAGAGCTTTTGCTAGTAATGGCTTGTTTCATTCCAGAGGTTTTTAGAGGGATGAATTCATTGCCTGCTCTCTGTACAAACTGCATCTCTGTTGGGACGGTTTGCTGGTGAAGCAATACCGAAACACTGTCTCTGATAGTGGCAGGTAAAGGTGGTAAATAGGTGAGGTACAGCACAGGAAGCAGTAAAGATGTACTTGTTTTCCTCCACTACTAATAAATTACTACAGCCTATGTCCTGTGAGGACTCCCTGTCATTTCAGTGCATAAGCTCACGCTGCATTAATCACTGAGCCATTCTCCATGTCACCAGTGTGTATTGCAGGAAGAATAACAGCATCCTTAATCAGCCATCATTCTGCAGGGACACAGAGCCTGGCTGTTCAAGAAGGTAGAGGGGTTATTTCTGTCTTCAAAACTGCAATTAAACTACTGGAAGATCTGTAGGAGACAGTTCTCCTGCTGAGGAGCAGATATTCATGCTCTGAGAAGCTGCCCACAAATACTCTCAAGTAACTAACAAAAATAACCTACCCACTTACTCTTATGACTGCATTTCAGGAGGATTTCAATAATCTTTCATGATAGGCTCCAAATTTAACATGATTATGAAGATAGGAATACTGTTCTGTTTCAAATAATGTCCATTTCACTCCTGAATATCAAAATCTGAAGCTGCTGAGAGATAAGGACTATGTGGTGATTAGGAAGTGAATCGCTTTGCTACTGGAAAGATTTTCTTGTTAGGTTTGCAGACAGGAAATATTTGTTTAGCTCCTTAGATCTGCAGATGCTGCAGAGTTGTCTCAGAGCGGGAATAGCCCTTTCGAGTTGCTTTAGGATTTCAGCAAGTGTTTGATCCGGAAAGGTATTAGAGAGAAGTTCTCAGCATTTCAAAGAGTGTAGATAATACATGACATGCAGTGGGGACACCACTGTTGTTCTCTGATGGATTAGACAGAACTATCTTCACATCACCATGGAATTTCAAAACAGGCATTGAAATGTATTTGCTCTGTCACTTATGAGCAATATTTGAAGCTCGTTTGATTTGATTGTTTCACTGTGAGCTCTTTTATCTAATTATGACAATGACCACTTTCTCCTTGTATTGGATTTTCATAGTCCCAAGTTTAATTATGTGTGCCTGAAGAGGGGCTGTGAGAGGCAAACCTTTTGTTCTGGATCTTTTCTGGTGCTGTTTTGAGAAGAGGGAGATGGGAGATAACGCAATCACAATGCAGTCATGCTCTTGATTAACAGCATAATTAGTTAAATCTGAGTTTTGCAGGGAATATCTGCACTTGATGTTATAGAGGGCTCTGAACTGACTAGAGAGAAAGATGATGTTTGGATTTTGCTTTATTTATTTATAAACATGATTGAATGTTTTAATAACAAACCCTAACTTTTTCACTACTAAAGTAAGTAAATAATAACTACACAGCTGGACAAGGGAGGTGTGTTGGTTTCGTTGCCGTTATGCTAACCCCAGAAGGGAGAGTTTGGTCTCTACCTTGCAGCTCTTTTGCAGCCAGCTTTGTTCTAATTCTTCTCATAGGCACCCAGCCTGATGGTTCAGAGGGAAATGCAACAGGAAAAGGTCTTTTCTCCTGGGATCAGGACCTTCTCTTTAAAATGCTTCAGCTGAGGTGGGTGTGTTTGAAAGGCCGAGGTGGAGGAGGGATGGCGCAGGCAGGAGGGTGGCAGCAAGCACAGAAGAAGGGGAAGGAGGCCTGTATCTTTTTAGCTGAGGACTTAAAGTTATACCCTGCCGCCTTTACAAAAAAACATGCTTTTTCAGTCTTATTCAGTCTTATTTTTTCCACTAATTCAGTTAGAATTAGCGGAAAAAATATAACTTGGGCTACAGCTGGTAGGAAAAATCATCAGGCTTGTTAGGAAGATTTTTCAAAAGCATCCTTCTGCTTTAATGCAAACTTTATTGTCAGTGAACACTGAAATACCCATTTTCACCCTGGGTGAAAGCCATAGCTAATATCTAAAAAATAAAGGCATTGTAATGGCTGTTAGTTGTGAATACTCTGTTTAGTTGTCAAAGATGAGGTACAGGATATAGAACTGGCAGTGATAAAAATTACAGATTTACCTCTTATGTAATGATATGCTTTTACTTTCAGCTTTAAATAGAATAAATAGAATAGAATAATAGAATAAACATATATTCTATAAATAGAATAATCTTTAAAAAAAATCCTTTGAAGTTGTGGGATGGCACCAATTTGCATTGACTCTGTATGATCTCACAAAAGAAAAGCTACGTTCTTTCTAGAGGTAAATGCTTTGAAATTTAAGTATCTCCACTCCCAAACTCATCCTGCATAACCCCCTTACATACCTGCATTCCTCATAAGCTTTCCACCTGCCACTTTGAACTTACCAAATTGCACTTAGGAGCACTGCTGAGAACCGTAACAAATGTTAGAGTGGGAAGCCAGTGAATTTATTTTGTTGTGCAAGTGAAACTATTAATTCCGAGGTCTGAAGGAACTTGGGTTCAGGAATTATTGCCCTGAAAGTTTTGATCTTATTTTTTTAATGAAAAGGAGATTGATTTTTTTTCTTTGTTCAATACCTTTTCAGTGCCCATAAATCCCTTTATACATAAAGTATTTCTTTTTAGAGGGAATTAATGGTATAGATTTCTTCCTTTCACCATTGTTATAAATATGAAAAAGTATATTCCAGTAAGGGAATGGTGATACTTCTATTAATAAATCTGTTTCCTGAGAGTCATTTTGGTAAAACATCATCTTCATTGATTCCACCTGTGGATTTGTAAGCCAGAAAATCAAGTATCCCCATACCTCACAAGGAGTGCCCTGAGGGACCGATCCACCCCTTCTCACAGGGACCTGGGGAGAAGAGGAGCGAGGGTTTGGGCTCAGTTCGATCCTGTTCTGGTGGTGTCGATCCTGTGGTTTGAAGCCTTTTCTCTGTCCCCATGTGCTGAAGTGGAGGGTGTCCCTTGTTGGACACTGGATGAGCTTTAAGGTACCTTCCAACCCAAACCAGTCTGTGAGTCTATAAAATACTTGCAGCTGTTTATCTTCTGCTAAGCTTGTTGCTACTGAATTAATTCTGGAAACATGATCATTTCATTCTGCTAAAACTAGCCTGTGCATGGGATGTGTTTTTAGAGCTTCAGATCATCTGCAAACACTTAATTTATCATCTGCTTTCCAAAAAAAAAAATAATCTGAATTTGTAATTTTTCTCCTGTGCAATCAAAAACCTGCCATTGAAGGGGCTGTCACTCAATTTCCTCCTTCCCTCTTGTGATATGCATAGCGGAAAATGAGTTCTCTGTCAAATGTGGTGGTGGAACCACAGGGGCCGGTTCTGTTCCAGATCCGATCCTACTTTCATAGCTGTAAAACATGAGAAACTCCTCTGAATATTCACTGCAAATTACCTGACCAGTTGTTACCCCCTCTCCTGTTAGCAAAACCAGAATGTAGCCACTGCTGAGTGGATTTACAGGCTACTAAATAGTCTCTTCCTCAAATCATTGTGCTCTTTGAAAGGAGAGTCGTGTAATGCAGGAGCAGAGCTGTGATTAGGATGCCCTGGCTATAAGGCACTGAAAGGCCACTGTTACACTTTCATTAAGCAGAGAGAACAGATCATTTGAGTTCTGTAATCCGTCGCTGTTGATAGCTGACCTAATTCTGAGTGCAGAAATGACTTGGTAGCAATCCCATCTTTTTGATAAAGTCAGTGAGTAGAAGTGTGTGGTGTTGAATGACCTCTACCAAGAAGGTCAGCGAATTCTTAAGAGAATATGTTTGATAGATGCTATTAAATGTACAAGGCTTCTGCCTATTGCTTATTGACAGATTCTAAAGTGAAACGATTTCCTCTCAAGCTTGAAGGTCATTTGGTGCGTGTCTTGGCACAGAGCTCGGGATCACTTACAGTTAAATGCCAAGAGCAGAAATGAAAAATTACAAATGTTCATATGCTACAATTACAAAACCCAAACAAATCAACAAAGGAAGCACGCTTAAAGAGACTCACACATGTCAGAACGCAACTCCAGGAGGCATTCACATCTCAGGATAAGACTTTGCTCCATGCATGCCTGTATTGCACAGCTGATAGAGAGAAGAATTGAGCCTCACTGACACACTTTATCTGTTTAAAATAATTGCTTCCAATACACTGCAGGAGAAAGCCAAGTGGATGTATGATCAGACATCCCCTTTGGAGAAAAGTCAGTCTGTAGGCTTGGATGTCTTTTTAATATCCCCAGTGCCAACAGCCCCAAAAGTAAGACTCCTGTTGGCAAGACAGATCTAGATCAGCTTCAACAGCGCTGAGTGCTGAGGTTCAACTCTCCTGCCTGGTGTCATAGAATCCCAGACTCGTTTGTGTTGGAAGGGACCTTAAAGCTCATCCAGCTCCAACCCCCTGCCACGGGCAGGGACACCTTCCACTAGAGCAGGTTGCTCCAAGCCCCTGTGTCCAACCTGGCCTTGAACACTGCCAGGGATGGGGCAGCCACAGCTTCTCTGGGAAAAGTCTGTGCCAGCGCCTCAGCACCCTCACAGGGAAGAGCTTCTGCCTCAGAGCTCATCTGAACTTGAATCCTGGCACAGCTTATTACTGTTCAGAAATATAAATTTATAGTGTAATTCAGCAGTATTTTGGCATTTGAGGGAGGGAGGTAGAGCACAATGGGAATGGAGCTGGACTTGGGGCGGCCGGGGTTCATTGCACTGCTTTGTCTCTGGGAGGGGTTTTTCTCTGACTCTAGAAGCTGCTGCACAAATAGATCCCGTGAGTCTGGGTTCAGGCTTCACTCTGCAACTGCACATTCCACTACTGAAATAGGAAATATGCCATTGCTGGGTGGAGGTAAAATAAGGCAGTGCTTTTTGCTTTGATATATTTGTATACACTTACACAGCATGCCCTGCAAAGCTTTAATTGCCTTTCTCTCTGTGTATATACCACTCACCCCTGAGCATCCAGCTACCCTGCTGCTTATGACAAGGAAACCATGTACTATCCTGAATTAAATCTTACTGTCACCATGATGGATTTGGGAAATCCCAGGAGACCTCTGGAGGTCCCTTGCATCTTGACTCTTTCCCTGATACTCCCACAAAGATGGAGCTTTCATTTCCCCTGCTTCTGCAGCTCTATGGAGATGCCCATTGCATCACGCAATGTAATGGGCATGGAACAGAGGTCAGGCATAGTCCAATGCATGTCATCCACTTGCAGAATCTGGGGTTTGTGCACAACCTTACTGACACTTGTGCCCCTCCAGTGGCTTTTGTAGCAAGGAGCAGTTGGAGCTGCAGCATGTGGCATTCATGGGTCAGCTCACCTTCCTTTCAAATGAGACTGGTGACTTGGAAAGGCCTTGTCAAGAGTGATAATGCATTCTGGAAGATGGATGGAGAAATTCTTGCTATGCATAATGCATGTTTTCCCCACTCCCCAAGGACAAAGCTGAAAGTAGTTCTTATAGGATGCAAATGATGGAGATGAGATGGGAATTCCCACCTTGAATTCAGCTCCATAGTGCAATTTAGGAGCTGGTGAGTCCTGCAAGCTGCAGGCTGGAGTTTCCTGGTGGGTGTTATGCTGAGTGCTGCCAGGAAGGGGTTTAGGGGCAGGATGGCTATTGTGCAGTGTTTAAGCTAGCTGTGTGTCTGGATCCAACCCTTCCAGGACCTGGGACCTTGCCAGAGCTGCTGCAGTATTCTGGTGGTGCGTCTGAGGCCAACTGTCACTTGTGCAGGGGAGAGATGCCAGTGGCTCCATATGTGTGCTCTTGCACCAAAACCACTAAGTACACAATCTACAGGCCTTAGGGCCAGCTTCAGGTGGCAGGAGTTGGCTTCTGGACTGAGGATATTGCATTAGAAAGGGTGTAAACCAATGCACAAGCAAAGGAGACTGTGGGAAAGGGTCATTAAAAATCAGTGCAGCAGTAAGGGCTGTTTTCTTTGGTGGCACTGGGAGGGTTGCTATGTACTTACTGTGGGGATGTGCATGGGGCTGGCACTGGTACCTGAGACTGACCAAAACCTACCTGCCTCTTATGGGCAGAACCTGGAAAAGGGTCCCTGCAACCGAAGAATCTCAATATAGATGTTTATATGTCCAAACACCTTCAGGACTACTTTCTGTATATGACAGGTTTGAATTTGTCCCCAACATGTGATATATAGTGGTGATTAGGGACATGGTTTAGTGGTGGACTTGGCAGTGTTAGGATCACAGTTCGGCTCAATGATCTTAAAAGTCTTTTCCAACCTAAATGATTCTATATAGAAAATAGAATCCGAAGGTTCCAGTTCCAGGTCCGGAGGAGGGCACCGGAGCTGGTGCAGGGCCTGGAGCACAAGTGTGAGGAATGGCTGAGGGACCTGGGGGGGTTTAGTCTGGAGAAGAGAAGGCTCAGGGGGGACCTTCTCGCTCTCTCCAACTGCCTGACAGGAGGATGGAGCCAGGAGGGGGCTGGTCTCTGCTCCCAAGGAACAAGGGATGGGACAAGAGGAAACGGCCTCAAGCTGCACCAGGGCAGGTTTAGATGGAGCTGAGGAACACTTCCTTCCCCAGAGGGTGCTCAGGCATTGGAACAGGCTGCCCAGGGCAGTGCTGGAGTCACCGTCCCTGCAAGTGTTCACACACCGTGTAGCCGAGGCCTCAGTGCCATGGGTTAGTGGTGGCCTTGGCAGTGCTGGGAACGGTTGGACTGGATGAGCTTAAAGGTCTTTTCCAACCGGGTTGGTTGATTCTAGTTGAATCTATGATTCTAGCTGATGAAGAACCACATGTAGATTTGCTTTCTCAGGAAGAGAATTGTCCAGCGCAGCTGAAAAACCTCAGTCATCTTCTGAATAACATTTATTGAGCTGCCATAGAGACAGAAGATTTCTTTGCTGTTAGGTGTAAAATGTCTTTAATCTCCCCATGCATGTGGGTGTTGGAACAGGAGCAGATGTGTATATACTACTGAACTGCTGAGAAACCTTTGGCTGCAACACTTCATATATGTGAGATTCGCACAAACCACATTAACTGAGGGACCATGGAACAGCTTAGCAGATGGCCAGCACAGTCTCTGGCATTATTCTGGGCTGGCAATCCTCACTGGCATGAATACTTGTGCGGGTGATGAAATGAAGGAGTGGTGCACTAGTATTTGATGTATGAGTGTGCAGCCGTGGCACTGTGTGGCTCCTGCCAGCAGGGCTGGTAAAACAGCATTTTTAGCTTGTATTAGCACAAATGAGAACATGAACAACTTCCTCGGCCCACGGTAAATGAGTACCAAAACTCAAAGTGATCAGCAATTACCTCTCTGTTTCCCTGTCCTGGCTGTGGCCCTTCCCATGCCTTGCTCCCGGTGGCAGAGCCCCTTGTCTTCCTTCCCTGCCCCTGGCTGAGCTGCACTCATGGGCTTGGCAGAGTGGGGCTGGCACTGGGGGCTCTGTTCCTGTTCCCTGGGAATACACCACCCCTGCTGACACAGCCAAGGAGCGTGTCTGTGCAATGTGGCTCAGGCAGCTCTCATCGTCAGCAGGGAAGGGGAGGCAGGAGCTGTGCGATGCTGGGTTTGCACCACAGCAGGGATGAGCATCAGGTATCTGGAGACATTTCCTAGTGGGCACTGAAGTACTTTAACAGTCTGAGGAGCTGGTTAAGGACAGGTGAGACACAACTCATAAGCAGAGCTTCAGCTGAGCCTGCCTGAGGCAAGAAAATGTATGAGCTGGACCTGCGAGGTGCCTCCTAGCCCGGTTCTCTGTGACTCTGCAGATCTGTCACTCAGGCTTACACAGCATTGCCCAGTGCGCTCTGATGGATCCCAGCCCTCATGGGCCCTGCACTGTGCTCAGCACTGGAGCAATTGAGAGCCCGGCATGACATGGCACGCTCAGCCCACGGGGGTCTGCTTGGGGCAGAGATGCCTTGTGAAAGGGGATGACAGGAAACCTGGTGAGAGGCTTTAGACAAGGGCCTGTAGGGACAGGCCAAGGGGAATGGCTTTAACCTGCCAGAGGGGAGATTGAGATGAGCTCTGAGGCAGAAGTTCTTCCCTGTGAGGGTGGTGAGGTGCTGGCAAGTGATAGCAACTAAATGAGCTCTTAACCATTCTATGATCCTAAAGAGTCAGCTTTTATCCCAGAGAGGCTTGCCACCTTGTGAATGGAATAGCTTATTTACTCCCATGGAAGCATATGACTTTATATGCCACAAACTGTAAGTGCTCACCAGCCCAGTTCGTATGCAGTGGCTTTACTGTGATTCCAAGGTCCATTTCCTTTGTCCCTTATAAATCCTTTTCAGTCACTCGTGGCTCCTAGTCAAGGCACTTGACGCACTGGACAGCCCCATTGAAATGGGGATTTACTCCTAAATCTACTGTTGTTGCTTGCAGTGTGGAGTTAGCAATTCTCCTGTATCACCCCATGTTGCAAAGCGTTTTTGCTTGTCTTCATAACTTCCATTGCAATAGAGATACGACTATTCACTCTCCTCGTCACGGTGGAAAGAGAAGTTGCATTGGGTTATTGAGAAATGCTGTTTGTGTGGCTAGGCTGTAATAAAAGAGAACTGCTCTTCCCAGGCTGCTTGGATCCAGGGCTGTGATCCGTCATTGTAAATGTGGAGAAAAAACCTGTGTGGAAATTGAAACCTTGCTCTAGATGGTTTCCAAACAATCAGATCCATGCCTTGGGTCAGGGATGCTGCTTGGTTCTTTGCTCTTCTTCTGGTGTCTGTCTTTGTGGTCTTTAATGTGCAGAGGTATTTTGTTTCTTGGTCATCAGCATTGCTAGAAGTAAAATAGGTTTTGATGAAATCACTGATCTGAGGCAAGCTACTAAGAGCAGCGATAGGCTGCTGCTGGCACCTCAATTCAATTTTGCCTCCTATGAAATACAGGTTTCATAAAATGCTCCATGACTTCTCTGAGCTGTTTCCATTTTCTCAAATCAGTTTTGCAAACACATTTTACCTTCCTCAGCCAGTCACTTGGGATGACTTTTTGACCTTTAAATTCAATCTGTTGTATCCAAATTAGTTGGCACAGAACAAAACCACAGCACTGAAAACTTTGATGCCTTACAGAAGCAATGGGCAGAATTCTGCTTGCACTGCAAATCTGGAGCAAATTTTAGTGGCTTTATGCCAGATCTCAACTGAAAGCAAAAGGGGGCTGTTTATTTTTATGCCAAATGAGATATAAATGCTGTACAAATTGTGTCCTCGCAGAACATGGCTCTGTCTGCACACACAAATATTTATGTGATGAATAGACTGTACAGCAGAGATACTGTGGCACTAAACTTCCAGGCATTTGTACTGCAACAACTCTGTAACATGCTGTTATTTTAAAAGCTGCTGCCCTTATAAGTCTTTGCATCTCATCGCTTTTGCATGGCAAATTTGCCGTTTTTCTAGGTAGTTATAAATGTGACCATTATGTTTCTGCAAGGCCACAGTAATTAAATATCTAATTAATAAAACATTATGCAATTTAAAGATGTGTTCAGACTGTAAGTGCTGAGATATTACATTTCAATGCTACTTTCATTAAAGCTACTACAAGATGAAAATCAGGAGTCCACCACTGAAAAGCCCTTAGCTACCTCTCGGGAGAGGAGGTGTGAATTTTATTGTCCATCTAATTACTTGGCTGAAGATTCTGAGATTTAAAATCCCATTTCCCACCCCAGCAGGGATGTTAGATATTGTTTCCTGGCTCAAATCCAAGCCAAAGAGTGAGTTCCTGCATACCAACATGCCCTGCTGCTGCAGCTCAATATACTTCTGGATGTTTTGTCCTGAAAGTATTATATAGAATTGCTTTTACTCTCTGCTGCACAGGCAGCTGATGGGACACAAGGCCAGGTTGGACACAGGGGCTTGGAGCAACCTGCTCTAGTGGAAGGTGTCCCTGCCCGTGGCAGGGGTTGGAGCTGGATGAGCTTTAAGGTGCTTTCAACCCAAACCAGTCTGTGGCACTGTACCCCAGCAATACAGTAAATGGCGTTTCACCAGTCCTCCAGGGAACCCTGGAGGTGCAGACCATGACCCCACTTTGATGGTTATGGGGAGCCAAAGTGAACCTGGTGTGTAAAGATGGGGTGCAGCCAGAGGCTGGCTATGAGCCTCCCTATCGTCCTACAGAATTCCAAGAGCTTTGGGAAAAGCTTTGTGAGAACTGATGGATAACAGACATTGCAGGGAAGCCTCTTAAGGGTCACTGAGTGGAAAACTTCCTCCTGCTCTAAATTACATTTATTAATTGTGCAATTTTGAGCTTGAAAACAAAATGGTGGGAAATGGCCGTGTGATGGACGCGAGTGTTTCAGCAGCAGCTCAGAGCTCCTCTAGCTCCATCCATGGACCAGGTACTGTACCCGTGAGGGGAAACCTGCTGGCGCTGATGCTTGACCTGCCTTCACGCTCCTGGAGTTCAGGGCAGGGCTCATGTCTTGTCTCTCGTTGTCTCTGGGATTTGCTATGGGAGGCAGCACAGAATTCCCAGAAACGCAGAGCTCATTTGTTTTGGCTTTTTGCCTGCACGTGGCGCAGGTGTGGTGGCAAGGATCTGGTCATTGAAATGGCGGGGACCTTGGAAGCCCTGTCACAAGGTCTGTAGCCACCCTGATGATTTATAAAGAAGCAAAAAAATCGTGAACAAGGCCAAACAAGGGATGAGACAATATTTCATATTTTCCCTCCAAGGAATACTAATTTATTCATTATTGAATGTTTAAAGGCCTTAATTAAGGATATAAAACAATCATTCCTTCTACTTTTCCCTCTTTTAATAAGGTTTCTAGAGCAAAGCAAAAGTGTGCAGTCGGTCAGGCTCTCCTCAGAGGATTAAGGCAAATTGCATAAGTTCTAGTTAATTCAATTAAACTTTCCATATAGGTCCTAAATCATGTCATCAATCTACTGGATTCCACAGGCGTAATCCTTACCATGCAGCTGCCTTGCACAATAAGCCAGGGAGATACCGGGCTGCATTCAAGGGAAATAAATGTAATTATAAACACATCCTAGAGTGGAACATTTCCTGAATTTGGAATTCACCATCCTCTCAGCCTCCCAGCCGAGAGCACCATCAACATTTCATAGGGAAGCAGACTCTGTCCTGAATTTATATGTACTGGCAAGCAGCTCAAGCAGGGGAAAGCATAAAAACTATGGGTTTTAACAGTTTAAAACTTAAAGCTACTTTTGTCTTCAGTAGAACTATCCACAGTGTTAAATAAAGCCAGGAGCGCAGTTATTAGAACTTGTCAGAAAAGAGAGAAACCCAAAAATCAGCCTGGTCCTGATGGCTACAGCATCACACGCGAAGTACTGAGGGCTACAGAGGGACTGGAGGCACTGGTGCAACCACCTATTCACAGCCCACGTGCATGCCCAGAAACTCCATTTCTTGCTGTGTTTAAAACCTGGGGGGCTCCTTTTGGTGCTGGTTGTTACTCAGCGATTCTACAAGAGCCTTAAATGTGGGGCTGATCTCGCTGTGATCGCTGTGACTTGGTGAGTTGAGGTACACTGGGACCAGGCATCACCCAGTGATCCATGGCCTGGGGTGCAGAGGGGGTGAGCAGCCAAGCCCTGGGTGTCCACAGCAGAGTCTGGTTATAACCCTACTTGAGCGCACCATAGGGCAGCTGGGTTTATGAGAACATGAATAACTCTGTTTTCCTCTCTATTTACTTGTTCCTATGACTCAGTATAGTCTTCTCAGCCATACAGATACCCAGTTCTTTCTGGATTCCTTTCAGAGGGATGATTGATAGGAGGGTTTTTTTACTGCATGATTTGTTTCTTAGCACAACCCCAGGTTCTGCTAGATATTCCATAATTTATAATGGAATATTATATAACAGATGGTTTCAAGGAATTTTATGCTGTGAAAATTCCACGAAAAAGTGCAGAAAAATGAATTGAAATCCCCGAATCCTTCCTTTGCAATGTTTTCTCACAATATCCCAGTTGGGGAGTCAAAATCAGGTTTTCTTTTAGGATGTGAGATGTAAAGAGCTAACAAAATGCAGCGTGTTCATTGTTCCTCCCCTCTTAATGTGAGAGTCCAGGCACTGAGCAGCAGAGGTGAGGGGCAGCTGAGCAATGAGTGTTCGTGTTCTCAAAAGGAGGTGTCTGTATTAGTGTATTGCAGATCATAAATGTGTAATGGAGGAAAACTCTTCTGCTAATGGCTTCATTTAGTTCAGAATGAATTTTTAATCTTCACTTTTTGCAGGCTCAATTATTAAAGCCAGTTTCACACCAGTTGAGGTGTTTCGTGCTGGCTTCGTTCCCTCTTGGGGGAGATCACACATAGTCATTTACATGGCAGTTTTCCAGCAACCTGCCAGCTCCCACCTACCAATTCAGCTTCTCCCATCTTCCATGGCTTGCACTTAGCTTACTTCTAATGTTGCAGCAATAAGTAGGTTTCATTTATAACCAAACCAAAGCTGGGCTGGTCTCGGGGGCTTGCAGTTGCTTCCATGTCACCCTTTTTTTGGTGCTTATGTGGCATGCGTTGGTGCAGGTTTGTATTTTCTTTTTCCTTTTGCTGCTCTGCAGACTGTCCTGTGGTATTTTACCATCCACTGGGACTGACAAATACTGAGCTGAGGAAGAAGGGATCAGATATTTTCTTCCTGCCAGGGAGATGCTCTGAAGTGATGCTGGGGGAAAGGTGCAGGTTGCTTGGTGGGGCTGGATGAGCTTTAAGGTCCCTTCAACCCAAACCAGTCTGGGATTCTGTGATAACCACAAACATAAGCAAGCACAGAAGCCCAGGGGCAGATCACCAGGGGGGTAAAGGCCACGTTTTCTCCAGCGTGTAAGCCTGTTAGATTACTTTCCCATACAGCCTACCAAATGTTTTATTTTCATATTACATCTTAACTTAGGTTGTGGCTGCTTTTTCTAAATGCCCTTTAAATACACTTATGATGCAGAGGAATTAGAGAGAGGTAACTGTCTGTTCAACCCTTCACTGCAACTTTATGTGTGAATTAGAAAAACCCCAGTTCGAGTCAGAGGAGAGGAGAGCCCGAGCACTGCTCATCAGCTTCCCTCAGCATGTAGCACCAGTCAGGTACCCCCATTTCAGCTGATGCTTCATTGCTGGTTTCCCACGCTAGCCTGAGGGGTGGCCAGGAAGCATTGAGCTTTCACTGATGAAACTCAGCAATATTCATAAGACATTTTACTAAAGGTTCTAGAAAAAATTTTCTCACTCAAATTCTGGGGTATTTTTTTACTTGCAATAAACTAGATGCTATTAATGACAAATGGGCGCCAAGTGTTTCAGTAACGGTTTGAGATTGTTTTCATAAACATCTCAATAAGACGATCATTAAATCTGTAGAAATATTTTCCATGGCTAATTTTTCTATCGCAATTCATACAAGAATGTTTTCCAGACTCAGCTGATGCCATCACTGTTGTGAGTGCATCAAGCTAAAGATCAAGGTAAAGATGTCAGTGCTGCCCGTGATTAACCTCTTAGACTATAAACTGTTTATCTGGAGAGCAGCAAGGGAGGGCAGGCAGGTCTTGCCAGGGGTGGCAGAGAATCATCTGACAGTGCAGAAGCAAATGACCATGGCTGCTCAGGGACACACGTGCTGGGAGATGGCTCAGACACTGGACACTGACCACTGCTGCAGGCCACCTCATCCCAGGGGACAGCAGGGTGATGGGCTCCTCATGCACCATCTGGTAACCTGTGGGGAGGAAAGCAGAGTTATGACAGAGGACTTCAATCTGGCTGACATACAGAGGTCACAGCCTGTCAGTGCTAAAACTGGATAGGGAGGAAGAGGGGGATGAGTACACGTAACAGGCTTCCCTCCATGCAAACAGTCATCAGTAAACACTTGCTTTTAGCAAGCGCAATCTATTCGCATTCTGCTGCATTAAATTTACATGACAGAATAGCTCACAGCAATGGATCATTGTGGGGGAAGATGTCTGGAACAGCTCACTGAGAGCAAAGTTCTCTGAATGTTCTGAAAAAGGCCATCCTTTGACCAGTTTTGAGTGGGGTCTTCTTTGTCCATGACATTTTAGCCTAAAGACGTCACGCATAGTTAAATCCTCCTCCTCCATTCTCCATCCTGGTAGTCTCATGGCAAGAGAAGAGATGTAAATCAACTCCTACCCTCTCCCAATGTATAATATGCTTATCCTTCTGCTCGATAAGCCCCTGAGTAGCCTGGAAATGAGTTTGTGTAAAGGGAAAGATGCTTCTGAGATGTAATCGAGCAGTACTAGTTTCAGGGCAGGGCTTTGCACTGAGATGATCACCAGTGGTGCAGCAGGGATGGAGAATTAGCTGCAAGGCAGTAGATCTGCCAGCTGATGGGGGCTATAATTAAGCACCTGCATGGAGAAGCTGCTGGAAGAGGCTTCTGAAAACACCTTCCAAACAAGGTATTTTGCCACCCAGGAGGCAGGAGCTCTCTCCTGTGCTCCCTTTGAATTGAGCCCAGCTCTGAGCACACCAGGGTACACAGAGGGACTGGGGGAGCACAGGCCCCATCACTGGTAACTCAGCACCACCCTGGCATGGGATGGTGTTGGGGTCCATCCTCCTGTTCTCCTCCACTTTAGCAGCCTTAGCAAGTGAGCAGCTCTGCTTTCCTCCTATCAGAAAACAAGAGTGGAGAAAGCTGCTGTGATTATGGCTCTTTCCGCTCCTCCTGACCTCTGGAAATGAATCTTTATTAGCATTATTGTCAGTCATAATGAATTCATTTCCATTCCTATCACTAAAACAATTTTTGTGCCAGATAAGCCACATTATTTTCACTTATATTCAGAGCTAATTGATTCCCAGAGTTTATTTTCTCCGAAGCAGAAAGAGCATTGCTCATCGCTGAGAAGCAGCTTTTTCCACCCTCAGCCCTGCTCCTTCTCCATGGCAGTGTGGTCTCTCCTCTCCTAATCAATTAGGGCAGATGAAGACATTGTGAGTTCATATGGAGTGCAAGTTCCCTCTGTGCATGACCCTGAGGGGCTGCTTGGGGGAGACATGGGGAGGTGACGGTTGTTTTGTACTGACACTCATGAGACCTCACTTGGATCACTGTGTGCAGTTCTGGTGTCCTCAGCATAAGAAGGGCATGTAACTGTTGGAGGCTTGGGTGACATGGTTTAGTGTGTGGTGTCCCTGCCCGTGGCAGGGGGGTTGGAACTAGATGATCTTAAGGTCCTTTTCAACCCAAAGTATTCTATGACACTAGTGTCCTCCAAGTGTCCCCGTCCCAGCTCGGAGTGTACAGGGGCAAAGATCCCCCTGGTTTGTAGGTGAGTGTTGATTAGCCCATAGCAGATGCACGTACACTTGCTATTCTTTGCCTAGAAAGGCATCGTGTCCGCATATGGGAGCAGGAAACTGAAGACAGGTCAGAGACATTGCCCCCAGGCAGCCAACCTTGTGAATAGTGATTTCTCTTGGCAGGAGAAAGGAGAAGGAGTGGATGTTGCTGTTGGATGTCTGTGTTTAGGTCTGGTTTCCTTATAACTCTTCCTTACACTTCTAAGTCCTTTAAACCCTTGTAAATGTATAGATCTATAGAACAAAAAAGCGCCTTTCTACTTATTTTCTATATAAGCAAGAGAAGGCCTTCAGCTGGAAGAGTCAGAAAAGCCAGTGCTATGCTACAGCCTCTTAAGGGCAAAGACTGGAATCACATCTGAGGCTGTAATACTTGTCAGATGACGGCTTCTCATTTTTGTGCCAAAGAATAGGGCAGAAACGAAAGGAGGGGCACGTTTCTTTTAAAGTCGAAGGGACAAGATGTTGATTTTTACATTTCTATAGCAACATTCAAACTGGTAATACGCACACAGGGATCTGAAAAACAATTATATCAATCTAATATTAGAGATCAAAAGTAAGGCGAAGCAGAGGAATCAAGCATGTAATTTGTTCATTGTTCATTTATCAGCCTCAACATGAATATTTCTGTGTCTGAGACTTGGGCTCAGGGGAGTTACATCATGCAATCATGGAGCCTTTCTTTGAAAAGAGCTTTTTGCATTCAAAACCAAACAATAACAGCAGCAGCAGCATTCTCCTAACAGATCCAGCAGTAGAAATTGGTTAAGAGAATTAGTGGCTGTCTGAGGCATCAAGCTGTGTGTGATAATGAGATGGGTTATAAATAGTGTCATTAATTCACATGTCCTTCTGTCACATGCCACTCCAGTTAATGTACAAATCCCAAATCCCCCAATGCAAAGTACAGTGACCTCCTCGTTAAAGTATCTAATGGCTTGAAGCCTGGTTTGCACTTATCTGCTGTCTATTGCTCCAGATCAGGAATAATTACAGGGCAGCATTTCTGCTCCTGAGCTAAGAGGCAGAAGTATTTCTGTCACCAAGAAACAAGACTTTCCTCACGTCTCATAGAATCCCAGACTGGTTTGGGTTGAAGGGACCTTAAAGCTCATCCAGTTCCAACCCCTGCCACAGGCAGGGACACCTTCCACTAGAGCAGGTTGCTCCAAGCCCCTGTGTCCAACCTGGCCTTGAACACTGCCAGGGATGGGGCAGCCACAGCTTCTCTGGGCACCCTGTGCCAGCGCCTCAGCACCCTCACAGGGAAGAGCTTCTGCCTCAGAGCTCATCTCAGTCTCCCCTCTGGCAGGTTAAAGCCGTTCCCCTTGGCCTGTCCCCACACAACAGTCTCTTGCTGACTGTTCCACATGTTGGGTTTTATGTTACAGGGCAGCGCATGCCCCTGTGTCCTGCAAGAGAAGGCTGCTCAAGCATCCTCTGAAATCTCTGACCACCCCGCAGCACCCCCTGAAATCTTGCTGCTAAATACACCTAAAGCTAAATAGACCTTCTTCATCCCTCTGCTTACTCTTACACTAACAGCAACCTTTCTGCCAGGAAAGGGTCAGTATGATGGCAGCTGGGGCTCTACAGAAAGGGCCCAGCACACCTCAGTGTGCACCATTGCCAGTGAACAGCCTTTACTAGAAGGAAAGGCAGGAGCAATCATCTTATTTGTTTTCTTTTTTCACAATTTTTCTAATAGGCCTCTGAAAAAGGGAACATACTCCTGGAAAGTGCCTGGAGAGAACAACCCACAAACTGTTCTTTTGTTCTCTGGCAGCATCACATGAAGCCTGAGTAATATTTGTCCTGTTTCTGTCTTAAGAGCTAGAACATGCTGGGTGTTTTCAACAGGAGGCAAACTGCATCCCTGCAGTATTATGGCTTTTGTCAGTGGCAGTTTCCATGGTGTTCGTGTTCTCTGTCTCAGAGTTAGCACAATTTTATTATCTCCAAAGATAGCGTTTAAATTGGCCAGCTTCTTAATAAATTAAACCCTGGTAGTTTTGGAGTTTTCTAAACAATCAGGAGGATTCTGCTTTGAGGGGGGGGAGAATTTAACTGTAAAAGCAGGATTTATTATGTGCTTATAGAAACTGTGATCAACTGAAATGCATTATCTGGAGAGTAAAGGTCTCTCCGCCCTGTACAGCCGGAGTCCAGCTTCCTGATGGGAAAAGGAGCTACTGGTTTAAATGCAGGAACGCTTGAGCCAGTTGTCATTTCATCAAGGGTTTCAGGGGACCTTGGGTTCAAGCTCTCCTTTCCCACTCCTGATGCCTTTCCCAGTCCATCTGCACTGGGCATGGTGTGGGCCACAGTAGAGCAAGAATAGTGCATCCCCACTGGTCACCTATGGCATGGAGAGACACTGGTGCTGTGTCCCCCTCTCATGAGGGACAAGCTGTGGCTTGGAAACCCCCATTCAGAATGCAGTCTAGTTGGCCTGGGTATTGTTTGAAAGAGCTATTTAAAATGCATGCGTATGGATTGGAGCAACAGGATGGCAAATAGGAAATGGGATGGGCACTGCCTCCAGCTCATCTGTGTTTTGGAGGATTTAATTCCTCAAGTCATCTTCCTCGAGGTCAAGCCATAGAGCCAGAACAACATGAAGGATCCGCAGGGATTGAGGTTGCCGCTTTCTTTCCAATGACTTTCCTGGCACTGAACTCTGCACCCGTCCCAACAGAGACCACAGGCTGTTCCTGCAGCGCCAGCACAGACAGACCTCCTGCACTAAGGGATCCTTGCTTTAGAGGGCAGTTACTGCAAGATGTAATCCCACAGTCACCAGGTCACTGAAACACATCAGCATTTACTTGTGCAGACAGAAGGGTCAAGCCTGTGTTGGAAAATCTCCCTGTCTGGGCTTTTGGGGGGGGGGGATTCTGCTCTGAGACTTCTTGCCAAGCCCAAATGTCCTGAGATCATGATACTGACTCAGAAATCATGAGATGTAGAAGATAATATAGCTGGGGTTATTATTGGGTTTTTTTTCTTCTAGGATTTAATTCTTCAGAGGGCACACATTCAGGATTTATTCTGAGCTTTTCAGGGAAGCAAAGACGACATTGAGATCCCCTTGTAATCACCTGCCCCCAGGAGCTGCAGCTCCACTGAGTACTGAGTATCAGAAGAGCCAGCAAAATCATGTTCAGAACTGGCTTGTGCATCTGTGGTGGGGAACATGTTTGCTGCCGTGACAGGGAAGTGTTACTGGTGTTGTGCAAGAATGTTCTGTATAATTTCCAGTGCACGCTTTCAAAAGATGCAGCAGAAATCTGTGGCAGAAATACAGAGAGCAGGGGTCCGAGTGGCCTGCTTGGGCACCTCCAGGACTTTAGGTACTCAGGGCAAATGGAGCAGGGAGGGAGCTGGGCTCTGATTTTGGATTGAGGAGCCAAAAGTCAACCCAAGTGGCTCCTCTGGAGCCACCCTGAAGTTGCAAAGAGCCAATGTCTGTGAAACTTCTACAATGCCTCATTATGTAAAATTATTCCCTTTTGAATCTAGGCTGAAGTAATCTGGCTGTGTAATAGGATGCTGCTGGGTAGCAATGGCTGTGCCCGTGTTCCTGCTCAGTTTCTGCAATGCTGAGATGAAAATGAGTCTGTTTCTTGGTCTGAGGACTAATGTCAGAAGAATTCCTGATCCAGCCTCAGCAGTTCCCCTATGGATTCATTAAGATATTTGCCTTTTCAGTGTTTATAACCTGGTCCTGAGGACAGCAGAATTTGCCGCTGGCCTGCTTTTGCCCTCCACTATTGCTGTTAGCGCTGCCAGTCCTGGACGTGGCATAAAACATAGAGAGCTTTTTCTGCAAGAAATTACATGTGGCTCTTTTATATTGGTAGATGTTACCCACCAACTGGCTTATAAATAGAACTTTAATGCCTAAAAAAGGTGATAATCACCTTTATACTTGCTTAATAGTATTGTTTTAAAGTGAATTACCAACATCATATATTACCTTCTTTCCCTACAGTAAATGGGTTCTCCCTGCTGTATTTTATTACTTATTGCAAATTCATTCAAGCAGTATATTTTGCTTTCAGCAAGGTACCTTCAGTTACTTCTTCTGTGCAGGATAAATTGAGATAAATTCTGCCTGTGCCTGAATTTTGCTAATGGCATCTATCTTTGCCCATGAAAAGTTACAGCTGGAGTTGAACAGGACTTGAGAAATGATAACATCATAGTGCAGCAAGTTACAGATCACCAGTGTGCAGTCAAGCGGTGTGCAGAGGGCTCAGTGAAGCAGCCAGGAGTTTAATAGGGAACTGAAAAACATCGAGAAATGTGATGCATTCTCTCATGTTTAGATTGATATAGTAATAAGTACATTACAAGAAAATGACGTTAGTTATTATTTACCATGCCATCATAAGATTATACAGCAGCATATCACCCCAGGCACCACAGTTTGTCACTACTTACCATTTTTGCCCTTGGAGGTCTATGGGTTTATTGTTACAGCTATAGGAATGTGAATTACTGGGGGGGAAGGGGGGGCTTCAAATAAAAGATATCTCCATCCCTTTGCTGACAATTCCATGCTCCGGAGGCTTAGCAAATCTATCTGTGGCCACAGCAGTTGTGGAGCTCCTGTGAAAACAGCTTGATTGAAGGCTAACCATGGTAAAACCTTGCAAGAGTATTCTGTCCACACATGCTGCTGAATAAAGGAGCATTTCCTTGGGAGGTTTTAGCATTCTGTAAGTAAAATCAATTGATTTTTAGATCATGGGCTGAGATTTGAAAGCCAGTTGGGATAGATTTTGTTTAACTTCCCTATTTAAATAACTCATGCTGTTTGAATACTTATACTTGTCTTTTTATCAGCTCACTAATGTTAGTGATTTTTATGTCTAAATCTTATGTCATAAGCAGCTGGCATGTAGGGCTACAAGTAAGCATTAGCCAACATCTGGTGTAGAGACAGTCGATGTTCTGGGTTCCCAACCCAAGGAGGGCATGAAGACCTCAGCCTCATGGGACATTTTGCCATTCTTGCCAGCCCTTCCCTGCTGATCCCTCCTGTGGCCGGTGTCTTTTGGGCTCTCAAGAGCACCAGGGTCACCACCGTATTGTTGTTATCTTGCAGTAACCCTACGTACCGCTATAGCAGCTAAGCTGGGAAGGGCAAAGTCACCTCTGATACTTGCAAAGCCAATTAGGTCTCAGTGAGCACTAAACTCACATTTCTTCAAGCCATTTCGTTTTATTGATCAGACACATTTTTGTTTCCAGATTGCTCCCTCTTGGGAACCATCCAGGTTTCATAGTGTGAAGGACTGTGTAAAATGTAATGATTCAGCACTCCCAGTGTGGCCATCTGTGGATTTGGTTAACCTTGCAAGCTACATTTAAGATGCAAGACAGGGCTTGAAGAGCACCATCATATATATTCGATGCTCTTCTGAAAGAGTTCTCCAATCTGCATTTCCCTCTTGTCCTCTTTAAAATCAAAACACATTCTTCACTTCTTCCTTGGTTAAATTCTAGGATTATTCCTGGAGGGGAGATTCCCAGCATGTCCCAGAGTTCAGCAATCCAGACAGTGCCTGGACTCACTATTCTTCCAAGAATCTCTGTACAGGTTGGTCAGTTTTTCCCCATGGCCAATGGGTCTCAGCTCACTGAGGTGGCACTTTGGGCGAGAAGCTGGAGCTCATCCTCACCCGCAGAAAGCACAGCACAGATACATGCTGTCACTGCTGCTTTACCAGCCTCAGGAGTGCTGGCTCCAGGCACACACAGGCATTGCTTGGAGACTCCAGCATGAGCAAAACAACTTTACTGGCAATTTAATGTCTTTTTGCCCAGGAAAGATATATTCTTTTTGCCTCAACTGAATGAGAAGCTTAAGATCCCAAGGAAGGAAATGCAGTGATTCTAGATCAATAGAGAGAAATATACAGTAAATGCTTTAGTATGTTGTGCAATAAAAAGAACCCTCATGCCTTATAAATCCAGGCGCTTAGCTTATCATGTGCATGCAAGTCAGCCCTCCAGTATCCACAAGCAGCTCAGCACAGGGCTGAGCAGGGCTGAAGCTGCATTTGTATGTGTTTCTCTCACTTGGTGAGATATGTTGGACTGAGAATGGCTCTGAGAAGAGCCACTGTCATCACCCTGGACCTGGGTGTAGCGTGGGATGCAGGGCAGAGAAAGCTGTGCTGGCTGTGTGTGGATCTGGCTTATGTTTAAAACCGTTCTCATTACACTAAATAACACAGAAATCCCTCTTACGCTGCTGATGACACACAGGTTGCCTGGATATGGGGAGCAGCAACAAAGACATATGCGTGTAGAGTGATGGTTGGAGCATCTTTGTGTGAGGGATCTGCAGAAATATCTGCAGAGCTGAGAGGGTTGAGCTATCTGCAGTTATTCTCATAACCATGCTAGCTGTGCCTTCAGGGCTTGCAGGTTTGCCTTGCTGTTTAGCCAAATAATCCTATAGCTCAGTGAAACCTGGCTGATGGAAATCCATGTTGTTATACATGGCCAGGGACAGGCACAGGGAGAAAAAGCTTGACTGATTCAGCAGTCAGACTACAACGCTTCCCAGCAAACACAGGCAGGCTGCGAGCAGCTCTGAGTGTAGGTGAGATGAGAATGGTGGCCCGCAAAGCCAAACAAGAGCGGGATGCTGAGAGCTGCAAAGAGATGGAGCCTTTCCTTAGAAGCAGCCTGCCTTGAGTTTTCCTTTCTAGGCTTTAGTCATCATCTCCCCCTTTGAGGTTCTGAAGCTGCGGCTGCTCCCCTTCCCCAGCCCATGTGAGCTCACTCCAGGGAAGCACCAAGCCAAGAACTTGCACAAACCCAAATAGGCACTTGCAGGGCTGCCAGAGACCCTCTGCTCTGGAAAAACTGCTATTCAGTGCCCTGCATTTGATGTGAGGTGTTGTATTTGAGATATTGTATTTCTGTACATCACAGAACTATAGAAATTGGATGTTTAGTTGAGTGGTAAATTGTGTATTACCACACTTTCCAAGTGCTACTCACTTGGCCTTACCTGCAAGCCAAGGAGGAGCTGATCCAAACAGATCCCTGCATTTGCTCGCCTGATGCTCCCATTCCTCCTTCCAACAGTTTTTAAAGTTTCTTTTGAGAAACAACAGTTCCAAGTAAGGCAGCAGATAATAGAAAATGAAATATGGGAAGATTTCTGTTGAATCCATCACACTGTCATGTTTCCAGTTCACCTCTTTGCCTCAGATTCCCTTTGTTTCCCCCCCCATTCTCCCACCAGACTCCCTGTTTGTTCTTTTTCCTCTTGGCTGCCCACCCTCACATTCATTTTGACTTTCAGTCTTTTAATGCTGTATCTATTCCTTAAATTTACTAGAGTTTGACATTCTGCTCCGTGAGTCACCACTGAGGACAGAGTTTGATGTAGATCAAAACACACAAACTAGTTCTTACAGTTCCCTAAGACTAATCTGAATTCGTGCTGTCTTCCCTTGATAAACCTTTGTGGATTCTTTCCTCCACACATTCCCCCCAAAAGATGATGAAGTAAATACATATGTTTATTGCACATGGTGCTTGCACGTGGGAATGGAGGGGACCCACAACTGCTTTCTTTTTCCCTCTGTGTTGGTGCTGAGCTAACACACCACACAAAGTCTGAATCATGTGCCCTTCCTCAGAACATTTCTCTAATCCTTTTTTATTTCCCCCACTAATTTAATTTCAGACCCACAGTGAGGAAACTCAGTGGTAGGAAATTGAGTATGCATCCGCAGTTACACCTTTCCTAGTGAAACACTGCATGGCAGCAACACTGAATCCCCAGCACTTCTCTCATCAAAACCTACTTTTTCCCACCTTTTCTTCCATCACAGAACCATAGAATCCCAGCCTGGTTTGGGTTGGAAGGGACCTTAAAGCTCATCCAGCTCCAACCCCTGCCATGGGCAGGGACACCTTCCACTAGAGCAGGTTGCTCCAAGCCCCTGTGTCCAACCTGGCCTTGAACACTGCCAGGGATGGGGCAGCCACAGCTTCATGATTTATTGAACTTGTTTTCTTTAATACAGTAGGAATAATGTTGGTGCTTAGGGGAATGCACACTCCCAAAACGGCTAAATTCTCCATACAACTTCACTTCGGTGGTTAATCACCTTCAGAAATAGTTCCTAAGCTTTTATATGCTCCAAAGAACATTAGTCTTTGAATAACTTTGTGCTGCAGTGGTGTGAGATTAGATTAGCAAGGATTTCTGTTGTGGTGTCATCATAATTTTCATTAGTACAGTGAATGATGACAGCTTGTTCTTTGCTCAAATTGATGTGATTACTACTCTGAAACCCTGGCACATCTCACTAGCACCTGACATCTGGGAGAGAAAGGTGGGAGCCAAAGCAAGCTCTCAAAGTTGCTGCATGATGCACACTGATGGGCTCCTTTGCTCCAGCAGCTGCTGCAGTCAAGGATAATGGTCAGTAGAGCTAATACAATTCCTGCAATGATAAAACAAATGGCTTTTGTGTTTAGTGATGGAAAATACCATCAAACGCTGTGTTGTGCTGAATTAGCAGCACATCCCTATTTAAACTAAGATAATGTGTCAGGAACAGGTGGCTAAGTTGGAGAATTAAAAGGAACAGCAAGCATGCATCAAGTGTGCATGTGTACCTCAAACCGAAGGCCCATATCAGAACAGAAATTATTAGTGTAGCTTGTTAAATGGAAGACTTTTCTACCAGAAAAACTGTAAAGGGATGAATTTCCAGCTCATCCAACAGAAGATAAACACCAGCCCTTGCGTGCTCTCAATCCCTGGTAGGCTGGTGCTGCACATTCCTTCTGCATGAGCTGTGCAAACACGGAGCCTGGAGCAGCACACCTCTGCTTTGAGCCCAGCTGCAAAGGGGGAGATGGCTCTACCTGTCCTCCTCCTGTATGGGAACAGCTCAGTGGGATGCTGTGAGCTGAATGGGAACAGTCACCACCTCATCCTTGGTCTCCCTTTAGGGGAGGTTGGTGACACCAGATCAGTTTTAAGGCTGCAGGAGCCTCTCGGTGTGGGATGGCAGCGAGGGCTGCCCAGTGAGGCCAGGGATGCCCACACAGGCCTGGCCACAGCCCTGCTCGTGCCCCGCAGCAGCCTGCAGATCCCCAGTGGGCATCCACTGCTACTGAAAGAAATGATGCTTTGCGTGCCTTGCTCCCTGGGCAGGAGTGGGAGCAAACAAGAATCACAGAACCCCAGCCTGGTTTGGGTTGAAGGGAGCTTAAAGCTCATCCAGTTCCAACCCCTGCCCCGGGCAGGGACACCTTCCACTAGAGCAGGTTGCTCCAAGCCCCTGTGTCCAACCTGGCCTTGAACACTGCCAGGGATGGGGCAGCCACAGCTTCTCTGGGAAAAGTCTGTGCCAGCGCCTCAGCACCCTCACAGGGAAGAGCTTCTGACTAAGAGCTCATCTCAATCTCCCCTCTGGCAGGTTAAAGCCTAAGAATAAGGCAAGTTCACAACGGAAGTGAATTTTCTTTGCATTACGAGAGAAATTCCTTTTCTGCAGTATTCAGCCTCTCACCAGCAGCTCAAAATGCAGACCGTCGGCAATGTGTTTCTGTGCAGGCATATATATTTCAACACTCGTCACTGGTGATGAATCTTTTCACAGTGATCTTGTTCCCTGCGGAGTCAGCATGCCCCATGCACTGCCAGCACTCTGAGTGTCCGACAGGGAAATCTGATTTGCACTTCCACCATTAAGCTTCTATTTCCAGCCCTGAAAATTATGCTGGGTGACATTAGGCAGCCAGGCTCCATAAAGCAGTGTAGACAAGACTACCAGATCAAAGCCTTGGCAGAATAATCTGCTCTGACACTGAGGAAACCACTGTATGGGTAAAACTGAGCCCTGACGCAGCCAGGGACATGCATGAAGGCTCCCAACACAAGAGGGACATGGAGCTGCTGGAGCGAGGCCAGAGGAGGCCCCGGAGCTGCTGCGAGGGCTGGAGCAGCTCTGCTCTGGAGCCAGGCTGAGAGAGCTGGGCTGGGGCAGCCTGGAGAAGAGAAGGCTCCTGAAGGGGAGACCTTAGAGCAGCTCCAGGGCCTAAAGGGGCTCCAGGAAACCTGGAGAGGGGCTTTGGACAAGGGCCTGTAGGGACAGGACAAGGGGAATGGCTTTAACCTGCCAGAGGGGAGACTGAGATGAGCTCTGAGGCAGAAGCTCTTCCCTGTGAGGGTGCTGAGGCGCTGGCACAGGGTGCCCAGAGAAGCTGTGGCTGCCCCATCCCTGGCAGTGTTCAAGGCCAGGTTGGACACAGGGGCTTGGAGCAACCTGCTCCAGTGGAAGGGGTCAGGGGGGTTGGAACTTATTTTAATGGATTGCTCAGCTACAAACGCTTTAAGGTTAAAGGTCTTGCAAGACTCTTTTCATAAGCTTTCTGAAATCCAATCCATCACTAATTTCTGTATGTCTTGCACAGCATCAGGCTGATGTAATAGATCACCACAGAAATCCTTCTGGGATAAAATTATGCCAGGTATTATAAGAATTCAAAACATTGTTCTTAATTATGGGTGCCTTTCTCAGATGTCTCCCTAGCTGGGACATAAGCCTCGTGGGGTCATTTTTTCTTAATGAAAGTTGCAATAGGAAGTTTAAGATGACACATAGCAGCTTTGATTTGCCACATCAGCAAATGCCACCAGCAGAACTGGCTTTTTTAATGACAGCTCTTACTACAGCACAACTAAGTTCCTACTCTTGTGTGCTCAGACTCAGGTTTTGGCCTTCGTTGCAATGTTTTTCATCCCACAAGCCAACCCACTTCCTCTAACATCCTGTAAAACACTGATGTGACTCCTCTGCTCTTTCAGCATTGATTTCCCGAAATAATTTTGGTATTCTCTGCTACCCAGGATGTACAACCACCAGACTAAGCATCAACAGTCCTCTGCTTTTGATAGCTGCCGTGTTGGTTACCCCGCAGAGGAGACAGGGAATAGCATTATCCAACTAATTCTGGTACACCCAACTATAGGCTCAGCTAAGAGCAGACAGCTTTTCGCCTTCTCTATCCTTGAGTTACTAAGAAATCTCCTATAAATGGTGGGCGAAGGGCAACAGGAGAAATCAGGCAGCTCTACCATGGTGTATGTTACAGAGGAAATCTGTGTCCAAAGGCAGAGTCTAAGAGAAGCAGGAAGAATGTAGATTTTTCCAAGAAGTGTAAGGAAAGCTTGAAAACACAAGCCTGTTAGCACCTCACGGAGTCAACACAGCACCTGACAAAGTGTAGAAGAGGAGATAAACTGGAAAGGAAGCCTTGTTAGTACATTGGCAAAAAATATGGTAATGGAAAAAGTCTCATATGTGAAGCAAGAGAAATCATTAAATCAAAGCCTGCAGACAAGAGAAGACAAGAAAAGAAACACTGCGAAATGAGCAGGGGTTCAGACAAGGAGACTGCGCAAGGGGCTGACAGCACCCCAGCAAGCCAGCAGAAACAAACTGTGTCCGTTACACTGCCTTCAGATGCAAGAACCAGCCCCACACGGCTGAGGAGAAGCCACAGGAGATTCCCTGCAGGGAGTGTGAGTAACTAACTTACCTGGGAAGGAGTAAATTCCAGAGTCTGTAATGCAGCTCTATCGCAGCTCTTCTATGTCAAAGCCCATTGTAAAGCAGAGACAGCAGTTCAGAATTAAAGGTGGCTGCAGAAAGCAAAGGCAAACATAAATTTACAGAGAAACCAGAGGCCTCAGAAACCATATTTGAAGACCTTGGTTGTTTTAACCTAAGACATCTGTCACCTTAAAGTCCTTGGATACCATAACTCCAACCATCCCCTCCTTCCTCCTTCTGCCAGCTTTATATGCTGAGCATGACATCCTATGGTATGGAGCACTCCTTGGGTCAGTTGAGGTCAGCTGTCCTGGCTGTGGTCCCCCCAACTCCTAGTGCACCACAGCCTCCTCACTGGTGGGTTGGGGTGAGGAGCAGCAAAGGCCTTGGCTCTGTGTAAGTGCTGCTCAGCAACCACTGAAACATCCCTGGGACATCTACACTGTTCCCAGCACAAATCGAACACAGCCCCATACCAGCTCCTGTGAAGAGAAGAAACTCTATCCCAGCCAAAACCACCAGTGGCTGGGGTTGGTCTCTCTCTGAAAACAAGTTTTGTCAGGGCTTGCAAGGCAGAGGAGTCTCCCCACAAGGTTATTTAATGTGAGTCCCATGACAAATCTTAACATTGCAAGCTGCTGGCCTGGTTTCTGATAAGAAATGCTTGGGTTTATTTACAAGCTATCATTAAAGAGAAGATTTGCATCACATTATTGAACTAATATTGCTGAAAAGGATGTGACCAGAATAGCTATTCATGGCCCTAAATGATTTATACGGAGCCCACCTCCATCCCTCCCCTGTACTGCCTCGTCTTGCTGACACGACTTCATGAATATTTAAGGTGATGTCTGCTCTCATCTCTTGTTCAAAATCAAACACAAGCACACGGCAGTGTGTGATGGGCAGTTGCTATTCAATGCAAGCACACCAACACTCAGTGAAAGGATGCAGCACAGATCTATTTGTAAAAAGGTAATGCCTTCAAGGCTGCTCTGGGGTGTGGGTTGTGTCACCCTCACCCACAAGCCTTTGCCTGGAAAGTGAATGCAATATTGGAGCCCTGTTACTGCCTTTCCTCATTTCAGTACAGGAATGTTTGCTGGGGCAGGAGTTCAGTGCTGGTGGTGTCATCAAACGTGAAGGGCACCTGTTTGGCTCAGCTCTGGTGGGAGATTCACCATCGCAGAGCACAAGTGCAAGCAAGAGCTGAGCCTTTCTGAGAGCTTGCCTGGGTCCCAGGGCTGCTCTGGGGCTTGTCTGTCCCAGGAGGGCAGCTCTGCTGCTGGAGCGCAGCAGGTAACTGCGTGTTAGCCAAGCGAATGGCAGCAGAGCCGATTCCTCTGCAGACCTGGAGTGACAGAGTTGTTAGTGAAAGACATTTCAGGAAAGAGGGGAGATTGAGATGAGCTCTGAGGCAGAAGCTCTTCCCTGTGAGGGTGCTGAGGCGCTGGCACAGGGTGCCCAGAGAAGCTGTGGCTGCCCCATCCCTGGCAGTGTTCAAGGCCAGGTTGGACACAGGGGCTTGGAGCAACCTGCTCCAGTGGAAGGTGTCCCTGCCCATGGCAGGGGGTTGGGACTGGACAAGCTTCAGGTCCTTTCCAACCCAAACGTCTCTGATTCTTTGACACTCCTGAATAAGGACAGCAGGTTATTTGATTATTTACTGAAACAACACCTCACTGCCTGCAGGGCCATGTTTTATGCCGCAAGTAAACCTTCTCGAGCAATATATATATATATAAATTTTTTTTCCACAGCATTTGCTTTCTACATAAAAGCAAATATATTTGCTAGATATAATATATATTTATGTATGTAATATATGTATTATATATAATAACATAAAATAATACACTTTTATATATAAAAGCAAATATATTTGCCATATATAAAGCAAATTCTGTGCAGCTATGTTTGTGTGTTCTCATTGTGGCCTCTTGGACATACTCCTGGCTTACGATGGGGCTATCAAACCCACAGTAATCTGTCCCCGCTGCCTCCAGGGTTTGTGCTGTGCTCGGAGATGCACATGGCGTAGGAGGGACGGGGGCACTGAGGTTATTAATAGTACCTGCCTTTTGCCATGCAGCTTCTTAGCAGAGCACCGCCCATGCAAAAGCAATCTCCATCCTGCACAGCCTGGGTGACGCATTAGAAATAATTCAGCCTGCAAAATCAGAACAGGCTCGAGGCAATGGGGCTGTCACAGGACATTGTGTCCTGCCACATCCTCCCTCCCTCGGCCTGCCTTACCTGAAAGCTCCCATGGGACTGCGACATGCCCTGGGCTGAACCATGGCCCTGCTCCCTCCTTGGCCATGAGGATTCTGGCAGAGCTGCATGGAAATGGGATTGTCCCAGGGTGTTGCTAAGAGCAGCGAGAAGGATGCTGAACACCCTCCAGCTCCCCTCTGCATGTCACATCTGCTTTGTCCTTGTCATCCAGCATCACCCTGGCTCTGGGCTAACTTTTCAGCTCACCTTCCCCATGTCAGTGAAAGGGAGGGTGATGAAGAGCTTCAGGAGAGGGTGAGCAAGGCATGCTGAGCTTTTTGGGCCCTCCCCCCATTGCTCAGCAGTGCCTGGGCAGCAGCAGCAAAGCTGGACACTGCAGAGCCCTGGCTGTGCTCCAGATCAGCCCTTCCTGGCACCCTGCGCCATGCAGCAAGGGAGAGCTGATGCCAAAACAAATGCATTAGCACAGTCCTCTGGCAGCTTGTTCTCTCTATTACAACTGAGATGTTTGAAAAATATTCCCTTTTTTGTTCACCAGAATGTTGGCAACCAAGGGGGAATCTAGGGGAGCATCACATGGGGAATAACAACAAGCTAAATGTTATTTTCATTACAGCTGCATTAGTGTGATTACAGAAGGTGGTCACAGTGCAAGGGGAATTTTCTGTCCTCTCTCAGTTCTCCATGACTGAAGACATTAATCCAAGAACAAACCCATGCCTCCTTCCCAAAATCTTACTCACATCTTTCATTCTCCTTCCCTGCTGCAGCCTTCAGCTTGCTGGCATGCCTCCAATGACTTTTAAAACATCATCAGATGGTAGCCATGGAGAGTTAATACCCAGGGATGTGTTCTCTGTGCATAGGTTTCCCAGCACATGGATTGCCTTCCTCACTAGATACAGAAATCCTTGCCTTTAAGATGGTCCCATGGTATTGTCAAGGCAGAGCAGCTGTTGAGCACTGTTCTCTGCAGCCGTCCACCATGCTTCACATCCCTAAAGCAGCTGGAAAATGGGCAGAAGGTCTTCCCTTTTCAGAAAAGGGAGAAAAAAAAACCTTTAAGTATAAAGGATAGAAAGACAAGGAGTGGCCAAGGGCAAATGGTGCCCAGGGAAAAAAAAAAAAATCACCCAAACTTAGGAAGCAAGAACCTTGAAGGAAACAGAAAATTGAGCTTGGATAATTTTCAAATTCATTAACTGTTGAAATAAATAGAGCAAATTCTGCATCTGGACCTGGCTTCATTAAATTGAAGATTTGAGTCACATTGACATCTTACTGCCTAAGCCCAGCCCTCTCTAACCAAACCAGGAAGCCTGTCCCTTAGAGAGGCAGTCACTCAGCAGTGCTGCCCCACTGCAGACATTCCCATCAAGCGTCTCCAAGTTGCCCATCCAAGATTTACTACTGGCCTTTTGAACCCAACTCTGCTTTTCAAAGCCACAACAGCCCATGTTACCTCATGCCCTGAAATTCCAGAGGTAACGCAAGCATCATCTGCCTGCACAGAACTAACATAGCTTGGAAATGCTGCTGCTCCAGCTCTTCAATCCCACTGAGATGGGCTGGAAATGCTGTCCTGTGGCAGTGCTGGGCAATGAGAAACAGACCCAGAGCACCAGGCTGCACCAGGGCAGTTGGCTGTTGAATGGCACAGCATGTAATTGTCTCCATCGCTTCTGACAGCTCATAAAGTTCGTGGCCAGGAGGCCAAAAAAATCAAACCCAATACACACAGTTAGTCACCCTCAGTCCATATTTAGGCACCTACATACATTGCCCACTTTCCAGCTGGGACAGACAGGATTTTAGTTGCAAGGAACTGAGATCAAGCTTAGCAGGATGCCCACACATTTCAGCATCCCACACACTTATACCCATGATTGTTACAACACAGCGACTAGTCTGTAATTAGTACAGGCATTGCCAGAGCTGTCTTTGTATTACTTATGAGTCATGCTACTAAAATATTCTTTATTCATTATCCAAGTCCTTTGCATTCCAGTGCCAGCCATTACCATGTTGCAGGCTATGCAGGACTCCGTCAGGCTTGTCAAAGCCAAGTGCTTTCTGATAGAGATCATCATATTTAATCTGACAGAGTTAGTTTACAAAAGAGGGAGATCAAAAAGGTTCATCTCTGCACAAAAGAAAAAAGAATTTAAACAGCTCAAAGTAAGGGATTTTCTCCTTGTTGCTTCTCCAAGCACACATCTACTGTGAGAAGAACCCCTTTCAAACGCAGCTTAAATTGTTTTGTCAGTTAATTCAACATTTGTATTTCAATACCTTTCTAGTTAACTAGTGAGGAAGAAGGCTCATGAAAAACTCAAACTGAATATGAAACTTTAAATCTTTAACATATGGATATCCTGGTTTCAGCACAGATAGAGTTAATTCTCTTCCTAGTAGCTGTACAGTGCTGTGTTTTGGGTTTAGTCTGAGAACAATGTTGGTAAAACACACGGATGTGTTACCTGTTGCTCAGTAGTACTTACTTACCCTGAGAAGGACTTTTCAGTCTCTCGGTTTTATTCCTCTCTCTCTGTTCTTATTCTTCTCTTCTCCTTTCCTTATTCTGCTCCTCCTTTTCTTCTTTTTTTCTTCTTCATAATAATAACAACAACAAGTTATTGAACTGGTGTTATCTCAACCCATGGGTTTTACCTTTTCCAATTCCCCATCCCACAGGGGTGGGGTGGGGAGTTGCTGGTTGGGGTTAAGCCACAACAATGGAACAGAAGAGGGAAGATGTAGCTGAAATGTATTATGACAAGCAAATAAAAGCAGTATCAGAAAATACCTTTGGGCAGATTCTGTTCTAGGCCACTAGTATTTACGAAGATTTACCTTTTTATTTACTATGTTATTAAATCACTGGGTTGGAAAGTCCTTGGGTCATTTCAAACCACTCTCATCGATTTCTTATTCCTAAAGCATCCTTAATATAAGGTTGTCATTCAAGTTGATGACAACGATCCCTCGATTCCCCTTGGCAGTGGGCTAATTGTCTACATGTTCTTGCTGTTGAAGAGGAACACTGACAGATTAATTCAGGCCCCAAGATCAGGTTTGTGAGGAAATGAGTAGGTTAAAAGAAAAAGAAATCTGACATCATCAGAAAAGTTCCTATAAAAGCCCACAGCATTCAGGGAGTGTCTCGGCTCACTGGTTCCCAGCTTGCACACAGCCGGTCGGATGCAGGGAACATCCTGCCTGGGGCCTGAACTACTGCTGGCTTAAAGACAGTACCTTTTGGTGCTTTAGAGTGCATCTACTATTTCTCACTGCTGGAACGCAAATTGCGGACAGAGGTGTCTCCCCTGAGCCTAGTATTTCCTGGGAATGGTGTTTTGCTATTCAGTTAACTTCACAGCCTCATCGTGTTCAGCATTTCTAAAATGTTTTAAAGTTTTTCTTGATTATCGCTGTTATTTTCAGGTTTAGCCACATTTCTTAAAGAATTCTTAGTGGAATTCATTGCTTTATGTTTTGGAAAATGCACTGTCAAATGTGTCTGCTGCTGAAGTCGAAAGAGTAGCTCCAATGTACTTCTGATGTTTCTTGAATCCCTTTCCAATGAGCATACAACCTTTGCACTGCAAACAGAAACCTCTACGCTTTCCTGTTTAGCACATTGAACTGGTTAATGTCTCTAACTTTATACTTCTGCTCTGTTTTCTACCCCTTTTTACTCCTTGCTCATTTACTCGGCATTTCTCTTTAGCCTTTGGAAACCTGCTAGATCCACACTTCAGAGAGCATCCCCTCTCCTTATCAGATGTGCACCAGAACTGGAGCATTTTTCCTGAGCCATGCAAGCACTGGAGAACGGAAAAAGCCAAACGTGATACCTGTTGGTGCAACACTGGACCAAGGTAACAAGATTACTGATGCTAGTGATGCCTGAGATAGGACTGAAATGTATTATCTGTGTCAGAGGAAATCAAACTGCAGTCAAGAATAATCTTCGAATTATCCAGTTTAGCAATCTAATTATTTCCCAATTAGAAGGAACACGGAAGAAATGCAGCACAGAATGCAATCAAGAAGACAGAAAGAAAACTTCCAAAACATTAATCTCAGAATTAAAATTAAATTTCTATTTTTAAGCTGAACCAATTTTTTTTTCCCCTGTGTCATCTGTCTTCTTCCATTCAATAAATCCCTGGGTGCTTCCCTTTCCGACAGCACAAAAGCTCGGCACTAGAATGTACTTACTGCCTTTCAGGAGAAACCAAACCCAGTGGCATCATCTCCTGCGACCATCACACACCTGGAAAAACACATCCACATCTGTAATGGCACCAGCTCCTTCTCCCAGATCCAAACCCAGCGGCACTGCCTTGCCAGGGAGGTGAAAAGGCTGGGCCTTGTGCTGCACACAAATAGATGCATGTGGATGACTTACCCCACACTGGAAGACCCCAAATTCACATCACACAAGCTACCAAACCCTGGCACGTTGCAGGTTGAGGGTCGTGTTCCTCATTTTGCTCCCACGCATGGAGAAGGTCTCCTCATGCTGGGAACATACCACTGCACCAGTGCAGGGAGGGACAGGGACAAAGCAACCAGGTGGGAGCCAGGAATGTGCTGGTTTTCCTCAAGCATTCTTCTCTCCCTTTTGCAAGTGCTTTTGACAGGTACCAAAAGCACACAGGCTAAAGACCCGGTGGTCACTTCAGGGCACCATTTTGGCTGAGCAGAGAGAGGTAAGTAACTAAAAGGTTCAGCTGCAGGTATGATCCCAGCTGCTGTTCCCCAAGCATGGCTAAAGCAGTTTACAGTAATGGAAAATTACACAAAACTGCTTTTGAGAAGCAGAATAAGCTTCCCTATAGCACTAACAGACACCAAATGGTAAATTCCTTCATTAACTCATCTTGCTACAGAAGAAATGGGGTTTCAGAGGGAATTCAGAAATCATTGCTTTCACATGAAAAATGTGTGCACTTAATTTGTTGCAGAAAACCACAGTTCTGAGTGCTGAGCAGCTCTGTGTTAGCCAGATGATGAAAAGGCATCTGCCTTAACTGCTTTTTTTCCCCCCTTTAACTAGTAAAATATTTCCATTTCGGTGCTGAGATGAAAAGCACAGTGGAGAAAATCCTGGAAGAAATTAAATGCCCAGTTTTCTAACCAAGGTCTTCTTAGCGTAAATGAGCTGATATTGCCAGAGTCAGGACAAAAGAAAATGATGAGGAATTCTTTTACAAAGCTTGTTGCAATGAACGAATACAGTGAGCGCATTTTTGAGGAGCATATAGCACACAAGTGGGATTTCAAAACAACATAAGGCACTCACAGACACAGACATACATCTCTTTCATTACCCAGACTGTTAGACTTGTCTTGGATCTAAAAACAAACACTGAAAGGGAAGGATGCACAGACTTGGGAAACATGAGTCTGGTTTCCAGAGTTTTCCAGGTATTCAGAAGAAGTTAATTGGAAACTACAGCCTCAGAATTGTGCCCAGCATTGGCTCAGCACATAGATAGCATCTGCCCCATTGAAACTCCCTCTAAAAACACACATTCAAGATGCAGCCAGTGTAGAAGGGGAACAGTGAGGTCAGTTTGAGCTTGCTCAGTTACTTCTGGTGCAGCACAAGAGATATTAAGGACCCTGGTCTTCTTTCTTCAAGCAATGTTGCAGACACTGGGCTCTGACCCTGCTCATTTCATGTAGATGTGCCTTTTTAAAATAAATTCTGACTAAAATATTACTAAAGATTTTTCCCAACTGCTCCTTCCTTTTCCCCTCCCTCCACATGCTCAGTTTGGAATATATTACACCCAACACCTTACTGCAGATAAAAATACATTATTGAATTTGAAGTGAAATCAGAAGACTTTTAATTGCTCAGAGTCTTGGGAGTCCCCAGCCCCATCTGCAGCAGGAATGCATTCAAAGATTCAGCTGCTGGATTAATCCCATGGCTCAATGGATGGATCCTAGGTTCAAACTGAAGAGACTTGGAATAACCAGGTCACTGAGCCCAGAAATCCCTCTGCCCAGTGGTGTCTGGCAGTGGGCTCTCCCCACAGATATTTAAGTGCAGGGGTTTTATTGCAGCCCTCTTCCCTGCATTCAGTGCAGTGTTCAGTGCCCAATCACCCCACTGCTGTTGCACTGTGTGCAAGGGACCTGCAGACCCAAATTAGCAGGAATAACTTAATTACTGTGCCAAGGCTTTGAGAGCTGAGAAATGGATGACTGCAGAGCGTATTGCTTTTTCTTGCAGCATCCTGGCAGAGTTCTAAGCACAGAAAAGGCACCATTCCCAACAGCGATTGGAAGGGGCAACTGCTATCCACTATTTATTCTGCATGGTTAACACAATATTTTGGGCTTAGTCACAGAGCAGCAAGCTCTCTTGGCACTGCAGATATTGTTTAGATCTTCTCCCTCGTAACACATGGAACTGGAGAACCAGCCCTCACAAATGTTCACATATTAAAGACGTAATATAAAGGAGCAGTGAATATGAATGTGAGGGAGCCCTGACTGAATCCCCTGCTCCTTTGGGCAAGTTTCCAAAGCCTTTCTCTGCCTTGCAGTGTTTTATCTTGCTGGGAGACAGTGTCTCAGTGAGGTGCTTTTTGCTGTTCTCTGGAGGAGAGAACTTTGTCCCCATAGGAAACTGGCCATCAATATCAGACAGAGTAGGCGTGCAGATTTGTAGCTTCATTATCTGCTTTAGCAACTACAAGTATCTCAAGGAGAAATTACAGAGGGAGATGAAGGTATGTCTATAAATGCCAAAAACAAGCAGAAAGCCACATTTGTCAGAACTTTTTGCTGTAATTAGCTAAATGCTGTTAGAGACTAGTTACTGAGCATACCCATCATCATTTCAAAATGCCACCCTGGCTATCCCCTGCTTAGCTGCCTGGATTTTCTCAGGCAGGAGAAATCAGAACATGCCAATTTGTTTACCAATGTGCTACAAGCTTTGCTGCGATCAAATTGCATCTACCCATCAGAGCTTCTTGAGTTACAGAAAGCACAAGATAGATAGTGTTAGGGAAGGAAATACGTCCCTAGGAAAAAGTTATAGAAGTGATCTTGTTGGAAGCAGCCGAGCAGCATGGATAATAAGAGTCCTCCCGAAATGTCAGTGGGCTGAGTGGGGACTCTCAGCCCAGTGCTGGTGCAGTTCAGCCACCTCTTGCCATTTAAATGTCATCACAACAATTCCTGTAAGCTTCCAAATTGAAAAAATAATGAGGGGTACATAGAAATTCATCACTGGCCTGTAGTGGGAAAGCAGCTGGCCAAAATATAAAGGACCTTTACAGTGTCATAAGGCTATTTTTGACATGGTAATGGATAGTGGGATGGGTTTAGGTTTGTCTCTGTTCTGCTGCCAGTCTAATCAGATCAGCACTGCTAATAAAGCATATTTCCCTCTAGCTGGGTTTGAACTTGCACATGTGCGTGCAGCTCAAGTCAGGGCAGAAAGAAGAAAACTGTTGTCCCCTCTCTGCTCTTCAGAGGTATCAGGACAGGGATGGCAGCAGCTTTTAGGAAATCCAGGTTCAAATCCTGACCAAGATCTACAGAGACCTGTGGGGTGGGCTCGCTGCTGAGCCCTGTCTTACCCACCTCTGCCTGTGCAGAGAGGAACTGCTGCAGGTCCCTGTGCAGAGGAGCTCAACCCTCAGCATGGCCCTAGTGAAATGGGGCATCTGCGTGACCCATTCCATCTTCCTTGCTGGCCCTAGGCCTGACCAGTCCCGCTTGAGTACCCTCCAGCCGTGCACATACGGCTTAAATTTCCAGCAGAGCTGACTTGTTAATCTTATTTTATTTCCCTAAACCCCTGCAAAGACTGGTTTTATCAAGTACCTTTTGCTAGTCTAATAAAACACCATTATTATCTCTGAAGGAAAGCCAGATTCACAGCAGATGAAGCTGTCCAGGAAAGCACTGGGACAGCACTGCGGATGTACTTAGGTGCAATCAATTTATGATAACAATGCTGAGCAAAGGAGCACATGTGCCAACCTCCTGTCTTGGGTTTGGATACTGCATCTCCTGACACCTTTAATCCGTCTTCTCCCCACCACGGTTGGCTGTGAGTGTGGCCTGTGGCCAGGCTGAGGGTTACCCGCCGCAGGCAGCGGCCACAGCTCCCTCTCATGCACTGATGGAGGGGAGCAGGCGACGCTCCCCACATATGTCAGCTTGTATGACTACAAGGATCAATGTACTGCAGAGAAGCAGGGATCACACTGATTTTCTCCAAGTCTTTCTTTTCTTCCAACACATGGAAAAGTCAGCACAAGACTGTCGTGTAGGGACGAGCCAAGGGGGAATGGCTTTAACCTGCCAAAGGGGAGACTGAGATGACCTCTTAGGCAGAAGCTCTTCCCTGTGAGGGTGCTGAGGCGCTGGCACAGGGTGCCCAGAGAAGCTGTGGCTGCCCCATCCCTGGCAGTGTTCAAGGCCAGGTTGGACACAGGGGCTTGGAGCAACCTGCTCTAGTGGAAGGTGTCCCTGCCCGTGGCAGGGGGTTGGAACTGGGTGAGCTTTAAGGTCCCTTCAACCCAAACCAGTTTGGGATTCTATGCTACCTTGGCCTAGTTTTCTAGAGTACTTGCCTGCCCATAGGTTTTGTTACACCCGATGCTGCAGTGTGATGCACACCAAGAGGCTGTTTGATATATTGCTTCATGGCAGTGTTTTCGTTAAAAACTGGCTCAGTAAACAATGTGTTTGTGACTTACGGCCTTTAGACTCATTGGGAGTTAAATTTGAAAGAGCAGCTCAAGAGGCCACATCCCAGTTTGGGTGTTTTCCCTAGTGAGGGTTTCCAAGCCAGCAGCTCCCTCCCTGCCAGGGCCACGCTCAGCACCGCTGGGCAGTGTCTCACTGTGCTTCACATTCTGTTCTCCCAAACACCTTTCCGTGGGCCTGCTCGCAGAGCCCAGGGTGCACCACACACACCGGGACCCAAACACCCACAGGACATTCTGCCCCCATCTCCCTGCAGGTTTTGTTCAGCTCCATCACCCAGGGTTCTCCTAACACAGGCCAGCGACGTGGTCCCTTTAGATGCTTCCCTTCTTCCCACACTTGCTAGCCTGAAAGAGCCCTCCAATACGTATTCATTGCACCTAGCCACCAGGCACCAACACCTTGGTGAAAACTGCTGATGCTTGGAAGCTAGGAATCACCAACGCTATTAAGGGGGTTTCACATGCTTCATCATCATTTCTGAAGATGAAGCTGAGCTGCCTATTGAGATGGGTAATATTATGGGGCTACACATAGCATAGGTATTGTCAGAGGGTAACCTGTGGCAGCTATGCCCGGACAATGTCATGTTCATGAAGTCAAAGAGTATTTTGCTTTTTGTGATATCTTACACTAGTCCTAAGCAGAGGAAGAAGAAGGAGAAAAAAAAGCCTGTTTTGCACATCACCAGCTGTTAGGCTGTGTCTGGTTACATCCCATCAGGTGACAGAATGTAAACCAATGTAAGCAGATAAAATGTGACACAAATGTCATGTTGCATCAGGTTTTAAAGGAGTTGGCAGCCTTTACACCATGGAGATAAAATAACAAGTTCAACCATCATACCTGTAGGCCTTCAAGATCAAGCAATGCAGCCACCCACCCCAATCCACATGTTCATATTCTAGTGGCACATTTCTATCTTATGAAATGGCCAGTTTTACCCTCTGTTATGCTCCTATTCCTTCCCAAAAGGCACACAAACAGGATGAGGGCTAACCCTGACACAGCACGCATCAGCAGGGAATCCATCTACTGAAAAATGGGTAAAACATAGAGCCGGTCTCAAAAAAATACAACAAGAACTACCAAAATCAATAGCAACCTTTCTATTGGTGCAAACAGGAAGCAGAGGAAGGTCTCCATGCTTCAGTAAATATTTTTACTGTACAACTAATTTCCCACTAAAAGGAAGAGCATATGGATTTTATAGTCTGGGGGGAAAGAAACAGAGCCAGTTCTGCGTAACAGAGCAAACGGATTACAAAGGAAGCAGCACTTAGTATCAAGTGCTAATCCCATGTTTGATTTCTTTTCAATTATTTTCTCATTTTCCACCCACAATGAAACATCACACTCAGGAAACAGCAAGCCTGATGTTTGCACCAGCAGCAGGACCATGACCCCTGTACGTGCCCCTCCTAGCTACAGCTGGCAGAGAAAACATGGCACATGGGCACCACAGGGCCCACAAGGCATTGCCCCCCTCCTTACCCAGCTTCTGGAGCAGAAAACAGCTCAGGGGCCTTTGGAGCTCCCTTACCTGTGACTTCTAAACCAGCCATTTCAGAGCCACAACTTGCAGGAGATACAGAGAAGCCAGAGAGGAGCCCCTGCCCAGTCACAGCTGCAGCTCATCTCAAGTACTTTCAGCAACCTGAGGGTATTTATCATGCAGTGGCTTAGCAGGATTCTGCCTTTACAGCAGGTTTTTGTCATGAGGCTGGAAACACTTGTGCCACATTAATAGGATAAGGCCCTGGTAATGCACTCCGTTAATAAGTTTTGTTACAAACAGAACTTGAGTCAAAACTACAGAATTGCAGCCTGACATAGGAAAGAAGACAGCAAATGGGCATCATCAGCATTCATCTGCCCACCAGCACGTACCCTGCCCACTGCAGCACCACCGGGAGGGCATGAGCTGGCCCAGGGATTTTGTTCCCCATTAATACATATATGGGAATACATTATGTTCCCCATATAATACACAATACATTAATGTTCCCTGTTAATAAACCTGGATGGTTTATCTTATGTGTACATAATACCCTCCCATGATATTAAGCATACATCAGAAAAGTTTCCATTTCCTGGTTTGCATGTCTTAGGGTGAAATAAAAAGGATGGGTATCCCTGCAGGGGCAGGGATGCTGAGCAGGGAGCTGAAAGTGCTTGTCAGAGGTGGCAGGAATTAGGAGGACACTGCTCCAGGACACGTGCTTCTCTATCAACTCTCAGTAACCTCCTCCTCGGCTTTGTGTCTACCCTGTAATAATGCTTCAGAAGAGGAGCTGTGTTTAACACCCCTCTGCACACCAGACCCTGCTCTGCCGCACTACCCATTTTGCTGTGAATCTTCCCTTTCTCCTTGCGAGAGCAGAGGCTCATCTCTTGCTTCCTTTACTCCCTAAAGGCTCTAATAGCTCCACTCCTTAGTCAGTGCTGGAGGAAGAGAGCTCATGCAGGGAGATGCTGGGGTCATGCAGAGGAGCAGCAGGATAGTTGTTGAAGTCATGTTCAGCTTAGATTTTCAGTATATTAAAAGGGTACCTGTGCTCTTCTCCAGGCTCCCACCGTAGCTGCTGTCAAGGGCAGGCCGCACAGAGGAGAGACCCACAAGGCTGAGGCCACTGCTGCCTTTTGTACAGACACTGCAATAAAGGGCAGTAGAACAAACCAGGCACTCTCTCTGAAGTGAAAGCATTCCTGGCTTATCCTTTTGATCCTTCAGATCGTTATTCATTGTGTGCCTGCAGGTGGACTGAAGCAAAGGTATTAATTCAATAATGAATCCAGCAGTTTACCAGCAGACTAAAAGACTCAAATTGCAAAGTGATTCATCTTAGAACCTGTTTGTAAGTGAAAAACAGGTATCTCGAGGCTGGCAACCTTTTAGAAGCACCACAGTGGCAGATTCTGCCTGATAGGTTTGATGTTGATGCTGAGCATGCAGACTTCATCTTTTTAACAGGTACATTTCTAGATCTAGAGCTGCATTGAGTGCAACATCCCCCCGCCCCGTCGTGGCAACCATGTGGTGCAGCTCCAGGTGTTACTTAAGAGTCATTAGTGCTTGAAAGGACAAAGTTAATTGACAAGTGTTCACTAATGTCTCAGAGGAACTGCCCAATTGATACACTCTCAACCCAGCTGATTCGGGATCATTAAGAGCCTCTGACACATAGGGGAAGGCACACAAGCGAACAGGGACTCGTGAGACGGCACTGCCTTCATTGTGATGGAGGAAACAAGCCACCCTGGCACTGATGCTACACAGCGCCTCACCACCCTCACAGGGAAGAACTTCTGCCTTATGTCTAACCTGAACTTCCCCTGTTTCAGTTTGAACCCATCACCCCTTGTCCTATCGCTACAGTCCCTGATGAAGGTCCATCTCCAGCATCCTTGTAGCCCCCTTCAAACCCTGGAAGCTGCTCTGAGGTCTCCACGCAGCTTCTCTTCTCCAGGCTGAACAGCCCCAGTGTTCTCAGCCTGTCTCCATACAGGAGGTGCTCCAGCCCCTGATCATCCTCGTGGCCTCCTCTGGATGAAAGTTTATTCTCACTTTTTAAAATGAAGAATGTTTTAATTGTTCTGGTTGATGGGCTGCCCTGTGAATCATAGAATAGTTAGGGTTGGAAAAGACCTTCAGATCATCTAGCTCCAACCCCTCTACCATGGGCAGGGGCACCACACACTAAACCCTGTCGTGTCAAATCAAAGTCTTTGACCCAGTTTCTAAGGATAAATGCCCTCCTGAAAGCTGAACGCAGCCACAGCAATCTGCCCTGCCCAGCCTTCTGAAACAGGGGGTGAGCACGGAAATACACAGAGCCCTCAGCCATGGGGATGCAAATTAAGCTGCTGTATAATTCTTTTTGTGTTGGTTTATTTTTGCCAAGGCTATTCTGCAATTCTGAGGCCAGAGCTGACATCGCTCAGAGACAAGGGAATTAACTGCACTGAGATCAGGTGATATTAGAAGTAAAAAAAGAACCTCACTGGGAAAAAATAGAAGCATTCCATAATGTATGAAGCAGGGATGCGCCGTTGTTTAAGGTACAATAGCTGGAATGCCGGGTTTTACTGTTCTGCTGACAAATGGATGCAAGAAAAAAGAGAGAAAAAGGCCTTTGTGCTGCCTATTAACAAACATTCTTTGAAAAAATTATGATTGGATCTCCATGGACAAACTTTAAAATCTGGATTATATAGAATGAGATCACTGGGTATCATAGATTAACTGCTGGTTGCCCGCAGTCACACGGATCATTTCCCTTTGCCTCTCCTTTCTGTTCAGGCTGCAAATCCACGTGTCAGGGAGTGTATCATCTCACTCTGACCTCTTGCCCACACCATAAATCAGTGGTAGTTCTGCTGCTGAGCTGCTGTGCTTAAATCAAGCCCCATGTGCATTAATAAATATGAAATCATGCGGCAGCTCAGCACTGCGATACTGACAGGGCTCTGAGCAGCCTGGATCAAGAGCATTGTAGCCTGGTAGCAATTGCATCCTGGCACCCAGGATTTGAATTTCTGCTCAACACCAGCAAGCGCAAGACTCAGTTTGCTTCAGCTCATGTAGATTAGGGCTCTTTAATCTCTCCTGGTGGTGTATTTACATGCTATTTTTCAGGGGAGGTCTGATACAGGGAGAATACATGATCAGCCTTTCTACAAGGTCTTGATCTTGCAAACTCCTTACTCAGCGAGACCCTGGCGCGAGGTCTGGCTGCACTAAACCAGGGATAAAAGGAGCATCTCAGGGAGGAGCCGATTGCTGCCACTTCCCTGAATATCTCTGAGCAGAGCACAGAGCCCAGGCTCTGCAGCAGCACAAGCCCAGGCTGCCCGAGAGCAGAAATCCCCGTTCCCCAGCACAGCACTTGCTTCAGACACAAAAATACAGTGCTCAAGTCTGGAAGGAGGCTGGAGTGATGAGGATTTACACACAGAACTGGACCCCTGCGAGAGGGGTAGAAGCAGCACCTTAGACACCAGGTTTCCTGATGGAACCATTTACCTCTTTCTGAAGATGTAAAGGCACAAACCAAACTGCGTCAGTATGAACATCTCATCAACACGGGTGAAGCATCCTCTGCAGCGGTGTCTCCATCTCTGCACCCTGACACGTGGCAGGATGAGGCACAGGCTGTGCTCCACCACACTGAGAATACGTTGTGATTGACTTGCACTCAGTCTGGTCTCTCAGAAGTAATTCTTATGCTGAAAGTATACAAATACATTTCGTAAAACTGAAATATCTGAAGACCAGAAACTTTGCAACTCCATCATTGTGATTTGCTGCAGAAAGAGGATGTATCCCTGAACCAGTGCAAAGAAGGAACTTTTGTTCTATTCGATTCAGAAAACACTATTTGTACCTTTCAAAGAGAAACATTTAATCATATTCAGATGGGCTAAAATTGTGCTAGAAGTTCTTGTCTAGATTTATCATTTTAGACAAAAAGAGGTAAAAGGTCTTCCTTAAGGAGAACAACAAAATAAAACAGCTTTGAAGGCAAAGCAGACAGAACTGTAGTTCTATAAAGCAGCAAAGAACCATTCACACTTTGAAAAAAGAAAATATCCAACTTATTTGCAGTCTTTCTTTTACAAGAGAAAGAGGTTTTTGTCTCCAGCTGTAGAGCAAAGAGCTGTTTCCAGTCCATCAAAGAGAGGAACTCTGCACAGACCTGCTCAGCCGCGCAATCAGTTTCTGAAAGCAACAAGCTTCTGTGAGGCTGCATTTGCTCCATTTTTCCCTGGGTGAAAGATTCTGCATTAATGATGAGATTATCAGTACAAGTGATGCACATACTGATTTCTCAGAGTCTCTTCTTTCACACGCAAGAGGTCAATAGTGAAAAAAGTGGTGCATATGCGATGGTCACCCACTGTGGTCATTAGAAGACAAAGCTGAGACTAGAGAGAAAATAGATATGAGAGGATCCTGCAGAGTTGTATGAGCCAGTAGACAATCTTCAGGATCGTGCTCAATTTGGATTGAGATAGCTGCCATCATTGCTTTAAATGGCAAGATTTGGTAAGGATGCTGGGAAGCGTACTTCCATATGCTGTCCAAGATCCTGTCTGAATTTAGCTGATAGCAGCATCAGTGCTTGATGGAATACCTCAGCAGCAGTCCTGAGGACTTACATTTCCTCCAGCCAGAGCTACTCATCATGTACTAGGTGGAGAAGAGCCATCCTGGCATATGGGGACTGGCATGATGCTCCAGCTGAAGTACTGCAGGCGCAGCAGAAGGTCCTGTCAAACCAATGTTTTACTGTCACCCAGAATCTAAGGACATATTCCGACCACTGCTGTCTCCACGTCTTCAGCAGCACTGGCTTTATGACCCTGTGTCGCCTTCCCTTGGTGTTTCTGCAGGACGGGGCCCATTAGCTAAACCTCTGCTGCAGGGCACAGCACAATCGAGCCATTGAACTTTCTGTGCACTCCCTCAAAAGCCTCTGGGAAGCCTCAGGAATGGGAGGGCACGGGACACCCAATCTAGTCCCTTTTTGAGTTCAAACACTTTGCTCTCAGCCTCATCACTTGGTGGGGTGAAGCAGAGGGAAGCAGTGCTGCCAGTGGGGTGACAGCATGGCGAGGTACATGAAGCGCTCCAAAGCGTGGAGATGCTCCTCAGCAACATCCTTTTTCTTCTTCTTCTCATTCCTCAGGGGCCTGGAGCCCTCCCAGGTCCCAGCATGCAGTGAGACTGCATAAGAATCATTTGTTTGTAGATGGACTTGCACTGGGAGCATAAACTGCAAGAAAGAGCCAGGAGGGAAGAGGTTTTTGTGCATCAAGGTGATCTGGGCTGTGATTTTTCTTCTCTACCCTTGCTGGAGTGAAGATACAGCAACTGCCTTCTATCAGTGGAGAAGAAAACCATGGCAACAGAAACTTAGTTCATCCTTTAATTTATTGCCATCAAGATATTTGCCAAGTGCCAGCTCCCTGGGAAAAATGCATTTTTCATCAGTGCTACAAAGAAATTAGCATCAGAAGAATTAATGCACTTAATAACTGTCAAGGAACATCGAGAAATGTGCCTGAGACATGAAGACAACTGCATTTATGAGTCCCTTCAACCTATAGCACACATCAGCTAACTGGATAAATGTCACTGCAGGTTTGAGTCATGATTTGGTGTCATTTTAAATTAAAGTGAAGCAAGGATTTTCTTTATGTGGCTACTGCTGGAAGCGGTATAATGAATAAAGGGCACAAGCTCTTCTTTGTGTTGCAGATCACTCAGCCTTAAACCTAGAAGAAAGTGGAGGCATTTCCCAAATGGGTCAAGTCATAAGCAAATATGGCTGGTTTGTACTGAGAGGAGGAGGGGAGTGGAACAGAGATGGGCCCTTTAGTCAAACAGCCTTGGGACTTAGGCCATCTCCTCCTCCTCAATTTTCCTTTTATCTAAGCAAGGAGCCCCTGAAGCCATTGGCATTGCCATGCAAGTGCCTCCCAGCCAGGAGAGCTCTCATGAAGCACATGAGCCACCCTGCTGCTGTTTCACAGGTGGCAAAGCAGCAGCATGGAACATTTATTGGTGTCTATAGGAGATCCAGGGCTTGGTCTGCAGGTGCTCCCAAACCTGCTCTGTTGCTCCATTCCCTGGCTTAACTCCAAGGTTATCCTCTGCTATGCCACACTCCCAGCAGCACAACTTCTCCTCATCGCTTTGGTATCTCCCCTCCCTCCATATCACAGCCTGCTAATGTGAAGTGACAGAAAACAAACAACCAGCTGCCCAGAGCATCTTTGGGCTTTACATCCCTGTCTTGAGAGAGTCCATGTCTTGGTTTTGGGCCAGGGACAAAAACAAGTAACTGTTTTCCCCAACACTTACGCTGAATCACAGCTAATGCATTAAATATACAACGCATGGGCTTCAAATACAAGTAAGATGACTACAGGAAGAATCATAATATTTCTGTGAATATTTTTGAAGGAGTGTCAGCTCTGCTTTTCCTTTCTGTTGTTTTTAACATTCTTCATCACCTGCAGATAGCAACACCTCCTGCCAGGCACATCCTGTGAGACCGAGCCCTGGCTTTGCTTTTAGGACCTATAGAGACTTTAGGAAATGTGGGTTGTAATGGGCCTGTTTTCCTACCTGGAGCAGCAGCTCGTCCATCCCTTTCTAGATGATGGTGTGTTCAGACATCTCCTGATCTGAAGCCAGACTTCCTCCTCCAAGTTCTTAAATACCGTTTCCTTACACAGAAAGCTGCATTTCTGACATTCATTCTGGGTATTAATCTGTAAGATGGTAACAGTCTGACCACTTTATTCAGCCTCATGCTTTTACCAGGGAACATTATTTAGTGCCACATACAAACCGGCATCTCTTCTATGAGAAAAATAGCAACTGATTCATTGTTCAGCTGATGGGAGGAATTACCTCCACCACTATGTGATTCATCTTGATACATCCCACGCCTGGAATCATGGAGGAATAGTTTAAAGTCAACTGAGCACACTGGCAAACTCTAAACTAACGTCAGTGGCTGGGCATTGCCATGGGCTGCTAGGGAAAGCCTGCACTTGGTACACATTGCTGAGGGATGGCTGTGGAGCAGCAGTACTGAAAAGATGAAAGCATCATTAAAGACATGGATGCTGCTGCCTCAGCCAGGGTTCAGTGTGGAAAGCCAGCTCTTGAGGGAGAAGGGAGAAAAAGAAGCAGGTCAGAGAAAAGGAATATAATTTTTATTGTAGGCAATGCAAGATCTGCGCAGGGAGAGTGCCAGTCATTGAGCTGTTCCATGTATTGATGAGACAGGACAGGACATGGCAGAGCACCCTGAAATAGCACAAAGCCAAAGACAAACAGAGGACGGGTAACAAAAGGAAAAGCATGCAAGCCAGAAGCAAATATGGGGGAAAGGGTGTTAGAAAAGCAGCAACACAAAGCAGATACTCCAGGACCCAGTAACACTGAAAGGGTAATGAGAACAGCAGCCAGGAAAATGACTCAAAGATCAGGAGGACTCAGGTCCCTGATGGGGTGAGGTAACAGGGGTAACTTTATAGACAAACTGTGGAGTATTTATCTGCCACTGAGCACTGTTTCCTTCAGGATCCTGCTATGGCCTGGACAAAGGGCTTCATGAGACAATAAGAGTGTCTATTGTTCCCATGGCACAGCTTTAGCATGGGTTTTCTAACACTGTTCAGCACAGGCTGGAAAGCACGCCATGGTGCCAAGGGGAAGCCAGGCAGGGCAGCCCTATGGGATGGCCTAGATTATAGATTCACTAAGTGAATACTCAGAAACACTGTAATTGCTGCCTGAGATGCATTATTGCAATACAAGGGTTTTAATGGAGAGTTAAGAGCAGCGTTGACCTTTAAATACACATTCTGAGGCTGCACCAGATGATTTTACACCAATTATTTATTAGCATTATAAGTAAATGAGTTATTATCATTCATGAATTCTGTAATAATCAATTTGTTTCTCTGCCCAGAGCCTTGAAGTGCCTATTCCACAATTTCTTAGAGATGTAACCATAGGAACTAAGTGGTTGCCAACATAAACCTTCATAATTAACAATGATAAGCTTTCAACCCATGGAGTGAGGCTGAAATGTATATAAAGACAATGAAATGCACCTCCAGGGCCAGGGGACCCTGAGGGCAGCGGTACATGGACTTACTGTATGTAACACTTAGGTACTGCCTGAGTGAGTACTTTGGCTCAGCTGTGCATTTTTGGAACTCTCACACAAAGCAGCATGCTGTGAAATGGAAGACCAAGGAGGCGGATTTTCTGCCCTGGAAAGCAGAGATCCCTCTGAGCTGTGACAAAGGGCAAAGGCAGTGTCCTGACCCACTGCCTGAGCATCACAGAGGAATGGGAAATGGAAGAAGAGAGGGGCCACAACCCCCTCCAGCGGCTGTGCCAAGTCCCTGCCCCAGGCCAGCTGCAGCACCGAGGGGTTGTGCTGGGGGATGCAGCTTGGAGCAGCCCCCAGCACTGGATTGAGCTCCCCTCCCTCCCCAGAGGAGGTATTTACCTGTAGATAGCTCCCATGGGGTCAACACAAAAAGGCAGCCAAACAGCTCCTGTGGAGATCCCTCCTGCCCCTTTCACACTGGGATGAGTATTTCCACTGTGTTCCCATCTGAAGAGATTTACTTTTAATCCTAAGCATCTAGTGCTGGAGGATAGACAGCCCTGCAGCAGATGATCATCCTCAAGTGGGTGTGTGGTTTCCAAGCAATAATGTGGCTTTTCCTAGGAAACTCTACAGAGACACCAACACTCCATCCCTGGAGGTGATAATTTTATATACTTATATACCAGACCATCAAAGAACTCTTTTGCTCTTTCTTGCCTATGACCGGGAAGGCACAAGATCTTCCTACACAGGAAAATGTTCAGTAACCCCACAAGTTAGGCTGGCAAACTGCTTTCTTGCCAAGGAGGGCATGTACACCAGAAGTGAGGTGGGGTGAAGTCGGATTGAGCCTGGTGCTAAGGGTCCAGCAAGCTCAGCTATGGCCTCTTCTAACAAGCATTTAAAGCACAGCCCAGCCAAGGTGCACTGTCTGCTTGCAGACTGGCTCTGCAGGCATTAGCAGCAGATCAGGTCTGGTGGAAGGTGCCCCTGCCCATGGCAGGGGGTTGGAACTAAATGAGCTTTAAGGTCCCTTCCAACCCAAACCATTCTATGAATTCCAATGGGTCCAGCTCCACATTTCATCCTTTCTTGGTGACCTCTGAGGATTTTAAGATCTCTATTTTCTCCTTCATATTCCAGCAGGAATAACTTGGAGGAATAATAATTTGGCCATATATATTTATATCCTATCGTATTATACTCTAAACAACTGCCTCAAGGTACAACAAACCACATTAAAATGTATGCAAACTAAGTTAACAAATGTCAGCTAGAGTCCCAAATACAAACTGTGCTGCTCAGCCCCCAGGCTAGAAATGTGAATAAACAGATGTTCTTTGCACTGTGCCTTGAGGGTGAACGTAACCTTTGTTAGACAAACAAGGGACACTGATATTGTTTTCTAAATAAGAAGGGTTGATGGCATATATAATCCAGGCTTAGACCATTTGAGATATTTTAGGTTAAGGATTTTAGCAGAAGAAGAGAAGTTATAATATTTCTAGGAGAGGAAAAGCAGATAGATAGTGCATAATACATCAATAAATCTAGAGGTCAGAGGCGTCCACTGAGAGACGCCACCTCTCTGTTTCTATACCTACTTTCTTTGCAGTTCAGGGCCCGCACCAGTAGGAGGGTTGATCTCAAAGTCCCCTTGAAGGAACGGCTCCCCCTTAACACCCTGTTCCTGACAAGTTTCCAGGTTCATTCAGAGCAAGATGCAAGTTTTACTCTTTAACATACCACGGAGTTAGGGTTTGAGAACTGGACATGAGTCATTCTACCAGAGATAAACCTTGTCACAAGTACTTTTATGCATAAAAAGCATTTCAAAAGCCAGACCCATGCCCATATTGCAAATAACATAGAATCATAGAATCCCAGACTGGCTTGTGTTGGAAGAGACCTTAAAGCTCAACCAGTTCCAACCCCCTGCCACGGGCAGGGACACCTTCCACTAGAGCAGGTTGCTCCAAGCCCCTGTGTCCAACCTGGCCTTGAACACTGATTCTATGTTGTTTCAAGAATTCACGTGCAGAGACAGTGCCTCGTAAACTGTCTGCAATAAGACACTTTGTATTAGGAAAGTAGAGAGCTATGATTGTAGATCATCTAATTAAATTCCAGGCTAGGTTTGCTGTAATTTGATTTATTGATGTGTTCTGAGAGAATCACAAACATCTTGAAATAAGAGGCTAGTACGACAACTGCGCACAACAGCACGGAAAATAAAGGCCTTTTCCATGCCAATTGGAAATAAATCCACAGTTATTTAAATAAAGACATGAATTATTTATGGCACTTCTGTAGCACAAAGATGCTGATGCAGACACTGTCATAACAGAGGATATAAAAGCAGAAACTAAATATGTGACTTAACCGCCAATAATTCTGTAACATATCTAAAGATAGAGTACCTGGTTGACTTCGGCAGGCCTTTCCCCCCAGCACACAGTGGACAGGATTTCTTCTATGTTTTAGTCATGGAATTAACTGGACTACATCAATATCCTCATACCAAATCTTTTCATCCTACTGCTGAATCTCTGTTAATGTTATTATACAGAGAAAGTATCTGTTGAATAAATCCAGGCAGATATGCCCATTCCCATTCTAAGCTTCACAACAGTTTCAATGCCTCCCACGAAAAAGTCAGCATTTTGCAAGATGGAAAAAACCACCAAGTTGAAAACAATTATAAAATCCAACTTTCAAAGCCATTTTCCATGGGAACAAAGCAAGGGCAATTATTCCTGTTAAAGCACAGCTTCCACTGCTCTGTTGCAAGTTGCACTTAAATAGGGACTGAACTCATCATTTCAACATCTGAAATAGTCTAAATACAGGACATTAGATCTGGATAAGAAATCTCTGCAAAAACGTTCATTGATATTTTGTGCAAATTAGAGCTAGCTCCATTCTGTATATGGAGCCTTCTGCTCTTCACAAATGATCCGGAACAGTAGATATTTCTGCTAAATGGTGGCATTTTGGCTGCCTTAAGTAAAAGTTAAGGGAGCATGGCTGATGTGAGGTGTAGTTAAATGTTGGTTAATCAGTAACTAGGCTTGGGTAGATTTAAAACAAATCCATGGAAAAGGGTGTGAACTGCACTGCCCTGTTTCAGAGCTTCACTGCTAGGGCTGTATTATTTTAATTATAAGCTGCCCTGCAGCTATTAATAAAAGGACTAAAATTACAACCTGGAGATGTTGCACTTGCTGCATCCGTAGCTTTAATGATGGTTTCAACCCATCTGTAACAGGGCACAACTTAAACAATATCCTATAAAACACAACTGGACTCTCTACTGTTAAGAGAGGGACTCGGTGCCAGGGTGGTCCCACCGCAGCAGAGCTGCCACACAGGAGCACAGCAGCTAAACGTAATTGCCAGAGGAACTCTTAATTGACTGCACTTGTGGAAGAGGCATCAAAATGTCCCAAAATGAGCACATTATTGCTTTTTTAATGTGCTGACAGTCTGCCCCCAGGTAAACCTCTCGCACACTAATAGTTTTCCTTGGCCAACATCACGAATACAGATTTAGTATCTTTGCTAAATAAGAGGAACATTTACAATAGCTGCTGGCAAGAAAATTAACCAAGTGAACTCTTCAATTTGTCTGTCCCTGTCTGTCTCCCTCATTAATTTTTCATGGAAATCAAAGACTAATTCTGTCTCTCTGCTTGTAATCACATTCAAAACATGCTCATGACTCAGTAATCTGCTTATGAACATTGCCGTTCTCTGCAGTCACTCTGCAGACTCCCACATTTGGGGCGGGCTGAATGCTCACACAGCTTGCAGTTGCCAACACAGTGTTATTTTCCTTGCTGTTTTTGTCATTTTAGAATCTCCCCTCCATTCTGCCAGCTAACGGGATGAGCAGGAAACCCAGCAAGCCAAAGTCAGGAGCCACAAGAAGCTATTCAGCACACTGCAAAACCCTGGTGAGCAGTTTCTGATGGCTTTATTCAAAGCCTGAAATTGCTGCTGGTGCCTTATCAAAACAAGCCCAGCCTGAAAGGCCAGATGTGAAATGCCACACTTACTACCTCGGTGCAGGGGAAATCTGATCCAGATTTTATATTTTGGCTTGAGCAAATGCAAATAGCACAGTTCCTCTGCACACAGAGCACACTGTGGATGAGGTTTTACTTTAAAATTAAACTAGTTGCCAAGATGTTAACTTCCTGAGCTGTGTTCAGCATCATAATTCCCTGCTTCAACCTGGAATCGGTTGCCTTTGTATGGCAGGGCCATCTAGACATTACTTTTTATTCTGCGCCAGTCAGCCTCTGTGGAGGAACTGGGAGCAGGAATCACGGCACCTTCCCACCAGCTACGGGAATAAAAAGTGGCCGAGGTGAATCCACATTTAATGGCAATACCAAACAGAGGAGAGGAGCACGGAGCAGTTTTACTGGCTTTGTGTATCAACTGTATATATGCTTTTCCACATTCAAAACATGGACCTAAAACAACTATCTTGCAGTATGCAAGATAGTTGATTGTTTCTGACTCAGTGGACAGCACAAAGATGCTGTTAGGACAGTTTGTAGCAAAATGATTTGAACACCTCTGCTTAAAGACTTACTCTGTACACAGCAAATGTACATGTATGTATTGCACAGAGCTCTGGTAATGTATTCTAATGTTCTCTCATGCTTCCTGCAATCATAGTCCCCAGAGCATAATATTTTGGAATAAGCTAATTTGTCATATTATCTAAAGAAAACAAGCACAGTCTTCCCATCTCCACTCACACAGCAGCGCATAAAACAGAGAGGATTTCGTTATTCCTAAAGAATGAGCCCTACACTGCCTAAAAATAAGCTTTGAGAAGCACGTAAAAATAAACACCACAAATATGAATGAGAGAGAATTCTAAATGAGACATTTATGAGATCCAGGAAGGCAAAAGAATAATGAAGCCATGTGTGCCTTCTCTTCAAAACTGATTCTGTTCAATCTGACATGTTCATTTTCCTGTTTACAGCTAGGCAGAAACTCACTGAAGAGATGTGCTGGTGGGGCTGCACAAGTGGGTCAGAATGACACGTTCCTGCAGCTGAATCACAGCAGGTTTAACAATTACCTCCTGGAGAAAGGGTAAGGACAAAAACCACGCCACTGCCAGCTAAGCAAAACCTCTCCTGCAAGTTTGTGTGCAGAACGCCTTGTACTTCTGCTTATTTACCCCATGTCTTTGTTTCATTTTGCCAGCTACAGCATTCCCATATTCGTCTAGAGCATCCTCATTTTAGACTTCAAAACTGGGTCAGCACACCCAGAAAATTCACGCCAAATTGCAGTTCCTGAGCACAGATAGACAGAGTTGTCAAAATATTCTCATCACTGAGTAAATCTGTGCTTAGAGCAAAACCAACAGCCTGGAAAACACAAGTGCCCTGCAAGCTATCAATTAGCCCTTGCATCAGGATAAGCTTGTGTCAAGAGGAAATGGCTCTCATTTTACGTGAAGAAACTCAGCTCTGCTTTGACTTAGCCAAAAGGTCAGCTTAGGAAAGACTCCACGCGCCTGCAGGAAGGGTATGTTCTTGCTGTGCTGTTTGATAAGATCCTATCCCCTCAGCAGGGTATGATTTAATCTGAGCATCTTCTGCAATTTCAAAGATTTCCCATTTCTCATCAAGATGAAACAAAAACGCTCTCAGGACATATTTGCACAAAACCCACAAGGTCTCCCCAGAGCAACCCAAAGCCTCATGACTGGGACAGCAATTTGGATGCTGGACTTTCCCCACAACCACCTGGTCTAAGCCAGATGTAGTGGGGTGATAAAGCAGTTCTCCCAGAGCTTGTGCAATTGCCTGCCCAAGGCTATTTGCAATTTAGAGGAAAAGACTGTTTTTCAGGGAATGGGTATTTTCCAAAGGAAATACGCCTCCAGACATCATACTGCATAAGGTGCTTGCAGCATCTTTAGATGAAGCAGGGATTGCTCTCATCCCAAGTGTTCCTACCAGGCTGCGTACAGCATCAGATCTGTAGGTTCACAGGGAAAGTACAGAGGAGTTTCTGCTCATATGGCCTGTGCTGCAGTGGACCTTGCCATTTCAGCAGGAACGCTTAGTTTCCATGTGTTGTTAATCTGCTTACTGAGCTAGCAGCATGAGCAGGGACCCAGCATGTCTGGAAACGTGAATGACATGTAGGAGACCAAAATGCAGCCATAAGGGAAAGCTCAGCACTGGGTGTAGCATGAACTCTGGTCTTTCTGTGTGAGAGCACCTACCACAGACTGCTCCAGCCCACCCCAAAGTCCACCACTTTCAGCCAGGGTCCCTGCTCAGAGTGCACTCTTCCCCACGGGCACACCCCCAGCTAACAAAAGCTCTGCAATGCCAGTACAACTTATAGATACACCGTTCTTCAAAGAAACCAGTTCTTCACAAGCAGAGGAATCCACCTCCCCACAAATACACTGGAGAAACCAGTGTATTTTTCCCCAGCTGGTCTCTCCTTGCTTACAGCCTTCTACTCCCATGAGCCCTCTGCTTCAGAATAACAAGACGAATCAAAACCCTGAGCTATAACATCACTAAAGCTGCAGGAAGAATGCAACATTTGTTAAGCGTTTGAAGTGTCTTTAATTTGCAATGGCTCAAATTGGACTTTCTGTCTTTTTTAAGCTTCTCTTACTGCCTCTAATTAAAGAATTCATTGTATTTGACTGACATGCAGAGATGTTTTCCACAAAACTGTACCAGAACCACATCTTCTCATAAGGAAAATTGACATCTGTTGGAGTTTGTTTCTGATCCTCGGAACAGATCTAAATAAGAAAACATGGAGAGCACCATTATCTAGGTTATGCTTACCAACCATACTTCTCAGCTCCATATCAGACACAGAGCAAGATGGCAATAAGCAGGTCGGCTTTTCCCTTCCTGTGGATACTCACACAGGCCTATATGTGTAGTATTGAAATCTACTTAGAGCACATGAATCTAACAGTGGGCGGTTCAGATGCAGAGATTACATCTTTATCTGCTTCTCTTCTCTTTTTGCACCTTTTGCACAGCAACTGGAAACCAGAAGTAAATGAACCTTTCCTGCACAGTGTTTTCCCAGCCAGATGAGACAAGAAAAATCAAACCCCACCTCCCTTCATTTCCAATCCAAGGACCTTTCAAGATTTTCAGTCCTATGAGGAGACTGAACTCACAGACCTGGAATTTGCTCACATGTATTTTCCCACACCAGTGCTAATTTGGTGTTATTTGCTGTACGTGGCTCCCCGTCCCAGCCCTGCCTGGCTGGTCTCCAAACAGCACTGCAACACGCTTCGGGCTGAATGTCATGGGGTCACTCGGCCTTAGACTCCAAGGGGATTTAATGAACAGGAAAACGTCCCTTTGGAAACAGCTCGTGGTTTTCAGGCTGCTGAATGGGGGGAATGTAAATGGAATGCTGAAGATCAGTTGATTTAAAGAAGAAAAAAGTGGAATGAATAAACTAATGTCCTTGCCCGTGGCAGGAGGGCTGGAACTAGGTGATCTTAAGGTCCTTTCCAACACTAACTATTCTATGATTCTATGACATATCACCCTCCAGTTTCAGTACTGCTGAAAGAGCACTACGTCCATTGATATGGCACACAGGACGGATGGGTCAGAAGAGTTCAGTTTTAAACGTGTACAAAAGATGATGTTGGGACTATTTTCCAGTTCTTGCCTCTGTTAAACTCCCCATCTTGCAATATGCAACATTTACCAGCATACACATTCAACATTTCCTGATTTGACTGAATGAATGCCCATTCTCTTCCTGCTCTGAACTATTCCAAAGCCTATTAACAAGGGAAAATAGAACTGGCCAGGAAAATGAATTACTTTTTGAAAAAGATTGCAGTAGTGTAGACATGTTTCTGAGTAAATGGATTGAGGAAGGGACAGGAATTGCAAATGATATGCTTAAGAGTACCTGGACAAATTGACTTTGCATTACAAATTGGGCTTGTATTATTCAAAGGCATCGGTTTGTCTTGTGTTAATAGTTAACAGTTAACAGTTAATTCAAGTAGTAGTTAATATTCTGTAAGAGTTAGTAGTTAATTAAAAAAAAATAAAAATAAATACTATATATAAATATTATTTCAAATTATTGTTTAATCCAAATATTAAATAATGAAATTCAATAATAGTTAACGGTTAATTCAGGTTACCTATTTCATGTTTAAGGGACCTGTGTACCCAGCAGCACAAACTCCTACTCTCTCTCCTGCTTTCTACTCTTCAGTGCTTCCACAGCAGCAGGGCACCAGGGAGATGGGTTCAGAGGTGTGACGGCCCCTTCCCATAAGCAGCAGGTTGCAAGGGGAGAGTCTGCCCAGCTTGTGGCATCTCTGCTACCTCCAGCAATGCCCGTTTCCAGGACTGCACCTGGCTCAGTTTGCCCAGCAAGCACCTTTCTGTTGGAGCCCACAGTTCCAGATACAGCACTGTGGATGCAGAGCATGTCGGCTCCCCTCCTGCTGCCCCATGACCAGGGCCAGAGCACCCAGAGGTGCCTCCCCAGGGCTCAGGTCCCTGCTGGGAGGCAGGTTCCTGCTGCATGCACATCATCTGTGAATTAAACCTATTGGCTCCATCATCAGTTTCTCCCGCAAGGGCTGGGCACTGACAGGCAGAGGGATGAAAACACCAAGCCATTCCTCCTCCTCTGAAAGGATAAAGGCCAAAAAAGAATGGATATTGGCAGGCTGGCATGAATTACCACAGGGGCTGACATTCTGAAATGTCCGAGCTTTGCCAGTATGCCTGACTGCTTCATGAGCACTGAATAACATGACCCAAACACAACAGAAACCACTTGTGTCTGCAGAAATGATGGCGATCCATTTTGTAGTTCATTCAGCCAGCTCTGATCACCGCTTTTGCTTCAGCTGAGAAAAGGCATTAATATGCCTAATTTTCCTCTTTGTAATTCAGATCAGACAGTCTCCATTTACTAAACGTGATTGATATATTCATTAATTGCACAACATTCATTCCTGACACTAGTTCCGAACACACAGACTGGAAATAAGTCACTGGGAACCTCTATATGTGGAAGATAAATTATTGGTCGTTTAGGGTTATTTTTGAGCTCAGTACCAGAGCAGGATTGAAAGATTGTTTAACCTTGTCCAGTCCAATTCTTCCCCATCTTACACCTTCAACAGACGTAAGAGATCACTGGAGTTGCATGGCCAAGCACAAAGGCCTGTTTGAATAAATGTATTGCTTCTGGCAGAAAAATTCCCCTCCCCATATGGCTTCATGCTCTTCTGGTCTTATTCCAGTAAGCACAAGAAGTCTTTCTTTTTGAAACAATAAAATCCAGCCAGCAAGTGAAACAAAAACATTTTCAGTACTGAATTTTTGTCACTTTTTATGTTTTCTTGCTTGTTGAAAGAGAAGATTTGAAGAATTAGATAGCAGATAACAGAGGAGAACCTCACCAGGAAGAGGCAGCGGTGGAAGGTTCCCAGCATGGCCAGCAGCAGAGCCAGGCTGACAAGGAAATGCCACTTGCTCCTTTACTAACCCACACAGACAGCCAGGACAGGTTGTGGTTGAGATGCACCCTGATTAATGGAAAATTGTTCCCTAAAGCTGATGAATCACTCATCAGGAAACATGAAGCACATCCAGTTCCTTCCCAACAGGAGGACCTTTACTAGCTGTTCAATAAGCTTTATTACAGTATCTCCTGCAAGTTTTATGTATGCAATCAAAGCTCCAACATCAAGTTCTGCACATTTTAAACACATCCATAAAGCAATGTAATGACCTTCACAAAAAAAGTTAATAAAGGCCAACAATAATCAAGCTTCACGTCAGCGAGGCACAAATATTAACCATATGCAAATTGCACTGTTAAACCTGAAAGGAGCAGGTGGCACCCAGCACTGCACATAGCCACTACACACAGCACTGCACAGTGCCACTGGAGGTACTGGGACCAGAGATATCATCAGGAAACACCCTGACTGCCAGTCCTGCAAGACAAGACACAGGGTAGACACGCATCTCGAGTGGGGAAACTAAATGCAAACATGTTCATAGGCCCCTTTTTAGCAACGAAAGGATCAAAGAGGTAATTCAAATGTCACTTAATTTTTATGGCTTCAACAGCCAAACAAATGCCCTTTCCCAGGATTGGTTAAAACTCCTCTAATGGCAGACAATTAGGAAAGGCATTTAATAACTCAGTGCCACCCCCTGCCCGCCGCAGGCTGACTGGCACCTCCACACAGGTCCTTGCAAGCTGCCCTGCTGAGAGATGGAGCTGGGAGCTGTCAGGGGACACAGCAAGGGCTGTCCCGACGAGGACAGCGTAGCAGGTACAGCAGCTCTCTACTGAACAACCCCAATGGTAGGGAAGCCCAGCAAAGTCCTCCCTTTTATTTAACCCAGAGTGATCATATAAAGGTGTACAGATAATCCCACAGCTCCTTCACAGAAAAAACGTTTGCTATATCACTGTATCACAGTATTTGCTGGCCGTCTGCCACTAGCAAACGACCTGTACTCAAATGTCTTCATGGCATTTAATGCATTGTGCATCTAATAGCAACATTTTGGCTGTTTCTCTTTGCACTGCACTGCAAGCTCACTGACAGAGTAACAACATCTACTTCTTTTGTAAGTATTGATAAAGAAAATTGAAAATAATACTGTCATTGCATTATTATCCCCTTCTTCATCCCTGCTCCTTCTCCTGCGCTGTGAGGATGCACACATCCAACAGAGGAGGTGTTTGAGATGGAGACAGCTTACCTTCAGCACATTGCTTTGACCAGGGCTGTGAGGCTCTTACCTCTCAAGACCAGGGCTGAGATCACAAAAGGGATAAATTTCAACATCATCACATCAAACCACGGATCAGACTTAGCCTGCTTTATCTGTATATACACAGCCACACCAAAGGGAACATGTTACCACCTCACAGACCCACCAAGGATCATCCCAGGGCTAAGCTACTCTGTCTGCATTCATACAGTCACAGAATCATGGAATCAGTCACAGAGTTGTTTGGGTTGAAGGGACCTTAAAGCTCCTCCAGTTCCAACCCCCTGCCACGGGCAGGGACACCTTCCACTAGAGCAGGTTGCTCCAAGCCCCTGTGTCCAACCTGGCATTAGAAGAGGACATTTCACATGCGTTTCTGGTCCTGCCTGTTGTCATGTGCAATCCTGCAGGAGCCCATAGGACTTCAACAGTTGGAGCAAGGCAAGCAAGGCATTGTCTCACCTTCCCCTGCAACCACCCACCCCATCCCACTCCGTGGTGAAGATGCCTGAGGCAGTTTCTATCTCCATGCCTTCGATGATATCAGCAGATCTATACAGTTGGATGCTGACAGCTTACACTCAGGTCGGGGGCTGCAGAAGCAACCCCGCAGCATCATGCCTGGGTTTTAGATAAACAAGTTCTCATCCTGCCTCTAATTCCAGCCTTTGCCCCACTTAAAGCTGTGTGAGAGGTGACACTGGAGTCACAGACTGGAGAGCAGTGCTTCCAGACGCGGCACTGCCTGCGATGGCAGCACAGCCACAGTTGATTTGCCTTCTTCCGTGCTGCTAGTCTGGTCCTATAATTACATTTCAGACCTAAGTCGCCTGTCAAGCTGAAGTCTACTTTCCTGATGATGCTAATTTGCTCTTCCTTTCATACTGAAAAATAATACAAATAGGATGAGAGCGCCTTTTCTTTTCATCTAGGCTGCAGAATTTTAACCTCCAAACTAGGTCAGCTCAGAGAAGGAACATTTAAATTTAATCTGTTACAGTGATTAACAAAGCTGCTATATGTTAAAGATTAAACGTGAAGGGTTTACCAGAATATCAACCGCTTGGTGCAAATGGTTCCTAGATGGTGCTAAGGAAAAGCAGCCGGGATGCATAGTATGGTAAAGAAAAGAGCCTGGCAGAAGCCCATCAGTCTGAAGCTTTGATATGTTGGGCCTCTTATCACTCCCTGGGATTTGAAATTATGTCATCCCATCCATTAAGAAATTCAGCACTTTCCACATCACATATAATCCTAGCAAACAACATCGGAGATGGGTCATGGGTGAGGAAAGCCTTGTAGACTCCATATTAAGCACAGCAGGTCTCCTATCTTCTGTTGTTAACTTACATCTTTTTAAAATTAACCAGGAAATGTAGCACCCAGCCCTTTAACATCAATAAAATTGAAATAAACCCCTCTTCTCCCTCCCTCCCTTCCAGCATTTCTGATGCCTGAAGATACAACCCTCAGGGTCAGCAGTTTTGGGGGTGCTTGTAAGCAAGCTCTGTCACAGAATCACAGAATTGCAGACCGGTTTGGGTTGGAAAGGACCTTAAGATCATCCAGTTCCAATCCCCTGCTACACGCAGGGACACCTCACACTAGACCATGTCCATCCTGGCCTTGAACACTGCCAGGGATGGGGCAGCCACAGCTTCTCTGGGCACCCTGTGCCAGTGCCTCAGCACCCTCACAGGGAAGAGCTTCGGCCTTATATCTAACCTAAATCTCCCCTGTTTAAGTTCAAACCCATTACCCCTTGTCCTATCTTTATTTTGGCTAGAAAGCAATAAGGCTCAAGCATAGGACCACTGATTGGAGATATTTAAGCAGGGTTGCAGCAAGAGGCTGCTCATCAGAGGAGCAGTGAGCTCCACTGGTGTGCCTAAGCCAGGAGAACCCTTGTGGCAGCCGTCTCCCATAGCTGTCTGTGCATGCCGCAGTATTTGCTGCCTTCTCTCACTTGCTCTTCTGGCTCTCCTCATTGCCTCAGCATGTCAGAAGTGCTGGGACAAGGGTGCTGAACAGAGCCCGGAGCTCAGGCTGGCTTCCTGCGAAACACATGCCTCCATCAGCTTCAATGGGGAAAGGAGCCGACCTTTAAATATCACATTACATTAGACTTGGAATAACTTTGAGCTCTTTCTGCATAGTGATTTTCAAGTATATTAATTATATACAACAATCCATGCAGTTTTTGTGTTAGTTCACTGCCTTCTTATTTCCCCAAACTGATGGCAAATAATCTCCTCCACATCTGGTGGTGTCTGGAGTATGGATGCTCTTCAGATGCCGTCCTCATCTCTTGTCAAGGAGCGGGGGATGTTTTACACCTTGCAGTCAGGGATTTTTGCTACCTTTGTAGATATGTTCTGCAAAATCTTCAGGTCCTTTTAGGACTAAAATTAAGCCTCTTTCATTGTGTATTTAATTAACTTTTATTTGCTTGACATTTCATTTTTATTATTTTTAAGCAGTCTGAGGTTCTTGGCATTAAAAGCACATGTAAATAATCCAACTGATAGACTATCTTCACAAAGGACTTCTTTTATCATGCCACTAGGAATATCTTCCTGAGGAAAGCAAGTACCTTGATTACCTCGGTACAACTGACTGAATGCAAGGCGATAGCAGGAGGGGAGAAAGGACCTGCTGAGAACGTGTGGACACTAAATCAGACACACTGTGCTGCTGGTTGAGCTCCTCCAGGCAACAGTGAGGGAATGGAGTGCCTGCAGAATATTTATTTTATTGGGACGAAAGCACCATGGCCTTTCAATGCCTGAAAGGGCCGACAGGAAACCCAGAGAGGGACTTTGGACAAGGGCCTGTAGGGACAGGACAAGGGGAATGGCTTTAACCTGCCAGAGGGGAGACTGAGATGAGCTCTGAGGCAGAAGCTCTTCCCTGTGAGGGTGCTGAGGCGCTGGCACAGGGTGCCCAGAGAAGCTGTGGCTGCCCCATCCCTGGCAGTGTTCAAGGCCAGGTTGGACACAGGGGCTTGGAGCAACCTGCTCTAGTGGAAGGTGTCCCTGCCCGGGGCAGGGGGTTGGAGATGGATAAGCTTTAAGGTCTCTTCCAACACAAACCAGTCTGGGGTTCTGTGATTTATTTCCCGAGTGTTTTAAAATCTGATTTTAGCCTGGCTCCCTAAGGGATCGAAGAAGAAAAGAATCCCTGTACTCCTCCACCTGGTTAATTCCATGCTCCTTCTCCCTCCCTTCCCATTTTGGTCACATTTGGGAAAGGACCTGATGTCTCTGAGGTGTGAAGCCTCTTCTGCCTGGGTGGACATCAGTGGCCACAGAGGAGCAGGAAGGTGAATCCGTGCTTACCCAGGGCTCACTGGAGAGAACAGCTTTCACTGCAGCACCCTCTCTCCCCTGACCCCATCAGCCTGAGCATGAATCACCCAGATAAAACAAACAAGCAAAATTAATCAACATGATGAAGTGTAAGCCTAAGGGGAGCACAGCATCTACTGCTTTTGGTAATGCTATACATATATAGAAACACACACACACATCTGAGAAGTAAAGGAAGAGTCCAGGAGAAACGTTGCATATCATAAGAAATTGGAATCAATTAATACACTGGGCATTATCCAGACACCAGCTTGCTGAAGTGCCCTCATGAGAGTCAAGAAAAACATACTGTTTTGCATTTGCAGATCATTTCAACCTACAATGGTCCCCCTATCCATTTCAAAGAACTCAGAATTCAGCAAAGAGAGGAATCCTGGCACTTAATGCTCAGGAAACATTCTTGCAACGGCACAGTTGGTATATTGATTACATTACTTCTTTTTAAATATTTTAACACAGTCTTTGGCTAATGGAGTATTTAATTAAAGAGAAATAAACATTAGTTTTCAATTTACGGAATGCCCTTACCCGGATGGGATGATCCTCACTGTCTTTGCAGATTTATCACTTGTACCAGACGCGGAGGATATAAATAACACCGGGCTCAGACTGGCGGCACCCAGTCAGTCTTCAACGCTTCAGAATGTTCTGCTGAAAGCACAGTGTCTCTGCAACATCGTCCTGAATAGCAGGCAGCTTCTTCTCAGAGAAATTAAAAATCACTGGGAGATGAGCAATGGGGGTACTGTTGTCATTATTTAGCTTTCTAGACAATGTGGTCTATTTGCATGATAATAAAGTCAACATGCTGCTTCCTGCGAAGAGAAAACAATGTTTAATAAGCATGAGATTTGCAAACACCTGATTTATTCCCCTTTTTAAAATTAATTTTTGTTTCCATTTCCTATCATCTGATGGAGCCAAAGTGAAAACTGCAATTTGCCAATTCCTCCCCCCTACTGAAAAGTTATATTCCAATCTGCATGGGTGCGGAATAGAGACGTTCAAATGTGTCGCTGCAGACAAACGGGCTCTTTGGGGCCTTTTTTGCCAACACCTCCACTGAAATCTAACTAATAGAAACCAAACCAACTTTTCTGCAGCCTGACAATAACTTCAGACCTCACAAAACCCTGAGAAGAGATTGCAGAGGTCAATGATGTCTCCTCGCCAGCACAGCCCTTGGGGCAGGAGGTAGAGCTGAGCTCTTGAGAGAAAAGATGAGAGACTTCAAAAACCAGCTTTGGGCATGAGAGAAAATGGAGGTTGATCGGCCACAAAGGGATTCTCTGGGCCACTGGTGGTTTTTGAATGAAGACACATGCTTAAACAATGTTTTTTGGAACGTGACAAGGCTGACGCAGGGAAGAGACATCCATGGTTTGAGGTCCATTCCTACATGGACCGTAGGAAAGAGTCTGAGGCCTCCAGAGCTTCATCCCTCCCCTCGTGTCTCAGGCACTGGTGAAAGTAGAGAATCACACAGAGTCAAGCCAGAGATCTCCAGCTAGCAGACCCAGCTCTTTGCTCTGGGGTTGCTCACCAAACAATGGGAGCAGAAACCTCTCCCAAGGCACCCTTAAGCTTTGGGCATGCCATTTAGTGGTGCCACCATCACATTCTGAGGGCTGTCACCTGCCCCATGATTCACACTATGACATTTCTAACTTGGGCACTCTGAGATGTGGGTTTTCACCCATCTGCCAGCTGCACGGCCCAGGCGTCTGCAAATAATCTGGAGTCTGTGCCTGCAATTCCAACTAGTTCTTCCTATGCAGCACCTTGGTATTGTCAGCATTGACTTTCAAAGCTTGCAGTGCAGCGTTAACCAGGAGCTGCTCTTTCCAAGGGATTTCTGCTGGCTGTTTTCCTTCTCCTCTTTATTTCTCGCCTCAGACAGACCTTTGGGAGAGAATGCCTCTGCACAGAAATACTTTGTTTGGGTGCCAAATCCTCATCACAGCAGCGTGTAGCCAGAAGGCTCGCATCCCTCTGCCAGAAAAACTCTTTGCTTTTCAGTAGCTCTCAAGCTCCAACATCCCTCTGGCAGCAAAAGGCAGGAAAGAGCAACCTCGCTCCCACCCCAAAGCACTTCATTTTCCCCCTCCACTGCAGGCTTCAATTCCACAAGACACATCTCAGCTCAGAGGCATTACTCTGGTCCAGGTCTCTCCCCACAGTGTCTCCGCACAACCTGCCTCCAATTTGCTGCTCTGGCTCCAAATGTAGCTTTTAAAATCAAGAGGAAAGCCAAGGCACAGGGGGAGAACGAGCAACCCAGCTCCTGCAGCACAGCCAGCGTGCCCGGCCCTCAGCATCCACCGGGGGACAGACTCCCCCATGCCTGCTGGCTCACTGCCCCTTCAGAGCAGATCTGGTATCCAGAAGCAGAAGAGACTTTCTATTTGCACCTCCTCTGGAGAGCTCTCGAGCTGCTCTCGAAGCAGCACTCATTTAAGAGCTGGCAGGGCAGCCATGCCATAGTTTTTTAAGCAATCAGCAGTGGAGGTGATGCTAGAACAGGAATATAACTGTTGTAAGAACAGTTTCTGCCTGGGCAAATGCTGCTGTCAGCAGTGGCACAGAGAAAACCAGGACAAGAAACTTCTGCCTCCTGGGAGGGGTGGGAAGAGCAGGGCCTGCACCCGCACACTGTGCCCCATGGGCATCCCTGAGACGTGGAGCTGGCATCTCACCCAGCAAACCCCCCCGAACATCCCGCAGGTTCTTCCCCTCTCAGACAGAAAGCAGACTATTTGCCTTTCTTTTCTGCTTTTTTTCATTGCTGTTTCTTTCCTGGTTTGCTTTCCCCAGAGAGGAAGCTAAACCTTCACAGCACTGCGTCAGGTGGGAGGGTAAAACCTGATTGCACCATGGACCATTTTCAATCATGCCCCTCTCCAGGTTTCTTGTCAGCCCCTTTAGGCTCTGGGAGCTGCTCTAAGGTCTCTTGCCAAACAAGCCCAGCTCTATAGTTATCCATTTTACTCATTCTTTCACATTATTTTTAATGAACACCTACACACATGTTGAAAGACAAGGAAAGTAGAGGAAAAAACCAAGTTAAAGCTGCAGGAAAAGCCGGGTGTGGTGTTGATGAGCCAAGAAGGGACCAAGGGGAGAACCTGAACCCCAGCAGTCTCCTCTACTGGGGTCTCACGGCCCCCCCATGCCAAAAGCCACCACAGCAACTACCTGCCGAGCTGGAGCCAGCGCTGTAGCCTCCTGAGAGATTGTAATCAAACTGATGCAGCTATTTTCTCCTAGAAACAATGCAAAGAGGCTTTTAACGAACACATCCTCCCTGGGAAGGGGCAGGGCAGGAAGGAGAAATTGCCCCTGCAGAATAGACATGAATCCCCCACGGGCATGGGGACTGGCCAGGCCTTCTTGCACTTGCCAGACACTCACTAAGTAACCTCGTGCCATTTTTCTTTGCTTTCCTTGGTTTCTGCTTTCATGACAAAAATCCCTAAAGGAAGAATGGAGGGGAGTTTGGAGCTGGCAGAATACTGATGTGCAGCAGCTTCATCATGTTCCTTCCTCAAGTTTGTTCCTATCCTTTCCTCACTTGACAGCTTCTAGCTATTATTCATTTCATCAGATCCAAGAGGACAGAGCATCCCTCCCCCTGTCCAAAAGCCTCACTTCTGAAAATCTGCCTAGCAAGCTGAGAAAATAAACGTCAACACATCACACACAACCCTGATCTGGGCTATGCTGGAAGAGAGCTCTGCAAATGGCAGTGTTTCTCCTAATAAAGTTTTGCAGTGATGCATTTGCAGCAAAAATATATCAGGCCCCAGGAAAGCACTAAAACTGCTTCAGTCACTGAGGCTCAAACATCCACATTTTCAGGGCTAATAGCGCTGAGAAATGGAGCATGCTACACCATATTGCAGGCAAAAATGCCCAGCTCTGAAGCCCAGCAATGAAAACCAGATTGCAATTTGACTTTCTAAAGAGATCTGGAAATCGCACTCAGCAGAAAAACCAGTGGGCAGAAATCACCTGAAGACCCTTTATTTCCTCTTGCAACACATGGCACTGGGGAGTCTGATGGCACCGGATCTGTGCAGCAACACGTGTTGCCACTTGGGGGTTTGTGAACCTGATGGAGACACAAGCATTGCCCAGCTGCAGCCCACCAAGCTCTGGACCCCGTTTGGCATGTTTTGGTTCTGGAGATCTGCCTCCCATTCCCAGGACCCCCACATTTAGCAGATATACCCTAAAACCTCAATGGGGAATTAGGGTTTGCACAGTGTTTCTTCTCTCAAATGCCTCTGGAAACCAGGAATCCCTTGGCAGGGAGTTTAAGAGGGGCTTTGCCTCTGCTTAATGCCCACTTTGAGCTTATCAGCGAGTCCAGGAAAGATCTGGTGCTTGCTTCAGTCCTTTCCTTAGCACTCTGCAGGCTGAGGGAACCTCATGCCAGGTTTGCACCAGGCTCTGCCAGCAGCTACTAGTGGTGGACATTGTAAAAAACACACTTTCTTCTCTCAGCCCCATTTCTCTGCTGGCAAAATACGAAGCAGGGATGTGCAGCACCAGCAGGAACTGCATTTGCAAACAGAGCTTATTTTGCTCCCTAAACCAGCTTTGAAACTGTGCTTGTGTTTTGCTGCAGTGTCCAAATTCCTGAGCACAGCCCAAGGTGAATTCCCAGGCCCTGGCTCTGCAGACTCCAGAGGTCCCGGCCCTGCAGACCCCGGAGGCCCCCCTGCACCACCCCTTGCATGGTTCCTCCGTGCTTCCTTACTCGTGCTGATGGGGAGAACTGGCCTCAGGTGGCTGATTTTTCACAACACCCACTCCACCTGACAGCCTGTGCCAGCTAAAAGCTGCACTCCCTGTAGGTTTGAGAGTGACAGGATTACTCAGCAAACCCCAAACAGGACACTGTTAATACAATCCCAAACACATTATCTTTTCTAAGGAAAGCTCCAACATAGAGATGTATTTTAGTTATAGTAGCAAGGACAATTTTAATCAGTGTTGAACAATTCGGTTTCTCCCCTAACCCTTGATTAATGAGCATGAAATACCATCTACCTTATAACTACTCCCACACACCTAAGTATGTTAAACAGCCTTTTGATTCTCTCCAGCTTTTTGAGTGTGTGTCAAGCTTCAGTTGAATCCAATTTGTGCCATCAGCAACTGGATTTATCCTGCATTTGTCACTGTTGGCATTACATTTCTCTTAACCGTAATGAGGTGACACTGAATTATAGAGCTCTTGATACTGTTTTAACGCTGTGATTGTCCTGGTGTTATGGCTCTGCAGGAATGTTAAGGCAGTGAAGCTGTACATCTGCCCAGATGAAAAGGCAGTCCTGCTTCCAAGGAATTTCTGACCAGGTAAATTTCATCACAATTTAAGCCAGAAATGGCTCTCTTGCACTTCCCCTGCAGGCAGGCAGGTGTCTTCTGAGGGACTTGCTAAAACCCAAATAAATCTCAGCTATCAGCAGGGGCAAGACAGGTCTATGGGAAACAGCTTTTGTCCAGAGACACTCAGGTCTAGTGAAGCCATGCACTCTGAAGGTGGCTACAGACACCTCCCCAACAAACTGAGGGTCCAGTGGCTTGCTGAAGGTGTAGGGTGAAGCCTTGCTAAACCCCATAGATGGATAACCCTAACCCCAATGGGAACTGATTCCTCCCACCCACCTCTTCCCACCTTGTAGCAGCCTTGGCATGCTCATCCCTTCTCCGGTCTTCAGCTTGTGCCCCTCCTTTTCCTGGCACACATGAAGGGCCAGGCACCTGGCTTGGACCATGCAGCCAAAACATCCTATCTACCAAAACAAATGCAAGATGTCTCCAGTGTGATTACAGTCTGGGCTTACCATGGTGTGCCCACAAAAGGGCTCTGGGCAAATTCCCATCCTCTCCTGTGCTGTCCTGCAGAGGTGGTAACGTGCAGCACACCACGTGCACGTGAGCCAAGAAGATCATGAGCACCGTATTTTGGCATCCACATGTAGACATGTTCCAGGGTAGAGGCAGAATGGAACATTCTGGGGGCACCTCTGGCCACAAGCACAGCACGTGCTGCACACCAAACATGCATGCAGATTGGTGGGGCTGTTATTAAACTTTGTGCCAAGAAGGAAACCTGTTCTGTCTTCTTACCTAGAGGAGAAGGCAAATATTCATGATAGAGCATGAGCAAAACCCCTACTAAATATTTTAATCAACTCAGTCATCATATGAAACAGAAGTAATTTTCCCCTCTCAGGGCCGCATGGATGGGTGCACACCGGCTGCTTGATGTAGCAGTGATCATCTGTTTAGGCTGCTTTAGCTTAACAGCTAAAATTCAGCACTTAGACTTCCTGTGCTTAGGAAAGAAATTGATATACATTTTTTAAACCTTGAAATAGAGAGAAGCTGGTAATAGCCACAAAGAAGGGGAAAAAAAAAAAAAAGAGCATTTAGTGGAAAACACAGCCTAGGGTAATCCAGAGTAAGTTTGTTTCCCCTCATATTGCCCATTTCCTTCATTCATTTAAAATCTCTCTTTGAAAATCCTCACAGTCCTTCCTAAACCTTTGTATTGTCTACATGATGGCTGTATTATTCCCTATCCAGATCATTAAAGCAGGCGCTGAGCAGTGTGGTACCTAGGGCAGTAGGTCCTGACTGCCAACCTTTGCCATGAAGAAAACCAGCTATTTCACCCCAACCTTTGCTCCTTTGCTTGCCATTGCCTTCTGAATTTTTGATGTGCATCTCTTACCCTGTGGGATCCTCATTTCTCCAGCGCTCCCTTGGCCAAAACAACAACCTCTGCCAAGGGCCTTATCCAACAGCAAAGCAGGGAATGCTGGTCGCTATCACCCCAGATAGATTCCTTTATAAATAAACACACTTAAGCATTTTTACTGCTCTCATCTATTTTTGTTTAAACTGTGTATGTATTTTTTAACATATACCATGTGCTCAAGAACAGTGTCAACTCTTCCTTAAAAGCTTTAATCTTTCTGTTAATGTAACTCGAGGGGGGTTTGTTCTCATCTGCCGTCCTACTTCCCTTCCATTGCCAAGCGAACAAAAAGAGTGAGCAGGAACCTGCCACCCATTAAATGATTTCGACAGCAGAGAGCCTGGAAACAGACAGTCAATCTAAATACAACCTACAGGACGCTTCATTTTCATCATCTTTCAGGTAAATCCCATTTGATTCTTCCTGGTAAATTTTGACTATTCAATCCGTGAAACCAGTTGAGCAATAGTGATAAACAAGAGAGGGAATGAAGAAATAACAGGGAAAATGTATTTTCACATAGGATACAAAGAAGACATGAAATATCCCATAGCTCCAGGCTGCTTTCAGAGGTGCTGGGAACAGTGAACCCATCTCAGCCTGATCCCTGTCTGTATCAGAGCTGAGACTCCTGAAATGCTGCAGAAATAGTTGGTATCCCTATTCCCCAGTGCAGGGCACCAACTTGTGCATTTATCTTGGCTGTTCCCAGTGGAAAGGCCAACATGGAAAATGAGCTACTTACCTAAGGAGAGGGTTTCCCTTTCATCTGAAAGAAACACGTCAGCCTTTATGTTTTACTTACCAGGATGGTGAAAAATTCCCCTGCAAAATCACAGCTGCCGACAGCTTGAAATGAGCTTTGACAGCCACGGGCAATTAGCAATCTTCATGTTCATTACCAGGTTCATCATTTGTCACTTGACCTGGGTTTTAATTCTCTCTTTATTAGTGAATTCAAGTACAGATAAAAAATGCAATGAAAACTAAAAGGAAACCCAAACACAACAACAACAGGACGCTATAGGCCGCATTGAGAATAACCAGAAACTGGATTTTTAGACCTCCATTTCTTTGTCTACAAAGAGCTCACCAACTTTCATCATCTTGCTTTGCTGAGGTTAGGAAGAATGAGGATGTCACAGGGTATATTCCAACTACATTCACCCAGAGCTCATGTTTGTCTTACCATTAATACTAATTCAAATTTGCACTATTATAAAATATATATTGTAATAATAACTTACCCTGGAAAGGATTTCTAGAGTTCTCTAGTCCATCCCCTGCTCAAAGCAGGGCAAAATTCAGAGCTGGATAAAGTTTCTCAGGGTTGCAAATGCAGAAAGAACATTCCCATTAGAAACTCTGTTCTGGGCTATATTCGGACAACCATGGACAGGTTTCAGGTCTGCACATGTATTACCAGTCCAAGCAGATCTTACACCTCACTGCTATGATCTTAGCAAATTTCAGTACAGGTTGGCTAATAGATCAGGGAGAAATACATGACTGTCACCAGCTGAGATGCTTTTGGCAGAGATGGGAAAAATACACACCTGAAATGCGTCTTGACACAGAGCCTTTGCAAAGCAGTCCAAAAGAGCCTTAGATCCCAGCTGGGGCTCAGGCCTAATGCCCATCCTCATGATGGTCAGGTATAGGTAATAAACTTCCATGTAAATGAGACATAACTGGGGCAAATCTTGGCTCAATCTGCCTATGCCTGAGATCAGTCAGCGCTTTGCCATCAGCTTCACTGGCAACAGGACCCAGTTCTTGGTTCAATGTGAAGCTCAGTTTAATCCCCCAAACCAGGCTGGGTCAAAGACAGGGTGCCCTGTAACAGCCCCACACACCCGGGCTCTAATGCTGTGCCCAGGGTAGGCTGAAGATGGTGCCACAGGTAAATGTGGGTGTCACAGCCATTGGTCCTTGGTGCTCACCATTGCCTGGACCAGTTCAGCTCCCTCCCTGGGATCTCCTAGGGATGGAGACATAGAATCATAGAATCATAAAATGGTTTGTGTTGAAGGGGCCTTAAGGCTCATCCAGCTCCAACCCCTGCCATGGGCAGGGACACCTTCCACTAGAGCAGGTTGCTCCAAGCCCCTGTGTCCAACCTGGCCTTGAACACTGCCAGGGATGGGGCAGCCACAGCTTCTCTGGGCACCCTGTGCCAGCGCCTCAGCACCCTCACAGGGAAGAGCTTCTGCCTCAGAGCTCATCTCAATCTCTTCTGTTTAAGTTTTAACTCATGACCCCTTATCCTATCACTAAAGTCCCTAACGAAGAGTCCCTGCAATCCCCTACCTGGAAAAGCACCATTTTTGACACCTGCATGGCAAATCCCAAAATGTACAAATACCAAAATACCCAAAGCAAAACCAAGGCCTCAGTTTCCTTCAGATGGAAAAAAAGCCAAAAAAAAAATATTTTTTTTTCCTTATTTCTTTCCCATTTCCTTTGTACGTTTCATCTCCACCGATGTCCCCAAAGTCAGTTTTCCTCTTGGATTTTGCAGCAGTCCCAATCCCCACCACCAGCAGCCAGCCTGGCAATCCATGAGGGAGGTGAGACTGAGCAAACTGAGCAAAAAAGCACATTTAGGGCTGTGCCTAAATCTGGATGTTTCCCTGGCAACATGGAGAACTTGGTACATCTCATGACTTGTGCACAGATTTCCTTGCTGCAGCATCAGCCCAGGGACCTGCAGGGAACTGGCTGGAAACAGTAATTCCTCCAGGCACTGGACAGCATTTGGGGGGACACAGCCCCCTGCAATGGCTTGTGTCCTACAGAAGGACAACACAAAACCCATTACGCTTGTCATGCTCCTCATCCCAGCACACATCCCAGCAATGCCATAAAGTGAAGAAAACAAAGCAGCAAAGCACAGCTTAAATTCATTTCCACTTGAAAGAAAATAACACATCGTTTTCTTTCAAGGACTTGGAAAGCACCGAGAAATTGGGCTTTTAGCAGAGCAGAGCCTATGAGAAACACGAACCCCAAATCCTAAAATTACACAAATGGAAAACTCCAGCATGTCCTCAGTAGGAAATTTTCCCAAATTCCCACAGCACAGCTGGAAGTGCAACAACATCTCCTGACCCCTGCATCTCTGTGTAAGACAAATTACACAGAGGCCTCGACCTTTAGTAGTGAGTCCTGGCTTCCCAAGCTATAGTGTCACAGGCAGTGGCAGTAAATGGGTATTTGGAGTCAGTGTTTGCAAGGGAAAATGCATGCACTGAAACCAAATTAATTAGAAAACAGAAGAATTGACATGATGATGTACAAGAAATTAACAAAAAGGAATCCAAAATAATCTCCTTGGCTGCTTCTCACCGAAGATGTTTTAACATATTGTTCTTCAATACAATTCACATTATCAGCTGGTAGAACAATTATCTAACTAAAAGACTTAACCATGATTAAAGCCTAAACAATCTGCTGAACAAACACCTCCTCAGCCTTGCTTGAACAGAATTTCAATTCCCCACATGCTTAGTGCTTCACTCATGGATTTTTCTGGTGCTCAGGGTAGCAGGGTACACAGCAGCACCTCTTACCCTCTCACACATTCCATTTTCAGATGAAGCAAGAGCAGAGGCAGAGGGAAAACTGGCAAAAGCTGTGTTCACTGTGCTGGGAGAGGCAGCGCTCTGGGCACCCTGTGCCAGCGCCTCAGCACCCTCACACGGAAGAGCTTCTGCCTCAGAGCTCATCTCAATCTCCCCTCTGGCAGGTTAAAGCCATTCCCCTTGGCCTGTCCCTACAGGCCCTTGTCCAAAGCCCCTCTCCAGGTTTCTTGTAGGCCCCCTTCAGGTACAGGGAGACTGGCCATTCCACAAGCCTTTCATCAAATGTCTCTTTGCAGAACCATCATGAGAACTTTAGATGGAAACTTACTCAGAGAGCAACAGAACTTGAATCTGACAGTGCCAGAACAGCCTCGTGCCCCAGAAAACCCTGTCAGTGCCATGCAGGGCACCCAGCTTGGTCGTCACAGCTGAAACAATGCAAGGATGTCACCGCAGCCGAGGTGACATTATTCTTCCCATGGAGAGGCTGCAACATCCCCTGTGCCCCAGTGAAAAGCCTGCACAGCAGCCGTCTCTGGAGCTCTGCGGATCGGCTTGGAAAGGACTGACGCATTTGAATGGGAGACGTTTTCCTGCCCAGCCAACCCCTGGAGCAGAAGAGAGTTTTATAACCCTGTGTAATAAAAAGCATGCTAACGAGTGATGGCAGAAGGAGACGAGAGCCAGTGCTCCTCCTCGCCACACACCAGCCTTCCCTGGTGAGGCAAATGCGGCTGACCTTTGGGTGGACAACGGAAGAATGAACCCATCCATTTGTCTGCCATAGATGATAGAATGCATGAAATGAAGAGTTTTATAGCAGTGAAATGTCAATATGCCAATAGGCACTGGTGGCTTTCATACTACTAAACACCACTTTTACAGCCAGAAAATACCACTGTCTTGTGGCAAGAGCCGCAGGCGTTCAAATTATGTTCATTAAGGGACCCGTGCAGCCACCCATCACCATGCTCATCGTCACCTTACCTGGTGCCACACACGGATCAGAAAAAAGCAAGGATAATCCATTGCTGAGGGCAATGAGAACTACAAACACAACCTGGACTTACTACAGCTAACTTGGAAACAGCTTAAAAAATGCTAAAATCTTCATTACTGACCCAATGTTGTGCCATGGGTGCAGCAGCTGAAAACAGAGAAGATTAAACTGACAATCTGTATTCTGATTTATGACATAAAAATGGCAGGATCTTTGCTCATTGGGCTTGATAAATAGTTATGCCGCTTGACTTTGTAATTAAATTGTGAAGACTATTTATTATATGACTATAAATTGTTTGTGTAACCAGTTATGGTATTGAGGGATCTGAGAGCAAAGGCCAAGCAAAATAAAAACTAATAAAAATGTGGGGGCTTTTACCAGAAAATCAATAGTAATTTCGGCATGCCAGGGGTCACAATTCTATCTGGGAAGGATTGATCATCTCACGGGAACATTTGGCTGGTTTCTTCCATTTTCCTGGAATCACCTTCTTTTGGAGAACTGACAGCAAAACGTTAATACATGTTGATTTTTAAACGTCGGGCTTGGAAAATCCCCCATATTTGTGCAGATCAGGCAAGTGATGGGGAATATACATCTAAACAAACCTGTCCATAAGCTTGCTGGGAGAGGTGAAACACCCCACCACGACATACCACATATCCACATGCGGCAATCAAACCAACCTGTAATACCTGTTTCCCCACGTGGGAATTCAATCCCAGGTAATAAAAATCAATACATCATAGAGGAGGATCTGCAGGGCAACTATAGACCTGGTTTTGTACCACTGGTATAAGAAATAATCTGTTAATTTACAGTAATATGAGGAGATTTTGATGCCCATTGGATGACAGAAAACTGCAAAGAAAAACTACAGCTGAACGAAGCTAATTATGGAAAATCCTGTATAACGTAATGTTGGATGCAGAATTGAGGATAGCTCCCACACTTTTCTGCATTACAGAAGTACATATTCATTTAGCTAGATATCCCAGAACAGCAAAGAGAAATCTGAGCATAAAAAGATTACATTTCCATAAAGAAAAGAAGAAACAGGTTAGGAATTCCTCTGGTTCCTTCAGCACAACTGCACACATACGCAGGGATCTTCCCCATGAGGACTATGTCTTGACAGATACAACAGGTTCAGTGTAATCTCTTATTTATGTCCAAAAGTAAAGAGAAAGCTGGGAAAACATTACCTCTTACACAATATTAGATATGCAAGTCTAGGGAGTGAAGTTTACATGGTCTCAGCTCGTTTAGTGTTTGCCAGGAACGCCGAAATCATCGCCACACCTAGAGCCTGGAAGCTGTTATTTATGGGAAGTCTTTTGAAAGCAAACCAGCTCAGAGCACTCACCTTTCCCTGGAATCCACTTCTTGAGTTTTTCTGATATTTTTCTATTAGAAATGCTGCCTGCCACCTGCTTGAGAAGTCTCACACCTCTGCCCTTTGTTGCCAGCCACTGAAATTCAGCAGAGAGGAGCCCCCAGCTAGACGAGGGCTTTTTCTGGGGTTCATTCTGTCTGGAGCTGCTCATGTTCCTTCTGCTTCTGGTGCCAATAGCAATATCTTTTTGAGGCTTGACAAAACAGTGATTAAATCCAAGACTGCAATCTGAAGTCAGCCCTCAGCAGCCCCAGCCAGGGCCTGCCTGCACCAAGGGTTTCAGCAGGCAGCACGCATGGGGAGGGAGGGGGAGGATGCAGGCACCAAGCCCAGCAACACATCCCACCCCCCTGGTGGGATTAATGTGCTCCTGTACCAAACCCATCAGAGGGCCTCACTCCCCATGGGCACTGAACCAGCAACACTTTGCACCACAGCCTCACCTGGATGGCCCAACATGTTGCATTGCTTTTGACAGAGTCCTGCCTGGTCTGTATTGCAGCAGAGGGGCTCCGGCCATGCCCAAGCCGTTTTTCCAGCTCACCCTCGGCAGGGAGGTGTTGAAGATTTGAAGGGGTTGGCAACAAGGCAGCATCCCCTATAGGGTGTGAAGGAAGGAATACTTTTGCCAGCTGAACCTTTTCAGAGATGGGTAGAGGATGCGGCACAAGACGACAGATGCAGAGATAGAAGTACTCAGAGGAATGTTAATTTACTAGCAGGCAGAGGCAAAACCTGCTACTGTGGAGACAGCGATTATCTCTGCATGAAAAGGAAGGTCTGGAGCTTGCGAATGTCTCGAACACACCTTAGCAGCCTCTCCAGACATGCCACCCATGGCAAATGATCTGCCAAGAACCCCAGTGCATGTCGTCGCCCAGCCCTGGGTGCTGAGCACGCCCTGACCCCTCAGGTGCTCTCTGCACCACTACTGGTCTTTCACCGAGATGTACATGAAAGCAAATCCATCTGGAGCAAATACCTTTCCCAGGCCACAACGCTCAAAACCCCAGACCTGCTGCTCACCATCTCTCCGAAGTGTTATTGCAATAACAAAATTAAGCAGTAATTTGCTTTTGAGGGAGTAGGGAGCTGTATTTTATTGCACCATCAGAAAGCATTGATTTGTGCAAAGATGAAAAAGCACCAGCAAAACAGAACGTGATGCTGTAACTTCTCTAATGGTTGTGATTCCTCTGGCAGAACCTTGAGAGACAGCAAAGATTTTGCGTTATGCAGGCCAGATTCTTTCACTAATATGTCACATTCAAAGGCAGGTTTATGTACTTCTAAATATTTTGAAGAGATTTCTACATCCACACTTGCAGTATTGTGTATCCTTCCCCTCCTTACAAACTTAATAGTGCGAATTAAGTTTAAAAAGCTGGATCCGTGAGGCTTCAAAGTGTTTTGTGTGGTCAGGTTTGGAAAGATGCCTTGCTTTAAACATATTTTCCTTGTCCCTGTGCACAGAGCTGAAGGTGGCTCCGTTTTGCAGCATATTCCGGCTGCTGATACAAAAGGAGCTCCTGGAGAAGATGTGCATGCAGGTACTGCAGAGCTTGCTTTCCTCCCAGCCCGTTTCACACTGCTGACACATGCCAAGTCACGTTTGTACATGCCTGAAGTCCCACGGAGGGACTTTTCAGCACAAGGTTTGCAAGATTTGCCCTTCACCGCTGGCTGCAGGGGTTTGAAAGGATACCTGCAGCCAGGATTCCAAGGAAAGTGGGTGCAGAAACCCAGGGCTCTCAGCATGCCAACTGGCAAAGCAATGAGGAAGGGTCATACATCTTGGCAAGAGTTCTGTGAAACACTTCATTTTCGATGAATTGGCATTTTCAGAGGAGAGAGTGCTTCATCAGAACATCCCCTTTAGCTCTAATGTGAAGATACCAACAACAGCCCCGTTTGCAACAAATTCCTCACTGAAACGTGCTCAGCTAGCAGAACTGTCTGCCTGAAAGGTTATAGGAGGATCTGTATAAACACCAGCAAAGATGAAATGACATGTCAACCTCTGGATTAGAACTAATCCTCTGGAAATAATAATTTATTCAATCAACAAAACAAGATCAGTTACATTAACCTCAAAAGATCTACTAACAGCTACTCGCCAAGCTTCACATACACACACGATGAGGTTTAGCACCAGCAGTTCCGAGAATCTGTTTCCTCACTCTATTTTTACCATGAATCAGTGAAAAATATCCTCAGGCCTTTTTACTGTTTGGCTTCCTTGGAATGAAATAAATGGAAGCTAATTTTCATCTCATGCTCAACTTCAGCAAAGTGGCTATACTTTATGTCAACACAAGTGGGACAGCACTAGGGATTGAGATACGTATATCCCAGGTTTTCAGGTATCCAGGAGACCTTCCAAAACTTAGGAACCACCAGGTATCTCTGCGCAGAAACCAGCACAGGTTTTGAACACCTTATGCCCCCAAAAACACCCTGGACACCGGACTCACTGTGTTTTCAACATGTGCTTTTCCACACTGCACCAAATGCCTGCAAGACGACAGGCTTTGCAGCAACCCCAAGCTCAGCAAGGCCATTCCTGGAGTGTGGCCATTCCTGGCACTGGAGGTCTCCATGACCACCAAATGGATAAGCGCTGAGATCTTGGATATAATCCATCTTCATGTGAGCAGGATACACAGGGCAGGAATCTGCCAGTGGGAAAGGCCAGGACATTCCGTCAGACATCTGCTTCTGAGGCCCTGTTTTTTCTCAGAGGGGAGATTTAGAAAAAATAAAAAAGAAAAGGTGATTCAGATCCTCTGGCAGGTAAAAACTGCAGGAACAGTGTAGAATCCCAGGGTGGTTTGTGTTGGAAGGGACCTTAAAGTTCATCCAGTTCCAACCCCCTGCCACGGGCAGGGACACCTTCCACTAGAGCAGGTTGCTCCAAGCCCCTGTGTCCAACCTGGCCTTGAACACTGCCAGGGATGGGGCAGCCACAGCTTCTCTGGGCACCCTGTGCCAGCGCCTCAGCACCCTCACAGGGAAGAGCTTCTGCCTCAGAGCTCATCTCAATCTCCCCTCTGGCAGGTTAAAGCCATTCCCCTTGTCCTGTCCCTACAGGCCCTTGTCCAAAGCCCCTCTCCAGGTTTCCTGGAGCCCCTTTAGTCACTGGAGCTGCTCTAAGGTCTCCCCTTCAGGAGCCTTCTCTTCTCCAGGCTGCCCCAGCCCAGCTCTCTCAGCCTGGCTCCAGAGCAGAGCTGCTCCAGCCCTCAGAGGAATACACTGACAACAGAAATTGGCAAGAAAGAATGGTTCGCGCAGAGCCAGCGACCAAGTGGAAGGCAGCACCAGCTGTGGTGTGCTGCAGCCACCCTTCAGCCACACTCACAAAACTGGAAGAAGTCACCTTTGCTCAGTATTCCTGTAAGGCAATGGCAGTTAGCTACCACCTATGAAGAGGCACTGGAATGATAAGGTTTCCTGTAGAGCTGGAATTACTTGGGAAATAGTCATCAAAGTCCAGATGCAGAAATGTGTTTGAGTGCTGTACCTGGTACCTGCGGAGAGCAGGTTCCCAAACGGTGGTTTCCACAACTGCTGCATGCTTATACACAGGAGCTGCCTGCAATGACATGGAAGAAAAGCAGATACGTTGGCCAACACTTGGCCATGGTGCTCACATGTCCAGGTGCAAACTGAATACTAAGACATGTTTCCACAGAGTGGCAGGAGCTGAGCAGAGCTGAATTTCAGAACTGAAGTCCAAGTCCAGAGGCTCAGCTCTTGGATGCTCAATCCAGCTCTGGCTGAAGTAAAAAGGAAGGTTCATTCTGATGTGCTAAGGAGCAAAGGCTCCTGCTGTTTGTATTTATAAATATATCACTAATATTTCTGAAAGATTCATTCTGGGAGCTCCGGAGAACATCAACAGCAGAAGAAAGAAGAGCTGAGAAGAGAAAGGAGAGATTGAGTCAATATCAGAATGTCTTTATCATCCACGTATTTAACAACTGCATCTTTCTGTGCCATTTCTAAAAGAAATCATCCTGATTTGCTATCTCTGCAGTTGTGAAACACCTTTACTCTGAAATCCTCTAGGAAAATAATTAAACTTAATAGAATCCACCCACGTTCTAAAGCTGAAATGGAAAGTGCTTATATTTAATAGAAACTACAGCTTCTAAATGATTATGGTGTTTAATTTGCACTCTCTTTGCTATTTCAACTGGGGCTTTATTAGAACAGCATTGTTGGCTGCGGTGTTTATCTTTTACCACCATTGTCATGATAAGAAAAACATGGAAAGCAGATGAAAACCAGGGAAAATATAAAAAGACAGAGCACAGGCAGAGTAGGCTGAACATTTGTGTTTAGGGAAAAAACACCTCAGATCTCTGCAAAGGTCAAATCCCCATTCACCCTCCCTGTGAGCTTCCAGGAAGAGACAAGAAGATGTAAGGATGTTGCTGGCTCATTTCCATACCAATTAAACATCCTTTTGCTTCATCAAAGAGGAGCAGGCAGCCAGCAGGTGAAACCTCAGCCCTCCAGTGAGCTGTGCCCATTGGCACTGGTGGAAGAAGCTGCTCTCAGCCCGCCTGTTTCCTCCATCCTCAGACAGAGGGACCAAAGATTCCCATTTCTTCCTCTGCTCTCTCCCTCTCAGGACTCGCTGAGCTCTGTGGTTTGGACCCGGTGCCAGATGTCTGTGTTTCTCCAGTTCAAATCCCCAGCCAGCAGATTACACACATCTGCACCCAGAGCATCATCCTGGATCTGCGTTAATGAAATCATCACAGACGTCTAGAGGTTGTAACGCTGCACCCAGCGCACCCAGAGCATCTGCAGAGGTGGATTGGAGCGGGTGACAGGAGACGTGCTCAATGGGGTGGGTGAGCCAGGCCCAGGCGTGTGCCCAGAGCCCCCCCTGAACCCACAGCCCTACTCCAGCCCCTCCAGGCTCAGCCATGGGGAGCCAGAGGATAAACTGCAGCGGCGGGGAAAGGTGAACAGAAAAGGCAACTTGGTCACAACCCCAGTAACCACTCTGAGCTGGCACCAAAAGGGGTGAATACTTACACAGGGTGACAATGATGTTCTGCAAACTGAGCTGCAGCCTCAGCATCCACATTCCCCTTTGCTACCAGCTCAGTACCATTCCCCAGATGTTTCTGGAGAAGCTCCCCAGCATGTTCCTCCTCCCTGCCCCAGGGCAGAGGCACCTCTGCCTGCTTTTGGCAGTGCAGCAGCAGCCCTGTGCAATGCCTGTGGAGCTGATCTGTGAGGGATATGGAGGAGGCAACTTGCCTAGAAATCAGCACAATTTCAGTGCTACAGTGAACTCTGTTTCTGATGAATAACAGACTTACCGGGAGAATAACATGTCTGCTGATGAGATTTTAGGAAAAGGGAGATGTTTGGTTTGGTGAACTGATGCTTTTGAAAACATCAACCTTTTGTTCACTGCAGTCATGAGTTCAGACAGATCCTACCAAAGAGCAAACTTTGATCCAGCAGAACACTCACCAGACCTGGAGCAGAGCCAAGGATGCCTGCAGCTACGAGAGAGCCAAATGCCTCTGTCCTGTGGTTCCTGCACTGCAACACACACAAACCATTGCAGACAGCATAATTCAGATAATAATTCAGATAGCATCATGAATAGCAATTGCTTTAATTAACCCTTGTGAAACAACACTGAAGAAAGCACTGTAATAACCACACACCAAGGTTCATGCAGGTGTTTTTAAGATTTGCTCAAGCAGGTTGCCATCATCCTGGCAGGTCATTCAGAGAGAAGAGGGTAACTGGAACATTTACGCAGACACACATGAGCTTGCAACTATTAAATGCAAACCTAGCAAAGAGCTTACTAGAAGGGAAAAGAGGTTCAAACCAGAATTACTGCCAACTGAGAACAGCTCCTCAATGGTTTCTCTGTGCCTTCCAAATGTCAGACTTCAGCCCTTCTCGAAATATATTCCATGTCATCTCAGCAGAAATAGTAGAAAGAAGAAATGAGCTTCAGTACTTGTACTCTTCCTTGTGCAGGAGCTGCTCCTCCACCCCCTTTTAGATCTGCTACAAAAAGCGGGTCTGCTGAGGGGCTTTGCAAAGCAAAACTTCTTCAGATGCTGATGCACACCCCAGCCTGTACCTGGTACCAAGGGGAAACAAGGTGACTTCCCCCTTTGAAGTCTTCCTTTAAGCAGGGCGGTTCATCTGACCGGAGGCAGGCTGGCTACTTGGGCGCATGTTTTGTAGGAGATTATAATGGCAGAGAAAATTCAAGTACCCCATCTCAATGTGTTTAATTGACTTGCAATTATCCAGTGTAATTCATCCCCAGGATGGGAAGGAGCATAGAGACACGTGTGGAGTGCCCACACTGGCCCCAGCAACTGAACTGGGACCCCACTGCTGTCAGAACACAAACCTTGGAGAAATGCAAAAGGGTTCAGCTCCTCATTGTGGCTCCTTTCCAGCATTCCAGCATGCAATTGGAACACCACAGGCAGTCCACAGGGTGTGCATGGCCAGGTCAGGTCCTGCAGCCCATCTCTGACCTCTGGCAAAGCACCAAATCACTGGCATGGATGAATGAGTTGAGCCAGGGGTTGCCACATGTGAAGATGATGTCTGGTAGGTACCTTTGATGCAGAGAAGGTGTTACAATGCAAAAAGACCATGTCCCATTGCACACCATTGCCCCAGTCCCTCACCAAGTCCTTGGATCATGGTTGCATCTACCAGGCTTCAGCTGTACTTTGCTCAGTAGTTCGTGTTCCCTTCAAGGTGAGCTCTTCCTTCAGTTTTAATGTGACCACGTGGGCCTGTTTTTGTGCTCAGAGTCAAGTGAAGCTGATTTCCCGTGGCAGTGTGCCAGCCCAGGAAACCAGTACGCAAGCTCATCATTATTCATGCATAATGCAGAAATTATTTGCATACAGTAAACAGGCCATCACCCTGATGAAGTGTCAAATGAGATAAAGTGCTAATGAAGGGAGAATAGGCAAGAAGAGATCATGAGACCAAGAGAAAGTGGGGGTGGAAAAAACATATCCTCTAATGAACTTTCCAAAGTCTCTCCAGACTCTTGTGCGTGGCAAGACACACCCAAAGCACCTTTAAGCGCAGCCCAAGGAGCCATCCCCTCTCCCACACTGGTGTCCAGGACAGTATGAATATTCCCAGGAGCAAAGATCTATTTCCAGTCCAGTCCAGGGTTCACCTGGGTATAAATCAGCTCTTTCCAATCAAACCAGAAATTATGTCTTCCAAGAGCTGGTAATTCAAGAGACCCATCACTGTTAGAGGTGAAGGGTTTCGTTATGAAAGGGTTCCCCACTGTCTCGGGGAGTGCTGAACCTCTTATTATGTATTATGTATGGTGAGATTATTTTAATCATTTCACTTCACCCACATCATTTCACTTCCCAGCTTCGTTCAAGTCTCTCTTTTGCTCTTATCCTCTGTCTGTGAGAGAGACAGAGTCCCCACCTCCAGCAACTGCAGAAATAATACCCTGTATTACCAAGAGTGCTTGTTAGCAACATGCTATTCACTGCGGAATAAAGGGAGAAAAGGATTCACACACTGATACCCCAGCACTGGATTCATTCATGTTGCTTTACAGGGAGTGTCACATCCAGTGGAGAAATGCTGCTCTTGCTGAAAGCACTCTATTGGCAAGCAGAAACAATCGAAGGTTTTCAGTGACAGGAAATTCTTCCTTTTTCAGTGCACGGGTTCATCATTATTACCTTAAAATGTAAATAGTTCAAAAAAGGGCTTTTAGCTTTCAAGATTCAGAAGAAATGTGCCTCATTTTTAATGTGGTTTTATGTAGATGAATATTTCTACCAAAGCCTAGGTCTAAGTAGTTTCAGTATTCATGTTAAGATAAGCCTCAGGGAAAAACATTGACAATTTTTGTGAGAATGATGCTTTTTAAAGCAATTTTTCAATGTTTCCTTTTAAAACCTTATTTTTTTAATCATTATTGCTAACGAACCATTTGACACAGCAAAGAACAACGCAAAACCAAATTAGACAGCACAACTCCTGTCCTGATTCACAGTGTATGACCCTATTGCTCTGTACACATTACAACTGGCATAAAATTAAATACGAGTGAGAAGGTATTACACCTAGTAGCAACTCCTGCTAGACTGAACAAAGTCCGAGCAGACTGTTCCAGGCTCACAGGGTCTATTGGAGTGGTTTATTATTGATTAGGTGTCATAAAAGGCCTGACTTTGCTATCTGCTTCCATTGAAGTGGAAATCAGTGGTATCTGCCCGGACTTGCAATAGATTTATGATACTCCCACTGAACTGAAAACACAGCTATTAGTAACGGCAGGGCGGACGACATCGTCACTAAATACAGGTACCAAAACATTCATTATCTTTTGATTATATTAGGGTTTGCTCATTTCTACTCTCACATCAAGAGCAGCAAGGCTGCATTCAGACGACAAAGAGAGCGCCAGGCTCTTGCTTTGTGTGCATTCCTGTCCCTTTGCTTGCTTTTTAAGCAGATAATATTGCCTCACCACAAAACCTGTTTACAGTCAAGGCTTCAGCCTCGCTTTCTCCTTGGTTTGGTTTTGGGGGGGGTATTCTTTCCCCATGAATGGACTGCCAGGGGGAGCTGAGGTTGGGAGATAAATGCCTCGACTGCAGTAGCATCGGCTGTAACAGAGGAGAGCTGGCGATCGGCACGGCTCGCTCCTTCCCGCTGCTTTATGCATGATAAAAAGGATCCTTTCTGCTGAAGATGGTCTAGGAGAAAACATTCCCAGTGTGGTGCACAGCAGAGAGAGGAGGAGGGAGACAAAGTCTGGAGAAGAAGGCAGGAGCACTTTGTGCCATAAGAAAAGATGTAAGCGTGTCAGAATGAAAGACAGGCGTTTTCCAAGTGCATAATTTCCAGAGAATTACATGGGATGTGGGTGGCTTCAAGGCTACAGCTCCCGCTCTGCCACAGACAGGTTTCAAGGTCAGAGTCTAATTTTATCCTGTGATATAACTGTGTGTGTTGCGAAGCTGCTGAGGCATGCCTGAACGCCTGCTTCCCAGAGGGATTCATGCCTCCCTTTCCTTCTTTCCTTGTTTCTCTGAAGCTGCTGGTAGTACGGGAACGTGGCAATTTGGGATCACACCAGGACCGTCACACATCATCCTTGTGAAATGTATGTGGAACATGGTCACAGCCACAACCACCACTGCTGGCTGTTGAGATGGGGTGAAGGGGGAGGAATGAAAGCAGAAATCCCTGTGGTGGACACAAGCTATGGAAGATGCCATTTCTTATTCACAGTTGCCCCACAGAAGCCTCGGCTTGAAACTTAACCACTTCAGTGCAGGAACTAGAAGTGCAAGGCAAGGAGATAGCATTAGCAGTGATTTTGTGCTCACAAATTCAAGAGTTAATCTCCAACAAGATTGGCATCACCTCGGGAGAAGCACTGAGATGAAATCTGATTTCAAGCAAACTTAACCAAAAAAAAGAAAGCAAAGAAAAAGCAAATTAAACGCCAACAAGACAGACCTTGAGGAAGCTGACACAGATGAAAGCTGTTTGATGTCTGTTCCTCATATTGGAAAATGGGGTTTGACAGGACCACAGGGCTGGGTGGTTGTGACCTCTGAAAACTCATCCATCAGGGTTACTGGGGTGAGCTCCCCGAGAGCAGGGCAGGCAGAGATCTTCACATACGGGGTTCCTGCCTTGGAGCAGGCACATGAGAAAACAACTTTCTGCATTCCCTGCCAGCCCTGCTATTCAATCATTTCTTAATATTCACCCATTCCCTCTAATTTCCCGACTGGCATCTGCAAAGCATCCCAAAGAGACGCAAGGAGCCCTGTGAAAGAAACTCAGGTAATGTTTTGTGGTGCTTAGAAGGCTTTGTCTGATTCTCTGGAGCATCTCCTGAAATAAATCCTGTTGTTGTTAGCGTGGTTTCTAACAATGCTTTGACAATTCCTTGGGAGATACTGGTCCTGTCAGCCCTCAGAACTAGAACAAACAAAAAAACCCCAACCAAACACAGCGATATCTTGATTCTGGGAGACTTAGTGAAGAGCAGCAGAGAGATCAGCAAGGGGCTTGTGTTCACACACATTATGGATAGACCTAGCTGAAAAGAAACAATCGATAATCCCCTTTGCTCACACAGGAATGACTGCTATCAGCTGGGAGAGCTGTGTGGAGCAATTAGAAAACGAAAAAGGAAGAAAAGGAAATAACTTCTCCCTTTGTTACTTCTCCTATAAATAACAGAGACACATGCCAATAATGAACACAGTTCGGTTTTCCTTCTTCCCCAAAACAAACCTACAGATCAGAGCTGTGCAGAAGATGCTGAAGAGCTGAACACATCCCTACAGCCCAGGGCCGCTGCTCTGTGAGCATCAGACAGACCATGTCAGGGTTTGCTGTCACCACCACGATCCAAGGCCAGCTCAGAATAAGGGCTTAACAGAGAGATGAACTCTGGAAGGCTGGTCCCTCCCCAGTGAAAGGCAATGAGCATCCTCTGAGCTCCCACAGCTCCCCGTGCTCAGAGCCTGCAGACAGGTGGGTTTTTCCATACACTGCCAGCCCTGTCCCTCCTGTGAGCTTATGCACAGCAATATTCAAGTGATCTCCTAATGACAAGCTCAGAGACAGGTTTTTTCCCTGCCTAAGCAAGATCAGTGCCAGTTCCACCCACCACAAGTATCGACCAGCACTGTGATGGGGTCGCGCCTGGAGCGGGGAGGCAACAGAGAGCTGCAAATTGTAAAAGACAAATTAAGTCTCCATCGACAGCTCTGAGCACAGGCACAAAGGGAGCTTTTCCTCCTGCACAGGGCTTTGTGAGGCTTTGCTGGATTGAAAAGAAAAACAACACATGGCAACAAGGACCTCTGGGCAAAGGCAGAGCCAGGGATGAAGCTGTTGCCTCTGCAGTGGGCTGGAGGAGGAGCAGGGTTTGCTGTGGGAGCAGCCACCTCTCCCTTCAGCAGCATGGACCACACTGATCAGCTCAGGGTTTCGGCTCTAATGAAGCCACCAGCCCCCCAAGTCAGAGACCCACTGAGAACACTAAAGCATCTTGGCAACTAGAAACCATAAATTTTCCTCTGAAACATTCTGTTAAAGCAAACCCTTCACTATCTTTCCATCTTTCTATTTATCTGTACCTAATCTTGTATTTAGCTGCATGAAAATCAGCTTACACCACACCAGTCCAATGCTGACTATAAATTATGCTGCTGATGATTATAAATTCTTCAGGAAAGATTCACAGAGGAGTCTGTGGGAGAGTCTCTCCTACAAATCCTTTCACCTTAATCAACCAATCTTGTAAACTTACTATACAGACAACAATCAGAAAACCAGTATCAGGTTTGTCTGACAAGGTTGTCTTGTCCTCCTTTAGTATTTTACTGATTATGAAGTAGGATTTAAACTAAAGATGCCTTCCAGGTCCCTTCACCCTTAGCAGATGGCAGAAGGCAAGAGCTGTAACTGAAAAATCGATAACAGGCTCATCATTTACTGCCTCAGTGCTGCAAGGAAAAAGCAGGGTGTCTGTGTCTGACGCTGAGGCTGCCTGTTTTCCAGGGGGACATTCCTTGCCCATGGATGGCCACATCCCACCTTGCATTGCTCAGGAGATCTCCAAACTGCTCAGCTGTTTCCAGGAGCAAAGCCAGCGGATATATGTCAGATATATGTCACTTTGCCTGCTAATAAGTCCCCAATCACGTTTCTTTAATGCCTTTGGAGCTGATTCATGAGGATTAGCAGGGGAAGGGCACTTACACTGAGATGGTGCCTTTTGCATCCCCCTGGCAAGTGATCAGGCTCAGACCAGGATTTCCCTAACACCAAAGTGAGCGCATGCAGAAAACCTGTGCTCCCAGAAGCGCTCCATGTGGATATGGGTTAGATCCATTTAAATTACATTCTTTCACACTCTTTTCCTCCCCTAGATTCCCAGACTCATGCAGGACCAGCAGGACATGCTGCAGGGCAGGCTTATGATCCATGTGTTTAGAAGGAGCTGTATTTGTAAACCATAAGCATAAGGTCAGACCTGCATCCTCCAGCATCAAGTCCTCAGCAGCAACATGGAAAGCTAAAGAATGAGTAGCACCTTGCCAAGCCTTACGAGAGACCCGCTGGCCTGGCTTAGAAGGGACACAGAAGCACCCGAAGCAGAGGCTGGGCTTTGGCTGCAGCGCTGCTCCCAGCCACAGGCTCCTGCATCTCTGCTTTTTGCAACCAAATCCGACCCACACACTGCACAGCAGGAGGGAGGGTGGGAAGCCAGCCCCAGCAAAGGGGCACCATGTGGAAGGTAACGGGGGACAGGCAGTATTCACCCAGGAGCAATTCCAGAAACATCCCACAGAGTAGATAAATGCCAGGGGAGAGCATTTCCATTTAATGGCCCCTTCATTTCTCCTTTATTGCATCTGAAGTATGCAATAAAAGGAAAAACATTTGAAGCCATAAACATCCACAAAGAAACAGCTTGGCATCTCGTGAAGCGCTGTGCAGGGCTGGACCCATGCAACTTCAGGAGGGAACAGAGTGTTGGTAAAAAGGAATAGTATTGATGGGCCTGTGCTAGGGGAAACCTCATCATCCCTCAGGATGAATGAAAACCCCGCAATGGCTACTCCTCATCACTTGTTCTGCTCCAGAACACTTGCCTACATGATCCATGGTCATCAGCAGGGACCACAACACTACCTGGGGAAGTGGAGCTGGTGGAGAGGCACAGGGGTGCCTGCAGTGGGACGGCTCCCAGGGATGTGCCAAGAGGAGATGATCCATGAGGAATCAAACCAGTGAAATTCCACCTCCATGAACAGTTATAATGCAATTATGTCAGAGCATCCCTAACTGAGCTGCACCTCACTGGCAGAATCTTGGCCTTATATCTGAAATAGCAAGGAATCCAGCACTGTGTGGGATGCTACAGAGCCCATTGAGGGCGTTAGGATACCTGCCCCAAGCAGTGCCTGGAGCAGAGCTGCAGGATGGGAGCGCTCTGTGCTGCAGATACCACAACACAGCACTGCTAAAGCTCAGTGGGACCAGAAAACTCCACAAGGGAAAGGTTTCAGACGAGGTTCTCACTTTCAGACGGGGCCCATGCTGAGCTCACTGGCTACTTGCAAGAACCTCATTTATAGGAAAGACGTAATAAGCAATTTCTCTGCCTGTACATGTGGGACACGGCTGTGTGTAGGGCATACCTGTTCTCTCCAGCTCAAGCAGATACACCTTCTGCACAGATCATACACGCTGCAGAGCTATAAAAGACTTTTGATTTGGGGGAAAAAAACATCCTGGCTGTGCTGTGCTAATGAGCAGTCACTATTTGAAGATGCTGGCATCAAAGTCAAGAGAGAGAGATCCTGGAGCAGGGTGAAAACACAAAGGGGTGTCAGAGAGAAGCATGATTGACTTCCCTTTGGAAGGATCGTGCTCTCACAGTATGTGCTGAAAAGCAGATAAAATGAAAGACGTTACCAGATAAGGTAATGAGCTGGAGATGGAGCAGCTCCAACCCAGCGGTTCTGATCCCTTGGCTCAGCTCTGCCTCCAGCACAGAAGGTGTTCACCACCTGCATCCAGCTTCACTGAGGACAGGGCTTGGATCGGGGTAGCTCTGGTGTGGTCAGGTTTGATCTTCTCCCTGCTTTTAGCTCCTCATCTGGTCTGTGCAGGCTCTTGCTGTCACGTCTTCCTCTTCCAGCAACAGGCAGGTATCTGTTACCCAAAGCTCCTTCTCCCTCCTACCCTTTACAGCAGCAGCCAGGGAAACCTGCAGCAAGCCAAAGTGGAGCTGCAATCCCTGGTGAGGGGCAGGGGCTCTGCTCAGGTGCTCGGGTGGGATAAGCTCCAGCTCCCACCCAAGCGAAGCAGGCAAGGAGGGAAGGCAGGAGCAGGAGAGCCCTGCCTGGGGTCATGGAGGCAGCAGAAGCAGTGGGAAGGGGCTGGGGAGGAGGTGGGCACCTCCAGCAGGATGCCCACGGAGAGGGCAGGTTACAAACAGGGCTTTCTGGGAGAGCACATCCACCCAGGTTAGCCAGTCCTACTGAGTTTTGTTGTTAAGAGAGCTGCAAAAACCAAGAAGGGAGCAAACAACATAATTAGCAAGAAAATTCCCCACTGCAACAAGGAGAGTGAATAGGGGAGAGGTAACTCATTGAGATGCATCTGCAGGGAAGTCTCCTGTTGGAGAAGGCAACATGAACAGTTTCTCAGCAACTTATTACGTCTGCATGAGTCAGAGTGGGCTTGAAAGCAGGGAAAAAAGGTAAAAGTTCACTAAATCCTAATTGGCAACAAACATCTGATCAGCCTCGGGACTAGTGTCATGACTACAGTGACATAAACAACGCTGGCTTTCCTGTGAAGTGTATAGAAAGATGTTAAATACCATCTACTGCTGGTTTTATTTAGCTGGATGCTGAAAAATAATGCCAAAGTAGAGAAAAAAGAAACAAAACAAAACCCAAAACAACCCAAAAGACCCATTTCCAGTCTCCAAGTGTCAGTAACCAAGGACACGACGGAGTTTAACAATGCTATTTAGTGTAGATGTGCATTGTGCTATTGGTTGTCCAGGCAGCAACACCTAATTGAACCAAAACGATTCACTCTACATATCTAATTAGGAGGCACAATCTCAAGGCTGTGATATAACCACTCACTTGATGTCAGGCTTTTATATGACACAGCGCTGATGACACTCACTTGTGCATGGCAAGAGGAAATGCCAGGGCTGGAATTGCAGCTTTCCTTTCCAGCAGATATTAGTATTTACGACAGCCTTGATCTTTCCGTCATAAATTCACAGATCCCACTGCTGCACACAGATATCCCACACTAAACCTATCTGAAAACATTACCTAGGATAGCTCTTGGCAGCACCAACTCAGCGATGCCGACCAGCCAAAACAGAACAACTTGGATCATATGTTTTGCTAATTATACCCCAGAAGAAGATGTAAACAGGCTCTATTAGGATTATTATGCATGAGTTCATGTTTTTGCACAATTCACAGATTACCTGTAACTGTTCTTCTCAGATAAATAATGTTGGAACTATAAAGCTGACATATTGTGCCGAAGACTATGACTTCATTGTGGCTTTCAGAGAAATTACCCTTAGATTTATGGTCTTATTAACCCATGACCCTGAAAAATGGCTGATGAGACTTGATTATCATCCTGATCTGGTGGCTGAAAACAGTCCTTGATCCAGATGACTCAGTGCAGAAGCAGTATGGCTCTGAACTGAATCCTTAACAAAGTGGTCTGGAAAAACCAGCCCCAACTGTTACATATAAGCACGAATGTCCCTATTTTGCACAGGAGAAAAGCTGTCTCCAGAAGATGAACATGTAGGATATCTTTCCTTTTCTGATTCAAATCAATCTTAGGCAAAATGGGAATGCTGAAAGAGACAGAACTTCCAGAAGGTGTTTGTCCAGCAGTATTCCCAGCTCACCCCGAGCTCACGATGTTCCTGCGGAGCCATGCAGGGAGGACAAAGAAACAGGGCTCCTGCAAGCAGCATCTCCATGTCCTGGACAAACCCAGCTCTGAATGCATAAAGCTGTGCCCTCTCCCTGGGGCTTCACCCATGGTGAGCATGTTGCTTTGCAATGTCATTCCCTTTCCAAAGCCCTCCATCCCCAGCATTCCTGGCTTCCTGCATGCTTGTTTGGCCTTTTGTGTTGCAAAATGTCAGGAAGTGACTGCACTCAATTTCCCAGTGTCTTTGTATTTCTTTAACAGTGCATAATCAGATCAGGACAGACTTCTGGCTTTGTTAATTAACCATATTATTATTTGGCTACTATTTTCTTCTGGGTTGTTAGATAACAGGAACGCCTTTCTAACCCCATGTTACACTGCAAATTGCTTTAATTTGTACCTACCAAGCACCAGCCCACTGTTTGACACTAGAAAGACTAAATCTGCTCTGAAGGGGTTGCTGGTTTTCTGCAGTCTCTTCTGGCAGAGCTAGAAGGAAGCAAGAACCTCCCTGAGATGAGAGTAACACAGCACAAGTTCGCCACTTCAGCTCACACTGCAGAGGGCTTTGTTGGAGCAGAGCAGTGGTCACCAGGCTCCTTCCCTCAACTGGCTTTGAACATGTGCAGAAAGCCTTAACTGACAGTCATTAGATTTGTAAATCCCTAAATAACCTCTACATGTCTCCTTACAACAGTTCTGAAGCACTGCCAGGTTCACCAACCTTGTGGCATTTCCTAATGATTCTGAGAGTCTTTGCTCAGTGGTGGGGTAAGAGCACCTTGTCCCAGCTTCTCCCTTCACACCTGAATGGCTTTAAAGAGACAATTGGACGATTTCTTCTGCAGATACCTCATCTATCTTCCAAAAGTGGCCATCACAAGTGGCCAAACAAGACCTGGGTGTTCACCCAAACCTAACCCACACCTCCATGAGCTGCCGCTGCCACCGGCTCAGAACAAGCACGTGCTCTCCTACAGATGGGGTCAGCTTTCAAATCCAGCTGCTGAGGGGCTCCTGCTCTGCACAAAACTGCACCCAGACCCTAAACATGATGTTTGCTAATGGCAATGGCATCCATGGTCTCCTTGACTGTGACATTCACAGCCTTTAACTACAGGTAGTTTAGAATTAAATTAATGTCTCCTATATTATGTAAGGCAAATTAGAGTTCATTTAATCTTGCTCATCCATCATTTATTTAACTTTGCACATTGTCATTCAAAGCAAGTATTTGAAAATCAAAGCTCCATTAAACCTATTCAATTACCTGTTGTTCTGGGTAACTGTTATCACTGGGTGCATTAGCTTTTAATAACTGAAATAGAAGACTATGAAAATAAAAATGATTGTTAACCTTGGAGCGTCCCCAGATCCTCATTTTTAAGCAGCTCAAGCCTTAATCCTACAACTTATAAATAAATGATTATTAAAAAAGACTAGGAAAACCTGTAGAAACAGGCAACTAAGCAATGTCTTCCATCACTCACTTGGCTTTTTTAAGCAGGTAGGTCTTTCTTCCATGCAGCACACAGAATGGCTTTGATGTTTTATGTAATGCTGTCACTCACCGAAAGGCAGCTTGGAGTTCAGCACAACATTCAGCCCGCATGGAGGGTCCAACCTCACAGCTTCTGCACTCCCAGTTAGGAAATGTTTTATAGTTAAGAGTATTAATCCAGCTTGAAAAGTATGTTCAGAAGAGACGCAACTGCGGTGACTCCGTCTTAATCACTTTGTAATTAGATGTGGGTTTAGTAACTTCAAAGTAAGGGGAAATATTGATCTATTTCCGTACTATTGTTACTCTATGTCATGCTTGTAAAAACTTCAAAGTGTTTAAAAAACCAGTCTGATTTCATACATAATTAGTTATGGAACTGATATTTCCAAACAGGAGCCTAAGACAATAGAACCCACTGCCTAGCATTTGGCAAGGAACAAAACAAGGCAAAGACAACAGCAAGAATCAGCTGATAACCAGAAATCACCTCCCTGCTTTCCAGAGTGGGAAAAAACCTTGGGATGAGACAAACCACATGGGCTGCACATCTTTAGACTTCTTGTTTGTGCCAGGAAGTTAGAAAGGAAATCTGATGGACTGAAACATATGAAATGGTCAGAGATAGGTGGTGAGATTCGGAAACACATTTGAAACGTGGAGGTGTTCCTCTTCTAAGAGGGGATGCTCTCAGCCCAGGTCTCTGGAGGCCAAGGGTGCCTGGTACAGCATCGCACAAAGTGAGTAATAACAAGGCAAAATTGTAAGACTGTGAAATTTTATGGTGCTTAAACAGAGTCATCAGCTTAATCCAGGCAGAAGTGTTAACCCAGGCCTCCTCCTTAACATAGAATGATAGAGTCACAGACTGGTTTGCGTTGGAAGGGAGCTTAAAGCTCATCCATTTCCAACCCCCCTTCCACTAGAGCAGCTTGCTCCAAGCCCTGTCCAACCTGGCTAGTTAGGAATTATCCTTCCTTTTCCTACCACTGGCCGACACCGCAACACCCAAATAGCCCCAACCACTCTCCCATGGTCAGCAGTGGCTGCACAGCACAGCCGGCCACCACCTCAGCAGGTCTCTGGCGCAAAATCAATGCAAACTCCTATTAAGGTCTATTTTTTTCTATTGCTCCTCCATCACAATGCAGTGAACGAAAAAATACCTTGAAAAAATGCACGGGTGGGATCAGATGAATTACAGGCAATATGAACAAGAGATAGGTGCATATTGACTAACCTTCTTGCTCAAAGTAATTACTGCAGGCCGCAGCAAGGAGCTGCAGTGTCCCAAATTCCTTCAGTCATATCTCATTGGCCTCCAGCCTGCAAGAACCCTTTCAATCACACGATCCAATAAAGGACTATTTGGTTTCATGATGGTGATGAATCTGTCCTCTGACAAACGTTATTTGCTTGCTTGCTATGAGAAGACCCAGCTCAGACAGCTCCAGCTTTATCCATACATTTTTCAGTGGTGTGTTAATCACTCTATTGCTTTATCGATGTTCCCATATTAGACAATTACCTCCATCTGAAAAACACTTGCTAATTGTCACTGCTTGGGAGGCTGGGCATTTGTGATAAATCTCATTAGGAGAACAGCATTTCAGTGGTTCTATCAGAATGTAATAATCAGCTGTAAGACAACAGGAGAAAACCAGAATAAAATGCTGTGTTCTCAAGCGTGGGAAATCATGTCAGGCCAACAGCACATCATTCCTTGTAAGAAAACTACCTGTTGAATGGGAGAAACACGCTTGCCCTCAATTATCCAGAGTGCAGCAGTCGGTGAAACCTCCCTGCTCGGAGGTGGAGCCGCTGGGAATTAGCCGCAGGAAGCAGCTCCCTGGGGATTGCCAGCAGGCCGTGCTGAAATGGGGCTTCTCAGAGCAAGGATGTCTGTAATGACAATGCTTTTCATGGAGGCCATTAAGGATCCTGGTCCAGAAAGCAGCTGTGATGTTCACAAAACATGTCAGGCTCCCGATCAAGGCAATAGCTGTCTTACAGAGGAGACATAACATCAAACCTGTGTGAAACTGCACTAGGCTTTTATTCTTTTTATTTTCCTTTCCTTTTCTCTTTTATTTTCCTTCCCTTTCCTTCCCCTTCCTCTTTCCCTTTCCTTCCCTTTCCTTCCCTTTCTTCTCCTTTCTTTTCCCTTTCCTTTCCTCTCTTTTCCTTTTCCCCTTCCCTTTCCTTCCCTCTCCTCTCCTCTTCATTTCCTTCCCCTTTCCCTTCCTCTCCTCTCTGTTTTATAACCTCACCACACTTAGCCTGGCAGTCAGACAGGGGTGGTGATACCCGAGGTCCTCGTCCAGCTGAGAAGCAGAGAGCTCTGCAAAGGGACATGTCTTGCTCTGCTCTGCCCCAGGCCTCTGGGGGGGGGAAGCCAGGAAGAACGTGCTTCATCTCCTGAAGAGTCGAGACCTGGGGAAAACGAATGTAATCAACAGTGCAATTTGCTTCTAATTCAGAAACTTTTGAGCTCTGCTGCTGTGAAATTGGTTATAATGAAGCAATTTCTACCCCTGCGCTGAAGAGGACGGACGTGTGGGCCAGGAGCAAATCGAAAGCCACTCCAACAGAATCAACCCCTTGAAGAGCCATCAGCACCGCTGCTCAAGTGTCTTCAGGGCATGTGAGGTATCATCCATCCATCCCTGCTGTGCTGAGCCAGGAGACCCAGATGGCATTTGAGCTCCTCTCATGCAGGACACAGAGCGTGAGACGCTCCCGTTTGCCTCCCAGGAAAAAAAATCACATCTCAGTGATTAAGCAGTGGAGGGAAAAGGGGGTTTATAAACCTTTAAGAGGCTGAAGCTCTGCCTGCGAGGCCTCTGCCCCACAGGGAGCACCAGCAAGGGCTCAGCTGGTGCAAAGGGTTTAGTCCACACAGGGGCAACAGCAACTCCCGCACCAAGCTCAGCACTCACCTAATGAGCTACCAATTACATCAACAAACTGCATTCATTTTCATGCTCTCTCATTTATGCCACAGTCATTATGCTTTCACACTCCATTTACCTGACGGTAGCCACTGAGACAAACAGTGGCTTAGTATTAAAGCAGTAGTACCTCTGCACCCCCATGAACCCCAGACTGGAGGAGCAAAGCTCAAACTGGAGCTCACTGAGGCCCAGGTGCAGCACAGGGGATGCAGGGGAGGGTGGACGGGCTCCTTGCTCACTGCTGGGTTTCCCCAAGAAAGGACCAGTGCTTGGTTTTGCATCTGAAAACATAGACCCACAGACTGGTTTGGGTTGGAAGGGACCTTAAAGCTCATCCAGTGGTGAGGCACTGGCACAGGGTGCCCAGAGAAGCTGTGGCTGCCCCATCCCTGGCAGTGTTCAAGGCCAGGTTGGACACAGGGGCTTGGAGCAACCTGCTCTAGTGGAAGGTGTCCCTGCCCGTGGCAGGGGGTTGGGACTGGATGAGCTTTAAGCTCCCTCCAACACAAACCAGGCTGGGATTCTGATGCTCAGTCCAGGACATGCCTTGAACCCACCTATTCCTGCCAGCAGCTTCAGCTGCTCCCAGCCCGAGTCGTTCTGGGAATATCAAGGAGGAGGCAAAGTAAAATCTTCACATTTATAATAACACTAATTATACTATATAATATTAATTATAATAAAACAAATATGAAATAATACTAATAATGACATTATAAGGACCAGCACACTTCTGTCCCACTGGGTGGGGGCAGTGCCTCAGCACTTTGCCAGACACTTTGACACCATTTTGTTTTATTACTGCAGAGAATTACTGAGGAGGCCGGCTGGAGCACTCAGAAAGCCTTTCTATGGGTTGATATTTAATTTAAGAATCTAATCTAATTCCTTCGTAGCCTTTCCCTTCTGTTAAATTAACACTTAATTCCTTCCTTGCCATTTGAATGAATCCATATCTGTGGTCAGTCAGAGAAGATGAAATTGGAAATTACCATTCTGGGGGTGTCATCCTGGATACCAGTAATGAGCACTACGGGGTTTTACATGCATTTTGAACTTATTAATTTCCTTTAATACCACTTCTTGTTGTGTATGACAACCTCATTGCAACCTAGGGGTCGAGATTCACAATCACAGCATGTGCAGAGACAAGAGGCAACCAGAGTGCTCAGCTCCGCTCGCAGTTCCACCCTGGGAGCCGCAGCCTGTCCGCTGTGTGCCCTCCTGAGCATCACCAGCACATGGAGTGCTATCCCAGGCCATCCACACCCTCCAAAACGTGATCTGGGAGCTGGTGCCATGCCAGAGGGGCAGCATCCGAAGGCAGATGTGCCCTAGGAATGATACAAAAGAACCTTTTCTTCTGCACATCTTCCCCTCTTGCTGAGTGCTCCCTCACTCCTCTCACTAGATTCCTTGTTCCTTTCTCTTCTTTAGAGCTCTCACACATTCTGTATTTCCAGCCAGACCCGACTTTCCCCACCAGTGCTGAGCCGGGTCCTCTCCCCACCACAGGCAGTGCTGCCCCTGCTCGCACCATCCCTCACCAGCTCCAGTCTCCCCACCTTCCAAGCCAAACCCTACGAGGTGATGGATGACTGACCACTGCGCTGCTCCCCTGGAGACCCCAGAGGCATCGTCTGAGCTGGTGGCTTGCTGGGATGTACTTGTTTTAATGTGCACCCATTCCAACCCAAACCCATCCTATGAACTCTCTTGCTCACTCATAGGTGTTATTCCCTGAGTGATGACAGTTGGAAAGCCCCCCTGCTCTGTGCACCAGCTTTCATTGCAGCACCTTCCCCAGGACAGGGGCCTCAGAGGGTAAAGCTTTTCCCCCCCAGGCTCCAGCTGTGATCCTGAGCTCTCACCCTCTGGGTACCGTGCTCCAGGGCTCCAGTGGTCCTTCTGCCGCAGGTGGGTGGCACTTGTCACTGCTCCACATTTGCAAGCAGCCCTCAGGGACCATCCCGATGAAGGAGGGTGAGATGTGATCAGTTTGCTCACCAAGCCAGTGAGCTCTGCTCCTGCACTCCCTAAATGAAAAAGGCAGCTTTAATTTGGGGAAGGCAGCTTTAATCCTGCTGGAGGAGAAAACCCATCAGGAGTTCATTTAGCGCAGTTGGGCAGAGCCCTGTATGTCAGCTCCCACGCCATCAGATACTTAGTGAGAGGCGACTCCAACTGGGAATTAACCCATTTCGCAGTTACTGCTAAACCTCTGGGTGTAATTATTTTAAAGCAAGTATTTGAATCCTCATTCCTGGTCTTGCTGAGAGATCTCTCGGCCTCAAAACAGGTTCCTTTCTACAATGGCAACTTCAGACCTTCTCTAAGGTAGGATGGATCTAGAGCTCCAGGGGACCCAGGCCATCAGCCTCATCCAGGTATCCCAGGACCATCAGCCTCAAGGGCTTTTCTACACATAGAAACATGCTTTCTGTTCTATTTCCCTCCCTCCACTGGTACAGCTAAAGCTCATTTTCCCTTATTGCAAGCCTTTATTCCTGAACAACACTGTCCTGAGAGAGCATGGAGAAGGACTGTGGAGAGATTTGTGTATCGTAAAGTCACAGCAGGCTTTCCCTGACATAAGCCACCAGTAGCGTGGCCAGACACAGTAAAGGACATGAAAGTCTAGAGTGGTCCATTAAATATCATTTCAAAGTGATACTCACCCTGCTTGGGAAGAGGACTGGATTTACAATGGCTAATCCTTTGCAAAATGCCTGCATATTAAACAGCAATATTTAATGCAACCACATATCCTCTTGGTGACCTCGTTAGTCTATCCCCTTGCTAAAAATACTCTCGGCTTGTCTCTGGGAATACAGTAACTCTCATTAGCAAATCGTGGTTAGTCATATCTAATACAACAGCACAGACTAATAGACATGGAAAATACATCAAAGAAACTAAACGGTGGCTTTGTGCCTTTCTGAGTAGTAAAAATAGTCAAAGCAATGAGATGTTTTCTGGTGAGAATATAACAGGAAAACCTCAAACCACCGCATGCAAAAGGTACCAGTTGGACGGGGCTTGGAGCAACCTGCTCCAGTGGAAGGTGTCCCTGCTTGTGGCAGGGGTTGGAGCTGGATGAGCTTTAAGCTCCCTTCCAGCCCAAACTAGTCTGGGATTCTATGATTCTACGCAGCTTTCTAAGGGAAGGGGAACCACAGAACACCAGACATCTGCAGCTGACCAGCTCTTCAGTAGGAACAAGGAACTTCATGTCACCTGGGTTTTCCCAGGCTTTCTTCCCCGTCGTTCCTATCCTGCTTCAAAACACAGCAAAGGGGAAATGTTGTCGCAGGTGTCTCGAGTCACTCAGTGCTGGTTTCTTTGCACGGATACTGGCCTGGCCCTTGAATGGGTGGTTTATGGAAACGAGCACTTTTGGCAACTGCTGCTTTTTATCCAGATGCTTTTCTCATCCAGGTGCCATCACTGCAAAATGAAAGAATTCAGGAAAAAGAGGCGGCTGCTTTTCATCCTGACACTGCTGGCTCCAGGTACTACGATGGGTTTACTCTTCAGAGAACAGCCTCAAAATGGAGATGGAATATCTGCTATAGCATATCTATGGCTGTGGATGCAGAGATGGAAAGGGTTTCTTACGCTGTGGTTAAGAAAGATGTTAATGAGCATCAAGTCACTTTACATTGCATCACAGGAGAGAACAGTTTGCAGGTTTTGGACACTCTCTGATGTTTTCTTTTCAGTCCTGGTGGGGAGGTGTTAACTAATGAGACTATGAACACTTCAATCCAGGGGAAGACAAAACCTCAAAGATTAATTTGATTGAAGCACTATATTTAATCCACTCTGCTGTGTCCAACACTAATGACAAAAAGGCATTCCAAAATCATTCTTCCACTTTTAAGTATAACACTTAACCACTAACAGGAATCTGCATTGTGGCCATATGCCACCTCCTGGGCTATTCTCAAAGCTCAGACACAGAACTCTGACATAGAATCATAGAACGGTTTGGGTTGGAAGGGACACCTTAAAACTCATCCAGTTCCAACCTTCCACTAGAGCAGATTGCTCCAAGCCCCTGTGTCCAACCTGGCCTTGAACACTGCCAGGGATGGGGCATCCATAACTTCCTTGGGCAACATCCTGACTTCTAACCATCTCATATTGGTTAGAACCACCCCAAGCTGCTTCTCAATGGAGAACACCAGTGAAGGCACCCACTATTCCATAGGGAACAGGGGAGCTCCTCTTCCCCAGCACACAAACAGCAGGTTATATTTACATTATCCAACAGGAGTTGCAACTACTTCAACTACTTTTTGGTGTAATTAATACACCAGGAATGGCATATGGATTTCAGGGGATTTAAACTCAAGCAGGCTCCAAAATCTTACCTCTGAGCTGGAAAAAAAGTATTAGTAGCACATGCCGCTTAAATGACTGAGACATTGTGAAACGACAGAGCAACATCTTCCCATCTGGGGCTTTGCTCAGCATCAGAAGAGCATTCTTAAGGTGACGATTCATAGCGCCTGGCTGCTTTCCAGGACTATCCCTGTGACCACCTCTGCAGTGGATCCCCAGCAAACCAACCTCCCCACCCAGACACACAATGCACATCCTGGGGACAGAGAGGCAGAGGAATCGAACCCAGTGCATTAATGATGTGGCTCAGACTGAATAGCTGCAGTTAAAAGTTTTATTGAACAAAAGAAGGTAAAACGTGGTAGTCCAAGTCCACTGAGCAAAAGCAGCTCCTGCTGAAGCTGCACCTTGTGCTAAATAACCTTATTAACGGAGACTATACAGAGGACACGTTATGCAAGTTACCTCAACAGCAAAGGAGAAAAGGTAGATTCAATTCAATCGAATGGAAAGATTTGGTCAAATTCAGTGGCTTAAGTTAATGTTTCTAGCCCTTATCTACCTGAATTCAGTACAGGCATACAGCAGAATATACAACTGCACTGAATTCCCATTAGTTAATAGTGTGCTCCCATGCAAGAGGAAGCCAAGTCCTGAAGAAAAATCCAAATTAAGAACCCCAAACGTTTTAAATCTTTTGTTTGAAGCATCATTCAACCAACTCAGGAAAAACACTTGATATATGCTACAAAAAACTCCTGGCCTCTGCAAGATCTGCCTCCTGTGTAGTGCTGATAGTTTAAAATCACTTTATTTCTCCCCTCTGCCTAAGAAACTTCATACGCTGAAAGCACCCACAGCTCATGTGGGCAAACAGATATGTCAAGATGACTCCGTGAAGAAAGGGAGGTAGCTCAGGCCCCTTGGCAACCCCCTGTCATAGTTCACATTGATGTGGGTCTACCTCCCCTTACCACCTGCGGTCAAAACGGGAAGGAAAAAGGATTTCAACTCTGAAATTTGGTGAAAGAACGTGGTCAGAACAAATTTCACTCGTTGGGCTTCCAAATGTCAGCTAGAAGGTACCTCACACCCAATACACAACATTAATAACGTACCTAGTTCATACATTTTATAGACAATATCTTCTCATTTGTTAAACATTTGGCTCGGGTAAGTACATGGGGGTTTGGAACCACTTGACAAACATTCTAGGCCAAACAAACAGCACAAATAATCTCAAAGTCTTTTTGTTTTCCAGTAATCGTACGAAACGCTGTAGGCTAAGCCTAACAGAAACTACTGAAGAAAAAGAACAGACTCCATGATGCAGTGCAGAGGTGTTACTACAACATCGTAAGTCAAGGGATGTTCTAAGGTGCTGAAAGAGGAGACTCTCTGGATGGTGACCCTGTATTGTCCTCCGGGGGGAAAACGGTGAGCGTGCAGGCTCGGATGCCACCGAGTGATTCCGGAAGGTCAAACACTTTATGCCACTCATCTTTTTCTGGATCATATTTCTGAACTATTTCCACCATACACCGATTATTCCAAGAATATCCTCCAACAACATAGATTTTATTTTCAAAGACAGCAACCCCAACATCACTTTGCCCACGCAACATGGCAGCAATTGGAGTCCACTGGTCTAGAGTTGGTGAGTAATATTCACAGCTTAGAACATCATCATAATCACTGGTGCCTCGAAAGTGATTCCCACCAATAACGTACAGCTTGTCTCCTACAGTACACATGCAGTGCAGACCTCTGACTGTGGTCATCGGCGCTTTCTGAGTCCATTTGTCTGTGTCAGGGTCAAAACACATAAGTTCCTTTTGGAAAGTATCGTGGGTAATTCCCCCTGGAGAAATAAAACACATGTTAGAGCAGAGCTCACCCTAATAAGCTCAGTTCTTAGAGGACATCCCTTAACATGGGATGAACACACACAGTTCTGGATCTCTGCAGAGATCACTGACAGACAGGTTGCACCTTCGTTCAAAATTGAGCAGACACCAGCTTTTCAGAACACCTACTGCTCCAGTCTGGGAAAGACTGGAAGGAAACTATAACCCCAGTGACACTGGGACTGAGCCTATTACAAATGCAAGACCAGTGCAAGTACAGACATCATTCATATATTGAGACTAACACGAGAACTCATCCCTTTCCATTAGCTCAATGAGAGCAGATTTTCTTCTTTAAAGTATTAATATTTCCAATGCTTCCCAAAACATATCAAAGCGGATGTGTTTAATGGTTATCACTACATGAATGTACATGTGCGGTGTTGCCACACAAAAATGTATTCTGACAGTTAAAGGGAATAACTGCTTTGTAATCCAGAGCTGTCATTTACTATGTAAATGCATAATATTATCTAAAATAACTTCCTCTGACTCTGCAGTCTATCCGCTGGTGGACTGGCTTCACATGAAATTGCAGCACTGCTTGTACCACAGCAAACCTACTGCAACCAGAATCTAATTTTCAGTGTCTCCCACTGAAATAGGAGGAGTCAGGTAAGTACTTGTTCCAGAGAGATAATGTGATGATAGGAATTATTTACCTGAAATATACATTAATCCCCCATACACGGTTCCAGCATGTCCGTAGTGGGGTTCGTTCATCTTCGCGACGTAGCTCCATTCATTCATTCTGGGATTGTAACATTCCACAGTGGCTGTTTAAAACAGATGAGAATAGAATGCTGTTGAAGCTAGCCTGGCAGTTTGGATTCGAGTGCAGTGGCACTAATATATTCATAGACACAGGAAGCATCAATGAGAAACACTGTTCAGCGCCAAGGGAATTATTGAGCGTAATGTCAAGACATGATACAGAGAAAGCTCGAGCTTCGTCCCAGAGGAGCAAAAAGGAAGACAAAACCCTCTTGCATCCTTGCCTTCCACTTGTCTCATTCCCATTCCCACTTGGCACAGGACCTGCCCTGTGAGACAGCAGCGGGAACGTCAGCGGAGCCAGGGGAGTTCAGCTTTTGAACCCTTCCCTCGGGTACAAGCAGCGTCTGCTGCAGAGAGAGGGAACAAATGTCAAACCTATTGCCAAGAGGATCAGTTCATCTGGTAACCAGAACAAACCCGGGTCCTCAGCAACATCGCACCCATGCCAGGTTTCCTCCTTGGTATCTCACACTAGAATGCCCTCAAAGGGGGCAGCCACCATCGACCAATTCTCTCTTATCCTGCACTCCCACAGCAACATACAGCTCAGCATATGCAAGTCACCAATTCGAGCACTTCATAAAAGCCAGGCTTTAACAAAATACAAAATGAAACATCCCGGAATCTTGCATGGAGAGCAGTAGTGCCTGTGTCCATACACAACTCCCTTTGTGAACCGGAAAGTTAAAACGATTAAAGGAGTTCTCAAATTAGGACTACGTTGAAAAAGAAACCCAGAGCCCAGGTGCCCCTGCAGAAAGCATTTCTGAGAAGGAATCCTCTCTTCAAAGTGGGACGGAAGAGATGCAGGGCTGCAGGAAAAGGGCTATGCAAAAAGCACAGAGTAACCAGATTTAACAATGGATCAGAGTAAGCTGTAGAGATTGACACCTTGAGCAGTACAGTATGACCAGAGGGGTGAGACACCCTGAAAACCCTGTAATATGGTGACCTTATGATGCAGAAACCAATTACCAATAATTGTGTTATTTTAAAGACAAATTAAGTCTCATTTTAAATAATTAAGAATCAGGTTCTAATGCCTGTTATACAATACTTGATCTTCAAAGAGAGATATTTATGAGGTACACAGACAAAACTGAATCCCTCTTTGAAAGAGGCATTTTACCTGCTCTAGAACAAGCTTTTTATTCAACCAAGGGTAGAAAATCTGAGCCAGCTCTACAGATTCAGTGATGGCAACTTACAGTCCAGGATCACCCATCAACAGAGACAAAAAAAGAATTAGAAGCTGAGAAACTTGCCATTTGAAAGGCAGAACCTAGTTAGTGTTGGTCTCAGCCTGCAGAATGAGGAGTGCTGGCCAGGCCAGTGAAGTCCCTCAGTCAGTAACACTCATACAGTGACTATAAGGTACCTCACTCTAATGCCAAAGCTGTCTTTCAGAATACTGTTTGATGACAGTTCAGCATCAATGGTTAAAATAGATTAAAAAATAACCTATATTTCAGAGAACAGCTAAATTCTTACAGCACCCTGGACTGCATTCAGCTTTTACTCACCCAGGAGCTGAAATTTAAATGTAAGAAACACAGAGGAGTGCTGGTCCAGACCACTGAGTTCATGATATAAGGCAAAAGATACAAAATTCTTGTTTCTTTCAAAACAAATGACATACATTGATTAGCAGGTAGGAAACAGTAACTTCCTATTCTTGAAACTTTTTTAAAATAGTATTGAATCATAGAACCCAGCCTGGTTTGTGTTGGAAAGGAGCTTAAAGCTCATCCAGTTCCAACCCCTGCCACGGGCAGGGACACCTTCCACTAGAGCAGGTTGCTCCAAGCCCCTGTGTCCAACCTGGCCTTGAACACTGCCAGGGATGGGGAATGGAAGCCTGAGGCACGCCTGGTTTTGTGCAAGTGTTTGCCCGTGGACCCTGGCCATGCTTGGCACCGCAGGGCTTCGGAAGATGGACACATCACAAAGCCTGGGTACAGATGGAGTCCAGGGTGTCCACACGCTGTCGACAGGCCTGATTTGTGATCATTAAAACCTGCCCAAGAGGGGCAACTTCTCACATTTACTTGAGGAGATCAGTCCTTCACCAAACACTTCTCCTGGAATCCAGCCTCCTTGTCACTGCGTTCCCCACCTCAGCTATTCGAAATGAGCCTGGAGCTGGCCTTTGCCTTACACACACCTACAGGGAGATGCAAGTCTGCACAAGGGAAGGTATGAAAAGGCATTCAAGCATTCGTCTAGAATGAAGATTTTTAAAGTAAGGCTTGACTTGGAATATTTCAGTGGTTTCTCACTGGATAACCTGCAGACTTTGTATGTCCACCAAGGACTTGCACAGCCACAAAGCCAGAGAATGCTGGGGACGGCCTCTTGCCCAAATAAAGGTATAGGCACAAAGAACTGATTCCATAAATGACACCTAAAACTAAATCCACGAGCTGTATTTCTGTGTGCTGCCATTCCGACACTACATCTGCCCAAAATAAACCTTTTTCTTGTACAAATTACTCACCCATTGCAATATTATTTTCTGGAAAGGAAAGCTCCTTTCTACTCTGCTCTATTTAGCAAGCAGAAGAAAACAAAGGTGGGCAGAAATTTCAAGGACAGAGAAAAACAGATTTGATGTGCAAGTAATCATAGGTGTCCCAGCTCTCCCCTGGGAGCACACCCTGCCAACCTGCTGCTTGCTGCACCAAAATCATCATTCTGCTTGCTTACACCAAAACAAAGGCATCCTCTTGCCCACAGTGCTTCCACTCGGTGCTGAAGCGAGGAGCTTCCATGTCTAATACACTGTAAGTACGGGAAGAGCAGATTATACGCACAGCAATGTCAAAGACAGCCACAACCAGATCAACGGGACGTTAATACTGGACAACCACTCTGCACTACAGATTGCATTTAAGAGAGAAACCCCAGCCAAAGATCACTTTAGCAAGAGAAGATTAACACATGCAGGCATTGGTACACACTGCTGCCATCACTATCACCACATCATAAAGATTTCAGTTGTCTGAGAGAGGATGACGTTGAGTCCAAGATCCCTCACTTTCTGATATGGCTTCAAAACTCTCTTGAACATTGCCAGTACACCTGAAGCACAGTTTGACACGATACTGTTTGACAGTATTTCAGACAAACCACCCCAACTCCAATCTCCAATCTACGCCACAACACAACACTGGTCACTCAAGCTGATAAAAACCTCCTGTTCCCTTTGGTTCCATGGAGTCATTTCCCTGTTCCCTTGCAAGGTCATTCCATTGCTTTTTTAACAAGATCTCCCTCTGCACTGAAAAGGAAACAAACATTTCAAATTCCAGCTGTTAAAGGTGCCCATCAACTGAAGAGAGGCATAAGGAAGGTCTATACATCATCTGCAGACAGAGCACAGCCCACAGGCACAAAGGAACTGCCACTTGACTGAACCTAAGTGTACATCCTGTATGGCATGAGACTGCTGGATTCATCCTCTCAACAAGCATGAATGACTCAAATCAGCTTTACTTATGTTTGACAGTGGAATACCTCATTTGTTCATTACCATAAGCCAGGGAGGACAGGCCTCATCTTAACAGGATAAAGCAACCTCAAAAAGACACAAAGCTTTGGCAGTCCCAAGGGATGCTCAGCCTGCACTCATTTTATAGTACCAGCTGTGATGCTATTCGAGGAGAACAAAGATATTTAGCACTTCTCTGTCAGTAGTTTCTAATGTGTCTTGAGGTTTCTTACAGCAGCACTTAGCAACTATGTGTGACATCCCAAACCCGGGGTCTTCATTTTGGTCTATTCTTTCTATAATACAGCTTGCTTCTGTAGAACTCAAAGCTGACTTGGTTAAATTAGAGTCCTGAGTAATTCTGTTCCTAGCATAGCAAGGAGCCACTTCAAAATAATGGATAATCTAGTTCCAACCCCCTGCCCCAGGCAGGGACACCTTCCACTAGACCAGGTTGCTCCAAGCCCCACCACAACTCAGTTCGTCTCCAAGATCCATGCACCACACGTGTGCATGTTCACTCCTCTTTACCTACGAGCCCAAAGCTCCCCAGTGGCAAATGCTGTCCAAACAGCAGCCGTTACTGCCACCAAAGCACATCCTACTGAGGTGGAAAGGGGTATTTACAAAGTTCTCAGAAGTTTAAAGATATGAACACTCTTTTGGGAAGGATTTAGAGAGAGTCTCAAAAAACTATAACTGTCATTCCAGAAAATGTCAGGAGAAGAAAAAAAAAAAACCCCAAGGAATTCATTTTAGTAACTTTAACCCTTTGTCCCTTTTCCATAACAGCTGATCTTCCGGAAAGCTGAATTCAGGTTTGGGGAATTTTTTCTTCTCTAACAAGAGATTGAAATTAGTTTGAACCCAAGGTCAACTTCTTTAATACCTGTCCAACACATATTTGACCTTCTCTTCTCTGCAAAGCTTGAGTTTTTCTCACCTGAAAAGAATGGGAAGTTGAAGCTGGATTTCATCCTTCGGCTGTCAAGCTTTATGAAAGAAACATGAAAATGCAAAGTGACTTGCTTCACAATTAACAGGAAAACAGAAGCAGCCCCAAATCAAAGCATCAGACAGCTACAACATACAGCATTTATAGAGTGCTCTTCCTGCAGAATGATCCACTGACGTTTCTCAGGGCTGTGGAAAGCACTGCAGCACTTTAATGGTATCTTTACAGCAGAGTTTTAGACAGGTGATAGATTTTGTATGTTAATTAAAGCTGCAGAAGAGCTGAGGTCAGCAGAATGACACTGCTTCATCTAATTTAAGAAGAGCACTGCACGTAGAGCCTGCTGCACACACAGCACTGCCCCAGGGACACTGTTATTTCATAGTGATTTGGTCAGACTTGAAACTTTCTCACAGACATTCTAATAACCCTGCTCTAATTTGATGGTACAGGACACGAGGGCAGCAATCTGGTTATCTGCTATCAATTCATACCATTAGGAAATAGCTCGATGAAGGGCAGGTTTTCTGATACTCAAGATAAAGATCAAGACACATCGGTTTGTACATTTGGTATCCCGCTTCCAGTGAGAACATGTTTTCAGGTAGATAAAGTGACATGTAAGAAAACCTCAGGATCTGCATCAGAACACGGCTGTGTAGAGAAAACAAGTTGCTGCAACAGTTTCCCTTGGTTTTTGGAAACAGGAGGCATTTTTAAACATCCCATTTCATCTAACATTAGAATGGATTTTCAACTCCTAGCAAACCCAGCCCAGTTTGTGTAGTGGAAGCAATGCACTATGTTTCCTAAGACAGACTGCAACATGATCGTGAAACAAAGTGCATGTGTGAATGACTGAGATGGATTAATTAAAAAAGCCACAGATGCTGCAGCACAAATTAGGTTCTGTGTCGTTTCCATTAAACACGTTTCTCACTGCACTTGAAGATCTCTGTGTTTCTAACAAGTACATCTCGGCAGCAAGAGCTGCTGCCACAAAGACTTGATAAGACACAGTGAAGTATTGGGCTGAAAGCAGCAAACAAAATAAGGAAATGTTACGTCTGCTTTAGATATAATATTATGCTAAAATTCAAAGCAGGATGACTGTAACATTTCCATTTTAAAGCACAAATTTACAACTGAGTGTACACTCCCAGAGCTGACTGCAAATGCTGCCCACTATGGCTCTGGAAAATGCAGCGCATTAATATAGGCCATCCTCCACAGAAATCTGTTATATTACAAGTTACCATCTATTTATTCTTTGTTTCCAACCATCTTATTTCCCTGAAATCAATGTTTTGGGGGTATTTTTGGTCAAGTAAAACGAATCATCATTTGCAAGGGGGGAGAGGAGACAGCAGGACAGGTTCAGTCCCATCAACAACTACATAACCTCAAAATCACAGGGAAGATATTTTTAGTAATTAAAAAGTGCAGAATCTCAGGAGAGCTGAATCTCAGGGATCTGTGAGTGAAACAAATCACCCAGTCACCAGCAATCCGAAATGACTACCCCAGAAAAGCTGCGTCTTTCCAAACACACCCTTCACCCAACAGTGAGTTTCAGTCAGGAAAGTCAGGATTCACTCAGGACTGAAACGAGTGGGTTTGGTTTCTTAGCTGAAGTCATGATGGGGTTTGTATGCATTTGCTCTACACACACTTACACAGGCAGACACAGAAGATGCTAAAGGTGAAGACACTGGATATTATGCATCAAGGTACATGTATTTGGAATTTTTGTTGTGGAAGCTCTTCTGAAATTAACTGCTAATAGGATCCAGACACATTTCTCTCTGCATTTGCAGTGTTTCCAGAAGGAAGCTGCTCGCCAACACCTTTCACTCGTGTCCTCTCCACCCATTCTCAGGGCAGCATGGTATTGCCATGCAGAAGAAGCAAGGCCAGAAGCCACGCTTCAGAAGCAGCACTCACCTAGCTCACCCGCTGCGTTTCGACCACCGACTGCATACAAATGTCCTTTGAGGGCACTTAGGTGGAAGAAGGTGCGCTTCTCATTTAAAGATGCAACTTGCATCCACTTGTTGTAGCGAGGATCAAACCTGAAGACCGTGTCGACCGCCGTCTTCCCTTTCGTGTCGTAATTGCTCTGTCCCCCAACCACGTAAAGGAAGTTTCCGATCACGGCGATGCCGTGCTGGTACCTTGGTGCATCCATGGGAGCCAAGGATTTCCACTCGTGGGCCTTCTCGTCATACATCCGGAGCTCCTTGCTGACAACCAGCTGCTGCCTCAGCACCCCCCCCAAGGTCACCAGGTGAGTGCTGTCTGACCGAATGGCAGTTCTTTCTGACTGCATCACCGGCTGCATGTACGGCATCATTTGGTAATTGCTGGCTTCCAAAAGCAAGTTTACACAGGTATTGTCAGTCCTCATGAAGTCCACTGTCTGAACATAGTTAATAAGATCCTGGGGAGTCATCAGAGGAAACCTGATGTTCTTCATCAGCTTCGCAGCATACTCCATCCGGGGCTCCTCGTACCGCAGCCAGCGACAAGCTGCCTTGAAGAGCTCGAGTTCAGTGCAGTGCTTAAGGCTATTACTTGAAAGCACAAAGGCAAGACGTTCAAAGGGGAGTTTCACAAATTCACCAGTACTTAATAACGCAGGGAAGTTCTTCAGGATGAAGTTATTAACGTATTTATCCACTTCTGTGAGATTGTATGTGTTGGCAATGCGCCCAACCTCCACACAGTTTTCCAAGGAAACCTATCAAGTAAACAGACAGAGGAATCAAAACACTTCCTTAATTTGGTGTCTAAATGACAATGTAGAATGTAATGAATACGATAGAATTAGCAGTATTTCATCACTTCCCAGCGCTCAAGGTGACTTACACATGAGCAAATAAATATTCAATGTGATGTATATTCATGGCTGCAAGGGGAGACCCAACCTACTCCTTCTTTTGAAGGAAGAAATGAGGCAAGTAAAAAGTAGCTGATACATATTGTGTCAAATACATTATACAATGCTGATATAAAGCAATTATACAGCACTTCATCTTTGAAAAGCTCTGCAAACATCTTTGAGACAGACATGTGGAAAATACAGTTAAGGGGAGGTGATCAGCCCAAGGTTACACAGAATAAGGCAAAAGTAGGTCTTGCCATGAGGCATTTTCTAACATTATTAAAAATGTATTATCATAATGCAGCCAAAGACGTATTTCAGACAACCTATTTACAGCGTTTAATCCCATGAATACATTCCTTAGAAATGAACAAAACTGGATCTTTAGTAAATCAAGCTAGTGCTCTCACAGAATATATTCTAAATTCAATATATGTCAAAGTTAAGACAAAGGCAGTGATTTTATAGAGCAGTTTTAAATAGCATTGTTATTTTTAAATACTGAACCTAGGAAGATTTTCCTCTAGAAACACCCAGCACATGGAACACTTCAGCTGTATGGCTCACCCCTAATCTAATTCAATACTTGGGTGACCATGTCTTGGTGACCATCTCTCTCACACTGTTGCTGCATCTACCTTTCTTACGTCTTCGGCTCCTAAACTTCTAAGGTCACTTGGGACCCAAGGCAGAGGGAGGAAATAGATGGCAGGGATGGGACATAACTTTAAGCAGGTCTCCAGAGAACCCAGCCAAGCAATCTCAGCCAGCTTGATGGTACATACGCAGGGCAAGTCCACTTTCAAACGCTTCTTGCTGATTATTGCAGCCTTTTGGCATTCAATCCTTATTCTAATCCAAGCCCCATTTATAGATGTGCTTTCTAGCCTCTGTGCATGTCAATCCTCCTCAAGGTCAATGACTTCCACAACTTTGTGATTCTCATTACATTTGCAATGCCCAAAGAATTTAAGCTTCCAAATCTCATGGTTATTTTTAAAAAGATTATAATGATTGAGGACTATGACCTGATTGCAGCCTAAGAATGCACAAACCTTCAAATGACCTTCTGGGCATGACAGAGATTACAAGATTTGAATACTGTATAACTCAATCTGATCATTGCCCTTTAATACTACATAACTCCAAGGTCTAAGGAGTATGGAAACAGGAGATTTTCTTTAATTCAGTAGAAACTGATCTGCCTTGCCTTAGAGTTTACATCTGCATTAAGCCATCCAAAGTCTTCATTCACACATCCTGAAATGCCTTCATACAGTCTAAGGTTCCAAACCTTATTCTTCATTTTCAGGAACAGCAATCCTGTAATCAGGTCCTATCTATAATGAACGTGTGGCAGACTGTCAGGAGCTCTTACTATAAAAATATCTGTGCAAGATACAGATGGAAATAATTTTTGTATTGCAAGACAGACCATATTGTTTATATCAAAATATAATCACATCAGCCAGCAATGACCTACAAAACATTCGCTGATGCTGGAGAAGCTTTTTTTCTTTAACTGTTTGAGTCTGTATCAAACTCATTTCTGTACATTTCATTTTAAGATTTTTAATTTAGAGTCATAGAATGGTCCGGGTTGGAAGGGACCTTAAAGCTCATCCAGCTCCAACCCCCTGCCACGGGCAGGGACACCTTCCACTAGAGCAGGTTGCTCCAAGCCCCGTTCAACCTGGCCTTGGTCCATGGGGTATTCAGGTTGAAGTGAGGCATTTAGATCTACTGCAGGACACATGCCAGTTATCAAGAGCCCAACACTCACCTAGCTGATGTATTATCCTCATTATGCTACACTGTAAATCTATGCAATGGAATGTATTCCTGGAATGCTTACATTTGAGAAATGTATTGACACTTTACACACTGTCAATGACTGAAGAACACAGTATCAGCAGTTTCCAGTCACCCCCTAATTCTTAGAAAATTCACTTTGTATTGCCTTAATTAAGCCACTGGAATTGTACCACACTCAGGGTTGTTATTTCCACACTATGACTGCAAGTACTCCCCAAGATGCTTATGAAATTGTACACTTTGGCTCAGTAACAAACGCCAGCACTCACCTCCAATCAAGGTACCATATTAAGTATCTTCTTAAATGTTACTTTCCTTGGCAAAAGTACTAATACTAATTTCACTGTGCTTTAACATAACAATCAACGTACCAGGCTAAATTATATTGCAAAGATTTCACAGTCATAACAACATATACTCTAGAGATTCGAGTCCTCAGCCAAGAAATCATCTTTCAGAATGAAATGCGATAGTTACTTCGCCTTAAATATTCAAAATTGAGCAGCATTCAAGTACAATAACGCTATTTAAACACTTAAATAGTTCAGTTACTCAAGTGTCAATTTAAAAACCAATAAACAAAAAACCCAACAGTTTGACTTATGCTTTGGTACTTGTGAGAGGCACAGAATGGTTCTCTATGGAAATAAGTCAATCCAGAGCCCATCGACAACCAGAAGGAACTGCTGCTTCTGGAAATCCCACTGAAGTAAACGGGAGGAGTGGAAATGTAAGACTGGCTGTAGAGTGAATCCAGGAACTACAGATCCTCACACAGATCCTCTATAAAAGCTGTAACTGGTCAAACAGCTCAGCAGCTTCAGCAGAAACGAAGAGTTTTACATGAACTTGATTTGATTTGGGCTTTGTTGAGCAGAGCTGCTCAGTCACACTGCTCATGGGAACTGCTCACTGGAACTGCTCAATAGAAAGCAAAGGTTAAAGTTCCAGATAACACTAAGAAGCTTTTCAAAAGGAAAGGTCAAGCCCGGCACAGCGTTACTACAGCTTGAGAAACCAAGTGCAAAACCCAAAGGATTTCCTTGAGAAAGCAGTTGACTTCATTCTTTGCAATTCGAAGCAATCAATTCCCAAGCTCTGGTAAAACTTAACTGACTACAACATACTACATACTACAAAACTGGCCACAGAGCAAAATGACTGTAACATTCAAGTTCTCCAAGGTTCTCATAAATGACAGGCACAGAAAATCAAGCCCTCAGGAACACTGAGGTGTCTAACCTTCTTCTGTTTCAATGACTGTTAGACACTGAAGCACTTCAGATGGTGTTTCAAAGGGTCTAAGTTTAAAAAAACTCGCATTCCCTTGAAATCCTCAATTCTTCTGTGGGCTCCCATAAAGGAAGTCCAGGAATAACACCACAGAAACTTGACCAGCTCCAGAAACAGACTCAATCGTACCCTCACATCAGAAAAGGTGAGTTGCTGGTGGCTGGCAGAGCCCTGGTGCTGCATCCCACACTCCCACAAAACCAAGACCATCTTGCTCCATCCTCATTCAAGTTCTAGTGACAAGACAGGACTTCCAAATATTGACACCTGAATATTTGACAATTTGCCAGTTATCACAGAAAGGTTTTTGGGTTGGGAGGGACCTCAAAGCTCAGCCAGTTCCAACCTCCTGCCACGGGCAGGGACACCTTCCACTAGAGCAGGTTGCTCCAAGCCCCATTCCATGATCAGAGCAATGAACTATTTGACAGGAAAGGTGAAAATGTAGAACAAATGAAAAAACACTTACAAGTCAGCTACAACATGCACCCTTCTCTGAAGGTCTCACTGTGGTTTACACAAATTAAGCTGTTACCTTAAGCTTATGTTTTCCTTTGTAAATATTTCCAATATCCTCTTCTGAAGTAACACAATTACATGACGTTTGACATAAACTGACTTCTATAATCTCTTTAATAATGGACTCCCAAGACAACTAAGCACGTGTCTGGGAATGGTCACGTCAGCTCTCAGATGCTATTGTCAGCAGAAATAAGCTCAAGACTCGCTCAGAAAACTCATTTAAATTACAGAAATGCTTCAAAAATGGCATGAAACCAGTAGAACAGGGAGTAATCTTTGTCAAACTCAGACATGGTAATTAAAATGACAAAGACCCAACCATTTGCTCACCAACTCTTGTTCCTGTTCCAACAAATTCAAAAGCTCGGTCAAACATTCTTTATCCGAGGATGGTGAGAACACAACCAGGCTCACAGCACAAACTTCACTTTGTACTTCTTCTACAGTTATACAGTGGATGAGATTATGTCCCCTTAGACAACAGGTATAAATCAAAGTATTTCAGAAAAGAGAATCCATAAAATTAAGAGAATGGATAAAGTCTTAGTGATCCTTCCAATACGTAGTGTCAAACCAGACATTTCTTACTTGAACCAAACCAGTGACTGAGTCAGCATCGGAAGTGAAAGAAACTTCAGAAAACAAGGAGTTTTTTAAGCAATGAAAAAAATTATCCCAAATCACATCATTTAAGAGGAAAGAAGCTCTTTCCCTAAGAAAGCAAAATCAAGAACGAGCTGCCCTACCCAGAAAGGGTAAGGGGCAACGCTGTGTCCCTGGGGCTCACTCACCCCAGGAGGAGGCTGCTTCAAACTCCTGGTTCAAAACACCACTGAGACCTTACTCCAAGTTGGCATTTATGGCACCGGCATCCCACCAACACAGAAGCAGCAATGGGAATACCTGCTGCTTTATTTCTCTTTACAGACTAGCAGAAAGCTGAATTCCAAATAATATTCTAATTCACGTGGAACACACCAGTTTCCCTGTTCCAGGGAAGGTAAGATTCCTCGTGAGGTATATAAGCAATTAACATCTAAAAACCGTCGGGATGCATCAGCAATAATGTCAAAGTGTTTCTCTAGGCAGAACTGCTTTGACAGCACAGCTCTTATATAGAGTCATACAACCACTTGGGTTGGAAAAGACCCTTCAGATCAGCAAGTCCAACCGTTCCCCAGCACTGCCAAGGACACCACTAACCCATGTCACTGAGGGCCTCATCTACACGGTGTGTGAACACTTCCCGGGATGGTGATTCCGTGTCCCACAAGAGCAGGGTCAGGACCTAAGATTTTAATCCCTATAATAAATAAAAATGAACAGGGCAACTCTAAACCACAGAATGTACCTACAGGAAACAGCTTTGCAGGGCAAGCTTTTTATTTGCTCTTATTGCACAAAAGCAACCACGCTATGTAAGTATTATTCCTTTAACTACCCATTATTGGTAGAGGGAAGAGGAGAAGATTGCTACTTTGGGGCTATCCCCTGCTTACAAAAGCATTTATTTTGGTGATTGTGAAACAGTATTTCTCAGTAGGCATTCAAAGGCATTTTAAGTTCTAGCAAAATATGGCAATCAACATAAAATCCTTGCAGATCCTTCCCTCATATAACCAATGTTTCTGTAACATCCCTGGAGAGGATATATCATTCTAAAGGACTGTGAGCAAGTTCACTGGTTTACAAAGAAGATGTAAAGATCATCACAGAGACCATCACAATTGAGGGCTTCATTCCCCAAAGCAAAAAGGTTTCAAGAAGTGCATTAACAGAGAGCAACAGCACCTTACTCTCCTATTATTTTTATTGTTGTTTAGTTTAACTCACTGAGTAGCTTTTTTATGGAAGGATATGAAGTGTGAGGGCATCTAGTAATGAATCTGGGAACTATGAGGATCATCACTGCTATCACCACTGCAATCACACTTAGGAATTAGAAGAATTTTAATGTGATATAATTTATATCAAACTCAAACTGTACATGAGACTCAGAAGAAAAACTACTTTCAAGAAAACTACAAAGCAACCTTTTCTCTGTGAATCCAAACGGTGAATTACAGCAAGTTTTAGATTTCACCTGAACTGTAAAAAACCATACTGAGGCTTCAATCATTGTAAATGTGAAACAAGTTGTAAGTCTTACCCCAGAGATAAGAAACACTTTACAGAAGTCCAAAACGGGTAAAATCTGCAAAAAACTGGCAGCTTCCAGAGTGTCCTGAAGGTTGTCCATGTTAAGGGAAAGTTTTGCAGTATAAATGAAATCAATGATCTTCTTTAGGCCTATTTTGTTCACACCATGAAGCTTAATGCACATTAAATCCTGTTCCTTCATTCCTCCTGAAAAAGACATGGAGGTAGTAGGTTGATCTGATCATTTTGATTGAGTTCATCAACTTAGATAAAATTAAAATAGAACTTTAAAGCTCAGTTTAGCAGCCCATATGCCACCCAACCACACAGAGCTGCCTGCCGTCCTGGGCTGATTCACACAACCCTGAACATGTCTCAGTGCCACTGCTCGGACAATCTGGGGATAGCAGCATGTGATACCTCAATGAAAACCCCACCTGTGAACATGGCCTTGAAGTAGTCACTGGCAGAAGCCATCATTGCTCTGTGGACAGGGAACACTTCATCACCATCCCCTGGGACAAGTGTCACATCACAAAGCAAACCTTCCACCCGCAGCTGGTCAAAACCCTGCAAGAAGAGCACAGTGCAAGATCCATTTGATCTGGGAGGAGAGTAGCAATCTCCTTTGTCTCTCTTATGGAAATACTTACTTACTTTTATGTACAGATGTTCCGTATTTCCAAAAAGTGACTTAGGAAATACCTTCTCACCTTACAACCATAATCTCCAATATATTCAATAATTAATTATTCATTGGAAAACAAGCATAGAATCATACAATTACAGACTGGTTTGTATTGGAAGGGAGCTTAAAGCTCGTCCAGCTCCAGCCTCCAGCCACGGGCAGGGACACCTTCCACTAGAGCAGGTTGCTCCAAGCCCCTGTGTCCAACCTGGCCTTGAACACTGCCAGGGATGGGGCAGTCACAGCTTCTCTGGGAAAAGTCTGTGCCAGCGCCTCAGCACCCTCACAGGGAAGAGCTTCTTCTATATCTAACCTGAACTTCCCCTGTTACAGTTTAAACCCATCACCCCTTGTCCTAGATAAAAAAATAAAGTAGAATAATTGTTGTTATTTTCCAGAAATGGTTGGGGAACGCAAAGCACACCGGGCCTTGGGAAGCAGCTTCATTCTCCAAGCTATGATAAAAGTCAAACCTTTAACTCCAGGAGGAGAAGCTCCAAGCCATGCCTGCTTATGGGCACTGCTGGCACAGCCTAATGAGCGTTTTTTGTGAGGCTTTTTAGGAATTACCGGTCTACTGAGTAGAGGCTTTGTTTAGAGCAGCCCAAATTCTGCTGCAGATCCACAGCAATACAAGAATGTTTACGTACCTGTAATACCACAGAACTGTGAGTGTTGCTGGTGAAAAACCGCGTGGTCCCTGTCTTCGAAGACTGTAGATGGGCAGAGACGCCCATATCGCTGCTGCCAAGAGACACTTTCATATGAGGATCCTCCTCTTCCACCAGAGATCTAAGGAGATCAGAACAAAGAAACCTTAAGCCCAAACTCATTTTCATTCAGTGCTCTTGTGTACTAAACCCACAGTCTTCTGGGATCGGACTTGATGATCTTACAGGTCTTTTCCAACCTAGCTGATTCTCTGAAGCATAACAGCGTAGGGGCAATAGGGCAAACATCAGCAGATGACAGAATCAGCCCATAGTGGTCCCCCCTTCAGCTGCTCTAGGAAAGTGAAGCATTAACAGCATCTAATCTTCAAAAAACTTCATTTTCAGTCAATATTTTTTCCCTCCAGCCTGTGCACATCATTTCATTTCTATGTGTGCTTCCACTATTGGAGGATGCTTGCAGGGCTTTCATCCAGAAAAATCCCAGACTGCCGAGGAAAGCTAAAAGATTGAAACTCTCAGTGTAATATTAGAGTTCAGTAATTTCACTTATAATGGCTTGTGTTATCTTGCTCAAGTATGAACATAATACACATAGTGGAGTTTCAAGCTGTAACTTTCGGCTAACCCACAACTACAACTCCTTCCTTAGGACATCCAGTATCCTGGTACTGCAGGCAACCACTTCAGCATTTTTAAGTTAAAATGTGTTAGTGTGAAGTCAACACTTCTGGTTTTTATGCCAAGCAATTCCTGTCCCAATCTAGATGGGAAGGGCTAATTTTAGGTAGAACTGTTCTGGGATTGCTGCACTACTATTAGCCTTCCATTCTAATCTTGAGATGGAAATGAGGTTTGAATAAAGAGCTCTGCATATGAGAGTCTAACTCCCCTAAGCTGTCATTATTATAAAGTGTAAATAAAGATCATCTCCAGAAATATTAACAATAACCACTTCCTGCCATTGCTGTGATCTAACGCACTACCTGTTAGCATTGCCTCGTGGTATGATGCACATATACACAAACATTAGCAAACAGAAGCTGTTCATCCGCAGATGAGGGCAGCTTCATTATTCAGAAAGCCTCCACATTTCACAAACGATTCACAGCACTTGGATATAACTGCTGCAAATCTCAGATTGTCAAGTTTGCCAATATTCAAATGTGCAGGTTCAGACATTGGCCTCCAAGCCAGTTTCAGAGATTACTTTCAGTAAGTGCCAAGAATGTGCTAAAACTCCCCCCAAGCCCAATTTATTTAAGGAGAAATTGGAAATTTGAGGATGAAAAGTAGATTTCATATTTCCAAGCCCCAAATAGGTTCTGTTTCTACAGAAAACACGTGCCCCCCCCTTTCTTTGGGAACATGGACTAGAGCAGCTTCTGAAACCCACATTCCCCCTGACAGCACTGATGTGCCTTGTTCAAACCCACAAGGACATAAGGTCGGCTACGAAACGTGTTCAGAACAAATTCAACCATCCAACAGCGCACACGAATTTGAAGCAGGGAGATTTTATGCACACAGACATAACAACAGACTGCAGGAACGAGGGAACATCCAAAGAGCTCTGACTTTGAACGTAGCAACCCCGTGCTCAGACATCTGAAAGGAATTCATAAATGTGGGTGTACTGCAGCATGCAAGAACTGTGCCCTTTTGGAAACAGAATTATCAATTTCAGAAAGCAAATCCATAGTGTAATTGAAATACCGTTTTACAGGCTGCACCTTAGCTCCCCAAACTACCTTTGGCATCCAACGAATGCAGACAAGGATGGAGCCCCACAGCAAAGCAGTCGCTGGCTCGTGACGCAGAGTATTTCTGTTCACTTTGTTCTAGGGTGGTTTGGGGATTTTTGTTGTTTATTTGTTTCAGTTTTAATCCAATCACATCAAGGAAAGAGCCTGATATAACTTCAAAGGACACCCAGGCTCTGAATTCATACATGTCTTTCTGAGAAGAAATATAAGATAACATGGGGAGACTTGTGAGTGTGGGTGGAAGGAACCGCAGCTCCAACTAGCCTGGACCTGACTGCGTGCTCCCGAAACGTCAGGTCAGATCACCATTACACCGAGGGGCTTTTCAAACACTATTTCCAAACTCAGAAGGAAGTAGAAGATGTACACACAGGTTAAAATCATTAGGAAAAGAATCATACAAGTAAACCAACCCCCTCGCTGCTTGGAGTGGGGTTTTTACCATGCTTGCCCATGTCCCATGCTACTTCAGCTCCTGACAGCCAGCAGACCTCCTAACTTGTACAAATGAAGGCAAAGCCCTTCACCAGGATTCATCTGTTCCAAGGACAGCAGTGAGAATGGAAGTGTTGTACTGAACAGGCCACATTGCACAAAACCTGCCAAGCTTTGTCCTCCGAGGTCTCCTACAGCACAACACAACAGAGAGGGTACCACAGATCTCAAAGCACTCACAGTACTTGTAAGTACTTGTAAGTACCTCGACACGCTAGGTGTGGGACAATTTACTACTTCCCTGCCTGATTTTCAATCCTTCCGAGGCAGTTGTCTAATGCCCACAGCACACATGTGAGCTCAGCAGCTCACAACTTGATGCTCTTCTGCAGAAGAGATTGTCATAGAATCCCAGACAGGATTGGGTTGGGAGGGACCTTAAAGCTCATCCAGTTCTAACCCCCTGCCACGGGCAGGGATGCCTTGCACTAGAGCAGGCCGATCAGAGCCTTACAGCTTCCCCAATTGGGAAGGCTGAGCACCCTCTTCCATCAGGGGCAGAATTCACACCAAGAGCTGGCGAGAGTGCACTGATCCTGGGATCCAGCCTGGGGACACTCATCAGGAGTGACCAGCAATGACCAGTTTGTCACTGGCTTTGCACCTCTTTCAGCATTTATCTTCACACGAGCAGAGAACCCACCTTTGTGAGGCACAGTGAAAACACGGCAGCTCCTCCACACCGTGTTGATACCACACGCAAAGCAAAGGCAACACCTGAGCACTGCATCACACAGGAGTAACCCAGAGCTCGCTATTCCAGCAGAATGCCAGTGAGCAACGTGAAAACACACAGACTGACTCAAGTATTTACAGGACTTGTGCCCATCACTGCTCCCAGTTCTGCAACAACCTCTGCAGATTGCCTGCAGTGATGTATGGAAACTGTGAACTGACTTTAAAGGAGAAGCTGCAACATGGACCCAGCAGAAGAGCCACTAACCCAGCGACTGGGAGGGGACATGAGACCCTGAGGTCAGACCTCGGATGTGAATCTTCCTCCCTTTACCCTTCACTGAAGGCTTCCCACGTCTCTTGTGGAACTGCTATTTGTACTTTCCTGCAAAAGCTGTTGTAAGGACTGGAACTTTCCAGCAAATACTGACAAATATTTGTTAACTGGCTGGAGTTACAACGTGATTCAGAGGCAAACTGCTTGCTAAAGCACTAAGCAAATACTAACCTGTTACAACAGCCCACAGGCACCCAGGTGACCCATGGGGAGCAGGGGTCTCTGGAAACTGAGATAAATTTTCCCCTCAACTAGAAGATTCAAATTATGTGGTTGCCATTTTGGATGGAGTTCAGTGGATGAATGGAATAAAACGATGTTTTCTTCAGAAGTAGCTGAACTCATTCTGATGCAACAGAAACAAGGTGACTGTGAATATTATTAGGAGTTGGTTCATTTACATGGGGAAAGCATTGATCTGTTTGTCAGAGCATAATGCAGTCTTTGAAAGCAAAGGAAGGAGATCAGCCTACAGCTAGGGCTATTTCAGAGTGCATGTTCTCTGATTTATTTAAAACCCACAGACTTTACGTAACTCAGTAAAAGCTTGCCAAAGCCATATTGGCTACACAGTGAATTCTTCATTTGTGAAGCTCAATAGCTTGTTTCTGAAAGGATTATAACCTTATTTTCTCTGTCAAATTACTGCTCAATGAACCATGACTGCAAGTGTTCTGGTCACTGGTAAACAGCATCTTCAGCAATCACTCCTGGCATGTGCCACTAGTCTGGAATTTATCAGCAAAGAACCACATTTCAAGTTCATATTAAGATATTCTTACTACAAGACAAATCTCTCCTATTTTAGGATCTATCTCATGTATTAGAGGGCTTTCCTACACATGCAGCTATGCATGAATTTTGCTAATGAACCTACTAATGAAAAGGCCCATGAAATACAATGAAACTTTCATTTACTATTAGAGCAATTCCTTACTTTGGATGCATAATCTGCAAAAAAGTGCTGTAGTATGCTTAGCGTGCCAAAAAAATAATGCAAGTATTGATTATTTTACTGCCTTCCCTTTATGAACAGATGTTAAGCTTGGTGAGTAATGAATTTAGGAATTCCCCAACAAATTACATGGCCACCCAGGAAGTCAATAAGCATAACTGATGTAACAGCATTGTATAAAGGAAGGTTTCATGAGGCTTATATTAAGAAATTCAGATATTAATATAATGTAGATGAACAAATTACACAATCACTGTATTTCACATTGCTTCCATTCCAAAGCTTCTATCCATACTATTGGAGGAAATCCTTTACTATTCTATGACAGAGTCACAGAATCCCAGCCTGGTTTGGGTTGGAGGGACCTTAAAGCTCATCCAGCTCCAACCCCCTGCCACGGGCAGGGACACCTTCCACTAGAGCAGGTTGCTCCAAGCCCCTGTGTCCAACCTGGCCTTGAACACTGCCAGGGATGGGGCAGCCACAGCTTCTCTGGGCACCCTGTGCCAGCGCCTCAGCACCCTCTGACAAAGAAGTTACCTTGTTTAATGGGAGTTTGTAACTTAATTCCCTTCTGACAACAGTAGCCAGGAAAACTAGCCAGATCTGTAATTTGTTAATGGCTCCTTATAACAAAATTACAGGAAAAGTTTCTATAGGGAATGCAAGTTCACATTTTAAAATAGATGCATGGCTCCAGCTAAAAGAGAACACAACGGCAACAGATCATCATCATTCTGATCAAGTCAACTCCTCCCTAAACAGACCAAGCAACTTGTTCAGCCAACTTAAGTCCTTGCTTTGGGGACATCCAGGTCCTGGCACAAGCTGCTACTGGAGACCTCAAAGTAGGATGTAGGCAAGAGCATCACTAGAAGGCAGGAGCTGAATCACTGTGGGATACACACAAAGCATCAGGAGGAGGAATCATGCCTTTCTTTCTTATTATGACCACTAGTGCCATGCGAGTAGCTTCGGGTGTCACTGGGTTTACTCAAGAGCTTAAAGGCTGTTTTTTATTGATAAACCAGAGGCTGAAAATGCAAACAGAAACACTTTTTACAAGGTCCTGTAGGGACAGGCCAAGGGGAATGGCTTTAACCTGCCAGAGGGGAGATTGAGATGAGCTCTGAGGCAGAAGCTCTTCCCTGTGAGGGTGCTGAGGCGCTGGCACAGGGTGCCCAGAGAAGCTGTGGCTGCCCCATCCCTGGCAGTGTTCAAGGCCAGGTTGGACACAGGGGCTTGGAGCAACCTGCTCTAGTGGAAGGTGTCCCTGCCCGTGGCAGGGGGTTGGAACTGGATGAGCTTTAAGGTCCCTTCCAACACAAACCAGTCTGTGGTTCTGTGACACAGAACCTTGTTCAACCAGAGTCAGGCTCAAGGTAACCTACTTAAGCTGGTCTAGAAGCAAAGTTTTCATGACTAGTGCAGAACTGTCAAGCTTTAAACCTTTCTTTTTACTCTTTTTTAAGTGCACTCAAGTCTCTTTGCACTTCAGCCACAACCACCTTGACAAAACATCTCTGCCCAAGCATGCAAGCCCACGATGCCAACAGAAATCATGAAGGCAACTAGAAACACCCAGATGATTGAAGGTACGATTGCTGTTCCACACACCAACAGAGCTGGGTGGAAAGGAGTACAACACAGAAATGAGCCTATTCCCAGCATCACTTGAACCTTTTTGTACTGCTCCCCAACAAGGCCACCCTGTGACCAAAGTCAGCACAAAACCCAAGTCCCACAAAGCCAGCAGAAGAGACTGAGCAACATCACTGACTGTTTTGGTAGGATTTCCCAAGGGTGAGCACACAGAAAACACTCTCCTCAAAATTCCTTCTTAAACAACTAAACTATCAGAGGTCTCAAGCTGTTTGCAGCATAATTACAGCCTGCTGGTTAATTCAAATTTGTTTTCCACAGAAACAAAGCAATATTTGGCTCAGTCATTGCTATAAAGCTTTTGTTCCTAACAGTATTTGGTCTCTCTGGGAGCCTTAGTCTCACATCCACATTTATCTGGTTGACAAAGGGTTTACATTCATTGAGCCATTTGTAGCTTGAATTTGCAGACTCAGATTGTTTAATAATGCTAAATTAGAAACAGCTCTCTAATGACTTGTTGCCAAAGTTAGTGTTAGTCTATTGATTCCTACGATCCAAACCAGGAAAAGCAAAGCCAAGCCACACACTTTGTAGCTGTTCTACAAAAGAAGCAGAGCTACTTCATTTCCTTGACGTTCAAAAAGGTAAAGCCCAACAGTCACTGAGAGGTTCCCCAGGTCAGGCTGGACTGACACTGCACATCCCACTCTCTGCCCTTTATAGTCAGTTTTTGGTGTTCAAAAGGCAAGTCATCATTTTAGCTTTAATACTGCCCGTGCCTTACAAACCAGTTCAGAACACTCCGAATGCACCAGTGCATCACATTCTACCTGATGGATCTTTACAGTTAGTTTCTGTACACATAAAGTGTTATGTTTGCAGAATGGTTCCTCAGAGACCAAACCCTGTATGTGTCTATAAGGGCATCTGCATTCGGGATTTGAGCACAGAATATACATCCTGTATTCTTGTAACAGATTTGGGAACTTCTTTCTGGAGTGTTGGGGTTTGTTGGTTTTTCTCTCCTATATATTGTACAGAATAATTTTGACAGCTTAAAAGCCAGCAAAAAAGTGAACAAGGTTCTGAGGTTAGAGTTTGGTCATTAACCCCCGCTCTGCTCTTCTGCTGCCTGGGGCTCCTCCTGCCTCTCTCCTGCTTCGTCATCTCTCAGCAGTGTTTTAGCATCCCTAAACACGGGGGGGGGGCATTAATTACTTTAAATATTTTCCCCTCCATGATAAAGAGTTGAAACACAGGCATTGCCAGATAAGAGCTGTGCATGACTTGTCCATCCCATGAAAAAACAATCACTTTTTTGCAACTTAGATATTGCAAGTCACTGCTAGACAACAAACTACAGCAGCAATATAGCTGTGTATAACACTTCAGTGTTAGAGGTGCACATTATCACACTACAATTCCCACCATTACCATTTAAACAAGCGACTATTGTTTTGAATAGCCCAATATTCACCAAGTATGTTATGAAAATCCATAGGTACCCGCCTCTAAACTTCAACAGGAAATGCTGCGTGACACTAGAAATGCCAGTGAGTAGGAGGTGACCAAACGAGAGTTTCCCACAAGGAAACAAGGAAATTATGCCAAAAATGACAAACTGGCAAAGCTGACACTGACAGAACATGCTGAGGAACTTATTCAAAACAGCTCAATGAAGTTGTTTTAGCATGTCATGACATAAAGTCAATATTACAACATTGTGCATGTAAGAGAAGGTAACTGTGAGAAGCTGTGAGCCCCAGCATCCCCTCTGAAAGGCTGCCCAGAGAAACCATCAGCACTGGGAAGCTTCATGATTATGGGTTTGGGTCTTCCCTTGGTTTTGCCAGTTTATTACTGCAGTAATAAATAATAAATAATTCAAAGTTTATTACTTTGAATAATCTACTGAAATACCTATTATTTAAAAAGCAAAAGTCAGATCAACAGGCACAAATAAGAATTACATATACAAAATCACTTGAATTTAAAGCATTCTTATATTTATAAGATATAAGCCCCTTCTACTCCCCACCCACCCCTTGATCTGGCTTTGTGCATTGTCAGATTAGTTGACAGAATAGCAGGGATGACCTGCACATTGATTTGAACATGCTGAAATCTGAAATATGTAGGAAGTAACTGCTTAAAACGGAAATGCTGCTGAAGACAGGAGAGCCTGAGCTGGGGTTGAATGCCTGAGAGACCAGCAACAGGGGTGATTTACTAAAAAGGACCAGTGAAGACAGCAGAAACAGAGGGTGGTCTCACAGAAAAGCACTAATAGGGCTGGTCTGATGAATTCTGCATACACACCTCCTCCCATTTAAGTACATATCATTGTACAGCATAAATTCAAAGAGCTCGTTGTAGAGCAAATCAGAGATTTGAAAGAAGACACAAAAGCGTTAACCTATATAACCTATCTAAGCAGCTAATGCTAACACTGATTACACCAGAGTATTAAGAATTTCTGCAACTGATTTCCATTACTGCCAAGCATTTCCCATTAGATAAATTTCACAGACACAGTTCAGGACAGACAGTGTTACAAACCTTTTGATAGCAGTATTTGGAATATTGCATTTGTCTCCTAATGTTAGTCAGTTACTTATGAAAACACATGCAAAGGATAGTTGCCAGCGACAATATCGACACACTATTCCATGTCAAAGGAGAGAAGTCACTGACTTTACAGACAGATTATTCTGCATTAAGAATTTTGCTCTTTTTAACAGTGGCACATTGGAGGCTGAAGCCACTTCACGTTCTAGAACAAGCCTATGTCAGAGGATGTTTGAAAATAGTGTTTTTGCAAACAGTGTTTTTGCACTAGTGAATTCTTTGCAGATGTCCATCGCTGCACTTTAATCTCCAGTTTCCACAAACATTGTTGCCATCCTTGTCAATGGAAGATGTGCACAAGTTTGGAAAACCATACAGCAGACATGGAAAACCATACAGCAGACATTGCCGCTGTGAATAACAGAATTCTCTTTGGTCTTAAGAGTATGAGATGATGTGACCCATGAACAGTAATTGAGATGCCTGAACAATAACTGGGACCCACACACAGTAATGGAGAAGGATGCGTTCCTTAACACCTCCAAGCTGTGTTATTACAGCCAAGTGCTGAGCTGTTCCTCACGCTCTCTCAAGCAGGGTGTCTGTTCTCAGCCTCTGCTCACGTCAGGCACCAGGGTTTTTTGTTTTAAACATGTGGCTCTCAATACACGGCTATGATGCCAAGGAATAGCACTTCTGCAGCTCGGTATTATTCCTTTTGTCCTTTCTTCCGATTCACTTGCTGAAACTGCTCACCAGCTCACACAATATATTATTATAGCCCTGGCTTTATTATTATCACAGTCCTAGTTTTGAGCAACCTGCTCTAGTGGAAGGTGTCCCTGCCTGTGGCAGGGGGTTGGAACTGAATGAGCTTTAAGAGCCCTTCAAACCCAAACCACTCTGTGATTCTATGATTCTGTCACCTAAGTCTGTCCCCACATAGCTGACACAACCACAAATACGATTTCACTAGCAGAGCAAAAACTTGCTGTAACAGCTTTCACATTCATTTTGACAACAGGAATATAAAGTCTAAACCCCAACACTGCAAGCGTCATGAAAGGAACTGGAAAGCAGCTTGACAAAGGCACGTACAGCACATTCCTAACTTGTGCACTGAGCCAGGCTGCATTACACCTACACATGCTGGTCACACGCCAGTGCTTCAGTCCTAAAATGATCTCATTTTCCCTATGCAATGTCACAATCTCCCATCAACTTGAAGGAAAGCTCAGGCTGCTCTGGATCAGTTCTCCCAGAAGCCAGGGCCCATCTGTTCCATTGGGGGAACCCTCTGCCCTCCGTATAATGTGAAGAGTTACCTCTTGCAGTCAGGATATCCCAAAGTTATCTCTAACAAACAACTGGAGGTGAACAAAACCACCAGCCAAGAGGCAGCGATTCACTGCTGCTCCTTCCTGCTGCCAGGAAAGCAAAACCAGACCCAGCAACACCAGCACTAGCAGAACCATGTCCTCGCTGCAAAGTCATCAGCTCAGCTGCAGCAGGTCCTTCCTTTCACATCCTACCCAGCCACGAGTTTGCTGCAGCAGAGAACTCTCTAGGACCAGCTCTTTGAATTCCTTCCCCACCTCAGGAACTACCACAAACCCCCTCCCAGCTGCACAGCCTGAGGACAGTTACCTGCTTTCCAGTGGTACTTTGGACCTGCTTCATCCCAGCAGCCAAACGTGCCTGGAACCACCAGTCTCGGCCTTTCCATGTGGGGAAACTAAGGCAGAGCTCAGGTACTGGCTACATGCACCAAATCAAACACTAATAAAACCTGTGTGTCCTGACAATCAGTTTAACCTCAAGTAAGGTACTCGTAAATCATAAGCAGGATGAAGGTTGTAAAGTTAAGCGGAACTTTACTAGAAAAACCTGGAAAATTGGAATTTCATTTTAGGTACCTCCCAAACCCCCCCCAATCCTTTAAGACCTCCCTACTTTACATTTAAAATTACACTACAAACCTATTTTACAAGATTAAGATGTCAATTATTAAAGGGATCGAAAGCTCGATTCTACTTTTCTATACCCGAGCTCCAACATAGCAAGTACAGAGGTGTTCATCTGTGAATTCAGGAGTTTTAGGGTCATTTATTTTACATCAATACACATCCTGTTTCACACACCACTTATTCCTGAATCTTTCACCTAAAACATAAGCCTCTTGCCAGTGTGCAGAGTACTACTTAGGAAAGAAAAGTTATGAATATGAATGTGGAAAACATCGGATCACATAAAACAGTAGCAAATTTACTGTGATCTCTGCAATGAAGATCATTAATTCCATCACCTGCTTTATTGGTCACCCTAAATTAGATGGGGGGGTTATTAGTCGATATATATATACTGCCTAATCAAATAGGTGCCATTTTGTAATGCTTCTCATTCTTTATAATAAAGTGTATGAATGATTTTCATGTTAAGTTTTAGAGTCCTGCTAATGTCAGACTTGCATGCCAGGGAAGAAATGTCTCCATAAACGCTGGGATACATGGACTCGTTATAAAAAGGTTCTTAGGGCTGCTGATCACATATTTCTGATGCTCCGGATAAGCTCAGCATCATATAGTTCAGCATGATCACTAAACCCGTCCCCACACTTTGAACACACTGAGATAATCAGCTACACGATCCCAATCAGAAAAGCCGGAGCACACACGGTGCTGGATGAGCAATTTAAAGCGACACAAAGGCAATGCTCAGTGTCAGCAGCAGACAGAGCAGACCGGGCTCCTTCTGACCTTTCTTGCATTTAATAAGTACTATAGTTTAAAAGCCAAAAGCGTAATGTACAACACTGAAGACACTGCTTCCCTGAAATAGGTCCAAAAGCCCCACAACTCTCATCACGACGCTTCATGTTTAGCCAGTATTTTTTAAGAACTCAGAGTAAGTAGCAATTTACTGGAAATAGCTCATCTTCTGGTAGCCTTAAGCACACACGAGGCATCCAGTGAGCGGAAAGGCTGAAATGAAGACTCGTCTCAAATAGGTTAGCTGTTAAAGCCCAGACTTTCCCAGCGAGGACAAGAGGGACCCCGCAGCTGTGCCAAGCTGTTCTGGCCCCGCTGCTTATCCAGGCGATGCACGGCAGCAGCCGAACACCACGACATGCAGAGGACCCCTAAAACCCCCTTTTTACAGCCATGTCCTCACAGGAGCTGAACCAAAAACCTATCTGCAAAACGGCAATACAAGCTTAAAAGTACTAATATTGTAGGTATTGGGGTGGAATACTATTGGAAAGTAATAGTCTTTATAGTCATTTCCAGATAGGGAAATCATCTACATAGCTACTTGTGCATTTTAGAGCAACTCTTCCTCATTTGGAAAGAGCTGCTTTTTTAGAGAAAGGCAGAAACAATTCAACACCCTATGCTCAGTTCGATTGCACAGAAGGAAAAAGCCACCTGTATGTGCTAACCCAGAGCTGGCAGCAGCAAAAGGTGAACAAAAGCTCCGCCAAGATTTGGCAAGACAAAGGCACATTGTTTCTGGGTGTATTAAAATGCTCTTTTCTATGAAGCTACTTTACATGGACAAACTGCATCACTAGAAGTACTTAGATCTGAATGACTGATATTTGCGGTTTAAGCTTTTATTGTAACTTTGTCAAAAGACATTCAATGTGTATTAAGGCTAAGACTTTCCAGAATAAAAGGAGACGAAGGCAGGTGATTTCTTCCATACAGGATCTGACATGAACAGAAGTGCAGTACAATACAGCAGGTGATTTCATGTTTAATTTCCAAGTGCAGTAGTCAGGAGGAGGAAATGTTAGCATATACACTAGAACGAAAGCCTGCCTCGGAGCTTTCCTTGTCAATTCAAGATCTACAGATTAACAGCAACATGAACTTTTCAAATGAACATAGATAATATTATTACAAATATAGCTTCATCTGCACAATTTCTCTCTGTTTCAACAAAGAGGGAAAGACTTAACACAACATCCACCATGAAACATCCAGGATAAAGTCTGGGGGGGGGGTCTACACAGAAAACAAGGTAAAATTCTGAGTGCCAATGTCATTTAACACATAACAGGGTATTTTGCCACAGGGTAGTCTCACAAAAGCAATCCCACCTTATTATCCTCATTTCTCTCACTTACATGTATGCTGGAGAAAGTGGCGATGACCTGGATGTTTTAAGCACAGGAACTGGGAATTTCCAGATAGCAGGAGAGCTCGTTTTCCATTTCAATGGCATGTTGTCACCACGGTACTACAATAACAGCAAACAGCGTTTCCATAACAGGCTACCAACTAGGACTTCCATTCCACACACACCACTGACACAGCAGTGCCTGCTGCTAGGAACAAGGAGCTGCTTCTGCCAATGCCCTTAAACCGGTGCTCCCGAGCTGTAAAGCAAGGCTGCCAGCCATCTCCTTTTAAATCCTGCTGTCCCCTAAAGCGATGTGATGATTCTATCCTTCAACTCCACAATAGTGCCACCTCGTCAGGGAAGCGCTGACTGCAGTAGATGCTTAAAAAACCCCCCCAGACAGACAGACTGCACTGTGCACACCAGCACAATGCAGCTTTGGATCAGAAAAGCAGCTAATTTTTACGGAGCTGTGTCGGATGCTATTGTTCTACCTGAACAGGGACACTGCAGCACTGCACTCTATTCTCTTCCTATTAACCTCCTTTCTGACCAATGGAAGCAGGAAAACAAAAAATGGGTTTCATATGAAAATGAAACAACATACCTACTCAGAATACACTTGTCATCCTCTGAACATTCTTCTTTTGAGCTGCAACAATACAAATGGGATATAAATCTCAGCATAGCCTTAGGCCACGGCTAAGAGAGATCAGTGACTAAATTCAGCAGCCTGTTTTCCTCCTGTGCAAGCTCTGACCAAACAATACGAGAATGCCATTATGGAAAAAGCCCATTGCAAAAATCAGTCCTTCTAATCCATAGCTAGGAAGACAAAATAAAGCCCAAATCACTGCAGGTTTCTGCATGCTCTTCTAACAGCTTCTGCTTCAGGATGCTCTCATTTTCCTATTCTCACTTCCAAGCAGGATGAGCAAAATCTCATGCATTTTACAACACGCTATGGGAACACGAATACCACCGTCTCCTGCAGCAGAGAAGCAGAGAGGAGCACGCTGTTATCGCAGGCTTTGGAGGGATGCTATCAACAGCCTCATGCTCAACACCCCCCCCAGCAGCTCAGACATCGCCTGGAGAACTGACGAAGCAGATGGTCGCACCGGTGGCCATCAGGGACCACCCCACACCTCCGGGCTCTGCCTGGGGACCTCCCGGGGCTGGTGACTGCAGGGAGCATGGGAGGGAACACTGTGCATAAGCAAAGCAGGATTTTAGGGAGAAGGCAGCAGAGCTTCAACTGCGCTGACTCCCTTACGGGGGAAAAAATGAAACAAACCACTTTTAATGTATTGCCACCGAAGACAACTCAACACGAAGATGTTTAATCTTGAGATGTCAGAACAGTCTCTGTACAGCTCGATGATTCTTCTGTTCATCAGGACAGCTTAATCCTGTCACAGAAAAGCCAACACCCTGTCACACCGCTCTGCAATAAAGAACAGAACTAGGAGCAGAATTCCTCTAAACTGAAACATTTAATAGCATTTAATAGCACTCCGATAGGGTTTTGTAATGGTGAAACCTATGCTGTTCAGTTTATTTTCAGGATGAAATCACCAGGGAATAATTGCTGCTTCTGATCATTATTATTGCAAACGTTTGCCCAAAATAGTTCTGGGCATTTGAAGCTGTTACCATAACCACAGGCGAGGAGCTGCAGTAACGCAGGGTGGTGGGAGCTGAGGACTAATTCAAACCCAGATGCACTCTGACAAACAGCTCAGGAGCACTCTCCCACTCTGCTGAAGTTCCAAATTACACATGAGCGGCATTAACGCAGGCAACAAATTCCATAGAAACTGCTCCGGGAAGGCTGAGCAGACCTTTGCTGTGCAGGACAACAGAGTTTACATGCTATAAACACCACCCTACAGAGAGCAAGTACATGGGTTTAGGCTAAAGAAGTCTTACTTTAAGTAAAAGAATTCATGCGTTCACATGCCAACAGCCATGCCTGTCTGCACGCCCTCATAAACATTACCTGCAACAGTCTCATACATACATATATATATAAAACACCAGACTGCTAGACCATGCCTTCTCTGCACTGAAGGAAGTGCAGGATTTAACAGATTTAACCAAAAGTGAAATCTGAAAGAGATGTCAGACAGCAACTACTATAACCACAAAGAAAACCATCACGGTTTTAAATTCATACATTCAATCTTGCTGTTGCGTTTGCCATCATACAGAAGCTGTCTTAAAATCCAAACAGCAAATGCTGTTACTGGCTTCCTCACATCCAGTACAACCAAATGGGAACTGCTCTTACAGTCTGCAACTCCTGCTCTGCTGACCCCAAGGAGCTGATGACGCAGTTCTTTTATTAACAGCAGCATTACCAATATAAAAGAATGAGGCTGAGGACAACCAATGGGCCACTTTTCCAAAAGTAGCTCTTGACCAGTAAACTAAAAACCAGCTGGAGCCACACAGCCATTCCCAAGCACTGACTGGTATTGAAGTCAATCACTGCACACCCAGGAATCAGTTACTTCTCACTTCTGACCCCAACAAGATCATTCACCCCATGGGGCAACATCAGTCCTCAAACATCTGTTCTCCTTTGGGGGCTACTGTTCTCATTCATTTTTCCATTTAGTTCACAAGCAACCTAACCAAAACCTTTACAGGAAACACAGGAACAATAAACAGCTGAAATCTATGAATCCCAAGCCCAGCCCAGCTTCACCTCCTCCTCCTGTCCCACACACACTGCTTGATAAAAGAGCCATTGTACAAGATGCAGAACTGAAGGAAGCAGCAATGCCAGGTACTCTAGAAATGCTTTTCACTTGCAGAAGAACCACCACATGAGCAGTGAGTCACCTATCTTGTACGTAAGGAGGAAAACAAGAAATCAAATTCCATTTTCTTCCTGACAGCCACAAGTGGGTTGTGTATTCCCAGGGAAAACACTACTGAAATGTATTCTACGCTTTCCATAAACTATTCCTAAAACAACAGAAAATCACAGTGTATTATTCTGGTATTTTAATTAAGACTCCAAAATAACAGTTTAATTACACATTTTAACACACGGGGAAAAAATGAGCTGATCTCGAGCGCGCTGCACCCACTCCACAGACAGTTCTGTTCTCGGATCACATTCCTTTGCCACTCATCCCCAGATCAACTGAGTTTAACTTGTGGTCTCAGTCCTTACACTGGTAAAAAACAAAGCTGAAAAGTAATTGCTCAGTGAAGTGATCTGCTGTGGTTAAAAGATTTGCTGTTCAGCTCTACCCAGCTGCTCACCTCTCTGCTTTTATCCATCTACCGAGGATCAGAGGAACCAAAACACTAGGTGGAAACAGGGTTATGCCGTATGGAAACATTCTCAAGTCTTTCAAATGCTTTCTAGCGTGACCCAAAAAGTCTCCTACGCTTCCAGAACCTCAGGCATCCCTGAGCTTTACAGGAAGAAACACGTTCAAAGTTACAGTGACAGTGTGAGTTACACCTCCCGTTTCACCCAGAAATATAGACAACAGAAAGTCTAAACCATAGAATCCCAAACTGGTTTGGGTTGAAGGGAGCTTAAAGCTTCTCCAGTTCCAACCCCCTGCCACGGGCAGGGACACCTTCCACTAGAGCAGGTTGCTCCAAGCCCCGTCCAATCTGGCCTTGAACACTAAGTATTTGTCACCAATGGTTTGCTTTCTAACACTAGACTATTTCCTACTGATAAAGACATTTGTTCGTGTAAGAAAAGATGCCAGACTCATTAACACAGAAAACCAGGTTTTCTCTGTAAAGGGACGAGTCTAGACAGTGAAAAGGAGCAAATACAGATGTGCAACCTTTCTCTTCAGGATCCCTAAAAACCTGACTGTGTGACCGGCTTCCTTCCTCAGCGCTACCCCCTTCACATGGATGCTTCTCTTGCCTCTACCTCTGGCTTTTCAAGCCATTAAACTGCAGCTGTTCCAACTACTGGAAGAGAATAATTAAAAGCTGGTGTTGACAGAACTGCCCTAAACATGAGTCAGTTCATTAATACCATTTCTTTGACCATGTATCATGAAAATCTTCATACCAAAATTCCTATGAAGGGAAAGCGAGTCTCTGCCTAAAGAGGGATCCAGAGGAAACCAGTGCAGCCGTTTGCAGTCCCCTCACAGCAACAACCCCCAAATACTGAAGTGCACGAAAAACCTGGCAATATGCACCTGGGAATCCTCTTATTGAAACCACAGCTTCTAGAAACCTCCAAGGTCGGATCCTACAAAGAAACAGGCTTTCAGTTAAATACAAGTCAATTATGAAATCAGCCAAAGACAGCTCTGAGAATTACACCTGCACTTTGACTATTTGCTGTGTTGTCTCAAAGGAATATATATATATATATATTTTAATATATAACTGGAGTGGCAGGGAAAGCCCTCAGACACCAGAGAGCAGTTACAGCAGCTTTTGGAAGCAATTGCACTGCAGACAGCACACGTGGCCTCAGACACGGAATAAGAACAGTTACTATTAAATATATTTCATTCTTTTCAATTGGCCTGACTGCACGAGGAACAAGGAATAACCATAAACTGCAAAGCATGAAGAAGTGAGATAACCAAGGTTTGCAGCCAACCCCCCTGCTACCAGGAGGCTGAAGCAGTGCAGGTTCCTGTCTCTATAGTGATATGTGTATATGATAGAAATATAGGGCTATTTCTAAAACAGGAGAAAAAAAAAATATCCCTAAACCTTTAAATATTGAGAAGTGAAGCATTCGGGGCATGTTCCACATGTTTGAGGAGAAGCACTGCAGTTTGCAGCCACCTACTCAGCAGCTTTGTCCTGTAGAAGTGTAGAAATTGCTGCAGGAACACTTTAGGATGTATCATTTCAACAAAAATTATGTTTTATACAGAAATATATATATGCACACTCTATAGGTGTGTGTTCTTCTATCTGGCATGTGCATATATGCACATCACTATATAGATGCACTATATACACACAATTTACATATATACGTGACAAATACATATTATCTTGCATCTGATACAGCCATTTTCCCTTCCCTCCCAGCCACCTCAGTGAGGAAAGATTCGAGTTCTCACGTGATTTTGGGACTACCACAATGTATGTTCAACAACCCAAAGAGTCCGCAGCTGCCTGAGAAGTAGTTGTGTTGAGAAATGAGCTTCCTCATTTCATCCATTTCAAACCCCTCAACCCTGGTCCTCACAAGCGCTGTCATCGTTCGTTGACAGTCCAAGCACGACCTCCAACTACCTGTGCCCAAAAGGAAAGAAAAATGAAGGAACAGTGTCTCTCCTTTTGATGCTCTTCCATTCCCAACAGCGAAAACTGGCAAAAACGATAGTTTTCACAGGTTTTTCCACGTGGGAGGGGGCCAGGAGCAAAGACACTGAAGATGTTCGCGGCTCAAGTAAGACTCACACCTCGGCGATGCCTTTAACCAGCCTTGTGGTCCTCAGTGCACAGAGCAGCTTTAGCAGCAGGACTTCCTCAGGCTTGGACACCACCTCTTCAGAAGATACCCAGTCATCTTCTACAGCAAGAAGAGGCTTTCTGTAAATTCCCACTGCTGAGTGGTGCTGTACAAAGGACCCAAAAGGCAGAGCCTTTAACACTCAGCTGAACGGGGAGTAGGGAAAGCGTACAAAGGATGAGCATGTTCATGCCACGGAACTAGCACAATCTTAGCGGTTATTAAAAATTAAACCATAAATACATGAGACTTCCAAAACGCAAACCTTGCTTACATTTACATTGTTACAGAAGAGCGATCACCAAAACGACGCTTCATTAAGCAGTTCTGTTTCTCTGAAATACAGTTCTGTTCTAATACACCAAACATCTAAATTCCTGCATAATAATTAACTATAGAAAGGAGATTACAAACAGCTTTCTTCTACAGCATCTAGGAGAATAGAAATTTCAAGAAAGCTGCACATTTCCTTGGCAAGTTTCAAAAGCTGCCAGTTCTTTCCTTCACTCGAGTTTGGTTTGGTGGGCAAACAGACAAGCTATGAATTCATTTTCGAAAGCAGATTTAAAGTGACAGGTTTAAGATAGTCACTCAGCAGACTGGAACAACTTTGGAATTACAACATCCTTATTTAGTGACAACTCTCCAGATAATTCAGGATCAAGTCAGGACATTCTGCTTTGCATAAAATAATTGTACATAGCGAGAAAAATCTAAGCTGAAGCTGGTTTTACAAAGGCCCAGAGAAGAATGCAAATGGTGTTCAGATTTTTAAAACTATGAAATATTCAAATCAAATAAAGTCTCCTGATCACAGGATCCCAGACTGGTTTGGGTTGGAAGGGACCTTAAAGTTCATCCAGTTCCAACCCCTGCCACGGGCAGGGACACCTTCCACTAGAGCAGGTTGCTCCAAGCCCCTGTGTCCAACCTGGCCTTGAACACTGCCAGGGATGGGGCAGCCACAGCTTCTCTGGGAAAAGTCTGTGCCAGCGCCTCAGCACCCTCACAGGGAAGAGCTTCTGCCTCAGAGCTCATCTCAATCTCCCCTCTGGCAGGTTAAAGCCATTCCCCTTGGCCTGTCCTGCAGGCCCTTGTCCAAAGCCCCTCTCCAGGTTTCCTGGAGCCCCTTTAGGCACTGGAGCTGCTCTAAGGTCTCCCCTTCAGGAGCCTTCTCTTCTCCAGGCTGCCCCAGCCCAGCTCTCTCAGCCTGGCTCCAGAGCAGAGCTGCTCCAGCCTGCGCAGCAGCTCTGTGGCCCTTTGTTATAAACCTTTATTTCATAAAGGTTCAAACATCTCACTCACAACGAAAACTGAAGTTCGGTGCTGTCAGAAATGTCCATGTAGCATCTTCTCCAGGCCCCACTGCTGAGCCCTTTTACCAGCACTACTGCATACTCAAGGGAGTTTTCAACATTTTTATGGCGTTGTACACACTGTTGTATGCAGGCATCACTTCACCATGGAAAACCATCCTTTGGGAATACAGAACTAAGGAAAGAATAACACTGGGCAAAGCTCTGAGAAGAGGAGGACCCGCGGAGGTGGGATGAGGGGCTCAGCCCAGGGACAGCAGCAGGGAAGGCAGCAAAGAACTAAAAGGGTCTAATGATTCTGCAAATAGCGCTGGACTGCTCTGCAAGCCAGCCCCATCACTCATCTGTGCTGCTCTAGTGAATCCCAGCAGGCCTGGGATACAACACCAATGGTCATAAGGGCTTGCCCCAGCACAAAGTCCTCTGAAACAGCTCAAAATCAAAGTTGTAATTCGGGTCTTTGCCTGCCAGAGGGAGCTGAAGGAAAGACAAAAATCCCCTCTCTCTCATTGCTTCAGGAGTTTGGGGTTTGTTCTACACCAACACATTTAACTATTCAAACGAGATAAGGGTTTGATGCAAGATCAGCCCCGGCTGTGTCTGGCACAGGGCACCACCACCTCACCCCACACAGGGCAGCCCTGCCCCAGCACCCCGCTAAGACCTGCCCAGTCATGCCCAATATACTGGCTCTTATGAACACCCCTAGAAATGGAAACAAACCTACTTTTAAGGTATATTTAAGTACTTTTTGATCTACACCATCGTGGAGATGACTGCCCCACAGACAGGCTTCTCTAAGAAGGAAAGCATCCCATGAGATGGTATCTATAACCTTATTACATCAACTTGTCATTAAATACTTGGCAACACTGCACAAAGATCAAGCTTCCAGATTGCCAGAACGAAACAGATCTTATGCTGAAAACAGCATTTAAATGCTTATTGCTGGGTTTTGCACACTCTTTCCATTGACTGCTTCTAACCCTTAACACTGGCACACCTATAAATGGTTAGAACTACAAAACCATACATTACCATGTTGATAACTTATACTTGCATAGCACTAGCTAACCTGAAGAGCTCGTATCAGACAGACACTGGTCTCATTTTGCAAACTGGTAAAGCAAAATACATGTTCACGGGAAACTGGGATGATGTGAAGCAGCTCAGGGAACAATTCCACTGCACACATGATGGACGACCCCTTCCTTCCATCCTGCACTTCAGTTAAACTACTTCCAACTTCATAAACTTTATAGATACAAAAGCCAGCATAAAAAAAAAAAAAGAAAGAGTTTTCACATTTTGATATATAACAATGAGTATATCTTTAAATAGGTCTGTTAAATGGTAAGGACTAAAGTGAGCCAACATTCCTTAGATCAAAATGGGACCAACAGCTTTAAAATAAGCTTAGCAGCATCCTGTGTAGTTCTCGCAATCAAAACGCTCTTAGGAAAATCAGTGATGCCACCTTCTGGCATTCATCAGAACTGCTTCACAAGACTCTGGTTTTCCTAAATTCCCTTTTTAAATTGGGGGGGTGGGGGGGAGAGGGGGGCGAAAGAGCACAACCAGAAAACTCAATTTCTATCAGACACTGATGCAAAATATGACTTTTTTTAAGCTTTGATATAAAACCATGTCTAGATGTCAAATTTGCACCGTCAATTTCTCAAGCAGAAAAAGATCATCAGTGAAGGAAGAAAGAAGGCACAGATGAAACAACACTAATGAACTATGACGATAACTGACTCCAGATGTGCAAACTCTGATGCTCCACTGTTCCTCACAAGACAAACATTTAGTGACTCTCCAACTTTCACCCACAAATTTGATATTTCTGGTTATAATTTTCCACTTTGAACTATACAAGTTTAATGACATGAATTTAAAATATAATTAGTGAGTTTGGTGGGTGTAGGTATCAGACAAGCCCAACACCCTGCTCAGGTACTTGTACATAAACAGCAGAACCAACGTAAGGCACAGCTGAAGCATCAGGACATCTATGTGCATCCCCACTTGTCCATCACACCTTCCCCACAAGCCTCTGCATATTCTTTCAGCTCCTGGCAGTGTATGTTCCACTGTATAATCACTTTCTGCCTCTGCAAACAAAGCAGTACTTCTGTTAAGCAAAGCTTTGCTCTAACGTGTTGGTACAATTAAGGTTTTTTTACTCATCTTTGGGTTCAGCAGTTTGGTTTCGGAGCTGCTGTGATTATCATTTTGCCCACACAAGGCACAGTGATCATACACAGAAGGGTGCACATGCATTACGAGAAGTACAAAGCATGACTTTCAGCACAACCACCACCAGCAGACATGCAGCAGCACCACTTCATTTGCCTGAACCCCAGAAATAACCAATATAGCACCAAAGTTGCACAACAGTACTTCAGAAGAGTCACGATGGCAACTCAGACCAGGCCTAACGTGACTGTGGCCACTGACCTAAGTCTTGCTGCATATTGCACCAAGTGTGGTCTGGAAAATGCAGTGCTATAATCCCACATAATGAAGGGTTAAAGTAACCAAACGTACAAAAAAAAAAAGTCAAGCACTGACATCAGTCATGCCTGAGCTGTTCCTGTATTTATAGCCATTTATAATTGCCACTGAAGAGACTTTTGCAGTTTAAGCAAAGCATTTCTTCACTCACTTGGAACACTGATTCTGCATTTCGACCCTTAAACCGAAAGCAGTGTTGGGGTCTAGTGATTCAGAGGCAGTCTCGGATCAACCCAATACATTCATAACACTGAAATCCTTGAAAGCTGAAGCTTCTGAGGCCTTTGAATAGCATGTACTAGAAACATGGAAATGGAACAAAATTAATTGTGGGGGCACCCATGAAATCTCTGCTGAGCCAATCACAACATGGCAAATCCATCAGCACAGGATACAGGAGCGGGGTTGGGAAGGGAGGGAAGCAGGGCAATAAGACAGACATTTATGGCAATGGGATGAGTACTGAACTTGAAGCAAAATGCATCTGGTAGCTCAAGATCATAGAATCACAGCATAGTTTGAGTTGTGTTGGAAGGGACCTTAAAGCTCATCCAGCTCCAACCCTCTGCCATGGGCAGGGACACCTTCCACTAGAGCAGGTTGCTCCAAGCCCCTGTGTCCAACCTGGCCTTGAACACTGCCAGGGATGGGGCAGCCACAGCTTCTCTGGGAAAAGTCTGTGCCAGCGCCTCAGCACCCTCACAGGGAAGAGCTTCTGCCTCAGAGCTCGTCTCAATCTCCCCTCTGGCAGGTTAAAGCCATTCCCCCCTGTGTGCATTCAACCCCCGAACACAATACAGTGCTTGAAGGCATTCCCCCTTGAGTGCACGTCGTGTATTCAACAGCAGAGAGCTGAGGCTCAGTATTTTTAATTGGACTCGTGCCCTTTGCATTCTGTCTGCTTTCATCAGATTACAGCTCTGAAGGAAAAGCTTAGTTACACTGTGCCTTGGGCATTGCTCTGCATTGTTGATAACAGATAATCAGAAATAGGCTCCTTGTCCGCAAATACTAGATGTGGGTATTTTACATTGAGATGTTTGCTATGATGGCTGAAGATCCTGAATGACTTCCTACCTGTTTGAATGTAAGTATTTATAACATGCCCAGTTGTCTTCAAAGAGATCTTTTCAATAGATGAGCATTTTGGGCTGAAATCAAGCATTGCCACTGGCCCCCCCCTACATCCCTGAAACTACATGTCAGGACCCAGCCAATTTTGTCTCGTTTAAAGAAAGAATCTCCCCAGCAGCTGCTTTCTGCATGCAGGAAGGTGTCTGGAGTCTGCTGGGGTCTGTAGTTCAGGGAAAGAATCAAACAGAAAAGGTATGTTTGTGCATGTTGTGGCTTGATTCAGGATAGGAGCCAGAACATAAGTTTGAAGAAATTTGATGGGAAGCACTAAAGAGCAAACACTCTTCTGTTACAGTGTTTATGGAAACGCCTGTGGTCCAGGCCTTGTGGTTTCCCTGCATCAGCTTATTATTCACTGGACAGTTTTTATATCAGTGTTTATAGAGACTCTTGTGGCAAATGTTCATCTTCCAGTGCCTAAAGGGGCTCCAGGAAACCTGGAGCGGGACTTTGGACAAGGGCCTGTAGGGACAGGACAAGGGGAATGGCTTTAACCTGCCAGAGGGGAGATTGAGATGAGCTCTGAGGCAGAAGCTCTTCCCTGTGAGGGTGCTGAGGCGCTGGCACAGGGTGCCCAGAGAAGCTGTGGCTGCCCCATCCCTGGCAGTGTTCAAGGCCAGGTTGGACACAGGGGCTTGGAGCAACCTGCTCGAGTGGAAGGTGTCCCTGCCCGTGGCAGGGGGTTGGAATTGGATGAGCTTTAAGGTCCCTTCCAACACAAACCAGCCTGGGATTCTCTAAATTCTTTGTAATAGCAAATTCCAGTAATATGATTCAGTTCATTTACCCTCTTTCTCCCTCCCTTTGCTCTCAAGTTCTGCATTGTAAATGGTCTTACAACCCAGTACATTAACTGCCCAGAGAACAAGGCCTTTCCTGTTCTTAAGCAGCACTCCTCATTCCTCCTAAGCCATGCATAGCAGAGAGGTGGCTTATGCTGCCTTCAGCTCCAGCCACAGCACGTAATTACTTCTCACCCACCAATGTCTGTGTCAGTGTGGAAGAGCAGCAATGACAAGGATTTCCGGCTGACAATGACAGCCCTGTGACGTCCTGGCAAAGCCCCCGAGCAAAACCCCGCACGGATACTCTGTACTTTATGGGCCCAGCGCTAATTATGTGAGAACAGAACTGAACACAGTCACATTGGTGCTCTAATTACTGGGGAGACAGAACCAGAGAGCAAAGAGGAGCCCAGGCAACAGCCAAAGATGCTGCTCTAGCCAGGAGAGAACAGCTTTGCAAACTCCTCTGCTTCAGTTCTCGTGTGCCGCTTTCCTCCCACAGTGCTCTGACTCACTCAAGTCATGTCAATCCACATCTAAGGAACTGCAGCTTCAGCTCTGCTATCCTCGTCCAGCCGGGGTCCTACACAACCTGCTGACTTGCTGATACATGACCTCTGTGCTCTTTGGGACAGCAGAAGCAAACCGAGACCATATGAAAATTCAACAGATTCACTTCAAATGAAGTCTCCTTTCAGATCCTTGGCTGATCCACCTCCACCTCCCTGGCTGTCAGCTTTGATTCAACTCACCTCCACCAGGTGAGCTGGAGCAGCGGAATGAAACTAGAAGTCTGGAATTTGGAACAGGGCAGTTCCATGCTGAAAACGTTTGGAATCCAATGTGATGGAGCTGGATGCGATAACACAGCTTGGGAAGATGCAAGGAGATTAGCAAGATGCTCAGGTTTCAGGAATGTCACGGGAAGGTCAGGCATAAATATACACAGAGCATCGTCACAAGGCAGAGCAGCAGCAGCTATAGCTGAAGGGTTTCTGTGACAGACATGCTTCTAGTGCAAATATAACCCAGCAGTTCTCATTCTCACAGCACAAGCAGCAAGCCTGAAGTGCAGCCCATAAACCAAATCAGTTCTAGATGCAAAACCTACTGATCTCCCCACACAGTGAAACCAGCAAACTGGGTGTCCTGTTTTTCCAGCACAGTCTCCACCACTGCACAATTATGTCCTAAGACAAGCTTGATTTTGCATCCAGGTGAACTGAAACCTGACAGACGGACACATCCCAGCTGTCCAAGGACAAGGGAACCATCAAAAATGTGTTCCCAAGCTGCACACATGAACACACACCTCCAGCAAAGAAAAACGTACAAGTGGGGTTTTGGCTTGGTTGGGTTTTATAACACAAGGTTTTTTGGTGTTCAGGTGTGGTGTTTTTTTCCCCTTCAAGTAAGGCACAAATATATGCATCCTTCAGTTGTTTGGGGGTTTTTTGTTTGTTGGTTTTCAACGGTCGGACATACCAAACTACTTCACACCCACAAAGGTACACTTCCCTTTTCACAACTCACTGACTTCTTTTCTTTGCAGCAAAATGAAGTAAAACCAATCAGATGCACCACAGAAAAGTTTTATGGGTTTTCTCCTTCCCTTTGTGAATAAAGAACAACATGATTCTTCCCCAGTTGACTGTATGGGAGGACACTCATTACACATGAACACTAGCACCACAAGCATTGTCTTGGAGTAAGGGATTTCAAGACAGCAAGATGACAACTTGTACTTCAGAAGTGTTTATTTAGATGCTCGGCTGCTGACTAAGGCAGATTCAACTGCCTGTTATAGTGATTCCTTTTTGGAACAGTAGGAGTAAAGTTTTGGAATGTTCTGTACATTCCCAATTTCAGAACCATGCCAGTCTGTACCCAAAGGGATAAGCCCAATTTAAATACAGGATCACAACAGATAAATTATGTGCAGAAAAACAAATCCCATACTCCCTCAAAGGAAGAATGCTGTACATACGCAGTAGATTAGTTTAGATTTAGGACTCTAAAGCACCTTACCATAAGCATAAAGTCGCTTTGGATAAAGCCCGTCTTTAACTTAATGCACTGAAGCAAACCCCAAAGTGAGCAGGGCAACAGGCACTGGTGACACTGCAGCCACCACTGACACCAAGGGCACAGCTACAGCCAACACAGGAGACAGATACGGAACGGAAAGGGAACGTGACCCTCAGCATGAGATGATGTTGCCAACAACATGGCACCGGCGGGAGAACATTCCAGGGTCAAACCTTCCCAACAACTGCTCACCAGGGAGCTGTGCAGGGGGTTGGAACTGGATGAGCTTTAAGGTCCCTTCCAACCCAAACCAGTCTGGGATTCCATGATTATGTTTTGGTTTACCTCTGCACACCAGTATTGCTTGCCAGGTGAGTATTTAACAACGTTATCTAAGGAGAGTTTCTGCCAACCTGACACTGAGCTTACTTCTCCCAGCATTTTCACATACACACAAAACTAAATAAGAGCAGGGCATCTCTAAATTCCAAAGAATAAAAGATCTAAACCTGTCACAGAGTCAGTCGTTCACATGGATAAAGTAACAAAGAGGTCTGCTTCATAAGGAAGTTCATCAATTTCTTCAATATGTTGTTTTGGTTTTGATTTCATTTTATTTAACACACAGCCCTCTCCCTGCAGAAGGCAGTGCCCAGAGCCCCTCAGCTGACAGAGCCAGGAGCTGACAGAGCCCAGGTCAGAGCTACAAGCACAAGGAAGTAGAAGTTGTTAAGGCAACACGTTGCTCTTGCAATCCCAGTACAAACAGTTGATTCTCTCTGATCAAAAGGCACCAAAACTAAACATGACAAGAACTGAGACTCTGCCAGCACCATCACAGCAGAGGCTCAGGCCTGTCTCATTCAGCTGCAGACACCCTGTGCAGCATCTGCTGAGCCAGGGCTGCTTAGGAGCAAGCATTAAAGAGGGTATCATAGAATCAGAGAAATATTGCCCACAGAGTTTTCTCTTTTAATTGAAAAGACTACAACAATGTTCCTCACTACATCAAAAAAATCAACATACTCTCTGCAAAGCTGCTCAGTTCTGGGTCCTTGAAGGAAAAGCAGCAGTCACCATCAAAAACAGAAAGCTGTGTGAAACTGTCCAAAGTCTAACATTTCAGGAAGCTTTGTTCCCAAAAACCCAACACCCCTCATGCTGTGCCCAGGAGCTGGTTAACAGTCAGCAGCAGGTACATGCAGGATCACTCCAGAGCTCCTGCAATGCCCTTTACCAGCACTGTAATTCCAGGTGAGCCGCATACACTGAAACGAATGGGACTGTAACAGAACAGGATCCACTACACTGGTCGCTGTAACACTAACCCATATTTAAACTCAGTACAAGTCATTCTTGTTTTACGTTAACCACTCAACAGCAGCACTAGCTTGTGCAACAGAGAGCACTATCAACATGAAGCAAACACCTGGCTTGGGAAAAACACACTCTAACATGCAGGATGCAGCTGGCAATGGAAGCATTCCTAACGTGTGGAGTGTAAAGCTCCAAGAGATCAAGCGCTTTGCCCTCATCACAGAATCCCAGACTGGTTTGTGGTGGAAGGGACCTTAAAGCTCACCCAGTCCCAACCCCCTGCCACGGGCAGGGACACCTTCCACTAGAGCAGGTTGCTCCAAGCCCCTGTGTCCAACCTGGCCTTGAACACTGCCAGGGATGGGGCAGCCACAGCTTCTCTGGGCACCCTGTGCCAGCACCTCAGCACCCTCATCATTCTAAAACATACCCCACAATGGTCCAGGACACCTGCACCAAATCAGAACACAAAGTGTTTCACTGCAGAGCTAACAGCAACCTTTAGTAAGACAATGTGCAGAGGGCAGAATAAACCTCTAGAGCTGTCAAAGGGGGAGAGAACTGCCTTTATACAGTCTGAATGCAATCAAACCTATAATCTCAAAACCATTCAGCAATTTTAACCTCTGCATAACATTTGCAGGAACGCAATCATGCTTCTGTGCTCCAGAGCTAAACCAGGATTATTTCATGGCCTAAGTATCCCAGCATCTGTGCCTGATGGAGCTCGGCTCCTGAGTCAATCCTTGCTTTGGCAGTTTCAGGCTTCCCAACCGAACTCCAAGAGCCACAGGTCTGACAACACCAGAGTCACTGTTGCATTTCAAAGCAAACATACATAAAACTTGATGTAACTAACATTTAAAACCAGCCCTGTCTGCTAATACACCAAGCGACATGTAGGACAATACCTCATCCACAAGCGGACACATGTGGCACCAGGGCAAGGCACTGGGCAAGGCCAGCTTCAATCCACTGCCCCGAGAGAGCCAAGCAGCAGAAAGCAGAGTTACTGCAATAGTGAGATGTGTGTACCAAAACATTGCTGTAAATGAAATATTACTTTGAACTGCAAGTCAGCTGATCAATGCCTGGATTTGCACAATGAACCAAATGTGAATTCTCACACATTTACAGCAAGATGGATCAAAATATGAAGAAGGTTATTAGTTGGCCAAAAAAACCTCATCAATTTGATGTGTTCTTAAAGCGTTCGAGTCCTTACAGAATTACCCCATCTTCAGTGTTCCAAGGACTTCCATGGCACCTGGATGGACCACCCCTCATCAAGCCTTTCTCCAGCGTAAGTCACCTGTGGCTACAACTTCAGCATATTTCAGCTCATTCATCACCATCTATACTAAATAAATCCACACTGGTGAAATAGACTCCACTAAGACTGATTAGATAAGCACTGCATGTAAAAAACCACCACACAGAAGCAATCCAGCAGTAAAAGACCTGTATTGTCTCCAGGAACGCAACAGGACTCGCGACATTTGGATCCCACCTTCTCTTCACTAGCTGAGACAAAGCCCCAGTAAGAAATCAGCTGCTGACTGACAGTTCTTTTCAGAGGACCAAGCTTTACGTGGGTACTAAGATCAAGGAAAGCCAACAGAACATATCAGTCCATTCAGAAGGAAACTGAATAGCTGAGATACAGCGTGTCCCTTCAGTGTCCAACTTGTCACGTACACCCCTCATGTGCTGATTACCCGGGGCACAGCTCAAGTGCCCATTGCTATGGTACAAATGAGACTCACTCAGACTTGGGCAGATGTCAGGCAGAACAAGGCACCCTCATTCAGCCTGTCTGGAAGAAAACAGCACAGGGGATGGGTGTGCAATCCCTGCTTTGGGTCAAGTACTTTATTTCCACAATTCTAAGTTCAATATTACCCAACATACTTAGGAATTCATGTTGTTTGAAGTTTATGAATGCAGGAGTCAATACTACTAAATGGGGAAAGTTTTATTGTACATTCTCACTTTATTGGCAAAGCCACTTTTTAACTTCATAGCCTAAGGTGCAGTACGCATTTCAAGCCCTTTAAATCTTCTGCATGAGCATTCAAAAGGTAAGCCATTTTTCCACTTTTATCCAAAAACACCACACATGCAGAAGTGCACAGTAATAACCATGATAAGAACAGCAACAAGTAAATAACAATTTCCATTATACATCCCACAAACTGTATATAACTGTATAAATACCCCTCACAGAAACAGATATTACAACACAGAGATTAAAACCAAGGTTATGATCATGTAGAAATGTGAAAAGAAACCAGTTCCTGCACCTCCGCTGTGTAACAAGGAGTAAACTCTATTGAATTCCCAAACTACCCATGGTCACCCTTGCAATAGTCCCAAAAGAACTCATGAAACCAGGCAGACAGACATTACCTGTTACTGCAGCTACTAATGCTGACACAGAGGAGCCTTAATGTAGGCAAATCCAGAAGTACTCTTCAGGGGGTGTCACTGGCCATAAGCCTTATCCGCTCCCTTAAGCATCAGAGCACAACCTGCCCCAGCCATATGCTGAAGCCTGCGAAGAGCTGACTGCTGTGCAACTGAAAGGTCCTTAGCAGCAGCCATCTGTACAGCTCCAATGCCAGCCCCACAAAATGAGGGGGGGTCTATTTTTCAGAGCCTTTTCTGAAAATTACCACATAGAGTTAACATCTGTAAATACACTCAAAGAAATCTGTTCTGTCTGATCAGTAACTGTGGCATCACTATGGAAATATTCCAAGTATGTAGAGTGATGTTTGGAAGATTTATACCTAAGCTGCATTTCTTGTTAAAAAATAAATAAATAATTAAGGAGATCAATCAAGTTCCAATTTTATGAAGCTGATAATCACAGAATTATGGAATAGTTTGTGGTGGAATGGACCTCATCCAGTTCCAGCCCCCTGCCACGGGCAGGGACACCTACCACTAGAGCAGGTTGCTCCAAGCCCCCTCCAGCCTGGCCTTGAACACTGCCAGGGACAATAACATCGATACCTTATACATAAAAGGAAGTTATTTCCCACTTGCAAGTTTTTCCAAGCTCTGTAGAGTGATACCCATATCCAGCATGTACACACGTACCCATCTAACACACTGTAGCTGTCTAAAGTACATCAAACTTCTGCAAGCCTGCACAGATCAGGCCACACAACTTCTACTTACTCCCTCCCCACTTGTACCCTCTAGAAAGCTACAGCAAGAGTTTGAAGAACCTTTTTTTTGGCTATGAAAAAGCTCTTTTGTCCTAAGGAAGCAGCTTAGGAAGTTGAAACAAAAGCATCTGAAACAAACGAAGCCTTTGGTCCCCTCGCTGCTAACTGCAGACATCTCTGCTGCTGAGTTTGGAGAATTCAAACACAAACGCTTTTAAGAACAGTGTCATCCATGAAGGAAGCAGCAGACCCCTGAGCAAGTCCAACTTGACTTACTGCCAAAACAGGCCTGTCTCAGGGGCAGACCTGAGCAGTTCGAGGAGCTGCAGAAGGAAGCTCTGCCCACGAGTTCATGCAGGGACTCTGCTTGAGCCCTGACCAGAACCTGAAACCAAGGAGAACAACGTTTGCCATGACCAAGGAATCAACTAATGCACTGCTCTGGTTACTCACAAAAGGCACCACAGAACATAATTTTATTACAAATATGAATCCTTATTCCTAGAAGTTACATTATTAAATAATATTCCCTATTATCACTGTTACTCAGCCAAAGGTGGCAAAGTCTTCCTGTGCTTTGGCCACCAGAGAGTGATCTCCAGGTCAGAGTAAATCAAATGGACACTGTCTCCTGGGTAAGTCAGCTGGATCAGCACAAGGATTTCTCCTGCTGCTTCATAAAGAACCCAGCACCTGGCCAGGACACAGCTAGGAAGAAATCCTCCCACAGCCTTCCTGAACTGGCAAGCAGAGCCCGGAGGGAGCCAAGGGAAAGATGAGTACAAGCCAATATTGTCTGGAAGCAGATTTGTCTCTTGACTGAAAGGAAGACAAACTACCAGCCCCTATTTGCACATGCAGAACCTCATCCCAGAATGAGGAAATTCATCATTATGGACATTTTTTTTAAGTACTTACTAAATCACAAAACCAAATCTCTATGCAAAGGGATCCAGGATGAGGGAAGCCTAAAAACCACTTAAACCCCTTCTCCTTAGATCTAGGTCACAAAAAAGGCAAATTCCATGTTAAAAACCCAAACTGGTTCCTACCTAGGAGTTTAAGCAATTATTAACTGAGCAATTAGTAGTCTATTATAAAAAAGTCTATTTTTCAATTAAAAACCCCATAATTTTCATGGTGTAGGATTAATACTACAAATGCAAACTCAAATCAGAAGTGGAGGAGCCTGAGGTAACAGCAGTTCTTTAACTCGAGCTCTTGAGTGCCAAGAAAAGCACTTTGAAAAGCTGTCCACAAAGGCACCATTCTCCTGGATAATTACTAGAACAAAGCAGTAGCTCCAGAGTATCAAAGCTTATGGTTTAAAAGGAAGCACTTGAGACTGTATTACTTGTATTATACTTAAAAAACGAAATAAGCATGAAGACTACCATGGAAAATCCTAAAATAACAGACTGCTTTAATTCCCAACTGTTCCTGCTCTGGGCACTGGGACTAACTGCCCCAGAGGAAAGAGCTGGCTGATGATGAGGCTGCAGCACTAGAACCAGCCTATTTGTGGAGTCCATCTGACAAGTAACACATTGCATCACCTAATTGTGATCATAAAAATGACCTTGTTTCCACAGAAGTAAATCCTTTAAGTACTTCTTTAGCTACAGTTATGTTCCGCCATAGAGGTTCTTCCTTTCCTGCAGTATTTTGGGAGTGCAGTTTTAGTGCGTGCTCCCAGAATAACTTTGTGTTCCAGCAGACAGGAATCGAAAGCTTTCAGGAAAGCTGCTACTGAGTGTTATTTCCATCTCTTTTAGAGCAAATGTATCAGACTTCCAATCAAAATTAAACAAGGACAAGAAAGTGACAATAACCTGCTACGCAGAACAGGCAGGACCTGTAAGCTTGACAGAGGAGCTTCTGTAAGTAGCAAGTTAACCCTAGTACAGGTTCCCCATGTACCCAGTGTCAGGGGGTTTACTGTGTCTAGAACACATTGAGCAGTCAACAGCAAAAGCCTCTGGAGGACGGATCACTCCAGCCAAGTTCAGCATCACGGTTTATCAGTTCTGAAACCAGCCACATTCTAGTGCTCTGCCTTCCAGCTCTTCCTGGAAACCACAGACAAAGCTGACTGTCGAAATAAAGGACTTCGTATTCACAGCTTTCTAGACACAAATGAAACTGTTGGGCAAATTGCACAGTTATTCTGAGTTAGGGGAGAAAAGAATGGTCATTCCCACATAGGCATTTTGGGCTTTTTCGAAAGCCCCCATCGGATACTCACAAAGTGTCTCTCCACATCATCTCTGGTACGTGGAAATACCTCCTCTGCTCCTCATGCACCTGCGGTCAAACAGAAAAGAACTGAGGCAGAGTCACAGCCAGCCCGACACAGCCTCTGCCTCTCAGCCCCTACGGATCCTCACAAAAGGAACCAAGATCCATTCTAAGCATTCACACACAACACGGCTTTTCCCCCTCTTCACTTTGGCCAGTAAAATGACAGAGATAAAGGAGCACAAAAGAAAGGAAACTGCTTCTTTGCATGTATCCCACTGCTCCCGCCGCAGGATCAAGGCTGAGTTATGAAAAGCAATCAAGGGAACAGGAAGCACATGCCCTAGATTTTTCAAATAATCTCCTGGTTTAACCCAGTTGTTCCTGAGCCTGCCTATCCCATGGACAGTTCCCTGAAATGGAAGCTCCGACTCATTCGAGCCACCTTCGCAGCTCATTATTTATGTGCAAGATGTAACCACGTTCATTTGTGCAGAAGAGACCAAAATGTTAATGAGTTCCAGTTTTAAGATCTAATGGAGTTGATAAAAAAACGCCTTGTTCCATTTTTTTGTGCCTCAAGAGTGTGATATCCCACAGCCATTAACCAAAACAAACGACTACAGACTATATCCCAGTTTGTGAACTCGTACTTCCACTTGATGGGACAGTGAGAAAGTTGTCATCGAATTGAAATGTTACATCATTAACAGCAAGTGTTGCAAGACATAAAACCACAGAACCCCAGCCTGGTTTGTGCTGAAGGGACCTCAAAGCTCATCCAGTTCCAACCCCCTGCCACGGGCAGGGACACCTTCCACTAGAGCAGGTTGCTCCAAGCCCCTGTGTCCAACCTGGCCTTGAACACTGCCAGGGATGGGGCAGCCACAGCTTCTCTGGGAAAAGTCTGTGCCAGCGCCTCAGCACCCTCACAGGGAAGAGCTTCTGCCTCAGAGCTCATCTCAGTCTCCCCTCTGGCAGGTTAATGCTGTTCCCCCTCATCCTATCACTAAGTGTTAGTAGCTCACAGTAATTTGTGCTGTACCCAAGGAAACCAGACCTGAATTCCCAAATACATCAGTTTCACCTTCTTCCAGAGACTGCTGAACACATCAGAGAGGCCAAACTATTCACATACAGTCAGGACTACCTCTAACAACTTTAATCCTGCTGCCTAGTTTCAAAACAAAAGCTGATACACTGAAATCCCTTCTATCTGTGTATGTCCTCCCTCCCCTGAAGGTTGCTCCGGGATGAGGTCTTAGCAGAACAGCTTATGTTACCTGCTCACATTACTCTGCTTGGGAGAGAAAGCTGAGCCAGATACACTGCAGGGTGAAAGCTGAACATGTCTTCTTTTAAGATTTGGGGCATTGGTTTAAAACCCACTGCTGGTGGGGCAAAGGAACGGCCTCTCTGGAGCCACGTGGCCGGGCTGCAGTACAAAACCATGAGAAATGCTACAGGTATGTTTGCTTTCTCCTGCCCACAGGAGACCAAAGATTACAAAAACACATAGGACAGGATGAACAAGCTGATACACACAAGTTCTACAACTGGCAACGGATGGATCTTCTTCCAATAAAGTACAAAATTCAGCAAGTGCATGAGGAATATTTACCAGGTCTCATTACCACTGAAATCCAGAGAGTTCAAGTTCCATGGTAGACATCAAACTTCTCATCCTCTGAAAAGCTGTAGTTAACTTTCACCTTTAACATCCTCCCCACTGATTCTACATGTCCAGCACCCAGATAGGAGACATTCACATGTCCCCTTACAACTGTACAGCTACTCACCACATCCACAGACACGACACATCTGATCACCAGCACTGACCTGCCTCCTTCTGCCAGGAGCTGGGAGATGAATTTCTCACTGCTCTGCAGGTTCCTCAGGTCCCTGGTTTGTGGTGTTGCTGCTGCTGTTATGACACTGGCACAGACTTTTCCCAGAGAAGCTGTGGCTGCCCCATCCCTGGCAGTGTTCAAGGCCAGGTTGGACACAGGGGCTTGGAGCAACCTGCTCTAGTGGAAGGTGTCCCTGCCCGGGGCAGGGGGCTGGGACTGGATGAGCTTTAGGGTCCCTTCCAACCCAAACCACTCTATTATTCTAGGATAATCTGTCTCTAAATACAGAGAAGTATATGCCTAAGAAGGCATTTTTATCTTACAAGTAGGGTGTAGAATAGCCTGATGTATACGGTCGCCAGCATGAACTTTGGACGTGTTTCTGGATGTTAGCATGGCCTCAAGGCTTTTATAACAGGCAGAGTTGTATTGCACAAGAACAGCATTAACATATATCAAGTATCACCTGATAATCAATAATTAACAAGTAAAACCATTACTATTCTCCACCCTCAAACTAGAAGTATATATTTAAACATTTTCAATAAACATCAAGTCCACAAACACACAAACCAAACCCCATGCCTTAGACTGCAGAAGATCCAGTTGAAGCTACCGCTTTGCTTCAGTCAACCAAGGTACTGCACTGTGAAAAGCTCAGTGTCATAAAGGAAGTCAATAAACTGTGGAAATACAACTCCAGGTAGCAGAACAGATCTTATCCTAATGGAGATGTAGTGACTGTATTAAGTGAAGAAGTTTCCCCTGTGAAAAAGCAATGCTCCCCTGCTCGCGAACTGCAATTACACCATGGCCTTTGTTAATGTACTTCCAAAATATGTTCAATAAAAATTACTCAACCTATTTTAGGAACACAATAAAAATGCTTCAGCGTGTTCATACAAGCTTAGGAGTCTTCAGTAATACTTTATGTATAAAACACAAGCTCCTCAGTATAGTATTTCACTCACAGAGGAAATACTTCCCTGGGGAAAAGCAAAGCATTATTACACTGCTTATACATCACACCAAGGAAAACACCTGCAGTTTGAAAGGGACCACAGGCAGCAGGGAAAGGTTGTGCCATACTGGGTGCCCCTAGATGATGCTCTCAACATTGGGAGCTTCCACAGTGACGGTACAGCAAAACCCAGCCTCAGGGGAAGAACAAAGAGCAGCTCCACACACAGCAATCCCAACCTAGAGCAAAGAAGAGGGGGACAGGAGGAGGCACGCTGAAGTTGGGTCATGGGGAGCTTCTTCTCACCCAACACCCCAAGTCCTTCTCCTCAGGATGGCTCCATCCAGTCTCTCCCAGCCTGCATCTGTGCTGAGGATTGCCCTGACCTGCTGCAGGACCTGGCACTTGGCTTTGTTGAACTCCATGAGGTTCACACGGTCCCTCCTCTCCAGCCTGTCCATGTCCAGACTATAACACAAGCATCCTCCATGCCACTCCTCTATCAAAGGCAATTGTTGGCTTCTGTCTCTGTGGTTATGACCAGATAAAGGTTTTTAATCGTGATCTCTCAAGAGCCCTGACAGTACAGAGTTACAACTCGTAGCCTACATGGATTGCTCCTGGGGAGTATATGCCACAGATTTAGAGGCATCGACTAAACACTGCTCTGGAGGGGTTAATGAAAAGCCTGAAAACAAGTGATCACAGCAGGAGGTGAAATCCTGTGAAGCTTCCTAATAAAATAACATGCTCATCAGTAAACTGAAACCTTCCAGTGTTAAGAAGTGACTTTTGGGTAGCCAGCATACACTACCTAACGATAACAGCAAAGCAGCTCACAACATTAAAGCCCACTTTCCCATTTTCTGCTGTAAAACCTTCTGGTGCCCCTCTCCTATATCACACACCAGAGCATCACCACTTCACTGAGAAACTAAATCCATGGTATTTCCTTAAGCTACCATTCAAGCATCCATGTGACAAGGCACCTTGGAACCACTCTCCACTAAACTCTGAGCCTTCCCATCTGCTGTTACTTCCATCAGCCATATCCTTTACCTGCAGGCTTCATCTGAACCACTTCCTTGAAAAAAAAAGAGATCTCCATATGCAAATAGAGGCCTGGGAAAAATGCTTCTGGATCAGGTTAGTCAGCATGATTCCAAACACCCATCACTGTCAGCAAGTTATTAGCTCTGGAGTGCTGTTAGTGGGTGAAGGTGGAAGCTCAGGGAACACCAGGCTGCAGATCAACTTAAAAGGTATCACTTCTCCTTTGCTTTCTAACAGCTATTTTGAGCATACCTTAAGAAGACACAGCCACTGAACTGATAATGCAGAAACACCAGGTCATGAGGCTATCCAGAGCCCAGCACCGCACACACTGCTCCCTGCCTTACAATGACATGAGAGCTGGGTAAGATGGATTTCACATGTTGGTGATTTAGCTTACTACTTAGTAGCATGTGGACATGTTCTAACACTACAGGATTAAGAGCCAAGATGAGATTTGGATTTCTAATGCTACTTGTCCTAGAAATGGACATTAAGAACCTCCCAAACACGAGGACCTTGAACACCAGTACAACAACAGCCCAGCTCCTTTGGCTCCAATAACCACCTCAAAAGAGAAGCCAAAAGCTACACAACTTTTAGATAACTGACTGGCAAGAAACAAAAACCCAAGATCATTCTGGATGTCACAACTTGCACCAAGAATCATTTCCATCCTTAAAATCCCTCTTAACCGCACTGCACATGCACGATTATTCTCTGATGTTACGTTTGTTCTTGACTCCACAAGAATCAGGAGGTTTTGTCAGAGCAAACCTGTGAGCAGCCAAGTTCCCTCCTTACCTTTCAAAGGGTGAAGGTTGCTAAACAGGACATTTTTAAAGGAATGAATGTTTAACCTCCAAGCAGCAGAGTCTGAATTGTTGGCTCAGTCTATCTGGGCTCAGGAAAAGTCAACTGAAGCTTTAGCTGCATCCTGGTAAGATTTCAAAGCCACTCAATAATCTACAAATACATGTATTTACCTTATTAGCTAAGCTGGACAAGCTTCTCAAGAAGCTGAAAGCAATCAGCCTTACAGGATCTCCCTGTGTTCCATACACTAGTGTGTACAAAGAACTGAACAGCTTCCTGGGTCTTTATCAATTGTTCTAACAACTGACCTAAGGCTACACAATTTGCTCCCCAGCAATTTAACAATTACAGTATTTCATCAAAGGAGAGGGCTGAGATTTTCAAGCCATGGACACTGCAAGTCGGTCAGGCAGCCCGGGGTGAAACACTGCTCCCATGGAGGAATTCAACACGACACGGTCAAAGAGCTCTACAAAAGAAAATGCAATCTTTTTCATCTGACCATTTGCATGTTAAGCACTTCAACTGCTGTGTAGATACAAGAGTTCCCAAGAGCTGGCCATTTCCAATTGCCTATTTCCAAATCATGATATTTAACAATACAAAAGCCGCCTCATTTCTGTCCTAGCCAAGGCTGACAAATAGCATTAACAGCATCCGCTGAACATTTGCACTTTACCAGCACACTACTCACCCACACAGTCTCTCTTAAGTCATCTATTTTGTACAGGGAAAATTCATCAGAATAATTTTCAATGCATCAATTGATGTAAAGATGCCTCCTGCAACATCTGCAAAGGGCTATATAAAGAATACAGAGCATGCACATACAGAAATATTTATGTATCCTTCAAATTAGAAAGTTTCAGGCTACCAACAAGACAAAAATATCAGAGTATTTTGATCAACACTTGAGAATATTGCTAAAGGTGGCTGCTTTCTTGGGTACATGAACCATTTAATCAACATCTATTGAATGCGAAGTTTCATAGAAAGAAGTCAGATACGAAAGGTCAGACAAAGACCTACTCAGTCAGGATTGCTACCAAACAGCCGCTGATCCAGGAGCAGCCAGAGTAGGACAACACTGCATCAGAGCAGCCTTCCCTCCTCCAAAGCCTTCCCAATATTGTTTCCCAAAGAGCGCTCCCTCCTGAGCCACCCCTGCACTGATGCGCTGCCTCTTTCCTGCATGGAAAGCTGGGATCACATCCACATTCAGCTGCACAACGTGCTGCCTAGTTATGTTCATGGAACCCGAACAGTTTCACCAGGGTTTAGCCATTAGAAAACATTATTATTTGCATACACAAAGCATCTCAACTTTCTTACTGTTCATGGCAGGATCCCAGGGCTATGTTTCGCCATTCCCAAGTGGTCCAGGTTAATTTTGACATCTAGAACAAGGTTTGGGAAAAGAAAAAACATTGTCACACACATTTGCACACTGTTATTCACTGTAGATGTTATTGTAAAGAACTGCAGGGTACAGCATCTCCCACAGAGTTAACTATTGGCTTCTGCAGCTCTTTGAGCTCCATCTCCGCTGTGAGTGGAAAATTGGATAGCCCCACTTCTTGCCTGGAGGGAAAGTTCACATAACTCGCTGCAGATCTGTGGCACCCTGCTCTTTTCCATGTATACAGAGTGTTTCAGACCCAATTCTGCAAGACCACAGCTTCGAATAAAAATCAGTTTTAACAGTAGTGCAACAGAAACTCAGAGCTCAGTTCTGCTTTCAGGCTACTCACTCTGTGTATCTCCCAAGTAAAGCCACCATTTCATGTAAGTCACCAAATGCACACGAGTCACAGGAGGGACACAAGTCCTAACAGAAGTAACATCTTCATCATGATGAAGCCAAGCTTTTGGATGGCTGGAAGCCATCGGCTGAGCTTGCGGAAGAGCACCAGGCACAACGGGCTTGGAACGGCACCGAGCTGCAGGATCTGGGAGGAGACACTGCCTTGCTTTTTAACGCCAGGAAGACAGCATGTCCCATGGACAAGGGAAAAAGCAGGCAGTTACCCCAACACGCAGGGAGCGAGTAACAGCACTGTTACCTGCCATGGCTGTCAGGCGTTCAACCGTTCTAACGTAAAGCAGAGTGAGGAAACACTGGTGATAACACCACTGCTTCTGCTTCCTCTGCACTTCCGCTCTGAAAAGAAGGAAGTTGTTTAGCCTGGAGAAGAGAAGGCTCAGGGGGGACCCTATCGCACTCCACAACTACCCAAAAGGAGGTTGTAGTGAGGTGGGGTCAGTCTCTTCTCCCAAGGAACAAGGGATGGGACAAGAGGAAATGGCCTCAAGCTGCCCCAGGGGAGGTTTAGATGGAGCTGAGGAACAATTCCTTCCCCAGAGGGTGCTCAGGCATTGGAACAGGCTGCCCAGGGCAGGGCTGGAGTCGCCGTCCCTGCAAGTGTTCACACCCCGCGTAGCCGAGGCCTCAGCGCCACGGGTTAGTGGTGGCCTTGGCAGTGCTGGGGAGCGGTTGGACTGGATGAGCTTAAAGGTCTTTTCCAACCTGGTTGATTCTACGATTCTACAGTTGAAGCAATCCACCTGCTCCCATTCAGGCAGCACCAGCAAACGAGGGTCACTGCTGGAATAACCCAATGAACAAACCATTTTCTCAATGTCAAGCCCTTGCCAAACAATAAAACAACAGTAACAACAACATCACACAGGAAACCACAGGTTAACCAACAGTAACAGATAAAAAGCACTATGGGACGTTCAAGCTTCTGAACCAAAACCAAAAGGAGTTACCTTAAGATTTGTGAGGCTATTGCAGCCTATTTCATGAAGTTTTCTTCCTTTTATGCTCCTCCTTGAAATGTGTCAGATTATTTGGCTGTTTACACATGCACATCTATGCATGGAGCCATCAGAAAGGCCCATGTTCCAGAATTCAAATATCAAGGGGTCAGGAATGACACACACAGTTCATCAGGAACCCTCTTACTCAGATCATTGTGGCAAAGCAAACCAGAGAGGTAAGTTGTTAGGGATGGCAAGAAGCCCTCTAAAGCCAGGAGGAGGACCCAGGCTTCCCCCCATCCCCTGGCAGGGCACTCTCCAGAACCTGCCTCCCCGCAGTGCCGGGCAGGCTGCTCAGTGACGCACACAGCACCACACTGGAGGGCTTGTGAGCGGCTCTGGGTGATGGAAACCTCGCACAATGTCAGGCTTGTTCCACACATCTGGGATGGCCCTGACACACTGAACTCAACACAAAGACAGCGTTTTTTCCTCCAGCCCACTCTTTTTTCCTCCCCCCATTTCTTTTTCCACCATTATTTATCCCTGACTCCCCGTTCGGAACTGTGAAGTGTTGCCATGCAACCTCTGCTCCAGCACATTCACGCTTCCCAGCCAAACCCCCTCCTACTGTTAATTTTCCTAATGAATAAACAATCTGAACTAATAATGGGAGCTGGTGATAACCACAGCACAGACTTCTCTGTGGGGAAGACAGGACACCTCCCCAGCAACCCACAGCATGTCCCACAGCACCCGCCAGCACTGCTGGAAGAGAGCACAACTGCCATCCCCATAAACCAAGCCTATATCTAACCACTTCTTCTTTCACTCCTCGCCAGCAGCTCACTACAGCCTAACCAGGAAATACACTCATTCCCTAGGAGGATCATGAACTGGGATGCTCTGACTTCCCCCATCATCACAGAAGCCACATTTCTGCTTTTGAGCAGCCTTTTAGCCTGTGACCCTCTGCCCTGGGTTTGGATCTCCTCCTCTAGGAATATCTGTGCCATGGAGAGCTCAGCACCCCCAGCTACTTGTCCCTGCTCCATGGCACAAGGCTAGCAGCAGACCTGCTCCCAAGGACTTTCTAACCTAGTTACACAGGATCAACTGATACAAAGAATGATTCTTTAGGCTGTTTAAACCACTCCAGCTTATTTGGGTTGGCATTCTGCAGAAGAGCTCACATAACTCTCTAAGCTGCTTGAGGCAAAGTTTACAGCCCCCCTACTGAAACATTTCCTCCTTCTACACACCAGGAAGGACGGCCAACAGCAGAACCAGACAAGAAGCCCCTGCCAGCATCCCGAAAGAAACAAGGGCTGTTGGCACAATGACTGTCATCACCCAAGGAATGAATTCTAAGAGGAGGACAAGTCTTGCCTACATCTGCTCAGCCCTTTCCAGGGCAGTCACTTCAGCCAGCTCTCAGAGGAGGCCTCACTCAGAGCTCCTCGTGCTGGGACAGCGACATGAGCACCTATGGTCACACTGCGTGCAAGCCTCTGCCCTGTAGGAAGGCAAGAGATGCTGGTGAAATCCATCACGTTGCCCTAAGGCTACAAGTTCTGCAAGAGAAAAATGCCACCACCACAGGCTGGAGTCAGACTATGTGCTTACTGAGCTGGGTTTTATTACTGCACCCACCCCACCCACAAACCCCAGAGCAACAAAACGTGGAAGAAAGGCTGCAGCAGTGTAATGAGATTTAGGAACAGAAACTAGCCTCTTCTTCTATGCATGTGAAGCAGCATCACACCAAGGTCTCAGTCCATGACTGTGGCTCTTAAATGCCATCAGGTGCACAGATCAGCAAGAGGATTAAGGACAAAAATGAAACTTAAGGAAAACAAAACCTCAGGGTCTCTATCTCCAGGGTCCATTTAGAGCCTCACAGCAAACTCCTCCACAGAGTCAACCTTCCATAAAGATAAGCCCCTAAGCCAGTCCGGAAAAGGATTAGCCGACTTGCAGAGGCAGGAGCAGGCTCTGTCAGCACACGATACCACCACCAAGGTAACTGGTGGAGTTAATGCCACCTCCACCGACACCAGGGTAGCTGATAACATGGTTCTCTCATTACTGCTCCCCTCTAAAGTCCCTGTTCAGGCATTAAGGGCAAAGTTGTCAGACTCAGGGGGCAAATGTGGTGCCAGGTCTCTGAGGTGCAGAGCCACTGAGGGAGCAGTGTACAGCAACTGAGTAAATCCAGATTCAATATTGCTGCATTATATAGATGTACCCTTTGACTCTTTTGCAGCTCAAGTGTTTAATTTCTAATTTCCAGTTTGAATGTGTGAGTTTGCAAAGTCTTTAATTTATATAAAATATCTCATAGGGCACATACCCTGATGGCAATATTTTCATTCCACTGTATAACAAGCAGCTTAGAACAGCAAACACAAGAGCCCCGCTTTAATTTCTAGATATAACATCACTGCTAAATTACAAATTCAGCATGAAAGAGAACAAAACTGGTTACATTCTGTTCCTGTTAAAAGCCTCCCACATAAACAGGCAATAAAATATGGCTGTTAAGAGGCAGCAATACAACCACGTATGTATTTTTTAACTTCTAGTTGCTACTACTTCAAACGTTACTCACATGCAGTGAGCAGAAAGATGATCAGGGAGGGGGATAAGCTATTAATACGAGTCTTCTACAACTCTGGCACCACGGTGGATAATCAGCTTCTAAAAAAACATATAGCTAAAGAATAGATGCCAAGGTCTGTAGGATTTCAGTGTCACTCGTGGCTTTAAATAACAGATGTGCTACTCACTTCCTCTGCTCTATTCCAAACCTGTGGGCAGCCATGGACTTGCCCAGAACCATGCCTGTTCCCTAACACTGAAGCTACTCAAGTCAGGCACTGAGCAGCCAAAAGTAGGCAAGGCAGCAGAGCAACCCATTCCTCCTGCACAGCTTCCTTCAAGAGCCAGGCAGCATCCACAACGTTTCGACTCCCCCAGAGCTGAGACAAAAAGCTTTGCCCCCACCTTCCTGTAGTGCATAAGTCGTGCTTTCATGCAAAGATATTACTGAAAGCACGAATTTACATGGATCATTCGGCTTCTGCACAAGTGAAAAGCCAGCTGGAGAACAGGAGCATCTCTAAAGGCATCTGGAAACCTGGGAGCCTGCCCTGGTCCTGCTGCACTGCGTTCAATGCATCATAGAATCATAGTTTGAGTTGGGTTGGAAAGGAACTTAAAGCTCATCCAATTCCAACCCCCTGCCACGGGCAGGGACACCTTCCACTAGAGCAGGTTGCTCCAAGCCCCTGTGTCCAACCTGGCCTTGAACACTGCCAGGGATGGGGCAGCCACAGCTTCTCTGGGAAAAGTCTGTGCCAGCGCCTCATAGGGAAGAACTTCTGCCTAAGAGCTCATCTCAATCTCCTCTGTTTAAGTTTAAATCCATCATCCCTTGTCCTCTCACTAGAGTCCCATCCTCGGCCTGCTGGGAGAAGCAGTCCTGCTTTCCCTCCACTCACCTCCAGCCACAGCATTCCTGCTTCTACCTGTGCGAGCAACAGCCAAGGTGTAGCCATGGGGCGAGTTCGCAGCCTGATCCGAACGTTACTGAGTGGGTTAGTTTCCCATGAGATAAGAGCATGAAAGAAATCACCCTGCAACCACAGCAGCTCTGCCAAGGGAGCTCAGCAGGAGATCAGGGACCAGGCAGGACCACCCAGAGATGCACCACAGGAGGTACCTGCAGCACCGAACCACCTCCAGAGCCTCTGCCATCAGATTCTGCCCTCCAAGTAGGAATCTTCTGCTTCATTTTCAATCCACACCAGGTTATGAAGAAGTTTCAAATTTAAAAGAAATGCTTTGCATTTATTTCTTACAGAATTATTTGAACACACAGAAAATGTGCTACAACAATGTGTAACAGAAATAGAGCTTCAGAGAGCCGGGGTTTGTGCCAGTCCAGTAACAACCTGCTGGGTATTTCAGATCATCATCTTAACACACTGCTGGGTATTTCACATTAGCATTATCAGATAAGGTCAGTATTCAAAAGAATCAAAGTTCCCACGATGGTAAATGAAATGCACGTGGAACAGATTCAACTTGAAACTAGCACAGACCACTCGCATGGAGATCCCAAAAGCAGGAAGGAAGCAGGAACTGGGTCAAAACTCACGTGTTTATACCTTCTTCAACCTACAGGAGTCTCTAATATTTAATCACCACCACTCATACACCTCAAATTCTGATTTATTCTTTCCAGGACATGGACCCTCACCTTCCTCATAACAGTTTGCACAGGACCAGATGCAGGTGTAACCAAGTTGGTTCACAACATATCACAGTTCTCATGTGCCGTGTTGCTAAAACCTGGTCTGCAATTTCTGAACGATACAGATTGTTAAATCTGCCCCTTTCCATCTATTTTCCTCACCAAGAATAAAGGAACAAAGTTCTTCCTCGCTTCCCTGCAAAGATGGAAATTTACATTCAGAACACATGGAGATGTCGAGCACTGCAATACCTGTTAAAGCAGTTAAAGTCCTCGGAGCCAGGACAGGCACTCAAACCATCCCCTCCCTGCTTTAACCATGAGACCTCCACAACACATTCCCACGTGCTTAGCGCCGACTGGTTTTCCTCTCACAAGGTGGAACAGCTTAGGCAGGACCTCCGTCCTAAAGCAGCTTATGCCTCCCACCTCCAGGCAAGCAGAGTCCCGAGAGGCAGGACAAGCGGGTACACAACCGGCGGGCAGGAGGAGCTGAAGGTGTCTGACACGGTGGGTAAATAGTCCTGCTGCTGACAGCCGGTTCCATTGCTGGGCCCAGCCACATGCGCAAAACATCCACGGTTTAGGGATGGGATCCAGAGGGACCTGGACAGGCTGGAGAGGTGGGACTGTGTGTGCTTGAGCCCAGAACCCCCCCATGTGCTGGGTTGCACCCCCAGAGCATGAGCAGCAGGTCAGGGAGGGGATCCTGCCCCTCTGCTACACTCTGGGGAGACCCCCCCTGCAGTCCTGATCCAGCTCTGGGGCAACAGCACAAGAGGGACGTGGAGCTGCTGGAGCGAGGCCAGAGGAGGCCGTGGAGCTGCTGCGAGGGCTGGAGCAGCTCTGCTCTGGAGCCAGGCTGAGAGAGCTGGGCTGGGGCAGCCTGGAGAAGAGAAGGCTCCTGAAGGGGACACCTTAGAGCAGCTCCAGTGCCTAAAGGGGCTCCAGGAAACCTGGAGAGGGGCTTTGGACAAGGGCCTGTAGGGACAGGACAAGGGGAATGGCTTTAACCTGCCAGAGGGGAGACTGAGATGAGCTCTTAGGCAGAAGCTCTTCCCTGTGAGGGTGCTGAGGCGCTGGCACAGACTTTTCCCAGAGAAGCTGTGGCTGCCCCATCCCTGGCAGTGTTCAAGGCCAGGTTGGACACAGGGGCTTGGAGCAACCTGCTCTAGTGGAAGGTGTCCCTGCCCGTGGCAGGGGTTGGAACTGGATGAGCTTTAAGGTCCCTTCCAAAACAAACCAGGCTGGGATTCCATGTGCATCACTGGCTGGGCACCCTCAGAGCAGGGGCCCAGGGAAAGGAACAGCACAATGCATGACCTGACAGGTCCAGTCAGCACAGGGCACTGGGTAATGCTGATGCTCTTGAAGATTGAAATGGCAAAAGGATTTAAGTTTTCCCCCAAATTTCAGCAACTACACTTTGGGGCAAAAGCTCCAAGAACTTCTTTGAAAGCAAAACTCCTGTTCGCAATCTATTTTCATTTCTACTTTCACCTGTACCAGCAGATACTTCATATGAAAGAAACTAAGCAGAACAGTGTTGGCATTGCCAAACATCTCTCCCATTTCACAAGTATAACACGCCACCAAGCAGCTGCATCAGTCACAAAGACGAGGATAGAACAAAAGCCTCAAGAAATCATATGACCAGAGCCATTAGTATTTACAAGGAAGCACTGTTCCCACAAAGGAAACAAAATGACTGATTCCCCACAGCAAGTTGAAAGCAAAACCATTGAGAACACGCACCAGTGGCTCGTGCTCTCTTCTAAAGATGAGTACACCTGATTCACTCCAAAAGAGCTGCTCGAAACACACATGCAAGACATCAAATTCATTGTAGGACATGGGAAATCTTTTGAATTTCCTTACTGTTAGTATTCTGAAACACACAGGCTGATTAAAGGAGTCAGACTTACACTTGCAAGCTCCTCTTGGGTTCCAACAAATCCCTTCCCACCTCAGCAGCCAAAAGGTATCTTCAAGAAACCCCCTTCTGAAACACTCCTGTCACCAGTGCCAACTCACACTGCAATTCCCTACATCTCAGAGCACTTACAGCTCGGTTTCCTCCTCACATCCTGCACACACAGGACTCAGGCTATCCGCACTATGGGTCTTTCACCTGAAACCAGCAAGTTCCTCAGTCATCCTGAATGCCCTCTGAATGCACGCCTTGTCTTCCAGAGACTACAACCCAACACGGCTTCATTGCTTCCTAGTTTTTCCAAGACATTTTGCTTCAGGAGAGCAAATACACTAAGAGAAGTTTCCTCCACACTAATGTTTTTGATTTATCCATAAAGCTCTAATTTCCCAATTTTATGAAACCTTTTGCATCACAAAGAGTTAAAGACATAAAAATGTTTCCCTCCAGTGCTCTGACAACGCAAGACAGCTGTGGGAATACAAAATCCCGAGGGCAGAGAACCTGGAAAGGAAAGCAGAACGCATGTTGCCCCATACAGTAATGCTTTTACCTCCCACTCACACTGGCATCCACACACACTGCACCAGATCTGTGATAAAGGCATCCATCCCTGTGAACCCAGCCCCGGGCCACCAAAGTCAACTTGCACAAGCTATTAAGAGCCACTAGAAAAGTATTTTACTATTGGTAGTGAAACAGCCAAACAGTGAGTACTCTGAGGCTGACAGCTCTTAAATCCCAGCCTGGTTTGGGTTGGAAGGGACCTTAAAGCTCACCCAGCTCCAACCCCCTGCCACGGGCAGGGACACCTTCCACTAGAGCAGGTTGCTCCAAGCCCCTGTGTCCAACCTGGCCTTGAACACTGCCAGGGATGGGGCAGCCACAGCTTCTCTGGGAAAAGTCTGTGCCAGCGCCTCAGCACCCTCACAGGGAAGAGCTTCTGCCTCAGAGCTCATCTCAACCTCCCCTCTGGCAGGTTAAAGCCATTCCCCTTGGCCTGTCCCTACAGGCCCTTGTCCAAAGCCCCTCTCCAGGGTTCCTGTAGCCCCTTTAGGCACCGGAAGGTTGCAGTAAAACGCTTCACTCTCGGTCATTTTTTGCCCCAGTGCAGTTCCTCAGTAAGTTTTGCCAGCAGAGACAGATCAACTAAAAGAGTAAAGACACAAAAGCAGGTATTACACATCACAGCTACCTCAGCAATGAGACAACCATGCAAAAGCAGAACATTTTTGACAGCTTTGCTTGTGGTGCTTGTGGAGGTGGTACAGTAGAGCTCACAGAAACTCTCCCTGCAGTGCACATTGCACATTCATTGAGTCTCAACCAACACGTTTCTTTGTAGTGTGGACTAATTAACCCTTCCTAATAGCTGGACCACACTATGAACACACAGCCCTCGAGGTAACATCATTGGAACTTTGAATTCAGACAGCAGAGGTGATGCCTTTAGATCCAGACATCCCGGGCTTCATCACCACTGCCAAGGAAACAGACAAGTACCGTGTTATACTGAGATACACCCAACCGCTTTGTTGACTTTGGGGTTATTTTAAGGGGCTCCAACATTTTTCTCAGCTTCTTGCAAAGCAAAAGAAAGAAAACCCACACATTTGGGGTTACTAGAATTCCAGGGGGAAGCGAGGCTTCACTTTGTATGCTCAACCCCATGTGCTTCTCAGCAGCTCACGTGCCAGCACGAGAGCCCTGTTTGCGGCAGCTTCATCTCACTTCCCCTCCGAGCACCCTTAGAGCTCACTGAAGGATCCATCACCAACCTCACACGCTGTCTCTGCAGCGGTATCAGCTGAACACGCTCCCTTCCCTGCTTCAGCCCTGCTTTGAGCGAGCCAAATCCTCACAGGCTGCTTGAGATGATCCCAGTGCCCACCATCTCCCTCTGCTCTCATTGTGGGCACACACTGGGTCGGGGAGCCTGCGCGTGACCCTGTTTTCTGGCTGGGCAGGTTCACTGATCTGCTTCACTCCTGGCACCACCAGAACATGTGCCAGTGATACCACAAAGCACACAAGTCCCCGAGCCACTATCACTGCTATAAAGCAGGTACAGGTGAGCTACAGCCGCAGGTGACTTTCAGTTCAGTGAATCTTTCACAGAAGGGCAGAAGAAGCTTTTTCAAATGATAATAAATAACTAAACACTGACTGGGGCAAAGCCATTTGAATTCACATCCGAGCCCTGGTGCCAAGCCACGGCTCACTCGAACTCTCGCTGCTTTGGAGCAGAGCAGTGTGCTGATTCGTGCTGGGAGCTCACTGCGATGGGTTTGAACTTCGGATGGGAAGTGTTCAGAAGCACGAAGCCAGCATCACAGGGATCACGGAGGTGCATTCAGGGCGGCACTTCACCCGAGCTACTACCCACACTTCTGTCAGTTTTTCACTATCACCTCTCTGCAGTGTGTTCTGGTATTAAAGGCGACTGCAGAACAGGCTTTGCATGGAAGCAGAGAAGTGGGGAGAGTGCCCTGAAGGTTCTTCATTAGCATTATCTCTGTCTGTAGCTCACTGAGGAAAGAGTAAGCTCCGTGGCGTTCTATTCAAATGTATGAGCCATAGTTAAAGGAGAGACATTTCTAACGCAGACTTCAGAGCAGGGCCAAGCCAGCACCAGTTTCATTAACACTCAGAACACCCGAGCTAAAGAGCCCTTTGCCAGACAGCTCTGGAAGCGATGTGCTCCCGCACCTCCCGAAGGGCGGCCAGGACCCGAGCCTCGGCTCCCGGTGCTCCCGCCTTCACACCGCACTTCTCCCAGGCGCAAAGTCCTGAGCAGCAAGTCCCGAGTAAAACACAGCCTGGCCTAAACCTGATGCGAACAGGGAGGCGAGGACACCACCGAGTTAACGACACCCTGCAGATACGTCCCTATTCCGAATGGCTGCATCTCGGAACTAAGCCCCAAAACTCCAGACCTCGACCGGCCAAACAGCGACCGCGGAACAATGACCACGGGCAGCGGACGGGGGCAGGACAAACGCGGCTACAGCGCTCCGGGACAATGCCTGGAAGAGGGGAGCTGGAGCCGCTTCTCCCGCGGCACAAAGCCCGCTCCGGAGCACGCCGGGACCCGCGGCCCTGCCCGCGCTCAGCCCCCTCCCCGGCGGCGCGGCTCGGCTCGGCGCGGCTCGGCTCACCCCCCTTCCCTCCCTCACTAACCGGGCGCTCCACGGCAGCGAGCTCACCCGGACCGGCGCGCTCCCCGTGCCCGCCCGGCCCCGCGGGACACCCCGCTGGCAGCGGCACGGCCGCGGTGCCCCCCGCGCCGCTCTCACCTGCGGGCCGCGGGCCCCGCTCCCCAGCGTCCCCACAGCCCCGAGCGCGGCCCCGCGCCCGGCACCGCCCCCCGGCTCCGCGCGTCACACACCGCGCCAACATGGCGGGCGGGCAGGCGCTGCGCATGCGCCCCGGGCGGGGCAACGAGAGGAGAGGAGGGGAGGGGCGGGTGGGCGGGGAGTGGGCGGGGTTAAGGGGGAAAGGGGTGGGGCTACGGAGGGGGCGGGGTCTGTGAGCGCGGGGCGGGGCGGGGCGAGGGGTGGATGGAGGGATGATGGATGGATGGATGGGTGCACGGATGGATGAATGGATGGATGGATGGATGGATGGATGTGTGGATGTGTGGATGATGGATGGGTGCATGGATGGATGGATGCATGGATGATGGATGGATGGATGGATGAATGGGTGTGTGGATGTGTGGATGATGGATGGGTGCATGGATGGATGGATGAATAGATGCGTGGATGATTGATGAGTGCATGGATGGATGGATGGATGCATGCATGCACGATAGATGGATGGATGGATGGATGGAAGGATGGATGGATGGATTAAGTACCTCTCTAACCCCAGTTTGATTCCAGCCATAGGCAGGGCACTTCCAAAGCCCACTGACTACCCTGGTCCCCACTAATGCACAACAAATCCTACAGAGCTGGTTTTTCCAAGTCATTGTATTAACTTGGAGTAAAAAGTAACACCTGCTGAGCGCAGGCAGCCTGTTCATGGCTGTTCCTACAGGCTGGCATCCCATCCTGAAGGCCAGGATGTGTCAACGGAAGCTGCTCGCCCGCCAACCATCTGGAGAGGCTCTGTGAGAATTACTCCAGCCTCCAGGAGGGAGGAAGGGATCTGAGCAGCAATAAATCATGTTTGCTGAGGCTGGTGAAGCCTCGTAAAAAGTCTCCTATGAGCAGAACACGCCCGGGTCCTCTTCTTACTGTTTGCCCATGGTGTGAATTGGAAACGTTCCCAAGGAGGTGACTGAAATAAAAATCCCTAGAGGGAAATTTGGCCTGGACACTGGAACAGAGAAGCTGTGGCTGCCCCATCCCTGGCAGTGTTCAAGGCCAGGTTGGACACAGGGGCTTGGAGCAACCTGCTCTAGTGGAAGGTGTCCCTGCCCGTGGCAGGGGGTTGGAACTGGATGAGCTTTAAGCTCCCTTCCAACACAAACCAGGCTGGGATTCTGTGGTTCTATGAAATTCACTGTCCCAGCAGTGCTCTGCCACATTGTCCCACTGCATCTCCTCATGCTTTAGGTCAGAGAGATCGGCACCATCCTTCTTCCCAGCCCAGCACCCGCAGGATCAGCCCAGCTGAAGTTCACCGAGCCCCGGCTGTGGCTGCCTGGGCAGAAAACAGCACTGAAACAGGTATTCAAGCTTCATGAAAGGGGTATTTGAAAAGCCTCTCCTCGTAGAGTCAGCGCCTTTACATCACTAAACTATGAGATATCAGAGCTCTTCCCTGTGCTTGGGATAGGAAATAACTGCCTGGCATGTGCTGGCACACATGAGCATTTACATTACAACTATAACACAGATAGGCCCTATGTGTGCATCCTGGATTTCCACCTTTTTCGCCATCCACAGTCATTTCCACAAATGTAAAACGCCAACCTAAAGGCTAATTTTTGTTGACACCACTTTTAATGTCTCTTTGCCCTCCGTACAGTTTCCCACCATGCAAATGATAATTATTGGAGCAGCAGAGAATCACAGGCTGTTTGCCCTTCCCTGCCAGGCAAAATCACAGCAGAAGAGGGAACAAATCAGCTGAAACATCATCTCTCTTCACAGAGAAATATTTCCAATGGAAACGGAGCGTCCCACTGGAAAGGTGCAGTCAAAAGATTCAAATATGTAGGAAGAGGGAATTATAGTGGCCACTGAGCATTAAAATTCATCATGTGTGGGGGGAAAAAAAGGCAGAAGGTACAATTGATCCGAGCCTTAGGAGCTGAGAAAGATAAATGAAATGTGAAAGGAGTGAAAGGAAAGATGGGAAATCAGGGAAGGTTCCTGAGGGAGTACAGCCCGTAACTAACGTTGCGGCAGAAAGGAGGCCATCCACTGCAAGCAGAGCGGGAAGTGCCTCAGGGGCCTGGAGTGGCTGCAAAATTAAACAGAATGACTACAAAGACAGTATCTGACCTAAATAAGCCATTTACATCCTTACATTGTCCATAGTTTTATAGAGAGTATTATAATCAAATACCACCAGGAAAGGGTCAGAGAGTGCTTCTCTGGGCACCTCGTGCCAGCGCCTCAGCACCCTCACAAGGAAGAACTTCTGCCTAAGAGCTCAGCTCAATCTCCTCTATTTCAGTTTTAATCCATTGCCCCTTGTCCTATCCTATCGCTACAGAGGCTCCTCCTGCAAGCCCCCGCTGTGGTTCTAGTTTGGGCAGTAACTGCAGCACCATTTTTGTACAGGATTACTGGTGGCTGCAGATAAACTACTTCCACCTCTGCAGGCTGTGTATTCTCCCGGCTCAACAATTTATCATTGCATGCTTATATGCTTTTCTTCCCCGCTGGCAAATGGTACTAACTCCTCTCTCTTCCAAGTGCAGGTCAGCTTTAGGAACATAGCAAGAATTAAAGACGAATTCCCAAACTTCAGTAAAATCACCTTGCTTTTGACTCCTAAAACTGGTGGTGCAGGTCTTGCTTATCAGAAAGAGGAAACAGGGAGCTCAACACTTCTCATCCTGTCAGGAAGGCAGCAGGATAAAGAAGATCACTTTCATTTTCCTTCCCATTCCCACAGGTGGGGATGGACAAGGAACAAATGCCAGTGGAGGAAACGGCTCCAGCCAACACAGTTCAACCAGGATGCAGAATGGCCTGTGCCAGATGGAGGGCTTATGTACGTAATTCCCACTGGAGCAACAGGGAGAGCAGTGGCTTTTGATGAGGCGATAGAGCAGTGCAAGATACATCCATATGCCAGCTTGGTACCTGGGAATTTCTTTCCATGTAGAAGAAAGCAATGCACCTTTGTTTCCTTAAAAGCAGCAGGAAGGATAACCACCCCTGTCTGTCTTAATAAACTACCAGTTTTCACTATGATGCCAACACAGGTATAAACTTCTGCCCTACACTGTTTTTAGTATCATGAGAAAAAGCACTGCAAAGCCAGATTTTGCCTGCCCTGTGCAAACACTCCCACTGATCTCTGGAGCATCTCTCACGGGAGGGTCCTAAGGTCTGAGCAAAGCTGGTTCTGATACAGCTCAGCTACATCCTGGCAGAAGAGCTGCCTCTTACCTCACCCAGCATCACACAACTGGTGCAAGCAGCTGTGCGCTCTCGTTCCCCATAATGTGAGCTGATAACTGGGCTTTCTGCAGCAATCAATAGTTCCTATATCCAAGCAATCCATCTTTAGGTTCACTCCCAATCAAAGGTCACAAAGAATATAAAATAAATTATTGATTGCTGCCAGGAAAAACATTAATAAATCTGTCCCTGAGAAAGAACAGCTCAATGGTTCCAAAGGGAGCAAATCTAGTAACTGTCAGTGATGTGCAAGTGCTCCATTCATCAGCCAAGCTCACTCAGGAGTAAAGCATCTTAGTGCCATCCAAGCTACTCCTAAGCCTGGTCAGGGGAACAACACAGGATTATCCAGTGGATGTTTCCAAAGGCAATCTTCAGAAAGAAGTTCCAAGTTTCCATAGGGTAAAATGTGGTGGTATCATTGTAGTATTCCTGGCAGCAAGGGAGAACAGGTCAGACTCTCATGCTCTCTTGCCCTGCAGCAGATAGAGGCACATCTACTGAGGCTGAAGAGCACTGCAGGAGCACAGTGAAGGGTTTCTTTGCAAAGTTTTTTCTTCAGAGATAAAGAGATCATCGTGCAATGTGTTTGCACCCTGAGATGCTGCAGCAGAACCCAGTGAAACCCTCTGTCTTGTTCAGGGTGTTTTCCTGCAGATGATTTATGGGTACAGCTCCTCAGTTCTGAGTTGTGACTGCACCAAAAGCCCGTGCCCTTCTCTTTCTGTCCAGCACAAGGATACTGACTGTGGAGGGAAAACAAAGCAGCTGCTCAGACCAGTACTTTAGCGCCAGGGGAACACTTCAGCTGCTTGCATACCGAATGGGGAACACCAAGATGTGTAAGACCAGAGAGGACAGAGGCGAATTTTACAGACTCCACTGAGCAAAGGGCACAGGGAAGGTAAAATTCCCAAACAAAAATACAACGCATGAGAAGAGACACAGCCTGAGCTCTGTGCAAGCCCAGCCAGGTCCAGAACAGATGAACTGCTGTGCACGGTCTGCCCAGGGATGTCTGTTCTCATCACAAGGATCTACTCTCTCCGTGAGGTTTCTAACATGAGTTTAATCACAGGATCCCAGACTGGTTTGCGTAGGAAGGACCTTAAGGCTTATCCAGTTAGGTCACGCATTGTGCTGTTCCTTTCCATGGGCTCCTGCCCTGGGGTGCCCAGCCAGCGATGCGCATGGAATCCCAGCCTAGTTTGTGTTGTAAGCAACCTTAAAGCTCATCCAGTTCCAACCCCCTGCCATGGGCTCTCCCTGCCTGGGGTGTCTGCCTGGAGGACAGGGCACCACAGGGAACACAGTGCCTCTGCAGCCCATCAGCCCTGGGCTGAGGTTCACGTGAAGGTACACACACCGCCACAGAATGTAACTGGGTTTACAAGCATCAGCAAAACTCATTTAGTTTTGCTTATTATTTCAAGGGATTCTTGCTTGCTTAATGCTCCACAGTTATCATCTGTGCTATAGCATAGACAAAGCTATAGCTCTGTTCTCAGTCATAGCTATTTATATCTTGTAATAACACTCCTCAGGCTATAAGGAATGAAACCAATAGTGTAAAATTAGGACAAAGACACAACCTCTGGGGCCTTTCTGCTCAAAAGCTGTCACTAACATCACCACCTTGCTTTGTTTCCCTGCTGGATTGCTCCCCTGCAATCTCTCAGGTAGATGTTCTTTAATTCTGTTGATTTAAGCTTAATTCAAAGAGGAGCCTGTGTCTTTGGGGAGATCAGTCCCACATCCAGCACAAGACATGCTGACACGTCCAAGTGACAATAAACCTTTTAAGAGCCTCTAAGTGCTGGGAAATCAGGGGCAGGTTTTGCCACACTGGTCAGGTAACACCTGGCTCTGCCTTTGGGTTGGACTGTCTGAGCCCCCTGGTCTGTGTTAAGGCTCTTGCTGGGGAGAAATTCCCAGGGGAGGAAAGGGAAAACAGGCCCGTGGAAGCCCAGCCCCATCTGAGCACTTGGCACGCACTGATTGTGCCTTTTCGAACGCTTCCTCTAAGTTGAAAATCACAGCTTGTCTTTCCAGGAGTTTGTTGAGATTCTGCTTGGCTCCCCCAGGATGTTTTTCCTTTAACGATTCCCTAAGGAGAAACTGGCTGACAAAAATAAGTACTTAGTGAGTCTTTGGAAGTCAGATGTGGATGCTATTCCCTTGAATCTCCACTGCCAAAATAGATGTATTTGTAGCGTATAGAGAGCTCCTCGTGCCAACTTGTATTCAGATGATTTTCGAGTTGTTTCCCCTGCTATTAAGCCCATCTGCAAAAGTTTCACAAACAACATCAGAGGTCCTGCTCCTTCAAAATCATTTCTGTGCTTAAAAGTGACTCATGTACCCAGATGTCCCCCAGTGTGTTACAGCATTCAGGGCTATTTTTATCCCTCCCTGTTTTCTACAATGATTAAAGCTTTTATCATGTAACCCAGCACTTTGAAACTGCTGCTAGAGCAGGACAAGGCAGCTCAGTGCTCATCCCACATTAACCTCTCCCTGCCTGCAGGGAGATGCTGCTCCAACCCCTCTGGGCAGATGGGGACGTGCTCTGAGCACAGCCACAGTGCCACTGTCTCTGGGGTTTCTGTCGAGAGGTGTCTCCTCAGAACAGGGACAAGCTGTCTGGGTGTCCTGACAGGTCTTCTTGGGCCTGAAGGAAGCCATGGATGTTCCCACCTGCCCTTGTGTTGTGCCTGCTGGAAGCTTGTGCCCAACATCACTGACCAGCCAATGGCTCTGCAGCTGCTGGACAGGAAAGTGACCCTCAACTCCTCCCCTTCCTCCTTTTCCTGTGGTTTTTTCTTTCAGAACATGGAATCCCAGCCTGGCTTGTGTTGGAGGGACCTTAAAGCTCCTCCAGTTCCAACCCCCTGCCACGGGCAGGGACACCTTCCACTAGAGCAGGTTGCTCCAAGCCCCTGTGTCCAACCTGGCCTTGAACACTGCCAGGGATGGGGCAGCCACAGCTTCTCTGGGAAAAGTCTGTGCCAGCGCCTCAGCACCCTCACAGGGAAGAGCTTCTGCCTCAGAGCTCATCTCAGTCTCCCCTCTGGCAGGTTAAAGCCATTCGCCTTGTCCTGTCCCTACAGGCCCTTGTCCAAAGCCCCTCTCCAGGTTTCCTGGAGCCCCTTTAGGCACTGGAGCTGCTCTAAGGTGTCCCCTTCAGGAGCCTTCTCTTCTCCAGGCTGCCCCAGCCCAGCTCTCTCAGCCTGGCTCCAGAGCAGAGCTGCTCCAGCCCTCGCAGCAGCTCCGGGGCCTCCTCTGGACTCTCTCTAACAGAGGTCACTCTAACTCGCACTAACCCAAACCATTCCATGCTTCTCTGCTGCTTCCCAGCACACAGTGGCAGGACAGCCCGCCCCACTGCAGCGCTGAATAGTTCCGACGTTTCCCAGTTTGCTCTTTTGTTTTTTTCCCTTTATTTTCCCATTTAACAAAGGCACGATAAGTGCACAGTGACCTCATCGGGGGCACAACCACGTATCAAGCTGCTGGCATCTCCCCAGGCCTCCCCCCATCACTGCTGGCCTTTGCTCAACAAAGAGCTGCTGGAGCATCGTGCCCTGATACAGCTCTTGGCTGAAGGCACAAACTGGGGCTTGAGCTTTGCTGGCAGACAGTGCAGCCCAGGGTCTGGTGGCAGCAGGGACAGGCTGGTGCTGGCTCTCCAGGACATTTGGAAGGACATTTGGGAGAGGGTACAGGTATATTTGTACACTGTTAAGTTACAGGGATGTCCTGCTCCATGATCCCTGAAGCAACTCTGCAGAGCTGCCGTTGTCTTTTCTACAGCCAGGTATAATTTGTGGTTTCTTGTTCCTAGCGTTGGCCCACAGCAAATGAGCAGCAAAAGTCACATTAGCATTTTCCCACAGTAGTCTCCTTGTGAGCCAGGGCTGTGGTGTCACCTGCACCAGGGCAACAGCCAGTCCCTGAGCCACAGCCTGGTATTCCCTTTGATTAGGGAATATTGGGACCATGATACTGGAACAGGAGTGCCCACTGCATTGCACACCATCCGGGCATGGTTCAGTCCCACAGTACTTCAGGTTAGTGAGCTCAAAGCCATAGTTTCACATTCCTGACCCGTGCTGTGCCAGTGTACAGCAGCATAAAAACCTGGGTTAGTCCTCAGATTGAAGCAATATGGTTATTCTTTAGATGGAGCTACAATAGGCAGAAATACAGAAATCACAGTAAGTGAAATGCAAGTGGCTGGGATGACACTGGAGTCTGAATTTCAACATGCTGAGGGCCACATGCATCCAATGAGAGTCCAAACGTGCTTCCAAACAAGCTGCTCTCCCCAGTACCCGCTTGGAAACACAGACTGAACTGGGCTTTGTGCTGCATCCCTGCGGCCGCGGCTCTGCCACCACCACCCCCTGTGGAAGTCTCTTACCATCACCTACACACGTGAGTGTGAGCAGCTCGTGTGCAGGGCCTTGCACGGGCTTTAAGCCTCACTGAGCTTGCTTTGTTCAGCCCTTGATTAATGGGAAGTGATTTGAGCACTGGCCTGACCCTCATTAGCAGGAATAAGGACAGTCATGGTTGCCATCAGAAGTCCCTGCCTGGCCCTGCTGCTGCAGCCCAGAGGTTTCCATCCTGTGGAAATAACAAGCGCAATAAGCCAGGCTTGAATTTTCCCCTTGAAGGCCAGACAAAGCTCTGTTCAAACGAGTTAGATTTGCTTGCTCTCTTTCGGTGATGAACTTGAGGTTGGAAGCGAACTAATTTTAGCACAAGCTGGAGGCACAAGCGAGTGGATGGCAAAGCTGGGAGCGTGTTTCCAGGCTGGAAAAGCTGGGAGCGTGTTTCCCTGCCTGGGCATCCAGCATTGCCCAGGCACGGAGGATGCTCCAAGCTTGAAGCTGTTACACAGCCGTGCTCATCCTTGTCCCTTTCCATTTGGAGTGTGTCTTGCAGTGCCTGTTTCATAGGGAAGCTCAGACCCCTCAGGGAGGTGGGTCTGTCTGGCTGTGTTCAGCATTGGGGTGCTGGTGTGTGAGCCCCACAGCTCTTTCCCAGGGGAAACTCTGCTCTTCTGCCCAGAACAGCTCAGTGGGACCCCGGTGCTGTGAAGCAGCACATTGCTGACACTCCATGCACTGCAGAAGGAGGAGGAATCATCTGCTGTTGGTTCAGGATCATCCTCAGTAGCATAAGCTGGAAAGTGGCTTCTGCAGCAGGTCCTGCACATTGTGTTATGATGGGGGACGCTGGTGCTGCAGCTCTGCAGAAGCAGCTTCTATTTCCTCCTAGCGCTCTGAGGGCTGCTGACGATTTCAGCTTTACTTATTGTAATGTGTCCTTTACTGTGGCCATTTGCCCTGTTCTTTAAAGGCTCCGCTCTGACATTTGGTCTTTGCTGGATTTGCATTGCTTGTGAGTGGAAAGGTTCTGTCTGCTTAAACAAAGCTTTATCCCAGACACTATTTACAAGTCTCTCTTCCCTCCTCTCCAAGATGTCAATATTTGCTCTCGCTGCAGGCTGGCAGGGCACCTCACACTGCTGAATGGTCCTGCAGAATGCATGTGCTCAGTGCCAGTGCGCTCCTCCAGGAAGAGCCTGGCTCTTCACATCAAAGTTCATATGAGTAGTTACTCATTGGGCTCTTTATACACAGATATTAGCTCTTAAAGTGTTTTCTGCTGGTCCTTGACATATTTCTTTGTGCTATGTGCATGGGCTTTATCTGCCTGGGGGTGTAACCTCAGTCCCAGAAACGGCAACGTTTCCTTTATGGGCTTGGTAGAAATAGCTGCTCATTTTGCTGTTGTAAAAGCAGGGAGGGGTGGGGGGGTAAAATCCGTAGGGCATGAAGATCCTGCCTGGTGTTTGCAAGCACCACGTGGGGCACGAGAGCCTGTGTTGAAAGAGCAGGACTGCACTGAGGTCCCTGCCTGCAGCAGCGGCTGGTCCAGGCAGAGCTGGCACATGGCACGGATGGAGCTTTGCTCCATGAGCTTCCATCCATCCTGCTCCCACTGTAGGTTTTACATCTAAAGCAGTGACGGCTGCACCGCCTGTGAAATGGATGTCAGTGCTAAGGCCTTCCGTCCCACAGCCTGTGCTCAGGGCAGACAGTGGGTGGCTTTACCACTGACTCTTGCCTGCAGCATGCCATGGATGGGCGTCTGTGGCGTTCTGCAACAGTACTTGGGAGATCCAGATGCTGGGATGGCTGCGAGGGTGTTTGCTGGGATTTAACTAACATTAATGACAGCCGTGGATAAAAACATGGTTATTAACTAAGGCAGCAGCAAGCCCTCGCCATGTCCCTGTGGTGCAGCCTCCTGCCCTTGCCTGGCATTCCTCACAGGATTAGTGCACTGCAGCAGAGCCCATTCTCCTGATGCCAGCATTGTGCTGCGAGCACCGTGCCAGGAGGAGCCACCCTCCCTCCACGGATTCACAAGCTGCTTCCAGAGCAGGATTCAGGCTAAGCTCCAGCAGCTGGTGTGCTGAGTGCTTGGGCTCTGCTGCTGCTCGGGCTCCAGAGGCAGAATGACCATGGGGGTCTGGCAGCAGACACCCCCCTGCCCGCAGCGTGACTGCTGCATCCACACAGACAGACACTGGTCTGCACTTGGTGCGATGAGTCAGTGTCCTTCCCACAGACCTTATGAAATGAGATTTCCTTAATTCCATGGTGTTCAGGATGCAGAGCTAAACTCGCAGGAGTTAATCTATTTAAATGAGCCTGTGATAGATAGTCAAGAAAACAGCGGTACATTCATAAGAGTTAATCTATTTAAAATTGATTTTGCCTTTCTGCTGTGGCTGTGCAGAGGAGCCTGTGAGCTTCCTGAACGGCTCAGTTAGAAAAGAGACCGGCAAAGCCAGATGGTGCATGGGGCAGAGCTCAGCTTGCTTTGCTGCAGACACCCTGCACCCAGTGCTTCAAGTGGTACCCAAGAATCAAACTGCTGGAAATGAGCTGGGAAAAGCCACCAGAGTCTTGCAGAGAGGTCCAAAATAACCCCTGAGAGCTGCTGCAAAGACATGCCCATGGAGTGAGCACGGTCCAGCCCAGCTCTCTTGTAGAGGCAAAGAAATGGCTTTGAGTTAGTTCCTTTTGCCTTTCCAGGGAGGTAGGATCCATTTTCCCTTAAGCATGGCTTTAGCTATGGTGTACCAGTGGCAGGAGCAGGATGTGGTCCCTCTCCTCAGAGTACCAAACCGTGCTGGCACAGTGGGGTTTGCAGCCGGGGCTGTGCTGTGCAGCTCGGCCAGGCTGGGATGGGTGCTCGGAGCTCTGCTGTGGGTGCATGGGCTCAGTGCCCTGATCCTGCCCATGCCCAGGCACTGGGGCGTCGCACCCACCCCACTTCAGGGCTGGGCCTGTACTGGGCACCTCTCCCGGGGCTGCTCGCAGCAGTGCGCTGCTTTGAACCAAACCAAGGTCATTTAGAACAGAATCACAGAACCCCAGCCTGGTTTGTGTTGGAACGGACCTCAAAGCTCCTCCAGCTCCAACCCCCTGCCACGGGCAGGGACACCTTCCACTAGAGCAGGTTGCTCCAAGCCCCTGTGTCCAACCTGGCCTTGAGCACTGCCAGGGATGGGGCAGCCACAGCTTCTCTGGGAAAAGTCTGTGCCAGCGCCTTCCTCCTCTCACTCTTTGCAGGGACCAGCCCTTGCCCAGACCCCTCCAACCGTGTTCCCTCGCCAGCCCCTTCCTCCTCTGGCCTCCTTCTCCCACCTCCTCTGGCCCGGGGCTGGCCAGGACCCCGCTGTCGGCTCATCACTAATGCTCAGCACCGCTTTTTTCCTGCAGCACTTCCCTCTGCTTCCCTCTGTCCCTGTCTTCAGGGACACTCCTGACACCTCCAGGCGGTCTGCGGTGGCTGCTGTGCATGTCCTGGTCCTTTGCTCCTACTGCAGCCAGCACGGAGCACGCAGGGGCCGGCAGAGATTTGGATCAAGTCGAATAGTCGCCATGTGTCATTTCTTAGCAATAAGCTGTTAAAAGAAAGTGTATTTACAACGATTCTTGAGTTTCCTGTTCTTTGAGGTGAAGAACCTGAGCCTTTGTATGGCTTTTCCTAAAAAACTCTGTGATTTTATTTGGCTCGATCTCTCTCCACAGAAAATGGTTTTCTGTTTGTCTGCTTCCTAATCAGCTCAAGCTCCAGGGAATCACCTCCAGGAGGAAGGATACTGCTGCAAGAGAAACCTTGAAGGAGAAGGGAGCAATTCTGTAGCACAGACCTATCCAAATGATGCTCATATCAATAGATATGCTGAGAACAAATTACCATATAACCTCAGTAACATGCCACGGATGTATTTTACATCTGCTTACAAAAGACTCTCCTTGTTCTTTATTGTCCCTTTCAGGATTAGCTGAGGAAGGAAATGGGAATTTGTACTCGCTGGCATGTCACGAAGGCGGCTGAGCCGCTGGGAAGGAAATGGAAGGGAGGTGAGCTGAGAACTGCAGCCGCCAGCCGAACCATGGGGTGGTTTTGGCTCCCATGAGGAGCGAGGCAGGTATAGGAAGATTCAGCATTCCCTGGATAGAAGTTCAAAGCGAAATCAGCTCAGTGGAGAGCATTTCTGCTGCTTCCTTCCATAACCACCAACTCCTGCCCAGCTGCGAGCTAGGATGGAGATTCCCACTGTGGAGCTGGTGACAGGCTCAGACCAACAGTGACAAATGCATCGTGTTGTCCCCAAAGCCAGCAGTGATGTCCCTCACCCTGCGGTGAAGTCACCATTGCCCTGCACACCAGGACGTGCAGCAAGGAGGGTCAACAGGCTGCTGGAGAGAGCATTTCCCTCCTGTGCTAAATATGGGAGCAGACATAAGTAACCCTCTTGTTCCTCCCGGCGTCGGCCGGAGCACAGGAAAGTCTGGAGGAGGCTTTTCCTTCGCCTCCACTCCCAGCTGCTTCCCGCCTGCTGCCGGCAGAGCAGGAGCCAGTGACACTGGGAGGGCTGGCACATAACACCCGCTGTGACCTACAGACACTGACTGCAGCCCTGGCCTCCGGGCTGGCTCTGTGCGGGGACACGATGCACGGCCACTGCCAGGCACTTGGGTGGGATTCATTCCAACGGCTCCATGTCCCAGCGACACCAGCAATGTGTCCAGAGGAGGCCCCGGAGCTGCTGCGAGGGCTGGAGCAGCTCTGCTCTGGAGCCAGGCTGAGAGAGCTGGGCTGGGGCAGCCTGGAGAAGAGAAGGCTCCTGAAGGGGAGACCTTAGAGCAGCTCCAGTGCCTAAAGGGGCTCCAGGAAACCTGGAGAGGGGCTTTGGACAAGGGCCTGTAGGGACAGGACAAGGGGAATGGCTTTAAACTGCCCAAGGGGAGACTGAGATGAGCTCTGAGGCAGAAGCTCTTCCCTGTGAGGGTGCTGAGGCGCTGGCACAGACTTTTCCCAGAGAAGCTGTGGCTGCCCCATCCCTGGCAGTGTTCAAGGCCAGGTTGGACACAGGGGCTTGGAGCAACCTGCTCTAGTGGAAGGTGTCCCTGCCCGTGGCAGGGGTTGGAGCTGGATGAGCTGTAAGGCCCTGTCCAACACAAACCAGGCTGGGATTCTGTGATTCTTTCCCTATACTCAATGAGCATACACTGAAATTCTGACCCTGCAGTGCAGCGTAACTGCTGGCAGGACTGGGATCACTGTGGCTGTGAGTTTCTAAATCACTTCCAACAAGAACAGGAGGTGGCTGCACAGCTTCGACAAGTTTGCTTTGAGCAGTAGCAAGGCCAGTCCCACCAAATGAAGCACCCCAGGATGTCTGGGATGAACACACTGCATCCACACAGGGTCCAGGCATCCTCCCTGGGGTGCAGTCCCAGCTCCAAGCCACCAGAGCCCAGGGCCGTAGCAGGAACTGCTTCCTCCCAGCAGAAAGCTGGATCTAAAATAACTTACATCTTCTTCATTGTGTCTTGGCCCCAGCCTTGAGGAGTTCAAACTGGTTTTGTTTTCCCTGGTGTTAGTCATGCACACAGACTGGGAGCCTAACCTGTAATTCTGGCTTTGCTGCTGCTATAAAACATTCACACTGTGCCCTTCTAAGCCAGGAGCAGAAACCTCTCATTTTATTCTGCTCGAGGAGTTTAATCCAGGACTATGACATTTCAATTACTTAGTAATTACTTTGTAATGCAGATTTAACATTTAGCTGTACACATCTCAAATTAAGCCAAGAGAAGGAAAAATGTTGTATAGAAGCAACGACAGGGTTGAAAGGGGCCCACAAGAAAGCTGGAGAGGGGCTTTGGTCAAGGGCCTGTGGGGACAGGACAAGGGGAATGGCTTTAACCTGCCAGAGGGGAGATTGAGATGAGCTCTGAGGCAGAAGCTCTTCCCTGTGAGGGTGCTGAGGCGCTGGCACAGACTTTTCCCAGAGAAGCTGTGGCTGCCCCATCCCTGGCAGTGTTCAAGGCCAGGTTGGACACAGGGGCTTGGAGCAACCTGCTCTAGTGGAAGGTGTCCCTGCCCGTGGCAGGGGGTTGGAACTGGATGAGTTTTAAGGTCCCTTCCAACACAAACCAGTCTGGGATTCTATGATTCTGTGTGGTTTGGTTTCATTTCCATGGTGGTGGGTCCTGCGGATCTGCGCCCTCCGTGCAGGGCGCTGCAGGGAAAGCAGAGGCAGTCCATGGAGAACCCACAGTGTGGTGTCAAGAGCTTGCAGTGGTGGGTGAGCAGGGGACAGCTGATGAACAGCAAAGGGATGAAGGAAGAAATCCTGCCAGGCTGCAGCGGTTTGGGAGCTGCCCTGTGCAGGCGGCTGCTTGGGGGTGAGGAGCTCCTTGGCTTGGGCTCACACACACACTGGCCACCACGTGCAGGACACAGCTGGGTTCCTGCACTGCCTGGGCATTCTTATTCTCTTCATTAACACACGAAATTAAGGGAGGTGGGAATGAAAGTGCAGGTGTCAGCAAAGGAGCTGCTTTGTTACTGCTCACCCAGAGCACAGCAGGGACCTGGAGCTGCTGGATAAGCCACAGCAATGTCAACATTAGAGTCCTGGAGCTGCTTTCACAAATTACTGCTGATGTCTCTATTAGCTTCCACAGCAGATATCGACACCTGTAGAAGGAAAGAGATTTGTCCCCACTAATAATGCCTTTCTCTGCTGGCAATGGAGACTAAGCCAAATGCTGATAGCTTTGTCTAAGAATAAAAGAGGCCACATACTGCCCTTTCGAAGCTCGGATGTGATGGTTGTGCTAAACTCACCACCACTGAGACGGGCAGAGTGCTCTCCTGGCTGCCAGAGCACACGATGGTGATGTGGTCCTCAGAGGTCTTTAGAGGAAAAGTAAATACTGGCTCTCATTAAATATAATAACATATAATAAACTGACACTCATTTACTCATTGCTTATGGTATTAATAGCAGATATTGACCCAAATACGGGAATAGCCTTTTCCAATGTTCTATCATCTAACATTAATCCTTCTCAGCCTTGTGGCTGTGTTCAGAGATCTCCCTTGGGTATGTTTCCTGGACACTATTAAACAAATAAATGGCTGGCTAGAATTAAAGAGATGTATTCAGCAGCACAGGGACACAAACGGAAACGCACGACAGGAAATGCTGCACCCTGTGTTATCCTTCAAACAGAGCACGATGGCAGGACAGGAGCAGCAAAAGGAGGCAGGGAAAGGAGCGTGAGCAGCAGGTCGAGGGAGCGGATTCTCCCCCTCTCCTGCGCTCTGTTAACACAGCCTGACTTGCTGGTTGTAGCCCAGCCCGGGCTGTCCCTCAGCCACATCAGAGGCAGCGGCCAGGCCAGCGGTGACAGGTTATTAACCATGGGTGCGATGACCAGGAGCAGTTTTCTTGGTGCTGCCTGGCTTCGTGGTGATGGCACATACAAAGTTATAACTTCCAGTCACCACAGGACTTTGTGGTGTTGGTGTATCTTTAGAAACCCAATGGATTTTTTGTGAGCGTTTTTGGTGTGAATACAGAAGATCCAATGTAATTCCTTCACTGCGATGTCGTTATCTTTTCTATTTCTACTTGCAAACACAAGTGTTCTGTAGAACCATGTTAGCAAACGGATTTGTTTCTCACCCAACACACACATTCATTTTGGATTTGTTTTCCTTATTTAAATAGGGAGTTTAACAGTAAACTCCCTGTTAAAACCTGACAACATTCACTTCAGAGCAGGCTGCTCACAACTCTTTCTTACAGGGACAGCAAATGCCCCCTCTTTCAGCATGCATTGCTTTGATTGTGACATTTGGTGAGCTGCAATGCACAACATGAGTAGATCTCCAAAGTCCACTACACCAACTCTGATTCATAAACTATCAGGATGCTTTTAGGCAGTTAGAGACAGAGCAGAGAGGAAACAAAAATGAACCATTCCTACATAAAGCGCATGCATCCACTGAGCATCTTCAGACTAAAATAAATGTGGCGATTCAGAGGACCCTGGTGAAGGCTGAGGCACAACTCACCTGCACATGTCAGCGTGCCAGGAGGGAGGATTAAAGAGCATGGCTGTAATTAAATTGGTTTGTTTGTAAGAGCAGATGATGTAGTGCAAGTCATGGCAGCAGGAAAACTCTCTGAATACCAATCCCGGCACAGCCTGAGTTTTGGGAGGGCACCTTGAGGGACAGACAGGGCTTTCTGAAGTGTGCCTTACTCCATCCAGCAGGTACTGAGTCTGCACCTCACCTTCGATGTGGGAGCTGCCCTCCATCCTTTCACACCACACAAACAACCAGGCTATTTCACCTCCAACAACCCAGTTTGCTGCTCCGGCTCCGGAAGCAGGGAAAATCCCCAGGCAGTGCCAGTTTTGCTCAGCCCATCCTGGCTCCTCCTTGCAAGGGATGAGCCATCACTGCTGCCCCATCCCTGGCAGTGTTCAAGGCCAGGTTGGACACAGGGGCTTGGAGCAACCTGCTCTAGTGGAAGGTGTCCCTGCCCGCGGCAGGGGTTGGAACTGCATCAGCTTTAAGGTCCCTTCCAACCCAAACCTATGTCTATGTTTCTATGATTCTATGCTATTTGCTGTAGCAGAAGCCACAGGACACCTCTAAGGACATGGCCAGGCTGTTGTAAGCTTGGTGTACAGTCAAACCTTACCCTATGTCACGACCCCATCACACCTCCCAGCAACCCCTCTCCCCTGGATGGCACAGGGGCCGAGGTTAGGGCTGCTGCTGTGTGTGAGCAGCAGTTTGCAGTGCTGGGAAAGAGCAGTTCTCACAAAGAGAACCCGAAATCCTGATTTACATCAGTGAGCTGTCAAACGAGTTGGCAAAGATAGGTGCTGCTGCGTGGTGCTCAAGGTATGCGGCTTTTCCTGTTCTCCTGCTCCTCTTACACCAGGATAGGCTTGGTCCTCAGGACTTTCGATCAGAGGGAATCACCCCCTTTTATCTGACCATTGATGCTATTCCCAAGCCACACCACAGCTCCACATATTTGTCACCTCTGATCATCTTTGTCTCTCCTCCGCTCACCAAACTCCCTATTTCAGGGGAGCAAAGTTTTACACAGGTGAGCATCTCCAAGCCCTGGGATGTGATGCAGGAGACCTCGGTGACATTCTTGGTTCAGACACGTTTTGAGCATGGCTTTCACCCTCCTCTCCCCATGGGAGACCTGGGACCAGCAGTTCTTCCAGTAAATCTCCCCCTTGCCTCTCCCTGCGCCCAGAGGGCACACAGGAGATGACCCACTGGCTGTGCTGCAGGAGAGAACCAGCCCCAGCTTCTCTCTAAATATACTTTGTGCCCTTATTTGTTTTAATACGATGATAAATAATAATCTTGCTTTAAAACCTCATGTCCCTGGGTGACCAGATGAGTCAGGAGGCTGGTAATATTTTGCAGAGGCTGCAAATCTACCCTGTATCTCCCTGCAGTGAGTATATTAAGATTTAGTGGGAACTATCTGCCAACATCAGCAGTGCAAGCAAATGAGCTGGGAAGCAACAGAGAGGGACTCCTGTGCTGTCTGGGCCTCTGAACCAGAAGAGCAGCAGCACTTCAGCAGACACAACCCTTTATGCCAGAGGTCAGCCTGGCAGTGGCAGAAGACCAGGAAACCTTCAGTGACCAGCCTGTGCTCACTTGGGTGTGATACTGCCTCTTGTGCAGGTCGTAGAAGCCAGAAAGTAATTCAAGTAATTCAGTCGTGTATGATTTTTTGTCAGAAAATCCTCGTGACTGCCCTACCCACTATGCCAAAGAGCCTGCCATTCATCAGGATTTTGACCTACGATCTCTTCTTCCTCATGTGGGTTTGGCTTTTGGGACAACTGGCCCAGGGACGATGTTGGGAGTGAGTCTGAGGATTTAGCAGCCCTGTCATACAATCACATCATAGAGATCATCATAGAATGGTTTGGGTTGGAAGGGAGCTTCAAGCTCACCCAGCTCCAACCCCTGCCCCGGGCAGGGACACCTTCCACTAGAGCAGGTTGCTCCAAGCCCCTGTGTCCAACCTGGCCTTGAACACTGCCAGGGATGGGGCAGCCACAGCTTCTCTGGGCACTCTGTGCCAGCGCCTCAGCACCCTCACAGGGAAGAGCTTCTGCCTCAGAGCTCATCTCAATCTCCCCTCTGGCAGGTTAAAGCCATTCCCCTTGGCCTGTCCCTACAGGCCCTTTCCAAAGCCCCTCTCCAGGTTTCCTGGAGCCCCTTTAGGCACTGGAGCTGCTCTAAGGTCTCCCCTTCAGGAGCCTTCTCTTCTCCAGGCTGCCCCAGCCCAGCTCTCTCAGCCTGGCTCCAGAGCAGAGCTGCTCCAGCCCTCGCAGCAGCTCCGCGGCCTCTGCCCTGGGCCGTGCGGGGCGGCGCGGGGGGCACCGCGGCGCACCGGGTGCAATGCGCCGCCCTGGGCCGCAGGGGGCGCTGTGCCGCCGCACCGCCTGCTGTGCCGGCGGAGCGCCCCCCCCCCGGCTGCCGCTCCGCGCCCCTCCCTTCCCCGCTCACTTCCGCCCGGCAAGGGGCGGGGTCCGGCGCTGACTCTCGCGAGAGCCGCGCGGCCCCCGCGCGTCGTGCCCGCCGAGGCGGCGGCCGCCCCGCGCCCGCCATGGCCTCCGACAGCGACACCGAGGAGTTCTACGACGCGCCCGAGGACGTGCACCCGCCCGCCGCGCCCCGCGCACCGTGAGTCCCGCCCCGCCGCGCCCCGCAGGACCGCGGCCCCCCGGCACCTCCCGTGGGGAGAGGGAATGGGGCTCTGCTCCCCCCACCGCCCCGCGGCCTGGGCCGGGCGGGGAGCGCTTCCCGCGGGCTGGGGGCGAGCGGGGGTGCGGGGAAGCGGAGCGGGTGTGGGTGTGCTGGGGGGGGCGCAGCGGCGGCGGGTGAGCCCGCATCCCCCCGCACGCTGTGTTGGGGGCTGAGGCGTGCGGAGGTAACAGCGGGACTGGCGGAGCTGCCCCGCAAAGAGCACAGAATAGCGGGTTTTCGGAGGGGGAAGGAGAGAACGCGAGTTTTCCAGCAACAGGCTGCTGCTGCGTGTGGAGCTGCTGCCAGCGCGCTCCCTCCTTTGGTTTTCATGGTGTGGGTTTGATGCTGCTGCTGCTGCTTGGGCAGGGTATGGTTCCGTGCGGTGAGGGTGGAGCAGCGATTTGGAGCACGGGTTACCTCAGGTTCTCTGTGTCACAGCGCTGTTGATGTTGGCCGAATACGCTCCCTCCCTTTAAACTGCGCATATCTCTTTCTGGGTTTGTGCTGAGCAGGGTCTGGCTTCTATCAGTTCCATTTCCATGTAGTCTAGACCAAACCAATCCATTGCTTGACCTTGTCGGATAAGGTTTCGTGTAGCTTGTCCGGAGAGCAATAAGATATGGATTGTGGGCTCCATCCATTTGAAGCTTTAATAATTGACTAAGGGCTTGTTTTAATCTGTCAGTGGTCACTGGATGCCTATAACAAAGGGAAGACTGGATCTTTCCTTCTCATCTACACATCCTGTACAAAAGCTTTTCTGAACTTAGGTTTTTACGTAGCCTGCTGAAAAGCACATCCCAGAGTATGGCTGTGCAAGATGTGGTGAGCACATTAACCGTGCTCGTGCTGGAATGAGGTTCTGCTCCTGCTGCTTGCCTTGCCCTGGCACTAGCAGTCATGAGGCTCTGCTATGAGTTGCTTTAACTCAAAGTCATTGCAAAGAGCTGAAAACTAGAAACAGCAAAAGCTATCCAAGAAGTTAAACAGCTGGAACCTGGCAGGATGGGGACGGGAGAGGGTGATGGATTTGCCTGGCAAGAAGGGGGAATCAGCCCTTCAGTGAGGCCCAACTGCACATCCTCGCTGCTCATGTCCTGACTTTGCAGGTCTCCACCACCTGTACCTGAGCAGAACTTGGTAACACAAAGTCACTCACTAGAAATTAAAGTGAAAGAGGCTTTTAACTTTTCTGTTGCTCTTCTGTAACCTCTGAGGATACATCATTGAGTCCAGCTAATAGAGTTCTGTCGGCTTGAGTCAGGTAAGGAGGTGATCTCAGAGGGCTTAGTTTGCAGTGCAGGTACTGAATCTCTAATTCAGTCTGCTCTTGAAGCTGTGCTAACAATGTGGAGAGTATTTTCTCTTAAATAAGCTTTGAGCTTTCTAAAGAGCTAATTTCACATCTGCTTTGGGTGCTTCTCAGAAGCAGGGTTGTCAGTTGTCCTTTTGAGACCCAGGCACACGTAATGGCATTGAGTTGGGACCCACAAAACAAGTCAAAACATTCTCATGGGAGAAAGAGCAACTGAAAACAGGTTCATATTGCCTTCTGCAGCTGGAGGCATTTCCTTGTGTTCTGATGATCATCAGCACAACCCCTTGGGAACCCTTCTTGGCAGCATATGCTTTTTACAAAGTGGTGTAGATAAGTTTGCCCTTGTTAAAAACGTGGGGTCTGTAGCTTCCCCACACCCTGAGTTGCATGTGGGGGAGTTTAATAAGTGCTGATAAATTCAGCTGTTTGTGTAACCTGCTGACTTCTATGTCATTGATTTGTTTTATTGTCTCCTGCTGTGCAAGAGTGGAGTTTGCAAGTTGGATGCAAGCTCCTATTCCCACTGTAATCAACAGGTGCTGATGCTTAAGCCCCTCTGTCACGAAAAGCACCATATCTGCATGCTCAAGTGCAAATATAACTGGTGCTCTCTAAGAGTTAAGTAGCAGACATCACAGAACTCATCACAAAATGTTTCTTTCAGTGATAGTGGACTGAGGTAGCTCTCTTGGATCCGTGAGGTGAAGTGTGTTTAAACCACATGTTTGGAAACCACGGTGTCCCTTCTGGCTAGGCCCTTACGCTGCACTTTCGTGGTAGATCTTGCCTTTGACATGCAGTTCCACTGTTGACAAGATGTGTGTCCGCCTGTTAGATAACATGGTCCCAAACAAGGTTTGTTTCTATGAGCTTTTCTAGCCCCTAGAAGAGAGATCGAGCTGGGGGCTGGTTGGTGAAGGCATCTATGTGTTGTGCAGTCAGAGGAGTGGAGAGGGGGTGTGGCAGAAGATGCCCTTATTTAACCTCTGTCACTCTCTTTCAAAAGACTGTAAACACCAAAGAGGTTTAGAAAAAGACCCTGAAATTCAGAGGCTGAGCTGTCCCATGAAGGAGGATGTCGGTTCTGAGAAGGAGAATCTCAGGCACCCTTGTTTGGATGCAGGCGTGGGGCAGACCCTCTGAGATGCTGTTTAAAAGAGAAGTGATCCACCCACCCTGAGAAACCAAGAGCTGCCAGACCCAATAGTTTGGGCATCATATGTCTAATAATAAGGGGCAAGTTTGTTCCTAATGTACTCACATCCTAAAAATTGTTATAAGAAACCCAACAGAAGGCACTGGATTTGGGATACGGTGTAGATCATGAGAAATATCCTCTGGTACCTTCATCTCAGTTCTTCAATTCTAACTTCAGTAGTCCTGTCTGTTTGAAGCTGCTTCCATGCTTTTCCTGAAGAATCTAGTTTTCCTCTCTATAGGAAGCTTGATAGTGTTAAGTTGTGCCCTGTTGACACGTAGGACATGCTTAGTATAACTTTCCTTTTTGTGTGTGTTTCAGCCAACATGCAAAACTGATCTTGGCAGCAGACTGATGGAGCGTGAAGCGTTGCTGATACTGCTGTAGGGACTTGCAGCACTGCAGACGTGTTTCTGAGTTAGCTTCCCAAGGGCAGCCTGAACAGGGCATTGCAGTAGTGAATCCTTGTGGTTTGGAAGGTGTGGGCTGCCACAGAGAGCTGCAGCAACAGTAATTGTAGCTTCCAGGCCAGCCACAGGTTATAGAGAGAACTCATCATGTGCAAGTGGAGGGGCAGCAGGAAACGCTCTTCCTGGGCTGGTGGCTGAGCCTGTGTGTGCTGTGCGGTGTGCTGTGCTCTGTGTGCACCTCACACCTCCTTCCTGTCAGCACAGCCTCGTGCATCTCCCAGGAGAGCAGGCAGCGTGCTCCTGGGTCTGAGCAGGGCATTCCTGTCACTGGGAGGTTTCGAAGGGCTGAGTGGTTTATTTGACATTGATAGTTGAAAACGTGAGGCTTGGTTCAAATAGGTACCGGGCTGGAGCTACCTGAGAGTGGGAGTGGCAGCTTCCTAGAGTCTGGGCAGGGGGAGGATGAATTAGACGGCTGAATGAATAAATACTAGTTAAAGTTCTTAATGGGTTTATTTGGCTTGAGCTTGGCCAGGCACCTGGTTATGTTTGTGCAGGTGAAATGGGATTTTTCTTTGGGTTTTTTTTAATATTTGGAGATAACCTCGAACCCCTCCTCTGTTAAACTGCTGTTATGGGGGTGTCATGTAAGAAAACTGAAGTGAGAAGTGTTACGTGTGAATGTATTTTACAAGCTCTATTGTTACCAACTTTTAAATCCCACTATTAACTAAACAGCAATACTAGGCAACAAAATAAAGTTTTTCCCTTATGTTTTCTGTGGCATATGTCAGTCTCCCTGTTCTGCCTGATAACCCTGGAAAGCTGCAGATCTTTCAAAGCAAAATCAAGGTTTGATTGACCTTCATATAAATACTTTAAGACCCTTTTGCCACCATATATATTCCTTTTAGAAATGCAAGCGTTTCAGATATGCATCTGTAAAACCAGTGGCCTTAAAGTAAAACTGGGGAGTGGAGAAAGCTGGAAGGCAAGACCATTCCAGAGGGAAGTTCAGTTGCTTCCCTGAGTGACTGAAGAGGCTGCAGTTACAAAACTTGCTCTGTATCTGTCTGTCTAAATGTAAGAGCACAGAAGCAGCAGCTAATCACAACTAAGGGAGTGCTGGGGCTTGTAAACACGGAGCTCAAATAGTCGCAGGCAAGACACTAAACTTACCTGCTTTGTTATGAACTGATCTGCAGGTGATGTTACTGCCAAACACGTGTAGCAGCTTTGCACTGTTTCAAAAGCTTCAGTGATGAAGCTTCAGCTGAACATCAGAGATGTATGTGTGCAATACCGAGCTCCCAGCACCGTGTTATACTGTACACCTGCGAGCACTGTCACCTCTGTTACTGGAGCAGCCTGGTGTGGAAGGAACCTGGAAACATCCTGTGGCCCAACCTTTCAGCTTCCCTATATAGAAGGCCCTGTAGTCAGTGTGACTCAGTATTTGAATATCTTGTAGAATTCTGCAAATCTCATGGAAAATGTAAGTTCAGGATACAGGGAGAATCGACTGTTCACTGCTTAGAGTGAGCCGTGACCTGAGGAGCAGTAATTATTTGATACTGTTCCCCTAGGACACCTTGTTCTTTCGTGTAATTAGTGACATGAGGGCTTGTATGTGAGTGGATGCTACTGCACATTCCGTGTTTCCCAGGATGTGTTTTGGGAAGCAGTTCTCTCCTGTTACAATGTAAATACCAGTGTTTATTCTGAATGTCATGATTAGGAGCAGTACCTTACTCTTGTATGAGTCTGAAGGTCAGAATGGCTGTGATGGTGTTGACTGTGCAGATCAGGGCTCAGGCACTTGGTTTACGAGCCACTAGAGCATTGGTACTTCTGCTTTCTGAGGGTTTTGGTTTCTTTGATGTCCACCCTGTGCTTCCTGTACACGCCAATTTTAAACTCTGTTTTTAAACGTGTACTTAGAATAGCATCAGTTTATTAGGAAAGCACGGTGGACATAGGATTTGTAGAAGATTCTTCTGCTGGGAAACTTCCAGGGACTATTAAAGCTGTGGATCTGTGCATTGTAGACACAGTTGGGCATTCAACTCTACTTGAGTAAAGGAGTGGTATGAGAAACTTCCCTTTGTTGCTTGTTTAAAGTATCAAGTCAACACTTGTTGTAGAGTAAGACTGTATTTCAGACAGCTTAAGGTGAAGCTTGCTGTCCAGAGATCTTTTTTCTTTGCACTCTAAGTCTTGTATTCTCTTTCTAACAGGTCACCGACACAAGTCGGATCACATGTATCAAAGGTGAGTTTCTTCTTAAAATCAATCACATGCTTGTTGCCGAACCCAGTGCTGAGTGTTTCTGCCTAAAGTAGAGGTGCTATGGGAGCCTTAACATCTGCAGATGGGAAATTACAGGCTTTCCTTGTTGTAGGTAGCAATTGTTGTGTTTATGCCTCTTGAAGTTCCTTGAACTTTACCTTCATTTAGGGTTTGTTGACATGTCTTGAAGCTAATTTTATTCTGGAATGTTTACGTGCAATTGAATTGGCTCAGTCACTAGACTGCCCTCTTTCAAGTGGTTTGTGAATAGTAAGCAAGTCTCTGCAGCATTTGGATGTTGGTTATTTATATGAAATAGTTGACTTTGCTCTCTTCTGTCTTCAAAATAAGAAAAACCTTAGGGTTTGTACTTCCAAAGCCTCCCCTCGAGGTTACGTGAAGATAAAACACTATATTTAACTTAATGAGCCAGCGCTGCCACGTCCCACGCAGGTACTTGGTATGCTGCATCTGTGCCTGGTAACAGTGCAGCTGAGCCTGGCCTACATCACATAGGTGAGGAGTTGGAACCTGGTACAACAACCACTCATTTCCTGGGCTCAGAAGGGACAAAGGTGATACTGTGCAACACATTGTCATAGAGTAAAGAAAGCTTGACATTCCATCCTCAAAGTGTTGGGAAATCCGAGTCAGAAGGGTGTTTCTGGTTTGCCAGCAGCACTCTGGATCAAGAATCTTTTTGCAGTGATACCATATCTTACGATATCTCATAAGGAACAGAGACTTAGCCCCTATTTCATGTTCTGTTTAATGTACTTCAGTGTTTAAGTACAACATGTGTAGGCCTTTCACAGAATAGTGCCCTGTCATTCTGACTGAACCCGCTGCAATCAGTGAACTTCAAAGCTAACTTTAATACTTTGACTGAATTATTAGCTATGGAGTTCTGCATGTTGCTTGTAGGGGTTTTTGGGGTTTTTTTTAAGTATCTTTTAAACTCACTTGTTCCAAGCTAAGTTTCTGAAGGTGGAAAAAGGAGTTGCTTCTCTGCTTGGTACAATATCAGTTCGGTTTGTGTGACTAATGGTATTGTTTGTCTTGGAATAGGCAAGAAATATTTCCCAAGTCCAAAGTTTAATAGGCGTGAGGTTTGTGTCAACAGAATTCGAAATTAATAGAATGGCCTCTGTAGGTACTGATTGCACTGGAGGGTTTGAGTCCTCACACCTCTGAAGGGAGATCTTAGTGCTAAAGTGAAAGAGAGCTTGCGTTTAGATGAGAGAAACTTTGTGGAAGGAGGCAGAGAGGGAGTGGGGAGAAAGGAAGAACTATTCTATAATCACAGCTCTCTGCATGATAGCGCTGTTTCTCGAGGTCACAACTCCAGGATGGATGTCTGCAAGAGCTGTGAGGTTTTCTCCAAACATAATATGTTAATATGGTATCAAGATTCTCTTTGAGTAGATGAGTGTCTAAAAAGAATCTAAGGAGAAATTTCTGAGCTATCTGTCACTCTGAATCTTCTTTGTGGACCAAGAAAATATGGGGAGGTCTTTTAAAATACCTATTAAATATGGAGATGAGGTGTCTTGTACATATCCAAAGCTGTAGAAGCAGAATTAAATTGATAGTGCAACAAAAATAGTTCATAATGGTAACAGCCAACCTCTGGGGACTTTAACACTTGAGCACTGCTGACTTCAGCAGCAGAGGTCTGTGTCTGTAGACAGGAAGGAGGGGTAGAACAGCAGTTCTGTATCAGCTCAGGGAATCAGCCCATCACAGAACCCCAGACTGGTTTGGGTTGGAAGGGACCTTAAAGCTCCTCCAGCTCCAACCCCCTGCCACAGGCAGGGACACCTTCCACTAGAGCAGGTTGCTCCAAACCCCTGTGTCCAACCTGGCCTTAAGATGTGAGTTGAGGTGTTTGGTTTTTCTTAATGTTTTCAGCTCAGTAACTTAGTTCTTTGAGTCAGTTGTGAATAGTTTTTTTTTTGTGGGACAAATACAGGCTTTTATCTGCAGCTTTGGTCACCAAATAGCCTGTGTAGGATGGTCAAAGAGGGGAACAAGTTCCTCTGAGATCACATCCAGTCTCCGTTCTTGGATGTAGTCAAAACCTGGCTGGACACATCTCCGAGTTGTCTCTGCTTTGAGATGCTTGACATGCCCAAATTGTAACCTAACTCTAATATCCCTGATTCCTAGGGCTGCCTACCTTAGCTATGGGGTTTGTGGATTTTGTTTGTTTAAATTAGACCAGACTTCAAACTATTACAAGGATATTTCCTACATTATTTTGGCACACAAGGCCACCTTTAGCAAATTGTTTGGTAGGATGTGCCAAAGTGTTGATGTTGTTTGTGCATCTCAAAACTACACTTCTTCAACTTGAAGCTGACTTTACAGCAGTACTATAATATCCTGGGAGTGTTGGTTATATTTATGTGAATCAACAGTATACTCAGCTTTGAATATTCATGCAGTCTTTCATCCAAATGTTCTTGGACTTTGCTTAAATCCAGTCATTCCATTTGTTCTAGTGCAGTTTATTCAGATGTTGGAAGGATCTGCATAACGATGGTGACTAAAATAGACAGTGTGCACTAGGGATAATTGTGGAACATTAAGATTCTATGCCAGAACCTCAAAAGCATATCTGTGACCCCTTGATAGATCTGCCTGGCTTAACCTGGAGGTTTCTAACAAGGTTCTGTAACATGTGGTGATAACACAGTTCCTGCATCCTTTCCACAAGCTGATAGAGAAAGAGATATGTTAATATGGACTTTCCTTATTGCAGATGATGAAATGTGTATGTTTCTCTAAGCTTCATACTACCTTCAATTTTAGTTTAGTTGGGGTTGAAACCACTTGAACTGCTTTTTTGTTTAGAGTGTGCAGGCTTTCTGTGTGTGGAGGTGTGAAATACTCCTCACCTGGACTGTACATTGCTGTTCAAACATCTGTGACAGCAGAATGTGTGCAAATGGAGCTGAAGTCATGTCCTTTGTGCTATTTAATGTGTTGTAACTGTATTTTTATTGGATATTACTGAAGAACTACCATCACCTTACATCTTTTTCCCATAGGATGTGGACAGCAAGATACACAAAACTGGAAATGAAACCTTTGTCCCAGAAATGAAACAAGACGATTCAAAAGAGGTTAGTATTTAACTTTGATGCTTTGTGCTTCCAGCATCACCCTGGAAATATTAAATAATTGAATAAGCAGTCTTCATCCTGACATTTACATAGGTTAGAATTTGTCCTTAATGTTAGCAAGAATATTCATCTGAAGGGTAAAAACCAAGCTGACTGGTGAGTGCATGCGGGAGGTGGCTGCTGTTTAACAGAGGAATGCTTTGGGTTTGTTTCTTTAGATCATCGACAGTATTATAGAAGAAAGCCAGAAGGCACAACAACTAGATGATGATTCTTTAGATCCTGGAGGAAAAGATCTGACTGTTCCAACTTCAGATGCAAATGCTTGGATTGCTGGAGCAGGTATCATTAATAGTATTCCAGAAGTATTAGCTACTAAAATACCATTACAAGAAGACCCTGGAGAACTGGTGTATCAGGGCGTGTGCAAGGACACTGAGTTGGAGTCTGGGAAGCCTTTGTTTGCTTCTGAGAAACAGGAAACTCCTCAACTAACAAAAGTAACAAATGCAGCTGACCATAAAGTGGATGAAACTGAAGCACGGAAAGAAACGTCCAAAAATGAGGACTTAACAGACAAGAAAGAGGCCAGTACTTTAGAACAAGCGGCTTCAGATTTATCGACCAAAGACCTTTCTACAACAGAAGAAATGCCTCCAGCAAAGCCCCCACGGCAGCTCACTGTAGAGCCTGACATAGTCGCCAGCACAAAGAAGCCTGTCCCAGCCCGGCCCCCACCTCCAACAAACGTCCCCCCCCCGAGGCCACCCCCGCCTGCCCGGCCAGCCCCACCACCACGGAAGAAGAAGAGCGAGCTGGATTTTGAAGTGCAAAAACCTGGCTTAGAAGGCAAGTGTTCTATTTTAGATGGGTTTCGTTATCTGCATGGTTACTATTTTTGGGTTTTGAGTGAAGAATCATTCAGTCTTATGATTTTAGTTTAGTCGATATGGAAATGATAGGGGGAAAAAATAATTCTTCCACAGTCTAAGCTTCTTACAGTGGAGAAATACCCTTTTGCACTCCAACTGTTCCTAATTCGTAGAATCTCTGGTAAACTAACACTTCCTACCAAGGTAGCTAATTATAGAATCCTGGAATCCCAGCCTGGTTTTGTTGGAAGGGAGCTTAAAGCTCATCCAGTTCCAACCCCTGCCACGGGCAGGGACACCTTCCACTAGAGCAGGTTGCTCCAAGCCCCTGTGTCCAACCTGGCCTCGAACACTGCCAGGGATGGGGCAGCCACAGCTTCTCTGGGAAAAGTCTGTGCCAGCGCCTCAGCACCCTCACAGGGAAGAGCTTCTGCCTCAGAGCTCATCTCAATCTCCCCTCTGGCAGGTTAAAGCCATTCCCCTTGTCCTGTCCCTACAGACCCTTGTCCAAAGCCCCTCTCCAGGTTTCCTGGAGCCCCTTTAGGCACTGGAGCTGCTCTAAGGTCTCCCCTTCAGGAGCCTTCTCTTCTGCAGGCTGCCCCAGCCCAGCTCTCTCAGCCTGGCTCCAGAGCAGAGCTGCTCCAGCCCTTCTCTTGCAAAAAGTTGCCTCATCAGTACAGAAACTAAGTTCCATGCTCCAAGTAAAACGTGTTCAATCTTCAGCTGCATAGAAACACAAGTCAGGATGTAGTGAAAATGGGTAGTGGTGGGTTACTTAAGGTAAATTACCTTAAAAAACTTAATGAAACTTCAGAGGACTAGGCATGAAATCGTGCCTGTGCCTCCACCTATAGATGAAATACATAACTGATAAGGCAGATTTGGTGGCAATTGATGTTTAAAAAGAAAAATCAAACTTGTCAGAAAGGGTGTTCAGGAGTGTAAGGGTGATGTTAGGACTCTGACACTCTGTAGCCTATGGCAGCATTATGCTCTTCTCTCTAACGTGATTGTCTTTTCAGTTTCTCGAGAGCACTTCTCAGCTGGTGATCTTCTAACTCCGAGTACAGTGGCAGAGGGAGTGCCCAAAGATTCTCAGCCTTCTTTGGACCTGGCAAGTGCAACTAGTGGAGATAAAATAGTCACTGCACAGGTATTGGAAATGGCTGTCAGTTCGAGAACTGTAACATTGGCTGTTACTGTAGTGTTACAACAGAGATAACCTGTTCTATGTCTGCAAAACTTCAGGAAAATGGGAAAGCAGCCGATGGCCAAACAGCAAACGAAGTACTTGGACCACAAAGACCCAGGTCTAATTCTGGAAGAGAGCTCACAGATGAGGTACTAATGCATGTGGTCTGTGCGTGGTACGTTCTTGTGCTTGTTTTTCCAGCCTGTGGAATGAATTGGAGTAGTCACACATCACTGTGCTCTGAACCACTGCATGCTGTGACCAGGCGTGCACACAGGAGTGCTGGCATGCTGGCTTTGTCCACCTAAGCACTTTGTGAGCCCTGAGTCATAGGTGGTATTAGTGTTTGGAAGTGTGAGCTGTAATAGATCCGAAATGCTCTGAGTTTGTGTTTGTTGCTGCGCAAGCACGTTACAAGGTTTCAGTGAGAGGGAACACAGCAGACTTGGCATTTTGTCACTTAGCTAAAAGGGGAGGGAGTCAGCAATAGGAGAATGATTTTCCCAACATTAAAATCCAGTTTCTTCAGTTAATAACTCCCATTAATCCTGATGAAGTTATCAGGCTGCTGCCAGTTTTGTGTTTATCTGTGTACAGCTGCTTTAACTGTTACTGAACAGATGTACATGTTCATGAGATGGTCCAGAAAACCCTTTTCCTTTGTGCAATACTAGTTAGGTCTAAATGCTGTTTCTCTGCAGGTAAAGGTTGTCTTTGCATCAAAACTTCAGCTGTTAGAATATCTGAAAGGAAAAGAGTTCAATCTCTTCTAATTACACAGTGTTTGACATTAGCATGGAAGGTGTCAGGCAGTGGCTGATGTCTCTGTAGCTGCATTTCTGATCTATGAAATTGAAGCTTGTGGTGCCTGTAATAGTTAATCTCTGTGTAGTGGTTGCTGATGTTGGTGCTTACACACTAAAGCTCTCCTAAACTTAGTCTTTGTAAAATACACATACAGTGAGCTCCAGAATTTCCCATTAGGATAAGTCATTTGTAAGGTCGCATGATTCCTGAGGCTAATCAAGTCATCTTGATTTCACATTTCCTTTTCCATAGGAAATTCTAGCCAGTGTTATGATAAAAAACCTTGATACAGGTGAAGAAATACCCCTGAGTTTGGCAGAAGAGAAGTTGCCAACAGGCATCAATCCTCTAACTTTGCATATCATGAGGAGAACTAAAGAATATGTCAGGTATGAATTATGGTAGCTTTCACCTCTTTGATACTGTTGCTCTCATAGTTTTTGCATATGTGGAGGCTGCTCTTGTGCCAGAGAGTCCTGATCCGTCTAATTTGAGTGCTAATTCCCAGCTCTCTCTGAAGTAGGCTGTTTATTGAATTCTTTTAAGTTAACTAAAAGTTGAAGGCATTGCTGGCACTTGACAGGCAAGTGCTAGCTGCAGTTAGCACCTGATGTGCTGCAGGCTGTCATTTCTGTACTGAATTAAGCACAGCTTACGTCCAAGCACTACATGGTGTTTGTGCTGTCACCTTCTGTAGCTTTTTCAGTGTTTAAATTAGTAGACTGTGGTCCTCTGAAGATCTGTTGTCGTCAGTATAGCTGACTGCTTTGAGGTTTCCCTGTTCTCAACAGAGCTTTAGGCCCTTCCAGTGTTTAAAACTGAGTATTTTTGTTAATTTTGATAGAAAAATACAGTTTCTTAATGATCACGAATCATGGCAGTCTAGATGTTGATTTCAAAGGCCTGGATTTATGTGCATTTATACATCAGACAATCTTTAGGGGTTTTGCATTGCTGAATTGCTGCTGAAAAGCTCACTTCTGTAGAGCTGTGCTCGTCTGTGTACGAACTTCTGTTCAGAATTAGCCACTATTAGTGTATCTGATCTAGGAAAAGCAAGGTTTGAGAACAAGGTGGCACGTTACCAGACAAATCTAATTTGTGTGCTCTTAGCTTTCAAAGCATCACAGTAAGCTGAAGTTTGAACTCTGTGGAAGGGGCTAATGTGTCTTTAGCCTCTGGAGAGTGTGTGCAGCTTTAGTATCAGAATGCCTAAGAATTGAAAGATCTGCTTTATTGATTCACATCACCTCCATGTTTTTCCAGTGTGTTCCATGAAGGAATAAAGATGGATCCTAAAATGCAGATCCTACTTTACTGACATTTCATTCACTTCAGATTCATTCTGATTTCATATTAAACAATCACTTCTGTATTTCCTAGTAACGATGCAGCACAGTCTGATGATGAAGACAAAATGCAGACCCAGCAAACTGACTCCGACGGAGGGAGGTTAAAACAGAAAACGTAAGATGCTGTTTCATGTCATTACAAAGAAAAGGCAGGCTTTGTTTTTCCAAGCTGAAGCTCCCCTTCTGACCTGGGAACAAGTTACCTTTTAAATACAAGTGATACCTGAATTTACATAAGCCCCTTGCTCTGCACTTGAACTGAAGATTACCCGCTTATTTTGCGAAGCAGTAACGGAAAAAGATAATACTGCATTTCAAATCCAAACTATTGATTCGTAATAGCAAAAAATGAGAATTTGACAGTGTTGTGTTGCAAAAATGCCTTTGCTTTTTCAGGACCCAGCTGAAGAAGTTCCTTGGCAAGTCTGTAAAGCGAGCAAAGCACCTTGCTGAGGAGTATGGCGAGCGTGCTGTCAATAAAGTGAAGAGTGTTCGAGATGAAGGTAAGTGACACTGACTTTTATATATACATATATATCTTTAATAGGATAGTCTGTTTATCTGAGAGCTTCTCGGACTCAGAGGTGGCTGAGAGACACAAACTGCTTATTCTACCTCTGTACAGTTGTTGATGTGGCTTTTCAGAGTTAAAGCTTGTACCTTAGTAGGCATTTTGAGATCAGCAGGTTACAAGAAATGATTCTTGTAAAGTAACAGTTGAGAGACCTTTTCAGCTAAACCAGTTGAATCCTTTCATTTTTCTTGTGCTGTTAGAAAGCTGCCTGGATATCAAAATGTAATTTTCTTGAGGGAGGGGAAAGTTATTGCAGCAAAGGTAGAAGTGGGTGTTGTCTTTATTACTTCAATCAGATTGGTTTTGACAACCAGTGCCACTGTTAGTTCTCATATAGCTTGAGCTGCTGTTAGATTTCCCAACTACAACTGAATTCTCCTCTTGTTTCATCAATATTTCTTTCAGACAGACTTCTAGTAAGCAGTAAGCCAAGCTAACCACAGCCTGAGCTAAGTGCCATAGAACTGCTGCACTTAAGCATCTTGCATTGCCACTGGCTGTTTGCCCCAGCTCTTTTGTCGTTCTTACGCTTTGTGGGCAGATGACCAGGCCATTTCAGCCTCTTCAGCCTGAAGAAGCCAAAACAGTCATTTTCAGCACACATTAAACTGACAGAAATCACTTAGTGCAGGATCTGCTGAATGCCACAGGGGTGCAAAGAAAGGGGCAGAACAAAAGCAGATAGCAGCTCTTACTCTGAGTGTTCAGTGTCTGGTTTCACTGCAACATAAAATCACTGTAGATGTATTTTTAGACCTTGATGCAACAGTACTCTTGTTTTGCTTTAAGACCTTAAAATTGCCTGTAAAAAATTTGCTAATTCAAGACTAACCTGCTACCAAAATTACTGGCAAATGCTTACTAGTAGATGAACTGTGTGCTGTGGTATGTACTGCTGAATTTGTGTTCCTCTTAGTCTTCCATACAGATCAAGATGATCCCTCTTCCAGTGATGATGAAGGGATGCCGTACACAAGACCTGTTAAGTTCAAAGCAGCACATGGCTTCAAGGGACCTTATGATTTTGAACAGATTAAAGTTGTTCAGGATCTCAGTGGAGAGCACATGGTAGGTCTCAAATTTCATCTTTTCACCCTGAGATTCAGCTTCTAGTTTTCATCTACTTGATGACCTCCAGAAGTGACTGTCAGGTTTCTTGTTCTTGATGAGCAGTTTCATTCTGGAAAATAATATTCTGGCAAGAAATGAAAATTTGGCTGGTTTGATCAGATCTTCAGGGGAAAAAGAATCTGTAGATACTCAGGATTCAGGGATTCTCCAGAGCTTTTCCTTGAAGAGTTTTGGTAGAGGTTTTTTGTTCCTTCAGTTCCAAATTTAGGTTGAAATAAGCTATGTTCCACAACCAGAACTGAGCACAGAGCAGCAAGGTTGACCTACTCAGCGGCAAATAAACTAGTCTGCATGTTAGACACAAGAACACAAGTATGGAACAGAAATACTAGATAGGTTCTGGAGACAAAAGTGGGGAGAGATTAATGCACTATGTGGATCAGAATGATAAGGAGGCGAGAGACTGGGATATGATATTTGCAGAGATGCCTGTAGAGAATGAGGCACAAAAACTACCTGTTCATCACTGTTGGAAGTGTGCACGCTTCCCTGCAGAACTCCATTCTAGCATTCCTGGCTTCCCAGAGTCTTCTGCTGACAGCAACTGTCTGGCACCAATTGAAACAGTCCCCCAGCTCCAAGTGTTAGGCTGAGGACAATGACCTACACCATGTTGGTGATTGAACTTTCAAGCTTGTCAGCCACAATTAAAGTTTCCAGTCCTACTGGTAATTGGGGTCCGTTTCTGTCATGCCAGTATTTGACTTCTTAAAACCCAGGGAATTCCTCATAAATCTCCCAAAAGGATGCTAGGTTGGTGGATTGATGCCTAATAGCTCTGCATTATAACAGGAAGAAATGGAATCCTGCTTGTGTGGTGCTGTGCTCTGTTGACTACTGACTCTTCAGACTTTGCAATGGAAGAACTGTTTTCTTCACAGGCTTTGCAAAATCCTTGTGCCAGTTCTGAATTTAACAAATAGATGTAGTGCTCATCTGGGCTGCCAGAACTGATGTAACCAAGCACAATTCTACTTAGGAAAATAGTGTTAGCACAGCTTGTGCTAACTTCAAGTGCAGCTACAAATACTTGCCAGTTCTACCAAGCAAACAGCAGCTTGTAAGTCACTCAGAGCCCTGGCTGGCTGTCCCCACTGTGCTGGTTTTAATGTAGAACGCTGTGCTCTGCCCTGGGGCTGTTTCTTTCAAACTGTTTTTGCACAGCCCACCAGCCTTAACAACCACTTTCCGGTCTTTTCATCTACAATTTATTTTACTTGTAGTATCTTGTATATGTCTTAAATCTTGTCAGTTGATGTTCTAGAGAGGTTTTTTGGTATGGAAAAAGGCACTTTAGCTTAATGACCTCTCTGTTTTGACAGGGTGCTGTCTGGACAATGAAGTTTTCTCACTGTGGTCGGTTACTTGCATCTGCAGGACAGGACAACGTAGTAAGAATATGGGTTTTAAAGAATGCTTTTGACTATTTCAACAACATGCGGATGAAGTACAATACAGAAGGTATCTTTCTATGCAGCCCTAGAGCTCTAAACCACTAAAAATTGGAGTTATTTGGAAGCTTAAAGTTGACCATGGTGTTTCTGACCATGTTCTAGGCCGTGTCTCTCCCTCTCCGTCTCAAGAGAGTCTGAATTCTTCCAAGTCTGATACCGATGCAGGGGTATGTGCACTAGACACTTGTTCTGTAAAGCCAGATCTTCACTGTTGCTTTATCCAAACACACATTAAAGAGTTCTTGGCTTGTCTTTTTGAGGCACAGACTGTCTTATCAATAGACATCTTCAGTCAATTTCAAGACGATGTTTCACAGCTCATTGTATTGAAGTTTACTGGGGTTGTTTGTTAGCACAAGGTTGTTTAAAGTGATAAGAATTGTTCTTCACATTGTTACTGGCCCTGTACTTTATTTAGCAGTAATTGCCTATTGTTAATTTTCCAGCTGACATTTTGTGATGTTTCTGTACATTTCTCTGATAGATTTGCAGTGGAGTTGATGAAGACCCAGATGATAAAAATGCCCCATTTCGCCAACGGCCATTTTGCAAATACAAAGGGCATACAGCAGATCTTCTTGACCTTTCCTGGTCTAAAGTAAGGCACCTCAATACAGACTATGCAGTTCTCCTGTGTTTTTATTGTTTTCCTTTATCCATTGCCATTGGAACCATACAGCTAAACAACGTGAAACAGTCATTGAAGTTAAGAGGAAAGGTTTGTGAGGCAACACTTATTGCAGCTGAAATAGTGAAAGTGGACGCATTGTAAAGTTGCTGATTATATTTTAAAATTAGAGAATTGCCTTGTGCTCAACTTTCAAACTGTTTCACATAAAGCTTATTCACTTAATTCACCATACTGGAATTTGAGTTGTAATTTGAAGAACACTCTCTGGCTCTCTGGCTAAAGGATCTTAGGCAGGAGAGACTCTCGCCGCTTCTCTAAAGCCTGTTGTGCTGTTTCTTCTCTGAATACTTTAACTCCTTTCCAAGCATTCATTTCCATTGAGATTCTTCCAGAAGATCTTCTGTGAGCACCAGTGTGCTGATCCTAAGGAAAGCAATCAGTAACATTTTATCTGAAAGGATTAAATGTTGAATTTCGTGGCAAGAGGGAAGTTGGGAAGGTTTTACCAATCGGATTGCTTCTGTATTTTCTGTTACTTGTGTCTGTTAGTAACCATGGAATGCTCTTGTTTCACAGAATTACTTCTTGCTTTCTTCTTCTATGGACAAAACTGTCAGATTATGGCACATATCGAGAAGAGAATGTCTCTGCTGTTTCCAGCATATAGACTTTGTCACTGCTATAGCATTCCATCCAAGGGTAAGTGCAATTGCCCTCTTTCTTCTCGAGAGGCAGAATTTGACGTTTTAAGAGTCCTCCCCTTGTGTGTGTAATCTTGTAAAACATCTGTAAGAAATTGATCTCCATTTACCAGTAGTTTTGATATTGTCCTTTCAGCCTTCTTAAACATTATAATCAACTCATCTGAGAGCTCTTATGTGGGAAGTTCTGGAGAGAAGCTGTTTGGCAATGGGGGGGGAAGGCTTTAAGGAAGGCAGGGCATACTCGAAGCGCAAGCAGAGATTAATGTAGTGTGTGTCCTCTCAGGATGACAGGTACTTCTTAAGTGGTTCACTGGATGGGAAGCTCCGGCTCTGGAACATTCCTGACAAGAAGGTGGCATTATGGAATGAAGTGGATGGGCAGACAAAGTTGATTACAGCTGCCAACTTCTGTCAGAATGGCAAATACGCAGTCATAGGCACATACGATGGGAGATGCATCTTCTATGACACTGAGGTAAAACCTTTTGGAGACTATTATTTTTATGTTAAATAAAATTTCAAATGCTTATTTAAATATCAAGAAACAAACCTTTTAAAACTTGTTTTCACAATTATTTCAAATATCTTTTCAGCACTTGAAGTACCATACACAAATACACGTGCGTTCTACCAGAGGCCGAAACAGAGTTGGAAGGAAAATTACTGGCATTGAACCCTTGCCTGGGGAAAATAAGGTACTGACTTTCAGGGAAGCTTTAGCTCAGTTCTGGAGCCTGGTGTTTATATCTAATGCTTAGTAAGTTTGTGTTAAGTCTTGCTTGTAGTCACTGACTTAAATCTTTTAACGCTACTAAAATGAACACTACTCTTTGCTGATTTAGGCTATTACAATACTAAATGGTAGTAAAATAGATTATTTCCTTTTTAAGTAACATTATGTTCTGATTAATGTAAAGGTGAGAAAATCTTTAGAGATGGCTTTCAGTAAAAATTTCTTTGGCATAACTAACCTCTCTCGAATTTAATCCTCATTTGGAATTGTACTTCATACAGAAGCTGAAAAGGTGCTGAAAGCTCAGAAGCTGTTATCCAAACAAGTGTACTCCAGAATCAGTCCTTCTGTTTAGCTTCAGTCTAAACTGAAGTCTTACGTTGTGAAAGGCTCAAATCCTCATCAAGCAAAGAACACGCTGTTGAATGTTAAACTCATAACCTATAGCTGGACAGTTTCTCTCTCGTATATAAAGCTTCAGGGGTGATGTGGGGTCACCAGCTGGGTCTATCCGTGTAGCAGATCACCAGCTGCTATCACTTGTATTGTACTCTGATCAATGTCAGAGAAATTACTGAGTCCCTAAAACATGCAGAAGATTCAGAGCTCAGTAGTGCCTTTGGGTTTGCCTCAGATGTTGTCTGTTGGCATGTTAGGTGGTGTAATAAAACACAGCTCAGCATGAACTCTTCTGAAAACAAGCAGGAAGATCTGTGATGTGATGGTGTTTCAGGACTTGTTCCGACTTTGTGGCATAAAGGATCAGATAAGTGGGGCTCAGTATCTGACTCTGCTATTCCCTTCTCCTAGCAGCATCTTGAGGCTCGCTGCTATCCTACAGTCTGCTCTACTTCTAAGGTACCATTAAAGGGCTCATCAGCTGGATGCCCTTATGCATTTTGACAACCCTTTTCATAGACTTCTCTGTTCCTTAGAAGTACATTTAAGCTTCTGATCTGAAATACATGAAATGGAAGCATGCTGGCTTCCAATGGACCAAGAAAAGCCCAGTTTGTGTATATAGCCTTGGTTCTGTGCTTTGTGAATGATAGGTCACAGCTCGCCAGGAATTTTCCTCACTAGAAAGCTGCTCTGCTGCATTATTGTGCAATGTGCTCCAAAATAGCCTTTGCAAATTGATGACTCTTCCTTGGGCCCACATTTTACTTCAGTAAAGAGGAGCTGCTCTGGTTCAGACCAAGCAGGATGATCTTGACAGTGAACTTGTGTTCTGTCCACTGACAGAAGATGAGAGAAAAAACTGTCATTGTCTAATCCTTCTGCTTCTTTAGGGCTATTCTTTGTGTGTGTCACTTCTTCTACTCAAAAGAACTGAATTCTGACTCTTAATGAATTCTGTTTCTCCTCCTTGGGCATGCTAATGGTTTCCACTCCTAATTTTATTTCTTTTCTAGATACTAGTGACATCAAACGATTCCAGGATCAGATTGTATGACCTGAGAGATCTGTCTTTGTCTATGAAATACAAAGGCTATGTCAACAGCAGCAGCCAAATCAAAGCTAGCTTTAGGTAAGACAATCTAACAATGGAGTTGTTGGGTTTGGGAAATGCTGTGGCTGAAGTACAGAGGCTTTTGTTTAATCTGTTTACCTTGGTATGAAACTGAGCCTCTGAAATGTCACTTGGCTCAGAGTACAAAGGTGACTAAAGGCTGTGGTCAGGAATGACAAAGCTGCCTGTGAGCAGGGAGCTACTGTGAAGGATTGAGTCCTTTTGTGTTGACAGCGCAATGTGTGTCCATTGCTGCTGCTGTGAATGCAGGAGCTCTCCTAGAACTGATGGGGTTGGGACACTGCATCTTTTCTCTCCTCCATCATAAACAGGTTTAATTTCCTTAGTTTTGTCAGTACTGCTGCAGATGTGTTGGTCACCCAAGTGCTACCCAAGGCTATTGGTCACTGCCTGTGCATCGTCACTCTCAGCATCTGCAGATCTGAGTGGGAATTCTTTTTTCTATGCAAGCCTAAGATGCTTTCCTGAGTTTGAGTGTGTTGTGACTATCATGGAAATACTGGGCTTTAAAGTAGTAAAAGCGAGGGAGAAGAATGTTTGTTCTATTCCCTTTTTGAGCCTTGCAGAAGCCAAAGGGGAAACATGCTTGGGTGTCTGTTTAATCTGGATGTTTGAGCAGAGGAGGGCAGCAGTGCTTAAGGAATAATGTCAAGTTTAATCCTGATGGCCTTTGAAAGCATCTTTCAGGCTGACCCATTATTTCCCAGGATGGCTGAGGTTGGAAGGGACCTCTGGAAGTCATCTTGTTGAGCCCCCCTGCTCAAGATTAGCTTCCCAAGATAAGTCATTTCTGCTGACAGGGCTGTAGCACAGTGAGGGGTAGAGCTTAGCTGTGGGAATACTCACACAGGAGGTAAATCCAGAGTGGATTTGCAGGTGGTTTTGTCTCTGTCAGTGTGCGTTATACAGTCATCTGGTTACAACCTTGTTGAATGTCTTTCTTCTTCCACCTGGGTGGATTTTTTTGGCCATGACTGTTGTGAACAGTTCCTGTTACAGACTCTGGTGTTCACACAGGTTCCAGACTCAGATACAAAATGCTTTTCAAGATTATGCCATTTTCTTGTTGCTCTTCTATGCCAGAAGCTGCAGGAGAACAGCTTCTGTGTGCTCTTCATGAGAACTACCTTTTCCTTGCAGCAGGAGAGCCACAGGCACACACATTTAAGTGCTTTTTTATATTCTTATATTTTTTTGAGCTGCAGTCACTAAAATAAAGCATCAGTTTGAATTGTGACCTTGGCCTGATTGCACTTGTAAAGCTGCACATCATCTGGAGAGCTGCTGTGATGGGTGCTTGAACAGCTAAGACAAGTAATGTCTTTCCTTCTTTGAATCTTTAGCCATGACTTTACCTACATCGTAAGTGGTTCAGAAGATAAATACGTGTACATCTGGAGTACATACCATGACTTGAGCAAGTTCACATCTGTAAGGAGAGACCGTAATGACTTCTGGGAAGGCATTAAAGGTAAAAAACAATCTTTAACCTGTGTTGTATCAAAGCTCATATGATTTCAAAAATGAAGTCTTTTTTATGTTCTTTCATTTGCTCAGCAGTGCCACTCATTTAGTGTGAGCACATTGTCAGGAAGATGCATTGGAATGGGTGGGTTTTCAGTAAGTGGCCTGCCAGAAAACCTTGTCCACAAGAAACTCTGCAGATGCCTGCGTGGGGTGGCATGAGACAGAGCAGCCAAGAATATGTCCAGTGCAGTAAGAGAACTTCAGTGGGGTTCTGCCAGCAAAACTGAGTAAGAACAGTAAGAACATTGTGCTGGCAGAGCTTGGTTGTGTAAGAGTAGGAATTGATCCTTCAATCCTTTATGGGAAAGTGACTGAAAACAATGCAAAAAAGCAGCAGCTCTCTCATCTCCTGCACACACACACACACAAGTTTTGGGGCCGTGTTTCTACTAAACATGTTTCAGAGCCCTTACCGGTTAATTTTGGGCACTTACAGGAACTTCTGAGCTCCCTAAGTTTATAAACCAATGACAGTTTGTGAGTGATGAGCTTACCTGGTGCCACCAGCGCCGAGATCCTTGGATATTTACTGAAATCAATGCCTGCTGTTCTTGTATAACTAACAGTTCCTTGAACCACGTAACCAAACTTGGGTTTTCTCTCTGAAGCTCACAATGCAGTGGTCACATCGGCGATTTTTGCTCCCAATCCTGGATTGATGGTGTCACTGGAAACTTCAGAAAAGCAAGAAGCTGAAAGTAAGGGAGAAGATTCTGAAACGTCAGACACCATACCCTCTGGTAGGTGGTTAAGATGAGCTCTGCCTGATGCCATGGTGTGAGGAGGAAAAGATTATTCACTTGGGGAGGAGGGTTCTTGAGAAGAAAAGTCCTTGCAGTGGCATGGATACACATTCCTACCTTAGCAGTTCAACATTTGGATAACTGCTATATTCTTAACACCTGAGAGAATGTGAAGTGAGGGGCAGAGCTGTTGTCCTCTGTACTTTAGGATTATTTTCTACATCTGAGCTGTCAGGAAGTTGAGTTGTACTAACACAGAACCCCAGCCTCGTTTGGGTTGGGAGGGACCTTAAAGCTCATCCAGTTCCAAGCCCCTGCCACGGGCAGGGACACCTTCCACTAGAGCAGGTTGCTGCAAGCCCCTGTGTCCAACCTGGCCTTGAACACTGCCAGGGATGGGGCAGCCACAGCTTCTCTGGGCACCCGGTGCCAGCGCCTCAGCACCCTCCCAGGGAAGAGCTTCTGCCCAAGAGCTCATCTCAGTCTCCCCTCTGGCAGGTTAAAGCCATTCCCCTTGGCCTGTCCCTCCATCCCTTGTCCAAAGCCCCTCTCCAGGTTTCCTGGAGCCCCTTTAGGCGCTGGAGCTGCTCTAAGGTCTCCCCTTCAGGAGCCTTCTCTTCTCCAGGCTGCCCCAGCCCAGCTCTCTCAGCCTTGCTCCAGCCCTATAACGTAAGTTTCCAAGAGGTGCAAATGTTCCTTGAGGTATTGGCTAGATAACAGGCATGTGATAAAGGAGGAAAGGTGTCACAGCAAGAGCTTAGCTTTTAATGAGAGCTTGATCTTTTAGTACATTTTTTTAGATGAACTGACAGTTTATTCTCTTTCCTTCTTAAGGAGCTTTGAAGACAGATCACACAGAAGTGCTTTTATCAGCCGACTTCACTGGAGCAATCAAAGTCTTCATTAACAAAAAGAAATATGTATCTTAGTTGTTCTGCAAGTGGCAGCACAAAGCTATGGTACTGTGGGATTCACACCCCGAAATAACGCGGGCAAAGCAGAGTATCTAATACAATAGTGTTACAGGCTGATTTCTTTTTAAACCTTTCTTTTAAGGCTACTCAAATATTGGCTCCTGGGAAAGCAGCGTCTGCCTTTAACACCTGGGCTTGTAGGATAGAGAGGAATGTCTAAAAATAGTTCTGCCAAACTGCAGGCTCTAAACTTTCTGTGAGCAGTTGTTCTGCACTGTCCTTGTGAACCTGCCCGGGTTTCTGCACAGGAACACGCGTGTGCTGGTTACGTGCACTCATTTGAACAGGTATCAAAAGGATTCCAGTGGTGCCAGTGGCCACTAGATGTCAGGGATGGGAAGGGAAGGTTGGGGGAATGCTCTAGGCTGCTTTTTGCACAGATTCCTTTGGGTAGGATGTTGAATCTGTAGTCGCTGTTGTTGCGAGGTTTAAGTTATGGAAGTTTCTGATGGGTCAGCAACGTGTGTAAATGTTTTTATAAATTTCTCAACTTCAGGACGTGGAAAACTCTTTTTTTTTGTTGTCTTTTAATTGTCGTGGACTCTCAATTCCTTTCTTATATATGATTTTTTGCACACTGGAGCACAATACTTGTGTAAAGAATTCTCTCATTCCTTCTTCACGGGCACCAGGATATAGTCACCTTCCAGGTAAAATTAAGCTGCATTAGAAAGTTCTTCTATTTTACAACTCTGTAAAATAAACTGTTTACATTTTTTAAGCATTGTAGCTTAAAGTTTTAAGTTCTTCTCGTTTGTTTAGTGCCACTGAATTTTGGAAGTCTTTGTAAATATTCATCTAAACCACCTATGAAGTAACATTCTGGGCATCGGAACCCACGCAATGTTATTGATGGTCGAGTGTTTCAGAACCGATGTATCATTAAACTTGGTCACACACTTGGAAACTGTTGCTTCTTTTCCATTTTGATTCATAAATTTGCCTTTTGTGTGAGTAGTTTTGGCCTGTTCCTCGGATTATTGACCTTGCATGCATTGGTTAACTCCTGAGATCTGCTTTTCCTGATCTTGGGTGACAGTTTTGTTCCTGAAGCAATGGGGAATGGAGCACTGCAACTGGATGTGTGAGGAGGAGGCGTCCAAAGTGCATAAAGATTCCTTCTCGTGTGGTTCCGGGCAACCTGGTCTAGTTGGTGTCCCTGCTCACTGCAGGGGGGTTGGACTAGATGAGCCTTGAAGGTGGCTTCCAACCCAGACCATTCTGTGAGTGGAAGAATGAAGGCAGAGAGGGGCAGGAAATGAGTCTTGCTCCTCTTTTAAGGTTTTCTTTTTACTTAAGTGAATTTGAGCAGACTTTGGGTAAAACTGTCTTGATCACGAAAGGCTGCTTCTTGCAAGGGGAACATCATCAGCCAACATCAGTACATGCTGATGTATAAAATGACTTTCAGTTGACACACTTGGAGTAAGCTTGACTCAGGTTTGAAAGTACCTGCATAGATGAGACGAGCTAAACTCGCTCAAATCTTAGCGGAGCTCAAAGTAACACACATGAGGAGATGGCACAAGACAACACGTGGTTTGTGACTCCAAACATGAGTTTCTGTATCAGGTTATATATGTGGAAGACTGACTGTGATTCCTGTGAGCTGATCCGAGCCACTTCTGGAGTTTGCTGCAGCTGTTCTATGTGTTAAGTGACAAATGCAAGGTAAGAAGCTGCTCTGTGCAGTGCAAACACCATCACTTCACTTACAGGTTCCTTCTCTCTACTATCGGGGCACATTTGGCCTTCCTGCCTCTGGAACTAGAAGCCCAGACTGGAGGAAAAGGCCTGTGGGCTCTGCATTGGGGTTTGGGGGGTATTATTTTAGGTTGCTGCTGTCCCCATATTCTAGTTAAAATGGCAATGGCAAAAGTCAGTGATGGGTGACAGAAGGAGGGAGCACTCACTAGGTGGAAGGGATACAAACAGGATGGGGGCAAGCCCAGCTTTTCGGTTCACTGTGGGGCGTGTTAAGATTTAAACATGACTGCTTTGGATACCTGAGTTGAGCTGTAGTTTTGCCTTGTAGCTGCCAGAAGCTGTGTTAAGGTGTGTTGGACCTGTTTAGTACCCAGGTGATCATAAAGAAGGTTATTGTTGTTCATGATGCAGGACCTTGAGGAAGCTGTTGGACTTCATTTAGCTTGATACTTCGCTTCTAGCACTCAGTTCTGGTGCTCCTCCGCAGTGCTCCAGTATTCCCTGTGCTTATCCCCCAGTGGAACTGTGCTGCACACTTTGTTCAGAAATCGGTGCCTCTTTCCCTCTGCTTCCCAAAGCGGCATCAGTTCAGGGGTATTCCAGTTGGAGTAGTCCACGTCCTGTCTAATCTTGTCCAATACTGGGTCGTAAGGCTTGTCTGGTTCCTTGCACAGCTGGGCTTTTCTGCTTAGAGCCTCCCAGCTCTTGTAGGTGAATGTCCCATAGTTTGCTGAGCTTGTTCTGTTCACTCCAGTGTCTTCACTGCGTGCCCATCAGGCGCTGCCCTTGCACTGCAGAGTGATGCTCCCTCGAGCACAAGCAAAGCATGGCTCGGGGTCAGTTAAATACAACACTTCTTGTGCAGGAGGGTTACTCTGGCTGCTGACCCAAGGGCTTCCTTGACCTTGTGTCCTTTAACAGAAGTTGTTGACATCTGTGTCAAAACCCTGTTCATAAAATACGATTGAGAAATCCCAGGGGCAGAAGTGAGGAACTGCTGTTGTACAGGACCTTGGTGCAGATGTCTCAGTTAACTCGGGCACTTCCCAATAATCAATAAAATGAGCTGATGGGAATGTCATGGATCACTTGGAAATCTTCCCTCAACACCTCATTTCTTCTGTAAGTGGCTCCTGTCAGCTGGCTCGGGCAGGAAGCAGCTATGAAGGAAGCAAAGCTGTTCCTCTGCTACCTTTGTCTCTTGCAGTGCTGGGCACCAACCCCAGTGCGTGTGCAGAGGACAAAGCCAACAGCTCAAGAAGGTGAATGCTGCATAACTCATGGTTTCTTAAGCTAAGAAGGGTGGGGGTATTTCATAGAATCATCACAGAGTGGTTTGGGTTGGATGGGACCTTAAAGCTCCTCCAGTTCCAACCCCTGCCACGGGCAGGGACACCTTCCACTAGAGCAGGTTGCTCAGTGTTTAGAACCGTCCTGGTGCCACAACCAGACATCTGAGCGTACCACAAGTGCTGCTGAGCTGCAGGTTTGGCTGAGCACTGATGTCTCACCACATCACCCAGACACACACCATTGCCATTGCTTCCATGGGAGGCATGAGCTGCGCAAAAAGCTTTGCTGGAGGAGTTCTTCACTTGTGGCCCTGGAGTCGCCTGGTCTTGGCTTTGTTACCGGCAGAGGTACAGGTAAGTGTGCAGGTGTGATTATAAGGCCACATCTGAGGTATTAGAAATCCATTAAAACATCACAGCTGTATCGATATCCCACAGGGATTCTGAAGCTGGGAAACTGCAGGTGTAACGGCATTTATAACCCTCTGCCTCCCCACCTGGAAAACGTGTCTGGATCTGGGTTCCTGAGCCCCATGGGTCAGTGCAGGAATAGCGGCCCCAATCCAATGGATGAAGCACTGGGATTAATCACTTGCTTAAGGCTGATCACGCAGTGAAGTGCTTTTCTGGGCTAGGCCCATTTGCAGGTGATGAAAGGGCTCACAGACATCCAGTGCAGGCAGGGCAGGATGGAGGATTATTGCATAATGATATTAAGAGCCTTTTATCTTGGATGGCTTATGAGAAATTAAATCCTAAACCTGCCACTAACCCTTCCAGTCACAGGGACGGTTCTCAGGGCTGATCCCTGCACCCGGTTCCAGCCCTTACAGCTGCACGGACAGATGTTAGGAAAGAAATACTGATTCTTCCTTACTGCACCCTCGGTGCTATGGTGCTGCTGGTGAGTGGAAAGGACTCCACCATCAGCCTAATCCCATGTCCCCTGCTGCCCGTGCTGACCCCAGGCCAGGGAAGGAGGCGGCAGAGGAGCTGTTTTGCCCGTGTTGGCTGCACCTTCCAGCCTGGTTCCCCCTGGTCACTGCAGCCCAGTCAGGGCTGGTGCCCCGATAGGGTGGGGGACAAACCCCAGGTGCTCTGAAGGCTGCAATGGATGTGGTTAGGAATGGAACTATACAGAAGGTCACTTCAAGATGTGTGTGTTGTCTTTTGCAGGTATCCCGGGATGATGGGCTGAGACACCCTCGTGCGGATACAACAGAACATTTAACATCTTTATTTATTTAACTTTAACTTTATTTATTAAACCACTATTACTAGCACTGTTATTACTATTTTTAGCAGCAGCATTCAGCTGCACTTCAGTTATTAAACTGTTCTCTCACAACACTTTGTGTTTCTCTTCCCATTCTCCAAGCGCCGGCACCAGGCGCATCCCATAGGATTGACCAGGGCGAGGAATTCCTGGGCGAGGGGCCATGGCTGGGGCTTTGTTGACAGCCCCGGGTCGGCGGGATTGGACTGGCCGAGACGTTCCCTTTGGAGCTGGCGGGACCTCGCCGGGATTGAGTTTGGGGCATTTCACTCTCCAGCCACAGCCAACGCTGCTCCTCTTCACCACCGGGATCCTGGCCCGGCCGAGCCGATCCGGTGTCGGGAGAACATCAGGACTCAGAGCTGTTTAATGAAGGGGGGAAGGAGATGAACCCCAAGCAGTGGCACTGACAGAAGAGATCCCCACCCCTGCAGCCACGCCACGCACCATTCCCTGTTTTGTCCAGTCCCTGAGCACCAAAATCAATCCAGCGGAGTCTCGGTGCTCCCCAGGGCAAAAATCCCCCCCAAGACAAACTCTTCCTGCTTTCAGATGGGGGAAATCTGGGAAATTACCCCCAGGATGCGCTTACACTGGTCAAAGTTGGGTAAAATCCATCTTGTGAAGCAATAAAGTTGCCCCCAGAAGGGTGCTCAGTTGTCTTTAGGGGTTCCCAGTTACCCCCATAGCCTCCAGGGACTCCCAAAGGCTCTTGAGGTGTTCCCAGTTACTCCCAATTGCCCCCAGGGTCTCTTGAATTGTACTCAGTTACTCTCAGTTGCCCCTAAAAGGTTCTCAGGAGGTTCTGGGGGTTCCCAGTTGCACCCAGAGGCTCTTGAGGGGTTCCCAGTTTCTCCCAGTTGTCCCACAAAGGTGCTGGGTTGCCCTCAGGGATTCCCAGTATCCCCCAGTTGCCTCCACAAGGCTCTGGGATGTTCCCAGATTTCCCCCTAAGGGGCTCGCCAGTGGTCCCAGCCCTCCAAAGGGGGTCTCAGGGTGCTCAGATCCCACGCTCCCAGTGCTCCCAGTGCCCACCAGGCCAGGCTGTAGAGGAGCATCATGCACAAGCAGGTGACCATGGTGCTGCTGGAGAGCAGCTGGTGCCACATGGCTGTAGGGGTGCTCCTCTGGGGGCAGGGGGGCACCCTGGGACACATGGAGCAGCCCAGGGACCCCCAGGCCCCCCAACCTGCTGGAGGTGGTAGAGCACGGCCAACACCTCCTGCACCCTCGGGACCATCTGCTCAGGGCTGTTGGAGTCCTCAGCCTTGTGGCCATCTCGTGGAGCAGGGACATCTGCCACCGCATGGGGGGACACAGGGACATGGAGACCATGGGGACATGGTGACCATGGGGACATGGGGACCACAGGGGTCCCAGCTCCTGCGCGCTGGCAGAGCCCCAGCAAAGCGGCTGTAACTTTGACACTTGGACCTGTCCCTGTCCCTGCCCCGGGAGCTGCAACTCCCGGAACTGCAACTCCCACAACTCCCGGAACCGCTCGGATCAAATCCTGGCTTTAAGCAGCGTTTGGCTTCAGCGTGTTCATTTTCCACCCCATTCCCTGGTTCCTCCCTCAGGAGCAGCCCCTCTCCCTGCTCCTGATGCCACCAGCACTGACAGGGCCTCTGGGCGAGAGGAGCTTTACTCGCTGTAGCAGCGCTTGTGATCCCCATTCATGGAGAACCGATTGGGAAGTGACTTGAGTGAACACTTGCACATCAGCTTTCACCATGTCCAGGTGTGTGAGGCCACGGCATCTCACGGAACCCCTATGGAACCCAGTGGAACCCCCACTGAACCCCAAAGGAACCCACATGGAACCCAGCGGAACCCGTCACCGGGGCAACAGGAGAGTATAACTGCCCCGCAGAGCACAAGCTGCCAGTGCAGGAGACGACGGCAGCTCCTGTGGTGTCTCCTGCAAGAGAGCAGAAAGAGGTGGGTGCCGATCCCGTCCTTCGGGTGTTTCAGGAATGACCAAGAACACCTCGACCGGCCTCAGCGGAGCCGCTGCTTTGGTCAGCGCTGTGCGAGTGCCGCTGGCTCAGCCGCAGCCGAGCGCTCCGGTGCCTGAAATCCTGGGATCTGCCTTGGTTCTTGGAGGGAGAACAGGGGCCTGTGGGGACGGGACAGGGGGGAATGGCTTTAACCTGACAGAGGGGAGGTTGAGATGAGCCCTTAGGCACAAGTTCTTCCCTGTGAGGCTGGTGGGACACCAAAACGGGTTGAACGCAGAAGCTGTGGCTGCCCCATCCCTGCTCTAGTGGAAGGTGTCCCTGTCCCTTGCTTGGAACTGGATGAGCTTGGAGGTCCCTTCCAACCCAAAGCATTCCATGATTCTGAATGCCCCAAATTACACCCAAGTCACCCACGGGCAGGGACTTGCTGGAACTTCCTGAGGTAACAGACACGCTGAAAAATCAAAGGTGACGGGGGACATATGGACACCACGATGCAGGACGGGCACAAAACCTAGGGAAAAATGTGTCATTTTGCTGGGCAGTTGGAGTTTTCCATCGCAATTTGAGGAATTTCCAGGCAATTTCAGAATTTACTGGGTTTATTTTCCTTTCAGCACTCCGAGGCCATGCCAAGCTCGCTTCTCTATGTTCTCAAGCGCCTCCAAGTTGTTCTGCTCCTTTTCTGCCATGATCAGGGATTTGATGGTTTCTTTGGATTTGTTTTGTTCAGGTGTCCTGACTTAGAACGATCATAGCTGTCCATCAGAACTTTCTCCTCTTCCTCCTCCAAAGCCACCGCCGATTCCATCCAGCTCCTGATTGCTGTGTTAGGTACAAAAACCCTCATGCCTGCACTCAGCGGGTAGTAGGACGGGAGGGGGATCCATGGGCCTGTGGTCGCTTCCTCCCAGGTCAGATCGGATCCGCGGGGTCCATCTCCTGAAGCTTCCAAGCACAAAGGGAGCGGAATTGGTGAAATGAGGGGAATTTGGGGTTCCAGTTGGTGATTTGCACCAGCGAGGATGTGCCGAAGGCTGAAGGCCCGTCTCGGCAGAAGGATTGGAATGTTGAGCGGGTTTTCCTCTCTTCCAGGTGGGATGGACTCCAGGGACTCTGGGCTCTGCCTGATGGAGGATCCGACCAGCGCTGGGCCGTGAGTGATGGCACCGCACCGGGAATGCCACAAATCTTTGGGAAAGAGGCGCTGAGGGAGCCAGCGCTGTGGGGTCGGCGTGTGGTCGCTGCGAGTGCCGCGGGCTGCGCGGGGCTGTCAGCGTCCACCGGCCACAATGACGGTGCCACCAAACACCCGGGGCCATTGTGGCGCAATCCTGGTTTATTCCTGAGCTGGGTGTTGGAAAGACCATTCCCAGACGTTGTTTTCCATCCAGGGTCATGGCCTCAGCTCTTCTTTGCCCGCTCACTCTAAGTCTCGAAGCGAAGCTCTCAACTTTGGTCAGGGTTTGAGGACAGTGATACATCTCTTCACCCCTCGCCTTCCTCACCTCCTCTTTCTCCTTACTGCAGGCACATTAACATCGGTGCAGCCTATCAGGCAGAGATCCCAGAGCTCTGGGATCCATCCCATTTGGAGCGGGAGGAGGAGGAGGAGAAAGCATCATTGGTGTGGGACCCGGAAACACCCAACCGAGGTTTCTTTAATGCCTTTCTTCCAAAGGACCCCCAAGATTTTCCTCCCGTCTCCCGTCTCCCCTTGTTTGGACAGAATCTTGACTTTCCCTTGTTCCCGTTGTGCTTGCAGTGACTGAGCTCCTCACCTTGGCCAGCTCCAGCGACGTGCCGCGCGCCAGGACCACCATAGAGCGTGCCCTGCACTGCCTGCACGAGGCGCGCGGCGACGTCCTGGTAAGAGCAGCTCTTGGGGCGTCATTAATAACGCTCTGGGACGGCCTCTGTGTCCCTGGGGCGAGCTGGAGGCGCTGCCAGGTCTCTGCTCCACGCGCTGCAATCTGCTCTCTTGGCTCAAGGGCCCGGTTCTTGCTGCCGCAGCCGCGTTAAGGGCTGGTGGAGCACGGACCTGCCTCGGCGTGTGGATCATTCCCACACCTTCCTGTGGCCGAGGGCATCCTGGAGCGCTGTCACCAACAGGTTTTCCATTCACTTCCACAGGAGGCTCTGGAGCTGCTGCGCCAGGGGGGTCCCCAGCCATATGAACACCATCCGCTGGCTGGGTACCATTATGCAGGTAACCTCCAGCGTGGGGCTCTGGGCTTGGGCAGTTGCTCTCTGAAGGAGCAGAGATGTCGATAGGGCAGTGAGGAGCTGTGCTGACGTCTCTGTGGCTGCGGTCATCTCCCCATTTACACCTTGCGGGTCCCTCCCAGGCACGGACACGTGGACCCCCCTGGAGCAGCAGCTCTTTGGCCGAGCATTTAAAAAATACAAGAAGAATTTCCACCTGATCCAGAAGGAGGTAAAGCAGCTGGATGGATTTGTTGTATGTGTGTGCCTTCAGGGTTTGCCTCCTGCATCACCCTTACAGATTGCTTCTGGTTTGCTCACAACAGATTCCAACTAAGTCAGCGGCACAATGTGTGGAATATTACTATACATATAAGAAGAAGATCCGTTTTGCCTGCCAAGTATTTACACTGACGGGAGGGAAGACCAAGAGGCTGCTGCAGGAGGTGGAGGAGCTCGAAGAGAAGGTGCTCAGTTATTCCCCACTTGCAACTTTGGGGCAGGAAAGGGCGACTCCACTCCCAGCACCCAAAATCATCCCAATTTTCTGCTGAGGTGCCCATCCTCTCCATCCCATTAAAGCATTTTTGGGCTCATTGGCGTTCAGAGGAGCTCACTGGGGCAGGCTTGGGCTGATAGTTGGGGTTTGTGCTGGATCTAACACATTCCCATGTGCCTGGGCCCTTCCCAGAGATTTTAAGCTCGTTTTTCCCTTCAGCTCTCCACCTTTTGGGAAGAGAAGGAAGAAGAAGGAATAAAGCAATAAACTCTCTCTGGTTTACAGACCCTTTGCAGCCCCAAGAAGAGGCGCCGTGTTCTGCCGCCCGAGCACGAAACACCACAGCGGCAGGACCGGCGCCGGGCTCCGGAGCAGCCCCGCGGCGGCGGTGATGGGAGTGGATTTTCCTGCCCTGAGTGCCCAAGGTGACTCTGGATTTAGCTTCTTCTGGAAACTAAACGGAAACTTCCCGAGCAGGAGGCGGAGCTCAGGATCTCCCTCGGCCTTCCCGCGCCTTTACAACCAGCTTCCAGCCCAACCATGTGCTTTGTTTAAACACCGACCTGCCCAAATCCCCCAAACAGAGACTCGGGAGCTTGGCTTGAGGGTGGTGGTGGAATTGTCAGAGGAATTACAAATCCCTGCATGTTTTCTACCTTCCAGGCTCTTCAACACCATCCAGGGCAGGAACTCCCACATGAAGATCCACCGCCGCCAGCGGAAATAACCACCCGCGGGCTGAGCTCCTCCACTGCGATAACACCAGAGCGCAGCAGCCCTGTTCCCTCCCGTTGCTATTTCCCTTGTTGTTATTTTTGTTGTTACTGTTGAAGTTGTTGTTGTTGTTTGTTAGTATTGGTAGCATTAGATTGTGGTAGGAGTAGTGTTATGTTGTTCTTATTGTTAGTAGTAGTAGTCTGTTGTTGTTAGTAGTAGTAGTATTCTACTGTAGGTAGTAGTAGTATTGTTTTACTTTAGATATTATCATTGTTATTAGTAGCCATATTCCATTGTGTTCTGTTATTGTTATTGTTAGTAGTATTCCATTCTATGTTATTTATAATTTCTATTATTCATATTATTGTATTCCACAGCACTTTATTAAGCTACTATTATTAGCACTGTTATTACTACTTTTGGCAGCAGCATTCAGCTGCACTTCAGTTATTAAACTGTTCTCTTCCAACCTGTTGTGTTTCTCTTCCCATTCTCCTCCCACCCCGCCCGCGGGGCGCAGGGGCTGAGTGAGCGGCTCCGTGCTCCTCAGTTCCCGGCTGGGCTCAGCCCCGACCCGGCTCCGGCGCAGGTTCCCTCCCGCCTCCCGAGGGGCTCCACGAGGTCGCTCCGCGCCAGAGGCTCAGGATCCCAAATGCCTCTTCCCGGGGCAGCCAGAGGGAAATCCCATCGGCTGCGGGCGCTGCCCATCCGTTCAGGATCTGTCCCGCTGCGGGTCTGATCCTGCCCGGCGCAGGCAGGGGAGGGCAGGGCCAAGCGCCGGCATCAGGCGCGTCCCATAGGATTGACCAGGGCGAGGAATTCCTGGGCGAGGGGCCGGGCCTGGGGCTTTGTTGGCAGCCCCGGGTTGACGGGATTGGACTGGCCGAGACGTTCCCTTGTTCTATCCCTACAGGCCCTTGTCCAAAGCCCGGTTCCAGTGCCCGCTCCCTTCACCCTAACGCCTTCGGGCGAGCCCGTGTGCTCCGCTGGGTAACCCCCGCAGCTCCCCCAGGGTAGCACCGGCCGCTACGCCGCGGCAGCACCTGCTGCGGGGACAAAGCGGAGCCGAGCCGAAGCAGGGCGGGGCGGACCGAGCCGAGCCGCGGCCTCCCAGTCCCGGCCCCGCCCAGCGGCTCCGCCCGCCCCTGGCCCGGCCCCGCCGCGCCCGCCCGCAGGGAGGCAGCGGCTCGGCTCGGCGCGGCCCCGCGGCGGTCGGTTCGGACCATGTCGCCATGTCGGAAGTGAGGAAGTTCACGAAGCGGCTCAGCAAGCCGGGCACGGCCGCCGAGCTGCGGCAGAGCGTCTCGGAGGCGGTGCGCAGCTCCTTCGTCCTGGTGAGCGCGGCTCGGCTGGGCTCGGGGGGCGCCGCCGCCGCCAGGAGCCCCGCCCGGCCCGGCGGTACCCGCGGGGAAGGGACAGGGTTGGGCAGGGGATGCGCTGAACGGGGGAGGAGGAGGAGGAAGAGGAAGGGGTTAGGCGGGGGTCGGGCAGCGCTGGGCGAGGCAGGGGATGGAGATGCGGATGGGGATGGGAAGGGCAGCATTCCCGCTCCGGGTTCCCCCCATGTGCATCCCGCCTTCCGCCCCGCTCGCCACCTGCCGGCTCTAAGCTCTCCCCAGCGCCGCTTGCTGCCGGCGGGGTCGCGGCGACCCGGCGCTGGGGTCAGCGCTCGTGTGGTGGGAGCGGGAGTTAACGGGAACGAGCCGTGCGGGGCAGCGGGCGGACAGGCACGGAGCTCCCCCCGCAGCGGGCAGGCGGGCAGCGCGGGGCTGAGCCGCTCGGCCTGGCAGCGGGAGAGGCACCGGCGCTGGTGTGAGCCGGGACCACCACCGACATATCCCGGGAATCCGGTGCCTGGGCGAAGCCACGTGCGTTCCGGGATGCTCTTCCTGCAGCAGGTTGTGTGCGTTGTGCTGCAGCGTTCGTGCCCTGCCCCGGCGGGCGCTGGGCCCCGCAGCTGCTGGGGCTGTGCTGGATGTGCCACTCGTTGGGTTACTCCAGCGTGTAATTAACTTTGACCTTGGTGGTGGTGGAAGGGTAGCAATGGGATGTGCAGAAAGTGTGGTACAAGTTCAGAGAGGAATTTCTGTTATAGAATCATGGTATCCCAGACTGGTTTGGGTTGGAAGGGACCTTAAAGCTCATCCAGCTCAACCCCTTGCCACGGGCAGGGACACCTTCCACTAGAGCAGGTTGCTCAAGATTAGTTCTCTCCCGTCACGTTAGATGGCATGTGTTGTTAAATAAACAGAGGGGATTCAAGTATTCTTTTAAAACCAGAGTTTTCTTGTACATTTACTGATTTCTGAAGCTGGAAATAGCCATGGTGATAATCCAGTCTCATTTCCTAGTGCCGTGGCTATTGCCTCCTATGTGCTGTTGTTCGGGGATCCTTACGGGCTCCCATGGGATGTGCTTTCCCTCTTTCGGCAACAATACATAGGAACAAATGCTTTGTGTACAACCTGATGGAACCTCTCATTAAAAATGAAATTGTTTGTGTAGGACCCAAAGAGCTTTGGTATCCTGCAGGCAAATGGTTCCTCAGTGCCTGCTGTCAGCAAGGGAAGGGATGGGTGGGACTGCAGATGAAAAGGAAGAACACCTTGATAGCATCGTGAAGGAGCTGGCAGAGCCCAGCATCCATCAGCAGCCGCCCTGTTTCTGATGCTCTCCAGGGTTTCATTGCCCATGTCCCTGCCAACTTCTCCCTCCTTTAACAGGCAAATCCCCCGGAGCTGCTCCAGAGGAGGGTGAGGGCAGGTCTCTGATTCCTGGGTCTTGGCAGAGTTTCCTGCTTTTGGCAGTTCAGCAGCAAGGGATAAATCCCAGCACTTCCGCATCACTAAGAAGAGCCATAGGACACTGCAGTGTTCAGGGAGGGAGGAAGGAGGTGGCATAAGCTTATAGGACTGTCATACTCGGTAATTAAGGATGAGGTTCATGCTTTCCAGGTTGCTCCAAGAAAAAGGTGGTTCCTCTCCATCCACCAGGTAGTCATCCTTGTAAAGAAGGCTATTGTCTATGGCTGTTGGGAGGGTGGAGAGGGCATCCTGGAAGGTGATGGGGGGTGGCAGAGGGGGAGATGAAAAGCCATCATTTCTGATCCCACGCCCAAGGTGAGGCTCAGCCTTGGTGCTGGTGAGCTGGGCAGCTGCGGAGCACGGTGTGGGCATGTCCCCTGCCAGCCTGCCCCCTCCTTGGGACCCAGGGCCCCAGCACGGGGAGCAGGGGCTGGTGCAGGCTGCCAGCGTGCTGTGTCCTGAGGTGTCGGGAGCTGGGGCTTTCGGGCAGTCTGAGGCAGACTGGAGTTGCACATCCTGGAGATCCCGTCCCCTTCCTGCAGCCTGGCTACAGCAGGTGATGGGACATCAACAGAAGCAAGTGAACATGGAATAACAGGACAAGGGGAATGGCTTTAACCTGCCAGAGGACAGACTGAGATGAGCCCTGAGACAGAAGTTCTTCCCTGTGAGGGTGCTGAGGCGCTGGCACAGGGTGCCCAGAGAAGCTGTGGCTGCCCCATCCCTGGCAGTGTTCAAGGCCAGGTTGGACACAGGGGCTTGGAGCAACCTGCTCTAGTGGAAGGTGTCCCTGCCTGTGGCAGGGGGTTGGAGCTGGATGAGCTTTAAGCTCCCTTCCAACACAAACCAGTCTGGGATTCTATGATTTTATGAGTAGTTTAACACTCCCTGAGCCTTGGGGGACACCCTGCCCGTCCCCCAGTGATCCTGTCTGGTACTTTGGCTGTCTCCTTGCCTTGGGGGTGATCTTAGTTGAAACCACGGGTATCCATGGTGGTAAGCATGGATGAGATGAAGGGGTGGGGGGCAGAGCTAATGCTGCAGGTACCAGAACATGCAGCTTCAAACACGGGAGTGGTCACTGTAGGGCTCTTTCAGTGCATACGCTGAGCTCGGCATTTTGGGCATTCAGGGTACTCCCTCAACACAAGGAACCATCTGGAGTAAGGAGCCACTTGTAGGCAGTGAATGAAATACTCCTAAATGAAAATGTCTCAGTGAGGAAAGCTTTTAGTGTCATGGACGTGGGCAGCTTGTGAGGAGCGTAATTTGTGTGTTAAAGGAGACTCATCTAGCCAGGAGCACTGTGCTCTGCGTGACCAGCCTGAGCAAGTTTGATGTCTGGGTCAATGCAGCTCCAAACATGCTGTCCTGCAGGTGACGTGAAGCTCACGTCATCCGATTTCTGTTCCTGGTTTTCCATTTATGCTTGTCATTAAGCACCAGGAGAATATTTACACTTCTCTTTAGGTTGCAAAGCTGCAGTGGAGTTGGTGGGAGTTAGGTTGGTGACTGCTGGCAGAGCTTTGCTCCTTTGTGTGTGTGAAAGGGAAGCATTGGATGTGGTGCTGGTCAGAGGGAAGGGAGGTTGTGCCTTCCCGAGGTGTTCTGGAGTACCCGTGTCGCACCCTGTGGACCAGCTGCTCGGATTCATTCGCTGCTGCTCCTGTCATGGTATCAGTGGAGCTGTAATCTGGAGCCATAGCAGCGAGAGTAAGTGAGGGCTGTGGTGGGGAGCTCAGAGGAACTTCAGGACCCGTGGATGGGGAAGGATCACAAAATCCCATATTGGGTTGGATTGGAAGGGACCTTAAAGCTCATCCAGTTACAGGCCCTTGTCCAAAGCCCCTCTCCAGGTTTCCTGGAGCCCCTTTAGGCACTGGAGCTGCTCCCCTTAAGGAGCCTTCTCTTCTCCAGCCCAGCTCTCTCAGCCTGGCTCCAGAGCAGAGCTGCTCCAGCCCTCGCAGCATCTCCATGGCCTCCTCTGGACTCGCTCCAACAGCTCCACATCCCTCCTGTGTTGGGGGCCCCAGAGCTGGGGCTCCTTTTTTTCCTTTTACTGCACTGGTGTTCCAGCATCCTGGATGTTGTTCTGGCTGTGTGTCCTGTTCACAGACAGGCTGTGTAAGGGAGGTCTTGGTGAGGAAAAGGAGTTCAGGAATCCCTGCGAGCAGGCAGAGCCCCGCGGAGCAGAGCTGGGAGCAGCCAGTGTGTGTGGGTACCCCAGTTCTCTGTGCATTTCCCTCTGCAAAGCTGTAGAGCAGGTTGTATCAATTGCAGCTTCGAACAGTCCCTGATGTGTGCTGCAGATTATAACTCACGGATGGAGTTTTGGCAGAATAACTCACAAACAATGTCACTATTTAAACAAACAGACAAATTGAGCAAATGCTTTAAGTTGGCAGGTGGGATAAATGAGATGCTAAAAAACGAAGCAAAAGTTAAGATTAGGTTAAGGAGAGGAACAGTCAAAGCCTCAGTGTGGTAACTTAAACCAATCTTCACCAAGAGATTATCTGCAGCTTAAAGTTTGGGCACCACAGTAAAACCCTGTGTCAGAAGTGCAACTTCAGAGCCAGAGTGCGAAGTGCTGGTCAGAGCTGGGAGAGACAGCAAGGCTTGACCTAAGAATTGCAGCCAGGGACCCTTGGCAGTGGATAGACAGGGATGGTTTTGGCTCAGACCTTCAGTGCAGTCTCCCTCTTCCCATCCTCTCCACGCTCAGGATGTTGCTGAGTGTTAATGGGAAAATCATGCAGCAAGGCAGGAGGAACCAGCGCCGAGGTGCTGCCTGACACAGGACCTGGGCGGCCATGGGGGTGTTGCAAGGCACAATCATAGAACCATAGACATAGGTTTGGGTTTGAAGGGACCTTAAAGCTCATCCAGTTCCAACCCCTGCCACGGGCAGGGACACCTTCCACTAGAGCAGGTTGCTCCAAACCCCTGTGTCCAACCTGGCCTTAAATACTGCCAGGGATGGGGTATTCAAACCCAGCGCCTGCTCCCCATGCTGTGTGGTGCTGCGGGATGTGCTCCCTGGAACCTCACCACGGGCACTGTGCCGGGAGGGGATGGGTTTTGTTTGGTCCTGGCTGGGCTGTGCTGATGTAGGTGGCTCAGTTTCAGGCAGGCTCAAAAAAGAGGCAAAAAGCTCCTTAATGGTGGTATTAAGAAGGTTTTGACTGGAGGCAAAAAGGCATTTTGTTCTTTCTGTGTGGTTTTCTTTTTTCTTTACAGCTTAAACTATATTATTAGTGTCTGAATTTATACTCATGCAGAAGTAATCAGTTTTCTGCATAGAATCCTCTCTTAATAAGCTAAATTCACTTTGATCAATGTGAAGACTTCACATGCAGCGTTTGTAGTGCTCTTGGCGCGCAAGAGAGACACAGAATATGGGCATGTCCCCCCTGGGTGTAGTCAGCATGCTGTGTTTGCATAATTTACATAGAAAAAGAGATGTACATGAGACATGGGAGGAAATTCTGCCCCTGTGTAAGCAGTGGGAGTTGTGCTGTTGTTCAGCCAGGGCAGGTTCTGCCTCCAGAGTGGCTGCTTGGGCGGCTTCTGTGGAAGTGCTCACGGGGAGATGCTTGCTCACAAGGGCTTACTCAAGAAACACTTCAGTGCATTCTTAACATTAATCACATGCTTTCCTGACATGGGGCTCGCTCGTGTGCTCGAAGGGGCTGAGTTTAGCCGGGTGCTGGCTGGGTGCCGTGGCACAGCGTGTGCGCCATGGACGTGTCCGGTGCACACCCTGGTCGTGCAATGGATGAAGGGCGATGTTCCATGGAGGGGAGCACGGCCCCAAGCCCACGGTGCAGCGATCTGGGGCCACTTAGCAAATCCCCAGCATGTCTCCTACCAACACCCAGTCCAGGGGAAATGAAGCAATCCCTTACTCCCTCATGCACACCAGTGCGCTGAGGAATGGGTGCTGTAGGATGAGCTGTAGTCAATGCATCCATTTCTTGAGGTTTTTAGAGGCTATGACAAGCTTTTGATGGGCACTAGATCTTATCCTTCCCAAGGATCACTTTAGTGTATGTGTCCTTCTGCCTATTATAGGCAAGCTTGAGGAAGAGAACAAAGCACCCAGGCCTTACACATGTGTGCATATACCTCTTCCCATGTCCTGCTGGCCATGTGGCTGGGGTTTTGGCATTTGCTGGGCCAGGCTGAGAGTGGTTTGTTCTGTGCCAGAGACAATGTCATGGAAATGGAGGTGTCCCTGCACTGCCAGCATCTGCCCTCCCACCATCAGTGCAGTGAAACGCCTGGAACAGATGGTGGTGGTGCCTGCAGCAAATGCCAGCACTGCGGATGGGGCTTTGGTGCACTCTGCATCTGGTGAGGGGATGCTCTTGGCCTTTGTTTCAGCCTCCTGTGTTATCTGGAGATATTTGCAGAGATCCCCCCCAGGACCACAGGCATTTGAACTTGGACTACCTGCTCTAGAGCAAATTGGAGCACCCTTCTATATATGCGGCTTGGTGACTCCTGCAGCATTTCACTTAGCCCTTTGCAGCTGAATTATTATCTCTAATGACGCAAAATTGCACAAAGCTTTTGACGTTTCCATGGCCTAAGAATGCAAGTCACGGTCGCACACAGCAGCTGAACAGCAGCCAGGCTTGGGACACGTGTGTGCTTTAGCTTCCTTGCTTGATTGGCCTCACTCCTGTTGTGTCCAAGGAAGAAAAGAGTAGTTCAATATCCATTGTGGCCATGGCTGTCATCTTAGAAATGCTGGAGCACGTTTTCCTGCCACCAACTCCCTCCATCTCTTTCATCCCTTAAAAAGTACAAATCAAAGCTCTTCCTTGCTGGCTTCTCTTTCCTTCAGCACAGCCCTGACTTATCTTTACAGCTTCTCCCTGTCTCTCACTGGTTGTCTAATGGGGTCAGGTCTGCTCATTCCTGACCCTTTTCTCACCCCTCTCTGCTTTCTTGCTGAAATGCGATTTTTTCTCTCCCCTATTAATATCTCCTGCCATGGGGCTGTCCCTTGGGAGCAGTTCCAGCTGGAAGAGACGCTGCCTGCTTCAGACCAGGGCAATCCCTGCTCCCTCCTGCTCCTGGCTCTGTGCTGGGTGACATCCCCACCGCAGCCTGGCCCCTGGGGAGGGGACACTGCATGGGAGCAGCCAGAAATACTTCATCTCTCCTGTGCAGTGTTAGGACCTGGTCATCTCCGACTGCCATAGAACTACAGCCTGGTTTGTGTTGGAAGGGACCTCAAAGCTCACCCAGTTGCAACCCCCTGCCCTGGGCAGGGACACCTTCCACTAGAGCAGGTTGCTCCAAGCCCCTGTGTCCAACCTGGCCTTGAACACTGCCAGGGATGGGGCAGCCACAGCTTCTCTGGGCACCCTGTGCCAGCGCCTCAGCACCCTCACAGGGAAGAGCTTCTGCCTCAGAGCTCATCTCAATCTCCCCTCTGGCAGGTTAAAGCCATTCCCCTTGTCCTGTCCCTACAGGCCCTTGTCCAAAGCCCTCTCCAGGTTTCCTGGAGCCCCGTTAGGCACTGTACCATTCCTTGCTCTCTAGCAGCCATGTTCATGACTATGTTGGCAGTGCTGGGCAGCCTGAGCTGTGGGTTGGATGTGGTTTCTGTGTGTGGAGCAGCTCTGGAGGAAGCCACAGCTCAGGGTGGCAGCAGCCCCAGCTTCTGCCAGCTGGACATGGCCGCGGCCCTGTGGCTCGGGCCTTGGGAGCAGAGGGTTTGCTGGAATGGGGACCCAAGGGAGTCTTGTGCCAGCAAGAGACAGGCAGAGGGGCACAGGGAGAGGAGAGGCCGGGCTGGGTTTGTGATAGGGACAGTCAGGAGCAGAGAAAGGAGCCTCCATCCCTTGGAGGGAGGTGCTGGCGCTGGCTGGGTTTCATGTTGGCAAACCCAACAGGGAGCCGCTTGCTGTGGTGGTCTGGGGGCTCCAGGAACGCACTGGAGTCAGGCAGGTTTCCCTCACAGATCTGTGCCCGGGGAGCCCTACACACTCCCTCGTCCCTTTGCACAATGGACGTCTTCATCTGGGGGAAGCTTTGAGGTGCTTGTGTTGACAAAGAGTGCTCTGAGGTGCTCTGGGGTGTGTTCTGCAGCATTCTGGCTGCAGCGGGGTGGCAGGGCCCATCCGCAGCCCTCCTGTGTCTGCTGCGGAGAGGAGGGCTGGATGCCGCAGCCGTTGCCTGAAGCCTGGGGATGGAGCTAAGATGGCGGCTGAGGCCAACGACTTCCTGAGCTGCTTAAACCACCGCCACCATCTCTGGGGTTTGACTTCCCTGCCGGGGTGTTTGCTGTGCTGCTGAGGCAGCCCAAAGCTGTCCTGTGACTTCCTGCTCCGTTCTCCCCCGGTGTTGTTGCATGGGTTTGGGCAAGTTCTGCCTGAGTCCAGAGGAGGCCCCGGAGCTGCTGCGAGGGCTGGAGCAGCTCTGCTCTGGAGCCAGGCTGAGAGAGCTGGGCTGGGGCAGCCTGGAGAAGAGAAGGCTCCTGAAGGGGAGACCTTAGAGCAGCTCCAGTGCCTAAAGGGGCTCCAGGAAACCTGGAGAGGGGCTTTGGACAAGGGCCTGTAGGGACAGGCCAGGGGGAATGGCTTTAACCTGCCAGAGGGGAGACTGAGATGAGCTCTTAGGCAGAAGCTCTTCCCTGTGAGGGTGCTGAGGCGCTGGCACAGGGTGCCCAGAGAAGCTGTGGCTGCCCCATCCCTGGCAGTGTTCAAGGCCAGGTTGGACACAGGGGCTTGGAGCAACCTGCTCTAGTGGAAGGTGTCCCTGCCCGCGGCAGGAAGTTGGGGCTCGATGAGCTGTAAGGTCCCATCCAACACAAACCATGACATGATTCTATTAAGTCTCTCCGCACTGCCTGGCTCGCTCCATGTCACAAAGGAGCCAGGGAGCGTTTCTCTTGCTCGGCTCGGCCCCTGCACAAGTGGTTTCTTGAGTGAAAAACAAGAGTTTTGAAGAGCAGGCAGGAAAGGGAGGGGCTCTGCTCGTTGTGATTAATTGCTCTCAGATGTTCTGAAGCTGGCTATTCTGGAACTGGATGCTAAATATAAAACTGATACTACATAAATAAATGATGAAATGCCAGTGACATCTGAAAAGCACTTTGGGATGCGCCAGTTAAGAACTTATATAAATAACGTATTATTGTCATCGTAATTACTATTTTCCTTTTTTTAGCATGCCTTTGCTTACAGAATGCTTTGAGGAGTCGTATCTGGCAGAAATTTGGCTGTCCCATAGAAACCAGTGCTCTTTTTCCAGTTTCTATCAATGCTGTTATTTTCAGAAGAGAACGTCAAAGCTGTGCCGTGTTTCTGTGGCTCTGGCTCTGCGGCAGATGCTCAGCTGGGTGCGGGTGCAGCTCCACTGACGTAGAGCTGCACTGATCCCTCTCCCTGCTCCTCGTGCAGAAGGGCTGGATTTGAGCCAGGATGTACCTGGTCCGGGAGGGACTGCAGGGGGCTGGAGATGCCGTGGCAGTCTGTGCTGAGCTGTCGCTGCTCTCACACAGTGAGAGGTACAAGGGTACCAAAAGCAATCTCAGATGCTGGCCCTGTGCAGGTGCTGTGCTGGGCCGCCTCAAGCATCTCCTTGCGTCAGAGATGGTCCGTGCCCCAGCTACCACTTGCCTCCAACAGTGCTTTTGCTGTTGACTTGCTCAGGACATCGTTTTCAGAGGTGATGTAGCAGCTCTACCACTTCGTTGCAGTGCAGTTTCTTTCTGAGGGCGGTTTCCTTTGCTCAAGTGATCATGCCGGGATCTTAAGCTTTCAGGAAAAAAACAGCATTCCTGGTCCTCGTGGCTGCAGAGCTAGGTTTCAGAATGTGATCTGCTAAAGGATGTGAAGTGTGGAGTCCACTTCTGAGTAACTGGAAGGGAAATGAAGAGCCATACGCTGATTATCCTGACTTCCTGTAATTTGTAAGCCAATTTGAAGACATTTCAAGGCCTGAATTAGTTTTATTTGCCAGGCCTAATAATGACAGGTAAATGTTTGTATGTCAACTGACTGTTTCTTCAAGAGTTCTTCAAGCTGGCGTCTTGCACTGATGCTACGCCACGCTCAGGGGCAGTGCTGATGACTGCAGACACTCTCTTTGTCACTGGAGAGTTGGCATTACACTGAAAAACAGGACATCCAAGTCACACAACCCAGCACGCAGCCTGCCCTTCATGGTGCCCACATGAGGTTCTGCTGCCACCCAGGGCCATCAATGCAGGAGGGAGATGTGGGTCTGTGAGATGCTTTCAGACCCCGCCTTGTAGTGCTGTGTCCAGCTCTGGGGCAACAACACCAGAGGGACATGGAGCTGCTGGAGCGAGTCCAGAGGAGGCCCCGGAGCTGCTGCGAGGGCTGGAGCAGCTCTGCTCTGGAGCCAGGCTGAGAGAGCTGGGCTGGGGCAGCCTGGAGAAGAGAAGGCTCCTGAAGGGGAGACCTTAGAGCAGCTCCAGTGCCTGAAGGGGCTCCAGGAGACCTGGAGAGGGGCTTTGGACAAGGGCCTGTAGGGACAGGCCAAGGGGAATGGCTTTAACCTGCCAGAGGGGAGACTGAGATGAGCTCTGAGGCAGAAGCTCTTCCCTGTGAGGGTGCTGAGGCGCTGGCACAGACTTTTCCCAGAGAAGCTGTGGCTGCCCCATCCCTGGCAGTGTTCAAGGCCAGGTTGGACACAGGGGCTTGGAGCAACCTGCTCTAGTGGAAGGTGTCCCTGCCCGTGGCAGGGGTTGGAACTGGATGAGCTTTAAGGTCTCTTCCAACAAAACCGGTCTGCGATTCCATGGTTCTCAAGCTCAGTGTTTTTGTGCCTTCAGCACAGCCAGGGTTCCTGTCTGGGCATTCCTCCTGGTTTTTTAAACTTCTTTCTCTCTGGCCAGTGTAAAAATAGTTTTGGTCTCCTCGTGCTGAGCTTCATCGACTATTTTCCATCCTTGTGGTTTTACCACAGCCCATCTCTGCACATCTCACCCTGGGCCCTGCTGTTCCATCCAGCTGAGTGCTGGGTTTGCAGCAAGCTCATGGGTACAACCTCCCCATCACCTGCCGAGAGCTGCTTCCTCATCTCACTGCTGATTCCCTCCATCGGAATCCACATGGCTTTGCTGAGAAGCCCACGAACCTCCTGGCAGCAGCAAGGCTGTATCAGTTGTGACTGCTGCCATGTGTGCTGACTCACACTGCCTCCGCTTGCTCATTCCTCATTCTGCTTCCACCTCTTCCCTCTCCTGTGCTTTTGAATGCCACGTCTTTGGGGTGCAGACTTTATTCTGCCTTTGCACGGGGTTGCGGTGGTTCCAGGCACTGGATAACCAAGCTCAGGGTTTCTCACTTTTCATTCTTATGCCTGGGTGCTGGAAGGATGAATTCTGTGTGAATCTCAGCTCTGCAGCCTTCCTGCAAGCTGGAGTCAGAGCATGTCCATAGGATCAGACGGGAGTGCAGGAGCTTGGGGCAGAAAAAGGGAAGAGTCACAAATGTGCTGTTTAAAAACAGACAGGTGATAAAGACCACACGATTTGAGAGAGCCCTGAGCAGAGATCTTTGTATCCCTGCCTTTGGAAAGCTTTGCTGTGGATAGTAATTTCTCAGTTCCATGTGCCCATGTGGTTTGCCAAGTGAATTTTCTCAGTTCCCAGGCACCATTTAAATTCTCCCATGTACTGTCAGGTTTCATGAGCCAAATAAGAAATGGGGAGTTCTCTTTGCTGTCTGCAAGGTATCCTCACGTTTCCACTCTGTGCATTGCAGTGGGAAATGGTCCTGTTCTGCCCTAGGCTGTTGCCAGCCTTGGGAGTGATGTGATGGTGACCAGTATGTCCAAAGGGTAGTTGTATGCTTCTGGTTTTGTCCCCTCTTTAGTTTTTAATGGATTCCCCAGATCGCCTTTTCCTCCTATTTTCTGTGTATTTCACCTATTTTGCCCTTGGGGATTTGTTTTAAAATCAGGGCTTTGCTGAGTTTTCCACCTTCGTGCGTTACAGGGTCGCAATAGCTGAGGCAGGAAATAGGGGGGCTGTAAAATGCTTGCTAAATTATGGGGAACAGTTGTAAAGCTTGAGATAATACATTAATATGGACACGTGGTCCGTGCTATTTCCTCTTCTCTTTTTGGCTGCTCTAGAGAACCATCAATTTAATCACAGAACCACAAACTGGTTTGTGTTGGAAGGGACCTTACAGCTCATCCAGTTCCAACCCCCTGCCCCGGGCAGGGACACCTTCCACTAGAGCAGGTTGCTCCAAGCCCCTGTGTCCAATCTGGCCTTGAACACTGCCAGGGATGGGGCAGCCACAGCTTCTCTGGGAAAAGTCTGTGCCAGCGCCTCAGCACCCTCACAGGGAAGAGCTTCTGCCTCAGAGCTCATCTCAATCTCCCCTCTGGCAGGTTAAAGCCATTCCCCTTGGCCTGTCCCTACAGGCCCTTGTCCAAAGCCCCTCTCCAGGTTTCCTGGAGCCCCCTTTAGGCACTGGAGCTGCTCTAAGGTCTCCCTGGAGTCTTAATACTCAGTTCAGTTGTGTTTCTCCAGGTACTTTGTGAGTGTGAGTACATGCACTGGGTAGAGCTTTGTTTCTGCGGAAGTGAGAAAGCCCAGGACCTCGGGGCTGCCGAACCCACAGGCTGTTCAGAGGCAGGCACAGAGGAAGCGCTGCAGGGCTGGTGGAGCTGGGTGGGGATGGAGACGTGTGTGTTTGTGTCTCTGTGCTGGCTGTTGGTGCCCTGAGAAGCTACCGTTGATGGTGGTGCAGCTCTTGTGCTGGGTCAGGGTTTGCTCTGGGCTTGGCTTCCGCTGTGCAGTGGGAAACGTGGTGGCAGCCACCACGGAGCTTGTGTCAGTGCAAAGGGATGAGCATATTAGTTAAAGGTGACCCCCCCCCCCGCAATTCTGATCCAGCTCTGGGGCAACAGCACAAGAGGGACGTGGAGCTGCTGGAGCGAGTCCAGAGGAGGCCCCGGAGCTGCTGCGAGGGCTGGAGCAGCTCTGCTCTGGAGCCAGGCTGAGAGAGCTGGGCTGGGGCAGCCTGGAGAAGAGAAGGCTCTGGGCAGCTTCTTTTGCTGATGTTTTAAAAAAAGTCCTTGTATTAAACATTTTTCATTCACTTCTTCTATACATTCACTTCACTTGGATTATACCTGTTGTAATTCTGGGAGAATAGAATCATTGTTACCAAAGAACCCCAGCCTGGTTTGTGTCGAAGGGACCTTAAAGCTCATCCAGCTCCAACCCCCTGCCATGGGCAGGGACACCTTCCACTAGAGCAGGTTGCTCCAAGCCCCTGTGTCCAACCTGGCCTTGAACACTGCCAGGGATGGGGCAGCCACAGCTCCTCTGGGCACCCTGTGCCAGCGCCTCAGCACCCTCACAGGGAAGAATAATGTTGATTAATATCAATTATCATAAAAATACCAGCATGTTTGTGTGATATCCAAATGCAGAACTCTAGAACACAGGTGGCTGCTGTTTTTCAGGCAATAAAAGTCTAAAATAGAAATGTCCTTTCCTATCCTTTCCCACATGAATATTCTCAGCTGTCATTGTGAACCTTTGTTTGTAAAGCAAATACAAGGAATTTTATAAGCTTTGCAAATGGATACTGAAAGGTGAGAAATTAATCTGACTTCTAAGGATTCCCTCTCTTGGGTATTGGGTATCTCCCTTGCTCAGCCTTTCCTTCAGACTCTCTCTGGTGCTTTCTGTCCAGTGGGGATTTGTGCTCGGGCTCGCAGAGGGCAGCAGGACGAGCAGGGAACTGAGGATCAGGACCTTTCCTTGGGGGTTTCCTTGTGCTCGTGCTTGGCTAAAGCAGAGCCTTGCGTTGGTGTTCGTGGGCATGTTTCTGTTGAAGTAGTGTCATTGAATTTCCTGTTCAAATGTCAGCCAATTTGCTTGGTGAAGAGTCAATACTCTAATAGAGAGGCTGTTGTTTCCCTGTGTGTTGTCCAACGGGAGCCTCGTGACCCAGCCTGCATGGGGCAGGCGACCCTATTATTTGTGCGTGGGGGAGCAGCGGTCTCAGGACAGATGCAGAAGGACAGAGAGAGCAACACGTGTTTTGGGGCACAGGCTGGCGTGTGGGGCTTGAACCGGTGGGGTTTCAGGAGGTGAGTGTGCTTACCCAGGCAGGCACACCGCTCTCCTCTTCTCTCCCTTTAAAATCAGGTTTGGTTTTGCCCTCTGAGGTGTTTCCCACGGGTCTTGATTTTGATCCTGGTGCTTTGGGCTGGGGGCTGCTGCCCCCTATCTAACCTGATATATCTAACCTGAACTTCCCCTGTTTCAGTTTAAACCCATCACCGCTTGTCCTATCACTACAGACCCTGATGAAGAGTCCCTCTCCAGTATCCTTGTAGCCCCCTTCAGATACTAGAAGGCTGCTCTGAGGTCTCCATGCAGCTGACGTGTGCCAGAGAACAGCGTGGCTTTGACAGCACTGCATGCGTTTTCCTGCAGACACGGGCTGATGTTGTTGCTGGACTGGCAGCGTCTCTTTGTTCTTAGATATTGGCTTTCCCTGTGGAGGAATTTGTGGTTTCTAAGACTCTAATTACTTTAGTGTAATAGTTTTTCCTCTGCTGTGATAATGACTTTGGTGGGTGCCATCTGCTGCTGTGACAGCACCGGGCAGTGCGAGGCTCCTGGATGCCAGGAGGTGTGTGCTTCAAGCAAGCTCTTCAGAAAAACTAAGACTTTGAAATCTCATTTTCAGGGCTTAAAGCTTTATCTCCAGCCGTGTTGGGACACGGGGCACCAGGGTGGGAGAGAAGGCAAAACATACCTGTGATGTCTCCCTCCTTACTCTGCTGGTCTGTTTGCAGGGGCATGAGCATGCGTGGCCCCACTGGGCAGCTGGCACGGATTGGGATGGATGGAGGAGTCTGTTTCCTCCATGGCAGGCAGGAGACAGGCCACATCCTTCTGTGAGCAGCTGCTTTGCTTGCAGACAGCTCGACCTGCCTCTTTTGGCTTCCCTTTAGAGAAGCTGTGGCTGCCCCATCCCTGGCAGTGTTCAAGGCCGGGTTGGACACAGGGGCTTGGAGCAACCTGCTCTAGTGGAAGGTGTCCCTGCCCATGGCAGGGGTTGGGACTGGATGAGCTTTAAGATCCCTTCCAGCACAAACCACTCTGGGATTTTATGACTTGTAGCACAGATAAAAGCAATTCAACAGTGAATATAATGATGTTCTGATAGTTTTTACTCATGACTCTGGGGATTTTGCAGTAGTTCCTCTTGCTTTCCAGAAATGTAAATGAGAGCAAAACCAGGCCCCAGATTTTCCCAGCCTTTGGCTGTGGCTGAGGTGTGATTTATGGAGAGGGCTTTCCTGCACTTCCAGAGGGATGCTGCTCTTCCTTCCACAGACGAGATGCCTGCCCCGGAGGTCGCAGCAGCTGCCTTACTCTCATCTCAACAGCGCCAGAGGCTGTGTTTCCCCTTAGCTCCATGGATGAGCTGCTCCAATGTAGAGAGACTGAAGCAGCTGCCAAAGCTGTGGCCTGCCCAGGAGCATTTCTTGCTCCATTAAGGAATTAGAGGCTATGCTTGGACGAGAGCAGCAGGGAGCTCTGTTTCTTCCTGTAGCTTGTTACCAGACACAAATAACTTAACCCCTCGTTTCCCTCTCTGAAATCATGCACCTGGGTAGTTACCTGCATCACATGTTGCTGAATTAATGAGCAGTCCAGTGCTAACACAGTTTGTAATCGTCAGGCTAAATTAAGCACAAGATCTTCGTTACTGGTTATTTTATATATTATATGTATAATTTTTTTCACCACCTTTTTTTCCTCCAGGAAAAAACTAAAGTGGTTGAACCTTTGGACTATGAGAACGTGATCCTTCAACGCAAGGTTCAGATCTACAGCGATCCGCTCCGGGACCTGCTGATATTCCCCATTGAGGATGTATCTGTGAGTTGGTGCTGGCTGTTTCTCGTGCTTGAGGCTCACCCATCTCCGGTCCTGCTTACTTCGGAAGATTTCCGCTGTTAGCCACATGTTCATGTTGGCTGTGTTTCTGACACATAAAACCGAAATGACCCACTGGCCATTTGGGACCACAGTATTTATTTAAAGCAAGTATCAAGCCCTGAAGACCCAGTTTGCACTGAAAACATGTTCTTCTTTTCCCTGCAGATCTCAGTCATCAGTCGACAGAGAAGGACTGTCCAGTCGACAGTGCCGGAAGATGCTCTAAAGAAAGCTCAGAGTCTCTTTGTCAAAGAGGTAGGGACAAAAGTCCACGCAACGCCTTCCTTCAGGCAAGTAGAGCAGCCTTGGTCAGGCCTGTTCCACTTGAGCTTGCCTCACCCAGCAGCCTGTAGCCTTTCAGCCTTGTGCATGGTTTTGTTTTGCTTGGCGTAGCTTTCAAAGAGCTGCATTGTTTTCCTTTCAGTGCATTAAAACCTACAGCTCAGACTGGCACGTGGTGAACTACAAGTATGAGGAATACTCAGGAGACTTTCGGATGTTGCCATGGTAAGTGTTGTGCTCCCTTGGAATACTAATGCATGGTCACAGGGCTGGGGTTTGATCAGGCTTAACAGAAACAGCCTGCCCTTTCTTTTGATGCCTGTCTCACAAGCAGCCTTCCCTCCAGGGGTTTGTCACTGGGAAAGTTAGAGGGCCAGAGGTTTGTGTTATCATGATGTTGTCATTCAGCTCTGCCAGGGAGATGCTGACAGTATTGTCAGCATGGGTCATAGAATCCCAGACTGGCTTGGGTTGAAGGGACCTTAAAGCTCATCCAGCTCCAACCCCTGCCACAGGCAGGGACACCTTCCACTAGAGCAGGTTGCTCCAAGCCCCTGTGTCCAACCTGGCCTTGAACACTGCCAGGGATGGGGCAGCCACAGCTTCTCTGGGCACCCTGTGCCAGCGCCTCAGCACCCTCACAGGGAAGAGCTTCTGCCTAATATTCAACCTGAACTTGTCCTGTTTCGGTTTGAACCCATCAACCCTTGTCCTAGCGCAGCAGAGGGGGAGAATCCCCTCCCTGACCTGCTGCTCACGCTCTGGGGGTGCAGCCCAGCACATGGCGGGGTTCTAGGCTCAAGTGCACACTGAAGCCGGGTCATGGGGATCTTACTTCATTACTTCACATCCTATCCACCAGGATAGGGACCTGGGATGAGGATGCGCCACAGACTGGCCTTGTGGCAGGATAAATACTGTTGGTAATGTCTGCTCATCCCAAACTGGGAGCCTTGTTGTCCCCCTGGGCTGATGTTCTCTGTGTGCTGGACACGGTGTTCTCGTGCTGAGCACATCTTTGTGCCCTCTGACATGGACATGTTGTTGGACAACCTCAGTCAGTGATGCAGTATCACTGTTTGTGCTGCAGTGCTGGGGAGTTGCGTGCTCCAGCGCTGGGCTGGGGCAGTGATTCCAGCCCTGGAGCAATCTGGGTGGCTCCAGCAGGCACATACACCTCGGCTTGCACTGGCTCTGCTCCGGGTGCCCCTGCTCCATGTGTGTCTGGACCACTGCTCAGGCTGCTCATGTGCTAGCAGCTCCTTACATGCTTTTTCTTGTGAATTGGCTAAAGTGGGTCTGTTCTGAGGATGTGAAGCAGCAAAGGGCCAACACTGTCGATCAAGTCGTATTAAAATCTGTGAATAACCTTGCAGTCTGATCTTGCTGCTTTTTTAGCAAGATAGAAGATAAACTGCATCTCTGTGCTGCATAAATGCAACTCAGCAAAATCTCTGCAGAATCAGACAGCTAACAAGGAGCAAGCTAATTACATACTGCTTGTGTTTAATTTCCATGAAATGCACTCAGAAGTCAGCTTTCTCCAGCTGGAAGGGGATCTGTCTTCTGCAGGAGGGCAGTTCTGATGTGCTCTGTAGTCTGCAGTTTGGCTGTTCCTTCTGGAGCCAGCATCAGCTGCTGGCTTGCAGGACCCTCGTGTCCCAGTCATTATAAATAACAATGTGTTGTGATTTCAGCAAATCCTTTAGGCCAGACAAGATTCCAAGCCATGTGTTTGAAATTGATGAAGACTTTGAAAAGGATGAGGTAAGGAGATAACTTATTTTGTTTTTACGTATTCCACCGTAAGTTCTGTTAAAAAGCAGATTTCACAAGGCAGAGTCAGAATTCAGTTCCCAGCAGTGGCTTTCTGATGAGATGCTTTGTGCTGTGAAGATGTGACCAAGGCTGAGACAGTGATGTATTTCAGAGTGTATTTCAGGATAATCTTTTGGAGCCAAGGGTCTCCTAAATTGTCTGCCAGATTAGCCATAATATAATGTTTTTCACTTGAAACAGTGCAGCAGGGGAACAGAAAAAAGGCAGCCAAGCAATGACTAAGTAAAATTCTTCATGTCCAGAATGAAAAGTGAGTAATTTGGTTTCCAACCACACCGTGATATCTGGCTCCTCCTCTAGCACATAACCCGCAATTCTTAATCAGTCACCCCGACGCCATGCACTCCCAGCGTGTCAGTCCTGTTCTCTGTATGCTATGCCAACGTTCCGAGGGGTGTGCTCCCTCTGGAAGCTGGCACGTTTGCACTCAGCTGGTCGCAGGGAAGGTTTGCAAGCCTGGAGCAATTCCCTGAGGTGAGCTGGGCGCTCTGGCAGTCGGGACATCCCCATCCTGGTGCTCATTTTGGAGGATGCCGTGTTTCCCTGTGCAGATCATGTTTGCTACAAAAGGGAGGGGAACATTTCTCTGTCCCAAGTACCACGTGAAGCCTAATTCACACCCATGGCATTAGGAAGTTGTTGTTTGCAGTGGAAGAGTTTAGCTCAGCTGTTTAAAACCCACACGGCATCAAGACGCTGCTGAGGACGGAGGAAAAGGGAAGTTTCTTTCTTGTGGAGCTGAAGATTTGAAGGGGCTGTTGGCTGCATGTTCTCCCAGTTGCTGTGTGTCTCAGCACACCTCGGGTCTGGACTGGGATGGCTTCTTCATAAATGGAAATGGTTTTGTTTTTTCTTTTCCTGTGGTGTTGGCTTGCATTACATTGTTAACTTGAGGTTTACTTCTTTAATAATATCTAATATGGGCTGGAGACAGAGCTGTGCAGTATGGTATCAGCATAAAATGATAGACTGGCTTGGGTTGGAAGGGAGCTTAAAGCTCATCCAGCTCCAACCCCTTGCCACGGGCAGGGACACCTTCTGCTAGAGCAGGTTGTTCCGAGCCCCTGTGTCCAACCTGGCCTTGAACACTGCCAGGGATGGGGCGTGCATCTGGAAAAGCAAAAGGACAAAAATGTGCTATCAGAATTGGATGGAAACCTTTTTTCTTTTGGTCAGTGTCACAAATACTCAAGTGAAGTTACTGAGTTTGGATGGGAAAGAGTATTCCAAGAGCTTCGGCAGTTATTTTGGCATTTATATGTTTTGGCCATATCTGAAGGATTCTGTTACAGTTTCCTGACATTTGCATTAGAATTATGTAATGGAAATTCGAGTAAAAGCAATCCCATGATGGAAAAAGGTGAACCAATATAAAGGAGAAATCACGGGTTGTTTTACCCAGGGAAATAAAGCATCAGAAAGTTTACTTTGTCATTGGAAGTTTGACAAGAAAAGAGTGAAAACCTGCCATTCGGGATGCAGGAGACAATACAAACCATTCCCTTCATAGCTCATGGGCAGAGAGCCCAGGTCCACTTCTGCTGCTGAGTCACTCCAAGTCCCAGGGCAGGTTTTCTTCATCTGCCTGGGATCTCATTTCCCTCCTGCCCAGTGGAGGTCACAGCTGGGTATGGATGGAGAGCTGTGCTCCCTGGCTGGGACCACGGGCCAGGAGCAGACGTGCACATCCCAGCTCACACGCCAAGCACAGCCTGGCTGCTCACTTGAAGCTTTCTGCTTCATCGACTGTGCAAGCAGTTAGTTATGTTCCACCTTTTGTGGCTTGGGGGTTTTCACCTAAATGTAGAATGGAGAGTTGATTTATCCAAAGGGAAATGATGCAGTAGGGCTGGAGTTCTGTATTTTGCAACCTCCTGAACAGACCACTTTGAAAATGTCCTTCTTCCTCCAAGCTTTTGCAACACTGTGCAAGAACCACTGTGCATTTCCTCACTGCGAACTGCTGTGCAGCTCTGTCAGTGTAGATGTAATCTGTCCTTTCTAAAGGTGACCCAAACTAGCCCGTTTTGCCTCTTCCTTGGAAAGAGATTTTTTTTGTGAGAACTCTGACTGTGTAGCTGTCTGTGTTACACATATATTCTACGTGTTGTTGTATCGCTGTAGTTAGAACAGTATTGCTTTCCAGGGTGGAGATATCCCTTGTGTCCAAGGGGAATTTTATGTGGGAGGCAGTTCACCTCCTCTTTTTCACAGAATCCCAGACTGGTTTGGGTTGGAGGGGACCTAAAGCTCCTCCAGTTTCAACCCCCTGCCACGGGCAGGGACACCTTCCGCAAGAGCAGGTTGCTCCAAGCCCCGGTGTCCAACCTGGCCTCTTTTGCTCTCTTTCAGGATTCCTCCTCCCTGTGCTCCCAGAAGGGTGGGGTGATAAAGCAAGGCTGGCTGCACAAAGCCAATGTGAACAGCACCATCACTGTTACCATGAAGGTGAGTTTGATCCATTATGTTGATCGTGAACAAGGCACAAGGTTAAGCTCAGACCACATCAGGAGCGCAGTGGGTAGGCTTGGGTTTGGATGGGTGTCTGTCCCTCTTGTAGAGTATCCCCAGGTGGACTGGGAAACCCAGTCTGGCAACAGCCTTTTACCTTTTCCCTCCCCAGAAAATAAGACCCATGCACTTCAATTCGTGACAAGCAAGCTGAACAGAAAGGGCTGTTTCAGAAAACCCAGATTGTTTCTGAAGGAGCAGCTGAGGCTCAGAAGAGGAAGGCAATTTAAATAACTGAAACAGCTGCCCTGCAAAGAAGACTCCTCTAATTGATAGTTTCCTTGCTGGTAGGAAATATGCATGGAGACCAGCTTTAAATTGCAAGGCCAAGTCTTAGCTTTAAAAGCAGGGGTGATATCACTGAGGAGATGGAGCTTTACTGACCTAGAAGTAACAGCTGCATTGTCTCCTGTTCAACACTGCACATAATCCAGCATGACATTGCTCACATTTTGGAATGGAGGTTTTTAGCAGTTCCAGCACAGGTTTTTGCTGTGGCAGTGAGCCCGTCTCTTGTTCCACCCTGCAGCTGCCTCCTTACAGCATAGAGAGAATATGAGGGAGTTACCCTCAACTGTGCAGCTGAAGGATGGCTGCAGTGAGGCTGCTTTGTAAGGATATTAGTAAATCTCAAAAAGCTCGATTCAACGACTTCTGCTTTTGTGAGAAGTGGAGCAGGACCATTCATAGTGCTAAATTTAATTGAGTTTTAAAACGATTACTCATGAGCTTGAAGGCAACACACAGAGCAGGATTTTCTGATCCTCTGCTTTTCCAAGCAGCAAGGTTGAAGCCATTTCTGCTCCTTTAACTTCTGGATGAGGTATCATACATGCTGAAAGTAGTCAGTTGGGTTTATTCTTGACTGAGCCTCTTGTGGTATTGTTGGCCTCTGTGCTCAGCACCTCAGACACACCTTCTAGAGATGTTCTCTGAACTACACTGGCTTCAGGTCCGTCAATAAGATCCACAGAGTCTCTTGTGAAACTCAGATATCAAAGTATCAAACATCAGTAGGTGTTTTCTGAGCTGGTACTGGTCACTTCTGTATCTTACAAAACACCTCCTAAGGCACATGCAAGAAATCTGGGGACTTTGAACATCTTCAGCATTATCACCGCGTTGAGAAGCTCCTGTGTATTGCAGAAGCACATGCGTCCATCTCTGGAGTGCTGGCTCTGCCATTGCTGCCACGTGCTGGGTGGTTGGTACCTCACATTATTGCTAACCATGTGCAGAGTGTGCTTTGTGGAGAGCCAGCCCACGAGCAAGCTGTAAGTAGGGTACAGCCGCCAACCTTTATTTCAGAGTAACCTTTCCTTTGCAGAGAGCTTCTCTGGTTTGGCCCAGCTCTTCTGCTGTCTGCTCTGCAGCATGTCAGTGTGCTGCATTACAACCAGGGCGTGAGTTTTCTGCTCCCTCCTCTCCCTCCCCTCTCACTTCCCTTTTCTTCCTGTCTTCCCAAATGGACTTCCCCAGTTCTCTAGCCGTGCCTCTGCAATTGCAATGCTCACCAGCAGTGTCTGTAGCCTGATCAGAGGGGATGTTCCCCTTTGTTCCTAGGTTTCTAGTATTCATTTCAAATGAGCATAGTCTTCTGACAGTCATTTCTGACAGCAGTGCTTACAAGGGGAAAGGATCATAGGAATAGTGTTTGCTGCTTGCTTCTACATTTCCTTTTGAACAGAATTCAGAAGATGCCAAATGGTTTAGTGTGAAATCCCATACCCACAAGGGATATCAACCCTGTAATATCTAGAGAGAGATCTGTCATGGGTTTCTGTAGCATCCACTGCCAAAGTTTCTGAAATTGATTCAGTGAAGTGCTAAATCAGTGTTTAAGCTGGCTTAATGCTTAGCATACTTAGCTTTCCATGTATTTTTAGGCTTTGTTGGACTAAATGTTTAGTTAAATCTTATAAAACAACTGTTGGAGCAGCTCTGTGGCTAGCTAGTCATCTAAATGAAGCCAGAGGTTACCATTCAGAGCGCAATGCTCCCTTCCAGTTCTGTGTGAGTGGTTTTGTTGAACACATGCTAGTGTCAGTAGTGGTGGGAGCAGGAAATTACTAGTAGTTTCCCATCTGGGATGAAAAATGCTGTGTTTATTTGTAGATCTTCCAGATATGCAGAAGAGTGGAAAATACTCACAATGCTGCTTGCTGCAGCTTCCTTCATGATTCTCCTAACACAGACACCCAGCAACTGTGAAATGCACCCTGCTCCTTACAGCCTCCATATGACAGCATATGGTGCTGTCATAACTGCTGCCAAAATGTTCTCCTGAATTATAGTCCGGTGCCTTTTGGCTGACAAATGTGAAGGAGGATGTTCAGACATAGTGAAGAGCTTTGGTTTTTTTCATAAAAATCAATATCTCAAACACAGAAACACTTCTCCCCAGCTTACTGCTTTATGAGAATTGAACACTGAGCCAAGCCACTTCATATGGAAATAGGTTCGTGTGTATATATATAAAAAACACCAAGCAAATCATAACAAAACCAAACAAAAAACCCCAAACAGTTGAATGGATTAGTGTCCCTTGGCTTGCATTTGCGTGCTAGGAATTTCCACATGTCTGTTCTAAAATCTTCCGGAGAATTGCTTTGTAATTCTAACTGAGGTCTTTATCAAAAAGGCTCTGGCAGTACCTGCTCTAGGCTGGGATAAATCTTCCAGCAGTGAGCTGATCTGAATGTACCATGCAGCATTGCTTTGTGAAGATAAATGAGGCTGGAGCCAGCTGAGAGGCGAGCTAGAAGCCCTGGGGCTTTGCTTTAGATGGACAAACTTATCATAACAACAAGGACATTAGAATTAAAGAAGATGATGAAATGTCTCTTTATGAAAACAACTTGTACTCAAAGGGGTGAATCCACAACACTCCAGGATCTTCAGTGTTTCTTGTTACAGTATTTTCTCAACAGCAAGAGAGCAGATAGCGTGGCTGTGGTTTGTGATATACAACAGAGTGAATACTTGCATGAGCAAGACTTTGTTCTTTTGCAGGTATTCAAGAGGAGGTATTTCTACTTATCACAACTCACAGATGGTTCCTATATTCTTAATTCCTACAAAGATGAGAAGATTTCAAAGGAATCCAAAGGCTGTATTTTCTTGGATGCTTGCAATGACGTTGTTCAGGTAGGTGTGCTTCCTGCATAGCTGGACATGGGCTGATGCACTGCTAGCTCTGAGACAGACATGCTCTCTAAGGTCTGGGCCATTGAGGGGTGAAGATATGGATTTACAAACTAACCTGGAGCTGGTTTGCTCTGTCAGCTCATCCTATTAGAAGGCAGGCAAAGCATTCCATGAGGGTGCCATACTTCCGGCCAGGAAGACAGCAAGTGGAGAACTGCTGTCAGAGTAAAATGGAAGCGTTTCATCGTTACCTCATCTGCTGTCTCCCTGGTCTGTCCATCTCCTTTACCTGGTTATCATAGGTCAGGTGCCTTCCAAGACACCAGGGGGTTGAGGCCAGTAATTGCTGTGACTTAGTCTTGGGCACCTTCCTCCTCTATTTGCTGCTCACACCAGCTTCTTGTTTCTTAAGTTATATCCCGAGAAGTCCATGGAAACATGTAACCCCTTGGGACTTAACAGCCTGCAAAGGGCTTGTAAGGTTTTAGGAGCAGGTATTTGTACAGAGCTTAAACCTGGGTTTGTTCTGTTATGCTGAGAGTGAAGCGCAGCAGTGGATTGCTGCTGTGCCTTCTGCTGCTGCCTCTGCAGAAGCTTCAAGCACCAAGTGCCATGGAGCTGGTACAGGGCAGCTTAAGTTACTCACTTCAGCGTGGGTGAATTGGAGCTGTGTGCTTCCTGAACAGAGGACCTGTGTCTTTCTGAACACAGGAAAAGCAGTAGTGCACACACCTCAGTGATGTACAGGATGCACATCAGGTTTGCCTTGGCTTCTGTTTGGAAAAGGCTGTTTAAAGGCCAGCAGAGCTCAGAGAAGTTGCATTGAACCACTTGCTTTCAATCAGATGCCTCTAAGTGTCCTGGAGTGCAGCATTACTTACAGACAAATCCAGCTCCTGGCTTCCCTGGGTGAACATTAAAGGTCTGACAACAGAAGAAGGAGCTTGCTGGGGCTCCTCAGGGCAGTGTCTGTGGTTCAGACTGGCTTTCTTCCACTTTCAGAGTCAACCATGGAGCTGCGAACTGCTTGATCGCAGCCGTGAAGCCCTTTGTGATTGCTGCAGGAGAGGCTGCACGGTGTCAGCGAGGGTGCTGGCATTGTGTTTCATGGTATTTCAGTTCAGGATGCTTCCACAGAGAGGAACTGCATGAGTTGCTGAGCAAAATGTAACACAAATCTTTCTGGTTCTTGTTTGTTCAGTGTCCCAAGATGCGCCGTTACGCGTTCGAACTGAAGACAATAGACAAATACAGCCACTACCTGGCAGCTGAAACTGAGCAGGAGATGGAAGAATGGCTGGTGACTCTGAGGAAGATCATCCAGAGCAATACTGAGAGTTTGGTGCAAGAGAAGAAAGACACTGTGGAATCTGTGCAAGGTCAGTTTAGCAATAAGCACCTACCTTCACCCCTGTGCAGCAGGATGTGAGCAGTGTGCTTGGAGAAGCGTGTGTTTGTCTTCCTGTATTAATAGCAAAGATTGTGGCTGACACATGATATCATGCAGAAGGGCTTAGTATAATGGAGACAATAGTCTGAGGAATAAAAGTGGTGGGGAAACATGACCCTTCTTCTGGATGGGAAATCCATGGCAAATTTTCAAGACTCCTGGAAAATTGGCTCTGTGCTGGAGTTCTGCTTTGGAAAGACCTAGCAGGCTGTAAAAATACACTCTGGTACTGGTAATGTATGGAAAAATCTTACTCCTGGGGAATGGAAAAGTCCCCATGAACTGTTTCTGTGCTATTCTAAGCAAATACTGCAGGATGCTTTCTGGCAGAGCAGTGCTTCTGCAGTTGTTTTGAACATCTGTTTTTTGTGTCCTTGCAGATGATGAATCAGGCACACAGGGAAAATCAGAGAACATCCTGGAGAGCCTGGAGAGGAGCATGCATCCAGAGCTGATGAAGGTATTGTGTTTGCAGAGGATGCTCTCCCAGCCCATAGATAGTTGTCTCCACCATGTCTATAAAAGGGGTTTTCCACTTTCTGTGTCTTTAGCTCTGGGGGAGCCAGGCAGGCTCTAAGTGCTGGTGGGGTCCCTCTTCTCTCGTCTGTCTGTCTCATAGATGGAGCTCCATGATTTGAGGCTGCATGCTCCTTGCCTCCAAGTGTGGGGCCCTTAAGGAAGAATCAGAGTTAGAGCAAATGAAGGGCTGTTGTGGTCAGTAGTGCTCATTCCTGCTCAGCAGGGGTGGCCGTCCAGGCCATGAGAGCAGAGGGGCAGTTAGGTGGCTGCCACCTCCTGTTTACAATGCAGTGTGGTTGCCTGCTTCTGTCTGGTTTCTCATCTGGCACAGCCATATTGCTCTACTGCCGTTGCATACAGCTGAGAAGTCCACAGGAGGCCATGGGGGTAATCAGGGGCTGAAGCACCTCTTATATGAAGACAGGCTGAGAACATTGGGGCTGTTCAGCCTGGAGAAGAGAAGCTGTGTGGAGACCTCAGAGCAGCTTCCAGTGTCTGAAGGGGGCTACAAGGATGCTGGAGAGGGACTCTGCATCAGGGGCTGTAGTGATAGCACAAGGGGTGATGGGTTCGAACTGAAACAGGGGAAGTTCAGGTTAGATCTAAGGCAGAAGCTCTTCCCTGTGAGGGTGCTGAGGCGCTGGCACAGGGTGCCCAGAGAAGCTGTGGCTGCCCCATCCCTGGCAGTGTTCAAGGCCAGGTTGGACACAGGGGCTTGGAGCAACCTGCTCTAGTGGAAGGTGTCCCTGCCCGTGGCAGGGGGTTGGAACTGGATTATCTTCAAGTCTTTTCCATCCCAAACCAGTCTGTGAATCTATGATCATCTCACCACAAAGGGAGCCTGAAAACTTCTGTTTTGTTTTGCTTCCATTCTTTCCAAATAATGAGTGTTTGCCCCTGTGTGGCCAGGAAATAATACCAGCGCTTTCCTTTGTCCTAGTACGGCAGAGAAACAGAGCAGCTGAACAAACTGAGCAGAAACGATGGAAGACAAAACCTCTTTTCTTTCGACCCAGAAGTCCAGGTAAACATCCCCATGTTTGCAAATGTGAGGTTTTGTTCCCTGGGTCCTGCCTCCCTTGTTCCCACCGTGTTTTCCAGTGGGCTGGGAAACAGAAGTACAGGTCATATGAGAGCTGAACAACATGTCAATGCTCAGGTGATAGCTCACATAAAGGGAGGAGTGACAGCAGCCCCGCACACGGCCTCCCTCCAGCTTCACTGGCTTTTGCATGATGCATCTTGATGCTGCTGGATTTCAAACCCATCATCTGGGTGTCTGGGAGGTTCTATGGTTGCAGAAGCAGTAGAAGGATTGCAGGGGCACCTGCAATGACACATGGGCTGAGCACATCTGGAGTCTTACGGTGATGTTAAAGACCATGCTAGTGGCTTACAGGGAGAGCCTCAGTCTTCAGGGAGTTTTCAGATGTAGGGAACATACAACCAGGAAAACCACCCCGTGCTGTTCCCATGCACTGGGGTAGGAGTTCATTGACTATTGCCTTGTTTTCCTCTCAGCTTTGACAGCTTTGCTAAGCTTTCTGCCAAGGTCCAGGCATGGGGTTTCAGTGGAATGGGCTGCAATTGTTCATACAGTTGGAGAGAATTGTTCCAAGTTATTTGATGGTTTCTGGTTCTCCTTCTGGCATGCTTTGGCTTGTTCACACCTGTGAAAAAGAACTTTCTGGTTTAACAAGGAAATGTAATGAGTCTTTACAAGGTTTAGTTGTGCAAAATGAGCTTTTCTCTTGGCCCTTCTTTAAAGTCTTTAACAGGAAGAAGATAAGCATCCATGAGGTCATGGAAATATTATTCAATGTGGAGCATCTAAGATCTCTTTTTTTCACCTAACCAAATGGTTAGGCTGAATTTATTGTCCTCCCTCTATATCCAGAGCTCCTCATTCTGGTGTGGGTCAGTCAGATCTGCTGGAACACTTGGCATCCAAAATCGTTGCCCTGGTCAATGCTGGTGTGTACGTGCACCCTTGTATGCCTGGTACTAAGGAAACTGGGAGCAGGAACATAGACCTGCAACGTACTTTCCTCATTGAAGAGAAACAGGGGAAGCAATGGGAATAGTTTCCCACAGTCAGATGAACAGTTGCAGCCTATTTTGCTGGGATGACTTGACTGTGAGGTATCAGCTCCCTAGGTCTGGCACACGTGTTTATGCAGGATTGGGCTGTGCCAGATTGTCCCTGAGAGATGTGCTGGTATTTAAGGGTGTTTGGTAGCTGTGTGTCCCCAGTGCCCAGTATGATGAGTATGGTGAAGGTCTTTTCTAGCTGGTGGTATTTTGGACACATGTATCTGCTCTCCAAGAAGGGTGGATGTTGAGGCACAGACCAGGCAAGGGTGTTCTGGGTGAGGAAGGAGCTGATTATAATCAAGACGGGGTTTTCTAGCTGGCTCTGCAGGCAGTCTTTGTTGTGTCTAACCATGGCAGTTATTGCTGTGCATCTAGAAATGCCTCCCACTTGGAGGAGGTGTTCACCATCCCAATGGCATGTGCCTTCTCCCTATTTCAGGCACAAGGACCACCTCTTAAACTAGTCAGCTCTTCAAAGTGGAAGATACTTTTCTGAGGGTAACTCTGGCTTATGTTCCGCTTTCTTCCCCAAGCTCTAAATGGTGTTTGGGAAGATCTCCAGGGTTACAGCAAAGCAGGAAGGAACTGAAAACATACTGAGGTTTAGTTTTCTGTGCTCTACAAACCAGATTGCTAAAAATTGATACATCCTCATGAATTCATGTCTTAAATACATTTGTGTAACATCCCCACATGACGCTTATTTGTGAATGTCTTGTACCTTCTGTACCACTTAAATAAAGATTAAGATGGTACTGGCCATAATGTGACCCATTAACATTATTCAGGCATTTGTTTTCTTGTTTAATGAGACCAGATTTGCTTGTTTGCTGTCTAGAGACTGGACTTCTCGGGGATGGAGCCAGACGTGAAGCCGTTTGAGGAGAAGAGCAGCAGGCGCTTCGTGGTGAGCTGCCAGGACTTCTCCCTCAACCTCCTCGCTCAGCTCAGCGACAGGGCCGAAGGAGGACCCACCAACGTAAGGGTTGCTCTGACGTGTCCTGCTTTGTCTTCTTTCTCCTCCCTGCCAAGAAAAACCCTCAGCAGATTAGTCTAGGTGGATAAAAACATCCCATTGGGGTGGTTCCGATGGGACCTGGGCAAGCAGTGACTGCTGGCCCAGGGTCATTGAAGGATTTATCTGCCTTGGCAGTCTGGTGTTCCAAAAATGTGTCTGGGGACAGGGTCTGTCCTGATGTGCCTCAGCCTGCCAGGAACATGGACTGCTGGGAGACCAGAGGTGTAGGGAATGGGGAGCGTGTGTCTGCCATGTTCTGGGTCCCTGTGAAAGTCCTGTTGGTAAATGATTAAGCTCCATTTCCCAACCACTCACTTCTGTGTTTTATTTCATTTCCCCTAATGGCAAGGGATTTCCTTGTTCTGAAACCTTCTGACTCCCAGACTAACTGTATTCACAGCCCAGCACTCCCAGACAACTGTATTCACTTTATTATATGTATTTGTTATCGTGCCAAAGTTGTGCCTTAGCCTAAAAAGCTCTTCCTTGTGTTTTCTGAGCCTCTGATGTCTGTAGACAGTTATCACATCTCTCCTCAGCCTCTGTCCTGCCAGGCTGAACAGAGCAGGCTCCTCCAGTCTTTCTTCCCTAAACATAATCCCTATTATCACATCCTGCATTTGGAGTCAACCCTTTTATGTGAGGGTGCTGGAGCAGCAGATAGCATCACAGGGGAGGGAGCAGCCCTGGCCCTGCTGATGGTACCTTGTCTGCAAAGGCTTTTCTGTGATGGTTCATTCTGGCAGCTCACAGCTCACGCACCAGCTCATCCTCCTTGGTAACCCCCAGCAGATGAGTGTGTCACTGAGAGCAGAGATTCTTGTTATTCTGTCCCTGATCAGGCCCAGAGTCCGACCTAATCAGCACATTTTTAGTATTGATGTAATGCCTCCAAGTCATGCTGTAATGTCTCGGGCACGCTACAGTCTCACCTTCAGGCCTTCGTTTGTATCTTTACATGCACACAGCTAGGATTTGTGAATTAAAAATACATGGAATTATTGCCACTTGTGTTGTTAAGGTCAGTAGCTACAAACAATTTGGCAGACTTGGCACATGCAGTTCCTCAGCAGTGTCAGCCTGTACCATGGGGATTTTTTGACATGGATTCAATCACATTTCCAGGTCGAGCCCTTTTTCCTAAGCCTGGCATTATTTGACCTGAAAAATAATTGCAAGATTTCAGCTGACTTCCACGTGGACTTGAACCCCCCGTCCGTCCGGGACATGCTCATGGATAACGCTGCATCCAGCTTGGAGGGCACCAAGGGACGTTCTCCAGGCGAGAGCCTTGTGCACGGCGTCCCTGAGGCTTCCCTGCGCTACATAAAACGGGTGAAGAACTGACTTCCTCCTCATTCTGTGTCTCTTTTGAGGCTGTGGCTGTTCAGTAGCATTGCAGTGTGGTGTTGTCCGCTGTGTGGAGAAGCAGAAGTCACCTTATCTCTTGAACTGGGGGGTTTTGGTCAGTGTCTCAAGCCAGTTGCTACTTCGGGCTCACTGGCAGCAACAGGCAAAGCTCCAGGTAGAGCTTTTCAGGACTTGACCATGCTCAAGCCTTGTGAGCCCGCACGGTCCATTTGCAGCAGCAACCAGAGCAGGGGCTGTGTGTGTTGTGGGACGGGGCAGTGCAGGTCGGCTGTCCTGCTGTCTGACAGCCTGCTGTCTGTCTGTTGCAGGGGGTTTTCTCTGTGACCGACCCACATGTGGAGATCTTCCTGGTGGTGCGTGTGGAGAAGGTGCTGCAGGGCAGCATTACACACTGTGCAGAGCCGTACATGAAGAACTCTGACCCGGGGAAGGTACTGGATGGAGCCATGAGAGTATCTGCTTAGTGATGCTGTGTGCTGCTGCAGGGAGTAGTGTGGTCTGAAACGTGGGTTGTTCTTTCTGGCAAATACTGGTCTTCATCCATTCAGCTACTTGTGCTGTTGCCAGGTTGGCTTTGGCTGGGCTGTGCTGGGACATTTGCTTCCTTCCCCTGGAAAGAGAAAGAGGATTTTTAGGAAGAGCCTGGGGCACAGGGGCCTGTAACACTTCAACAAGGCAAAGCCTGGGCTGGCAGAAAAAAAGTGGGACACTTCACCCCCAGAGAAATGGGCTGCCCTGCTACATGGTGCTACACACAGTGCCTTGGCCCCCAGCACAAGAGGGACGTGGAGCTGCTGGAGCGAGGCCAGAGGAGGCCACGGAGCTGCTGCGAGGGCTGGAGCAGCTCTGCTCTGGAGCCAGGCTGAGAGAGCTGGGCTGGGGCAGCCTGGAGAAGAGAAGGCTCCTGAAGGGGAGACCTTAGAGCAGCTCCAGTGCCTAAAGGGGCTCCAGGAAACCTGGAGAGGGGCTTTGGACAAGGGCCTGGAGGGACAGGCCAAGGGGAATGGCTTTAACCTGCCAGAGGGGAGATTGAGATGAGACGTTAGGAAGAGGCCTTAAAGCTCATCCAGTTCCAACCCCTGCCACGGGCAGGGACACCTTCCACTAGAGCAGGTTGCTCCAAGCCCCTGTGTCCAACCTGGCCTTGAACACTGCCAGGGATGGGGCAGCCACAGCTTCTCTGGGAAAAGTCTGTGCCAGCGCCTCAGCACCCTCACAGGGAAGAGCTTCTTCCTGTGATCTCATCTCAATCTAATACCTAATCTTAATCCAGTGTTTGTTATTGCACTGCAAAAGTGATAGCTGTGCCTGGTGTGCAGTGACAGGGATGTCTCAGCTGCCCTGAGGGTGTTGTGCTGTGCCTGGGGAGCTGTGCCTTGCAGCATACAGAGACTTGCTTCTCCCCAGGGAGTGCAGCACTCCAATTCCTTCCCCAGGCTCCGTGGATGCCGTGGCTCACGCTCTTCCCTTGTGTTTTGCAGACTGCCCAGAAGGTCCATAAGGTGGCCAAGCAGGCGTGCAGCCGGCTGGGGCAGTACAGGATGCCCTTCGGCTGGGCGGCCAGGTCAGTCACCACGGGCTGTGCTCCAGCTGCAGGCAGAGCTGCTGCTGCAGGTTATCCAGGGCATGACCTGGGACATGATCCGGAACACGACCTGGGTCACAGTTGGAGTGGGTGGGCAAAGCACCAAGGGCTTTGAGTCAGTGAAGCTGCAGCCAAGGGCAGAATCTGGCTCCGATTCCCAAGGCAGAATGGGGGATGGCCTGGAATGCTCTATCTAGAATTAGAAACGAAATATGAAAGAGTAAACAGTGCTGGGAAAACAGTAACCTTCTTGCTGACCTGTAGCTACTGCTCTCAGGGGCAGAACATTCCTGGGAATGAATAACATCATCCTGTGCTACTGCGGGAATCAGCACAGAGATTCCCTCCTGGCACCAGCCATTGCCAGGGCAGGGATGAGAGTGCAGGACCTCCTGGCCTGGCAGTGGCTGTCAGCTGGGGCTTGTCTCCTATCTGGGGCTGTGCTTCAATTAATGTTCTTGAGGCTGACCTCGGATAGTGATCCCATTCCCACAGTGTTCTTTTACTGAGACTGATAAAGTGCGTTAACACTAATTCCCTTAAATCACATGTCAGGGGAAGGTCTGAAGGCGAGTTCATCCCCCTGCCACTGCCTCCTATTGCTAAGTTGTTCTGTGGTGCTGACAAACGTACTGACTTGGGAGCACCAGCTGACTGTCACAGTGGGCTGGGATTTGGGAGTGTACAGGGATTTTCCCGTGGCATTGGCTGCTCAGCTTCAATCTGGTGTTTCTGGGATGCAGCTTTTTCCTGGGAGCCAGCACACAGCCTCTCAAGGGGTGCCTCAGTTTAACAGCGAGCTCTGTCTGGGCATCGACTTTGACAGGCTTCAGATTTGTTCCTGCTGGGTAAGGAGCTGCATTTGGAGACCAAGGAGTCGAGTGGCCTGATGTGGGGAGCTGTGTTGCTCTGCATCCCTATAACAGTTTTCCCGTGGGTTTCAGAGGAAGGTGTTTGCACAGAAAGGGAATAGGGATGCTTTAATGTTCTTACTGTACACAGGCATCCACAGCCCTTATATTCAAGGGCAAAGATACCAGTATTCATGCAGGGCAGAACCCAGTCTCCTGCTCTGTGTTCAGAAGGAAGCTGATGTATGTCCTGAGACTGGTCTTCATTGCACATTCCTTTCCTAGGAGAATCTCCATGCTCTGACCCAGTGTGCAACTAGGAAGATACTTCACCACTTAGTGGGAAGGGGTTGGAGGGTGTTTGGGATTGAGAACCAGGTTTGGAACTGGGCTCTGTGTGTCCTTCTCACACTGGAGAAAAGGGACACGGTGGATTGGGGGGTGTGTGGGGTGCAGGAGTGCTCAGGAGGTCTGGTGATGGTCAGAGCAGTCACAGGGCAGTGAACCTGCCCTTCAGCCTGACGTGTCAGAGACCTCAGGGTCTGCTTATTTGCCAGCATTTAAGAAACGTGTCTCCTCTTTTCTGCAGACCAGTTTTCAAAGACTCCCAGGGCACTCTGGATGCTGAAGGGAAGTTCTCTCCTCTGTACAAGCAAGACAGTGGCAAGCTCTCAAATGAAGATATGCTGAAGCTTTTAGCAGAGTATAAGAAGTAAGTGTAAGAGACCGGGGCAGGGGCTGAGCAGGCAACAGACATTTTTGAACAGTTAAACGTAAGCATGAGATGACAATTTCTACAATACTCAGAGGGTAACAGAAAGCTGATGTGTTCAGCACCTAAACTGTCAAGGTTCACACTCTTGTTCCTTTCTCTCTAACACAGACCAGAGAAGACAAAGCTACAGGTCATTCCAGCCCAGTTGAATATTGTCATCAAGGACATCCCACTAGACTTCACAAGTAAGGATCTTGGATCTTCGAATGAATCCTGGTGGCTTTAGCCTCAGGTTAATCCTTCTATGGGGAGTTCTGCTGTTTCATTAACAAGAGCACAACCTTGTAACTCCTTCTGATGGATTCTATGGAGGGATGTGGTCCAAGTGCAGACGTTTACCTGAGAGTGTATCTGCTTTGCTGTTTGGCCATCACATCCTAAATCTAAAAGAAGCCACTTGCCTGCTTTTGCTGTTATTATTCCACCAATCTCATATAACAGTTTGGATCTGTTAACACCAGAGGGCTTCACATACATGGTCAGTATAATTCTTTACTTTGCATTTAAAGAAACCAAGGCAAAGAGTGGACTCATTATGTGCTTGGGGTCACTTCAGGGGCCTCTGGCAGCTCCTGTCACATGTTCTGTAGTCAAAAGGCTTTTCTAGTGGACTTTTTTCTGCTCTTTGAAAGGCCATCACTTGAGATGAACTCACCCTCATGGTGGATGTGAGTCTCAGTGAATTAGGCAGGGCTTGTGCACTGGTGTTCGGAGACAACATAACTATCAAACACCTTTCTGAAGCAGAGAGTGGGCAAGGGCATGTTGAGACGTCATCATCTCAGTAGCCTGTCTGCTTCAGTCAGGTGATGTTTGCAGGATTTACAAAGCAGTAATTTAATGGGCCACATTCCTGGCAGGGTCGAGGTGCAGGTCCTGGGCAGAGCGGCTGTCCCTACCCAGACATGGGTCATTCACAAGACCTTTTGACTTTGCCCAGAGCTATGGGGCAAAGTGCCACTTCCACAGTCCCTCTGGCCAGGAGAGCAGAGCCCTGTGCTGCCCCTGCACCCCTGTGTTCTCACTAGTGCTCCTGCAGTTGGGGACCACAGATGTTGTATGATCAAGGGGAGAATTTTCCCTTAATCATTGCAGCAGGAGTGGTCCAAGTCCTGCTGCCTGGTCAACACACACGATCCTCTGATGAGAAGTGAACTAGAGCAGTGGCAGGGTTTGAGACCCACGAATTTCCTTTCACGTGGGTTGTACTTCCCATATTGCTGGGTGTGCACTTATCCAAGCTTTTCTTCTCTTCTAGATTGTGTCACAGCTTCTTACATTCCTATAAAGCCTTTTGAGAAGAGCTGTGAGGACATTGCAGTTGAAGTGGAGGAGTTTGTCCCAGAAGTTACTAAGTACTGTTATCCCTTCACCGTCTACAAAAACCACCTCTACGTCTACCCCTTGCATTTGAAGTATGAGAACCAGAAGGTGTTTGCAAAGGTGGGTGACTTGGAGAGCAGGCTCAGTGTGGAATGGGGTGATGCTGCTGACCTGCAGCAATGGCTCATGCTCCTGTTCTCCCCCGTTTCAGGCGAGGAATATTGCTGTCTGTGTTGAGTTCAGGGATTCAGATGAAGCTGATGCCAGGCCGTTAAAGGTGGGTACCTGTTAATGGGGCTGCCACTTGCTGCCGTGTCCTGTGTGCCAGCCGGGCTGAGCAGGACAACAGGAAAGCTGCTTTCATTTGGCCAGCTAGTTTAGGGTGGCAGCAAGCCTGAATTCAGCTCTTCATTTGTGTTTCCAGTGTATATATGGCAAACCCGGAGGGCATCTCCTGACCACAAACGCGTACGCTGCCGTGCTGCATCACAACCAGAGTCCAGAGTTCTATGATGAGGTAAAAATGCAGTGGTGGCAAATAACAGACTTTCCTGGATGCTACAAAGCCAAAGGGCCTTTCAGGAGACCTCTTTTTCCAGGGCTGGGTGAAATATGGGTAAAAATAATCTCCAGCCCTTTGCCTCAGTAGAAGAGCTCAGCAAAGCCAGAGACTTTGTCAATTTTTAATGCCAGTTTGTTTTCTGCTGTCTTTACTGTCACGCTTTGTGCACTCCAGTCACACACCCCCATTAATAAATAATGTGCTAGTGTGATGAAAGTGTTAGCCAGGAGTTATTTAAGATTGGTAGGAATGTGTCTTGTGTAACTGCATACAACATAGCATTTATGAAATACAACTTAAAAAGTATTACTCCACGACTAAAAATACAGTCTTATCTATCATGATATCATTTTAGATTAAAATTGAGCTTCCAATTCACCTCCATCAAAAGCATCATTTGCTTTTCACCTTCTATCATGTCAGCTGTGAAATTAATACAAAGGCAACATCGAAAAAGCAGGACACCGTTGAAACTCAAGGTACGTTCAATGCTTCAGTTACTTCTATTGCAGTGTAAGAGTCCAAGATAGAATGAACAAAGGCACATGAAAAAATACTTGATTAAAATACTGAACTGTCTGAGTTTTGGCTTTTTGAAAGCATCCTAAAACAAATCTTAGGTCTAAACTGGAATAAAACACCATGTGTTCAGTGTATACTGAAGGTCAAATTCCTGCTGCAGTATGGCAGCTCTTCCTGCATGTTCTTGACTTGGTTTGTATGAATGGGCTCTTGTCAGTCAAGTCACCACCAAAACCTTGATGGGAGATCAGAGCCTCAGGGGCCAATCCTGCCAACACTGGGCATATGTAAGAGACTGAGCACCCCCAGGTCCTGCGGGCTGGGTTGCCTTTGCATACAGCCAGTCCTTGGGCAGCTGAAGGACCCTTGGTGCGCAGCCATGGCTCACACGCTGTTTCTGCCCCTCCAACCCACTCCTGGTCTTGGTTGTGCTGTGTATGAATCCCTTCACCAAGCCACCAGGTGAACGTGCTTTACCAAGGCTGACGTGGTCAGTCCCAGCCTTGCTGAAGCCACTTCCACAGCTGCGAGTCTGATCTCCTCAGGGTGAGACACTGCTCTTTTTGGAGATGGATCACTGGGTGTCACCTAACTCGGGCCCACTGGTTGCCTCCGCAGTGGGATACGCCTGGGTGCCGCTGCTGAAGGATGGACGCATCGTCACCCTGGAGCGGCATTTGCCGGTTTCATCCAACCTTCCACCTGGCTACCTAGGCCTTGGCGACACAGAGGCACGAAGGGTAGGAAGGATATTTAAAATGGACTTAAATGTAAAAAGAATAGGAAGGCTGAGCTTTTGTTAGCACTGTAAGTTCTGGGCCTCTGTTGGTGCTCTGCTCAGCTGTGTAAGGATCCCTGCTGCAGGGCAGCCCCCAGAGCTCACGGTTCTTCAGGATGGGAAGCAAGACCTTCTGTGGTTCTGTAGGTTGCAGAGAATATTCCCGTGGGAGGCTGGGCTGTTGCAGATGGGACAGAGCAGGAGAGGGAGCACGTGCTCTGTGTGCATGTTCTCTGCCACGCTGAGGCTGCAGTCAGGTCGCTGGTGTTGGTGCTGGACAGGAACACATTGTTCTGCTCCAGCCCATACCTTCTGACCAGTGTCTGTCTGCACAGAGCCACCTTCTCACTGCAGTCTGAACCTCAGTGCTTGAATGTTGTGTGTTCACAGCAGCCCAGCGTGGATGCGAAGTGGGTGGATGGAGCAAAGCCACTGTTTAAGATCAGAATCCATTTGGACTCCACCATTTACACCCAGGTAAATGAGCACCTCACTCTTCAAGTCTTTCAACACAAGGGCAGAGGAAGCGATTGCTGTATCGCTACTAGTGCTGTGGGGAAGAAGTACTTATGTTTGCAGAGCAGCACCCAGATCCTTCTGCAGCAGCAGGTCTGGGATTGCTTGCAGGGATCTGCTTGTCTGGGTGTGATGAGCAGTTGTGTGAGTGCAGGAGCTGGGGAGAGGCTGATGTTTTCTTGTCCAACTGCACCGTAACTGGCAGGACCAAGGAAACGCTTGAGCAAATGAGCTGCTTCGATGCAAGAGAAGGACTGGTGGCAATGGGAGGTTTCCCCAGATATTAGACTGTTTATTCAGGTTTTTTTAACGGTTTCCAACAACAGCAGACACAAGAGTCCCAATTTCCCTTTGAAACCAGTTCAGGCTGTTTTACCAAGTCCCTGTGTGTTCTGCTGTCTTATGGCAGTGATGGACTTCCCCAAGCTTCATGTGATGTGCAGCAAAGTGCTCTGGGGCACCTCCTGTCAGCAGTGCTCATAGGGAAATGCCCTGGGCAGGGCTGCTTGTCCCATGCTGGGTGTAATCAGCTGCATTTACATTCACAGCAACTTGCTTTCAGCATCATCCAAATCTGGTTTAGGGTCTTACGGATTCTGTACAGCACTGAGAGCAGCAGAGCAGCTCTATCCCCACCAGATTACATCCTCAGATGCTTTTCAGGATTAAATAACCTAGCAATTAAATTTACCCACGGAGGAGGAGGGAGAGAAATGGGAAGGAGAGTGCCTCAGGTGGGCAGTAGGTTGGTGAGGCAGATGAAGAGTCGCAGCTGGGAGAGGAAGGCTCCCACTTATTCAGGCCAGTGTTGGATGGGGATCGGGGCTCGGGGAGTGCAGCCACATGAGAGTTTTAACACTGCTGGAAGTTTTGTGCTTTATCTCGAGATTATTTGGGAGCCAGGGGCTGGGTACATTGGAAAAAGCAGGGAGATGGCACCGGGGACCAGTGGGGCCACTGGTAGGGACATGGGGCTTGCTGGGGACATCTCTGCCGCAGGGAGGTCAGCAGGTTTGTGAGTGCAAGCTGCAGAGTGGGGGTTGACAAACACTGAGGCTGCTGCACTGAGCTCCTTTGTCTCTTCCAGGACATGCACTTGCACAAATTCTTCCAGTACTGCCAGCTGGTTCAGGCGGGAGCTAAGGAGGTGCCAGGAGAGCTTGTGAAATACCTGAAGGTGAGCAGTGCCTGTCCGTGGGCTTCAGGTGGGCTCTTACAGACAGTCAGTAAATAACAGACCCCTGCCCTGTGGGAACACACCCTCACTGCAGTGCTGGGACTGGTGCATTGCACAGTACCCTCACCTCTGCTTACTGAGAGGGGTGGCTGCTCTCTGTGTGCTGCTTCACTGCCTTTCATAGAATCATAGGATGGTTTGGGTTGGAAAGGACCTTACAATCATCCAGTTCCAACCTCGCGGCTATAGGCAGAGACACATCACACTAGACTATGTAGCCGAAGGCTGTGTCCAACCTGGCCTTGAACACTGCCAGAGATGGAGCATTTACCACTTCTTGGGGCAGCCTGTGCCAGCACCTCACCACCCTCCCAGGGAAAAACCTGAACTTCCCCTGTTTCAGTTTGAACCCATCACCCCTTGTGCTATCGCTACAGTCTGTTTCACAGCAGATAACACAAGAGCATCGCTCTGCCGTGCCCGTGGCAAACCCTCCTGGTGCCCTCGATCTGATTCAAACCTTTCAGCTACAGCACAATTCCTTGCTTTCAGGATTATCCATTCAAAATGGGATATTTTTTCAGGCTGAAAAAGATATGTGGGATTATCAGTCAGTTACATTCGACCACAGATGACCTGTGACCCAGCGTTTTGGCAATCACTGCGGCATGAGTAAGGGCCTTGGAGCAGGTCCAGCAAAGGCTTCTGCAGGGAATACGTTTCTTGACTGTTTACTGTCCTTGTTTCCTTCCATAACTGCCTGGTTTTGAGAGTGCTGCTGTAGCAACTGCTCTGCTTCCAGTGGTGGGGATTCATCATCACAAAGTTACTGGGTGTGTTTCAGATAATGTAGAAATACGTTAAGAAATAGAAACAATGGCAGGTTTTGAAGCCAGGCGCTAAAAGAACAGTTGCTTTGTTGTGAGCATTTTGTCAAGGGGCTGGGTTGGTGCAAACGGGGAGATATTTACATGTAACCACAAGTGAGGGCTTCTTAATCACCAATACCTCTATAATTTCAGTGATTTAAATACCTAGCTACAGATTTAAGAACCTTTCATTAGATTGGCAGGTTTGAAAACTGAAAATGAAACACACTGTCTTTCCTAGGCTCATATCCTGAGACCCAGGCAAGAGAGGTCTTAAATCCCATTTCCAATAGCAAGCTGTGCTCTCTCACTACAAGACATCAGACTTCCATGCTCCAAAGGCTTTGGGGAAAACAGGACTTGGTCACTTCAAAAACCTGTCACAAGTGACACGAATTGGCAGCAAAACTTCAGCCTTAAATTCTGTGTTACTGGAGACAAATCACAGTGTGTGACCTCTAATAAAGTTGTAGCTGCCTGGGCCCGTCCAAGAGGAGGATTAGTGCCATGAGTGGTTGATGCTGCTCCCAAAGGCACTGAGCGCTGCTGCTGTGGGATCCTCTGGCAGGATGAAGCCCAAACCCTGCCCTGTTTGCTAATGTTTGTGCTACTGCCACAGAAATGTCTGTGCACTATAAACATCTCGCATCTGCAGAATGTTGAACTAAAAGTGTGTTTTGAACATCTGTTTTAGTGTTTGCACGCCATGGAGATCCAAGTAATGATTCAGTTTCTACCTGTAATTCTTATGCAACTATTTAGAGTCCTCACAAATGTGACCCAGGAGGATGAAGTAGCTGTCAACTGCACCATGTGAGTGTCTGGTAAACCCTCTGGTTTCCTTCAGTTGCAAAGGCAAAGCCACAAACCACAGTGCAAAGCAGGGTGTGGTTTCCCAGTACAAGGTGTTAAGTGACAGTGTTGGCTGTCCACTGCTCTGCTGTGGAACACTGGCTGCTGCCTTCCCCTGGCACGTCTGGTGGCATTGGGCATCGTGGGGCCCTTGTCCTGGGAGCGGTGTGGGGAAGAATTGTACAAGCATGGAGCGGTTCGGGTTGGAAGAACCTTAAAGCTCCTCCAGTTCCAACCCCTGCCACGGGCAGGGACACCTTCCACTAGAGCAGGTTGCTCCAAGCCCCTGTGTCCAACCTGGCCTTGAACACTGCCAGGGATGGGGCAGCCACAGCTTCTCTGGGAAAAGTCTGTGCCAGCGCCTCAGCACCCTCACAGGGAAGAGCTTCTGCCTCAGAGCTCATCTCAGTCTCCCCTCTGGCAGGTTAAAGCCATTCCCCTTGTCCTGTCCCTACAGGCCCTTGTCCAAAGCCCCTCTCCGGCTTGCTTGGCTTCCTCTGGCTCCAGTATGTACCGTGCATCCCTCTACCAGAGCATCTCAATCCCATGAAACTGGAGGTTGGAGGCTGAGCCCTGGTCCCCTAGAGATGTGCAGCCCATTGCAGTCATGGTCCTGTGCCGTGTGGTGCAGGTTGTGGGGACAATTTTTGTGCAGAACACTGTAAGCCCCCTCTGTTTGAATCACCAGAGGGCAGGGACAGGGAACACCCAGGTACCTGCTGGGTGACCAGCTCCCACCTTCGCTTCCAGAGATTTTATCAAAGCTTGGCCTGATGCTTCCTGGTTTGTCAATAGCTTTCTGTTCCAATGACAACTGTTTTCTCATCCAGACTTTCAGAATGGAATTTAAAATCCACTTTATCTGATAAATGGCTTGTAAACTCCTCCCTGTGGTTTGGCCTGTGGGGTCTGTGACAGTGAGCAATAGTTTATTGTTCCCTCTGGCTGGGATTGGAATGTAAAGCCCAATGTTGGCTGGGGAATCCAGGCTCTTGCTGCCTTCGTCAGCTGCCTGGAGTGCTTCCAGAGGGCTGGCATGTTCTCCAGGGCCTGCCTGTCCCCAGTGAACTGCAAGGCGACAGCCTGAGAATAGCCCAGGGCGTGGAGATTCCGTAAGGAAAAGCTTTCCAGAATGAATAAATTCAGGGGATGCAGGAACGTACCACATTATAACAACAATGGTGAATGTTTTACCTGTTTCTCATCAGAGATTCTGAGGGGGTTTGTGTTCATTTTGCAGGCCTGATGGTGTAGTTGTTCATTCTCGCTTGTATTCTCATCAGGAAAGGGCTCCAGGTCAGGACAGACTCAACACACGATAAGCTGTGTGGTGTGGATGAACCTGTAGCCTCTTCAGGAGAGGCAATGGGCTTGTGCTCCACACAGCACGTCCATAGGTACAGCCAAAGAGAACTGGGTGCAGAGCAGATGAGCTTAATGGGTTTGTTTTCAATTGACCTGACATTTACCTGAGCAATGTTCAGGTGCCTGATGCTCACTGCAGCTGAATTTCAGTACTGGCAGGCTTTAATCCTGGCATGCACAGAGGCCAAAGAACGAGATATGTTACCCACAGAGAAATGCTGCCCCTCACCTCCTCATGCAGGGAGCCTCGAGCATTGAAGGCGACTGGTCTGGGAGACACCAGCACCACAGAGGAGAAGAGGCTTTGGGCACCTCTGCTCTGAGTGGTCTGTGAAGGGGCTGTGCTGTAGCAGGGCTGGTGCAGCCACAGGAGCTGTGAGGGGTGCTCAGCCTACAAGTACGGGCTCTGCAGTGGCAGCAGTGAGGCTTTTGGGGTTGAGACAGATGGTGTCTGCTTTCATAAGCTAGAGGAACTAGCCTTTGCATCACGTGCTGAACACAGACCACATTTCTCCCCAGGGTTCTTCTGCACATCGTGTCCAAGTGCCATGAAGAAGGTCTAGATCACTACTTGCGCTCCTTCATAAAGGTCAGTCATGACACACAGCTCTGCAGAACTCCCTGCTGGGAGCAGGCACACGGCTGACACTGTTCCTCTTGCCTTCAGTATGTCTTTCGAGCCGAGAAACCCAGTGTCAGCCAGGCAAAGATGACCCATGAAATCCTGGTCCTTTCCATGGCCACGATCTTGAAGCAGTCAGCGGATTTTCTAACCATCAATAAGCTCCTCAAGGTGAAGTATGGGCAGTACTTGGCTGCTGAGGCTGCAGGGAAGGAGAAGGGGGTCTGCTATAAAGCCCAACACTTTCACCCATCCAAACCCACCACAGCAGCAAAACTACCAGGGCAGCTCCTCGCATCCACGTCCTTGAGGTTCTCCTGTTGCAACAGATGAATTCTTGCAAGGGATCTGGCTTGTTAAAGCTCATGGCAGGACACAGCAAGGGGCTTTCCATTTTGCCAGTTTTCATAGAATCAGCTGGGTTGGAAAAGACCTTTAAGACCATCAAGTCCAGCCATTCCCCCAGTGCTGCCTAGTCCACCACTAACATGTTTTATATGGCTCATGAGAGCAGGATGAGTTTCTGCCAGTCTGGGCCTTTGCAGGGCTTACACCCCAAACTGCTGCATTGGGGTGCAGAAGCAATGGGGCTATTCCCACCCCAGTCTGGCAGGACTCCTCTGGGTGGCAAAGGCACCCATGCCAAGCTGGCCATGTAGGCACTGCCCAGCTTGCAGAACATCATCTGAACGTGAGCTCTCCCTCCCACACTCTGCTTCCTCACACAGTCAAACATGTTCAGTCCTGCTGAGAAAAGTAATGGTGTTCTCTGTTCCTTCTAGTACTCGTGGTTTTTCTTTGAAGCACTGGCAAAGTCCATGGCCATGTACTTACTGGAAGAAAACAAAATCAAGGTAATAAGTTTGTTTGATGCACATTACAGAGCCATCACAAACTGTCCTCCAAAAGCTTTCCTCAAAAACTATCTTTTATGTATGAAACCCCTACAAGCAGAACAGGCAGATCCTTCCCTTTTCACTTGACTTTCCCTTCTTCCCCTTTTCATTCTCAGTTGTAAGTTAAAAATTCCTGAGCTCCTTATGGCTCGTGCAGCCTCCTTTAGTTGCTGGCTCCTGCCATTCCAGCCAGTGCTTGCTGTGTGCCAGTGCTGCACTGGGAAGCAGCACACATGCTGGAGGGAGCTCCTTGCAGCACTGACTGTGGGACGTGCTCTTGGTTCCAGCTGCCCAGAGGCCAGCGGTTCCCCGACTCCTACCAGCACGCCCTGCACTCGCTGCTGCTCGCCATCATTCCCCATGTCACCATTCGCTATAATGAGATCCCTGAGGAGTCCAGGAATGTCAACTTCAGCCTGGCCAACTTTCTCAAGGTCAGCACTTTCTTTCTTTCTTCTCTCATGCTTTTATCAGGAAAGAAAATCAACCCAAACAATGAGAAATAAGCAGCAAGCAAACGAATGTGTGTGTGCTTTGTCACCTCTTTGGCTTCATAGAATCCCAGGCTGGTTTGGGGTGGAAGGGAGCTTAAGATCATCCAGTTCCAACCTCCTGCCACGGGCAGGGACACCTTCCACTAGAGCAGGTTGCTCCAAGCCCCTGTGTCCAACCTGGCCTTGGTATGAGAACTCTGGAGGGAATAAGCTTTCCTAGAAAAGAAACTTAATCTTTCCGAGAGACTACGATACTCTGTGTTGCCCAGGGCTTTCAGTCATGCCCAGCAACTGTTTAGAACACAGGAGGAAATATGCGTGCTCTCATTCTAAATATTTCTGTTGTCCACTGGAGACTTAAGTGAGGGCATCCAAATAGTTTCAGAGAAACAGGATCAAGTACATTTGGGAAGTCAGCAGCAGCCTGGAGGACCCAATCTGCCTGCTGGCAGGACGGGAGTATGGACGTGATTTAGGATAATTGCTTCTGCTTGTAATGATCAGTCACATGTTGCTACTTTCTCCCCAGCGTTGTTTGACCTTTATGGACAGAGGATTTGTTTTTAACTTAATAAATGATTACATTTCTGGATTCAGCCCAAAAGACCCCAAGGTAAGCTGTGCGTCTCTTGAAAGGTGATTTGCAGTTGTACGTATCTACGTCAGTTAAAGCTCTGTAGTGATTATTTTATGACTCTTGAAGACCTTTTAAACTGTCGCTGCAGAGTCTTCTGGAGACAGAGACCTCTTTGGCTGAGAGCATGTATGCAGCTAAGCTTTAAATCAATGTAGAGTCAGAACTAAAGGGCAAATTTGTTAATAGTCTGGGTGAAAAAGGTAAAGAAGTCCCAAGTGACAGGTCCATGCACGGACACTTAGGGGGAACAACACAAAAAATTGCCAGTTATTACTGAGTTTCATCAAATGTTATTTAGATTCCCCAATCCTTGTGCAACAAACACACCGAGCTGGAAGCAAATGAGTCAGACTGAGTAGTTTCTGTTTGTCTTTTCCTTTTCTCAGCTGCTGGTTGAATACAAGTTTGAATTTCTTCAAACCATTTGCAATCATGAGCACTACATTCCTCTGAACTTACCAATGACCTTCTCCAAACCCAAGCTGCAAAGAGTTCAAGGTATGTCCTTTCTCAAGAGACTTGCTAGAGAGCTGTAATTTTTTAGTTGCAATGGCTTCTAACCAGATGGGATTTGCTTTGGTGTCCAGGAAGTTTGTGTCCTGGTTAGCCTGATTTACATTAACCTCAGGAAAAGGTGCTGTTCTGGCAACTTTTACATCCGTCTGCTCCAGCATGGTGTGCAATCCATCTTGTCAGTGTTTCCTATATGTAAGTTTGCACAGGAACTGACAATATCAGAAAGAAACTGCCCGTATTTCAGTAAATGCACAAACAGTGCAAGTGTAATCCTTTGTTCCCGCAAGTGTCAGCATCCCCTGAGAAGCAGTGTCCCACCGGTCAGTGCTGTAGAGAATGGAGATACAGGAAAACAGACTGAATTCTCTCTGCACTGCCAGCTCTATTTGTGGCCACAAGAAGGTGATTCAGGTTACCTTCTGTTTTCATTTTGAACAAGAGCATAGCAGTGCATGGTGCACTGAAGCCTGTACTCAAACCTGGGCTGAAGGCAGCCAGCAGAGAACTTGAGCCCATGCCAGGCCTTAGCACATAGCAAGGACATACATACTGTGGCACCACCACCCCGTCTCCAGGCTGCTCTCCCTGTCACACCATGTCCCTCTTGGTCCTGATGCTGCTCACCACAGGGCAGGTGGGGTTTGCAAGAGGCTGAGGCCCTGTGCAAATGTGGATGGCCTCCTAAGATTGCTGTAGACATAGCATGATTGTTTCTGGTCCTCATGTCTCATCTGTGCTAAATAAATCAAGTAAAGATTGCCAGGTTTGGGGGACTGGCCAAGATAAACACTGGAAAGGAGAATGAGCTTTGGGATTCCCCCACGTGAAAGCCCAGTGGGTTTGTGATTCTGTGATTTATTCTGATAAAGGCAAGGGGATGTTTGGTTGTGCCTCAGGGTGCAGCCATGCAAGTCCCAAAGTGGTTCCATACATATCCAGGTGGCAGAAGCAGAAGTCACTGTGAAGTGTCCCTTATTTTGGTGTATTTCTGACCACTCAGAGCTTTCTGGACCAGCTACTAATCTCTTACATCAGTTTGGCTACTTGCTTGGCATAGTTTAACAAATTGCACTGCTAGAAATGGCTGAAAACCCGCAACTACGGTGCCTTCCCACTGCTTATTCGTGGCATGATAACGTGGTGATGCTCTTTCTTGGTTCACATTCACCTTTACATTTGCAATGGTTAAACTGAAAAGCTGTAAGAGCAGCTCCTCTTTTCTCCTCTGTTTTACTGTGACTAGGACCTACCAGCTGCCAGTAGCGCAGCCAGAAGTGCCTTTGCCATGGTGCCTGTGCTCTGCCTGCCCCATGGTAGAGACATGTGGTGATGCATCTCCATTGCAGACTGGTCTGGTTTAATGGGCAGGGGACAGCAGGCTCGGAGATGGGGAGGTGTGATGTGCACATCTCCCCCAGGAGATACCCTGCTGCTGTACCTCACCTCATTTGGATGAAGAGCAGTGACATGCCCAGCACCCTACTGCTGTGTTTCTGGGACAAGAAGGAATAGCCCCCAGGAAGGTGGACAGAGGCCTTCTGCAGCAGACAGGCCTGCAGGCAGAGCACGTCCCCCTGACCACATCCTGTTGAGTTGGAGTGTTGCATCTGGGAGCAGTTCCCTGAAACATCTCAGCTGTGGGGGCTGGTTTCTGGTCTCCATCCCTGCTGCCTCAGCTCGGGATGTGTTTCATCAGCCAGAGCGAGCCCCAGAGCCCATCCTCATAGCCAGTAGCATGGGATTGTTTTTGCAACCTTGTGATAGCAAAGGATGCAAGATTGGCGGGAGCTGGGGGTTAAGCAATAGCCTTACAAACAACATTAAAACATGATGTGCTGTCCCATTTCTCCAAGATTCAGAGCATTACTTATTCCTGTTTGGTTTTGCTGTCTTATTTGTCCCTTTTCACATGTGAATTAGAGTATTTTTCAGTTGCTGTGGGATGGGTCACTTCAGTAGGTAGTGACCCAGGTCCAACTGGGATCATTGAGCTTTCTAATGACGAGTTAAATACACAGCTTCCAGTCAGTCGGCTTGCATCCAGCTAAGGAACTAACCATGATGTGGGGCACTTGGGCATTTACTAACATGACTAACAATGAGAGCTAGATAATGCTCCAGCTTGCTTTCCCTTTCCTCTGAATCACACTTTCACAAACCACTACACGCTCCCTGTGAATCAACAAACTTAACCCTGTCTTTTGCAGCACCAGAGCTGTCAGAAGGCTTTGGCTGGGATTTCCAAAGCTGTGTGTGTGCTCCCTGCCTTACCACAGAAAAGCTTTCACACCTATTGGGGTTTTCAAGGACAGAAGTCGAAGCCGAGCCCGCAGCATTCGTACCTTTGGGGGAGAACACACAGCTTTGGGGTTATCCCTCTGGGAGGCTCAAGGCAACAGTCAGATAGTGCCTGTTGAGGCTCTAGTTAGGTGTATGGGTTGTCTGACAGAGATAATGGTGTTAGGGCAAGGTCATTCACAGCAGCTCAAGGGCACACTGAAATCTCTGTCATTTCCCTGCTGCGTTATCCAGGCAGGTCAGTGGAAATGCTGCCTTACTCTGATGCCTTTACCCTTGTCATCAAAGGAGCAGCGACTCCTTTGGCCGCAGTCTAGAGCCCCAATCTACATGAGATGCAGGGTAGAAGTTAACCAAAGTGACCAGGTACTGAGCTGCCTTTCTCCCGGCAGTCAGTGTTTCCTACCTGCTGTGGGAAGCAAAGGGAGCCTCACAGTTCCTGGCAAGCTGCTGCCTGGAATGCTGCCCTGGCTCCCTGGTCCTTGTTATGTAGCTGTGTAAACTGCTGGAGGATGCAGCAGTGGCCATTTGGCACCATGTCCTTATTTGCATCCCTGATCTCAACAGGAGCATTTGCCCTTGCTCTGCTCTCTGACCTGGCGAGAAGGAATGCAGATGCCATGGGGCATGTGGAACAAGCTGCAGGAAGGGCCCTGCCAGGGCTGGGCAACTATGATGGATGCACCGTCCCCACTGCCCATTGCCACCCTCAGAGCTGCTTGTGGAGGCTGGCACCTCAGCTGCCCGGGTTTACAGGGCAGCCAGGAGCAAAGCATCCCCCAGGCAGCGAGTCCATCCTGACTTCACAAATCACTCTGGAGCACTAAGCTTTGTAAAGCATCACACTGCGGAAATCCTTTTCTTTAGCTGGTGCTGAAACAGTGAGGGCTGAAATTAATCATAGAACAGTTCGGGTTGGAAGGGACCTTCAAAGCTCATCTAATCCAATCCCCCTGCAATGAGCAGGAACATCTTCAAGCAGATGGTTGCTCAGAACCACATCCCGCCTGGCCTGGAATGTCTCTAGGGATGATTAGCCTGAACTGGAAGGTGCCAAATTCTTTGCTATGACTTGACTCGGTGGTGGAGAAAGCTGTTGTCAGATCAGTGCACTGTAGGGGAGAGTGATGAGCCTGCAAGCGGGCTGCTGTGGCTTACCTGGCCATTTTGTCTTGCTCTGACCAGCTCCTCAGAACAGTTCCCTTAACCGTTGCCTTGCTGTTTCTTTCAGATGTCCATCTTGAATACAGTTTAACTGATGAGTATTGCAGGCACCATTTCCTGGTGGGGATGCTTCTCAGAGAAGCCTCTGTTGCCTTGCAGGATAACTACGATATCAGATACACAGCCATCTCGGTCTTAAAAAATCTCTTGATAAAGCATGCCTTCGACAACAGATACCAGCACAAGGTCAGCCGTTTTCTGTTGGTTTTTAAACATGATGGTCTTGAATTTGATGAAAGAGCACACATCAGGGTTTTAGATATGTGTGGTGGTCCAAGAGCACTCCCATTACTTTTTAGGGAACTGTTGTAAGTAACTGATGGTTATGGCATAACAGTAACAGAGGTTCAGAGGAATGGTCTGAGAACACAAACAGTGCAGTCAGATAACTGTAGTGCTCTTTTTCCTGCTGACTGTTCAGATACTAAAGCCCTGAGCCATTAAGGAACTTGAGAGTGTCGTTAGCCCAGAGGCTGTTCAACAGAATTGAGCAACATTGATGTTGTTCTGATACTGGGCTTAAATTCATATCCTGCATTAACGTACAGTAATTAGGAAACAGGACTGATCTCTGTTATAATCAGCTGCATGTTTTACTAATTGGTGAATCAGAGGAGAGGATCTCTGGTTAAGATGCTGGATTTCCACTGGAGAATTCTTCAGTCAGAGGCTCGGCATTGCTGTTGCTGAAAAGCATGGGATTGAGCTGGTTTTCTTCCCTGATGCCGCTCCCTGCTAACCCATACATCCCTGAACACGCCCAGCTACCTGTGCAGACACTACCTGACCTTGCTCTAGGCTGAAAACATGCCTCTGTTCAGAGTTTAGCTCCTCAAATTGCTCCTGGTGTGCTGCATTGCTGGGTTTTATCTGGGAATGCAGATACCTTCCTGGGCATGAAGGGTAGAAGTGACCTGCGCTTGCATGGACCTGGAGCCAGCTCCTTTCCTCTCCTTCCCTGCCTGTTTGGAAGGGCTGAGCAGGAGGTGGGCTTGCTTTTCTCTGCACTGAGGATCCATGGTGACTTGCGCAGCCTGGAAACAAAAGTGCAGCCCATGGCAGTTGGCAAGACTTGGTATTTCAGGAGAGATTTGCCAGTTCTCTGTCAATACTGAGGCTGTTTCTGCCTCTCCGGGTGCCTGGAAACCCTCACATGAATGCAGGAGCTGTTTGGCATGCTGCACTGTCCCTGCCTCCTCCAAAACACCACCCGCCTTAAAACTGCCCCGCTGGATTTCTGTACGTGTGTTGAGCTCCAGGCTGCCTGAGCAGGAAACTGCCTGGAGCCAGGGCAGGAGGTTCGGCTGGTGTCCTGAGACACCAGAGCAAATACCACGGCAGGGGCAGGACAGGCTGATTTCTGTTATCTTTTGTCATAGTGAGTCAAAAAAGTGGATTCTTGTATTGATCAAAATGTGCTGTTTAACTGGCAAGCCTGAAATTTCTTCTTTTTAACCTTTCTATCGAGTGCAGGAGAATAAATTTTAACAAAAAGAGAATTGCATGTAGAAGAACCTTGCATTTAGAAAATGTCAACCAGACCCTTTTTGATCTGTATCACTTAATCCAAATGAATCTGTTCCTACAAACTGTTTAATCACTCTCTCTTTCTGAGCACCATTCTCTGTAGAATGATGGACTTAATCCAAGTCCTGCTAAGAAACAAACTGAGATGGAAATGATTATATGGACATTATTTTTCATAACACGTTGTCATTTGTATGGTTTTACAGAACCTCTTTTGCTGGGTGAGGAAGAATGAACATCTATTATTAACAATAGTACAGTAAAACAGAACAATAATTATATCTCAAATTAATGTTTTAACTAGAAGCATTTGTTGTCAAGAACTTCTGACTGGCAGCGCTAGCCAGCACCAAGCAAGGCTTTGCTTCATTACTCCTGGGTGTTGCACTCAAAAATCAAGCTATGGGAGCGAAGTGCCAGTTAAAGGGTTGGGAAATCTGGGGTTCAGTTCGTCACACATCCTGTATGACCGGGAATGTTATTCAGCCCCCAAAATCCCCAAGCTTACTGCTAAAAGGGTAATCCCTACCTGGCAGCTCTGAAGTGGAGATGAGAAGCCAAACCAACCCATGTTCTCAGACACCATGTAGAGTGTGTAAATATATAGATGTGTGTTTGGCTCAAGAGTTTCCCTTTTAGCCTCCACTGTGAGCCTGGGCTCCTCCTGCATGTTTCTCCCTGTCTCTTTTCAGAACCAGCAGGCAAAGGTAGCGCAGCTCTACCTGCCGCTGCTGGGGCTGCTCCTGGAGAACCTGCAGCGCGTGGCCGGCCGCGAGGTGCTCTCCTCCTGCACCGCTGCCTCCAGCCCCGTGAGTACAGCCCAGCCGGGCACCTCGGCCTCCTCCTCCTCCGTCCTCCTCCTGCGCACCCCTGTGCGGCTGCCGCTGCCTGCAGCCGGGCGCAGCTTTAGGAATAAGTGTGGTTTTCTTCTCCCCACAGCCCCGTAATGTGCTTGTTCCTTTTAATCTGCCTTTTCATTGAGTCATAGAATGGTTTGGGTTGGAAAGAACCTTAAGATCATCCAGTTCCAACCCCTGCCACGGGCAGGGACACCTTCCACTAGAGCAGGTTGCTCCAAGCCCCTGTGTCCAACCTGGCCTTGAACACTGCCAGGGATGTCTCTGCCTTTTTGCCTGCTATTGTCTAAAGTGTTTTCTCATGGTGTGTGTAGTGCCATGAGGAGGGGTAAGTCGCTCTGAGTGCAATGAGTTGCAACAGGACTCAGCCTTGGACTCCAGCAGCTGTTCTGGGGAGTTGCCCATCTGCCTGAGGGTTGTGTGTGGTTCCCAGGCAGGCTCAGCCTTGCCGATCAGACTTTCCTCCTTGTCTGGGGCAAAGCAACAACAACGAAAAGGCATTTGAGGAAAAACAGTTCAAATTTTCAACTTAAATGATGAAAAACAAAAGGGAAAAAACTGCTCTTACTCGTATGTTCTGCTGAGCTTTGTGCTCCTCCCCAAGTCATTTGTCTCCTTGTTATGGAAAGATTTTTATGGAAAGATTTTTTATGGAAAGAAATAGATTTTTATTTTTTAACCTGCATTTTAAAAGCTGCTTTAATTTGCCTTTTTCTATTTCATTATTCTCTTCTCTAAGAGAATAGGTGTTATCTTCCATTGGTCACAAAAACTTTATATTGCTTTACAGGCATCCAGGGATGAATTCATGTACGGTTTTACATCTCCCTCAAACAGATCCAGCCTGATTGCAGACAAAGATCCAGGTAAATACATTTTTCTAAACTTTTAACTCTCCCATTGATCTTTAATGTAACTATTACCAGCCCCAAAACCCCCATTCCAAAAACCCAAAACAGCCATGGAATCAGAATCCCAGACTGGTTTGGGTTGGAAGGGACCTTAAAGCTCATCCAGCCCCAACCCCCTGCCACGGGCAGGGACACCTTCCACTAGAGCAGGTTGCTCCAAGCCCCTGTGTCCAACCTGGCCTTGAACACTGCCAGGGATGGGGCAGCCACAGCTTCTCTGGGCACCCTGTGCCAGCGCCTCAGCACCCTCACAGGGAAGAGCTTCTGCCTCAGAGCTCATCTCAGTCTCCCCTCTGGCAGCTTTGGGATCTTCCACTCGCTGTCTGGGATGAGCTGAGTTGTGCCGGTGCAAAGGGGCTAATTGTGGGGTTTGGGTTTTTTTCAGCCTGTGGAGCAGCACTTCCAAATGGCCATGGGATGAAGCGGGAGGACTCCAAAGGATCCCTGAACTCAGAGGGGGCAACCAGTAGTTCCCCGGATCAGAGTGAAAATGTAACGTATCTGGGGTTGGAAAGAAGGGTGCTCACTGCTCCCCTCTGTGCAATGTCTTGAATAAGGGGGAGGGAGAGGAGTTCCCTGTGGTAGCAGTCTCAAAAGCCAGCTTATTAATATCTCTGCTTGGAAACAACCCGGTTGCTGTTGAAGAGAGGAGGTCAGACTCATGGCTCTGGTATGCTTACCCTCTTCAAACATCTCCGAGCCAAAAATAAAACTGTTGACAAATTACTTATCAGAGATGAAAGGCAAAATCTGTGGAGAAAATCTCTGCTCCCATGGTGCGTTCATGCATACTGGGGCGTGCTCCCTGTGTGTGGATGGGTCTGAGCTTGACCGGTGCCCAGTGCATGGTGCTGGGAACTGGTTACCACACACGACTGGAGGCAGAGCACCATGATACGGGATTGCTGGTGACCACTGGCTTGAGAGAAGGTGAGGTGTTGGTAGGAAAACCAATAACCACAGCCCCACAGTCGCAGAGGGTGGCTGCGGTCACACCACGAAGAGCTCTGACCCTGCTCTTCAGGCAGGGTGTGCTCTCCTTGTTGGCAAGTTGCACACATGGAATTCAGGTATTTGTGCAAACCAGCTCCTGGTTTTCCTCAAGGCGCTTTCCAGATGTCTTGGGTTGGTGTGAATCATTAATGCATCTTTAAATACTTTGGCCCTTCCAACAAGCAAGGCAAAGATTATCTGGGCTCCTGCTGTCTGTGTCCTGACATGCTTTGGGGAGGTGAGGCCTCTCAAGCTCTCCCACATGAATCATGAAGCTACAAGACCAAGTATAGCCAGACACTTGACTATCAAACTGTTCATATTCAGCAGTGAGCATATGCTTCAACCCTGCTGAGCTTGCAGCTTGGCTTTTCCCCACAGCTAGACATCCTCTTCTGTGTCCTTGAAGGTATGTTTTACAGGGTCATTGGAACAGCTCTTCTGTTAGGGAATGCAAAAGCCTGTAAAGGCAATGCCACATGGAGGAGCAGCTCTAACGCTGCCCTACAGAGGTAGACACGTTGCTTGTCACCCGTTCCCCTGGCCTGAGTAGTGTGACTTGATAGTTTGGCATGGTCAGTAGCAAAGTTCTGGCTATAGCAGTGTGTCTCCAACTCTAAACTGAATGTTTTGTTCTGTTTGATTATGACTCACATGCACAGCTTGTCCCAGAGTACACAACAAATAGTGCTGTGGATCACTCTCCGAACATGTGAGGCACAGCTTTAAGAGGAGCATCCTGCTTAGAGCTTAATCGTATCCATTTGTTGGAGGGTAGGACTAGGGCGAGCTCAGAGGGTGCCCAAAAAATTGGGAAAGCTTTAGAAGTTGTGTTTCCACCATACAGTGCCCAGGCCTTTCCACATGGACTGGCTCACCCACAGGATTTCACTTCTCTTTGCCTAAGTCACTAAGAGTTAAAAACACTTCCAAAGATCAGGGGAAAAAAAGTCATAGAATCATAAAATGGTTTCAGTTGGAAGGGCCCTTAAAGCTCATCCAGTTCCAACCCCCTGCCACGGGCAGGGACACCTTCCACTTCTTCCTTATATCTAACCTGAACTTTCCCTGTTTCAGTTTAAACCCATCACCCCTTGTCCTATCACTGCAGTCCCTGATGAAGAGTCCCTCTCCAGCATCATATATTTAAGAAAATATATTTTCTCAAGCTGAAATTTCCTGGTTTTTTAAGACAGGAGCAGGGCAGTGAACGCAGGGCTGGTGGGGCTGACCCATCTACTGCTGGATAAGCCAGTGTCCTCTGCCCAGGCATCTCTATTCCAGGCAGAGAAGCACTTGGCCACATGTCCAGAGCTTCCAGACTGCTCATCACTGGATGAGATGTCTCCCAAGCATGGTGCTGTGGGGTGCTGTGCAGGGGGGCAGGAGGAATGCTGGCACACGTGGTTTGCTGTGCCCATAGTGCATGGTGCCGTGCTCAGGCACAGCCCAGGCAATGGGGCCACTGGTTCCATGTGCCCTCTGTGTCCCCATAGATCCGCAGGAGCTCCACGAGGAGCAGTGTGTCACACTGCAGCCGGCTGGACCAGTTTGAGATCCGGACACTCCTCATGTGCTACCTCTACGTTGTGAAGATGATCTCTGAAGGTTGGTGGCTCTTGCTCAAATGAGGGGCAGCCAGAAAGACAAGAGACTCTCACCAGCACTTTTGGTCTGTAAGATCCCCCTTTAATTTGTTTCACATCTCAGTACACTGTGGGCTTTTTTCTTTCAGATACTCTTTTAGCTTACTGGAACAAATTCTCCCCCCAAGAGCTGATCAATGTCCTTGTGCTTCTGGAGTGAGTATCGTGAGGTTGCAGTTCAAACACTGCACCTTCCTGTGCGCAGCATTGTCCAAGAAGAAAGCACGATTGCGGGGTGCCCCTCAGGGCACACGGTCCTCTGCAGCACTGGGGTGTGCAGCCAGGGTGTAAGGAAATGTTCTTCCTCCCCCTGAGGAGGAACGGGTGTGTATGGAGGGAGCAGGGTGCAGAGGCTGTGCCCTGTGCTTGGTCCAGGCTGTCAGAGGGTGTCCCACCACCCGTGGGTGAGCAGGGCTCTGGGCACAGCCTCTGCTTTGCATGGGCTTGTGGAAAGATGGGTGAGGAGACAGGGGTGTGCCATAGGGTTTGGAACCCAACGGTGTGGGATCATGTGCCCTGTAAACACAGACCCAGACCCTCATGCACAGAGGAGTGTGTCTGCAGACAAGGACAGGGTATAATTTAAACCACAGAATCCCAGCCTGGTTTGGGTTGGAGGGACCTTAAAGCTCATCCAGTTCCAACCCCTGCCACGGGCAGGGACATCTTCCACTAGAGCAAGTTGCTCCAAGCCCCTGTGTCCAACCTGGCCTTGAACACTGCCAGGGATGGGGCAGCCACAGCTTCTCTGGGCACCCTGTGCCAGCACCTCAGCACCCTCACAGGGCAGAGCTTCTGCCTCAGGGCTCATCTCAATCTCCCCTCTGGCAGGTTAAAGCCATTCCCCCTTGTTCTGTCCCTACAGGCCCTTGTCCAAAGCCCCTCTCCAGCTTTCTTATTGGCCCCTTTAGGTGTCCTGGATTTTCCTGATCGGTAGGACCTGTAACAGGCCCATATTTTGTTTTCTTTCTAGGGTGTGTTTATTTCACTTCAGATACATGGGGAAGAGAAACATTGCCAGGTACTGTATGCTGCCACCCAGGCAGGGGGGCTGTCCCCATGCTCCCTGCCAAGGCCGAAGGAGCCAGGCAAACTGGGGCAGGCAGGAAGCCTGCGGGGCCGGGGCTCTGCTCAGCACCATGCCAGCAGCATTCCCTCATCCTTGCACCCTGCCGCTTCCCTCCCCTCCAGCTCCTGCATGAGACCCCCCAGCCCTGGCACTCTCGGCTGCCCGCGCAGGTTGGCAGTATCCCCCGCGGTGAGCTGCAGGTGAGACACGAGCCCTGGCTGCACCTATGCTCCCGAGCATCCCACTGCTGTGTCCATAGCTCCAGGGCCATCGGGTGCGGGAGAGACCTGGGCAGACTGGTCAGTCCCTTGGGATTGTCTGGGATAAACCAGATGAGCGTGTTGGAGGGAGGCCAGTCTCCATCCTGGTGCCTCATGTAATCCTGCCGCTCATCCCAACCCACAGTGTTCACGTCCCCTCGCAGGGTGCACGACGCCTGGTTATCCAAGCACACGGGAGCTGATAGGAAATCCCAGACGATGCCGGCGCTCCGCAGCAGAGCGGGGGGGATGCAGGTGCGGCTCCAGCATCTGGGCAGCTTGGAGACCTCCTTCACACTCAACCACAGTACGTACAGCAGAGGGTTAGCCTGCTGAAAGCTGCGTGTACCCATCTTCCACTCGCTACTCATTGCTTCAGGCTGCTCAAACTGCAGAACGATAGTGGTCACTGCTCCTCCCTGCAACATTCCCAGATTGGTGTGGGTGACATTTAAGCCAGCCCCTTAAAAATCCCCCCTGGGACTTAGGGCTTGTGTGGTTTTTTCCTCTTGCCTGTCTGGGCTCAGCTCCTGGGCTGAGTATGGTGCAGGTGACTGTGGTGTGAGCAGTGAGCAGGGCAGAGCTGCCCCACCCAGGGACCTGGGCTGCCATCTGCTCTAAGCCTCTCCTGAGTTTTGTCACATTTAAGCACCTCACCACTTCCCCTCTGCGGATACGACTTGGACACTGTGTTCTCTGTCTGGCTTTAAAGGCAGTGAGATTAAGGGGAAATACCAACATTGGTTTTCTCGGTTGGCATCAGGCAGCTCCTCTGACCGGAGCTGGCAAATTCAGCATCTTGGTATTCTTACCTCATCTCTCAAGTGAAATGCAAGGGGAGAACCTCATCTATATCAGCATTTAGATCTTGTGGGAGCTGGAGTGTTGAACACTGTTTCCTCCTGATTTGCTTTCCATCCCCAGATGCAGGCACCTCAGAAGCAGATATCGTGCACCAGGCGTTGCTGGAGGGCAATATCGCCACCGAAGTGTGCCTCACAGTCCTGGACACCATCTCTTTTTTCACCCAGAGTTTCAAGGTCAGCGTTGATATCAAAGTATTGTAGAAAAGTGGCTGTATCTCTGTCTGCATGTTGATGGTGGTGATCCATTCTCCTCGAGTGGCACATTATGGGAGGCTTTACAACAGCAAATCCTTGTTTGGTTATTCTCTACTACAAAAATAGCCTCTGACCAAATAGTGCAAGATTGTCCTGGTTGTCACATTAATAAATGATTTTTTACTGTTCCTTATCTGCGTTGAGAATTGATGTGATTAATTATACAAAGTTCTCTCTGTCATTTCCAGCTTCAGACACATTATTTCTGTGAAATAAATTCTCTTGTTGCTTTCCAGACCCAGCTTTTAAGCAACGATGGCCACAATCCCCTCATGAAGAAGGTTTTTGATATTCATCTGGCTTTTCTCAAAAATGGGCAGTCAGAAGCAGCTCTTAAGCATGTGTTTGCCTCTCTGAGAGCTTTCATTAGCAAGGTATGTAACAAATATTAGCAAGGTATGTAATACGTGATTCCAAAGGGACAGGACAATTTATATAGGCATGATAGAAGACACCAGTGCACTTAATCTCCTTTTAAACTTACATTTTGAGCTGTTTGGAAATGTGTTTTAGAAAATTTCTTCACTGATTTGGGTTCCCTTGCCTGCCCTGATCACTTTAACTGCTGTTAAAGATACAGTATTTGTTTGACCAAAAGCTGGTGCTTCTTGAATCTTTGCCCTAAACTGACACTACTGCTGACAATGCTATTGCTTGAGTAATGCTTGTGCTGACAAGCTGCTCCTCACCCACTGCATGTGAAAAAGGGATAGGACTTGCTGAACTCTTTCTACACTTTTCCGAGCCCTGGTACATGGCTGTTTAATCCCCTGAGCTCAAGCAGCGTCAAAGCTACAGCTAAGCACATAAGAGCAGTGACTGATGCTGTTGCTGACAAATATGCTTGTCAAAACCTGCCACTTCTTATAAGCACTTTTTCAAGACCAGATGTACGTGCAAACTCCATTCCTCCCAAGCTGCATGGTTCTCATAAATTCAAAAGGAATTACAGTCTCTCAAATCACCTGTATGCAGCTCGTCATTAATAAGTTAAATCCACATGGTGTGAGATTGCAGCCAGGAAGAGAACAATGTGTAAATGATAAGCAGCAAAGTGTTGCTTCCAAACGAGATCTTGCACTAGTTGCTGAGCAAAGTTTGGTTAAAGAGGCTGCTAAGCTGTTTTTCAAAGGTGGAAACCGTCTGTCCTATGTACATTTTACTACACACAGTGAAGCTAAGAGTTGGTATGAGTATGAATTATACTAGAATAGAGCTAGAATGAATATGAATAGGGCTGAATTTTGGTTTGTCCACAGTATTTCCAAGGTGTCTTTCCTAACATTTGCCTGCCTCTTGTGAAGTTCCCCTCAGCGTTTTTCAAGGGAAGGGTGAACATGTGTGCTGCCCTCTGCTACGAGATCCTCAAGTGCTGCACTTCCAAGGTGTCCTCCACGAGGAACGAAGCCTCCGCTCTTCTCTATCTCCTGATGAGAAATAACTTTGAGTTCACCAAAAGGAGAACGTTTCTGAGAACGCATCTTCAGGTCAGTGACTGGTGAGAAGCAGGACAGCAGGACACCTCAGGCTTAATGAACAGATAGATCAATATAACTGTGTCGCCTCATATCTGCAGAGGATCTTGCTGTTATATGGCCAAAAATCCTCTTGATTTCCAAGCTTTGCCTAATTCCTGTTCCCAGTGATTGGCCCAGGGTCTTTTGGGTAGAATACACTGCCAAAGGGCTCGAAGCTGTTGAGTTTTTGGACTCACAGACACAAGGTAGATCTCTGCCCCAGAGGCTGGCTGGGATGGGGTGGAAAGGACAGCAGGAAGAGCTGCCTTTGAGGCCGGAGAAAGGATTTTCCTGGAGCTGTTTTTGCAGGATTGAGTTTTTGAAGCAAATTTAGCCATCTAGTGAGGGAGATGAATGTTGTCTGGGTTGCAGTGAATCACGGAAGAAGGTGACTAATGTCCAAACAGGGATTTGTATTACGACTGTGATGTTAATTCTGTGAACTCACTGTTCAGCAAAGCAGTTGAGTCCTCTGGGGAGTATTTGTCCTGGGGAGATGTGACAGCAAAGCCAAACCACCATTACTTTTGTTGTGGGAAAGACGTGATGTTTTCCTATGAGCATTTCATGTAACTGTGACAATAAAACTCCTCTATTAGGGCTATTAAATAAAGCCCCCACCTTGTCCCAACAGATAATAATTGCAGTGAGCCAGTTAATTGCAGATGTGGCGCTCAGCGGTGGGACCAGGTTTCAGGACTCTTTGCTCATCATTAACAACTTTGCAAACAGTGACAGGCCCATGAAGGTAAGTTGGAGACGTTAAATCACACAATGTGCTATCAGCCATTAATGAAAGACTGAGGACATACTCAAGGAAATTGTGTTTAAGGGTAAAGCTGATGATTGGAACTATGATTTATGAGCTCCTGGTGTGCTGTGTTTGCTCAGTAAACAAGTATTATGCCATCAGTGATAGGGCCAGCTGCACAGGCAGGTTATGCTCCATCCATGTGGCCTCACACCGAGAGGAGGGAGCTCTGCAATCAGGTTACACTTTGCAGAGTGTTCTGCTTACAAGGGCGACCAAACAGCTTTCCAAGAACTTTCAGCTTTGAGAGGAATGACACAGGAGAGCCTGGTACTTCTGTTGCCTGAAGGTTATAATTAGCAGGAATTAATTTTTATTAATTGAGTATCAGCAAGATTAAGAAAGCTCTCTTTCAGGGAGACTAATGGTTGTATTTCTTTGGAAAAGAATTGTCTTGGTGCTAGAATTGACACCTTCTACCCAACCCACCGAACAATGAGTCAACACTGCAGCTTGCTCCATGGCACACAGTGTGACTGCCAAGACAGGATAGAGGAAAACACAAAATGTTTTCACAGTTCTGTGATTATCCTATGACCTAAAGGTGGGATGGGAACCTTAGGTAGGTGCTGAATTGTTCTATAATGAATTTATAGTTAGGATATACCTGGCAAACCCCTCAGTTCTTTTGTGTTCAAAGGTGCTTACAAGGGTTTCAGTGAGCCATACTTTGCTGCTCATATTTTACACTGCAAGACCGTTATATCCAGTTTATGTAAGTGCAAGAGCACAAGAGAGATTTGAATACACTGGAAAAGATGCCATGCACAGCTTACAGATAGAGCTAGGGAGCAGGAGCCCAAGGAGAGGGAGTGTCAACCAGGCTCATCACAGAGTAGAGAAAGTTGAGGGGGACCTAACTCCTGCTTTCCACTACCAAAAGGGAGGTTACAGAGACAAGGAGGTCAGGCTCTTCTCAGAGGTGGGAGTGTCAAGACAAGAGGAAATGGGCACACGTTGCTGCAAAGAAAAGCCCAACTTTACTTAAAGACAAAATTATTTCCCAGAAAGGAGGTGGGATTCCTGTCCTTGGAGATTATAAAACTTGGCCAGATAAGTTGCTTCAGCTTGATGATAGTCCCTCTCTGAGCACGGGATCAGTCTGGAGCCTGTGTTTCATTCTCTATTTATTACATTCCTGTGGTGAGAACCTCTACAAATGCCTTTGGTGCTTTAGGAATTTAAGAGTGACCACATCAGAGACTTAACAAGCAGATGTTGAATAACATGGAAAATACTTCAGGCATGGTTTATGGTCCCATCCCGGGACATTCACATGCACATGTCTTGCTCTCACACCAGCTCCTCAGGATGCTAAAATACCTGCCTTGCTGTAGCATAGAAGCACAGCCTGGTTTGGGCTGGAAGGGACCTTAAAGCTCATCCAGTTCCAACCCCCTGCCACGGGCAGGGACACCTTCCACTAGAGCAGGTTGCTCCAAGCCCCTGTGTCCAACCTGGCCTTGAACACTGCCAGGGATGGGGCAGCCACAGCTTCTCTGGGAAAAGTCTGTGCCAGCGCCTCAGCACCCTCACAGGGAAGAGCTTCTGCCTCAGAGCTCATCTCAATCTCCCCTCTTTCTTCACTATTTGCTTCTAATTAGATTTGTTTTGTGCCAGGCAACTGCTTTTCCTTCCGAAGTCAAAGATTTGACAAAGAGAATCCGTACAGTGCTTATGGCTACAGCTCAGTTGAAAGAACATGAAAAGGATCCAGAAATGCTGATAGATCTACAGTACAGTTTAGCCAAATCTTATGCGAGCACTCCAGAGCTCCGGAAGACGTGGCTGGACAGTATGGCAAAGATCCATGTGAAAAACGGAGACTTCTCAGAGGTAATTCTGGAATTAAAGCCACAGTTTTACACAACAAGACAGATGCACAGAGGACATGTTAATTTTCCCCTTGTCCTTTGCAGGCAGCCATGTGTTACGTTCACGTCGCAGCCCTTGTTGCAGAGTTTCTGCACAGAAAAAGTAAGTGTGTGGTGGTTGGGACGTTTGATGAGGCTTGGGGGATCAGAATCTTGTTAAAGACAAGTTTCTCCTCAGTTGGTAAATGGTTATTTCAGAAACAAACTAACCAATGGGTAAAGCTAGAAAAGGAGGAGTATTTTTAAAGAGGGAATCCAGTTGTTTGTACACAGGCATTTACTAGGCTGGCCAGTACTGCTTAGACAGTCATGCTGGCACGTTGCTGAGTGAAATACAAACTGACACATCATGTCTTGGTTTAAATGTTGTTGTATTTTATATTAGGAAATGTGCTCACAGGGGAAGCCCATGTTAAAAACTTGCTGTCAATATGTTCATCAGGAGTATCAGCAGAGGCAGTATAGAAAACTAGAATAAAGCAGTCAAAATTCAGTCAAAAAATACTGCTGTTTTTTGTAGCCTAACTATACAAATATGTGAAGAATAATAAGGAGACAAGAGAGTGTTGTGGTTTGATGCAAAACCAGGAAGGAAGGACAGGCTTGTGTGGTCTCAAGTAACACCACTTTGCAGGATTTCTTTTAAAAGTCTGTTCCACAGTTGATATATTGACCCCATTTTTCATTTGCATGTAAGGGAGTAATTATTGACGTGGACATTTAACATTTCAGAAAGTTAAGGCTACATAAAAGCTCATTGATTACATGCACTGCCTTCATTGGGAGGGTCAGAAGTGCTTTGCTCAGGTGTCTTGGAGTCCCTCCAAATCGTGTACTTCGTGTTGGGAAAGGGTGAAAACTCAGGACCTGTTTTTGTGATCCCTCTGCACACTTCATTGGTTGCAGAAGGGAGAGTATTGTGGTAATTCTTTATTTGTACCCTGGAGGCTGCTTACCTCAACCGGTGGTAAGGGAGAACTAAAAAGGAAGAGGAACAAATCCAAAGGAATAACAAGTGAATACACCAAGTTCTCTCTGTCACTGGCACTCTTTGCATATATGTAGGCTGAAAAGGGTTCAGGAAAGGCTGAACTACTCAAAGTTTTGGGGTACATAACTGTGCTTTCTGCTAGGAGCGTACAGTCCTGTTCACTTCCCACCCAGGCCTCCGGCATCCTGCAATAGCTTTCTTCTTCATGTAGACGAGGCCCTTAGTGACATGGGTTAGTGGTGGCTTTGGCAGCGCTGGGGCAATGGTTGGACTTGATGATCTTAAAGGTCTGTGCCAACCTAGTCGATTCTATGATTCTTGCATCTTCTGTGCAAATATATACCCATGTTCTTCTCTCCTACTTTCAGTTGGTTGCAGCTGATTAGGTTGGGGATTCCAGATCCAGAGAAACCTGTTGTGCTTGGCGTTAGTTGCAAGGAATGACTCCCATGGCAAATGGCTGGAGAGGTTCTGTTGTGTTCAGTCTCATACATTCAGCAGTAAAATGAGAGGCAGGTCCCCTGCTATTTGTAGGACTTCTCTGTCAGCCAGACTGCTTCCCAGCCGTTAAAGCACGATGCGTTTGAGCTATGTTATTCCACTAATCCATTTGCTTTTGTCCACTACAGAACTCTTCCCCAGTGGATGCGCTGCCTTCAGGAAAATCACTCCCAACATTGATGAAGAAGGTGCAATGAAAGAAGATGGTGGGATGATGGATGTACATTACAGTGAGGTGAGGTCCTGTAGTACAGAGCACGGGCTGTTTGATAGCTGGTTAGGATGGGTCACTCACTGGGGTGATCGGCTCCGGTGCAGGCGCGTTCCATGAAGATGTCACGGAATAGAGGGATTCTGGGATTATTTTAGACTCTGTTTGTGCAAGCTCTAACAAATTACAGTTGTGCACTGGCATCTGTAGGGAAATCTGCTTCCCAGCAATTTCTTAAGAGAAATCTGCACTAAGGCATTTTCTGTGTATAATACGTATAGGTAGCACTGGTGTAAGTTCTCCGTTTCTTTGAAAAGCTTTTCTAGCACTGACACTGAAGAAGCTACACAAGAATCTTTGCCTGCTGTGTTATGCGGATGCTAATTCTGCCAGCACAGGGCAGCGTGGCACAGTATTTCCAAGGAGGGACAACGTGCAAGTCAGGTTTTGCTGAGTGAGAGGTTATAGAATCATAGATCATAGGATGGTTTGGGTTAGAAGGGACCTTAAAGCTCATCCAGCTCCAATCCCCTGCCATGGGCAGGGACACCTTCTACTAGAGCAGGTTGCTCCAAGCCCCTGTGTCCAACCTGGCCTTGAACACTGCCAGGGATGGGGCAGCCACAGCTTCTCTGGGCACCCTGTGCCAGCACCTCACCGGGAAGAACTTCTTCCTTGTATCTAAGGATGAGCTTCTAACTGAACTGCCCCCGTTGAAGTTTAGAGCCATTCCCCCTTGCCCTGTCGCTACATTCCCTGATGAAGAGTCCCTCTCCAGCATCCTTGTAGCCCCCTTCAGACACTGGAAGCTGCTTTGAGGTCTCCAGGCAGCTTCTCTTCTCCAGGCTGAACAGCCCATCTCGTGTTCCCCTTGAGCTAGGGCTGTGCTGCAGGACACCACATTAGCAGAACAACCCAGAAACCACAGCAAGGCATTGAGGAAGTGGATAGACTGTCCCGTGAGTCAGAAAGCCTCCCAATGACTCCTGTACCATGCCTGTAGCACTGCGCTGGGTGGGCCACATGGCTGAGCTGCCCAGTTGCCCATTCACCAAGACTAGGCTTGAGGATCCTTAGCATCACATCCCACTGCTGCTGCACACATGTTCTTGGACATGTTTCTTAGATATCTACTTCTGGCTTCCAGTGCTGCCATCTCCGTACCCTCCCAGAGCTTTGGCATTCTCCTGAGGAGGAAACTGAATAACCAAGACACACTTGCTGGCTCTTGTGCCAATGATAATAAAGAATGAAGGAACTTCTTAAAAGTAACTTCTCCTTTTTTCTCTTTTATCCTTTGTTTACTTCCCTTTGGAAAAGCCAGAACATGGGCTATAGCTGTGGCTGCTTGTACTGGGACCTGTTAAAGAAACTGAACATAAAATGGTTTTCTCTTCTAACTTGGACTGTTACTAACACCACCATTTGGCTCCTCTCATAGGAAGTGCTGGTGGAGCTGCTGGAGCAATGTGTCGATGGCCTATGGAAAGCAGAGCGGTATGAAACCATTTCTGAAGTGTCCAAACTGATCATTCCTATTTATGAGAAGCGGCGTGAATTTGAGGTGGGTGTTTTGAACTAGTTTGCATATATGCAAACAGACCTGGTCTGGTGGAAGGTATCCCTGCCTGTGGCAGGGGTTGGAACTAGATGATCTTAAGGTCCTTTCCAACCCAAACCATACTATGATTCTATGATAGAAGGTAATTTTCTAGATCCCTCAGAAAAAATACAAGAGGCTTTTGTATTTTTGAAGTTACGAGTCACTGAAGTGATGTCAGTAAAGCCCACACTGCACTTCATTGCTGGTCACTAAACACACGAGTGAAAGCAGTGGTCTGGAGGGTACTTGTTAAAGCTAAAGACACACATGACTCATATTTCGTGAATAATTCCCACCTTTCTTCCCCTAAAACAAAGCAGTCATCATCCCCTGTGCTCATCAAAGCCAGATTCTTTTTGAGACTTGAGGATTGTAAAGGTTAAAAGCACAGCGAAGTGTTCAAAGAAGGGACTAGATCTGCAGGTAATTCCGTGCAAATGGAGAGGAGGGAAGGAAGCTTTCCCAGCCCTTCACTTGCTCCTTCCCAATGCCTGCTGTGACCTCTGCTTCGGAGAGGCTGCTGTGCTCCTCTTTCCTTCTGTATCCCATGACCCCCTCCACACCAGGGCAGCATCCAGCTGTACAGCTGAAGCTGGGAGAAGCCTTCATCTGGTTTTAATCAAAAACAGATTTCTGGGTAAAATACTGCAGGCTGCTCTACCCCTGAAGGCCTGGTTAGGGGGCATGCAGGGACAGCAGGTTCAGCCTTCTCCCTAAGGATAGCCATGTCACTGCAGCCTGCAGCTCCTCTCAGACCTGAAGCTGAGCATATTCTTAAGACTGAGGTTTTTCAAAGAACACTGCAAGTGTTCCACCTCCTTAGAAATCCACGTTTTTATTCTCCACAGGAGCGTGACCAGATCTCTCAGAAGCTTCCAGTGTTGGCTAGAATGTTCTGCTTGCAAAATCCTGCTTTAATGATGTCAAAATTTGATTTCCAGAAACTAACCCAGCTGTACAGAACGCTTCATGGAGCGTATGCTAAGATATTGGAAGTCATGCATACAAGGAAGAGGCTTCTTGGAACCTTTTTTAGAGTGGCCTTTTATGGACAAGTAAGTACATACCCCACTCACCAGCCACCCTTCACCAGGCACCCCCTAAAGCTGTTGCTCTGCCAGACCTGGAGCTGAGAAGCCTGTTGGCTCCTCTGGTGCAGGCACCGGCGCGTCTATGTGAACGTTTCCATATTCCACCCTTGAGGTGAGGGTTTGTGTCTGTCTCCAGGAGCACTTGATTTATTGTAGTTTATGATTCTGCTGGTGGGCTTCCCATAAAACAACTCAGTAGGTAGGAAATGGCTTAGTGGGTTCAGAAAACACTGGGGGCGGTGGTGGTGGTTGTAATTATAGTTATTATAAACTACACAAACACAATTTAGCGTTTATAGTATGTACCAGTCACAGTATATAACCACTGTATATAAGTAGTAGTAATAACATTTTCTTCTACATTTTCTTCTACAGACAATTGCTGCTTTTTTCTAGATATTAGTAGAGTAAAAGGTTATTGGAGAAGCTGGAGGCAAAGTATGTCAGTGTTGGTTATGTACTTGTAGAGAGAGTATTTCTGTTAACTGAGGTAGCTGGAAAAAATGGCCAAGGTCTGGGGCTCAGAGTCCCAAGAAGGAGCATGATCTTCTATCTATCTGATGAAGTCTTCTGAACCTGAAAGTAGTTGTGGTTTTATTTTTCTCCTCCAGCCATAGCAGTTAATCTAATAAAGTGCATTACCCCTCATCTCCCTTGTCTCTCTGAACTATCTGCTTCTGGACCTGTAACCATGGGGGAGATGCAGGACCCTCTTTAGAAAATGCTGTGTAAATTATATTAGCTCTGCCTTGCCTTGTTCCTTCTTTTAAAGGAGGTGATTAATACCCCTGAAACCATCTTGGGTTGGTACCTTTGAACACCACTGTCATTACACGCACAGCATGTCAGAGCACTGACTTTTCCTGCAGCAAACATGCATTTTATTTTAGTCCTCATCTTATCTTCAGCTTTGGGTATGTGAAAAGTGAATAAGGTTAGCAAGAGAGAAAGGAAACAACTGCTAGCTTAGTTTTCTAGAAGCCGTAGAAATAACTGGATCAGCCCCTAAAATTCAGCAGTGGATCATCCTAACAACCAAAGCTTGATCCAGTTTTGCACTTGAAAGCTTTGCCAGCTTTATACACCAGCTACACAGACATAGTTTTAACACTCTGTCACAACTTCCGATGGGAACAGCTTGCCAAAACATGAAGCTTTCATGCTGTTCCCATTACAGGAAGCACTGGTGATGCAGGCACAACCTTAATGCAATTTTGTCTCTACAGCAAATACACCAAGTTCCACTTCCCTGAATACAAGAGGAATCAAAGCAGAGGAAACCCATTTCTTTCTTTATTGCTTGAAGTCCCTTTAAGCCTACACAAAATCCTTCTCTTCAGACTGTTGACATGGCTCTGCTATCAGGGCTTCCTCCACTTGCATGTCTTTCTGCTCCTTCCCTATGCCTTATTTTTGTGGGTTTTCTCCTGCTGGCCTCTTTCCAACCTTCCAAAAAGTCAAGTCCTGGCCAAACCCAGCTTCCACGGTGTTTAGATTGCTCGCTGGTCATCCTCCAGCCTTTGTGCTCAGCAAGGACATGTTTTGATGGCTGAGGAAATTCATGACTTTTTTTAAACAAATTTGAAGGAACCTATTAAACAGGCCAAGCTCAGTGAGACCTTGTGCAAGCTGTAGCCTTCTGAACCTTCTTGACTTTCTGAAATGTCAGTGGAAACTTGCTTTCAAAGTAGGAAATCTAAAATAAAGTTTTCAGAGCAAAGAGACTCGGCTATTCCTCACTACCTCTTTGTGATTAATGCCAGACATTCTTTGAAGAAGAAGATGGGAAGGAATACATCTATAAGGAACCCAAGCTGACAGGCCTCTCAGAGATCTCCTTCCGGCTTCTTAAACTTTATGGAGAAAAATTTGGGTCGGAGACTGTGAAGATTATCCAGGATTCTAACAAGGTAGAGTTAAACCGCATGAACAAGCTGATGAAATGCTATTAGTGGTGAACATCAGGGCCATATTACGTGGCAGAGGTTGGAACTGGATGAGTTTTAAGGTCCCTTCCAACCCAAACCATTCTATGAGCCCTCTTTTCCACCTTCTTACAAGCATCTTGCTTCCAATTGCCCTTGTCCTCCTCATGCTCCTGTGTGGACATGTTGCATAGCTTGGCAAGTTTTGGTGCTGATCTGGCACCTGGGAGGAAATAAATGAGTTGGGAATTATGAATGGGAAATGGCAATCCGTGTCTCACTTGAGCCCTGTCGTTGGGAGGCATTATGAGCCAGCACAGAGGAGCAGATGATGGGAAATGGAGTTGTTGTTGCTTTGACACTGCACGTCTAAAAGAAAATCTTTTGGGGCCTTCCACCGTTAGCTCCTTCCTCTTCCTATAGAATACCCATTTATGCTCCCTGCAAGGGGTGTTCACACCCTTACGTTGCAACCATGGATGTGTCTGGGTTACAAAAGACAATGTTGTTGATGCCAAAGCTTGCTTTGGGCAAGCCTGCAGATTTGCATGCCACAGCACAGCACTGTACGAGTGCTAATTTATGGCCTGGAAGCAATATGGTCATACTGGAAGGATTGAGTAGCACAGGCATGTGCTGCATTGATGGACAAGGTGATAGGGCTACCTGTTGCAGATGAGGTATTTCTTGCGTCCAGCCTCCTTATCTCGTGTATTTGCTAGTCAATGGTCTAGACGTCACAGCTGAGGTCAGAGGGAGTGTTTGGTTTGTGATTCACTGCATGCAATGGAGCTGAGTCAGCAGGGAATCAGTTTAAATCATATCCCACATCACCCAATTGCAAGTCAAGTTATTAATCTTTGTTCTTCTAGTGAGTAACCCTCTCATTTCACAGGTCAACGTTAAAGACCTTGATCCCAAGTATGCCCATATTCAAGTGACTTACGTGAAGCCCTATTTTGAAGACAAAGAAATGTCTGAAAGAAAGACTGAATTTGAAAGAAACCATAACATCAATAGATTTGTATTTGAAACTCCTTACACTTTATCTGGAAAAAAGCATGGCAGTGTGGAAGAACAGTGTAAAAAAAGGACCATTTTAACTAGTAAGTACAAATGTGAGTCTGTTTTAGCGACTATTTTTAGACTTCTGGCTCATGAAAATACCTCAAAAGAGTCACAAATTCTCTCAGCTACTTAATCAGAATCATGCTACAATATTCTGGGTGGGAGGGGACTTTGCTTTATGTTCCTATGTGCAAATGTTTATAAAGTAATAAATCATGCTGGTGAATTACAGTCTTGTTCAGAATTCTACACACACCAAGTAAAACCCTGAGGGCAAGGATCTGCTTGTGTATGTTCTATGAAGAGTACTCCTCTATGCTGCCCGGCTTTTCAATCTATAATTCCTTTGCTGTTCCTGCCAGCTTTGAACTCCTTTCCGTATGTAAAGAAGAGAATCCCAGTCAATTATGAACACCAGGTTAATTTAAAACCAATCGATGTGGCTACTGATGAGATAAAAGACAAGACAGCAGAGCTGCAGAAGCTCTGCTCTGCGGGTGATGTGGACATGATCCAGCTGCAGCTCAAACTGCAAGGCTGTGTTTCTGTGCAGGTAAGGCTTGCTGGCCATCCAAAATCACAGTTACAGCTGACTCAGGGAGTCGTCTTCCCATGACACAGCACGTTTACTGTCCAGAACTCATTGACTGCCTTGTTTGCAGCACCACAGCAAACACAAGCACAGCTTGTCCTGCCACATACAGGGGTTCGTTAGCGGGGGGCTCATGGTAATAAGCATTTTGTCATTAGTTGGCCATGGGTGAATGCTAAAATACACTTAACTCTTGGAGATTTTACTGTCAGTATCAGGCACAAATAGCCTTTTTGTGAGCCTGAATTCTCAAGCTGGATGAATGACCTTAAGGCTCAGACCAAATTGCTTTCCCAGATGGAACTAGAAGGAAAGTATGAGGAACCAGGCTGCATCTCTCTTTTTATCTCCATGTATCTTTTGGTCTTAAAAAACATAGAAAAACTAGCACTCTGGTTACATTAGTAATGCAGAGCTGGTGGCAGGCAAATAATATGCTAAGATTGGGTTTGTAGTGGTTTTTCTTAAAATCGTTATTCCCTTCACAACTGCCTTTAGCAACTCAACGCAAGGTCTACCATAAATGATTTCTGACTTCTCTGGTTCTAGGTTAATGCTGGTCCCTTGGCCTATGCCAGAGCTTTCCTAAGTGACAACCAGTCCAGCAAATATCCTACTAAGAAGGTGAATGACTTAAAAGAAATGTTCAGGTAGGATTTCTGATGTAATAAAACCTGGCTGAACATGGTAGCTGCTTTGCTTATAGTTCTGTCTCCAAAATCAGATGCTGGGTGCTTAGATGTGCCTTATAAAGATCCTGGTGCTGGTGACTCCCATTTCACTGAGGTTCCTTCCAACCCAAACCAGTCTGTGCTTCTCCCAAACACTGGAGAAAAGGGGGGGGAAAAATGAGACTTGCCATCTGTTTCATTGTTTGCTTTGGTAGAAGACTGAGCTATTTTAATGCCTGAAGTTCATTCCTTTCTTCCTCAGGAAGTTTATACAAGCCTGTGGAATTGCTCTGGAGCTCAACGAGCGACTCATTAAGGAGGATCAAGTGGAGTACCATGAGGGGCTAAAATCAAACTTTAGGGATATGGTGAAAGAGCTTTCCGACATCATCCATGAACAGGCACGTAACTGCATGTCAGGAGCCCACAGAGGTGGCTCTTGTGTGCTTGATAACTAACTTACACTGAAAAGTAGTTGAAAACTTCATCACTTTTCATGTTATGTAGCTAAACACAAAAGGGCAAGTAACTGAGCTTGAAAAGTAAATGATAGACTTGGTGGATTCCAAACACCAGTTTCTGTTGATGGACAATCTCACTGTTGGTGCACAGTGTGCTTCAGAGTGGAGGCTTAGCTGACACATAGCATGAGTTTCCTGGTGCTGCAGCCATCTAAAGTCGTATGCCATGTTTTGCCTCATGTTTTGTGCATCATAAGAATCCTGTGATAAGTCACAGGTTGAAATTCTGTGGCAAAATTTCCATTTTGAAGAGGTTCAGGCAGGTCAGAGGGGGCAGGAAACTGGATGTCCAGAAACCGGTTGCAGTGGCCAGTGATCTCAGTTTCCCTAATGTAGTACATTCAGGCTAACTGACCTGCTGCTTGGTGAGTCACAGGGTGAAACACAAATACACAGTCGCTGCAGAGCAGCTCCTCCGCTCCAGTTAGATCCTGTCCTTCAGGTTATAAAGTAGAGAGTCTTGCCACATGGCACAGATGCAGTGGGTGCTGTATTTAGCTGCATGTACTCCCTGTGCTTACAAAAAAACCCCAGAGTTCTCTTACTGCAAAGAAATAATTATTGCTTTACAGAGAATTGTTTCTTTCCTATACTGGACAGTTGTAACTAAAACTGATCCAGTAGGACACAGAACAGTGTGTATATGAATGCTACAGAAATTGCTTAATTCTTCTTTCTGATTTCTTTGTTATGCTGCCTTTGTGAAACAGCTCTGAAGACAAGGTTGGCTATCTCTTTTGCATACCTTTTTAAACGCCTGGATTACAATCATGACCTGGAACCTTTCCTGAAGCTGTGATTCTTTTCTTTCCTCTAGATCTACCATGCAGATACAATGCATTCGCCATGGATGCACGACTCCCTCCATGTCTTCTGTGCCATCAGCGGGACATCTGGGGATGGAAGTTACTGTTCACTCAGACCCACTGCTGAAATATAAACATATCAGTCCTATTTTACAGAGCTTTCTCAGGAATACGTGGAACTGTACTAAGGGTGTTTAAAGGAATCCATGATGAGCAAAGATTCAGTTCTTTTTTTCTCCCCCGAAGTTGCCATGCTTTCAAACAGGGTGCTTGCTTCTTTTGCTGAGCAACATTGAAGTGCCTGGACACTGCACCACTGTGCTTCTTTTCTACTATGTTTTTTTAAAAGCTAAATGTGTAACAGGACATGGAAAAACATCTAGCTAGGTATTGAATTGCTGAACTATGAATGGGAATTAGAACGGTACTATGTAAAGTTGTACAATGGAATATAATAAAATGTAAAAGTACTTTGTAAATAGAAGGAGTATATAGAAATTAGCATTGTATCATATTTGCTGCTGAAAGCTTTGTTGGACAGGGAACATGAAGGAGAAATTGTAGTCACTAGTAAGAGACCTTCCTCTTCTAAAAGTGACTTGGGGTCCAGATGCCCCCATTGCACTCAGACCCTGAGAGGAGGCTTGTCCTAGTCTGGAATAGCTAAAACCCAAGTCAGAAATGATCATTTTCATACAGCCTCTGTGCAGATAATTCTAAAGCAAGCTCCGTGAGAGCTGAGCTTACTACAGCTCATTTCACCTCTGGCAGGGGATGGGTTGTGCTCACTGAGGACCACCCAAGAGATCTGTCATTTGAGACGAGTTTCTCTATTTACCACTCATGGTCTCACACAAATATAAACTCTGAGGACACCTGAAATCGAGTTGGGAGTTATAAATATATAATTGGGAATTATAAATCTATAAACATCTTTTAGAAAAAAAAAATCTAATAATCTGTGAGATGTGCTTGAAAAAACTGCAGCACATCAAAATAACTCGTGCAAAATTGAGGGGCTTTTACCATCATATGACATGTACGTTCCTCCTCTGAAACAGAACTGTTTTCTGACAGAAAAAGGTTTTTGTCTGACATGTGGTTGAAGAAAATGGATTTTCTGGAATTCTTTTATTCCTTCTTCCTCTCCCCGAAGCTTCAATACATTATGTTTGTCTCTAGTGAGACACTTTCAGATGCACGAAGAAGAAATCAGATCAGTCATTCTTTCATTCAGCAACATTTGGAACATCCGTGGTTTTCAAATCCTGTCAATTGTAAATATGGTTCCAGTAGCTCATACGGGAAGGGAGGTGGGGGGGAGCTGTTTAAGGATATGTAACAAAATGCCACAATAAAAGGACTCCAGCTGGGTGTTTAGCTTGGCTTTAGTGTCTCTAAAATAATAATCTTCTAATGTCTGTAGCAAAAACTATCTTCAAATAGGTTTTGGCCACAATTCAAAATGTTCATTATGCATGATTCTAAATACCTAAAATGAATCATCTTCTGAGCAAAATAACGTCGTGATCCATAAATTCAGCCATAAGCAAAATACAGATGTGCCTCCATAACAACCAAACCGCACTTCTGCTTGTATATGCTTTTATGCCAGGCAGGCTCTAAATTTAGCTTAGCAGAAAGAGGAACCGAGACTAGAGTGTTTAAATACGGTTACTACCTTATTGGTTTTCATCTTTCACCAAATCATATTAAAAGGGAGATGGAGTTTTCCAGATTATTAAAAGGTGATGAAGCTGTTTAATAGTGGATACATTACATGGTTTTCTGGAGCTAGTTAAACCCTAAACATCAGTACTAAAGGTGTATCTTGAATGCAGTCAGCAATGGCAAGATGTGGACATCCAAAAGCTCTTGTACTACAGCTCTTTTAAATACTACACCTGATAGTTTTCTTGGAATTGAAGTGAAATTCTTATTCGTGTTTCCTGATGTCTTTGATGTCCTGAAATAACACTGTTGGCTGAATTGTCAGTTGCTATTCCTTAGTTCTACTGGAATTATGGTGAAATTCTTATTTCTATTTTCGGATGTCTTTAATGGTCCAAGATGAATTTTTGGCTGAACGTCTCAATTTATTGTTGGTGTTGTAGTTGTCCTGTCATTTCAGTTTCATTTACTGGAAAGCTGCTTCAGTAATTCAGCCAAAAAGGTATTTAATACCAGGCCAAACAGAACATACACAGTCAGTGCAGGTCAGAATACACAGTTCTATGCAGTTCTGACGAACAACAGAAATGATCATGCCCTAAGGATGTGCTTCTGTCCTGCAGGTAAATAGTTTGACTGGATTTGTAACAGAAAAACATCAAATTTGTCCTTTTGAGGTGGGTTATAAGACTGGGAACAAACCACCTGGTTTTTCTTTCTGTTGTCACCAATCTAGAAACGATGGGGACTGGTCAGAGGCTGTTTCACAGCTGCAGCTGGACATGGGTGCCAAGAAGGTGTTTGCGTTTTCTCCACCTATCCTTTTCCTACATTATTGTCCCAGTTTATACAAGTCCTCCAGTTTTTTTCTTATTTCTGGCTGAAACAGCTTAATTCACAGCTACATGTGGGGAGTGCTCTACAGATATGCCTGGTTTATGTAGCTGGTGCTCACATTGGGTGCTTCCTATTTGCTACCTTTTCTGGAGGAATATAAATGTTTAATGTTCATTAATACTTTTGGTTTTTCTTACACCTAAAGCAGTGCAGGTTTTGGTCTGTAAAAGTCAGTAGGTGTATTTCAAATGACAACCTGTGCAGTCTTTATACCTCTGGAGGTGTACATACACCTTTTCTATGTACACCTCTAATTACTTCTGCTGCAAACCTGCTGTATAACACATCAAGTCTTCAGAAGGGATGTGTTGGCAATTTTGCATAAGAGGAGAAGAAATAGGGTGAGGATTAAGAGCTCGTGGCTACTTGTGGTATCAGGACTGGTTTGGATAACGGCATTAGAGCCAGATTGTTTGCAAATAGGACAGACAAAGCAACAGGGGGTCTGCCAGTGCTTTATGTACAAGAACATGCTTTTAGAGATATATACACCTACTTACATAGAGTCAGCAAAGTGTAAACATTCACTCTGCTTTGACTGCTTGTCGTTCTGCAGACAGATTAGAAAGTAGTATTTTAAGACAAGTAACCTCAGAGTTCTATTTCTTTCCCCCAAAAGAACCTGGAACAGAGAAATTACCGCAGCCAAGGATATACTTCTACATTACTCACTGTGCTCTGATAACAGACATTTTCATGAGAGAGGCCAACAAATGGATGTGACAATACCTGCAGTGTACAACGTGTTTCTTTTGTTCCAGAAGCCTTTTTAACATATGCCACGTGGTACTTTGATACTGAATAAGAGTTTGCATAAACGTAACACCTTTTGTCTCAAAGGAGATAAAATCTGTTTGTTTTGCCTTCCTGCAGGGACAGAGTCCCATGGATTCACAGCAGGCTTCAGGGTAGCCCCACAATTTGATATACCATAGCCCAAAAGAACTGGAGGGAAACATAAGAACTGGAAGTTACGGGCTCAAAAATACAAATGAAAGCCCATCTTACTCGGTGTAGCCACTGGAGGACAATAGCCTGTGTTCATTTGCTGTTCACTGACCTGAGTCCTGATTAAACACAGAGTGCTTACTGGATTGAGGAATACTGTGTACAGCTCATTAGTGTGCAACCACAGCCTGTAGTACTTAACCTTCAGATAATATGCTCATGTCAAGCAACGGTGAACCAGTTATGATATACACATAATATTTCAGCTATTCTGGATGTCATTTACTCTCTTTTCATGTAAATGCAACACCTGCTGCTACATATTTGTAACAGAAGTGGTTTTATCATGTGTGTTGTATGTATGTGTTTAACCTTCTGCATGTGAGGACAGGGTAGATCCCGTTCACCTCGGTTGTTAACCCGTGTAACACCGAGTCACACACGATGCTGCTCCAGAGCTTTCCAAGACCAGCAAACTTATGTTGCTCTAATACTGGTGTAAGATTCATGGGACTAAAACCCAGACAAATGAGCTATCGCATGTGCTGCCTTTAAAGAAGAGTACTGCAATAAATCTTAAATGCGTAAGTGCACCAAATGAAATTGTTAACACTAAGTTATTCGGTGGCAAATAGAAGATGTTGATTCGGAAATCCTGAAGAGCACAAATGCCACACATCCAGCTCGGAGCATCCCAAAAACATGATTCATCAGAAAATCTGAATCATAGAAATGGACATGTAGGGACAGGCCAAGGGGAATGGCTTTAACCTGCCAGAGGGGAGACTGAGATGAGCTCTGAGGCAGAAGCTCTTCCCTGTGAGGGTGCTGAGGCGCTGGCACAGGGTGCCCAGAGAAGCTGTGGCTGCCCCATCCCTGGCAGTGTTCAAGGCCAGGTTGGACACAGGGGCTTGGAGCAACCTGCTCTAGTGGAAGGTGTCCCTGCCCATGGCAGGGGGTTGGAACTTTGTTGCTGACAAAGATGTTGAACAGGATCAGTCCCAGCACCAACCCTGAGGAACACCACTTAGCACTGATCTCCACTTGGACATCGAGCCATTGATGGTAACTCTTTGAGAGCAACCATCTGGTCAATTCCTTACCCAGTGAGTGCTCCATCCATCAAATCCATGTCTCTCCAATGCAGAGACAAGGATGTCACACGGGACAGTGTCAAATGCCTTTGGTTGTGTGGGTGGCAACGGCAGGAATGCAGAGCCAAGGGCAGGTCACCAGCATGATCGTAAATCAGCTTACATCAAACATGAAGCCATATCCCAAGTACTTCTTCAACAGATCGTTCCAAAGATACCTCAGGTGTGTCTGTGTGAGTTCCAGTCACTGAAGCGCAGGCGTATTGTCCAACAGGAACAGGAGTGAGCAGATTTGCAACAGCAAGATGCAGGACAGGACTCAATGAGATATTGGTAAAGTCGTGGGTAGGTGGAAGAGATCAGAGGCTTTGGCAGGAGCTCTGACCACCCTGTGCCGGGACCAGAATGTGACAGGGACAAAGATTTCACCAGCAACCAGCAGCCAAAAGCATTGGAACCATTGGATGTGTGCTTGGAGAGGGAAGGAATGAAAATGTGAGCGAGGAAACCGAAAGCAAAAGAGAGGTGGGTGACTCGGGTCAGCTTTACCAGTGTCCTCACTCGCAGGCAGAGCCCCTGGAACTTGAAGCCATGATTCTTTATTTGCTTATAATAAAATAGCAAATTGTTAAATCCTCTTCTTTCTCCAGGAGTATAAAAACAAAGTGGAAGAAAAGCAAAAAGAACCAACTTCACACTGGGTATTCCCTGCCCTGTCATAGAAATCCACTTCCCTTTTTCTGAAATGAGTGTCTGAACAGCAGATGAGCTCTTGCAAAATTCCTTGATGAGCTGAGGAAATGATGAACCATTCTGCTGGCTTTGGAATAACTCATTTCCACTCATGAATTTGGGGTTGCCTTGACGCTTTGCAAGTTTCCTCTCTGCTGGATCTGTGCTGATTTTAACACCTGTATTTGGGTGGCAAATAGGAGCTGCCACAGCAATTTAGCTCCGAAGGGAAAGCCTCATCCCTGATGTTTTCTTCTCTTGAAATGTATCAAAATGTCACTTGTGTGACATTCCCACTTCTGTGAAAACCTGGGAAAACCACTGGCTGCATCATGCCCATAAAAGTGAGTGGAAATTGCAAGTGATGGTGTCGTGCCTGGAAGGCGCTGGAGCAGACGCAGTTTGGGGAAGTTTGTGGAAAGAAGAACCTGTGGCAGCGGATCAGAAAAAGAACCAAATGCGGTTTTAGTGTAGCTGAGAGCTGTGGGAGTGATGGGGATTTGCAGGAGGCATTTGGGAAAGAGGAGTTCTGCCAGGGGGGTGAATGACTGACTTCGGCATCAAGGTGGGGATGTGCTGACAGACAGAGGTGCTTTCCTGGGGAGCGGACAGGAATGTCCTGGGCACGTTTCAACAGCAGGAGCAGAGCGCAGCGCTGGTGGTGAAAGGAAAATGACTTCGCCTCCCAAGGCGAGGTCTGGCCGCGTTTACTCGTGGGGCGACACGAGGGGAGCGGGGTGGACCAAGGGGAGACCGGGGGAGATCGAGCCGGGAGGAGAGGGACCGGGGAGCATCTGAAGGAGGCTGGACCGGACCGGACCGGACGGGGACCGGACCAGGGGGCGGGCCGCTGCCGCCGGTCCCGCCCGGCTCGCGTTACCTGGGCGGGCCGCTGCCCGGCTCTTCCCGTCTGGCCCGGCCCCCGCCACGGGAAGTGGGAGCGAAGGGACGCGCTCGGACGCCGGAGCCATGGATCGCCCCGCAGCCACGGTGCGGGGACGGCTCCTGCTCGCCGTCTGCTGGGTGGTCGCCGAGGGCGCGGCGGCAGGTAGGAGCGGGACCGCCGGGCGGCTGCCGGGCTCCGGGCGGGCTGGGGCGCTGCCGGCGCGGGCTCGGTGCGGGAGCGATCGTGTGGCCGGTGGGACGGTGCCGGTGCGGGAGCGATCGTGTGGCCGGTGGGACGGTGCCGGTGCGGGAGCGATCGTGTGCCCGGTGGGACGGTGCCGGTGCGGGAGCGATCGTGTGCCCGGTGGGACGGTGCCGGTGCGGATGCCCCGGTGGGACGGTGCCGCTTTTCTCTCAGTGAAGCGGCGTTTGACAGCGGCGGCAGAACTCTGCTGAGCTCCGTTTTCGGTTCCCGGGACCGTGTCTTGCGGGGCTCGGCGGTGACACCGGATTAAACAGTATCTCACTGAGCACAGAGACAGTCACGGACCCGCTGCCCTCGCCCTGGGGCTACCGGTGCCTTTGTCCTTTTAGTTTCCCCGCTTCTGGAAGCACCAACGTTTAGGTGCAGGGAAGGGGGGTGACTGTGAGGGTTTCATGGAACCCGGGCTCGGAGCCTTCCCGGCTCTGTCTTGACTGGCGCTGTGCACATAGTTGTAAACGTTATTGAGAATTATTACTGTTCAACTAGCTGTAACCCGGTTTACAACCATGAAATCAGCCTTAAGAAAACATAGGAGGACAAAATACAGTGTCTTTTATGATTCTTTACAACTCTTTTAAGATATCTGATGCAAAGTGTTTGTTCGTGTTTCCACATTATGGCTTCTAGAACCAAAACGTTTTCGCTTCGGGGCTGCCTCAGCCGTTCTCTGCTCGTCTCTGCTTTCTTAGAAGCATCACCAGGGGTTTGGGGTTTAAGACTGAAATAACGCCTTGACCGTGTTTTGCACTTGGACTTTGAGTTGTTCTGAATTGCTGTAGGGTGAAGTTTTAATAACAAAAGTATTAGACCCTCTGTGTATTTTATACAAGAAAAGTACGAGCCTGGCCGGGCCTATGAATAAAAGGAAATCTGCAGCTGAATCTAACATTAGAGCTTCTTAAGGGATAGAGTAATTTAAAACCTACTAGATTTAAAGTTTTTCTGCTAATACAATTTATTGATTTATTCGTAAAGCTTGAATATCCCCACTTCTTACTTTGTGTGGTTAGAAATGTGCAAGCTTAGGCACCGTTATTTCTAATCAAACCCAATAAAAGGAAACATGTAGAACTTTAAAACATTGATCAGGGATGACACTGTGAATGTTTTTAATGGTTTGTGGCTTTTGTATGTAATAAAAAGCTTGATCATGACAAGACAGAACACTTGGAGCTGTGTGGTGGTGTTAAATAGGTATTTATCATTCTTTTATGTGATGTAAAGGGCTCAGTGTTTGAACGCTGTTGCTGTTCCTAAAACCTGTCCTAGGGCTTTGTTAGCGGAAAAGGCAATAAGCAGAGAGATTCTGGTGAGGTTCAACAGAAATTCCTCTTCTCTGTCCCTGGGCTCAGCTGTAAAACTGAACAAACAAAAAAGCCCCAAAGCTTTAAGTATTCGAACAAGCCAAACACATTGAGACAAACCCAGTGAATCCTAGCAATTGTTCTCATTCTCTGTGTGAGCACGTGTTGTCCGTGTGGACACACAGATGGTAATAGTGCCTCATCTCTACCATTGCTTGTCCTTTAACTATGTAAAGGGAAAGCTCGAGGAGTTTGAATGTCCTTCAAGCTTTGGCAGCTCTGGCTCTTGGGAAATGGAAGATGATGGTGTCATGGATGCTTTGCGCAGAATTCTTCCTGTAATAAGCTGCTTTGCCTTTCCATCTGTCCTCTTCCTTGTACTGGCGGAAGGAAATGGGGCTGCTTCATGACCTGGTGGGAAAACTGATCTTGGTGGGGTTATTCTGCCCTTTCCCTATGTGCTGCCTCAGATGTTGGGGCAGGCTGAGCCTGGTTTCCTGGGAAAAACAGCTTCCCTGAGATGAGCAAGACCTGCAGCACGAGTTGGGATCAGTCTAAAGTGATTGTGAAACTACTGTGTAAGAAGGACACTTTCTTTCCACAGACAAATAGGTGGTGGTGCCTCAGTGATGATACTTGTAGACACCCCTGAGAAGCTGTCTCATTTGGCCTCTTATTAAATATTTTCTACTAGCACACAGTAGAGTATCCCTTTAAAAACCCAAATTTCACTTTCATTTTCTTAGGGAATTACCAATTGGTAATGTTCTCCTCAAATTGGAGTCTGACACATCCTTCGTTTTTTCCTGGAAGTGTTCTATTTTCTGCCATATTTCCCTTGGTTTTCCAATAGCACCTTCGAGCTGCGTGACTGGGTATTGAGTGGGCTGTGACTGAGTAACAAAGGGTCGATACACAAGTGGTTTTTTGCCAGCAACTCTGAGTCATGGATCTTCCTCTGCTTTTATGTCGGTTTGGAGGAGGTGAAAAGTGGCCGGCTGAAGTGTGCCAGCAGTAAACGACTGTTTGTCCCGCACTGATTTTGCTGCTGGGCCAGAGCAGAGCAATAAACGTTTAATGGGCAAGTAACTGAAAAACCATTGTGGTTTCTTTGATGTTATTTGGCATTCTCGGTTTTGCTTGGCTTGAGCTGAATCGTGGTTCTGCCACACAGCTGCTGCTTGGAAGATGGAATCGCTCTTTAAAGCTTTGTCTCTAAAACGACATTGAGGGATAATTTTGGGGGTAGAAGAAAGTATTAATCACTCCATAAAATATATGTACTGTTTTGAGTGAAGATGCAGCAATGCAGGATGCAAACCCGCAGCAGAAAAGACCTGGAAAATGGCTCTTCCTCCACAAGCATGTTTCATTACCACAGCCACTGCACTGTTGCGTGCTGCGATTCCTTAAAAATGACTGTTCAGTGATGTTCCATGTGTTTCTTATAATTATTTAAACAGTTGATGGACTGACATAACAAGAATAGTAGGAACAATTTAGTGGTCAGCAGGTTATCTGGTAACAAACACGAGCTGAGAAGTCACTTGTATTCTTTTCTGTTGGAGAGTTAAGTCTGTCAGTATTGCTAATGGTAAAATATGGACCAGCAGGATTGTTACACTGATAACGTCTTTCTTTTAGGAGCAAATGTTCTTCCACCTCCATCCAACCTGGAATACTCATTTATCCAGATCTGCACCCTGAACTGGACATGGAACCCTCCAGAGAACATCAGCAGTGGCTGTGACCTGGAGTACTCCAGCGACATCGTGATTGATGAGGTCCCTCAGGACAACAGAGTAAGTGCGTCACCTCTTTAACCTCCGCTGTGCTCTGGGAAATGTCTTGCTGTAGAGAACCATTTGTGTAAGCATATATACACAATTAAATATATAGAAATACAGTTTTAATACAGCCTTTAGTTCTTGTGATGGGATCAAAACCTCAACAATGAGTCATAACAGCATGTGGGATCTTCAGATGACAGAAATCTGCCTGTTGCTCTCTGATAACTGAGCTACTCCCTATAATGCAGAGGTACCATGATAACAACATGAAAAGACTTGTTTCAGTCTTTGCTTATGCAGCTTTCTAGAACAAATGAAATATGTACAGGGCAGTCTGCGACTTACAACTTAAATGGGAATTAGCAAAGATTGATCTCCTTCAGCTGGCAGTGTTCAAGGCCAGGTTGGACACAGGGGCTTGGAGCAACCTGCTCTAGTGGAAGGTGTCCCTGCCCGTGGCAGGGGGTTTGAGGGTCTTTTCCAACCCAAACCATTCTATGACTCAGTGATGATGAAGAGGTGTGCACATTAACCTTGGTGTCACTGTGATTTGACAGCATAGTGTCTTTTGGAGGTAATGCCAAATGTTAATGTTCCCACATTTGCCCTGTCCCCCAGTTATTCACGGGGGTTGTGTTCTGAAGACAACAAGGAACATGTTTGTTCCCTGGAACAGCAGCTGTAAAACTCTTCTTGGTTTGGGCTTTCGTTTTACATCTGTGTTAGGTTGTTTGCAGCCCAGATGTGATCATCGGTGTGGATTAACAACTGTTTGGTGAGGACTGAGAGCAGCAATGCCATGGTACTGAAGGGGCTGTAGGACACATGTAGGACACATTGTCTTACATGCCAGTAAGACAATGTGCTATCAATCCCTAATTCCAAACGGTGAGAATATGAAACCTTGAACACACACCAACGGTGGGGTTGGCAGCGCTGCTCTTTCGGATATGGTTAAAAACGACACGATGCCTCTTGAAACAGTCCTTTGCTGTTGAGCCCTATTACAGTTTCATGGCGACTGCTGTATTCTGACAGCTCCAGAATATCCTGCACTTGAAGGCTGTTGTTCTGCCAACAGCTGAACACATTTAATGGCTTTACACTGCTAAAAGGGTGATATGTCTTTTTTGACAGCCTCTTCTCTAACAGTCTTCATTGGACCTTTAAATGAGCCAGTCGGACTTGGTAACTCAGCAGAAACTTATTTACCTCTTCTGATGGGTCCATTAACAAATGAACAAGTTGAAAGCCACCTTGGTTAACAAATGAGTTTGTGGAAGGGTCCAGCAGATGGGGAGGTCAGCAGCAGGGAAGGAGCTATGGGACAGTGGCACAAACACATTTTCTCTTCTGAAAATGGCAGCTCCTGGGCTGCTTGGGCTTGATGTGGTGTCACTGCATTTAATTGACATTTGTGGATTCATTTTGATAATTGTTCTTCTTTTGCTCCTTTAATCCATGCAAACTCTTCTTGTTGCTTTTTGGTTACATCTTCAAATGTCCTTTCTTCTGTTTGCCATGTGCACGCACACACAAAGATGAAGGTTTGATCTGTAAGCGCCTGTTTGTATAGCTGTAGTACGAACACGCTTATTCTGCATTATCCATGAAGACTTCCTCTAGGATCATCTGGAGTGGAAGTGCTTTTCCTTTGAGTTCTGAGGGTGCCTGATGAAGAAAAAGAGAAGTGAAGTGATGCTGGGTCTTCCCATGTTGTCAGACACTTACTTCATTTGGCTTGGAGCTGCAGTCTTTCTGAGGGGCTGTAACTTGTCCTTACACTGATAGTAATTCCCATGTGTCTGATACAATATGCCAAATGTTCTGGTCTTCTTTCCCTCCAAACTAAACCCAGAAATGGAGTAAGAGCCGCTTCCGCGTGGTGGATATGTTCTTGAATGAGGAAGTGCGTTTCAAAGTGAGAAGTGAATGCAAGAACACCAACACGAGCGAGCCCAGCCGGTGGGTGGAGGCCTCTCTCCTGCCAGAAGGTAACACATGCCATGGCCAGACCCAAGGCAGACCTGCCTGTGTTGGCATGAGGAGCCACGGTCCCATTTTCTCTGCTATTTTAACGAAACACCATAGAAATGTCTCATAGAGTAATAGGGAGGTACCACACACAAGGACCAGTACAATTGATAGAGCTTAAACACAACTATTATACTGCATTTAAACACAACTAGAGTCTTCTGGCACTTAAAACCTTATGGGCAAGCTTGTAAAATGTAAATAATCTTCCAAGACAGCAGTGTGATTCCTGTCATTCCTCTTGTTCCTGCTGCGATTGTGTTGTGGTTGTGGGATAAGAGAGAATTTAGGCTATGTTAAGCCTGCTGACTTCATGACTAACATCTAAGTCAGTTTATATGATATGATTTTTCTGTACAAACAGAAGTCCCTAAAATAAAAGTCCCCAGTATTTGTGAATGGTGGAGAGATGAATCCAGCAAACTGAACAACTTGGTGAATAAATGAGTTAGTTAAATAATTGTTGTAAAGTTCTCTCTATTTCAAAAGAGATGGCTGGGGTCTACAAAGCTGTGCACAGCAAAATGAATAGAGACAAAGTGGTTTTTGTTTCTTGAGATCCAGAAATAAGGGGTAAGATTGTTAGGAAGCAGACTTTAAGGAATAATGCATTCTGCTGGATGCTGGGAGTTAGGAGGTTCAGCAAGGAAATAGAGCCTCTTGCCTTGAGTAGTAAAAGTGTGTCTAACCCAGGAGTGTGACTTGATGTGGATGAAAACCACGTGTGGACAGGAGAGTCTGAGACTTCATCACCTTGTCTGCACATGTGTCAAAAGGGTGTTTTGGACAATCAGGGAAGCAGATCATTAGGACAACAAGTACTAACCAGGTTGGGGCTTTACAAGTCTGCTTGCAGATAAGGTATTTTTAAATACCTCTTGGAACAGGTAAACCAGTTTCCTACACTCTCAGGCAGTTGCAACTTCAGGGAGAAGCTTGGATGTAGAAGGTAGTTTGGGGTTTGCTATGGATACGTCTGAACTGTTGATAGAATTAACATGCATTTTATTTTTAGTTCATGGAGATGTTGCTGCTCATTACAAGGAAAAAAATCTAATATGCTCTAATTTGATAACACAGTATACAGAACTTGTACCATACAAGATTGAGCATGGAAGACTGGATTCCACAATTGCTCTGCCTGGGAGATACATTGATGTTTCTGTTCACAATTGACGTGTACTCATTTGTACTTAATTTGAGTTTCAATGTGAAGAAGTCGAACATCTAGAGGTATAGGGGTCTCAATTGAAAATTCAACTTATCCCATGCTGTGTTTGTCCATATGTGAGATCTACAGGTATTTCTGTATTCAGAACACTTGAGAAACTAATACTGTATCTGCAGAAGATAACTATAATTAAATGCTGACTATTTCTAATGTTATAGCACTTAGCTTTCTCATAGTTATCCCTATAATTGCCAGTTACTTTAAATCCTCTTTAAAGTATCTGTAGTTTAATAGAACAAAATATCTTCCTGACTCAACCTTAGCATCAGGTAACTCCAAGTAGTAATTCAGCCACGGTGGTAACTGAGATTCACTGTTATGATTTACTTGCATCTAGAAGTTACTCTGCTGAGATTTTGGCTAGTGCAAGTGATAAACAACTGGAATCCATCTTAAGAGACCTTTCCAACTTGCCTTGCAGGTATTCCAGGTACTGCTGCTGCCGACTTGAGTTGTGTTTGGCACAATTTGGAGTACATGGCTTGTACGTGGCGTCCTGGGAGAAATGCAAGTGATGAGACCAATTATATGTTGTTCTACTGGTTCGTATGAACTTTTAATTCCCAACTTTAAAGTGTTTTAATGCTAATCTTTAGTTTTACATTACACATTTGACTTGTCTGCTTCCCCTTGCTTTGAAAGGTCCCCGGGCATTGTGTACAAGGTAGTGTTCAGTCCTGTCCGACAGCGAACTTCCCTGCTGAGGGGTCCAGGAGTGCTGTTGCTGAGTCTTTTGGGGAAGTTGATATAACTATTATGTGAAGCACTGGCTGCTTCTGTAGCCTTTTTTAAAACAACTGCTGCTGCTTTCTATTTGTTTCCTAATTGTGGATTCACAGAGGGAAGAATTAAGAACTGAGCTAGACCAAGGTATTAACTGCTTTGCAGCCCAACAGACATGGGCTCTTTTAAGTTGGAATCACTCACTAATGTATGCGTCAGCTTGTAAATCACTGGAAAATGGTTTGAAAGCATTAGGAACACTTAGCAGTAGTTCTGTTTGTGTCTTTGATGTCATAAATAACCGATTCACCTTGAAAGTTATGGAAAACATCTTTTATCATCATCCTTGCTTGCCAGCGGACTGCCGTGAGTAGGCTCTTGCTCCAAAGGAACAGAGTCGTGCTGTGAGCAAACACTTGGCATCAAGATCTGTGCACGCTCATCTATGCATACTTCTGCATGTTGATGGGGCTTGTGAAATGCCAGCTTGCATTAGCTGCTGTAGAAATACTGAGGTTTTCTTTCTGAAAGCCACATGTTAGAGCTTTAAACTGGCTTTTTGTCTTATCTGAGCTAACTACACTTCTTCCTCTTCCTTTCCAGTGGCAGCCTCACAGGCTACTTGTTTGATTTAATACATCTGGACAGCAAACAGCAGAAAACTCGCTGCTCTAGTTAAACGCAGGGAGGACTGTTCTGTCTCTGAACTGCTACTCAGACAGATTGTTTCTTTATTACAAGAACAGTACCAATGAGGCACTGGAAGATCTGAATTTCTGGGTATATGGATACTTATGGGAATAATGGTTTAGATTAGAGCTATATATTTTCAACTTACCCCTTAATTTTAATGAAAGATGTAGCTGCAGTGACAGCAAAGTGTTTTCATTCATGCAGTGTAGAAAGAAAAATACCCTTTAGATTGTAAAACTGAAAACTAAGGAAACAGTTGATTTTTGGACTGGAAAATATATTTTCCATAATGCAGGTCAGGTGGGTTTGGAGGGGTTTTTGCTTTTCCCCTAGAACCTTATCTTTTCATCCAAAGCAAACATGAATGTAATGTTAGCTTAGAACAAACAAATTCAGTCAGTGCCCAGTAATACTTGCTGAAACAGAGGTTTACAAAAACAGGTCGATGCATGGCAGGGTGCTCTCTGCTCGCAATGTGTCCATCTTCTTCAGCCTCAGGGCAGGGAGGTGACAATGGTGGGTAAAAGAGGGGTTTGTGCTGGAAATGGGACAGACAGTTTTGGCTTCCACAGCCCCTATATAGTGAGATGTAAAACTGGGGCCATATCCCTCCTATTGTGCTCTTACATGAAGCCGTGATTTACTCTCTCTCACTTTTAAATAAATAACAGAAAACAGTCCATTTTCTCGTGAGGAAAAGCTACTGGCGTATTTTCACTGGGGCTTGGGGAACAAAGAGGAGCAAGGAAGAAGGTTGTCCAGCCTCTGTGATTGGAAGTGAATACTGATGTTCTGAAAAGCAAACGCAGGCAGTGGGTGAAACTCAACTGTCTCAAGAGCTGTGGTACTTGAGGCACAGCTAAAGGAGATTGATCAGCTCCATCTGGCACAGAAGTGAAATTCTGTTGATGGGAAGTGATCCAAATATGTGAAATATGTGTACTTGATAAATAATTTTTTTCCTAGGAATAGATTCCCAATTGCCTTTGGTGCTTCGATACAAAGCAGACCTGCCTCTTTTTCTGCTACTTGGCACTCCTCACAAAACCAACATTCTTTCTAAAGCTGGAGATAAATTAGCAGCTTCTCACTTTGCCTGGCTTTACTTCTGTATATGCTATAGCACAGCTTTAATGCAAGATCAGTCTTTAGAGTTTGTAACACAGGTTTCCACACAAGCCGGCCCCTTGCTGTCCTGTTCTTTTGAAGTTTAAAAACAATGGTTTTATTCCTCTAGGTTTGATGGTTTGAAGAAGCATAAGAAGTGCAGCAACTCTTCTGTGCACCAAGGTGTCTTTGGATGTGTTTTCAATCTTAGCTTCCCAAAAGTCACCAATACGTACCCAGCTATAAAGATTCTGATTAGAGATGAGTCTGAAGAAATTAGGCCTCTGTGTGCAAGTAAAAATCCCACCACCCTTGGTGAGTTTAACACCACTTTGTAAACCAGAAGTTAGCTGGTATCTTGTTGTGTTTGAGAAGCTTGCACCTCGTAAGGTGTGGATGAGACAACATGATTAGATGCTTCCTTCGTCTACCAAGCTTTGATTTGGGAATTATATAGACAGGTTTTGGGTTTTGGTGGGTGGGGGGTCATTTCCCACTCATTTTTACTTCTACTCTTTAGTTGTTTTCATTATTTCATGTTTTTTTGTTGCTTTTTTTCCTCTTTCTGTTCCTAAATGGGTATAAGTGTAATATTCTGCAACACAGAACAATCTTGTAAGCAGTGAAATATACTTTTAAACTAATTCTTCCATGTTGTATTTCAGTAAAACCTGCTACACCGAGAAGAGTTACAGTGTCCAAGAGGAATGATGAAATACATGTGGAATGGAGTGGATCAGATCCCTTTCCAGAAAACTGTTTATTTTATGAAGTTGAATATCACAATGGTGACTTGGACACTGCTCAGAAAATCAAAGTAATTTTTCATTCCTTATATAGGAAAACAGTCAGTTAATTGTATCTTTTATAATTGGTGTTGATACTCACAGTAACTGTTTGTATATGCTGTATGTGAATGGGTCTGGTGCACCAGCTGAAGTGTTGTGTGGATGTCAGATTTTTCTCCCCATCTACTGCCCCATCCCTGGCAGTGTTCAAGGCCAGGTTGGACACAGGGGCTTGGAGCAACCTGCTCTAGTGGAAGGTGTCCCTGCTCGTGGCAGGGGGTTGGAGCTGGGTGAGCTTTAAGGTCCCTTCCAACTCAAACCAGTCTGGGATTCTATGAATAATATCAATGTTCCTCAGGAAACTGGCATTTTGGATCATAAATAAATGAGGTTCAATCCCATCTATTGTGTGTGCCTCTCTTTAGAGACGCACACGTAGATCTTTGCTATGGTCACAGAAGATTTTGCTATGGTCAAAGTTAGATCAACGTTGCTGCGCTGACAGGGAGGGGAAGGCATTGTGAATGAGAGATTTTCACACGCTGTTCCAGACACTGAGTCTTAATCACTGATGCCAAATGCCACATGGTGGATGTAGCAGTGAGTAAGATGAAATCCTAGCTTTGGAATCTCTGCTTATGCAGTCTGTGTTGGTTAAATGCTACTATGTCCTTTTTTATGAAGTTCAGCATTCATAAAAAGATCTTCTGTCAGAACATTCAGAATACATTAACTGCACAATGAAAATAGACTTGTGAATGACTGAGAATACATGGCAAATAACCTTTTCTTTTCACCTTAGGTTGAAAGTAATTATACGTCAATTCCTAGTGTTGATCCTAACAGCAAGTACATCTTCAAAGTGAGAGCAAAACCAAAGCCTGAGTGTTACAGCAGCAAGCTCTATAGTGACTGGAGTGAAGAGAAGAGTATTGGTGAGAGCAGTTGTTCCTGCAATTTGTTGCACTTTATTCTTCATCTGTAATGACTCTACTATGTCTGCTAAATAAATGGGAGTCAAAGTTCATCTTCCTATGGATCTATTTCATTTTAGGTGAAAAGAGGGCAAGAGAGTTCTAGTCTTTCAGCAGTACCATCAATTACTGCCCGTGCCGCTCTATATGTCGATGGGGTTGCCATCGGTGCAGTGACCCCTTTCACTGCTGTCAGTTTTTCAGCCCTGAATCTTGCTGGTTTGCATTTTCTTGCCAAATGTATCTACATCAAAATATGCTTTGCAAAATGAGACCTCGCCTACAAAACTGCTGGTGTATTTAACAAACATTCCACCTATGAACAACTTAGGTAATTAATCTATTGTCATTATTCCTACAAAACCCTCTCAAAGCATCCCTAAGTTTCTACAGTTTTTGTTTTCCAGGTGAGAAGACAGACTCTACATTCTATTTTGCTTTGATAGTCACCATTCCATTAATAGTAGCAGTCTCTACAATAATTCTACTGGTTTATCTAAAAAGGTAAATATCCATCACCAATTACAACCCACTAATTCTGCTGGTCTATGCCTTGTGTTACAGTTCATCTCTCTTGCAGGTAACCATCCATCAGCTGCATGTTTCAATAGCAACTGTTTTGTCCATAACACCTATTGCGTAACAAAATTGTCAGCACCATTGTGCCTCAGTCAATAGAATTGGGGTTGTAGACCATATACATGCTCTGATTGCACATGGGTAACACAGCTTATATCTGCTTGCAGATAGATTCTTATTGCACAGCTATTATACCCTGTCTCTAAGCAATGAAGTCTAAATTCAAAATTAAGCTTTTCTATAAGTATATTTAACCAGAGTTCTTTAAAAAGTCTACATTTGTTGCTGTCTTGGTCAACAATGAAGGTGATTTAGAATCTGTCTGTGTGAACAATTCCGTTTCCTTTTGGTTTGGGGAGTAAAACCAGGAATTGGGTTATACAGAGTATGAGGGCTGGCCAGTGATGCCAAAGGTGACTCCACACATTTTCTTGACTGCAGCCAAATATGATTTTGAAATGGTGACGCTTAATATACCTTTCATCTAAATCTGTCCTTTCTCATTTTCTGAAGGCTGAAGATACTAATTCTTCCACCAGTTCCAGACCCTAGAGAAATTCTTAAGCGCATGTTTGGAGAGCAGAATGAGGATTCCCGGGTTAGTAAGAACCTGTTGGTTCAACAGCTAATCTATTGAACTGGAATCTGTAGGCTTCCAATTTTCTTTTTCCTAATAGCTATGTCTGTCTTAAAGCCAACTGTATATAAGTAAATGTATTGTAAGAAGATTAAGTATTTACAATAGTAAGAGTTGTTTAGAAGCAATTACCCAAAGCTGAGAGGGATTTTTTTCCCCTCAAATTGCATATACTTCTCTAGATACAGCAGTGGAATTGCATTATTCTGTTATTTCACAGCCTGCTTATCCCTTAAAATGTGTTTGGGGTTGGTTTGGGGATTGGGTTTTTTGGGTAGGAGTTTTCTGGTTATTTGGTTTATTATTTGGGGTTTTTCCAACTCCATTAAACTACTTCTTCTGAACATTCAGGCCTTTCTCTGCTAGATGCTCATATTTCTGATGATGAATAAAGCAGTTACTTCTGTCAGCCAGGCCTAAGCCATGTCCCCAATAAGCATAACTTGTTGCCCATCTACCTTGGCTTTTTCGCCATAATATAAGGTTATATGTTGTGAAACAGGCCTTGTCTGGGCTGAACAAACCATGCTCACCCTGAAGTGCTGTTAAAATGCTGTTCTTCCCTTTCAGAGCTGCGCAAAGGATGATCCTGTGAATGCTTATGACAAGTTAATTAAGGAAGAAGAAATTCATTCTTTAATTTTAACAGAACCTCCAGAGTGCACTAATTCTGAAACAGAAAACTGATAAACTCTGCTTTACCAGAGAAAGGTGAGGAAACTCATTCCTGCTCCTGTACCTCAGGTGACAATGAAGATGTGAAGAGGCCTCCAAGACATTCACCAACTTTCACCTTGCTGAGTCCTCTCTGAGCGTTACTTCTCTGATGCTCAGAAGATATATCGCTAACAGTGGCCATTCCTCCGTTTCTGCTAGAAACACTCATTTTGTATCATTCAAGATGAGCATGTACATAAATTTCATGGGACTGTATTGCAGCATCTCTCCTTCTGGCTCCAGCCAGCTCTGCCCTGTTCCATGTCATTTGCACTGTTTTTATGCCTCAGACTAGACTGTAAATGGGTTTTTTGGAGAACTGTGACTTCTCTGAAGTATTTGGCTCTATTCTGCAGCAGATGAGCTGAGGCTTATTTACAGTAGGTGGCTCCTTAGTGCTACTGTGTGGAACTGCTGCCAGAGCATGGACCGTTTGCGGATGGCCTGTTCCATGTGCACCAGGGCACTTTCCGGAGGACATTTATGGACTGACCTTCTTATGCTTCTTGTTGATGCGCGTCAGCGGTGGCCTGGCAAACCCCGTAAGAGAGTTGTTTTTACCAATGTGTATGAAAAGCCTCTGCACTTTCCAGCTGGTATTCAGACTATTCATAGAGAAGGGTGCTTTTTATCCTTTCAAGTGCCTGTCCTCAGATGCCTTCATGGACTCTTTGGCTTAATTATACTTTGTTTAAAATGATAACTATAACTTTTTCACTCGCATTGTGCAGTGGCAAGTAACTGTATTGAGTCTCACCAGACTGTGATTCTACCTTGGCCACATTGGCCTGAAAACACCTGATTTTTGGAAGCTAAGTCATCCTGAGTTTGTGCAGCATAATTACCAGGATGGATGCATGAGTCTAAGGAGCTGTGGTCAGATTAGCAAGTGCCAAACCATTGAAACTGAATTAATTCAAAGGCTTCAAGACCCATTCTCACTGCTGAGCTGATGGATTTGGGTGAAGAGGGGATGACAACCTTGGCCTGCTTTCTAAGGGATAAGCTATATTGTTTTGTTAGTGATGGGGCTGTGATTTGAATTTCCCCTCTAGGAGCTTAGCAACTGAAAACAAGGTGCTGATTTGACTTCATATCAAAACAAATTTCTTCTATATTTTACTGCAGCAGCTTGATGACTTTAATGATTAAGGGATATGATCCTTTTCTGATGGTTTTGTTTTGAGGTTGCTTTACCCAGCAAAGCTCAGCAGATGTTCTCTGGCACAACTGTGACAGTTCTCTGCTCTGAATTCTGAGCAGTAGTTTCTACCCTGTAAGGGTGTTAACAGCAGTACCTTGATTGTGCTGGAGCAGAAAGTAATGTCATAGAGACAAGGGGATCCATGAGGAGAAAGGGGTCCATGCAAGCTGCCTATGGTTAGTGTTCAGGAATTTCTTGTTCCTCCCAGCAAAGTACAGGCACGTTAGCCACTGATATAGTAGGTGTCAGCAGACTGGGAAGAGATGTGCTCAGGAATTTGCCAGGAGCAAATGCTATAACCACTGACCTTTTAAATTTCAGCTCTGTCCTCAGATTCCGTTCAGTCAGAACTCTGAAGTGAAATGTTACATCTTTAGAACACTTTTTGTTCTCCAAGAAGTAGAACTGAGCTTGCTTTTTAGTTGCACATTTACATCCTTTACCCTCTTATGTATTCCCTCCCTCTCAAGCCAATTCTTTCTCCAGTCCCCACTGAGCCTCTCAACTGTGCAGTTTCCTCTACATCTCTTATCTACCTCTCGTTACTGGCGGTAGAAAGGGGAGGAGAAATGTAGCAGGACAAGCAGACCCCACATTAGCTTCAATCTTTTACTTATAACCAGGCTAAAAAAAAAAAAGACTATAAAAAAAATTGGTTATTGAGAAAAATGAGAATAAATCCTCAGGGATTCCAATGAGCTAAAACAAAATTCAGGTTGTACAACATCAGCTACCAGCACTATCTGATCTTGCAAAGGTAAAGTAATAGCATAGGAGAAAGGGTAATTAATTAAATCCCTGTGCCAACTTCATTCCCTTTCCCCCGCAAGAGTTATTACAGCGATATAAAGATTTCTCCAATCTACCTCATCTAGAATCTTGCTCATCATAAACCACTCGACAAAGAGATGTGTGATTTCAAGATAAGTAAGCATAATGGTATAATATAAACTCCTGTGGCTTTCAGTATAGCAATCTAGGAAGATGAGCCTCAATTCTGTTGACTTTTGTTTTGGGGTTTGTGGTAAAACCAAAGCTCATTTGTTTGAAAAACAAAAAGGAACCCTAAATTTATAAAGCTAAAGGAGAGAAAAAAACAGATGGGAGGTGTTCAGCAAAAAGAAGCTGTAAACGCAAAGGATGGTGTAGATCACTATATGGAAATGGCTTGGGTAATTCTCTCTCAAATAGTAGTCATTGACACATTTCCTCATGGATGGATTTCCTGAGCCTGTGTTTTGGCATGTGAAGTGTCTGAGTATATTTTCACCTTCAGTGTGTCTTGTTTATGGTTAGGGGGGTTTTAGCTTGACATTTTCCAAGTTTTGCTGTCATTTGTTTGTTCTTTGTTGCAGTTACTTGATCTATGAGCTTGTTTAAAGACTGAATAAAGATGTTTGAATGTTTTTCAATAGGATTGCATGGCATTTCGTTCTCAGGTTGCAAAGATAAAATGAGATGGAAGAGATGGCAGTGGCTTAATGAGGAACCACATTTGAGGCTTGCAGAACCCAGAGATGAAACACTTGAGTGTTGCTTTGCCCTCTTCCCTTTCAGAAGTGACCTAGAATCAGGGGGGAATGTGACAGCTCCTGCTTTCTTAGCTGGGGAAATGAAATGGAGATGGAGCTGTGCACTAGCCTTGTGCTCTCCCCCTCTGTGTGCTCAATGCCATGGTACTTTCTGCCATTTCATAGGGCTGCAGGGAGTTAATAAATTCTCAGACTGGAATTTGGCTGAGGTTGCTGCAGCCTTCCCGAAGGTAGCTCCAATATTTCATGTCTTCTGTTCGCTGCTGAAGTCCTTGAAGGTGCCAGGTTGCTGAACTGACAAAAGCCATTCCCTAATTGCTTAGACCCAAATGTCTCAAATGCCAAATAAACACATTAGCAATGGCTTCTTTAAAAGCCTGCTTGGTTCCCTCACTGAATGTCAGCAGATCAAGTTAAGGCATAAAGTGTTGTTAAAAAGCAAGACTTTGAGGATTTTATTTCCCCATTCTACAGTTTTGGAGGCAATAATGACCCCCAATGATGTTAATCACTCCCCATGAGTGACCTTTTCCTATTTTAATACATTATGGTAAGTAATTTAAATAAAATTGCTGTAAATGTAAGTAAATTGTAAGTAAATGTAATTTAAATGTTCTGTATGAAATATTCTGTATGAAACATTTTTGTGAATTTATTCATTTATTTCAATGAAGGAATGCCAGGACATCACTGGACAGCTTTAAAAGAGTCACTAGATGAACACACCAAATTGTGAGCATGGTGTTTCAGTACTTACTAGGTAGAACTATTCAGAGATTGGGTATTTCCATTCACTGGAAAGTATTCAATAAGCTTGGTTCTGAGTTGGAACCTCAAATACTCAGACTTTCCCCTGGAAGGGAAATGTTGATTTATTTTTTCATTTAAAAAAACCAGAAACTTTCAGTTTTGGAGGGTTTTCCCCTCACCCAAGCAAGCGCAGGAGGTAGGTGAGTGGAAGCCCAGGTACGGTCAGGGCGCTGCAGAAACCTCCATCCCTTCTTCTCCACCCTTGCATCATGGTGGGGCAGTGGCTGAGATCTTTGGGTCCAGGAATGGGCATGGTGGGGCTGGGAGGAGCAGACCTGCCAGGGCGGTTGATGGTTCATTCAAATACTTCAGTTTTACTCGGTGCTTGCAAAGATAGTTTTATGGGAGCAAGCCCCATGAGTTGCATTGCTGGCTGTAGAAACGTGACTTCTAGATAATACTTGAAATCCAAATGCAAAATCAGATTAAGATCTATTTGGATGATTTCATTCTTGCTATGTTGAATCATGGTGAAAGCAGGAGACTTGAGATCACCTTGATGTAACTAAATCCATGCTCTCACCACAGCAAAGCGATGTGGGTTTGAGTGGGAGGCATAGGACAGAGACAAACTTTGTTTCAGGTCCGGAAACTCTGCCTCACGTGTGTAGCACGTAGGAGCCTGAAAGCTTGTTGATGACTTTTGGGGGTTTTTTTGCTCTCTTTTTTCCCACTGTGTTGCTCAGGTTAATGAAATCCTTTCTCTTTTGCTTGTGAGCCTCATGTTTACCACTGAAGTATCCCTTCCACAGCTGTGCTCTGATTACTGCCTGGTGTATTCTAGTAAAGCTCTCTGCTCCATGTTTTGCTTTTTGCTCAAGTACTCCAATGATTTTGCTAACTCTTGCACAAAGCATCTGCAAAGAGATGCTTTCCAGTTAACGAGTACTTCCAGTAATCATACTCTTAGCTTATTACACCGAAGTTTTCCTCTATTTAATTTGGCTCAGACTGCTAAAATGGGTCTTGGCAAAGAGAATGAGGAGGTTGAAAGCTTAGTGAGAAAGAGGTTTTTGTTAAGCTCAGGTGCTGTCACTTTTTGGAGGCTGGACAAAATTTACTAAGCTAGAGCAAAAGTTAAGAGCAGGTTGAATCAGGAGTTAAACTAATGTCTTGCTTTACAAGTAGAGCTGGGCCTACATCTTCACTAGTAAAACTAAAACAGAACAATCCAACCGAATGTGCTTTATGGTAGGAACAAATTGGGGTGTACAATGGCCAGGCTTTCCTATTGATCTCATGGTAGATCAATCAGATCACATGCTCTCGGCAATCACCCTCAGAGCTCTCTGCACACATACAGTGTAATTCTGTAAAGCCTGAAACACCAGAAATTAGGTGCTTTTAAGGCAATTAAGTCACTGCCACTTCTCCTTAACCTGTTTTCATGCAGCAAGTTGAAACAAAATCCTGTGGGTTTTTTGACAATGGCAGTGAGAGCACTGACATGAGCTCGGGCCTGTTTTGCTTTTCCTCCCCCTGCACTTCAAAGCCTCGCAGCCTTGCTAGTTTCCTTCCTTCACACAAAATGTCAGTGTAGAAACTTCAAAAATGCCAGCTTGGTACCCTGAAAACTGCACAGTCCTTCAAATACCAGCTTCAGCTACAGGGAAAGTTAGTCAGGGGGTGGCTATCTAGCTTTAACTTCACACCCCATCATGTTCTAGGAGCCAGCCTTGACTCCATCAGTGGTGGAGCCATCAGTTGACATTTCTCCACAGCTGATTTTCATAGTGCTTTTACTGCATACGTAAGGCAGTGTGACTTGTTTACTAGGAGGAATAAAAGGTACAAGTGCTGGTAACACACCAGTCAGAGAGAAGGGCTTCTGCCTTTCTGTCTGCAGGACTTCAAGGGTTGTGTTTGAGCTTGGCCTGGAGGAAAAAGCCTCCAGCCTTTGGAACACTGGGCCATTTTTATTAGGTGTGTAACATTAATCTTTTGTTTGAGATGGATGTGAAATGGTATTGATTGATCATCTGGTTATTAAAGCTTAGTTCGGGCTGGAAGAGCTGTCAGGACACCACTGGCCTGTGCTCTCCTGCTGCGTGGTGCCAGGACAGAGGGCTCTTGGTAAAGGTTTGTCCAACTTCTAAAGAAACCTCTAGTGAAAGAGTCTCCCAAATGTTGTCCCTCACTGTGTGTTCTCCTTCATCTCACCCAGCAACCGATCCAAATTGGTTTTGCTGCAAATGAAGTTGCCTTCTCCGTCCTCCCCTGGCCAGGGACCGTGGCTGTTCAGCATCTGGTTTGCACTCTGGTCACGCTGCCTTGAGTTCTGCCTCTGCTCTTCTCTGCTTCGGGTTAAAACAAAGCCTGAGACTTTCAACCTCAACTCCTAGGTTATGTTTTCTAAATCATTCTTCATTCCTGTTGGTCTCCTCTAGAGCGTGTGTTCCTGCACCATCCCCAAACCAGCAGAACAATGTGCCTCTTTCCCCAAGTTCATCCAGATCAAGTAGCTTCTCCTTCTCTTGTGTAGCTTCTCCTCACTTACGATTTCAGAGCTTCTTAGCAGTGCTGCTGCCCTGTGAGATGCTCCTCACTGTAAATCTGATTCCACCTGCCCAGGAGGAATGCTTCGTACAACTTCATTGGATTGCATCCCTGTTGCTTGTGTTGCTGTGCCATTTGGAAAACTGCTGCAATGTTTTAATACCCTAATTGCATCCATGAGCATATTTCTAACCATCCCTCCTTTGCTGTAATCTATAAGTGCCTTCTTTCACGTGATCAGGATGTTTAAAGCACGGAGTATAGCTGTGAACCTGGCAGATTCCTGCAAAACTGCAGCACTCGCTGTCCTGGGCAAGCAAATGCTCTTTAAGAGCTACTTTTCTTTCAGTAGCTTCATATCCACCTCGGTGATTAACTGTTGTATTTCCTCAAGCTGATTAGAAGGATGTTGCCTCATACGTTAGGCTTATCAAAAAGGGAAACTGGATTGCTTCGGCACAAACTGTTCTTGATGGCTGGTAAACAACGCAAAGAAGGGAGAAAAGAATTGTTTACTCTTATCCCTAGAGTAATTCTGGAAAAAAGTTGGACAAATGGGCCAATAATTTCTTCCTTTCTGAATACAAACATCATGCGTAGCCTTCAGTTTTTAAAGACTTCTCCTGTTTTCTACAGGCCTTAAAGAAAACTGCCTGTGTTTCAGGTTGCACCAGTGTTTAGTCTGTTACGTGTTGCAGGATTAATAAGGCCCTGCCTACCTGAAGACATCTGCTTTACCTGAATGCTCTCCAGCCTGTTTGTCTGGGTGTATGTTTGTTTGCTCGTTAAAGTTCATTTGCTCTGGTTATAGAGAACCCTTTTAGTAAGGACTAAAACAAAAGCAAAATTGCCAGCACTGAGCTTCACTGCAGCTCATTCTGATCTTCCCCATCGTGTCCTGAGCCCACGCTTCCTCTTCCTTTAGCTCATAAGGTACCCAAAGGCTCTTTTTTTGTTTTATCCCGTTACTCAGGACTTGGTTTAGCCTGTTGCTTTGATGCTCTCAGTCATGCTGGAAGCTGTGTTTCAGAGCCCCATCCCCAGTGGGGTGACGGCTGCAGGGCAGAGGAAGGGCATCGGCGCTCACCAAGACAGGGACCACAAATTACAGCATACACAGAACAGGCTTTGTTGTGGACTGCCTGCCAAGCCCGGCTTTCCTTCTCGTCTGTGTCCTCATTTCCCTACCAAATATGGTGCAAGTGCCTGGTGAGAGCACAGGGAGGGAGAGCCCTGCCAACCTGCATGACAGCCCCTTCCAACATGCAAAGGGCTTTCCCTCCTCACGCGGCTCTCAAAGGTGGTTCCATGTCGCTCCCAAGCAGATCCCTGTCTTGTTTTCTCTGCACACCACATATTTTTGCACACTTGTAAATGGTAACTTTAAGAATGTTTTATGAAGTATGTTTGGAAGTGCACGGAAAGCAATTTTTCTGCTCTGTTGGTGTGCTCTTGAAGTAGAACAAAAAAGGGAAGCGTACTCTGAAAAAGAGCAGCGGGAGGGTTCAGGGGTCTGGGGCCCAATTTCATGATACTGATCTTTAAAGGGTCTTATTTATACCTGCAACCTCTTATTTCATCTGTAAGTGGGGTACTGTATAGCAACTTCATAATGTGCATGGGTCCTGTAGTGTTCACTGCATTTACTGAAGGCTTCAAGAGCTGTGAATTTACCATAACAATGGGTGGCCCATGGGGATTTGTGGGTGTTGGTAATGCTGGGATCAGAGTGGATGTGTCTTCTTGGGTGACAGAGGTATAGATCACACAACCTGCAGCTGATTCATCTGGTGTATAGCATTGCTTCCTCTGGAGGAAATGTAACACCCTGGGATTGGGAAATGGAATTTTTTAGGAATTTTGTGTTTCATTTTGTTTTTCCTTTTAAGAAACTGGGAAGAAGAAGCAGCCTTTGTCACTAGTGCAGAGCAGACCTTCGCTGATCTATTTCCCTCCTGCAGGTACAGGTAGGCAGCCCAGAAAGGGGTGTGATGCCGGCTGGCTCAGAGCAGGAATAGCTATGGCATTCCCAGCCCTTTTAGCTGAGGAGCAGCCGAGGAGCCAGCACACATCCCACTCAGGCCAAGGGGGAATGGCTTTAACCTGCCAGAGGGGAGACTGAGATGAGCTCTGAGGCAGAAGCTCTTCCCTGTGAGGGTGCTGAGGCACTGGCACAGGGTGCCCAGAGAAGCTGTGGCTGCCCCATCCCTGGCAGTGTTCAAGGCCAGGTTGGACACAGGGGCTTGGAGCAACCTGCTCTAGTGGAAGGTGTCCCTGCCCGTGGCAGGGGGTTGGAACTGGATGAGCTTTGAGGTCCCTTCAACCCAAACCAGTCTGGGATTCTGTGATTTTATAAATGTGCTTCTGCTTATAATGTCCTTCGGTTACATTTACCTCCTGCTTGTCAATGGTGATTTCACTTTTACTCCTTGCTAGGTCAGACACGTGAAACAAGCTTGCGCAAGAAGCATTTTCTCCAGCAAGTGGAGCTCACCATACAGGGACAGACTTGTCAGCAGATCCCCTGCTGCTGCTATAAGTGAGTTGTGTGCGGCCTCTACAGGACTTGGAACACAATTGATGCTGTTATGATACTGCTTAACTGTTGGGAATGCCTTTGAATGAGTGACAGAGAAACACAAATCGTGCTGTTGTGTGTAAGCTAAACCAATCCATTTTATGTTGTAGTCCTGTTTGAATCCTGAGCAGCAGGAGTGAGACCTTCCACTTTGCTAGGAAAAAAAAAGCAGCCTGTATTTTTTTAAAGCTAAATCCAGGCAAAACGGAAAGCTTTGGCATGTTGTACCTCCAAAAGCACAGAATCCAATCTGACTGCTCAGGACTGATACAGCACAGATACAGATGGGACACATACAGATCTTGTTATTACCATTATTATTTTTACTTTCCCTGGCTTTTTGCCCTTTCGATGCAATCAAGTAATTTCCTGGCTCTCCCTTCGTAATAAGGAAGGTAAAAGCTTTCCTTTCCAGGGGCAGCCATAGCTGTTTGTGTCCAGGATGTGGAGCTCTGGGAAAATGTCAGACACTGTGAGGTTCCTGCTGGGCTGTGGTGTTACTTGCACCTTGCTCACAGACACTCAGAGGCAATGCTGTTGCCAGCTGCAACTCAGGCATGTCTGTGTGTAGTTACTAATGCTGGAGGATAACTCGCTCCTCAGAGGAGCCTGTGCTCCTGTTATGTTTACTCCGTGTTACTGGATGGAGCAGCCTGAGGAGAAGGACTTGCGGGTGTTGGGTGAGGAGAAGCTCCCCATGACCCGGCTTCAGTGTGCGCTTGAGCCCAGAACCCCACCATGTGCTGGGCTGCACCCCCAGAGCGTGAGCAGCAGGTCAGGGAGGGGATCCTGCCCCTCTGCTGCGCTCTGGGGAGACCCCCCCTGCAGCCCTGATCCAGCTCTGGGGCAACAGCACAAGAGGGACGTGGAGCTGCTGGAGCGAGGCCAGAGGAGGCCCCGGAGCTGCTGCGAGGGCTGGAGCAGCTCTGCTCTGGAGCCAGGCTGAGAGAGCTGGGCTGGGGCAGCCTGGAGAAGAGAAGGCTCCTGAAGGGGAGACCTTAGAGCAGCTCCAGGGCCTAAAGGGGCTCCAGGAAACCTGGAGAGGGGCTTTGGACAAGGGCCTGGAGGGACAGGCCAAGGGGAATGGCTTTAACCTGCCAGAGGGGAGATTGAGATGAGCTCTGAGGCAGAAGCTCTTCCCTGTGAGGGTGCTGAGGCGCTGGCACAGGGTGCCCAGGGAGTGGCTCCAAGGACTTCTCAGAGCAGAGGGACCTTCCACCTGGGAACGTCCCTGGACTACAGCCTCCCACCAACCCACTGCTCTTGTGTGAGAGTCCTCCAGCTCATCCCACTTCTCTACTTGCCCACAGCCCTCATCCCAGGCACTGGGCAGCACCCAGAGAGACCAGAAGGGCCTTTGGTTGAGGGGCAAAATGCAGCCCAAAAGTCAGAGCGGATGGATGGATGGGTGAATGGTATATGGATGGATGGATGGACAGACAGACGGATGGACGGACGGATGGTGTGCGTCTGCCAGGAGCCACCAACAGAGCCATCTCCTGATATAGAATGATTTCATTTTTCCTAAGAAGTGCTGTGGGTGAGAGCTGCCCACGGTGTGTTACCGAAGAGCTGCCCAGCGTCAGCAGCAAGTATCACATTGCCTTTTGCAGACAGGGCTCTTGCAGCCACCTCCAACCCCTAATGCCACAGCAACAGCCAGTCTCTGATACTCCAACAAAGTCCGTTTCCTTTGCTTTAACTGGCTCTCTGTATTCTAACAAGCAGGACCAAGCAGTCCGTGACCTGTGACCAGCCACCCCTGGGTGTCTGATGATGTGCTACACCCTGCTTTAGGGCTCCCAGTAGCAGAAGATGGGTGCTCCAGGCGTGCAGTGCGTGGCACTGGTGAAGCCACCTCTGCCACTACACATCTCTCCATGAATGCAATCCCATGGGATTATGGACATCCAGCACTGGTGCCTGGAGGAATATCTGCCAACACGATACAAACATGATTTCTGCTCCTGCCAGATCAAGAGGAATGGTGCAGTGGGACAAATAAATAGGAAAGGACCCAGTGCTGCTCCACCCGGACTGCCTGAAGTAAAGGTGAAGTACACTTGGGAAGCCTCTCGGGGGCAGAGTGGGGTGCCCAGGCCCTGTTGGAAAGCCTGGGATGACAGGAAAGGTGGCATTTCATTAATAAGTCACTAATGAGCATCTCTGGCATTTCCTGAACACTTCCTATGCTGCTCTGTTGAGGAGCACCCTGATGTCAGCAGCCAGAAATCCTGCTGAACCGGCCTGGCTGCACATGGGTGGAATCAGGTAATCTGGTGGTTTATCTCTCCTCCGCCCCCAAATCCCATCCACTTCAGGCATCAGAGGGAAGCTCCTTTGGACTATGGAGCTTCCTTCTCGTGCTCAGACACCTCGGGTGACTTGGTTATTTTCTCCCATTTCTATTTCCTAAACAAACGTGCTTCAAAGGCAGTGCTGGGGCAGGTGCTGGTGGTGTGTAGATAAATATTATGGAATAACATAGATAAATATCTATGGAATAACTGGGGGAGAGGCCTGGCTTCACCAGGTGCTCGCTGTCTCTGTGAGAGATCTGCCTGCAGCTCTGCTGCCTCTCCCAGGGCTAACACTGCTCGCCTTCCTTCTCTTCCCTGATCCCCCAAAGCAGGGGGAAGCGGGGACTTCCGGGTGGAAAAGCGTGGAGTGGCTTTCCAGGGAATGGGACCTTTGCAGGGACACGGCACTGATCCTGAATGGCTTTTGTAATGAGAAAGGCGGATGTCCCTGGGAATGGTCCCCTGGCTGGGGGCTGGCCCGCAAAGGGAGGTTCTCTCCACCTTACCTGACCCAACAAGGTCTGACTCTGACCCTCGTCCTCCTCCACCCTGCAGAGCACTGCACCGGGCATGCTGCCAGGCTGTTTCCCTTTCTCAGGCTGGAGACGCAGTAGAAACTGGGAGGGAGGTGGCAGATGCTGAGCTTTTGCCCTGACATCAACTGGGGCAAACTACTCCCCCATCCCTGCCATGTGCTGGAGGTTGCAGAGAGCTCTGCACAAGGATCTCCCTCTCCTCAATGCCCAGGGGGGTTCAGGGAGGGAGGAAGCCAGAGCCCTCCCCATTGGCATGCACCAGGGCCACGCACTGAGCCACGGGCATCACCGCTGTCCCTGGCAGGCAGAGGTGTACCCAGGTCTGCACCAGCCACCATGGAGGCAGGTCTCCAAAACCAGCAACGGGTCACCCATGTCGGAACCACGCAGGGTCCTTCTGTGCCATGGAATGCTCCTCAGGTCTCTCCCTGGGAAAAAAGGAACAGAGCCTTTGGTGACATGGTCTGCTGTGAGATGTCCCTGCCCATGGCAGGGGTTTGGAACTGGATGATCTTAAGGTCCTTTCCAACCCAAACCAGTCTGTGATTCTGTGAAAAGCCCAGGTGGGGGGAATAACTGGGACAAACCCAGAAGGCTGAGTAAGCTGTGCTGCAGGATGCCTCAGGGTGTTTATTGTGGTGGAAAGCAGGGGCTGCAGACCATGCCTACAAACATTTGCATACATGTGTGTGAGCTTTGGTGCCTCATTTTGATAGAGCACCAGCAGCGACACTCAACTGGCACAAGCCACTCCAGAACTGCATGCCACAGGAGCACCAGCATGTCACACCACGGATGGAGGAAGGCGAGGTGACAGCAGAAGCACATCAACTGAAGTGGATTAGATGAGATCCACCTATTGCACCTCTGGAGCACCTAGGTAGCAAAGCACCTACAGAAACCATCGTGCAGAGCACTGGGGAAGTGCTGCAGCCGCAGGTGAGGTTCAGAGTGGGTAGTCAGGGCTATGCTGAGCCATGGTGGAGACAGGAGGTGCCCATGGAGGTGGGTGTGAAGCTGGACACGCTGCAAGGCCCCTACCTGCCCACCAAAGTGTGCAGCACCAGATGGGGAAGCACCAGGAGAGGCTTCAATCTACCCCAGCTATAATTAGCCAGGTGAATGTGACCATGCAAGCAAGGCTGCAGGAGCACTGTGTCTGTCTAGCCTGGACGTGACAAGTTCCTGGTGGCACTGCCTGTGCCAGGAGTAGGCAGGACAGGAGGGATATGGGCACAGGGGCTGGTAGGAGTTGGCACGAGGAATCACAATGATCTGGTGAGGGCAAACCCACTGCTCCTGCAGTACTGTGCATGGTGTGCATCATAGAGTGGTTTGGGATGGAAACAACCTTAACCCAAGTTCCAACCCCTTGCCACAGGCAGGGACACCTCACACTAGCCCCAGTTGGAGCTGAACAGCCCCAGTTTTCTCAGCCTGTCTTCATATGGGAGGTGCTGAGAACACTGGGGCTGTTCAGCCTGGAGAAGAGAAGCTGTGCGGAGACCTCAGAGCACCTTCCAGTGTCTGAAGGATGCTGAAGAGGGACTCCTCATCAGGGACTGTAGCAATAGGACAGGGGGTGATGGGTTTAAACTTAAACAGGGGAAGTTCAGGTTAGATCTTAGTCAGAAGTTCTTCCCTGTGAGGGTGCTGAGGCGCTGGCACAGGGTGCCCAGAGAAGCTGTGGCTGCCCCATCCCTGGCAGTGTTCAAGGCCAGGTTGGACACAGGGGCTTGGAGCAACCTGCTCTAGTGGAAGGTGTCCCTGCCCGTGGCAGGGGGTTGGGACTGGATGAGCTTTAAGGTCCCTTCCAACCCAAACCAGTCTGGGATTCTGTGATTCTATCTCTGCCAGGGGGGATCCGCTGTTGGCCTTATCCCTGCTCCCTCTACAGCCCTACATCAGAAGAACAGAGGTTTCCACCCCCTTTATCCATCAGGTCAGGAAGAAGTGAAAGAAAAGAATTACAGATCACAGCATGACCACAGCGGGTGTCCGTCCCTGCAGCAGTGTGACCTTCCCAACAGCAGGCAGCTCAAAATCTGCTCTATAGGCTGGGACAAGCCAGCCAGCAATGCCTCCATAAACCACCAAGCCACAGCATGGGAAGACATGCCAGAGAAGGCATCTAGGATGATACTAGGATGATAAAACTGGATGGGTGGGACCTACCTAATCCATCGGGGCATCAGACCATCATTTATTTGTGTTTCTTTGGTTTTGTTACATGTGCCTGTATGGCCTGGGCCAAACCCATCATCCTTTTGGCTTGGGCAAATGCTTTAGGAGGCTGGCTCCTTCCCCTTATCTGTGAGTTGATGTTTAACCAAGTCAAGCATTATTTTGTTTCAATCTTTCTGCACTGGCACCCTTGCCCTTGAGCCTTCCCTCTTCTCCTCCCCTGCTTTTTATAGCCTGTCAGCATCTTCCTGGATTTGCCCTGCCATGAGCACAGGTTTTTCAAGGTGATGCTGTGCTTCATGTCCATCCTGTTTGGCTTGCACAGACTCCCAGATCATCTCTGGACTTCTGTCCACTTTGTGGTATGGGCAGCAAGTGGAAAGTTCTGTCAAAGAAGGCTCCTGTGCAGTCCAGCATGGCAGATTTGCTTTCCTTAAATTGCAAAAAGAGCAGCTCTTATTGCAAGAACACACAGCTCTGCTGGGTTCGTTTCCCCCCCAGGGTTACCAAATCTGCTCTCAGGCCCCTGTGTGACAGCCTCAGCTGCAAAGGCAAAGCCTTGGTCTGGTGGGATGTTCTCATGACTTCCAGGGAGTTGGCTATAAGCTTATGAAGGATGTGTGAGCCCACCTTGTCACCGCCTTGTTGTGCATTTTATCCTGCATGCCACACATACAATTTTTGGTGTGAAATAAGGCTAGTCACAGGATTTCCTGGCAAAGCAGCTCATAAACAAGCTTTCCTCACTTCCCCCTTATGAAAGTTCAGCTCTCCTCTGCAGCGCTGACTTCTTTGTTTCCCTCTTCTCCCACTTATCCCCTGACTCCCATTAGTATCTGAGTCAGCGTAGCAAACATTTCGCCCTGTGGCAGCCTCTCCACACACAGCAGGAAGATCAGGCTCTGGAGTGCTCTCTTGACACATCTCCTGGGGATCCTTTCCCACTCATGGTGGGGGTTATTTTGCTGTCGTTCCTCATTCACACATTGAGAAAGGGGGAACCATTGACCCATGTACTCAGCAGCTCATTAGCAGTGAATGGTAATAGGGTCTGTGGTGCTTCCTCTTCCCTTCATCCCTTTCTCACTCATATCCTCCCTGTACTTTAACCTCTGCAGTGGCAGTTTCCCGGGCTGAGTGTGCTGTTCAACATCTGCTGGTAGAAGCTGGTACTTAACTAGGTCTCACCATTATTCCTGTTTTACTAAAGAATATGCCCAATTCCCTGGACATAAAGGTGGTCGAGCATGAGCACACATGAAGGACACACCAACAGTTGTGTGTTTTGTAGATGCAGCCTTCTAGCACATAGGTCACCCTGTCACCACGGTGGTATTTACAGTCTCACCAGTAGCCTTGCTGGCCTTGATCCACGTGTTTACGTCTGACTTCCTCGTCAGCACAAGGGATAAGTGTACATAGCAGTTAGACAAGATAGAGGAGAGCTCCCGACGCAGCCAGGAGAGATGTGTGCTTATGAGTCATCTGCTCTTTGGTTACTCCTAGTTGGCAGAAAAATAACTCCATACGCACAGGGTTGTGATGGAAATTTCCCTTCCTTGCTGCAGCCTCTGTCATTGAACCCGCTTGGATCCACGCAGCTCCCCACACTGGTGCCTTGGTGTCACCCAGAGAGACCCTGGCCCTTGCATGAGGTTGTATTTTCCCTACCAGGCTCTGTCTGTACCGGTGTGATTGCAGACCCAGGACTGAGAGTTGTCATCCTGTTGTCACCCCATCTGCCCCCCAGCTAGTCGCAACCATGCTGGTTTGCAGTGTTGCTTGAGGGTTCATTTCCTGGAAACAAGAACTGCGAAGGCAGGAAATTTTTCCAGGTCACCCTACTTACATATTCAAATGGGATGCAAACCTAGCAGGATTCTCTGGCAGCCTTGTGTTTCCTTTTCATTTCTGTTATCCTTTTACCCTGTCTTGCTGCAAAACTGGCAAAACGGAACTGTCCTCACGTTCAGATCACCCTCCCTTTCCCTCTCACTGTCCTTGCCGAAGTCTTGCGTACCTCCTGGTTGTCTCTACACAGAAGCCACCATCTGTGCTGTCTAGCAGCCGGGCGCTTGCTGTTCTTGTCAAGTGACAGCCCAACTGGGACACAGATGTTGAGCCTCATTTCCCACAATCCAGTGGCTTCTGGACATGTTTCCAAGAGATTTGTTCCATTCTCTCCTCTTGCTCAAGGTCCCAACTCAACTCAATATGTCTTTCAAGCAAACAGCAATTTCCTTTTGAAGCTCTCAGTGAAGGCCATGTTTGTCACTTAGTGCCCTGGGAGGAATTTGGGTAAATTGGACTAAAGACAAGTATCTCTCTGTTCCCTCTCCCAGGAAGGTATCAGATTCCCGTATTTCATGTACATTTCTGCTCTGAGAAGGAGCTCAGTAGCAGAGTTATTCTCAGTCTGTCCCTTCACATTGATTCCTGGCTCAGCCACATCCAATTCATTCATTAAAGAGACTTTTTGCCATCATTACTAAGTTCCAACTGAAGGCTCAGGTGGGTTTCCATGAGCTTATTGTGGTTTTCCCCCTGCTAAGGCATGATCATGAATAGCAAAAGGTCCTCACGACAAACACAGCACTTGGGTTTCTGGCTGTCACAGTAACACTGTCCCAGTGGTCAGAGCTCACTGCTCCATTCACACTCAGCTTGACATTGTGTTCCAGTGCTGCCTCTGAAGGAAAATGGGAATGCAAAGCTAGAAACAGGGAGCGGAGAGGTTTGCATTTAATGTCCCAGTTTGGCCTTACAGAAGCTGCAGGCAGAGGCAAAGGCAACAGGTCTCTGCTTACCCTGACCACTCCTCAGGGAATTGCACGTTAACAGAGCCACCAAACACACATCTCTCCCTGCATGGGTTCCAGGGACAAATGCCTTTCTTCAGCCACATCCCACTGTTTTCTTCCTCTGCCTGCACTGGGGCAACTGGGAAGAAACCAGCCGTGGGCTGGGGTGACGATCACATACCCCAGCCACATGGAAGGAGCCGCGGTGCTGCTGTCTCTATCTGCCAGCATCGCTGCAGGGGCAGTGGATTTCTAAGCCATATTCCTCCAAGGGAACTATGAAGTTATTTCTAGCTTTGACCAAAGTTTTCTCTTCTGAGTGCCCCCGCCTGTGCTCCCCACCGTGCCGTGGCTGCTCCGCCAGCCTGTTTTCAGCAGGTACTGATAGCTGTGATGTGCCAGGAGCCCTTGGAGGGCTGCCCGTGTATTTTGTGAGCCCTGTTGCCACGATACTGAAAGCAGAGCAGATGTTTATTTCAACAGAGATGGCTTTGATTCCTTTTCAACTTTTCTCTCGAGCTGCCATCGTGTGTGAATACTTCTTCCTGGGAGCCAAGGGCTGTCAGGGCCCAACAGGCACTTGTCACTGCAGCCGGTGCAGAGGGGAGTAGGACTGAGAGGCAAGTGGCGGAGCGTGGCACAAAGCAGGCTGATGGCCCTGGCCCCTCGGGAGGGGTGGCTGAGGCTCTGGGGAGGCTGGCTTAAAATCATAGAATCACAGAATGGTTTGGGCTGACCCAGCCCAGCTCTCTCAGCCTGGCTCCAGCCCTTGCAGCATCTCCGTGGCACTGAAGCTGGGTCATGGGGAGCTTCTCCTCACCCAACACCCCCAAGTCCTTCTCCTCAGGGCTGCCCTCAATGTGAGTGTGTCTATGCAGCCAGTGCTCCCAGAACTTTTTTTTTCTCTTCTTTTTCTTCCCAGTTGCCTTCATCAGATTATTGCTCCTTGCTGCAGACCTGGACCAGCATGGCTGAGGGCTGAGCTGATGAGACCATCTTCTTCTTGAGAGCAAGAGAAGCCAGGCACCAAAAAACATTGAAGATATGGTAGAAAAGGTAAGGAGATCCTTTTCTTTAAGATAGTAATTCTAGTTGAGAACTACTGACAAGAGATACCACTGAATTTATTTTTCCTTTTCTTTCCTCTTTTCATTTCCTCCCTAGTTTTCCTGTCAGAAGCTTTAAGAAGTTACCTCTTTCTTGTCTTTTTTCTCTCTCTCTCCTTTAACCCATCTTTCCCTTTCTCTCTACCCTTGTCTTGGTGCTGGCAGAAGCAGCAGCTAGGAACAGCATGTCCCTACAAGTACCCTGCTTGGAGCCCTGCCTGGGGCTATGACCGCGCACCCCTTTGGAGTGGGTGCTTTATTAGTATAGCAATTCCACCAGAACCAGCTTCTTGTTGCATTCCCTTATATAGAAATGTTTTTAATTCTATAAATACTATATGTATATTACTAAAACAACACACCACCCCCCAGAATGGCTGGATCAGCTCTGCAAAGACACTGTGCTGATGGGGCTGGCGTGGTGTTTGCCCACTGGCAGGGCCTCTCACTCACTTCCTTCACCCCTTCCACTGCTGTGGCCAAACTATTTTTGGTATTCCAAGAGCGCAAGCTTTGCTGAAATGTTGGTTTCCTGCTAAGGGGGAAATTAGAGCAGGGAAGAGTTCTTTAAATGAATAAAATACATTTGCAAGCAGGGAGGAGGATATATGAGAACATTAATTTGAGATGATCAATGTTCTGTGATGTTAAACTACGAATTGGATATAATTACCTGTAAATATATATATACATGCATATGTGTGTGTGTGTGTGTTGTATGGTTTATTTTATAGATGGAAATGTAAGTAGGGTATATTTGTAATAAAGAGGTCAGAAACACAACACTAACCCCATCTCCCATTGCAATCTTAGAAGCCCAGGACCATCCTACAGAAGACTGGCTTCTTTAAGCAAATACTATATTGAAATGAAAAGTTCACCAGTACAAGGATCTTTCTGAGACAGAGGTGAAAAGTTTGCCCTTGAACTTGTGAACAGTGCACTCAATTTATCGTAATCCTCAATCACGTCGTGACTCACCACAGTGGTACAATACACATTCACTGTTAGCTTAGTACCTGTGTAAAGACAATTCACTGGGGTTTATTCTTCCTGTTATGGAAAATTAAAGATTATGTCAATGAAGAACTCCCAGGAAGGAAATGAAACTGTGCTACAAACTCATCTAGTACCATGGGCCCCACGTCTACTTATCCTGTGAGCAAGTAGCTCTGCCTACTACTGCAGGACAGTTCCTCCCACCCCAGCTGGGGACTGTTTGGCCACACATTCCCCCTCCAGGTTGAAGCTTCAACATGGGAACAGGCTGATCACAGGACAACAAAGCCCGTCCACCACAGAGACACATCTCTGCCTGGGAGCCAGCAGCAGGGGCTTAGGGAGGACGCAGTGAGCAGGGGCCACGCTTGCAGGTGCCTGCAGGGATCTGCAGCTCACGTACTTCCTCAACCAGAGGTGCTAGTTTTATAAACAGCATTTCCCAGTGTTGTGGTTCTTTTCTTCCATTAAACTGTCCAGTCATTTTTGGCCTGTAGCAAGGAGTTCGCCAGCTTAAGTACACCCTGTGTGAAGAAGTGCCTACTTCTGTTTGTTTTGAACCTGGCACCTGCTTGTTTGATGTAATGATCCTTAACCCTGGCATTGAAGGAGATGGTGAACCAGCACCCCTCACCCCCTTTTCCATCCTAGGCATTTACAGCAGCCTGATTATTTTCCTTAATATTATAGGAAGTGTCAATTAAAGAAATAGTTTGGCCATTTCTAAGAAGAAGATTACAGGAAGATGGATCATTTTGCCCTGCTAAGAAATGTGATTTTGCCCCCTTGCTTTTGAGGGCGGACGTGGGATGTGGTAAAGCCATCATCCTTCTGTCAAAGATGTGCCGCTGTTGTCTCCTGGACAAAATGCACAAGTTGTCCATGTTACATGAAAACCTCCATTTATGAACAGTAGCTGAATTCCCTAAATAATCCATTTGTGCTGAAGGAGCTCCTTGTACCTGCTGTCCCGCAGAATGTCCGAGCTGGCTCCTTTGGGGGAACCAAGAGCTGGAGAAGGCTTTTGCAAGCCAATTCTGGTGGCATGAGGCTGTTGTCACCGTACTGGGAACAAGGGGAACCTCTGCTTTATGTCCTGGCACTCGCCTGTGTGCACCCAGGCTGCAGGAGGCTGGAAACAACCACAACAGAGTGCAGAGGCAACCAGGAAGGTCGGGAGCTGCAGGAGCTGGAGAATGAGGGGAGGCAAAGAGGATGGATACACTGCATGAGAAGGGAAGTGGTGGGTAGAAATGGATGTACTATGGTACTGCTTCTAGTCCAGCTGCAAGGCTTTATAATCTTAAATTATTAACTGGATACAGAAATATCAAAGTTGTAATATGGGATTGATAAAAGCTACATCTATCTCCAATGTCAGTGAGTATCAGCAGTTTCTAATGGCAGTGCTGGAAATTTTGCAGCTGCTGAGTAAGTTGCCTCTAAGACAAAGTCATTTCCCTAATGCCTGTGAATCAGAGACTGATTTATGGCGGAGAATGGAGGAATTATATCCTGACAAAACCATTTTCATTCTTCCTTTTCCATCTCTGATGTTCTCATTAATAAAATAAATATGCAGCTCTTTTTCAACGATCCCACTCAACTTTTAATCTCCACAACATCTTTGGCAAGATGTTTCAAAGGTAAAAAAGTGAAAAGCATTGAATTTTACCTTTTTGGGATGCTGCTTTCCACTTTTATGTGACGACCCATTTGCAGTGCTGCTTGTAGTGAGAGAAAGGTGCAAGGAGGAGAATTGCGGAGTTGCCACCTGAGCTTTGCAAAGGCACTGAAGGGCTTCAAATACCAGATCCACCCTGATACACAGACACTGGGCACCGCATTTCCTAGACACATGTATGAGTCTGACGGGGTCTTTCCTAATGGTGAGTTTACACCAGCTCTGCTGGAACCAGATCAGACACTCGCTCCCTCCCTCCTTCACCCCAGCAATCCACTGCAAGGAGTCCCTGGAGGCCACAGCTATAAGATGCTGTATTTTCTTATGTAGCAGTGTAAGTAATTTCATTTTATTCATTTATGGTTGCAATTTTGAGAGACATTTCTAACACTCTTTGTGGTAGGTCTAAAGCAGCTAACGTGGTGCAGGCACTCTCAAAGAGTGTTATTAGCTCCCTGCAGTCTCCTGGTGGAAAAATGATTATATTTTCACACCAGCAACACAAAAATAGTAGTTAAATGCATGAAACAGTAGAAGGTCTGACTAGGGTCACATCACTACTGTGAGGCCCTGCGAGCTGTCCTAAGTGAATTATAGACACGTTTTTAGTCTTGGGAAACAGCAGCAACACATATTTATCTAGAGGGCGGGCTGGGAGGGGGCAGGGAAGGCCTTTCATACAACAATATCAGCAACTGACCATCTGACTTTCTTCATGCACAAATTAAAACTTGCTAATTACAGAGTGGCACACAGTATTACAACCCTTTTCTTAGATGCTATGGTGCCAGCCTACCTCGCTTCACAGCCTGTCTTGATGATTCAGTCCTTACGTGACCGGCTGATTACTTAAGATTCCCCGACAGATTTTCTTCCCTGGCTTCCTCACCGTACCATCCCGGCTCCCTGAGCCAGTGTGGCATAAACAGGTATTGTTTTTCCATAGACCACTGGTGCTTTTGTCACTGCAGTTCTCTCAGCTATCTGCCATGGGTGGGAGATAAGTACAGATACGATTACTGAGGAAAATATCTTATCCCATGCAGAGCAATTGTCCTGCTCTTACTCCACTAAATAGATTTGTTACAGTGCCTTTCATATTATATTAAGCTGCGTGTAAGTTAGAAATGCGTAAAAGGCCAAAAGTCTCAGTATCTGGCCCCAAACCAGGATTGGCAATTAGTACTCTCACAAAGTAAAGAGGTGCCTTCAAGAGGAAATGTGTGAGGGAGAGTATAAAATCCAGACAAGGTGAGATAACCACTCAGCAGGATTCTGGGGGAAAAAAATCAAGGTAGCAAATGGATAGAAAAAGAAAAGCAGAGCCACAGAGCCAGAAGAGGAACAGAGGGACAGTAATGCATTAGCAGTGTGCAGCGAAGATCCTCATATTTCATTTGTCAGGATTTATTCAGAGGTCATGTTCTACAGATCATTAAAAGGTAAAGGGAGAAGTGATTTGAGTATGTTTGAGCAGAATAAACCGGGCAGGATTCAGAGTTCCATGAGAGGATGTTCATTCATTTACTGAACCACTGTACATAATTAAGAAAGCTTTTTGTCAGTAGAAATCCCCCTTTCTTCCCAAAGGTTTAGTAATAAAAAACATTTTTAATTTAAGTATATGGTATAAACTTTCCGAAAATACCTTAAATATTCCAACCAATAAAACGAATTCCTATTTGGCTCTTTAGGTAACTTAGACCTAAAACTATCACACAGAAGCCTTTTAAAGCCATGTTATTTTTTTAAAAGGTGCAGAAGAAAGTAAATATTTTAATAACAGCAAAGGCTTAGCAAACTGGCAAGTTGGAAAAGAAAATATTCCAGCATGAGCCTTGAGCCTGTCCTTGACTAACATCACTGAGAGTTTGTTTTTTGGTTTAAACCACAGTGAGTTTAGGTTGGAAAGACTGCCTAACTTTGACATTCTTGGCTTTAGCCTGGTTTAACACAACCTCACCTCAAACAGAGGTGTTTTGTGTTCCTTGCCACAGGGCAATATTTCTCCAAGTCCTAAGGGAGGGAGACCGCCCCGTCACATCCTTTCCAAAGGGACCCACCCTCAAGGGGGTATCTCTGTTTGGCCAGCAGCTCAACATCTCCAGCTCACCCTCAGCAAGCCTGCCAGCGGCACCGAGCTGTGTGCTGCAGTGACACACTGGAGGGAAGGGATGGGATCCAGAGGGACCTGGAGAGGTGGGAACATGAACCTCATGGAGCTCAACAAAGCCAAGTACAAGGTCCTGCCCCTGGGTCGGGGCAAACCCAGCACAAACACAGGCTGGGGGAGACTGGGTGGAGCAGCCTGAGGAGAAGGACTTGGGGGTGTTGGGTGAGGAGAAGCTCCCCATGACCCGGCTTCAGTGTGCGCTTGAGCCCAGAACCCCACCATGTGCTGGGCTGCACCCCCAGAGCGTGAGCAGCAGGTCAGGGAGGGGATCCTGCCCCTCTGCTGTGCTCTGGGGAGACCCCCCCTGCAGCCCTGATCCAGCTCTGGGGCAACAGCACCAGAGGGACGTGGAGCTGCTGGAGCGAGGCCAGAGGAGGCCCCGGAGCTGCTGCAAGGGCTGGAGCAGCTCTGCTCTGGAGCCAGGCTGAGAGAGCTGGGCTGGGGCAGCCTGGAGAAGAGAAGGCTCCTGAAGGGGAGACCTTAGAGCAGCTCCAGTGCCTAAAGGGGCTCCAGGAAACCTGGAGAGGGGCTTTGGACAAGGGTCTGTAGGGACAGGCCAAGGGGAATGGCTTTAACCTGCCAGAGGGGAGACTGAGATGAGCTCTGAGGCAGAAGTTCTTCCCTGTGAGGGTGCTGAGGCGCTGGCACAGACTTTTCCCAGAGAAGCTGTGGCTGCCCCATCCCTGGCAGTGTTCAAGGCCAGGTTGGACACAGGGGCTTGGAGCAACCTGCTCTAGTGGAAGGTGTCCCTGCCCGTGGCAGGGGTTGGAACTGGATGACCTTTGAGGTCCCTTCCAACCCAAACCAGGCTGGGGTTCTATGAAAACACTGCCTCAGTTTTTGCCCCGATCTGTCTGGGACGCAGGAGCCGGGGGTACAGGCGTGCTGCTGACGGGGTGTTTGGGGGTACAAGGGGCTGAGGCCGTGTGCCGGGTACACGCGCTGTGCCCATGTCTGTGGGGTACGACCCTCGAACAGCGCCTGAGGGCATCAAGCCGGTGCGAGAGCACCCGCAAGGCCCAGCTCGCCGCCGCCGCCCCTCCTTCCGTGCCCCGGCCCGGGGCGCCCCAGGGGGCGGGGGCAGCTGACGCCGGGGCCCGTGCGGCGGCGGTGGCTCCGCCCCGCGAGGCCGGAGCTGAGACGGAAGAAGCCGCCGCCGCACAGCACCCACCGCCTCCCGCCGGAGCCCGACATGGCGCTCTGAGCCCGGCCCCGGCCGTGCCGAGAACCGCCACCCCGCGCGCCTCTCCGGGAAAGCCCCGAGCAGCCGCGCCGGCACCGGGGATAGGGGGGCATGGGCAGGGCGAGGGCCGCTGCTGGGAGCCCGGCGGGCATGGCAGAGCGGCGCTAGGGACCCCCCTTCCCGCCCGCTTCGCGCAGCTCGGCCCCAGCCCCGCGCCCGCGAGGTGAGCCGGCGGCGGGCGGGGGCTGCCGGGCAGGGCGGGCCGCAGGGGAGGGAAGGAGGGAGCGCGGCCCGCGCTAAAGCCGCCTCCCCGCCGCTTTGTCCTTCCAGGCCCCGCCGCCGCCCAGGAGCAGGGAGGCCGAGAGAGGGGAGCAGCGGGCGGCGCCCGGCCGCCGCAGCCCGCCATGGCCCACTCGCCCGTGGCGGTGCAAGTGCCCGGCATGCAGGTGAGCTCCGCGCCGCGCCGGCCCCAAAATGGAGGCGAAGGGCCCGGGCTCGGCCCCGGCTCCGGAAGCGACGCTCGGAGGCCGCCGCTGGGGCGCAGGGTCCGGGGGACCGCGGGTGGGCGAAGCGGGGCTGGGCGGCGAGGCCGGGCTGCGGGGAGGCCTCGCTCGGCCTGGGTAGGAGCGTGGGCCGGAGCCCTCGCTGAGCTGTGGTAACGGGGGGGGCGCCGCTCCCCGAGGGGCCGCGTACCTGCGGCCAGCCCCTCGGAGGCGAGGGTGTCCCTTCCCTCCTTTCCCCCCTTTGTTCGGGGTTGGCCGCGCTGCATCCAGGAGCATGTAAGAGCTTTACAAAGTGATGAAAGGCGCGCTGAAGTTAATGGCAGGGTGTGTGGGTGCGCTGTACATGACATTCCCGGCTCGCCGGCAGGCGTACCTCCTGCACGACTTCCCCACCAGCCTGTGCTGGGCCTGCAGCGCAGCCTCGCCGGGACCTCGCGGTTAGTAGCAGGGGGTAAAGGCGAGGTCCGGTGGTGATACGGCAAAGGGAACCGTCACCTGCCAGAAAGCAGCACCTCTGTTCGGCTGGGAATGAGACCTGGTGTCGTTTCTGTGTGGTATCTGCTTAGGAAACAAGCAGGCACTTGTATTCCTGATTTTTCATAGCAGAGGTGGAATATCTCTGACTCTTTGTCCTTATTCTGCTAGACAATCTAATACAAGGTGGGTCAGGAATCTTTATCAAACTTAAAGGAGCTGAGGACCAAGCTCATGTCAGTGTTGACTTTGGCTTGTCAGATGCTACCAGTATTTTGAGCTTTCTCTTCTAACTTCTGGGATATTCATACCTGTATAATATTGGAGAGGTGTTTTTTAGTTCAGGTAGTATAGAAGCCTTTATGATACGTCTCTTATGTATGTAAGACATGTACAGTAGAGAGTTCAGGAGGTATCAGAACAGAAAGTTAAAATTTCTCTTGGTTGGGTATATTTGCTACTTTCAGAAAGTGTAGGATTGATGTATAAACAGTATTTATAGATTGATTTAGGCCAGTTGCAGTCCCAAGGTTTGGCTTTACCTGTCTCATTTCTCATAATTCACAGACTTCCTGAAATCAGTTAATCTTTGGTCATCCACCGACTTTCTGTTACAAGAGGACACACACCACATTTTCTCAGTCTCCTTGTTGCATTAATATGTCAGGCTTACTGTTATACATCCTAAAGAAACTTGATGAAAGTTTTAGAGGCTTTAGCCTGGACTCCTTTATTTATATCTTCTGGTTTTGAATGTGTTTTTTTGTCTGTGCGCCTGAATTTGGAGACTTCTATTTCAACATCCAAGTTTGTCAAATTTCTTATTTTTATATCTGCTTAATGTATAGTTGTCCTGTTTTCCATAGCTGCCCTGTCATCATGAAAGGACCTTAAAATTATTTAAGGTTCTGTTTCCCATTGTTATGTCAATAAACTTTATGTAATAACATACTTAGTCCCACTAGTATTGTTAGGTTAACCCAGGCCCCTTCACGTATCTGTGTGTTTAAAGCATTTTTTTAAGCTGTTATATATGTACAGCTGCACAGAATTAAAATACATTTTTCCCATGGTGACTCTTTCTTATGAAGATATTGGCACGAGGCCTGAAAGTCTTAGAATACAAAGAAATAGAATTTGGTGTAAAATTAATCTGCTCACTCTTCTTTTAGAAGAATGATAATGCAGGGGTGTTCTTCATAAAAAAAACCTCAACAAAACAAACCCAAAAAGCCACTGTTCTAGAGGAGTGTGATAGTCTGAGGTACAAGGGTTACCTCTTTTGTTGTGGGTTGGGGTTTTTTTTAACCTATCTGAAATACTCAGTCAGGATCATCCAAATGATGATAAAAGTGTCCCTGCTTCTGCTCAGTGTTAAAGTAAGTGCATGGTAATCGACTGAAGAAGGAGTAAACAGGTTTTTCTGTGATGGAAGAAACCCCTTGTTGTGCAGTCAGTGTTGAGGGAAATGTTGTATTGAATGTAACAATTGGAAACTGAATTTGCCAGAGAATGTGTTACAGGTTTGGAGTTTTCAGCTTTATTGTATTCTTATACTTTCCCTCCTATTTCATTGTACACCGAAAAGTATTAATGAAAATCCAGACATAATGTATTATATAATTTTCATTCTCCAAAGAAAAGACTTTGACGCTTTATCAGCAGATTAACAACAGGAGCCTTTCGGACTGTTTTTAGAATCTTTCCTCTTATGAAGAGTCAGGTTCCCTTTAAAAAAAAAGAAGCCAAACATGGAAAACTACAGAAAGTCATACAGAGTTATTTTGGTGAACTCTGACTTTTGGTACCCTGGCAACAAAGGAGGACCCAGAGGTAGTATTATCTGCCGCCTTCATGAGTAGTTGCAGAACCATTTATTTATGTAGTGGTTGCGTTCTGTTCAACTTGTCTTGTGTCCCTAACAAAACCAACTCTTATACCTAACAATTCTTGCCTGTGCAGACAACTTCCTAAACATGTTCCTTTTCCTTACTCCTTTGGAAAGCCTTTACTCCATCCAATTGTGTGATGTTAACTTACCCAGCTGCCAAACTTCTAAGCCCATTCAATAAAATTAAAGTGCTCTGTGAATGTATAAGATGATACACTCTGTGTATAACATACACACTCTGTGATGTATGAGTGCTCTGAAACTGAGCATGACACCCAAAACAATGGCATTTTAGACAGAATCCAAGATGAGAGGGGAGAATGGATAGTTGATGGAGCTATGGGAGCACAGTTTGCAGTGAGCCTGAATGTCAGGTTAGAGTTTTTATTCACTAATGTCACTGTACTGTTCCTTGTGATAAAAACATTCAAACTAGTTCTTAGTCTGGAATGCTTTGAGATCTTGCAGTGAGAAACTTGTCCACTGGCTTCAAGGAATCCAGTTGAAGTCACACAGAGTGTTTCTGGATATGGCTTGCAAGAGAGGTGTTGGAGCCTGCCTGTGTCTCTTACCAGCCCAGGCCCTGTAGTGAAAACAGGGCTGGAGTGAAGGTATTGGACCTCTTAGTGGTAGTCCTACCATACTGCTTTTCTCTGGCCCAGCAGGCAGGATGCATAGTTGTGTTATGTCAGTCATTTCAGGTGGGTGCATTTCTGATGAACTTACTGGCAGCATCTTATACAGTGCTCCAGAACTTTCTTTACAAATACAAGAGGCTGAAAACTGTAACTTACAAGCGAGCAACAATTAACATTTCTGAGTTGGATAGTGAGGAAATTTTTGTTTGTTAGCATCCTAAACTCCCAGACTAGTCTGTAAACTTCAGCAATGGAACATCACTCAAGTAATAAATGCCTTTTTCAGCTGGTAGAGTTTCTATGTATGAACTTCCCCCTTTCCTATTCTAATTTTGTGTGCAAAATCTTAAGTCTGTGAAACACAAATTCCTGATGGAAATGTTGGTTTTTATTTGTGTTTCTTCTTGTTGGTGTGCGTGTCTTTGGAACCTGGTTCGGGGCTTTATTTCTCTTTATCTCTGCTGTCCTACTCATCTAAACACTTTCTGTTTCCTTTCTCATGGCTGTGTTGATTTCTCCTGATCCTGTATGGCAGTAGTCTTGAGTGCAGCCAGAGAGGTTGTTTAGACCTGATCTCCATCTGTTTTTATTGGCATTCAGGCTATATCAGAATAAAGAGCCTAACTTCCTCTAAAAGCAGAGCAGCCAGAAGCATGTGACCTGTCAGCCAGTGTACTCTGATTCACAACTGAAGGCTTGCTTGATTAAATACAAACCTGGATGTAAAGGTGAGCTTTGCTCTCCGGGCTGCCAGTTAACAGACTGGCTGTAGGGTGCTCACTCAACAGCCTCAACCTGGCAGCTGGAGAGTCTCCATCCCTGCTCAGAGGATGCTTAGAGGCAGTTGGTTAACGGCTAGTTGCTGGATGGGTATGGAAAGGTTAAAGGGAAGGTGGCATTTCATATTGGAAGTGGTCATCTTCATAGACTTAGGGGAGAAAAAAATACATTTTCTCTTAAGTTAGTTCTCCTGTAGAAATGAGCTCTTTGTGTGGTGCCTGACGCTAGTCTGGAGTGTGTCAGATTTCTAGTAAACCTTATGCACTGAAGTTACAAGAATGACTTCTGTTACGAGCAAGCAGTCTTTTACTGTCAGATGTTTAGAAGGTGGGCATTAGAGGAACTGAAACCTTTAAAGAAAGATCTGTTCACAGTTCTGTTAATTTATCCCTATCCTAGGAATTGAGCTATATCCAGATGCTTCTACAGTGCGTTTTGAAAAGGCTTTAAACTTTTGTTATTTGGAGACAAGACTTAAAGGAAACTGGAAAGTCTAGCACTTGCAGGGCACCAGGAGACTTGCACAGTGCCTAGGAAACAGGGATCTCTTATGATTAAGCTACGATGGACTACAGTGGTTTTTGGTGGTGTTTGTTAATGCTTTGTCCAATTTCAGCTCCTTGATGTGTACTTTGAGCCTCAGTGCAGGCTGACTGTAGGAGGATGGTAGTTTAAGACCTGTGGAGAACATGCCTCCCTGCTACTTGAAGCAGATATGCATTAAAATATTTGTGGAATTCAACACTGTGGTTGTTCCTTTCCTGGCTGTGCTTGATATACAAACCGTATCATATCTAACAGCAGTCTGCTAAGTCAGTTCAGGCTTTACTAGCTGAATTTGGTTCTTCCATTTTGTGTGTTGTGATGAGTTACTCTGATGACAAAGTAGGGCTCAGTCATACTTGTGCTGTCTTACTGTTATCAAAGGAGGAGGCTAGAGGAGGCTCTGGAAAGTGTTTTGATGCATGGGAGCTGCATAGGTATCATCGCCTGGAATCCAGCAGCTGTTTTTATCAGACTTAGAAGAAAAAAATCCGCAGCAGACTTTTGCTGCTATTTTTTGTGCAGATTTTACAGTTCTAAACACAGTAAAGTGCACTGACCTGGAATTCAGAGGCAAATCTGCCGAAGCTGCAGAGAGCACAGAAACCAAACTCACCTCTTCTCACCTTAATTTCTCTGCTCTTCTCTACTACCATATACTGTCAGGTTTGGGCAGAGGATAATTTCCCCCAAAAGGCAAAAACATTACATCTGAAACCAGACTTTTAACTTCTAGAAATATATAATTGTTACTTTTTCTGTTGAATTTAACATTGAAAAGGTTCTCACTGGCTGTTCTTGAACTCCAGCGTCTCAGCTTTACAAGTCCTGATGAAAGCTTTATCTTTTCTCCTTTTCCTCAAAAAGGAGAATATACAGCAAGTAACAGCTCAGGAATATATTGCAATTTGTTGTTTAAAAAAAAGAAATAAAATATTTATTTAAATGTTTATTTTGACAGGAGGATTGTTTCTTTATATACAGTAACTTCGTGGCACCCCATGAAGAGTTTATATGACTGCATGTGCCTCTGCAGCAGTATTTGTTGTATGAGACCTGTATAACATCTTAGTGAAGATAGGCAAGAGTAATCACCTCAGTTTTCATTGTTTTCAGTGTCCTGAAAGTAAGTTTTTGGTCATCCCCAAAAGTGAAAGGATGAATTTTAAACCTGTTAGTAAAAGTACCACTTGTTTGCTCTATGGTGATCACCTTCAGGTTTAAGAGTCATGAACTCTGGAAAGTGATAAGAGACCATTGTTTTGTCTTTCATTTACCTTGGGGACTGAGTTTAATAATTGACAGACAGAAGAGTTCAGGGCTGGGTTTTGGGGGATGGGGTTGGAGATGGACGGTGCAAAGTTGCTTTTGAAATTCTTGTCACAGGTAACTTTCTGGCATGCTGTAATTAGTGCCTACATGTATGTTGTCGTTGAAGAAATGAAGAGTTGGTGAGGTATCTGTCATTTCAGGAGTCGCTGTTCCAAATCCTGCTGGGTTTTTTCTAACTTAAAATGATTGAAAAAATCAAATTCTTTCCTAATGCTGCCTCACCAGTTTTAAACTATTTAAAGAACTGTCATTTGTTCTTTAAATTTAAACTTGTAGCAGTTCTGGAACAAGTGTGGTCTGATGATTGGTTGAGGATCACTGAGCACACTCCTTAGCTCTGAAGGAGAGACTTAAATCTCATGGGAATGGTGCCCATCTAGCAATATTCACTGAAATCCATTCTGCCACAGGGATTGCTAGCCAAATAAATCTGGCAGAAGGAACTCAATCACAGAAACTATTAAAAAGGGACTGACAAGGTAGCAGTAGCTTGCTGGGCTCATTCTTCCTCAGATCTTGTGCATGTAGTTTTGCAGAGATGGGCTACATTGATTAGGTCTATGGCTTCAGCTTAGATCTTTCTTAATGAAGAAAGCTTTGAAGAACTGCATAGTTGGCTCTTAGAAGTGTGAAGCCAAGTTTGTCTTCCCAAAATCTGGATTTGAATGGTTTTGATTGAGGCAGCATATCTAGAAAAGCTTTGTGATGGGGTCTGTCTTGATTCTGCATGAATCCTGTATGCATCAATGAAGGAGAACAAGGAATGAGAAATGTTAGTTATCTGCAGGTTTCACACTTGAGCTGTGGAAGGGGAGTCTGAGATCCCAGGGTGGTTTTCATGAATCAGAACTCAAGAACTCTCTGTTCTGTCCTGAAGGACATGTGGGTTTTCTGTTTCCCCCTGCTCTGTGATCGTTTGCAGGCTTTCCTTTCAATTGGGAACTGTTATATGTTCTGAATATTTGAATAATCTTGACTAGGGAGGGGAATCAGAGGGTGTCTTATGCTTTCCTGGATGTCAAGTTGTATTTCAATGCAGGCTTCTGTGTTGGAAGCTGAAAGCAGGATAATAAAAACACTGTACAGCTTGAAATGACCGTGAGTGTTGTGAAGTGCCTAAACATAAAACACTGAATGAAAAAGATTGAATTTCTACTGATGTAAATCAGTTAAAAACATACAGTGAATTATGAGGGGAGCAAGATGATCTTGCCGTGAATGTCTCACCTAGGAAGGTGTCATCTGGCAACGGGTCACAGCAAGAACATTTTTACATTCCTGCACAGCTTTATTCTAGCCTAGTTGGCAAGAAGAATCTGATTCTTTTATTTCAGGGCGTTTCTCTTCCTCCCTTCCCCCTTCCCCTCACAGGTTTATGTAATGAGATGCTTTGCCATGCTATGAATGAGCTGCAGACTAATTGAAAAAGGAGTTTCCTGAAAGGGCAGGTTGGTTCTGGCAGGATAGGTTTCTTGCTTCCTTTGTAGCTCATTTTGGAGTTGTATTTCTGGTTTTTCATTGCGTGGTTCTTGTAGCTTCAGGTCTAGTATGATTGATAGGATCAAGAGGCAGTACTGAAGAGAAGAGTAAAGCTTTTCAAGCTTGTGGTCGTCTAGCCTTGGGGAGAAGACAGAAATCTGGGATTCTAGCAGACTGGTGTGTTTGCCTTCCTTTTCAAAGCTAAAGGAATGGCGTGATACCCTCTAACCGTGGGTTCCCACTTGGGCTTCGTTACAGGCAGTGATTATGCCTGGAGACTTGTGTGTGGTGAATAAACCTGTGGCCTGCTCCTTAACCCGCACTGTGTTTTGGAGCCGTCTTCTTTTTCTCAACTAGTGTTTTTCTGCCTTGCTTTAGTTTTGTTTAGCCTGAAAAAAAAGTAATGACTACTTCAGTGAGGAGATTTCACAAAGATACTTACGTGTGTGTTAAACACGATGCCCTGTTGCTGCTTTCTAGTTTGTGAACTGGCAAGCTAAAAAGCTGGATTTTGTTGTTATTTTCGTTCTAGCTGGATCATAGCATGCATTTAATCGTATTTACCGGAGGAAAATCTGTGTATCAAGTTCTAACTTGCACAGAAAAAGTGCAAGTTTTTGGCTTTCAAGATAGAGCAGTGAGGAGGCCTGTGAAATGTATGTAGCAGTTGCCATTTAGCTGCAGATACTGCACCTCTAAATATTAGGGGAATGGTCCAAATGCCCTCCTGATGCAGTTTGTTGCTGGCAGAGTTTTCGTGTAGTTTTTCCTTTAAGTGGGTGTGGCAAAAGTAAAACCCTAAATGTTTGTGCACTGATAAGCAGGCTGGTGCTGAGGGGAGAGGCCTATGCCACAACTAGGCTGCAGCCCATAAATGGTCATTTTTCCATATTCCTGTTAGATGTGGCTTTTGTAATCTCTCTGCAGATGAGGGGTTTTGAAGCAGTTCATAATGGAGAGATTACAGATGATCCTCAGCAGTGAGAAATTGCAGGTGTCCTCTCTCTGCTGGCACGCAGTTCAGGTGTGCAGGCAGGCAGTTCACTGAGGTGAGCCGATCACCCGTTCGGCAGTCACTTGTCCTGCACTGCTCCACAGAGGAGATTAAATTTGGTGGGAAAGATCAGCTTGTTGAACTCTAATGTATGTAGAATGGAGTTTGAAGACTTTGGGATACCAGAACCTGTTGATTTCTTGAACTGACTTGTGTCTTCATTTAAGGATAGAGGATCCCTCTAGCTACAGAGCATGCATTCATTTAGGACTTTTCAAATCTTAGAATCACAGACTGGTCTGGGTTGGAAGATTATCTAGATCCATCCCCCTGCCACAGGCAGGGGCAAATCATAGTAAAGACCTAGCCACATAATTTGTGTGTGTCCCCTCCTTAATCCCTCTGACTCTGTTGGTAGGCTGTGCCCCTCAGAGATGTGAGCACACTGAAGGATATGGAGCTGTATGCAGTGCTTTGAGGATCTTTATGTGGTTAAAAGGTATTGATACATAGAGTGGAAGTGAAGTGGGGCTCCATTTGACATGTAAGGATATTCAGTTACAGAGAAGCTCACTAGCAGGAGAAACTTCATTTTGTGTTTTCTCAATGCAGAATACTCTTCGTAAATAATTGGTGTAAATGCTTTTAATTGCCTGTGTCCAAGAGCTGATCTTTGGGAGATGTGGTGTTATTCTTTCTTTTTGCTTATTTATGCTGTTTCCTAAATTGCTTTTCACTTTGTGTTACCAAAGTGAAAGAATGGCTAAGAATAGAGGAAGTGAGTTCAGTGGTTTCCATTTCCAGCACAACATACCATTGACAGCTTGCATCTGCCACAGGTCAGAGACAGTTTGAGGATAGATGAAGGTGATTCTTTCCTTTAAAGTCTGAGAATGGGTGGGTTTGAATGCTGATTTTAAGGTTTTGATAGTCATGAATTTTCAAGCAGCTCACTTTCTGGCTGACTTGATGAAAACAAAGCCACATGGGGTTCTCACTTACTTATTTTTCTTCTTGTTTTATATTGAAGTTCTCCAGGTTCTCACTAAAAATGGCAATGAGTTTTGGCCTTGTCAGGTAAGAGAGATGTCTCATAAAGGGTGTAACAGAGGGCAGATTCCATTTAAGGACAGCAAAGCTCAGCTCTAGTTTTTGCTGCCTGCTGAGTGGAAACGCTTGATAATGTAAAAGTTTGATACTTTATAAAATCAAATTGTTTTGTTGTTAAAATAATTTTCTTCAGTGTGTATCATCCGTTCCAGTAAATACAATGAAATATCTACTGCTATTTGAGTCTTGAGGACTTCAGGGTAGCACCAGAGTTCCGTTCTCTGAGAAGCAAGAAGAATCTCTTGTGCACAAGATAGAGAAAAATATGTTGACAGGTTCCACCCTTGTTTTAAATGTTTACAGGTTCCTTTTTTCTGATTCTTTATAAGTAATGATGGCTCTGCACCTGTGCCTTCATTAACTTCAAACTGTTTACATTTTTAAGTACATACACACAGGCCTATGGCACTGCTGGTGTGAGTAACTTTAATTGTAATAGGATTTAAACGTAAAATTGGCAGGGGGACATGGGGAGGAGCTCCAGGAATTAAAATCTATGACTACTTGTGGTGGCTGTGTTGTAAAGAAGTGAAATGTTCCTTATGCAGGTAAAATATGGAAATATATATAATGTATGTGAATATATATTGTTGTGTAATAGAATCTGCATGGTGTGTAATTAATGTGTGTATGTATATAAAATACACCTGAAACTACATGCAGATAGTGTATGGAAAGATACTCAACTAAGAAGAAAGTATCTGGTGAGAAAGACACTACTCTAAAGTTCAGTAGACCATCAGGTTCAGCAGTCTTACTGCCTCTGAATTTTATTTTTTGGGGGCCTCTGAATAGAAGAAAAGCTTAGAGGTACTTTATTATCTGAGAACAGACAAATGAATGGACTGATTACCTGTGATTTCAGTGTATTCAACCCCGATGCAGTATTTGGTAAGAATCAGATAAATGTTGAGAATAAGTAAAATGTCATTAACTTTTAATGTCTTTTATTAACTTTCAGGTCATTGTATTTCAGGTATTACTCATTGTATTTCAGGTATTCTTTCTTAAGATAATAAAAGGTACCTTGGAGATTTTACAGATAATAAAGTAGGCCTAATAATTGCTATTAAATTTTATTGTTAGCCATAATTCAGACAGTGCAGACGGTGGAACTTAAGAGAAATGGTGCACTGCATGCTGGCTTCAGCAGCAACGCTAGCATACTTTTCTGATGTGGCACTTTAATGCTAATGTAACTGTGAGGCTGCACAACAAATTAATTACTGGGGTATTTTTTTGATCGTGGGTTGTGTTTAGTTTGAATGTCTGGCCATAACATAACCTCCTCTTTCCCTGAACCTTTCTGTAAGGTAGCTCTTTTCATTGTAGTTTACTTTTGAATTCTCCCTTTCTGTGAAGATCAGGTTTTTATTTTAGTGAGCAATTGCTTGAAATGACAGTCCTTGAAACACCAGGTAATGCTGATAGCTTCCAAAGATACCGGTATGTGGTGGTGGATACTTGAAAAACAGACAAGTAGACACTCTAGTCTTCTTTTACCAACATTGTATGAAATCTTTTGAGTTCATTATTGCATCTTTATCTAATGTGTATTTGAGCAGCAACTCTCAGTGTAAGTGAGCTATTCTGTAGTACTGCTACAATTTTAAAGAAACTTCTGTTCCAAATAAAGCCTGGGAGATGCTTGACAATCCAGAGAGTATCCTAGCATTTCTGGGTCATGTTTTAGAAACGCTGTTTTAAGACAACAGGAAAGATTTTCTCACATTGACAGACTACTTAGAAGAAATCTCCCAAGACTATGTTAAAATTATTTGCCTTGGGAGATCTTGAGGATCCTGGGTTTGATTTTGTTAGATACAAGGCATTAGCTCAGTCTCTGTCCAAGATTCTTTGAAGCTTCATCTTATCATCTACTTGTACTCGGTATCCTTTAATGAAATTCATTCATGAACCTTCTTAGAAGACTTGTTTCTGTATAAGAGCTGTCCCGCACTGATAGAGCCTGAAGCAGTCTCACATACTTTGGTGTGTGTCGTTACATATCTGTATGCTCTCAGAAGTTAGATATACAGTGCACTTTAACTCTGTTTCAAAGGAAGAAGACAGACTTTGGAGAACAGGTACGTGAAAGGGTCAGAGATGGGACGTGTGTCAGTCAGCCAGTCAGTCCTGTAGCAGGATGCTGCCCCAGGACATTGCTGCGTAGCTGTGTTTATTTGAATCAAAAGAAAATGCTTGTATAAGCTGTAGTGGCAGAATCCTTGATACAGCTACTGCAGGTATGCTGGCAAAAATGACACTGTAGTGGTTTGGGGGTTTTTACTTGGGGCTTCTGAGCAGGTGGTTGGACTAGATGAGCCCCTGAGGTCTGTTCCAAGCTGAGTGTGTGGACATACCTGTGTGTATAAGCACATGCAGTCATAGCACATGGTTGGATAAGAGAGGAGGAGAGATCTTGCTGGTCTCAGGCTGTGTAGTGCTGGGCTGGTGAAATGGTGGACTTCCGAAGCTATGCAGAGGGCTTGTATTGTCATGCTGGTCCTGTTACTCATGCTGGTGAGATTGAAGCTGGCATGTGAATGTGTCTGTGCTTGTCATACTTGGTGCTGCTTTTGTCTGTGGAAACAGGCGTAGGGAGGGGAAAAGCAGTAGATTTTCTTCCCGATTTGTCCGTTTCTAGGTGTTATCTTCAGAGAGGTGATGATGGAGTCCATGCACTGTCTATTGTCTTGTTACCATCTGCTGCCCAACAGACATGACTCCCATAGAAACCAGTGTTTATTTAAAAACCCCACCAATTATTCATGCAGGCAGCTTTCAAAGCTTCTAAATTCCTCCCGTTGAATGAAAGATCTGTGAAAGAACAGGGAATAACAATGGTTGTTTTGCTCAAGAGTGTTAATAGTGTTGGAAATCTTAATTTCTACCATATTAGAAGCTCAGCTGGCAACTGTGCTGCAAAAATGTATTGGTATATATCAAGGGTGTGTATATACACACGTTTTTATTTGTATAAGGTATATTTCCATCATTTTCTGTACTAGGAGGAGAAGGATAGGCATTACTGCATTATATAAATGTATGTTTGTTTAAAAAGTAGCCTTCTAAAGTTTGGCATTTTTGGGGTTTGTTTTAAATTACTTATAGAAAAAAGTTCCTGTAGAACAATAGTCTGAAAGAGAAGGAATGAAAAAGGTAAAAGCAAATCTGTTTCAAAATGCAGTCTTTAAGTTATGTAGTGTTCTAAATTTGGAGCCTTTCCACATAATGCTGTCTCAGTATTAGGCATAGTTGGTCAGAAATAGTCGCCCTTCTCCTGGAGTGTCCTACAGTCCCTTGTCAGCCTTGGTGAATCAGAGGAGATGTAAAGCTGGCTGCTTGCTGGGTGAGGATTTTCTCAGAGTAGAAAGATGTGACTCCTTCCTTTAGTAGTCCCACACGGGCTGTTCTCTGCTCCACCTCTCCCTCACAGGGATCTGCGCTGGAGCTCTGCGGTGTGGGAAGTCCAGCCGTGCCCAGCTCTCCCTATACTCCAGCACTCCCATGTAGTGGCTTTAGGAGTTGGAAGTTTTGATTCACCTGGAATAGCTTAGAGGAGAGAGTTTGGAGGCCTGGCTTGTTCTGTTGGTGACTCTTTGGTGGGTGTATAGGGTTGAGTGATGTGCATGTCCTCTTGAGGAGCCCAAGAGTTGCCCTTTGACTCCATCAAACATTTGTGAAGGGTTGGATTAGCTGATTATGCCTGTGATTAAATTACTTTTCCTTTATCTGTCTGGAGGTGTTTTAACAGGTTTCACCTCAAATGAACAACAACAATTGGCATGAATGATTCCTGGAAATCTAGGCTCCAAGTGTGTCTCAAAACTAAGTTAGTTTTTGTGAAAATGAGTCTTTTAGGGTTCATGAAAAGTTTTGCCAATCCTCTCTTTTAACTCTTTTGTTTCTTGGGGGGTTATTGTAAATAATGTCTGTGGTTATTGTAAATGAGGAACTATCAGGTAATTATTCCTTATTTCAACTAATGTAGTTTAGGAACACATTTGGTTGGTAGCTAAATGCCAGTTCAGCAGCTCAGCAGCAGCAGGGAGAGGCTGAGTGGCACTCACTGCTGCTTTTGCTACACTTGTCTGTTGAAACAAGGGACAAGTTTCAAGATGTGTTACACTTGAAGCACATCTGAAAATAGATTTTTAATTCAGATTTTTAAAAAAATTATTACTTTTCAATCATTTTAGTCTTAACAATGAAAAGGTGGCAGGAGCTGGTGCAGTAGCATATGGCAATATGAGTGTCTTGGGGCACTTTGAAGACTTACTGTTTGGGGTTGGTTGGGTCTTTTTTGTCTAAAAACTTTTATGAGCACCTGAAGCCTTCAGTCCTTTTCTTTTCAAGTGGAATAGTGTTAGCTGTCCCAGATTCCAGACCAAATAGTACTCATCCTCTCTTTTCATTTGCTTTATGTATTTGTTTATCTTTTAGATCTTTCACTGAATCTATCAACAGAACAAAATTTTTCACTTAATTATTTCACTGAAGGTAATTTTGTGCTTTGTTTTGTGTTTCTTTTAACGGAGCAGAATAGCATCAAGCTCAGTGTAGACAAAGGAGAAATTCCTCATTCCTCCTGCTTTAATGCAGTGCTCAGGAACAGCAGTGTGCTTGCATATTCACAGCCTAACTCCACAGATCAGCATGAGTCTGCCATGCTCCTTCATGTCCCCTGCTCTAGTGAGAGCACAAATGACAGCTTGGTACATACGAGTGGTGAACTGATTCAGCTGAAAATAAACCTGACAAATCAGATGGTGAACTCTCAGCTAAATCTGTTTCCTGATTCATCCCACCACATTGTGGAATAAATTCTGGTTCTGATAGAAGGGAAGAAGCGACAATAAAGGCTCAGTAAGGAAACCAGACTGTCCATTTTGGACTGGCTTTACATAGTGATGTATTTCTTTTATTCCCAGTAAAGATTTTCATATCCATTTGCAACACCACCAGTGTAAAGATGTTTTCTGGCGTTTCTTGATAACTGTTTTGTTACATGTCTGTGCCTTGGGTTGAGTGTTTGCATTTGCCAAAACTGTTACTTCTTTTGCTTCTGAGTTTTGGAGTGTGTAAAATACCTGAAAGCATCTCTCATATTTTCAGATGTTGCAATTGAATCAGAGGGCTTTTTGGGGCAGATATTTCTTGATCAAAGATTAATTTGTGCAATCAGTTGCCTGGTCCTGACAGCAGTAGTGTTGCTTAATCCTGTTGCTGTGCAAAGCTTGTGCTATTCTCTTAACATGTTCACTTTACCTCTTTAAAACACTTTTCATTAAACTCCCCTTACTGTGCTCTGAAGATTGGTGTTCTTAAACTGGAGTGAGTTATCTGCATCCTTCAGAAGCCACTGCTGTGGTTTTTGGGTACACAAGGTTCTCTAAGCAGCCATGTGGCATGCTTTATCTTGAAGGGAAAATGAGAATTTGCTTCCTTTTTGTTTCCCTCATGACTACTCGAATGGAGCTGAGAAATTTAAAATATTTTATAATAATCAATCTGTTGATCTGAAGAATCAGGGAATGCTTTGTGTTGGGAGGGACCTTAAAGCTCATCTGGTTCCAGCCCCCTGCCACGGGCAGGGACACCTTCCACTAGAGCAGGTTGCTCCAAGCCCCTGTGTCCGACCTGGCCTTGAACACTGCCAGGGATGGGGCAGCCACAGCTTCTCTGGGAAAAGTCTGTGCCAGCGCCTCAGCACCCTCACAGGGAAGAACTTCTGCCTTATATCTGACCTGAACTTCCCCTGTTTCAGTTTAAACCCATCACCCCTTGTCCTGTCCCTACAGTCCCTGATGAAGAATCAACTAGGTTGGAAAAGACCTTTAAGATCATCAAGAGTAGCTAACCAGCAGAGATTCCAAGCCACGTGTCCTTAGCAGTGCTCTGCGGCCTGCTGCTCTGCTCCCCTTTTTAAAGCATGTTTGGGTGATCCCAGCCAGTTCGGATCAGTACCCTGGGTTCAGTTCTCTGCTCCAGCCATCCTAGTCCTTCTTTGAGCAGCTCAGTCCCTTTTGCTGTACTTTCTATCAGCACTTTCAGTTGCCCCAAAGACATCTGATCTTACCAGATCTCAGGATCTACCAGTGAGTACGGGGTAGTGCAGTGTTCTCACAAGCAGCTCCACATTGTATCGCTGGGTAGGATGCTTTGTCTGCCCCAGGCTGCTGGCCAGGTAGAAAGCCCAGCCTTTTCTGCCTGGGTGATGATGGTAGTGCTTCTGTGCTAGTAAGTGCATTCTCTAGTCTTCTGAATTACTGCACAGATAGGATTAATGCTAAGAACAGATCCGATCTTTTGTTTTAAGGTGGTGGTGTGTGTGAGGAAGTGAAGCGAGGTTTGTACCTGCCTCCCTCCCTGGTGAGGCTCATTTACCTTTGGCATAATTGCACAATGCATGTTCTGTAACTAAGAGCTGGATTAGAAGTTAGTGTGCAGGAAATAAACCTACCTGATGTGAGCCTTCGAGTGACAATAAATCTGGGTGATGTGCTGCTTGGGAAGTCATGAGGGCAAATAACTTGGAAGTAAATAAGTAACTTGTGTACCCCCCTCCCTTTTTTTCTTCTCTTTCCTAGAACCACAGAGCAGACCCAGAAGAATTATTCACGAAACTCGAACGCATTGGAAAAGGCTCCTTTGGGGAGGTCTTCAAAGGAATTGATAATCGGACACAGCAAGTGGTAGCTATAAAAATCATAGACCTTGAGGAAGCAGAAGATGAAATAGAAGATATACAGCAAGAGATAACTGTTTTAAGTCAGTGTGATAGTCCTTATGTAACAAAATACTACGGATCATATTTAAAGGTAATGTATAGTATTGCACAAATTTGTTTTGAATGCCACTAGGAAAGAATTCTGGAATTGAGGAAGAGTTATCATGCCAACTGCCTTTTTTTCTAGTCGAGCCTTGGTTTTCCTTTGAACAGAGCTTTTCACTGTGTTTTGCTCCTTTTGCTGCTTGCTCTTTGAGGCTGGAGTTTGCACAAAATAGAGGAGGAACAGAGTTGGTAGAGGATTCCTCTTGGCATTGCTGTTGCTTTTGACTTTGGTTTTCTGTCCTTCCTCTACAGTCCCTAGCACGATCTTGTGGCTTTTTTGGGGAAGAAAAAAATACTTTCGGAGCTATAGAAACAAAACCCATTGTCTGATATGGAAAGAAACCCTGCACCATGTAGGGATGTGTTGGTTATTATGCAGCAGAGCAGGCCTCAGACAAAGTAAAACCGACATCAGCAGAGTTACGTGTGAATGTGATGTAAGGCATCATTTAAGAACAAGCAAAAATGAAAACCTACAAGAGTCCAAAATGTTGACTTAAGTCTTCCGAACTTGCAGAACTGTCCAGGTGTAACTGACTGTTTCAGCAATATCTTGGCTCTGCATTTTTCTTAAGCTAGATTCATCCTTGCTCACTAACACTAGATCTTTCAGCTTGAGATTACTCAAGGGAAAGAGTGCATTAGCTTTGTTAAAGGTGCAAAGAATCTTTTATGCCGCCTTTTAATTTTAGTAGTAGCAGGTATTTTGAGAGTTGTATCTGTTTGCTTTTTTACTTAATTGCTATATGTATATTTTCTAACTTCTTACTAGCTACTACTCTGAGAATGGCAGACAGCCTGAGTATTTAGCTGTATAGTATTTCACTGAGGATTTAATGTCTCTATATACTGTAGACATCTCTTGGAAACAGTGAAATAGGTACAGTTGTGTGCCAAATGACTGTATAACTAAAGGTTAAAGAACGCTGAGGTTAAATTCTGAAAATGAAGACATCTTAGTTCTTACAAAGCAAGGTCCTGCTGCCAAGAATTGCTATGGATACCACTGGTATGAAGATCACATTCAAAGTGATCACATAGGTTTATCTGTAAATGCTTAGTTCTACATATAAAGATCACTAAAAATATTCCTAGAAGCAACTCTTAAGATAGCAGCTAAAAAGAGCATCAGCACACAGTAAGGAAAAGGTATTTCAAAAGGTAAGAGTTTTCTTTTTATCTTTGCATCTTCATTTACAGGAAGACAAAACAGTTGAGCCAATCTGTCCTCTTTCAGCTCAGGCTTATGGAACAGAAATAGTTTACTACAAAGTATTAATCAGACATGTGGCTTTCTGTGAAGCTCTTGGAATGCTGTTAGAAATGATACTGAGTTTTGCACTGTTTAAATCAAAGAGATTTAGTATGTTCCTGACTATACCAAAGCACACCCTGAGTGCAAAGGCATTCAGGTGGCCTACAGCACTAGTATTTCTTAGTTGAGTAATCTAGATCTGGTTTAAAACTTTAAAGTTGATAGTTTTTATTTAGAAGAAATAGCAGCTGGGACCATGTGTGCCTCAGTTCATCCAGTTGAACTGTATCAGAACATCTTCTGTTGGAACTTATTCTTGGGGGTTTTTGTACCAATTTTAAGTAAGCTTTGAATAAGCAGATAATTCTTGGCATCAGTTTGAGTTAGTTTCCGTTTTCCCTCTAGCGAGATGGCATATTTAATAACTAAAAGGTGTTTTATGACTATAACACCAAAGAAGAGTTGTGAACTGTGAAGGCTTTCCAATTGCAAGCATTTCAGGTGATAAACTTTGTTCTTGTACAGTCTGTTCTCCATATTCTGCAGCTTTACAGTTTCCTCACGCTTGCAGATGTGGGCACAGCCACCCTTGTGGGGATGGAGTGACCCACGCTCGGGGAGCCTGGGGCTTACCAGCCACACACAGGCTCTGCCCAATGCTCCTGCTGCTGGGAGGGGGAAGGGAAGAGTGGCTTTATTTCAATTACTTGACTTACAAATTTGTAACTTAGCTCAGCTGATGCCATGTAAGATACTCTCCTGTGCTGCAGCCTGGCTGCTCTGTAGCTGCAGCTTGTGCATCTGACTTGTAAATGGGACTTGAAACATATGGACACTTCCTTAATATTTTTACTGAGCATTATTTGACATTAAATACCTGCTGCCAGGTATTTTACTCTTTAAAAACCTTATTGGTACAAGATGGTGGGGTCTACTTCCATGAGGTTCTTGGGATAAAGCTAATGCAAGCTTTCACCTTGAGGTTCGTGGGATAAAGCTGATGGCAAGCTTTCAGTTACTGTGATATAAAAGGTGCAAATGTCTCATAGTTTTGTAATTTGGGTTACCTGTATATCTTGAATTTTGGAGTTTGAATGGGAATTTCCCATTAAACTACTCTTAGAGCTGAGATATTTTCTATTTATGTTGAGCCTTTCACAGATGTGTGTAGAACTGTACAAGCTTACAGCTGTACTAATGCATCTTCTGTAGCTGTAAGAGAACTTAAATCGTGATGTAGATGTCTGTAGATGCTCATATTTGTGGGAAGTCAGGATCTAAATATGTCTTCTCATCCTGTATTGCACTTTGTTTGCAGTTAACATCACATCTGAATAAATAAAACATTGGTTGTGGAGGGCACCCTTGAAAGTGCCAGTGCATAGCAGTGTAGGAGTGTAAGGTATGTTAGATAGCTAAAACGAGTGTTTTCCTCAAGCCTAATGGCTTGTCAGAATGTATTGCTGCCTGATCAGTTCAGGCAAGAAAAAGATATTAAAGGTATAAAAAAATTCCCCAAATTGTGCTGTGTTTTGGTTACACAGATTTGTGGAGCTTGATAGACTATTTGAGCTGTGCTTTCCACCTGATCCTGTAGAAATAGATCTCTTACTGACTGCATTTTCATGATTGATTTCCCTATTTATGCCATTCAGCTGTGGGGGTCAAATATCTATCCTGTAACTAGCACAGCACCTGGCCTTGCTCTTCTGCAGTTATAACAAGCCTGAAGTTATTCCCAGTTTTTCAGATTTGAATGTGGAGAACTCCTCGTGTAGGAGCACCCAGAGACTTCCATCAGAATTGTACAGCACTTTATGCAGCAAAGCTTGGAGACAATCTAAAGATACTGTTTGTTCTACATTGTCTATTTATACTTTGGTTGACTGAAAATAGCTAGGAAAAAGGTTGTTCATGCCTGGCTAGAAAATACCCACACCCCGTTACAGTGGAGAGGAGCAGTTTCTTTGAGACATTCTTTCAGAACACAGCACTTACTCATTTTCACCCTATACTGTTTGCAAGTGATGGTCAAATCCTCCAAACATGTCTGGTAACCACAATGTTTGCCTTAAACTGGAGCTCCTTGCAGGTCTTCTCAGCTGACAAAGTTGGGCTTTATAAAAACTGCTAAAATTAGGCAGCCCTTCCCTGCTGATCTCATAATGCTGGAAGAGAAGCTCAGAAATGGTGTGGGCTTTAAAAAAATCAGGATAAATCTAATAGAGCACACTTTGTTAAGAGAATTGGATGTGGGCCTTTAAGAAAATGCACCTTTATTTGCCTGCTGAGTTTTCTTTAGAGTTGTGTCCCTAGTCAGGCAATAGGGTGGCAAAGCATAAAATACAAGAGGCTTTTCACAAAGTGTTTCTGCCATAAGCTTGTGCCCTGTTGTAAGGTACTAACACCAGTCAATATTTGCTGGAGGCTGTTGGGTCTGTGGTGCTTCACCACGTCTGGTTCAGTTGAGTATTTTTAACAACTGGTTTTTCTTTTAAATAAATACATGGTTTTATTTGCAGAATTTCTTAGAGTAATAGCCCACAGATTGATCTTTGGGGTTCTGAAATGGGAGGGGATTCTGGCAAGCAAATAGCCAAAGATCCCAGTTTTGACACAACAGGCTGAGGATCCGATACCAAATCTTTCCTGTTTTGTTAGCGTGAACCAGCCACTTCTGTAGCTACATACCGAGGGCAAAGTCAGCATCTAGAAGTCAGTGTTAAAAGAATTTTTCAGTTCTAGTATTCTAGTGGTTGAGATCTCCACAAAGAAAGCACAGAAACCCATCTGTTCACAGGGGCTGGGATTCAAATAGCAGATAGTGAAGGAGTATGTGAGCTTTGTGATACTAATAATAATAACAAAAATACAAATCCTAAGGTAAGTGCCTCAAGTCATACTTCTTATTTTGCTATATTGCTCTTATCTTTGGCCTTTTAATGGCTGATTTTGAACCTCTGATACGAAAACTTGGGAATCCTGATCCTTTCTGTAGGGTTCCAGGTCTGGCAGTGCAGTTTCTGATGGTTGGAGTGTTGCTTTGTCTCTCAGAATCAGAGCTGCTCCTGTGGTAGGATGCAAGTCCTTGGGTACTAGCATGTTCAAGGGCTGTCAGTTCTTGCTTTTAGCTGGATCTAACAGCTTCAGTTGGAGCTTGTGGACGTGTTAGATACACACTTGCAGTTACCACATAGGCCAAGAGGCATGTAGCAGCTCCCTGTGTTAGGCTTTCGATTTCTGGTGTCCTTGAAGTGCGTTCACACTTACTGTCTTCTCTCTTGCTCAAAAGTCATTTGAGGTTCTGAGTATTTTGCTCAAATGAGAGGTGTGGTGATGTTACAAGCAAGTTTCCTATTAAAATGGTCATGCTTCTGTATCACAAATGACTGGAATTAATAACTGTAATGCAGACAGTCTTTTGTAAGAACTACAACGTGTATTAAAACACCTAGTTGCAACTTAAACCAGCACCAATCACTTTTACCTCCAAGTTCCATTCCTTTAGGTGGGCTCTGTTTAGATGCCATTAGCAGAAGATGACTTGGTGGTGGGGTTTTTTGGTTGCTTTTCAAAATAATAAAGTCAAACTGTGATTGCTCTTTTGACCTCTTGCACAGGAGCTGTGTGACCATTTTACATGAAGTAATTACATAGAACTTGATGATTAATGGGACTCTGCATTTGCATTCTCCTAAGAGTATGCTGGTAGTCTATTGAAATACATATTTTTTTTTTAATGGCAGTCTTGGACCTCTAACAACTCATGCCTTCCTTTACAGGGCACAAAACTATGGATAATAATGGAATACTTGGGTGGAGGGTCAGCTTTGGATCTTGTAAGTATAGGATTTCTTTGCATTATAAATACTAGTGAACCTTATTTCATTGTGTTTTCCAATTTCTCTAGTCCCTGGAGGCAGCTGATGTTACACCACTGCTGGATTGTAATGCTCCAAAAAGTGTGAATTTGAATGGTAGCTCTGTTCAAATTGAATTAATGTTTCATTTTGGTTTTATTGTTTGTCTCTAAGCATTAGGGAGTGTCCCTCTGTTCTCAGTCAAATGTAAGGCATTCTTTAATATTCTTCTTTAGTATGAAGAAAAATACTGTTCTTGCCATATGTGGTGGCGTTTCAGGTTTTGGGTTGTCTCTCCATTCCCCCTAGTAGAATTCATGATACTTGAATAACAAAAGTTTCCTTTGGGATTCAGGAATGAATGGTGTGTCCACAGGGTGCAGTTAATTTTAACTGGTTAGAAGGTGTTGGGTTTTCCATTTGTAGGTATTTTCAGTCAAGCATGAAAGTGCCTTTTACTTAAGATAGTGTAGCATTCATGAAGGATGCAGCTTAGAGAGTACAAGAGCAGAGTCCACTGTATGGGGATGTGGTTTCCCCATGGTTTCGGGACAGCTCTGCCTCAGCTGTGAAGCTCAGACCCACCCTTTCCTGTAAGATCATAAAATCAGTCTTTCTTTGTGTCACTCTGAAGGAAAAATATCACGTCTTCAGTATTAGATGGGTGTTCGTGATATACTTGCCAACAGTGGTCCTGTCAGCAAGAGCTGAAGTGTGTGCATTGCTTCACGAATCAATTTAAGTAATTGAGGAATCGATAAGTCTTCTGTGGAGTGGTCAGAAATGGTGAAATGGCTTTTACCAGGGACAATGGAAACCACTGAACCTTTAGAAGAATAAAGCTTTTGTCTCATTTGTCTCAGGTTGCCATACCATAATTTCATGGAGTTCTCTGTTTCAGTGCTGCTGTTTGGTATTCTTTATGGCAGAATCACCCACCTTAATTGTTTGTTTTATTTACATAGCTTTCTAATGTGCAAAGTTCACGCTTCCTTCATACTAGCAGCTTTATAGCAGGGCATTATGTTGGTGCAAAAGCGAATGTGGATTCAAAAAAGCTGGAACAAGACAAAAAGCGTCATTAAATTTAAAACCCAGTAGTCAAGAGACTATTTTGAAATAAACTGAGTTTCTTAATTCATTACTCTCAAATGCAAAATTCAGTCTGATTTGCTGTCTGTAGGAAACTATAACTTTGTGCAAAATCATTTGTAGCTTTTCCTGTGAGGGAAGTACACAGTGTTCATTAGAAAGGTAACAGCATCTTCAGGGTATTGTCAGTAGAGGAGATGTGAAGATGATTGTTCCAATGGCACTTGTTTCTGGTAGAATGTTGACATACTTTGAATATTACGTGAATTCTGTTAGTCCTTTACTTCTAAAAGTAAATCTTTGAAGTTTAAGATTGAATTCAACCAATAACAAGGCAAAAAATGAGATACAAGACTAAAATTATTTGAATGTCTTTTCTCTGTAGCTGCGTGCTGGCCCATTCGATGAGTTCCAGATTGCTACCATGCTGAAGGAGATCTTGAAAGGTCTTGACTACCTACACTCAGAGAAGAAAATTCACAGGGATATAAAAGGTGCATAATGTTTGAAATGGTACTTTGTTAAAGCCTTTAAAAATCCTAAGAGCAATATTCTAATTTAGATGTTATGTTGTTTCCCCTTGGCAGCTGCCAATGTCTTGTTATCAGAGCAAGGTGATGTTAAGCTTGCTGATTTTGGAGTTGCTGGGCAGCTGACAGACACACAGATTAAGAGGAATACCTTTGTTGGAACTCCCTTTTGGATGGCCCCTGAAGTCATTCAGCAGTCAGCATATGATTCAAAGGTGAGTGTGAGAGTAGAACACCTTTATATCTGCAGATCCACCAAAAGTGGCTTTGGGTTTTGTGAGTTTAGTTCTATCAATATGGAGAAAAAAAGGAGATTTTGAATTACAGGGTTTCAAATAACAAAATTAAAAGTAGGATCAGTTTGATTTTATACAGCAGTTACATGTAACTGTTCACATGCAAGACCCATGCAAAGTCACCAAGGAAACTGACGCTTTCATGTTAAGATTCTTTCAGAGAAACTCCCTGGATGCTTCCAGTGTTGGAGGTTGGTTGGGTTTTAATTTTAATTCTGTGTTCCACATATAGAAACACCTCTGGATATCATTTCTTTAATGGTATTCCTGAGCCCCTGTGTAATGCTGAAGATTTTAGCACAGGTGACTGATCTTGGAAAGGAAAAAGTAACTTGGACTACAGGATGGGTAGCTGTGGTAGTGTGATGGTACCTTGTACATCTCTTTGTCCTGGGAGCTGTTGATGGATGACTAATTGCAAAGGAGAGTTTCCCAGTGGGAACTAGCAGTAGGAAAGCAGACCTTCTCTGAGGGGTGGATACTGCTGCTAGAATGACAATAAGAAGGGAACAGTGCCTCTTCTCGCATGTGTACACCCACAAGACAACATAGAGCATGTGGTTAATGAAATGACAATGTACTCAGTGCTGGCCCTGGGCTTTCTACTCTCTGTAGATGCAAATAGAAGCAAGAAATCTAAAAATCTTGGCATATGCCAAGTAATAATTTCATGCTGGTCTTTCTCAAATAGTAACCATGTAACTGTATTTGTGATGTGTACATAAAGAAAAGACTGTTGAGTATCTGAGATCTCTTGAAGATAGTCGCACTCCAGGAGACTTTCCCAGGATCCTTCAGACTTGAAGGAATTTGTGTACATGTCACAAGGGTTCTTGCTGATAAGAAAGAGTATGTTGTAGTTGTCATGTTCAGGGTTTCATGGTGCAGCTGTAATGTGCTCCCAAGGGCATTTTGGAAAAGCTCTCTACTCTAACAGTGTGTGTTGTCCAGTGGAATGGAGAATAATTCCTCTTATGCTTGTCCTTTGTATGAATCAGCTGTGCTACCCCTTCAGTTCCATTCTACCTCATCTTTTGCCTTCTGTATCTCCTCAATATAGAATCATGGAATGGTTAGGGTTGGAAAGGACAAGAGCAATGTGCTCTCCCTTTTCTTTCTGTTCCAAAAGTCTGGTGTGAAAGCACAGAAGGTGCAAGCCTTTGGTAAGGACAGATGAAGGTTTTTGGACAGGATACACTTCAATTTCTAGACTAACACTGATGAATATTTTGGCATCTGGACTGAATTTTAACCTTTCTCCTTCTCTCTCCCTCCTTCAAATTGACAGAAAAGCAAACAAATTCATACCTTTCTGTAGTGGCAGAGATTGACAAACCCCATCTATTCTTTTAAACCATTTTGCTCTGATACGCAATTGTTGGTTATGATATTTCAGTAATAAACAATTCTTCAATATTAAGTGCAGGTATTTCAGTTCCTGTGACTAAGTAAGAAGTATTGGGAGAGATGCAGATTGTAACCCTTATTTACTCTGTGGGCAACTTCTGTTTGTGACTTCTGTGCCAAGTGTAACCAACCATTGCCAGCCACTTCTTAATGAGAGCGACCTTAATAGCTGTTGTAGCTCATCTGAAAAGATGTGAATAATGTTTATTTCACTTGGGAAAGAAAAAAATCTCTAAATTGGAAAAGAATTTTACAGTTCATAAGATATTTTGATACAAAGAATGTGTTTATAATGCTTACCTTCAGCTAAAACATACACCACTTCTTCATTGCTCACAAACTTACACTGTGCCCTTGTTGCTTCAGGTCTAACTAGTTGTTGATAATTTTATAACTAAGTCAAGCAGTCTGATAGGAAAGAAACTGAGATCACCGGCTGGATTTGATTCACCTCTGCCGCCTTAGAGGGAGGTGTCAAACAAGGCTGGACACCTTAGTGCATCTGCAGTTTAAAAAGTAACATCAGCAGTTCTGCCATCTAAACAAAACCTGAATTAGATGTGGGGAATCTGTGGCAGTTTGTAGTTCACTATATAGAAAAATAGATTAATGTTTCTGAAGCTCTTTCCAAAAAGCTGTGTTTAGGTGCACGCTTAACTTACTGACTGTATTACAACAGTGACAGTGTTCAACAAAAGTGATGTTGTAGGCATCTGTCATTAAAGATGGATTAAGTCACCAGGGCTTTGGGAATTATAGCCTTCAAGTATTAGAAAGGAATCTTTGTTCATTATCTACTTAGACCAGTGTTAATTTTATTGGATAGATGCAGTAGATGTGAAGATTTCAGTTAATAAATAGTCACAATAGCTCTTGATTTTTTTGTACTGAAAGTAACTTCTCCCTTTCTTAGGCTGACATCTGGTCCTTGGGAATCACTGCTATTGAACTAGCCAAAGGGGAGCCTCCCAACTCCGATATGCACCCGATGAGAGTTCTCTTTCTCATTCCAAAAAACAATCCTCCGACTTTATTAGGAGAATTCAGTAAACCTTTTAAAGAGTTCATTGATGCGTGTCTGAATAAGGACCCAACATTTGTGAGTAGATATGTGTGTGTGTATGTAGATGTTTTGGGTTCGTTTTCAGCTTTCTAATGCTTGGGAAGTGTTTTGCTGGTGTAGTGCATCACAGCTGATTGAAATAATCAGAGAGACTGTGCTTGCCACTGTGATTGGTAGTGGTGATTTTAATGTTTCCATCCTAGTCTCTCTTGTTTAAAATACTGAAAGGAGAAGGAGAATGCTGAAATAAATGATGGTGGCAGAGGCAGTTTCCTAGAATGGACTCAAACCTGGGCTAATGTCAGAGAAGCTTTAACAGAGGAGAGAATCTTAAATCTTCTACTCCAGCAGAACTTCAGCTGTCTCAATTCTGCTTACAAGGAAATGTTGCATTGGAGCATTCTGATTAGTCATTTTCCTGGGTGTGTACCTCCTAGCACACAAGGATAAGCAGTATAGCCTCTGTGTGACTCTGATCATATTTTTAGAGTGCTTGCAAACGTGGATTACTGGCTTTTCTTGACTTCCTGTTGCACTAATTTCCTGATACTGTGTGAGTTAGCTCGAGAAGTCAGTTGTCTTGCTAAATCTTCCCTATTAATGTTTTAAATCGTGACATGTTAGCATAACATTAAATATTTAAAGTGTTTCTTACAGCGCCCCACTGCAAAAGAACTTCTGAAGCACAAGTTCATTATGAAAAATGCCAAGAAGACTTCGTATCTGACAGAGCTGATTGATAGGTTTAAGAGGTGGAAAGCAGAGGGACATAGTAGTGATGAAAGTGATTCCGATGGCTCAGATTCGTAAGTTTATTTTCAGTTTAGTCTCTTTTGGGCTTGTTTTTAATGTTACTAAAGTAGGTTTGTTGCAGTTTCTCTGTAATTAACTCCTCTTGTGTATATCTGTCTTTGTTCCATATGTTTTTCATTGGCTTCTTTCAAGATAAACCCTTGTATGAACCTAAAGACTAATGCATAAGTCAAGCTATCCACTCATTATCTCTTTAAACTTTCTCTCTCTGAACTTAATCTCAGTTCTGTTTAATTGCTGAGTATTTCCTCAGTCTGAGGCTAGTGGTTATGCCAAACCCAATGAATCACAATTAGAAATACTGCAGAGCAAGGTTGAGGTGTATGAAGAAGTTTGCACAATGCCTGTGGAAGTTCTGTGAGTCTCTTGCTTTTCTGGATATCAGATAACTGTTTTAAATGGGATGCCATGGGAGAAGGTAAGCTTTATGGACAGATAACATCTTCACTTTGCTTTGATCCTATTTCAGTTTGTTCAGACTGTGAAGTTGTTTGGGTTTGTTTTTAAGGTCAGTTAATGTTTCAATACACATTTTTCTTCATATTTTCAGGAATATGGAACTAATCCATATAGATATATGATGTGTTTGGGTTGTCTATGCTTGTTTAGCATTATGTTGTGGCTAGGTACATTATGTACATGGTATCCTTTTTCTTCAGGGAGTCCAGTAACAAAGAAAATAACTCCCATCCTGAGTGGAGCTTTACTACAGTTCGAAAGAAGCCAGATGCAAAGAAGCTGCAGAATGGGACGGTATGTACAGTCTGAAGAGTTCTTTTAGAAGGGAGAACTTCTTTTGAAGCCATTTCAAGGAAGATAGTGATAAAACTTGGTAGTTATTCACTCTTCATAACATCTGTCTATCTTTTTGTAGTTCAAGAGATGATGTTTGTGGTTGGTATTTCTTATGCCCATCTCAGCCTTAGAAGCAAAAGATACCAGATACTAATAGATCAGCATCAGTTTATAGAGATAGGAATTTTAAAGACTTGTATAATATTAGAGAGGAAAAACTGGTTTTCTGACAATATATGACATTGGTTCAGATGTGTCATCAGGCATCTGTTTCCACATCACATTTGTTGACATACTGGGGCCTTCATTGTTTTTGTGATGTTTCAAGGGCTTTGCTGAATTTAAGTGAGCTTTTAGAATCATGTGTCTCTGTTAAATGCAGTGTCTATGTCATACAAGAATATGCTCATGTAATCCTTATTTCTTAACTTTTAGGATCAGGATCTTGTTAAAACCCTGAGTTGTTTAACTATGATAATCACCCCTGTGTTTGCTGAGGTAAGTCTTGATGTAGAAAACTACTCTCTGAAAGTATAACCCAAGTGCCTGATAACTTGTATAGATTTATCTGCCTTTGTTTTGCTACTCAGCTCAAGCAGCAGGACACAAATAACGCTAGCAGAAAGAAAGCAATTGAGGAACTTGAGAAAAGCATCAACATGGCAGAAGCAACATGTCCAGGGATCACAGATAAGATGGTGAAGAAACTTATGGAGAAATTTCAGAAGTAAGTTAAGGAATGTTTTATAAAAAGTATTATTGTTTTGAAAGAAAAAGTTTAACTCAAGTCCTTATGCACAGGAAAGGTTGGTTGACACCGAACTTCATATGTTGGATGAATTTGAGTAGTTTAGTGACAAGTGGAAAGATCTGCTATGTCCAGTGCTTTAAACTTTCAGCTTTGGTATTTATATGTAACGCTTCTGTTTGAGACTAAAACTAATAATAACAATTACTATATGTGTTCATTCTTCTAGTGCTGCAGTTTCACTGTAGTTGTTATCCCTTGCTTCCTTGAATTTAGGCTGCAGTTGTGTTGTAAGCATGTCAACAGACAGTAGGGGAGTGAGAGAATCTTTAACTTATCTTTTCAGGGAATATTTTAAGGTCACTTCTGGTGGGTTTTTCCCACTGTGAAGATGAAGCCATGTACTACTTTAGTGATGCAAAACTAGTTATGTGCTGTTTGCCAGGCTGAAACAATATCATTAACAAAGTTCTTCCTTCCATTTTTCATCTGTAGATTTTCTGTTAATGACTCATCCTAAGAAACTTCACCCAATTGACTGCTGTTTCGTATGGACCCAGTGAAACCCACCAAAACTACTTCAAGCTTGGCAGTGCTTAGCTCATGAGCTCCTTGTGCCTTTTGGATCTTTGCAACATATTGATGGTGATTGAGGATTTGAAAGAACCTACTCAACTATTTTGTGGCAGTGCACATGGTTTTATATTTTCAGGAAATTATTTTGTAAAGAACAACTTTTAATATTGTAGTTTCACCTGTTTAATCTGATAAATGTTGAGGTGCAGTTTTGCTTTTAGAAATAATCATTCCTTTAGTTAATAGAAAGTGCAAGTACAGTATGTTTTGATGCTATTTTGTTCCTGTACATGGGGGATGTACAGGTCTTTTGTATTCATGAGTTAAACTTTTGTAAATCACTAACAAGCTTCAGAGAAAATAGCTTTTTCACAAGCGTATTCAGAACATGTAACGTAGTGGCAAGGGTATTGCTGTAGCACCTGCTTCAACCAGCATATAGTTATTGTGCCCTGAAAAATAAACCTGCAACAGTATCTATTCTAATTCTCAATTGGTACAGTATTTTAGGCAGCTCTATGATTAAATATATTTGAGAGCAATATGTCAATAGTTTGCAGGTGATATGTAGCAACGGGTCTATCCTGATGTACAGTATGTGTATTACCTTTTAGACCAGGTTTTGAAGTAGTCACTCAAATCTTAGGTCATCGTGGTAGGAAAATTTAGAGCAATACAGTTGAGGGGGTGGGGCTTTTGGCAATAATGGACAAAACCTGAAGTCCAGTTTAACTTAATTTAATTTCTTTCCTCTGAGTCTACATGCCTGGGTGGAAGGGAGCCAGAGAAGCCGAGCGTCGCATGATACATACCTCACAAGCAGGTATCCGTGTAACACCAGCGTTCTGTGTGGTGGTGTTGTTTCTCCTGTAAGATATTTATACACAGGTTTCTCTTTGTTTTTGTTCTTACATACATTAAAGACAGTACATCACCATCATTTGTTTATAATTTTTCTGAAAGTGTATTTTAAAGATGTATTTACCAGTTAATATGCAAATAACTGAGTTATAGATATTCTTTCACAAAAAGGTAGTACTGTGCAGTACAGAGTGAGTTTTTTAATATTTTTTTTCCATTAAAAACTAGGTTAAGACTATAAAGTTGCTTTCAGTTATATATTTATGGTACTGCTTAGATGGGTAATATCTTCTCTTCTGGTTTTTTTTTTTGTTGTTGGTTTTTTCTCCCTTTTTCGACCCAGTATGTATATTATGCTGAAGTTTTGAACTGGGATTGTTTTTCAGTACTTTAGATGTGGAACTGTGGGTGTAAATTTATTTTTGATAAAGGCTGGGTGTGTTTATTTTATGGTTCAGACCTGCACATTTTGTTTTTGCACAAAAGGCATTTTAAAGAATCTGAAATATATCTGCCAAATACTGAAAAAAAAGTAATGGTGTGTGCAAGTAAAATACTGCATTTTTAGTCAAACGTTGCCATTACGTCCTTTTTATATAAAGGACACTTGTGAGAGATGGTGGTTAGATATGCCAAGGACAATTATTTTCAATGGTGCCTACACTGTAAAAAAAAAAAAAAGAAAAAAAAGAAAAAAAAAAGAAAAAAATTACTTTTAACTCCTTGTTTTAATTTTAAAAAGATGTTTCTGTTGAAAACTTTCATCTGCTATAGAACTGAAATTCAATTAGAATTTATATCTGAGAGAAAAGTCTGGAAATAGTTTTTGAAAACAATAATGTTATGGATTAAATAAATATTTTTATAAATGTAAAAGCAGCAAAAGTTGTAAATACAGTTGATCTGAAGCTTTACAAAATAACTGCATCACAGAAACAAATTGTAGTGCTCCTCTAGCTTCTGTAGTTGGTAGTCTTGTAAATCTGTTTATAGATGAAGCTTATTTCAATGTTTTGGGGGGTTTTAAATGGTTTAAAAATAAATATTTAAGTTCTGTAAACTTTCATGGGCTTGTTCTGTTGTGCGTTTTGTTCTGGATTTTAGCAAGTTGTGATCTGGTGCAAGAAAGGTGTTTCTTGCACAGAGCTTCATGGTTGCTTTGGAAAGCTTTGGGTCCCCCTGTGCTGCTCTTGTCCAGAGGACACCTACCAGCAGCTATGCCAGAGGGAATGGATGGAGCAGCCCCAGGGTTCACTGTGATTCTGTTCCTAAAGGAGAGTCTTCAGGATAAGGGCGCTCAGCTGAACGTGGTGGAGATGTCAGAGTGCTCTGACTCCATCATGACCTTGGCATTGTGGAGTGAAGGTACAGCCAGGCCTGGGCCACAGTTACCTCGGGTTCACTTCAGCAATCTCAACCCACAACTCACTTTAAGGAGCTCCATTTCTCACAGTTAAAAACATGGTTTTTACTTCCATGTCACTTCACCCCTTTAAGGTGTTTTATGTGAGAGACTGAGGGGAGAGGTGATGGCAGTTCCTCCTGGATTTTGTAACTGGTGGCTCTCCCCTGTTGACACAGGGTCTTTCATCTGTGCAACTCTCTTCACGATCCTGGGTAGGTGGGGTTAATAAATTGCTTGGGAAACTGCGACCTGTCCTGTGTGTGATATGACTGTAACAAGCTGCTGGACTATGGTGCCTCTCCTTTTGCTGTGAAATGGGTGGGATGTACACTTACCTCACAGGGCAGTGTGGGGAAAACCTCATCCATGCGTGTATAACACAGCCTCGCTCCTGTGGCACAGTCCATTCCAGAAGCTGTCGCTGTGCTGCACATGGCATTTCTGTGCCTGAAGTCTCTGTGCATCATAAGACGATAATCTAACTCCCAAGAGTGGATGTTGGTATTCCTGGTTTCCAGAGAACAGTTGTCTCTTTCCCCACCGTGTGTTAGTTATTGATGAGGCGTGTAACTTAATCAGCAGTATTCTGTTGCTGGCAGGTAGCTAATGGAATGATAGAGCAAAATATTCCTGCAGGAAAACCATCTTCTAGCTTGGTTTGCTGGGCTTCCCATGGTAAATGGAGAGGAATCGATACTGAAGTATCAGAGTAGTCTGAATCTCAGAATGAAGAAGTGTGTTCTTGGGTAGATGGAGTCCTTTATTGGTGTGACCATTCAGAAACCCCTTGGTTTGGCTCCTCATGCTCCGCTTCTGTGCATGTAGAATCCTAACTGCCTGTTCTTGGATTTGATCCAATGCCTATAGCTGAATAGGGAAGCACAGAGGTCCTGAGTGTGTTTGCACAAAGTTTAGCAATTATTAAAGGTCTGATTTTTATCACACTGTTTTATAACTTAACACTGGAATAAAATGTATTTTCCTCTTTGCAGAGTTTTAGTGGTATGGATGTTGGCTTGTCTCATGGTTTCCCAGTTAATGAAGTAACACTTGCTGCAGAGATGAGGTAAATAGACTGAAACCTGTCTTGAGCTTCTCCAAAGTGAAGTTCTCTGTATACTGTGTGCATTTTGCTTCTTTTTCTACCCTAACGTATATATATTACATGTATAATCGCTGCTGGGTGAGGGCTGGCAGAGCTCACTTTTTCCAGGTACTGTGTCTTTTCCCCATCAGCAGCCTAAATCATTCCATGTCCTCTCCATCCTTATTTTCTTCCCTAGTGAAACACAATCACTTGGGTGTTGTTCTTTTGGGTCAATAGGGCTGAGCAGGGAGCAAGGGGAAGGACTCACTCGAGAGTTATTTCAGCTGTTCCTTGATTGAGCCACTGCTTACTGGGATTGTTCCTTTGTTTCAGTCTGTCCCAAGAAAGCTCGTTTTCACAATTAATTCAGCTTGGAGATGTTCATTTGTGTCACTTAGGAGCTGCTTTGTTGCTGCTGCCCCTTGTGTAGGATGCATCAGGCACAGTGCTGTGCCCCAGCACGCTCAGCTCAATAGAAAAATCCAAAAATAGTTCCCAAGTCCTTGTTTCTCAGTGCTGTTTTCCCAGCATAGTCCTGAATGCCAGAGCTGGCAGCTCCTGGAGCTCTGGGCAGCATGGCTCTACATGGATCCCACTGGGTGGCACAAGCTCATGCTAAAGCTGGCCTGGGCTACCTTTCACTTGTGTCTCCTCATGCTTCCAGGAGCTGATGGTGGGGGGTAGGTTTGCCTATGAGGGACCTTCCTGGAGGGCTGTGTGTGATGCAGGCTGGGTTTGAAATGCTTTTCCTTAACCCTCTAAATCATGCACACAGGCTGCCATACATCCATGCTGTACTGAGAGGGGTGGTCCTTGCTCTTACCAAGGTGCAAAGCCTTGGGAAAGGGAAGGGACAACTCCATCACGAGAAAGACTACTCCTTCTTCCAATAGAATATATACCAGAGCAGCAAGTTCACAGCTTTGGCACAGAGTAACCAGGAGCAAAAGCTATACCTCACAGTGTGCTCTCTTGATGTAATGCATTTCTTAGGGCAACCAACCAAGAAGGTGGTGGTTCTCAGCAGCACTGAGGGATCTTGGTGGGTCTCCCCGCTCCCTGGGACAGTGAAGGGCCAGAGGGAGCCGGCAGGAGAGGGAGACCAGCCCAGCAGCTCCATGGAGCAATGAGGGCAGTGGGGAGGTGCAGGGGAACATGGCCTCAGGGTGCCTGTGGGGCTAGGGGTGCAGGCATCCCAAAGCAGAAGGAGGAACCCAAAACTCTGTTGTGAACAACTGGTTTTTATTGTCCAGCTTCTAAAACAAGGGACAGCGATGCACAGGATGAGCAGTACCCATAGCCTGGTTTTTTTTTCTGTTTTAACCTATTTCTGACCTCCCCTGAACATCCTGCTCCTGGCAAAATTCACTGAGAGCAGCCCTGAGGAGAAGCTCCCCATGACCTGGTTTCAGTGTGTGCTTGAGCCCAGAACCCCCCCCATGTGCTGGGCCGCAGAGCCCACAGCATGAGCAGCAGGTCGGGGGGGGATTCTCCCCCTCTGCTGCACTCTGGGGTGTAGGGGTTGAGTACTTCTGAACACTCCCCTGCTGTCCATTACCGCATCCTCTACAGCTACACCCACTCTCACAAGACAACCCATCACTGTTGACAACCAACCACACAAGCAGGAGTGTCACCCTTTTGTGGCCCTAGGTCAGTGCCAGGCACCTAGGTGAAGTACTTGGACCTGCACGTCCTGTCCTCCGCAGCACGGGTGGCGAAGGACACCTCCTCATCCTCTTCCTCCAGCTGCAGGCTGCCGGAGCTCAGCCTCATGCGGGCCATGGGTGCCCGCAGCACGCGGCCGTACAGGGAGCAGTGCTCGGCGGGCAGGAGGTCGGGGTCAGAGTCGCTGGACTCGGTGCTGCTGCCCAGGTACCGCTCGGTGGAGCGCCGTGGCCCCAGCACCGGCCCCCGCGGCGCAGGCACGTGCCACAAGGCTCCCCCTTTCCTGCTGCTCAGCGCAGGGCATGGCCCCAGCGGCCGGAACTCAGAGCCAAAGGGGAAGCGGATGGTTTTCATGTCCGACTGGCTCCAGGACCGCTTGGGGGGCTGCTCCTGAAGGCCGTAATCGAAGGAGTGAGCCAGCGACCTGCTCTGCCCTGTTCTCCCCATGCACGCAGCCTCGCGATGGAGCTCCCTGTCCTGGGGCCCGCTCGGGCTTTCCCTGGGGGGTGTTGCTGCCATGGGTCCTGCTACATCCTCGCTGGGTGCCAGAGCATGACATGGCGGCTGCGGGGCCCTGTCCATGTAGAAGAGGACCTGGGGGGCCGGGGCAGCCATGGGTGGAGGACATGGCACATCCAGGTACACCAGTGGCCGGGCGCTCACCTCCCGCATGTTGCCCACTGAAGTGCTTTTACTGTTCCCAGCGAACTGCTGGTGGGGCCGAAAGGATGTCAGGGGGTTCCTGGCACCGAAGAGGTCGGGGGGCTCCCATGCCCGCTCCAGCTCGGTGTAGAGCAGGGGGAAGGCGGACGAGCTCTTGGAGTGGGGCAGGAAGGATGGGGACGCTTCAGGCTTGGAGCGCTCCAGCTCGGCAGCAAACGTCACCTCCACGGCGGAGCTGCGGCGCCTGGTGTCCAGCGTGGGCTCAGAGGCGTGTGCTCCATTGGCATGGTAGGAACCACGGCTGCCATAGGCCAGGCGCAGCTCCTCCACCTGAGCAGGGATAGAGCAGTGGGGCAGAGCGGGGCTGGCAGCGAGACCTAGAGCTTCCAGTGGAGCTCTGCAGTGCCAAGACCCCCGGGGCATGGCTTTGCCCCCTGCTACCACCATGGTCACATACCTGCTTGGAGACATCGGTCAGGAGGTCCGGGGAGGAGCGGCACTGCCTCTCGTCATAGCGGGAGGCGTAGTGCTTCCTGCAAGACCCAGAGCATGGGTGGGTGCGTGGCCACGAGGGTCCTGTTCCCCCCCATCCACCACCCAGGCATTGCCCCGCTCCATGCCCCCCCGTACCTCTCGAAGGGCAGGCTCTTCATCTTTGCCTTCCTCCCGTGCTCCAGGAGCTGCCGCTGCGTCCTCCCACTGCAGCATGGAGGGAAAGGTGTGGGCAGCACAATCAGCCCCAGCCCAGGCAGCCCCAGTGCCCCGGGTGAGGTGAGGGGACGCAGCATGATCTCTCCAAGAAAAGCAGCTCTTGGGCATCATCTACTTCCAGCCAGCCAGGGCTGACATAAAGGGGAGGCTCAGAGCTGTGGTTTGGTTGTTCCCTTGGGACTTCACCTGTAGCGGAAGCTGGAGCCCTTGCTGCACAGAAGGGCTTTGGGCTTTGACTTGGGCTCCTCAGACAGCCTGAAGAAGGCATGGTACTCCACACACGTCTTCCAGAACGCCTTGCAGGCGTCGCGGCTCGCCATCGTGAACTCCAGCGTGTCCTTGCACAGCGCCTGCGATGACAGAGAACAAGACAACCTGTGTCAGGGCGAGGGGCTGGGCTCTGCTCTTCACCCTCCTGACCCAACAAGGATCCCAGTGGCTCCAGGCAGTGCAGTGTCACCCCCATGGGGACAAGGGAGCAGCACCCACAAGCAGCAGTAATGGAGGTTATTCACAACTTGGGGACTGCAACCCATGGCTGCTGCTCTGAGCCTGGTACTTACTGAGATGTTTGCGTGGAGCTTGATCAGAAAGTGCTTCCTCTTGAAGCTCAGCTTGCGAATTTTGGACCAGTTGAAGGTGTTGATCTTTGTATTGCCCTGCAAGGACACGCACGGCAGGTACAGACAAGGCAGGCTGGGAATACAGTAATACAACAGGCCAAGTCCTGAGCTCGCAGGACACTGCATGAGATTGATGCAGCTCAGTGCTGCTGGGGTCTGGGAAGGGATGCTGGGATTTGACCCTTCTCTCCATCAGTTGGTCCTAAAAATGGAACTTGAGGTTCAGGGCTTAACTCTGCCTCCTGAAGCTATTTGTAAAGCTCCAGGATCTCAAGACAAGCCTCATAGAGATCAAGCCAGAGTCCTACCTGTCCCAGCTCGAACGCCTCATGGGTTGATAATCAGCCCCCCAAAAGAACTAAGACCCTCCTCTCTTTGCTGGGAATCGTAGCAGAGCTCAGTTCACTCCCATGCCTTTAGACCCAGCTTAAGCAGGCTGCAAGCATCCCTTACCTCTCATTCTCACCACACATCAGTCCACGCATAGCCACACAGCGCTGGTGCCACGGCAGGACCACCTAAACCTGCGTTACCCTGTGCTGAGGCACCGAGACCCTCTCTACTTTCTGGGAGAGCCCGGAGCTTAAGGGGCTCACAGATGTTCTGATCGTGGTTGTTTCTGGCTTTGGCAGCACTAATAGGAGCAGCAGACCCACAGTGAGGACTCATGATCCTTTTTTCTGCTCTGGCAAGTTATTCCCAAGTTGAAACGAGCCGGTGTGAAATGGCTGCGGGGAGCTCTGGACTCACTGTGCTGTGATTACAGCCCTGGGCAACTGCACAGACAGGAGGAGGCTGCAAGATTACACAGTGAACACGTGTGAGACAGGCATGTAACCTGTGGTGCTTACACAGCCACGCTTGCTGTGACACGGGCACACAGAGCCAGAGTGGGTATGGTGGCGCTGAGCTGGGGGTGCTGCTGGGGATGTGGCACTGAGCCCCACAGCCATGCCCCAGAGCATCATCTCCGCACCCAAGGTCTGGTGGGGTATGCTCTCTTTTGTAGGACTGGGGAGGGTTTGGAGCATGCAGAGGGAAAAGGGCATCCCCCCGTCAACTAAAGGGGATGTCCCGGGGGAGAAGCAGCCCCGGCTGGGTGCTGGGAGCCCACCCGAGCCCCAGGCTCACCCGCAGGACCAGCACCCCCATGTGTGCCACGGCCAGGTTGATCTGCAGCCCCTCGCCATCGCTGGCAGGGTGCGGACGGATCCCGTACATCTCCAGCTTCCTGGCCACGTCCAGCAGCTGAGCATCTGACTCTGCCGGTGTCTTCCCGCTGCAGACACAAACGTGCCAGGAAGCAACAAAGTTGAGAAGGCCGCTGCTAAAATGGGCTGAAAAGATGCCATTTTGGATGTGCACACACTGGCATCACACCCGCACTGCTGCTAATGGGAACAGTCCCAACAACCGGCGCCCAGCGGATGCTCCGAGCAGGCGGCCGTGGTCAGAGCAGCCCTTACCTGTGTCTCCGGTGGTAATGCATGATTTTGTGGTCCAGGTACTCCTGGTTGGGCAGGTACCTGTGGGATGCCAGATGCTCCTGGTCTGTCTCCTCATGGAAGTCGCCCAGCTCTGCTGCAGGGGACATGGGGAGAGTGCGGGTTAGGCTGTGAGGGGTCTCTGCAGGGGGACCTATGGCCACACAGCCAAAGCCCCCCTGAGCACCCTGTCCCTGGGGTGAGCGGCACCATCCCTGCCCTTACACTGCAGCAGGTGGGACACGAGCAGCGCCGCGCTCTTGTCACTGCAGGGCAGCCGCCCCTGTGCCAGGTCCTTCTTGATCTGGAGGGTGAAGAGGTACCTGTGGAGGGGACAGGAGCGTGCCCTGGGCGGGAGCCGGGCTCAGCACTGCTGCGGGCACTGGGCCGAGCAGTGAGGGCTCTGCTGCCAGCCCCACGCCTCCCCCTGCCCTCGCCCATGTTTCAGCCCAAGGGATGCAGGTCTGTGGGGCCACGGGAGGAGCACGCAGCCCCTGGAGAAGGCTGCAGCAGGGCACCACCACAACCAGAGCACCCTTGCCATTGAAGTTAGTAGGTTTCAGAGTTAATATTTCTTTATGCTTTGGAGGGCACTTGCATCATTCCGGGCTAATGTTCTGCAGAAGCACTGTCTTAGTCTTATTCTTAGTTCCTGTTTCTATAAACATAGGCACTAACAATGTCATTTTAAACAGTAAAATTAAAGTTACTTCTTTCAGAACACAGCTTGAGGCAGGAGCCAGACTGAGAGAAGTCAGACCTGGTGCCCAGCTGCTAAAGGCTTTGGCAGGAAACACATTGCAGCCTCTTCAGAGAGCTGATCCCTCGAGGGGGTTTTGTTTAGAAACAGGATGAACAAAAGATTCTGGGGTTTTGTTTTGCGGAGCACAGAGCTCTTGCTGCTTGGGATAAGGACTGCTCACAGATAGGTTCAGGTGGATGAAGATAATGAATCAAACGCATGCTTTGCAATTGCAGATAGACAGGACTGGATGGTAAGAAAGTGACAGAACAAGCACGTACCTGGTCAGCTCTTCTCTCAGATGGCCGGGGTCCACTGGGAAAAATTTCACCATAAATTTGAAAAGAACCTCCTTAGGATCTTAAAACACAACACCTTCATAAGTTTTCTTTTACATGTCTATGGAGAACATTCACAACTCTCTTCACACATGCTCCTTACAGAGTAAATTACTCTGGACCCTGAACAGCAGGAACTCCAGCCTGCCCCCAACAACCAGCCTGCCCAGATCCCCAGTGTTACCAGTGAAGGTGAAAAAGGCGCTGGACACTTCAACAATACCAAAGAGTATTGTGATTCCCAATACTCCAATTCCAGTGATTGGGATGAATCCCCAATGATTCTCTACACTGCCAAGACCCCTGCCAGGAGGGGTGCTCCCATGGAGCAGTGCCAGGTGTGCTGGTTGGAGCGTGGTCAGAGCCCCACATAATTGCCATCAGTGGGGCTAGACATGAACCCTCCAAGCCCTTCTGCAGCAGCAACTCCATAGGGGGCTGGTTGGGCAAAGCTTCTCTGTGGGGTGAGTGAGAGCAAGAGGCCAAACCCAAGGCAAAGAGCACGGGGGCAATCCTGCAGGCACCAGGACACTGTGGGATGGCTCAGGGGCTCCTGGAGGGACAGGCCAGAAGAAACATGGAAAAAGAAATTGGTGCCTGAAATAACCCCACTTCTGGTGCACACAGAAAGGGGAAGATCAGGATTTACCCTCACATAAAGGAGGAGATTCATGCAAACCCTGTACTTCAGCTCCCCATGGCAAACACCAGGGCCATGGCCTCATGCTCTCAACCGCCTCCTGATCATCATGTATTAGGGGAAAACATTTGGTTCATGCAGGAGTGGGAACACGCCGCAGCCACCTCTGCTTCTCTACCAAGCTGTCAGGTTATGAACAGCTTGAGCCTAAATGGTGCCGATATCAGATTGCAAAGGCAGTGGTAAGTCCTACAAGGTCTTATTTGGACTGTGTGGTGCCTTTGCAAACAGCCCTGCCCAGCATCACCCCGCAAAATGAGCTCAGGTAAATGCTGGGACCGGAGCCCCTGTCCCCAAGCAATAACACTGCACCAATGTGTCTGCATTCGTCTGTCACTGGCACTCACTTAGAATAATATTCTTCTTTAAATACTTACTTTTGATTTGCTTTGTTATGGGCTTTAGTGCTTCCAACCAGACCTGGAATAATAAGGCGATGAAGAACTGGGTGAATAAACAGCACGAAAGAAAGGGAATAAAAGCAGCAGCATGCTGGAGTGCAATACAGAAACATCAGCCAGCTCAGGGGCTGCAGCGAGCCGTCCTGCAGGAACAGCTATGGATAAACCCCATGGACCACGGCTACCACCAGGGCTTTGCCAACCAGCTTGTGGCTCCCCTCGTAAGTCCTGTTTTCAAGGGGGTTTTGGCACTACTTCCCTTTGAAATCTTCCACTGGGTGTTTCAGGGAGGTGCTAGCACAGCCCAGCCGTGCGGGAGGCTGCTGCGAGGATGCAGCACAGAGCAGCATCACTGTGAGCTGCACTCACCTGGTTCCCAGCCTGGCTGCGAAACTCCAGCCCAAAGTACTCCTTCTCCGTGAGGTTGAGGTGGCTGCAGGTGAGGTTGAACAGACCTTTCCCGCAGGATTTTTGCTGGCAAACAAGCAGAATGGAAGCAGTGGGTTAGGCAATGGGGACAGCAGCGATGGTGGGATTTCAGTTGAGAAGGGAGAGAAGTTTGAGCTCCTGCCTTCGCCCCGGGAGGAGCTTTTCCTGATCATGCTGCAGCAAAATCTTATTCAATAAGTGCTGTTGGCTTCAGTGTGTGGGATGGGAAGATTGCACACCCTGTGCCCCTTAGGTCTCTTGGAAATCATGTTCTTTCTCACCCCTTCCCTCCTTTATTAAGGAATGTGAACCAGAAAGGGAAGGACAGGAAAGACCTCTTGCTTTGGGCTCACCTTTTGCAACTCTCACTGTCTGGGCAGCTCTATGCCTGAGCAATCCCTGGGACGAGCCTGAACCAGGGATGGCCATGGCAAACAGCAGCACACCTCAAACCTGTGCAGCGAGCCTGTGCGCCCCGACAGCCGGCACCGGGGCTGCTGGGGACAAGCTGCTATTATGGTTAATGGTAATGAACAGCCACAGCACCCTGCAGAGATGCTGGGCCCTGGGTCATCCATGGGCTTTAACAACACTAATTAAGTGGCACTACCTGCGGATAAGGGAGGCCAAGGCTGTAGTTATTCCCAGTAAACAGAGACACTCGGAGCATGTTTTGCTTGACTTGTTGCCGTGCTGTAGGACATAGCTGGGAACAACCCGGACTGTGGAAAACACCCTAGAGAGCACCATAAGTGAACCTGGCAGTTTCCCACCCCAACCAAACCCCCGCTGCTCCTTGCTCAGACCATAACTGAGCGTGGCTCAGTGCAAGCTGGAGCAGGGAGGCCGGGTTCGGCAGCTCCTCATTCACAGCATTTTGGGTGGTAGAGGTCGAGGCAGGCTGCAGCTCCCCGTGGCAGGGATGGGAGGGACCCGGCTGCTGGTGGTGATGCACATAATAACCACCTTTCCTGGCTTCTCCTGGGATGAAATTGCTGGCTCCGCGCTGAAAGGCTGCTGGAAAGTGATAGCGTAATAACAGCATTGGCTCCGCAGCACTCCCGGTTCTCCTCGAAATGACTACATCACAAGGGTAATTAAAACCATTATAAGTTGTTATTTCCAAGCTGGAATCTGGTAGCATGAAAGGCCTTGGCCTTTGTCAGGCAGCCAGGAAAGACAAGCGTTTCTTACCGGGTGATTACCCACCACATGTCTTGCTGGGAGCGACCAGCTCTCCTCCCAGCCCAGCCCCAGGGAAACCTGCTGCTGGGGAGACATGGCTTGGGAGGCCAGCAAAAGCTGCTGCTGGGCTGGTTTCACAGCCCGTCCCTCTCAGAATGCTGCTCACACGTGTCCCATCCTGGTCTGTGCGGTACCAACCCCTGCCGCAAGTGCTGGGTACAGCTGTGCAGCATCAGCCCCACACGGCATCAGATGAGGGCAGTGGGGCAAGGCAGGAGCTGCCCACATCCCGCCCTAAATGTGCTTTGGTGTTGCAGGGCCAGGTTAGCACCCACTGGCAGAAACCACTGTGTGGAAGACAGTGAAAAAGAGAAGCTGGGCTTGCCCTTCCTCTCCTTGCTGGAAGCAGCGGGGACTGTGAGCAGGGTGGGAAAGCAAAAGGCACATCCAGAGGCAGACGGCAACATATGGGACACAGCGGGACATGCACACCTATCCCACAGGACATTGGCAGCACTTGTGGTCCAACAGCAAAGCTGCATCTCTGCAGCATTCCCCATAGCATGGGCTGCTGCAGCCAGGTCTGTGGTTCAGGGGGGACTGAGAGCTCCTGGGATTTGTTGTGATCTTCCCTCACCTTGGGAGACACTTCCCATGCTGGTGGCTTCTGCATGGCCACAGCTGGCAGGGAATGCCTTGCACTAAAAGCCTCCAGCCCCGATGCTGCCCATGCCAGTTCTGCACATCTGCTGTCAACAAATTCCCACCTTTACTCATCAAAAGGAACACAAGACCACAGCAGACTCTGTCCTTCCCTCAGCCCCAGCCATTACTCTCTCTGGGCTTGTTTGGTTTATCTTTTCTTTCTTTTTTCCTTCCCACTGAATCTTGCCCTGTAGCAAATTCCACTTGCAGAGATGCCCAGGCTTTGTCTGCCCTGCTGCGAAGTGCTTTGTCCTTTCAGTGCTGCTCTGGGAGGGCTCCAGAGGCTGCCCAGGCTCAGGACACTGTTTAAACCATTTCCAGAGAGAAAAGTGATGTAGGTATCCGGGGGTGGAAAGAAGGCAGCTTTGCACTAGCATCTCCTCCCAGCACAAGAAACCAATTAAACCCATTAAAGGACATCTGTGACTGTGCCCCTGGGCACTGGGGCAGGGGATCCTGGTGTCCCGCACAGTGCAGCGCTCACTGCCATGGGAGAAATTATTGCTGAGAAGCAGCTCTTCCCTGTGAGGGTGCTGAGGCGCTGGCACAGGGTGCCCAGAGAAGCTGTGGCTGCCCCATCCCTGGCAGTGTTCAAGGCCAGGTTGGACACAGGGGCTTGGAGCAACCTGCTCTAGTGGAAGGTGTCCCTGCCCACGGCAGGGGGTTGGAGCTGGACGAGCTTTAAGGTCCCTTCAACACAAACCAGGCTGGGATTCTGTGGTTCTATGGCTGGCAGCATCCCAGCAAGATCCCGTCATGGCTGTGGCTCAACCCTGGGTGTTAGGCAGGGCTGTCACAACAGGGGACCTTTGGGGATGTGTCAGGCTCCTGCCTTTGACCCCTGGGAGCTTTTGCCGGGTGCTATCCCAGGAACCACCTCCCGCACCCAGGCAAAGGAAATCCTGGGAGCTCAGTAGCCATGGGAGAGGGTGCCAGGTCCCAGCTGCCAGCGAGGATGCGGATGGGAGCAGAAGCCTTCCCAGACCAGGACCCGGAAAAGAACTCATTGCCATGCAAATCCGGGCTGGAAATGAGACCTCACTCACGTGCTGGCAGCTGTGATACCCACGTGAGGCAGGCAGAGGCACATGCCGAGTGCAAGGGGGGATCAGGCCCTCTGTGGTTTCTCTCTTTTGTCCTTTTCCCTCCCATTACACTGAAGTACTGAACATTCAAAAGAGCTTTCCAAAGTCAGGGTGGGTTTAGGAAGAGTTGCTTGAAATATCTGCTCAAAACTTAGCCCAAAGCAGTCCTTTTGTAATGGAGAAGGCACTAATTCAACCTCTCATTTACCGTACGCAGAGAGCATCAAATGCATGAAATGCCTAAAAGGGGTTTCCAATACCATTCCGTGCTAAAAAAGGAAATGACCAGGAGTTCTTCTAATGGAAGCTCTTTGCTGCAATAACATGTCGTGTAGCACTATAGTGCTGTGGTTTGGGCACATAAGAAAGCAGAGATGGAAAAAAAGGCAACAACATTGTACCAGCATCAGCTTTTAAATGGTCTCTCACTATGTCCTGATCTAATCAACATGAAAAAAACAACACAAAAAGACATTTTTAAATGACTAATCTCATTTTTAAGCTGACTCCAGGTCTAGGATACATTAATTAAACTAAATCAAACCACTTCCATACAGTGCCAAGGGATGGAATTTCTTTACAATCCTCTGTTGTGCAAAGTGCTATTGCAGAGAAACGGAGCAGTGCACCCGAGCCTGAGCAGTTCTCAGGCTGTCCTGAGAACCTGGAGAACAGGGAAGGCTGAGAAATGGAATAGGGCTTGGGAAAAACAACTTTATATTGAGCACCCTGGTCCCACAGGAGCTGCAGGTAAGTGCTAGAACAGGTGCACTTGGCTTAGCTAATGCAATTAGCTACTGTGATGATCAAATCCTAACCAACTGTAAATGCTCAATCAGACTTGTACAAAGATGTTTCTAACACACAGGATATATCTAGTTTCAGTTACCTGTATGCATATGTATCTCTAACACCATAGATATTAATACTTAACATTTAAAACCTATTTCAGAGCTAGCAGTTATTAAAAGTGCATTATTAGTGACTATGTTGTGGGGCACTGTCATGCAGACAATAAGATATGGTGAGGTTTTTTCCTCAGCTATTCACAAACCCACACAGTTTTCTTTCTCAGCTGACTGCCCAGGGAGAGCTGCATGCAGATGTTTCTCACCAGGGGTAATTTGCCTAAACGTGCTATTTTTATTCTGTTCTCAGCTTTTTCTTCCTTGTTGAATGCTCATATTGGCAGCAGGACAAATGAGAGAAGAACTCGACACTTCTCAAGAACATCACTTTGTATTAGCTGATTTCCAAAAGATGACACCAGATAAGTAAAAGCCATTTCTCCTCCTTTATAAATAATGCCAATAATAGGGGAGAGTGGGAGTGTGTTGGTGCTGAAAGCACTTAGCAATCAGCACAATCATCTCTTGATTTGGATTCAGCTGAAACCCAGAAGCTATCAGAGACCACAACACCCTCCAGAGCAGCAATGACTTCAGTAATTAGCACAAAACCCCCCCATACGGGTATGATACGCACTTACATCAACCACAAAGATCTTCTGGGAGTCATCCAGAAACTGGACTTTGAGGTGCAGCATCCTGGAGGCCGTGGCTGTGCGCGCAGTGGTCCCAGCGATGTGAGCAGCGTGCTGGGCAGGCAGCCCCGACTCCTCTTGCACACATAATGTCCCTCGCAGCTGCATGGGGAAGGCGGCAGTCACGGATGTGGAGCAGAGGCAGGAGCGAGGGAACTGACTGCTTCAAACCAGAAACCCCGATACCTCCCCTGGTTTAATCTCACCACTGCATTAAAGGATGCTTTCTGGGGGTGTTAACAGGGGAAATGCTGTGTGGCGGCTCTGAGAGGGTGGCACTAGTGGGGGTTAGATAAACACTGAGCTTCTGCAGGTGGTGATGAGCAAAACGAGCCCATGCTTCGTACCATGGGGCCAGGGAGAAGAGGTGAGTGTCTCCTGCCAGAGCTAGCGAGCAGCACCTCGTCCCTACTCTGGATGAGGTGCACTGAAAGCCCATCTGGCTGCTCGCTCAACGAGGTGGGCAGGTAAGGTCCTCCTGGCTGAGCAGATGTGGACAGACCGTGCAGATGGGCTGATGGACTTCACTGGGACATGTTTCCAGCTGAACGTGGAACCGGGTGGGAGTCCTTCTTATGGAAGCAGAGGAGGAACTGGTGCTAACTCCCAGCTCACCCCCTGGTTCAGTGGCTCAGTGAAGCCCTACAAGCCTTTGATTAACCTGATTCCTGTTCCACACCTGAAAAGCTCATGTCCCCACACCCTCATCTAGATGCCCACCCTCACAGACCCCTGGGTAATGCCAAAAGGCAGCACAGGACTGTCATAGGGGATTGTTATTGCTGCTGCTGCTGGAAAAAGTCACAACCACACACAATCCTGTGGGACCCAAAGTGACAGAAACACATCCCAGTAAACAGAAAATGCCCCAATAAGTGCTGTGGAGATTGTGCTTCTTGCTCGCTTCCCAGTTTCCACCAAGGCATCCACTGTAAGTCACCCCAGGCTGTTTGCTGTGGTCCCTCTTACACTTCCCAAATACTCCTGGGGATGTTAGGACAGAGCTTGTCAGGACACACGCAGCTTGTGGCCTGCGGTGCGGGAAGGAAAAACGCAGAACTTTTCAGCTACAGAAAAACTTGAGTCTTCTGATAACCAGGACAAAAAAGCAGCCCAAAAGTTAAAGCTTTTCTGTGTGGCTCAAAGCAGAGAGTGGCTGGAAGGGGCTGGCTGTACCCAGCGTGCAGGAACAGATTGCCAGCACTGCCCTTGGCCCTGAGGTCAGAGCTATGTGTGTGGCAGGATAAGGGCAGTGTCACATACAAACAGGGATGCTGCGTGCGCTTTCCCTCTGCAGTTCTACATGTTCATGATGTCAAACTTTGATGGCATCGAGAAAAGCAGCTCCCTGTGAGCAGCTCACACATTGCAGGCATGGCTCTGCTGCAGCAGGAGCACTGCAATGGCAGGAAGGATGCACAGGGATGTGATAGAGGAGCCCCCAAACCCCAGAAGAAGCCGAGCCTCCCCGCTACAGGCTTTCCTGGTACACCAGGGCAGCACCCCTGGGCTCCATGGATGCTATTGGAAGCTGAGAACTGGCCAGCTGGGGTGTGGGTGAAAGAAAAGAATTTATTTCACTGCTGTGACATGAAGGCAGGGTCCTGGTTTGGATTTATCAGGGCCTCTGACTGCCCTCCAGAGCCATTCTACAGACAGTGTGGAGCCAGTGGCGGAAAACGAGGTAAATGAAGACTCTTATGGGAGTAGAATAATAGAACTGTTTGGTTTGAAAGGGACCTTAAAGCTCAATGGGGACAAGGGGGAACGGCTTGAACCTGCCAGAGGGGAGACTGAGATGAGCTCTGAGGCAGAAGCTCTTCCCTGTGAGGGTGCTGAGGCGCTGGCACAGGGTGCCCAGAGAAGCTGTGGCTGCCCCATCCCTGGCAGTGTTCAAGGCCAGGTTGGACACAGGGGCTTGGAGCAACCTGCTCTAGTGGAAGGTGTCCCTGCCCGTGGCAGGGGTTGGAACTGGATGAGCTTTAAGGTCCCTCCAACCCAAACCAGTCTGGGATTCTATGATGATGCGCCAGCTCTTTGCTTCCAAGCGCCCTCTCGTGGTGGTTGTGCCCAACGACAACGTGGTTTGCCGGGAGGAGCAGTTCCGTACAGCACCACCCCAGCCCACCCTGCACCCGTGTATATTAACTGTTCTTCCTTTTTCAGATTTGATATGCTATGTAACAACTATTTCCAGGCACCGAGGAAGGCAGTTTGCTGCAAGCAAATTCAAATTACACAGCAAGCTATACAAGAAACTAAAGAATAGCCTGGCTCTGGTGTTCTCCAGAACACATTAGCTCATTTTTAATACTCCAGTCGCACCCTGTTGTTGGCACAGCTCTATCAAAAGCACTCTGTGATGTTTAATTCAAACAGATCACTTTGAAGACAAGAGAAAGCCATTTCTACAGGAACAGAAAGCCATTTCTACAGGAACAGAAAGCCATTTCTACAGGAACAGAAAGCCTCATGGATGTGCTGAGTCAAAGGAGCGCTGATGCCTCCAAAGGCTCTGGCATCTCTTAGCATTCAGTCATTTCTAGCTAGGGAGATGCACCTCACTATGTCTGTGTAGTAGCACAAAGCACAGGACTGTTATATGCTGTCCTTAAGTTGTTCCAAGCACGACCTATTCCTGGTCCACTCACACATCACCACATCAACAGCAGAAGTGTTGGGAGCTCACCTGTAATCCAGCAGCCCCACAACAGGGTCTCCAACGCACAAGCTCTGTCCTCAGGAATGCTGTCAGGAAGTCAAACCAACCACCCCTTCCCTAAGGCTCTCCATGAGTCATGTGCAGCTCTTCCCTAGGTTGTTCCCCGATGGAAAACCCACGGAACCCACGTACCACACCGCGGCCGGGCAGCGTCTGCTCTACTGCTCATGCAGCTCCGGCTGTTACGAGACTAGAAGCAGCAGCAACTCTTCAGGAGGGAATTAAAGAATGGAATATTGAAAACCTTTGCTAAGCATCATCAGGAAGTATCCTATGGCCGAAGGCTTCATCTGAGGAAGCTGCCAAGTTGAGTCTGCAACACTGAATCCTAGTGGAAAGGATGGAATTCTAAGGAACTACACTGCTTATTTTCATGACACCTGCGGTTTCCCTCTTGGCTCAAGACAACTAGCTCTGGTTGAGTAAGCCTTGATTACATCTAGGCAAAGAAATGTCCTCCAGGCACCTCCAGGCCAATGGATCAAACCCATCTCACCATATGGATCTTGATCCTGAGTTTGTTAACATGATTTCCTCCTATGTAGCCTCTTTTTCCCCACTCCCTTCTTTTCCTTTTACTCAAAAGACCCTTACCACACCTCAGTCCTACCAAAGCCCACCAAATTCCAGGTGTATAGCTCAAAGCAGAGCTGGAGTTGTGCCAGAGCCATTCACAACAGGCAGTGGAGGACAACAGAGCAGCATCCATCTGAAGCTGGGAGCTTTGTGCTCCTGTAGTGATCAAAGGTAATCCCTGTCTCATGGTTCCTTCTCCAGGGCCTTCTGGAAGAAACACATCTATGTGTTTCAGAGAAGGGGAAACATTCCAACATCTCGACTGTTCCCAGGCTTCAGGGGTACAATCATAAAACCTTTCTGAATTATTAATTTGGGCCACAAGATGAAGCAATTTGGATGGGCCGAGATCCTGAGCCGAAAACTGATAGAGAAACAGCTCTGAGAGCTGTACGGAAAGGAACAGCGAAGGCTTCTTCCCACAGCCTGACACTGGACAAGCCCAGCAGCTGAAATCTTCCTATTACAAACCCCATCTGCATTACTGAGATTAGACGCAGGGCATTTGGCAGGTCTGTGCTCATTCCTGGAACAGCGAATGGAAACCAGTGCCAGGATCAGCCCTGTGGCTGTGGCTGCAGAGACATGGGGCTGCAAAGGGGCTTCAGGAGGTCCCACATGACAACCCAATGTACAGGGCAGGGGCTATACATACCACACACGCTCCTTCCTCCAGCACTGGTTGTCCCATGTCGCCTTTGGGAATTCTCCATCACCTCCACATGGCTGCAGCTTGCTCCAGCTGTGCTCCGGGAGCAGCCTCCTCTGCTCCCTTTCCCAACACCAGCTTTCCTAAAAATCCAGTGCATTTCTTCTTGTCTTCCCATAGCGGCCACGCTGCTGCTGATTACACAGTCATTATTAATCTGCTTACAAGAGAAAGGGTCTAAGGTCTATTCCAGCAGTAGGATGAATCCCAAGCTGATGATTAATCATCCTATTTGCCACTTCCCAAGTAAGACAAGTAGCCCTTAAGGAATGTCACAAACACCAAATCTATTTTCTCTTTTCTGGGCTGACCAGATGATTTAAATCTAATGTCAAGGCAGATCTTCCAAGGACAAAAAACTGTGGATCTAGTCAGCCTAGAGGCAGGGACAAAGGAAAAGAACCTGAGAAGCCAGAAATTCCCCAGGAAGTTGAGTGTCTGTTTGGTTCACAGTGCAGCCATTTAAAGAATCATAGAATGTTTGGATTGGAAAGGACTGTAAGAGCATCCTAAAATCATCTAGTTTCAAACCCCCTGCCGTGGGCAGGGACACGTCACATCAGACCATGTCGCCCAAATCAATTCTACCCTTTAGTGTGCAGTGCAAGAAATCTGTCTAAGTCTGGGTAGCAGCACAGACGGATGACACACACTAATGCTTTTCATAAATCTGAGAACATTCTTAACTTTGCTATTTATTTACTAATTTCTTTACATGCAAGCAGTCCAGTTTCAAGGCGATTCTGCAGCGCTGGTGCATCTGGTTCCAGGTCCAAGCACCTCCCCAGCTTTAGCACGTCCTTCCCCATTGTGCCTCCAGGAGGGACGAGCTACAACTACCACTTGTCTTCTGAGGTCACCCAGTAACCAGCAGCGCCTCAGCCTCAAATCCCACTCCAGCCCAAGCACTGGGAATAGGGTTGGGAGGAAGCCAGGCACTGTTGGGAAGCTGTTGCAGCACCCTCAGACAGAACACCAAGGAGCATGGACACACAAACAGCAAAGCCTCCTGTGAGTGAACAGCGTGTGCAGGTTCCTGCAACACGAGAGCCTCTTCCTCATCAGTCATTGTAGTTGCTGCTGCCATCAACATTGCTCCAGACTTTTTGGAAGGACTTGAAGAGAACCTCAGCTTTGAAAGAGAGCTCCAGAGGCAAGTAAGTTGATTCTGTACCAAATACACCGTTTCCATGGAGAACAACAAACTTAATCCCTTATAATCTTGTAATTGAACTGTACCACCACTGCCAGCCAAGCCACCAGAAGCTCAATGCTGCCCTCAGCAGAGCCAGAAAACTACTACAGGTAGGATCTGACCTTTGGATTGAACGTTGTTGCTGATTTACAGCTCAAAGTCCGTCCTCTTTGCTCCTCTCAGCTGCGTTGACCAGGCAGAGATAAAAAACCCCAAAAGCCAGATTATTTCCCTTTCCGAGAGCACAGAGCACCTCACCTCCGCGCAGACCTGCCTGCAGCTACGTGTAGAGCACGCTGTGCGTGCACCTCCTCCAGCCACCAAGGAAGTGACTCACAAACTGAAGCACCTACCAGCAAACCAAGCACCAGGGCTGCTGGCTTCTCAGCAGAGATAACTCAGCCAGGTCGACACGTATGGCTTTAGAACCCGTATCTCATTTTAATTAAGACCAGACACTTCCACCTAGTTTCCAAGTGTAATTACAGTCAAGCCTATTAGTGCAGATAACAGCGTGTTGCTGCTCCACCGAGGTGTGATCACCCTCCGCCCATGCCGGTATCTGCTGCGCCTCCTCCTCGGGCTGTCCCCGCTGCAGGGTTCCAGCGGTTGGTGGTTCATACCCAACACTGCCCGTCTCAGTGAGTCATTTATGTGTCACCTCATTTGTGAGGTGGGGAGAGCCCTCCAGCCACACCGGGGGAACATACTTGTCCTCTGGCTGCGCAGGGGGAGAGGGACACTGAGGGGCTTTGTGCAAGGCCTCTGCGGTTCTGTAGCAGGAACTGCTAAACCAAAGCAAAGCTGCCTGTGAAACACTATCTTACAGCCCCCCAAACAGTGAGCCTGGATTTAGAGGGGAGATTGAGATGAGCTCTGAGGCAGAAGCTCTTCCCTGTGAGGGTGCTGAGGCGCTGGCACAGACTTTTCCCAGAGAAGCTGTGGCTGCCCCATCCCTGGCAGTGTTCAAGGCCAGGTTGGACACAGGGGCTTGGAGCAACCTGCTCTAGTGGAAGGTGTCCCTGCCCGTGGCAGGGGGCTGGAACTGGACGAGCTTTAAGGTCCCTTCAACACAAACCAGGCTGGGATTCTGTGGTTCTATGGCTGGCAGCATCCCAGCAATATCCAGTCATGGCTGTGGCTCAACCCTGGGTGTTAGGCAGGGCTGTCACAACAGGGGACCTTTGGGGATGTGCCAGGCTCCTGCCTTCCACTGCTCACAGATACTTCTTTTGAACAAAGCCTCATCGCACTGGCTGTGAGGAGGGACCATCACTGCTCTGAACAGGCTCCCAGAGCAGCCCCTGCCTTGCACGAGAAGGTAACACACAGCCCCAGCTCCCCTCCTCTCTACTCAGAGCACCTGACGCTGTGAGCTTTGCACCCAGCCTGGGCACGGCTGCACACCCCGTTTCCCCCAGTGGAAGGAGTCACTCATGACAATTCAGATGTGGTTACCATGCTTTGAATAACCAGTACCCCAAAAAACCACCCCAAAACAGCGTGGCTTGTGAGTTGGGGCACTTCAGGAGGATGGAACACACACCAGTGAGCCCAGCTTGGTAATACAGGTATCTATTTTATTAAAAAAGTTACAAACAGGTGGACTGTAGGGTTGTCTTACAAAATGACAAGAATGAATCTACTGGAAAAATCCTTTTTTTACAAAGCATTACAGGTAATTGTTCCGGTTTTGCACTTGTTATTCCAGATTTCACCTCTCACTGATAAAGATACAGTACATTAGATACTTGATGGTAGGTTACATTTGTCTTTGTAGAGCCCTACTGCAGTGATTTGAACAACTCCTAAACAGATGCCATAGTAAAGACAATACATATTGCATTTATTATTAGCCTCTTACTCTAATAAGCAACTTCACATGCAATCTATTGAGGAAGCCTAAAATAACTTTTGGTCCCTTTTTCCCCCTAAAGTGTGCTGAAGAAACCATCTCTCATTTTCCCAGTCCTGTCACTCTAAACTAGTTCAAGTTTTAAAGTTCTTTTTTTTTTTTCTTCTTTTTTCATTTTTTTTGTGCTGAGGTCCATGACAATGAACACTGGTTTGATAACTACCCATAGGAATGAACCGCTGATTCAGAGCAACCAACTCCTTCCCCCTTAGACAAAACTAAGCTCTTGATGAATTACTTTTATTTCCTATTACTTCCTTACAACCTACAAAAAAGATCAACGACCATCACTTCAATGAAAGAAACCTACTGTGAAGACAAGGTTTGGTTTAATTCTGATATTAAAGTGCAAACCTAAGCATTAGCCTCAGCCTCTTCATAAGGTTTGTACAACAGGGGAAAAAAGAAATATTCAAGTAACCCCACAGGAAAACTAAACGCGGGTATTTCGTTACCCAAGCAGGAAACCGGGTGTTCCTCCTCTGCTCAGGATTCCAATTCAACACTGAACGTAGACTCAGAACCTTTATTTCTGCTACCACTGTCAAGTCAGCCTGCATTATTAGCAATAAAACACATTAGTGTGAGATACTGTACCGGTCAGCTTTTATTGTTTGAAATGCCATCATCCACAATACAATTGGTGAGTTTTCAACTGCTTAACCTCGTCTATCCATCACTGCTTTTGCTGGAGCTTTTCTCCAAGTTCTTTAGCTGCTACAGGGAGAGAATGGACATTTCTAGAAGCATGTTCAAATGACTAAAGCTGGGCTCCTAAAAACCTAGAACTTTGGTGCAGTAGGTGAGCTGCAGTTATTATACTTCTGCAAAACAAAAAGTACACGTTTGAAACCACCGCTAGAAAAAGCTCTCATGTATGCAACATGTTAATCAAACTGAACAAAAGAATCCCATCTATTCTTTGTACATGTTCATTCTGCTCTTTATACCTGTGTTATTGTTAAAATCTTCAAGTATTCAGAGAAAATGTTGCTCAGGTAAACAATAAGGAAGGCAATGGCTGTTTAAAGCACGCTCGCAGTTAGTATCACTGGAACCTGGTGCTTTTCCCCTTCTTACACCAACTTGTCTCTAATATTAAACTGGTTTATTGGGAAATCAAACCAAACCAACTAAAAAGCAATTTGTGACAGTGCAAGAAAAACTTTAACAAATATTGCTTTAAAATATTATTCAGAAAGACAAATATTAGGAACTATAAAATGTAAAGTGATCTTATTTGCATTAGATTTACATGTGCAGAGGTCTACTAGATGTCTCGATGTGCCAGGCAAAGCTGAGCTGACCAACCAGGCATAGAGCCCATCCTGAAGGATACATTATCCCTTTTCCAAGGCATAAAGAAGCTATTTGTAAACAAGCAAGTTGAGAAACTCAGTAGAAGGAAAAGTGTGCTGCCATTTTTCAATGCTACAATTGTCATTTTTGATTAAGCGAGTTTAGGAAACCCATGATTGCAAGAAAAGAAACATCAGCTGGAGACTTTACCTCCCAACCCAAGCAATCCCTACTGTCAAATCGGACCAGACACTGGGTCACAGCTGCATTTACCAAGAAAAGGGATACTACATCCATACAACAGAGGTGCCTTCAGTATCTTCTCACGACACTGTCACACGTAAACAAAAAGTCTCAGAGAATGACCAAGTACATGGTAGAAGAAAACTTTGCAAATAGAATAAGCACTGATGCGAGGTAATATACAGAAGTAACCATTTGTTTAAGGCTCAATTTATTCTCCATTAAAACTCTCTTCTTTTAAAAGGCATTGAGTAGGTAATACTGAGTTTAAGTATTTAATAAATACAAGTTCAGAAATTGATTAAAGAAATCAATTAAAATATTAAAAATGAACTCTTGCATATTAGCCATTATATGAACTTAGAAAGCTATAAAAGGACTGATAGAGAAAGAACAGATCTTTAAACTTATGGTAAACATGCTAAGCATTCTGATTAAGGTGTGTGGATCCTGCAGGCCACCAACCTTACGCACTTAGATGTATGGCAATGTGCTGTAATAGAGACAGGTTTACCAAGGCTCAGCTCTGCAACCTGGGCTGAAAGTTCTCCAAAGCAGCATCTGTGCAAGTTTCCTCTGAGTTTTATCTGCAATTTAAACAAAATAACTAATGAAAGCCATATTCAACACACATTCAAAGTGAACCCAGCTTCTCCCACAGTGCAGAAGACCTGGTTTGCCACACTGAGCTCCAAAGCACCGCTTTACACAGCAGCATTCTCGAGGTTCTCCTCCTCTAACTCCAGTGATTTAAGAGGCAAGCCCGTTAACAACTCACTGCTATGAGCTGCTGCTCCTGTGGGATATTAAATTGCTTCTAAAGATCTGAAACAGGTAGGAAGCACTACAGCACCCAGTAACATGAAACAATGGCATTTTGTAGTTCTAGGAACAGGTAGATGAGCCAACTAATTTAGTTTTGACATCTGAGTTCTCAGCATTCAGATCCTCTAAATTACTACTAAAACACCCCCTAGCATTTACACAGCCTCAGCAGGAACACACTGTAAGCCACTGTTCCCTGTCAAGCACACAAATGTCAGTGGTGTGACTAACATACTGTGTTTCTGATAACTTGCTCACCCTTCACAAGATTTATCTGCAGAGAGATCCTAAAAGCCTGAGTTGAAGCTCAAAGTCTGTAGAAACCTGCCCTTCATGTGCACATGCTGCACTGCAGCTCAATCCTTGGCTTTTCGGGGGTTTTGGTGAGTCTATTCCTGAAGTAATTTTTTCATAGGAGTCAGGTCCCTCCTACTGTACTGTTTGTTTTCTGCTCTCCATTAGCAGTTTGTCACGACAGAGTGCTCTGACACAGCCAGGGGTCCCCTTCTCACCTAACAACTGGTCACCCAACACTCAGGAGCAGGGTTTCTGTACTGTCAGGAGCAGCCAGCCAGGATTTGCTTGCTTGTTGGTAGTTTTCCAACTCACAGTAACTCTCACCCAGCCTGGCGGGCACAAGTCCCCTCACACACTGTTGCTGGTCACCAGTTTTAGATGGGGAGGGTCCCTGTACTGTCAAAACAACAAATATTTCACTTGCAATGGGGATGGATTAAACCAGTTTAATAGGTGTTTTATCTTTGCTTAGAGCAGAGGAGAGGCAAACCACTGACCATGCAGCTCCTCATCCTACCAGAGTTAAATCCATCCCAAACCTTCACCCAAATCTAGCATCCAGTGCTGTGGCCAGCAAAGAATTGCTCAGGGTAGTGAGGACAGAGAAAGCAAGTGCTGGTATTTTCCTCCACATGCTTTCAGCATCTTGTATTTGCAGGTTAGGGACCTCCCAGTTCAGATTTATCATCTTTCCATTTAATTTGTGCTCAGTGCTACAATTGGCACCATATAGGACCTTATCTGGCTTCACTTGCCCAGGAAATCTCTATAGCACTTTCTAGTCTCTTTTGTGAGCAGACAGGAGAGAAGGGGACGTGAGACAATCTAGTCATGTACATTTGTGTGTGTTGCACAGCCACAGAGCCCACAAGACAGTGTACTTTAAGTCTGCATCCCTAGAGGAAAGCACTCTTCCTTCAGTACATGCTAATATCAGTTGCTCATGAATAGAGGGGACAGAAATCACTAACCAGCATCAGTCTTTCACCCAGTGTTAAGGTGTTCCCAATCCCATTAGTACCTCTATAGAAAACCTTTAACACACCAGCACTGTAAGAGGTGCCACATTTTAAAGAGGAGTTAAAATATGAAACACTAATAGTGACAATTCAAGAGAAATCCTACAGCAAGGAAGAGAGCAGCTACTGGCAACCTCACCCCTGTGGCTGCAGCGGTGACCTGACAGCAGACCACTGCAGAAGCAACAAAGGGAGGGGGGGGACAGGATGCAAGAACAATGCACGCTTTTAAAAGGAACTATGGGTTATCCTGATGATGTGGGTTTGTTCCATCCTTCATTCACCCAAAGCAGCCGACTGAACAGCAATTTAAGCAAGTGTGACTCAAAAATACTGTGGAAGAACCTACACAACATCATACTTGACAGATGGGCTGAGGTATCAGTACCAAAGAGAGGTCAGGGTACCTGATATTGAAACAGCCTTAGATGAAACCAAGTCCATCATTTAATTCACCCCTTCAATTGTCTTCTCCAGAAGAACTGCAGAGACTCAGGCTGGTTTTATGTAGTTGATTCTGAACCAACTGCTCCAGAGCTAAGACTCCTCCTGGATGCAGACAGGTCACAGAACTCAGAGATGCTGCTGCTGATTACGCTAGGACAGAGCTGGAGTTCAAGCCTGCCTCTGACACAGGTTTATCAGACCCCTGGTTCCACTTCCTCAGTTTCACTTTACCTGGGAGGGGTCACTGCTAAAGCAGATGTTTGGGAAGCAGCAATTGTTCCCTGGATCACAGATAAGCAGAAGAACTACAAAGCTGGTTACAGCTATCACAAGACACCATCAGCAGCAATCCTACACCAGAGCACATCAGACAGGAATTATCAGGCAGCAAAGGCTTATCATAAAGTTAATGAGATCCTACACCTACTCAAAGAACAAGGACAGAGTGGGAGCCAGGAAGAAGGAAATATCCCAAAAATGTGAGGTTGAAATGAAAGATACGGAGCACGAGCCTGTGAGGAGCCAGGGTGAGTAACAGAAGTGGTGAGACCTGCACTGAGCAGGAAGCTGCTCAAGGACAGACTTGCTTGTTTGGCACAAGTGAAGAGACTACACGGGGCAGAAGCAGCACCTCCTAGAAGCAAGGAAGCACTTTGCTGCTGGAGGCTTGACCTAGGAGCTAGGCAGAATGAAGGAGAGGAAATCTATTCCACAAGCTTAGAGCATCCTCTGTCTCAAGAGGTCACAAAGACGTAAGAATACAGATGCTGCTTCTGAAGCAAGAGCATGCTCAGGAAACTCATCAAATCTAAGCATTAAGTTATGATTCAAGGAATAACATACGGCCCTGCCCCCTGCCTCCATTTCACCCTTAAGATTAAACTTGGTATTTCATGCTAAATCCAGAAACTTCCCTTAAAGTAACCAATTCTGGAAGTACAAATTTCATGGATAAAAGGCCTGACTGTGTCAGAGCTGAAGACAGCAACCTGCACAGGATGAGCCACCAGTAACCCAAGGACTGCCAGAACCTTTGGCATACCTCAAGTCCACATACTCTCATTTGTGAAGCTGCCTTAGAAATAGCTGAAACCTGACATTACTATATGCAATTCAAGACATTAACCCTGCAGCACGCTTGAAAAAGGAGTAATTCTGTTGATGTACTCCTTCCTATATCCTTAAAAGGCTCTGCAGGAGTGAGGGATTAGTGGACAGGGAAAGACTTTGTGTTTTAATCTGCTCCAACACAAGCAGTTTGCTCACTTTCAGCAAGCAGAGTTTGAACTTACACACACCTCTGAGGTGGAGACAGCAGCCTTTTTTAATTTCACAGAACTGGAGATAAAACCATCATGTATTATCTTGAGTCTGACAGTGCCAGGGTCATGAGCACCTAGAATTTTACATTCACAAAGCACTTGATAACTATCTCAAAGACAAGCTTTGAGACTGCACTCTCTGCCCTTGCACTCAAGATTAAAGAGGATACATGGTCCAAAGCTTCCAGTAATAACTTATTTTCCCTCTTGTCACTCAGGTGCAGAAAGCTCCTTGGACTCGAGCAAGCTCCTGACGTGGCAGTTGGAGCCTGAGCCTCAAGGAGAGCAGTGGTCAAGAGGGACAGCTCCCTCCCCTGGATTTTCATGTCCTCCCTCATCCCTGCACTTGCCCTCAGAGATCACACCGAGCTGTTTGCCAAGACTGGTCCAACAGACACCTGAAGGTCTGATGGACCAGCTGGCTGCACGCAGAGCACCAATGATGGAGAAGAGCCCTTTTCAGTAACATGGATTCAAGCCAATGCAAAACCAGACTTGAAACCGCTACGAGGTAAAACAAGAGCAGAGGATGCCCAGAACCACTTGCACAGGAGTGACAGCACTGCTGCGTGCAGGGGGAACACATCCAGTCGCTCTAGCAGGTGAAAGAGGCACTAAGAAAGACCACCACGTGTGTGAGGGGCCAAGAGCAGCTATCCTTGGGGAAGAAGGATGAAACCAAAGCAACACCCGAGACAGGGGAAGCTGCAGAGGCCCCTCCGAGCGCTGCGCTCTCGCCACACCTCTCATGAGTCACAGGAAGGAGTTGTGCAGTAAGAAGCCATTTTATAGTGTGTTCTCTGCTCTGGGGATTTTAGATGAAGAGCACTTTGTACACGTCCTTGACTACTTCATGTGGGCTCCAGGCCACTCCTCACAGCTCAGGGTGGATCTCTCTTAAACTTATCCCACTGATAAGGCAGAAACGTGCTCCAGGTACATTCAGTTTCTGGACTGTACAATTTACTTGTTATTCTTTAAACAAGCTCAAAGTCTTCTCAGCAAAACCTACTGGGAAAGCTGATCACAACAACAATCCCTTTGACCTCCAAGGCAATTCCCATTACTTGAGAATAATTCAGGTACCAACTACAACCAGTGAAGAAACCCACTGCAACATCACAGACCATTAGGGATAACGTAATGTCAAAGAGAGCACTGACAGTCACACAGGTGCACTTTGTTTCACTGTACAATTCCTGCAGGTAAATGCAGCGTTCCCTGACTAACCCTGCTGAAGGAGCACAAGAATCTGCTTGACTCGAGTCATCACGTGCAAGTGAATGCACAAGCTTCCACCTCTTTGGGAGGAAGGCTCCTTCCAGGTTAGACTGCTTAACTTCAGACTCCCTGGCACACCGCATTAACTCGATCAGCACGGTTATGCACCTCAGGTAGTTATGACTGTTCCACCAACCTGCTCTGTATGGCCATGATTGAGGTTTTTCTTGATTTCTCTCACTGGACGATGCAAGTTGTACAACACTGATCTTGTTTCTCAGGCAGGGAGGCATAGTTCATTTGCCTGACGATCTCAGCAAACAGTTCATCCACCATCGTTTTGCTCTTGGCTGAAGTCTCCATGAAGGGGCAGCCCCACTCCTGAGCCAGGGCTCTGCCTTCTGCAGACAACACCTCCCTCTCCGACTCCAGATCCACTTTATTCCCCACTAGGATCAGAGGAACTTTCTCGTATCTCTTCACCCGGACAATCTGGTCCCTCATCGGCTTGATGTCCTGGTCAAACAACCCAGCTGGTTAGTAAGTGCCAGTAACCACGTGGAGTTGCTCTAGAGCCACTAGAGAAGCATTTTTTAACAACCCTCCCAAGCAACTGAACATTCAAAACACATCAGGGACATCTTAAATTCAGACTCGTGAGGATCTAGAGTGCAGAGAAAGTTAAAACCCATCTTTTATTGAAGAAGGGGGTTTAGTTTTATATAAATGCATACACACTTCATATGGTGTGTCTGTACAAACAGAAAGTGCACTCTGAGAGCAATTCTCAGCTCATCCAGAGGAAGACAGAGCAGAGCTGCTTCCAAAGTTGCTTTCAGTTGCCTGAAGACGTGGTCTCCAGCCCACCAACCTGCACCACTCGCAGCAGATGCCATTACACAGTCATTTAGGAAGCCTGTGTTTAGTTTACAGCTAGAGAAAGCTGGTCATTTACATAAAGCCTTCTCACTCCTGCAATGCTTAGAATAATTCATTGTGAACACAGTTAATCACATGTAAGTAACCAAATTAAATGCTGTCAAGAGATTTTATTACCTAGAGATGCATTTATTCAAGTCTGAGCTAACACTGAGAGTTTACTCTTGAAAGTGTGAGTCAATCTCCTCTGCCCCCTGAGTGGTGGAAGTTACTATCAGTACTAAGCTCTACAAACTCTTGCATAGTTCCAAGACAAAACAACTTAAGCACTTGAAGTTACCACTGTGTGAAAGGACTGCAGAGAGTGGTTTACACCTACAGGCTTCGGAGTAAACATGTTATGGGCAGACAAGAATAACTGAGTATTAACAGGGTGGATTACTAACTGTATAATGCTTGAACAGTGGGGGACTCACTGGACCCCAAAATAAGGGAAAACAAAGGGGAGAAGGTGCCCAATGTCACTGCTGTTGTTTTCCAGAGAAAATCAGTCTTCGGCTAGTTCAAGGCCTCTGCTAAGATAAAGTTTAGTCACTAGCAGAAGCAAACACGCTGCTTCAGTGTGGGGAGGTTTGTATTCCAAGGAGCTGGAATACACCCAACTCTGCAACTGAAGCCAAGGCAGTAGCTGCAATTCCCTGTGCTGCATCTAGTGCTGCTAAACCCACTTACAGCCCCCAAATAAAGCCCCATCTCTAGAGGCAGCTGACACTGGCTGAGATATTTCCACTTTTCAGAGAGTTGGGATAGTAGAAATGAAATGCAGACCCACAAATCCTCACATATGGCTCGCTTCTCCTCTCCAGGACTCCACCTACGCTGTGAAGGCATCGAGCTTATGTTAGACAGGAATATATTTTGGGAGAGGGGGTGGAAAATAGCAGCTTATTTAAAAGCTCCCAATTGCAGAACAATCAGACTCTGCAAGAGCCCGTGAAGAAATCTGCCTTTTGGGAAGGAGGAGAGGGGGGAAGGGGAAGTCTCGATTATTAATATCAAGCGATTTCTTCATGGTAGGGGATTGCCAAAAGCTTCTGTTGGGGAAGTGGGAGCGGGTCATTGTTCTCCAGCCCTGGTGGGGGGTTTAACAATGGTGGCACCCTGATAAGGACCTGCAGAGCAAAGAGCAGGCAGCAGGGCTGCGGAACGCGGGGCATTCCCGCTTGTGCCCCGCCAGCGATGAAGGGTTTACACGTGGCCAACCCCAAACCTTCCTCCTCGCCCCAGCGCCGGCCCCGGGGCAGGAGCGGCCGCGTCCCAGGGGCGGCCCCCGGGGCCAGCCGCGGTTACCTGGAAGGACTGCTGGTTGACCAGGCTGTAGACGAGGATGAAGCCCTGCCCGTTCTTGATGTAGAGATCGCGCATGGAGGCGAACTGCTCCGTGCCCGCCGTGTCCAGGATCTCCAGCACCGAGGGGGACGAGTCCACCTCGATCTCCTTGCGGTAGAAGTCCTCGATGGTGGGGTCGTACTTCTCGATGAAGGTGCCGGTGACGAACTGCACGGTCAGGGCGGACTTCCCCACCCCGCCGCTGCCCAGCACCACCACCTTGTACTCCCGCATCGGGCCCCGCGGCCGCTCCCCCGCCAGCCCCGGGCCTAGGGCAGGCGGCAGCGCGGCCCTCGCATAGCCCCGGCCCGCCTCAGGAGAAGGGCGAGGCCCCGCTGCTCCCGCGCCGTCCTGAGGGGGAACAGACACCGCGGTTAACGCCCGGCCCGGCCCGCCCTGCCCGGGCCCCGCAGCCCCGCTCCGCTCCGCTCCTCACCGCCGCTCCGCTCACTCCATCCCGCCGCGCCTCAGGCCGCGGGGCCCGCCCGGAACGGTTACGCTGCGACACCCGGCGACGCGCGCGGACGCGAGCCCCTCCCCGCCGCTTATCTCCGGCCACTTCCGGCGCGGGGGCGGAGGGGACGTGCTGCGTCACCGCGCGCGCGCACGGACACACCGCGGGGGCGCGACTGACACGGACGGATTTGAGTGTGACACCGAGGCGGCCCCGCCCACCACTGGGGGACGGGTTTCAGTGTGACACCGAAGGTGTGTCACCGGCCCGGCCCCGGCGGGGAACACACACCCCACACAACGTGGCGGCCGGCAGGAGGAGCCGCCCGGGCGCGCCCTGAGCCCGGCCCTGGGGCGCGGCGGGCGCCCCCCAGCGGTGGATTTGTCCTTGTTCAAGGGAGTAACGAGAGGGAATAAAGGGCTGGTTTGTCTGAGAGAAAACCATAGAACCCCAGCCTGGTCTGTGCTGGAGGGACCTTAAAGCTCATCCAGCTCCAACCCCTGCCACGGGCAGGGACACCTTCCACTAGAGCAGGTTGCTCCAAGCGCCTGTGTCCAACCTGGCCTTGAGCACTGCCAGGGATGGGGCAAAGTCTTTTTGTCGCTCAGACCTGACCCGATCGTGTGCACAAAGCGTGAGAGAAGAGTCCTCTGATACAACCCAAGTAGCTTCTGGGCACCTTCTGCCAGAGGGGAGACTGAGATGAGCTCTGAGGCAGAAGCTCTTCCCTGTGAGGGTGCTGAGGTGCAGGCACAGGGTGCCCAGAGAAGCTGTGGCTGCCCCATCCCTGGCAGTGCTCAAGGCCAGGTTGGACACAGGGGCTTGGAGCAACCTGCTCTAGTGGAAGGTGTCCCTGCCCGTGGCAGGGGTTGGAGCTGGATGAGCTTTAAGGTCCCTTCCAATGCAAACCAGCCTGGGATTCTGGGATTATGAGAAAAGCTCGGTGAGGACTTTTATCCACCAGAATAAAATCTTACCTAAATTACACGGGATTTGAGTCACTGCTCTCTATTACCTGTAAGTAATAATCCCTCTCCCTTTGCCATTGCCTCGAAAATGGATCTGTCAAGTGAATTGCTGGCATGAGGTAGATGTGCCTGCATGGAAGGTACGCCTGTGCTGGTGAATCACACAGAGTGAGAAGGGGAGCGTTAAGACAGGCTGCCTCCTACTTCAGCCCCATTATAAGCCACGAGTGGTTGCAAAGTGCCTAATGCACTCAGGCTGCTGGGGATGAAGGACAGACGTGATCAGAGCTTCCCATCTAAACTTAACCGTGACACAATCAGTGACAGTGACAAAGGGGCGGGAGGAAAGGGGCACAGGAGGATGAGGGTGACAATAATGAGATTACACGGTCACTTAGGTCCATTGTGTGCCCGTCTTTGGAGCGCTGCTGGTCCATTACTTTTGCCGTGGGTGGAGGAATGACTAAGGGAGAGGAATGGGGCAAAGAGCACAGCGATGGGGCAAGGGGGAGGCAAACAAACATGGTTTTGTGTGGTTTGAGTTAACCAGCAGTGCCTCACTCCTGGGCTGAGCCGCAGCCCAAGCTGCGGGCGCAGGGTTGGGAACGAGGGTGTTTTCCCTCCATGTGCCTATTAGTGTCATTCTCTGTTGCTGGAGATCTATTTCCCAGCACTTTATACCCGGCCACACGTGCCTACAGCTGAAAAAAACACAGAAGGTCAATCTCAAAGTGCACTGACTGTTCATTCCTCATCCTTCGGGTGAGTCCTTCCCTTCTCTGGGCACTTTGCACAGCTCTTTCACTGGGCCACAACTTGGAGCCGAAGCAGGAGCTGGTGATGGAAAAGGTTTTGAAACTCCGGATGGGAATAGCTGCTCCACAAGTGGCCAAGCCCTGAGCCTGGCACCTCCTGCCAGCACCGCCCCGGTGCTGCTCCCTTGTCCTCACCATCCAGTGGGGTGCAGCATGTCCCACATCAAAGCCTGGTTCATCTCTGCTGCCGCTGTCTCGCTGGCTCCTGCCAGGATGAGCTTTAAGGTCCCTTCAACCCAAACCATTCCGTGATTCTATGATAAATGAGCATCCGGGCCCGATCTGATTACTGCAGAGCAGCTCTGTGCTGCTGATGGACTCAGCTGCTCTGTGCCATGCCCACAGCAGCAACAATAATGAAGGCTCTTATTAAATTAACCTGCTAAGACACAGATCCCGCAGGGATGTTCGGGGAATGGGCAGATGGCACGAGCAAGGGCCAGGAATAACTGCGATCCCCATCTCATTGATGTGGGAGATGGATCCTGCCTGGTGCTGTGCCCGGCGGGGAGGCAGGAGGGATGGCAGCAGCGCAGGGAGAGGTGACAGGAGCATCACCAGGCTCTGGAGGGAGTGAGGAGCCTGGAGCATCTCCTGCAGATGCCAGTGTGGGACTGCACCACCAGCCAGGCCTGGGTGCTGCCTGGCGCGGGCTGCTGCGTCACTGGTGACCTGCTCCCTGCTGTGATTCACCGTTCACCAGAGCTATAAACCAGGCTCTGCTCTGCCGGGAAGCCTGCAGCAGGCTGCTGAGCCTGGTTTCACCTCCCTTACCATCTAACTGGGCACATCCCTTGCGTAAACACGAGCAAAACCAGCTTAAGAGTGAGTGTCATTTCTCCTTCGCCTCTTCCAGTGGTTCTGCTAATCCACTTATTGTGCCTTATGGAGTTCTGTGTGTAAGCGCAGGGTCGGGACTGGCTCCCTGGGGCTCTCCCATGCAGCTCCTTCGAGGAGCTCCCGTCACACGAGTCACATAACCATCATGGAAGCTCTCGATCTCAGCTCTTCCACATGACAGTGAGGTACACCGTAGGGGTTGGATGTGTTCACCTGGCCCAGACTCCCAGTTCTGGTGCTGGTTCAGGCTCTGTGACCTGCACAGAGACTTTTCCTCCTCACCAGGTTTTCCTGCCAACACAGAGATGACTCAGAGGCAAATTCTGGGGACCTTGCTCCGAAATTTCTGTTCCATTTCTTTCCTAAAAGCCACCGTCAGCTTTTAGCCATTATTTCAGCAGCAACAAAAGGCATCCTGGCACGTCAGAGAAGGGAAAGGACACTTTCCAAAGCAATTACTGATTCTGGGACAGAAGGGGGCTGCACTGCATTCTAATTGATCCAACAAGGAGTTTATTGGGATTTCTGGGAGCAGAAGCATCCAGGTTTTGGTGACGTCCCCAGACATGGTACCAGCCATTTGGAAAAGCTTGTGCAGGAGCTGGTTGTTGTTGATGAGTAGCACTGCAGGAGAGATGCTGCCGTGACACCCTGCCACGCTCATTGCCTGTGCCCTGGTTACCCCCTCACTGCTGTTCTCCTGCTGCAGCACCAGTGTCCTGTGCCAGGGAGCAGGTCACTGCTCTGTGTGAGGATGCTGCCCTCACCGGCTGCTCCTCTTCCCCTGTTCTCCAGACATTGAACCATCTCCTTGTTGCTCTCCACGCTCCGAGCTGATGGACCCCATAACCACACGGAAGCACCTCCTGCTCCCACTCACCACACGGGCATTGGGATTGCGCTGAGCTGCAGCTCTGTGACTCCCAATAAGCAGAACATCCTCCACCAACACGAGGTGATGCCAACGCAGGACCCACTCCTCAGGTACCAGCTCCCAGCAGAGCCCAGGGGCCGGGGCTGGCCTCAGAGCTGCCCCTGTTGAGCCACCACTGTGGGATGTGACAGCCTCTCCCTGGGAATAGATACACACACAGGGTGTAAGGTCCTACCAACACTGCAGTGGAGTAAACCTGGAAATGCAGTTCCCTCAAGCCAGAAGGCAACAGTGATCACATAACGGGCTGGGCTTGGTGATCTTAAAGGGCTTTTCCAACCCAGATGATTCTATAATTCTATAAACCAAACCTGTTCCTTTAAACCCCACATGAAAAGAAAGGCAGGGAAAGGTAAATACACTGTCAGGGTATCTTCAGGTTTGTGAAAATAAAGCCATTTAAACCGACGTCTAACAGAAGAGTTCCCATTCACTGTTAGCATTTCATGGGGCTTCCTTTTTTCCTCTGCACTTTGGCCTCTCAGGGAATTCCCTCACTCTGGAGAGATCCACCCCATGGCTGGGAAAGCAAACGTGGCTCTGCCAGGGCCGTGCAGCCCCTGCACAGACAGACAGAGCTCACGCCAAGGGTTTGCTCCTCATCATGAGGGGCCGTGGGAATGTTGGCACCAGCAGCTCTGCCACTGCCAGGGAGAGGACGCTCCTGCTCCTGCCCTGTGCCCCGGCAGAGCCAGGGGCAGCTCCAGTGCCGGGATGTGGGGCTGGGATGCGAGTGGAGAGCGCCGGGCTCACCCCAAGCTGGCAGCTCTCCTTGATCCGGTCCATCTGCCTCATCCCTCAGGCTTTGCTCATCCCCTGCTTTTTGCTTTTCTAATCTTTCCTCTAGTATTTAATCCCATGCCAAATTCTTGCCCATCCTCTCACAATCCTGCAAGTCTCTTAATCATTCTTTTCTTTTTAGCCTGGCTGTGTAATTGCCAAACATCTCAAATCCCTCCATTTACTCCTCACCCCTTGTGCCCCCGCGATGCTCCAGTCACTTAAACAGGAGCTCTTCCCATATTCTGCCTGTTGACACCACTCTTTGCATGGTCCTTAGAAAGAAAATGATCCTCCGTTAGCCAGTGCTTTGGGAAGGGGTTACACAGCAGGAACAGAGGCAGCGGCTGAGGGTCCTCACCCTGTGCTCGCATTGATGGGACACTGGTGGCTGAGATGAGGTTTCTCTCCCATCTCGTTGCTCTTCAATGGCCACAAGGAAAAAGCATCGACACCCTCCACCAGCGCTGCACCAGGCCGGGACATGAGGCTCTGAGAGGCCGCTGCCACCACCCCTGGTGTCACCCCCATGGCTCAGCATGATGGGAAGGAGGACAAATAGAAGCCGCTTCCGTGTGCACTGAGAGCAGAGGAATCACTCGCTGGCTCTGAGCCGCCCCAGCACCTCGTGCTGCTGACAGGAACCATCGCGCTGAGCCCAGGAGGAGACAAAGATGGAAAGAAAAGAAAAGCTTTCCCACCAGGGTGATTCCTGCCCGGGGCCGGGCCCTCCCCAGGGAACCCAGCGGTGGTTGGGGTTTGTGCTGGGGCTGCGTTTGCTCCTGGGATGGTGCAGGGGCAGATCCATGAGGATCCTGCAAAGTTTGGTGTTTCCTGCTCACTCCACAGGTCCGGAGGGAAGGGGAAGGGGGAGGGCTCCCAGCTGAGCCCCCACCATGGGGCTGCCACGTGCACTCACACTGGGCTTGCCTGAGCCACAGCACAGCTTGTCTCATGTCATCACAGAATCCCAGCCCAGTTTGTGTTGGAAGGGACCTTAAGATCATCCATTTCCAATCCCTGCCACGGGCAGGGACACCTTCCACTAGAGCAGGTTGCTCCAAGCCCCTGTGTCCAACCTGGCCTTGAACACTGCCAGGGATGGGGCAGCCACAGCTTCTCTGGGCACCCTGTGCCAGCGCCTCAGCACCCTCACAGGGAAGAGCTTCTGCCTCAGAGCTCATCTCAACCTCCCCTCTGGCAGGTTAAAGCCATTCGCCTTGTCCTGTCCCTACAGGCCCTTGTCCAAAGCCCCTCTCCAGGTTTCCTGGAGCCCCTTTAGGCACTGGAGCTGCTCTAAGGTCTCCCCTTCAGGAGCCTTCTCTTCTCCAGGCTGCCCCAGCCCAGCTCTCTCAGCCTGGCTCCAGAGCAGAGCTGCTCCAGCCCTCGCAGCAGCTCCGGGGCCCTGCTCCCCCTCCTGCCTGCGCTGCAGCCCTGAGCCAGGTCTGGCAGTGGGAGCTCGCTGGCTGCTGGTGGCTTTCGTGACTCATTATCCCCCGTCTCCATCTGATGCCACACTCACTGCCAGCAGGATGGGCCTCCCGCCAGCACGGCAGCCCCGTGCCCGTGTGGACAGGCTGGTGGTGCCCTGGGATGCACAAGCCCATGTGCGGGGCTATCGGGGCAGACCCGTCCCTGTGTCCTGGCAGCAAGTGCCCCAGTGTCAGGGTGGGAGCACAGGGTGGCTGCAGGCAGGGCACAGGCAGAGGTGGGACCTGGCAGGCTGAGGAGCCAGCCCAGCACCCTCATCTCCCACAGCACCCACCCTGCTCGTGGAGCCAGGTCCGTGAGGATGAATGCCTTTAAAACACTCTTTATTAAGTGAGAAATGAGACTCTGCTCCATGCCGAGCCCTAATGCAGCACAGACCTAAATACAGCACTAATGCGCATGCTTAAAGGATTTCCCATCATCGAAGCTGGCAGAGGGGCGAGGGCCTGGGGGGGAATCCAGCATGGGCTGCCTCTGCCCAGCACAAAGCTGGCCATAGCTCCCACCCTGTGCGCTGTGGGGCATTAAAGTCTTCCTGGGCTTCATCCTTCCCAGCCCAGAGCCCCGGTTTGTTTCTATCACCCTCTCCAAAATCCCCTGGATTTATGCTGGGGTGCTGATTGACGGAGCTGAATATGAGCAGCTTGTGCCCAGGCAGCCAAGAAGCCGCCAGCATCCTGGCCTGTACCAGCACCAGTGTGGCAGCAGGGCCAGGGCAGTGACTGTCCCCCTGTGCTGGGCACTGGTGAGGCTGCACCTCGAATCCTGGGTCAGTTCTGGGCCCCTCACTGCAAGAGAGACATTGAGGTGCTGGAGCGGGGCCAGAGAAGGGCACCGGAGCTGGTGCAGGGCCTGGAGCACAAGTGTGATGAGGAACGGCTGAGGGACCTGGGGGGTTTAGTCTGGAGAAGAGAAGGCTCAGGGGGGACCTTATCGCTCTCTGCAACTGCCTGACAGGAGGATGGAGCCAGGAGGGGGCTGGTCTCTGCTCCCAAGGAACAAGGGATGGGACAAGAGGAAATGGCCTCAAGCTGCACCAGGGGTGGTTTAGATGGAGCTGAGGAACAATTCCTTCTCCAGAGGGTGCTCAGGCATTGGAACAGGCTGCCCAGGGCAGTGCTGGAGTCACCGTCCCTGCAAGTGTTCACACCCCGCATAGCCGAGGCCTCAGTGCCATGGGTTAGTGGTGGCCTTGGCACTGCTGGGAACGGTTGGACTGAATGAGCTTAATGGTCTTTTCCAACCCGGTTGACCCCATGAGTCTATGATTCTTTGCAATAACACCAGCAGCATGGCCCGGTGTGAATTCCCACCTCCCCACCACCTCACCCCCAGCACATACGTTTGTGTGACCCCACCTTGGCGCTGCCGCTGCTCCGGGAGCAGTGATGGATTCATGGGCAATGTCCCCTGTCCCCTCATCCGCGCAGCAGAGCAGGACCCTCGGCAGGGTGAGGTGGTTGGTGCCTTTCCTTCAGGCCTGTGTAACTACAGCGGAAATAAACAGCATTTTACTTCAACAAGAGTTTCCTAAAAGCTTTGCAAAGGATTTGCCTTTGCTTTGGTGCAGACACGCACCCCAAACCAGCCCCCAGTGCCCCTTGACATCCCGGTGCTATCACCCAGGCACCCGGCTGCCACCGCACCGCATCCATTATACACACAGGCTTTGAGCACGCGATGGCTGCAGCAGGGAGGCAGCAGCTCCCTTGGGAAGGCACAGATGACATTTACAAGCAAACAATTCCCATGGACCATGGAGGAAAATACCTCTGGGAAAGGCAGCAGCAGCTGTGAAGAGACCAACGGTGCAGCAGCATCACACCACGGGCTCCTGTGCAGCCGTGTGAGCCAGTGTCCCGGTGCCATCACCTCCGGGCTGGATTCACACCTTCAGATCCAGGGCAAGGGCAGTGGGAAGAGCCAGGGAGAGGACGGAGGACACGGCTGTGAGCAGACTGGCAGAACCACCCTGAAACAGGCAGAATGAGGAGGAAAGAGCAAAGGCATCTGCAGCATCTTCCACCTGAGCCCAGCCTGGGTGGGACCCACCAGAGCTGCTTGCTGGGTGCCTGGTGCTCCTCTAAGCCCATCCCTGTGGCCTCCAGGCTGCGGCTCTTTCTGTCTCTGTGCAGGTTCCTCTGTCCACAGACACTGCAGAGGCCTCCTGGGCCGTTCGCAGGGATCTATTTCTGGGACGTGATGCTATGTTGGAGGCAGGGGGTGGAAGGGGCACATTGGTCCATCGTCTGCAGGCACGGAGCACAAGTGAGCGGGTACGGGCTGTTCCTCATCTGCCCTGCGCTCTGGTGCAGCCCCTCCTGGGAAGGGTTAATGGGCTGCTTGTGTTGGAGAGGGTATTGGAGATCCACACGTCACCTGGGATTAACCAAACCCTTCTCCATTCTCCTTTGTCTCATAATAAATAGATCAAAGTGATCTATTTATCCAGCACTAAGTCCAGATGGAATAAAAGCTGGCTTTGGACCACAGAGGCCCAGCCGAGTATGGAGCAAGCCTTCAAAAGGAGATGTTCTTACCCCCATGTTTCTCACTGAAGCTTCAAAAGCCAAAGAGCTAAATGAAGATTTTTTTATCAAACTTGGCTTTCCTACATGAATGTGTCCATTGGAGAGGAAGAGAAGTTGGATCCTGTGACATTTCCATGTGACACATGCCATAAATACAGCATCAGAGCCTTTAATCCATCTTACACAGCAGTTTGCAGCAGCTACTCCTGTGTCTTCTGCAAACAGGCCCCAGGTAACATCCCCCATCCCTGGCCCAAGGATGCTTGGGCTTTGAAACCCAATTTAACGTCTCTTGTTAAAGGGCTACCCTTGAATTTGGGGGCTGCTGTGGGGCTCCCAGCCCTAACCCTGTGGGGATGCATCTCCCGAGTGGAGCTGGGGTGTCCAAGACCAGCCTGCAAGTGCCCATCCCCTTCCACAGAGAACATGGACCACAGGGAAGCTGCAATGAAACCTCATGAGTAACCACTGGGGAAGGATTCCATCATCCCATCCTTCCACACAGCCACTGCCTGGAAAAGTTTCAGTTCCCCCTGGGGTTTTTGGGTTTAGAAACACTTCAGACATTTAACTGTGCCATCAGGAGGCATTTATAGAACAAAGCTCTAAGTGGCCTTGACACACAAACGGAGTCAATTAACCTGCAGGAGAAGGCAGGGCAGCAGAATGATGGGAAAGGAGCAGTTAGGTAACGCCCTGGGCTCCGTCTGCCTCTCCTCAAAGCCAAGGGCTTGTCCTGCTGAGGGTGGAGCGGTACCTGCCCAGCCTTGTGTGCCTCAACACAGCACCAGCACAGCCCTGCTGCCCCCAGCAGCTCCAGCGGGCAGCATCCCCCAAAATAATCACTTCCAAACTCCGAATCCCCCCTCCTCGAGTCCAGCTCTTGAACTCCTTTGGGAAAATGGCCAATGATCCTTCCTGTGCTGTGCTCCCCTCGCTCATGCCTCCTGATGCACTGAGCTCGCTCATCACCCTGTGTCCCCTGCGTGGCCCTGGACAGAGCCAGCCACCCGCAGAGGTTTGTGGAGTTGGTTACTCACATCTCCAGGGGTTCCCGATGTCTTCTGTTGCTGGTGAGATGAGCGATGCTGCAGCCTGGCACTGCTGCCTTCAGCTGGACCCAACGTGTGTTAAGAGCCCAGCTTTTATGGAATGAGTGATGATCTCAAGCCATTCTAAGGTTAAAGCCTCTTTTACAGCAGGTGGTGACCAAGGTGGCAGTGTCTTACCTCTAATCTATGCATCATTAGAGAAGGGACAAACCAACCCAGCAAGAAGCACTTCTCTCTTGCAGAAGTCTGTCCCAGGCTTAGCCACGCATGGCAAGAGGCATCCCCAGCCCAAGAGCGCAGCCTGGGGCTGAGCTGTGCCCTTGCAGGAGAGCTGGGGAATTCCAGGCGGGATCTGCCTGTGGGATTACTGCACTGGGACGTTCAGAACGTGTCTGACACAAATGCTGAAAGAGAAGAGTTGATACACACATCATCGTGCTACAGAAGCTGCCGGCCTTGGGACGATGCTGTTTACTCTTCACGGTTATCTCCTCTCCCCTCCCATGCCGGACAGGGGTGGAAAGGACACATGGCAAACCCAAAGCCAGCACGCCTCATCGCACGGGTCTCAGCAGGTCTAAGGCACGAGAGAAAGCAAAAGGCAGCATCTGGAAAGTTTTACTTTTTATTTTTCTAAAATACAAACGTCTTTCTCGTGTTAGTAACCTCATAGGAGAGGCCGAGTGCGCCCGGCAAAGAGGCGGCACCGGCTACAGAATCCAAAATACTGAAGGTATTTTTCTGGAAAGAAATTTATTCTGTTGTTCTACACTTTGATATAACATTGAATCAAATTCATTAGTTATTAATTCTTTTGTTTTTTTTTTTACATCAGAACCTTTGAAGTTTGGGACTAATAAACTGGAAAAGTTTTTGAAAGTAAACTCCTATTAATGCGTAGATATGGATCCATAAAAAACATAACCAAGAATTTTATACACTTTATTAAAAGATCCAAAAATAAAACAATAACAATAGAGAAGTAACATACTAAAATGAGTAGCATTATGCACAGTTCTAAAGCACGTACAAGCACTACAGCAATATAACGTGGCCAAAAGAAAAAGAAACTCAAAGCGTACACCCTGTTGTAGCAGTTGAGGGAATGAACTATCGTGTTATGGAACTGGAACACTGCATTAGCCTACGCCTGGGTCTGAGGACACTTTAACTTCTTACAATTCCACAGGGCTAACTGTAGTATTTGTATATATTCTCTAAACTATACCATTAAATTGATAGCTAATGTTTCCCTTACTTGGTTTTACCAGAAATGCCTATGAAAAGAATGTACTTCAAGATCTACTTTACACAGTATAAATGCTTTTATATATTGCAATTCAAAACGGACAATTTAGGAGAACATTCTTTGATTTTACTGATTGCCTAAAATACAATTCTCTAGAAGAAAAGAACCAGCGATCTGTTGTCAGGTGATAGAGTAAAGTGTGGGGAGTCTCGGTTCATTTGAATGGTTATAAATGAAGATAGAATTAAAGCAAAGCTAATTGGAAAGAAAACAACAAAATCCCAGAATCCAATCTGTGAATGGTCTTATCATCCCCTCATCTGCTAGGATACAAAAGCCATGGCAACAAAATCATTTGGCTTCCACCACTATCAAATAGCATCTGTGTACAGTAATAAAGAACTGGAACCTTGTAATTCGGTGTCAGGTAATTCTCTCTGTTGTGTGTTTGGAAAAATAACTTCCTTTTATTTAATAGTTGTGTTATTTTTGCATGTTTAAATAGCTCATTTGAGAGGCAAATAGAGTTATTTCTGATGATACAGGATGTCAGTAAAGATCACTAGCAAAGATTTTAGAGGTGTTTTGTCATGATCATGCTCATCCCCAATGCAAAGGTTTGACCACCTGCGATTCATTTCACATAGTGCAAAGGATTTTTCTCTCATAATCCTGGAAATGAGAAAGAACTTGGTTATGGAAATCAATTATGGCAAAGGGAAGCCTTGGCAGCATGGAGATTAGAATTAGCTGGTTATCTTGTGTTAAAATCTAGGTTATTATAACACCCATGAAGAAAAGCAACATCTGATTTCCTGCCATAAAGACACTGGGACCATATGACACTATGGCTCCGATTCAGCAGCCCCGTCTTAACCAACCCCCTGCTGCCATGTGGGCTAGTTGGGCACTTGCTGACATGACGAGGAGTTGGAAGCTCCGAGATGCCAGCAGTGGTGGCCAAAGAGCAGCTCTTGGCAGTGACACCTCAGCCCCAACCCTGCAACAGGGCTTGGGTTTTGCAGAAGAAATCACAGAACCCCAGCCTGGTTTGGGTTGGAAGGGACCTTAAAGCTCATCCAGTTCCAACCCCCTGCCACGGGCAGGGACACCTTCCACTAGAGCAGGTTGCTCCAAGCCCCTGTGTCCAACCTGGCCTTGAACACTGCCAGGGATGGGGCAGCCACAGGTTCTCTGGGCACCCTGTGCCAGCGCCTCAGCACCCTCACAGGGAAGAGCTTCTGCCTCAGAGCTCATCTCAATCTCCCCTCTGGCAGGTTAAAGCCATTCCCCTTGTCCTGTCCCTACAGGCCCTTGTCCAAAGCCCCTCTCCAGGTTTCCTGGAGCCCCTTTAGGCTCTGGAGCTGCTCTAAGGTCTCCCCTTCAGGAGCCTTCTCTTCTCCAGGCTGCCCCAGCCCAGCTCTCTCAGCCTGGCTCCAGAGCAGAGCTGCTCCAGCCTGCTGGAGCATACTTGTTCCAATAAAAAGAAATGGGTCAAAACAGGCACTTCAGCTCCTCCACAATCCCCCGGTACTGCAGAGCCCCGGCAGTACCACAACACAGTGGAAAGGGAACCAAGAGGCTGCTTAGCAAAGCTGGGGGACCACGGCTGCGCTTTCCTTTGGTGGCAACTCTACAGGGCTTCTCAACCTTCAAGCATGAATCTGGCCCCGATGCCACCATCAGCCTCCACCTCCCTGCCCCAACACCCATCTGGCAGCACCGCCACATGGTGCTCCCAAACACACACCACTGCTGTTGCACAGCAGAGGAAAGTGGCCCAAGACCATCCACAGCCACCCCTGTCCATCCACAGCTCATCAGCCCCTTCCAATTTGTGACCTTGCCCCATAAAGGTAAAAAATGAAGAAATAAATCAGTAAGTTGTCACATTTCAAACTCCCTCTGGGCTTTAAAACTCTCTGCAGTGACAGTCACCTCTAACAGATAAACACTTCCACTAGAAACGGGATTAGGCGCTAGGAAAAAGGCTTGTGTGCCACCACGGTCCTACCAGTCCTAATAGGATTCACCCATCACAACCCATCAGAAGCACGACCTGGGGTGTGTTTGGGAATGTAGGCTGATGAAAAGAGGAATTCAAATCTTTGCTAGTGACCTTACTATTTAATTAAGCACTGTTTCCCATTTCTCTGTGCTGCAGGTTGGAGCTGACCTGGTAGCAGTCTGCTGTATAATAAGCTATGGCAAACTACAAAGCTTTTACAACAGCAAAGCAACATCATGCTTTCAGATAAGTTTTATAGCAAAAAACTCCTCCTTTTCAAAGCCTTAGTAATACCTATCTCTTTTACAAACTTTTCCTGTATTATTACAGACTTTTTATATTCAAAATAAGTTCCAAGGATTTCTTTCGTGGACTATGTACATAAGTGCAAAAAAGGTGTGTCTCACACATTCGTACACGAACTGAATCAGTTTAACTGCAGCATATTGGTATCTTCAACACTGTTACGGGGTCATTCCACAATATTTTGGTTTTCTTATGTACAGTTTTTGCTAATATAAATTAGTATTAAAATAGTTATATGCTTAATTCTTTAGCCCTGATCGTAACGTATCGTGCGAGTGCTCAGATTCTGGAGAGAGGAAGATTGCAGGCGGAGCTACAGTACTGAAACGGATTAACTCGGAGTTGCCACCGTGTGAATGGAGCTGAAATGAAAGCAAAGACCGGTCCCTATGTGGTAAATCCAGGCTGTGGTGGTTTTTGGAAGTGAAAATACTGTGGAATAACCCTTGCCACACAACAATTTCTACAAGCTATAAAACCTGACTCTAAATCCATGTGTTGTAAACTTCTGGACTGAAAGAGTGACCTTCGAGCCACAGATTCAGCGTTCACATGGGACTTTGGGATTTTAAAAATATTCAATCATCTCTTTCTCTGACAGTATCGAACTGTACCTTGAACAAGCTCATACTGTTACACATCACTTTTCATTTACATGTGAAAATCTCACAAATAATGTATACAAAGGTAGCCATGTTGTAGTTTTGTTGCCATAGCAACAACAACTTAATATAATTAGTTAACAATGAATCTATCATTGTAGGAGTTACATACAAAGTTAATTTTGTTCTTAAACTGTAAACTATACAAACTAGTTATGGACTGTATTCTATACCTTACCATGCTTCAGTGTGGGTTTAGGATAGAACTAAATGGGCTGAATACATGTCTTAAAAATCTTAAACTTTCTCTACCTCTCCTTCAAAATTAAATTCATTAGTTACTAAAGATATCAAAAAAAAAAAAAAAAGAGCAATAACGAAAACCTTAAAAACTAATGGCAGAGAAATGAAGAGAGATGACATGAAGGAATGAACGAATGCATCGTAGCCTAGTAACAATGTGGTGTAGCTCTATTTACATTTGGATTAGGCTATCAACTATTTTCTTTAAAGTTATTACAGTCTTTAACATACAGTATATACTCTAAGGCCTTCAACAGGCACATGGTAAAATCAGGTCAATATCAAACTAAATCCATTCAACAGGAATGGGAAATTCCATTTTCCTCATAAATTTCACCTTTTTCAATTTCCATGTCTGTGAAATGTACAAGGGAGAAAGCAAAGGAGGACTCCAGTTTCCCAACGGCCGCGACCCGCGTGCCCTAGAGCTGCTCTCCCACCCCAGGGAGGAGAGGACAACGCAGCAGGCACACGCGCCTCCTCCTCCGGCCAGCTGCATCCACCACACACATACCCACATCCAGCGCCGGCCATCGGCATCCGGGAGGGCCCCAACGCCGGGATCTGGGGTGCTTCCGTTGGGGAACACTCCGAGCGTGGTGGGAGACGGCGAGGATGGGCCGGCAAGAGAGGACCCGGTGCTGCGGAGGGCTCGGGAAGGGGCCTGGCCGGGGACGTGACGGCTTCTACAACGTTGCGATGCAAAAATACACAGTCCAAAAATCATCAGCTCGAAATCTCCAACTCAAAAAAACCCCCCAAGGGCTGATTGTGAAACCATGTTCCAAATTACTAAAAGCACTGTATTTAACAAAAATAATCTTAATAGTTTTATGAATCCATTTTATTTTAAATCCCTCTTTTATTGTCTGCTTATGTTACAGTTTAGTAGCAGTACTTTGTATTGAAACTACTAACAACCTTTTCCCGTGAAAATGATCCATCTCAGCTTTCATTTTCCCTCTGCATGACCCGTTTTATCCAAGTTTCAGCATTTCTTGCATATTGTTTGCATAAGGCTGAGAGAAATGGACAAAGAGAAATCACTTTGGATAAATAAAAAATATAGGTTCATGGAAAGTGGGAAGCTTATAAAAATGTCACTAAAATTATATCGATTTAAACAAACTTACATACATCTCTTGTCAAATAAAGGATGATATTCATGCTTTTATGACATTTGTTTAGAGTCACTAACTAGCTCGGTGACTTTGTAATAGTCTATTTAGGAAATTTATAGTCTGGCGACTGGTTTTTCTTTTCTTTCTTGAACAAAGAAAATTAGAGCAAGTTCATTGCACAACTAGTTTAAATAGTGCTACCTCAAAGTGGCATTTTTGCCGAGATTGTTTTGAATTTGGTGAAGTTTAGTGCTTCAAGCTTTTCTTTCCTTAAACTCATTTACAAATTAACTCTAAATTTGCCAGCAATATAAAAACTGTTGTGGCACCTAATAACTACCCTGAACATCCCTCATTGGACCTCTTTAATAAAAAATAATCCTTAAACACTTTTCTTTCTTTTTTTTTCAGTGCTTTAAATGTGTCAGGAAAACAGCTGTATTCTAGGTTTACATTCTATGCACATCTATGCCAGATGTTGAAGTCGATAAATAAAAGAGGAGGTTACATCAAAGTGTCAAGATATACAAAAATCCTTTTAGCACTGAAAAAATTCCAACCTCCTTGAACTCATAAAGCCATACAAGCTTGAATGCATCCTTTCTGGCTTAAGAAGATCAGTTCTGTTCTTTGTTGAGGCACTGGCACAGGTTGTGCAAAACCCATTTTTTTGATACACAAATAATTTCAAACAGGAAGTACTCAAATCCACTTTTTCCACTAACAATGTTATGGTTTTTTGGGAAACAGAAACTCAGTGGTGAAAAGAACAGGGATGTGGTCGCCAACACAAAGGGGAGCCACTGATTTCAGACAACGCTGCTGCTTGTGGACGCTGATGGCAGGGGAACAGTTATGGACAAGTGACTGTCCAAACGGGGGGTTCATAAAGGAGCTCTTGGGTGGGGATGGTTTTTCCCCTCTCTCAGGGTTTGCTTCAAAGCCTGCTGAAGGCCTTTTTGAGCTGGGCTCTTCAAAAGTTCCTGCTATGAATGGCTTTCCATGGGCAGATGGTCAGAGCCTGCTCTGGGACACACTGGCTGTGCCCTAGACGCCCCTCCATCACTTGTGGTCCATGGAGATACACATCTAGCAAACTATCTGTGCTCACACTGAAGGAAAGGGGGCAAGGAAAGGCTCTAACCAAGGCCAAGGAACTTGGAAAAGAAAAGAAAACCTGGTTGACAGAATTTGGCACCCCACAGGACCACCATGAGCTTGGGCTGGCCAGCCCTCCGGATGCTGGGAGCTGGCCTCTTGCTTGGTTTCAATCACCATTTTCTTTCTCCTTGTATGGAGTTTGTGGATTTACAGCAGCAAATCCATCTCTTCCATAATGCCAATGATATGGTAGAGCTATGACAGGGATGAATTTGGTTGTATCCTCAACCAAAATGCATTCTGCAGCCAGATTGTTCAGCAATACAGTGTAACAGGCTGGGCTGTCCAGGGTGCACGGGCTGGAAATCAGTTTATTCATGTGTCAGAACAGGAGGTATTGAGAACTAGCCCTTGTTGTGAGGCAAACATTGCTCTTGATCAAGTAGAAGGTGCCAAAATAAATCCATTGACCTACAGGAGCTCCATTAAGATGAATATTTATCTATGCAGGAAGCTTATGCTGAGTTTTTTCCTGCTTTGTCACTGCTGTGTTTGCTTTAGAGGGCCAGAGATCACAGGGAAAAAAATCACCCACTTATGGAAAATGGTGACTAAATAACTGGTGCACGCTGATGACATTTCAAGGAGAGCCACCCGAGTTTTCAGGCTGAAATGTTTCAGCATGCTCAGTGAAGACAAGCCACTGGGCACGGTATTACCCAGCTTTGGCTAAGTCACGGCTATGGCCCGCTCCAGCTCCTCTCCATCACTACGAGTCTTTGCCCAACTGAAGCTGTCTCACCTCACACCTCTTAGTTTTGTTTTGACTGCACCATGAGAGATTGTGCGCCGTTTGCAGCTAAGAATGCACTTCCATGGACAACAGAACTGCAGAAATCCCTTGACGCTTACCACCATCCGAGCGGATCATTCCCGAACCTTACTGACCCTGGGATTTTACGTGTGGGTTTCCCCCAAAAGTTTCCAGAATCAGCTCATTGTATTGAAAGAAATACCCTGAACTGGACTAAAATGACAGCTGTCCTTTCATATCCCTTGCACTACAAGTTTGGACGCTCTATCTGAAGGCAAATTTTAAATGCTAGAAGGAGCATTTAACATGAGCATCTTTAGCTGACACTAACAGCAAACTCCAGCAAAGGGCAGAACATTCCTGTGTCGTGTTTTTCCAGCACGTAATTCCTGTTTCCCACAATAACATTTTTAGTAAAAAAAACCAAAACAACCAACCAAACAAAACCCCATAAAACCTACAGTATATGAAAACTTAAGACATAACAATAATGAAAAAATGGTATTGAGTATACTTGATAATGATGTACACTTTCAAACAAATCAATAGACTATGATGTAAACAAAACAGGAAGATAACACTTTAAAAACAAGACAAACATTTATCCATCGATAGTATACAGTAAACCAACAGTCCACTGTGCAGCTGCACTTCTCAGGATGGTAGTCAGAAAATGATTAAGTGTGTTAAAGTTATGTGTTACAAAAGTCTATTATAATTTCCTACTTGTATATCTCGTATATCAGAGCGCTGTTTGTTAAGTGTTTCTATAGTGCTTTTTTTTTGTCTTTTCATTTTTTTTTTGACATTCCCATTGCTCAGTTTTTGGTTAACATGTAGGCTGCAACAGGCTTACTGTAGAGGTGGTAGAGAACGAGAGAGGGAAGAGGGGATATATACAGAAAGGCCATGCGCAGCTTCCCACCAAGAAGTCCTGGTGCTCCATAATTTTACTGTTCAGAATTTCAACATGATCTGCTGCAAGGGGAAGAAAAAACAACAAAGAAAGAGTGAGGAATTAGACACACACACATATCTATATTTTAATAAAGGTCACTCTAATAAGATACATTCGCATCCTCACTGCGTTGCCCAAGGGGTTGCCATTAGTATGTTGTAAAGAGAAAACATTCTATTCCCTTAGATTTCTGCTGTGGGGTGAAATTGCTGATAACACTCTTGGCATCCTCTTTAATCTGCACTTAGGGCTTTCCACTTCCAGCATGCTCCACACACACACTGACAAGACAGTAAGTGAAAGAGGGAGGTGGGTGAATAATAAGCCTTATTTTTGGAGAGGATGGTGGGCAGAGGGACTAAAGAGGGGGCCAAAGGAATCCCCACCCCTGTTAGCTCCTGTTTCCTTCAGAGAGAGCCACAGACAGTAATATGAAAATCGGATCCTAAGGAGCCATGACCCAGAGGCAAATTGGGCCCAGAGACAAATCACAGACACAGAAACGCCGTGCTCAGGGGATCCTCCTCTCAGAGCAGATGGCCCCTCTTGGGATGTAATTGTGAAAAGCCTCCCCTGAAGGACCTGACGCTTGTCTCCTGTAGCTTGGCTGGCCAGCCTGGCTACCAGGGCCTCCCCAGCCATGGAGGAGAAGGAAAACATCTGCCAGAGCAGCAAGTGTTTCAATTACCCAACTCCCACCAGGCAGCTTTGGGAACTGCCCCTCAGCACTGCAGGGCACCAACAAAGGTCCTTGGCTGTGAAACACTTGTGCACACACACAGCTTCATGTGTGGCAGCGTGGAACTCTGTCCTCATGCAAATTAGCTCCTGATCAGATGGAACAGGCTGTTTCACACGTTATGGAAATGGGTTACCATGTCAGGTGTCACATCTGTCTGTCTCTCTGTTGTTTGGGAGAGCAGCACAGTGTCACGCAGAACATTTTCACTAATGGGGACAGCTTGGTGTTCACCCCTATATGGACAGTGGTCCATGACCAAAGTTAGCACACATATGGTGCTTTATTAAAGTCATCAGAAGTAAGGGCCACCACCAAAATGAGTAACTTCTGTCGACTGCTAAATATATCATTAGAGAGCTGCTTGCCAAATTAACTGCATGTCATGTAAGTACTTGCCTGCTATACGTGACTTAAGGAAGAAAAGGGTTGTAGATCTGTGTATACTAAGTGGCCTGCACTGGGAAATTCTGGTGATCTCTTGTTGAATTGGCTGAACTGCTCTTTACTCTCGGAGTAAAAAAAAATCCAGTGATGAACTGAAACCCTCAAGGGGTTTTCTCTCATGAACATCAGCGAACGCTCATAAAGAAAAGCAATGGAAAAATGACACTGCTGCAATGGCTGTGAAATAATACTCTGTAAGTCAAAGAAAAGGACAAACTCCTCCACCATTCCCACTCAGAGAAAACGAGCAGACGAGGGAAGCCCAGGATCTGCAGGTAGGCTGAAGGTTATGTTGCTTGTGGCATTCATCCTGGTCTTCACAAACACAAGGAGCTCTGAAGAAACCCACCATGAGCCAGGCCCCCACCGCAGCTGAGCAGCAGAGCTCTGCTCAGACTGAGCCAGCCTTGCAGATGCACAGCAGCTGCTGCTCACCCAATCCTGCTTACCCCAGGAAAGGAAATATGCCACCAACAGCAGGAGAGAAGTTACACCTTTTCAGCTGACTCATTACCAGAGCAGTCTTTGCCATCAACAGCACAAATCCCTGAGGCATCTGCAGGCAGCTTGGAGCCGTGCAGAGCAAGAGTAACCTGTAAACACAGCTTCAGACTCAGGGGGATGCAAGAAGGAGGCTGCCAAAACCTCAAACCAGGTATTTTAGACACAAGGAAACATTGCTTGTTATAACCCATAGGGCTGGTCCACGCCTGTGCTGCAGCAGCTCAGTTTCTGTTGAGCTGGCAGAGTGTGAAGGCACTGGGGTCCCTCAGCCCCCTGCTTGGGGATGCAGTGCCCTTGGACAAAGCAATCCCCCATAAAGAGAAATACCAAAAAGGAACTTACTGTTCTATCGGGAACTTCTACATCTGTGAAACAAACATGCTGCTACTCAGTTCATCTACTGATAACTGGGATATCTACAGCAAAGAAAAAACAAAGAACACAGCACATTAAAACATTGTCTTGAGATCCGGCTGCTCATTCTGTCTTCAGTATCAGGTTAGTAAGTACATCAGCGTCTTACAAAACAGGATCCATTCCCAAGATGTCTTTACTTTGCCTCACGTTAAGTACAACGTAGCTGCACCACTACCGGTGCCTCGTGCAGCAGGCAGTGACTGTACCGGGATTTTAACTCCACAGACTACACACAAGACAGAAATGCCCTGAAACTATCTGGCTGAACCAGGATCCGTCCAGCCACAGAGCAACACTGCACAGGAATTTCTGCTCTCTCCTCACCACCAGGACGAGTAGGAGTAAGACCCGCTCTACCTGAACATAACAACAAAGCACAGAAAAAGACTCGTGAGCTGTACTGTGAGCAGTAAAACACTGCCTAGGACTTATGCAGGCCAAACTCTGACTGGAAGCCTCGTGCCCTCGCACTAGCCGAAGACTAGAGGATGCCCCCTGAGATACCACTGACGTTTGGCATGGCTAACAGCCCCTACAGAACAAAGTGACACCCCGTTTTCTTTGCAGTAGCTCTAAACCTGAGAGCATGAGGAATCAAAAAGCTGAAATTAGCATTGGGGGGGGGGGGGGGGAATAAAAAACCCCAAGTGTCTGAAATGCCTCTGGTCTAACTGGGAGAAGTTGTGGCACACCGAATTGTCAGGAAGCATCACTAGGACGGGTTGTGCATATACAGTTCAGGACTGGTGCGGAAGCAGCCATCACAACTCAGTATCCTCAGAGGAAAGTTTTGGAGAGAATCATGGCTCGGCAGACATGCATGAAATCCTGAACACTTATGACAGTGCTACAACAGCACGTACTGCACATCCACAGGCAGTTCTGCAGGGATGGGTGATGTGCTGCTGGTGTAAATGAGCTTCAGACTTCAGAGCCTCACCCCCGATTTTGGGGTTTTGGGGGTAGTTTTTAGAGTCCAATCTTGCGCTGGGGGGAGGCCACTTTGTGTTTCCACTTCCACTTTCCAGCCAGGACAGGACATGCCAAAATACCACAGGGAAGGATGCTCAGGGTGGTATTTCTGCTTGAGACTGAAAGCAGAAGCGCTGTAGGTCTTGTGCGACCAAGTCGGGAGTTTTGCAGCCTGGTTTTCGGGACCCGGGGTGAGGTGTGTGCTTGGTTTTGGAGAAGCATCTCCAACCCTGCCCATCGCCCATCCCTACTGCGGCCCACGGCAGGCCCGGCCGGTGCCCCCTCACCGATCCCCTCTCACACATACACACACACACACGCTCACACGCACACCCGAGCCTGCGCCGAGCCGGGCGCTCCGGACCCCGCACAGGATCCGGCCCTCGCCCGGTCCTCGAGATCTGAACACGTGAAAGAAAGCCATTGAAAGGGCCAAACCTGATTGGCGGTAGCTGTTGCAGCGAAGGGGACGCTGGTGGCAGGAGTTGTTGCTGCAGACACAGTGGTGGGCGTAGCACCGTGCATCATGGGCACTTTCGGAGGGGAACCATGGAAGCGACATACGGGAGGGTGGAGCGTATATATATATATATATATTTTTGTTTGTTTGTTTGTTTTGGTTGGTTTATGTAACCATGGCAACATGTGGTGGATTTGGGGGCGTGGCAGGAATCACAGCAACAAGCCATGTGACATCGTCATGAAGGACACATCGGGGCGCAGCATGCAATCACAGTGCAAAGCAAGACAGCGTTGGGAAAAAAAATAAACAAGAGAGAAGGGGAAAAGCCAATTACAATTATAATTAAGGAAAAAACCAAAACATTCTCAACACTTAGTACATTTATAAGCAGAACAATGATGTATTAGACTCCGAGGGGACACATTTCCAAAGGGGGGAGAGGGCGGGTGTGCTAGCAAAAGCCCACGTCAGCTCGCACCCGTGGGGAGTTAGACACAGCCAGTGCGCGGTCCTCTGGCTGGGGACGTTTTGGCAAGCGCACCCCCCCGCCCGCCTGGGAAAGCTCGTCCCCTTCCCTCCCCACCCCGTCCCCGCCAGCCACCACGGGTACACGATGCACTTGGCAGCAGCCCCCTCCCCGGGTTTGCTGCCCCGCTCTAGCAGCGACGATGTTCCGGGCCGGGACAGAGCTGGAGCACGGCACATGAGCGGCGGGCAGCCTGAGTGAGCTCTCCCCGGACACAGCGTGCTTCCTTCCCACCCTAATCCTAGGGGATGTGGCAAAACTCCCCTCTTGCAGGGAAGGGGAGGGGGGGATGGATGGAGAGGGGAAGGGGCCGAGAGGGAAAAATACACAAAATGCATCTGAACAGCTACAATTTGCAGAAGGAGCATCCAAAGGACAACGCGGCAGCAGGGAGTTCGGCAACCTCCTGAAGCTGCTTGTGCCGCAGAGCATGGGGCTGGAGGGGATGCTCTGGGGCACACACAGGCATCCCCCAAACCCAGGGTGGGGCGGATCTGTGGAGCCCATGGGAAGGCCTGTCCATCCCCTCAGCCATGCGGCAGGGAGGCAGACCGGCCTTCCCCACCGCTCCAGCAGCCACGGCCCCGGGGTGTTTGAGGGGCTCAGCTCCCTGCCATGCAAGCGGCGTGTCCTCCCTGCACTACAGGGCTCAAGAGCAGAGTGCTTAGCCATTCCTGCCAAAGCTTTCAGACCTGCTCCCCAAAAGCCCTGCACTGTCCCCAGGCCTCCTGCTCGTGCCCCTATCCCTCTCACTGAAGCAGACACACGCCTGGATGCTGGTAGTCTTCTATAATCTTGGTTGGAGGATGAAAGCTCAGCTTTCACCCACCCTGCTCTGCCCAGCAGCTGCAGACAGAGGAAGGTCCCTCAAAGACCTGCACGGGTTCCCAGTAAGACCTAGACGCTGAGCCTGAACATAGTGGATCCCTGCAGCATCCATGAGCACGTACTGAGCCCTGCCTCCTCACTGCATCCTACATGCACCAGCAGCAGCACCTCCTTACGGTCCCTTCTGCCTGCACACCTGACACTGCACTAGAGACAGGAGTCTTCAGCCAGCCCATGGTCTAATCCCTGCTCTGGCAGTGGGGCCGACCCCAGATGTATTCCTCCTTAGCGCCTTTATTAAACCAATCTCCTAAAATATCCTCAGAAAGACAACCAAAATTCCAAGCTCTAATCCACCACTAAGCCAACAGGATCCTCCCATCGCCACTTCCTTTTGCTGGATGACTCAAATGGCTTGTAAAGACATTTAAGTGACAAGTTTTTGTCTCTGCAGTAGAACTATACAGGGGTGGGAACGTATCACCTTGGATTCTCTTACTAGTCACACGAAACACTGCACTGCACAGAAATTAAAAGGGATACAACCATTTAAGCCTCAAAGAAGACAGCGGATAGCCAGTCACACCACTCAGGCACCCAGGTTCTCACTGACACATACTAACTCGCAGTCTCTTTCAGATTAGGAAAAGTGGAGAAGTTTGTGTAGAAAAACCTACCAACGCTTGCAGTGGGTGTCATGCACAGAACTGACCCTGCACACCATGCATTGAAGCGTGGAAAGATGAACAAAAGGGATATTTCATTAGTGAAGCTTCAGTGTTAGATATCACTTTAACTAAAAAGCAGGTTTTCTCTTTGCAGCATTCAGTATTTAAGCACATGCAAACAGATTCTGCGTATTGGTACAGAAGTAGTTTAAACTCAGTTTTAAGAGATCACAGCAAACCAAATTAATTCTTGCATTTTTGGGGAATAGAGGATATATTTCTCCTCCCACCCTGGTATTAAGAGATATGATCTATCCTACAAAGCAGGGCTGTTTGGGGGTTTTTTGGTATCAGGTATGTAGATTTCTTTCTGATCATGTCAGCAGAAAACAAATTGCCCTTAGAGGAACGTCACACTCATGTTAAAACCGACTTTCCAAAAGCAATTCACTCCTGCAAGCAGGGACTGGGATTTCAAAGTCTCTAGTTTAAGCTGAAAGAGGCAGTTTTGTTCTGGACTTGGGACAATCGCAGTGACGATGCCATTTCCAATAGACACCCTGACTCCCCCTCTCCCCCCACGGTGCTGATCTCTCAATAACTGAGCAGGAGACACCAGGAAAAGCAGCAGCTCGCTTCGCTTCCCCTCCCCATGGTGTGAGCTGCTACGTGCCACTTCCCCGCTTGGCCTTCCAGAGCGCTGCAAAGGCTGAGACCACATCTGCAGTCTGATGCATATGGGAAAACAGGGATGCGTAACATCAGTTCATCAGAGATCCATGCTCTGATTGGAAATGTGCTGCTCTGCCCAGCACTCACGTCCCCAGACAGCACAGAGACCTGCACGCATCAGCCCTGCATTAATTTCACTGCTGTGAGACAAGAGCAGGGGGAGTGCTGGGTAAAGCCTAATCGATGGTGCGTGTCCTTATGACAACTCTGTGACCTCGAGGAAGAGGAGCGTGCAGCCAGCCGGGGGACGTGGTGTTCCCAAAGGTGTCAGTGTTTCCTGGAGAAGCATCCCATTTGGCACCTAACGGATCTGCCAATGGTCAGCTCAGCCCATCCCCTCCAAGAGCACTTTGCAGAGAACAAGGAGGGAGGCTGCTACTTGAATCCCTCCGTCCTTCCATACAAGGCCCCACTTTCCTGGAAGAACATCTTGGCAGCTGCTGAGTTTTGAGTGTCCCCGAGTGCCCTCGTAACAGAAAGGCCACATGAGCACAGGGTTTAGGTCCTGGCCCTCTGGACTCGTGCTCACACCAGAGACAATTTGGTCTCACCACAGGACTGTGTCTAAGGCTTTTCCCCTGACCCCAAGAAACAGCAAGGACAAGGTGCAGGTCCACTCCGTGCTCAGCCTGAGGGGCAGCCCAGAGAAACACTTTGGGTATTTTTTAAGATACAATCTGGCAAGTGAATACAGCATTAAACATTAAAAACATAGGCTGTTCGTCATCTTATGATGCTCTGCAAGGATCATAACGATGCTAAAGAACGAGCTAACAACTGGAATATTCCTCATTCAGCCACTTATAATACTTCTTAGCCTAAGCAGGTTTTGTCTGTCACTTGGCTGCAGTGAGCAGAGGTTAACTGGCTAGTCAGCAGGCACACTGCCACCTCCACATTTCCACTCCTGTATGAATGACTGAACTGCATCTTTCAATTTTACTCTGAGACCTTAAAGGTACAACAAGAGCTGGGAGTTAAATTGCTTTTAAAAAGCTCAGGCTATCGTACTGCTCAAAAGCCAAGCATGAGGGAAATATATGCCTTTAAAGAGGATTATGTCGTTTGTATTGACTAAAGAACTGTTCCCTCTATAAACACCATGGCTGCTGGCATACGTAGGTCACTGAGATAGAAGCTCAGAAAGATACCTGCAGCTTCAAGGGAGCAGGCATAGAGGTCCACAGGACATTTTAACATGAGTCCATAAGGGTGCTAGGCAGGAGTCAAAGAATTAATTTGGGATTAACCAGCTGAACCATAAGGAGGAGAAACAGAAAGTATGAATTCAAGAAACATGCAGACATTTCTCTTCGTTGAAAAAACCCAAAACCAAACAGAAAAGGCCTAAGAAGGGCTCTTTAAAGTGAAAAGCTCTAAACTGTAGTAGGTGAAGGGGGGGGGGGGGAAATAGTCGAACAACAAACATGAACTTTTCATCCATTTTTAACATGAAACTACACACCGATACTCTTGTGCTAAGGACTCTTACAAATCTGCTTATGAACTCAACGCCTAGGTCATCAAAAAGACAACTATGATGCTGGGAGCCACTTACCTGTAGGGATGAATGCAGGCTGTTGCAACTGCATGTTGGCTAGAGCCTGTTGGTAGTGGAAAACGCTTGGGTTAAAGACTGTGGTGGCACCATTGTTTTTTTCAAGTGCTGGCCTCTTTGGTAAAGGTTGAAGTGCACCAGGCGGCAGGGCCTGTGGATAAGGGAGTCAGTAAACACAAGTGGAGTGAAACAAGGGGCCCAGATGTAGATCAAACATGCATTAAACCATCAGGGGGCTTGGCTGCAAATCACCTGCAACTGCATCAACTTAGTGAGACGGGAAAGAGAAGAGCAGCTAAGTCACAGTGGAAGTAGTAGGTGAAATCTACTCACTAGGTAAGCAGTTAGTAAATGCACCAGGAAGGGCAGAGTCCAGGAGGAGGAGGAAGGGTGCTAAGGGAGCTCTTCAGCAGGACTGGCTCGGGCATACAGGGAGAAAAAGGGTGAGGAGAAGGAAGGGGAGAGGTGATCACCTGGACAGGATACTACGAGGAGGAGTTGCAGGCAACAAGCATTTAAAAACATACCAGGTAAGAGAAGTACAGTAGATGACTAACTTAAACCCAAGAAGAAGCATAAGCAACTAATGCCATGGAAAAAGGGATGCTTGTGTGTTCAACTCCTGCTTACATGTATATGTGCACGTGTGGAAGCATGCACACTTGTGTACAGCCAACCCTGTGTCGAGGTGGTAAAGCAGTAGGTGCTGCCAGTTTCCTGTGTAACATTACATTCATAGTAAAATGCATTTCCACTTGTTAGTAGAGAGGCTGAGCAACATGGTCAAGAACAGGCCTGATCCTCCACTGCCCACACCAGCGGCACAGCTCAGCACCAGCACATTTGGACCTGCTCCCACCTCCTAGAAGGTGGCCTCCATCCGTTCAGTGCTGCTCGCTTGTTACTAACAGTGCAGAAAGCCATTGACAGCTCTCCTCCTTCTGCTCTATCACACCACCGAGCTTCTTCCAAGCCTGTCAAACCTGTTTCCTGCTCAGACCTGGTAAAAAGCACTAACCCAACTCAGGAACTTTTCTCAGTTACTCATCATTCACCCAAGCATGTCTCAACAGCAAAGCAGTATGTCGGGTTCTCAGGAGGCAGGAATGTTTCTAATGATTTACAGCTTTTCATTGTAGCCCAGCAGAAAGCAGGTTTTTTTCTGCGCACTGTGACAGAAAAGGGTCCTTTTTAATTCTGGCCTGCAGCCCTTGTGCACGTAACGCTCCCACTGACGTCAAGAAGCCTTATGCACGTGGAAGTCATGCACAATCAGGTCACTTCTGCCTACTTGTTCTGTATCATGGAGCAACGCCATGGCTGAAATACAGTTATGACTCCTGTTTTCTGGGGTTTCTTATTAATAGGTGCCAGTGAAGGGCAGGTTATGGAGGAGGTTTAGCTAGTGAAGGGCTGAGGCTACAAACACACAGTACTCGGATGGAAGGACGCAAGCAAAGGGATTTTCAAGTGTTACGAAGCTCGACACACAACAGGTTGTCACCGTCTAGAAACAGGTTTCACTTTAATTTGCTACAGGAGACTGCTCATCTGAGGACTGTTAAGCAAGACACTTCCAGGCAAAACCTTACTCCATCCTATCTCCATTCACATGGTGGCTTTTGGGTGGTTTTAATATTTAAAAACAGAAAATTAGAAGAAGAAATTGCACTTGCAAAACTGCCCTCAGACACGCACGCATCCTCTGCTAACACACAGCAGTAGGGCTCCACCTTCCTAGATTTCTTCCAGCTAGTACTAAAAGACACCACTCAAACATGGGACAACATCAGACTGAGACACCGAAGTCTCCTGCTTAAGATCCCTATTTTAGGATGAGGTCTTTTAGGTACAGATCTAAGAGTTTCCCCATTTCTAGGTAAGCCCTCACTGGTATCTGTGTTAAATCTGACTCTATCTACATCTCGTCTACTTAACGGCAGCTACATGACTGTTCCTCCAGGCACAGAGCTGCAGCTTGCAGAGCCTGGAGTAGCTCCACATACATCAGAGGTGTTTTACAGGTTTACAGTGAGTGAAGAACTTGCTGCTTAAATCCACGCTATGTACGGTGCCTGATTGCTAAACATTCCTTTTCAGATGCTTCCAAAACCTGCCTCAGAAAAAACCCTGCTAATTATAGCAAAGCAACTGTGCCAGGCACATAATGACTTCTGAGTCCTTGCTTCTTGGCCAAAGGCTGTCAACCACCCCAAAAACTCCATTATCCCCTAACGGCAGCGCCAAAAGCAGAACAGCCGAAGGCTTTGAGACCTTACTGGGATGTCCTGGCTCTCTACAGGACAATCCTGAGCCCAGCACTGCAGTCAGAGGGAGCATACAAACACCACCAGGCCATAGGGATGTCAAGGCACGACAGACTACCCCATCATCATCATGGAATCCCAGCCTGCTTTGTGCTGGAAGTGACCTTAAAGCTCATCCAGCTCCAACCCCTGCCACGGGCAGGGACACCTTCCACTAGAGCAGGTTGCTCCAAGCCCCTGTGTCCAACCTGGCCTTGAACACTGCCGGGGATGGGGCAGCCACAGCTTCTCTGGGAAAAGTCTGTGCCAGCGCCTCAGCACCCTCACAGGGAAGAGCTTCTGCCTAAGATCTAAATATCCTAGAATTTTATCCTAATACCATCACTCTAATGTCACCCTCCTACAGCCCCGTGGGAGCAAGGGAGGGAAAGGAGCTGTGGCAGCCCCACCAGTGCTCCCTGAACAGCAGCTGGGTGGAGAAACCCAAATACACGCACCATTTCCAGTGTGCTCTAAAGAAGCAAGCACACCAGAGCGAAGCCACGTGCACAGGAGCCAGGAGCCTGTCTCACTCTGCTTCTGGTTTGACATGATCTTCTGGGTCACCTCTGCTATCCCAGCAGCTGGGGCAGCATTCGTACAACCTGGCCTTGAATGCTGCCAGGGATGGAAGTCAGAATTCCCCCCGTGCTGGTTAACAATCCTCTCTTGTTATTCTTTTGCAAGACGAGGCCTGGATTACACGTTTGCAACATTGAACTACACCTCAGAGTCATCCTCCGCTATCTCCTGGGAGCACATCCCACTTACACCCCTTTGCACACAGGGAAGAGGGGCTGGGTCTGCATCTGGCTGCTTCAGTCCGAGGCACAACAATAGAAAAGGACTTGTGAGAGGGCAGAGGTAGCTCCCACTCCCTGGCAAGCAGCAGAAGCAAGCTGAGCAGTTTCCTCTGAAGATTATACACGGCTCTTATCACCACTGTGAGTCCTTCTCTGACACAGCCTTCCTGAAGGGTTCAGAGGAGGTGACATGCTCCAGCAACGCGGTGGCAAACCTTCAGATGCTTCAGAACAGGATGACTAGTAAAAGTAACTTATCTGATGGGCTTTTGTTCAGTGGGGAGGTCAGGAGGGGAAGGGAGTTAAAGGGCTTTCCCAGCCTCCTCAGAGAGGTGGCTCCTGGGGAGGGCAGAGAGGCAAGATCCCCGTCACTGCCTGCGCTGGCTTTGGGGCTGCCTCTGTGCCAGCCATAAGCAGTGAGAGGCTCTTATGTCATCTACAGCGTTAATTCCACAGCTGCTGGTGGAAGCTGGTCCCCAGCAAGGTTTCCTGCTGCTGCTGCCGAGAACCCTGGTAAGGAAGTCTCTTTACTTAAAACAACCCAAAAATTCTTCAGAGGAGAACGGGAGTGAATCAGCCTCTGCTTATGAGCTCTGGGAATGAGAAGCAACACTAGCTTGAAGGTTTCAGGGCTCCTCTATCCGTTCTTCCCTTTCCCCCTCTACCTGTTCTTTTTTAGGATGTATTGGATCCCTCGTTATTTGGGGTGAATGGGAAGTTGTTGTCTTCTATGGACTACCTGACAGGAGGATGGAGCCAGGAGGGGGCTGGTCTCTGCTCCCAAGGAACAAGGGATGGGACAAGAGAAAACGGCCTCAAGCTGCACCAGGGGAGGTTTAGATGGAGCTGAGGAACAATTCCTTCCCCAGAGGGTGCTCAGGCATTGGAACAGGCTGCCCAGGGCAGTGCTGGAGTCACCGTCCCTGCAAGTGTTCACACACCGTGTAGCCGAGGCCTCAGTGCCGTGGGTTAGTGGTGGCCTTGGCAGTGTTGGGGAACAGATGGACTGGATTTGTTAAAGGTCTTTTCCAACGTGGTTGATCCTATGATCTGTGCTGCACCACCAGTCCTCTGGTACATCCAAGCACGCTGTAGACCCAATGAGTTAAATTCTCGCTGAAACATCACGTCTCATGACTCCAAAGCTGCTGCTGTGCATAAAACCACCTCAAACCCCAGAGCTGCCTCCCCCCTCCCAGGATTATTCACTGTCTCCAAAACACATCCAGGCTCCAGGAGGTAAAGCTCAGAGGGTGAACGGATGGTATCGGGGGGGAAGTACTGGCATGTCTGAACACAGGCTGCAACACTTGTGGCCAGGCTAGCAGTCCCCCCAGGTACTGCCAGCACAGAAGGCAGGCTCTGGTGCACACTAAGGTGGTTACGTGCAAAGTGAGAAGGTGAAAGGTCCAAGTACCAGCTCAAAGGCTGCCTCGAACGGTCGCTTCAGCGATGTGACAGTTGCTGAGTGTTACTGAGCAGGCAGAGAGCACACGGTGGCAATGGGCTGGGGAGGGGGACAAGCACAGGGACCAAACAGCAAGCAGAGGTGTCAAGAGAGAGCATTTGGGGAGGTGAAGAGAAAACAAACAAACAAACAAGTGAATGCATTATACAGTATAATAAAAAGACACGGGCCAGCGGCTCATCAGCTGTTTTCATGGAACCCCAGCCTGGTTTGTGCTGGAAGTGACCTTAAAGCTCATCCAGCTCCAACCCCTGCCACGGGCAGGGACACCTTCCACTAGAGCAGGTTGCTCCAAGCCCCTGTGTCCAACCTGGCCTTGAGCACTGCCAGGGATGGGGCAGCCACAGCTTCTCTGGTTTTGTTTTCTCTGTTTTGCCTCAGTAAGTTTTAAGAGTAAAGAAATGTCATTGTGGGACACGTGCTCCAGAGCTGCCCCACTGCTTAGCGCGGCAGGTCAGGAGCGCTCAGGGATTAGCACCTACAAGTGGACTTGCAGCCCTAGTTCTGCAGCTCCACAGCATGCAGAGGTCAGCAGGAGTGCTTGGGGCAAGGGCAGGACCACCAGTCAAGAAAGGAGGTTCAAGCACATGCTTAAGTGCTGTCCTTAACTGGAGACTGAGCCTGACGCAGTCCGTCTGCCTGCGCTGCACTGACTTCAGCCAAGCAGGAGTAAAGCTACTACTTGTGCATGTCATGTAACTGCAGGACTGGGTTCCTCAGAAATCCCTTCTGAATTTGAAGTCATTCCAAATCTATTTCAGGAGGGACACCCATTTTTCTGGCGTATGTTTTTTGATCCAAGAAACCCAGGCACCATTCTTCCCCTTATTAAAGTCTTCCTCCTCAACAGGTACAGTAAATGCACCAAACCTTGAAAAGTCAATGAATAATGTATGCTGTTTTGGTAGCAGGGGTGATGCAACAAGCCATCAATAAATATTTTGAAGGTTCTAGTTAGCAGCATACAAATAAGGTTAATCACATTTTTAACAGAAGCCAGAAGCATGAATAAAACATGTGTCGGCTTGGACAAGTAGCAGTGCCCTACATAATGAGTGAAAAAGTAAAGATTCAATTGTGAAGAACACAAAGAGCTTCATTTCAGAAGGTTCTTTTTCAACAAGACCTGGGCTCTTGTTTCAGCAGCAATAAAAATAGTAAGAAATCTCATAAATAAACTGCAGGACAAATAAATTCTGAGTATAAACTGGCTCTTCAAATTACATTCCAGGTAATACTTATGCTACAAGGAGAGCAGTTGTTTAATTCCTAGAATCATCCTGGGTTTGCTATGGAAGCAGAATCATCTGCTTCACTATGAATGCAAAGCAACCTCCTCTTTTACTGTCTTCAAAGAAGAGGGATGGAGAAAACTTTCAGTGACCTCCATCCAAAAGGAGACAGGAACCTTTTTAGTAACAGTTATATATAAAACCACAATGACAGAACAGATGAGGTTGGGAGGGACTTCTAGAGACCATCCAGACCAACACCCTGCTCAAAGCCAGGCCAACTAGAGCAGCTTGCTCAGGGCTGCATCCAGGCAGGTTCTGAGTATCCCCAAGGATGGAGCAGCCTGTTGCAGCGTTTGACCACTTTCATGGTAAAGCAGTTTAAATGGAATTTCCTGAATTTCCATTTGTGCCCATTGCCTCTTGTCCTTTCACCGGGCACCACAGAGAAGAGTCTGTCTCCAGCTTCTTTACTTCCCCCATGAGGAATTTATACATGTGGGTAAGATCCCCCGGGGCCTCTTCTTCCCTCCCCAGGCTGAACATGCCACCTCTCCCACTTCTGGAATGAATAGGTGCCATTAAACCAAACTCAACAGAATGGCAAACACTGGCTCCAGCTGGGAATTTTATCTGGTAAGTCTTCCTTGACTTGTTTTCCCAATTGTAGGTGTTAGAAGTCACAATTCAAATTAAAATACAGGTGGGACCATCTCTCCCAGGTCCCCAGTACCAAATGGATCAGGAGGTCACCCGTGGTTGTAGCCTTGTAACTTCACTAAGGTACCAGGCACAAGTCTGCGAAGCTCAAATGACTGAGACCTTGTCTGCTTTTAAGTCAGTGGAAATCCTGCTACTGACTTCAACAGGTCTACCCGAAGGATGCATTATGGGATGAGCAGTCTTTGCTTTCCTTGTGTACTGAAAAAGCTGAAATGACACCTACAGCTTAGCCAGGGAAGACGCTGGTTCCAAGTGCTGTGTTCATGTCATGTCATGATGTCACCTCAGAAAACCACAGCGTTTGCCACCATGTCTGTAACTGACAGGATGTCCTGTGCCACTCTGGGCTTCATGCTATGGTGAGCACACAGGAAGGATGAAGAAGTGGGACTCACACTGCACATGCACTCAGCCATTTACAAAGCACTCTGCTTTCCCCCAAACACCACACGTGACACCACTGAAATCTCCCAGTGATGAGAAGAATTCGTGCTTACCATTGCAGCTGCAGCTGTCTGGTTCACCTGGTGTTGAGCTGCCTTGATTTTGGCTTGCAGGTGTGCAGGGGGATGAAAGTACTTGCATTTCTCCCTAGAGCATCGACCTTTGATGTAATCCATGCAGACTGTAACAGTGTTTTCGTTTGTGTCTATCATTGCGATATCGATGGGGTGAGCGTAGCGGCAATCGTTCTCACCACGCGTGCAATTCCCACGCTGGAACTCCCGACAAACCTTCAAAGGAAGCCACAGTGTTGAGCAGAACATTAACTCACTCTTCAGTCAGTGTTTTAAACACAGAATATCAGTTTAGTTGGGCACATTGAACCACGTGTGTATTCTACATCCATGCTTATCTTGGGCAGCACATGCACCAACAGTCACAGGCGCAACTGGTGCTACTCACAACTGGTTCAGGGCATGAAAAACCCCACATTCTCAGGGCCTAATACCAAGCACAAGGGACATACAGACCTTGTGCAGAATGGAAAGTGACCTCAGGAAGCTAATGTTGTTTTACCAAAACTTCTGGAGCTCAGGATTTCTCCCCTGCCTCTAAAGCTCAAATGTTATAACTCTGCCACTTGTGTCTCACCTGGCTTATGTGTTTGTGATGGAGCACACTCTTGGGTAGAACATTTCATTCTAAATGTTCCATGCTGCTGCTATTTACAACGAGTACGTGTGCCTAAATATGAGGAGCCTCTTTCACATACATAATCTCACTGCCCTCCGCAATAAAACACTGCATTAGTGACAGTGCTCGGGAGGTGCTGCCAGAACTGCTGGCTTTATGAATATCCTGAAGATCCTCTAAGTTATGACCACTGAAGCATCAAAAGCAGAGAAAAAGGTTTCTTTGGCTGAGGAACTGAGGGGAATTGCTGAGGACTAGAGCTGATGGTATAGATCATGTACCTGTGCACTATAAGACTGAGTGTGGAGAAAGGTGAGCTGTCAGCAAGGTGACAGAAAGAACATAACATAAACCAATGTGCTTTGAAATGATACCCTTCCCTGTGTTATAATTTACACCTGCAGGGATCTCTGAATTCAGGTCCTCAGCCTTTATGTCCTGCAGAGCCTCTGTTTAGGGTTTGAAAGACATCTGCAACTCCTCCAACACTAAGTCCCAGCAGGCCCAGCCAACTGTGGGGAGGGAGAGACATCCTTCCAGTGCCCCATGCTCACAACTCCCAACAGTGCAGTGCTGAAAGCTTTCTGTATAAGCTCAATAAACCCACCTTTAGACAAGGGAAGTATCTGGTACTTCCAAAAGGGCTCCCACTCAGCTCAGTGAAAGGGCAAACCATCCACTTGCATTTTTAAAGCACAGAAAGCAACCATCCCAGCCCTGCTCCAACACCCACTGCAATCACAAGAGTGTTTCCAAATTCCCAGTGACTTTCAAGGATTTGGGATCAGGCCCTGCGTGAGAATCTGCTCAAGCAGAGAGCAGCAGCCCTGTGTTAGCAAAACTGCAAGTTAAACTCTGCACTGTGCTGCACTGGGTCATTCTAGCAGAGTGCAGCAGCTGGGACCACACGTCCTGTTCATTCCCATCAGCAGCATCATATCAGACATCCAAATACCTCCAGTTTATCCGTACGCATCAGTTTCTGCCCAGCAGAGCCTCCTGGTACTGTAACAGTAGGATTTCCAGAAACCAGGACAGGAGTATTTGGTAACAGCTCTGCAGGAACCAAGCCCATCCCAGGAGAAACATGACTCAGGTAGGGACTAAAAGCCATCGTGGGGCTTGTTGCAAGCGATGGAGTCACAGGAAAAGTTGTCTGGGGACAGAAAGAAGAAAAACAAGACATTAGTTAAAAAGCTGTGTCTTGGATTACCCACCAAAGCCTTGCATCAAATCAATCCTTTTACACAATTCGATCTGCAGTATCAACTGCTGGGCTCTCCAATCTATTCATTTACCACCGTCTCCTTGTGATCCATTCCCTCCTCCTGACTCACAGATAGTGACTCATATGAACACAAGGCATCTTTATTTGCCAGATCAAAGCATATTGATGATCTTTACAGTTTAATGACACAATTAAGGATTTCATGCCAGCAATTAGGGCAGGCCCAAATTAAACAGACTTTTCATTCCCAAACAAATGTCTCGGCTTCTGGATGTCTACACTGCAGTGCTGTCCCCATACGGGTACCCCAATGTAAACTGCAGCTGCACAACCTGGAAGGATATAACCCCATTGCTATTGCACAGAATCCCAGCCTGGTTTGTGTTGGAAGGGAGCTTAAAGCTCATCCAGTTCCAACCCCTGCCACGGGCAGGGACACCTTCCACTAGAGCAGGTTGCTCCAAGCCCCTGTGTCCAACCTGGCCTTGAACACTGCCAGGGATGGGGCAGCCACAGCTTCTCTGGGCACCCTGTGCCAGCGCCTCAGCACCCTCACAGGGAAGAGCTTCTGCCTCAGAGCTCATCTCAATCTCCCCTCTGGCAGGTTAAAGCCATTCCCCTTGGCCTGTCCCTACAGGCCCTTGTCCAAAGCCCCTCTCCAGGTTTCCTGTAGTCCCTTTAGGCACTGGAGCTGCTCCAAGGTCTCCCCTTACGGAGCCTTCTCCAGGCTGCACTGTCACCTCTGGGTTACAGTTAAAGCTGCTCATGTTTGCAGGTGTAGGTGATGCCGTCCTTGGTAACTACAGCCTCTACTTGGCAATAAATGCAGTGTGTTTACAAAATGGCCTGGGGTGGGTTTTCTGGCCACACACATCATCCCTTCCTTGCTTTTCTTTTGGTACTTTTAGTCCTGGAGGCTTCTAAAAGAAACCACACATGGACAATGTGTGCATCTTCATCCCTTCAGACTCTGCTTGTTGCGATCTGAAAGCAGGCAGCCCGCAGGAACAGCAGCCAAGCTGTCCTAATCTCTCTTTAGCTTAATGATGGCTTCTTCCTAAGGTCAGAGTGACAGCCAACAGCTCCTGAGCTGATGGGAAAGGGGATGACAGGTCACTGCCAGCACATGTCCCTCTTTCTCTGCCTCAACGAGGAGACACAGCCTCCTGAATCAGCAGTGCTGGGCACTACAAGTGCAGCAGAATAATCCTCTCCCTGGAAGGGATTCCCAATTTCCTTTCTTTTGAGCCGGAGGTAAGATCTGCTTCAGCTGATGGGAGATTTTAACCACCAAACCCAGAGATCCTCCAGTTCATGGCCCTTTATGAAATAGTTCTCTTCACTCTTTCAATTTGCTGTGGCTCCCAGACATGTTACACCTTCTACTGCTGGAAAAGCTCTGTCAGGATCTTCAAACACGGTGACTCCCTGAACACTTCCATTAGACTGGTTTCTTTTGTGCATGCACCAGTAATTACAGTGGCATCTGCTGAGCTTCTGTCACCATTTGCACTGTAAATGCTATTTTAAGGAGCTTCTCCAGCCCAGCCAGTCTGCACAGGGTTATACAAGGGCCTGACAGATTGTCAGCTCTTCTTTTATGTACCCGTAGCAGACCTTGCAGCACATGTGGCTGGCACAAATATGTGGGCAAATCTACTCTATGTTTTTCCAGCACCTAATACAGAAGGAACCTGGATAAGGAGTAAGGAGCCATAAGGAGGAAAGGGGGATGTTTAGAGTTATGGAGCTTGTCTTCCCAAGTATCTACCATGTAGGATGGAGTCCTGCTGTCCTGGAGATGGCTGAACATCTGCCTGCCCATGGGAAGAAGGAATTCCCTGGCTTGCTTTGCTTGTGTGTGTGGCTTTTCCTTTACCTATTAAACTGTCTTTATCTCAACCCACGAGTTTTCTCACTTTTCCTCTTCTGGTTCTCCCAACCCATCCCAGCAGGGAGGAGCGAGGAGCGGCTGCGTGGGGCTGAGCTGGGTTAAACCCTGACAACTGCACCCAGCCAGGACACCTCGTAGATCAATATTGTGACAATGCAGTAAAAACACTTAGTTGTGGTGTGCTCTGGGGCAAAAGAGAGGGATTGAAAGTATCCCCCCACATCCCTGCTGCCCCCCTTAAAGCTCTTGCAAAGGCAGGACGTACAGGGGCAGGTTTCCTTGCAGACAAACCTTCATCAAGCACAGCATATGCAGGCACAGTAACTCCTGAGCAGAGGTTACAGTGCAGCAGCAGAGGGGTCCGCACTGGTAGCAGCTCACAAGACTGATTCACCATGGATTAAAAGGGTTGTAAGCGTACAGAGAAGACAGACCGTGGCACAGCTGATTTTGTTAACAAACCAGAAGTTGCATTCAATTTGCTCAGCAGAAAGTGTGCTAAAGCTGGAGAGGAAACACAGCATGGGTGAGAGGAGAAAGGCAGCGAGCGGCTGGTGCGGAGCCCGGCACAAGCACTGCCTCAGCCAGGAGGTGTTGATTCTGAGTCACCTCCGACCCTCAAAAGGGAAAGCCTGAAAATGAGAGACCCAGCATAAATGCAAAGGTGTTGATGGCCTGAAGGAGGGCGGACAGGGCGCTGCTAAGCAGCTACACGTGGAAAGCACAGAAACACCAACCCAGTGGCAGCTTTTATTACAGTCTGCTGATAGAAATGTAGAAGATAAAGATCACATACTGACAAGGATGAAGGCCCTGAGATTGCAAGCACAATTGATGCTCTTCAGTAAAAGAAAGAAACCTGTGTTCCCTCCAATGCAACTGCATGGGGCTGGCTGTAAAACCACCCTCTAACGTGAAGGCTGAGCATGCCAGAGTGACTCCAAGCAGCCAAAGCATCAGCTACCTACTGCTACAGATGCTTGCTTCCCCAACCAGACCACAGAGACACACTCCCAGCAAAAAAGCTCTCTCCTTTATGGGCTGCTGCAGTGTAAAGTCAGGTGTTAATGACTGTCTCTGGGCAGACACCAGCTCCCAGGTGGGCCAGGGCACACGTGTTGGTTCATTCCTAGCGTGTCTTTGACTAGAGGCTGAGGGATGGATGGGTTTTCACTGCATGGAACAAATGCATGCCCCCAGCACCTGCTGAAATCTGCTCCAGCACTTGTTCCAAGCATCACTGCCCAAGCAAGCTGCTCACTCTGTGCTTCAACCCCTCCCTCAGCACCAAGGGGTGGCAGCAGGGTCCTGCTGCCCCAGAGGGGACACAGGGCTGGATTACAGGCTGGGGTGTCTGCAGGGCTGATCACACCACTAACCCATGGCACTGAGGCCTCGGCTACACAGTGTGTGAACACTTGCAGGGACGGTGACTCCAGCCCTGCCCTGGGCAGCCTGTTCCAATGCCTGAGCACCCTCTGGGGAACAGATTATTCCTAATCTCCAGTCTAAACCTTCCCTGGTGCAGTTTGTGGCCATTTCCTCTTGTCCCATCCCTTGTTCCTTGGGAGCAGAGACCAGCCCCCTCCTGGCTCCATCCTCCTGTCAGGCAGTTGCAGAGAGCGAGAAGGTCCCCCCTGAGCCTTCTCTTCTCCAGACTAAACCCCCCAGGTCCCTCAGCCGTTCCTCAGCACACTTGTGCTCCAGGCCCTGCACCAGCTCCGGTGCCCTTCTCTGGCCCCGCTCCAGCACCTCAATATCTCCCTTGTAATGAAGATGATGAAGAGCTTGAAAACAAAGGAGGGGAACAAGGCCCCAGGGCAGCAGCAGAGGCAGCTGCAGGCAGGAGTGGAGGCAGGTCTGTCACCATCACTGTGCTGACCCAACTGCCTGCTCAGCAACAGCTAATGGGCAGCACCACACAAGCCACTGCCCTGCGCCACCAGGTCAGTTTGAAACCTGTGCTGAAGCACGTCCATGGCCAGCTCCAAAGGTCTGTCTCACACTGCTGCAAAGGGATAAAGCAGAATAGAGAGGGCAGGAAACAGGCGCAGGGTGCAGCACTTTTGGGGTTGCCTTGCTTTGGTGTGCACCATATCTGAGAAATCAGACACAGCACTGACCAAAATGCCAGGGCCCAGCTCTACCCACCTTCAACCTGACTTGTACCGAGTCTAACAGGCAGAGACAAAACCAGGAAGCCCAGAGAGCTTCCAGCACAGCTCAAGCAGCAGTCAAGGTGAATTTGGACTTCCCAAAGTCAAAACTTCACTGGAGTCTTCCTACCTGGCACCATCCTTGTGGCCTCTCCAAGGTCTCTGGCAGACAAATACAACATGCTGAGCAAATACTGTGCCCCGTGCCCTTGGCAGCCTGGCTGGAAAGTGCTGGACGAAGCAGTCTGTTTCAAACTGCATCTCAGGCACCGTTCATGTGACTCTGCACAAACGGTCAGCAGCAACAGCAGAGAGCAAGCTGAGACCTCAGAGGGATGAGCTCACAGCAGCAACCACCAACTCACACCCTGCAGGCTCTGCGTCAGCACCGGCACAGCCGGGACACGGAGCAGCACCTTCACTAAGCACCATCACCAGGGTGCTGGCTGCTGGGGCAGCAGCACGAGGAGCTCTTGCTGGATGGCACTGGTGGTGTGGAAAGGTCTGGTGGTGGATGTTTAGGTGCAAGCTCACAGACACACACGTTCAGTGCCAGCTCAGGAGCGCGGTGACAAGCTGCTGTGGGGTTTGGGTGCTGGTTTGGTTTAACTCACTAGTTTTCCTGGTGAAAATGCCCTTTAAAACATCCAAGCATTCAGCTACCGCTTGGTGCTCTTGAGCACGCTGTTCCCAAGCTCGCTGTTCCCAATCTTGTCCCTGGCAAGCATCCCAATAAAGCAGGCATCCAGTTGATCAGCTTTCTGATCACATGGGATTTGCTCTGCTGCTGCATCTGATACAACGCTGCTGCTTTGAAGACTCTCCTGTGCAGGCAGGAGGAGGTCCCGCCCTGCTCATTTAGAGGGGAAAAACCTTCTCTGAGCCTGTCTCCACCGGCAGCATCTTTGGGAATCAAAGGCAGTTGGAAGAGCAACCTCTTGTTTGTCCTGAAAGTGGTGCGGAGCCAGTTGGGCAGCAGGAGTCAGACCCAGAGCTGGTTTACCCTGAGCAAAGTGTGGGAAAGCAAGGAGGGAGCAGGCACTGCAGAGCAAAGGTCTGGCTGCGCTCCTTTGCCCCTGCCTCCCTCGTGGCACAATTCAGAAACCAGGGACCTTTCTCATCAGATAAGTTACCTCTGCAATGAGAGCACGAACCAAAGTGACACATTCAGTCTCAGAGGCAATTTAAAAGGCAAGAGTGAAACTGCAGGAGTGAACCGGACCTGCAAGATTGCGAAATGGGAAGATGGGAATTTTCCAAAGAGGAAATCCCAAAGATGCTTTGAATAGCCACAGCCAAAGCATGTCCACTCAGAATTCCCCACAGAGGAAAACCCCAAACAGGAAGGGTTTGCTTCTGGAACAGGGTGAGGAAACCAGTGCTGCTATTTGGTGGGAATTCAGGATTTCTCTCTGATGTGCACGTACTTTGGAACCCCACAAAAAGAGGTGCAAAGATCCCAGCAGATGAGAGCTTAAGCAACTGCTGTTGGGACACCCCTAGGCCAAGCACAGGCTGGTGCACAAGCTGTGATACCTTCAGGCTATTAGTGTCCCCTCAGGACCCAGCCAGACCTCCTGTGGCACAGCACGAGGAACCTCACCCAACAACTGCACCTCCAGCGCACATTGCCCCAGGACAGATACTGAGCCCCAGCTTTAACTGCAGAACTCCTCCTCAAGCTCTTGGTTAAAAATGTGCAGTTACTTGTGTCAGCACCAAAGAGCTGCTTCAAGACCTCTGACATTTCTTAAAATACACATCACAGAAGAGTGAAACTCAGCTGACAAATGTCACCCCCCCCCAGATACACCAACCAGCAGAGCCGAGCCACCCTCTCCCTGGTGTAACAGGGTTCTCCAGCCTCAAAACCTGTTTTAACTGATAAGCAAAACCAGGGACAGGCAGCGAAGGCTTCTCTGAGCTACCTGCTCTGCAAACACCCATCTCCCCCAGGCTTCCCTCCCCACCTGAGGTACAGAAGTTAGTATAGAACAGCACTGTTGTGAAAAACAAGTGACAGGGCTGTGACATCAGCACAACTCTCTGCTGGGATGACTGCAGTGAAATGGGTCTCACTCCCAGGCATAGAAAAATGTATTAAGGTCTGGGTAGGATTCATCTTCCCCAATTTTAGCTCAGCAGTACAATGCATCTAGTCCAAGGGAGTCAGCTGGCCTCTTGGAAGAACTCCAGCATCCTCACCCCAATGTAAAACAGATATCCAAAATAGGATCCATTGGAATTGAGCCACTCAGGACTTCTGGGATGCATGTGAATTAACTGGTCAAACATCCTTCCTTCCACCTGATGTCCTGAACCTCACAACTCCTTAATAACCAGAGGAAAGGAGCTGGGAGCAAGAAGAAGCCACGGTAGCATCAGACATCCCTCCAGAAGATGCTGCGTGACAACTGCCCGAGCTCAAGCCCAGGGCTGGGGCCTCGTGAGCAACCAGGAAGGAAACATGGAGCAGTGTGACCCCAATTCACTGCTGGAACTCACAATGGGCTGTAGCTGGGCACCTGGAAGCATGAACTGCATCTGCTGAGCGAACATGGCTGCGGCTGTCTTCTGCTGGATCAGGTTGTTGCGGCCGTTTATCTCGAGCTGTGTTTTTAAGTGGGGGGGAGGATGGAGATATTTGCAGTTCTCTCGGGTACACCGGCCCTGGAAAACACAAGGAAACAGCATTTCAGTGCGTGTGACATGTGGGGCAGGCGCAGAAGTGTAGTAAAGGATGGTCTGAGTTACTGCACCAACACAGTCATCTGAGCTGAGGCAGTCTGGTGGCTGCTGCTCCTCTTCTGTGATTCTTCTATAGGGCTTAAGGGAAGAACAACATGACTTCTCCTGCAGTAACACTAACCCAGTGCTACCAAGCTAAACCCAGAAGCTGGGCTTCCTGATGTTATTGTTGTAAATCCCCAGTCTAACACAAATATCAATGTTTTCAGAAACTAGTGGCAACAGTTCCAGAAACAACACCCAGAATTCCATCTCTTGTGTGGGTTGTTTCCCTCCCTCCCAACACCAGACCTGACATCAGGGAGAAGCAAACTGCCTCCAGCACTGCCCTGGCTGCAGTGGGTAACAGAGAGGACAGCTCTCTAAAGCAGCACCCCTCAGCTTCAACCTCTGTGTAACCCCAACGTGCTGAGGCTGCTACTCACAGGAGGGACAACTGAAACAATTCCCCTTTCACCCTTTCATTTGTAAAAGCCACGGTATGTTGCATCACTATCACAACAAACATAAGCACTGGGGAGCCAGGGGCTCCTAGAAACCAAAGAACCACTAATGTTACAGATCACCTCAAATCATAGAATCAGAGAATGGATTGGGTTGGAAAGGACCTTCACATCATCCTGTTCCAACCCCCTGCCATGGGCAGGGACACCTGAGAGGTCGTGAATCTACATCACGAGCCACTTCCTCACATCTGTGTAAAGTGAGGGTAAAATGGCCCCACGCAGCTGGTGGGTGCTCAGACTTTACTGCAAGGTAAAAAACCTGCATTAATCTGGGAGGAAAAGGAGACTCAGCAGCACTGGGCAGGTTTGGGTCATTCTCCTCATGGCAGCTTTTCCAGGTCCCTCCAGAGCCCTTCCCATCCCTGGGGACCCATCAGGACCCAGGCTGAGAGCATTCCTGCAGCACAGTGGGTTGGCCACGGCCAGGCAGCTGCTTGGTTCTGAACTCCAGCCTTCAAGGGCTTCACACATCAGCCTTAGAAATCCCTCCTGGTTGAACTTGGCACAAGTGCTTTGGGTTGGGAAAACTCTAATTTCTACTCAATTTGGAATAAATGTGTGTGGATGTTTCTACACGGCAGGAATGGAGAAGATGAGAAAAAGAGCTACTGGTTTTTACAGGCCTTTCTTCAACTGGAAAAAGAGTGTTATTCCAACTGAGATTCCGCATGTCACTGACAGCAGCTACCCCAGCTTGCTGGGAAGCTTTGCTCTACATTTTAATGAAGGCAGAGTTTGTTTAATTCCAACAGGGGGTTCTATAGACATGATGTTTTTATTACCAACAAGAAGTGCCCATAAAGCACGACCTTGCTGCTGCAGAGCGAGCTGTGAGCAGAAACCACTGCTGCTGGGGGAGTGCGACTGCACTCAGTGAGGAGCTGTGCCTGGAGGAACTGAGCCCTGTACGGATGCTGCTGCAGAGCACGGCTGTGAAGTGCAGCACGGCTGTCGTCAGCCTTCCAGGGCTCCAGGAAGGCTGAATCATTCGGATTCAAACCCACACCTTCAGCCCTGCTCCTCCTCACCATCATTCTGATCCTGAGCATCATCACCGCTGTTTCACCAGGACAGGTTAGAAGCCACAACTGAAGCGGGTTGCTCTCTCCAACGCCACAGAAGGTTCTTCATCTCTCAGACAAGGAATTTTAGGAACTGATGATGTGAACACAAAGTGTTCCCAGTTCAGATATCCAGCTACAAAACAGCTTCCAAGATGTCTCGCTCTAAAGTGATGGGCACCTCTGGTATCCTTTGAACTCCAGCACTGGTGGGGGTGATCCCTTCTTCTCCACCTCCACCACAACACCCACAGTTCTCAGCACTCCTCAGCAACACATACACTCCTCAAGACCAGTTTCAGCTCTGTGCAAGCCGCCAGAAGGACAAAGAACTGCCATTACTCACTCCTCAGTACCAGCTGCAACACAGCAGGGAAACAACAGGGAACGGGTAGCAAATCTGCTGTGTGAATATTGGGCTGAGGACAAATAAGGACAACTCCATTTTATACCTGGGTGGTCTAGGATGCAATATGGGAAAATACAACAGGAATCAAGCCCCTAAACCTCAGGTGAGCATCTTCATGCTAAAAGGCACAGTTTTGCTGCAGTGACTTGCTGTGGCTCCAGCACACTGAACACTCAGCACAGTCCCAGTCCCCACACAGAGACCAAGCAGAGAGTGTGGTACCCAAAAGCACCATCCCAGCACCTGAGTGGGTCTCTGCATGGGCTGGGAAGGAGCTCAGTGCTTGGAGCCTGACCTGTGCCAGCACACGGTGTGCTGAGCCTGCTGGGACCAGTGCAGCATCCTGCTGTAACCAGAGGAGTTTGGTGCTGCTGGTTTAGCCAGTACTGACTTCAGGGAAGGGCACATTCCCACCCTGTCCCGGGTGGCACGTGAACCTGCAGGCAGGGAATCACCACCCAGCAACAGCCTCTGCTGCTGGCCCTGGAAACATGCTAAATATAGCTGTATTCCTAGCTGCTAGCAAAATGGAAGGAGTCTGAAGGACCATATTCGTCAGCTGCTTTGCCAACTACAGCCAGGAGGGAAAAGCATATGGACAGCACTTCCCAAGGCTTGAAACATGGCTATTAAAAATAAATCATTAAAACGTTCTATAAGAGTCTCTTCCCCCCCTGTCTTCCCACACACTCCCCACCCTTACAGTAGGCTGCTGGCATGTGATTGACTCTGTGGTGCCAACTCCAGTCATGCTGTGATGGCGCATACTGTAAGTGCTGGCATCTGACACCAGCTCCGGTGACAGCAGCTTGCAGTGCCACAAAGCCAGCTGCTTCGACTGCAACACTCATGGCACACACTTAAATCCAGTGGAAAGACCTGCATTACACTTGGCTGCTTGGAATCTGCTGGCCTGCACTGTGTCATCTGCATCCCAGCTTGGAGGGATGCGGCTCAGAGCAGGCTGGGTGCTGTGCCAGGCTGGGTGCTGTGCCAGGCTGGGTGAGCCTGCCCTCAGCATCCTGCACTAGTTCTCTTCTTGCTGCCTGCTGCAACGAGGCTCCCAGCACACACCCAGGTGCACCAGCGCTGCAGTTCCTTACGGACTCTTTAATCCTGGACACCAGAAGAGGTTCCAGAGCAGACACGTTTCTGGTTTCAGTGACTGCGCTGTGTGCCCCGTCAATCACCAGCAACTCCCATGTGCAAAGCTTTAAGCTAATGCTGCTTTTCACACGCTGCAGTAGGCTTGTGCCCCAACTGCGCTGTCTTCTCCACAGACACTGATGACATGTGCAATGACTGACAGCAAAAAGAATTAGAAGAGACCAGGCAGGGAAGGATTTCCATGTCGTGCACAACGCCAGGCACCAGAACACAGCTTGCCAACACAACTTCTCCCTGCATGAAGCAGCAGATTTCCACCCCCCCCCGAGGAGCTCATGGGGAGGCACATTCAGAGATGCGCTGGCTCTGCTTGCTCAGTGCCTGGCGCTCTGCTGCCCATCCCCGCTCACACAGAGGCCTTCTCCTGGCCGGGACCCTCACCCCTGCATGGCTCTCACATGCAGTACACCCTCAGCCACCCTGGTGTCTGCCCCACATCTGGGGGGCAGGGACCAGCTGCAGAACTGCCCATGAGGCAGGAATTGCCATGGGACAGCAGAAGCAGAAAGGGGGAGCTCAGGGCTCCATCCTGTGTCTGTGCAGCACAGCTAAGAACAGGTACAGAGCAACACGTGTTGCTCCAGGTTACCCCTACGGCCATCTGCTCCCTAAGGAAAGAGGGATCCTGGGAGGCAGGTTTGGTGTCTGGTAGTCACAGACTGGTTTGTGTTGAAGGGACCTTAAAGCTCATCCAGTTCCAACCCCTGCCACGGGCAGGGACACCTTCCACTAGAGCAGGTTGCTCCAAGCCCCTGTGTCCAACCTGGCCTTGAACACTCAGTATTTTTAATGCATACAAAATACATAATGCCTGTAACATTCCTGATTCTCTCTCAACAAGCCTTCCCCAGAACTACTGCAATCCCAGCTACGCCGCATCCTGCAGCACGCAGCTCATTCACTTCTCCTCAGCATTCTGAACCTTTTATCGAACTCAAGCCTTTTTTAGGGAGTATTTCCCCAACCTGCCAAGGTTCTCTGCAACACCCCATCTGCATCTCTGCACCCAGCTCAGAGCTCCCTACCAGTTTAACACACATACTCTCTCTATTCCACCTTTCAAGTCATCAGAACAAAACAAACTCAGTCTTGCCAAGCACATCCTTCCAGCCTGCCACTGAACTCGGTTTCCATGCCACTACGGGCTGTCACATAAGAGTTTCTTCTATGCTTTGTTCTCTGTCTTGTTTGGAAACACCTGGGCCACATGTGCGTGACTCCCAAACCCAATGCCAGCACTGCATCCTCCCCACCTCTCTGAATTAACCCTCCCCAAAGGCTTTCCAGTTCTGCTTTTTTGCTGCCCTCTGGACCCCTGCAGGATGCTGGAGTTGGTGTCTGCACCCCTCCTGTGCAGCACCCCTACCTGCCACAGAGCATCTGCACAGCGCTGGGTACAAGAAGCCGGAGGTCTGACTTGGAACAACAAGAGAACAAACACAACACAGCCACTTGCTGACGTTTTTCAAATGAGGTGTAGCATCCTCCACAGCCAGCCCAAAGGCTGCTGTTACAGTGTGGATCCTGCTGGGAACAGATCATAGCTGGAAAGAAAAGCATGTCTTCTAGTCAGCATTCCCAATGGCAATCAGGCTCGAAGGGAAGGGAGGCAATGGAGACTTCCAGTCACACACAGGTTTCCGTTTCAGTGTATGTGGATAGAACTGCCAGAGCTGAGGTTAATCTGGCAGCTTCCACGTATGGATGATACAGACACTGTGAAATGCAGGTTCTCCCGAGGAACAAGCATGGCTCATGAATGCATAATTTGTTGGAAATAGGATTCAAACAGCCCCTAAAAGGCACAAACCACAGTTTTCCAACGTCTCTAAGATGAGCTCTGCCTAACTTCTATGAAGTTCCCACCTCTGGGTGCAACGAGGCACCTCTGAGCCTGTGCGGGCAGGTGGGAACTGCTGGAACCTCCGGGGGCTGCTCTGGCCAAGCTCAGCTCCCTGCAGGCGCTGCAGAACCCTCTGCAGGGTTCATGCTGCTCTGAACGATGCTCTGAGGCGCCGCAGCAGCACATCAGCTCTGAGCCAGCACCGCTCTGTGCAGCGGGGACATGGCTCCTGTCACGGTACAGAGGGCAAGAGTCTGACCTGCCTTTATACACAGCTTCCATGGAAAAACCTGAGTATCCACAGCGAGCTCCCAGGGCTCCCAAGGCAGCCCCAACTTGTCACTGAAACAGCGACTGGATTTCATGGCTTCAATGAAGGGTCAAGCCCTTTCTGAGCAAGCCTAGACTTGATTTTGACCTGAAATGAGGGAACCTTGATGTTATACAATGGCTTGGGTTGGAAGGGACCTTCAAAGCTCATCCAGTCCAACCCCCTGCAATGAGCAGGGACATCTTCAACTACAGCAGGTTGCCCAGAACCACATCCAGCCTGGCCTGGAATGTCTCCAGGTTATGCATGATTTCAAATGAAAGCAGGTGACTTTTGGCAGCTACAAGAAGAATTTGGGGTCCTTTTGCACCAAGAGCTCAAAGCAAAGCTCAGTGGCATGTGGAGTGGAAGCCCCCAGAGCAAACCATCTGCACAGTCCCAGTTGTCTCCCTGAAGCAGTGGGGCAGAGCCCTGGGAGGTCAACCAGCACATAACAAGTAACTGTAGGTGTATGGGCTTTAAACCAAAAGTTATATTCCTCTGCAACCTAAAAACCAGGCATGTCAAAAACAGGCACTTCAGTCCACGTAGAGTCTAACTCAATGTCCAGCGAGCTAGAAAAATGCAGAAGGAATGGGAAGCAGAGGCCAAAATGCCTGGCTCTAGGCCACCAGAGCTGCTCTCCAGCCTCCCTGCCCACCGTGTGACTGCTCTGCTGGGATGCTTGTGCTCTGCAGGGAGCTGGGAGGAAGGGAAACGTCAGCATCATTTCTGCAAATGTGTTTGAGTGCAGAGAGAGGCTGCCCACGGCGAGCTGAGGGACTGCTGAGCCAACACTCACCTGCAACACCTCCTTCTGTCAGCCCAGCCAAGCTCTCCCCAGACACAGACAGGGCTGGAGAGCCTGGCCCCTCTGTGCTGCTGGCTCTGGCTGTGCTGATGCCCTCTCCTCCATCACAGGACAGGAAAGCACCAAGCGCTGTGACACATGGTCACACTGACAGGGCTATGGTCAGCCACCTACGAACAGCTGCACAGGTCACCAGCAACAGCACTACGAGGAACAGCAGCACTTTGGCCAAGCAGGGAACAGGCACAGTTTCACCAGCATGTTTGAAGAGCATCCTGAGCACAGAACATTGCTTCCCTCACACCAGGAGACAGTTGTGAGCTGCAAGTGCTGGGAACACACAGCTGCACAGTGTGGACAAATCCTACTGCAGATGCAGGTCCTTTCAAACAGTGTGTATAAACCTGCACAGCCCTTGGACAGGGGGTTCTCAAGCTCAGATGCACTCTGCTGGGATTGGGAGAAGCTTATCCAGGACTCTCTTACAGTCTGCAGCCTCAAATCCTCTGTCAAGCTTGGTTCTGTTACACAGCTGAAGCCAGAGCAGGAGGGAAAACCAAAGCAGAGACAGCAGCGCTCCTACAGCCTCGTCCCCCTTTTTGGTATCACCTTCTCCAGGGACAGTTACAGCTATTGCCAGCACCTTCAAACCACTGCACTGAGCAGGCAGGCCCAGCTCCGCACACAAAAGATGCCTCTTTAGCACAGAGCTCAAGTATTCAAACAAGTACCATCACCCTGGTATTTATTTCCATGCTAATTTGAATGAGAAGCAGGGGGACACGCAACCACTGTGCTGCAGCAGCCACGGCACAGCCCCAGCTCCAGCCCCTCTTCACCTGCAATAGGGGAGCCCAGAGCTGCGGGGAGGGAGGTTCTGCTGCTGCCACGTCCTGCTGAGGCTCCCCAGGACAGCACAGAGCTCGTGGTTGTGCTCCTGCTTCCAGCAGGATTTCCATCCCTAGCCCTTTGTTAGACTGGGAGGTTCTTAGAGACTCGGAGCAGTTATGTTGCTGGGGAAAAGCCCTGTAGCTCCTTCATTATGCTTTTTACATCTTGACAGCTCTCTGCAGCTCTGTTCTCCTGCCAAGCTCTCTTCATTCAGGCCAGCGGTATGCTCTGCTATGCTCAATGGAAAATGGGGATTGATTTTCACATTCTGGTTAGTGGAACACTTTTTGCTTGCTCCAAGCAATGGCCAGTGTTTACCAAGTCCAAGAAATACATACTCACAGAGTATGGCACTATCAAAGTATCTCTTTCATGAGCTGTAAAGCCACAGAGCAGAAAAACATGTTTATCTAAGAGATTCCTAGTTGCAATGAGCAGCAATCCCGTTCCACAAGAGTGGAATAATGACTTCATCGAGCTCTTTGCTTTTGTACCCACTGATCCATTCTGATCAGGCTGCGTTCTGTGAACACCATCAGTCTGTTACCACCATGGGTTTGACATGAGGTTAAACCAGCATAGAAATATCCTCAATTTAGAGCTCTGAACTGATTGCTTTCAATGTCTTCCAAGTATTATTCCACTGCTCTCCCAGGTTCAGGAATGTTAAGAGCACAGTAAAATAGGTTTCTTTCATACAGTAACAAATAGAGGCTCTCTCCAAGTGAAATCAGCTTTAGAGACACTCCTGGGCATGGTCCTGCTCAAGCAGCTGATCCATAACAGCTCTGAAGGAGGCACCTAGTGCCTGGTGAGGAGCCCACTGCAGAGCATGTCCAGCCCTGGGGTCACTGCCTGCAGCACAGCAGGACACGGGGCAAGTGACATCCTGCAGTGTTAATACTCCTGTGGGTGCAGGTTTCAGTGTGGGACTGTTTGTGAGCAAAGAAATGGATCCTACGTGGAAGACACAGGAAGAACCCCACTGCCATGCCAGTGTGTCTGTAAGAAACCACAAAACCCTCATGCCGGTCTCTGAGCCACACTGCACAAGCACTGTATCAAAAACCAAACCCACCACCAAACCCCACAGACAACTAACAAAATACAACTTGTCCTATCTTCCACCTTGCATCCCTCCTCAGGCCCGGCTCTCCCGCTGCTGTCACACCAGCCCAGCTCCCGCAAACACCGAGTGGAGCTTCTCCTGGGCCTTAAACTCCCTTTTCATTGCAAATCCCCTAATCCAATTCTGCAACTTTCCCCGGCTGACTGAAGCTGCCAAGGTCAGCTGGAAAGTTGCTGCTTCTGCCCCTCCTCTGCCTGCAGTGTGTGTTGAGCATGACCACAGCAGCAGGCAAAGCACACGTACACAGCACCCCGCAGAGTACACTAAAGCCCAGGAGAATGAATGTTAAAGCACCGTGTTCGTGACTACAAACACTCGCACGTGTGACACCTCCACAGCCTCATCCCTGGAGTCCACACAAGGCAGAAGAAAACAGGGAAGTGCAGGGATTGGGAAATGAGCGTCCAACCCAAACCTTCCCTCCTGGCCTGGGCAGGGCAGACCAGGCTCTGGAAACATCATTCCAATGAAATCAAAGTGAAAGTGCAACTAAAAAGCTATTTTAGAACTTGGCGGAATGTAACAACTCTGAGGATGAGCCCCAGCTTTGTTTGTGGTGTTGCTCTGCTCAGAAAGCAGCAGCTTCCTGGGCACAAAGAGATTCCTGGTTTTCAAAAAGCAATGAAAAAAACCCCTTAAAAAATAAATATTAATTCCATCCGGGCTGACAATTCCCAGAGAATCTTCAGTCTGGAAAAAATAACTGTGCAGGATGTGCTTCAGCCTCGGCTCTGAGGGGCTGCCAGGGGGCAACCAGCAGTGCCCTGAGCAGGGAGGGATGGTGCTGGGCTCTGCTGAGCACCCCACGGCCTCCCACCCTCACCCTGGCAACACCACAGGACATGATGGTCCCACTGTGCGTTACCTCAAGCCACCCAAGGAGGTGAGTGCAGGAGAGGAGGCACATGCAGTGATACAGGAGGGGGATGCCCTCAGTTGCCACCACAAGATTTGCTCCCAGATGCCTGTCAAAGCCCACAGAGTCTGATGCACAGGTCACATTCTGCTCTTGGCTGAGATCTGCCCAACAGCTGAGAGCCTCCCCAGCCCCTCACCCCGATGGCTACCCCATTGACGGCACAGAATCCCAGCCTGGTTTGGGTTGGAGGAACCTCAAAGCTCATCCAGCTCCAACCCCCTGCCACGGGCAGGGACACCTTCCACTAGAGCAGGTTGCTCCAAGCCCCTGTGTCCAACCTGGCCTTGAACACTGCCAGGGATGGGGCAGCCACAGCTTCTCTGGGCACCCTGTGCCCTCCTCCCTCGACCTGCTGCTCATGCTCTGGGGGTGCAGCCCAGCACATGGGTGGCACCAGCTCCTACTTCTACTCTTCTCCATCCCATTGCTTGACTCCCTTCACCACATCCCATTCACCTCTTCCTGTTGCACACCAAAGCCCACCTCTCCAGCCACCTTCTCCCACAGGGGTGCCTCTCCAGCTACAGGTGGGTTCACCAAAGACCAAGCTCTGCCCTCATGCTCCTGTTTCAGCCCCACATGCTGGGCAGGTTTGTGCACAGCATCCCATCTCCCCTTCACTCCGGCTGTGTGGAGATGCTACCAGGGTACCAGGAAAAGAGCTGTGTGCCACCAACTCCACGTGCTCACACTCATCTTCTTAGGCAAGGTCCCTCAATCTTTCTGGTCCATGCCAGATTTCACATCCCTGGTATGATGAGCTTGCTGCTGGTCAAAGGATTAAAGGTGTAGATACAAAAAGCACCTTCAAGAGAGCTCTAAGCACAGCAGGCAAGGACCACACATCTCACACGGGCTCTGGCTTCCAAAGAGAGCACGCAGGACAAGCAAGCTGAATCCCAGCCCTGCATCTAGGAGGCTTGAAGAGAAAGGAAGAAAAAGAAAGGAAAAAGCCAACAAAAAGCAAAAGCAAGCCTGCCTTGCCCTAGGCAAACATTGCACCTCAGGCAGGTTCTGCACTGATCTGCTTCGGCGGGTGTTTGGTACAACCTCTGCACATTGAAGTCACAGGCACAGAGGGGATTCTTCTTTGAAACAAACACCTTCAGAAGCGCTCTTTAAGCGGAGCCTGGCACTACAAAGCTCATCCGTGGCTGGGCTTTGCTACCGGCTCGAGTGAGAGGGAGGTGAAAGCAGCGCACGTGTGGTGCTGCCGAGCCCGTGGAACAGCCCAGCAAGCTGCAGCAGCCACAGGCCCAGTGCCATGGGGTGAACATGGGGCTCACGGTGCCAGGGGTGAGGCACTGCCACCGCTGTGGGCAAAAGGCAGTGACACAGCTCTGGGCTAACACTGCACGCAGTGAGATGTGTAACTGCAGTGCATGTGCTCTGGTCACCAGGACCAGGCAGCAGCCAGCTTAAGGGACAGGATACCAAATTCTGTGCCAGCATCTGAAATCCTGTTAATTTAGGATGGATTTACTGAAACAGCCTCAGCCAGAGCAAAACTTGTGCAAGTTGTAGTTACAACACCCGTCACTGACCCCTGTTCTCCCAGTCTGTACCCAGACCCACACTCAGCCAAAGCAGATCCATGCTCTTGTCCCTAACTGAGCACTGACAGGGAATAACACGTTCCCAGGACACAGTAAGTACCATGGAGCAGCCCGCTCAAGGAGGCTCTCTGCTCAGCCTGCACTCCACACTGACCTAGAGACCCAAAATTCAGAGGCACTACTGTGATGTTGTGTGTGTGATGTGTGCAGCGCTGGTGTCCTCAACATAAGGAGGACATTGAGCGGTTGGAGCAAGTCCAGGGGAGGCCACGAGGATGATGAGGGGCTGGAGCAGCTCCCGTATGGAGACAGGCTGAGAACATTGGGGCTGTTCAGCCTGGAGAAGAGAAGCTGCTGGAGACCTCAGAGCAGCTTCCAGGGTCTGAAGGAGGCTACAAGGATGCTGGGGAGGGACTCTTCATCAGGGACTGTAGTGATAGGACAAGGGGTGATGGGTTCAAACTGAAACAGGGGAAGTTCAGGTTAGATATAAGGAAGAAGCTCTTCCCTGTGAGGGTGCTGAGGCGCTGGCACAGGGTGCCCAGAGAAGCTGTGGCTGCCCCATCCCTGGCAGTGTTCAAGGCCAGGTTGGACACAGGGGCTTGGAGCAACCTGCTCTAGTGGAAGGTGTCCCTGCCCGTGGCAGGGGTTGGAGCTGGATGAGCTTTAAGGTCCCTTCCAACCCAAACCAGGCTGGGATTCTACGTACAGCCCAAAGACTCCAAAATCTAGCAAGAATAGTCTGTTTTCCCTATCTAATGCCATCAATGGAGATTCACTGATCCAGCATTCTGTAGAAACCATGATTTTGGACACTGAAAGGTTAATTCTGTGTAGCTGCTGATTAGATCTGTCCCTTCTCCTGTAACAAGAGCTGTCAGACAGGACACTGGAAGCTTGTACAGCCTTACTGAGTGCATGGATCTACTTTCTCCTGCGGGATGCAGCTTTTGCCCTGACCTACATTCTCCTCTGAGTGGCACTGATGTAAGTGCCAGAACAGCAAAGAAAGGAATGTGTCATGTGTGTGCATGCATGTGTCCGTCTGCCTGCCCAGCAGAGCAACAGGAATGGAACTTGTCAGGGCTTTTCTTTCATCTGCTTGGGTTTGGGCAGTTCATGTTTTTAATCACTGCCAGATTCATTCACTTGGGTTTGAGAGCACAAGAGAAAAGCTGGGGGAGGTAGAAGCAACTAAAGCACATCCACGTGGACATGTTGGCTTATTTGGGTTTCAGTCACACAAAGCAAACTGATCCCATTCCTGTGGGGTTTTCCTGCCCTTTCCAAACTCCTGCCCTCAGCTTCTCCTCTGAGCTGCTCGTCCTGGTCCCACTCACTGGTGCAGCACAGGCTGCCTGATGCTCAACCTTTGCAGACAAGGAGGAATGCCAGGATTAGCTTTTAAAGGCTGTTTTCCATCAGAAAGCAATCTCAACAACGTGACTTCCTGAGACAGGCACATGCCTCGTGTATGTTGCTTCTGCCACTGGCAGGAGATACCTTCGGACATGACACAATCCCTTCCTAAAAGGGCAACACCACCAAAACCCACCAAACCTTCCAGTGCCCTGGTCAGGCACAGCCAGGACGATGCAAATGCTCATCTGCTTTTAGGTGAGATGGACCCATTCTGGATGAGGAGCGATTTCCTGCTGCAAGGAAGAGTGACCTTTCCTGAGGACATCTGCAGCCTCTCCTCCTCCTGAGAGCTGCAAAGAGGCTCCAGTGCCATTAGCAAGTCTGGAATGCAGCAGGACGGGTGCCCAGGGCAGCGAACACCAGCCTGGGCAAAAATGCTCTCACTCCAACAGAGATGGATGGGCTTGTGGTAGGGCCCTGGTGGAAATCCCTGCACAAGCATCAGTGCAAGTGCCTCTGATACAAAGAAAGAAGGAAAAAGAAGGGAAGTGCTAACCCCTTCCCTGTGGCTGGGCTGAGCGCTGAAAGGATGCTTCAACCTGAAGAGTTAGCACCATCAGAACAAACAATTCTCAGTGGTGTTTCTCTCCTAGCTAATGGGAGCTCTGTGCTGAGTAAAGATCTCTTAAGATTTCACATTACTGCGGACTCTTCAAAAACCCACGCAGAGAAACACAAAACAACACTGACAATCCCCTTAATTCAATCTGTGCTTCATCACAAAAGGCCACAGCAGGGGATCTGGGGCTGTGGGAATACAAATGCTCAGATTACCACCCAAACACAGAACACGACTGTCCCAGCAGGAAGAGTTTTCAGCCTAAACACACCAGACTTGGTGGACAAACCCCAGCAACCCCAAGCTGCACACCAGCCACCCCGTGCTGCCCTGTCCCTGCTGCTGTGTGAACTCCTACCTCTGCAGCACCAGCTATAAGCCATCCTGCCCATTTGCCTCTCAGCTCCCAAAGGAGCTCCCCCTGCTCCTCCACACTCCCAAGGGTGGCTCAGGAGCAGTGTGAGTGGTGACAGCAGTGTGTCATGGCTGTGCTGATGCTGCTGAAGCCAACAGTGATGGTGGCAGGGGTCCTTGCTGCATCCCTGAGCTCCAGTGCTGTGGGAGCTGCGCTGCTCCTCCCCGGAGTCCTCTCCACCTCATTCCCTGAGGGCCGTCTCTCACAGCTCAGTGCACGTTTCAGACATCCCTGTCCTGCCTTTATCAACCCTGATGGTTCTGCTCCAAGTGCTTGCCTTGCTCCAGCTCCCAGCCCAGCACGCACAGAGGCTCTACAGGCTGACACAGCGGGGAGCCAGCGTCTGCAGGGAGGGAACCACGATGAGCACTAACTACTTGATCTGCAAGTGCACCAGACGCTCTGAGAAATAACAATCACTGATGAAGCAACAGGAGAGGAGGAGGGCAAAGACTTCCCAGGCTGCCGTGTTCAGTCACTGCAGACATCACACCTAACGTCAGGGACAGAGAGGACAGGAGCTGCAGGAGGGCTCAGGGACAGATAAGCCTGGAGGGGAGGAGGAAACAGAGCAGAAAGGAGAAAGAGGGCATTAGGATAAGCTGCAAGTCTTGTGCCACGGGAGCAAGACTCAGGAGGGCTCTTGCAGCAGGAGCATCTTTAATGCCTTACTCTGCAGTGTTTGTTTGGGAAGGAGCAACATCCTCCAAAGACAACTCTCTGTTTTGGAAATGCGCTGTTTCATGAAACAGGATTCCCCCACGGGGAGGAAAACACCTTCCTTCCTCCAGCTGACCCCAACATCATCACCTCTGCCACATCTGGACGGCCTTCCCAGTCCTCCTTGAAAGCTCACCTACATGCCCAGCTTCCAACCCCCCACTGCCCTGCCTCCTCCAGCACTGCTGCACGGGCTGCAGCATCCAACCCTGCGAGGTGCTCACCTCCTCCTGGCAATCTCATCCAGCACTCGGTACCTGCAGCATGCCAGGGAAGGAACGGCAGGAGTAGAGCCTGAGCACCACACCGAGCACAGTGCTGCAAGGCCAGACCCTGCAGGATCCAGCAGATGAGCAGAGCAGCTTCACTCACACGCTGAGCCTCCAGGAGCTGACAGCACGAGGCAGAAACGCCGGTCAGTGGGATTACACACTGAGGTTTTGTTTGCAAACTCAGCCCCTGAGTCGGGGCTCTTTAAGGACCTAATCCCCGTGTGACCGTGCTCAGCACCAGCCGTGCCCCTGCGGATAATATGGACTTAGGGAAGCACCATCTAATGAAGGCCGTGCTCTCGGGCAGGCTGTAGCTGCGCTGTGTCAGTGCTGCCCTACCAGGTACCACACAGTCTCCCTCTGTTTGAGGGCTGCTTTCTCTCCTCACACACCCAGAGCTGCTCGCTCAAAGCAGACAGAAGGAGACAAACAGCATTAAAGCAGCACAGCTTGGGGTAAAGGCTTCAATCCTGCTCAGAACTCTGGTGTGGGTTCTGCTGGGCAGAGATGTGGTCATCCCTAATGCAACTCGGCTGAGCCCAACAATCCAGTCTGTAGTAGTTGTTTTGGGGCTTTTTTTGACACCAGTGTAGGAGAGACCAGCTAAAAGTAAGCGCTGTGTTAATGCAGAGTACGTTCGTATGTTTAGAGGCAGATAAAACGTGGTGCACACCACTTACCAGTCACCTGAGTGGCAATGCTGTGTGATACCACACTGCTCTGCAGGCCTGGCTAAGCTGCTCCTAGCTCCATTCTTGGGACTGTTCATTAGGGCAGAATTTGTCTCCATCAGTGGTGCTCTGTGCACCTCCCCCAGCCAGGGCTGGGGCCAGCAGTGTCGCCAGCACCCCGCAGCAGGAGCAGACTGTTTTTCTCTCCCCTGTGGCCAGGTTAACACACAGAGCAGCTTGTTTTGCACATCCACATCCCACTGCTGTGAGAGAAGAGCTTCCCCTTCGGAGCACAGGCTGCCACCTTCCAAACGAGGTCAGGCACTGACCTCCCCCACCACCACTGACCTTATTAGCACCGATCATGGGTCTAATAATACCCCGCACTGTAAGCGGGCCATCTGCTCTCACACTGCACTGCAAACCTGGGCGAGTGCCTGGGCTGAGCACACTCGCATCCCAGCGACCCAACCGTCCCCTCTCAGGAACAGGCACCGTCCCACAGCTTTAAGCTAAATGATGCAGAAAGGCACCTCCAGCTTCCCGCCCGGAGCTCAAGCACATGGAGAGCAGCACAGGGCCATGCCCGGGTGCTGGCACAGGAGGGAAAAATGCAGAGTTAGAGCTTAAAAATCCATCACTCCAACGTCACAGGCTCTGCTGGTGGGGACACCAGTAACCACATCACTGAAACCCAAACCCGAACCCAAGGCCAAACACTAATCGGATGTTCAGAGAAGCAGAAGCACCCAGGCTCCTGAGAGCAGCGATACTTCTGTGCCATGTACCTGCTACTGCAGGCACAGCAGAAAGGTTTTACCATAAGCTGAATACTTTCACTGCCATTACAGGAGAGAGGCTTCTGTAACAGAGAGGTGAGCTTCAGAACTCACCCCAGACTGGTTTGTGCTGGAAGGGACCTTAAAGCTCATCCAGTCCCAACCCCCTGCCACAGGCAGGGACACTTTCCACTAGAGCAGGTTGCTCCAAGCCCCTGTGTCCAACCTGGCCTTGAACACTGCCAGGGATGGGGCAGCCACAGCTTCTCTGGGCACCCTGTGCCAGCGCCTCAGCACCCTCACAGGGAAGAGCTTCTGCCTCAGAGCTCATCTCAATCTCCCCTCTGGCAGGTTAAAGCCATTCCCCTTGGCCTGTCCCTACAGGCCCTTGTCCAAAGCCCCTCTCCAGGTTTCCTGGAGCCCCTTTAGGCTCTGGAGCTGCTCTAAGGTCTCCCCTTCAGGAGCCTTCTCTTCTCCAGGCTGCCCCAGCCCAGCTCTCTCAGCCTGGCTCCAGAGCAGAGCTGCTCCAGCCCTCGCAGCAGCTCCGTGGCCCCCTCTGGCCTCGCTCCAGCAGCTCCACGTCCCTCCTGTGCTGTTGCCCCAGAGCTGGATCAGGACTGCAAAGAACCAGGCACTGAGCCCCTTCCTCACCCCATGTAGCCTCTCACACTATGGCTGATGATGACCTTCCATCATCACCATAAATGAATCTAAATTAATTTAGAGGTTTGAAATGCTTACTCAGCTGGGGCATCTGTCTACAACACCCTGACTCTTGTTACTACAGCAGCTCAGCTTTACTCAGCTTTTAAACACATTTTCTTTGTGCTGCTCCTGCGAGGTCAAAAAGTGCAATTAGGCAGAGACTGATGTTACTCCACTTTGAAGCAGCTTGCATCATCACAGGCTTTGAAAGCTGGTTTCCCAAATCCTTGGCCTTTGCTCTCATCAAAAGGCCACGATCAGACATGGCACGAGAGGCTACATGGGACAAGGCAGAGTGTCAGTGCCTGGCTCTCTGCTGTTTTATGAACAGCAATAAAACAACATTAGTAAGTCATTAAGTAAAACTGTGCCTGGATGGGGCAACATCCACCCAAGTGCCTCACAGCATTTATTTTAATACCAGCAGAACCACATTTACAGGGGCAGATTTGCAAAGAGCTCAGCTCCTCACTTGGAAGCCCAACCACTGTGTCAGTGCTCTGTGGGAGCTGTCAGGCTCTGCACAAAGCCTGCTGCATCCTGCTCGTGTTTGTTCTGAAGCTTCAAGCAGCTCAACTGCACGAATGCATGTTCCTGCACCCTGCTTCAGGCGAGTGACCAAGAGGGCAGAAAGCTGCTGTCAGCAAAGGGATTACCTCAAGCTGATGCTACCCTGCTGCTGAAATCCACCAGCTCCACAAGCCCACAGCCATTCGCCTTGAAGGCATCTTCCACTGCCTTCCCCTCAGCAGTCTCTGCTAATGCAACCATGAGCAAGAGCAGTGCTCGAGTAGCTTCACTGCCACAGCAGCAACACAGGGCACCATGGCCAAGTGTGCTTCATGTTTACAAGCATCCTCTCGGCCCCAAACTCTTTCCAGGGATAAGGACTCGTAGGTTATAAACATCTCTTTGAATCCCAGTGGCTACTGGTACAGATCAGGGCTGGAAGATGCAAAGCCTGAACCTCCTTCCCGAGGTGGATCTGGCAGAACCACGGCACTGCTGAGGTGTCACTGCTCACTGTACAAACACGCACCCACAGTGCTGCCCTGGCACCTTCTGCCTCAGAGCCACAGCAGGGAAGTGTGAGCACTGCCACAGCTTGTTAGCTGGGCTTCAGCACCCATCCTCCTCCTCCTCCCCTGCAGGGCAACCCCTGGGGCTTGCAGACACCAAGCTGCACTCACACAGGTCACAGGCGCAGAGCCTGTGCTGGCACATCCAAGCTGAGATGCAAAGAAACTCCCCCAAACAGGAGAGACAACAGTGGCAGAAAGGAAACCTCTCCAGGCATTCCTTCCCTCTGGAGAAGGGCCAAGGAGACCACTTCCCTCTCTCCAAACCTTCAGCACGAGGAGCTCTTTGCTGCCCACAGGAATTCTACAGGGCTTAAAATGAGGTTTAAGCATCCTGCAGGAGTGGAACCTGAGTCTGGAGGGCTCTGCCCTGGCAAAGGGAAGCCAGCCTGGGGAGCAGGAGGTGGCTGCCACAGCCCTGCAATATGCCCATAAAAGGTTTCAGAATGCATTTGCTAAAGCACACGCAGCAGCTCAGAAGGGTTTAGAGGCACATCCCCAAAGAATCTCTCTCCTGCTTTTTTAGGCAAGCGTGAGCAACAGTCAGCACTTTACCATCATCTTCCCAACCAGCAACCCAAGGTTACTCTTGGCTGGTATTAATAATGTAAACGCTGCTGGCTTCATCCTGTGGGGATGGTGGTTTGCTCATGCCACGGAGAGAAGGCTGGGGCTGGAGCAGAGGCCCAGGGCTGCCTGGTGAGGAGAGGAGAGGCCATCAGGAACCCAGTGCTCAATTGCTTGGCCTGTCTCCCAAGGAGGCTGCCTCCAACATGCGGCGTCAGGACCAATCTGTGGCCACAGCTCTGCTTCCCAACACATTCCAGGGAACATGCACATGAGTCTGGGGCCCAAGAGAGAGCTGGAATGAACTCGGGAGCCGTAGGAAGAAAGGAAAGAGTAGTGGTGCTGTGCATGGCCCTCGCACTGGGAGTGCCTGCACCCACACTTCTGTCAGCCCTTGAACCTGACCCGGGGATCCCAGGCATGAGGCTGGCACCCCAAACATGGGGTAACAGCAAAGGCAGCTGCTCCGGAGTGGGCACTCAGGTGGGGCCAGGAGGTGTGGGGCAGAGACAGTGCTCCCCATGCTCAGAAACAAAAGACTTTTAGAGGACATTTGTCCTGGTGTTCTCTTGACCACGCACCACCACAGCCAGGAGATCTGTTCAGCTCCCCCTGAGCACTCCAGCAGGGCTGCCAGCACACTCCACTTACAGGTATCCACGGGAGAGCAGGGGAGTCCCAAGGACTTCACCTTGCAGCACTAGATGGGTGCCAAAGACCCACTGGGGTCCCTCCCCACCAATGCTTTGATACCCATCAGGCCAAAGCCACCCCAAGAGCGAGGACACTGCTTTGGACACTTCCACTCCCAGGCCTGGCTTCAGCAATGCCCCACACAGGCAGAAGTGTCACACTGCCTTGTGCCACCAAAGGAGGCAGATGTGGGACACTGAAAGGGATGCACCAGAGGTGGGTGAGGACAGGGGGAAGAGACACGCTCCTCTCCACAGGAGAACATGTCAGACAGGGAGAAAAGTGACCGTTAGTATGAGCTGACGAATGTGTTCACATTGACCAAGCCTGTACAACAGTCCTACTGCTTCACATGGGGAAAGCAACACGGATGCTTAGATCTGCTGAGCACATGCTGGAAAGCAAAACCCAAAGTCATCTAATATCTACCCTCCACATGAGTAAGAGTCTGAGGTCTGTTAAGTTGCACAATGTGGCTTATGAGGGACCAACACTTTGAGGAGGAAGCTGTCCAAGCCTAACTTGTGCACTCCAAGTACATAACTACTGCTACTGCTCCGTGTGTCACAGTGAGAGCTTTGGAGGGCATTTCCTTCCAGACAACTCCCTGCAAGGCTGGTGATGGGTAAGGCCTCCCTGCCCCTTGCTGTCCCTGCACTAGAGTCACCAGGTAACACCAGCCTGTTTCCAGTTACACACGTCCATCACCCAGCACCTCCACACAGAGCCAGGACCGATGGGACGTCAGCTCAGACTTCATACTCAGCATGTCCTCCTGCCAACCCTGCTGCAGAGGCAGTGAGCTGCCACAGAGAAGCAGGGGACAGTAAGCTGTTAAACCAGGACAGCAAGATTCCCCAGGCTCAGCGGGCATGGTTCAGCTGCCAAGAAGTCACCAATAAATAAAGCAAAACTACTGGGACATCAGAGAAGCCCAGGGTAAGTGCAGGGTCCTGCCCCTGGGTCAGGGCAATCCCAGCACAGACACAGGCTGGGGGAGACTGGATGGAGCAGCCTGAGGAGAAGGACTTGGGGGTGTTGGGTGAGGAGAAGCTCCCCATGACCCAGCTTCAGTGTGCGCTTGAGTCCAGAACCCCCCCGTGTGCTGGGCTGCACCCCCGGAGTGTGAGCAGCAGGTCAGGGAGGGGATCCTGCCCCTCTGCTGCGCTCTGGGGAGACCCCCCCTGCAGTCCTGATCCAGCTCTGGGGCAGCAGCACAGCTCCCTGGAAAGCTGAACGTGCCTGGGGAGGTCACCCACCACCCGAGTAACCAGCCTGACCCCAGCTGAGAGCACCTGCAGCCCAGACACCAGGGCAGGCCTGGGAGATGCTCAGCCCCAGGCACCACCAGGTGAGCTCCTCCATCCGTAGTCTCCATCCCATGATGTGCCACAAACCTTTTGGAGCCACTGCAGAGCACACCCAGCACGTGTGCCCATTAAACGAAGCAGTGAGAACATGGAGCTTGTTGTAGACAAGAAGGGATGTGCCTAAATAGCTCCCCTGTCCTCCCTGATGTAGCACTCAAATACAACAGCCACAGCTCTTCTAAATAAAACCGAGTCTAAATTTTTCCTGCTTTCAGATGTTTGACTCAGTAGTTATAAAAAGCACTTATGATGTGCTGTAAGACACACACCAGCACCAGACAAGACAGAAACTGCTGCAAATCCACTTCTCATCACCAAATGCTGTCACCACACAGGTAAGTGACCAAAGGAGAAGTGAAGGTGCCTCACAGAGGTGACCTGGCCCAACACTGCTCACTGGTACATCTGCATCCCCATCACACTGAGCTGAGACGTGCAGCCGTAGTGTCTCCAAAAATACCTCTCTGGCTTGGTTTGCTTTCTTCTTCCCCTGTAAAAGCGTAACCATATGTGAGGTTTAGTGGGTGGTTTAGTTGTTTCCTTGTTTGGAGTTTATTTAAATTGAAAAGATTTGGTTGCAAACCAGTAACAGAAAGAATTCTGGTGGAGTCAGCATAAACCAGGCACAAACCAGCAGGAAAAGTGTAAGGAATAGCCTCACGTATCCCAGCTTCAAGATCCTATGGTACATTTACTGCCCAAGCACAGTGACCTTCTTAAGATTGCTGTGGGACTGCGAATACCACTACCAGGGAATAACACTTCCTTTAGAAGACAGATAATTCAGACAAAACTCTACTCTTAACTCCTAATTTCATGCCTGTTCAGACAACCCACCCTTTTTATATATATACAGAACTGCTTTGAAACATGCAATAAAGACCTTTTTTACATTAGACCTCCCAAGATCAAAATTCAGACCCCTGAAATTTTCACATGATTTTGTGTCTTTCAAAAAGCTCTTCAAACCTTTGATTTGCACGCGAAACACCTACGTTCATAAAGCAAATTGAAACACAAACCCAAACCCCCCCCCACCTCACCAGGCTGGGCTTGGACACTTTGTATTTAAGCTGTGAGCAGAACAACCCAAAGCCTCTGGGAACACCCAAGTGTGCATTACCTGCATGTTTTTATATCACAGTGCACTATCTCCTAACGCCCCATCTCTCAGCTCACTGCTCCATTAGTGTTTCTAGCAACCAAAGATGATGCTATTTTCCTTCCTGACAGCTTTAGAAAGAGACTAACACAGCTAAAGAGCTGCTGAGGAGTCAGACAGGGTCACACCATGCCTGCCTGATCCAGCCTCAACAGGAAGGTTAATGACTTGAGTGCTTGTGCACAGCCCATCACAAGCCTTCTATCAAGTGCCATGAGCCAGCAAGCCATGGCCTGATCCTCACCAAAAGCTCTGCATGGAATGGTGCACACCAAGCCTGGGAAAGGAGCTGATGGATGACCCCAAAGGCCACCACTGCAGAAGGCCTCAGATGTGCCCTGGGACCTGCCGGGGGGTACCACAGAGCATCAGCAGCCCCTGTGGCCACCGCTGGGTGCGTGGCTGGCTCCTGTGTCCCTGGGCTGCCCTCCTGCAAGCAGTGCAGCTTGTCCTGCCATTCACACAGGCTACTGCAGACAGCACTGCTCCTCCAGAGTGACGAGGGGAAGCACGAGCGCAGCGAGAGCTCTCCTGGCATCCGACTCCAATCTGCGAACAGCTTCTCTCAAGGAACTATTTTTAAGCTTCAATCAATCTGCTTGAGAAAGGTTCCTTCTGCTGCCTGCAAATATGCAAACTCCCCCTCTGAAGAGCCACAGCTCAGGACAGCAAGATCCAGCCCTGGACTTCCACCCTTGTCAAGATCTAGTATTTCACTGCACAACCACACAGTGCTCCTGCAGAGCAGGTCCTGGTGAACCCCACCTGAGCATCACTGAAGCTCCAGCACCATCTTCAGAAGCCCTGTGTGTTCTTTACAAGCTCACAGGCAGCACGCATTCACCCATCAAACAACCCACACTGCAGCATTACTGCTCCCAGCACTGCACCAGAGGCAAAACTGCTCTATGAGACGGAGAGAACAGAAGGCAACAGTAAGATGCAGTAACTACAGAAGCTGTGTGTGACCTGGCCAGGGAGGTGAGGCCATTGTGGGCTGGGTTATCAGAAGTTCCTGTATGAAGGCATTGTTCAGGCTTAAGAGGTTTGTGAGAAAGAAAACAAGCACCAGCACTACACAATGGATGCAGATAAGCAACCTCTGAACAAAGCCCTGGGCACCGCGAGGCAACTGGGAAAGGAAAACTTATTAGCTGCAAGCATCCTATATCCTGTCTCCAAGGGAGCAACACAGATGTTCTGCCACTGCAGGGCGTGAGGAGAGGAAAAGAGCACTGAGCAGCTATCGAGCCTTCCACAGCAGAGAGGCTCAGCCTTCCATAGGGAAACACAGAGACACCCATAGGATGGGCAGGAAAAGCCTCTTCTTTACAGGTCTGAGAATGTAATGTAGAATCATAGAATCCCAGACTGGTTTGTGCTGGAAGGGAGCTTAAGTTCCAGCCCCCTGCCACGGGCAGGGACACCTTCCACTAGAGCAGGTTGCTCCAAGCCCCTGTGTCCAACCTGGCCTTGAACACTGCCAGGGATGGGGCAGCCACAGCTTCTCTGGGCACCCTGTGCCAGCGCCTCAGCACCCTCACAGGGAAGAGCTTCTGCCTAAGATCTAACCTGAACTTCCCCTGTTTCAGTTTGAACCCATCACCCCCTGTCCTATCACTACATCTCTCTGGTCAGGGAGGCCACTGTTATGCCCATGAGCCCCTCGATGCCACTGCAAACATGGCTCTGCCAGCCCAGTGCAGCCCAAGGACAGAAAGGCCATTGTTGGAGAGGTCAGTCACCAGGGTGGTTATCTCTGCTGGGAAACATGCTGTGTGCACACACAGGGACTGCACTGCTCTGCGGCACAGCACAGCCAGGGCTCTGCCCACTGGGAGCTACTGGATCCATGGCTCTGAAGGAAGGAGGTGCTCTGAGGCCCACTTGTTGGCTGAGAAGTGGGATGCAGGAACAGCCCCATCATGGGAGGAGAGCCTAAGCTCTCCTCCCAGTGCACTTCCCTAAGGCAGAGCTGCTGGTTCTCCACAAGGCTTTCCTAAGCCTGAAAGAATCCGGAAAATCTGTTCCCTGGAAAATTCAGGCCACTTCAGTAGCACATACTGGGCATCTGCTGCTGTGTCAAGAGGAAGCTGCTGCCACAAGAACATTACTTAACAGGCAGTTACACAGGAAACACGCTGAGCTGTACATTAGACCCGACTCCTTCACTGGGGTTTTTTTACTTTCTCAACACTGTATTCCCCATCCCATTCCCCACTGCTGAAGTGGGAAAACTGTTTGCTATGCTGGGATTTGAACCCAGCTGCCCGCAGACCTGGTGCTCCCCAGGATGCTGCGAACATCAGGCAAGCCCTGCACGGGGTAGGGTACCACTCCACACAGCAGGACAGCACTCCTTCCACCTCCCAAAGAAACACTATCCCATGGAAACGTGTTAATCTCTCCATTCAAACTGTCTGCGCTGCCAGTGGCTACAATTCAGGAGTTTCAAGGGCACAAAGAACATGACTTTATGTCCCTCCGACAGAAATAGTTTTGCCTCTCGTTGTCAGCAAACAGCAATGCAAATGAACATTTGAAAGTCACTGTGTAACTAAGCCTCGCTGCATATAATCAGATTAAAAAGAGCAAAACCGAATGCAAACAGGAAGCTTGAGCTCCTTGGTAAAAGGGAACAGAAGTAAAAACACAAAGAAGTCACAAACAGTAATAAAATGGGTAAACCAGTGTTAGACTGGATCCAGCCCCAGTCCGAATCTGGGCATCCGTAATTCCACCACTTCTGTCATTTGTTATGTTCAGAGCAATAAACCCAGATCTTCCCAAGCAACAGCTGATGTTCAAGGGAAAGCTTTTAAGCTTGTAAAATGTACTAGATTCCTTCTAGAAACTCAAACAGGTTAATCAAAACAGTGAGCACTACATCAGGAGTTTGCACAAGCAATCAGTGATCCAGCCATACTGTGCCAGGGGTTTGACCATCCTATTGAAAGCATCTTTGATGACCCACACTTTTGAGAAAAAGGCAAAAAAAACCCACCAAAACACAATAAAATAGAAGCTCCTTTCCTGAGAACCACAGTGAAGCAGCCCCAGAGATGCCACCTCCCCCTGCGAGCCCCTGCCCCAACTCAGACCCCAGGTACTTGGTCAGTCGTGAAAGTCAGCCCTGGAGCTGCAACAGTGACAAAGCAACCAAGAGCCATTTACTGCCTGCAAAATGAGCTCCGCAAAGGTGAGTGCCAGCAAAAGGCTGGGCTGTGACTCAGCCAGGCCAAGCAGAGCCACAGCGTTTGCATGTCCCTTATAGAAAGCCTGTTCCCAACACCCATTTTCCTGGGAGCGCTGCTCTCCAAATATTTTGGCTGTTTCTCATCCACAGGCCAGCATTCAAGCGCATCTGCAACTCCATCTCCAGGAAATGCACATGAAGCTGATTCATTATCTTAAAATGCTGCTTTCGTTTCTGCTCATTAAAAGCACATTTCAGAGCCCTGCACCGAATGCACAGCCCATGTGCTCTGGACACAAATTAAAGCACTGGGTTCTCTGCTTTTCTCATCTCAGTTTCACTCCCTGCCCACAATCTCCACTTTGAGAACAGCTCTGTCAGACCTGAGCTGCCATTGGAAATGGTGGATAAACCCCTTTCTCCCTGCGATGCATCAGGGCACTGACTGTACCCAATGTCAGCTTCAGCCTAGACCTCAGGAGCTACATCCTGCACCGGCAGCATCCTCCCTGCAGAAACAGCAATAAGGAGTCGTCGTGCACACCCCACGCCCCAGCACGCCGAGCCATTCCGGAGAGAAGGAAGAGCAAGTGAGCTTAGGTAACGCACGCGTTAGTCCTCACCTTTAGGGAGTCAAAGCAGGCAATAACTCGACCGTTTTCCACATGGCAACTCCGTGACGGATGGGCGAACTTGCACTCTGCATCAGACCGAGAACAAGTTCCTCTCTGAAACTCCCGACACACTTCTAACGTCAGCCATTTCGTATCCCGCACCAGGGAAACGTTTACAGCCATAGTAAAAAACCAAAAATGACCAAGCAAGCGAGGGCACCCTCCTCAGGGCAACAGTTACTGCTGAGCCGCTTTAGTTTCTTCTTGTTTGTTTAAAAAAAGGGTAAAAAAGTGAATTCAAGTTAAACGTGAAGAAATAACTAACTTGTTGCTTTGGTAGAACTCCTATTCATCAGCACTTAGGTTTTCATTTAAGTCAAATCGTGTTTCTCGAAACAAGGATTAAACATAAAGCCAATCATAAAATAGAAATCTTATCAGAACAACTGAAAATCAAATGAGAGGCCAGCTCCTAAAAGTGCAATTGTAGAAGTTAAAATACAAGTGTTATATTTTGTGCCACTGCCGGAGTTACTTGCAAATAACTGGCAGACTTTCAAAAGGATTCTGTGCTCTCCAGTTAATGGTTTCAATTATTCTTGCAAAAAGCATATGCTGTTGGCAGCACTTCAGTTTGTGGAATGGTCTCGGTCCTTGGGGAGAAAACTTCGTTTTCTGGGGTTTTTTTTTTCCTTCTATTTCTTGCTTCTAAAAATTACGGTTCGCGAGCATCAAAACGAGCAAAAAGACGTCTGATTTCTTTCTGGTTTTGTTTTTCCTCTTTCTTTTAAATATTTGCTACATACTCGGGGGAAGGAAAAAACTAAAATCGAATTAAAATGGCTGAGCAAACTGCGTGTAAATGTGGAGCAGAACCGAAACCCGCGGGGAGGCTGGAGGAGCTGCCGTCGGGGCACGGACCGCAAGCGACGCCGGTTAAACAGAGCGGGGGGCGCGGGGCAGAGGGAGGCAGCCCGAGGCAGCGATCCAAGCAGCGGCGGCTTCAGGAAAGGCACTTTTCAGCAACCTGCAGGGAAAAGAGAAATAGAATGAGGCGGGAGCCGGCGGCGGCTGATGCCCCCCCTGCCTGAGGGGGCGCGGGGCTGCCCGGCCGCCATTGTGCTACCGGGGGGCATCTCCCGCACCCAGCGGCGCCTGCGAGGAGGAAGCGGCCAATGGCGTTTACCGTTGTAGCAGCAGGCTCGGGCAGCCGACCAATAGCGGAGACTGTTTCATAGCGGCGCAGGCTGGCACCGAGCAGCGCCTCAGCGCCGCGGCCCGGCCCCGCCGGAGCGGGGAAGGGCGTTTTGCTCTTTAATCTCTTTTAATGAAGGTCCCGTCCTCCCCACGGGCCCCTCCCCTGCTGTAGGAAACGCTCCGGCAGGAAAAGCAGCCGGTGGCTTTCTGGTAGACAAAGCAGGAGCTGCTGCGGCTCACCCCCATGGCCACTCGGTTCACCCATGCTGTTGGATCAGCAGCCTGGGGTGGCACATGGAGACTGGTCTCACGGTCGCTCCGTCATGGATGCGGAGCCTACAGAGCTAAAAGCAAACCTACCAGGAAAACCTCGGCCAGACACACGCGGAAAGAATTAACTCGCTGCTCCCAGCTGTAGTTTTCCACCAGACCAAAAGCAACTCGGATTACTCTGGACTCCAGCAACTCGTGTTATACAACAAACAACTCCCAATGCATTCCTAGTCGAGGCTTCCTCGGCATCCACTAAAATGTTAAGCTGTCCCTAGAGTTTCCCATTCTAATATTAGCCCTACTGATGCCGCCTGATAGGATTGGGCTGTTTCCCAGCTCCCAAAATCCAGCCCTTTTATCTCCCTAAAGCATGGCCACCCAGCTCTGCCAACGCTTCACAGGCGCAGGATGCTGCTCGTGTGACTGCTATTTAAACTCGAAGCTTTCACAGGAGAAGAGCCTTCAACTACAAGAAAAGGAAGCTTAAATTCCTCCTTTATTATTGGTGTGTTATTGCAATTACACTGATCAGTAACTGAAGATTACTGGAGCTGGAAACAATGGAAACAATGCTCCCAAGGAAGTGTGGGAAGAGGCTGTCAGCAGCAGCAGGGGGTGGGGCACGGAGGCCGTTTGATTCACAGATCAAATTATTTCACATTAAAACCAACATTCGTTAAACCTACGTTGTATTTTCCAGGCTCATTAGAGTCAAGTCCACAACAAAACCTGCCCAGGTCCTTGCAATCCCCCCGCAGCATCAGCACAGTGGTTAGTCTGATCCATGTTTCTGGAAGGACCTTTGCGTTTCTGCACATCAGGTGGGGAACAGAGACTGCAAACATGGGATTTGCTGAGCATGTTTCAAACTTCAAAGGGAAGGGGGAAAAAAAAGCACATCTCGCCATGCTCGTGTCTTCTGGGTTTTGTAAAGAACAGAGATGCTCTAAATCAATTCCAGTTTTGCAAACGGGGCAAATCCCATCCATTGATGTGTGGGCTCCCTGTCCAAGTGAGCTCGGCAAGCAGGAAAAGATGTGTGGAAACCTTCTGCAGGGAGCGAGGGCCTGGCTGGGCGCAGCTCCTCAAAACAAGCTAGAACAGGTCAGCTCTGGGTGGGGATTAGAAAGAATGCTCCCTAGAAGCTGCTCCGAGCAGGCTGAAATACAACCATCTTGTGGATTAAGTGCCTGTTCCACGGCTTCAGACTCCCAGGGAAGTGAAGGTCACACAGTTAAACCAAGATGTAGTGTAGGAACATCTGCCACTTCCCAGCCATTCTACCTGGAGAAATCCCAGAGACTAATGTTCATTTTGCTCTCCCCGATGTAGCTCAGGAGCACACGTGCACATGCAGACACATGGGCACATGCCTGCTCTAGGCTGCTCAGTCCTCAAGATGAAGGGAATGGTTTTAACGGAAGATAAATAGAATGAACCCTACAAAATACTGAACTACAAACATCAAGACATTCAGATACATGTAACATGGTTGGAATCTTTTACAACTCTTAAAGGGGGGAAAGCAAACAGAGAACTCTGAAGAAAGACTTGCCCCTGTTCTGCTGATGGAAACAGAGCCCCCTGCCCCACATCCTGCAGGACACACTCATCTCATCAATGTGCAAGAGCCAGACACGAGGAATATTCTGTGCTATGGAAACAACCCACCTTCCTGCAGCAGGACAGACTATTATCTCAGACCCTGGGACAAGGGCTTTTGTACTGGAGGGAGCCAAATAAATGAGTAAGTTTTTAATACCAGGGCCCTCAACCCTCAGCCTGCCCAGGCAGAGCCCAGCACACGCTGCCCCATCACTGCTTTGCTGTGCGCTCAGGAGAGCGCTTCAGCACATGCTTAACTCTGAGCATGCTGACAATCTTACTGGGAAGAAAAAAACCTTCATGAAGCATGTACTTAAGTGCTTTGCTGAATCAGAGCCTAAATAAATGGATCTGCTCCAGAAGTTTCTCAGTGCTGGGAGGGCAGTGAGCGCAGGCAGCAGTCACCGCGTTCCAGCTTACGTGCTCCCAGCCCAGAGGAGCACGAGTTGGGCTTTTCTGCAAGTCAACAAATACAGTGTTTGGACTGCTGCAAATCCCCTCTCCCTGTGGCCACGGGGAAGGCTGAAACGCATGCACGCAGGGCTGACATCACCCCAAAGCTGTATAAAGACTCCTGCGCACCCCAACAGGACAACACAGACAGGAACCCACTGACACTGCAAAGCTTCAGCTCTCCATGTTTCAACTCCTGGCAGCAAGCGACTGTAGCTATTCCCACCAGGATGCAGCCTTACAATTCCCTTGTATTATCCTTTTTTGGGGGACGGGGAGGGTAATGGGGATGGGGCAGACAACAGTGGGATGATGGACACTGGCGTTTTCACCACTTTGTCCTCCCACTTATTTCAAACAGGAGGGCTGAAAGCATCCAATGCCAAAACCAACATACTACAAGGATAAAAAGTAGCTCCAGAAAACACAGACTTCGTTAGCATGCAGGAAATACAACAAAGGGTAGGTGCTGCCTTTTGAACCCTTCCCAGCAAGGCAGATCCATCCAGCACAGCTCATCTCTTCTGCTACCAGATGGGCCAACCTCATTTCAATGGCAGCAGCATCAAAGCCAGGGCAAGCAGCACAGCAGAGAGAAAAGCCTGTGGCTTTACCCCTGTAAGGAAACTGTAATATCCCGAGCCCCTGCTCCAGGGCCACTTGCTGGGCCAGGCTGTAACTGCCTGAGATGCAGGAGCATGGGGCTCGCTCCACATGTCAGAGCCAGCCCCACAGCTAGTGAGGGGGAATAGGGGCAGCGTGAGGAGCGAAGGTCACGGCAGGGCTGCCTGCAGCAGCCTGAGATGCCCTCACCACCCGAGGTAACGCGAGGACAAACATATTCCCTCGATGCTTGAATTCCTCCTGCTTTCCACAGAACCAGTCCTCTTCCACTGACACCCCTCATGGATGTCAACTGGTGAGGACGCTTCCTGACAGCCGAGTTCAGAGATGGTAATTTATGTGACAGGGTGGATTCGAGCGGCTCCCAAGTGTAAATGATGCTATTTAAGAGTTTGGGTTTTGAGAAGAAAAGCCTGGCTCAGTAGCAGGGGCAGGGTGGGGATCCTCATCTGTTGTTTCTCAAGGATTTCCAGGTCACGGCCGCTCGGATGAGCAGCACAAGTGCTGCTGCCCTGACTGACGGTCCTGGTGAGAGACATCTGCAGCTATTCCCCTCCCTTCACCTGAGCTGGAATAAGGACAGTGTGGATGGTAAAGGAATGCTGGAGCTTTCCTGAAGTCAAGTTCCACACATGCCCTTTCTCCAGCATATGTGATGCTGTCCATGCTCCCCTCCTCAATATGAACCACCAGCACATGACACAGGAACAGAGGTCCCGCTCTGAGCCCAAGTTCATCCCTGTCCTGCTGGGCTGCTGCGTTTTACCCAGTTGTGTGGGTTATGGTCAATGACAGCTCAGAGCCAGCTGGATGGACACACACAAAATTCACACCTTGAGTCTTTCACCAATTCCACTACAACCTGCATCCCACCCCGGAACTAGCAATGTTTTCTGAGTACCTAGATATTGTCAGAGCCAAAAAAGCGCCTTTTTTATGGCCTTTCCTTAAAGCATTAAATTGAGCTGCAGCACAAGTGACACTCATCAGTCCTTGTACTTTTGTGATGATTCCGTAACCTTGGCTCTTCATGGCACCTGAATGGGTACAGAAGAGCTTGGTGTACCCAGCACCCCTCCTCGATAACCCAGAATGGGGAACACTCAAACAGCAGTGAGATGCTTCCGTGATTAAACAATGTTCCAGATAAATGCCGTGTTCCTGGAAAACACTGCATGGCAAAGAGAAACAGGAACAACGTAAATAGCACACTGAACTATTCTGTTCTGAAAGAGAAACAGAAGTCTTTAGGAGAACACCACCACCTATCCAACAGCACTTACACATTCCCATGGAACACTAAGCATCTTCCCTTCTCCTGAACACATGAGAACACATCTTCACCTAGGACCCACAGAGCCAGGACCACGATGACATTAGTTCATCTGGCTGACGTAAGAGAAGCTCACTTTGGGCCTCTGAAAAGCCCATGGCAAGTGAAGTGCTGCCATGATGGGATCACAGGGCAGCTTGGAACTGGTTCAGAAGTGCTGCACAACAGCAAAACACCCCACACAGAAATACAGCCCATATGGCCCAGGCACTGATCCTGCATTGCTGAAGTGCCATTAGCAAGGCTCTTACCCTGGATCACACAAACCAGATGGAGACCCCAGTTCCGCTGGTGTTGGTCTGCCAGCTCCTGCCCTGCCTCATGCGGGCTGTGCACAAGGCACAGGAGGCACCTCTGCACAGGGCAGCTCCTCACAGCTCCTCCTCGCCTGGGCGCTTCATGGGCTGCAGTATCGAGCCTAAAGAAGGTCAATTAATTTTCTGCTGCCTGCAAGAGGTTATTTTTGCTTTCAAATTAGAAACTAATATTCTATTTTTTGCTCTGGCCCTCATACTTGAAAGCAAACACTTTGGGGACACGGCAGCACTTTAAATATTTCCTTTGTGAACATTCTGTACCTGGACACTTTCTCCCTCAGGGAACAGTTTACTTAAGGTAGACCTTTACAGCCAGAGAAAATAAACCTCCTCCTGTTCTGCAGTTACTGAGTAAAGGAGCAGGTTTCCCCCACCACGGCCATGCATGGCAAGGTTCTGCCAAGGTCTAATGGCAGATGTTGGGGGCTGGGAATCACCATGATCACACCATGGATCACACCATGTGCCAAAGACAACTCAGCCCCGAGTGCCGTCTGCTCGAAGAGGACGGCAGAACCCAGAAGCCACACGTGCAACTAGAACAAGCCCCTGGTGCTGCTGTGGTGGAGAAGCCTCGTTGGCAGGACACAAACCCACTGCAGCAGCAGCACAAAGTTGGGCATGTGAATACCACATGTCTGTGCTGAAGGAGCCGCTGAGGCTCGTCCTTCTCCCCCCGCACTCCCTCATGGAGCAACCCCGCAGTGTGGGTGACTGGTGGTGACCTCTATGGGGAGAGCAGCACAAGGAAACCCCTCCTGCTCCTCAGATGGGACACCGTGTCCCACCTCGCAGGGAGCTCACCAGCCCTGGTGGCACCCCAGAAGATGGTGGTGCTCTGCAGGGGCAGCAGTGCTGCTGCCCTCGGGAAGGTGGATCCTCCATCGCTCACCTCTGGGTGCTCCCCACTGCTCTGCACTGCCCTGGAATGGCCCCGGCACCTTTCCTACCTGGAGAGGTGGCAGCTGGGGAATGGTGGGGGAGTGTGGAAAGAAAAGAAAGGAAGAAGAGAAACTGAAGCACTATGAGAGAAGGAAGCCCTTCACTGCAGGGAAAAACAAAGTACAAATCAACGTGGGGAACTTCATCCTCCCTTGCATACATGCAATTCACCACATTTACACCCTGCAGCACAATCACAGGAAAAATAAATGCCAAGTTTAAGGAAATAGTAGGAAAAAAATCCCTTTCATTCTGAAATCGGCCATTCCTCACTGAGAGCTGTGGTTGCTCCTACTGCCTCAGCTGCCTGAGACCTTTACAATCTGGTTTCCTTCTTCACCCTTCATCTCCACCACCTCCTGGCCATCAAAGTTCAAAGAACTCCTCTCCCTCCCCTCCTGCAGGACGAGCTCTCCTCCAAAGGCTTCCACAGGCAGAGGGCCAGGAGCTATTTGCCACTATGTGCTGGGGGGTTCTAAGCCAAAACTGCAGCACAAACCCACTGCAATTTAAGGAGCTTTTTGTTTGTTTCTCTTTGAACACAGCCACAGAAGCTGCTGCGCCGGGCCCACACGTGCCTCCAGCAGAACAAATCCCTTTCCATGGGGTGTTCCAGGGCTGCATGTGGCGGGTGCTTCAAAGGGAACTCCCCCTGTTCCGCTGAATAGGTTTGTCAGAACAACCACACACAAACACTTCTGTGCTTTTGGGCTTTTGATTTGCTGCCATCAGCTTATTCAGGAGCAGTTAGAGGACAAGACCCCTTTCCTATTCCAGCTTTCTGCTAGGAGCAAAGGCGACCCACTGCAATCCCATACTGTGGGATACTGGCATTCCTGAGGGATATGCTGCTGCCCGGGCGGCCAAGCAGCAGGTTTGCTCCAGCACAGAGCCCATCACTCCCAGCCACAGATACAGGGAGAAGGATGAAGCTCTGGGGCAACAGCACGAGAGGGACGTGGAGCTGTTGGAGCAAGGCCAGGGGAGGCCACGGAGCTGCTGCGAGGGCTGGAGCAGCTCTGCTCTGGAGCCAGGCTGAGAGAGCTGGGCTGGGGCAGCCTGGAGAAGAGAAGGCTCCTGAAGGGGAGACCTTAGAGCAGCTCCAGTGCCTAAAGGGGCTCCAGGAAACCTGGAGAGGGGCTTTGGACAAGGGCCTGTAGAGACAGGACAAGGGGAATGGCTTGAACCTGCCAGAGGGGAGATTGAGATGAGCTCTGAGGCAGAAGCTCTTCCCTGTGAGGGTGCTGAGGCGCTGGCACAGGGTGCCCAGAGAAGCTGTGGCTGCCCCATCCCTGGCAGTGTTCAAGGCCAGGTTGGACACAGGGGCTTGGAGCAACCTGCCCTAGTGGAAGGTGTCCCTGTCCGTGGCAGGGGGTTGGAAGTGGATGAGCTTTGAGGTCCCTTCCAACACAAACCAGGCTGGGATTTTACTGGGACCTGCCTGACACATCCCTTCCAGCCTCCTACAGGAGGCAGCTCCCCGGTGCCAAGGCTCAGGGCCTGTGTTGGAGCAGGACAGCTAACCTGGAAGCAGCATTGCCTCTGCGGAGCAGAAGCAGCTCCTGTGCTGCTGTGAAGCTGTGCTCAAACCCTCTGCAGCGCCAGCACTGCTGGGAGGGGTGAGGACCACAATTACACCAGCTGCAAACACAAAGGAAGAGAAACCCCAAGTTGGCAGTGATCTCTGGAGGTCAGCTAATCCCAACCCCGCTCAAAGCACAGCAGCTTCAGAGGTGGATGCTGCCATCCCCGAGCACAAAGAGAGCTGTCTCACACAAAGAGAGCTCAATTGAGTCACACAAACTCAGAGGAGACAGGAGAGGCCAAGGCTCACTCATTAAGGCTTGTTCCCCACCACATAATCGTAAGAAAAAGGATCAAGCAGATGTATCCACAATCTGATTATCCTGCTCAGTGTTCAAGACACCCCCAAGGTCCCTGCCAATGAGCTAAGTGTGTTTGGGCAGGTTGAGGGGAGGGAATACCTTTACCCAACTGCCCTTCCCGGGATCCTGCTGGCAGGAATGACCTGCAGGCTCTCCTGAGCTCCAAGCACGGCGCAAGCCCTCCAGTGTACTCCAGTAAACAAAGAATCCCTGGAACAGGAGCCCAGCTCAGCCGCTCATGTGCTGCAGAGGAAGCCTGAGGCTTGGGGAGGTATGAAGCAGAGGAGACCTGCCCAGAGCTGAGCTTCAGAGGTGCCTGCCCGTGCACACATGTGCCTGGAAAGCCTCCACTCCAGGCTTCTCCAGCACAGAGCTGCTGCTCGAGGGGACATGTCTTCTCCAACAGGAAGGCAATTCCATTCCAGTCCCATCCTCCATCTCCTTAAAGCACAGACGTGCTCCGAGGCACACACTGTAGTTTATGCACTCACATTAGCTGTCCTACCTGGTGACACAGGCCTGCAGAGAGAGGACAGCATTTACACAGTGGTCTGAATTCGCAGCAAACAGAAATGGTTTTTCTTTTAACATTCTTTGTCCTGAGCGCTGGGATAAGCCATAGGTAAGCTGGCAGCAAACCAGTTTGGTACAAACACAGAGCACCAGAACACAATGCAGACATCCCAAAGCCACCACTCTGGGCCAGACAGGAATTCTCCCTTTGCACAGGGCAGGCCTCCAAAGTCCTCACGCTGCTACATTCAAGTCCATCTGAACTACAGGATGTGGTAAACACACCTATCACTTATGGGTACTCAGAAGGGCATCCCACACACAAACGGACTCAAGAAGCATCTGTGAAACAATCCAAGACTTGGGAAGAGGGAACTTGACTTATTCCTCAACTCAAACAGCATCCCTAAGTTGCAAATCAAATCTGCCATGACGGAAGGAGACTGAAAGACTTGTAACAAAAGCATCTGATTTATTTAGGGTAATTTCTTCCAGGATTAAAGGAAAGGAGTTAAAACATGCAGGAAAGCAGGAAAAGCAAACACAGCAACCACTGAGAACGTACTGTCCACTTCCATATGCCAGTGACAACCCAGAGCAGCCTCAGCCCAAGCCCCAAAGGCATTATCCTCATACAGGTAGTCACCACAGGTCACCAGTTAGACAGGAAAGATGCTCTAGTCTGGAAGTGCCAGGCTGGGACTCTCAGCTCAAACCCTAATACAGCCATAGGTGCCACAAGTCACAAGCTGCTTAATCCCTCTCAAACAGGGACTGCTACTTCCCTCTCTCTCAGTGATAAAACACAGGAACATCAATCAGGCATTAAGAAACCACTATGGTAAAGGCTGTACAAGCACCAGTGCAGTGCTTGCAGGGGAGCACCCAGCCAAGAGGCTCCTGCAAAGTGTAAGGGCCACTTTTGGCACCACACTCTGGTCACAGTGACCAGGGGCTGTGTGCCCCGTGCCCCTGTGGGACACAGAGGGGTTGGGATGATGGCCGAGAGGAGCCCACACAGCCAAGCCCTGGAAAAGGCACGGAGGGGAAGTCAGAGTCACCCTCAAGGTACTTCCCAAGCCGCTCAGAGTTATGTGTTGGCCCCTCCTGCCTTCCACACGCCCCAGAATCTGTTACTCATTGCTCTTCATCTCACTGCCAGGCGGATGAATCAGCTTTCCAGGGACTGAACATTCTCTGTTCTCCCCAAGACGCCTGAGTCACGGACACCAACTGATGTCCTCAGATCTTCAATTCTCTCCTTACCTCGCTGCATCTGCAAAGTGTCAGTCTCCAACTCCTCTCCTTCCCTGTGGAAGTCTCAGTGACCTGAACCACGTCCAGTTTCCACACTTAAGGCCCGTGGCATGCTTTTACCCAGACAGCACACAGCTTGGCATGAAACTACCAAATCAAACCCAGGAGCCTCAGAAGGCAGGCTCTGCTAACCACGGCAGAGGAACAGCGCTTCCCACATCCCTGTCCTTCCTGCCACCCCCCCGCAGCCCCCAGCACCTCATGGTCAGGCTGCTTGGGTGCCTGTCCAAACCGACTTGAAGCAGCAGGCAATAAACCTAAACAGGGATATATTCCTTCCAGCCTGGAGCGTGCACCCTGAGCCCTTCAAGGCACTTGTTTCCCCCCAGCAAGGGCAGGAGCTTGGGTGGTGGCAGAGGGAAGAGGGGATGGATGGCAAGGGGAGTCTTTGTTTTAACTGCCTGCTGTTAAGAACACGAGAAGGATGTTTGAAGGAGAATGATCAGGAGCAGAGTGCAGAGGAGGTAATCAGAGGTGGCCAAGGAAGTGAATTTACAATGCGGTTTAGCAATCCATCACTGGCTCTCATTCCCACCTACAGGAACATCCATAACCCTCAAAATATACTTAGCTTGGGGGATCTGGAAAGAAGCAGCTCTTCTTGCAAGCCCAGCCCAGCACCGTGCTCTAACAGTACAGGAGCACTTTATTTCCAATCAGGAAGGGGAATCAGACCACATATAAGGGATAAACTGGTTTAAGTTCTTCTAAGTGTGAAGACAACTTTGTTTACCAGACGCATGCAAGGGAACATGTGTGTCCGGCACCAACTCCGCAGTGGAAATTTGGCTCCCTGCAATTCCCTGTGATGCATCTGGCATTTTTTCCAGAGGAAGTCCAACAGTCTTGTTTGTTTTCACCACTAATAGAGGAGAGCAGTGAAGTTTTCTATTGGGGAAGTGTAATGAGGTCAGAATAACAGAACAGAGTAACTAGGAAGGAATGTCCTTGCACTGTATTTTTAGAATAAGGATAAAGGTGGGGCCTTGCAAGAGGCAGGGGATGGGCCTGTTCTGGCACACATGGCCAGGCTGGAACACTTGGTCCTGGGGGCTTGAGGGGGTTTTGAGCTTATTTGTACAACGAATCCCTTGCTGAAAACAGCAACCAGTAGAAGGGTCCATTGGGGAGGAGAGCAGAGCAGTGCCGGGGGCACAAGCACAGCCTAGGGGAAGGACTGCAGCTTCCCAGCTTCCCTCCAGCCTGTTCCCTTTCTTCCCTGGGAAGATAAGCACATTCAATGCCTCCACTGAACTGGAGATATCTCTCCTTCTGCACACTAAAGGGAATCAGAGTTACAATGGGGTAAGCGTTGTGGAGGGAATCAGGAGCAAGAAAAGCCTGATGCAGGGCACGGCGGAGCAGCCAGCAGTATTCCAGCAGGGAACTGGATTTACTGTGTTGTTAAGGCTGGATGTGAAAACCCAGCAAGACAGCCTGGGGGAGAGAAGAGATGGGCCAGGGTAAGACTGCGAAAATGAAAAGGAAGGAACAAAGCAAAAGAACAGAACGGAGGCGGAGCAGGAAGCGGCTTGACTGGGATAAACAGGTAAGGAGGAAAAAGGGTGCATTCAGGAGCAAGCAGGCAGTGGTCTGTTTCCTGGCACCAGCTAATCTGATTGGCACCAAGATACAAGAAACAGAGGCTTAAATAGCTCATGGGAGCAGATCTTCAGCTGGGGAGAGCCATCATCCCTCAGCAGTTAACTCCCTCCGGCTCTGCCCTAAGCCTGAGGCAGAGCTGACCCTGCAAGCACAGCAGGGTGGAACAACCACCACAAACTGTCTTTGCAAGGGTTAACAGGCAGCAGGGAACAAGCTGTTCCATGCATCCAGGTCAGGAAAAACAGGCCTGGGACCAGACATCACGCACACACCAGTGCTCAAGGAGGAGCCAACTCTGCCCCATAGGAAGGAGAGTGCAGGGAACTTCATCTGCACATCCCAAGGACAGAGTCAACCCAAGGGAGTAGCTGGTGAGGATATAGTTTAGGGAGCATCAAGGCATCTGAGAAGACTGGAGACCAGCATCTCTGCTCCTTGATTTCCCTCTAGGAAGGCTAAGTAGGGGGAAGTGTGCAGGCCAGGGTGTAAAGCACCTTTCACCCCTCAGAGCTGCAGGTCTCCTGCTTGTGTTGAAGATGTAGGTGGAAACAACCGAGCGGACTGGGATCAGGACCACAGGGATGGATCAGGGAGGGCAAGAAAATCCTCCTTGACAGGCAGTCATGGGAGGCTGGACTTACCCTGCAGCATGCAAGTCCTCAAACATGATGTTCCACAGTGGTACATGGCCTGTAAGTCCTTCCTCTGCTCCCATCCACAGGCAGGCGAGAGCAGAGAGGACAAGGCCCCTGAGCAGCAGGAGAGGAGGAATGACCCCCCCACTCCAGTTGGAGACAAGGAGCGAGCAGCACCCACAAGTGCCCAAGAGTACCCAAGGCAAACATGCACCCCCCCAATGCTCTCCAGACTCCCACTGTTTAACTTTGGGAACTTCCTGAGCCTGCGGTGGTTTCCCTGCTCACCGTTCATAGAACATCAGCCTGGCAGAATCACCACCCTCACAGGGAAGAACTCCTGCCTCAGATCTCATCTCGGCCTCCCCTCTGGCAGGTTAAAGCCATTCCCCAACCATCTCCTCACTTAGTACTTGCTCAGTCTCCCCAGCACTTGTGCAAGCTTCGTGTACCCACAACACCTCTTGGCAAGGACCTTCACAGCTCCACCATGATTCACGTGAAGGAGGAACATCTCCTTTGGAGTCCTTATTACAGCCTTCTACAGCCTCCCGCACAGCTCCCAGCATCAGAAAATCAAGCTGACTGGAAGAGCAAAGCCTGATGCTGCCCTTAGAGCAAACCCTGTTTGATGTCATTACTCACAGGCCAGTTAAACTGAGGAGTTGCTACTCTGAAGCCTTTTCTGCTTATTTCTTTATGGATTACAGGGCAAGGGAAAAACAGGAACTTCAAAGAAATGTCCTGGAAATGCCTTAGGACACCCCATGCATTCCACTGGCAGCAGTGCTGAGCCCAACCTTCGTTCTCTTAACTGCCACTCTACTCCTTAACAAAACACCAGCTGCATGCCTTGGCTCTTGCTGACTAGCTGGGCTATCACTGAAACGGGGTGGCAGTTGGTAAAGAGCAGGTTTAACTCTTGGGAAGCGTTCTCTGTGGCAGTGCTTCCCACTGGTGTCATCTTTAACAGGCTGTCATCACCTCTCTGGAAGGCTGACTCGGCTGTAGATGTCTGTGCACGTGGATGGACCAAGGCCTTGGAAGCGCTATCAGACTAAAAGGAGCTATCAGGTCCAAATGGTCTCTTCTCCATCCAGGCAGATGTTCAGCACTGCAGCATGGGTTTTCCCAGTTTTCCCATCGTTTTTGTGGTTTTAGTCACTAGTTGGGTACAGCCCCCGAGCTCCACACCATTTCTGCCTAGCCAAGGGCTCTGCCTGCAGACAGGAGGACTCTTCTGTCTGGATCTTTGTTCTTTCAACATGATCTAAATATCACTCCCTTAACACCCGATTTCATATTTCAACCCCTTTAATTACACACAATGAAGATTTTATCGGAAATCTGGTTATTGTTTGAAAGCCTGAGCATTCCGTCCCAGCCTTGGAATTGATCCATCGACTGCTTCTACATCTCCCATTTCAATTTAGCATTTAACACTTTATACCTGCATTAATTACACTTCCCATGACCAACAGCAACACACACTGTCCCTGCCCGTCTCCCGACAGAGAGACCTCACTCTCAAGATAGCTGTGCTCTTGAACATGGGTGGTTATGGGGCTGAGAAAGGAAAGCCCATGTAGAACAGCAGTAGTAAGCAGCAAGGGCTAGTAAGCAGCAGCACCGCAGGGACGCGCAGGCGCAGAGCGGGCCCTGGCCTGGCCCCAGGCCATGGGGAGCTGAGCCTGCAGCCAGCTCGCATCCATCTGTCCCATGCCCCCCTGGCTGGGGGGGCCCAGGCTCTGCTGCAGGAGCCGCCATGCACAGGCTGTGCCACAGCTCCAGCCCACGCTGCCAGCGGGTGACAGGGCTCGGGCTGCCCCGGAGCTGCACACAGGCACCCGCACAGGCTGCCAGGGAGAGCAGAGCTTCACAGCACCTAACCAGGCTGCAGGGCCTCAGCACAGCACAGCACGGGGAGCACAGCACTCCCGAGCCAAGCACATCTCTCATCAGCAGACACAAACTGCATGGACTAAGTAAGACCCCCATCACACTGCCTTTACACCAGGCACTGCCAGCTCTCACAGGCAGCTGCTATAAGGCACTGAAGGGTCCAGCTTTGCCAGGAGGACAGCACTAGATTCCTTCTGCAGGCCATGGCAAGGAGAACTGCAAGTGCTTGAGGAGGGTGAGTTGCTCCTCTTACGCTGTCTGCAATGCTTCGTGTTGCAAGTGCAGATGGGAGAAGATGGCATCCCCAGCGCTGCAGCAGGCAGGGATATTTGTCCCTGAATAATTTCTCTGGCATATTAAGCACAAGTCATTCTTATGCAGAGGCTGCCCTGTACAGCTGCCAAGGTCAGCAAGACCTTGCTTTATTTGCTGCATAAGGGCTGGCTGTGCAAGTTTTACCTTGTACATATTTTTTCCATGGGTTCTCTTGTCTTCGATTTCCCTGCTGCCAGTGCTGCCAATGCCTCCGCATCTGCCGGCTGCTCGGGTCATGCCTCCTTCCCCGGCTGCTCGTAACAACCGCCCAACATCCAATCTTCCACAACAGTCCGAATTCCAGCAAACCAATTCTTAACGCTATGTTTAATTCAAAAGGAACCAAGGACAATATTGAATAACAATTTCCAAGGAAAACACGCTCCCCAGCTTTTGCTAACAACATCAATATGGTTCTGTTTTCAGGGGGTCCTGACCCGCTTATCCACTCACACAGCCACCACTGTTCACATGCTGGTATCTACATACAGATGAGGTTTTGTGCAAGGATTGCATTCAAGCAGCCAGCACTGCCTGCACACACAGCCTCTGGATTACAACAACGGCCGGTGTGGATTTCGGGAAGCAGCCTGGATCTAAAGAGATGACAGGGTCTGAAAATAAGGCCTTATGGTTTTTAAATTGCAGACGCATTCCTACAGGCTACAGCCAATGCTTACACCCAGACCAAGGACTGTTCTTCTCCCCAGTTTACTAATCCAATGTCACTGCAGGGCAACAGTCAAACTGAGGTATGGCACAGGGAAGAAAAATGGTATTTGAAACTGAACAACGTCACAATACTGCAAAGGACTCAAATGTCAAGAAACTTTAATCCAAGCTGTCCCTTTGCAGAAAAACAGGTTTAAGTGACCTGCTCGAGGTCAGTGGCCAGGCAGGAAAGCTTCACAGCAGCCGGCCCTGCTCTGGAATCACACTGCCTTGCCCCAGCCTCTACACCCAAATCAATGGAGAGGTGGCAAGGAGCGATGTCCAGCACGTCCCCTGACCTGCCAGGGGCAGTGCAGCACAGTCCCCCAGGCACAGCAGCAAGGAGATCTGGTCTGGTGGGAATGTCAAGGCAGGACTCCAGCTGAGGGCTTACACACCCTTCTTCTAGGCCAGAAATCAGCAGTTTCAGCTGTCTCACTTCACCCCTCTGAACCCCCTTCACCAGTTACAGTTAATAACACTAATGTCACATCACCCTGAGGATTTGGCCTGAGGCCTAAGGCTCCTCAGGGTAGAAACCCTCTCCCTTGAATTCTGTAGCAGACTCTGACCTTGGTGGGACCCCACAGCCTTTGCCATAACACAAATCATCATTCAAGCTTAGAACACATCCTGGTGCAGAAGTCTCTCAACTGGAGAGAGGCAGCAGTACCGAGAGGTTAAGCAGCTGAAGAGGGATGCAGACAAGGACTGCAGGCTCTGAGCAAGCACAGGCTGCCATGCAGGCAGCTCCGAGGCTTGGCATCACTTGTGAGCTGGACCTGTCTGCTGAAGGCTCTGCCTTTGTTAGCTGAGTACAGCCACATGATGGAGTGGGGCAATTACCTGCATTTTACTTTGGGGGACCCAGGCTTCAATCCTGGCTCTTGTCACAGCTGGAGATGAATTTAGGACCTACAACGAGAGCCAAGTTAATCTATTTTCTACAAAGTCATCAAATAATTGCCAGTGTTCTGAAAGACAGGCCCAGGACTCTGCGCAAGGACACTGGTGCTTACGCTGTTACTGCCCTGAGTACAACAGTTAGCAATGGGTTGATGTGAGCAGCCATCACAGCTCTCAGTGCTGCTTCACTGGACCAAGCACAGGAAGGGGAAGAACCTCACCCATGCACCACTGGATGTGCAATAGGTCCTGCAGGGAGGGAAGCAGCATTGAAACATCAAGTTTTCATATGGATTCACATATTCCTTCAATTCAGAGGGCCAAAGCACAGCTCCAGTGTAGATGCCTCACTGGAAAGCCACCTGGGCTGGTTGTGGTCCAGGGGAGCTGAGGGTGATTTCCCCACTTCCTCATGGCTGAAGGCTGCCCATGAGCCGGCAGGGAAATGAGTACTTTCCCCATAAAGTAATTCTCTATTTTTATCTTGATAGGAAAGTTTTTCATTTAGAAACTAAAACTGTTGCTTCAGGGAGAAGCCAAGTGCCCTTCTTCTGTCAGACTTTTACCACAGAAGTTTTCAGCTAATCAAATAAACCCTTTTTCCACTAAAAGGAATCATCGTGGAAAAAATCAGAACAGCCCATGAAGGACCCTAAGGAAGAGGAACAGCGAAGTTGCATTCCTGACTCCGGCAGCAGCACGCTCCTCGATAGCACTGCCTGCAGTGTCACCTCACCCCTGCGCCTCAGGTCACCCACCACAGCTGATCCTCAGTGACAAAGCACTTGAGAGAGCAACATGCTCAGTGGGGAAGTTAAGCAGCAGCTGGTGAGTGTGAGCCACAGCTCTGAACACAACATGCTGCTCTACAGAGCTGCTCAAGTGCCATCATCCTCCTCTCTCAGCAAAGTCTCCAGCATCCTCAGCCGCCATCACAACTGCATTTGGGCAGGAAGACACAAGAGAGGTCAAAATGAGCACAGAAACGTTTTCTGAAGCAGCCTCGGGTGCATAACGCTCAGCACCACTGCACAGCTCAGCACCACAGCGCCCTTCATCTGCACCCAGCGAGCCGCACACTGAGCCCTGTCACACGCAAGGAGAAGGGTGGCTGCTGTCCTCATGGTAGGGCTTTACTGCAAGCCGGAGGTTTGTGTGGAAGGCTTCCCTTCAGCAGCAGCAGAAGAGAGCTTAAGTCAGACTTGGGAACAAGGGCTTGGAAAGAAGACATCCATGAACTGGGGATGAAGGGAACCCACAGTGCTCCAGGGGCTGACAAGGACCCTGGGGATCAGGAGGTCCCTGCTGCCTTGGATTCCCAAGGCCAAACCAAACTCTGCAAGTTCAGGGCCAGGCATCTCCTCCCACCGTTATCTTTAAATCCTCTTTACTCCGCAGAGCTATTCTCCACCCTCCTTCCCTTTTAATCAGGCCTGACCTACAGATGTCAGCCTCCTTTCGGCTAAGCCAACACAAGTGCCACATCAAGGATGCTGTTACAGGAAAAACCTCACTTACACTCTTGGCTGGATTCCAGAGTCTACTCCTTGGTCTAGACCTGACCTCGTTCCTCTTCTGCAAGCTTAATCCTTTACCTTAAGGGCACAGCGAACACAGAGACACCACCATGGGCCTGTCTACGCTCAGCCTCCCCTTTAGCCTGCAGAGCCAGGAGACTCTTTTGATCACACAAAGGCTCATGAGGCTCCCTCTGAACTGCAGGTACTTCAAACACACACGTATGTTCAAGAGCCACAAAGCAAACATGGAACACACGCTTCATGTTCCGCAAGGTAAACCCTACCCTAGAGCTCACCCGACAGGACAGGAACCTTCAATCAACAGTCCCCAAAGCTGCCTCGGATGCAGCCCTGGCCTCTCAGCGAAGCCACAGCCACGTCTGATACATCCAGCTTCATCCAAGCGTTAGGATAGAACAGTGTCATGGTTTAACCCAGAGGTAGCTCAGCACCAGCAGCCGCTCGCTCACCCCCCTGCTTCCCTCCTCTGGGCGGGATGAGGAGAGAATCACAGGAATGTAAAACCCACGGGTTGAGATAAGAACAGTTTAATAACTAAAGTACAGTATAATGCTGCTAATAATAATAACAGTGATGATAAGGGAGCTAACAAGGAGAGAGAACATAAAACTAAAAGGAGAAAGGGAAAACAAACTGACCAGCAGTGATGCCCAATACAACTGCTCAGCACCCGCTGACCGAAACCCAGCCTGACCCAAGCAGCCATCGGTCCCTTCCAGGTAACTCCCCCCAGTTTCTATACTGGGCATGATGTGCTGTGGTATAGTGACCCTTTGGATAGTGGGGTCAGGTGTCCTTTCTCTGCTCCCTGCCGGCTCCTTGTGCCCCCCCTCACTGCAGAGGATGAGGGACTGAACAGTCCTTGATCAGGGTAAGTGCTGCTGAGAACAACTAAACCATCAGTGTGCTATCAGCATCATTCTCACCGAAACCAAAACACAGCACTGCACACACAGCTACCAGGATGAGAATTAACTCTATCCCAGACAAACCCAGGACGAATAGTTTGGGTTGGAAGGGACCTCAAAGCTCACAGTGCCATGGGTTAGTGGTGGCCTTGGCAGTCCTGGGGTAAAGGTTGGACTTGATGATCTTAAAGGTCTTTTCTAATCTGGCTGATTCTATATTCCAACCCCCTGCCACAGGCAGCAACACCTTCAACCAGACTAGGTTGCTCCAAGCCCCATCCAACCTGGCCTTGAGCGCTTATTCATTCTTTAGCAGAAAGAGAAGACACCAATTGAACATGGAGGACTTCAACCAGCTACCACATCATCCTCTAACAGTACCCTACCAGGCACAGCCCAGAGACTTACTGCGATGGTACGGTCAAAGGAAGAGGTAGTTTGTGGCTCTTTAGTATGCTACACTTGTCCTGTTCCTTGCTGTCTTCATGTGGCCAACATGCAGGAGTCACAGGTTGGAGGTAGATGGGCAACAACTTGTCCTATCTTGCCCAAACACATCATACAAACAGGGTATCAAGACCAAGTGGGATCTGGCTCATGCATTCCACCTTGTGACCCAAAACCCTCGACCCTGTATCAGTAACAGCAGTGGAAATATCAACACATAAGTGAGATATTAGCAACTAATCTGTTATCAGCTTATCCCAAGGCAGTGAGCTGTGAATTCAACCTCCAGGCACCACCACACGTGTTTCTTGGCTCCCAAAGACATTTCACGGTGGTGTGTTTGTGGGGGATGTTCACACCCCCATTATCTGTATCTGACACAATGCTGAACAGATGCTCTCCTGGTGCATGGGAGCTGTAAAATCAAACCCCCATCGAGCTGGGAGGAGCCTCTGGATCAAGTTCTCTGAGCTCCACAACGGCCCTTGACTACGTGCTGCAAGAAACCCTCCACACAGACACATCTTCCATGTCACGGGAGGAGAGGGCAGGAAGGAAAAGAGACGAAAACCAAGACAGAAGCCAGATCCGCAGGTAACAGAAATACCAGAGATGCTCCCTCAGTTTGCACGACCACGGATTTGAGCCCAATGTGCTTGTAAGGTCCTTTTATCAAGCATTTTCATGTGGCTCTCCCTGCTCTGTGTGCAGGCTCGGCTGTGCTTTCCACAGACATTATTTATTCAGTTTTACAGTGACTAACCTGAATTTCCAGACTGTTCAAAAGAAAACCTGAAGCATTGCTTTACAAAGGCAAGGCTTGCTCCCCCCTTGTTTGCCTTCTCATCTCCACCCCTCAGCTGAAGCATCTCTACCTCTCATCTAATAAATAAACTACGTATCTTTCCACTAAAAAACAAACGCACTTCCCGTCACCTCCATGCCAAAATGTGCTGACAATTCCCTTTTCTTTGTTCTGGAGCCACCCAAAGTGGAATAAGTTCCTTTTCTTTTATCTAAAATTGATTTTTCAGCTTAGCCACCTACTTGGAAAAAACCCAGTTGGACTTGCATCACTTGCTGCAGTCTTACAACCTGGAATGAAAGGAACACGAAGCTGAAATAGAGGGATTACCACTGGCTTGGGGTTAGGGAGGCACCACAGGCAAAAGCAAGCTCCAGGCTCAGTGAAAGCGGCCGCACTGCTGCATGAGCTGCCTCCTGGATTGAAGAACAGAAAGTAGCAGCACACACTCTAAATTAAATCCAACTAAGGCTCTAATCCAAGTCCACCAAATGAAGGAGCAGTTGTAAAAGGCTCGGACTCACCGGGACGTGCTCCTGGCACCCAGGGGAGCTGTCCTGGGGACAGGGAGCTCCGGGAGCACTCACCTATCCTCACCGGGGTGCCTGCAGCAGGGGAAGCAGGGTCACACACAGCAGGTCCAGCACAAGGCAGGTTTAACCCTTACAACCATATTTCATCACGAGGTAGCTCTAATTCTGGGACAGGGAGGGCAGATAGACATTTTCTTGTGTGGAGATGCCCTCTACTCAACCCAGCCTAAGACCTTCACTTACGCCAGGCTGCGATTAGGGGATTCAGGTCAGGAGCAAGCAGATCTCATGCTTTAATTCTCTCTCTTGTTTTGGTTGCCTGAATCTCCAGGATGAGCAACATCACATCCGTGCAGGAACCAAAGCAAAGTTGTGTGCACGGGCTCTGCCCCTCGGAACACGGAGACGCACGGGGTCAGCTGTGAGAACCTCCCACCCGGAGGTGCTGGATGCTGCTGCTGGGCCACAGCACTCTCTCCCCACACTGAAGGCTCAAATCACAGCCCTAAGGCCAGCCTCACCTCTGTCTCCACAATCCAGCTAACAATACTGCACCAAGTTCATCCATACCACTGCATTTTTATCTCCCCTGCAGTACACCCCCAGAAAGATGTATATATCCAAACCCACAGCATCCAAACCCTCTCCCAGTTTCCTCCTGGGATCACCCTGCTGAGAACCACTTCGGCAACACACAGGTTTAAGACCATCCTAAAAACACCCATACACTCAGTAACTGTAGCCCTAGTTCCACTCTCCAGTAAGCAGCAGGCAGCATTAGAGCCTTGCTGAGTGACCTGGGACTGCAGTAACATGCTTCCAGCATTGCTATTTACTTGTGGCAGCTTTTCACTACCTGCAGATGCTGTCCAGAAATACAGAAGAGAAAGTGGTGCTCTTGGGAGCTCAGAGTCTAAATGCAGAGGTCAGGAGAAACACTCTGTTCTTATTAATGCAGTTCTGCGAAGAGGAAGGAAAAAAAGAAAGGCAAGTCTGTGTGCTTCTCGGAAGCAGATTACAGCTAATAACAGAGATTACAGACATTAGATGAATTTAAATTCACTCTTCTAGTATTCAGCATATTAAGGTTTTTACCTTCCTCCCTGTATCGCTCCCATCTGGAGTCAGTTTCACTTTCTGCCTGTCACAAAGATGTTACAGGTGGCCAATAATCCCTGTAATGGACTTCTCGCCCTCAGCAGTTGGCTTGTACCAGGTGTCTTTAAAAACATGTAAACCAGAAGCATTTGTAATGTTAGTTTAACAAGCATCTTGCCTTCTTTTCCTTCCTTTAGGTGATTGCTACATAACTCAGCAAGTTTCTGCATCCTAATGGCATCCAGCCTGGATGGGCTTTAAGGTCCCTTCCAACACAAACCATTCTATGATTCTATTGACAAAGTAGTACCTGAGGATGCTCAAAGGAAATCCACGAGTCAAGCAAGTCACCAGCCACATTGCTGCTGAACATCAGGAATGTTCATACTAAAAGCTTCTCACACATGTTCCTATCTGTATTTTACTGACAGAAGGCAAACTCCATGGCAAACAAACTGCACATCCCTGCCTGGCAGCCCCAGATCTGGAGTGCTGGGCTGTGGTCCCCCAACTCCAGCCTTCCCCATTTGCTCTCCTGGTCCCCCCATTGGGAAGAACAGCACACCCCCAAGCCTGCACAGCAGGAATCAGTGGGCAGTTGTCTGAAATGTAGTTTGCAGTGAATTACCTTTGCATGGGATCAGCTCAACTGTCCAGTCTTTTAGTTTCAGAAAGGGAGTTACTGCTGGTAAAAAGCATCTGCCTTGACACATGGCCTTATGCAGTGGCTGGATTAAGCATCACTCTTATTAACCAGTACAGAACCATAGCAGCATTTTATTGAACTAGCTGGTTACTTGCAGAAGCTGTCAGTGACCAGCTCAGCCTCAGCCATGCAGATGCTTTCCTCAGCCCTGGGCATCCTCCAGCTCCTCTGTCACCACCATTTCCAGGTGACCCAAGTCCAGGCTGCATCAGTCTGTGGGGCTCAGGCCTCATTCCTCAGCCAGGACAAGCACTTGTGAGCCCAAGCACCAGCAGAGCAATGAGGACAGCACAAGGAGGAAAGCAAGCACCTTTCAGCTGCAAACCCCATGTGAAGGGCATGAAACAGCAGGCTTAGCTCCTCGTGATGCCCTCAAGGGCACGTGGCACAGCCTGGGAGCTGGAGTAGCCAATGGCCCTGCCTCAGCAGGGGGGGCACCTCACTGCAGGTCAGCAGGAGGGAAGGGGCTCACCGGTCACCCCGCTCTGGTTGGCCTTATTGACATGACCTGCAGCACAGCCTCCTCTAGCACCCTGTGAAAGGTGCTGCTGCATCAGCCAGACCCTGCCTGGAGCACAACCAACATCAGCCCCTTACCAAGGCTGTGCTGAACGAAGGGCACCGAGGTTGTTGCACTGAGTGCTCCACCGAGTACCCAGGGGAGCCCAATTCATGGGGGACTTGGTCAGAAGACCCAGGGCAGACGCATCAGTTTGTGGATCCAGGGGTGAAGTGCAGAGGTGGAAATGGCAGTGCCAAAAGCTGGGCAGCCTGTCTGATGGCACAGAGACACTTCACAAGACACCTCTGTGCTCTGGCCTCCTCAGTCAGATCCACCCAGCACCTGGAGGCTACAGAGAAAGGACAGATCACCTGGATCCCTACGGATGGATCCACGCTAATGTTTCTTTTGGTACCTCAAAAATAACTCTTCTATATCTGAAGGTGCAATACCAGCTCCCTGGGCCAGCACTACTTATTTTAAGGCATTCAGACTGTATTTTAAAGGATACCACCAATACCTGGTGTGGCTTTAGAGATCCATGCATCCTGACCTGCTGGCTGTAGCCAGGGGAGGAGATCCTACAACCAAGTGGCTTGGTTAACAGTGAACAGCACTGATCAAGAGGTTTGACCAGATTTTGGGGAAGAGAAACTTTTTGCTGCCCCACACAGGCAGGGAAGAGCCCAGGGAGCCCAGTCCCCTCTTCTCCACTGGTTTTGGATCTCTCAGCCTGCGGTGACTCTCTGCGTGCTGTGTTCTAACGGGGTGCTCCGGAGGAGTCCCAGCAGCAGCCCTGCAGCCAGCCATGGCTCCCAGCAGGCCACGATGCTCCTCTGCATGAGCTGGTTTTCCTTTACAGGCAGGTTTCCCCATCAGCAAGGCAGGGACACTCAGCAGCTCAGCATTCCAGCCTTTAGGACTGTTGTAATGACCGGTCCATCAACCCACATGCATCCCTCCCGGCGGCACAGCCCTGCAGAGCACAACCAGCACCACCCTGCCCTGCAGTCCCAGGACCTTCCACCAAAAGGTCACTTCCCAAATGTTAATGAACAAAGTCCCAGCATCTCAATGAACTCCTGCAGCATTATCTCCTCGGGACCAAGGAGTGCAGAAGCAGGCTGAGGTGTCCCTGTGTCCCCACGTCAGACCTGCCAGCTCCCTCCTGCTCAGCTACAGGCCTGCGAGCTATTTCATAGAATCCCAGCCTGGTTTGTGTTGAAGGGGCCTTAAAGCTCATCCAGTTCCAACCCCTGCCACGGGCAGGGACACCTTCCACTAGAGCAGGTTGCTCCAAGCCCCTGTGTCCAACCTGGCCTTGAACACTGCCAGGGATGGGGCAGCCACAGCTTCTCTGGGCACCCTGTGCCAGCGCCTCAGCACCCTCACAGGGAAGAGCTTCTGCCTTAGATCCAACCTGAACTTCCCCTGTTTCAGCTTGAACCCATCAACCCTTGCCCTGTCACTACAGTCCCTGATGAAGAGTCCCTCTCCAGCACCCGTTCAAAGGCTCTTTCCAAAACAGAAAGAAAGAGAAAATAAAACCTTTCTGTTTTCCTTGAAAAGCAGGTCTATGCAGCAGAAAAAGTACTACTGAAGGTTTCACCATCCAAATTAAAAGTCAAAGGCAGCCATAAAGAGTCTCTGAAACATAAGCGGCACATTGTGCATGGTGTGACATTTACTGCTGCCTTCAGAATGAAGCCAAACATCTTAATATGGAAAAACACCGCTACTTCTGACCCAAACAGCTCGGGAACAGGAAGTAAAACCACATCACCCAGCGGTGGCCTCTCCGCCTCAGGAGCAGCAGCAGAGAAACCAGCATTTCCTGCCCCAGCCCTGGCCTCCCGGCTCTGCCCGGGGGCCGATCCCTCCTAAACCACTCACAGGCGGGTATGAGAGCTCCCGCAGCAGCGCCAGGGCTTTATCGCAGGGAATGGGCTGGGGAGAGACAGGGCAATGGCACTGCAGGACCCACCCACCCCGCTGCAAACAGCACGGGGCTCCCTGCGAGGGGATCCCACTGCTTTGGGTGGCTCCTGGGATCTTCACCAGCCAAATTCCTGGCTCAGGACAGGCGTATTTCAGGAGTTAATTCTGGTTTTACTGCCTCATCACCAGCAAACTCTGGGAAATCAAGTCAAGCCTCAATTGGCTCCAAACATAATTGCATTTCTCTCAAGTAACAGCTTTGCATGACTTCATTTTCTGTTGGGTTGGGTTTTGGGGTGGGTTTTTTTGAGTTTGTGCATATTACATCCTAATTGTATTCTCAAGCTTTCATTTGCAGCTACAGGAATAACCCAGAAAGACAGACAGATGAGCTCATTTTCAACCCATCACCTGAGCATGGAGCTGAAGCTTTAGAAAAGAAGTGACAGATAGACCAAGGGACCTGCAGGAACAAAGAATCACCCAGTAGTGACAGTCTAGTGTCTGTCTTGGTAACTCAGTGCCAGCAGAGCAAACCCTGAGTATCAGCCTTGTAATGCAACAGGAAACGCCATTTGCACAAACACTGTGCACTGCACAGCAGCTCAGAACCAGATATATTGATTAAACCCTGCTTTCAGAAAAGCTCATAAGCAGCATTTTTAGCAGCTCAAGCAGATTTTTCCTCCAAGAAAAATGGTGCAGAACACTTCAGAAAGCAGAGTAAGAGTTCTGACTTGTGTGAGTTTTATTCAATAGTAACAACCAGGAAATGACAGCTGTTGGTACAGATATGTGCCAGCACTGCTGAAAGTGGAACTGCACCAACACCACTGCTGGGTAACGCACACATCCGCAGCACCAAGGGGAAAGAGCACATTAACATGCACATTTTGTCCATTACCACCCAAGAGTTTTCCAAGGACAGGGGGTTTGTGCCACTGTTCTGCGGTAAAGAACCCTGAGCACGCTCAAGGTGCACCCCTCACACAGCAACCTACAGTCCTATTGTTCTCTTAAATCCCTTTGCCTCCGTGTTCCTAAGCACTGCTTTGGCAGAGGGGTTGCACTGCGAGGAAGGAAACTCCCCCCACATTCCCATTATAGTGCTGTGTGAAATCCACCCTCTGCCCCAGCACCCTCCCAGCACATAAGGCAAGGAAAGAACACCAAGTGGGAGTCCAAAAGGCAGTCAGAAGTGCCGCCAAAAACTGGAGCTCGCTCAGGAAAGGCCCTCCCTTAGGAAGCTGCCAGTCAAAGCCGATCACGAGGCTGTTTTCCAGGGTGAATAGAGTTCTTATTGACACAGCTTATGTCTGCAGCACGCAGCCCTCTGCAAGGCTTTCAAGAGCAGATTGGATTACACAGACGCATTCGCTCTGATTTTATGCATTCAGAAGCCCTCAGACATAAACCACCCAGCTCTGCAGGCCTCCAGGTTTTCAGCTCGATATCAGTCAATGTGCTTTTACACAAAGTAAGATCTTGGCACCTTTCTTTACTTGGGCTCCAGAGAGGGGACCTCACCCTTGCTGAGTAGAGCCATGTAATTTGGAGGCCAAGCCACAGATTTGCTCCATGTGAGTAATCCAAGACGGTTCGGTACTTAGCATCAAGATGGGAGAAGGGAAAAAGTAAGTACCTACTGATACCATTTAAAATGGGGGAAGATAACATCACTCTGGGTAGACAATCCTTCCTGGAAGATGGCATGGAAAAAGGGGAGGATACACTCCTTTTAAAACAACACACAACAGCTTAGCAAGCAAGAGATGCCTGACTGCAAGAGCATCGCAAGCACAAGTTCAGGTAAATCATCTATCGAGGAGCAGCAACCTGCACACACAGAGGAACCTAGAGAAAACAAACCTAAAGGATCCATTTACACAGCTTCTATACTTTGGGGGCGCAAGGAGGAACTCTGTTCCAGGAGCAGACACACGCACAAAATACCTGTGATGCCGCATTAAATGTGAACAGAGAATTACAAAGTCTTTTGTTCTAATAAATGCTCCGGCTTAAAGGCTGCGCTTCAGCAAGAGAGACAAGTCTGTGCTTAAACCGTGTGACAGATTAGGCACTGCCCTAGAGAAGGATGCATGTACTGCCCAGAGCTCTGCACTACGCTGGTTAAAAACAAACTCACCCAAAAAAACCCCCAACCAGTCGAACAAGCAAACCAGTGCATTACACATGGGCAACTGGTTCCCTACCACCTAAGAGGGAACAACTCCTGCATCAACTTGTCCACACTGAATCAAAGCTTCTACCTGAAATATTACATATGGCAAAGAGCAGACCAAGCAAGCCTGAGCTTCAGAGCTTTTAAGGGATTTTCAGAGCAAACACGCACTGTTCAATGAAGACATCCTCTCCCCACCACTGCCACCATTCCCCAACCCAGCGTTTCTATCCCGTTGCTGAAGATTTTCCTCATGTTTTTCCTGCTGGGTGCTGGGAGGCTGGACGTGGGTAACGCAAATGCAGGGTGCCACCATGTCTGCCTGCAGTGGCAGTTGTTCTTCAGTTGGACATTTACACTCTGTTTTCGGAGCACACAGCAGAGAGCCACAGCTCCTGTGACTACCCCTGCAAAGAGATCTAAGCAAACTCCACTTTCAGCGCACAGCCTCCCTCTAAATGAGCAGCCTCGTGTTTCTAGTACTCATCTTAGTTCCCACACGTGACTTCTAGTATGCTCATGGTCAGAATAGCCTGCTCCTCTGGAGGCTGCACACTCTTTCCCAACACACCTGAGTCACACAGCGAGTTGCATGGCCAAAGCCAAGCTCCAAGCACCAGCACGGCAGGAGGGGTGTCCTGCTGAGGCATCAGTCACCAAACCCCGACTGCGGAGTCATCGTCACCTGCGCCTGCACTGCCCACAAAGAACATCTCCCTTTGCTTTCATGGTCCTGACTAAGCTGCAGGCACTGGGGACTAGGAAAGCCCTGGTTTGACTCGTGGCATGAAGAAAGAGCCATTTGCAAGACACTAGCAACGCAGTTTTGCCACCAGTTTAACTCAGCATAAGCCAGTGCTGCTAATACAAGCAGCAGTCCAGCCTCATCCTGTCCTGTCCCTGCACGCCAGGTCCTTGTGCCAACACAAGTGTTCCTGTGGCCACATGGAGAAGTGAACCAAGCGATGGCTAAAATGAGTAGTGCTTTCTTGTTATTCTGCAAGGCTGTTCTTACTCCACAAGGATGGGGAAGAGACTGGAGGGAAGGGCTGGAAGCAGGAGCACATTTTCCACCACAGCACCAGCTTCAGAACTGATTTGTGAGCTGTGCTGCAAACGAAATCCAACCTCCCCCGCTTCGAGCCACAAGTTTCTAACCCCCACTTTGAGATTCCCTTAAAGGCACAGAACAGCCTCTCAAAACCTCCCTTCTGGTGGCAGCACAAGTATTCATCTTGGGGTAAGCCCAAGAGAAAACTTCTAGGTCAGTAAAAATCTAAGAATATCATTTCAGCCTCATGCCAGTCATTCCCCAACAGGGAAGGAGGCAGCAGAGCAGGTCAGCACTGCTGGTGAAGTGGAACTGGGCACAAAAGCCACTACAAAATCCTCTGTATGGATGCAACACCCCAACACCTCAGATGGACAACTGTCCAGCATCCCCACTGGTCCGTCACCTTCCCTGGGAGGGCAGCCCCAGATCCACTCCCTCTTTCTCCACGGGGTCCCTCGCTCCCCACGGTGGTGGGCAGGATGTGGTACCCTGACTGCTGACCTGGGCGGATGCTGCAGGAGGCTGAGCAGCCCTGAGGGGCTCATCTCCCCACTGACTACCAGGCTGCTTTTGGCCCCTGCCAGTGTATCCCAAACCGCCTGGAAGATAGAACCAGGCCTGCCATAGGCCTAGAGCTGCACACAGGCTGAACCAGGAAAACGCAGCTACCTTCTGAGAGGGCTGACTGCACCCTCTCCTGCTGTAAGCACAGCCCATAATACCTAGAAGCTTCTGCACAGTCCATTGTCTTTCAGAGAGAAACACTCTGAAATAGCTCTCAAACTTTTCTGGGCCATCACTACTTTAAAATCGCTTCATTTAAATATGTACCATGTCTATATATATACACACACACGCACACACCAAGGGAAATTAGCACCCGATGAAGGGCTGGTGCCCACACACCGTGACTGCACAGCCTCCTGGGTCTGCCTGTGTGTGAGTGACTGCCACACACCAGAACAGCCCCACAGCAAACCAGAGCCCCACGGGGACCCTGCCCCACTGCAGGAGCACCAGCAACACCACAGCCTGCAGGCTCTCCACCACACCACTCACTAGCACACATGTTTTTTGGGGTACAGAGAGGGGGCAGGCAGGGAGGTTTTAAGACCAAACGACAAAGTCCTTTAAATCCTTCAGATCTGCACAAACCTGAACCCTCAAGTCCTTCCTTCAGGAGCTGAGGCGCACGATTTGGACCTTCGCTAGTAAATACAGCTCCAATGACTGTGCCATTTCTCTAACCTGGAGAGCAGCACCACTGCAGCTTCCACGTACTACCTTAAAAGCAAAATACCCGCAAGGAGGACCCAGCGGGGGAAAACATCTCTGCAACCCCATGGAAGCTGCTGTATGGAAACTTTAACTGCATTACTTCTGCTTCTGCATAATCCCAGAAGAACCAGCTTAATTCAGACTGCTCCAGCTCAGACACTCGATAGTTTCAGCACGGTATAGACTATAACTAATTACAGGATCTCGTTACATGTCCAACAACTGCTGCAATTTAGTCTTGCCTGATACACCCCAGCTCAAAATTGCTCGTCCCACCTCTCCCTCCCTTCCCATACATTTTGGCATGCTCTGAATAAAGGCAGGATACCTGGCAACACTTCAGCATCTGACACAAAAAGGTAAAGTCATTATTTCCTTGCAGTAATGAAGGCAATGACTTTCACCAGGACAGCACAAACTAGTTTTAGGCAAACGGCACGGACACGACACTCCTGCTCACACACTTGTCTGGGCACACGTATCCCAGGATTACTGCTAACAGCCACCACTGAGCAAGACAACGAATTCCCAAGCCAGGTGATCTCGCACGAAGCCTATCCATGCAAGAAAGGAGCCCTCAGAGGAGCCAAAGCTGCAGGCTCAGGCAGTTGACTGGAGTTTCACTACCTCAAAGGCAGGGGATGTTCCTTTCAGCAGCGCACGTCTTGCCTTTGAGCTCCGAACTGCATCCGCAGCTCCTGCTGCCATGAAAGGGAAAGGTTTCTCCCCGCAAGCGTGCGCCGCGCCTGAGCCGAATGCAAACAGGTCTCTTCCTTGCGTCTCACCTCGCCACCACCTCATGCTCGAGAGGAGAATATCGTGCTCCCGCAGCGGCGGACGAGCCGTCCGGCCATGGCTCCAGGATGATTCAGCAAGGGGGTGGCTCCCCGTCGGAAAGCAACACCTCCTGCGAGCTGTCACACCACGGGGCTGGGGGAACGGGAGAACTTGCTCTAGCGATCATGGCTGCACCTTCCCAAACACGTAACCTGGGCTGGCAGGGGCGGGGGGGAGGGGGGTGGATAGTGTGTATGGGGGGGTTCCATCAGCAGGCACGGGGAAATAACCCAAGGAATTATCTCCCGGTTTTTAACTATGGCATAAGTGAATGGAAGGGGAGGAAAAAAAAAGCCAGACACTTTGGGAGCCAGCATCAACTTCGCCAGGCTGTGTTCTTTGTTTCTAGGCAGACTCCAGTGCGGTGGCAAGAATGAACAAATGCGCATGTCTTCATAAGAGCCCAAAAAAAATAAAAGAGGAAAAAAATAAATAAAGAAGGACACCCCCCCACCGCGTGCTGCCCCCCGGCCCCTCCGCACGCCCTGTGCCGCCTTCCCAGCAGCACCGCTCCGCTCCCACCCTGCGCCGAGCGGGCGTTTCGCTGCGCTGCGAGGCGCAGGCAGCGCCCGGGGCACGTTCGGCTCCGACATTACTTTGGGAGCGGGTTTTTCCTCTGTTTTTTTTGGGGGGGGTGGTTAAGAACGAAGCGACACCCTCGCACCGCGCCGCTCCGGCCGCCCCCCCGCAGCCACTCCCGGCCCGCCACCGCCAGACAAAGGAGCGAAGAGCCGCCAAGGAGCCGCGCCGGCAGCCCCGGGACAACCGCCAGCGGCCGCCGAGCCCCCGCCGCCACAGACATTCCTTCCCCCGCCCGCCCGCCCGCCCCGGAGCCGGCCCCGGCGCCCCGCGGCCGGGCCCGGCCTTACCTCAGCAGCGGCGGCGGCGGCGGCAGCAGGCAGCGGGCGGCCGCACCGTGCCACGCGCGGCGGCACGGGGCGAACCACGGGGGCCGGTTTAGCGCGGGGGCCGGCTGCGCGCCGCCATTTTAACGCCTCCCGCCCGCCCTCCGCCCTCTCCGCCCCCCCCGCTCCGTTCCCCGCGGCCACGCGCGGCGTGGAAATGCCACTCAGCGACGGCTCTCCCCCCCCCCCCCGCCCGCCCTCCTTTCCCTTCCCGCCGTCCCGCCGCCGTTACATTGACGCCGCGGCTCCCGGTCGCTGGTCCCGCCGTGGCGGAGCTAGCAGGGCAGCAGCAGCAGCCGCCGCCGTCGTGGCCCCTCCGCCGCCTCCCGCCGCCGGGCGCACATGGTACGCTCCGGGCCCGCGCCGCGCCCCGCCGGCCGCGCGCGCGCCGCCGCGCCGCCTGGCTGCTGCCATGGCAACGGGCCGGGCCGCGCCGAGCAGGCCCGGCCCGACCCGACCCGACCCGCGGGGCTCCGCGCACTCGCCGCCGGTGCAGCGCCGCGCCCGGGCCCCGCCGGAGGGGTCTGCTGGGTCGTATCGCCCCGCCGGGCTCCCAAGCGGCTTGTCCCGCAGCTGCGGACCGCCCTGACACGGGCACCGGTCAAGGGACCCAAAGGCATCATCGCACAACCTCCACCCCGAGGGCTCCCTGTCCCCAAAGCCACCATCACATCCGGGCTCTGTGTCCCCGCTGTCCCCAAAGCCACCATCACATCCAAGCACTGTCTCCCCGCTGCCCCCAAAGCTGCCATCACACCACCCCATGGTCCCCAGAGCCACCATCACATTCAAGCACTGTGTCGCCACTGTCCCCAAAGCCACCATCACATCCCGCTAGTGTGTCCCCACTGCCCCCAAAGCTGCCATCACACGTCCCCACGGTCCCCAAAGCCACCACCCCATCCCCACACTGCACCGACCTGATCTCCAAAGCCATCACTGCAACCTCTCACTGAGGGGCTGTATCCCCTCCATGCCACCATCGACCATTGCATCCCTCCCACCGCATCCCCTGTGTCCTCAAAGCCACCATCACACCCACCCCGCTGGGTGCCCTCCATCCCCACCGCTCCTGCCACCGCTGCCCGTGGCGGGGCTGTGTCCCTGCCAGGCTCGGCGGCCCTTACCTGGGTAACGGCCCAGCTCCTCCACGCTGCAGTGCTCATTTTCACTCCTGTTTTGCAACAGACAATCGCGTCCGCCAGGACAGTGGTGAGGGAGAACAGGCGCAATGTGGAGCAGATGAGCGAGTAAATCATGGAGCTCGTACATGTTCTGCATACTGCAAACGAGGAGCTAATTTCCTGGCAGGCGTCTTCAGGAGGCTTCCAGTCGCTCTTTGCCAATGTGGCCTTTAAAACCCTCACAGCGTTTGGCTGCGAGCAGCCCCGCTTGTTTCTGACTTTAGCATCTAATTCCCACAAATACGCACCATTTAATCACGCATTCTGGGAGGGTGAGCTGAAAACAACCAGCAACTACGGGATTACTGACGGAAACACTGCCAATCGTGTATTTAATATTTTTTAAATCAGCGTTTTATGGGGCTCGGTGACATTTGCTACATGTTGTGAGCTCAGCCACAAGCAGAGGGAAGCAGCTGAGGGATGTTTACTGCGCACAGAGTGTTCCTCCCCGACAGCAGCACTAATGGAAATGACACTAATAAAACTGCCGGTGTTGGTGGTCAGAGCAGCAAAGCAGGAGCCTCGTGTCTGCACCCTGTGCCGACAACCGCTTCCCCGTGAGCAGGAGCACATCGCTTCGCCTCTCTTCCTAGTTACCACCCTAGCTGAGATCAATTAGTTAATGTTTGCAAAGTCAGTTGAACACGAAAAAGCATTACATACTGCTAATAAACCCATAATGATCCCACTGTTAAACATTAAACACACAGTGATGTGTTCAAAAGACTATCCCTTCTATGGAAAATTCCTCTTGCTGCAAGGACAAAGGATTAGCTCCTAAAACAGGAAAGGTGAGCTCAAATTTGCATCACCAGATTGTGTCTCAGGGGTTTTGCTTTCACTTCTGTTTAGGTTTCTGCTACCAATGATCTGTGTGGCCATGGGTAATCACTTGGGCCGGCAGTTGCTGACACTCCTGAAAGCAAAAACTTAATCCAGTGCTAGCCAAAAATCACAGACTCCCAGACTGGTTTGGGCTGAAGGGACCTTAAAGCTCATCCAGTTCCATCTTTATATCTCAATCCCCCCTCTGTTAGTTTAAAGCTCTCATCAGATGCTTTTGGAAAAAGTTTGGTCATGCTCACTTTGCACCTCTGCTTCCCAGCCACTAAATGGGATGAGGATTGCAGCTGCAATCCTGATTTTTGCAGGCAAGATACTACAGCAGCGAGCAAACCCTGGCAGCGTTGTCTTTAAAAGGCAGGAGAGCCGTGCTGCTCATGAGACACATCACACCAAGCTTTGAGGAACCAAAGCTTGGGGGACTTCGTAGGAGATTTCTCTTGGCAATGAGTCTTGCTTTAGACGTAAAACCGGTAGCTGTGCCACTGGTAGGGCTCCGGGTCGCCCCATCTGGAGCAATGCATGTCTGATGCTCTGACCTACAGGCAAGAAGGAGGAGAGGAACCAGGAAAACCACATTTGTCTGTACCTTTGGGCCTGCACAGGGCCACATTCATGGTGATGAGGCACCGGTGCTTCTGGCGGGGCAGAAGCCATGGGTGGGGATTTGCACGGCAGGAGCTCCAGGCAGGTTAGGATTTGGCACAGCGATCTCCGACAGGAGAGCTCCTCGTCAAAAAGAGCAGCCCTTTGCCAATGTACCCTCATTTCCTCAGCCAAACCGCCCTTCGCAAGGAGCATCCCTGAGGTGCCACGGCCCATTGCACCTTCCTCCTGAAACGTGATGCTCCCTGCTCTGATGGTGATCAGTTGTTTTCTGCAGAAGAGCTGAATCATGAAACAGAGGTTATAAACAAGGTTATTTTTAACGAGGGAAACAAATCCCACTTCATGCAGAAGTCGGAGCAAGAGACTGTCAGCTAGGGCTTGCAGGTCTCACTCCTGCCCCAACATTCTCTATGTCCTGAAGCAAATTACAATCTCTCTAACCTTTAATTTACCTGCTTGTAACACGGACAGAGCAGCAGAGTCCAGTTGTAATTTCTCGGTACAGCAAAGCTCCTGGCGTGACAGTAAAACAGTGCTGGGAGCTGCACGATGCCAGGGGCCGGCTTGCACTGTCCCCAGGCACCTTCCAGAGCTATTTTCAGCCATGCAAAGTGATCACACACAGGATTTCAACAACGTTGATAGACGTCCTGCAGTCTGGTTCCCCTCTCCTGTATTTCACATTTCAATTCCCACGTGCAGCCCAGTAACTTCTGCTTTATTTTGCTCACTGAAAACTCAAAATAGACAAGTTTTGTAGCCCAGAGTCTCACATTGTGTTGTTCAGGCACTGGTGTGCTGCAGGGTGTGTTGTACATACCCAGCCCAGGGGGAGGGAAGTCAAGTCTGGTACACCTCCAACTGACAGGGAATTCTCCTGATTATACCAGTCCTCATCTTTCTCTCTCACGCTTAAATTCTTCCCAGAAAAGCTTATTTCATTTTCCCGAGGAAAGATGCCTCACCTCAGGGAAGCAGGGGACTAAGGCTGGGATAGGAACAGCCCCACACACGGATCCTTGCAAACCTGTGCTCCATGCCTGAGTTAACAAGTGCTTGGTGTGTGTGTCCCTCTTTAGATAGAGAACTACTAAGGTTAAAGAACTCTGGCTTCTTTGAAAATATTCTGTAAATATATATTTTTAAATACACATGTACACACACACTTAAACATAGGAAAACTTTAGGAACTTTAGGAAACTTTCCTGCCATACTTTATTTACAACCCTGCCCGTGCTCTCTGCTGCTGGAGGGGCTTAACTTTCCTCGCTCCAGTTTGCTTTGAGCAAAATAGTGATGCCCACATAGAAAATACCAAATAAACCCCAAGGCGCCAGTGGATTGGATTCAGAGAGGGTTCCGCTCCCCCACCCATTCCTGGCCCATCCTTACCTGCTGTGGGAGCAGACCCCAAACTGCTCACGCTGGGGACACCTTGGCAGAGGTGCCCGGGACCCTCCAACGTGGCCATGGGAAGCAGAGCAGGACCAGCCCTGTGAGCCAGGTCCCTCCTGCAGGTGCCTGCAAGGACACGTGGCCGTGTGCCAGTGGGTGCAATAACCATGGCCCCGCACTGGTGATGGGGCAGGGATGCTGCAGGGCTGCGTTAATCACTGCTGGAGACGCCTCTGTGATCTGCAGATGAAAGGTGATTTACAGCTGTAAATTACTGCTCTTCTTCAGGTGAAGTCTATTATTTGCTGGTGTCCCTCATTTTGACTCATGCCACGTCCCGTGTTTGCGGGGCAGGCTCTGCAGGTGAGTGTGGAGATGGTGCCTTACATCTCCACCTGGCTGCACGCTGTAGAAGCGTGTGATCTGCTTGCAGCATGCATAGGATGCAGCCTGGAGTGCCCGTGCTTGGATAACTTGGTCTGGGATTTGCACATCACTGCTGTTCACGCTCTGGGGGTGCAGCCCAGCACACAGGGGGTTCTGTGCTCAACACCCCCAAGTCCGTCTCCTTTGTGCTGCTCTCCATCCGTTCCCCACCCAGCCTGTAGTTGTGCTGGGGGCTGCCCTGTCTAGGAATCCCCTCGGCTACCAGCTAATTCCTTTTCTCGCTGTTAAAGGCTGCAAGACAATCAGCAGAGCGAGCCAAACACTGCTACGGGGAGCACCAGGGACACAACCCATTAGAACTCCCATGCCTCCTGCGACATGCCCCAAGGGAAACACAGAAAGAAGGACCCCACCATAAAGTCCTGCCTCCATCTCTACCTTGCTGTTGTGTTGCGTTTTCTTGCTGCAAAGTTTTCTTTGTCCTGAACTCCTCAGTGTGCCAGGCAGAGGGGCTCACCTCTGCACATCACTTCCCCTCGTGGCACAAGACCCCGCGTTTGCTGCAGGAGGGCCCTGCACTGTGTTCCTGCACTTCTGACTATGCCTGCTATGGGCAATGCTGAAAATGACTCTTCAAAACCTAACCCTGCTCAAGCAGAAGTTGCTTTTAATAGCCGCTGCTGAGTGTTAACCTTACATGTGTTACAAAAGGTAAGCAGAGGCACAGGCCTTGAGCACTCCTTAGAAAACGACGTTTTACACAAAAGGCTGACAAGCCGGGATCAGTTTGACACCTTCCATAAGAGAAATCCCAGTGGAGTATTAGAAATCCTGTATTTTTAGCAGCTGAACGTTCACAAATAGCAGTTTTTAATAATCATGAATGACGATATCAAAATGCCACACCTCAAAGTGAAATCATCGCTCGCTGCTTCCGGCAGGTAGGGAGGGATTTCTCACCTTTCCTCCTCTCTTGGAACAACTGCTGCAGCAAAGAGACACTGAGAGGTGGCAAAAGCACAGCCTCGCGTGGTGGTGACATTGACAGATGTGATGGTGCGGGCTGTACACGATGTTGTGATTTTTTATTAATAACTCTGCACTGCAGAGCTGGGTTAGGAAAAGAAGGAGCGCCCGAGTACGTGGGGAGGACAGCTTTGTTCTCTGGGCTTGCAAGAGAAGGAATGTAACGTCAAAGGTTGAAACACCGGAGGGGAACAAGGACTCACAGTGGGCTGTGGGTGGCTGTGAGCATCAGGTAGATGCAGCAAACAAGACCCCAACTGTTGGGTATTCAGGCTTTTAAATGAGCTGACTTGGATCAGCAACAAGAGGGTGGGAAGAGACGCTTTCCATTTGTGGGAGCAGAGAAGGGAGGTCCAGTTGTTTTAAACAACAGGGTTTGGGAGCTTTGCGTTGCTGACTGGTGCAATGGGATACCCACAGGACAACGCTCAGTCCCTTCCTCCACCCGGAGTGTTCCTGTGTCCCCCCCTGGCCCACACAAGTCATCCACACAGAGATGAATCAAGCAAGGCAGGTTGGGGAAGGAGCCCTGCTCCACAAAGGGCTGTGGTACCCTGCTCACGCCTCTCCTAAGCAGCCACAGAGGAGCTGCTCCGCAGGGAGGACACAGAGCAGCCCCACAGAGAGCCCGAGCACCAGCATGTGATGAACACGCTGTCCCCAGTCACGTCCCGGCACTGCCGAGGGGAAGGAAACTGAGCTTCAAAGGGAGGGGAGGCAGGAGGGGCCCGAGCTCCCGGGGGTGGCTGCGCCCCTGTTTGTCATCAGCCGAGTGAGGAGTGAAAGTTTCTGCTCCTGGGATAATTATTACAGACATTTGGGTTTTGCTTTCACATGCCCTCGACTTTCTCTTTTTAATTAGCTGTAAGCCCCATCCTGGCTGTTCACCCAGGATCTGTGGGACTGGTGCTTGTCTCAACATCCTGATTTATGTTTCTCTGGAAGTGAACTGGCATTTTGCGAGGAACCCCACCCAAGCCCAGCAAATAGCAACGAGCTGATTCACCCGCTGCTGGCACTGGCTCCTCTCGCCCGGGATGGCCGGAGCCTGCAGCCAGTTTGGGCACACATGAGGCTGGGGTGGTGAATGAACCCCCGTCCCCAGTGACACTGCCGTACGCTGGAGAAGCGCCTACCAGAACCTCTGGCTCCCAGGAGAGGCTTGGATGGGAAGAGCAGAAGCACTGCAAGGCTGAGTCAAGCTGTAATCGCCAGAGCGATGTGCCAGAGGAACCCGTGTGTTGGCAGAGCCTCTGCCTCCACCCAGGGCTAATAACCCGCTGGTTCACAGGCATTCGGGTCACCCGAGGGCAGAGCAGAGCCCCGCAGAGCCCTGGCAGAAGCCCCTTTGCTTTGCTACACCAGGACAGTAGTGGGAGGGTAAAGGAGCTTGAGGAAGCTCTCAAACCCCCAATGCAGGATCAGCGGAGGAAGCGATCGCTCCCTGAGCACCTGACACAGAGGAGCCCGAGGCACAGAGATCGGTTCAGCCATTTGCAGGTATGATCGCGGTTAAGAAACAAAAAGCTGTTACCACACTGTTAAAATGGCCCCTGCCTACTCAGCTGTCTGCTCCCTTGCATTTAACACAGTCATGTTTGATGACTTGAGGGATAAAAGTCCCTTTTGATGCAGCGCTCATGCCAGCTGCACAGAGCCAACCTCGCTGCCTGGTTCTTGCCCAGCTCGTGGGGCATTTCCCATGCACACAAGGCTCCCCTGGGACCCCCATCTTGCCAACACACCCCCTACACGCTCTGCCCTGCTCAGACTCCCCTTTGCCATGCACCCCGAGACAGCAGCACTGTCCGCAGGGGCACCTGGAAGAGCAAGTGCTGAGCTCCTGCAGTTCCCGATGGTAGAAGGCAAACCAGCCGGGCTGGGCTTCCCCTGCTGGTTTTCTCTAGCGACCCATCCAGTATCTGCTGTGGGAAAAACGGCAGATCAGGAAACAATACGGTCTGTTTGTGTGTTGTAAACTGGGAGAACAGCTGCTACTCCTGGGCTCAATGGGAAGCCTTCCTACGGGAGCCATAAAAAGCAGAGTTTCTACTTTGAGTTGCTGCATTACAAGACAAAGAGCAGCTCCTACCAGCCTTGCTGCCTTTGCTTCTAACGAAACCAGGTACAGCAGTTTACACACAGGACATAACTGTGTCCCTCAGTGCTCAGCTCTGCCTTCGGACAGCCTGAGATGCATCCAAGAAGTGTTTCCCAACAACGCCCAGCACACAGGGGAACCCTAATGCACGCTGTCCCTGGTGTGTCCCTCCGAATCATGGCATCGCCTCCAAACACAACCAGCTTCATCCCCCTCTGGAGGCCTTTCCCTGCAGATCACAGCACCAACAGATACTGCGTCTGTATCTGTGTACTGTGTCTGGTGCGCGTTTCAGATCACCTTGGAATGATGTCTCCATCTCTGATGTAAATAAACCTCTTTGGGTGGACTCGGGATGTGACTGATGCTCAGGAGGTATCTTTCTCAAACAGGACTCCATTGCTTCCTCCAGTGTCACCGCTCCAAGCAGAAGTGCACACCAGGCTTCATCAGAAGCTAAAGCTGCTCTAGACTCGATCCTGGGCTAGGCTCAACAGCCCAGCCTGTGTGCTCCCCACCATCCCATAGCACAGATGCTTTCTTCAAGCATTGCTCAGCTAATCTTTTTCCCCCCTGCGATTTACAGAAGATGCACTAATGGCTATGGGAAGCATTGCCACTCCTCACACCACCTCACCTCAAACTGTGATCCTCAATGTGTGACAGTGAGAGCATCCTACCTGCTGCAGTGCCATGGCTCAGCTGAAATCCCAGGAAGCCTCCCTGGCTAGTCAGCCAGCGTCTGCTTCCCTCTCCCAGCCTGTTGCTGATTTCTTTATCCCCAGTGACAGGTGTTTTGGGGAGTTGCAGTGTCAGACCCACCCCCCTTTTGAAACTTCACGCAGCTGTGGGCACAAAAAAGCCATAGGTGCAAGAGGTAATAAATAAATAGATGTTGTTTGCTCTTTGCTGAGAGCAATCTTGTTTGATGGGAGAAAGCTTTTGTTCTGTTTTCTGTTTTACCAGTGGAACAGCACTTGACGAGCGCTGCTCGGCTTCCCTTTCCTTGCCATTCCGAGGGAAATATTCTGCCTTGGAGGAGATGATGTTTCCTTGCAGACAGAGAAGCAGCCCTCACCCGAGCTGCGGCACAGACAGCTCCACACTGCAACAACAGTGCCCTTGTACTGTAACACAGCACAGCAAACAGCCTGCGCCTGTTATCAGTCAGGCCTCACATATGCAGCACTGTAACGACCATTAATAACAGCACGGGGGCAGTTGTCACACCTCTGCACTGATTTCAGCCTTGTCCCAGTCACAGCCTCACTCTGCCATAAAGCCACCAGTGCAAGTAGTGGAAACACAGCCCTCGGAGCAGTGGTACGGCACGTTCTGGCCTCACCATGCATTAACCTCCTCAAGGCTCCTCCAGCGCATGGGGATTAGATCTCCAGCTCCTAATATGAGCTCCCAGAGGAGGGGAAAAAAGATTATCTGACATCATAAGTCAGCTTTTATAAACAAGGCTCATTCAGCTGAGGAAAATGGTGGTGGTTGAACAGGGGAAGTTCAGGTTGGATGTAAGGAAGAAGTTCTTCCCTGTGAGGGTGCTGAGGCGCTGGCACAGGGTGCCCAGAGAAGCTGTGGCTGCCCCATCCCTGGCAGTGTTCAGGGCCAGGTTGGATGAGGCTTGGAGCAACCTGCTCTAGTGGAAGGTGTCCCTGCCTGTGGCAGGGGGCTGGAACCAGATGAGCTCCAACACAAAACACTCTGGGATTCAATGGCTTTGATGTGATTGAAATAAAAACCTTTTTTCCCATCTAAAACTTTGACCAACATCAGCACGTTCAAACAATGCACTTTCAACAAAATTGCTCCTCCGGCATCTCCAAACAGCTGTTTTCAGGATTTGCTCCTCAAAGACACCCATTTTCCCCGGGGAGAGGGCAGGAGCAGGCAGGAGCCTGGGGATTGGTATTTCCATAGCTCCCTCTAGTGTGTACAGTCCAAAATATGATTTAACTCACACACTGAACTTCACGCACTGAACCGGTGCAACCTAAAATAGATCTAGTGACAGAGCAGGCACTTAAAAGTTCCAGGGAAAATGTAGGAATTCTCTTATTTTGCACAGAAAAAGCAGGCACTAGTGCTGCACACTCGGCTGCTGCGTTCTTCATCCTCACAGAGCCTCATTTCCCTTGCTTCTGAGCCAAAACTTAGAAGGTCAGGAAGACTCTTCTGTGTTAGCAGCTCTGGCCTATTTTTCACCTATGATTTTTTCATTTATTCACCTTTTCCATGGGGACTGATCTAGCCATTAGAATAATAAGGTTATTTCCTGAGTCTAATCTAAGAAAATAAATTAAAAAGTCTAAACTTTTCATTAGGTCTGAGAGAGAAGGAATTTCTCGGTCAAGGAGAGCTGAGACACTCAAACAACATTATTAATGGTACATCTCCGTCCCCACAGGCATGGGGAGCAGGCAGCCTCCACAAGCAGAAGGCTGCCTGAAAACCGATGTGTAAGTAAATAGCTCTTTTAGTGGTCTAAGTAGTCATGGAGTCAAGGAGCTCACATTTCCAAGTACCCGTGAAGCAAGAGAATAGAAAAGCTATTAAAGCCCAGAGAAAGCGATTGCATTATACCACCTCAATTAGAGCCTAAATTGTCACGGATGTAAACATCAAGGCTCCTACTTTCTCCCCTATTGGTTCTGAATACCAAGCAGAATTGGCCCAGCACATCTAAATCCTTTCAATACCTCTTTTTCCCCCTTGTAGTTTTGTTTGGTTAAAATCTTTGCATTTATTCCAAGGCCAAAAGCATGACTGTGCTGGGAAGTCAATGGCTTCAAGTCAGTGATGTGAGAGCTCCCCCTCTCCACCGCCTGCAGCCATGAGGTCCTTTCCAACCCAAGCCATTCTATGATTCTATGACCCACGACTATTCGGAACTTGCTTTAACAGCAAGACCTTTTTTAAGAGCATGCCACAACTGTTCAGGGTGGCTGAGATGGTCAGATCATCTTCACTGGCCCCCTGCACATGGTGGGCTCCCGCTGCGGTTCAGCCAGTTGCACTTGCACTGAGTACAATAACTTTGTCAAAAGCATCCCTTGCAGAGCAGTAGCCAGCCTCCCTCTGGGGACTGCAGGGACTGGAGGGTGCCCTGCTCCCCTTGGTGGCTTGTTCCAGCAGGTAATCACCCCTGCTCAGAAACCTGGGTATGAACCACTAACGTAAAACCAGTGGTTTCTTTCCTCTCCTGCCTTGGCAGCCTGCTTGAGCTGCTTGTTCTACTGACAGTGATGATGCAATACTCTGACAAACATTGTACTTCGCTTGCAGCATTAACAGCCAAGCGTACAGATACAGAGACGGTATTTATCCTCAAGGAGAGGCTGTTGTGCAGCCTCCAGAGGGCGACAGAATGAGTCCCCTTTAGATCTTAATTTCTAGAGCTGCCTCTGCAGCCTTTGGTTTATCTTTCATTTTCGTGCAGAGGAGACAGAAAAGCAGCCAGGTCAAATGGGCTTGTCGATGTGTGTGACCTGCAGTGTGTGTGACACGCAGTGTGTGACCTGCAGTGTGTGTGACACGCAGTGTGTGACATGCAATGTGTGTGACATGCAGTGTGTGTGACCTGCAGCGTGTGTGACCTGCAGTGTGTGTGACACGCAGTGTGTGTGACCTGCAGTGTGTGTGACATGCAATGTGTGTGACACGCAGTGTGTGTGACATGCAGTGTGTGTGACATGCAGTGTGTGTGACCTGCAGTGTGTGTGACACGCAGTGTATGACCTGCAATGTGTGTGACACGCAGTGTGTGTGACCTGCAGTGTGTGTGACACGCAGTGTGTGTGACCTGCAGTGTGTGTGACATGCAGTGTATGACCTGCAGTGTGTGTGACACGCAGTGTGTGTGACCTGCAGTGTGTGTGACACGCAGTGTGTGTGACCTGCAGTGTGACATGCAGTGTGAGTGACCTGCAGTGTGTGTGACACGCAGTGTGTGACCTGCAGTGTGTGTGACATGCAGTGTGTGTGACCTGCAGTGTGTGTGACATGCAGTGTATGACCTGCAGTGTGTGTGACATGCAATGTGTGTGACACGCAGTGTGTGTGACCTGCAGTGTGTGTGACCTGCGGCGTGTGTGACACGCGGTGTGTGTGACCTGCGATGTGTGTGACACACAGTGTGTGTGACCTGCAGTGTGTGTGACCTGCAGTGTGTGACCTGCAGTGTGTGTGACATGTCAGCCAGACTCTACATAACATGCCTGAACGGAAGGAAGACCCCTGGGGTTTGTAAAGCTCTTGCTCTACACCTGGGTGACATGTCCAGTGCTGGTTTTGTAGATGTAGAGGCCATGAGCCACGTGCCAAAGGGTGACGGAGGAGAGGGGAGCAGTGTGCCTTCAGCAGGTGGGTCTGCACGTCGTGGTGGAGGGAGGCCGCGACTGGTTCCTACATCACTGGCTTATTGCTTTGGTTTATGTTTTTATGTGCAAGGTGCCAAGCGGGATATTGGCCTCAGAGCCAAAGTGGGCGAGGTGAGCGATGACTTTTGGGTGTTATGGTGTTGGTGACATTATCAGCATCCCTTGTTGTCTCTGTTTTCCAGCGGGGATGAGGCAGCCCAGAATGGCAGAGGCCAGGCGGGTGAGTATCATAAGCACCGCTTGTGCTGATGGCTGCAACTTCATACTTGGGAATTGCTGCGGAAAGCCGTGTTGCTTTGTGGGAGAGGGTGCTGTGGAAGCGTTGGTGTCTGTCCGATGGGATGCTTGCTGCTGGCACTGGTTTTCCTGCAGATGATGAAGCAGAACCTGGTTGAACTGCAGGAATATCCTGGTTAGCTCATGTGGCCTCTGCGGATGGATTTGGAGCCCTGGCCCTCTGAAAGCTAAGGTGAGAGATGGGGGAGGAATGCCTACACATTGGGAGGGGATTTTCCAAAATGGATGTCAGGGTCATCCCCTGTCAAATGGAGGTGGCTGGGGGATTACTGCATGGCCCTGGAGGGGGTACTGGGAGGAACTGTGTGGAGACTGGAGGACACTGGGGAGGTAATGGACCTCAGGGGGCATATGGGTGGCACAACCCCTCCCAATTGTCCTGGGCAGTCATTTCCCAGATTTCCCCCATCTGAAAGCAGGAAGAGTTTGTCTTGGGGGGGATTTTTGCCCTGGGGAGCGCCGAGACTCCGCTGGATTAATGTTGGTGCTCAGGGACTGGACAGAAACAGGGAATGGTGCGTGGCGTGGCTGCAGGGGTGGGGATCTCTTCTGTCAGTGCCACTGCTCGGGGTTCATCTCCTTCCACCCTTCATTAAACAGCTCCGAGTCCTGATGTTCTCCCGACACCGGATCGGCTCGGCCGGGCCAGGATCCCGGTGGTGAAGAGGAGCAGCGTTGGCTGTGGCTGGAGAGTGAAATGCCCCAAACTCAATCCCAGCGAGGTCCCGCCAGCTCCAAAGGGAACGTCTCGGCCAGTCCAATCCCGCCAACCCGGGGCTGTCAACAAAGCCCCAGCCACGGCCCCTCGCCCAGGAATTCCTCGCCCTGGTCAATCCTATGGGACGCGCCTGATGCCGGCGCTTGGCCCTGCCCTCCCCTGCCTGCGCCGGGCAGGATCAGACCCGCAGCGGGACAGATCCTGAACGGATGGGCAGCGCCCGCAGCCGATGGGATTTCCCTCTGGCTGCCCCGGGAAGAGGCATTTGGGATCCTGAGCCTCTGGCGCGGAGCGACCTCGTGGAGCCCCTCGGGAGGCGGGAGGGAACCTGCGCCGGAGCCGGGTCGGGGCTGAGCCCAGCCGGGAACTGAGGAGCACGGAGCCGCTCGCTCAGCCCCTGCGCCCCGCGGGCGGGATGGGAGGAGAATGGGAAGAGAAACACAACAGGTTGGAAGAGAACAGTTTAATAACTGAAGTGCAGCTGAATGCTGCTGCCAAAAATAGTGATAAAAGTGCTAATAACAGTAGTTTAATAAAGTGCAACAGAATACAATAATATGAATAATAGTAATTATAAATAACATAGAATGGAATACTAACAACAACAACAACAACAATAACAATAACAATAACAGAAGGACAATGGAATACGACTCCTAATAACAACGATAATATCTAAAGTAAAACACTACTACTACTACCTACAGTCGAATACTACTACTACTACTAACAACAGACTACTACTGCTAACAATAAGAACAACGTAATACTACTCCTACTACAATCTAATGATACTAATAGTAACAAACAACAACAACTTCAACATCAACAACAAAAACAACAAGGGAAATAGCAACGGGAGGGAACAGGGCTGCTGCGCTCTGGTGTTATCGCAGTGGAGGAGCTCAGCCCGCGGGTGGTTATTTCCGCTGGCGGCGGTGGATCTTCATGTGGGAGTTCCTGCCCTGGATGGTGTTGAAGAGCCTGGAAGGTAGAAAACATGCAGGGATTTGTAATTCCTCTTGACAATTCCACCACCACCCTCAAGCCAAGCTCCCGAGTTTCTGTTTGGGGGATCTGGGGGGATTTGGGCAGGTCGGTGTTTAAACAAAGCACATGGTTGGGGTGGAAGCTGGTTGTAAAGGCGCGGGAAGGCCGAGGAGGATCCTGAGCTCCACCTTCTGCTCGGGAAGTTTCCGTTTAGTTTCCAGAAGAAGCTAAATCCAGAGTCACCTTGGGCACTCAGGGCAGGAAAATCCACTCCCATCACCGCCGCCGCGGGGCTGCTCCGGAGCCCGGCGCCGGTTCTGCCGCTCTGGTGTTTCGTGCTCGGGCGGCAGAACACGGCGCCTCTTCTTGGGGCTGCACAGGGTCTGTAAACCAGAGAGAGTTTATTGCTTTATTCCTTCTTCTTCCTTCTCTTCCCAAAAGGTGGAGAGCTGAAGGGAAAAACGAGCTTAAAATCTCTGGGAAGGGCCCGGGCACATGGGAATGTGTTAGATCCAGCACAAACCCCAACTATCAGCCAGAGCCTGCCCCGGTGAGCTCCTCTGAACGCCAATGAGCCCAAAAATGCTTTAATGGGATGGAGAGGATGGGCACCTCGGCAGAAAATTGGGATGATTTTGGGTGCCGAGAGCGGAGTCGCCCTTTCCTGCCCCAAAGTTGTGAGTGGGGAATAACTGAGCACCTTCTCTTTGAGCTCCTCCACCTCCTGCAGCAGCCTCTTGGTGTTCCCTCCCGTTGCTGGAAATCGTCTATAGACAAAACGTATTTTCTTTTTCCAGGTATAATAATATTCAACACATTCGGACACGCTTTTAGTTGGAATCTGTTGTGAGCAAACCAGAAGCAATCTGTAAGGGTGATGCAGGAGGCAAACCCTGAAGGCACACACATACAACAAATCCATCCAGTGGCTTTACCTCCTTCTGGATCATGTGGAAATTCTTTTTGTATTTTCTAAACGCCTGGCCAAAGAGCTGCTGCTCCAGGGGGGTCCACGTGTCCGTGCCTGGGAGGGACCCGCAAGGTGTAAATGAGGAGATGACCGCAGCCACAGAGACGTCAGCACAGCTCCTCACTGCCCTATCGACATCTCTGCTCCTTCAGAGAGCAACTGCCCAAGCCCAGAGCCCCACGCTGGAGGTTACCTGCGTAGTGGTACCCAGCCAGCGGATGGTGTTCTAGTGGCTGGGGACCCCCCTGGCGCAGCAGCTCCAGAGCCTCCTGTGGAAGTGAATGGAAAAACTCGTTGGTGACAGCACTCAAGGATGCCCTCGGCTGCGGGAAGGTGTGGGAATGATCCACACGCCGAGGCAGGTCCGTGCTCCACCAGCCCTTAACGTGGCTGCGGCAGCAAGAACCGGGCCCTTGAGCCAAGAGAGCAGATTGCAGCGCGTGGAGCAGAGACCTGGCAGCGCCTCCAGCTCGCCCCAGGGACACAGAGGCCGTCCCAGAGCGTTATTAATGACGCCCCAAGAGCTGCTCTTACCAGGACGTTGCCGCGCGCCTCGTGCAGGCAGTGCAGGGCACGCTCTGTGGTGGTCCTGGCGCGCGGCACGTCGCTGGAGCTGGCCAAGGCGAGGAGCTCGGTCACTGCAAGCACAACGGGAACAAGGGAAAGTCAAGGTTCTGTCCAAACAAGGGGCAACGGGAGACGGGAGGAAAATCTTGGGGGTCCTTTGGAAGAAAGGCATTAAAGAAACCTCGGTCAGGTGTTTCTGGGTCCCAGACCAAGAATGCTTTCTCCTCTTCCTCCTCCTGCTGCAAATGGGATGGATCCCAGAGCTCTGGGATCTCTGCCTGATAGGCCGCACCGATGTTAATGTGCCTGCAGTAAGGAGAAAGAGGAGGTGAGGAAGGCGAGGGGTGAAGAGATGTATCACTGTCCTCAAACCCTGACCAAAGGTGAGAGCTTCATTTGAGACTTAGAGTGAGCGGGCAAAGAAGCGCTGAGGCCATGACCCTGGATGGAAAAGGACGTCTGGGAATGGTCTTTCCAACGCCTGGCTTGGGAATAAACCAGGATTGCACCACAATGGCCCCGGGTGTTTGGTGGCACCGTCATTGTGGCCGGTGGACGCTGACGGCCCCGCGCAGCCCGCGGCACTCGCAGCAACCACACGCCGACCCCACAGCGCTGGTTCCCTCAGCGCCCCTTTCCCAAAGGTTTGTGGCATTCCGGGTGCGGTGCCATCACTCACGGCCCAGCGCTGGTCGGATCCTCCATCAGGCAGAGCCCAGAGTCCCTGGAGTCCATCCCACCTGGAAGAGAGGAAAACCCGCTCAACATTCCAATCCTTCTGCCGAGACGGGCCTTCAGCCTTCGGCACATCCTCGCTGGTGCAAATCACCAACTGGAACCCCAAATTCCCCTCATTTCACCAATTCCGCTCCCTTTGCGCTTGGAAGCTTCAGGAGATGGACCCCGCGGATCCAATCTGACCTGGGAGGAAGCGACCACAGGCCCATGGATCCCCCTCCCGTCCTACTACCCGCTGAGTGCAGGCGTGAGGGTTTTTGTACCTAACACAGCAATCGGGAGCTGGATGGAATCGGCGGTGGCTTTGGAGGAGGAAGAGGAGAAAGTTCTGATGGATACTATGATCGTTCTCTCCCAGGACACCTGAACAAAACAAATCCAAAGAAACCATCAAATCCCTGATCATGGCAGAAAAGGAGCGGAACAACTTGGAGGTGCTTGAGAACATAGAGAAGCGAGCTTGGCATGGCCTCGGAGTGCTGAAAGGAAAATAAACCCCGTAAATTCTGAAATTGCCTGGAAATTCCTCAAATTGCGATGGAAAACTCCAACTACCCAGCAAAATGACACATTTTTCCCTAGGTTTTGTGCCCGTCCTGCATCGTGGTGTCCATACGTCCCGCGTCACCTTTGATTTTTCAGCATGTCCGTTACTGCAGAAAGTTCCAGCAAGTCCCTGCCCGTGGGTGATTTGGGTGTAATTTGGGGCATTCAGAACCATGGAATGCTTTGGGTTGGAAGGGACCTTCAAGCTCATCCAGTTCCAAGCAAGGGACAGGGACACCTTCCACTAGAGCAGGGATGGGGCAGCCACAGCTTCTGCGTTCAACCCGTTTTGGTGTCCCACCAGCCTCACAGGGAAGAACTTGTGCCTAAGGGCTCATCTCAATCTCCCCTCTGTCAGGTTAAAGCCATTCCCCCCTGTCCCGTCCCCACAGGCCCCTGTTCTCCCTCCAAGAACCAAGGCAGATCCCAGGATTTCAGGCACCGGAGCGCTCGGCTGCGGCTGAGCCAGCGGCACTCGCACAGCGCTGACCAAAGCAGCGGCTCCGCTGAGGCCGGTCGAGGTGTTCTTGGTCATTCCTGAAACACCCGAAGGACGGGATCGGCACCCACCTCTTTCTGCTCTGTGCAGGAGCTGCTGTCGTCTCCTGCACTGGCAGCTTGTGCTCTGCGGGGCAGTTATACTCTCCCGTTGCCCCGGTGACGGGTTCCATTGGGTTCCATGGGGGTTCCTTTGGGGTACAGTGAGGGTTCCACTGGGTTCCATAGGGGTTCCGTGAGATGCCGTGGCCTCACACACCTGGACATGGTGAAAGCTGCTGTGCAAGTGTTCACTCCATTCACTTCCCAATCGGTTCTCCACGAATGGGGATCACAAGCGCTGCTACAGCGAGTAAAGCTCCTCTCGCCCAGAGGCCCTGTCAGCGCTGGTGGCATCAGGAGCAGGGAGAGGGGCTGCTCCTGAGGGAGGAACCAGGGAACGGGGTGGAAAATGAACACGCTGAAGCCAAACGCTGCTTAAAGCCAGGATTTGATCCGAGCGGTTCCAGGAGTTGCGGTTCCAGGAGTTGCAGCTCCCGGGGCAGGGACAAGTCCAAGTGTCAAAGTTACAGCCGGTCTGCTTGGGCTCTGCCAGCGCGCAGAGGCTGGGACCCCTGTGGTCCCCCTGTCCCCATGGTCATCGTGCTGCCTGTGACCCCATGGTCCCCGTGGGCCCCTCCATGTCCCCATGGTCACATAGTCCCCGTGGTCCCCAGGTGCCTCAGCATGTCCCCATGGTCTCCATGTCCCTGTGTCCCCCCATGCTGTGACAGATGTCGCTGCTCCACGAGATGACCACAAGGCTGAGTAATCCAACAGCCCTGAGCAGATTGTCGGAGGTTGCAGGACGTGTTGGCCATGCTCTACCACCTCCAGCAGGTCAAAGGGTCTGGGGCAGGTCTAGGGCTTCCATGCGGTTCAGTTAGGGTTGGCCAAATTCTACCACCTATAGCACGCTGGGGATGCTGGAGGGTCCCCATGTCTCCACTGACAAGGAGACACACGTGTCCTACAATCACAGATCTCTTTATTCTCTTTTTAGTTTGATGTCAAAAGAACCGGGGCCTCGCCGGGCGGCTCCCAAGGGCGGCCGCCAGCTTCGGTGGCAGGACCCAGTTGAGCACGTCCCTCTTCAGCAGGACCAGGAAGAAGATGGCCACCATCAGCACAACGAGGAACACACACAGTCTCCTGTGGGATGGGAGAGGGCTCAGGCAGAGCAGAGGCCAAATTGGACTTGGCTCTTTCCCACCACCCCCTCTTTGAACACCCTGTGGGACCTTGCACCACTGACACAGGCATCCTGCTGCCTAAGGCAGAGCCCCAGTCCCCAAGCCCCCAGGTCAACTCACCCCAGCCAAGAGGTGACCTTGCTGCTCCATGTCGCCATCTGCTCATCCTACAGGCCAGGGCAGACAGGGACGTGTGTCGGGGCATGCGAGAGGACAAGGTGTTGGGGCTCAGAGCCCTCCCTTGTCCCCGCTGAGCTCAGTGCCCCTATGTCCCAGCACAGGGCAGACCCGTCCTTCCCCAAAACCCACTGTGTCCTACCAGCCGCACGGCCACCATCTCCCGCAGCAGCGACGGCTCTGTCTCGTCTGACCGCATCTTCCCCCTGCTACCAGCACAGCGGGGTTGTAGGTGTGAGAAGAGACCTGGGCCAGCACAGCCACCCCCTGGGTGGCCACAGGGTGCCAGGGAGCTGCCCAGGCTGTGCTGGGGTGACACCAGCACCCCCGGCACCTGACCCCCCAGCGCAACTCACTGCAGCCAAGAAGTGAACTTATTCCTCCTTCTTCTCAAAGCTGTCAGTTCTTGGAGGTGCTCCCATCTCTCCAGGAGGAGCTGGAGCCTGACCCTGAGCAGCTGGACAAGCACAGTGCCCGGTCAGGAGCCCATGCCATGCCTGCTCGGAGGGAGTGGAGCCCCCGTCCCTCCTGTCCCCGGTACCTTCTTGGCCTCAGCTTGCCGCCGAACAGCTTCTGTCAGCTCTGCCCACTGCTCCCTCTGGAAAGCAAGTGAGATATGCACTGCAGGGAGCCACGGTGGCACAGGGCATCCCCAGTCACAGGGTGCCAACCCACATCAGGGTCCCCTCTGCATCTCTTTTCCACAGCTGCCTTCAAGGCTCAACCATCTGACTCTGAATTCAGCACTCCACACCTACCCGACACTGCAGCAGCTCCTTGTGCCCTTGTGCCTCGGCAGAAGACTGTGCCAGGCGCTCCCAGAGCTTATGGTGAAAACCCTTCACTCCTTCTGCCTGCATGTCTGCACCTCTGTGTGAGGAACCAGCTGGGTGTGAGGGGCTCAGCCACAGGCTCTCTGAGTACAAACCCTCCTGTCCGGTGGTGGAGCCCTTCCACAGCACGGCGGGCACAGGACAGGGCGCTCGTGTCACTCTCCCAACTCCTGCCCAGCAGCACCCAGGTTCTCCAGATGCTCCGGGAGCAGCACAGCTTTGTGCCCACCAGGCACCCATGTCCCAGCTCCACGGTGACAGGACAGTGACACGGCCACTGCTGCCACTGTGACACAGCCATCTCCTCCCTGGGGCTGGTGCCAGGGGCTGAGCTGGGGCCCAGCCATGGCCACTGGGGACATGGGGCATCTCTCTTAGCACATGGGCAGGAGCAATGGTGGCCCCAGGGAGTCCAATGCCATCACGGTCACTGCTGGTGCACTGGTTGGGACGGGGCTGCTGGTGCACACTGGGCATCACTGAGCTGTCAATGCCACTGTCCTGTGTGTTCTGTATAATAAATATATCATTGTGTGATAGCCTGTATTTTGTCTGTTTTGTGTGAGTCTCCGCAGACTTGAATATTTGCAATAAGGGCTTTGATCAGTGACGTTGTTGGTGCAGGTCCCTGAACAGGTCAGACGAATCACCCTGACTCGAGGGTGTCCAGCAGGTCCCATAACAGGACATGGATGGGCTGGTCGGGCACACAGGTCATGGTCTGCTTATGAGGCCCCTCTTGGCCCCACTCAGTTCCAGTTTCTTTCCCCAGGTTCGGTCCCTGTAAGCCGCTTTGCCATCGTCCTTGCCATGGCCATCACAGTGCCATTGATTCATGGCTGGGATCTGTCACCGGCGCTGCTCGTCCCACACACGCTCACGGGGAGCTGTGCCCTGGGGCAGGTCCGGCCGCTGGGGATGTGGCACCAAGTAAAGCTGCAGCCGGGCCTCAGGAGGTGCCGGTGTGTTACCAGCTCCTCTGCAGCGCCCTGGGCACCAGTTCTATAGGCCCCGGGGGCACTGGCAGAACCTGGGCAGCGGGGCTGGGGTCTGCGGTTCCACAGTGGGCTGGGGATCAGGCCCTGCGCTCCCAGGGTGCTGGGGAACATGGCGGGCGCGTGTGAGCGCTGGGCAGGGGGGCTGGGAGGTGTCTGGCAGGATGGGGGTGCTGGAACCCCGCACATGGGGGCTGGTCACCATGTCACAGCAGGCAGTGGAAGAACTCAGGTTCGTAGCAGGAGCTGAGGAGGACGGCGGCAGCCAGAGAGAAGCCGACAGCCAGCTCCATGCTAACCAAGAGCCCTGTGGGGCAGAAGAGCGATGCAAGGCGGGACAGGGTGGATGCTGCCAGCCCCATGTCTCCTCTGGGCTGAAGGAGCCGTTCAGGGAGCCCCATGGGCTGCCCCCCAGCTGTTTCTCATTGCTCCCTCAGGCAGGATGGGACACAAGACCCCTCAACCCTGGGGAGCCCTGAGGCTGGTCCCTGCGCAGCTGCAGAGCCCAGCGCCGGGCAGCAGCGCACACCAGCAGCCTGGGCTTGTGAGCCCGGCCAGACGGAGCAGGCGCCCGGCACATCCACCCGCTGCCCGTTGCCGGGCACAGGGCACCCCATGGGGAGACTCGCTGCAGGCAGGAACAGCAGCCGCGTCTCCTGGCCAGCACGTGCCTCTCCTGTCGCCCCACCATGGCCTCCTCCAGCTTCTGCACTTGCTGATGCAGAACCTGGGGGAAAGAAGGGTCTGAGCCTGCTGAGGCCTCCTCCAGCCTCCCACTGCCCAGGTCCTTCTGGCACTGCCTCGTGCTTCTGCTCCTTCCTCAGCCAGGCCCTCGCGTGGGGAAGGTGCTTTTCCTCCCACAGAACAAGGGCAATATCCTGCACCCTCACCCTCTCCAGCCCCAGGGCACCGGGAGCCGGGGCACAAGGCCAGGCACAGGCAGCGATGGACGCCCCATGCTGCTCCCCAGCCACCCTTGTGCCCGCTGCCGCTGGGCACCCGGCGCCAGGGGCTCCTCCCTCAGCAGGGGCTGGGCAAGACAAGATGGCCCCAGAGGTCCCTCCACACGTCTCGGCCACAGCAGCTCTCGGCCATGGGCAGAGGAGGGGACACCAGCCTGACCGCGGAGCTTGTCGCCTGTTGTGCAGAGCCCTGCACAGCCTCTGCTGCCTGCAGGGCAGGAGGGGGAACAGGAACATTTACAGGGTCCGCTCCCTCCACTGCAGACAATACCACAAGGTAAATGTCCTCCCCAGCCACGCTGCTGCCCCTGGCTGCTGGGGTACACAGGCCAGCACTGGAACCCCCTTTATTCCCTGTCAGGACGTGGTCCTGGACAGCAGGCTGTGGTGATGCTGTTTGAGCAGATGATCCCCAGAGCTCCCTTCCAGCCTCAGCCAGTCTGTGACAGTGGCCTCGCCACCCCACACCTACCCAATGCTGCAGCATCTTCTTGCGCCTTCTTGGCCTTGCGGAACACTCATTCGATGCGGAGCTGCTGCCTCACTGCTTCTGCCTCGATGGCAGGGTGGATGCGCGCTGGGTGTGAGGGACATGCAGGCCCTGTGAGCACAGACCCTCCTGTCCCGCGGTGGAGCCCTTCCATAGCAAAACGGGCACAGGACAAGGTGCTGGTGTCACTCTCCCAGCTCCTGCCCAGCAGCACCCAGGTTCTCCAGATGCTCTGGGAGCAGCCCAGCTTTGTGCCCACCAGGCACCCGTGTCCCAGCCCCACGGTGACAGGACAGTGACAGGGCCACCACTGCCCACTGAGACCATCACCTCCCTGGGGCTGCACACTGGGTGCCACTGAGCTCCTCTCAGCTCCTCAAAACCCGCCTGGTACCCCCAAATCCACCCAGGCCCAGGCATCTCCATTGCTCTCAATGATCATTGAACCTCTAAAATGCTGCCTGGCTGCTACCATAAAACCCAACCAAGCCCAGGCATCTCTATCCATCCCAGCACCCCTTGTATTCTTAATCCATTCAAAAAACCACCCAGTGCCCCCCAGCCACAGGCATCTGGACCCTTCCCAACCCTATTCAACACTCGGGCCCCCAACACAAGAGGGACGTGGAGCTGCTGGAGCGAGGCCAGAGGAGGCCCCGGAGCTGCTGCGAGGGCTGGAGCAGCTCTGCTCTGGAGCCAGGCTGAGCGAGCTGGGCTGGGGCAGCCTGGAGAAGAGAAGGCTCCTGAAGGGGAGACCTTAGAGCAGCTCCAGCGCCTAAAGGGGCTCCAGGAAACCTGGAGAGGGGCTTTGGACAAGGGCCTGTAGGGACAGGACAAGGGGAATGGCTTTAACCTGCCAGAGGGGAGACTGAGATGAGCTCTGAGGCAGAAGCTCTTCCCTGTGAGGGTGCTGAGGCGCTGGCACAGACTTTTCCCAGAGAAGCTGTGGCTGCCCCATCCCTGGCAGTGTTCAAGGCCAGGTTGGACACAGGGCCTTGGAGCAACCTGCTCTAGTGGAAGGTGTCCCTGCCCGTGGCAGGGGTTGGAACTGGATGAGCTTTAAGGTCCCTTCAACCCAAACCACTCTATGATTTGTTTGCTTCAGTCTGGTGCCTTCTTACAGCAAGCCCTCTTGTACAGCAAGCCCTCTTGTATCTCTTGCAAGGTGACCGTGGCTCAGGTTCCAGTGTACATGTGTTGAAAGCCATCATGACATGGTGGCTTTTCTTGTGTAACACTGACAAGGAAACACATGTGTCCTACAATCACAGATCTCTTTATTCTCTTCTAGTTTGATGTCAAAAGAACCAGGGCCTCGCTCGGCGGCTCCCAAGGGCAGCCGCCAGCTTTGGTGGCAGGACCCAGTTAAGGATGTCCCTCTTCAGCAGGACCAGGAAGATGGCCACCATCAGCACAATGAGGAACACACACAGTCTCCTGCAGGATGGGAGAGGGCTCAGGCAGAGCAGAGGCCAAATTGGACTTGGCTCTTTCCCACCACCCCCTTTGAACACCCTGTGGGACCTTGCACCACTGGCACGGGCATCCCGCTGCCTAAGGCAGAGCCCCGGCCCCCAAGCCGAACAACTCCTGTCAGCTCTGCCCACTGCTCCCTCTGGAAAGCAAGTGAGATGCTCTGCAGGGAGCCACGGTGCCACAGGGCATCCCCAGCCACGGGGTGCCAACCCACATCAGGGTCCCCTCTGCAGCACAGCCACTGGCCTGGGGGATCTCCACAAGCCCAACCCCTGCATTGCGCACCCCAAAGGACATGTCCTCCCCAGCCACGCCGCTGCCCGTGGTTGCTGGGGTACATGGGCCAGCACTGGAACCCTTTTCCTGTCCCAGCCTGCACGTGGTCCTGAACAGCAGGCTCTGGCGACCCTGCTTCAGCTCTGAGGGTCGGCATGTGGTCACTTCGAGTGCCATCGGCTGTGTGGGGCCACCTCTTCACCACTCGCCTTCCTCACCTCCTCTTTCTCCTTACTGCAGGCACATTAACATCGGTGCGGCCTATCAGGCAGAGATCCCAGAGCTCTGGGATCCATCCCATTTGGAGCGGGAGGAGGAGGAGGAGAAAGCATCCTCGGTGTGGGACCCGGAAACACCTGACCGAGGTTTCTTTAATGCCTTTCTTCCAAAGGACCCCCAAGATTTTCCTCCCGTCTCCCGTCTCCCCTTGTTTGGACAGAACCTTGACTTCCCCTTGTTCCCGTTGTGCTTGCAGTGACCGAGCTCCTCGCCATGGCCACCTCCAGAGACGTGCCGCGCGCCAGGACCACCACAGAGCGTGCCCTGCACTGCCTGCACGAGGCGCGCGGCGACGTCCTGGTAAGAGCAGCTCTTGGGGCGTCATTAATAACGCTCTGGGACGGCCTCTGTGTCCCTGGGGCGAGCTGGAGGCGCTGCCAGGTCTCTGCTCCACGCGCTGCAATCTGCTCTCTTGGCTCAAGGGCCCGGTTCTTGTTGCCGCAGCCGCGTTAAGGGCTGGTGGAGCACGGACCTGCCTCGGCGTGTGGATCATTCCCACACCTTCCCGCGGCCGAGGGCATCCTGGAGCGCTGTCACCAACGAGTTTTCCATTCACTTCCACAGGAGGCTCTGGAGCTGCTGCGCCAGGGGGGTTCCCAGCCATTAGAACATCACCCGCTGGCTGGGTACCATTATGCAGGTAACCTCCAGCGTGGGGCTCTGGGCTTGGGCAGTTGCTCTCTGAAGGAGCAGAGATGTCGATAGGGCAGTGAGGAGCTGTGCTGATGTCTCTGTGGCTGCGGTCATCTCCTCATTTACACCTTGCGGGTCCCTCCCAGGCACAGACACATGGACCCCCCTGGAGCAGCAGCTCTTTCATCGGGCTTTTCGGAAATACAAGAATAATTTCCACATGATACAGAAGCAGGTAAAGCCGCTGGATGGATTTGTTGTATGTGTGTGCCTTCGGTGTTTGCCTCCTGCATCGCCCTTACAGATTGCTTCTGGTTTGCTCACAACAGATTCCAACTAAGTCAGTGTCCCAATGTGTCGAATATTATTACATCTGGAAAAAGAAGATTCGCTTTGGCAGCAGCAGATTTCTGCTAACAGGAGGGAAGACCAAGAGGCTGCTGCAGGAGGTGGAGGAGCTCGAAGAGAAGGTGCTCAGTTGTTATCCGCTTGCAACTTTGGGGCAGGAAAGGACAACTCCGCTCCCGGCACCCAAAATCATCCCAATCTTCTGCTGAGGTGCCCATCCTCACCATCCCATTAAACCATTTTTGGGCTCATTGGCGTTCAGAGGAGCTCACCAGGGCAGGCTCTGGCTGATAGTTGGGGTTTGTGCTGGATCTAACACATTCCCATGTGCCCGGGCCCTTCCCAGAGATTTTAAGCTCGTTTTTCCCTTCAGCTCTCCACCTTTTGGGAAGAGAAGGAAGAAGAAGGAATAAAGCAATAAACTCTCTCTGGTTTACAGACCCTGTGCAGCCCCAAGAAGAGGCGCCGTGTTCTGCCGCCCGAACACGTAACACCAGAGCGGCAGAACCGGCGCCGGGCTCCGGAGCAGCCCCGCGGCGGCGGTGATGGGAGTGGATTTCCCTGCCCTGAGTGCCCAAGGTGACTCTGGATTTAGCTTCTTCTGGAAACTAAACGGAAACTTCCCGAGCAGGAGGTGGAGCTCAGGATCCCCCTTGGCCTTCCTACGCCTTTACAACCAGCTTCCACCCCAACCATGTGCTTTGTTTAAACACCGACCTGCCCAAATCCCCCCAGATCCCCCAAACAGAAACTCGGGAGCTTGGCTTGAGGGTGATGGTGGAATTGTCAACAGGAATTACAAATCCCTGCATGTTTTCTACCTTCCAGGCTCTTCAACACCATCCAGGGCAGGAACTCCCACATGAAGATCCACCGCCGCCAGCGGAAATAGCCACCCTTGGGCTGAGCTCAACCGTGCTGTTGCTCTTATTGTTGTTAGTAGCAGTATTTCATTAGAGTAGAATTACCTTGTCCTTCAGTTACAATTTAATAACTTTGTCATACTTTAGTTGCTAGCAGTAGTACTAGTATTCTGCTGTATATGAGTAGTACTAGTACTCTGCTGTATATTAGTAGTAGTACTAGTATTCTGCTGTATATCAGTAGTAGTACGTTGTAGTTTAGATATTATTATTACATTGGCCTCTAGTTATTGTTATTAGTAGTATTCCATTGTATGTTTTTTCTTGTTATTAGTATATTCCATCGTACGTTACTTATTAGTAGTAGCATTCCGTTGTACTTACTAAACTGCTCTTTTCTCAACTCTCTGGGTTTCCCACTCTTCCCATTCTGCTCCCATCCCACCCACAGAATCTGAAAAAGGTTGTGGCACAAGAGCAGGAGAGGCACGTGCTGGCCAGGAGACGTGGCTGCTGTTCCTGCCTGCAGCGAGTCTCCCCATGGGGTGCCCTGTGCCCCGCTCCAGGCAGCGGGTGGATATGCCGGGCGCCTGCTCCATCTGGCCGGGCTCACAAGCCCAGGCTGCTGGTGTGCGCTGCTGCCCGGCGCTGGGCTCTGCAGCTGCGCAGGGACCAGCCTCAGGGCTCCCCAGGGTTGAGAGGTCCTGTGTCCCATCCTGCCTGAGGGAGCAATGAGAAACAGCTGGGGGGCAGCCCATGGGGCTCCCTGAACGGCTCCTTCAGCCCAGAGGAGACATGGGGCTGGCAGCATCCACCCTGTCCCGCCTTGCATCGCTCTTCTGCCCCACAGGGCTCTTGGTTAGCATGGAGCTGGCTGTCGGCTTCTCTCTGGCTGCTGCCGTCCTCCTCAGCTCCTGCTACGACCCTGAGTTCTTCCACTGCCTGCTGCGGTGGCCTTCCCGAGCAGACCTACACCAAGCATATGTGCTCAGAAGGGTTTTCCCTACCAGCCCCCAATAAAGCAGCAGGACTGCGACATGCAAACCAGCTCCTCTTGGCTGGGGGCGCCCCATCAACAGGGCAGTCTGCAGGGGCTGGGCAAAAGGTGGCCGTGGCTTCGGAGAGCAGCCACTGGCCCTGGAGAAGTCCAGGCAGGGCAGTGGGGTCTGTAGGCCACTCAGAACATCAACCCAGTCGCCAGCTCCTCCACCAGCCGGGGGCTGGCCAGGCTCTGAAAGGCCAAAGTGGTGTAGCCAGTGGTCACCAGAGAGTCCAGCTGCTCCAGCACAGGCAGGTCCTGGTGGATGGAGCCGGCCCACAGCTCGTCTCACAGCACAGCAGCAAAGCGGGTGGCCACAGTGGTGCGGCGTGGCACCATGGAACAGACCACACCCGGCCCTTTGGCTGTGCTGACCGCTGGCCAAGGGTGCAGGAGAGGAGCCAGGACAGGCAGAGAGTCGAGAGGGCCAGGTCGGAGCAGAGGCAGGCTACGGCATGGCTGAGGAAGGCCAGCATCTTCCTCCTCCTCTCAGGCTTCAGCTCTGGCGAGGCAGTGAGAGCATCCACCTTCTCCAGCCTCTCACCATGGCCACAAACGCCAGCGCAGGGCCCTCCAGGAAACCCTCTTCTCAAGGGCTCAGAGATGGGCTCCTGCAGCTTCCTGCCCTCCAGTTTGCCCTTCCTGGGATCTTCACCCAGCCTTGCTGCTCCTTGCTGGCTCTCAACTCTGCAGGCAGATGAGACAGTTATTTTGGCATTGTCCCTGCTCAGCCCTGACCCCCAGCTCCCACTCCAGCCAGCCCGAGGAGGGGTGCAGGGAGCCAGACCCAACACTTCTGCTGTGCCAGCTACTGGAGGAGTCACTCCAGGAGCCAAAACACGGCTCAGAGTCACCCACCCCCTCTGCCCCCTCCTGGGTGCTGAGGATCAGCTGCCCCAGCAGCACCTCCCCCCTGCTGGGGGGAAACAGCCCCCACAGCCCCCCACAACAGCCCTGCTCCATCCCCAGGGTTGTGCAGCCGGGGCGGGCAGGGAAAGGTGCTGGATCTCCCCAGCTCCCAGCCCGCCATGTGCCGGGTTCCCAGCACCCCATTCTCCCAGGCACCTCCCAGCCCCACTGCCCAGTGCTCACACCCACCCCCCGCATTCCCCAGCACCCCGGGGAGCCCCAGCCCCGCTCCAGCCTCACCCGCAGACCCCCCAGCCCCGCTCCAGCCCCTCACGGGGCTCCGGCCCCCCCCGCCCCTCAGAGGCCTCCAGCCCCGCTCCAGCTCCCCACCAAGCTCCGAGCCCCCCCAGCCCCGCTCCAGCCCCTCACGGGGCTCGGGCACCGGTTACCGGCCCGCCCATGCCATCACCTCGCTCCCGCGCCGCCGCCGCCGCCGCGTGCGGCGCCTGCCGTTTAGCCCCGCGCCATCCTCCGCCGCAGCCAATCAGCGCGCGGCCCCCCCGCGCGGGGCACGCCGGGAGCTGTAGTTTGCCGCAGGGCCGGGGGGGGCGCCGTGGAGGGGCTCCAGAGCCTTCCCTGCGGGGCCCGGGCTGGCGCCTCTCCTCGGGGCCAGCAGGAGCCGGTGCCCGGGGCGCTGCGGAGGAGCTGGTCACACCGCGGCACCTCCTGAGACCCGGCCCCGGCTTCACCTGGTGCCGCATCCCCAGGGGCTGGACCCGCCGCAGGCCGCAGCTCCCCGTGAGGGAAGCTTTGCTGAACTCAATGTGCAGTACATCACTGAAGCACAAAGGGCTCCAGGGAGGATGGACACTCTTTAGGAGTGACATCCCCAAGGAGCAGATCCCCATGTGCCCAACACCAACCCTGTGGGGAAGGGACCAGCCTGGCTGAACAGGGAGATAGTGCTGGAACTGGGGGGAAAGAGACTCTTGTCACCTGTGGAAGAAGGGACAGGGACCCCATGAGCAGTGCAAGGATGTTGTTAGGTTATGTAGGCAGAAAGGTAGGAAGGCACGGCCTCTTCCAGGTTCTGCTGGCGGGAAGGGAGGAGAATGGAAGAGTGGGAAACACAAAGAGTTGGGAGAAGAAGCATTTAATAACTGAAGTACAACAAAATACTACTAAGAGATAAGGTACAATGGAATATACTACTACTAATAATAACAATAAGGTACAAAGGAATACTCTTAATAACAATAAAGGACAACCTAATAACAACAATAATATCTAAAGTACAATGTACTACTACTACTACCTAATATACAGTGGAATCCTGTGTATTAGTACTACTGCTAACTACTAAAGTACAATAGAAAACTAATATTAATAACGGAAGGACAATGTAATGCTACTAATAAAATGAAGTACTGCTACTAACAACAATAACCACAACAACATCATCAGTGACATGGAGGAGATCACCCTGAGAGTGATTGGTTTGGCTTTGAGCGAGGGATCTTCAAGTGGGAGCTCCTGACCTGGAAGGTGTTGAAAAGCCTGGAAGCTAGGGGATTTGTAATTCTTCTTGACGATTTCACCACCACCCTCAAGCCAAGCTCCTGAGTTTCATCGTGCTCAGAGGAACTTTAATCCCTGTGGCAGTGCTTCTCATCCCTGTTCATGGAGAACCGATTGGGAAGTGACTTGGGAGAATGTTTGTACATCAGTGTTAACATGGCTGATACCAGAAAATCCCATGTCCAGGTGTGCAAGGCCACAGAATTCCTATGGAATTCCATGGAACCCCCATGAAACCCAAGGGAACCCACATGTAACCCCACTGAACCCCCACGGAACCCCTACGGAACACAATGGAACCCGTCACCAGGGCAACGGGAGAGTATAACTGCCCCGCAGAGCACAAGCTGCCAGTGCAGGAGACGACAGCAGCTCCTGCACAGAGCAGAAAGAGGTGGGTGCCGATCCCGTCCTTCGGGTGTTTCAGGAATGACCAAGAACACCTCGACCGGCCTCAGCGGAGCCGCTGCTTTGGTCAGCGCTGTGCGAGTGCCGCTGGCTCAGCCGCAGCCGAGCGCTCCGGTGCCTGAAATCCTGGGATCTGCCTTGGTTCTTGGAGGGAGAACAGGGGCCTGTGGGGACGGGACAGGGGGGAATGGCTTTAACCTGACAGAGGGGAGATTGAGATGAGCCCTTAGGCACAAGTTCTTCCCTGTGAGGCTGGTGGGACACCAAAACGGGTTGAACGCAGAAGCTGTGGCTGCCCCATCCCTGCTCTAGTGGAAGGTGTCCCTGTCCCTTGCTTGGAACTGGATGAGCTTGAAGGTCCCTTCCAACCCAAAGCATTCCATGGTTCTGAATGCCCCAAATTACTCCCAAATCACCCACGGGCAGGGACTTGCTGGAACTTTCTGCAGTAACGGACACGCTGAAAAATCAAAGGTGACGGGGGACATATGGACACCACGATGCAGGACGGGCACAAAACCTAGGGAAAAATGTGTCATTTTGCTGGGTAGTTGGAGTTTTCCATCGCAATTTGAGGAATTTCCAGGTGATTTCAGAATTTACGGGGTTTATTTTCCTTTCAGCACTCCGAGGCCATGCCAAGCTCGCTTCTCTATGTTCTCAAGCACCTCCAAGTTGTTCCGCTCCTTTTCTGCCATGATCAGGGATTTGATGGTTTCTTTGGATTTGTTTTGTTCAGGTGTCCTGGGAGAGAACGATCATAGTATCCATCAGAACTTTCTCCTCTTCCTCCTCCAAAGCCACCGCCGATTCCATCCAGCTCCCGATTGCTGTGTTAGGTACAAAAACCCTCACACCTGCACTCAGCGGGTAGTAGGACGGGAGGGGGATCCATGGGCCTGTGGTCGCTTCCTCCCAGGTCAGATCGGATCCGCGGGGTCCATCTCCTGAAGCTTCCAAGCGCAAAGGGAGCGGAATTGGTGAAATGAGGGGAATTTGGGGTTCCAGCTGGTGATTTGCACCAGCGAGGATGTGCCGAAGGCTGAAGGCCCGTCTCGGCAGAAGGATTGGAATGTTGAGCGGGTTTTCCTCTCTTCCAGGTGGGATGGACTCCAGGGACTCTGGGCTCTGCCTGATGGAGGATCCGACCAGCGCTGGGCCGTGAGTGATGGCACCGCACCCGGAATGCCACAAACCTTTGGGAAAGGGGCGCTGAGGGAACCAGCGCTGTGGGGTCGGCGTGTGGTTGCTGCGAGTGCCGCGGGCTGCGCGGGGCCGTCAGCGTCCACCGGCCACAATGACGGTGCCACCAAACACCCGGGGCCATTGTGGTGCAATCCTGGTTTATTCCCAAGCCAGGCGTTGGAAAGACCATTCCCAGACGTCCTTTTCCATCCAGGGTCATGGCCTCAGCGCTTCTTTGCCCGCTCACTCTAAGTCTCAAATGAAGCTCTCACCTTTGGTCAGGGTTTGAGGACAGTGATACATCTCTTCACCCCTCGCCTTCCTCACCTCCTCTTTCTCCTTACTGCAGGCACATTAACATCGGTGCGGCCTATCAGGCAGAGATCCCAGAGCTCTGGGATCCATCCCATTTGCAGCAGGAGGAGGAAGAGGAGAAAGCATTCTTGGTCTGGGACCCAGAAACACCTGACCGAGGTTTCTTTAATGCCTTTCTTCCAAAGGACCCCCAAGATTTTCCTCCCGTCTCCCGTTGCCCCTTGTTTGGACAGAACCTTGACTTTCCCTTGTTCCCGTTGTGCTTGCAGTGACTGAGCTCCTCGCCATGGCCACCTCCAGCGACGTGCCGCGCGCCAGGAACACCACAGAGCGTGCCCTGCACTGCCTGCACGAGGCGCGCGGCAACGTCCTGGTAAGAGCAGCTCTTGGGGCGTCATTAATAACGCTCTGGGACGGCCTCTGTGTCCCTGGGGCGAGCTGGAGGCGCTGCCAGGTCTCTGCTCCACGCGCTGCAATCTGCTCTCTTGGCTCAAGGGCCCGGTTCTTGTTGCCGCAGCCGCGTTAAGGGCTGGTGGAGCACGGACCTGCCTCGGCGTGTGGATCATTCCCACACCTTCCCGCAGCCGAGGGCATCCTGGAGTGCTGTCACCAACGAGTTTTTCCATTCACTTCCACAGGAGGCTCTGGAGCTGCTGCGCCAGGGGGGTCCCCAGCCACTAGAACACCATCCGCTGGCTGGGTACCACTACGCAGGTAACCTCCAGCGTGGGGCTCTGGGCTTGGGCAGTTGCTCTCTGAAGGAGCAGAGATGTCGATAGGGCAGTGAGGAGCTGTGCTGACGTCTCTGTGGCTGCGGTCATCTCCTCATTTACACCTTGCGGGTCCCTCCCAGGCACGGACACGTGGACCCCCCTGGAGCAGCAGCTCTTTGGCCAGGCGTTTAGAAAATACAAAAAGAATTTCCACATGATCCAGAAGGAGGTAAAGCCACTGGATGGATTTGTTGTATGTGTGTGCCTTCAGGGTTTGCCTCCTGCATCACCCTTACAGATTGCTTCTGGTTTGCTCACAACAGATTCCAACTAAAAGCGTGTCCGAATGTGTTGAATATTATTATACCTGGAAAAAGAAAATACGTTTTGTCTATAGACGATTTCCAGCAACGGGAGGGAACACCAAGAGGCTGCTGCAGGAGGTGGAGGAGCTCAAAGAGAAGGTGCTCAGTTATTCCCCACTCACAACTTTGGGGCAGGAAAGGGCGACTCCGCTCTCGGCACCCAAAATCATCCCAATTTTCTGCTGAGGTGCCCATCCTCTCCATCCCATTAAAGCATTTTTGGGCTCATTGGCGTTCAGAGGAGCTCACCGGGGCAGGCTCTGGCTGATAGTTGGGGTTTGTGCTGGATCTAACACATTCCCATGTGCCCGGGCCCTTCCCAGAGATTTTAAGCTCGTTTTTCCCTTCAGCTCTCCACCTTTTGGGAAGAGAAGGAAGAAGAAGGAATAAAGCAATAAACTCTCTCTGGTTTACAGACCCTGTGCAGCCCCAAGAAGAGGCGCCGTGTTCTGCCGCCCGAACACGTAACACCAGAGCGGCAGAACCGGCGCCGGGCTCCGGAGCAGCCCCGCGGCGGCGGTGATGGGAGTGGATTTCCCTGCCCTGAGTGCCCAAGGTGACTCTGGATTTAGCTTCTTCTGGAAACTAAACGGAAACTTCCCGAGCAGGAGGTGGAGCTCAGGATCCCCCTTGGCCTTCCTACGCCTTTACAACCAGCTTCCACCCCAACCATGTGCTTTGTTTAAACACCGACCTGCCCAAATCCCCCCAGATCCCCCAAACAGAAACTCGGGAGCTTGGCTTGAGGGTGATGGTGGAATTGTCAACAGGAATTACAAATCCCTGCATGTTTTCTACCTTCCAGGCTCTTCAACACCATCCAGGGCAGGAACTCCCACATGAAGATCCACCGCCGCCAGCGGAAATAACCACCCGCGGGCTGAGCTCCTCCACTGCGATAACACCAGAGCGCAGCAGCCCTGTTCCCTCCCGTTGCTATTTCCCTTGTTGTTTTTGTTGTTGATGTTGAAGTTGTTGTTGTTTGTTACTATTAGTATCATTAGATTGTAGTAGGAGTAGTATTACGTTGTTCTTATTGTTAGCAGTAGTAGTCTGTTGTTAGTAGTAGTAGTAGTATTCGACTGTAGGTAGTAGTAGTAGTGTTTTACTTTAGATATTATCGTTGTTATTAGGAGTCGTATTCCATTGTCCTTCTGTTATTGTTATTGTTGTTATTGTTGTTGTTGTTGTTGTTGTTAGTATTCCATTCTATGTTATTTATAATTACTATTATTCATATTATTGTATTCTGTTGCACTTTATTAAACTACTGTTATTAGCACTTTTATCACTATTTTTGGCAGCAGCATTCAGCTGCACTTGAGTTATTAAACTGTTCTCTTCCAACCTGTTGTGTTTCTCTTCCCATTCTCCTCCCACCCCGCCCGCGGGGCGCAGGGGCTGAGCGAGCGGCTCCGTGCTCCTCAGTTCCTGGCTGGGCTCAGCCCCGACCCGGCTCCGGCGCAGGTTCCCTCCCGCCTCCCGAGGGGCTCCACGAGGTCGCTCCGCGCCAGAGGCTCAGGATCCCAAATGCCTCTTCCCGGGGCAGCCAGAGGGAAATCCCATCGGCTGCGGGCGCTGCCCATCCGTTCAGGATCTGTCCCGCTGCGGGTCTGATCCTGCCCGGCGCAGGCAGGGGAGGGCAGGGCCAAGCGCCGGCACCAGGCGCATCCCATAGGATTGACCAGGGCGAGGAATTCCCGGGCGAGGGGCCGTGGCTGGGGCTTTGTTGACAGCCCCGGGTTGGCGGGATTGGACTGGCCGAGACGTTCCCTTTGGAGCTGGCGGGACCTCGCTGGGGTTGAGTTTGTGGTCACTGATGCTGCTGAGGGTGCTGCAGCCATTCAGAGGGCTCCATCCATTAGCAATTAGGCAGGCCTTTTCTGGCATCTAGATTAATCCCACTTTTAATTATTTTGAAACTGTGTGAGATTTCTCAGGCATTAAAGATTATGTACGCTCTTGCTGATTCCACAGCAATTATTCTAATGTAATGATGTCTATTAATACACTTCCCAGCTTGCCATGCCCAGAGGGGAAATTCCCAGTTTCTCCCTGTGGAGCACACATCTCCTGCATCGTGTAACCCCCCTATCCACCTGCTTATATAGCACAAAATAATACTTCCCATGTGCTTCACCTAATAACATTACAGAGCTGTTGCTGTTCCAAGCACCAGGCATCGACTGCAAAGAGGGAGAGAGGCCCCTTGAGGCTCCTGCTGTGAGGACGGCAGTGGAGACCCCGCTTCAAAAGCCAGGAGCATCCTTCCTTCCTTCCCTGGGAAACTGCTCCAGGGCTCACACTTGGCTGCAGCCACCCAAAAAAAAGCAGCTTGTATTTGTAGGGCTTTTTGAAAGGAAAAGCTCACAACATTTCCATCCCGGGTCAGGCTAAACCATTTGACCTGAAAGCAAAGGTTTAATTCAGTTCGTGGATCATTTAAACTCACTGAAGATTGCCTTTACAATTTAAAGATAGTATTTAAAAGAAGAACGTAATTTCAAAGAGGAACAGTAACAGAAGTGTGAGCTGAGCACCCCAAACCAGAGAGCTGTTCCTTAATCATTTGGCCTAAATATCCCTTGAACTCATCCCTTTTCATTACAGCTCTCATCATTCCCAAACTTCAGGTACCAGAAAATGCACTCTTCAGTGGCAAAATGAGAGCTGTGCCCCTGGCCACCAAACGAGCAGAAACGGGGCTCGAGTGAATGTTGTGCCAGCAATGGTTTGCAGCCCTTGATCCGTGAATGCCCATCAGAAAAACCTCTGTACTTTATATAGGTTATGTAGAGCTTTGTATCAACAGCTGCTTGCAAGTGGAAACCTTATTGCAGTCATACAAAGAAGATACGAGTTCCACAAGCTGGGAATACCAAGGGATGGCAGCCATTCTCAACATGAACGCAGCCCTCGCTACAAGTATTGTAATTGCTTTGCATATATATTGTTTCAGTGTTTCATTGCTCCCCAAACGAGCAGCGATATAACCTCACCTGCCTGGCCCAATGCAGCCTGGCAGAGCTCAACCACATGACAGCGTTTCTAGGTACAGCCCATGCATAATTTGGCCGATGGATCCTCTGGAAGCTTAGACCCAAATTCAATTTCAGCTCTAAACACATCACCCAGTCTCTAGAGGCAGCAGAGCAGCAATATCACCATGATAGCATCGAGTTGACTCCGAACTCCAGCAGTGGTTTAAATGAAATTACACTCTTCCCTGATGAGGCTGGTGGAACAGTGAGATTGCTTTAGGAAATCCAGAACTGAATTCCATAGAGAAGAGTTCAGCTGTTGCGCTATTTGCTCAGGAAGGGTTTGTGCAGGCGGTTCCTCCTCACCATGGCTGGCACAGAGCCTGGATCCCACCATTCCTGGGATCACAACTTGGTTTGTCATTGCTCCGTCCGCTTTGTCAATGAACTTTGCAACCTCTTTATATAACATGGTATTAGGATGCTGTAATACGTGTTTACTTCCAATTATGTTATTTTTGAGTAAAAAAACAACTAATGGCCTTTTTGATGTAATCTTTATAATTCACACACTATCCAAAGTGATCAGAGCCTGGATAAGATGTGACAGGTACCAATGCAATTGCTGTTTCAGCAACCACTGAGGAAAGGAGAAGGCGAGCTGATACATCTCTCTTAAAATTCAGCCAGGAATCCCAGATAATTGAGGCTCAGGGGGGACCTTATCGCTCTCTACAACTGCCTGACAGGAGGATGGAGCCAGGAGGGGGCTGGTCTCTGCTCCCAAGGAACAAGGGATGGGACAAGAGGAAACGGCCTCAAGCTGCCCCAGGGCAGGTTTAGATGGAGCTGAGGAACAATTCCTTCCCCAGAGGGTGCTCAGGCATTGGAACAGGCTGCCCAGGGCAGTGCTGGAGTCACCATCCCTGCAAGTGTTCACACACTGTGTAGCCGAGGCCTCAGTGCCACGGGTTAGTGGTGGCCTTGGCAGTGCTGGGGAACGGTTGGACTTGATGAGCTTAAAGGTCTTTTTCAACCTTTCAAAATCAACCTGGTTGATTTTATGATTCTATGATTCTGTGTTGTCAGATAGGGAAATAATCACATGAAAATCATGAGTCTGTAGTTAAATTTTATTTATCAGTTCTATTGTTAAATTACACAATCAAAGTCAGTGGATCGGCCTGTAAATCTACACAATAAGACAGCGTCTACAGTGGAAATCAGTAGAATCTGATATGGTTCTGACAAAATGGTATCCTTATATTCATACATCCCCTATATACAATAAACAGTATACACAAAGAAAATGCAACTAGTCTCTGTAAACCATGCACACCACAGCGTAAAACCAAAATGCACCTTCTGCAACAGGCCCTCTGGCTCGCCCTTGGTTCATCCTGTTTACAGCAGTGCCTTTCCGTTTGAACAGCCATTTATTTCCCCCTGTGAAAACCCCAGTACAACCCAGACATCATATTGGCAACTGCGGTTCTCGCCTAAGAAAAAAACTAAATAGAAATTGCTGTACATGAAGTTATTTCTCTTTTCCAAGCTGCTAACGCAGGGTATTGGTTTGCTCTTCGCTTGCCCCCGGCAGCATCGCTGCCTCCCAGGTCACAACACAACATCAGATCTGAAACCACTTCCAGATAACTGAGGCATGGAGCCGTAAAGGTGTTTTTAAAGCCTTCTGCCTCATTTTATGTCCCCCCCATCCCTCTCAGTGTATAGGATATTACAGGCAAAAGGCAATAGTGCAAGTGAGCCTTGTAAGCATCGTGTGCGTCGGGACAAGGAGCGCCCTGCTGGGGTGTCTCCATCCCCGTGTGCCCGCACCGAGATCGCAGTTAGTGCCAAGCTGAGGAGCGCTGCAGGCTACTACAGAATGTCTGAACTTGCTGAATGTCGAGCCCAAGCCTCGCAGAGGTTTTCTTCTTTGTTTTTTTTGCATAGAGATTTATAGGAGCCCCTCACACCTCTGGCCCTGTCTTCTCTCCCGCTCGGTCTCGGTGAGGCTGAAGGGCTGCGGGTCCAGCTCTGCACCCTGTGCCCCAAGCAAAGCCCGCTCAGGGGGGGAAGCTGCTGCATCCCCGTGCAACCTTCTCACCCTGTCTAATTATGGCTATGGTAAAACTGGTTTCCATCATTTTTAGTCATCACTCGCCTGTCATCACTAAGAAGGGCTTAAGAGCGTAGGGAAAAAAAGAAAAAGCCCTGTTCTTACCCGGTGTAGCAAAGATTTACTGGAAGTAAATCCTAATTCAAGTGTAAATCTACTTCCCTCATTGAGCAATTCTCTTCAGAATATTGCTGGGATTAGAGAGTTTTATGACTTTTTAGAGACACTACACAAATAGCCGCAACATAATTTCATCTAGTTTATACCACCAATTATTAAGGAATGAGAAATTCAGCGTTATGTATTCTAATGGGTAAGAAAGACTTAAAATGAGACACTGTCACAGGGTTCTAATTTGGAAAAGGCTTTATGAAACGAACATGAAAATATGCTGTAACTTTTCCAGAATGGTTAAAATCAAAGTGCCCTGAAAGCTTCTGGAAACAGTGTCTTTAACATTGGCATTGAGTTCAGAAAAGTATGTATGTCTTTGTTATTATTAATATGAGATAGACCAAGCTTAAAACTCTAAACAGCAGTAGGTAGAAAAAGTTTAAAATTTTCAATATTTATATAACTAGAGAAATTACTTCTATTCCTTTTAAAAGCCAATATTATACAGAAAACTAGTCAATATTTTCTCTAGACCATTATTGTCCCCTTCACTGTCCATTCATTAACTTGGTAAATATGAGAAGCAGTCAATGCCCTTGAAAGCACATTATTCAAACAAAATGAAGATAAAATCAAAGGGAATACAGCTTTTGCTTTTGCTCATATACTGTATTGTGAGAGTATGCTAAATGCTCGCTATTAGGAAATGAGTTTGCTTTCCAGAGAGATTTCAGCCGAGCATCACACACATTTTCCAGCATCCCATTTTGTACTCAGAACTCATGTCAGGATTTGCTTTCTTTTCCCCCTTTTCTTTTAAATAAACGTCCAAGCAACCATTTCCGATGAGCCTACTTGGCTCCTGCCACCAAAACCTAAAAAGGACAATTCAATTACACACTAAGATTAAGTGTTCCACGTACAGTACAACAAAGGCAACTGCAAAGGCAACGTTTTTAACCTTCTTTTTTGCTTCAAACCCTCGAGAAGCGTCACTGTGTCGTGTCCCATGTGCGGGTTGGGGTGGGTTCTGCTTCGTTTCCAGTGCCTGGCGAGTGCTCCCCAACTACCGCCGCCACCGCTCCACATTCCCAATGTAGTCAGTGCTGGAGCTGTTCTCGCCCTGCTCCCTCAGGAGCGCTTGCTTGGCCCGCAGGATCTTGCGCTGCTCCTGGCGTTTCCGCCGCGCTTCCTGGTGCTCCTTCTGCCGCATGTACTGGTACCGCTGCAAAAACAGGTCTTTTGCATAGTCGTACAATTCCATGTCTAAAAAATTGAGAGCCTCGATGCGCCGCTGAGTCTGCTCGTCTATCTCCACGCTGGAGGCCCTTGTGCTATTGTACTGCGTGAACGGCGAGATGAAGTTCATGTTGAAAGTCTTCTCAAAGAGATACTGAGTCTTGCGCTGAAACTCCGTCAGGCCAAAGAAGGCCATGCGCTTCAGGTTCTCCTTGGCACTGTCCAGCAGAACCTTGTTTCTCTGCTCCTCGGGCATCACCGACAGGTTGTAGCATCCCACCAGGCTGAGGTCGGAGAGCATGCGGACCTGGCGGTTGTTGGCGAGGTTGTAAGGGCAATCCATGAACTCCTGCAGGGAGCAGCCCGACCAGTCGTCCCCTGTGTAGCAGCTGGGCAGCTCCTCGGTGGTGGGGGACCGGCCGTCGCAGACGTGCAGGGATGCCTTCCACGTGGCTCCTCGCTGGACGTGGCGCCATTCGCTCAGGTACCGGGAGACCGGGTCACGCAGGATGGTGATGTAGTAGAAATTCCTGCCACGGGGAGAGGAAAGCAGAGCGTTTAGTCCCATGTGTCTCCAGCACACGGTGCATTAACATTCAAAATCAATAGAAACCCGGAGATGCACTTCAGAGGCTTGCGGGAGCCCTGCCGCAGCGTGCTCACCTCTGCAGGGTGAAGGATGGCAGAACAAACTGCCTGGGGGGAGTGGGAAGGGGTTTATCTACCTGCACACATGTGTGCCTGTTTAAGGGGTTTGCCTCTACAGAGGCAGAATGGAACCCAAGGGAGAGGAACCAGCTCTGTGCTGGGCTGTCCATGCTCCTGCTGGGTGCCCCAAGTGATGCTCTCCCCAGACCTTGCGAAAATAACCCACATCTATTCCAGGATGTAAGCCACAGCACGAGCAGGGCACGGCCAGCTCTGCCTTTTTACTCTCCTTGTACAACGAGCTGCACTGAGGAGTTTATGTAGCCTGCAAAAAGCTTCTCATGCTCCAGCGAGCAGCCGTGGGTCTCAGCAGCACGAACCCCAGAGCAGCACTACCCCCAAGAGGAAGACAGATATTTTCTAGAAGACATTTCCTTTCACAGGCCCGATAAACGGGATGTGCCCCGAAGCCCCAGCCCACTTGCACTGAAATGAGGGTCTTGGAAAAGCCCTGGAAAATCCCATTTTACCCTCCTGCTTTCACCTGACACACGGACTGCATCAATGAGAGGAGAGATTAGTGACGAACAGGATATTAAAGGATGTGTTATGGCATTTTGTTAGAGAAAACATTTCCAAGGGAGGTGCTGGCTTTGGTTTGGAGCAACAGAAAAATGGCCCATGCTGCTGCAGGGAAGCCCATCAGGCATTGCAGCTGGAAAAGCTGCAAGCTCAACCCTACAGCATTAAGAGATCCCTCTGAGTGGCACGTTAATATCCACCGTCAAACACTGTATTGTTCACCGCTGGGTGGGACTATAGCCATACCCACTGAGCATCGTTTTTGTACCTCCTTTAATATGACCATGACCTCAGCGATGATGCTGGAGGTACATTGGCAGGATATCAGCCATCTGCTTAAGTAAATAGAATCAAAGTAGCTCAATAAGCAAATTGTCCTGCCAGGGAAGGCCAATCCTCTGGGATGAGGACCCCAGGAGCCCCAAGCCCCCAGGATGGTATTGCCATGTCCTTGATACTGAGTAAGGAGGAGAAGGGACATTTATTTGCTTTCCCAAGTGGCATCGTAACCAGCCACCCTGCAGCCAGTCTTTTGTTCCCTCTCGTTTCCTTTGGCAGAAAAGCCACTAGATGTCAATGTTTTACAGAAAATTGTCTCTGGGTGGACTAAAACGAGAATCACAAGCACCAAAAGCATCCAGCAGCACAGGAGAAAGGCAGGCTGCAGAGCTGCCATTCCTCTTCCCATTTAGAGCATCCAAGCTCATAAATAATTAAACAAGTAGAAAGTACAATAAACTTGCAAGACCAAATAAAGCCAAGGAGCTCAGTACAGTGTCAGCAGCCGGATGCAATGGCTCCTCGTGCTTGGAGAGCTTGGGTACCGCAGTCAGCACTATCCCTGGCCCCACGCTCACCACCCGGCTCCAAGGGCTTTGGCCACAGATTCACACAGGAAACGGGAGCCAAAGCCCCGCCACGACCCACTGGAAGGTCCTTCTTCCCAAAAGTGCCACCAAATGATTTCACATCGAGAGCTGGAGTTGAGAGGGAGCAAGGACAAAGCTCACTTTCACGTCATATGTACAATTGGCAGCTGCCAACTTCACACTGTCCCTTGCAGAGATGGGAAGAGTTTTGCTTTACCTCATCTCAGCAGCGATGGAGAACCCAACCTGGCAAAGGGAAAGGACTTTCCACAAGCACCATCACCCCTACCAGTTGTTGTCCCTGGTCATGCTTGTGCAGCAGGCTCTTTTGATGCAGCAATGACACAGCCTTGTTGGGGCCCTCAACATGGGGAAACAGAGCATCTCCAAGGCAAACCCAAGCCCCTTCCTGAACTCCTGCCAGAAGTCCTCACCCTTGGATCTAGTTTATTGGGATACTGCACTAAAATTATGACCCAGCCCTCAAGCTAGAACAAGGTAGTGCCATATAGCTCCAACCTCTATACTAACTACAGCAACTAACAGGTATCAACAATGATGATACCTGTTGGTCATCTCTGATGACCAAGAAGGCAAAAGCAAAGCTCTGATTACCCCAGAGCACCTGGTACGACCTGGCCCATCAGCAGTTTGGCAAGGTTGGGAGGGCGAAGTGGGATGCAGGCATGGGAATGCTGCCGGCTGAGGGAGAAGGCCAACCAGACCATACACTCTAAGGTCATCACAGAAATCAATGGGGAGTTAATGTAAGAAGGGAAACAAATCCTGAGCCAAGATCAATACAGTGAGCATTTTATTACAGCTCAAACTCTTCAGCCACTCTGCCTTTGTGCACTTTGGTCACAGGCAGTGACAAAGCGCCTCCCTTGGCTGCTGCTGTAAAAACTAAAGGATGAATAAAAACTTGTGTGCTGGCAGAAGGAACTGTGCAGTAATGGATCACCATCACCCCAGGTGGCCGGCAGCCTCAGCCAGGCAGATATCTCCATCAGAGCCTGTCAGGGGAGAAAGCTGCGGTCGAGAGAGAGGAGCCTGAGTAAAGATGCTCACTGGACCCTGCAGTGAGCGTGGAGGTGTCTCACTCCCCCCAGCACCCCACGCTCAGGAAGCCAGGCCATCAGCAGAGATGCTTATGGGATGCCCCAGACGAGATGGAGCCCAGATCCAGCCTGGCCCGAGCACGGCTCCCTGCAAACAGGCTCGTGGCTGTGATTTATACCATGCCATTTCCCCCCACGTGAATCCTGCTTTCAAGACGTGACTTACAAAGAGATGCTTTGTCACTGCTGGGCCAGTCTCAGCTATTTTGTCCACTTCTCCCCTTCTTACGTTGCCCTGTTAAAATCTACCAAAGGCGGCGCCGTCCCTTTTGGGAACATCAGCTTTTGGGTTTGCCCCAGGCAACTCTCATCTAAGTTAGAAACCAGGGTGGCTCTAGAAAAGCAGCCACACTGCTCCATGGTTACCTGAACTAAGCTTCAAAAAGTCACCAAAGCTTTAATGCATCGTCCAGTCAGAGCTGTGCCAGAGATGGATTCGGCCACCAGTGCTTAGAGCATCCTCCTGCTGCCACTGGGAGGAAGACTCAAAGCTTTGCAATTATTTTTAGCTCTGTACCTAACAGCTTGTTCTTTCTGCTGTCTTAACAAGGGGGTGTTGAGCTCTTGCCCATTCCTTGAAGCTTGTGCTTCAGAGCCTGAAACAACATCTTTGCAGGTAGCACTCAAACTTGACTGTGAATCATCCCTCCAACTTAAAGAGCTGCACTCACCAGAAACACGGGTTCTCCAATAAAGTCGAGCTCAATGCCTGTGAAGCAGAGAACAAAAGGAGCTCAGGGGCAACTCGGAAAGTAGGTTGACCCTGGAGCCGTGTGAGCTGGTGTGAAAATCACTTGCTTTGGTATCTCCCTGTGTGCAGCTATTCCCTGAGGAACGTGTGAACCAAACAGTCCCACAGCGCTGAGCCTGCTCCCCACGCTGCATCCTCCCATGCTGCTGCATTGCCCGCTCCATTTATCACCTTGCTGCAAGTTTGAAGCCAGAGCGTTGCTGGGAGCTGTGAATTATCTGTGAACGATCCATTACCACAGGGGAGCTCAGGAAAGGTCAGAAGCTCCCCTCAGATAAACACCAAACTAATGGCTCACGTCATGTGCTAGGGTGTGAAAGCTGGGCTCTCTTCATGCTTTGAGCTTCTACTCATGGGTGGGAGAAGGGAAATGGCAGGGACAGGCAGGGTGATGTTCTACAAACTAGGGATGAGAGAGGAGACACGTCCTTGGCCTCCTCACAGCTGTGGCAATGGCAGCCCTCAGGCTGCATCTGCCTGGCCCACCAGCACCATCCCAGCACCACCAGGAAAGCCACGTTTCACCCAGCTCCCTCTGACTGACCCAGCACAGGCACCATCTCTGGGATGGTGCTGCTGCCATGCGAGCGCCCCATGGCTGGTCCCAGGGCATTTAATAACCTCCGTGGTCATGAAGATGCTCTATCCTCTTCCTCCTGCACAAGCGCTGCTACCCCATGGCAGCATCCAGAGACCTCACATGGGAGCAACGCACGCTGGGCTCGGGGGGACAGCACAAAGCCCCTGCCTGACATTTCTTCTATGAGATGACTTTTGCTAAGATAAGATGGTTTTTGTTGAAAGGGACCAAGAAACGTGTGCTGCCAGTGGCCGGACCTGCTTTCAGCTTCCCAGTTCCTCAGCACAGAGAGGTCCCCTCTCTCCCTCCTGCACACCCCCTGGAGAATACATGAAGCAAACTGAAACCTCAAAGTCCTTTGTGAATTTCTCTGAGGAGTTTATTGACCCTGAGCCATCTGCTTGCTTTGAAGAGTAATTCTGTGGCCACACAGTGCAACCGTGCCAGCCCCCTCCCTACCCCTGCCCAGCACAGGGGATGAATCAGAAGCTTTTCTTCTATCTAATGATTTTTTTCTAAAAGCATCCTTGTAGCAAGCTTCTAAAAAAGCAACATTAAAGAAAATAAAATATATATAAACCGAAGCCAAAGTGAGGCAGTGTGAAACCCTAGGGCATGACAGCATGGGGTAAAGGCAGAGACTTCAGAGCCCAGAGAAGCTGACAGGAAGGGATGTGCAGCTACCCACGTGGGTGCTCAGGAAGCCCATTGAGTGCTGAAAGGAGGTGAAGAAGGGGTGACTTTGCTTAGGCACCAAGATGGGTCAGAACCTCTCAAAGTAAGAACACATCTCATCCCAACCCAACTGCCCTGCCTGTGCAAAGCGAGACTGCAAAGCAGCAACAACCCTGGCGATGCAGAGAGAAAGGGTTATGGCCAAGCCTGCAGATGGAACGCATGGGGAAGGCTTGTAGGTCCCTTTGCTCCTCTGCTGTGCCACAAGAGGCAAATGGACCACCAGCAGCTGAGCATCGTCCCTGAACACTTCATAGAATCCCAGACTGGTTTGGGTTGAAGGGACCTTAAAGCTGATCCAGTTCCAACCCCTGCCACAGGCAGGGACACCTTCCACTAGAGCAGGTTGCTCCAAGCCCCTGTGTCCAACCTGGCCTTGAACACTGCCAGGGATGGGGCAGCCACAGCTTCTCTGGGCAATCCTACAGGCCTGAGAGCCATGGGCTGCATGTTGGTGGCAAAGGGCTCAGCAGGAAACTCTTGTCTGGTGGCTTTAACTCTCGTGTGTGCTCCCAGAGCACCTTAACCCCAATGGAGGGGCTCTAAGCATTGGCTGTGGGGTTCAAACAGGTACCAATGCCTTGAACACCACAACCAGGGCTGGCTTCAGCTCAGCACATCGGAGCCCCTTCGGTTCCAAGCTCCCACTGCTGCCGAGGCCCAGCAGTATTGATCCCTGCCAGAGGACAGAGGCTGGAGGTCAGACCCTGCCATGCCTTCAGCCTGGAAACCTGAGCCTGGCTTGATGGAGCTATGAGGTAAGGAGCTGGAGAGGGGAGCTGGCAGCTGAGCATCCACTCACCATCACATCCATTAGCGTATGGATCAGGACGTGAGGGACTGAGGCGCCTTTTCCCATTTCTACTGAGAAATGAGCTCTAGCAAGAACGGCTTTTGAGGCTACAGGGGGTGAGAAATCTATAGCACAGGGAGCACCGCAGCCACCGGAACATCCCAACCTCCATCCCCAAACCAACCCAGGAAAACAGAGCTTTAGGAAAACACAGGGCTGAGGAGCAGAGTGGTGACTTCCAGGGAACATACTGGGGCAGTCCCACTCACACAGCAAAGTTAAGGCTACCCATTCGGCTGGCTTGTATCTAGGTGAAGCACATCCAGATGGCAAGCCTGGCTAGGACCGTCTGGTGTCACAGACAGGCTTGTGCAGTGAGTGGGAGGCAATTTTACATAAGTGTCTCCATCTCTTTGGGTGGAGATAAGGGAGTATTTCCTATTAAGGGGGACTTTTTCTCCCCAGTCCATGGACTCTGTGGTACATTAACAGGGCAATTTCATTACATTAACTCTGTGAAACCAAGTTATGCTCCCGGTGAAGATGGACATTTTGAAAGGAAAGTTCTCTCTGAAGGGGCAGGGGCAAAGGAACAGACCAGATATGTACCACATCCAGCAGAAGAGAAAAGAAAAGGAACCAATCCCCTGCAGCAGAGATTCTGCATGTGATGCAAAGGATTAAGGATGGAGCTTCTGAAAAACAATCACAGGGTTGGTACTTCAGCACCAGAAACAATGCACAGTCACCAGAACCAGTGAGCAGCACAAGGACGTCCTTGTGTTCCAAGGACATGCACTTCCCACCCTGCCCATAAACCACTCATGCTACTGAATAAAACCCCACAGGGTTCATTTAGAATCACAGAATGGTTTGGTTAGAAAGGACCTTAAGATCATCTAGTTTTAACCCCCTGCCACAAGCAGGGGACTCATAACGGAGTAGTCACAGAGTCATCCTTTTAAAAGCTGAGCAATCTGTGTGGGGTTTTGGGACTTCTCTCACACAGCTCATCGACCAGAGCAAGCTGCCTCTACACAGCAGTCCCGTGCTCAGGGCCCAGATCTCATCATCCCTTTCTCCTGCACCGCTCCAGCGATGAACTGAACCTCTGATGCAGGCAGGCTCCCGCGCTCCTCCTGCGTCCCACTCCGCTCATAGAATGTCTCTGCTCCGTGTCATTTGACAGTAAAGTCATGGACAATCATGAAAGGTCAGGAAGACGGAGGGCACAAATCACATTTCTTCCTCTGCTCTTAGAAACCCCCTTTGCACAGCTCTGAAGCTGCCCATGGGTTTTAACCTCAGGCAGAAGGTCTCCCTGCCGATCCATCATGCCCACTGCATCCCTATGAGAAGTCAAACTCTATCACACCATGCTGAGTGCTGAGAGGCTTCGCTCCCAGTAGCTGAGGTTACTTCCTATCAAGAGTGGCCCATTGAGAATATGATTTGCTAATACCATAAATTGTTCCTCCAAGAGAAATACCCCTGCTGCCTTATTTGTTGGAGGCAGGCGTCTGTTTGGAGATGGCTCAGAGAGTGGCAAAGTGCTCATTTAAATCCTGTGACTCATCCTGATTCTTAATGAACTTTGTCACCTAGAGACACAATTAAAAGGACAGGGGTGAGCATCTTGTGACAGCCTCTCCAGCCTCAACCCTGCACGCTTGGAAACCCCCCTGAAATGGGAATACTTCTTCCCTGCTGAGAGCTGCTCCTGCAGCACAGCTCACAGAGATGAGGCCAAAATATTTGGCAAGCTCAGTGATGCAGTGCTGGGAATCGAATGTTTGCATCTCCTCCAGATCGGTCCCAGATGCTTCGCAGCAGTGGTGTGTATGGCAACAGCAGTAGCTGAGAAGCATCACCCGTGGGCTTCCCCCTGCCACGGGCAGGGACACCTTCCACTAGAGCAGGTTGCTCCAAGCCCCTGTGTCCAACCTGGCCTTGAACACTGCCAGGGATGGGGCAGCCACAGCTTCTCTGGGCACCCTGTGCCAGCGCCTCAGCACCCTCACAGGGAAGAGCTTCTGCCTAATGTCTCATCTAAGTCATGACTTAGCTGCATACAAGGGGCTGGGAGGAAAGGAGATAAGTATTTCAGAACTGTGAATTAAAGCCTTTGGCAAACGTAAATTTACATTTCCTCTAAGTAATCATTATGTTTTCACTTCTATCAGCACCCAATGAATCACAGAGATGTTTTGTCTAGAAACACTAATGGGGGTAGGAAGGCAGCAGCCTACCCATAGTAACGGCAGCAGGAGAAAAGTGCCAGAGGAACCTATAAAAAGGAGCTGGATTGTTCAGGAACGGCAATTTCCCCAGCCCATCATTGCCCATGAAACAATCAAATAGGAGAGATGTGCAAAAAAGCAGCATTTCTCAGGCACAAAGGATGGCAAGGCTTTAAAATTCTGCAGCTCAAGGTACACGTTCATGTATGTGCAGGCAGGGCACATACACACAAAGATAATGAAAATAAGACTTTACACAAGTACCAACCCTGCAGCCTCACACAGGCAGATGCTCCCAGCCACCCTCACACCCAAACTAATTGTCCACAGCAGTGCCTGCGGACGGGAAAGCTGCCCTGCAGCTTTGCCAGAGTGGTATTAATTTCATAATTGCCTGTATTATTAAGATCTCTGCAGGATGCTCTTGCTCACAACCAATTCAGCAGAACAGTGGCCTTTTTACTTACAGGGTTTTTTTAGTGGTGCATAAAAAGAGAAGCAAGTTTCCATTTTTAGACTCAGCAAACAGAAGTGACTCAGCCACCGAAGCCAGTCCCGAATCCGCCGCCCCCAGCCAGGAGCCTGGGATGGGAAAGGGTGGCAACACTGGGCAAAGGGGCCCAGACCCATCCCACTCACTCAACCTGCTGGGAATAGGACTGAACTGCCCTTCGGAAACATCTATCTCCCATCATAACCTACCCAGAGCAGCAAAGCTTCCCACCTCATGAGGATAACTATACCACAGAGGTATCTGGATGGAGGGCAGGGAGTGGTGCTGAGGCCCCTGAGCTGCACATGGGAGGTAAAAGCCAAGGATAGGAGAGAAAAGGTGGCAGAGAAGCGTGAGTGTAAGAGCATGTTGTGTTTCCATCCTGCTAGATGATGAGCTGATGCTGGATTTGTGATGCTGGCCTCAGCAGCATACAAGGTCTTGGCTTTGAAAAGGGCTTTTCCTGCTAAAGGGCAATTATCCCTTAGCATGACTGCTGCCAGGTCTCAGGGGAGACCTTATTATCAGTCTGCCAATACCTAAAGGGGGCCTAGAAGAAATCTGGAGAGGTACTTTTTACAAGGACATGTATTGACAGGACAAGGGGGAATGGCTTCAAGCTCAAAGAGGGGGGATTGAGATGAGCTCTTAGGCAGAAGCTCTTCCCTGTGAGGGTGCTGAGGCGCTGGCACAGGGTGCCCAGAGAAGCTGTGGCTGCCCCATCCCTGGCAGTGTTCAAGGCCAGGTTGGACACAGGGGCTTGGAGCAACCTGCTCTAGTGGAAGGTGTCCCTGCCCGTGGCAGGGGGTTGGAAATGGATGAGCTTTAAGTTCCCTTCCAACACAAACCAGTCTGGGATTCTATGAAGCATCTCTGCCATTGGAGCTCACGTCTCCCAGGCATGGGACAGCACCTCCCTGTTTGCAGAGCTCTCACGGATTCATTACAAAGCATGGCAGACCTCCCAAAACTCAAAGGAGGCCACTGCAGAAGAGCTGGTGAATAACCACAGGACGCTGCTATACATCAGATATTTACAGCAGTATTTACCCTAGCTAAATGCCATTGCAGGAATTGGTTTCAACTTGTAACTGATATTTCTGTGGCAGAGAAGACAGAGGTTTGCAAAGCCTACACTCCATAAGCAGCGGTTTACAGAGAGGGAATAGTGGCAGTTTTTCATTTTCCAGAGTCCACTCACCCTTCCAAGAATCTTAATGCCTCATTGATTCATAATACAGTACATAAAGATTTCATTTTTTCCTGCACACAGTGATATATTATGGAGGCAATCTATTTTGCCACTGAAAAGTTTGCCTAGTAGAAAAATTTGGAGTTTTGACATTCAGGAAATTACAGTCATCTGTAAAGCACGATTGATATGCCAAGGCTAACATTTTCATTGCACTTATGGAGCCAGAATAACTATGCTAAAATATTTATTTTATATATATATATATAAAATTAAAAAATCCAGGTTCTTGTTTATAAAACCATATATTTAGGATTAAAGAAAAAAGCTTTCTCCTTCTACTCATGTATATTTTAGCTATGTCTTAAATGAGCTGAGCAACGTACCCTGTGACCAGCTGAAAATGCTTTTAATAATGCAGTAAACCCAATCCTTCAGACAGGCTCTGCGGTGCCCTGAGCACGCGAGCAGAGGGCACGAGCTGATGCACGGCCATGGGGAGCAGCATGGAACAGAGACGTGAGGCTGGGGCTGCTGCACTGACCCTACCCCACGTCCCAGGGGCTGGGAACACATCCTGCCACCCAGCAGCCACCCAAAGGGTGCGCAAGAAGCAGATTACTGAACCCCGTGCACTTCACTTGCAGGTTTTGTTGTTGCTACAATCTGGAAGCACGAGGGTGCAGAGGGCTCCCGGCTCAGCGTGACACACACATTTGTCTTTTGTATGAAGGTATGAATGCGTGTTTAGGAGTTCGTGTTTAGGAGCTGTGATTTATTGCGTTTCCTGAGCACTCCTTGCAATTTCCTAATCGCTGCTTGAACTGCAGTAACACACCTCCCAGCTCCTTCACATATGAAAGTATGTTCTATTGAACATCCCACCTCAGCACTGGAGAAATCATACGATCAGCTCCAAGAGCTCTGCATTATGGAATTAACTCCAGAGAGGTCTTTATGAAATCACTTGTTACTATATCAGAGCTCAATCAATTCTCTTCCATAATACATAAAAGGAGGAGGTTTGGCTCACGTGAAAACATGTGATGTTAATTCCTTCGCAAGCTTTCTGCAGATAATCTTCCATATGCAGGTTAATATATCCCATGATAGGCTGCACAAAAGTGCTTTCAGAAGCTAAAGCAAGGATATATAGCATATAAAAAAGGAACATTAATGCAACTTCTATTTTGCTTATCACAATCACTGGGCATACAGAAATCTGAGGAAGATCCTTCCGAGGCTTTCTAAAAGTTTATCAAAGGGAGGCATCTGTTGAAAATGTCTTTGAGATGCAATTAATGAACTGATACTAAAACCTTCTCAGCTACTGCTAAAAGAAGGACCAAGGAACAGGCACCATATTTACAGCTGCAACTTGGTGCAATTTTAAATTCAGCTTTCATTGATTTCATTTAGCACCATGAGACTGTATAATGAAGAAATCTGTATCAATTGAAAACACCAAGTGTGCTCCTGCCCCACCAGGGCACTTCAGTAATATCATGTAATGGAAGGGGATTCTCATTTAATTGAATTGGAAATGAAACACATTAGCTAAGAAAACTTAATCAGTGCAATAATATTAAAATGGGCCACTCAGACAAACTCTACTGATTAAGTCACTTGCAAACATTCCCGTAATCATCACTGAGACTTGTGGCGTTCATGATTTAAACTCACTTTTCTGCTCCAGGGAACAAAACTGTAATTTCAGAGCAGACAATTAGAATATTTCAAACCCTCCCTCACACGTTACAATACAGCCTCCTGGCAGAAGCATAGGACCTGGGCCTGTAACGACATGTCTTGAGCTTTGATGTACAAGAAGGTCTGCATGGATGGTGGGATGCCATTGAAATGTTTGATTTAAGGCAGGAGACAGCTCAGAAAGCAATTCACTGAAGTTTCTGAAGTGCTCACTGCAGTTCCTCCACAGACCCCATCTTTAATCTTAACTGATAGCACACACTGATGCACCGTAAAGCTGCGAGCTTCAAATGTCTCCCAGCAGACCAGGGTTTTAAAAATCTCATTCACACACAGTTGACATAACTGGATTTAAAATGATCATGGAATAGCAGAGAGCATTTCTAATAAAACTCTGTAGACACGTTTGTTGTGTCAAAACTCAGCTGGGAGGGGTTTTACATGAGGTAAGCAAGCAAGGCTTTGCAAACATTAAGAGATGTGCCAAACGCCCTGTTTCCCATGTCCAATAGTACCACTCCGTACCTTTAGCAAAGGCACATTTTATTTACTCTGACTTTGTTAAGGTGATGCCCTTGGAAAGCCACACTTACGGAAAATTACACTTTCACCTCTTACACAACCCTGAACCAGTGCAGGGATGTGTCCATTGCATTGTGCTTCACAGACCATCTACACAGTCCAAGCATATGATGTGCCTGGAAACCAGAGACAGAGCTGGCAAAACCTCATCAGCTGCTTTCCTGGGGGTCAATGACAAAGCATTCAGCACAGGTATCAGCTAGGACATAATATGTGTTTCTGGATTTCAAGCCAAAGCTAACCTACCACTGCCATAAGGAATCCAGGAGAGGCACCACCAGCCCAGCCCCAGCACGATCAACCTAAAGCAAAATTAACCACATTATATCCAGGGCTATTCTAAAAGATTCACAGGTCCTTCCAAAATCAGCCATTGCTCCATTACTGTAACCTGCTCCTCAAAGTCAGAAATGATTTTAAAAAGCAGCAAAACTCTCCTATGAGCATTGAGAGATGCTTCAAAACAGCATCACTCGTATCTGCGAGCCTCTCTTGAATGATTTTCAGAAGACACAGTTCTACTCCTCCATGGATTATTCTGGCTAAAAATGTGTGTGACATTTTAATTATCAAGTACAAATGTTACTGCAAGCAAGCAATGAAACAGATGGTGTCCTGAATTTTACAGTACAGCCACATTTTCCAGCTCAAATTTACAGTTCACCAATCAGCAAGTCCTGCCTCTACTGCATCTCCCCATCCCATTAGAACTGCTGCAACCCGCACAGCTTTGGGAGGAGAAACTCAATGCAAGTTACCCCCCAGCAAATGCAGAGTGTGCTTCCAAAGAGGAAACAAAATGGAGCTCAACGTATACACCTCTAAAGCAGGGCAGGTATGAAGCAGGAAAGCACTACCCTTGGAAAAAGGATGAAAGGTGGCTGAGGAGGAACTGTCCTACTTGAGGGAGCAAAGAGGTGACCTTGCTCCATCTCAGTGAAGGATTTATCACTGTCTTTCCCACTTGTATCAGTTGTAACTCCCCAGATTTCCTCCTCTTCCCCTCTGGTGTATTTGGCAGTGTCGTGGTTTAACCCAGCCAGTAGCTCAGCACCAGCAGCCACTCGCTCAGCCCCTGCTTCCTGCCCTCCCTGGGCAAGATGGGGAGAGAATCAAAGGAATATCAACACCACAGGCTGACATAAAAACCATTTAATAACTAAAGTACAATATGATACTACTACTAATAATAATAATGATAAGGGGAAATAGCAAGGGGAGACAATATAAAACTAAAAGGGGAAAGGGAAAACAAACACTGACCAGCAGTGATGCCCAATACAACTGCTCAGTACCTGCTGACCGATACCCAGCCTGACCCGAGCAGCAATCGGTCCCTTCTGGGTGGCTCAGCTGCAGTGGCACCCTCTGAGTTGGAGCAGTGAACATGGTGAGCTTTGGGCTGACATCCTGCTCTGTGTGGCCACATCAGGCTGAGCAGCAGACGGTGCCCTCGGTGAACAGGCTCCTGAGTTACCAGGCTATGGCCAAACTGAATCTCAGAGAGCTTTGCTGATGCTCTGCTCCATTCATCTCGAGCACTGCAAAGGGGAGCCGCTGCTGGGGCTTACAGCATCAGTGCTGTAATTACTGCAAGGAAATGTTTTCTGGGAAGGTGTCCCAGAATGTAACAGGCTGAACATTTCCTCTCGCCACTCGTAGTACTGAGTAATCACCCCCCCTCCCAACGTCAGCACCAGGCTGGCTTCCAGCGAGGGCTGTGAGGACAGGCACCCTCCCATCATGCTCCCATGCAGGCACAGTGCTGGTAGCACCAGCTCAGCTCTCACGATTCGCCCTTGTGCAGACACCCCTGGGATGTCATATAGAATCCCAGACTGGTTTGGATTGGAAGGGAGCTTAAAGCTCATCCAGCTCCAACCCCCTGCCACGGGCAGGGACACCTTCCACTAGAGCAGGTTGCTCCAAGCTCCTGTGTCCAACCTGGCCTTGAACACTGCCAGGGATGGGGCAGCCACAGCTTCTCTGGGCACCCTGTGCCAGCGCCTCAGCACCCTCACAGGGAAGAGCTTCTGCCTAAGAGCTCATCTCAATCTCCCCTCTGGCAGGTTAAAGCCATTCCCCTTGTCCTATCACTGCATGCCCTAACATGTAAGTGACATGTCACTACATGTCAAAGCACTCCTGCAAAGACCAGACAAAGGAAGATGTTGCAAGTGCCAAGGCATAGCCCCTCTGGACCCCAAACTTCTCCCATTTTGCTTTGAAATGTGTCCAGGAGTCAAGCTTCAGAAGCGGACGGGCTGATGCCAGCTTTGCAGACAGCCAGTGATGCTTGGCTCACCTTGCTGGCCAGAAAAGCTTTTGCCACATGGGCTTTGACTCTTGCATGCAGATTTGCTTGCTGTCACTTAGTCCAGCGACACGCTGCCATCCAGAGGTAAAGATGGTGAGACCTGTGGTGGTCCTCTGAGCCCATCTGGGGAACCTCCTCCTAAAGGGAGCCAAACAGGCTGCTTGCAGAGCTGGCAGGGCCCAAGGGCAGAGTTTGCCTTGCAGAGCATGCGTGCCTTCACAAACACCTTCTAGCGAGCCCCTGAACACCCAGGGAAGCCTGCCTGGGTATCTGGTTCCCATTGAGAGAAGCCAAAGCACCGGCTGGCTGCTGGGGTACACAGCCTGGTTTGCAGCAGATCAATGCTTTCTCATTTGAGCTCTGCAACGGGGTGCTCCAGAGCATGAAGCGCATTGCAGCGGCACAGGGTCTGCTCTCAGTTACACCAGCAGCTGGATTGCTGCGATAAATAAACCTGAAAATCAACTGAGTGACAGCAGCCTCCTCCTCGATGTCCATCCCTGGAGGGGTTAATCTAAAACAATCTAATTCCTTCCCAAACTGCACAAAATCCAATAAAACCCAGGCAGCAGTGCCTCTTCCCATTGAGCAGATTAAGAAACTACGCTCTACCAAATTTATCTGAACAATTCATTCCCATGAAATTACACTGGGTGTTGAACCTGAGGTTGATATACTCTGTTACATCTGCAGGCTGAGCCATCCACCAAGGGGCCAAATTAATACACAGCCAAATGCCACCCAAGCAGGGTCTTCGGGCACCACATCCAAGCAGCGATGGGGACAGGAGCAGCACAGGCTCCCAACAGTGGTGATCTGGGCTAGGGCTCGGCCATAGAAGCAGCATCTTTAGCTACATCTCTGCCATCCTGTCATTAAAACAGCAGCACCCCCATAAATCATTTCAACATATTGAGACTGGGCTTCTCTTCCCATTATTTTAAACAAAATGACACTGTCTCTAGACACTTAAATGCATCCTGGTCTCATCACATCAATGGAGGAAGCATATTTTTTCTGTTTATGTGAAAGGGGATATTGGATGCATCATACACTGAAATCGTTTGCTGGCTTCCTCTCTCAACATAAATAAGGGGAAAGAAAGTCAGAGAATATAGATTTTAAAGATGTATGTATATATATGCATGCCTATTTTCTAACCTAGAATATTATTAAATTCTTTCATATATTCATGTGAGAACTGGGAAAGACTGTTAAAGGAGAGACGCTATCACTCACACTTTCCCAGAGCGAGGACCAGGGAGCTTTTCTTCTTAATAAAAACTATATATTTAGATAATATCTATTTGGCCGTGTGTTAGTACTGGCCAACAGAGGTGGGCTGTACAGCTCGCATCTCAACTATGCACAATGGACCTGCCTGCAGGTCCAACCAAACCAGGGCAAGACAGAGCAAGAGATACCTCATGGTTGTCAGAGCTTTGACCTTTTCACAGCTATTAAATGCACTTAAATTTCTGCAGTTTCTACAGGTCTGAGCATCCTCTACCAAAAATACATCCCCATCCACCCCCTGGAGAGCTGAACCCACTGAGCCCTGTCTGAGCTATGTTACCTAAAGGCATTGCAGAAATCTTCTGGTTTGCAATTCATCTAAACAGCTTTATTTCTGAGTGATGCTACATCCCGCTTCTTGGGGAGACAGATCTGGCACTAGAATTGCCTCTTCCTGCCTGCAGAAACTGTAAGTCTGCATCACCATTACCCAGTTATTTCAAAGCATTATTTAGATAGCTCTGTGGTAATATGTATGTGCACCAACCCCAGCCCCGCGGAATTTGCATAGCAGAAGTTTTTATCATGCTTCCTAAAGATTAATAATTTAAAGCAAGTTGTAACTGTGCTAAGATTTAGTCTTATGTTTTCATCACTGCTTTATATTCTCATAAATATCCAACATTCCCAAGTATATGGGAATCTGAGATGGTATTCAAGAGGAAGAACTGCAACCAATACATCTTCCATTTATAGAATTGAATACAAGATCATATTCAAAGTGCTGCATTTACTGTCTGATTCTGAATACATAAAATATATAGCTATTACAAATTCACCTTTCATTGCAAAGCTTTGTTCCTGTAGTGACATAACTTATTGCCAGATTAGAGACCTAAGCACAGCGAGGCCATTTTTCATCTTCCCCATTCCCACAAACACAACTGGGAGAGACAGGTCATGCTCTCTATCAAAGTTGTGCTCACCACAGAGCGATATTGCAACACGTCCCATTAGAGTTATGTCTGCTGAGACTGTGAGCACAGACTTGGCTGCAGGCACCTCCTAATGGAATTACATAATTGGAGGCATGTCATCTAAATCTGAACAAATTGGATTCCCTTGTCATGCACTATTGAATCAAAACGGAAAGAACATTCCATGCTGTTATCTATGGTAAACCAACGGCAGCAAATCCAGTGTCACTACTGTTTTGCTAATGTGATGCCTATCAATAATGGGGAAGGAAAACAATTCAGAAAAGGAGAAAAGTTTCATGTAAGGTGTGCCAAAATCACGCTGCATGCAAAGTTGAGCTCACCTTGGGTTTCAGACTAGGAATTGTGTTAATGGTTTATGATGGTTGAGATATGAAGATGATGTAACAGCAGAACTACATGAAGCTGGGTGCCTGCAGCAGCCAGAGAAGTGGAGATGTCTTCAGCCAGGCCCTTCCACCCGGTCTGCACGTGGAAGAAGTGACACCCACCAACGTGTTCTCTCTGCTGCCAGTGCCTCCCCTGCCCAGCCCGCGGTGGTTCAGCTGCATTAACATTCACATCCTGCAAGCAAATTCCCCAGCCCCTGCAATTCACAAGCATGCCCTGCTTTTCGTTTACAAGTATATCAACTTTAATTTGGAATTACTGCAGGAATCATAACTAGGGAGCAATAACTTTGAGCTCACTGAACTGCACATTTAGGGCAGATTTTCACTCAGCGCTCAGCTCGACCTCCAGCTCTGCATGTATGAAAGAACAGAGGCATTAATTACATTACCAGAATCACTAATCAGCCCAGTGCATCTTTACATTTCATCAGCTAAATGCGGTGCAAAATTAGAGGCTTTTTTTCCCTTAATACAGCTCTTCAAGCCTCACTAGGATATTTCCACGTGCGCATAGAATCACAGAATCCCAGACTGGTTTGGAAGGGACCTTAAAGCTCCTCCAGTTCCAACCCCTGCCACAGGCAGGGACACCTTCCACTAGAGCAGGTTGCTCCAAGCCCCTGTGTCCAACCTGGCCTTGAACACTGCCAGGGATGGGGCAGCCACAGCTTCTCTGGGCACCCTGTGCCAGCGCCTCAGCACCCTCACAGGGAAGAGCTATAGATGAAAAACTGTTCTTCAAGCAGTTCTTTTGTCTACATGCACTAATGGCCCTTTAGACCAGCCAGCAATTGCACAGGTCTATCAGTTCTAGAGGTACAACATTTGAGGATCTCTTCTGCAAGCGGTGCAGAGCAGGACTGCTCACTGCTGGAGCTGGGTGGTCTAATCCTGCCCTGCCACTGAGGAAAGCACTCAGACCCCGGGAGCACAAAGTAAATATTGAGCTGGCTCCTGCCCGTGTTGATGTGCAGGCAGAGGCCAGGTTGGTAGTTAACACTTGTCCCCTGCTGTGTGCTCTCGCCACTGGAGGTAATTTGGTCATTTGACAGCATTTCTCCCTCACACTGAATATAAACAGGCATCTGGCACCCCCACTGAAAACGCAGCACTGCTGGAAGTGGGGGCTGAGGCAGCCCAGAGCTGCTGCTTTGGATGCCCCAGCTGCATCCTAGAGATGCTCTGACGGCCCAGTGCAGAACATCCCTGGCAGTGTTCAAGGCCAGGTTGGACACAGGGGCTTGGAGCAACCTGCTCTAGTGGAAGGTGTCCCTGCCCGTGGCAGGGGGTTGGAATTGGATGAGCTTTAAGGTCCCTTCCAACACAAAACGGTTCCATGATTCTAAGAACAAACGCTCCTTGGGATTGCCCAGCTCCATGTTTTCAGCCAAGCGTGTTTCTCCTGCCTCATGGGTGGGAGCAGCACCATCTCAACACCAACTTGGCTGCTTCTGCACTGAGTTCCCAGTTCTTTTGTCAAACCATCTATTGCTAATCTGCAGCTTCAGCCTTTTCTGCCACCAAGTTGTGACCTTCCTCCCCACACACTTGTCCCCAGAGAAATGAGCTCTCCCTCCCTGATGGCAATACTTTGCTCTCCTTGACCTAAAAAGAGACTCTTAAGTGACTGTATTATATGCAAAAGATCCGAAAGACGGCCTCAAGTACATGACACAGCCTTATACCTTCACGTCAAGTCCCAGCCTGTCTTAAAGCCTTAGCACGTCTGGTTGTACAAATGACCTCTACCACGTTGCTAAGGCTGAGTCTCTGTGGAGCTCAATGCCACTGTGCTAATGTCCTCAAGTGACAGGACTGATGCCATCAGACAACACGTTCTCAACACTGCTGTGTCGCAGAGAAGCTGCTGCTTTGGCTAACGAACCAGGGACCGAGCTGGGGACCTCGGGATGGGCACCAACAGATTTGCTCTTTGCATTAGAGCAGGGAACTGGTTTGATGCACACTCTCACCACCTTCTGCAGAGTCCTCAAGCCACCCAAGAGCTCACCACTGCGCGCTGCTTTGCACCAACACAGACAAAGCCCCCGGAGCATCACAGCAGGGAGGGGAGGTGGGAAGGGTACACTGAGATGCTGAGCAACAGCAATGTCCTCAACAAAATGGTAAGAAGGAATGATGACATCCCCTGAGCTGGAAGACACCAGCACACCAGCCCCATCTCTGTTCACCCACAGCATTAAAACCAGTATTTTACCTCCAGATTGTATGAGGCATCTGCTGCATTCGTTACCTGGCAGGTAACTCACCTCTCCAGGGCAGCCCCACAATTCACAAAACCCTACTCGCCCACAAAGAGAGAGCTTATGAAGCTCATTCTTGCACTCAGCCTCCTTTATCAGCTTCTAATTAATACAACTAATTAATATCACTAATTAACGAATTGAAGCAAGAGCAGGGAGCTAGAAAAACATTGGTTTGGGTAACTATGAAATGCACTAACAAGAGCCAGCTGGGAGATGACTCCTCTCTTTCAGGTGCTTTTACTAGTTTGATTTTCAATCAAAAAAGCTCTTATGAATATTTAAAGAGAAAATATTACAAGAATAGAGTGAAAAACCCCCACTGCCCAGTATCCCCAGTGTCCCCAACCTTCTGATACTGTCACCTTTACTGGACATGAGGAGGTCCACATGGCAGAGGGATGGCACGTGCTTCAGTTAGTGCTCATCTCTTTAAAATCAACTGACAAGACATAAATCCCACTGAAAGCAGGTCCTGTTGCTGACCATGGGGATGGTTTACCTGGAAAGAGTCCATGCACTGGTGTGATGCTCAGCTGGGGAAGGAAACCCTTTCATTTTCCCCTTTCATGGCCAGGGCAGCCTTGGCGCATCCCCTAGGTGCTACGCTGAGGGTGTCAGTCACCCAGTCCACAGTGATCCATAGCTGGAAGCACACCCAGAACCCAGACCTGAGCCAGGCTGGGGTGGGGGTGTTACACAGCAATAACAGCTGGCTGGAATAATAAATTAGCACCTAATTAACAGGAGTGTTGGCTGCAAACCACTGAGTTAATGGAATAGAAAAAAGGAAGGCAAAGAGCTGCTGCTGTGAACCAGGGAGGGGGCTTTAGAAGCTCCTGTATCAAGGATGCCTCTTGGAAGTCAAGGGTTTAAAAACTGAAGGAATAAAAGTGCTTTTCTGGGGGGAAGTCTCCCCAGTCCTTACCCAAGGTCAGGCATGAGCTAGCAGCACCAGTGAGTGATTTAAGCCCAGACTCTCCCTATTAGGCAGAAGAAGGAGCTGTGATGTCCTGAAGTTACATGCAAAAGGACAAGGTAAGCATTTGGGATGCAGATAATACAGTCAGGACAAATATTTATTGGGTCAGTAGCTGCTGGTGAGAAAGAAGACCTATAAAGTGGAGATAACAAGGAATAATGCTGCCACAATGTGAAACTACACTAATGACTTGACAGCTCTTTGCACCTCTCCATAAAAACCTCCTAAGGGAAAACTTACTCAGTGCTGAGGAAACAGCGGTGTAAATCTCTGCACTACATCTGACCCACCCCCCCCCGCAGCAGTTGCCAGACCAGCTTCCTCCTTGGCTTACTGCTCTTCTACCCTTTTGCCTCCCTTCTCCAAGCGAGTAAATACTCCCCCCCAGCTCCATGGCAGGTTCCAATGGAGCAGGGCAGTAGGAGAGGCCCCCCCCCCCCCCCCACTCTTTAGTGAGCGAGGTGGTCCGCCACACCAGCAACACTAACCCAAACCCATGGGACCACACAAGGCAAACACAGAATGAGCATCTCTGCTGGCAGGAGACACTAAGGACACGGTTCATAAGGAAAAAGGCATTTAACTGTCTTTAATTAATATTCCAAACTATGTCTAAGCCTTTAACACGCACAGCAGGATCCCAGTGAAAGATTTATGAGGTTGGTTCACCTTCCACGAGTGCTGCCTTGGGTCATCAGCACAAACGTAGCATCAGCCCATGTACCAACGGAGAGCTGGAGCGAGAGGGGCAGGGGAACATCTGCACAGAGCTGCTGTGACCTACTTCTGCAGTAATTTGAATGCCTATCTTGGGAAAAAACCCACCCCTTAAAATTTTAAGGGAGAATTATAAATCAAGGCATGACAGTAAACAAGTAATTTGTGAAGTCGCGCTGTCGACTCAGTGCAAACAAGAGATTCATCAAATAATAAAATACTACTTTAGAAGAAAACAAGCACAATTATTTCATAATTATGCCTGCTCCAGTCTTCTGAGGGCAGGAAACCTTCCTACCTCTGCAGAATCATAATCAAGACTCATCGAAGTCCTGTAAAAGCAAATCAATACCTGCTCTTGGCAGGATGAGTTAATTAATACCGGAGTGCTCTTCTGCATGCCTGCCTGGCTGTCAGGCTGAAGTGCTAAGTACAGCTCTTCCTAAACTCTCCATTAAAAAGCACCCAGCACCACTGTAGTACAGGTGACAAAGGATGCTGTGTCCCTGTGTGGCTGGATGTGTGGTCACTGTGAGCTGTGCTCCTTGTTGTAAAGGACACAGACACCCAGGTGTTTAAAATCTGTAAATGCAATCATAGAATAGAATCCCAGGCTGGTTTGGGTTGAAGGGACCTTAAAGCTCATCCAGTCCCAACCCCTGCCACGGGCAGGGACACCTTCCACTAGAGCAGGTTGCTCCAAGCCCCTGTGTCCAACCTGGCCTTGAACACTGCCAGGGATGGGGCAGCCACAGCTTCTCTGGGAAAAGTCTGTGCCAGCGCCTCAGCACCCTCACAGGAAGAACTTCTTAATGTCTAATTTAAATCTACCCTCTTTCAACTTAAAGCCATTAACCGACTCCACACTTCTCCGGATCCTGATCTCCACCAAACAGGAGACTGAGGCAGCTAATTTTGCAGTTTATCTATCACCACATATAGAGAAATCAAAGCCATGTCCTTTTCCCCACTCCCCATTGCACTTGCAGAGCTGGTCCCCAGTTACTGTGGTTATCTGAGGTGCTATGGATCCCACATCACACATGGGGTGGGTTGGTATGAGATCACTGACTCGTGCTGCCAGCAGTGGTGGGTTAATACTTTGCCAGAGACTTTGGAGATGCCATTTCAAATACTACCAGAGCACAAGCTTTCCTCTCTCCACAGCAGGTTCCCTGGAGCTCTGTGCCATTCTGCATGCCTCTCCTTGTTTTTTTCCCTTCATTTGAGGGATGCAAACCACAGCTCCCTGTCCAGAGAGTGCCTGCTGGAGCAGGGACCAGACCACTGATGCTGGGAGAAGCAGGTTGTCCCTCACCCAGTTAGCACAGACTTCACCTGTGCCAGTGTTTTACTAAGAAGACGGGGAGAGATTGCAGGCTATTAAGTTTCCACAGGCCTTAGTGGTATTAAAATCCATTGCTGGAGTTGAGGGAAGTGGCTGGGTAGATACACTCCCAGCCCGACGCCACTGTGTCCATTAGCCAGTGCTGCCAACAGCGGGGAGCGGAACAGAGAGCGATCCATACGGATGCTCTTGTTTAAGAGCCAGCTCTCATTTCAATACAGTCTTGGAGCAGACTGCTTAGCAATGGGGCCACATCTCTGCCCCAGCAGCCGCGTGGGCAAAGTGGATGGTCAGGAAAGGCTCCCTGGGAACAGGCTTTGCCATCAAAACCTTGCTATCCCTTTCCTTCCACGGCCTGGTTCCTTTAGGGAGCAGGCAAGGACAGGCACTTTGCATACTCAGAGGCTGGTTTCAGCTCTCTTTTATCCCCTTCCCTGCCATTCCTTGGGTTTTGTTCTGTTCTGGGATTTAAGTTAAAAAACGCTGGCACACACTCAGCCACAGCCTTTCTATTCTTCAAAGGGAGTTCAACAACACAGCCAGCCCAGCTCCCTGCTACTTTTGGCTGAGGGATGCAGTAGACATCACCACACCATTTAGCATTTGTTATGGACTTGGATTCAAACGCTTCTTTGGCCGATCTGGCCGAGAACTCCTATTATCCAAGACAGAGAAACCTTCTAAGGAGTGTGGCAAAGAGCCCTGGTGAGTTTGGTCACAAACAGCCAAGCACCCCCGGTGCAGAGCAGGTTAGCCCAGGACAGTTTGCTATTGTGTGCTGTCTGCTGTCCCAAAGAAACCTCTCCATGATGCCCTGCACCCAGCCAGGGGGTTTGGATACAGCCCTGAACCCCGCTGGGGTAAGCAGAGGGGTCTCCCTGCAGGTATCTGCACCAGGCAGGTCATGAGGGATAAACTATGCTGTAGGCTCAGGGTTTGCTTCAGAAGATGCTCTGTGCATCCCTGGATCTGTGGTGCTCCAGGAGCCAAAGGCAGCAGGAAGGCTGCCCCAGTGCAACTCCAGCCTGGTAAAGAGAAACCCCCAGCCTCTTCCAGGTCAATGCATACAGAGATACTAATTCATTTCAAAACCAAATTGTGCCTGAGCCTACAGAGCAAAGACAGCATTTTTTGCTTTCTGGTCATCTTGACTCTGCTTTAGAGAGCAACAGTTAGAGCAAGCTGGAGAGAAGGACAGGCATGGAGTAAGCACACTTCCAGCAAAGGTGGATCACCGGAGCAGGGGGGCTTGGCTTGGTCCTTGGCAGCCCCAGGGCGGGATGAGGCCTGAGAAGGAGCAGGGGAAGGACCAGTGCTGCCCTCGGGGCTGATGCAGGCCCTGGAAGCTTGCCAGTCAAGCCGGCTTCCAACCAGGCCCTCACATCTCAGAGACAGGCTTGGTGTCCCATGCAAGACCCTGCAGCAGACCTGTGCCCTGCAAAACTGCATTCACACTGCAGGAAATGGTCTGATTTCAAGACACTGGTTCTTGGACTTTGCGCACTGAACTGCCCTGATGTATACAAAGACCAGACTTTATTCTTGCTACTTTGGGCAAGGTATTTCTCTTCTCAACAGCCAAAACGTTTCTCTGAAGACTTTTCCTTCCCCGGCATCCAGTGCTCCTGTTGCTGCCGAAGGAGGCTGAGAGAATGGGAAATGCCACAGACATTCATCTTCCGCACATCTCATCTTTCCTGTGGATTTGGCAATTATTGCAAACAACACAGGCCGAGCTCAATAGTAGGTGAGAGAAAAATTGGCTCTGACAGCCTTAATTGAGCCTGAAGTCCCATTTACTGAAAATGATCTGGCGTAATTAAAAACTCACAACTGGAGAGCAGTGGTGAGCACCAGACATAATGGGTTCCCTAAAATACTCCAGGAAACACACACTCGCCAGGCTTTAGACTTGCAGCCAGAACAGCTTGAGCCACATTGATGGAGTCATCTGAGAGGAGTAACTCGGGATTGCGGGGAAGGAGGGAGATGATCCCTCGTGCTCAGCAGTCACCCCCCATCATGGGAAATCCCATCACGAACTCGCCCCGAGCACAGGTTTCCAAATATTCCCTCTGCTTCCAAGATTCCTTCAGATGCAGTTTGTTGCCGTGCCTACACCTTGGGGATACTCTCTCCACTGCCACGCTAAGGCAGTAACAGGCCAGCTGCTGCTTTGCCATTTTATTTCAAGCTTTTCCTGTTATTTCAGTATAAAGCAAAGGGACAAACGTTCTTGCAAGCACTGACAGGAGCAGCTCTGCAAACTCAGGGGCTCTCTCAAACCTCTGCCCTGTGCCACGCCAGCTGCTAACACACAACGTCCTCGCTACCCCAGCAGACACACACACAACTCTGCAATTGCTTTCTCCTTATTAATGTAATTAGGATTTAATTCCAGCACATCATTTGCAAGCTTCACTTAGCCTGAGACAACTTAGGGGAACCCAATGGGAAACATCTTAGTTTCTGCTGTTAAAGAGCCACCAAGTAAATGTAATATTTGAATAAACACACACCAGTCAACAGGACAGGGTGTGGGATGTTCATCCAGCTGCGGTGTGTTTGTAGGGAAATAAAAGCCTCAATAAGCAAAGCACATTCTGTTCTGCGCATAAACATAACAAATCACAGCTAAATAAAAGGCCTTACATCATTTGTAGTAAGAGATAACTTGCCATTTATAAGTGTTTTTAGGAACAGCCCTCAAAGAGGAAGTTTAACCGAGCTGAGCGCAGAAGGTGCTAATCGAATGCTCCACTGCTGTATCTTACTCGATAGGTGGGATGCTGGACGGAGAAAAGGAATAATTACTTAATCATTGGCATTTTGGAAAGCCAACATATCCACAGCAGTGACTTCATTATATAGACTAGTATACTGACCCTCCCATCCTATACCTAAGGCTGCAATGGATATAACACATCATTCAGTCCTCCTTCCTAGCAGAGTTTTGTTGTGGCGTGTTGTTTTTTCCCCCCTTTCTCCCCATCAGCTGCTGAGAACTGGCAAAACCACCCAAACTTCCACTAAATCACAGTGCAGTGGCTCATTTAAACCCTTCCCATCAGAGAGCAGCAAGGTGGCACCGCAGCAATGGTTAGCGATGCAGTGCTGCTCTTCCCAGGCACGTCACCTGTGCTGCAATCCCAAAATAGCCCATCCCAAAATAGGCAGGAGAGGGACCCGAGCTGCACACGCAGGCATTTCCAACAGGTAATGCAAAGCCTCCTGCATGCCCAGCCTGCAGGAACAGAACCCCTAAACTGCTGGTTAATTCTGCAGCGCATCTGGACCTTCCCGAGCCCTGCTGTGATGCTGATTTGAGCATTGAGGTGTGAGATGAGCATTTATGCACCAACAAGCCCATCTGCTGCCAGAGAAGAGCCTACAGCACTGCACATCTTGCCACCAGCCCATACTGCGGTGGGGCCATGGCTGGACCTGGCACCGCTCCACGTGCTGCTGTGGCAGAGACTGGGCCACTGAAGAGGGCTCCACCATGGTGAGGAACAGCAGAGCATCCCCAGGGTCCAACACTCAGCTTGGGCTTGGTCCAGCTGTGAAACACCAGGACTCAGCTTTACCCCTCATTTAACCCATTAATTTAATGATTCTATGATTCTAAGCTTTCAAAAAAGGAAAATCAACTCATTTCCAATCCTACCTGCTACTGCACTCCCATCCTCAGTTGCTAAGATATTGACATTTGGGTTAATCAAGATACCACCAGTGATCCTTGCTGCCTCCCTCAGGGAAGGGACCACATCACCCTGGCCAACCCACACTGGCCTTTGCATGGTCCTGCAAGGGCTCAATCCGTGAAGGAACAAAGGGACCTCCTCGACTGGGCACCTGCCCATTTCGCTGTATTTCCACTCTCTGCACATCACCTCTGCTGATAAATGGGGGCATTAGCTCTTGGGACTTGCCCACTGACACTCTCCACATGCAATGCTTCCATCTTCAGAACAATCAAAGTTTTTCTACTGCAACATCTTTGCCAAAGACACTATGGTATAAGCTACATCAAGAGAAGCTTCAGCTCTGGTTGCCCAGAGAGGTGGTGGATGCTCCATCCCTGGAGACACTCAAGGCCAGGCTGGATGTGGTTCTGGGCAACCTGGTCTAGCTGAAGATGTCCCTGCTTATTGCAGGGGGTTGGAATTGAATGAGCTTTGAAGGTCCCTTCTGACCCAAACTGTTCTATGATTCTAACCAGGGACAATTGCAGTGGGTTCAGCTTCCCTGATGGCACCGAGGGATCAAATGGGGTTTTTAGTGAGGAAACCTCAAAACCACCACCCCCAACCGTGGGCCTTCCTAACACACAAACTAACACACATTTCTTTTGGGGTCTTTTTTGGCATCACCATCTCAGGGCAGCCCAAGCCAGAGAGGCAAGTTGAAAAGAAAGGAGCAGGTTTCCCATCCTCCAAGGGCCTGTGAAAGGATTTAGGAGGAGGCAGCAATCTGTTAAAAAGCACTAAATTTTCAGGGATTCCACCCATTCCCGGAGCTCTCTGCGGGCTCTGCAAAGACAGATGAACCAAAAGCACGTCTGCCTGCCAGGTCTGCAAATCCTGACTTAGCCCATCATAGTGCAATGATTATGGAATTGAATGAGCCGATAATCATGGAACGGTTTGGGTTGGAAGGGACCTTAAAGCTCATCCAGTTCCAAGCCCCTGCCAGGGGCAGGGACACCGTCCACTAGAGCAGGTTGCTCCAAGCCCTGGCCAACCATACTCAAACCGCCTAAGTCCATTGGTGAATAAAGCACAAGGAAATCAAGAAGACCCAAAAGATTGCAATCTGGAGGAAAACATTAAACCCAGCAGAAACTTTTCTCCCTCTACTGCTTTCAACTACAGAATTCCTTACATTTGCTGCTGTCTTGTTGATTTTCTGGCACAACCCTTGGGCCTCTGGAACAGGCTGTTTTGCACAGCATTTACCATTATGAAGAGACTCTGTAGTTTGCAGACTTGCACACGCAGTTTACTGCCCATATTCCTTCGCTGGACAACCCCTCCGTAAGCTTTATGCAGAAAGCATTTGCAGCAAGCCTGCTTTGATTCTGTCTCTACTAACTGTGAGCACAGAATGATCTCTAACCCCTGTTCCCCAAGCAGTGGCCCTTGGGACGCTTCTATTTTTTTCTAATTTGATTAAAAAAGGGGTGTCCAAAGCTGCGAAACCCTCCCCCCGCCAATCTACTCCTGACGTAGGTTACGACTGCCCTTTGCCAAGCTTTTGTGTTGTCCTTTAAGGTGTCAGCAGATGCTGACGGCAAAATATTCTCCTGGGATCACACACAGCCTGTCCTCATAAATCGCTGGCAAAGGATGCTTCTAAGTTTGCCCGAGAAGCATCTTGCCTCAAACAAATCCATATTTATAGGTTCCAGATATATTTTTCAGCTTGGGTTTATTTATTACAGCCAAGGCCAATAAAGCAAGAAAATTCAGTCCTACGCGTGCACTGGATTCAATGAGGAGAGCAGAATTTGCATCACTTTGAAGTATAATCTTGCACAGCAACAACTAATCTGGCCCTGATTATCTTTCTATTTGCTTATCTCTGTCTCTACTGATGGGGAGATGCAACAGGACAGCACTGCATTAACAGAAGGGAAGCCACGCCAGAGCTCAGATAATCTGGAGCTAAGGCAGGTATCCATGTGTTTGTTGTTAGTTAGGCTAAAAGTTATTCTGTCTCATAAATACCTGGCCTTCCCCAGGCTGCTGGATCCTACACTATTTTCCAGCCTCAGAAGTGTCTCCAGGGTGTCGGTTCAGCTGCCAAGTGATCAACTTTCTATCTATTAAACATCTGAAACGAGCTCAAACCTGGCGAGCCGCCACTTCGCGAGCCCACAGAATAACAAGCTCATTGTAAGTCCTTTTAGCATGGATTAATTGGTGCACAGAGCTGGCAGTGTGAAGAGGGCAAAACAACAACCGCCCGGCTCCCTCTTGGAAAGGCGGAAAGCTCATCGGATTTCATTTGCTCCGGATACGGGGCGAGTAAAGACTTCCGTGCTACCCGAGCAGGCACAAGCTGTCCATGAGCCTGGCTTCACATGTGCATCGCCCTGTTCCTCTGCTGCTATTTTAACATTTCCTGCCATTCCAGTGGTTGTCTGGGAGAGGAAATAGATTTTAAAAGCATCTGGAAATGCTGCAGCTATCATCAAGGTAATTAAATGAAAAGAAAACAGCCCAATGTGCATCCGTGAAGAAAGGAAAGCAGAAATCTGAAGTTCTGCTCCCGGTGGCACTGGCCAAGCCCTGTGGCTCTGCGTTCTCCATCTCCCTCATGTTAAAAAAGAGCATTAATAAAGTCTTCACGCACTGCAGGGTCATGGGGAAGAGGTTTATTTAACATAAGGTAAGAGTGCTGTCACCAAGAGATGTTTTAAATATTTGCATGGGGTTCTGGCTGTCACTAATCCATTAAGAATAGCAATGGTGCCAAGTTAAACATTGGCATTCCCAGTTTTTCTGCAATCCACCTCCTTCGCCCCACATCCTCCCACTTGCTGCTTTTCAGCCTGGATTTGGCCATGCGAGTACCAGGAAATCCATTCACTTAGCCAGGCAGCCCTGCCCTGCACAAACCTGGGCAGAGGGTTGGGTCACACACCTTTGGATGCCCAAAAGGGTGTTAGTACGAGCAGCCTACAACGTGCGTGATCCCATGTGTCAGAGAGGAGAAGGAACTGTGATGAGAAACAGGATGAACATTTTGACATCCCCAGATGCATCCTTCCTGACAGTTCACTGGGCAAAGGACAATCAAAGGATTGTGTTGTCTAATGGATCAATACTTTTTGGAGAGAATTTCATTAGCTGTGACACCTCTTCCCGATACGGGGATAACTGGAAGTCATTCTAGTCATCGGTCCCCATGATAGTACCTGCATACTGATGGAGTGCTAATTGTATTTGGGACATTAAAAGGTCATATCAAACTGGCATCTCCCTGGGCCTACAATAACTCGATTCATACACGAAGGACTTTAAAATTTCAACTCCTGATCAAGCAGGGAACTACATTTATTAACATTTCTTCCACTGTGTTTCAACACCTCAGTCAAGTGGCTGAATTGTCCAAACGGGCTTAAAACTACAGTTAATCAATATCGAATGTGTTATTAAGCAGCATGAGGCCAGAAAACTGCCTGCTGCTTTGTGTCAGTCCATTCTTCTTCCAAACACCAAATGATAGAAGCAGTCCCTTTATTCCAAAGCAGATGCCTGCAAAAACTCGGCACCAAACCTCAGCTGATTTTACACCTCAGACTGCCTTAACATTTCTCTACTGGAAGCAACTAAAAGCCTTGCTGTACACCACACAGACCTAAAGAGCTTGTGGTGGGAGCTAGCAGGAGGGAGCTGCTGGTGGTCACTCTCCCATCCAGAAGGCATCACAGGTACTCTAAGGCATTGCTCCAGAACCAACATGTGCCAGTATTCATTAACTCAATAGAAAATGTACTTTTACTTTGCCCAGATAACAATTAAAAGTAGTAAATGCAAAGAAATATAGAAATGAAAAGAAAATATAGGAGAAAATCTTGAATGCTGAGTGGGTCACATCATGCAGACTCAGGTGCTGCTCTGCAGTACAAAATCATAGAATCCCAGACTGGTTTGGGTTGGAAGGGACCTTACACAGCTCATCCAGTTCCAACCCCCTGCCGTGGGGGCAACCTTCCACTAGACCAGGTTGCTCCAAGCCCCATCATGGGACAAATTAACATCATCATAAAAAAAATTAGCCAAGTTAGTGTCAAAGAACATGACTTTGGCAGTAATACATATTCACAGTGAAACCAACCTTAGCTCGAAGTGCCAAAACTGTACTGCCACTTCAGAGGGAAACAGGGAGCAGCGGGAATAACCCTGTACTCTGATCACTCAGGCATTTTGCAGTCAGACTATGACTTAGTGCTCTGCTCACCGACCAGGGACCACTAACAGAAGTGAGCTTTAAGCAAAGCCAGCCCACCGCAGCAAGCTGCTGCGATGCTCCAAGCAGGAGCATTGCCTCCTCTCTGAGCAGGAGCATCACCTCCTCTCCGAGCAGGGTGCACCTATGCATTCACTCATCCAGCACCAAATGATGCCTGTGGGCAGGCACAGTGATGGACAACAAACAGTGATGGAAGTGGAATTTCTGCCCTTTGAAGTAAAGGTATCTCTTAGCACATCAAGAAGACAGGAGGAGAGTCAGGTCTCTGGTGAGGCAGATGCAGTTTTGAAATAAAGCAAAAACTGGGCATGAGGCAGCTTTTTTAGGCTGCAAATTTTCCTTGCTCACGTGCTTTGGAAAGACCCTCCTGCTGCAAAGCACGTCCTGGTAATTGGCTTTTGCACAGCACCAGCTCTGCAGTCGCTCCCTCCCCTGTAGGGTGTCTGCATCGTCAGCAACCAGCACTCACCCAGGACTATTTGTAACAGCAATCAGAGCAGGATGTACAAGGATATATGCTCTGCATGCTCCGCTGGCCCATTCGGGCTGAATCAGCTGTCATACGCTGCCTGTATCACAGATGAGTGCCTTCCCTTGCCTCTTACAGCAACCTCTTTTGCACTATGCCGAGCAGCAAATACAGCCCTAAATGCAGCCCCATAAAGATCCCCTGATCCTCATTTTGGCTTACAAATCCAAAGGAAAATTCCCACGCTCTGATGACAGCTTGGACAGTTCACCCTCCTGCAGTTTGCTGAGCAGAATTGAATTAACTCTTCTGGGGTTACACAGATGAGGCCCTCAGTGACATGGGTTAGTGGTCAACTTGGCAGTCCTGGGGTAAAGGTTGGACTTGGTGATCTTAAAGGTCTTTTCCAACCTCGCTGATTCTGTGATTCTATGTCAAAGCCAGCTTCACCACTGTCCTGCTTATGAGCAGAGGACAAGGGCAGCCCTAGAGACCACAGTGCAGAGCAGGAGCTTTCAGGAGCTACCAGTAGGAGCTTCTGCCCCAGACCAGAGGGCAGGATGCCTCCCTCCTACCCTAGCACATCCCTGGTAGCAGCCCAAGGACACTCTCCCAGGCTTACTGCTCGAAGACTAGGTGGAAGGAGAAAGGAATTATCCTTCAGAAAACCAGACTGCCCTGACCCCCCTGTTCTGCAAGGGAAGCCTTGCTCACATACGCTTTAAACTCCAAGTAATTGTTAGACATCTGAAAGATGGAGGAGACAAGCTCCCTCCTGCTGACCTGAGCTGACTCAGGAGTCATGTTCAACAGAAGCACTGCAGAAGTGAACCTGCAGAAAGAGCCTGTGACACCCACGAAGACCAGCAAGGAGCTGTTTCTTCAGCTCAGCTTCATTTTGTGAGCAAGGGGAGGACACAGAGGACATGAAGCCAGGAAGAGGAGCTGTGTCTGGAAAGGCAAACGCACAGAGCTGAGCCTAGCGAGTCCCTGAGCCTTTGAAAGCTCTTTATCTGCACACTCAGGGCATGGTGCAGCCGTGACAAGAGGAATACAACGCATGAAAAGCCAATTACTCCTGCCTCCATCCACAGAGGTGCCTGGTCACCCACTGGGGACCTTTCCTCATGGGGACATGCCATTGAGTACACTATAGCCAACAAGCTGCGTTCATTTCCAACACACATGCTCTGACTCAAAGAAACAAAAAAACACATTCTGATATATATCTATATATCATGTCTAGATTATATTAAAGGTTCTGATAACCATTTTCTGTGGGCTGCTTTATTCCAAATTCTAGGTAGTCCCCCCCCCGTCTTTTTACTTAAATCAAACTCACACAATCTAATATATGCAATAATATAATTAACAATTCTACAAACAACTACATCTTGATGTCAATCTATGCAATAACAACCCCCTACAAGAATATATTTTGGGTATTCCGAGCCTATCCCTCCCCATTTGTAACGGCCAGAGTAGGCAGCAGAGCATGAAATGATTATTTAAATGCAATCTAAATGTGCAGGTGTTAATTTGAAAACTGATCAGATAGAGGGTGGGGAAGCAGCAGGTACATTTATTTAAATGGCTCATTTCCAGCTTCTCTCTCTGTTTGGGAACTGCAGCCTGTGGAAGCCTCCGTGCTGGAGGACTCCTCCACACACACCTCATACACAGCATGTAAGCACAGGTCAGGGTGGGCTTGAACCCATCTCTTCCTGGCAGGACTTGATGATCTTAAAGGTCTTTTCCAACCTAGTTGATTCTATGGTTCTATATACAGAATGCACCGCACAGGGAGCATCGCTTGCAGTGTGGTCACTCAGCTGCTGTGTCTTGCATTTACTACCTGAAACCCTGCCTACTTGTATTGCACTGCCTTATCCCTCCTGTTACCCCCCAGATCCTGTAAGATCAAAGCACCATCCAACATCGATAAGCTACAAGACTCTAAGCTCACACAATGCCTTCGGCATCTGTAGACTGATAAGGTTAAAGAATAAGTGGTTGGGGTTTATTTGGGAGAGCTCTGCCAAGATGAGGCACTGGCTTATGAGGCTCATTACGATCCTACTGCAGCAGTGACCTTCAGCACGCAGCAAAGGGAAGCAGGATTTAGTGTTCATGTCAACAGCATAATGAAACAACTCCAAGGAAGGCCTGCTCAGCCCCAACTTTCATCCTGCTAAAGAACTTGCAAATCCGCAGCAGCGAGAGGGAGTTGGCAGACAAAAATAGAAGGAAGCCTTCAGCCTTTTCATCCCAGGCTCCCGTGTTACGGAAGAAGTCATAAATAAGGCAACAAAACAATTTGCTGGATAAAAAGCCCATTAGAGGAAGCAATTCTCAACTTTTCATCCGGAGTTTTCCCGGCAGCAGCCGTTCGGATGAGAACGGCCTCCGCAGGGAACGGGCTTGTCGGAAACCCAGCCCAGGTTTAACACACCGAGGCTGGCTTCCCCAAACTGGCTTCCGTCTCCGCTTGCAAAGAGAAGCACTTCTACAGCTGAGTATCTCCACTCTGGGGCTTATACCTTGGGCACCAGAGTGATTTCCAATAGCAGCAGTCTCAGAGCACCCCACGGCTCTTTTATACCTGCCCCACAACCTTGTGCAGTAAGGAAATGTCATATATTCAGGGGAGCAGACAGACTCTTGTATGGCAACATTTGGGAAGGGCAGGTCCAGGCTGGTCCCCTTGGATGCTGTAGGCTCATCCTCCCCTGGGACATCTACAGTCCCATTTTATCTCCCCTTTCTTCCTTCAGCTACATTAACAGAACTTGTATCCAGCACTATGCACCACTCAGAAACATCTAAAACTGCAGCAGGGCTTTAGTTCCTCTCTCATTAAACCAAACACATCCACATCCCCAGGAACACGCCAACAAGCCACCCGCAGCCACGCTCCCCAAGAGACAAGGGAAAGCCACAGCTTCAGACCTGCTCCACAGCTCAGCAGCCTCCACTCCCAAGTAAACCCTATGTGATGAGCCAAAGGGCATTTAAGAGCCCTTCCCAGCCCTCCTGTGCCACACGTGTCATCTGGCTCTGCTGGAGGGGCACAAGTGTCGACAATCATTTACTTTCCATACGATTTAGCCAGCTTGCAATTAGAGATTTGACTGACTTACTGGAAATCCCATGAGACCACCTATACCAGCCGGAGAATCACCCTCTTAGACTTCAAATTAGTACCCAAATTAATCAATCTTTACATAGTGATTTCACTAATTTGATGAATTACTATCAACACTGCATTGTTGATTTACCCTGGCTTTGATACTTGACAAGCATACTGCTTTGTTACTTATTTTGCAAGAGGATGTCACGAGGGCTGGAGCAGCTCTGCCCTGGAGCCAGGCTGAGAGAGCTGGGCTGGGGCAGCCTGGAGAAGAGAAGGTTCCTTAAAGGGAGACCTCAGAGCAGCTCCAGTGCCTAAAGGGGCTCCAGGAAACCTGGAGAGGGGCTTTGGACAAGGGCCTGTAGGGACAGGCCAAGGGGAATGGCTTTAACCTGCCAGAGGGGAGATTGAGATGAGCTCTGAGGCAGAAGCTCTTCCCTGTGAGGGTGCTGAGGCTTGAGGGAGAGATGTGGGCTCGCCTCTCCTTATGCACCCCCATCAGAGTGCACCTTATCTGTTCTGCACTCCTCTGCACCAGGACAGAGTTTTGGGTGATGGGAATGATGCTCCCGTCACCCTTCAGCTCCTCCTGGATGGGGCAGAATGAGGCCAGCCTAGGAAGAGCCTGCTGAGAAATGATGGTATTTTCTTCAGTTCCTCACTTAGGTAGGTCCGCTAATGACCAGATCATTCAGAGCTGAGAAGCAGAACAAGAAGAGACAGAAGATGACAGCTTTTGCTCTCCTGTCAGCTTATGAATAAAAATAAGATATAAGAAGATGGAAATTGCTTGCTCATCTTGAAGGATGGGGTGACCAGATAGCACCAGGTCTGACTACAACTGTGGGTATTTCCTTTCCCTGTCAATGCTGAATGCAATCAAAAGTGTTCCAAGAAACTTGCTAGTTTCCTACATATCACCTACCTTTGAGTTCCTTTAGTCAATTAACACCACATTCTAAATCCTTACTTTCTAGAATGCTTCTTTCAACCCAGCTACAACTTAAGGCAAACTATGAATCAAAAATAAACCCTAGCAATTAGCTGCAAAGGTAACACGAGGGGACCAGGGTAGCAAGAGGTATCGAACAATCACACCCAACCTCCCTTTGGGGAGACAACCAGCACATGGAAACAGAACAAGAAAATGGAACATCGATTGTTTAAACCCTCGGTGCTGCTCGGCAATGCAAATCACAATTACAGCCAGGAATTTAACAACCACTTTCAACTGAAGACCAGTTCATTTGGGTGGATGATTAATGGCTGTTTACTTGTGGGGTGGTTGTACTGGGGGAAAATCAAATTGCAGCTCAATCCCTTTGCTGTGGCTCCGAGGGATGCACTCCATGTGCTGGGAAGCAGGACGTCCCATAACACATCAAGGCCTACACCAGGTTTAGCAATCAGGAAGGATTTTTGAGCATCTGCCAAAGTAATAGCAGCAAAGCTGCACCCGAACAATGACCCAAGCAGTGTTTTTTAATTATACAGTCTAAATCCCAAGTAGGTTTAAACACTTGCCTTGGATGTTTCTCCTTTTGCATAATGCAAATCTGCCACTGAAATGGCAAATAGTTCACTGCAAAAAAAAAACACCCCAGCAAACAAAAACTGCTGTGCTTGAGCAGCTGGTGACAACTGTGCAGCCAACAGGCTTCCCTGAAGTCACAAAGATGTCCAAAAGAAAGGCCTAATAGGCAAAGCAACACCTTTATCACCTCATCCGTGGTCCTTCATCCTAGAAAAAGACCCATAGGTCTTTTGACATCTTTATTTCTACCTAAAGGTGGACTTAAAACCTATGAGCACCATTTCATAAACCTGCAATGCTGGCACATGCGTGAGGATGCCCACGTGTTCGCAGGCTTGGCTTCGCTGTTTCATTTCTGCCTGGTGAATTTTCCTGGGGAAGAGAGAAAAAGCCATCCATACAAGGAGAGACTCAGGAAAAACAGCTTCTAAACCTGGGAAAGCTGATGGACAGGCTCCAGGTTTTTTCTTGAAATTAAAATTTTTTTGCATCTCATGTTTAAGGAGCCCAACCAATCTGAAACCTCAAGTGGTTTGATGAACTCCAGTCTCTGGAGACTGCTGGTCCAACACACTGGAAGGTCTGGGATCACAGGGGGACCCTGCGTCTCACCAGTAATTCCACATCCACAAAGCCGCAAAGCAACTTGCAAGGCATTGCTGGTTTGACTCGTGTGTCCCCAGGTACCACCAAACAGGTCCTTGTCTTTGCAGAAGGCTCTAAGTGCTTCTTTAGCAGACGTGAAAATCCAGTTAATGTTCCCTTTCACGTTGATTAACGTGCTTTAATGCAATCCAATTAACAAAGTATTATGGTTTCTAACATCACAGCTTTTATATCCTTTTCTAACCAGGAAAAATCCATGACATATGATACAGCCATTAGAAAGGAGCAGATAGCTTTCACTCTAAAGGCTCCCTATCGCCTGATCCAAAGCCAGATAGGGTCAGCAGAAAGCCATTTGCTGACTACAGCAGGTCACGGTTCAGGCACTAGAGAGTGAAATCTATAAATGCCCTTTCACGGGGGATGGCACATTACTGAAGTCCATGAATTATGTGGGGAGAAAAAAATCCCAGCTAAGACCTGCAGTATTTACAGCACTGCCTCAGCCACAGAAACCTTTCCTGGGAATCGGAGGCAGGGGAGCAGTGACTGCAAATGACTTTGTGAGAATTATGATCAGATGGATTAGCAGAGCATCACCAGGCCAAAGCTGTACAGAAACATTAGACAAGGAGCATTTGAAAGCCAGCACAAAGTCTTTCCAGGATTAAGTCCTTCCACTGTTCTTCCTTTCAAGAGTAAAAACAAGGTAAGATGAATTCCTTGTCAAGGCTTTGAAGAACAGACTCCAGCACAGAAATAAACACAAATTGAATTTACTCTGGTGGCTTCAGATAGGTCACATCAAGCCAGAACTAATGCAGTATTGACCTGTTCTTACTCTAGACTACATAACAAATCAGCAAACAACACTGCAGGTGCTGCAAATTCATTTCAGTTAGCATCATCTGGGCAGCAAAGAGCCTGGGATACAGGCTGCATTCAGTAGGCACCTACCTATCAGTGGGAAGCAGGACAAAAGCTGGAAGTTGGATGCTGAAGTGCCATGTGAGAGATGAACACCCACTTGCAGGAGTCCACATGCAGCCTGTTGCCCACTGGACCAGCCACACCATCACTCTTACCAGTAAACCCCCTAAGACTCCACTAGGCAAGGTGAAGAGGCAGTGATCTGCCTCTCTAAACCCACGCTGCAGGCATTCAGCGCACATTCTGAAGGCACATGAAGCTGCCAAGCTTTGAGTAGCGCGGCACCCAGAAGAAATCCCCCATCCTCTGCTCATCAGATCAGGGCATTAGACTCTCCTCTCTGCAATCGTTATCATCAGCCACATAATAGAATGGAAACCAGTGTGAAAAGCATAACGCACCAATAAACACAGCCATTGTGAAAGCTGTAATGTGCCCATGACGTTGTGTACTTTAGATTGATGCTTACAAACTCATTTCTGCCAGCTCTAATTCCATCAGGCTGTCCCCAAGACTGTGGGTCACCCCTGTTCCTTAATGCAATCTTGGGAACTATCAAAGAGTTGCTCCCACAACTTCTTCGCAACCACAGTCGCTTTCAATGGGAGCTGCACGATACATCAAAGGGTAAAATAAATCAAACCCGCTTGTGCAAATAAGGCAGAAATAAGACCAAGCGTGCATGTTACTAAGAAGTTTCCATCAGAACGCTTTTGAGGGAAAATTGGGGTTTTGACAAAACTATTTGTCATGTAGGGCTCCTTTTCCTCAGGGAGCTGCTGTGGATCGGGAAGGTGAACATTGAGACAGAAAGCTTCCAGCCACAATAAGAAGCAATGCTGCCATCTCCCCAAGCACTCCTAGAGCTGCCTTGTCCCTGCATGTCCCTCTTTCTAGACAAATGACCCCAGTTTGGGCTGCATTTCTCACCAGCCATTGCAGCAGCTGAGCACGAGGGGCCACACAGACACACTGGGAGAGCTCTTCTGTTGGGACACGGGGCAAACAGTGCAGGACTAATTACGTTCCCGCTGCAGTGCAAAGAGGATGCAAAACCTCTGCAGCTCCTGGGTTTTATTTGCTCGTTGATATAAGCTAAATTTTCCAGTAGGAAATGCACAATCATTTCTTACCTGCCCTAGCTATCGCTATCCTGGGATGCCAGAGGTGCTCATTTCTTCCCTTTCTTGAGTTGAAAATACCCAGCTGGAAACAGGGAACGCTCCAATAATAACTTTTGTGTTGTTGTTACTCAACCTGCAACCCCTGTCCCTCCTCCAGAAAGCACATCTGCTTGGAGAGCCAAGCTTGTAGGAGAAAATGGCTCCATGAAAGGAGAAAAAAACCAGAAAGGACTAAAACGATTCAGCCTTGCACAGGAGCCCTGAAGACGTCTTCCCCTTTCCCTCCAATGATTTATGCCCAACTCTTCTCATGGATGGGGCATGGAGCAACCTGCTCTAGTGGAAGGTGTCCCTGCCCGTGGCAGGGGGTTGGAACTGGATGAGCTTTAAGGTCCCTTCCAACACAAACCAGTCTGTGATTCTGTGAGCATGTATTACTTCTATTACCTGATGGCTGAGGAAGGGTGGGAGGGACAGATGAGTGCAAAGGACACTGGAAAACATCAACAGTAAGTATCTCCATGACTTCTCTTCCCCTTCACAAGCAGTTTGACTTCTAAGTTCCAACTGAGCAGAGAAACACCAATTATGCCTGAAACCACCCATTTCAACCCATGCAGTCAGAACAGGACCTTGTTTCAGAAGGAATGGTGGTGCAAATGCTCCAGAAGAGCTTCCTCTCAGCCAGGCAGAAAACCTGCCTGATGAATTAACTAAATGCCTTGCTGAGTTGGTTGCTGATCAGCATTGCAAATAAGCACAGCCTGGGCTCCAGGAACAGGGAAGGACCCACTCACACAGCTTTACTCTTCATGCCTCTAAGCAAGCATTATTTATAGCCTCACACTCAACCTGTAATAAATGGGAATCAGATTAAAAACCCCTTTTTAGTTTTTTGAAACTAAATATGAACTATGAAATAGTTCATATTTATTAGCAGTGCATGGAAGATACTCATAAAAATAAATTAATTATGTTGGTGCAAGCCTGCACATTCACTTCTTTAAATGAGATTTTGGGTTCATTGCGTATTAAATCATTTGGCTCTTGGATTACACAATATCATCTTGTTTCAAGCAAGTTTTCTTAAGGCTCTGTTCTGCCCTTTTAGACAGCATGCATTAGGGCCACCATTAAAGAAGACTCTCAACCCCATACCTTGGGCCTCATGATTTCAGAGGCATGTGTTTCAGAGCTTTCCTAGCAGCAGTGCGTCTTTTGGTATAGACATGGTAAATGTCTATATATTCCCACCACATAAGACATATGTTCCAGAAGCAAGTTACTCTTCTCCAGCATTCTCCAGCCGCATCCAGCTCTGAGGCAACAGCACAAGAGGGACGTGGAGCTGCTGGAGTGAGTCCAGAGGAGGCCCCGGAGCTGCTGCGAGGGCTGGAGCAGCTCTGCTCTGGAGCCAGGCTGAGAGAGCTGGGCTGGGGCAGCCTGGAGAAGAGAAGGCTCCTGAAGGGGAGACCTTAGAGCAGCTCCAGTGCCTAAAGGGGCTCCAGGAAACCTGGAGAGGGGCTTTGGACAAGGGCCTGTAGGGACAGGCCGAGGGGAATGGCTTTAACCTGCCAGAGGGGAGATTGAGATGAGCTCTGAGGCAGAAGCTCTTCCCTGTGAGGGTGCTGAGGCGCTGGCACAGACTTTTCCCAGAGAAGCTGTGGCTGCCCCATCCCTGGCAGTGTTCAAGGCCAGGTTGGACACAGGGGCTTGGAGCAACCTGCTTTAGTGGAAGGTGTCCCTGCCCGTGGCAGGGGGCTGGAACTAGATGAGCTTTAGGGTCCCTTCCAACACAAACTATTCTATGATTTTGAATGGGGTCAGTCTGCTCCTTCACACAGGCAGGACCAACTTTGCATCCAGTATTCCAAAATCAAACCCACACATGCAAAGTCCCTCTTCCAAGAATATATTTTCTCTTCAGGAGTGTAAGAGCAGATGAGCAGCCAGACAGCAAAGGCAGGTCTCATCTCCTGGCACTCGCTAGGGATGCTCCAGCAACGAGCAGGGACCTGAGGTATCATCGGTACCTCGGCTGAGCCCTCTCTTCATATGACAACAGCAGATACAAGGATCCATTGTTGGGAGGCTGAAACACAGCCCTGACTGCAAACATTCACATACATTTCCCCACTTAGACAGAAGCTGGGGAAAAGACAAGACTATCGCAAACGCTACACTGCAAACACAACAAATATAATCTGGTTACAACCGACTGCAGAGCTTATGATACTGCTGGCTATGGGGAGAAAGAGAGAGGCACTCTGAGAATTAATGTTCTTCCAGTCTATAGAGAAACAAATGAGTTTCTGGTGCTGAACAATTAGTACTCCTGTTAATTATGCGTGCGGGTTAGAAATAACACCAAGCATTTGGGACTGCTTCCATTTTGATTGTTTTCTTTCTGCACTGGATAACAAAAATATATTCAGACAGCTAAATAAATCCTTCGTAACACTGATGGGACTTCTTGTTCACAGCAAGCAGTTATGCAAATTGCTAATTATGAGGCAGAGATAATCATAATCTAGCACATTTATGCAACCACATGTACTACAGGGATAGCTGAAGCAAGAGTTGCCTTATTGTCCTTAGTGCATTTGTTATAGTCAGGCCGATGGGCTGGCTCGCTGCATGGCACCACAGCCTGGTGCTGCAGCCCAGGAGGAGCCACAGAGGATGCAGGAAGGCCACAGAATAGAAGGTTTAATATACTGGAAAATAACACAGTCTCAGAATAAAAGTCCAGGTATCCCTGAGGGAAATAAATGGGAGAGTGGGTGTCAAAGAATCCCCACTGGTTTGAACTCATCCCTTGAAGCCAAGTTCATGTAGGTGCTCAGCCACTACTCCACAGTGCTAGGCTTTAAACCCTGGGCAACCGGGGCATGACAGGACCACTGGGTCATGTCCCACCTGAAATCCTGACCCAGTGTGTTTCGGATGTAAGTACAAGAGATGGTATGCATTCCCAGTGACCACTTTCTGGGATGAAGTCCAGGGGTTAAAGGAAAAAGACTAAGAGCTATCCAAAACTACCTACCTCTACCTCCTCCTACCACTCATGAAGTAAACACATCAAAACTGAACTGAAATGCTTATCCTAAACCTCATTTCATAAAATGTTTCAGCTTTAGGGACATCCTTTTGCTTCAGACTGAGGGAGACCGATTTAAACCACCAAGCAGTCACCAAAAAAACCCCCAAAACAGAGAGATGGAAGACTGCAACACAAACCTTCCTCACCCATAGCAGTTCCTGCTCATTTGCTCTCAGGCAGCACACACAGCAAGTAAAATCTTAATTCCTAGAGAAGAACCATCAAAAACCCCATACCAATGTCAAGAGGTGATCCTCAGTGCTGTCAACGTTTGGCAGGTTCCTGAGCGTATTATGCTGCGTTTGACCCTCTAACATGGCACACCAAGTTCAATTTTACCTTGGCTGGTGAGCGTTTTGCAGCACTGATCCCTAATCCTTGGTGACAAAACAGAATATACCACAGACTGATCGGTTCCAATTGCTGGCAATTTCCTCCCAAAAATGTAATGTAAAACCTAGGCTAGACCAATGATACAGATTTATGTACTTGTAATAAACATGGCCTTACCTTCAAGTAGGAATTTCCCAAAGAGTTGTGATGAAGAATGGAAAATGCCCAATATCCAGTATCCAGCCATTTCAAGCGTTGCCAAATCATTGCAGGTAGAAAGCATGAGGAGAGAAACAAAAAGACACTGATTAGCATAACAAATACAGTGTTTTCAACACGTATTTTTAGCACTCTCAATTGCACTCCCAGTTCCAGTAAGCACCACGAATTCTCATTCCAGTTGTCTTTTAAAGATTTGCTTGTATTTGAGAATGGATTGATAGAGTTTTTCGCAAGGCTGGGCTCTATCACACAGGCAAAGCTCCCACAACAGCCACGGGATTGCAGACAAGACAAGGAAAAGCTCTGCAAAGCTTAGCCTGGAGGTCTTGGTCCCCCAGCCAAGAGAAAACAACACCCCCCCCAATAAACACCCAGCAAGGGGACAGCTGTAATTCTTACCCTGTGGCAAACAGAACTTTCAATTTAGCATTTGCTCTGCTTTTTAATAAGATTTCTATCTGCAGCTGGAAGGTGCATTTCCAATTCATTCTTTTTCCTTGTGGAAATCAAAACAAAGCCATAAGAACTTCATTTCAGCACAAGCCTGTTTGCTGCCCATATAAGTTTATGTGATCGAGCCTCACGTAACTGTCATAAAAGAACTCTGTAAAACATAGTTTTATAATACGTGAGCACAAATCTCAACAGCTTAGAGTTCCTCCAACTTTGATGGAGAAATCTGCTTTCCATCTACTCCAGCCACTGCAAATGCCAGGTGGCTTTTTGCTCCTTAGGAGTGATTCTCATTGGAGCAATAAGAGGAATCTACCTTTTTCTTAAGGAATCATCCTTAGAAAAGGGCAGACTGGAGGTTGCTACACAGCAATTCTGCCTAGAATTTGTAATTTTCATGGTTGTTTTGTTGTGGGTTTTGTATTGTTTTGGTTTTTAATCCTCCTCCTTCTTTAAAAATTAAGGAAAATATGGGAACCGATACTTCAAAGATAAAAGAAGAAATATAGGACAAACAGAGAGTTCCTTCCAGCGTTCCTAACTCTTTACATTTGCTTATGCACCAAACAACCTTAGCTCCTGGAATCATCTGAAATCAGAATCTGAACTGTCGGAAAGAACACATTGATGATTTGTACTCCCTGCTTACTAGGAAAAGCTTGAAACGTGGTTCTTACAGGCTTGGTATAAGCAAATAAAGAAACCCCAAGGTTGGCTCTGATCCTGCAAAGCACTTAAGCACATGCTTAGCTTTGCAAAATCAATGGGACTTTGTGAGCTCCTAGAGAACTCCAAGCACACAAGAGATTTGTGGGATCAAATCAGGAAAAAAATCTTAAGGTCTTAAGCCTTAACCTAATGGTATTTCAGCTTCTCAAAAGCCTGGCTCCTGAGTTTTAATTTAAACACTGAGGACTGAGCTTAATATGTTTGCATTAAAATATTTACTCAGCAGTTTTTAGAAAGGGGAAAAGGTCTTTGCAGAGCTCCAGCGGGTGAAGGGATCTAACAGAGCAGCTATTGACCACCACCACCACCCCCAGTGTCCCAGGGTGGGAGTGTGGAAGGGCAGGACACAGTATAAAAGACAACCCCCAAATCCCCATTTGCCTCTATTTTCATTACTTTTTTCAGTACCTTCAACATAAACATCACTTCCAAGCCTGTGCTGCTTCAAGTCTGCACGGCTTAAAATGGGAAAAACCCTACAAAATTGTTATTGCATTTCACCCCAACCCACCACAGCCTCAATTTCAACCTTAAAAATCAAAATAACAACAGGAACTAGGAGCTATCTACATTTTGAAGCTTTTTGGGGGGGGGGGGGGGGGAGTTTAAATATTAAAAGGATTTTGCTTAAATGCCTACCAGACACTGAACAGCCCAATGAGGCTTCAACCAACCTATTTGCTCCTATCAGCTAAAAAGAAAAAGCAACTATTAGAAAGATGTCAGAATTAGCTTAACACTGCTTTGTCTTAGTTTTTCCCCTCATCAAATCATACGCTTTTCAGAACTGACACGCTTCAGATGCGAATTCACTGGTTCAGCATCTCCCGAAGGGTCACTGCAAGCAGATACTGACAACCGGAAAATCAATGCCACACTCACCATCACCACCTTCTTCTTCTTCCACTACTTCTTGTTTTTAATGAGGCTGAACTAGTCAATCAGGGAGAGCTGCCCAATGCCAGCGAACAGCCCAGGAGGATGGCAAAGGGAAAGGCAATGCTCCTCTCCCACCCAAAGCATCCATCATTCCACAATGTTTTTTTCCAAAGACCCAACAAGACATCTCAGCAGATCAAATGGAAGCTGATACAGCTCAAGAAAAACAAGAAAACAGTGACTGCACAGAACGGAAGGCGAGAGGAAGAAAATCTGAGCCACTGAATCAAAAAAGGTTGTATTGTAAAGCAAGTGCTTTCCAACCAGTAATGAAGTAGACTAAACCTCTGGTAGCCCCTTTTTTTAAATCTGCCTATTTGCAATCAAAGGCAAGGTAGAGAAGACATTTAAAAGCCATTAACAATCTACATTTCGAATTATTCCTTTATAGAAGCTGTTAAACCATAAACATGCATTCTACTAATGCTCATGTGTCATGTTTCCCCCCAAATGTTGTTTTTACTGCTGGATTGCACTGATAAACACCAGCGCCTCCGATATTTCTTCCGCTTCCTTTGAGAAGGAAGGCACATTTCTCCAGCAATGCATTCACAACGGCACCAATCACACTTGTTAAAGTAAGTGGATTTGATGATGAGAACTGCTGAACAAATCTTCAGCAAATGGTGTTTATTGCCTATATGAATGTTAACCATGCCACGCCAGCTGATATACAGGTCCTTAAAGCACTCAGCTCCCTGTATTTATAGGTATAGCTCTCCCGCTCCAGAGCAGGAATTAGCTGAGCAGAGCCTGGCCATTTCCATCGCTCGCGCCACCCTCCAGTCGTCACGATTTGCACTGCAGACATCCGAGCGCATCATCCCTGTGAAATACATCCCTGACTGAAGCTTTGCCAAGATTAAAGAGTCTTATGTGCTGCAGTTGGTTTTCCTTAAGTGCTTCCTGGCTACCTTAGAAAGCGACCTCTCAAAGCAGAAGGGTTTAGGTAATTTCTGTCTGATGATGGGTTAAGTGATGAGCAAGTTGCCCAAGCGTGGGATGCCCATGTGCATGTGTGGATTTTCCCCCAAAAGCAATTCCCGAAGGCCACCTGATTTGACTTTGAAGCTGGCCCTGCTGCAAGGAAAAGAGTTACCACTGAATCATAACTGTTCAGGTTGGAAGGGACCTAAAAGCTCATCCAGCTCCAACCCCCTGCCACAGGCAGGGACACCTTCCACTAGAGCAGGTTGCTCAAAAACCTGCCCAACCTGGCCTTGAAAAGGCCCTAGTTGCAAAAGGAGAAGGCCAGAGAGCTCTTCCAATCTAGCCCAGCCTCTGACTCCGTGCTTATGCTGATGCATGAGCACAGCCCATGCCAGCATGCAGACACCACAGCCCGGGAATGCAATGTGCGATCCTCTGCCCGAGCAGCATGATGGCACCAGCCAAAGGCACTTCAATACCACAAGCAGTGTGATATTCCCATTTCAGAGGCAGGCTCCTCCAACACAGCCCATTTATTTTGCCATCTCTGCGGCCTCTGTGGAAAGCCACATCCTCCTGGCACAGACCCTGAGGCCAAACAGCTCTGGAATCACCCGTCAGTCTTGCTCTGGGCACTGCGCAGAGCTTTCCCTCTGCAAAATCAGCTTCTCCAGAAGCTTTCCCTCTGCAAAATCAGCTTCTCCAGAAGCATAAACTTTGCATTTGACAAGGCAGGAGGGAAAAAAAAAAAAAATATTAAAAGAAAATCTGAGTATTAAGAATTTTTAAAGTTATTCACTGAACACTCTTGTCTAAGCTCATTTTTAATAGCCTGAATCCTTTTCAAGTCGACTGGTTGACCAGCCAAGAGCCTGCGCTTGCAGCATTTTGAGAGCACAGAGGAATTGTGCACATAATAAACCAGAGCAAGTCAAGGACAAAGCCACAACCCTCGTTGCTGATGTGGATTCTGCAAGATTCCTCGGGATAGTTTTTTCGGTCAGACTGATTAATGCTATTTTAATGTGCAATATTTTGTGTTTAATAACCCTGGCCTTGCTTCTGAAAGGAGGAAAGGGTTTTACAGTTCAGCATTTCACACTCAGCTTTGCAAAGGGCTACCACTAGATTGTGTCCATAATTTTTTATGCTGCCACTTCTGCCAGCAGACGGCAAAGTGCCAACATGGCCTCCAACTGCTTCCCTGCAACCGCAATGTTTTGGGGCAAAGGAGGACAAAATGGGGCTACAAAAAGAAGTGCAAAAAGAAAAGAAAAGCAACATCCTTTGGCCAGGACTGCTAAAAAGAATGACCTAAGCAGGTATTTATTTCAGAAGCTGCCCCATCCCTGGCAGTGTTCAAGGCCAGGTTGGACACAGGGGCTTGGAGCAACCTGCTCTAGTGGAAGGTGTCCCTGCCCGTGGCAGGGGGCTGGAGCTGGATGAGCTTTACGGTCCCTTCCAACACAAACCAGGCTGGGATTCTGTGATTATTTCCATCCCTCTGAACTCCTCAAACAGGACAAAAGAAGAAAAAGAAAACCATTTCACTCCTCCCCCAGTCATTGCCCATCTCAGCCTGAGATTATTTGCTGATAATAATATTATTTGCTGATAATAAAAGCAGGATGCAAAGAACATCAAATGACAACATTCAGGGTCAGTCTCCTGCCTGGGTTCTCTGGAGGAGCTGGAGGTGAGAGCTGTCCCAGGACATCCACCATGTACCGACCAGGGGTGCCCCTGGGGGCAAAAACCACACGAGGGACACAGCCAATTCCTGCTACACTTCCACACCACCTCCTGCAGATGGTTATGACCAGACCCAAAGCCAGTCCTAAAGACAACAAGAAACCTGCTGTGCTAAAAATGCTTGGCTTTACTTAATACTTCTTTGCTTTTCCAGGGAGCAAAGGGCTAGGCTTTTATTAGGATAAATTCCTTCCACAGGAAGGGCTTCACTTTTAATTACACCATTTTAAAGTTATAAATTGTTTTCTGGCCCTTATACATAATTAAATATAGATGTTCTCTGAGCTTAATGTCAGTTTAAATTCCAGGCCAGAGCAAGTAATTTCTTTGTATGTTCAATGAACAAACCATTTCTTGTAGGTTTCAAAGACCTGCTCATGCATCATGTATAAAGGTTGCCTTTCTCCGAGCTAAAAGGTCAAGCAAAGCAGACCTGAAATTACACTTGGCCCTCTAAGGAGGAAGCGACAGCCCCTAAAAAACAGAAATCAAACTTCTGAGCTTCCTCTCTTGAAAACCTAATAGTTCCATGTTTTCCAGGCCAGTTAATGCCAAGTCGCAAGCATGATCCTAACTGCTCCCACCCTGGCTTGTGTCAACACAAGCTGCAGACAGCAAGCTAATGATACCCAGCTCTAGGGGCAAGGACTGGGAATTACACTCCCTGGGGTCATTTAGCTCAGCACTGATGCAGAGCCACAGTCCAGGAGAGACTGTCAATAAAAATGCACATAAAATAAACACTCCCAGCAATCTGCACCAGTGAGGTTTGCTCAGCTACAGCAGGTTAAAATTGCTAGCTGGAGGCTTGTGAGAAACAAGGTGATGAAGGCAATTCCCAGTAGGAATTGGGAGCTTTCCTCACCTTGGGGCTCAGGTTGAGCTCTGTGTGGGGTAGACAGCAGCAGGATGGCACATGAATGCCCATCACCCCTTGTCCTATCACTACAGCCCCTGATGAAGGTCTTTCTCCAGCATCCTTGTGGCCCCCTTCAGGCACTGGAAGCTGCTCTGAGGTCTCCACGCAGCTTCTCTTCTCCAGGCTGAACAGCCCCAACTTTCTCAGCCTTAACCTTTATTTAAGGTTGCTCCTAGACTTGACCGAGTTGTAATGATTTCTGCTCAAAAGGACCCACCACCAATGAGATGTGCATGGAGGAAAAGTGCTGTCAAGACACAGTTTGCCTCAAAATTTCAGAGGAAGCTTTCCTGCTCTCTCTGAGGCATCCCTTTTCCAGCATGGGGCTGCCAAGTCATCTATAGAGGCAGCCTTACAAGGAGCAGGCTGGGTTCTCCCTGTCACAATGCCAAAAAGCGTAAAAAACACTTCTCCCACGAGTAACATTGAGTTACTCAGCCCAGGTTTTGCCTGTGCTTTCCTAAAAAACATTGTTCAAACAAACTACAAAAAAAGCACTGGAAAGTCACCAAATCATTGCCTGTAATTGCTGGTGATTTTGTTCATCTTACACGTACAGAGTTTTTACCCCTTTTATTCAACACCACTGCAGAAGTTAGCCGGCAGGGGAAGATCTGGCCCATTGCTTGACTGATTTTTCATCATTGTTGGTAACAAATGTTTTACAAGTCAAGTGCTCCACTGAGATTTACACAGGTAACTTGTTTGTACTCGGATGTTTCCTCCACTGGGATTGCCCCATCCTTGGCAGTGTTCAAGGCCAGGTTGGATGGAGCTTAGAGCAACCTGCTCTAGTGGAAGGTGTCCTTGCCCGTGGCAGGGGGTTGAAGTGGATGAGCTTTAGGGTCCCTTCCAACAGAAACCAGTCTGGGATTCCAACATTCTGTATCCCACTCCAGCACTCCCTTTGGATATCTTTTTTTAAGGAGCTGGTCCCCATAGCACCATGATGTGGATGGTGGGACAATGGTGGCCAGTGGGACAATGTGCCCCCTCACTGCACAGCAAGCCCCAACAGCTCCCACACCTTGTCCTTCGCATTGTCCTCACCCGGCACAGATCGATGCTGCGGGGCATGAGGCCACCCTCACCCTGCCCAAAACCAAGCGGGGATCAGGACAATTGATCTTCCTTTTCTCTTTAAACATTTCCTGTGCTAAAATAACTGCTGAGGGCAGTTGGTCCCCTCTCTTTTAGCCAGGCTCATGGTCCTGTGACTGGGCTACAAATGCCACTGCTGGCTGCTCCCCCCAAGCACTGGCTGGGCCCTACTGCAGCACTGCAGTCGGATGTCCTGACCTGATGGGAAATGAATAATCAATAAATAAATCAAACCACATTTCCTAATAGGTTTCCTCAACCTATCTACCTTTCTTTTTTCTGTAAGTATTTCCTGATCGGCTGCACAATAAATTACTTGCCATGACATTAACTATGCATTACTGTTGTAATACACAGTCATTTACATTGAGGATAGCAATATTTCTCTGTGCTGAAAGTGCTGGCTGCTGCCTAGTCACCAAGAGAGATGCTACTCTCTAGGCTGAACAAAATGCTTCCCAGCCATTAAAGACATCAGTAGTTTGATGCTAACTTTGAGGAGACATGGGAAACAGCAGAAATGCATGAAACATCCTGATCAAATTTCTCTTCACTGAGGCATTTCAGAACCTATTTCCTTGTAGGAGCAACAGGGTTTGGCACTACTTGATCATCTGGGGTTAAAAGGGAGAGGATGAAGGAAGGTAAATGACAGTCATACAGGAAACTCCATATTTCACTATCAATAGTTAATCTACTGTGTCACATTTCTTAGAGAACTAAATGAAATGCAGTAAGCGCTGTGTAAAATTTGAGCTAGGGAGCAAAATGATTTTGTAGTGCAAATAACTATCTCATACTGACTGTTTTATGCCCTATTGAACAACCAGCAGTTTATGAAAACAAAGTTTCATGAATAGTGGTAGAGATTTCCTTCCCAGGTAGGAAAAACCATGGATTTACCATGGGCTCCATGTAGCAACCTGCTCTAGCGGAAGGTGTCCCTGCCCATGGCAGGGGGTTGGAAGTGGATGAGCTTTAAGTCCCTTCCGACACAAACCAGTCTGCGATCTCTCTAGACCTGCCTCTGCACAAGTTGGCCTCTCACCCACAGCGTTTTACCTTGGGCCATGGCGTTAGCTGGGAGGACTTGACAGAGACACGAGAATGTCTTACTTTCATCTAAAACAGAAACCTGTCACCTCCATGACTCAACCTCACCTCTGGCGTAGGAGGAAGTTTGACTTGATTTACAAAAGAAGGATTTCTGCCAGATGCAATCACAATTAGAAATCCTATTTTTAACACTTCGAGCGGAGCCAATTTAGGTTTTGAAGTTAAATCACGGCGGATCTCAATTAACTTCTATTAAATGAGTTGGGAACAAACGCTTAATACAGCAATCAAGTATTTTCCTCTGTGGCCTTCTTGCAGTCCCTCACCCCCAGAAACAAACAACAGCATCAGCACAACACACAGAGAGACACCGGCTCTGTTTATGGGATGCTCCAAGACAGACAAAACTTTTTGTGTGGATTTCCCAGAGATAAGCAGAGTTTTAAAAAAACCAAACAATTACTGTGAACCACTTTGGAAATGCTTCAGATAACCTGCGGCTAAGCAAGAAACTTGGATTGAAGGATTACTGACCCCCTCTTAAAGCTGTTTCACTGTGGGAAAAACATAATCTGAGTATCACTGGGTCTGAGGAGAAGTGCTAACACTCAATAGCATCAAAGCTCTGTAAGCAAACCAGTAAAATGAAGGATTTATGAAGTTTCCTTGCAAGAAACCTCCATCAGTTGCAGCCCCCATGGGAAGCAGCACATGGCCAGTACCAAGGGCTTGTTTTGGCCATCACGTGCTAATGCCAGCTATATTTTATACCTCTCTGGACAACCCCAGTGCACCCCGGCCCTCTGCTCTGCAGGGTGCAAGGCTGACATTGATGCCATCATTTTGAAGCCTCCCTTCATCTCTCTGCTCGAGCTACACCACTAAAGCCACCCGTGTCCCCTCACTGCAGCCCTGCTGGGCTCCACTGCAGGGGTCTGCCTTGCCTGGGGGTGCTGCCTGTGAGCAGGAAGAGGGAAGGAGAAGGTTGTGTCAGCAGCAGCCTCTCCTGGGCTGACCATTATGTTTAAATGGTGTGACAAAAATCAGCAATGAATTATGCAGCATCACTTGGTGAGGCCAGCCCCAACAGTTCTTGAGAATCCTATTTTGAAGTTAAATTGAAGTTTGATCCTTTATCTCAAAGCTTTAATAAACTATGCAAGCTACATGCTGTGCTCTCCACCGCCTCGCCTTGCAGCAAGCTGGGGTATTCAAGGCCAGGTTGGATGGGGCTTAGAGCAACGTGCTCTAGTGGAAGGTGTCCCTGCCGGTGGCAGGGGGTTGGAATTGGATGAGCTTTAGGGTGCCTTCAACCCAAACCTCCTGTGATTCTATAAATGCAGGATCCCCTGATCCCAGCAGCCAGCAATGCAGCACTGGCGATGCTGAGCTCAAATATAATCTTCTGAAAGCTGAACCCATCGCTGCTGCAGGATCGTTTTCCATTCAACAGCCTGTAAAAAGGACAGCAAATAGCAAATGTGCAGAACAGGAACACCGGCCCCAGCCCCATAGTGGAGCTACAGCATTAATGGAGCCGCTCCAGAGGGAAAACCAGCAACATGTACCTCTAACAAAAGGTTTTATATAGCACTAAAAGGCTGCACGCTGCGAGCTGCATCAGCCTGCTCCGCTCCAGGTTCTGGCTTCCTGTGCCTTGGCCATGACGTAACCAAAATGGACAATTTAATTAATTAAATTAAAATACATTAAGCAATCCAGCAGGAAGGCAGGGCTGCCTATTTTGCTGCTTCTGAAGTACCAATTATTACAGCGGGGGGAAAGAAAACAGCCATCATCATAGCCCCAGTGACTTGAAAATAAAAGCCAGGGGAAAAAAAAAGCACACGCAGTAGTGAAGCGGGATGTACAATGGTGGCCCAGGAAAACCAGAACAAAAACAGCCGCTGTAAGAGAAGGGACAAGAGCCTGCCTGCTGCTATCAGTGGTGAGAGGCACATTATACCCACCCATGGACAGTGCTGACAGCCAAGTCACAAAGCCCCAAAACAGCCAGTCTCTCCTTAATTTGAAGGCAAATTGCTTTGGTGTAACCAGGAATAGAACCTGGCCTGGGGAAGGGATCAGTTTCCTCATTAAGAAAACCTGTCTCTATGCCAACAGCATTTTTACGGAGGAGGGTATCCCTAGAAATGCCAGGGTACGGGAGCGCCTGCATTCCAGTTGGAGAACCCAAGCACCACCATCACCAAGCCTTCCATCTGGCCTGGTGACAGACATGAAAGTAAACTACATCCTCGTCAACTGATGCTGCACGTAGGAGGAAGTTCACTGTACCACAGGAAACATCCTTCAAATTCAAGCCAATGCCTTGTACAAGCTATTTGTTCCTCTATCTAAGGCAGCCTTTGGTGCTTCTGCAGGCATGGGGACAGACGTGCAGCCAGCCTGCAGCCAGCTAAAACCCAGCAGAAGCCTGGAAGATTGTCTCCAAAGGAGAAAGTCTCTCCCTGAGCACGTCAGTCCAATTCCTTTGAGCTCCCAGCAAATTGAAGTTGATTTGCTCCCAACAAATAGATCAGTAAGATACGCCCGTGGAGGGATGTCTGGCTGAAAGCTGGCCCCTGGCTTCATCCACAGCATGTTGTACAACCAGCCCATATGCCACACGTTGGTCCCTTCCCTCCCCAAACCTGCCTGCCCTGAAGCACAGGGCCAAGTGAGGTCTACCTTGATTCCACAGGCCAACACACAGTTTGAGCCAGCCACCAGAGACAGGTTGCAGCATCCAGATCCAAGTAAGGCCTGATTCTGCAATGATGCTGAGCTATAGCCACCCTCAATCAAGAGCGGGAAGAAGCACCAGGGGACAGCAAAAGAGATCTCCTGTAGAGAGCAACTTCCAGTGGGACCCTTTCTGCAGCAGCCCTCCAAAGCCAACACAGTGCTCTGCTCTCCTACTGAGCCTCCCAAGTTTCAGTAGGGCCACAGTAAGGCAAAGGCTGTGCTGCTTTTATTAAACTCAGAACTTCCCTGCCATGCCCGGAGATGTAGACACTCAGAATCTGTTATTAGAACATTTATCTTCTGGTACGAGCTGTGTCATACATCTACCCCCAAGAGCCACAGGCGAGGGATGCGGGCACAGGGTTGGAATAGCTGCTGATACTTTACTTGTGCAGATAAAAGCAGAGAAAGGATTGCAGGCACAGGATGCCAAGCAGATAGCTGAGAGGACTGATCTGGATCGACAGCTGTGGGTTCCTGCAGCCGCAGGAGAGAGGTTAAGGCAGGAAAATGTTCCCATAAAATATCAGTTGATTACAGCCACCTCCACTGGTCCTCCCCCATCCTTTCACAAGAAGAATAATAACCGGTTTCTCCATTATTTCCCTCTTTCCCATCCTGCACAGAGCAGGCACCACCACCAAGATCAAAAAGTTCTCTCAAGAGATCACAAGCCTGATTCCTCTCCCGTGTCCTGCAGCCTTCTGAAGGAACCTGCAGAGCCATTATGAGTGCTGACTCCCATCAATGAGCCTTTCATGTGCTAAAGCCTCATATTGACACCACTTATTTATAGCAACTGCACTGCACCATTCATTTAAACACATCAGCATTTGTGAATGAGAATGGACTTTGAAGCAGAGGTTTTGGAACACACCAGCCAGAAAAAGAAGACAAAGTTCCCTAAAGGTGAGGCTGTAACCGGTTATTGTCCCTCCGCTCCCCAAGCCTCCCTCTTTCCAGCCAATCTGAAGGGCACCAAAAGGCTGCGAGTACTTCAGTGTCTCTTGGCTTCAGCCAACTCACCTTTAAATCATAGAATCCCAGACTGGTTTGTGTTGGAAGGGACTTTAAAGCTCATCCAGTTCCAACCCCTGCCACGGGCAGGGACACCTTCCACTAGAGCAGGTTGCTCCAAGTCCTGTCCAACTTGGACTACTGTTCTTTACTATTTCTTTTGATTTAGGACATTACAGGTACAAGACAGCTGCTACAGATCTCTGCTGTCATGTACAGCGTCTGCTGTCACCACTTCTATCATCATCGTAATTCTATTTAATCATCACCTCTCATTGAGGCTTACTAGCAGAAAAAGAACAGAACTCTTCACAACTCCACTCCAAAGAAAAAACCAGCTGAGGGCAGAGAAGAAAAAGGTCACTAATTCCCTCCAGCTGCAGCACACACACCTAAGTTACAAGAGTGCAAAGGTAAGCTAAAAGCATCGAGCAAATCCAGAGACAATGTGAAAGCTTTAGTGACCATGAAGTGCCTGTGCTTTTGATTCCAGATCACACACTGGTGAGGTCAACTTTGAATAAAGCAAAAAACACTGATGGAACTCCAAACCTGGATCTCCGAGAGGCAGACGGGCAAGATCAGTGCCAAAGAAACTGGGATGCAGATGACTGCATCCAAGAGAGTGGCCTTTGCAAACCCCTCTGCAAACATGAGAGGCCACACAGGACTGAAACAACCCAATTCAGGGCCTGTCTCATGCCAGCCTAAAGCAGCTGAACTGGGGTTAATTTGGATTTAAGAAAGAAGAAAATCAAGCCTCCAGCAATCAGCATTGACATTCAAGGGGCTTTATGACACAACTCACAATGTTTTATATTCTTATAGCTTCAGCTTTTGGCATCTGGGTTTCCAGTTGTAAAACATTTGGGTCTTTGCCATTCTGGAAGTGAGTAATAAGAAGACAACCAAAAATTCAATGTGATTGAAGAGCATCCAAAAAGCTCAAGATACGAAAACCTCTCCCATTCTTGTGATTTTAATGTTTCAGTCAAACATATTTCACAGGGAGAAGCTGCCCCATGTGAGCTCAGGTCATGGCTGCTGCTACATGGAGCATCATACACACATTATTACTCATGCAAATCATAGTGCAATTTAAGCTTAAATTCTCCTAGAACTCAAACCTCTCTGAGAATAGTCCAAGAGCTCAATTAAATAAGAGGCTGAATTTCAACTTGGCCAATCCCATTCACAAATGATCATCAGGTACCTCCAACATGCTTCTGCAGTCCCAACACTGAACAGATCATAACCCACGGGACAACGCTCCCACAGCTCTCCATGCTGCAATAAACACCATCCAGATGTGCATGAGCAGGTATTTATGACCCAGTATTATTGGGTCTACCTTATTTTAGCCATATTTTTCTGGACAACTTCTGGATCACAACTAAATGGAAGCAAATTCTGCAGCAAAGAAACTGGAGCATTCTTTCTTTTAAAAACCTTTATCTTGTTATTTTGCTTCTGAGAAAAATACAGAAGCACAAGGGGGCAAAAAGCAGAGGCAACGTGTGTGAACCACAGATGTCTGTCTTCTCCAGGCACACGAACCCCAGCCTTGAGCACTGTCTGGCTGTAGCACTGAATCTGGGTGAGCATTATAGGAGAAGTTGATTAGAAGAAATCTTTGCACATAGATCAGCATAAGGGCAATGTTTAGAACCACTGCTTTTGATCAGCCTGGTTCATTCCGTACCATGAGCTCAGCACCACCAGCTGCTTGCCCTAATTATGTCAAGAGCCCACGCGGGCCAGGGAAGCGCTTCCTTCCCCATCTTCCCCATTTGGATGCCAGAGAGGGACTCTTCATCAGGGACTGTAGGGGGTGATGGGTTTAAACTCAAACATGGTAAGTTCAGGTTAGATATAAGGCAGAAGTTCTTCCCTGTGAGGGTGCTGAGGCGCTGGCACAGGGTGCCCAGAGAAGCTGTGGCTGCCCCATCCCTGGCAGTGTTCAAGGCCAGGTTGGACACAGGGGCTTGGAGCAACCTGCTCTAGTGGAAGGTGTCCCTGCCCGTGGCAGGGGTTGGAACTGGATGAGCTTTAAGGTCCCTTCCAACACAAACCAGTCTGGGATTCCATGATCTTTCCTAGCCCCTGTTAGACCACCATATTCTTTTCTGTCACTGGTACCTGGACACCCAACCCAGGCAGGATGCCCAACCCATCTTCCCAAATAGCAAACCCCTGCATTTAGTTGGCCAATTACAAGAAGGAATTACATTCTTTTTCTCCTCCTGCAGCACAACAATATGTGATAAAATGCTATGCTTTAAAAAGAAGAAAGACCTAATTGGAAACAGCATGTTACCGAGAGCATCTTTTTCAGCACAGAGACCACAGGGTCACTCCCTGTCCATGGGGAGGGCTTTCTATAGGAGTAGAGTAGGTTTGAGAGAACCTGCTTTCCTCTGCACTGAGGTGAGCAGCCCTCTGGCAGCCAGCATGAGGGGCAGCAGTGTGATGCAGCAGCTCTGATGGACTTACCTGGCACAGAAGAGTATAAATCTCCCCTTTAAACATCTCCTGAAGCCTCTCTCCCACAAGTGAATTAACAGCCTGCCGGAAACAACCCAGTTTGCTCAACGGTAAGTGCACAATTTTGTGCTAATGCCCGATTCTGGGTCCGCAGGAGCACCACTCTCCTGTGGCCAGGCATAGCAGGCTGCTGAAATCAATACTGCTTATCAATGAAGGGGAAAATACATCCAAAGCCTTTGAAGACTTCTAAGCTCATTGTAATGAAGCTTCCTGCTCTAATCTAGCCTGCGCACACAACAAACCCAGCCAGGCTTCTGTTTGCCATTCCTGCCTTTTAAATAATTCACAGAGAAATCAAAAGAGCTTATCAGGGTGCACCGGGAACTGCAGCAGATGCAGTTTTGCTGCAGTGCTTCTCGAGCCTGTTGCTCCTGGTTCTGCAGGACAATCCCACTGTGTTCAGTTCTGGGCCCCTCATGACAAGAGAGACTTTGAGGTGCTGGAGCAGGTCCAGACCTGGGGGGGGTGTTAGTCTGGAGAAGAGAAGGCTCAGGGGGGACCTTCTTGCTCTCTCCAACTGCCTGACAGGAGGATGGAGCCAGGAGGGGGCTGGTCTCTGCTCCCAAGGAACAAGGGATGGGGCAAGAGGAAAAGGCCTCAAGCTGCACCAGGGGAGGTTTAAGTTGGAGATTAGGAACAATTCCTTCCCCAGAGGGTGCTCAGGCATTGGAACAGGCTGCCCAAGGCAGTGCTGGAGTCACTGTCCCCTGCAAGGCCGAGGCCCTCAGTGCCATGGGTTAGTGGTGGCCTTGGCAGTGCTGGGGAATGGTTGGACTTGATGATCTTAAAGGTCTTTTCCAGCCTGTTTGATTCCGTGATCCTATAAACATCCCAGCAAGAGCCCAGGGCAAAAGACAGCCGAACCCCCGGCTCCAGATGTCCTCTGCAGACTTCTCCCACTCTTCGGAGAAACACTGAAATTTTATACAGCAGACTAGGAAAAGAGCAGCTTTGGAATAACAGCACAGAACATTGGTGGATGGGTACACGCGTGGGAACACATGCAGGAATGGGAAGGAAGACCAGGAAACGCCCTCAGGGAGTGACAGCCTGACACAGCAGTGAGAACGCATCTTGGTGTGTGATGTTTTCCCTTGTTCTCTTACACTTCTGTGTTTCCACTCAACCATGTCCAGCCAAGCTGTTGTTCCTGGCTGCAGCACTGCTGCCCCCAGGGCTAAATTAGTGCTTCTACAGTCAGCTTGGCTCTTGCCTTAAGGGCTGCCAGAGAGGGGGTGGAAGGAGGCTTCTTCATCAGCCACCCTCCCAGCATGGACGTGCAACACTTGTATAATTCACTTTGAAGCTCCCAGCCTCCGGGCGCGAAGCAGCAACCAACATACAGTTGATCTGGCTCTGTCAATCTCCAGTCAACAGAGAGCATTTCTCAGCACGTCCCTGGTGGGTTTGTCAACATCAGAACTGCTTCACCCCCCTCAAAGGATGGCACTTTTTGGACGTGAAGTGGTAGCAACCCTTTCCCTGGATCTGCTGGACGTGGAGGGATGCCGGGCACACATCTGCTGCAGCATCATCTCCTGCACCTTTATGTTTTGCTTTCCCATGACACGAGCTTACTGCCAGCAGCTATTTTTTTTCTTCATTTTACTTTTATAAGCAGGGAAAGCTCAGCTCGCTTTCCTGATAAAAACTGGGAAGTCTGAGAAGCAACTTTGTCTGAAGGGTCTGTTTTTCAAATGAACTGGGGGAAACTGTTCCCACCAGACTTCACCTGGCTTGGAAGCAACTCTCTGGTGCCTTTTTCCCCAGCAAGTGCCCTGAGTGAACATGTTCAGCAGCCACATAGCAGGAGCCCAGCCACAAATACAGAGCTGCCTCTGCAGGGGCTCAGCTACCCGCAAACTCTCCCCTGGGCCTGCCAGTACTCTCAGTCTTCAGCCCATGTGGAGAACTGAGTGCAGCCAAAAGGCATCACAGCCCAGCACCAGCTACAGCCCAGAACAGCCCTGAAGGACAGCAAACAGCTGTACTCCAGAACATCTTCCCCTCCCCTGGGAGCCACAGCACATCTCGGCCCCAGCCTTTTAATCTGATGCTTGCATTTGAGTGTTCTGCTAATTAAACAACCCACTGCCAAGCTGCTGTTGGGATGCCTCCCTACCCACTGGAGCAGGGCAGCGCGATAGAGTGATACCAGCAGCCTGCCAGAGATAATAGCTTTGGGAATAGGACGGCACCAAACCCCCACAGCTTGGGGATTATGTTACACTTCAACTTGTCATCCATCAAAACCCAGAAACCGATCTCACCCAGTGGAAGGAAAATCAATAGCTTGCTTTCTCAGCACCAGGGGATGTACTTCGTCTCCTCTCCTAGGGTCTTAATCAAGGGACATGATCCCAGATAACACATCAGTGATGGTTTCGTGGCAGCTAAGGACATGTGGCACATCACATGTGGTCCCACTTCCCTGCGACACAATTCATCCCTGCTAGGAGGCTGAGGTTCAACCAAAGCATCAGACAAACCAACACAGGTCAGGCCATGCAGGGCACTGCCAGAAGGACAATGACACGTACTCCAGGAGCTGACGTGGAGACAGCACCAGTGACAGCGTGGGTTCTGGCTGAACGGCTGCCCAGCAGCATCCCTCTGCCAGCAGGTCTCCTTGCATGAACGCAGCTCTGTGCCTGTGAGATGAGGTGCAGGAGTTCTACAGCACCCAGGAGAGCCGGGAGGGGAGGCTGGAGATGCAGAGCACTTCTTGGCAGGAAGAAAGCACTCGTAACCTATCACTGAACACCCTGACGGGGCTAATTGCTACATTAGACATCTGAACAAACAACACTAATCACCACATTAAACAACTACAATTAATGCTGTGCTGACAAGCAAAATGTCACGCTGCACGCAACGCCTCCATCCTCAGCGCTCTGTACAACCACCCAAATCCAGGTCAGTGCAGGGTCTGAGCTTGGTCCCACCAGCTCCAGACATTCCCACTAACCAAACCCATCACGGGGCCATTGCCCCCGACTGCCCATGAGCAGAGCAGTGGCACAGAATCATAGCATCACAGACTGGTTTGGGTGGGAAAGGACCTTAAAGCTCCTCCAGTTCCAACCCCCTGCCATGGGCAGGGGCACCTTCCACTAGAGCAGGTTGCTCCAAACCCTGTCGAACCTGGCACACAGCATCAGTGACTTGCTTACCTTCTTTTAGCATGCCTTTTGCACCTGTAAAGTGGGCAAAGATGCGTTGCCAAATAGCATTTTACTCTTCAAACCCTTTGCCTTTTGTTCCCCTGTTCCAGAGCGGACAGGGAATGCTCCTGGGAAAGGATAGGGGTTTTAGCACTGTGGTAGATCCTGAGCTCCTGGAGGAAGCGCAGTGACAAGGGACAGACAAGGACACAACAGGACTTCTGGTCCTGACACCACACACAGAGCTGGAGCCTGCTCCCATGCCACAGGGTGCCCGAGGCAGCTCACCCACCGGGAGAGGCCAGGGAGAGCTGGGCTGTTTGCAGAGCCTCTGGCTCAGCATTGCACTGCATGTCATTTATGTACAAAAACAGCACTTTTGCAGCGAGCCTGGGTTAAAGGAATAAATAAAACATTTTATTGTGTGCTGGATTTTCACATAAGGGTTTAATAGGGCGTTGATTTAGTAATAATTTCCCTGTCACAAGAGCAACACAAAGCACCAAAGGGTCTCACCCACAGCACTTGCAAGCAGTCATTCCATACTGGAGGCTGTGGTAACCACCCTGGCTGGAAGAACATCCCAAACCAGGCAAGCAGACACACAACTCACACTTTACCCCCTTTAACTTTTCCCCATAGCCTCACTGATTTGAGGTCTCTGGCCCTCTTACATCATTGTTTCCATGTGCTCAGACTGAAGGGGGTTGCATTAAAAGTAGCATCTCACCCTGAAGCGTCTCTGCTCCATACACAGGACCTGCAGTCAGGACGGCGGGGGACAACCCTTGCTGCAACCCCCCTGCAGCAACGTCCCCAAATCCCACAGCCTGGGCACGCTGCCCTTTCCCTCCACCTCCCTACTGCCATCCACAGCATCTCCAAAAGCCCACGTCCAAGCCTAAAGCCCATGCTGCCAACTAGCACGGGGCCAGGGACACAGGACAGCTGGACTGCAGAGCTGCCAAATTCTGGCTTTTCTTCCCCCAAAAATCCATCCTGAGTTGACCAGTGCTCAACCCAAAGGAGAAACAAGGCAGTAACTCTCCAGGAACAGATTATGGGGCGCTGTTAGGACAAGGGTTCACTGAAATCTCTGCCTCGGAACACCCACGTCCACCCCTGCGCTGCTGCTGCTGGATGGAGGCAGGAACACGGGAGCAGTGGAAGAATCCCTGTGCTGGAGAAGGGCTCGGTGCTCATTAGACTTGAGGCACAGCTTGGCCCTGGCAGACGTCACCCAGCGTGGTCTGGGCACAAGGGAGCACAGGGTGAGGTAGCACCATCTCATTAACAGGCTGAGTCTGAGCCTTGCATCCTCCTCCCCCCAGCTGCTGGTTCCCACTGGATCCCTGTCACTCGGATGGGAAAACACAGAAGCACATACTTATTTGCTAATTTGCTCACCCATATGTTTCCAGGTGAGGAAGAGGAGGGTCGCGCCAAGCGTGGAATGGCACCGAGTCGCTGCGTGGGGCTGTCCCCAGGGAGCAGGAAGCCACAAGAGAAGAACACCCCCCTCCAAGACCTCTCCACCACATCCAGAGTGATGTGCACATCAAGTCTGCTCACGTAGTCATCATCAGGTACACAGGACTTCCAGTTAATTAATTTCTAATGTTATTAATTACCTGTCTTGCAAGCATTTTACATCAATGTTTAATTTCATACACAAGAACCCAGAGCACTCCACTTCCCGTGTTAACTGGGAGGACTGTTTTTAATGCCAGTCTCATTCTCGCAGCACAATACTAGTACAGACATGAGAAAAGCTCTGCTACATCCCATCATCCGGCACGTGGTTATCATCAAGAAGCACACAAGAACCACATGCTGTTACTTAATTAAGTCCCTGTAGCATAGGGGTCTATGGGGGGGTTGTTTTGGTTTTCGGGAAGAAAGAGATGCCCTGGGTGCTTGGCACCACTCCTGTGGTGCTGAGCCCCTCCGCAGCCTCACCAGGCAGCGGTTTGATTCTCCTCAGATGTCTGGATGGGGCTTTGCTCTCGCTGCCTTGCTTCCCAGTTTATTTTGGGAGGCTGAATATTGCACTTGGAGCACGTTTCACAAAATGCTGATGCTCCCCTTTGTCACGGGGCTGCGTGCTGCTTCCTCCATCGATTGCTCGCGCTGAGCCTGAATGGAGGCAGGGAAGCAAGGAAGGGTGCGGGGAAACAACATGTTTTAGAACGGCCTGGAAAATAAAAAGCTGCATCTCTCCATGGGTGCACTTGCACAGAAAAAATGCCTAGCCTCGTTTGTACACAGTGATAATGATGACAACTATTGATGCTCCGAGTCACGGACACTGCATCAGCTTGACCACAGATGAGCTGTGTCCCTTGCAGTCCTGGGAACCAAAGGAGCCATCCACAAGCTCACATCATGAGCAGTCCACCCTGCACCCAGGGGGGCCAGCAACACCCAGCAGGGTCCCAACCCTCACTGCACTGCACCCGCACTCACAGAACCCCAGACTGGTTTGTGTTGGGATGGAGCTTAAAGCTCATCCAGTTCCAACCCCCTGCCACGGGCAGGGACACCTTCCACTAGAGCAGGTTGCTCCAAGCCCCTGTGTCCAACCTGGCCTTGAACACTGCCAGGGATGGGGCAGCCACAGCTTCTCTGGGCACCCTGTGCCAGCGCCTCAGCACCCTCACAGGGCAGAGCTTCTGCCTCAGAGCTCATCTCAATCTCCCCTCTGGCAGGTTAAAGCCATTCCCTTTGTCCTGTCCCCCCAGGCCCTTGCCAGAAACGCCAGTGCCCCACAGTGGGAGCACCAGGAGGCTCCCCTGTGTTGGCTGCTAACTTCAGGCCAGCTGGGTGTTAGCTTTGCTAACGTGCATGGAAAACCCCCATGGTACTCCAGCCAAGGGCTCTCAGCTGCTTAAAACAGCTCTACAACTGGGTGAAGTAGGAGAGTACTGGCACAACTCCGAGGATGAGGTGCTGTAGGAACCAAGTTTCTATGGCAACACAGTATCACAAAGCTATTGGGATGTTCATTAGGGGTTTCTAATTCTCCTAAACCTGCTCGGTCCGTAATTCCCACTTATTCCAAGAGCACCCCTGTGATCCACGCGGCCCTCTGCAAACTGTGCAGCGGACCCTTGCGTTGGAAGAGCTCTGCTTGCCCCACCGGGGAGGAGGCCTGCACTCCAGCGTGCCAGGAGCCACAGATGGAAGTGCAAGATCATGCTCTGTATCTCAGCTAAGGGAGTCAAGAAAATAGCAGCATGCTGCAATGCTCTATGAAACTCCCACCGTGGCACACGGAACAATTTAAGCCTTAAAATAGACTGAGAACAAAAGGCTAAGATCATTAACAAAGAGAAGAAACAGACAGTAAAAAAGGTTCACAAGCATAAATCAAGAGAACAGAGGAAAAAACACTCGCCAAATCAACACCACCACTTTTAGACAATTACCAGATGATAAAGCACAGCCATCTGCTAGAACAGGGGCCCCAGGAAGCAACAGGGCAAATGCAGCACTGCTTATGCAAGAGAAGTCTTTGTTTCTAGGAAGATGTGTGTACTGCCACCCAAGTCCTGCTCCTTACACCCCAGAGTCACAATCTCCTGAATGAGTCCAGAGGAGGCTCCGGAGCTGCTGCGAGGGCTGGAGCAGCTCTGCTCTGGAGCCAGGCTGAGAGAGCTGGGCTGGGGCAGCCTGGAGAAGAGAAGGCTCCTGAAGGGGAGACCTTAGAGCAGCTCCAGTGCCTAAAGGGGCTCCAGGAAACCTGGAGAGGGGCTTTGGACAAGGGCCTGTAGGGACAGGACAGGGCTTGGAGCAACCTGCTCTAGTGGAAGGTGTCCCTGCCCGTGGCAGGAGGTTGAAACTGGATGAGCTTTGAGGTCCCTTCCAACACAAACCAGTCTGTGATTCTATGATAACACTGGGTTCATTATGAACTCCAAACCTCCCCTAGGAGGAAGAGGTCCTTCCCCATCTCAACAGGGAAAGGGGCTGCACACACTGAATTCACCAGAAGAGCAACTAGAAATTAAGTCCCTGCTTCTCCAGGGCAGAGCCTCTTCTCCAACCCCTCTTCTACCACCTTCCCCCTTGCAAAAAGATCAGACTGAAAGCAGCCTCAGGGTCCATTCAGAGGCATCCTGCACAGTCCTCAGCACATTGGGTGATGGCAGCAACAAAGTCAGCCAGGAACAACTACAGCCCTGAAACTGCAGCCTGCTTTTATAAAATTGTAAGAATAAAAGATATCCTTTTTCCCCTTGCAGCATGTGAAGGTTACAGTGGAACTGCAGGCAGAGGGAAGTTAGGGATGTCTGCAGGTCTGAGAGCAGGATGTGCCACTGGCGGGCATCACCAGCATCTCTGACATTGCCATAAAATCCAATATTCTTGGCAACAAAGAATGTGCTTTCAGACCTTGCCTGTTACTTATCCTCCTTGGTTTAGGGTATGGTCTATCCACACTTTCCTCTGAAGCATTGTGGCTGTGATCCCATTTCACAATTCTTCTGTTTACTGCTGGGTGAGCATGGGGTGTCCCATTTACACCTTGATAACAGATAGAAAACAACTGAAAAATCCAGACATTAAACTACACACTACTTGAGAAACCCCACAATGTTATGCTGCGAACTCCACAAGCAGGAATCAAGACCACTTTGCTGGTTTATTTAGGGTGTACATGGTTTCCTTCCCCAGCACTCACTGGTTGCAATAAGGCCCATGGCCACATCAACAGCACTATAGAGTCATAGAGTAGTTAGGGTTGGAAAGGACCTTAAGATCATCTAGGTCCAACCCCCCTGCCAAGGGCAGGGGCATCACACACTAAACCATGTCACCCAAGACTCTATCCAGCCTGGCCTTGAACACTGCCAGGGATGGACTATCTCTGACTCCCCCTGAGCTTGTATAAGCTAAGCCATGCAGGACATGGTGCTTTTGGCTACGGAAGCTGTTCTCTGCTTCCCCCATCATGGAATGCCACTAGCTGTGGGACTGCATCCCAAAACCAGCTCCACTGCAGTAGCAGACGTTAAAGTTAAATCTAATCTAACACGCACTTAAACATACATGTGCAAACCCCCAAATCAATGCGGTATTTTAGGCACAAGTATTACTGAGTCAGGCACAAGTATTACTGAGCCTAGCTGTCCATTACTAATTTAAGGTATTAGTTTAAGACCAGCTATAAAAACTACCTCTGCCAACAAGCTGTCCATTGCTAATAATCTTGCCAGAAGTGAAAAATCTACAGTGTACTATAATTACATTTCCAGAGCTAGAGGAACCACTGTGCGAAGCAAGAGCTCACGAGATGCCATGGAAATGTGTCACCACAAGAACACATTGCTGCTGGAGCGGAGAATGATGGAAAGATGTTTGCTCATTTTTAGCCTCTAGAGGTCACAGCCTCACAGTTAAATCCCTGAAGTCAGACAAGCAGTCTCTATTTTTGCTCCAATACATCATTTATAAGACACCGCAATCTTTTAAACGGCCCAATTTAAGGTCTCAATTTTGGGGAGATCAGAAGCAGCTTCTGCAGGCCTTTAGAGCCCTGGAGAACCCAGAGGGCTGAGTGCAGGAAGGGTATTTGCAGTAATGCCTCAGCTTCTGCCAGTTGCACTGGTCCCATTTGTGACCCGTGGTGCTGAGGTGACAGAAGCGGGTAGAACTGCCAGAGCATGAAATTGGTTTAAAATGATGAAGATCTGGTTTTCTTCTTCAAGATCAAACCACATCTGAGAACACCGACAGCAGTCTATTTAATTCCCCCGGCATCTGATCCATACCACTGTTTTGTCATCCCTTTGCTTTCCCATTTGGAAGCCAACTGTGACCTATGCTATGCTACTACCTGCGAATTCTTCCCTTGGTCAAGTGTCACCAGGCAGTTTGGCAGTAAGCTCTGGAAACGGAGAGGCATTTCTTAATGCCTCCCTCCCACCTCCACCAGGCTGCAAAAGATGGAAGCACACAGGTATGCCGGAGATGCTCCCACAGCCACTGGAACACAGAGCCACCCAGCAGCAGCCACTTGGAGCCATCTGAGCATTGCATGAGATGGCCAAAGGCTGCGTGTCCTGCTACAGAGTGAGGAAGAGGAGGATGCTCAGATGATGATGGATGCTGGGATTTGCTGGCGCCAGACACTTTACACAGATGCTTGAGTGCCAGACCCATGGTGCCGCCTCATCTAGACTTTGCACTGAGGGAACAGACAACACCAAATCATGCTCCAAGACCTTAAAAGGGCTTTACTCCAGACACCAAACAAGCCCTCTCTTTTCACACTATTCCTTCTTTATAAGTAGTTCAAACTCATTAATAACTTAAAAGCAGGTGACTTTTGGTGCGGTTCAATTACAGCTGCAGCATTTAGTGTATTACTGCTATTTAGCACGCCTCCACCATGTATTATCTTGTAACCAGTTAACAGGCATCCCCACAGGGAGCAAAACCTTGACTTCTAAGCAAGCAAACTGATTTTCGTCTAAATGAAGAAGTTTAAATGGGAAACCACTGCTGTGGGGTCTCTTTCTGGACACAGAAAAGCAGAAGCCAAGCCCAGCCCAAAGCTGAATGTACAGAATGAGGTCCCTAATTTGGAACTAACATCGGTTAGGCAGTCAACCTCTTCTTTTCCCTCCCTTCTGCTTCAGTGACTGCCTGCCCACATGGAAAGCCATCAATAGAAATGCCAGACTTCAAAATAACACATTGAAGGACCTGTCTGAGCACTTGCACCAATGACCTGCTCTATCCAAATTTCTCGGGGGCCTGGAACTAAAGTTAGAAACTCAGGTCTTAAAAGACTGCAGCAGCAGCATCTGCATAAGCTTCAGCATGATACCTTCACTGAGAAGGTGCCTTTCCCAAATCCCTTTCTCCTGTCCTCATCCCTATGGTAGGTAGAGCTCATTCAGACAAGACAGTCCAGGCTCTTTGAGATAGGGGGTAGGCGCTGGTGTGGGTGCTTGCATGCTTCCCAAACCCCAGCTCCACCACTAGCAACCGTCTTCCCCTGGAAAACTGGATCTGGAGCAAGAAGGGATATTACTTACACTTAGCTGATAACCACTGCCCTTGCCACAATGTGACCACAGGCCAAAAAGAGAATGAAACAGCAGCATACCCCAGCCTGTGTCACCCCACAGAAACCACAGAGGCAACGGCTTCAACTGGGGAAGCTATTAATAGCAGAGGACAGATTCTGGATTCTTTAAGGCAGCTGAATTGGAAGCCTGGCAAAGCACAAATCACAACCTTTTAAAAGCACAGAACTGCAAACTGGTTTGTGTTGGAAGGGACCTTAAAGCTCATCCAGTTCCAACCCCTGCCACGGGCAGGGACACCTTCCACTAGAGCAGGTTGCTCCAAGCCCCTGTGTCCAACCTGGCCTTGAACACTGCCAGGGATGGGGCAGCCACAGCTTCTCTGGGCACCCTGTGCCAGCGCCTCAGCACCCTCACAGGGAAGAACTTCTTCCTTGTATCTAACCTAAATCTCCCCTCTGGCAGTTTATAGGCATCATACCTGCACTTCACACTGCTTTAATGAAAGGTGTATAAAGCTGCAGTTTGATATAGGATCCGATTAGGTGCTCACTGCAACTGCTCTGCAAGTCAATGTACATATTCCCACATGGAAGATGAGACCCTGCTCCTCCTGGGTCGCAGAGCCTCGGGTTGGGTCTTCTGCTGCTCATTTTTATTCCTCCAAGGCTGTGAGAAGCCACTGGAGGAGGAATATGCACCACCACCACTACCGATTCCCTTTTTTTAACCAGCTCCCAAACAATCTCCTAACTTCGAACAGACAAACTAGAAAATGTTCTCTCTGTACCTGTTAGCAAAGCTGACAAAGGTAATTAAAGCAATTGGATCTCCAGGACAAAAGGAACAGAACATTCCCCGCCTCCATCATCTCTATAACCATAGCAATGCAAAACATCTCCATCGTATTAGCATGGAGATGTGAAACAGTCCCTGTACCCACCCTCAGTGAACACCACCCAGACAGAACCTCTAACAACTCTCCTCTCCACCTGATGGTCCATCCATTTAGTGGGTGTCTCCCCAGTCTTCTGTAGTGTCTACTAGGACACTACAGAAGACTACAGCCTGGTTGACACTGACATGTTCCAAATCCCCACCAAGAGCCCAGACTGCAACTAGGAGCCTTCAACTAGGAGCAAGCTTCACCCACCTTCTCATCTTCAGCGTCTGCCTACTGCTGACATTCCCTTGTTGACCCAACTTCTGATCCTGACCCATTAGCTCTTTGAAAACACTTATAAAACCATAAATGCCAGAATAACCCATAGTAGATAGTAAAAATAGCAGACACCTAAATCTGCACAAGACATTCCCATTTATACAGTTTGAGCTGGCCTAGAAATATACCCATCTATTTTCCTGCTGCATCACTGTTTAATTAAAAAGCAGTGTCCCATCCTAGCATCCTGAAAAGCATACAGCAAAGCTGCACACTGTTTGCTTAAATCAGTCTGAAAGACTGCATTCAGCTCAAGCCTGTCAGTGTCTGAGCTGGGCTGAGGGGTTGTTTCTTTGGGAGTTAGTGGTGGGGTTTTTGTTGATGTTTTTAAGAAAATATACATTCAGACCTCTATTAATAGCCACATTCAGAAACGACCAATAGCTCTGAGGTGTTTTCTTTGTGAAAAAACTTTATGTACCTTGATACAAATAACCTTTCCAAACATGAATCATCTGCCTGCTACCACTTTGAGCCCAACCGCTGCTATTTTTGCACACTCAGGTAAATCAGTGCTCATCACTGCAGCATCCCCAGAGCGTGAGCAGCAGGTCAAGGAAGGGGATCCTGCCCCTCTGCTGCACTCTGGGGAGACCCCCCCTGCAGTCCTGATCCAGCTCTGGGGCAACAGCACGAGAAGGACGTGGAGCTGTCGGGGCAAGTCCAGAGGGGGCCACGGAGCTGCTGTGAGGGCTGGAGCAGCTCTGCTCTGGAGCCAGGCTGAGAGAGCTGGGCTGGGGCAGCCTGGAGAAGAGAAGGCTCCTGAAGGGGAGACCTTAGAGCAGCTCCAGTGCCTAAAGGGGCTCCAGGAAACCTGGAGAGGGGCTTTGGACAAGGGCCTGTAGGGACAGGACAAGGGGAATGGCTTTAACCTGCCAGAGGGGAGATTGAGATGAGCTCTTAGGCAGAAGCTCTTCCCTGTGTCCCTTCAACCCAAACCAGGCTGAGAATGTCACACATGTAGTTAAGAAGGTGAAATCTGGAAAAACCACATCAGGACAGACTTTAGAGAACACTGTAACTGCCAATTCATCAAATTGTGTCTCAAACCCGAAACATCACTCTGCTAAAAATTCCTCATTTATGTGCCTCTGTTCATTTGGAAAGACGATGCTATTGTTAGGAAAATGCACTAATTAGGATTCCTGTGCTAGTTGCAGGCTGAGTTTCTCTTCAAAATCTGCCTCCAGTAAATGCTGAATCCATTGCTTTTGTTTAACTAAAACAGGCTTCTTTTTTTTCCTCTTTGGTATATTTTACAGCTCACATTTGAGTAAGAATTTCAGTTTAGAAACGACAGAGCTCTCGCCAAGAACGCATTCCTGTGACATTGCAATTTGATGGTTTGTTTTACTCTTTTTTTTTCCCCACTTGGATGTTTATTTGCAAATGATTAACCATATACACACACGACACGAGTTAGTGCTTTTCACCTCTGCTTTGTCTGCAAGGCCTCAGCTACCATGGGCCAACCTGCGGATTTAATGTATTTTAAACCAGTTGTATTTGCTGCATTATTGCTGCGCTTGCTGGATGACATCCAAGTGCACTAAGTTTAGCTACAAAACTGGCTCTTTTAAAATAATTTCCTTGTTAAGAAGCTGATGCAGAGCCTCCAGCCACTGCTTGGCACTGCAAAGCAAGAAGCTGGGTTCTGCCAGCGCTGAGAGACAGCAGCAACCCAAAGGCCCACCCGTGGCACGTCCCCTCATGGGTGGTGCGGGGCATCCCTGCTCCAGCCAAGCCTCGTGTTCTGAAAAGCCACAAGTCCTATCCAAAGGGAAAGTGTGAACAGACCCAACACTTCTCTTGAATACACCTCTTGGACAGATCCCCATACATTGCAGAGATGCTGATGGATGCGTGCCCACACGGTGTGGATACCTTAGGCTATTCCATAAGATTTAACTGGATTCAAAGGAACCAATAATTTACCAAATATTATGCAGCTGCATTAACAAAAATATACATTTTCTGTAATGAGTTACTCAGTATTATCTTTTAAGGTTTCTGATTTAAATTAAGTCTTCCAATACCTAAAGGAGCTACAAGAAACCTGGACAGGGGCTTTGGACAACGGCCTGTAGGGACAGGACAAGGGGAATGGCTTTAACCTGCCAGAGGGGAGATTGAGATGAGTTCTGAGGCAGAAGCTCTTCCCTGTGAGGGTGCTGAGGCGCTGGCACAGGGTGCCCAGAGAAGCTGTGGCTGCCCCATCCCTGGCAGTGTTCAAGGCCAGGTTGGACACAGGGGCTTGGAGCAACCTGCTCTAGTGGAAGGTGTCCCTGCCCGTGGCAGGGGTTGGAACTGGATGAGCTTTAAGGTCCCTTCCAACACAAACCAGCCTGGGATTCCATGATATTACAAAAATGCCCCTCCCTTCCACCCTTTCTCAGTCGTGACTCTGGCAGAAATGGAAGAGCTTTCAAGACTTTTCAGAGGCTCACACTTAGGGTCTTCTGCAAACAAAAACCTCAGTAGCCTGGCACCATCCCCGCAGAGCTGTACCACCACTCCACATGAGATGGTCTCCGGGCCTTAGAATATTACATTCAATTCTTTGCCCTCACAAGAAACACACCACAGAAGCTTCTCTGGCCTTTGGGGAGAAGCAGGTTTCTTCCATTGAACAGAAACCAGCTTTTACGAACACATTCATAACTACATTTAACTTTTATACATATCATCCTCTACAAGGAGAACTGAACGTTATACTAATCCCAATTAGATGTGAGAACAGGAATAATCTATCTATCTCCATAATTATTATGAGAATGTATTCAATTTGCTGCTTTCATCTAACAGCAATTACAACTGTTTACCAGTTGTAAACCACATCCTTTAGGAAGACATGAGTCATATTTCATGCTAATCACTGTTTTTTTGGTATTCTCTTCTGAAAATAAAGGGATCAGTTCACAAACCCTTAAACAGAAATGATAAGAGGAAAAAAAAAAAACCTCAAATGAAGCGGTGCATCAGAAAGATTTAAAGCAAAAAAACCTTAAGATCTTCCACACACTGAATAGTTTTACAAAGCACCCATTGTACAAATCTATCCCTAGGACAAATGCTGACTGCAAATAAGACTGTTCAAGGCAGCGCTTTGAAGCCGCTTGGAAAAAATTAGCAGCCCAGTGGTACTACACAAAACCCAACAACTCCCTTCAAGGAGATTTAAGCTAAGTTTTAGAAGTAGAAAGATTCCAGGAAAGAGAAGAGATAGCCATGAACAGACCACTAATGAATACAGCGAGTCTCCTGGACTACAGAACAAGCCTGTCTGCTCCTGCCTTGTAACGTTCGGGGTGATGATTGTGTTCACACAGCACAGAAAACCTCTCCTGCTTCCAACATCCCAGAGCACGGCAGGATGACAGGGCTACTCTACATCCAGCATTTCTCCTGCTCTCCTTCCGGCCCCTCCATTAGCAAATTTCTGGGCAATATACTTGATGCCAGAAACATTCATGGCACTTCTCCTTAGGAGTTCAAACCTACAGACATGAAAATATTACAGAACCTGAGTAATATAAATATATATTATCATCAGTGATTAGGTATGAAGAGAAAGCGCACCGAAAGGTTGTATGTCTCAAGGAACAACATGGTTGTCACCTCTAACCACCCCCTATTGACCCACACAAATCAGGAAACCAATAGTTGCTGGATCAGCAGTGGCTGACAACCCCTGAAACAACTCTGGGCAGCTCTTCACACACGCGGAGCAGGCTGAAGTCAAGCTCCAGCTATTTGTATTGGCTAATCGAAAACTAACAGGAAGCAAATTCCAACTTAATCCAATTATTCGTGCTAAATTAAAATCCCTCACTAATCCTTCATAGATGTCTGGTTATTTCACAGAGGAAAGAAGCTGGGGGCTTCTGTAACAAAGTAATGCAAGCATGGGACCTTGTTGGGGCTGCCCCATCCCTGGCAGTGTTCTAGGCCAGGCTGGATGGGGATTGGAGCAGCTTGCTCTAGTAGAAGGTGTCCCTGCCTGTGGCAGGGGGTTGGGACTTTTAAGGTCTCTTCAACCCAAACTAGTCTGGGATTCTATGAAGTAGCTCCAACAGGAACTATACATCCAGATGGGGATCTGAAATCCCATCCTTGGGGTCTAAGCAGGCTGCTCATCCCCTTCTTCCTTAGGCTTTGTCCCCAGCTCCTCCCAACTTCCCGTGTTTCCAGTCCAGGATGATGTGGCAGGAGAATGGGAGCTGCACTTGCTATGCAGACACAGGGACATCAGTCTCCACGCTGCCATCTCAACAGGCTTCACAAGACACCCATTCACACCAGCACAACCCCCCCAACAGCCACTGCCCAAGTCTTTTCCAAAGCACCAAAATAAACTCATTCATTGGAACATTTCACAGCATTTTCCCCGCAGAGGAAGAAGATGCTGGAGGCTTCTTCTGAAAGCAGCATTATTCAGTGCTCAACTTGCTAGTTATTTGTTAGATGATGAAAAAGGAGACATCTATATATAACAGCCCTCATGAGCAACATCTGAGAGAGTTGAGGTTGCCTAGCTGGAGAAGAGAAGGCTCTGGGGAGACCTTATTGTGGCCTTTCAGTTCTTTAAAGGGGCCAATAAGAAAGATGGGAAGAGCCTTTTTAGCAGGGCCTGTTGTTGACAGGATGAGAGGTGATGGGTTTAAACTAAAAAAGGGAGATTCAGGCTGGATATGAGGAAAAAGATTCTTTACAATGAGGGTGGTAAGTACCGGCGCAGGTTGCCCAGAGAGGTGATGGATGCACCATCCCTGGAGACATTCCAGGCCAGGCTGGATGTGGTTCTGGACAACCTGGTCTAGTTGGAGATGCCCCTGATCATCACAGAGGAGTTGGAGTAGATGAGCTTTGAAGGTCTCTTCCAACGCAAACTGTTCTATGATTCTGTTCTATGCTTCTACCACAGTTTCAGATATATTTTTAGGCATGAAACAACAATTACCGTAATCTTGTTTGGCACCTTGCATGACTTGGAAAAATTCTCCTAGTGATTCTTTTAACTTATTAAGCCCAAGCTAGACAGGCCATCTGGAGGACAAACATTCTCATTTTAGAGTTAGGGAGTTTCACTTTTTTTTCTATGATTCTACGAGGTTATTCTGAATGCACACAATGGTGGGGCGAAGCCAAGAGGTGGTTCTCAAGCAGCAGAAATGCAGAAGACCCTATTTTCTGTGGCTCCAGGAGCCAGCAGACACCCAAGCAGACTCCTTTGCTGGGCCTTGGAGACCCTGCAGTCCACAAGTGCTTCCCTCACCGATTCACAATAATGAATGACCAAGGGCAGCAAGACAACACAAACCATGGGAACAACTTCCAGAAACCCAGTGGCCAATGGCATTTTTGCTGGAGTATGACAAAGATCAAGCTTTCCTAAACTGCACCCTTCTAAAAGGTGGGATAAAACCAACAAAAAAATCCTTCAGCTACTACTAGAAACTTAACGTGACTTACATTTACTAAGCATATGCAAAAAAGTGCTCTTTTGCTTTAGGAGATGTTGGCAAGGACATGACCTTCAATGCTGTGAGTTAGAGCAGAGGCTGAACCTAGTGTCAAAGGACCATCTCCTGCGGAAGGAAATAATTACAGCAGAAACCCACCTCATGGGGATTTTTATCCAAGGAGAGATTTCACAATATAAACAAACAGGTTGTGTTAACAAGACCTATAACATATCTGGAGGTGTTGTTCTGATCACCGTGTGTTTGGAATTAAGAAATAGTCTTTCAGTTAATAAACCAACAGCCAAAATCAGCCTGCAGGAAGAGTGACTCGTAAAATGGTTATTGATCAAACCATGGGGGGGGACACATATCTTCTAGTCATCAGTAAAGGGAGGTTTTGAAAGGTAATGGGGTAAAACCCAAATGTTAAAGTGAGACCTCAAAAAAACCACTAAGGAGAACCATTAGAAGAAATCTATGTGTTCATCCCTCTCTGAAGACATGCTTTCCACTAACATCAGAAATGAAGCCATTGGCTCCAACAGCTCATCTCTCCCCTCCATATACCTCAAGGCAGAAATCAAATATTTGGGACATTCATAATTCAAGCTCCTTAAATCTCAAAGTTTTCTTAATAAGCTACACATCACACACTTCTAAAGAGATTCTTTTTTGGACAGGTTTAATAAACCTTAAATAAATAAATAAAACATGGTACATCGAGAAGTCATAAAGTTCGAATAAGATAACCTTGAATTTAGTTTCCTGCACATGGTAATGAAGCTCCAGAGTATTGGAAATCCCTGCTGCTGTGGAGAAAAATAAATTGGGCAGCCACAGTGAGTACTGGCCCTTACTGCAGATGAACATAAACAAGATGCAAGAATGCAAAGCCAGCATGTGCGGCCAGCTATAATTTTCTGTGATTAGAGACTAAACTGAAATGTAAAACAACATCCCAGAGTGTCAAATTAGCAAAAAAAAGTCATGAACAACATGAAAAGAGGATTTGGGAAACTCTTATAAACTCTTTCTAAAAATGATGCAAATCAAAAGCAGATTCATCGTGGTATCCAAATGAGTTTTCTGCTCAGCTTCCCCTTGCACCCCCTGTTGGATCAGGGAAGAGAGGCTTGGTGGGGTTTGTGAGGTGCAGGCAGGGCCCCAAGCGGCACATACCCACAGCCTGCAGCTCCCTTGGCCGGGGCTGCCTCCCACACTCACCCTCAGCAGCATCCAAAGCCAAGCCACGACACACAACTAAAGGTTTTTCAGTGCAAGGTGAGCGCTCATCCGAGAACACTAAAGCCGTGTATTACAAAATATTCAAAGCGTTTAAGGGAGATCTGGAAAATAATCTGGGGTTAGAGAGCATTCCTTTGTCCAAACCCAGATATCACAGAACCCCAGACTGGTTCGAGTCGGAAGGGACCTTAAAGCTCATCCAGCTCCAACCCCCTGCCATGGGCAGGGACACCTTCCACTAGAGCAGGTTGCTCCAAGCCCCTGTGTCCAACCTGGCCTTGAACACTGCCAGGGATGGGGCAGCCACAGCTTCTCTGGGCACCCTGTGCCAGCGCCTCAGCACCCTCCCAGGGAAGAGCTTCTGCCTCAGAGCTCATCTCAGTCTCCCCTCTGGCAGGTTAAAGCCATTCCCCCTTGTCCTGTCCCTACATGCCCTTGTACAAAGCCCCTCTCCAGAGGTGGAGGGGCAATTACCTCATTGCCCTTAAGAACCGCCTGTTTCTGAATCTCATTCTGCCCCAGGATGCTGCAGCAAGCCTGGGACACCAGCCTGGAAACATCTCCATATACTGAGCTCTCTCCCAGGCAGCTGCATGGCTTCATCCCTGCCTCTAAGACTAATCAAGCTCTATCCTGGAAATAATCAGGATTTGCCTTCCCCAGAAGGCTGTGAACAACTGCTCGCTCTAATGAACATTTCAACCTCTCAATTTCCAGCCAAAATGTATTTCTGGCCAGCTCATCCCCACAGCAATACGCTACCCATAAGCATTCAGCTTCAGGTTTGGAGCCTTGCTAGCAGATGATGCATCTGCTTCTCTGCAGATAAACAAAAATGCTGATAAACAACAACGCTGAGGAGGCTCCAGACAACACATTAATCCTTTTAAAGTCAGTTGCAATATAAGGTCATTAAACAAGGTTAAATTTAACAAACTCCATGTGGAAAACTGGTGTACGGGGTTCCCATGGACTGTCACATCTATCAGCACATCTGTGCATCAGGCTGCTTCCCAACACAATTCTTCATTATCCCTTGATCTAGAGAAAGAAGCTATCAAGCTCTGAAGTCAGAATCAAGAAGTGATGTGCTCTCCCTTCTTCTCCCTTTCCATTCCACATATCCCCTTTTGTAGGACACGTGGTAAGGGTGTCCAAGCAGCAGGATCTTATGCAGCTGATTTCTGACACTTCAGCAAAGTATTTGCCCTGTGAGTTCCTGGTGAAGGGTCTAAGTGGAAGCCACAAGAAGAGAGATGAAAACTCATTCTTTGTCATGATAAAGGCCAAACAAAGCAATGTCCACTTGTTTCATTTAACACAGCAAGAGGCAGCGTTAGGCTTAAAGACATTCCTGGGCAGCAGATGGCCAGGGTGGTGGGTCCTACAGCAGAGGAGAGGTGTCCCTCTGCCTTGGTTCAGATCAGGGGTGATGACTCAAGAGCTGAAATGGAAGCAGCACAGAGCACACGACCACATCAGCCAGGGGGGTTAGGAAGTAGGAGACAGCACAATACCGGGGTGAAATGAAGCCCTCTATGGAAGCGTTACTCAACCGAGGGACTTTGCCCAGAGAAGCTGTGGCTGCCCCATCCCTGGCAGTGTTCAAGGCCAGGTTGGACACAGGGGCTTGGAGCAACCTGCTCTAGTGGAAGGTGTCCCTGCCCGTGGCAGGGGGTTGGAGCTGGATGAGCTTTAAGATCCAACCCAAACCTGTCTGTGACTTGGATACTTCTTGCATCAGTTTGAAAGAGGCTCCAAGACCTGCAGCCTGTGCCCCTGTCCTGTATTCATGGCTGTCCCTGCAACAGCTTGTCCTCCCATGCCTGTTCCCTAGTGACATCAAAAAGCCACAAAGAGCTTTGGCACATGCCCACCTACAACCAGCCCCAGCAACACCACAGCTACATCTGTAGTCCACAGCTCTTTGTGCACCAAGGATGGGCTAACTGCATGTGAAGCAGCTCCTCATTTACACTGGTTGAACTGGTATCAGAGTGGAGACTTCAGAGCATATGGAGCTGAAAAAGTGTCTGAAGCCTCAAAGGAAAGACCCTGTCTCTCTTCATCCCTTTCATCCTTACTTCTGGTTGCTAAGGTTCTTGACAGGTAACCTTTGCTGTTTGTCACCTTCAGAGGGCAAGAGCATGCAGTACAGAAATGAGTCTAGACCTGGGCTCACTCAGGGAGCAAAGCCTCTCATTAGAGGCAGAAGCAACCTCCAGCATAAAATCAGAGAAGACAGGGCTGAAGGATCTTGTGAGACCATTTGACCTGCTAACCTGTTGATGATCAAGCCTAGAGCAATGCTTAGCCTTTCCCACCCAACTGTACCTCTCAATTGCTGACCCTTTCAGTTCTAGCTGTCAGTCTTTCCTTGTATCTTAACCTCTCATGCATCAGCAATAACAACAGATTTTTCTTACAAGACATTCAGCTCCAATCCACCTGAAGGGGAATCAAAGCAGGAGGTATAAAAGTCCAGCTCTGTCATCAACCCAGTTCAAGCCACAGCAAGTCTCTGAACTTACTTTGATACAATCTTTTCCAGGACAGAACTACTGGAACTCCAGACAAAAAGCAAGAGCTATGCAAGAGCTCTACACTATGCTTTTGAACCCACCATCAGTATCCTCAATGAAATCCTGTTGGAATACATGTGCCAGGGACAGACCAAGCTTTGAAGAGACCCCACGACGACTGCAGAGCATTGCTGCAACACCACAAATGCACCTATTGTTATCCCTGGGCTTGCCTGGGAAGCTGCACATCACTGAAGGCACAGCTTGCCTCTCCCAGAGTAGGATGCAGGGAAGCACAGCTGGTTTCAGCATAAGGCCTCCTTAAAATATAAGCACTGTGATACTTGCCTATGCCAAAGATCCCTCTAGCCCAGCATCCTGAGGTGAATTTGTCCAGTTTTTGAGCTCATATAAACTTTTAGCACCCACGGCAATGAGGAGTCATCTGGAACCACCTCCTAGGGGTTGACTGAAGTTGATGCCTGCTGGCCCTTGTACTTGGAGACAAAGAGTCATCCCCTGTTTGCTCCCTCCGAGCCACGAGTGGTTCCACAGGTTTTGATCATACCCTCACTCCCCATCGTTGATTTTCCAGGCAGCATGAGCTGTCTTCTGTGTGCATCTCCAAAGCTCAGCCCTGCTGCTGGCGATACAGAGGTCCTCATGGGGTGTCACCCATGCAGGGAGGTACCATTGATGGTCCTGGGAGGGATGAGACATTCAGGTGTCAAAAGAAGTCTTGTTAACTAAAAGAGGCTTAAGCTGGCAATAGTGAGATGCAAAAAAATAATTAACCTATGAGCAAATCTATTCATCTTTTCCTACTTGAGCTGCATAAGAGAGGCCCAAAGACACATACGTGCGAGATGCTCTGTGAAGCAGCAGAGATGTAACCTGTCCTTCAGGCTGTTTACTAGGGAAAGTGTTTCACTCCCCTCAGATGTGAAATCCACAGATTATTTCACACATATGGTCCAGCATCAAATCTGAGTCCTTATGAACGCAAGGATAGCGGGACAGATGAGCACCCTCCTGCTGCAGACCCCAGGCTGGGCAGAGGCACCAACAGGTCCCGCTTTCCTGTGGTATTTGCTGGGGTATTGTCCTGGTTTCAGCTGGGATAGAGTTAATCCTCTCCCTAGTAGCTGGCGCAGTGCTGTGTTCTGGCTTTATCTGAGAATAATGCTGGTAACACACCGATGGTTTAGTTGTTCTCAGCAGTACTTACCCTGATCAAGGACTGTTCAGTCCCTCATGCTCTGCCAGTGAGGAGGGGGCACAAGAAGCCGGCAGGGAGCAGAGACAGGACACCTGACCCACACTGTCCAAAGGGATATTCCATATCACGGCATGTCATGCCCAGTATAGAAACTTGAGGAGTTACCTGGAAGGGACTGATCACTGCTCGGGTCAGGCTGGGCACTGGTCAGTGAGCGCTGAGCAATTGGATTGGGCATCACTGCCAGCCAGTGTTTGTTTTCTCTTTCCCTTTTTAGTTATATGTTCTCCCTCCTTGTTATTTCTCTTATCATTATTATTAGTAGTAGCAGTATTATGCTGTACTTTAAACTGTTCTGATCTCAACTCACAGGTTTACATTCTTTTGCTTCTCTCCTCATCCTGCCCGGGTAAGCAGGAAGCAGGGGTGAGCGAGCGGCTGCTGGTGCTGAGTTATGGGCTGGGGTTAAACCACAACAGGTATCTATCAGCTCAATCTGCAGCCACCGTGCAGAGGGAACCACCATGAACATCCCCAAGGGGAGAAGGCAACAGGTCTCAAAGGCTTTACATGGAACAGATAATGCCAGAAGAGTTGCTCACAGTCCGGTGCTTCCATCGGAAAACAGAAGAGTACTTTTTTTGCTCAGATAGTGAGTAAACACAGAGTGGTGGGAACAAAGGTTTAAATAGGATTTTCCACTAATGACTTGGGTCTTTATTTGCATTTTCCACCTCTGCGGGACGCTTCCTGGGAAGCATCGCATGATGGGTCCTACACAGCTGGGGCAGGGGCAAAGTCAGACCCCAGATGAGCTCCTGGCATGTTATTCTTTATTTGGAAATATAAATATACCCAATGGACAGTTCTGTTATATACGTATACATAACAGAATATATATATACATATATATACATATAAACTTTCACAAGGTAGTATTTGACTCTTATTTTTTTTCACAACAATTTGGAAGTATTCACAGTACTTATTCTTCCTCTTTTTCTTACAACAGAAAGTTTTCCTCAGCCTCCAGTAAATCCCTCTACACAGAACAACAGGAATAAAGGAAAATGCTTCATGGACACCAAGAAAAAAAAAAAAAAAAAAAAAGCAGAGCACTACAGAAGCACTTTTATATTCTCTTAATCACAAAGAACTTAAGTATTAACAAGCTACGAACGTGAGAGAACTAATTTCACACACTTTTCTTTCCTCCAAATTCAGCTCTGTTAATCATTCAAATAGAAAAAAGTAGCATTTTGCATTGTAAATGATGTCCATTGCTGCGCCTTGAAGCCTCACCGAGCTTCACTGATATCCTCCAACCAGCCTGACTGCAAAAACATCTTTAACACATGAAAACCTACACTTTCCCATGAGCCTGACCCTCCTCTCCTCCTTTCAAGTTACATTCCTAGTAATTCGGTGAGACTTTTTAAATGACTTTTTAAGCATAAAGATCCAGCAGCTTCTTCCTGGCAGAAGGGCGACAAGGGAAACAATGTGCAAGCACCAACTCGCTGCATTAATTGGGGTCCAACGGCAGCACGAGGAGAGCTGTGTGTGACCAATTAGTATGTCCCCTTGTTCCCCGGGCACGGAGAAATGGAGCGTCGGCAGCGAGCATGTTACAAAGCTCAACTGATGGCTCACTTAATTAAATACACCACCCAGCCGCGGCAAGGGCTTCATGTGGTGTTCTGACAGGCAAAGGAAATGGGAACCCAGAATATTGTGCTACTTCAGATTTACTTCCACTACGATCCATATAAAATGTGCAACTCCTGATACTGGCTGCTTTTTAACATCATATGTATTTCTTCAATATTAACATGGAAAAGCTATGCTCATGGAAACTAAATTTAAACTCAGGTATAATATAATAAGGGGAGCGAAAAGAAACCTGGAGAGGGGCTTTGGACAAGGGCCTGTAGGGACAGGACAAGGGGAATGGCTTTAACCTGCCAGAGGGGAGATTGAGATGAGCTCTGAGGCAGAAGCTCTTCCCTGTGAGGGTGCTGAGGCGCTGGCACAGGGTGCCCAGAGAAGCTGTGGCTGCCCCATCCCTGGCAGTGTTCAAGGCCAGGTTGGACACAGGGGCTTGGAGCAACCTGCTCTAGTGGAAGGTGTCCCTGCTCGTGGCAGGGGTTGGAACTGGATGAGCTTTAAGATTCCTTCAACACAAACCATTCTATGGTAATCCCATCCTGAGCTACCTAGAAAAGAAAGGGCAGCAGCGTCCGCTCCTGCAATCAGTATCTCAGGATCTACTCTCCTCTTGCAGGGAAAGGTGCTTAATGCAGGCCAGAACTGGAGGTTGAGAGCATTTAAGCAGTAGAAATACTTTCATGCTGGCATATCCCAACTCCAGAGTTCCACTGGTGTGGCACTTATTTTATACGAAAGCCTTGCATATTGAACAAAATGCCCATTTCTTTAGAAGGAAACCCCCTAAAATCACCTGGTTAGCACAATGGGTACCCCACGCACATCGTCCTGGAATAAGTCTCATTCATAAAGTATTTTCTTCAACCTTAAAGATGCACCCTTGCCACAGACACCTTCGTTGTACACTGCTGCTGAAAATCATTGCTGACATCTATACTTGAACAGAAAATGCAATTTACAACTAATGTACTTCCAGATGAAAGCAATCTAGTTATCTTTTATGAAAGCAATTATTTAAGCTATCAGAAATAAAACAAAGCAGCAACATGTTTGACAACTGACATGCTCCAAAACAGATGAAAAAGAAAGCAGATAATAACTTTTTTCCCCCCATCAGCCTACATTAAACAGGAGCAAGAGGAAGGGGGGGGAGAAAAGCCCCCATCTATATGGGCATAAATTAAACTGACACGTTCAATATCATCTGCATTAGGAGTACAGCGCTTTAACTGACAAACAATTCAAGCTATGAGAGCGCCCTTCCCACTTCCCTGGTGCTCCAAAAAGCACATTAATACCAGGACTGCAACAAAACACTGCGACGTTCCCTATCCGGTAGCTTAGCAACTGTTTTTATTTCTTAAGGCTTGTCTGAGAAAGAGGGGCAAGAGGGGGACGAAGCAGCACAGGGGAAGCAAATGTCACGTTTGGTTTCTTTCCGAGTGGCTGACAAGAGGGGCTAGGGATACGCAGTCATCGTATAGTCAGAAAGGATGCCGTGTTCATGGAAAGGCTGGGAATTGGCAGGTAGCAATCCCAGCCCAGCAGCTTCGCTGCTTCCCTGTCCTCGAAGGCATGGAGAAATCTCACCACGTCTAGAGCACAGCCAAAGTAGAACAAATACATTATTTATCACCAGGAAAAAAAGAGATGCTCTGAGACTCCTTCCTCCCTGTAACTCTCCAATTCTTTGGCCACATCAAAATTCTTCCTGCCTAATCTCTGCTGCCTGTTTGAGAGGGAAAGAAAAGCCCAGCTAACAACAGCCAGCCCAGGCCTAGCAAGGCTCTGCGTTCTCAGAGCCGAGGGATGCGAGTCTTGCTGCCAGCACTGCAGCCCGCAACCACCCTGTCTCACTTCCAGAGAGATATATGTGACTACCAGGACACTTCACCTGAACAGCCTTAATAAAGTACAAGGGAATATTAACTAAGCTGTAAAAATCTATAAAAATTCTGCTTTACAAGAGATATTTACCTATGAATCAGCACTTAGGTTAATTCATTATTCAGTAAGGCTTGTTATTTACAGTGTATTACAGCTTTGTAAATTATTTATATGTGCTTGTCTCTGTCTGTGCATGATTTTTCCCTTAAGAGACAAGAAATGTTTATTATCTCCCACACAGGGAGGTTGTTTCAGTCAGAGGTAGGATATTAAAGCATCTGATGCTCTGTTCCAGTTTTCTTCTCATCTACATCCTGTTGTGCCATGGTGTATGGATGCAAACACAGAGATCACGGGGATCGCAGGGAAATCCATCCCACTGTCAGGGAGCCTTCAATTAAAAAACACACCTTTTTTGCACCATGTAGGCAAGGATCCATTTAGACAGCAGCTACCCCGGGGCCACTGCAAGCTGCAGCTCCAGGAGGAAAATAAAGTTTAAATTCTGTTTCATGTCAAAATGTGAATACCCACCGTCAAATCAATTCCTAATGGAGAACTTTTTGGCCACTCATAAGTTATGCAATATATATAATACATATAATGCTATGAGGGTGGTGAGGTGCTGGCACAGGTTGCCCAGAGAAGAAGTGTTCAAGGTCAGGTTGGACACAGGGGCTTGGAGCAACCTGCTCTAGTGGAAAGTGTCCCTGCCCGTGGCAGGGGGTTGGAACTGAATGAGCTTTGAGGTCCCTTCCAACTCAAACCAGTCTGGGATTCTATGGTGCTAATTGTAGTTCAAGTTTTAAAGTCTGCTGTCTTACTGACAAGCACATGAATTCTACGTAGCAGACACCAAGAAAACCATCAGAGGAGCCTGGTCTCCATCCCTGCAGGCAGAGGGCTGGACCATCAAACACACAAGCCCCTCAGTCCTGTCTAGAGCCAGTCATTTTGGGCACCCAGCATGAACCACAGAAACATTAAAAGCTATCTTAGATCCAAATGACGTCAAGAGGAGCTCGGCGAATTTTTATGAGCATCCTAAAAATCAGCCAGGCACCCAGCGCCGGTACCAGTGGCAGAGGAATACTCTACAGTCCTCACGTAGCTGGAACAAATAGGGCTTGGCACCCACATCCTTTGAAAAGTAACTCCAGTGACCTCTCTGATCCCATCTTTCCTTTGCTTAGGAAATCAGCAGAAAATAATGGTTAAACACTTTTCAAAAGGCATCTAGCACACTAAAGACTTTGCATCAATTAAAAACAAGTAATTAAGCCCACTTTTCTGTATTAATGAAATTCCAACCTCCATGCAAATGCAACTTGGTGCCCATCCAAGATAAGCGGTTCATAGTAAACATGAGCCGTGGCATTTGCCGTTCCCAACATAAAAATACGTGCAGATGGACGTGTGCTAAGCCACATCATGAGCTCAGAGTGTGCCTGTCTGTTCAGCAAGTGGAACAACAAATTTAGAGCAGGAATGCTAACAACTGTAAACAGTACGTTTTAATACTCCTACCCATCGATAAAGTGAACAAAAATCAACCAATGATCAATAAAAGTGAATAAAACTCAATCTAGCTTGGGAAGTTTGAAAAAGATTGATTTCAAACATCTCTTGCGGATTTGAGCTGTCCCTGCCCATGGCAGGGGGTTGGAACTGGATGATCCTATAGTCCTTTCCAATCCAAACCACTCTTTGATTCTGTGATTTGAGTAGTGATGAGAGACCTGAAATGAATGGACTGAACGAGGGGGGAAAAGGGGTGGATCGGCTTCAGTGCAAATAAAAGGTACCACAAAGGTACCATCAAGGTAGAAAGCATCCACGGAGGACCAGCCGAAAGGACTGACGGGGCAGAGCAGACACAGAAAGGGCCACACAAACTGTGAGCCCATGGGGCATCTCTAATGGTGATGGCATTCAAAGATCAAATTTGCTCAACCAAACTGCAGGAGGATCAGGACTTGGCAGCTCTCAGGAGCGAGAGGTGCCCTTTCAGACCTGTAACCAGCTTGTGTTGGCCTTGTATCACCGCTGCCTGCAAAGTGCCCACGTCAGGGTGGAAAATTAAACCGTAAAAGGAAATGACTGAAGCTCTGTTTAACTTGATTAAATATTAAGAAAGCTTCTATGTAAAGTCAGCATTAAATCATTAATCACATTACCAGGTTTTTGAATACTATTGGCGATGTCAGGCTTAATTTATGTCAAGCTACATCAACTAGAACTAGTCGTCTTATTCCCACAGAAAGTAAACCCAATTCTGACCTCAAAGTCACATAGTTACTGTTCTTTTCCACAATCTACAGATTGTGAAAAGTTAATGAAACTGCTTAGAGATAGGATGAAAAAATAATATTCCCCCTTTTGAATGAAGTTAATGCATTTCCCTCCTGGATCAGAAACCATAGCAGCCCAGAGATGGCCAATTCTTCACTCTGACGACCAGAGTTCATGTCTTTCGGTCTTTAAGAACATTGGTTTGTAATCTTGTCCTTAGTAAAAGCTCAAAATGCAGTTTGTTTTTATACATTTTGATAATGATACCTCCATAACTGACTTTGCAAGAGAACAAAGATTCTTATTTACATAAGCTTGCTTTTCCCCCAGCTGCCCGAACACTGAATTTATTAGAAATACTTGCAATGGCTAAAAGCCTGCATTTAATCTGGGAAACAAATTTTTCAGTGGGGCTCCTTCATGAATGCAATAACTGCAAGTTATAGTATATATAACATAATAAGAAAACTTTTTTGTAAAAGGTTTGGTGATGAAGTCTTCCATCATTCAAGCCACTGACCTGGACTAAGAGGGTGATTTCTGCAGGCAGGAGCTCAGCAGATCGACCCTGCAGGGACGTAGCATGCTAAACCCAGTCTTTTAAAATAGCTTCATCTTCTCAGACTTAAAAACTACTTGGAATTAGCTAAAGTGGGGAACTTGGGTTTTCTTGCTTATGAACACTGAAACCACAGAATCCCAGCCTGGTTTGGGCTGGAAGGGACCTTAAAGCTCACCCAGTCCCAACCCCTGCCACGAGCAGGGACACCTTCCACTAGAGCAGGTTGCTCCAAGCCCCTGTGTCCAACCTGGCCTTGAACACTGCCAGGGATGGGGCAGCCACAGCTTCTCTGGGAAAAGTCTGTGCCAGCGCCTCAGCACCCTCACAGGGAAGAGCTTCTGCCTCAGAGCTCATCTCAGTCTCCCCTCTGGCAGGTTAAAGCCATTCCCCTTGTCCTGTCCCTACAGGCCCTTGTCCAAAGCCCCTCTCCAGGTTTCCTGGAGCCCCTTTAGGCACTGGAGCTGCCCTAAGGTCTCCCCTTAAGGAGCCTTCTCTTCTCCAGGCTGACCCAGCCCAGCTCTCTCAGATATACTAATCCAGTACGCAGATTTTTAGCAGCATGGTACAAACAGGCAATCAGTCCAAATTTTTCACATTCTAAACTTTCTCATTAGCAGAGCAGTCCTATCACAAAGGACAGTATTTCTTGCGTGCATCTGATACACATCGGATAATTGTATTTCAATAGAGCTTTGAAAATGCTATTTTGTGGACAGTAATCGAATTCCAGTTTCTTTCCAAAGAGGGTTTGAGACAAAATCGCAAGGAAAACAACAGAGATTAATATATCAAGAACACTCCAAATTCTAACACACCTATAAATCTTTAGTATGTATGCATGGGCACTGAATATTTCCCGGCTAAGAAAGAAGGAACACTAAATCCGATGAAACCCAGCCACTCTTCCATATTTTATGGCCAGCAGCCCATGAGAATCACTTTAATAAATAAAAATGCAAAAAGCCCAAGAATCAGTCAATTATTTAAATTGGGGCTGTTGCTTGCTGATCTGAACTGTGGCTAAACCAAGTGGTGTAAGTCAAGTCTAACATAGGTCTGATGTGAAGCCTGCCCATCGCCAGCCCATCATCGCTGTGCTTTTCTCACCTTATTGTTTCTAAGCAAAAGGGGTGAAATCCTGACTCTGAAGGAATTGGTGGGATTGTTGCCATCCTTTGTCCTGCCCTTTGCTCGAGGATTGCCTCGGAAGTGGGTGACCCACCCCCAAGCCATGCACAAATCCCAGCCAGCCCCTGGCAGCGTATCCCTCAGCCCTGGCATCAGGGAGGAGAACTCAGCCGCCATGGCAAGGAGATGGCTTATGCTACAGATGTCACAGCCAGCCAGAGCCAGCTCAAAACTGCCATTGTGGTGGATGAGGAAGAGGGGAAGCTGCCACAGCTCCCTGTTGGTGCCCAAGGGCTTCTCCAACCGCACACCTCATGCCTACCTCAAGCACCCAAAATGAAGCAGCACCCCAGACATTGCTGCATGCCTCCTCACAATAACTTCAAAGCCTGGAGCCGGGCACCACAGCAGAGGGCTTTTTGTGCAAGTGCTTTGGTGCTTGTTAATAACGCTCCTAAACGAAGGAGGGAACTAACACAGCGCTTTTCTTTCTGTCTTCCCTCCTCACACCTACTCCACCATGTGCAACACCCCCCTCCTTGCAGCTCCCCCTTCCTGGGACCTGATTTGGCTTTTAAGCTCTGAGCGGGCTCTGGTTTCTCACTATACCAGGAATCAACTGTCCTCGGAGCAAACCTGGTTTCCCAGCTGTGTGTATCGATCGGGTATCTGCAGTGCAGAAGACTCTGTAAGCAAACAGAGAATGATGCCAGCTCTTCCCCCTACAATCTGGTGTCTATTAATTCAAAATTATTTGAAAACTCCAATGAAATATTGAATTAAAATGTAATTGCAGGGGCTGGGAAAGGTTGTGGCACTAAAGCTCTTAGGAAGCTGCTTCATCTACATGACATTTTGGCAGCATTTACTGCCAGCTATGCAATTTAAGCGTGGAAGCTGATAGCCAAAGGGAGAAAGACTCCAAAGCTGCACATTTTGGAGCATCACCCCACATTGCAAAATAACCATTCAGAGCCAGGACACCTCAACATACCAGCCTTAAGCCTTCCCTATATCATAAGACACTTCATACAAAGGAAGCACCATTCCAACAACAGCAAAAACCAGTATAAAACCAAAACCTGCTCTCGGCTGCTTTCAGCATTTTAAGACTCAAAATGTGCCACGTTCTTGCTGTGCCCCTGTGGGCACACTTTGGCGAGCATCCCTCTTCGTGGCACAGTGAGCCATAGCCACGCTGTCTCTTCCAGCTCTTCCAATGTTTTCACCCCACATTGATTCCCCTCCTGGTTCACCACCCAGCTACGGCAGGGAAAGCAGCAGAGCAGAGGCAGCTTCAGCTGATTGAGAGAAATGCTCTTTAAGCCATGGTCTGAAACAGCGTGGGCAGGCACTGAGTTAGATCCATGTTCTCCTGCTCCTATTTCATATTCATCATCATCCAGCAGCAGCCACCAACGCGCTCCCCCTGCTCTCCTGGAGCTCAGCCGTGCACAGCCGTCCTGCTCCCTGCTGGCACACAGCATTTCCCACTGCTGGGCTGTGTTCAACCCCCCCTGCACCCCTCTGCTTCCCAAACAATCCTTGACAGAAGTACTGAGATAGTTCTAAGGGAGCACGGCTGCAGGAACAGCCCCACACCATGACCCTGCATCCCTTTTCCTACTGCTCATCACAGCTGTGCATCTCCAGGGGTACCATGGCATTAAAGGTACTGCATCTATGTCTCATCCTGCACGTGCTGCAGCAAGAGTTAGTAACGTGACAGCAATGTATGATGTCCAGCCCCAGTTTGGGAACGTAGAGCATTTCTGACCTCCCCAGCACCCATCTGCTGTTTCACATCAGCACAGACAACACCTAGTGCAGAAGCCCCAGAGCTTTCACACACCCACCGTCGGCTGTTCATATAAATAGACTTGCTTGCTCCAGAGACACTGCATCCCACAGCAGCTCCAAGTAACTCAATATCCTCCCACTATGCCACCAGCCTCTCCCTCAGACACCCAGATAAAGATCCCTCTGTAAGAATCCTTTAAAAACCCAATCCCCTCACTCCAGCAGAGCAGAGCAAGTTTTAAGTCAGCAGATCCCACACCAGCCTCAGGTTTCAACCAGGATGCTCTGCCCACAGCTCCCTCCTGGCATCTCCGCTGCTAAACTAGGACATGAGGGACCAGCCAGACTCCTGTGCCGCTTAACCACATCCCTAAATAAATCCTCATCAGCAACCAGCATCTCACTGTGACACATGGTCCCGTCAAGTAGAAGGGTCAAGGAAGCACTGCTACAGGCTTGCCCTGCTCCCAAACCCCATCCCTGTACACCCACCAAGAACTGACCCAAAGATGGGCACTGGGCTCAATCGACTTGGGGTCCCTGGTTGTGGAGGCAAGTGTCATGCATGCTGTTACTCCACCATGAGCAAAATGGGTTGGCCTCAACTTGTATTTCATGCACATCTCCCTGAACACTGTAGCTGTTGGTTTCTTCAGCTTCGAGGAATGAAAAGACATTTGCCAAAGACATGGCAAACGTACCACTTGAACAGCTAAACATACTAAACCCCGTATCTCTTCTGGAAAAAGCAGATCCAGAATCCGAACTAATCAATGTCTATCAAGCCCCTAAACAACAAGGGCTCCCCTCTCAGCCCCCTAGCTCTCCACCAGCCCAAGAAGGATGGAGAAGTCTTCACAGAGAGGGATCTTTATTTATAGCCATAGATTAGCATAGAGGACTTCACTGTACACCAAGTCCCCATGAGACAGAGTCCGAGGCGACACCAGCCACAGACAGTTATTGATTACGAGTCAAAATGAAGAACGGTCTGTTTTGAACCAAACAATTTTATTACAGTCTTTGCTACCAAGACACAGTGGCTCTGAAGACTGGCTTCAGTGAGCAAATCTCCAGGCTATCTGTCAAAGGCAATGCCAGCATATTATTAGATGGGGTTATTCAAGCGACCTTAAAGCAACTGTAAGGACCTCTGATATTTGTGGAGGTCGAAGACTGTCTTCATACATTCTGAAGACATATAGTAGATATACAACACGGTGTCAAAGGATGAAATATGTTTTTTTCTTTTTCTAACTAAAGTCTCTTAGATCATTTAGTCATCAAGAACATGGGAGCTTTTAGTTCAGAAATACTGAGACACCAGGAACCTCACTGAAATGTTTGTGCTTTCTACACTCACAACGTCGTTACCCAACTTCATGGCAAATACCTTCCAGAGCCCAGTATCCTCTCACCCTCCAAAGCTGGTTATTTCACTCAGCTAGGCAGCAACACCAGGTTCACCCCAGCAGCACTTCCCACAGCAGAGGAGCAGGTGAGCAGCCTTCATCCCTTCATCCTCCCAAGGAACCAACAAAGGGTGCAAGTATAACTTACCCCCAACAAGGGAAATCTGTGCAGCTAACCTATCTTACAACGGCACACACGTATCTACTTCTTTCTGGCTACAATTACCTGGCAATCTGGTATTGAGGGGAAACCAGGCTACAACTAGAGCTCAGAGCTCTGACCTGCTGATGCATGAACTCTGCACACAGGACCTACAGGGACAAGGCTTTCCTGCTTAACATTCACTTTATCAAGTTCTTCACTTGTGATCTTTATACAAGCTAATTTGATAATTCAATTTTTGTTCTTTGTTTGTTTCTCCCTAACATTGATTTTTGCTTCCTCACTCGTGACTGAGCATGTTTAAAAAAAGAAAAGAAAGATAAAATAACCACCAGATAAAATAACCATCAGCCACCAGAAATACCCTATTGTTTTGTTTCTGCACTTCCCAACTGGTACATCCTCCTCCTTCAACTACCCGCCACAGAAAAGCAGATGGCATCATTCATATCAAATTAAAATAGATACGAGCATGTTAACTTTTTTATGCCTTATGATGATCATCTTTATGATTTTGATTCAAAAGTGTGAAAATGATACCAGACCCAAGGTAGTATAAAGTGCATCACGGGAAAAGGATTAATAAACATCCTTCTACTCCTACAATGAATGCAGACGCCACTAAGGGTTTGGAAACCTACAGCCCTAATATTAATAGGACTGAGGTTTGGCTTGGGAAAAGAGATTCTCTTTTTGCAGCAAACATGGAGGGCACATAGAATCAAGCACTTGGTGAGGGAGTACTGAATGTGTGTTAAAACACGTATTTGGCTAGAACTGTTTTTACCAACAGAGCAGCCAACACTGCACACAATGAACACATGGACAGACTGTGGCACTTTCACCCCTTTAGTATCCTGAAAAAGAGAGGCAAGGGTGGGTAGGGGACAAAGGAATCAAGCAAGAAACCTCTCCAGTCCAGCCATGAAACTCATCCCTTCCTGAAGTCTCCTTATCTGTAACGCCAATGTCACCAAAGGCATATTTGTGTGGCTGGGTGTACCTGGACCTCAGGTTGCAGATGTCCTTCCCACTCCAGAAGCTATCACATGGGACGCTGCAGACCCTTGCTCACAGCCCATCCACATCTCGCCCAACAAGAGACTGCAGCCTGGGAAGAAGGCGCTGCGTGCTCTTGTTTTTCCAGTAACGGGGAAGTGTAGAAAGGAAAAGACTCAAAGTCATTGCAAAGGCACATCTGAGAATGCAGCTTTGCGCAGAGATGTTACAATACATGGAAAGCAGCTGAACTCATTTCTGAAAGCATTTTTCCTCCTCCTAAAAGCTCTGCTGCTATCCTGGCAAAGCAATACCCTTGTCAGTCAGTGGCTAACCTTGTCAAGGGGAAGAAAAGGCTGGGAAGTGACAGGTTTGACAACCTGTCGGATGCCTGGTGCTCTGCTCTCCTCCTGATCTGATCACTATCAAACATTAAACCACTGTTCCTCCACACAGGAGTGCAACTTGATGCTTGCAAGCCTCAGCCAAGAAAGATAGCGAGGCTGGTGAGCTGCCAAGATCCTTGCTTTGTCCCTTCCTTGCATGTTCTAAACTCTCCTTTTATGATCCGATCATTGAATGTGTCACACTGGGAGCAGTCCCATAGGAGTCCCAGATAGGTCATTGAAATTGCCACTGGTTTTCAGGAAAATGGGAACTCGAGGTGGGCAATTGAGCTGTAACATCTGGAAAGAGAGATATGGGAGACAACTGCACAACCCAGCTTGTGAATCAAATCCCACACTTGGACAAACCCCAGATAGACCAAAATATGCCCTATCCCCTCAGGAAAGCAAACCAGCCTGCCCCCATGCCACACGTACTGCAACCCCCAGCACACAGCACATCGCTCACCCAGTCTTTAGACACCCGCTGAATGAGATCATCTAAACATAAGGACTTTCTTTCTCTGCGTTCAAAAGGAGATAGAATATTTGAATTCATCTCTTCCCTCTGCACACAAAAACTCTTCTTTTCCGGAGCAGCTTTCGGGATTCACAAGCAGCAGCAGCAATGCCTGTAAAACCCTGCTCTTTAATTCCACCGACACTGCAAGAGTCGAAGGCTGAATAGTCAGGAGGAAAAAGCATCTTGCAATTAGGAGCTTCGTCTCAGCTAAGTGGAACTAGAGCTGTAGTGTGCATCTGAAGAGGCCATTTAGCCAACAGATGCCAAGGACAGACTCCAAGCAGCACTTATATTGTTCTTTCATAGTGTTCATATTTAACTTATGGCAAGATGGTCTGCTAGGAATACTTCCCAGTTGGCTTAAATCAAAACTTGCATCTGGTTAACTTGTTTCATGAAGGCCTTCTCAACAACAAAAGCAGGATGCCTGCTGCAAAGCCCAGCTGCTTCAATCAGTGATACCATCCAACAGGCAAGTTGACTTAAGCAAAAGGCAACTCGGGGGCTTCCTCAAGTCTGAGGACGCTTCACAACCTTCTCTGTTAAATGCAATTGCAAACACAAAGCAGGCAGCAGAATAATAGCCCCCAGAAAACAATCCTCAAGTCCTGCCCAACCCACCTTAGGAGATCTGATGTGAGGCAGTGGGTCAATCACTTGCTGTCTGTTCAGGTACTACTGTGCCCCCGAAGCACTGAGGGGCTGGGCACAGGGCTGCAGCATCCGCAGGGCAGGAGGGAAGGTTGCTCCTGCTCCCAGGCATTGGCAGGTAATGAGAAGTGATGGGTTCTGAAGCACAGCGACCTGTCGAGCGGGAGCAGTGGTGCTGCTGTGTGACAGCACAGGACAGCAAGGGTTGCTCTGCAGGGAGCTGTCAGCCTTTAGGTAAGACCAAACGATCTAACTCAAAATACCAGACAAGCTTTCAGGAACACAGAAGCCCTTTTGCAGCTCTTTCTAGCTTGTTTGCCTGAAAACTTGCCTGCTGGATTCCCCCCCTCCTCCTTTTTTTACCCCCAAACCAAACACAAGATATCCAAACCCATTCATCTCTATCTGCCATTCCAATACTTGGGATACTGCAGCCCAGGACATCGCTCACATGTAGCGGGATGAAGCTGCCTCCTGCTCCTCTGCTCTGCAGCCTCCTCCCCACTGCAAATGCTGCATGTAGATGCACAGAGATCCCACACCACAACCTCCATCCACCCGCCACGTTTTTCTGGTTTGAATAGGGACAAAAAAAGCTTGTGCAAAGTTTAAAATCCAGCTAAGGATCTGGGGGAAAAAGTACAACAGTGAGACGGTTTTTCTCTTTACAAAACCCAAATTTCACACCAAACGTCACTTACAGACATGCAGGGCTGCTCCTTTGCAGCAGACAGCTCACTGCTCACTTCGTTTTAAGGAGCCTCCCTCTCTTTTTACACTCCAAGGAAAGGTTTCTTTTTAAACAAATAAAAACTAAAGCTTTTTAAGACTGATTTCCCTTTTCAAGGCAGTAAGGAAATAGATTCCTTTTAGCATGCTTCATGCTTGAAAAGGTTACAGTGGCCTTTCAAAATACCACACACTGTGCATTCTGTATAGCATTAATGACTTGGAGGATGCACTGATACTTTCTAGTACATCTTAACCTTTTAAAATTGGGCCTTCATTGTCTTACCTTAATAAGCAGTTTGTTCACCTTATGTCATTTTTGTCTCGCAAAGGCCACCCTGGCTGAAGATATACATTAGATGTAAAACCACTTGTCTTGCGTGCATAGTTTAGAGCACGTTACAGCAAAGCAACAGCGTCAAACGAAATACACTTATCCTCTCGTCCCATTATTTCTCTCTGCTGTGACTAAAGCTTCCCAATAATCCCAGATGAGCAGCTCCCTGGCTCTTCAAACCACAGGGCCACAGGGCATCAGTAAAGGTGTAATGTTTTATTCACTGCACAGGAGTTGAGCAGCCAGTGCAAGCACATCGGCTCTGTGAGTACAGGGGAGGGCAGGAATCGATAAGAAATCAACAGTGATTAATGCTGTTTGACAATCTTTTACATTAATCATGTTTCCATGCTCCTGAGAACACGAAGTGGAAAATCTATAGTTATAAAAGTGTAATGGGGAACACTCTTCCTCCTCACACCGAGATGAGGGAGAGGAAATCTCACCCCCCCAAAAAAATGTTTAACTATTAAATGTCTAATTTTAAGTGATGCACACAATATTGGAAGAAAACTTGGAGAGTAAATGGAGCTCCCAAGCATCCTCCCTACCCGCTGCAAGCAAGCCCTGCCAGCTTCCACAGCACTGCCTTTGATCCCTCAACTTCACCATTAACAACGTGAAAGGAATCCACAGAAACACACACCTAGAGAAGTTAAAATACAGCCATAATGAGTCAAGCACTCTTTCTGGAGAACAAGCTACGAGATGCCATGGAAAGCAATGATGTCTTCATTAGCTTTTACAGTAAACATCCCTCTTGGAAAGCAGCCTTTATGATCCACCAAGGGCAATAAAGATGTCTTTGCAAATTGATGAGACAAAATGCTTTAGAGGTATGGTTTCCTCCAGAGCTAGTGGGAAACGGAACCTAACACTCTCTAAAAGCATATAGGGGAAAAAAGATATTCACTGTTATCACGGCAAGTTCACACCTGTAACAAAATCAGGGTAAAGCACAAAAAAGGCTTTTAAGCACATTAGGAAGGAATAAGGAGTTTCTGCCCTGGGAGGGTGCACTGAGGTGCCCAGAAGGGAAGGTGCAGTTGGCACAGCGTGAGCTGGAGATGCACCAATCCGGCTGTACTCTGAGGGCCCTTGGGACCATGGGGACTATTCTCTGTGATAGCTTTTCACCATTCATTTTAGCGAGTTATTGAATCACAGAATGCCAGAGTGGTTTGGACTGAAGGGACCTTAAAGCTCATCCAGTCCCACTCCCTGCCACGGGCAGGGACACCTTCCACTAGAGCACGTTGCTCCAAGCCCCTGTGTCCAACCTGGCCTTGAACCCTGCCAGGGATGGGGCAGCCACAGCTCCTCTGGGCACCCTGTGCCAGCACCTCAGCGCCCTCACAGGGAAGAGCTTCTGCCTCAGAGCTCATCTCAGTCTCCAAAGGAGAGGGAAGGAAAAACAAAAGGAAAACAACAAACATCTGATACACGAGAGAGGTGATCCAAGATTCTCCTTGCACTAATCAGGTATGATGCTGACCAACCACATTATCCAGAAGAGCCGTTTCTGAGCAAGGGCTGAGTTACCAGAACGTAAAAAATTCAATTTCCAGGTCTCAACCTGCACTCTTAAAATTGAATTTTATCCAAGGCAAGAGACCACTGCCAGCAGAGAAATACAAATGCCTCAAGTACACAGGAATCAGGAGTCAAGAAGGATACCTCTGGATTTTAAAGTGCTTTTCATAACAGCACTAGAAGCAACTGGAAACCAGCAGCATAGGTACAACTGGGCACAGACAAGCAAAGCAAAACTCAAATGCAACTTACGTGCATTTTCTTGCTCCAAATACTTGTTATGGATGTTTCCAAATGACATTTTGGGGGCATCTGGACCATCTGGGACTAAGCCCCAGGGACAGGCAGTCCTGGCAGCAGTGATGCCCACCACAAAGCCTGGCCTGGTGCTTGTGGAGCAGGGATCCAAAGCAGAAGGAGCAGCTGAAGAATTGGTCAATGTTCCTGTTACAGCTTTGCTGCCAAAGCAAGGACACTGCACCCTAAAACTTGACATGTCTCACAATCACATTCTTGAGTGTAGCCTTTATAGAGAGGAAAGGATTCACCTGAACAGCTCTCCCTTGCTAGATCTAGAATGCTCCTGTGCTCTCCTGTATCTTTCCTACCACACTCCACACGCACTGGATGAGCCCATCCAGTTTTGCAAGATGTATCGCTTAATTAATAACTTTGATGTTGGCAATTAAGGTGTGTTTGAAAGAAGATAATGAATATTTTTTCACATGAAAGCACCACCTTTTTTCGTCTGGCAAACCTCTATGCAAACTCTAATTGATAGTTTGGGTTAATGTGGAATATTCCTGCAGCAATTACAGGGGTTTATTGCTCAACGGTACTGCACTTTGCACAAGAAATATTTTCGTTATCATAAATTCCTTTGGAGGCAGCCTGCTTAGGGTGGGAATGGGAACGAGCATTAGCTTCTCCAGAGCTGGAATCTCAGGTCATGCCTTGCAGTACAGCAGTGGAGGAGCTCTCATATGACATGGTCATGCATGGCTCACTAGAAACTGAAGGACCTGTAAGGGCACCGCAGAGCTCCCCTTCTCCAAGGCACTGCAGGTCTGCTTGTACCTTACACAGAGCAGGCAAAAAGCAGATCTTTCTACATGCAAGAGGGAGAAACTGAGGCAGAACATGCACGTGATTTATCATGAATGTTTTGTTGAGGAGCTGAGGTTCAAACCCTCCCAAAAGTACCTTCAGACTACCCTTTGCTTGAGGGATGCCTAAGGAACAACCATTTGCCCATGAGGTGAGAAGAGGCTCACTGGGGTGCTGTTCAACCTGTCCCATCTCCATTCCAAAGGCAAAGCAACATGATTTCAGCTCCAGGATATGGACGGCTATTCCCGGGACTGGAAATGCTACCTGAACCAGGTTTTACAGCTCCAGGAATGAGCCTGCAAGGAAGCAGAGCAGTCCTGACTTCCTCCATACCCCAGCACACATCCTGGGGCCACCGTGACCTTTGGCTGGCTCACAGCTCTCTGAAGGCATCATTAATCCTCTCTCTGCAGTAGCCCAAGGTACACCATGAGCTACTATTCATGGCATGAGACATGAACTTTCCCTACCCTTGGAAAAACTCCATTTCCCGGACCAAAACTACACCACACTTCACTGCCTGGCTCTCCTGCAGCTGCAACATGGAGCCAGACCCAATTTCTATTTTATCCATGGTTCCTACATGTAAAAGAGGAAAGCTGCTCTGCAGGACAGCAGGGTCTTGTGGGAAGCCAGCTCTTAAGCCAGAAACCTGCCTAGGGTCCCTCACCCTAACCCCTAAGCCCGCTTTCCAAGAGGGAACAAAGGACCACATGTTCCCACTGAGTCATTGGATAGGGATGCTGCGATCTCCCATCACCACCATGGCCATTTGGCAGTGCTTCTTCTGAGGCCACTAATGACTTCCTATCATGTTCTCTGCCAAGATCAAACCACTTGATAAGTAGGAAATGCCTTGCCCAGATCCAATAGGATATATCCAATAGAAGTTATTCTCAGGAGAGAAGATATTTACTTAAGCTGAAGAGGAGAAAATACAAGAAAGTTCAGAGCCTCAGGGTTTAGATGTGCCACGGGCAGGGACACCTCCCACTAGAGCAGGTTGCTCCAAGCCCCTGTGTCCAGCCTGGCCTTGAACACTGCCAGGGATGGGGCAGCCACAGCTTCTCTGGTCAAACACATGGGATGGTTCCCTGCGGAAGCAGAGCCCCATGCCCCAGCTGCACTTTGCCACCCTGCCAGCACCAAGAGCAGCAGGAAGGTTGGTACAACCGGCACAGCTCCTGGAAGACCACCCCAGACCAAGCTGAGGAAGCAAAGCGCTCGCTCTGTCAAACAGCGACAGAGCCCCACGTTAACCTGCCCAGCCTAAGTACTGTGAAGGAGCTTGAACATGAGGTGCACAAAGCTGCTCAACAACTCAGACTTGCTCGAAAATAAGTCTCGGAGGAAATGCCAAACTTCACTTTATTAGCACTTAAATAAATACAATGCTATCTATAGCCGCAGCTCTAACTATAGCTACAGCTGAGCCACCCTGCAGAGCTGCATTTTAAGACATTCCTTAACTAGAAACAATTTGCATCCAGCTGCGTAAGGTGCTGCTTTTTACCAAGAACAGAAAGGCAATTTGCGCTTTTCCCCTCCTTGTGCTGTTTAATTTCCTATGAGGTTAAGAGGCTCACCTGGCCATTAATGTAATGATACCACTTTGTTCACAGAATTCCTGGAGACCATGACCATTAGAGCAGCTGTGCCACAAGTACAAGTTTCCATAGTTCTGTCCCAAACCTCTGTTTTGCACAATTAAAGGACCGTGACATAATCTCCCTGTACTCCTGATGGCAAATAAGCCTATCACACATATACCACAGCAACCCACACCACTCCAGGATCTAAACCTTTGTAGCCTGCACTGAGGGCAGCCAAAGTTATGGAGAAGAGATGGGTCCACATGTCCACTGCCCATCCTGGGAAGGATGATTTCCTTTCCATGTTACACTTGCTGCAGCAGCAGCAGCTCAACTCTAATTTTTCCACAGTGAATTGGGCCCTAGTTACTGAACAGTTTGTGAACAACTGCCCTTAAAATGTTAACAGCTGAAATGATGATAACAATAATTCCATTTGCAGTTATAATGGCCCCTCATTAGAGCTGCTTAATTAAATATTTTCCAAAACTATCCCCAGAAAAGACCCTGCTCTCTCAACTGGAAAAGCAGAATCCAAAGCAGCCGCAAGGAAATGGTGGCTTTTTCCAGTTGAAGTATTTCCTACGGCCAACCACGAGGAGTGGCCTCACACACGTCCCTAACACGGCAGAATTTGCCATCATTAATCCGTTCATTCAATAGGAAAAGATGCTGCAGGTCTTTGTGAGCAATATTCCCCTGGGAGCGCTGTGCCATAAATTAGAAACGCTTAAATCTTTTACACTTGTTTAGCCTTTATGTTATCTCTCCACTCTGAGCACCAAATGCCTTTGTAGGATGAAGCAATAATTCAGCATTCTCCCACAACCGAGTCAAAAGAACAAATGTGCTTCCTTCAACATAAGCACAGCGGGATAAAGGCAGAGATTTCTTTTATATCAATGCTTATGGCATAAGCAATGCTACAAGCACATGCTGTCCCACCTTCCCGGCTCCCCACCATCCTGCCCGCACCTTTGCAGAGGCACATCTAATCCTCTTAAGCACAAAGAAGATGTAGAAGGAACTACCTTTCACCCCATGCAAACAAGACTAAATAGATCTAATGCAACACATCACCTTTTGTTACCTAAATAAGATTTATTGGCAAACCATGATTGGTTTACTCCAACACAACCAGCTGTTTACAAGCAGAGAGTTGGCCTAGGAAAGCAAACACTCACAATCTTGCCATTCATTGCTAAAATATCTTGAGTCCCACTGATGAAAATCAGACAGTTGCCATTAGACACATATCAAAAGGCACTTCAGCAATGCCTTACAGCTTACACTGAGTTGCTGACATCTGTTAAGCGTAGAAGGGAGAAGATCAGGATTATTTTGTATACTTCTCCCCAAATATTTACTCTCAGGGCTGAACAGGTCTTGAGTGTGACCTGGCAGATGTGCAGACAGCATCATACGCATTGAACTTTGCCATGTCAATGCAGTTGGCAATTTAACAGGGCTACGAGAGAACAGCTCTGCCTCCTGGAGAGGAGCATCCCTGGCACACACTGCTGGCATAAGACTTCACCTTAGCGCTCCTGCAGCAAAATCCACATTCAGGTTGTGGCAGACTGCAGGATGACACATACACCCTTTCTTCCTTCTTTTAGCGGTGCACTGACTCGTGCCAGGGCAATAAAGCTGGGGAGATGGCTTAACAGAAGGACGCAGTGGGAGTCTATGGAGAGCTGATACTGCTCGGGCTCCTGAGGAGAGGGAGGCATAGGCTGGGGGAGGAGAAATATCTATTGTCTGACTCAATCTTGGGATGCAATCCCTGGGTATTTTGATTCTAAACTCACCCCACTTCCAAATCTGCACAATAAAAGGGGGCAAACTCAAGTGAGAACTGCCCAAGTTTTGCACCTTCAGCAGCCTACAGCTATTCTTGAAAGAATTCACCCTGCTCTTCCTTTTTGGGGTGAACTAAGCCCCAAATGTACAGCACTCCAGGCACACAAGGTAGGTGCAGTCATATTTCATCACTGCAGATGTCAGAATCATGATGTCTTCCCAGGCAATCGATGATGTTCCTCATTCTCCCAGGCATTCCTGCTTTCCTTCAGGTCTTTGCAAAGCTGCTGTTAAAACCCATTTTTATGAATGAATGCTTTCCAAAGTGCTATAGATTGCAGCAGGCTTAAAGCATCCATTGAATCCTCGGATAAGCACTTGGAGGCAATATGCAAAGCGTACCATAATCCCTGAAGGGGATTACACCTGACTCAAAACAAGTTTCCAACTTGATTACACACCACAAAAAGGTCCATCCTGCTCTACTAATCTGAGAGAAAAAAGAAATACACAGCAAACTAGCTTAGACAGGTCTGAATTCACTTCTATTTCTTTTCCAAACACAAATGCAAAATATTTAGGGCCTTTCTGCCACTTCTATAAGAATAAGTAATAACCAACTGCAACTTTTCAAGTCATAGCTGTATTATCTTGAATTCAAATTTCCAATTGAATCTATTTTAATCCTCAAAAATTGTCGAAGCCCCAACATAAACTGCCCTTAAAGCGCAAAAACATCTGGCTGGGAATTAAAGCGCACGGATATAAAGCCAAAGGCAAGAGGACCTTTGCTGTGATTTTCTTTTGGCAAGATGTATGTTAAAAGCCTTCACTGAAACCAGCAATAACTTCCTGAAGTACAACAAGAAACACAGAACCATGAGCCAGAGATCCAAAAGCGAGTCTGGGAAGAACCCCCCTCTGCAGTCCTGCATCCAACAACACAAGAGGGACGCGGAGCTGCTGGAGCGAGGCCAGAGGAGGCCCCAGAGCTGCTGCGAGGGCTGGAGCAGCTCTGCTCTGGAGCCAGGCTGAGAGAGCTGGGCTGGGGCAGCCTGGAGAAGAGAAGGCTCCTGAAGGGGAGACCTTAGAGCAGCTCCAGTGCCTAAAGGGGCTCCAGGAAACCTGGAGAGGGGCTTTGGACAAGGGCCTGGAGGGATAGGACAAGGGGAATGGCTTTAACCTGCCAGAGGGGAGATTGAGATGAGCTCTGAGGCAGAAGCTCTTCCCTGGGAGGGTGCTGAGGCGCTGGCACAGACTTTTCCCAGAGAAGCTGTGGCTGCCCCATCCCTGGCAGTGTTCAAGGCCAGGTTGGACACAGGGGCTTGGAGCAACCTGCTCTAGTGGAAGGTGTCCCTGCCCATGGCAGGGGGTTGGAAGTGGATGAGCTTTAAGGTCCCTTTCGACACAAACCGTTCCACAATTGTATGAAATGCACCCGGGGGCGCTGTACAATGCACACCACAAAGCCCACAGATAGGGGAAGGGGTCCTGCAGGACTGCGTGAGCCAGCAGCTGTTAACACCTCTCCTGCATTTGAGGCACAAACCCAGGCACAAGCACTAACCAGATCTGAGCAGCGCTGCTTCTCCGGCAAACTCTGTCAGGCAAACATCTGTCAGAACGTCTCAGTTGTTTAATCACATAAAATGTTTCCTCTTCATTTTTGGCACCTTATCCTGAAATAGTCTATCACAAGATGTCTCTGTCGCATGCTCTATCAGCATAACGCAAAAGAAAAGCTGTTTATAAATAAAGGAAGCACAGTTTGAGCCCGATATTAGATTTTCATGTGCTTGCTAGGAGCCAAACATACGTAACAGCAGAGTAATTGCAAATAAAGCATGAACATATGCATGGTCATGGGAAAGAACCCCTGAGCAGCTCTGCAGCACGCTTTAATTTCCTCAAACATTATCTTTCTAATGAACTGAGAGCATGATGGATGCTCACCTTCCTCTGCCCAGCCATGTCAGGACTGCTTCAACTGCTGTCTGCTGTTGACCGTTTCTGGCCACCTCACCATCAATCTTTTCAAAAGAGCACTTATTCGATATTGATCTTAACAGCAGCAACAAAAAAGGATGCAGAAGGAGGGAGAAATGCATCTCCCCAAATTACTACTGCAGCTTTTCATCTCCAGCTCAAGAATATTTCTTTGAGAGATTATATATATATAGAAGATCCTGCCAAGTAGCAACTGCATGAAGATGTTACAGGGTAAACTAGCAGTAAAGCAGTGAACAATTCCCCTTGCTCCTACAACTCCTATGCAAAGCCTGAGACTAGAAATCACAGAAAAGCTCCATCTCAATAGCACTGATAAAGGCAACAGCAGGAACACCCACACCGAGTGGTTTCACTAACACACCATCAACCTCTTTGAGAAGTCACCTCCTCTTTAAAACGAGAGCAGTTTAATCAGAGGTTAAAAACGGGACACGGGGAGGAAGAGCTGGTTCCACCCAGGGAGGTTGATTTGGTTTTCCAAGGAGCATCTCTCTGTTAAAATCTCCTTTTCCCGGCGCCCGCCCACCCCAACTGCAGCCACAGCCACCCGAAAGGAGCTCCAAAATAACTGCAGTGCAAACTGATCACAATATCTCCTTCCTCCCTTGTTAAAGCCCTCCTAAAATTCAGCAAACCGGTGGGAGGGAACAAGCAGAAGACCTACAATGGGCCAAGTTCTCCTCATTGTGTAGCCCCTGCCTTTCTCCCAGCTCTCTGTACAAGCACCCTGTATCCTCAAAGGCAGAGAATTACTTGGGATTTTGTTCCTTCCAGCAATGCAGCACATTAGCTCTCCATGTCCATCATTACAATGCAGAGTATGTGCCTGTGACCCCCTGCCCACCCTGCGCTCCCCTCGCCCTGCACACACACCTCTCTCCCAGGCTCTCTGCGCCTGTCTCTGCAGCTGCTTCCCCATCTGTCTCTCCACCTTCCCTTCATCTCTGTACACTCATCAAACATGCTTTTAACAAACCACTGGAGATCCTCACAGCCACGCTCTGTCTAAGGTTTGCTGATTCTTTCTGCACCACATTTAAAGAACAGCCTTTCCTACCCAGCCACACGCAGCAGCTCCCAACCAGGGACCACTCGTCTCACAACTCAATTACTGCATCTTCCTTGACCTTGACAAAGGCATCTTGCCCTGCTGATACCCACTCAGAAAGCTGAGGACAAAGGTCCTTCTCCTAGCCAGCAAATTCGACTGCGCCTCCATCCATGTACTCCTCCATCCCTTCTTCTCTATCAAACCAAATGTTTGGCTTCAGATTCAGGGCCGTTTCCACACTTTTCTGACCGACATCTCCCAGTCCTGCCAGGAAGAGTTGAATCCCACCTCTAATCACACCATTCATAAGCCAAGGAAACCAATCATTCATAGAATCCCAGCCTGGTTTGTGCTGGAAGGGACCTTAAAGCTCATCCAGTTCCAACCCCCTGCCACGGGCAGGGACACCTTCCACTAGAGCAGGTTGCTCCAAGCCCCTGTGTCCAACCAGGCCTTGAACACTGCCAGGGATTTGATTCTTATGAGAACCAACATCTGGGCTTTCTTCCATAGCAAGCCCCTCCATAACATTAAAGAGAATCATGTGGAAAGTAGCTTCCCTCCTTATACAAGAACACTTGTAAGAGTGCTTTGAGATGTCTACAAGCACCTCCGTGTTGTATCCTTCCAAAAACAATGGGAAGAACAGCTGGATCCTAAGACTCCACTGCTTTTTTTAACAGTAAAAGAAAGAAAATAGAAAAACAAGGACCAATTGACAAAACATGCATTGCAGAGGACCCTGCCCTACAAGCCAGTTTTGAAGGTGAGCACTACTTTTGATGAGGCTGGACCTTTGTGCATCTTCCACTGCAATATTGCTGGAGACAGCAGGAGGAGAAAGGATACAGCACATGCTGCACTGCCCAGTAACAGCCCAAACCACTCCAGCTTTGCTATTTCATTAGGGCTCCAGCAAAACTACTTATGAGCAATTCATAGCAATAGTCTTTTTCATCCAGGGATTCTAGAGTAATGTGCAGAGCTAAAACACTGCACTACTTGCACATATGACTAGACATGAACTCATCTAAGCCACTGACGATACAAGAGGGGCTTGTAACCATGCCTTCCCTCCACATACATCCTTCCATAGCCAGCCTATTTCTTTGCCTCTCTCAGAAGCCCATCTGCTGCATGCACACGCTGGCATAGAGATCTGGAAGTCGCCATCCCAGCAGCTCGCTTAGGATGCGGCAGGTGAACCACATTCAACAGCAGTAACTGACCATGACCAGCTGTACACCGGGAGCAGCAGTGTGTGAATCAGCCCTTGGGTCTGCTTAATTACAGCAGAAAGGCTCACGTATTATTCCTTTTCAAATGTAACTTTTCCCCTTTTGTGGGCTTTTTTACCTTAAAACATTAGTATAAGCGAGTTAACATCCATGAAGAATAGGCAGTTAGTTTTATGGATGAGATTAGCTAACAAGCTTGAAAAGGTTTTATGTTTGACTATCAGCCGATCCGGACTCGCTCAGTCATTTACGTGGTCTCTCTTGCAAGGCACTCACCACCTCACTGCATGCAATTCCTTGGAATCTCTATTTCTTTGTTTCAAGTCGTACTTGAAGCACCCCTTAATTATATGCGCTCTGGCAGAAGCTGCAATACCAATCTACTCATGCTAATGAAAGAAATCCAGCATGCACAATCATTACCTGCCACTCTGTGCACTGAAATGAAAGCGAGCGGGTTAACTTTAGCTTGAAAGGCTGTTTTAACTCTAAATTTGAAAATAGAATTTGATGGTGCGTGATTTAACCTCCACTTCTGGAACGAGGCAGCCATTACAGCACCAAGAGCGTGTTCACTTTCAAACAGCAGGAAGTTTCATGAAACCTTCCTTAAGAAAAAGAAGTATCAAGCTTAAAAGCACTCACTGTAAAACACCGTTTTGCTCTCTTTCTACCAATCTTTATGATTTACTTTGGAGTCAATAACTCACTAAAATTAACAAAATGAAATTATGTTTTGACAAGTTCCGGTGCTGATGAACAGATTTTCAAATCACGAATCCAGCTTCACCTCATTTTTCCACCACAGCTGACAGTCAAGAAGTAAATTATTCATTCCTTCTGGCCTTAGTGTATTTTATCAAATGCTACAGGGAACAACTGACTTCAAATCCTTCAAATAATTTCATAAAATGCCCAACAATGTTTTTTCACACTTTGATAAGATTAAGTTCTATAAGAAAGAAAACATCCGTCTAGCCAAGCTCAACCACTTTGACCATATGTTGCCATCAGATCAACCTTACCGAAACAGATCTACCACACATATGTATTCTGAGCGGCAGGATTATAAAATATACCGCTAGATAAACTTTCCACTGTTCCTTGGCAGTGTACAAGGTTGTCTTCTGCATAAGGCTTGGGTTTGTGTTGAAGAAAGGACACGCATCTGTAGCTTTACTGTCAGTCTCAGACAAACAGCTCAAAGGAGCCCAGGTTTTGGGTAACTGGTCAAAAAGGAAGTCATCACTTTGGACTGAAGTCAGATACCTGCAAGCTCCTGATGTCTCCCAGGAAAGCAGAGCTGCCAGGGTGCCAGCAAGCTCCTTCTGCACAACAGAACTCTATGGAAAGGGTAAAACAAAAGACCAACACACACCCCAAATTTTCATCACAGCCACTGACAGGCAAATTGTAAGCAACTCTATCAAAGTCAATGGGCTTGTAGCAGAGAACATGATCCCTGTGGTAACACACCAAATCCATAAAACCTCGGTTCTGTGTACGGACTGGATGCTTCCTAACTGTTAAAAGCATTTAAATGCAGCACCTGGGATACTGCCTTAGCCCTGCTGAAGTCAGCAATGACAGCAAGCTCCACAGCTCCTGCACCCCACAAGGACATCATCCAAGGGCAGGCAATGTGAAGGCTTGAAGGACACCTCCTCTTCTCCAAACCTGAGCATCTCCTCCCCTTGTGCCTCTCCTAGGAACAGCACCTACCGGAGCCACCCTAGAGTTAGAGGCTGCTCCCTGTGCAGCTGCAAATGTTTTATTTATCCTGAAAATCCAACCAACACAGCTGTGTGATCTGAAACATGACTCAGTCGAGTTAGCGTCTTACTGCAGGCAATCACATTTATTATAATAAATAGCTATAAATAAATAATGAGCTTGCTTCACAGGGACACGGGGAACCTGTCTAGACAATCGCGGAGGTGACGTAGCCTGCACTGGAATATCATAGAATCATAGAATAGTTAGGGTTGGAAAGGACCTTAAGATCATCTAGTTCCAACCCCAGATTTGAGCAATAAGTCTTGATTAAATTTCTCTTTATTTTTGCTTTTAAAGCAAGGCAACGATTACATGCTTTGAAATACCAAAACCTGCTTCTCAGCATCACCAGCATGCACCTCACAAGTCTGGCTACTAACACCTTACTCTCTAGCAAGCCTTTACTTTAGCAGACCCTTCGAGAGATCAAGCAAACACTCCAGCATGCATCAATTTCTCATTATTTCCTGCTACCTAAACCAAATTCTCCCGTTTGGAGCAGCAAATGATAGTGCTCCATCAACAGGCTGGCCTGCCCACAGCTCAAGAGCACCCTGCCACCATCACCCGGGTCTCACAGTGGTGCTCTGTGGAGGGGAGAACTCATGTTCCCTTCCCTGGCATTTCACTGCCTGCTTAATGAAGAAAAGCAATGGCCAAACTAATAGCCGACGCATGTGACCTTAATGAATGAGCAGAGCTAGTGGAAAATGCCAGCTCTGCACTGTCACTGCCTGCTTTCAAGGACCCTCTGCCTGCGTCAGCAGTACAGACGCGCTGTGTCCATTAACGTTTGCTCCGGGATAAGGACGGATGATGAAAGAGTGGCTTTAGCAACCTGGTCCAAGAAGGGCAAGGTAGGAGATAAAGGAGTAACCTCCTGTGAATCGGTTTGCGGGGAAGGTCTTCCTTCTCCGTAAATGCTCCTCTGATGACTGTGTGATGGACTCTAAGAGAAACCCATCAAGAACAAAGCTGAGGTCAACTGGAAAGGAGCAAGCAGATGGTGCCACCTCACCGGAGAGCAAAATCATTCACTTCAACTGCAGCGTGAAATACTTCCTCACTTCTTCCTCTCTCCCTCTAGTTGCCTTCTTTCATCCATGAGCTGCATCTATTAAGGTTACAAAACCCATTTAGCACATAGTGAGGAACAGCTAAGGAGAGCAAACAAATCAAAATCAGACCAGTACCTTCCGCAGTGACTCCAAAGTCCTAGAGGCAGCTGCATCAAGCAATACACCTCTGGGAGTAACACAGAAAAACACAATTATCATGCCATACAAGTACCCCTTGCCCTCAAAGAGGCCTGCATCACAATCAATGTCAATAACAAACTTTATCAATACTTCAGGAAAAGATCTCCCTTTGTTCCCTAAGCTGCCTTGGAGGAAAACCCCAGCACTCTGAACTTCACAGACATAAATTCTCCAAGCAGCAGCTCTGCTTATGTTTGCAGGATGGCCCCAAGGCTTAGACACTGGCCTGCAGGACACATTCACACAGGTATGGTTTTATCAGTCAGGTCCTAATGTGTGCTGAAAGTCTTCTTCATCACAGATATGAGAAAACACAATCCCAGCTGCTTGTTGGGAATTCCTTTTTAATGTCCATGGGTCATATTAGGGGATAATTCTATGATTTTTAAGAAACATCTTGTAGTTTAGCAACTAAATTTATGCCTTTTTTCTTTCTTAAATAAAGTACTTTTATTGTTACCACCTCTAAACCAATAAGACATATCAGAAGCTGTGTTAAGCATGTTTTGGATGCCTGTGGTAAATAAAACATGGATACCTGTAGTAAATAAAAAATTAAGTCCCAAATAGGCTGCATTCTTCCAGGGGACACAAGATTCCCAACTTCAGCTCCTCCAGGACCACAGGCAGCCTTGCAATTTAAGTCTGAATTCTTCCTCCAACTTCCCAGATTAAGTTCCATCTGTATCCACCATACACTGGATTTCTAATGCTAATCAAAATTCTCCAGGTAGAGATAGAGTTTATAAACTAATGCTGGGTAAAATAAATACATCAGCCAATCTTTGGTACAAACACTCCTGCCCCTGATGAAGTTGAATTCCAGGACTGTGCAGCACGCACATCAAAAGGGGGATGTGGCAGGAAGGATGGATGCTCTCCCTGCACACAGCACAGCAGATTTTCATCAATGTGACCTCTTTGTGACAATGCCTGGGAAGGATAAGACTCTTAGTTGTTAGGCAAAAGTGGCTTTGCTGTTCCTTAGTGCCTCCTTACCACTGCAGCCAGCTCCAGAGGTGCTTCCTGATCAGGCAGGGCTAGAGGATTTGGCTCTGACCTCCCTGATCCAGGTACTGGGATGCCTTGAGGACAGAACCCCACACGGAGGGGCCCAAACTGTGCCCTCCAAGGCTTCTTGGATGCTCCAAGATATTTATAAATAAGTGGCCACAATACAAGTTGTGCTTTCCTGTTTTATGCTAACTACAGGCACCTATGAGAAGCAATCAATAGTAGTCTGTGCCATACCCTAAGAACCCTAAAATATTAAGTACAGGAACCATCACAGACAAGACATTATGGCATTTACACAGGCTAGACTCCTATATCAAAAGCTATTTATGCATTAACTGAGCAGAGCTGAAGTGTTCATCTGCTAACAATATTGGCTGGGTGGTTTAAACAAGACCCAGGGCAAGAAGCTGACAGAAGGAAGACTGAGATGAGCTCTTAGGCAGAAGCTCTTCCCTGTGAGGGTGCTGAGGCGCTGGCACAGGGTGCCCAGAGAAGCTGTGGCTGCCCCATCCCTGGCAGTGTTCAAGGCCAGGTTGGACACAGGGGCTTGGAGCAACCTGCTCTAGTGGAAGGTGTCCCTGCCCGTGGCAGGGGGTTGGAAGTGGATGAGCTTTAAGGTCCCTTCTGGCCCAAACCATGCTGTGATTCCATGAAGTTGGCAGAAGCATGGGCAGTTATGCTGCCTGGTTTCAGGTGCACCTCTACACTGAGCCAGCTCCCAGTGCAAAGTAAATACTGGAAAGCCGCATCTAAGCATCCATACTTGGGGAATATAAGTGCAGAGGGGGCATCCCAACCCATTGGGAAGAAGTTTTAACCTTGAAATCATCTTGATCATACTCATCTCACTGCAGTGTGAATGTCAGGTTGACCAGTTTGCCAAGCAAAGCCCACAGGCACAAAAGAGGGCACAGAACGGCCCATCAGCCAAGGTGAGACCCTTCTCAACCACCCTGCTGGGAACCAGAGGGGCAAAGGCTCCTCTGACCACATCCCTACCACCCACAGCAGCCTAACCCCTACTGTGGTACCAGCAGCAATCTTCCTCCTCAGCTGTGCACAACACAGTCTTCATTAGTCACCATCAATGCCCTAATTTATTGCTCTTTAAAGAGAGAGTTGAAGAGTGTATCATATATCTGACAGGCTTCACTTAAGCAGACAGCATTTGTTGTTGTAGTAGGCACAGTTTAAAGAGAAGTACAAGGTACTTTCCCCATTAAATGAAAACACAGCAGTCCAAATCTCTGCCTTCAATTCCACAGTGAAATTCCCTCTCTCCTCCACCATGGGCATGATCTGATTGCCAATTAAAACGTGAAAGCAGAATGCAGTGCAATACTAAAGCAATTACACAAGAAAAAAATCATTGGAGTGGGATGAACAGTCTACTGGAAAAGTAAAATTAGTCCTTTAAAAGCAACAGTAAAAAACTGTAGGTACCAGATTTGATTTTAAGGAAATGTTGGCCATGATACATATGCTCAGTTGAGCTGCCAAGAGGAATTAGTTTAGAAGAAAAGAAAATATTAAGAAAATACACTGAGAAAGCAATACTATAGATCTCGTTTATGTACCATCACTTCTATACATGGCTGCATTACAGAATGCTTCAGAGATCACAAAATGCTCTCCCATCACCAAAACGACGCCCAGCAAATTGCTAATGATGACAGTTAAAACAAGACGAGGAAACCCAGTTCTCCAAATGGAGAACGTGAAAACCCACACACTTGTCCAACAGCCCCAGCCAGGCAGCACAGTGCTGCTCAAAGCCTGTGCTCCCAGCAGGCTGCTCCGAAGAGCAAATCAGGAGTTACTAATTACAAGTGCTTAAGGAGGATGTGGTGACATTTCTTTGTAAGGCTGGAGCACTTTGGAGGTATCACGCTGGCTTTTAACCTCTCATCCCATCATACAACTCTAATGAGTTTTATGGTCTCAGCACTAACTACGTGGAATACAGCTGACACTGCAAAAAACCAGCTCTTATTAATGCTAACTGGATCCTGTTCTTCAACCAATTTAAGACAAAGCTGGTGAGGAGCATGAATTATCTCCGTTCCAGGGCGGCCACCCCTCTGGGGCTCCTGGTTAAATCCACAGGATTAATCATAGAATCATGGAATCAGTCAGGTTGGAAAAGACCTCTAAGATCAAGTCCATCTGTTCCCCAGCACTGCCAAGGCCACCACTAACCCAGGGCACTGAGGGCCTCGGCTACACGGGGTGTGAACACTTGCAGGGACGGTGACTCCAGCACTGCCCTGGGCAGCCTGTTCCAATGCCTGAGCACCCTCTGGGGAAGGAATTGTTCCTCAGCTCCATCTAAACCTCCCCTGGTGCAGCTTGAGGCCGTTTCCTCTTGTCCCATCCCTTGTTCCTTGGGAGCAGAGACCAGCCCCCTCCTGGCTCCAGCCTCCTGTCAGGCAGTTGCAGAGAGCGATAAGGTCCCCCCTGAGCCTTCTCTTCTCCAGACTAAACCCCCCAGGTCCCTCAGCCGTTCCTCATCACACTTGTGCTCCAGGCCCTGCACCAGCTCCGGTGCCTTCATCCTCAGCTCCTGGAGGCATCTGGAGGGCACTGAAAATGTCCAAGTGGTCTCTGTGACCTTGGCAGTGCTGGGTAATGGTTGGGCTTGATGATCTTAAAGGTCTTTTCCAATCCAGTTGACTCTATGATATTATGAGCTGCCGGAGGCACAACAGCAAGTCTAGGCTCCTTCCCCAGGCAGTTCTGGCTCCCAGCAACCTTGCTGCTATGCTGCAGCTCCCAGAAAACTCTCATTTCAACACAAAATCGCAGTCCTCTAACATCGCCTCTTCTAAAAGCTTATCTTGTGCTCAGGAATGAAAGGACGATTCTAAACCAAAGGGAACGAAAGGGTTAGATGATCTGTTTGTTACACAAGTTTTAAACTGTTCCCATTTCTGGGCAGCTGGTAAGAAGGGGGGGTCCTGACCTGAATTAACTAAAAATTCCTAGGTGTTTTACAAAGCTTTACTGGTCAACTCAGCTATTGATCAGGGCACTGACCCTTTCAAGTCTGCATAAACCTAGAATTCAATACCTTCTCCACGTATCAAGAAGAAACACCAAGCCAAGGCCCAGTCTTAAGAATCCCAAATAATGTTCTTTTTTAAACGCACTATTAAATCATTGCCAATATTGGCAGTGAATCACTTCCAGGTATCCTGCAGGCACCTCTAACACCAACCACTGCAGAAACAAATACGCTCAGACAATAAAGACAACTGAGGAGCTTTGGAATGTCCAACCACATGAGCTCGGCCCTTAATCCAAATCTTGTTCTGAGACTCCAAAGACACACAAATTTAATGGGATTTACTTGTTCATCCTCTAAATCCCAAGTTTACGCATTTCATTTTGACAGCCTCCACCCTGGGCTTAAAAACCTGTGACACAGAGTGCTATAGGAGCCTGAAGATGAACTCGCTTTCAACTCACAAGCTGAGAGCAAGGAAACACACAGCCCTGCAGGGCATAAAGCCTTCGCTCAGCAAACACAACCCAGCAAGACGCGGGTCACTCAATTCAGAGCAGTAATTTCCACCCCAGGAGGTGCAGCATAAGACACCGCACATCACTCCCACTGGGTCAGACATGGGAACAGGCAGCCAACTACAGCAAGCAGGTAGGTATTGCAGGGAAGATGTGGTGTTTTGGAAGCTAGACAGAGGTACCAGCTTCTGCTCAAAGGCTGTGGGTAAAGCAGGCGCCTATGTGTAAGTGAAAATGTCTGTTGATACTTTTATTATTCAGAAGTTGCTCTAATTATGAGCTACAGCTCTATAGCTGAAAGTGCCTTCAGGGAACCTGCAGGAACATCTCCACTAACAAAACCCACCAGTTTAGGTCGTGATGAGACCAACCCTCTGCTGTCCCAAGCAGGAGCTGGACCTGGGCTGGCAGCATATGGATTGTCCTGCTCCAGCTCGATCCATCACTGCCTCCTCTTGCACTTGGCACCGAGTCCTTCCTCCAGCATCAGCCTGTCCCCTCCAAATTGCCTTTGTATCTTGCTGCACAAAATGTCTTTTTCTTCTCTGGGAGGCTGGAGGAGCATCTTGCAAGAAGGATGACCAGATTTCACAATACATGGTTTTGAAGGTTGGTGTTAAATGTGACACTGTGGCTCCAAAGTAATTGTGACTAACCACTAAATCACTATGTGTAATGGATTCCTCTGAACATTTATAGCTAGCAGTTCCATTATGCTCTAATCTGGAAAATATCTAAACGACTCTCCACAAAAATTAGAGGGGAGCATAAACACCTTGATAAAAACAAGATTCCAGAGATACTCCACTTAACCACAGTGACTTCTATAATACAATGTTTAGTGCGGTAACACCCATTACAGTTCAGTCATTTGCTATTTGATTTTTAAAGCTATGCTTCAACACACCAATCTAGAGAGAATTTAGCCTATGTGAAAGGTTAAACAACCAAGAACAAATCTCTAGGACTCCTCCAGTGCTGGAGCTGCAAGGAGGAGAGAGCAGCATCAAGGGAGCCGAGCAGCACCAAGAGGCTGCCTGGCAGCTGCCTCTCCCTGACGTCAGATGGTAAGATCGAAGTTGACCTTGTGCTCCTGCATGCTCATCCCTGCACATCATTTGTGTTCAGCCTGGAGAAGAGAAGGCTCCTGAAGGGGAGACCTTAGAGCAGCTCCAGCGCCTAAAGGGGCTCCAGGAAACATGACGAGGGGCTTTGGACAGGGGCCTGGAGAGACAGGACAAGGGGAATGGCTTTAACCTGCCAGAGGGGAGATTGAGATGAGCTCTGAGGCAGAAGCTCTTCCCTGGGAGGGTGCTGAGGCGCTGGCACAGACTTTTCCCAGAGAAGCTGTGGCTGCCCCATCCCTGGCAGTGTTCAAGGCCAGGTTGGACACAGGGGCTTGGAGCAACCTGCTCTAGTGGAAGGTGTCCCTGCCCGTGGCAGGGGTTGGAGCTGGGTGAGCTTTAAGGTCCTCTCCAACACAAACCAATCTGGGGTTCTGTGATTTGAATGGAAAACCCTCAGCCCATATTAAAATGCTGCGCTGTAGGAAGTGTCTGTCTGTCCTTGTTCAGCTTCATTCTCTTCTAAATCCACGATTTCTAAACTCTGAAGGTCTGGGGGTAACATAGCCCCAGAGGTAGAAGCCATCACCTGATCCTGGCTGTCCTCTCTTGTCTGCAAAACAGTGCCAGTTTGGTGGGGACAGAAAGGGGCCTCTATGCAACCAAAACCCACAATAAAAATAACACAATTAGCTTAGCACACAAAGCAGCAAAAGAAGGAAATGTTACTGATTCATTCTGTTTTCCTGGAAAAAGCCTGAACTGTGGTTAAGCGGAGGACAAGTTGAAATTTTCCATTAGTGGGGAAAAAAGAAAAGCTTGTTTAAAGAGAGAGAGGAAAGAAATCCCTCAGGTTAGTGTTCAAGTACAACAACAACCAATTTTACCACAAAATCTCTGCTAGGCACATCCTCACCATACTCCCAGCCCAAGGAGCAGTGGAGCTTGCAAAAAGGCTGCTCTTGTCTAAAAACAGAACATGTATAAAAAATACAAATGAGTAAGAGAGTCCCAGTCTTCAAACAAGGGAGGGAACAGGCAGCCTCCTGACATTGCTCCCTGTGACTGCTGGAGGTGACCCTGAAGAGCTGATGGTGCTTGCTGGGGTGATCTTCACTTGCTCTGGGCCAGGGACACAGGCGTCAGTCTAGACCAGGGGCTCCAAACCCCCTCACCACACCTTCCTGAGCTGCAGTGTGTGCTCCTACACCACAGCCAGGGATCAAAGCCAAACCATGCAATGAGTGACTGCAGCACATCCCAGCCCTGGTACCTGCATTAAAGTGAAGAAGGCTTCTGCTTTTGTTCTCAATAGAAAGGAATGTTTCATCTCAGCTGCTCAAGTGAAGATGAAAACCAACTTGTAAAAGAAAAGCATGTTGTCCATATGAGCTAAAAAGCCTGTTTTGCTTCCCCCTTCTCCAAACATCCCAAACTGAGTCCCACTAGCTAGCACACTGCACATTTTAGGACCACCTACACCAGCACAGGTCATGCCCTTGGTACACAAAATGCTCTTCAGCATCTATAAATCCTACCACAACCCACTTTCAAAAGACAGTGCGTCTCCCAAGTCCTGTAACAGAGCCCAACACAAACTCCCATAAATACAAAAAGGCAATGACTTCTGGCAGTCCAGAACTGCAATTGCTGCCTTGGTATCACATCCCAGACACCCGCTTTCCCTCTCCATAGTAAATTAAGACAGTCATCTGCCGTAACGGAAGCGATTCACCACACTGGAAGAGATGCAGCCCTAGACAGGCAAAGCATCTGCAAATGCTCACATGTCCAGTGACTTCTACCTGCCCTGTGTTTGGAGGGAGGAGATGAGGTTTCCACCCCGAAGCTGTCCCCAATAAAGAAACAGGTTCTAGCTGAGAGGTGAGAGTCACAGGGAAGCAGTTTGGCAATGCCAAAGAGAGCAACTTGCATCATAGTTTCCTTTAGTTTCTCTCAATGACCAGATTTCAGTTTGAGTATCCACCATCACCAGAAGCTAGATCTTGGGTTTAACCAACCTACCTTGTGTTGTAGGCAACAGGAACTGGGATTCCAATATGTACTGAGACATACAAGTATCCTTTAAAGGCTCTTTTGATCACAGGAGTAAAGAAACCACAATTCTGTTTATCTTGATAGAACATTATATAGGACATTAAATATTTTTACTTTAAGAAATAAATTATGATACTGTACTTCATACTGTTCCACAATACACAGGTTTACTGCAGGAAGCAATTCACCTTCATCACTTCAGGTGAGCAAAAGCAGAAGCAAAACCATCCTGCTAATTCCATGACAGGAAAAACAAGACCAACCTTTTAGACAAGAAACAAGAGAGCCTTAGATCCCTTAAAAAAGCCCGTATTTGCAGTTTCCAAAGCATGAATAATTTGCAACACTTAATACACAAGTTGTCATCACTCTTAAACCTCAATTTCCAGACCTGAGCTGTATGTGGGAGAGCAGCAGGATGGGCTGAGCACCCGATCAAATCCTCAGCGACTGCTGAGCCGCTGCAGCCAACAGAGAATCTGCTTATACAGTTTACAAATAGCTGGATCCTTCCATAATCCAGGCTCTGAGAAGTTTTTATCTCACCATGAGCTCTGCTATTCCTAAGTCCTTTCTGTGTGTGTGGTTTTTTTTCCCTCTGTGCTGCCTGATACACTGACCAATTTCATAAAAGGGATTGGCTGACAGGAGGTCCAGATTCAGGTCAGATGGAGGCGGCCTTTTGGGTGTGCTTTCCCAATGCTGGTGGAAAAAAGGTCTAAAACTCCCCTTTTTCCCTACATCCTCACACCAAACCTGACCAGGAAAGTCATCTGTTCCTACAGCCTTCCCCTACAGAGGCCTGGCTGTTATGCAGAGTCTGAAAGAGCTGCTGCTTCTGGTTCCCCAGGTCCCCAACCCAAACCTGACATACGAGCCAGGACGGACACTGTCACAGGGATGCATCAACTTACCAAAGCTGCTCTCTAGGTCTTTGGGTCCTGTAACAGGGAATCTCATTTTTCACTTGTCTCAGCAAGTCTCTAGTCCCTACACCCTCTGCTCGTGTTGGAGCACACGCAGCTACAGCACTGACTAGTTCCAGGTTGTAAGGAAAGAAGAATTACAGCAGGGAAAGTGGCACCCCGATCAAAAGCAAAGACACATGAAATCCCAACTCTGCAGAGCAGGAAACTTTATACCCCAAGTTAACAAAAGGTGCTTATGCCATTAGACTGATCCCTATTCTGCAAAGTGCTTTGCAATACATTTAAACACTATAAGTATATCCTTAAACAATATATTTAAGTACTTTTGCTCATACAACAGAATTCAGGCTTGACAAGATATTGTTAGCACACATCTTAAACCTAGTGATGTACAACCTCTTTCCAATCCTTCCCCAGAAATATTAGCCCCGTTCTCAGTTATGCACCTTCAATTCAATGTTCCAATAAATATATTAAATATTTAGGGCAGATTTTTCCAAAAGCTGTTTGTACCAAACCTCAGGTCCAATGCACTTCACCATGCTCGTAGACAAGGAGAGCTATTCACATAGCTTTGTCTTTGTGTGGCAGGTACACCTGCCCTGACAAAAAACCAGACCAAAGCACAGTTAGGAAAAGAGAAGATGTCACAGGGAGATCATGCCAACACAAAAGCTTTTTCTCTTACCAGGGACTGACTTGCAGCACACAAGAATTGAAGGAGTTAAAGCCTAATTTATGCCATTTATGTTTTTGCAAGTCACTCAGCTATCATCAGGCAGACGCATCCTGTTATGTCTGACATTTCCTTGAGCACTTTTGTCTTACTTCTCCATGCTACCACTGTACTGATTAGATTCAACACCCCCACAGAAAAACAAACAGCTCAGTGAGAGGCAGGAGCCACACAGGCATCTTCCTCACCATCCACACTTGGTGACATCAGTTCCAGGAAGAACAAAGCTTGACGCTCCTCTGGGAGCATCACATAGACAGATGCCTTCACCCACATCCAGCTCCATTTAAGTCCCCCTTGGGCAATGAGTACCGTGGGAGGATGACTCCAGCAGCATCTCCCCTGTCAGGATGAGTTAGCTGCAGCCAAAAAAGGAAGGAAGTTAGTACCTGGTACATGTTTCTCCAGCAGGACACAAAAGCAAATTCCCAGTAACTTTCTTGGAACCCACAAGAAAAAAACCAAACCAAAACAAAACCAGTTTCCAACTTGTGAATGGCTTGGGATTGCTCCAGGGAGCAGCTTTCCCACAGGCCAAAGGAAATGCTCTCCCCTCAGTTACTCTGAAAAAGCAACTCTCAAAAGCAGCTTCTCTGGCTTTGACCAAGGAAACGTCGTTTTTCTTAATAGAGGGGGGGTTAAATCAGTAGCGTTCCTCTGGACACAAGGAAGCTGGAGAAAATGATCAGTCACAATGTGCTTTGGTCACTTGATTTGGGCATTTGCTGAAGGGCCCAACAGTTCAAACAGCAGATTCCAATGTTTTCATATAACCCCAACACAAAATGGAGTAAAGGAAGAACTGATCATCCAGCAACTTGGAGCTCGAAAAAGCATCAAAACTTCACAGTCCTTTTGATTATGGGAAATGAGGAGCATTTGGTACGAGGATCTCATGAAAGGCATAGCTGTCTTCATGCTTTTATGGAGATGTGCAAAATCATTTAATGCTGCAAGATTATCTCCCTCATAGCTGTATATATTTAGCTATATCACATCAGAAGTTTGGCTCCTTTAGAGTTGGATAAGTAGCTGAAAACCAAGAAGTAACATGATTTGAATCTCAACCCTAATGAATCTTATGATTTATAGGTCTCTAAAGACTAATGATTTTTTTCCCCCCAAGACTAAATAAATGGAGATTTCACTTCAAGCTGTATATAAGCAATATCTTAAATGGATTCTCTCTATAAAACCATGAACAGCTGAGGAAGAAACCTTAGTCAGAGAAGAAGAAAAAAGCTGGTCCTAATTGCCACTCATTAATAAACATTTTCTTGTTACACATATACATTCACTACCCACCTAGAGATAACGTGAGTGGATGGAAACTCGCGACAGTGAGTGAAGTGTTTACCAATAGACTTTTTATTCCACCGGAAAACACCCCACCCTGTTAAACACAGGTCCCACCCAGGGAAAATACATTGCAGGAATTATACATTCCCTGTTTACATGAGCGATATAAACTGAAACACAAAAAAAGAGATTGCTTTGGCTTCTCAGGCTCACATTAGCAAATGCAAAATTAATCTTTCATTAATTTTACAGAGCGTTCACAGTAGAAATTAAATCATTTCTTCACGTCCAAGAAAAACTTTACTGTGTTAATTATTCATAAATACCAAAGTCTGCTACTTATTACTCATCACAAATGTGATTCGTTTCACTAACGCCCGAATAATTCGGTGCTACCCTGTTAGTCCCAGAACACACTGTACAACTGCCAGCATCAGCAAATCAATCACAAACAATGATCCGCGCTCTGGTCCCAGCTGCCAAGGAAGATGAAGAGGAGGAAGGAGGCAGGAGAGGCGCTGCCTCCCCATCCCTGTCACCGCACTGCCTTCATCCTCCCATATGAAAACAGCATCCCTGCCCTCGTCAGCTTTGCTTCCATCCATCAGGCAAGCAGCCCCAAACTGAGAGCAGGGAAATGGGCTCCCAAGGGAGGCAGGCAGCGGCTGGGGATGCTCCATCGCTTGGCTTCCCTGCAGGTTTACATCTGGGCAGACAGCTGCCCAGCAATGGGAATTCACCGCTTGAGAAGGGATGGGGAAATTAATCCTCACAAGTATGTAAGACGCCTACGAGGGTAATTCCAAAAAAGGCTACTTGGCCACGGTAATCCCTGCAGAGTGAAACAAAGCCTGGTGCCATTTCTGCAGCTAAGTGGTTAAATAAGGAATTACCCAGTTTTGTGTCCTGGCTGCTCAGCAAGGACAGAGCCAGCCCAACGCTGCAGACCGGATGTCACAGGGAAAGGAAGAGGGAACTGAAAAGTGACTACAGTAATAAAAAATGCCCGAATCTGCTGCAGTTACAGACTTCTGTTCTGTTTCCTCAGACATTTTAAAACACAAACCTGGCCACATCCAGAAAAGAATTAACAAAAATCAAAGTTGCCCCAAATTACAAATACTTTTTTCTCCCCATAATAAAATCAAGAAATAAATCATCAGTAGGTCAGACACATCCTCTCCTCCTCACACTCCATCAGAGGTAGAGGGAGGACAGGGCACGCAGCCAGCCCCCTCCGGGTCCCAGCCATGCTCCTGCCCTCGGCACAGCTCCCAGCAGCATCCTGAACCCAGCAGCACTTCCCGCGACCCATGTCCTCTCAGAAAGATCCATTCCCGCAGCCCATTTTCAGCCACATATTAATTATTTTGCTTTCTAGCAAGTTACAGGAGCTAATTTGGGCTGAAGCCATAACAGAAACGCTGCCTTTATTATTACAGTTGTGGAGAAAGTAAATTAATGCAAAGGATTGCACACAGAGGCCTAATCCATTTGAGGTAAATCAATGCATTGCACATTTAAATTGCTCTGCTTTCCTTCAGAAAAGTACATTGAAGTGATTCATTAGGCACTGAACTGTTCGCAAGAAACAGACCAATTCTCTTAGGCATGCCAGCGCATCTCTGCTAGTTAAATTTAAAAAGCAATCAAATCTACTAATAAGTCCTTTTTGCCACCATTTACATCAGTAGAGAACATGATTCCTGACAATTCAGATTAAATAAATGAGGTACAAATTAACGTCAGTTAATACACCTCGGAACTGATGCTCAACTTGTTCAACTTAAAAACCTGTCTTTCAACAAAAATAACTCACCTATTGGTAATGCCTGACTTTGAATGTCTTTAATAACCTTTACTAAAGGCTATAAACCTACAAAGAGTGATCACAAGGCACAATTTGTGTCTATTTTGATGCAGTCAAAGCATGTATTTATAGTTTCATTTTAATATTTATAAATTCCCTGAAAAAAAATAGCAGAAAGGCACCTTTTGAAGAAAAAGTAATCATGTCTCAGTACAACAGCACCATGCCACGGTGCTCATATTCCCACTCTCTTCTTTAGAGAGGACCAACTCTCTGGAATAAACAGTTCAAGGAATAATGTCTGTGCCTCATTTCTTGCTCTGCTGCAATCACTGGGATTTATTTTTGCAACAATTAACATCTCTCTACCCACAGAAAAAAATCTCTACATGCAAAGTAAAAGGCAGTAGGAAACATATACTTTTAAATAACCCAAAGTTCATTTGCGCTGTATTAAAGATTTAAAGGAGAACTGAAGAGACCTAATTTGGAAAGTGATTTTTTTTAATCCCTTTAAGATGTGCTTTAGGAAGTCCAACACTTTAAATTGATATAGCTGCTTTTGCAGATAGAGAGCTTTACAAGTCCTATAGTCCAACTTAGAAAACCACAAGCTGAAGTTCAGAACCAAGACTTTCAAGGTCAGGCCCTGTAACGGAGTTAATTGAAGGAACCACTTGTACTTACATGAAGATAATCCCCTGCCCTTCCCCTCAACACCCTTATTTTCACTCTCCAGGCTTGCCCACTGCTTCCAGCGCTCCAAAACCAGACCCAGCTCCAGTCCCGCGAGGTGCCCTGCAGGGAAACAGCGCTGGTGCTGAATTTGCAGATGATGTTCACTGCATCCCTCACCCTGCAGCAGTCATCGTCCCCTCCCTATCCTGAGCAGCCCACCCCACACAGGCTGGGGGACTCCATCCTTGGAAATGGTGTCTGCTCTACCAGCACATCTAGAGGGTTTAAACTGTCCACCTCCTGCCAAAGCCTTTCTTATGCACCTCAAGCCTTGGGGTGCCGTGGGACTATACAGCAGCTCTCCTGCCTACAAGAAATCCAGAGAGGGACTTTTTATAAAGGATACATAGGGACAGGACAAGGGGGAATGGCTTTAAACTGACAGAGGGGAGATTTAGATGAGATGTGAGGAAGAAGTTCTTCCCTTGCGAGGGTGAGGCGCTGGCACAGGGTGCCCAGAGAACCTGTGGCTGCCCCATCCCTGGCAGTGCTCAAGGCCAGGTTGGATGGGGCTTGATGCTGGGGAGCACTGCTCAGCAGCAGCCAAACCATTGGTGTGTTATCAGCATCTCTGCAGCTACCAATACAAAGCACGGCACTATGAGGGCTGGCGGGGGAAAAACTCACTCCATCTCAGCAGTACAGAAGACAAAATCTGCAGATGCAAAACCCATCACACTTCCAAAAGCATGAGGATTAACCTGTTTAGCCAACAGAGCCACACGCAGTAAACACTTCCAGTTTGATGGGAAATGTCTTAATGCATCTTTTCTTCAGATTTTCGTAAGGCTTAACTTGGAAGAGTTTAACTAACATGCAGAGACAAGACAAGAACACCCACGGATCGCCAGGGGCTTCTGTCCCATATCACAACAACATGGCGCCAGCATGAGGCCTCCCAAAAACCAGTAAGCACCATTCCTGGTCCTGGTCCAACCAGCTTGTACCAGCAGCATAAGATTTCTTCCAGCCTCAGACCTGCTGGCTGCAGAGGTTGTTCTGCAAGCTCATTCTCCTCTCAGCAGAGAGCATCTCTTACCTTTAACATTAGCCGGGAGGCATCCCAAATACAGCTCAACCTTTACCCGCAGCTAAGTCTCTCACCCAACAAGGTTAAAAGGCAAGATACCATTTAAGAATGTAGGTATCCATATCTGCTCCCATGTCTCCTTACATTTTCCAGCCTAACCCCAAGGCTTTTTGTTTCTTGCAATGGTGCCATTGGATTTATTGCTATAGACGAGTTCGGTAGATACTTCCCATAATAATTAGCCACAGCCAAGCAAAACCTCAGTTCTGTGATGCTCTCACGCACAGTTCCTTTGGATGCTGCCTCCGTTCAGCGTGCCAAGAGCTTTGAGGCTTCCACAATCAATCAAGTGACCCAAGTCAGTCACTCATGACTAGGAAAAGGCACATTTCTCCTTTCTCACCGCTGATGCCAAGCAGCCGAGACAAACCTCTCCTTTCTGCCACCACCATCAACACATTCCACCAACCTCCCAAGCAGCAAATCCAGAGCACTCAATGCATCAACTATGCTGCATCTTCCCCTCTCCTGAGGCTTCTAGATGCCCAGGGCTGAGCAGCACTGGTGGAACATGGGACAAGCAGGAATGGGGGATACAGTACACCCAGATGGGCCCCAAGGAGGCAAAACTAATAAATCCCTCTCTCCACACCCAGAGATTCATGCTCCTCTAGGAAAGGAAGGACCAAAGGAGGAAAGGGAGATCTATTTAGCTGTTTATTAAGGAGCAAAAGCCACTACTACAAAGGAAAGCAAGTTTTGGGAACCCATATGCTTTCGTATTCAGGAAAGCATCACTAGGTTAAATCCAAAACAAGTATCACAACAGTCATCCTGAGTACTTCTACTGCTCCAGCCTTCAAGATGGAGCTTGAACTTCAAGCCTGCAATTCCCAAAGAAAACAGAGACGGACTAGTGGTGGGATTAAGAGCACAAACTGGAGGATGAATGCTGCAGGCAACGGGGCTCTTCACGAGCATACCCTCCAGATCGTATCACGGTGATGCTCTGTACCTAGTGCTGAGCATCACAAGGTCCCGGATGGGGGATCCTTCAGACTAACAAAGGCTCAACTGTCCAACAAAAGAGAAGGCCCCTGCAGAGCAGCCCAGCTAACCAGCAGTCTGACAAGTAGGCTCTCCATGCCCCACAAGGCAAACCCCTGCAAAGTACTCACACACAGGTACAAGCTAAGAAGTTTGCTGGCACAACCACCACTGATTTGGCTATTACCAGACAAGGCTACACAGCCCCAAGCCAGTAACTACAGAGTGCATCGTGTAGCTGACCAGCAACAACACAGCATGGTCCCCCAAAAACCCCACTGCTGGAACTGGGGCTGGCCCTGTTGGTCTTTGCTCAAACCCCCTTATCCCACACCTACTGCTGCTCTGGAAGCAGCTATTCTCTGTCCATATTAGGGCCTGTTCCTGGCTCTAGGAATAGGTTCTAATTAATTAGTTGTCAGCTGAATGTTGCTAAATCGAGAACACAAAATTAAAGTCAAGGTATTACAATGGGCAGGAAGACTTGAAGGGCCATTGTTCATTTAAGAACTTCTCGTACTGTACTTTTAAACATTTAGAAGTTGCAGTCCAAATAACTGCTTGTCAAGACATTATCTGGAGAATAAGCATGCTGTGTAATTAGGTTATTAAAAATATAACATCATTTTGAAGCCTTTGAGAGAGCGGACCTCTGCCTAACACAGAATCATCACAGCTTCCTCTCTCCTGGCTTCAATCCCAAGTCACAAGTCCTAGTGACCTCTCAGAAGTTGGCTATGACAACATACATCATCTGCTGGATGAGGAACCATCGCTCTGAACTCCTAGGCAGGTACACACAGCTCTTCTATTTTGTCTCAGAAGAGCAGGTTTTGAGAACACACACCAAAAAACACAAAGCCAAAAGCTACAGACAAAACCTCAGCTCTCCAAGCCGGGTGCTCCCTCCTGCCTAAGGTGGTGGGTTCAGGACAAGGAGCCTCCCATTCTTCCAGAGGACAAAACTAAGCCTGAGCACAGATGACCTGTCCCTGGGGAAGGAAGGAAATCCCTGCCCCACAGCTACAACTCTGCAGGCCAGGCCCATCTCTATGGGAAGACAGAGAAGGATCACTGGAAGCTGCTCAGCAAAGAGAGTGCACGTTATGCAATTTCCATTTCTGCTGACAAACAACATATTTATAGGACAGGTAAAATAAACAACGGAGCCTGCAAGGCTCAGCAGCCTGAAAACAGGAAGCTAATAGACCCAAAAGGGGAAGGAATCGTTTCCTGATGTTTGCAAATGGGATGTCACAAAAAGGAGACAATGAAATTTTAAAGCAGTAGGGAAAACAAAAGAGCAGGAATCACAATAGCCAAGTCTCAAAGAGCTGCTGCTGGGGTACAAGCAGATAATGACGCTAACCATTTTTCTACTAGATGGCAGTGTAGTGTCACACTATATAAAAGGAATTCTAGAAAGAAATTGCTTTCTATTTCAAGTGAATCTGTGCTTAGACTTGACTTCAGATAACATGATATATCACAGTACCCTCATTGTAAGGGGACCTGCCATTAGTTTAACAGTGCAGTAGGAGTGATACCCTAGTTTCTCATTTCCCACCGAAGCAGTATGAAAAGACACTAAACCTCTGCTGCAGGGTACCTCTGCGTGCACAGCCGCGGACAAGCGGCTCGCTCCGTTACAACTGAAGGTAGGGCTGTAACCAAACAGCTCCGGGAGCAGAGCCAGCAGGTCCTCACTGCTCAGGGCAAGGGCTTTAGAAAGGCAGGGGCAGCATTTAGGCAACCACCAGCTATGGCCAGGTGAGGTTAGTGACTGCAAAAGCAAGGTGCAAGGTGTCACTAAAATCCAGAACGCAAACACAAAGTAAACAAGGTTAGGGCTGAAGGACAATGCGAATGTTGGCAGGAAATTCAGCCCCAAGAGTAACCTTTACTTTGCCAGGTAAGCTAAACTTCAGATGGAACAAGACGCAGCGGCTCATGAACACTCCCAAAACCAATGTTAATTACCGGCACACCCGGGGAGCTCAGTACCAGGAGCTGGAGAAGCTCTGCGGGGGATGGCAAGGGGCCGGGGGGACCCTCGCCTCTGGGTGAGCCGGACAAGAGCCACACCGGGGCCCCCGAGCCATGGGGCTGCCAGGCCTGCTCGGTGTCACCGGGCTCTGTCACTCCGGGCTTTCCCCACCAGCAGTTACAATCGCGACAGACTATGGGACATCGTTTAAAACTCTTAATTCGCGGCAGAGCCGGGGGTATCCTGGCTCCCGGCGCCCCCGCTGCAGCCCGCTACCGGCGGGGCTCACGTCCTACCCCGCACACCGCAGCATCATCCCCGCCACCACCGCGCCCGGCGTGTCCATCGCCCGTCCCGCCGCAGGGGCAGCGGAAGGGGGGTTCATGGGAAGCCCCCCCGGGGAAGGCCCGGTCCCCCCGCACGGCCTCACCTGGAGGGCCGGAGCCGCACCTCCTTCTTGCTGTCCACCACGGAGGGTACGCAGTTGGTGAGCTCGGTCCAGTCGGCGTGCAGCCCGCAGCTCCAGCCGGTGGAGAAGCGGGAGAAGAGCCATGTCTCCCGCTTGCCGGGCCGGTGGCAGGTACACTTCTTCTGCCCGGCGCGGCACTCGCAGGGCTGCTCCAGCTGGATGTTGCGGACCAAGTGCCGGCCGAACGTGGTGCCGCCCGTCTTCTGGATGTGCAGGAACACAATCAGGTCGTCCCCTTTGATGTTGAAGTCCACCCGCCGCAGCAAGTCTCCGGCGGAGAAATTGAAACGGGGAACAAAACGCGCCGGCGTCTCGTCCTCCGCCCGGTACGGGTCGGCGGCGGCGGCGGGGCTGAGGGCGCGGAGCCGCAGGAGCTGGCACTCGGTGCCCGGGCACACGTACTGCAGCACGATCACGGCGAAGAGGAAGAGCATCACCAGCGCCAGCAGCACCTTGTGGGACCGGTCCTCCATCCTCGCCGGGAGCGCCGCGCATCGCCGCCGCCGCTCACAGCCGCCGCCGCCGCTGCTGCCGCCGCCGCTGCCCGCCCCGGCCGCGCTCCGCCGCCATCGCCCCGCCGCCGCCGCCGGCCCTTCCCGGCAGCCCCCGCGCCGACACGCCCCGGACACGCCCCCCGCGTCGGGCCACGCCCACACCGGGGCCTTTCCGGTGGCGGTGGCGCGATCAGCACGTGGCCGAGGCGGGCTGCTCCGGGACCGGGAGCGGCTCCGGCTCCGCACAGCCCCGCGCTCCAGCCACGGACCGGGACCGGCTCTGCAGAGCCCCGTGCTCCAGCCATGGACCAGGACCGATGAGCGGTGCAGAGCCACGCTCCGGTCACGGCCAAGCACTGTCCACCCTGTGCACCAAGCTGTGCTTTCCACACACACCAACACCCGGGTTTGGGGGGGGTGAGTGTATCAGGTGCTTTTCTTGACACCCCAAGAGGGTTCAGTTGATTCAGGTGGCAAATACATGCGGTGCATCGGTAGGAGTGTGGCAGCAGGTCAAGGGAGGTGATCGTCCTCCTTCAGTCCACTCTGGTGAGGCCACATCTGGAGCACTGTGTCCAGTTCTGGGCTCTTCAGTACAAGACAGACAAGGAACTACTGGAGAGGGTCCAGCAGAGGCCAGAAGGATCATCAGGGTCTGGAGCATCTCTCATGAGGAGAGATTGCGGGAGCTGGGCTTGGTCAGTCTGGAGAAGAGCAGGCTGAGAGGGGATCCCATCAATGCAGATCAGTATTTCAAGGGTGGGTGCCAGGAGGATGGTGCCAGACTCTTTTCAATGGTGCCCAGCGGCAGGACGAGGAGCAGTGGCCATAAACTAAAACACGACAAGTTTCATCTCAACATGAGGAAGAACTTTCTGTTGAGGGCGGCAGAGCCCTGGCACAGGCTGCCCAGGGGGGTTGTGGAGTCTCCCTCTCTGGAGACATCCAAACTCACCATGGACACATTCCTGTGTGCCCTGCTCTGGGTGGCTCTGCCTTGGCAGGGGGTTGGACTGGATGATCTCCAGAGGGCCCTTCCGACCCTAGTGGTTCTGTGATTCACATGCGCTATCTCTGTCAGCATATTTTGAAACCCCTCTGCACAATGCAAGTGTTCTGTAAATACTAATGGCGAGGGCTCAATGGATTTATCTCTGATTAAAGTCATTTGTATATTTATATGCAAATTACATTTAGCCCTCCAGCTCCTGGCGTGTTGTCAATGAGGCCTGGCGCACCAGTGTCACACTGGTGCTCACCCTGCTGTGCTCACCATGTGCCACCCAGCAAGAGCACAGCAAGAGAGCCTGAGTTTTGCCTTTTGCCTTTGGGTGCAACTGCTGCTGTGGCAGTTGATGCCTGGGAGAACTGCAGCCTTGCAAGTGACTTTGAAAAAGCAAATAAAAATGAGGCTTCTGACTGTAGAAGGTTTGCACCCATCCCTGGTGTCATAGAGTCAAAGAATCACAGAATGGTTTGGGTTGGAAGGGACCTTCAAAGCTCATCCAGTTCCAACCCCCTGCAATGAGCAGGGACATCTTCAACTGGACCATGTTGCCGAGAACCACGTCCAGCCTGGCCTGGAATGTCTCCAGGGATGGAGCATCCACTGCCTCTCTGGGCAACTTGGGCCAGTGTTTCACCACCCTCATTGTAAAGAATTTTTTCCTCACATCCAGCCTGAATCATAGAATCAGCTAGGTTGAAAAAGACCTTTAAGATCAAATCTCCCTCTTTCAGTTTAAACCCATCACCCCTCGTCCTGTTGCAACAGGCCCTGCTAAAAAGTCTCTCCCCATCCTTCTTATTGGGCCCTTTTAAGAACTGAAAGGCCACAGTAAGGTCTCCCCAGAGTCTTCTCTTCTCCAGGCCGAACAAGCCCAACTCTCTCAGCCTTTCCTCACAGCAGAGGTGCTCCAGCCCCCTGATCACTTTTGTGGCCCTTCTCCAGACCCTCTCCAACAGGTCGATGTCTTTCCTGTGCTGCGGATCCAGAGCAGGACATGGTGCTCCGGGTTGTGTCCTGGCTTTCCAAGGAAAAGCAGCCAGGGCAGGAGCACGGGTTTGGCTGCCCCCAGTCTAACTGATGCACTCAGTGGTGTGCTCAGCTGCAGACATTACAGAGAGGTTCTGCATCTTGCCATGCTCCTTCCTTCTCTTCAGGGAAGTCCGTGCTTCTCCTTCCCTTCCACAGCAGGCGGAGGGAGCAGTGCTCCCCACTGCCGCACCCCAGCTTTCCCTCTCCTGGTGCTGGGAATGCTTGTTTCTCTGCCTGGCCATTCCAGCAAGAGCTGTATTTTCTAATATGCACAGCAGACAGCAAAGAGAATCATTTGAAAACACTCTCCTAGACCTTTATCCATCATAAAAAAGGGGGGAAAAAGATGTAGCTTCTTTCTCCTCCTCTCACAGCAATTCACTCTGAGTAATTTCACCTGGTACATGCAGTGTTGGGGGGGGGTTGTCTTTATGGTTTTCATCCTTGAGCAACCTATCCTGTCTTTCCTATGTTTTTTTTAGGGCTGTCTCTAATATTTGGTAAACATTTACACTCCCAATAATAGACAGTTTTATCACATAGATTCTAGGCATGAGAGCTACTGAGTTAATTTGCTTCTGTTTATATCTGTAGCTCCAAAATGAATGGATTGCACCATTTAATGAAAATGCTGTGTTCTGAAATTCAAGCCTTAAAATTATAAAGATGTTTCTGTGCTTTATACCCATCCCTTTCTCACAGTTGTTGACATAAAAAAAATATAGATGTTTGCCTCCAGCTTTATTTATTTTACATTATGAAATAACAAAGATGTGTGCTGGGTTAAAACCGATCCTGAATGCTAATACATGGGAATTAAAAGGAGAAAATAACGATGGCCTAATGTCTACACTAAATTAATATATACTATAAAAGACATGATGCATACTGGGTTGGTGTTCCCAGCAGAGCCATTATTTTGGAATGGGCTAAACAATGATCATCCTTTCACTGATGAGTGATGGGCTCCAGTCTGCTGCCTTCTCACCCACAGTATGTAAATGATGCTCCCTGGCTTTGATCCAGAGACACAAAACATTTGCTCAGGCACTAAAGAAATGAAAGTTGCCTCGAATGAGATAAAAGTGGGACAGAACAGAGCTGTTAAGGTTTTACAGCATGGACAAGTTTCAGTGGCTGGCACAGCAGCTGGTTTGGGTTAAGAGGTTGAGCAAAACCTCTGCCTTCTTTCCAGCACAGAGTATCCGCCAGACCCCAAACACACAGTCCTTTTCCCAAAGCACCCTTCTCTGCTGACACAGGGGATGAGCACATGGGTATAAATCACTGCTCCTTTTCCACCTACGAGCATGCTCTCCCACCAGCTGGTCCCTTCTGCAGCTGCCCCCCCCCAGCACAGCATCTCCAGTCCCAGCCCCTCTTCTGTTGCTGTGGATGTGACAACAGGGTCCAGCCGAGCTGGTGCAGGTTCTCATCTTGGGCTGACCTCCCTTATTTTCAGACTGAAACATTCAGAAAGTCTGGAGTTTGTGTGTGAAAGCAGCAGGTACTTGCCCAGAGGCAGATCAATACAACACCTGGTGCCTCAAGCCCTAAATTGATCTTTGCAGCTTTAGGAAACTATTGTTAGCTCTTCGTGCAGGACTGATCTTCACATCCCTATATTTATGAATACCTTTGTTTCCACAGCAGCTGACTTTCACCTCTGCATTTGACTGGCAAATGGTGACTGCTTAGCCCTATCAAAAAGAAAACACACATCGGCTTGGAGGTAAGTGGGCTCTCAGTGTGTAAAACTGAGCTCTGTTAGGCACTAACACCTCCAGCTTACTGAAAGGATTGAGGTTTCATGTCATTTCAACCAGAGTAAGCTCCCATTGTTTGCTGCTCTGCAGAGGACAGGCAGGGGCAGAGGCAGAACTGGGCAGTAGCAGCCCTGGCCAGGGCTAGGGTAACCCTGACTGCTGCTGGGAGGAGGATATCTTCTTCAAATGAGAGGGGAAACCATGTTTGCACAATAGCACAATTAGAATAACTTGATTAAAAGAAATGCAAATGAGCCGTTACTTTTGCTTTGCTGTATCTCCTCACAATGTGATTCTTCTTATAGTACCTGTGCAGGAAGGAAGAGAAGATAAATGAAATAACTACAGAAAAGCCTCCTGGGTCGTGAAAATAGCATTTTCATTACAATAGCAAACACAAGTGCCACCAGCCCAACTGCTGCAGCTTTCCTTTATGGAATTGTCTCTTTTGGCTGAATGGGTTTGTGGCCAGGGAATTCGAAACCACTCTTCCCATCGGGGGTCCTCAAAGCGATGGAGCGGCTGCTCCATCCTTGTGCCCCCTGTCCCAGAAGGAGCTCGCTCCGCCACTCCCGTAAGACATGTGCAAACCTTGTACGTCGATAGTTGTACTTCTCTGTTGAGGCTGGGTAAAACTGGATTACAGAGACAAGAGTTAGCACCGGATAACGTGAAGACACCACTGTATTCCCTGGGGAAACAGGGCTTAGAAAGAGTGTAAAAGCACAGAGCAATGAGCTGGCCACTGCATGGGAGGAGAAACAGGACTGAGAGCAAGGTAATGGCCAAAGGACCAAAGAACTGCTGTGATGGGAGAGGGGCAGTGGCTTTGCTGCACCTTACAGAATAAGGCCCTTCACTAGAGAAAGGGTATGCAAATGAGCAAAGGCATAGAGCAGCAGGGTGATGAGTAAAACTAATTAGAAAATGAGGCTTGATTATTCATGGACTTGACATATCAGAGAGCAGCTAATCAAAGGAATTATATAAGTTTGCATATTCTTTGTAATATGGGCATCAAAGCCTTGCTTCTTGTCACTATGGCATCATGCCGCTCATTCCTAACACCAAGTGCACTTGGTGGGAGCATAAAGTCTCACTCTGGGTAACATAAAGGGTCTTGGAAAGCCTGAGGTGTCCAAAAGCATCTCTCTGTTTTTCTACCTATTGAACTGATGGAGCAGTTATCTCTACTTACAGATCTTGCCTTCCTGAATACAACAACGCCCAAAACTCTTTGTGTGTGTGATAAACTGGGCAACCTTTCAAAGCTTGAGCCAAATGCCTGGAAGCTCAAGGGACCCACTGCAAGATAATCCCTTACAGTTTCATTTTGCTGCTGACTGATAGCTAAATAAACTTTGTAGAAATCACACATGGGAAGATGGACTCAGTGGAAGGTACTTGCTCAGTACTTGTATGGTGCAGGAAGCTTTCAGAAGCACCTCCTTCCTAACATACAGCATCAGAAACCATCCATCCAGGCTGTTCATTGCAGCAAATCTTGGATGTTCACCATCAGTTGGAGCCAGACAAGAGGCAGGGTAGCTTTCAAATTACAAGGTATCAGCAGTATTCCCATTTCACAGATAGAGCTCAATCCTGTGAAAGGTTTTCTAGGAGGACGCAGTGTGGGGCTGGCATCTGGATGTATACCAAGCTTCTGGGCAACAATCAGAGATAAATGATACTGTCCCATCACCGCTGATTCTTATCCCAGCAGGAAATTGGCTGAGAAACTGCTGAAACATCAAATTCCCTTTTGATGAGGACAGCCTGGGACAAGTCCAGGGAACAGGATCCATGGGGACGAGAGGGCTCTTTCAAGTATGTCCCTGAATCAGTGGGAAAAGCAAGAAGTTGAGGCTGCTCCTTCCCTCTTTGCTTGTCTGAATAATTACAGTGATGGGTATATTAATACCATCTGGCATTAGATCCACAGGGCAACCAGGCATTGAAAGAGATTACTGGTGAGGTGTGTGAAGCACCCTTGTGGAGGGGCTTATGAGCAGATTAGGTGGAATTAGAAAGGGTGTGAGCCAGCAAAGTGCAGGCCTGTAGGCCATATGGTCCAAGGGACTTTTTGTGTCCACTTCCAAGATGTCTAATGCAAATCTGGTATATCTGACCTACTTTAGAACAAAACCTGCAGCATTTGCCCGATTAAGGTAGGTAAAAGGCTAAGCTAAATAGAGTGGTTTTCAGCAGTGGTTTCATACTGGAGAAAGGCTGTTAAATGATTAGTACAAGTATTTTTTGCATCTTCCTAAAAGCAAGAGGAAAATCATGTTTCCTTTAGTCCTGTGTGGAGTAAAACAGTGGGATTTCATCCAAAGGCACTCCAGAAATCTGAAAGGTGAAATCTGCCCTTCACAGTGAACTTATTCCAGTTTAATTACACTGGGTTTTAAATAGATTTTGTTAAACTGGTACCATCCTTTTGCCTGGGCACTCTTCAATCCTAGAATAGTTAATATCGATTTAACTTAATTTGGTGTCCTCCTGTGTACAGAGTGCCTCTTGGAGGCTGTATAAATATTTGCTTATTTAAATTGATGCTGAATTCAGGCAACACAGTCTTGTGGGATTCACCTGTGTGAGAGGGGATCAGAGGCAGGAAAAAAAACCCCAAAACATCACAGGAAGAGGTCTTAAATTTCCACAGATGAGTTTATGCAATTACCTCATTTTATAGAATGAATGAAAATAAATGAAGGTGAAGCAAAAAGAACCATAGTAGTAGTAATAATAATAATAAAGAGAAACTCGGAGGGAAGCTTCTTCCCACAGCCTCTGGAGCAGCAGGGCTGATGGATCTTCAGGGAGCAATCTTACCATCCAGTGAAACACAGCATTACACCCCTTCATGATGAGTAAAAGAAGAACAGGGCAGTATGATTTTATATCTCCTGATCCTAAATTCTAGCCGTGGGGTGACTTGGTGCAGGGCCAGGGCTGGGGGCCAGCCCAGCATTTGCATTACTAAAGGCACAGGCTGCTCTTTGAATCCCAGCTTTGCGGGAGATGCTGCCAGTCCTGCATGTGCCTTAGCTGCTACTTCGCCAGATTAAAATAGTAGCAGCAATTTTAATCCGCTGCTGGAATACAGCTGAAGAAATTCCTTGCAATCCCTTTCTTCTCTTCCCAGCTGACACCGAGGTGCGTGGCAGGGAGTGCACATGCAGTTCGTGTTTCCTGCCTGGATCCACCATTGCCTTAGACAGGAGAGGTGGATATAAGGGTACCCATTCCGTGCTGAGAGCATCCCTTCAGCCAGGGAGGGCTGAGCAGCAAGGACTGGCCTCGCTGTTGTCCGAGCCTCCTGCTCAGTGCTTTAGAGTAGGTTTAGGATGCTGCAGGACCCTGGAAGGGACAGCTGGGGACCAGCAGCAGCCCCACCACAGCCTCAGTTTCCCCTCACCCATCGAATGGGCAGATTTGGATGCCAGAGATGGACTCTTCATCAGGGACTGTAGCGACAGGTCAAGGGGTGATGGGTTCAAACTGAAACAGGGGAAGTTCAGGTGAGCTCTGAGGCAGAAGCTCTTCCCTGTGAGGGTGCTGAGGCGCTGGCACAGGGTGCCCAGAGAAGCTGTGGCTGCCCCATCCCTGGCAGTGTTCAAGGCCAGGTTGGACACAGGGGCTTGGAGCAACCTGCTCTAGTGGAAGGTGTCCCTGCCCATGGCAGGGGTTGGAACTGGATGAGCTTTGAGGTCCCTTCCAACACAAACCAGTCTGTGGTTCTGTGATCTCATGCTAGTGTGAGCTCTGTTTAGATGGTAAAATCTAGTCCAACACTGCTTAAACACGAGAAGCTACAGATCACCTCTTAAAGAAGAGAGGTCTTGAACCTTTGTTAACTGCTAATGGATCTCATCAGAAAACAAGTGGGTAGAAGAGACAGGGTTAATGCTTCTGTTCCTGCCCCCTCATGGGTGGCAGGGTCCACTGCTGTGGTTTGTACACTCTCTTGTACCTAGATGTGGTGCATCCACTAGATTACCATCTCTTTGCACAGGTAACTTTTGCTACAGTAATGACAGCTGGTTTAATGCATGGGGCTGATTCCGCTTCTTTTCCTGCTCATCTTCCCCTATTAAAGATAAGCAGCACATAACAATATGGTCCTACACACTAAGAACACCTCTCAGCATCAAAATTCAGCAGATCTCCAATAGGGAAATGCATCCTCCAACTGCACAGAGCTTTTATGGACCTGCCTCGGTCCCAAGTGATACAGCAGTGATAAATTCTTGCAGTTGTGTCTGAAAACACTCTGGAACAAACATTTCAAACACTCTCCCAACCTGCCTGATTGATGCCTGATTGCATTTTTAGAGGGCTGGCCCTGGACAGCTTCAGGCTTAGGGTCCAGCCTCAGAGACAGAGCTCCCAAAGCAGAGTCTGCTGCAGCCATCCCTGTGGGGAACCCTGATGCAGGGCAGGTTCTCCTTGAGCCTATCCAGGATTAAATCCAGGATTACTCACCCTGCCCCACCAAAAAGCGTTTCTCCAACACTTTATGCATTTCTGGGAGCAATCCACCATCGCTCTCCGATAACTAAAAGGTTAAAGCACTATTTGGTTGTAAACTGTCATGTCTTTGCTTGCAGTCCTTACCTATCAAAAGTCTCTTGGCCAAGGAGACAATCCCTACTTGCCATGGGCTGTTGGATGAACTCCATGGGTTTATATGAGCTGAGGAGTTCCAGGAGCAACCTCTAACTCTGAATTTGAGAGACTGGATAAATTAACCTGCCAGACCAGGGACTGCCAATGGGAAGCTGTGACACTGTGCAGAGCACCAACAACCACAAGAAAAAGAACTTAGAAAAAATATATTGTTTTCTTTCACGCAAAGAAATGCAAACTTTAAATGATCCCATCTGTCACTTTCAGCTGCACCCTGTTCCATTGGCTGGATTTTGCTCATTAAGATAAATTTCAAGCCAGCAGATCATTTTTACCTTCAGGGTTTTGATGAAATGTAGTGTTTGGGACTTCCTCCCCTCCTCCATTTTTGACAGCCACCACAGAGGAAAAAGTGTATGTCTCTTATCTTGCTTTGCAATTGCATGGAATGACTTTGACCTTCCAAAAGGGGAAAAACACTACATTCAAATTCCTCCTCCTTTCCCCGCCATGGGACTAGGAGCTGGCCAAACCCCTCCAATAAAAGTTTCCCATTCGACCTTGCATTGTAAAACCCTCTTTTCTTTATTGCTCCCTCTTTGCAAAGCTTCCCCAGCAAACCTCCAGCCTTTCCCAGACAAGGGGTGGAGAGCTTCTATGTTGTGCAAATGCTTCAAATATCCTTGTTTCTTCCCTGAAAAGACATAAAAGCAATGTGTTGTATCCCTTACCTCATAACCAAACACAACTGTACACCGGGTGCTTTGCATACAGCTCCCCATGCTTCCAGCCCAAATGACTTATTTGACTGTTAGTGTAATTATGCATTGGAGTGGTTTCATGAGGGATATAATAAATCATCCACTGCTTAGTCTTTAAATCAAGAGTGGGTGTTTTCAGTGGGGTCCTGCTCTGTGTCTGGAGCACACAGAGGCTCTCAGCACATTTACAGGAGAGGATATAATCACACGGTCATGGTCAGCCGTGGTATTGAGGAACTAAGGGATGGGCGGGATGGCCTTTGTCATGCGGGATGTAGGATTAGTTGGGCTTAATGGTCTGGTTTGGCCTTTAAATCTATGAATATGGAAAAGGAAGGAGGAAAAAATACCAAAACAGAACAAAGGTCCCTGTTCTAACCAGCATGTTTCCACGTCCTGAAAGCAGAGCCAGAGCCACTGCAGGCAGTTGGGGCTGGAAATTAGTGGTGGGGAAAACCAAGGGCACCTCTGTGCACTGTCCCCTGCATTCAGAGCCCCCCCCAAACCACCTCTTGCCAGCAAACCCAGGAGCCCAAACCCATGAGGATTTGCTGACGTCCTGCAGGAAAGAGCAGACGTGAGGACACGCACAACATTCAACTGATTTTCACTCCCCCCCGCTCCTTGAGGTCATTTTAGGTGTTCCAGAACTAGAAATCTAATGCTTTTTTTTCATCTATTCCTAAATTAAGCTAATTAAAAATTAATTCTGGTGGACATTATCTTATTGCGTAATTAGAAGAGCTTATAGTGCAGTGCTTTGATTGGTACCAATCCCTTTTGCTTAAATCGTGTTTCATTAATTGAACAGAGCTTAGATAGGCGCTTATAAGCTAAAGAGTTAACTATCTGTTCTTAAAGCACTCAATTGTCTCTTGCAACTGTACCTGCTCTGAGCCTGCAGGCATTATACTACAATAGTAGTGATTACACCCGTGATCCACATGGGAATTTCAGGGACTATGGGCACCCCTCGAACAGAATGACCCCACACAGGAAACACAAAGGATCCTCTTTGCAAAATCCAAACTCTACCCACCAACTGGCTGATATCATCAGCTTAACCTGGGTTATTGCATTATTAATGACTCCCAGGTCTTTATTAATAAAGTCCCAGAGAACCTTTGGATAGACTACGCTGGTATTACTCTGCCATACGTTTTGAAGAGATTACTGTTAATTAATTTAACTCTTCTGCATACCTAAAACTCAGCTAAACCCTCTATTGCGCTCTCTGCTGTCATTTCAGGCGTGTAGGGCTTCCCAACTCCCATACAAATAGAAATGGATTAAAACCATCTACTCAGATATAAAATAACTTAAGAAATAAGTTGGTTTTCAACACCTCCCACAGCAGCCTGTGAGGAGCAGGACTGGGGAGCTGCCTGAGGTTATCCATCCCACCGGGAGTCAGCTTCCCTCTGGGATATGGGCCCGGTGCTTTCCAAAGACACTAAATTCCCTGAAAGTGTAAATAAAACATAAAACCCACAATTTGTCTGCTCCTGGGGCTGAGGCACCCAAACCAGCCAACATAAATCACTTGCAACATTTATGATCTACTGACACGTTTCCCTCCTGAAATAGGAGTCTGACACACATAAATCCTCACAAACACTTCTCTGGAGAGGAGCCGAGCAGCTGAGGCTGCGCTGGCTCTTTCTGTGACCCACACTGTGCATGGGGGGCACGAGCGATGCTGCCAAAACAGCGTGTCACCATCACCCCTCTGCTGCGCTCTGGGGAGACCCCCCTTGCAGTCCTGATCCAGCTCTGGGGCAACACCACAAGAGGGATGCAGAGCTGTTGGAGTGAGTCCAGAGGAGGCCACGGAGATGCTGCGAGGGCTGGAGCAGCTCTGCTCTGGAGACAGGCTGAGCTCTGGGTGTGCTGCACCCACCATATGGCTCACTTCCATGGTGCGAGCTCCACGTCCCTGCAGGACCTGTGCCAGTGCCTCACCACCCTCACAGGGAAGAACTTCTTCCTTATACCTAACCTGAACTTCCCCTGTTTCAGTTTAAACCCATCATCCCTTGTCCTATCGCTACAGTCACTGATGAAGAGTCTCTCTCCTGCATCCTTGTAGCCCCATTCGGATACTGGAAGCTGCTCTGATGTCTCCACACAGCTTCCCTTCTCCAGGCTGAACAGCTCTAACCAATAATTCATTTCCAGAGGATTCAGTAACTCTGCACAAGGTGAGTCCCAGCAGCCCTCTCTGAGGTTATTTTGCACACTGTTTTTGTTCAGGATGTGGTCCCTGCATTGCCACCTCTCCACCACTGGCGTTTTCCAGGCTGGCAGCCGAAGGGATGCTTGGGCAGGCGTTCATGCAGACAGAAAGCTGGAGCTGGTTTGCATTGTATTTGCTCCAAGCAGGGCAGGATGCAGAGCAGTGGTTTGCACCTCAGCAAGGGTTCTGAGCCAACACATCACTCGGACATTGAGTTTGATTACAGTACACTCACGGCATCGCTGCTGATACCAGACCCTCCACCTCCCTATCACCATTGCCCTATAGATATGTCTCTCACTAAGGTGATGACAAATCAGTCTGCGCTTTCTTGGCAGTCAAACCCCAAGGTATAGTTACTATGAAGGGTTCACACCCCATTGTGTCACCCTTCTTGAATAGCCTTTCAAGGCTGTTGAAGCATGGGATCACAGCAGTATTGGTAGGAAGGGGTCTCTAGAGCCTCTCACCCAACCTCCCCCTCAATGCAGGGGTATCGCCAGCACTAAATGAGCTTGGCCATGGCTTTGTCTAGCCAGGGCATGGAAACCTCCCAGGACACAGATGCTACCACTCCAGCAGGTTACCAGGGATGTATGTCTCACAGGGAAGAAATCTTTCCCAATGTCCAGTACGAGCATCCCAATCTGCTGCTGCCCTTTGTAACATCATTTGCCTTTACTAAGAAAGGTTTGGCACCATCATTTCTGCACGTAGCTGTAAGCTGCTGTTAACTCCCCCCTTCACCATTCTTAACCAGCCCAGGCCCACCAGCTAGAGCCTTGCAGAGTAGGCATCCCAAGCTCCTGAACATCTCCATAGCCCTCCTCTCCAGTTTCTCCAGTTAAACTGGGATCAGCCAGACCTGGTAGTACAGGTCTAGGTCTTGCTCTGTACTTTACCACATACATCCCACTCCCTTGGAGCCAGCTAAAGACTGCCCCGGGCCACCACTGAAGGTGGCACAGGGAGCTTCCATACGTCTTCTCTGACAGCAGCACTGTGGCACCCAGTGGGCAGAAAAGAGGAACCATTCAGTTGTGATTTATCCCATTCACTGAGTTGTCTGAAAGCTGCAGAAGTGCCTTTAATGTAGGCATTAAAGCAGCACACTGGCAGTTGCTCAGCAGATGTTCACTATTTGGTGGTATCCAGCTATGTCCTAGAGCTTTTGCAGCCTCCAGCCTGAGCAAAGTCCTCCATCTCCACTTAACTGTTTGCTTTACATGGCAAAACAGCTCTCCCAAATACTCCTGCAGCACACCAAAAAGTCTTGCTGTTGGGCCACAAATTTCTGTGTGATTGGTAATCAGTGCATCAGCCATCAGAAGTGGGTTATTAAAATATCTGCCATGATGAACAATGCAAAATAAATGCAGATAAATTGTATTACTCTGGGTCATTTAGTTTTAAGTGCAGCAACCTCTGTGTTTTTTTGCCTCTTAGGCAGTATGCAGCATGGAACAGCACAACTAAATACAGATGTAGAGAACATTAGATACACTTTGTAGGAGCAAATTATGCACGTTCCCATTTCATTCTAGTTAGACCCAAATTAGATGGTTTTCGTCCATTATCTCACTGGATACACTAAAAGCCAGTGATTTATGAAAGAAACTGGTGTGAATGCCATTATAATTGATTAACCTAAGAGAATGGTGACCTACTTATAGATATACAAATATTATAATTGTGCAGTAAGTAATTGAATGTTCTGCAGGACTTCTTTGTAATGTGACTATAATACATAAACCCAAGAGGGACACAAAAGGTTTCCACCCTGTACAATGCACTGGGATTTTAGGAGAGGTTCTGAGTGCTTCCTGCTCCTGTGGAGGTGAATAGGTGTTGAGACCCTGCAGAATCAACCCCCTCCTGAACAGCAGCATTTCTCATAAATAGCCTGTCGCTTGGAAAAAAGGCTCCAGTGTACTTTGTGGCTGGGATAACTTTCAACACACTGAGCAGAGCCCATCACCTGTGGATTCTACACGTAGCTCCCTCCCAGTTCACCACTACTGGAGCATCTTCTCAAGAACTTCCTTTGGGTCAAGAAAGAGGGAGAGGCAGGTCCTGACCAGAAACTGCGTAGCTATAAAATGAGGCTATGGGTCCATATTTCTAAACCACCACCCCTTTTGCAGTGGGACTCAGCACCATTGCAGTGGGTTTGGGAACCTTCCGAACTTCGGGTCTCTACTGGCTATGACAGAGTCCACCACTGCTGCTATGTCTGCTAGTGGGCGTGAGTGTCTGCGTTGCCTGTGTTACAGTCACCAGCAGGACACAAAGAACAGGAGCATCTCACTGCATCCAGTAATATGCAATCCACATACAGAACAGGGAGCAACAGATGGAGACAGTCCCCAAGCACTGCCAGCTCATGGGTTCAAGCCCAAAAACTTTACCTTAACCATGCAGTTGGCTCTAACCATACAATCCCAGGCTTCTTGCTAATTCAGTCTCCCAGCACCTCGGCAGCCTGCATCCTGCTGGACCATGCACCAGCATCACCCAGCCCACAGCTGCCTGGAGGCTCTCGCAGCATTATTATGTGTCACAGATTTTCCTATATCTTTTGCTGCCAGTCACTTGCTCTGACTTAATTTGTCTGAACTCCTCTGCATGGACACAGGGGCAGAGCTAACCTCTGACCATGACACACACTCGCTCTCTGCAGAACAGAATCCCAGATTTCTAATTTGAATGGCTAAATATATTGAAGCCCAGTGATGAATTATTTAAAATCTCTACAATTTTCAATGCTACACACTGAATTAGAGACTTGAATGCACCTCTGCAATCATGAGCCTATGGCTCCATCATGGAAAAGCATCCATTTAAACCCCCTGGGATAAATGAGCTGTTACAATTCCCTGGACTGGAAACCCTAGAGATGATGAGGGAGCCAGGACTTGCTAGGATGGGATTGAGTTAATTAGCACTGTGTCTGAGGAGAGCCATAACAGCGTAATGAAACAAATAGAATTAAAGCAGTCTAAAATGACTCCAGTGGATTGATGGGCACTTGCTGCTGACTTGGAACAGTCAGGATTATACCCATGTGTGCAGGGTGATGCAGTCATCATGCGTTGCTTGCACTGGGGGAGATGGATGGGGAAGAGGGTGCTGGAAGGGTCATTGCAGTCCTGCAAGAGCTTTCTGGTGCGACATGTGCTTGGGGCAGAAAGGCAGAAACCGTTTGCCTGCCACAGCACGACTGACTCAATGTCAGCCCTTCCTATGGACAGCCAAAGAAGCCACCAATCCCTAAATCCTCATGTGGGGTGAGGTCCAGCACACACAGCTCCTGCAGAAGCCACAGTCAGGGATGTAGTGCAGCACTAGGAGTGCCTGGCTCCCCAGGGATAACCCTGCGCTCAGCTCCTGCAGTCCTGAGGGCATCCCACTGCTGATGAGGGGCCCTAGAAGGGCTTGGGGAACTCCTGTCCCCTCTGCACCCTGCCCCAGCCTCGTCAAGCATATGCTGGCAGCAGCATTGCTCTGCACTGTAGCAGAGTAGCACATCCACTCAGCTGCAAAGCCACAGACATCTCGGATACATTCCAGAGAACAGGATGCATCCCACCTCCCAAGGAGTTACCTCTAAGCTAGGCATGAAAGTGACTGAAGGAAAATGGCCATGTTTGACTTCTGCACCCATCCTTCCCTGTGCTGACTGCTGCTGAGGAATGACTGACAGGTTCCGCTTTTTCAGTGTGTTTTGCATTCTTTTCCATATTCAGTTGTCTGGAAGAGGAATACGCTGGCCCTGGCAATGCTGCATTTGAGAGAGGTGCTGGCTTTTGCAGAGGAAATAGTTCAGGGTATTTTTACAGTCAGCATAAAAACACTGACACTGCCTGTATGGATAGCTCTGTTATCATGCCTGGGACCAATAAAGAAAGTGTAAGGAAGAAGAAAGAAAGCCACAAGTTAAACCCATACTTTACAGCAAGAAGACTCTTCATTTTTAAGCTTCTCAAATTTTAGCTTCCACCAACATGAATCAGTAAAAGATAAAACAGAGCTGCCAAGTTGCACTCTTTTAAAGCAGATGACTCCCAGCTTGGCCAACTATTCTGACTGCCAAACATAATATACACTAAAATGACAAAGCCCAACAATACAAAAGACCACATACTGTCTTCAGTCCATATACAGCCCTGTGTCTATCTCTACCACAGGGAACTGGAGCTGTGCCCAGCAGTTGTATCTAATCCCGAGCATCGCCTATCTACCAAGAACTAGAGAGAACTGCTGGGGACAGATAGCAGCTATTAGCTGAGCTAGTGGAGTGATACTCACAGCTTTGCTTCAACAAGAAGAGCATAAATAAACCCAGCCTGGCTTTCTCCATAGCTGAACTCCTCATCATTGCTGCAGAAGCATTTCTGTCATGGCTTTGCCCAGCCCATTATTGCACAAAGAAGCAGGAACAATCCCAACCCACGCAAGCACCATAGGAAAATCACTGCTCCAACACCAAGACATACCTCTTTCTACAGTGCTTTTCCTCATCCCTACCAGCAGCAGCCAGCCAAACAACCAACCAGCTTCTAGTTGCCCCTTCACTTCAGACCTCTTCTAGTTTCACTCTACAAGTGCAGGGAGAAGCCTGCTAATATGAACTGTCGGGCCAACTGAATCCCTATGGGTAGCACCTGTGCCCCTCTCATTCCCGCTATAGGGATCAGCTGCCTTTCCTTCCTAAGCACTGCTTGCAGTGAAGACAGTCCTGCAGTGAAATATTCCCAGCTTGAAGCCTATTGCAGAGATTAAAAATGACTTGCTTCCAGTTGGATGCAAAGCTTCCTAATTACCCACCAGCATTCGGGCGGCAAGTTTGCCACATGAATAATTGCATGTCCACAAAAGTGTTCCACTGGCAGGGTTATTAGCAAGAAAACAGGAATTCGCTTGGAAAGCATTAATAAACCTGGAAGACAACAGCTGTTATGGTGATTGATCCACTATCCGAGTGTGCACAACTCATGCAGGGTGGAGGAGCAGAGGTTATTGCACAGGGAGGGGGTGCTGAGAGCTGGGAAGGAAGGCAGGTCAAAGATGAAATCTGGTACTGTCAGGTTTAAAAGTGCTTAAAAAACCCACACATCTTTTCCAAAGCTGACTCAAAATTAGATGATTTTAGTAGTCTGCAGCATTTTTTACTTGGGCTGTTGCTTGCTTGCTTTTATGAAACATGGGCAATGGAAGCAGATGAGGTTCGTGTGTGTCACAGGGCAACAGACCTAAATGTGCACCTCCTGAAGAGAGTGATAAAATCACCAGATCCCTTCCAGGGCTGAAAGGAGGATTAAGGAGCATTGCCCACCATAACGCCAGGAATTTCTGGCCCAGTGCACTGGGGCTGCTGCAGTGCCCTCTTGCCCGTGAGTAGCTGTGCACCAGGAGCATCGCTCCTTTCTGCTTTTGTGCATCAGGGGTTGTCCTTTGGCATTCACTGGAGTAAGTTTTCAGTCTGTCCGGATAATGATCCTGGTAAGGAAAGGAGAAGGTGAACACAAGCTGCCTCGTCTGGCATGTTAGGAGTGTGCACACTTGAAGCATCATGCTCTTCTGGAGCTCCCTTTGCCTCCCTGGAAACATCCCTTTTGCACTGCCTTTGCAAGTGTTGAACGGAAAACCTATGGCCATAGGGAAGACAGAGCACTGGGAATGCAGATCTCTCCAGCCAGGACAACCACTGGGACTGGGTGAAGTCTGTGATATGCCCCAAGTTGTTCACATCACGACATTATAGTTCATGCCAACTGCACTATAGGGTGTTGAGTTCATTGCAGTATTTTTCCTTCCAAAAGGAAACAAAAACAAACTCTTGCCAGTTTATTATTTCAGCTAATTATATGAATCAACAGTATTTCATCCAAACCATTTTAGGAAAATAATTGGAGAACGTTTGCAAAACCCAAGCAACTATTTTTCTCCTGCCAGGGTGGCAGATGCAAACATAAAGAGTAACATGTCCATACATCTCCAATCTCAACTTCTTATGAAACAAAATAAAAGCAATCTGGTTGTGAACTGATCCAAAGCAAATACAATATTTCAGAACACTCCACATTTACTTGGTGGGGCTGATTTATATGATGCAATTTAAAGACCAGTGTGCAAATATGGAGGGGAAGACTATTTCCCCTTCACACTTTCTTACCTCACAGACGTTGTTTTTGTTCTGCATGCAAGTGAGGAGCCCTTGGCCTACGCAGCAGCCGCCTTTGAAGGATGAGCACTTGACAGGTTTCTATGGCACTTCTGAAAATATTTGTTTTGCAACGCAGAGGTTCCCTTTGTCACATACAACACTTTGCCATTTATTGTGTGATCCGTGAGATCATCGCATAGCGGTCTTCAAAGTAAGGATTGCCAAAAAGCATCCCCTGCCTGACTTCGATTTGTAGGCACTATCTCTATTCCCAGTTTACAGATGGAAAGAGAAGGAGGGAGAGGGCACCATCTTTCTCAGGGAAGCTCCATGCACAGGCTGAATCCCAGTGCTGGCAGCACCCAGGTCACCACCAAGCCCAGGGCAGCAGGACAGGAGCAGCCCGTGCACTACCTCTCCTTTGTCACACATCATCTTAGAGGCAACAAGCTCATTGTGTTTGAGGTTTCCACCACCCCTTTCCTGAGGAAGTGTTGCTTCAGCCATTGCCTCTGTTCTGGTTTTAGATTTCATGGTTAGTTTCCAAGATTTAATGGCTTTTCAGCAGGCAGAACCTTGGGTTCGTGGCACTGTGGCCCTACTTAGAAGTAATTGCTAAAGTAAGTCAGAAACTAGGGGAGACCTAAGAAAAACTGGAAATCATCCACTTTAAAAGTGAAATTATAAAAAGAAAAGAAAAAAACAGGAGGAGAAAGAATTATCAAAAGGAAAGTTGTCATTTTTGGTAAGGAGGCCATTGAAGGATTTCCAAAACCAGTTCAGTCCCAATTCTCAGTTTGCCTTGCTAAACCTTGATCCATCGTTTTGCAATGAGCCTAAGCATCCATCCTCAGGGACCCGCAGGCTTTCTGAGTTAAATCTTCCAGTCCTCCATCCCAGGCTGCAGCCAGGAGTGATGCCAGGCGCCTGCTCCAGAAGGTTGCTGCTGCTTGCTGCCTTGGACAGAAGCACTTCTGAGTCCTTCCTCAGCTTTACCCTATCCCACTCCCTGTTTCCTGGCAGAACCCAAGCTGTGTGCTGCTGGAAGGCTACACATGGCCAAAATGGTGCTATACATCCAGGCACTCTCAATATTTGGAGTGCAGCGGCCCCATAGCATCACAGAGAAATGCAAGATACCCCCAGGCTGGGGTTCGTCGAAATCATGCCTCCTAGGAATGGGGGATGCAAGCAGCAAGAATAAAACCATAAATCTAATGGGATTTTTGCTGCTTTCACCTTGTTCCCAGCAGTTGCATTTGTGCCAGTGGTGTGAGGAGTGCTCCCAGGGCAGGGCTGCATCCCAGGACCTGCAGTGCCCCAATACCTGGATTTCACGAGCAAGGCAAAACAGCCACTTTGTTAATGAATGGGAACTCTTATGGCAATGGCAATAAGCAGAGACACTAATTAATACCTGCTTCAGTTCAATTCATTTACAACTCAAATTGCTAACCAAAGCTCTTCTTCCCCCACATCTGGATAGTGCAAACCTTCAAGCAACGCTGGCTGTTTCCCTTGGCTCTGTGAGGAATCTGGCTGCTCCCTGGGCAGTGACCTGTAATGTGCAAAGCTGATTTACTGCACTGGTGGGTGGGCTGGGGTTCCCAGGACATTCAAGGCCTTTTCTGCAGTGAAACACTCTTGACATGGAGGTGAAATAAACTGCACTATGTTGCATCCATAAGCAGTTTTCAATTAGCACTGGAGCCTGTCTCCAGAATCAAAGCTCAGGTATTTGAAGTCTGAGGGTTATTTGGGTTGAGCACGGCTTGAGCTGGGCCATTTATTTTCTCCACACTGACTTTTGTGCCATCTTTACTTACCCTCATTAATAGTCCCTTAATGAGACTTGTTCTGGGATGTGCCGTACTCCTTGTTCTTGTGCTATAAGCAGCATTCCCCCACCGGAACACAGCCATGACTTGATGGCTTGAATTTGCAAAGGCACTTTGTTTCTCATGGAAGTCATGTTATCAGTGGAAAAAAGCCTCTTCTTTTTCATGGCTAAGTGGCCTGTTCTGCTCCAGATGAAAATGTGGCTGTTTCCATAATGACATACTGCCCTGTGTTGAACAAGCCGACTCAGATGCTATTTTAGCTCTGTGCGGCCAGACTTTATCAGATTTATTCTATCTATCTAGAGGAAGTCACATCACAAAAGGAATAACTTGAGCAGTACATTGGAGTGTTTGAAAAGCAAATTCTTCTCCTCCTTGTTTAGAGGGCCATTAATGAATGTACCCTGGGCTAGAAGTGAAATGATGACACCCTCACCATGCTTCCCCTCCATGATGTTTTATTTGGAGTCCCTGTTCCCTCTTGCCCTCTAGAGACTATAAGCACTGCAATATATTCCAAGTTGCTGCTGCCAGCCCAGGAGGGTGGCCAGGAGATGAGCTCCTTGTGAGGCAGGAGGACTTTATTCAGTGCCCTCCCTGAAGGACAACAGTTCTGCCACCCATCCTTGCGCCTAAAGCTCTCCCATGGTGGGTCCACGAGCACTGGATCTGGTTGCAGATCGGAAGGACGATGATGCCCTCTTGGATGGGTCAGCACAGGCACTGGCGTTCCCTGCAAGGTCGCGTCTTTCATTGCAATGATGCTGCAAACACGACAAATGCCAGAGCTCTTCAACCATTTTCCTCTAGGAAAAGTAAAGTTTTAATGATTAACCTTTATAAATTACACCAGTAATGCTCTAAATAATAAATAGTTTCTGGCCAGGTCTAGCCCTCTGAGCTATTATTCTCCAGCATGATATGCTGAGCCTCCATCTGCATTTATTTTCCATACTGTATTCAAGTCCTCTTATGTCATTGAGATAAGCAGCCAGGAGATATGTGTTTTCCAAAATGATGTCCTCATTCATCATTTCTTCCTCACTGCTCAGCCTGATTACATTTAATTCAAGAAGAAAGAAGTCTTGCCTGGGCCCACTGAGCATATAAGGTTAAAAAAGCAATACAAATGAAGCAACGGCTTCCTGGAGAAATGGCTACAGAACACAAAATAACAGCATCCCTTATCAGCACCGGGGCTGTGTACTCTACCCCTCGTTTCCAGAGAAAACTCAGAGCACAAATGACCCATTCGTCAAGATCAGCAGGTACAACTCTGCTTTAAAAACATATGCACAACAGCAACCACCCTCTCCATTAATAGAGAATGAGCTTTGAGCATTAATTTCATTGGCTATTAGTGCAAAGCTTAATTACGAATAGAGATAGGGGAGTGAAAGCTTACTGCAGGTTGAGCCTTTTCCAGTGACACTTGGCTTAGGGAGAAATACCTTTTGTTTCTACTAGTTTCTCTGTCGCAGTGTTTGGCTGCTCCAGGATGCAGCAGGGAGAAATAATGCCAAGATGTGTTTATGCACAACGTGAGCAGAGGCTTTCCAAGCCCAATGAAGGATTCCTCATGACTTTGCACACTCACCCTCTGCGTGGCTGTCTCAGATGCAGGCTCCGGATGCATGGAGCCTCCTAAACGAGCAGGGGGGAGAGGCAGCCCTCACCAGAAATGCTTGCTCATCTTCTGCAGGATGCAGCCACTGTGAGTTGCTCTTTGCCAGCCTTTGCAGAACGGTGCAGCCTGCGCCAGCTCTGAGCCAGGGAGCTCTGCCCTGGGTCCGCTGCTTGTCCCTGCATTGCTCAATGGCAAAGATGATGCTGTGGGGAAGACCTGTGGGGTGCAGGCAGGGCTCAGCTCAGCGTGGGAATGCGCACATGATGCCAATGGAAATGGACATTGTGGATCCTGGCTGGTGCACTGGTTCTGTGGGGTGGCAGCGACAAACCCCCCTGAGCCCACTCCCCTGGACAAGCTGGGCTGGCTGCTCCAGAGCCAGGCTGGCACCCATGTGTTTGCAGAAGGAATTTCCCACTAGGAAAAGCAGTTTGCATATTTGCTGTAATCAGACTTCAAAGAAATGCTGAAGGAGCCAAGGAAATGAAACACATACTGAGCCAGCCAAACAGGAAAATAAACACAGGCAGAAAGAGCCAGAGCCTCTGACCAAATGAACTCAGACCAAAATGCTGGATTTAAAATGAAAATCAGAAGGGTCTTAAAGAGCTGGGTGGCTTCCAGCATGTCCACAGGGCAGCAGACCCACAGCTCCAAGCTTTGCCCTGCAGCCACAGCACCAGCTCATCCCATCCCTCCCATGTATGTCTTGATCAACACTGATTTGCAGATACCACTGTTACTCAGTTTGCATTAAAAGCAAATTATTGTAGAATCCTAAAACGGTTTGTGTTGGAAGGGACCTTAAAGCTCATCCAGTCCCAACCCCCTGCCACGGGCAGGGACACCTTCCACTAGAGCAGGTTGCTCCAAGCCCCTGTGTCCAACCTGGCCTTGAACACTGCCAGGGATGGGGCAGCCACAGCTTCTCTGGGCACCCTGTGCCAGCGCCTGAGCACCCTCATAGTGAGTGGTCATAATATAAGTGGTCATGGGCTGAATGGAAAACTGAGTTTGCACATTGAAAGATTTTTATAGCAGAGCCATGTCCAGGAGCAAGAAAACAGTGAGATACCAGAAAATCACCGAAGAGGGTTTTTTGTAGCAAGCAGCAGAGTTACTGGGGATGCAGCCAGCGGACAGCACTGTCTGGCACAGACACACGCTGGTCTTTCTAGGGTCCCAGAAAAACAAATGGAGCTGGAAAAGAAGCAGCCCATGACCTGTCTCTCCCAGATGCTGTCTGGGTCAATGAAGGCCATATTCAACCTGCCCTTGCAGAGGAACCCCCAACACATGGGTGAGGACACAGGGCAGCCGGTGCTGCTGCCCTGCACAACAGGCTGGGACAGCAAGGGAGGGAACGTGTATTATCCCTTTGAAGTTACAAAAGCAGGCAAAATGTAATTATAATCACCCAAACTGGAGTTCTGCCAGGACATCAGGGCTAATGGTCTTGCTCTTGCAAGAAGTGCCATGGGATTTCTCTAATGATCGCAAGTGGTCAAGACCTCGGTTTCACATCTCATTTGGAAGATAATGAAGAAGTCTCCCATTTATTTTTGTTCTGAAGGGAAGGAAGGACAAATTGACTATGTCAAAGGGCATGAGGACTTAGAAATGTAGATTCTTTTGCTTGAGATGTGACTGGGAGCTCTGGCAGTCAGGAGGGGTGGTGGAGGGAGAGTAAGAAGTGAGGAGGGAGCGTGTGTGATTTCATAGGGCTCCTGTTAGTGCTTCAGCTTTTTCTGACTGTGCTGTGACTCCAGTGACATTGCTGAAAGGAAGGTGAATCTTTTTTCATGTGAGTTATTCCTGCTGTAAAATATATTTGGAGGGAATGAGTTTATAAAGCTATCTCTGAGATAATTGGCAAGGATACTCCACTCTCCCATGAAGGTTACGAGTGGGTTACAAGAGGGTCTTCAGTTAAAACTCAGAGCAATAAGAAATTAATAGATCTTGCAGTGTCAGTCCCAAGGCAGAGGATCATGATAAACTGGAAACAGGCAGAGGCTCTCTTTAAGTTACAGAGAGGGGGGAGAGAGACATATCAGACCCCTGGGAGTTACACAGATTCAAACTGACACCTCTGCCGAACACAAGCGTGGTGATTGCCAATAAAAGCTCACTGCAATCAGAGAGGACAATATTGCCTTATCCTCTGAGGAGAAGCAAGTGTGGCATCTCCAGAGACCATGCCTGTTGCTTGCACGGAATAGGGAGCTCTGCCCCAGGATGCTGCACCACCAGGATGGGCAAGTGCTGCCTGTTAAAGTGAAAGCTGCTGTGCATAAAAAGAATGATTTCCCTCTTTCCAGCCATGATTATTGCTGTATCTAGACCCTTTGCACAGCTGCGTCACCCCTCTTTTTCTGCCAGGAGCATAAGAAAAAGTGAACACACCCTAGAAAACAGTAGGGAAGGTTTCAGACAAGAGGAAGAATTGGCAAGGGCTCTTCTGGAAGGTCATTACGTGGGTATTGGCTGTTGTATAGATGGAGCTGCCGGAGTGGAGAAAGAACTGGCTGTGATATTGATGAGAACGAGTAGTTAAATGAAAGCAGTTTGGGTTGCAAAATATAGACTGCCATTGGGATCAATACTGGAATCAGTTTAATTAATTTGTATGATCAATAACCTGGAAGGATGAAGGCACAGGCCAGCAATGCAATTTGTTCGTGGTAAAAAACAATCACGGGAGAGCTGTCAACAGAAGGGGTGATGCTGTCCAGGTTGGACCTGAAATCCAACCTGAAATGAGGGCAGGGGCAGCCACCAAAGATGGGGTCCATCTCAGTGATCTCACACAACAAAGCAGAGACTAGTAATGAGTAAAGCTCAGCCCTCAAGCACAGCACTTGACCACAAGGAGCACAAGAGGCATGTCACAAGGGTCAGCTAAGGGGACCCTAGTCAGAGGTGGGGAGGGGATGCTGGTTTCAGCAGAGAAATGGGCAAACGCTGCAGCGCTGTGGGCTCAAAGGAAGGACAGCTCACAGATTTATACATATTTCCATGGAGCAGAGACTGAGCAGTGAGGATTAGATGCCCCAGGATATGGCATGGCAGCTGGGAGACCACCACATGGGTCTATGTGAGATGGGACAGGGCACGGCACTGGCAAAGGAAGAGGAGGGAGAACTGAGCTTAGGCCCATTGGGTCTAAGAACAGCCTTCAGGTGAGTGGGGACACAATGTAAGCTGAAAGCACTGGTGACGGGGCTGCCTGTGACTACATCAGGCTGTTCAGGAGCTGCAAGAGAGCCCTTCAGGGAGGGGCTGATGCTGGTTAGGTTAATTTCTCAAAAGACTTTGAGCACAACACTGATAAAACACATTATCTCTTATCGTTCCTCCTTAGCACTCTGGGGGGAGAACCATGGCTTCACCTCACTCTGGAGGAGCCACACCACATCTCTCCTGCCAGCATGAGCCCTGCAGGGCTGGAAGTCCACACCAGAGCCGCGATGCACAAGCCGAGCTGTGCAGTGATGGCAAAGGGGGGGTCTCACAAACACCCTCCTATTGCTGGGGCTGGCAGCGAGGGTCAACACTCCGCAGCCATGAACAGGCGACATCAGCGTGGCTCCTATTTCTGGAGCAAAGGAAAGGGAGAGAGAGTACGGGAAGGTAAAGGACATAAATGTCGCTCCTCGGGGAGAGAGGCTGAGAATTCCCTCGTGTTTGCTGATCTGCAAACCTCGTCAGAGGCTTTCAATTCTCTCGGAGCAGAGAAAGGAAGAGACAGATGCTGAGATAATTACTACCCTGGCAAAGAACTTATTCTTGTATCCAGAAGGAGAGTTACGGCCTCACAGCTGTCTCCAGGATGGAGTGAGAGCATTTTTTCCATGGTACATTGCAATGACAATTAATTTTCTTGATAAGCTTAAACTAACCTTTATTTTAAAAAGGAAGATAACTTGTTGTACGAAGCATCTTCTAACCTGGCATTTACCAAGGACAATGGAATAATCATTTGAAAAGCAATTGAAAGGCACCTTCCCAGTGCCTTTTTAAGGTGCTGCAGAGCCTATGGCCCCTCTTGCTCAGGATGAGTCCGTGCTTCTCCTTCCACAGCATGTTTCAAAGTGCTCAGGCCTTTCAAGCCCAGCCCTTGGGGCCAAACCTTGGCACAGGCTCTCTAAAACAGAAAGCTATTTCTCCTGGAGGGTTGGACCATTTTCCTGCATAGCAGACATGTGAAACTGGTCGAGTTCTTGTCTTCTAAACAGAATTCATTGGGAAGCCTTTTTGAAGAGTTCCAGTCTTTCAGCAGATGATGAGAAAATGTTAAATTCTGAGAGCTCTCCCCTTGACCCTGTGCTCTCCTCCAGTTTTTACAAAAGACAGTTTCCCTACATTAACTTTCCTAAAGTGCTTTGAAGAGGAAGAATGCCATATAAATGCTCAATAGCATGCTATTATACTAAATAATCCCTTTATCTTAATGGAAACAATATTTGGACCATTTTAAAGAATGCATTCTTAGCTTTTTAATCAGCAAAACCTTTGGAATAATACACATATAATTATTGCCAGGAACACGACAATATCTCATTCTCAATTACAATAGAGGAGGCAGCACCGAGCCGAAAGGTAGAGTCCACGGAAAAACTATCACCTCAGTCCTGCTGGTGCTTTTCTTTGGAAGCATTTAGTCAGGATTTAGCATACAAGTGTGACTAGCTCCAAAATAAAAGAAGGCATCTCCAAAAGAGGGGGAATCCTTTGGGTCCTACACTATGCACATAGCAATTAAGCTGTTGCAGGGAAGCTTTTCCCAGAACCATCCATTGGAAAGGACTTTAGCCAGGGACTTTCACTCTTTTTCTTTACTCCTACTGGTGGAAATAAGTTCATGGCAGAAGGAAGTCTGATATAGGTAATGCAGAGAAAGGCTGCCTTACCTGCGGGCATGTGTCCAGCCTGCAGCTGGGTACTGAGGGCCCTGAGACGAAAAAACCCCTGCACTTACACACTCGCATTGCGCTGCTGGGAAGACCCACCAAGTGATCATAAGGTGCTTGGGCAGAGCCATTCTGGGCTGCACAGGCTCAGTGTGCACTCAGCGGCACATGTTCCAGTGCGTTGATGCTGTTCCCAGGCCCTTGTCCAAAGCCCCTCTCCAGGTTTCCTGGAGCCCCTTTAGGCCCTGGAGCTGCTCTAAGGTCTCCCCTTCAGGAGCCTTCTCTTCTCCAGGCTGCCCCAGCCCAGCTCTCTCAGCCTGGCTCCAGAGCAGAGCTGCTCCAGCCCTCGCAGCAGCTCCATGGCCCTTCATAGCTGGAGCAGGAAGAGCCCAGCCTTTGTCTGTCATTGCCTGTGCAGGCTTGGGTCCCGAAGCGAGTGTCCCAGCCCTGGGAGCTTCAGGTGATGTGGAACAGTTCTCCTGCTGTTGCTCCAGAGATGTACCTGGCCTGGGCACCATAGCTGTGAAGCTCCTTATCTCACTTGACTGGCTTCACTGAAATCAACACAACATGCAACAAACCTCTTGCTATAAGGACAGAAATACATTTTACTTCCAGTGCAAACAAGCACGGGGTGTGCTAGCAAGGAGGGGGCCAGCCCTGCCCAGTGTGCTTTGTGGGCAACAGCACTGGACTACACCAAGACAAATTCCATCAAATATTTCAGGAAACTTATTTGCTGTATTTTGCAGCCTCAGGTTCACTTGATCCAAATTCTCCTGTCACTAAAAGGATTTTCCTAAACAATATGCCATAGTTAACAGCAGAAGGAGAAAGTTTTTAAAAGCCACAATCTCAGGTGGTAAAAGTCAGCCTCCATCCAGGGAGTGGGAGCAGAAGGGAAGGGAATCACACAGGTTATCCCAGCAGCAACCACTAGCCCTGAAAGCATTATTTATCTGAAAGTTTTCCTACCTTCATGTCTTTGACATGTAGCACACACAGCAACATGATAAAATACCTCCAGTCCCACCTAATTGTTTTGTGGGATGACCTGTCAAAGCATAATTAGATCATTCCATGCTTCGTTGTTACGAGGAAGCTTTGTGATCCCTGAATGTCAAGCTGTCACGGAGATAACCTCGCCTTTGAAATAACAGTATGTTAAAATCAGGGGGGATTTATTACTGGCAATGCTCTTCACAGGCTGTTAGTGCAGAAGCACTGCAAGGGAATGGCAAGCCAAAAACTGCAAGACTCAATAATGACGATATGCAGCAATAATTACAAACATGCAGCAAATGGGATCTGGTAATGCAGTCTCTGTAGAAGTCAGCAGCACTGCAGAGAGCTTCAGAAGCCCTTGTGGAGCCCCGTAGCATGCCCTGACCCCTCTGATTTAATATTTGATCTCCTGTACTGGTTTCAGCTGCTCCAGCATGATATTTTGGGGCTTCAGATCTCTAAAAAACTATACTGCTGGATTTTAGATGAACATGGAAAGTCTGGATAAGACTGCTTACCAGAGGGAAATAGCTTATAGTATTACTTTAGGCAAAGAGACCTATGGGAGAAGAAATTGTTTTAGATAAATAACTCCTGCAAAAGTGTAAGATGAGCCTGGGATAAATTGATAAGAGAAAACAAATTGTATAAACACAGATGTTTTAACAGGCAAAACCACCGAGCAGTCAAATCGGTCACGGATTTGACTGATTCAAATTGACTGAGGGGTATCAAACATGCTGTGAGATGCAAAGCAGGGCAGGCTGATGTCCGCTCAGAGCAGGGCCAACCCAGCCACCCCACCCCACTGCCCAGGTAACCTGCCTGTGCCCCTCTGCCTGCTCTGTGGCACTGCTGCTGTCCTCCATGGTACATAGCTATGTCCATCGGGGTGCTCAGCAGCCTGGGGACCGGGTATCCTGCACCCCACCTTGGCCACAGACATTAGGAGGAGTCCTGGGATGCATCTTTGAAGAAACCCAACCTGGTGATGAAGATCTTCAGTGATGAAGACTCTGCAGCCATCGCAATGGGTCTTTGCCCTGACTGTCAACAATTTGCAATTTGCCCTATTTTCCACCTGAATTTACCTATCTTAGAGATGGAAGAACTCTGCTGAACCACCCAGCTGCCTTCCTCCAGCATGGTCATCAACTGGGATTCAAAGTAATCCTTTACCTTTGGTCTGGTACATGAAGTGAGGCAACTCCCTGGGGTGGTTTCTCAACGTTGATCATTCTTGTGTCTCTCCGCCAACATTTTGCAGTTTTTTCTCCATACTTTCTGAAATGTGGACACCAGAAACGAGCTCAGCACCCAGCAGCCATGCACCAGTGCCAAACCCAGAGGTACTACAACCTCCCTACTCCTACTGCCTGCTATACTTAGCCATACACCCAGGGAATCTTACTGGTCTTTCAGCTGCAACCACGAGTGGGAAGTCATATGCATTTAGTTTTCCACCATCCCTTTCCTGAGTTTCTTCTTCCTGAGAGTCTCCTCCTCCACAAGCCTGACCTACATTCTTTGTTTGTAAATGCTTGACCTTGTATTTGCATGCCTTGAAATGCATATTTGTCTGCTTGCCCTTGGCTTAGCTGGCTGCCCAGGTTGTATATCAGTGAGTCTCTCCTTGTTTACCTCATTTCCAATCTTCGAATCACTTCAAATCACTTGGGAACCTTATCGGTACTTTCAGAATATTATTTTCCATACTGTAGATAAAAATGCTGCCAAAAAAAAAAAAAAGAAAAGCGTAGGAACAAGAGCTGATCTTTAAGAAAAGAAATTAGATAAACAGCTTTCATTTTGGACATTGGCTGGCCACTCTTTCAACTATTTAATGTGTGCCCTAAGAATTAAACATCATTCTTGATCAATAGTAGAAACTTGCAAAATCATAAATGCTTACAGACATCTACATATCCTGGGTCAATACTATTGCTTTTATTGACCCCAGGTGTAATCTAATGAGAAAGCAACACCATGCTAATATTCTCACAGCCATGCATTGATTGATATGAATTATCTTGCCTTCCCTGAGCACTTTACTCACCAGAATATGTCCTCTCATAACTTGACCCACCATCGTGACCCAGTCCTGCCACTCACCTTCCCTGAGCACTTGACAGATGAGGGCTCTTTTCTCCAGGCTCTTGGAATTGTCCCTGATTTATAAGATCAGGGATTTCTGTTCAGCCTCATGAATCAGGACACCTTTTGAGAAAACAGCAAAATTCACGTCCTTTTAGGACCTCCTTGTGTCCCATGAGATGGGATGTAGCTTCCATGCATCCCAGCTTCTTCAGCCCAAGCTTGCTCTGTAATGATCTGGAGTGTCATACTGGAGACGTGGAAACACCTGCTAAGGTCAGATCAGCCCAGTAACACCACAACAGCCTCTGGTGTCTCTTCCCACACTGCAAAATGAAACAGGCGGTCACACCACGGGGTTTGGAACTAGATGATCTTTATGGTCTCTTCCAACCCAAAGCATTCTATGATTATTATGACTCTTATTTTATTTTGTTTCAATTATTAAACTGTTCTTATATCAACCCATGAGTTTTCTCACTTCTAATTCTCTTCTTCCCATCCTGCTGGGGGGACTGAGCGAGCGGCTCTGTGGTGCTTAGTTGCTGGTTGGGGTTACCATAGAATAGTTTGGGTTGGAAGGGACCTTCAAAGCTCATCTAGTCCAACCCCCTGCAATAAGCAGGGAGATCCTCATATAGACCAGGTTGCCCAGAACCACATCCAGCCTGGCCCAGAATGTCTCCAGGGATGGAGCATCCACCACCTCTCTGAGCAACCTGAGCCAGTGTTTTACCACCCTCATTGTAAAGAATTTCTTTCTTATGTCCAGCCTGAATCTCTCTCTTTTAGTTTAAACCCCTCATCCTGCCGCAACAGGCCCTGCTAAAATGTCTCTCCCCATCTTCCTTATATAGTCCAGGTGGTGTCTCAAGGTTCAACCATGACAGCCTCATTTTTAATAGGGAAGGTAATTACCCGCCAGGTCAAGGGCTGTTCTCTAACACTTGGAGCTTCTGCTTCGAGATGTCGGGAAATAACTATGGCCTTTGCCAAGCTCAAGAAATGTGGCTTAATGCAACGCAGTGGAGGGACCCTCCTCTCCCTAGGATATCCAGTCCAAACTACCAGAGAAATCTCACCAAATGCAAAGCCCAGGCATTTCTCAACCTTATCCACCGGTTGAACAGGGCTTCCAAGCAGTTTACATCCAGTCACACTGTTCTTACACTCCTCATACATTGCATTCCTTCTGAACTTCTGTTTTCGCAGGGTCAGTGGTTTCGTTTGCTTCTTTCTGACACTTACAGAGTACAAGACCTACCAGATGATCAGCAGCTGGTGTTTCTCTTGCCCTTTGCATGTGCAGCAACAAGGCTACAACTTTCTGCCATGTTTTTCAGCCAGGAAGTTATTGATATTTATAGCAGATCATTTGGACATGGAAAAGAGACAGGAAATCGATTAGCATCAATACATGTCTCCAGACTGTTAACTTGCTCATATAAACAAAACCAACCTTCCCTCTCAACACCTCATGGTGCTCAGGATGGGAACAGACCCTGACATCCTCCACAGAGGTGTGGAAAACAGGAGGGAACACAAATGGAAACTTCTGGAAGAAAACAGCAATTTCTTTGCACCCAAGGAGTGTGGTGGCCTCACTAAGCACTATGCAGAACTAACAAAGCACCAGCAGGATAACAACAGAGCGCAGACACTGAAACTGAGCCATACAAGAGGCATTACTAATTCACATGGCCAGCAGGGCTTTTCTGCCCTTCTGCTCTGTCAGGGATGCATACAGTGAGCAAGATGCACCACCCTGCCTGTCTCTTCTAAGCCCACTGCAACCAGACATCCTGTAGCCACTGTCCTACGCTAAGGCTCATGGTCTGGTCCAGTAAGGGCAAAATTTCTTATCCCCAAGAACGCAGAACCACAAGCCAAAATTCTCCTACGACGAAGGGGAGGGCTGAGAAGGTGGTGGGGTCTCACCTACACATGCACTGGGAGATACTAAAGCTCCCTAGATGCCCCTTGCCATCATGCTGCTTGTCATACGTATGACACAGGTATGGTCATCTCTGCTATGCAGCAAGGCAGTGCTTGGTACCCAGATACCCCAGCAGGCTTTTTGATAGGAAATATTCCAATCTGGGGGAGTAGGAGGGTGAGATATACTGGTTGTCTCCATGCAGATAAATCCAGGATTTCTAGAAACTGTAAAGCTCTGCAGCTAAGCTCAGGGAGCTGCACAAAGCAAGCCTCCAAGGAGCTATGTGGTGTGATAGGATATGAAACCAGTTCTTTTTGAATACCATCTAAGAGTGAGAGCATTCCCACTGGAGCTATGCACAAACGAAGGAACTGATCCATACAGGAGGGAGAAGCACAACAGAGCAAGCAAACAACATCCCCGTGCTATGACACCCACAGATGTCACTGGGACGTGCCAGCACCCTATGTCCTGCTGGGCATCCCACCATCCTGAGCTGGAAGGAGGATGGACAGTCCAAACAGAGTGCATGGCCATGGGCTGTCATCTTTATGGGGGGACCAAGCATGTGTTGGGAGTAATCAACATCTGCAGCAATTCAGGTCTCAACTTCCAGCCCAGGCTTTTCTCCTTAGCAAGTCCCTCCCTACTTCCCCAAGGCTCTGTCCCTTGTGAGCACAATCCCTCTCCTTAGGTGAGGCACCTCACAGCCCCCGTGGGAAAGCCCATGCTTACACATCCAGACTAAATCCCTCTTTATCCGGGAGCCAAGACGGAGCTTGGCAGGAGCCTTGGCATGATGCAGGCGCACGCTGCCGCGCTCCGAGCTGCCGGGCTTTCCCCAGGGATAGATGCATCCCACAGGAGCTGAGTCACGACCAGACACGTTCACGTCTGTCAGCTCCCGCCTTGGCTCTTGCTCTCCAAAGCTAAAACAAGCCCTTGCTGAATCCTAGTCCTACTCGATCCCCCCTTCCTAGATGTAGGCAGTGGCACAGAGCCACACTGTTTGGTCTGGAGCAGGAAGAGGGCAGAGTCCCAGCAGGAATATGGCTGTGCATCCAGGGGGTGTGCAGGGGCACTCGGCTGCTCTGCACACACCAAGGAGAGCTCAGGGAGGGATGGGATGTCCCCTTTGCCTGAGTTTCTTCAAGCCACATTGCTCCTGGCATCCCCACCAAGTACTGGGGCTTGTACCCAACCTGCTCCTGCTCTCCTCCCTGAGAGGCACTGACCCACACACCTCAGACAGGCTGTCCTCCAAAGGCCTCTCAAAACACAGTTCACTGTGTCTCAAGCTGCCTGTCTCCAAACAAACAGCCTTTGAAATACATATATATAAATGTTTAAAAAGAGCTTCCTGCAAACATCTGAAGGATTCTCTGGTCCAGGACCAAGATGCTCCTCATGGATACCTTCCTACACCAAATCCCTGTAGCCCCAGTTCCAAACCAAGCATCTCATCATCCTCAGTGTCTGGTGATTCACCAGCCTGAGCACACACGAGGCAATTCTGCATACGTCTGCTGTTCCTGTCATCTGTCTCCTTGTGTACAGACAGAGAGAGAGAGAGCAGAGATCTCTGACAGTGGGCAGATTAATAATACATTTATTTTCTCCATGCATCATGAGGAAGAGGAAGAGCCATAATTCAAGAGCCTCCCTGAGAGTTTTGTAAATTCTTCACGATAGGAGACAAGAGCAGGGAAGGAGCTTTTGTGCTTCAACTCTTTAAAGCTAGTGCAACTGTATTTTAATATAACATTTAAAAGGCGCACAAAGAGCTGCATGTACCATAAATATAAAGTGAAGATATTAAACCAGTCAATACAACCTGAGAGCTTATTTTTCATAAGCTCTCAGGGTCAGGAGATGGCAGCAAAATGTGGGTCTCCGTGGCACTGATGTCTCCCCAATATCTTCAGGGAAGAGCTTTATGAGTACCCATAAGGGGTCCGAATTGAAGCTCATCTCCATGGGGAAACCACTGTGGTGCTGGCCTGAGGCACCAGGGAAGGTCTGGTTCCTCTGCACTACCCTTCTCATGGAGATGCATCTGCTCAGCAAGTGAAACATGTGCTTTGTTTAAGGCAAAGTGCTAGGTCTCAACAGCCAAAGCAGAAACCTGATAACCCAGAAAGAACTGGCCTTATTTCAAAGCTTGCAGGCAGGAGCATGGCAGCACCTTCCAAGATGGGTTTCTGTTCCCATCTCCTGTTTACCTCTCATCTTTCTAAAGGTTCCCAATGCCTGGATGAAAAGGATGAGGTGGTGAGAGCGCACGCTGCATCTCTTGTCCACTTAAACATTGGCATTCCCATTTAGGGAAGGAAATCATTAGTTTAAAAGCCTCAACAATTTCTCACAGTCCTTTTTCTTTGCACATTCACCTACTTTCAAGCGAAGGGAATAAGAAGATGAGATTTTCTGATAGTGGCTTTGCTTTACATATCTGACAGGTAGGTACAAACCAGGGGGATAATGAAGGCATGTTGGTGTGTATTAATCAGAAACACACACAGAAAAGCCCAGGCTGAGACTAGTAATTTATGTCTCTTTCTTCACTGTTCTTTTGAAACCTCAAGAAGAGAAAAATGTAGAGAAATCAGAATAAAAGTTACTATTAGATGTCAGCATTCCAGAGAGCAGACCTGAGCAGGTCCTGCTTTCCGTAGGGCTGTGCAAACTGGAGCAAAACCAGCAAATGAGAACAAAACCCAGGATAAGCAACGGAGACTGGGATGAGCTGGGAAACGCTGAGCTTCTGGCTTGGCTGAGAGGCCCTTAAGCTAACCTGGCCAAGAAATTGTCTTTCCAATGCACAGTTTGGCCCAGATGTTGAGGAAAGCAGCATGGAGAACGCTCTTGTCTTCCCTAATGGCCAGCTACTGAGCTCAGCCCACAGGCACTGCCAGCCTAAGTACTAACATCACTTTTCTTTTTAAAACTACTGATAAAAATGACAGTGCAGGGTGATAATATTTTACCAACAGGCAGCATAAGCCATGCCAATAACTTACCAAAGACAACCCCTGCAGTACATGTGACTTCATGGGATAGTCTGCCAGGTATGGGGCAGCCACAGCTTCTCTGGGCACCCTGTGCCAGCGCCTCAGCACCTTCATAGGGAAGAACTTCTGCCTTATATCCAATTTAAATCTTCCCTGTTTCAGTTTGAACCCATCACCCCTTGTCCCGTCGCTACAGTCCCTGATGGAGAGTCCCTCTCCAGCATCCTTGTAGCCCCTTTCAGACACTGGAAGCTTCTCTGAGATCTCCACACAGTTTCTCTTCTCCAGGCTGAACAGCCCCAATCTTCTCAGCCTGTCCCCAGAGCAGAGGTGCTCCAGGCCCTGATCATCCTCGTGGCCTCCTCTGGACTTGCTCCAGCAGCTCCATGTCCTTCTTATGTTGAGGACACCAGAACTGCACACAGCGCTCCAAGTGGGGTCTCACAACCACTTGCCATATGCCATACCAGATAACCAGATACCATAAGGATGGCAAAAAACAATTTTAAAAGAACTGAATTTAGATAAGAGTGTAAGCCATAGTTTTCAACCTGCCTACATTATTGGGAACTCTTACGGTCATGACATAGCATTATGCAGCCTCCTATATGCTTATGGTAGATACTGGTATGTCATGATGTGAGTCAGTAGAGCTGCCGTTCCACTGGCGTTTCAATTATAAAACTCCTTTGCAGAGATTAATAACATAGCTCATGCTTTAAGCCAAGAAGCAATTTTTCCCCCCTTCAAAATTTCATTAAAGTCTGCTGATAGAGCAAAAAGTGCAGTGACTTTTTTGTAGTTTCAGAAGCTACTTCCATACTTTCTCACTATAGAGAAATTCTTGCTCCAAGCAATTAGTTCTTAGCTGGGACTAGTCATTCCTGATCTTTAACATTTCAAAGAAAACACAGATCCTACATAGCCCAAATACCACTGCAAGAAGTCTGTGCAAGCAGCAGTGATTCTCCCACTATAGCAATGGCTATAGTCTGTATAGCAGAGCTGTATGTATTATTTCCAATATTGACCATATCTCATGCTCTATATAGCCAATTCCCAGTGAAATTACATATTAAGCCTTAATTCTGCATGTGTGTTTATAGACATGAGCTGCACTGTGGAGTTGGATGGGTCTAAGATGCTACCTCTAAGCACATCAGACCACTGCATTCTCTGCCTGTTTTCCATCAAAGTAATGGTTACAGACTATGAGCAAAATATGTTGCTACACCACTTCACATCAGTCCATTATGCCAACCAAGCGTTGCTGTGATTTACTACCCACAGTGTGTTCAAAACGGTGGAAAGAAAACATCGTTTGTGAGAAAGAGGTCTTTCTAGCAAGTCATGGAGCATTGACTGAACCCGTGTTTGGGAATCACTTCCCAGCCTCTGTCCCCACCACACCTTCTTCCCAAAGCTTCCTCCCTACACAGGCCATGCTGGTATGGGGCAAGCTCCACGCAGGATAACCCTGGTCCAGTAAGCAGGCAGCAGCAGGGACTGGGTTATCTAATCTCATCTAACACATTCCCAGCGCTGGTTTAACCCCTCACTCTAAAGAGTTTTTGCTATTGCGTGATGCCGTTTACAAAAGCCACCAATCTCAGGGAGATGCCATCAGCGTCATTTCCAAACTCTACTGCCCTACACTGAAGAGCTGCTGTCCTTTAAAGACATCCCTGTGCCTCTTCTAAGCCAAGTTTATCAGGTGGATTTGGAATATTCTCCCCCCCAACATCTCTGTCTTCCCTCCCTCTGAGTCTTTTCTCTGGCTTCAGTGAGCCAAGCAGCAGGACTGCAGAAACAATCATATTTACCTGAAGAGAAATTGAATCATAGCATTATAGGATTTCCATCCATAAGCATTCAGTTCTCAATTTCAGCATGTTTTGTCTTGCTTTGCCTTAATGGTCAATAGAAAGATTCCCCAGGACCTTGATAGGTTAAAAGAAACTTGTTAACATAACAGCAGCATCTCAGGGAATTCATTTTGAATCAACAGAGTGCTTTCTGCTCCTTCCAAGCTGCCTCAGCGGCTTAGTCCTGAGTGCTGCTGGCAAAGATCACATCACATTCTCCTAGCAGAGCCCCAGAGGAAAGGTCCAGAGCCATCTGTAAATGAGAGATTCACATTACTAGGTGAAAAGATGGCTGCATACACACAAAATTACACCTTCTGTTATTAACAAAGATTTACAAAACACAGCATAAAGTCAAAGGCAGAGATAAAATGCCAGACTCTTTATAACATAGAGCAGGGTGGGGATGTTGCGCCTCACTTCCATGGTACAGTGGAAAATACCTAATGCTGGCATGTCATTGATCAGTGCTCCAGCAAAGTGGCAAAACCTTGGATTTTTGCACTTCTCCACAGTGAGAGCTGTCAAGGAGTGAAGCATTTTTCTTTAGCAAGATCAGGAGTCAAACTGGTCTTTGTGGGAGGGGCGGGGAGCTGGGGTTTGCCATGTTCCCCAGGTGCCAGAAGAAGGTTGCTGGAAAGTCAGGCTTCTGGGGCAGATAGAGGATAACAATAGCAGCACCAGGTCATGCAGTGCTGCTGTAGCGGGTGTTAGTACTCCTCAGTGCTTGTGAATGTCTTCCTTGTGAAGATGAAAATCCCAGGATGGGGAATTGCATCCTAGAGCCATCACCCACAGCCCTCACATCTGACATCTACCCAAGTTTTTAAGCAACATGGGCACAAGCAAAGGCTGCTCAACCCCAAGACCACAAACTCTCTTCTTTGTTTGACAAGAAGCCTAAAGCTGAAAGCCAACAGATCTATCATGGTTTGCCACGGGCCACAGCACAGCTCGGCAGTGCCGCTCACCGCCAGCCCGGCTCCGCTACCTGTGCAGTGCAACCCAGCCCAGCTTTAGCAAAGGCAAAGCCATGTTGTTAAATCACAACCTGAGTGTGCTTTAAGAAGTACAGTAGCTAGTGGTTTGCCTAATTAAACTATTAAATTATGCTGCAAAATAAACATTTGGAAGTTTCAAGCAAGACAAAGCCATGAATACTAAGAACTTCCCAACTTAGCGTGATGGATTACACAAACAAACCATATGTATTGAAGAAGTGTTATGAAAAAGCATCACTTCCATCAGATTTTAAGCGAACAGTTGCAGGGTGGGAAGGGGAAAATTAATTAATTACACCCTGAAACATTTCACTGATTGAATCTGTGACCCCAGCACTTGTAAGGTCATCAAATGATAGATTAGTGCTGAACAGAGTATCACAAATGGTGTTTGCAGTGGAAAGGTCATTATATGAGATGTCAGGTCATGTAAATCATAGGAAACAAATAGAAACATCCATCAGAAAAATGCAGATAGTCATTACAGGCAGCAGAGAGGAGTTAAATTATTATGCAAAAATTTTTTTGGACTATTAATATACGAAGAGGTGATACAAAATTGTCCTTTAAATGAACATAAACTACAAGTGCTCTGACAGGAGGTTTTGTTTATAAATGTTTCATCTCTTCAGGATACCGTGTCTATAAACAGTACCCAGAAAACAAGGGGGGCAGGGAGGGGGAAAAAAATCCAATATTTGGCTCTTCAGATCTTTTCTGTTATTCAAGAGAGAACTTTCTTTCCACATGTGAATAATCAATGCAAGATAGGAAGGAATAGACTGTAATTACTGTATGCAAGTCATTCGTTACAGATCCTGTCTGCTCGGAGGGAACAGAAGCAAGTGCTGCTGCTTGACAAGCAATTTCATTTCTTTTTAGGGAGATGCACTAAACAGTTTGGCAGAAATCTGTGGGTACTCAGGAAGAGGAAACCAAGCAGCAGGAGATACTGAACCAAATGGCCAGGCGGGATCTCACTCACCCACTCCCAATACCATCCATGACTCCAGGAGATGGACCGGCATCTGCTGGAGTTCATTTCCTTGCTTATTAAAATAAACCCTTGGGTGGCCTTCGTATTTCTTCTTCATTTGCTCGGTGAAGCCCAGTCCATACCTGTTAACAGGGCAGATAAGAGGATTTTTGGTTTGTCCAAAGCAAACTCTTTTTTCGGAAACAAATTCTTTCTTTACAGCATAACTAATATTGATAGTTTTGAAATGCTGTAAATTACAACCAAAGTATAATTTCCCCATGTTGAATGCAAATAAAAATACCTTTTTCATTTTTGAAAAGCTCAGTGACACAATATTTAAAGGACACCATTTTAGAGCAGTATTATAAAGAAGACTAGTGGGTCAGAAAGGAGTTTCGGAAGCCTTCAATCTGAATTTCTTGGTTGGGATTATAAAGTCAGATCTGGTAGGTCATGTTTCCAGATGGAACACAGGCATTTGGTGCTGAAACCCCTCAAAAGTACATCTATGTCCTCTAGACCGCTTTGGAAAATCACAGCACATCTTCCTGAGTGATGCAGGTTGCTTCGAACAGCCACAGGTTAATGTCTAATGAGTCACATCTCCTTTTAGTCTTGTTCCATCTCTCACTATTGTAAATCACTTTAATCTCGTTTTATGAACACCACATAAGAAGGCAGGCACTGAAAATTACAAATAATAGCTCAAAGTGTGATTTGTGAATAGCAAATGCAATATCCCTTCCATTACCTGGAAGTTGTTTGCATGATGAAAAGGGAGAACTGGACCTTACAATGAAGCAGAATAAAGCAGATTTATTGGATCTTTTACCATCTTAAAAAATGTTTACAGTGTTACTAATGTAAGACTGATTGATACCAACCATACTGTTCTTCTGTTGCTGCTCTGTGGTGAGATAACATTAGTATGCTCCGAACTTTCCTTAGACTCACAGAATCATGGAATGGTTTGGGTTAGTAAGAACCTTAAAGCCCATCCAGTTCCAACCCCTGCCACGGGCAGGGACACCTTCCACTAGAGCAGGTTGCTCCAAGCCCCTGTGTCCAACCTGGCCTTGAACACTGCCAGGGATGGGGCAGCCACAGCTTCTCTGGGCACCCTGTGCCAGCGCCTCAGCACCCTCACAGGGAAGAACTTCTACCTAAGAGCTCACATCTCAGTCTCCCCTGTTTCAGTTTAAACCTATCACCTCTTGTCCTGTCGCTACAGACGAAGAGTCTCTCTCCAGCATCCCTGTAGCCCGTGTTTAGATACTGGAAGCTGCTGTGAGATCTCCATGCAGTTTCTCTTCTCCAGGCTGAACAGCCTTAATTTCCTTGGGTAGCAAGCTGTGAGTGCCCGACCACTGCCAATCTCAGTACATTCAGTGCTGCCAGTATAAATTGCCTCGTCTCTTTGCCACCAGATAATGGAGTACAATTCCAGTAAAATAAACACTATTCCAGCCCTGGAAGAAAGTGCATCTGCTGGTGATGCCTTTTTTACTGAAGCACAAAAGGGGGTTGTGACAAGGAGCTAAACACAGTTGTTAGAGATACAGGGAGCATTTCTTGAGTTCACCCAGAGACAAAGAAGGAAAATACTGTGGGATGCAGTTCCTCCTGGCCATGTGTTTGGAAAGCGTTGTGACTACAGCTTTTGCAGGGAGCCTGGAGTTAGCACCTGGGAAAGCCCCTAGCCTGGTGAGCAGTGAGCCCAGCACCGGTACATAAATGATGCTCTTGCAGAAATGCTGAGAAAGGAAAGTCAGGATGGTACAATAGAAAGGGGAAGAGGTGGGATTAAAATCAGCTTCTGTGCCATTCTGCATCAGGAAAGGCTCTTGACCTTGTTAGAGATGGTGACCTTGAATAACCATGAACCCTATTAAAGTACAGCTGAGTGGTGAAAAACATTTCCAGCCTCAGAACAAGGGTAGATTGGTGGAGGTCTTGTTACACGCTGGGTTATTTGAATTGCCAGACCTACATCTGAACCTCCTGGCACAGCACCACTGCTGGGAGCACTTGTGCTCTGGGGCAATATCTAGGATTAAGTCTCCGTGGAGGTTCTTGCGGGGTAGTGTGATGTGCCTCTGGGAAGCAGTGCCTGGCAGTGGGGAGCCAGCACAGCCCAGGGTCCCCCCCAGCTCTCCCCAGCACCCCATGGCTGAGCACTGGCACGGACATCCCTGCACATCTGCAATGCACAGCTTAGAGAGATGACACCAATCCGTGGGGGCTGTAGAGTGTCTTGATGCTACGGCATGGTGAGGCTTAATATAGAATTCTAGAGGAGCTCACCTGGTGACATCTTTATCTTGAAAGTAGCAGCAGCCGGTATGTGCTATTTTCAGCTTTGCAGGCTTGTTTGGAGCATCTTCCCCGCTGTTTCTCAAGTCAAAGCCCCAGACAAGTTCATCCCTAAGGGGAAAACCAGTGATGCCTCATGTGAGCACACAGAAATGTGCCTGGAGAAGGGAAGGAGCTGGTGTGGCCTGACGCATTCCCAGCTGGGAAACGGGACCTCCAGCACCTTACCTGGTCCAGCTGCCCTCACCTCTTTGGACAGGCAGGGGTTGTCCCTCTCTATGATGGAGATAACACCAAGCTCAGTGCTGGAGTACCTTGCCCCATGCCTGCTCTTCTTGCCTTGGACATGCACTGGTGATAATCTATCATCATATTATTTTAAACACAGGAGGCTTATGAGACTCTCCTCTAAATCAGACCTGAAATTACCACTGTGGTTTTGCAATAAGCCTGAGTCCTGCTGAATAGCTGTTGTGGCTTCTGGTTGAAATTCCCATTTTAAAACCACTTGTGTGGTTCCCCCATGCAAGCAGCTCAGTTTGTAGCTACACACCACAAGGCAGCGTGGCCCGCCAAGCCGGTGGGGGCTCTTTCCCTGTAATGACAGCCATCTGCAGGTTCCTATAACTTAGCAATGTTCCCAGCTCTGATTTATGGAGGGTGCTTAGCTTTACGGTATAATCTTTACTATTACAGGGTTCCCTTTTTCTCAGTTAAATGTTGTTTTCTGAATAATTCCAAGCTGCCAGTAGGTTTACAGAGAAAACTGAAATGAATCTCTCCTTGCTTTTATTTACTCCTATTTGAGTACTGTGTTTCTGCATCCATTTTGGAGATTTACAGTGGTATTAAGGTTGCTTCCCTCATCCTCATTTTATAGATTTCTGCTGCAATCATTTTGAAAGCCAGAAAGCTGACAGGAAAATTAGGAAATGAGATAGCATGTTCCTATTCCCTCCAGTGCCCTGATGAAGAAAAGGAGAAGAAAAAGAAACTGAAGGCATAATAAATAACTCTCTATATCTCAGAATCCCCTCCCCAATGCTAGCACCTCTTCCAGGCATTCCACCACCTCCCAGCCTGCCAGCACTGCTCTGACCTCGGGAATGCTGGTCTGTTCAGTGTCTGGGAGAGGCTCCAGTGATCTGAGTGCCAGGTACACAGGCTAACTGTTAATCTGATTTTACGTGACTGTATGGACCAAACTTAAGCCTTTCAAATCAAAATAAGGATGCTGAGACTTGCAAAGGTGCTGCTTATCTAGAGATGAGCAAGGGCTGGTCATCTCATGAGAGCTTGTACCACTTCCTGCCAGTGACAACCTCATCCAGAGCACAGGCAATATCCATCTAGGTGCAGATTTCTGCTCTGTTGTAGGTGTCAGTTGTTGCACGCAAAACAAAAATGCTGGAAATGATCCCAGGTCACCAAGTTATCGATTTCTTCTGCTTTCTTCCCATCTTGGATTACAAAGATGGATATTTTACATAGTTTATCTTGCTCCTGTTTCCAGTGATACGTTGCCTAGGGAAGGGGTTTTGCTTGCTCATTTTACCCCAGATATGGCTGATTTTCCACCTACCTTTGAAATCTGACTCACCCATTTTGTGTGATACATTAGCCTTGATTCAGGCTGAGAACAGGTATTTTCATTTAAGCAGAGAGAACACACATTCTATCATTCCTGCTCTTTATGGAAACACCTGTGAAACAAAGCAGCCCAACACAGCAAAATGCTGAATTGCCCAGGGAGTGGAATGCTAAAATTGCATCCTAGAAAAAAACCCATTTCCATTCAACCCAGGGAGATAGAAAAAGATTTAATGTATCATTTTGTTTTCATGGACTAAACCTTTATACAACATAAAATATGACTTTATATTAATATATGACATGATATACAAATAAAAACAAGCCCAACTTTTTACTGTGCATGTTCTTTACATCTGTGCGGTTTTATACCTTGAAATGTATGCTTGAAACTCATTTAAATTATAAATTATTCTCACCAAGTGACTTGCACTTTGATTTGACACCTGATGTTCTGACAGGCAACAGGGGATTTTCTAATGCTGTAAGTACAGGGGATATAAAATATAAGGATGAAAATGAAGGGGAAATGCAATATAAATAGAACAATGACAAAGTAAAGAAAGACCAAATGGGCTCTGGCTGCAGCATGGGGAGCAGCTGTCCCAGGGAGCCAGCCAGCTGGGCAGCATGCAAGGAGGCCAGGCAGATGTCTGGCTTCTGCTGATGGCTTTGATGGCACTGGCGTTCCCACAGAGCATCCTGATCCTTCAGAATCAGCATTTTCCAACAGAAAGTGGCTCATAAAATTAATCTGCTGGAAAATCGTTGACCCATTCCACTTGCGGCTGACCACAGGATCAGAGAATATCTCGAGTTAGAAGGGATAAGGATCAGAAAGTCCAACATCCTGCTCCTTGCAGGACTACCTAGCACTAAGCCATATGACTTGGAGTCTCCTCCAGATGTTCCTTGGACTCTGACAGGCTTGGTGCTGTGGGGATCCTGTTCCAGTTAACCACCTTAACATCCAATCTGAACTTCCCTGATGCAGCTTCACTCCCTTTCCTCGTGTCCTACTGCTGGTCACCAGATGGGAGATCAGCAGCTCCCCCTCCACTGCCCCCCTTGAGGAAGGTGTAGACTGCAATGCAGTCCCCCCCTCAGCCTTCTCTTCTCCAAGCTGAACAAACCAAGCAACCTCAGCTGCTCCTCCTAAGGCTTATCCTCAAGGCCTTCCACCATCTTGGTTGCCCTCCTCTGGACAGACCCTAAGCTGAGCATTGCACTTCAAAATAAATCCATAAATCAATAAACGAGCCTTCTTCCCTCTTGCATTACAAATAATGCTCATCCCTATTCACCTTCACATCACTCAAGATGGTGCAGACCTCTACCCTTTCCCCTTCAGTCATGTTCTTTCCAAGCAAAAGCCCTAAACATATTGAGCTTTTCCTATCGCAGAGGTTGGCACCTGTATCTAATGAGATTTGCTGTTGTCCCCATACCTTCTCCTGTTTCCTCAATGGGCAACCAGAGCTGCACAGTGGATTGGAAGTGTGCATACGCACAGTGGTGGCACAGCAATGCTCCTTGTTCTTGGAGCCTTCCTCCATCCTCCCCATGGCCATGAGGATGGTGCCAGCATTTGGAGGGGAGCAACCACAAAGCTGCATTGTCTTTCTTCAAGGTAATTGCTAATTCAAAGCCCATCATTCTGTATATATAGTTAGACCTGGTTTAACAAGGGCATTAATTTGCACTTATCAGCACTGAATTTCACCTGCCAGTTCCTATCACCCAGGCATGCACTTCTGCAAGCCTCTGCTTTAGGTCTGGCTTCCCTTGGGCAAATCTGTATCACCTGCAAACTTCACCATCTCACCACTCACCTCCTTGTCCAGCTGATTTCTGAATATGCTGACAGTGTCTAGCAGGTACCTGCAGGATTTCTATTCTAAATTCTGCCCACAGTAAAAAACAACACAGGGCTTTATTCCTAGTTCTGGTTTCCTACCTGTTACCAGTCCTTAGAAGATCAATCTTGTGAAAGCCTAGTGCCATTAAGGCCTTTTGGTGATTCTCTTCAGTCCTTCAGCTCAGCTGGCTTGCTTTCTGGTGCATTTGCATGCTTTTGGTAAGCATTAAATGAGCAATCTCTGCTTGTAGGTAGTGTTGAGGCAACTTTTCTTCTTTCCGATTTCTTCTTAGTCTGCTTCCTCATTCTTCTCCAGCTTCTTAATTTAAAATGAAACAGAGCTATGGTAGGTTGTTTTTTTTCATAGGGATGCTGAATTTGATAACAGTCACTACTAAAGCAGCTCATCAGCACTTACATCTTGAATGAGGTTCTCAGGAATCAGTCAAGAGCTGCTTCTCCTCACCTGGGCTCTCTAAAGAGTCTCAAAAAGACAAGGTCACTTAAGGTCTTTCAAAACCATGACCCCACATAACACAACCAACTTCTAGGCTGAAAACTGAATCATAGAATCATAGAATAGTCAGGGTTGGAAAGGACCTTAAGATCATCCAGGTCCCCTTATTACCACGGGGACACTTTCTTTGCATGAACTCTGAAAGTCTGTAGGGTTTAAGAGACACTCAGAAAAGCTGTGGCACGAGGAAGCTGGGAAGGAGATTTCAAACCCAAACCCCCACCACGCTAGGGAGAGTGGGCAGGATTGTCCTGTGGGTGAGGGTGCAGCATCCCTCTCCCAACAGGTGCTGCTCCATCTCGACCTGTTTGGAATGAGAATTGATTTTCATAGAATCACATTGTTAATCCTTCAGGATCACCAAATGCTCAGCAAAGCTGGAGCTTTCTCCATCTCATGTTTGGCTGTGTTCAGAGGTCCTACTAGCAAGCTGGGAGAGATGGGGAAGGGGCTGGCAGCACAGGGAAGCAGGCAATGAAATACTGTACAAATCCTTTCTAGTAAATCAGACTTAATACTTTTATGCTATTACAAGCTCCATTGAAAACAGTGCAAAAACTCTTAGTAAATCTGTCCCTTAGGTGCCTTATGTCTGTATTTATTCTGTCTTTTGAAATTCATTCATTTACCCAGCTCAGTTTTTGCTTCTGGGTGTTAGTTTTTATCCAACATGATTTAATTTTGTACTGGGGATTGAGTTTAAAGCTTGCACCATGATATCTAAATAAGTTCATTAAATGCTCTAAGTTTCTCTGGTTACAAGTATAAATTCATCAGCATGGAAATAATGACATCTTAAACCTATTAAATTTACAATATCTTTATGCTCAACCCCAGAGCTCAGACATGCCAGCCAATGATAATCAAATGCCACCCGACCACTCAAAAATTCCAGGGAAGAGAAAATGAGCTGGTTTGAGGATGCCTGTGAGGCAAATCAGGCTGTCAAAATCCTATCATTCTTGGGAGGAATTTACATAGCTCATATTAAACTCACCAGAGCGACTGGAAACCTGGAGTAATTAAATGCTGGGGGGGAGGTGGATGCTGGATGAGCCTTAGCCATGAGGCTCCTGCAAAAGAAGGAGGTGCGGGAAGGTCCCCAGGAGGAACCGGGGTGCACTGGGGACTGGGGAAGTGCCAAGCTGGGCTCCTGAGAAGGGGAGAGGAGCCGCTTGTCAGGGGGATGGATGGATGGATGGATGCAGGGAAGGATGGATGCAGGGAAGGATGGAGGGGGAAGGCAGAAATTTCTCTTGCTTGGGGATAGCCCCTTGGCTTCCCACTGAGCATGCTGCTTCCTCCCCATTCACAGGCTTACACGGCTGTACATCCTCCTGTCCTGCTGCCTCACAGCAAGGCTCTCTGCACACACGTTTCTCCCAGATTTCACCTCATTTCCATAAAGAGGACTGAAAGTTGCCCCCAGACCTGCCTATTTGCTCCTTTCTCCATGGCAGGTAGCCCTGGCTTTGGCCACCCATGGCCCAGAAGCAGCTGAGCCCAAGGGGAACCTGAATTTCCCCTGTTTCACTTTAAACCCATCACCCTATCGTTACAATCGCTGAAATCACTCCCAGACCCCAGTCCCAGAACTGCAGGTGTTTTTAAAAGGCAATGGCTTTTGTTTCACACTCGTTTTCAGCAGACAGACTCTGTCACTGCACCAAGTGTAAGGGACCTTAATCCTCCTCTTATTGACATGACATAGCGTAAGGGCTTCTTTGGATACCTATCAAGTCACTGTGTACTTAGAAAGCTTTAATCTGTAGATTATTTACTCAATAGACTGTAACGGCTTCGCATAATAGCCCATAACGGCTTCCAGCAGTTATGGCCTATTGTGTCACAGGGAGTTTGTGTTGATTTTTTCCCCCTAAATCTAAAACCTCTGAGATAGTACACACTATTGTGCTGGCCTAGTAAGTACCTAATTTCTCACTTTGTTCTTTGTTGTTTGGGTTTTTTTTACTTTAAAAAAGTCAATATCTAGAATAGTGTTTGTTTTCCCAAAACAGCAAAAAGAAAAATAGAAACCCCTCCCCTCCACTGACTAGAGAATTGGATAGCATTCACCACCTCCTGCTAGTGTAAGGGCTACGGTGCACCATGAGAAGTTTTAATAAAGAGGGAGAATGGTATATTCAAGACCTGAAAACTGGGTTTAGCACGGGTTCTGGGTACTGCATATCTAGAAGATGTTGTGTAAATGCTAGCTGGGGTGAACATAAACTAAAAAGCGCTAATTTAGACACAATTTAGAGTGTTGTTACAGCAATTACAGTACTGCCAGATCATCACAATACTGGCCATGCTCTGCGTAAATGGAAAAAGAAAAGGGAACCATGTGGCTGCCATTTCTTAAAGGCATTTTTAATTTTCATTAAAATGTTCAGCATTTGAAGGACATTTCCCACCAGGTGAAAACAACTTTAATTCTGAGCCTAACTGCTCCAAATTGATGTGATTTCATTTAAAACCGAGCTAATTAATTAAAACCACTTGACAATGCCGTCTAATGTTTAACCAAAGAGCATACCATACTCCAGCTGAGCTGCTAAATGTTTATGCCTTATTATTAGCAGGCTTCCCAAAGCTTGGAAGAAAGGATTTCGGTGCAAGTTCTCACCCCATCTTTTAATTACACCTTAACAACTCAGCTCATTATAATTCTACTACAAACTTTGCCCACAAGAGCACCCTGCAACATGCATTTAGCAGGTACCAACGATGCCTATTCCCACACAGATACTCACATGTCTCTCTCCATTTTTAAGTGGAAATTCCTCAGCTGAAGACCTCAGAAAGTCACCCTGCTCCATTTCTGGCACAGTGAGCACTTCAGAATTAATTGCAAACATGAAATAAATACACTGTGGAAATATGCATTAAACCCAAGCTGTAATTAAGCAATATGGAGATTTGCACCCGGTAATCAGTACGCTCAGGGAACTTGCAAGTAGTTGGGGTTGTTGGTGTAGGAAAAGGGTGTGAGTGGCTCTGTTGTGTGGGGTGTTCCACTGTATGATCCCCATTATTTCCAACCCCCTTTGTGCACCAGAGAGCTGCCCCGGGTGTGAGCTGGCTGGGCACTGTGGGCTTCTGTCTCCCCATCCCGCTCCAGAATCACCCCATGCCCATACACCCCAGCAGCTCTCTCCCGGGGGCTCTCAAGGAGGCGATGGAGCCCTTCAGGCCACATTTCTATGTCTCTCCAGCTGCAGGGGCGAGATGTAAGTACCTCTGTGCTAGCAGAGGGTGGGGATGGACTTTGAGCATCTCCTGTGGTGTTTTTCCACATAACAGATCCTTCCCAACTTGCAGATGGTTAGTCATGCGGACCAGAAATAACATCGAATTCAGTCTTCAGGCACGTCAGACTGGGCCTCCCTTCTTCCCTCAACTTGGGGGCTGGGATGAGAATTTGCCTGTGCTTGAGGAGCAGTTTGTCAGAATATAAACAACATCTTGCCATGTGCTGGCCTTTTTCTGTTTACTGGGTGTCGTAGTTTAACTCAGTGGTAGCTCAGCACCAGCAGCCACTCGCTCAGCCCACACTTCCCCCTCCCAGGGCCAGATGGGGAGAAAATCAAAGGAATGTAAACCCCATGGGTTGAGATAAGAGCAGTTTAATAGCTAAAATAAAGTAAAATATAGTGATAATAGAAAGAATGCCAGTAATAATAGGAAACAACAAGAGAAAAAATGAAAGCTCAGCAAACACCAGTGATGTCCAGTACAAGTGCTCAGCATGCGCTGACCGATGCCCAGCCCAATCCCAGCAACAATCCATCCCTTCCAGGTAACTACCCCCAGTTTCTATGCTGACCATGATGTGCTGTGGTATGGAATATCCCTTTGGATAGTGTGGGTCAGGTGTCCTGTTTCTGCTCCCTCCCGGCTTCTTCTGCCCCTCCTCAGTGGCAGAGCACAAGAGACTGAAAAGTCCTTGATCAGGGTAAGCTCTGCTGAGCAACAACTAAACCATTGGTGTGTTACATGCGTTATTCTCAGACTAAAGCCAAACACTGCACTGCACCAAGAGAAAAATAACCGTTACAGCTGATACCAGGACACTGGGTTTGATTTCATGCCTGAAAAAAAAAGCCCATTGTGACGTACTGGTGGAGGGATTCGGCAAGAAAATATTGGCTGAGCAAGTAAAATCATTAATGCCAGCTCAGGAGTCCTAATTGCTCCTAATGAATTAGAAGATAAAATAGTCTGGCCCAGTTATTAGCAACCACCATACCCATAAGAGCTTTGCATGGCAGCACGGAGGGAAGGCAGCATGCAAGGCACAGCCCTCACCCCTTTCCCTTTCCCCGTTGCTTTTCTATACAGCTCCATTAGGATTTATATTGTCGATGTGGGATTATTCCCCATACTTCTATTTCTTGTTCAAATGTATAGAAATTAATTTTCTGGACATAATTTCAGTACCTCTGGGACATTAGCAGGCTGGAAGTAAAAATAGAACATCATTACAGTGTCAGGTAATGCGGATGAGTGTGACTAATAACCTGAGTGTCATTGATTTAATAATCTAATAACGTCTCTGCACACTCAGCGCTCAGACTCACCGATTGCAGATAAAGATTTAAACCCAGCTGCAGCCACAGATTAGAATCAGCACCTCAGCTTTAGGGATCAGAACCAATGATAAGCAACCCGTGGCTGGTATCCAAGAAATTACAGCAGGGAAAGGAGCTGGCTGGTAGCTGCAGCTCATGCTGCAAAAGAGGCAGGTTTTCCATTCCCTGGGGTGACAGTAGCAGCAGGTCACAGCTCCCCATCAGAGACCTCGCTCAAACTCAAACAGAAACACTCACCAGTTAGCAAAGGTCTGGCAGCTTTCAAATAGCCACTGGCCCACCGACAGCTTGGTCTGCAGTGGTCTAAAACACAAAAGAAAAGCGTATTAAAGTCAACTTGTTGTAACTACAACACCAGCCTGGAAAGGTCCAATCCACAGCCTTGAAATGGGAGGGAGAGTGAAGTGAGCAGGCTTTGAATTGGGACAAATCTTCTGGCTTGGGATAATCTGGGTTATTCATTTGGAGAAAATGAAGGCCAGGTTGGACAGAACCTTGGGCAACATGGTCTAGTGTGAGGCGTCCCTGCCCCTGGCAGGGGGTTGGAACTGGATGAGCTTTCCAACCCAAACCATTCTATGATTCTAAAAGCTGCCACAACAGCCCCCAAGCTCCTTGCAGAACGCTGCAGGAAAGGCCTCTTTCCCCTTCGAACATCCCTTCAGCCACGTCTATCTTTCACATCCGCTTTCGGGAGCTCAGCCTCCTCCGACCAGCAAAGCCATCGGATGAGTGGTAAAGGTGTTGCTTCCTCCTGGCACACCCAGGACGAGCTGCGAGATGAATCACCCACAAGGTATGAAACCACACAGGGATGCCTGCTAATGAGACATGACACCAGGGTTATTATGGTTTGGTTGGAATGGGGACTACTGATCTTCTCAAACTGCCTGTGAAAATCTCATTCCCTGGCAGGGCACATCCAAGCTTGGCCAGTTTGGGCTCTGTATGCTTTAATATCAATGCAGCAAAATTTGCCCGTACCTGGGGCTGCGCTGGCACCATGGAGGGCAAATGAACTTCAGGCAAAATCTTTGACTGCGGGAGCTTCAAGCCCATTCCAAAGGGGGGGTTCCTGCAAAAAATTCACCTTATTTTTCAGGCCATGCTCTGAAGGCCACATCAGTCTTCTCCAACACCACTTGATCTCCAGCTATTTACTTGTTTCCAGTTAACTTCACCCAGATAACAGGAAAACTCCCCGGGGAGTTGCCATAGAAACACCTGATGGAGACAAGGTGAGATTAGGGCAGCAGAGCCCAAAGATACTGTTAAGATTAAGAGAGATTTAGCTCCCGCTCTCTAAGTATCATTCCCCTGGAATGGAGCAAAAATAGGAGTTCAAATGGAAAATGCCCTGTGTGGTTAGTGATGGAGTGACTGCTAATAACTCTGTTCCCCTGGGGAGATTCACTACCACAGAGCAGTGGAAAAGCCTTTCCAGGTGTCCTCTCCGGAGGTTTCCGACCTCAGTGAAGCTCTGCTGAATCTCAATAGGACATGCGAGTCCCATCTGCAAAAGGGTGTTTAAATTGCTCACGGATCTTTTCCAATGCCTGGTGACATTGATAACCCTTTAAGCAAAGCGGTGTCCTTCTGCATAATGGGCTGAGAAGGATAGAATTAAATGCAAGAAAGAAATATAACAAGAAGTCAAGGAGCTACCTACCATTAGCAGCTATTTGAGCGTCAGGCAGTCTTGTTTCGGGTGATTTACCAGCACTTTTGTCCAAGCCATTCATTCAAGAAAACACTATTATGAAAATAAATGTCATGAGAAGCACTTTTTAACATAGAAAATATTCTTCTTTTGCTGTTCAACAGTGTGCTCAACTCAATTTTTTATTAATTCCTGTTAAATTTCTGAGAGTTCAAACAGAAAGCCCCAACAATAACAAACTGGTGTCCTAGTCTTCTGCATAAGCCAAATTTTTGGGACAGTTACTGGGCTTTCTCCTATTTGATGCTCATACACACAAACATTGAGGGTCATTAGAAATGAATTATCCTTAACTGTAAACCAGAACGGGATTCATCAACTATATTGATTTTTCATCTGTCTGTGTAGCTCCTTTGGCATTCAGTCATTGAAAAAAACCACTGTTTTATTTCTGTGAACCAGCTTTTAGTTGCAGTTTTATTTCCCCTAACAGCAAGCTTTCCTTTGTGCTATTTGTCCTCATGTGCATCATCAGCCTGGATTTGCAGGCATATTTCTCTCACAGCCAACACGGTGGTTAATTAACACATACTCCATGAGGCAAAGGTGGAGCTGATGGGAGAGCCTAAAGCAAACAGGATTACATCAGGAATGGCTGTGTCCCTGCTTGAGAGCTCGAGGATGGACAGCCCTTAGCAGGCAGCTAAAAGCACATGCAACTTCCGAAGACTCCCTAGGCAAGAAAAGATCCCATTTATGCACATCAAACACCTGAAAGAAATCTGAAAGGAAAAAAAAGGAAAAGAAAAAAACCAGTAGTTTTAGAGAAAAGGCACATACTATAGCCCCAAATCCACCTCTCGCTCTACTTGAAAGCTGAGAGGTTGGCTGGGCTGGGTGGAATCTGTTGGGGGTTTACGAGTACCTTTATCTTAATTGCATTCATGAGGTTGTGGGGTTATTTGATTTGGTCTTGAGATAATGGATGTCTGATTTTTATGTGCATTTCTGACGGGTGTGAAGGACACCCAGAGTCAGGAATGAATTGTACCAATGAGCAAAGTTGTGGAAGATGTTCTTAATGCCAAAACTAAGTCAGGTGTTAAATCTCATAAAGAAACAGAAAAATTCTGCATCTAACAACTTCTTCTATAAACTTGTAGTCAGAGAAGATGCTATAAATTTCTGTGGTTTATGAGCGCCAGAGAGAGGCTTCATAAAAGGAAGAATAATATGGTTAAAATAAATGTAAAATACCATAGGAAACATAACTTTTAACTTTCATTTTTCCAATACTGGGGCTTCTAGAACTAGTTAGAATAAAATCATCCCAGAGCATATTGCTTTCCACTGTAACTACACACACAGAAATTAATGCTCCTAGAAACTAGCACTTTCCTGAACAACAAAACCATAATTGATCACCAACCAGCTTCATCATCTGAGCAAACAGCCGAATCACTCAGCTGCTCCAGGTTCATTACTTGGTGTGCTAATGCCTTATGCAATAACCACAACAGATGAATTATGGAATTACTCTAACCACAAATCATTACTAATTGGTAATCCCCAGCATAGCAAGATTCAGGGAAGAAATACCACTTTGGATAGCTTTCTGCAAAGTTATCCCCGGACACCCCTCCAGGTCTGCATCCTCCCCACCACAGAGGAGCAGGAGCTCAGCGCTGCCTTGGCTGCAATCCGCTCAGCATTTGGACTGCTCTTCCCATCCATCACATCTCATCCACCCAGAGTTTTATCATTCCATGCTATATTCAGTTATTTCAGTTTTGTGAACTTATTTGCAAAATTTTATCTTGATTCTATTTCCCCATGGATTATTTATCCCTAAATTCCATGTTGATCCAGAATAATTGTCTGAAACACGATGCAGCTAAACTCTTCTACATTGGCTGAACCACACAGATTATTATGCAAAACATATCTTAAATAATGTTTCAGTTATTCTAATTGATCCATTTACAGGTTATCTTGTTCTTACCTTAGTTTTATGATTACATGCAGAAGAGCCTGAGAATTTAATAAGCTGTTTCCAGTTTGGTGTTGCAGCTCAGATTGCGCCGCCTCTCTCACACAGAGTCCCTACCATATACATCATGTAATGATTTTGAGGATGAGACGGTTGCATCAGTGACCCATGAGGGCTTATTGAGCAACGTCACATTTGCAACCCCCTGTATCTTCTATAAAGTAGAGACTCCCCAGACCAGCTCTGAGAGTATTTTGAAGCAGCACTTTGTGCCTCCCATCTAAGCTGTTATTTACATTCCAACTGGCTGTAAATTAACACGTTATTAATCAAACAGCATTTAAATCTGGTCAAGAAACCAGTATCCTCTCAAAACTATAGCATGGCCTGTATGAAATTCTTCTGGCTTTGCCCATGAGCAGGAGTGGATCTTTTTACTATCTTGGATATACTCAGAGGCTAACAAAGACAAAGCCCAAGAAAAGCACATGCAAAAGGACCAACGTTTTCTTCCACATACTAGCTATAAAAATGCAACTTACATAGTGCAGTGTTCCAGAAACCAATGAAGTCAAATTGCCAGCAGAGTTAATCTTAGTGTAAAGTGTCTTAATGTTAACAATATAAAAAGACAAATTAGCCACCCATGTGTGTTGGACAGGATATAGGAGGCTGGCGCAGTAGGGCAGTATGTAATTCTCCCATTCTCATTGCAAGGTAAAAGCCTCACATTAGCGCTCATTCAGAAACTGCTGACAAAACTTTATCTCTCTTTCTTGCTCCCCTTATTCCTCACACAGGAAAAAAGAAAAGGGGGTGGGTGTGCTTTGAAGTGGAGACTTTTCCCAGCAGTGTATGAGATTGACTGTTCCAGCACAAAGGGTCCTGGTTCTGCAGGGGCACAGTCCTGCCAGCACAGCCCAGGGAAGGCACATGGGACCCTGGGGCTGACATGTCTGCATTGTCGAAGTAAATCACTAACCCCCAGAGCCCATGGCTTTCTCTTTTCCTCCTTTTAAATGATATATTTGCTTATGGTAGTTTGGGGGGATTTTTTGCTTGATTTGGGTTTTTTGGTTGGTTTGGGGGTTTTTCCCTCTTACCCATTTAACTGTGTTCCCACACGTGGACACTGAATGCCATCCTCTCCAGTTGTTAGATGTAAACTGCACAAATAGAGAGGCTGCTGGCTCAGCACTGCTAATTCAATATAGCAGCAGTTTCCTGTAAGAAACACCAGCACACCAGGTAAGGAATGATCTTTAGCAATGCATGGCCTTTGATTAAGCTTTTTCCTTGACAGGCCATAGGAAGATCCCCTGCCAGCCCTGCAGCAGTCCCAGCCCAGGGCAGAGGGTTCAGCACAAGACATCCCAAAGAAACTGATATTCAAAGAGATGGGAAATCTTCTGGAAACGGCTGTTACCTCTTAATTTACAGAAGCAGCTGGTGCTGATCCTTTGCCATGTGATAACTGCCTGCCCCAAGGGTCTCCAGACCTGGGGTCTCCAGCTGCATCCCCAGCCCGCGGGAGCCCTCATGCTGCTTAATGAAGTTGTCCCCATCATGGCTCTCACTTAGCAAAGTAACAAGGATCACATATCTCTATTCTCTGCTGCCAGGAGCACTTCTTGCTGGTTTTGGAAAAACATAAAGCGAAAATCCACAGTTAACGCAGTTCCCCAGGAGACTGGGGACTCCACCCCCACCCCCCCCTTCTGAATTAGATCAGATCACAACATGTTTGGGATTCAGATGCACCTGGATTTATGGATGCTCATCAACCCTAAATACAGGCATGAGACCTCATGTTTGACTGATCTCAACTCTAGGCTGAGTAAGTGTTTAGGAGGGTCACCAGAATCCCAGGATCTTTATCCTCATAAAGCTGCTGGATTTAATAGTGACAACTTCTACTGGGAAAATTAGGCAAGTCAATGTTATAGTGAAGGCAAGTCAAATCTGCTATAATTAATTCAAATTAACACACCCACAAGCTCCTGAAGTCTCTCATTGGAAAGTGTCACTTCAGGGATGCCTGCAGAAACATCCAAATAGGAGTTGTTATGAAGAACCTTAAGGCTAAACATTAGTCTTAATAACCAAAAATAACCTTCACAGAAGCAGGCTCCATTTCAGACACCCAGATGTTCTCTTTCTGCAAAACATTATGATTAACGTGGTCAACAAAGCAAAACACTTTCCTGTATATCTGATTCTTTCACATTACTTTTAACTGTTCATTATTAAGCCTCTACGGAGAATTACTGGAATATATCCCATGCTACATATGGTCTACGATAGGAAAGGACATCTCTGAAACTCTGAATAGCATGATGCCACTCAGGAAATGAGAAAGGATGCTGATTTGCAGTTACAACCTTCACGTGTGCCTTGCTGATTTTTTCCTTTAGGAAAGCACAGTGTCCAGCATGGATGTTTAACATGGTCAAGTATTTGTGAGAGAAAATAGAAAAGCAAGAGTTCTAAGGCCAAAAAAGCTTCTCCTGAAATAAGAAAATTCTTATTTAGATGCAGAAAAAATCAATTTTGAAGTTAGAATATGAACATGGTCCAATCACCTCAGCTCTTTATTTCATGCACTGGACAAGGCTGCTGGAAATGGAGGCCAGGAAGTGATTTTGAAGCATTAGGTTGTGGAATGGGCTCATAGACCATTGCTGGAGCCCAATCAAGCTTTTCTGAGCTTGTAAAATAGTTAATTGTACAGAGAAGGAGAATAATCAGAGAAATATTGCTAGATGCAGAGGAGATTATTGCAGCCTAAATACTGTCTGTGTTACCCTGATGCAATCCTGGACCAAGCTGGGGTAGATCTTGTCTGCAGCACAGCACGGATGCTTGGCACTGACTCGCTGCTGCAAGAATATTCCTTTGGGCTTGATGTTCATCTGAGAAATTTACCTCTAATACAACAAAAATGGCCACATTTGCCACTATCCAAAAAAGATTTGGCTTGCTTTGGTGATCAAGTCCTGCCAGACATAGGAGAGGCAGTAAGACAGGAATGGAACTGGATGCTGAGCGTCCAGAGAACCCAGCGACTGGTGAGAAACAGGGAAACTCTGCCAGCAGAAAAAGCCCAGCAGCCACACACCAATGTCACCAGACTTCACTCCACTGAAAGAAACAGGCTATTTGAGCAGAGATGCACATGAGAAAACACATGCTCTGCTTTGAGCCAGCCCTGCATCAGCCGCCACTTCTCCTCCCCATCCCCAGGGCAGAAACCAGCGGTTCAGCAAAAGCAGGAGGATGATCCCACCTCCCACCATGAGCATCTGTGTGCTGACACTCCAGACAGCCCTGGAGGAGGCAGGTTTCCTCAGGCTGGGTGAACTGAGGCTGCTCTGGAGATGCTTTGCATTAGATGAGATCTCTGCCAGCACCAAACACCCACCAGCATGGCAGGACTGGGCAGCAGACACGCATGACACCTGAGGGAGGCTGAGCAGAAAGTGGCACATCTTCTACAGGCTCTCTTCAGATGTAAACAGCACTTGTATAAGTGATGCTAAATGATACCACCCTCCCTCCACCCCTCGCTCCCAGTTGCCTACTTACACTAGCATTTGCCAGCTGTCAAGCTCTTGCTCAGTTCCAATGAAATCTCCTGGATTTTCTCTGCTTTCAATGATTATGTTGAACTACAGGGATCCTCCTGCCACAGGAATTGCCAAATCAACCTCTGCTTTGTCTATACACCCCCCCCCCACACACACCCTTCTCCTTCCTGACTTGAACCAATGCAGCCCCTACCACAGCCACAATGTTCTCCAGCAGGACACAGGAGTGACAGCCAGCCTCCTCAGGACTGTCTCCTAACAGAGAGCTGAGGCTCTTTATAGCAGAAGCAGCTCTCAGAGACACTGAGAGCTCACATCACTTACCAAAGAGATCATATGGACTTCACATCTTCAAGTGCTGCCTAAAACAGAGATGAAAACAAGTCACCTCTTTCTGTTTTATGAGAATGGTCAGGCTGGCTCAGATCACAAGTCCCTCTAGCCTAATACTCTAACACCAAATAGTTGTGGATGTCTACAGAAAACATTAGGAACAGGACAAACAACAATAATTGCCTGGGCTGCTTTGATGGGCCCCAGCAGTCTGGGCTTAGAGACTTTCTGAGCCAGATGCAGTCTCCTGGTGTGCAATAGCCCCCACTGCATCACTCTGCCATAAACTCATCTAATTGGGTTTTGCACCATTTAAGCTTTTGGCCACCAGAGCCTCTCGTGGCAATGAGTGCCATAGCTGAACAACATGCTGGAAGAGGAAACATCTCCCTCATTGTGCTGACAAGGTCTCAAGCTGCATCTCAGTTCACTCTCTTCTGCAAAAGCCCCGTGCACTCAGTCCAGGCACCATCTGTCTTGCTGGTCTCCAAGCCTCAAAGAAAGCCCAGCCATGGGGTCTCACTCATATCTACCAGCCCCAGCACCACTTTCTAATGGGCAGAGAGAATTGCTAGAGGGCAGAATGAGATCTGGACTCCAATGTGGCTCATAATAAATATGAATGAGTAATAATTGGGTATGGCTGAAGTTTTACCTTCTCATGGGCCCCACAGCTCAGCAGCAGCATCTGGACAAGCCTTTAAACATTTGCTTTACCTGAACACCCTGGAGCCACTCTGGTCTTTGGATCAGAAAACTACCAAAAAAGCAGCCATGTAGATGTGAGATGTATGTAGGCACGTAGATGTAGGCAGCACGTAGATGTAGGCAGCATGTAGACATCCCTCCGTTCCACTCGTGGGGCTTTTTAAAATCATTTTCTCCTGAAGCCCAATTTAGCAACCGCAGCAGAGACTTGGTGTTTTTATGCAAATCCTCAAATTTACAGAAGCGCTGGGTTGAGCCAGGATTCCAAGTGAAGGCTTCCTTGCTATCCTTCCTGCCATTTAAACACAGAGCAGGGGTATGCTGGCAGAGGTGGCCAAAAATAGAGTTGAAACTTCTAATGTGTAAAAATTGAATCCTGATGAACTGGGTATTGAGAGAGTGCAGGCAGTGCAGCGGGAGTCAGAGCATTCACCCGGGACTTCCCAAATCAGATTTAGATAATAAAGTCATCGCTAGTGAATGCCACAACCCTTGTGCTTTGCTGGAGTTCGTATTCTCTGCCAAAAGTTTGGGGCTCATAAACTAATATTTTCTGACGAGAAATTGTTTTGCTGAAGGTTTGTGACTAGCTCTCCCTATCGCACAGCACCCAGATGCAGGATCACAGCCTTGGCCAGATAACACATTTCTGCACTGTGACACTCAGCCTGGGCCAGGCTGCAGAAGTTAATTTACTGTAAGTTACTGATAGTGTCACTGATGGTTTATCATTCCCTGGATTGGTACATCTTTAGTCTGATTTCAACTGGTAACAGCTTGGATCTCATTTTTAATTGCAGGTTGAGTATAGCTGCCTGGTTATTTTTATAGGCAAAAATATTGGTGTACCAATCAAGTCATAAACCATCGCTCAGCCAGATCACAGAGAGGAACAGCTAAGATGCCATGCATGTTACCATCACAAGCATCACTCCTAATAACCATGTACTCCATGAGACAGAATTTTTAGCAAGTTGTGTTTAAAAAACAGATTGCATTTCTGATATGCCCTGCAACGAGATACATAACAGAGCTGCACTGGCTCTAATGTCACTCTTCTGCATCCTCTCAGGGACAAGTATAGATGTATCACCATCATTATTAGCAAAAGTGGAGGCTGTAGGCACTTCATTAAATGAATTGGGAAGGGCAGGCTAAGTACTGGAATTGAGAATGCAGGAACCACTGGGTCTGTCACACTATTGCTGGAAGAATCATAGAATCACAGAATCATAGAATCATGGAATGGTTTGGGTTGGAAGGGACCTTAAAGCTCATCCAGTTCCAACCCCCTGCCACAGGCAGGGACACCTTCCACTAGAGCAGGTTGCTCCAAGCCCCTGTGTCCAACCTGGCCTTGAACACTGCCAAGGATGGGGCAGCCACAGCTTCTCTGGGCAACCTGTGAATGGCATCCTTCCATATCAACATTCCAGTATAGGAAGCATCCCACCATGTCTCCATGATGCCTCTAAGATCATGACCATGGTGAAGTTCAATAAAGCCATTTGTGGAATACCACAAACCAACAAGTAGGTTGAGACTCTCTAAAGCCATCCCTTTGCCTCTTGGAGGAAGGGACAGTCCCTTTCCTTGTGAAACCTTGTGCTAAGCCTGCCTTGAGAGATTCTCCTTGCAATTAAGACTGAGAGCATTTGCAGCAACAGCAGGGTTTCATTCATGCATCGTTTCCAGATGAACGATGGTGTGCCTCTCTCCTGGCCCTATGCTGCTGGCTCCTGAGAGACCTGGGTGCTTACCTTCATCCCCAGTCTTGGGCCACAACCCTTTAAGTGATGTTCACAAGTGAGACCGAGTCTTAAAAATAAAACTAAAATGTTTAAGTTCTTCCCCAAATTTTAACTTTACCCTTAAGTTTTTCCATTCTTGGTGTGTGTATTTTTAGCTTTTAGTCTGATATTGCCTTTAAAACACCACAAACAACATTTCGACAGATAAATAATTCAAAGCAAAGAGAATAGATGCTTTCTGGGAGTACCCAGCTGTTCAGCTCTCTGGCAGGACATGCTAGACTGGGGGTAGTCAAGGGCTGTGTGTAGACCTGATTGCCCATTAAAGAGACACATTTCCAATGCTGCAATCAAAGCTCTCTGGAGAATTAAGCATTGTGCCCACGTGGAATATGTCAGTTATTTGCCAGCAGAGGAAACACTGTAAAAAGTGAATGAGTTTTACTCTGTTCAGTGACATTACTAATGATTCATGCAGGATTATGGGTAACAAACCTTTGAAATGAGAGGTTGAGTTGTACACTACATTATACATCTGAATTTCATGGTATATTAGTGACAGTGATTGGTAATACAATATGACGGGAAATTGCTAACATCAGAAAGAAGTTAATACGATGCACTGCAATTTCTCAACGAGTCCCAGACTTTTCTCAGTGCCACCCATAATCTGCTCATTATGGTTTGGCAAGAGCAATCCCTCTCGTGGAGTGAGGGGCACCAGCACTCTGACAGCTGGTCATAAATTCCAATCAAAGATATGCAATCCGAAATGTTCCTGTTTCCATGGATTGTTACCCAATTGTATCTCCTCTAAGAAGCAGGTGATTTTTTCACATCCTGTGACAGTTTGTTTCTGCCAGTATTTTCTCTCTCCAGATAAATCTGATGCCAGCTTGTGTCTTACAGCATTTCTTCCTCTTCTTGTTCTTTTAAAGCGGGTGATACAGTCTACACACATGTTAACTAAACACCAATTAATGGAGTGTAACTAGGAAGAATTAATATATTTACCAAAAAAAAAAAGTATTTCTAGGTCATTAAAATAAGTGTAAAATATAAGGCATATATGTCTCACATTAGGCATTAAAATTACAAATGTGACCACAGATTTATGCTTACGGACTCTGGCAAACCCCACAGCCACACGTGTCTCCTCTGTCACGCCTGGTCCAAATAGTCTAAGCAAATGTTTAAACTCTTTACTTGATAGTTACCTGGAATATGATGTAGGTGTTTTACAAAGCCAGCAAATATTCATCTCACCTTCTCCATTTCTTCCCAGGAAGATTTGGTGTTTCCTGGGGGAAGAGCCCACGTGAGTAGAGCAGTGTCCTGGAGTGGTGGCCCTGAAGACAAAACCCCACATACCCATATAGCACATGTACCAAGAGCACCACCTTTAAAAGCAACTTCAAATGGGAAGTCATTCCCAGGACAAAGTGGGAACAACAGTCTCCATGCCTTGCCCATACTCACACCAAACCCAGCTTTGCTGACATTCATCTCTTCTCTTCTGTCTGCATTGCTAGAGGTGGCCACGTGCAAATGTTTCTAGCTATTTTGAGGTTATTTCTGAGCCCTACTATCAGTGTGTGGAAATGCTCCATGTTTAACAGCAAGAATGGCTTGTTTTTACGTTCACTCATCACTGACACTCACCTGCTGACCAGTAGCAGAAACCTCTACTCTTATGTTGCCCTGTGGAGCTGAAGGGTTGAACAAAAGGTCACTTATAAGCATCACTACCATCAAAAGCCTCAGTGCTTGTATGCGTCAGACCTGCCCAGGAGCACAGGGCTGATCAAGTAAGATATTGAGGTCAATGGGTCTGAGGCTGAAGCAAAGTCACCCTTGCACAGTCACCTATTCCTCCATGTATCTGCTCTTCTTGTACCACTGGTCTGCGCTGTGCAACCATATATCAATGGATAAAATATCTCCCAGAACTGTTCATGCAAAGTATCGAACACGAAGGAGTCTTCATCTCTCCTAGACGCCCTGGTGATACCTTGAGATAGGTAGAAGACAGAAGAATTACACATGCCGCCACTAATACAGCTCAGCTTTCATGCCAAAGCCATGGGTCTAAAGGCTGCATTGTTTTATTGAAGCCTGCTTTTGCTGGACATGCTCTTCGACAGGAGACCCAAAACCCTGCGTGGCAAGTCCATTGAAAACCATAGCTGAGACCCTACCAGTGGATAGGACAGGAATTGGATGGTAATTATCACAAGTGAATGGAAGACAATATCTCCCTCCAGCATTAAATTCAAGCCCTGACCTTTTCCAACATAATGACTAACTCAACCTTTCCATAATAATGTGTGTGATATTTGGAAAGTATAACATATGTGTCATTTTAATTAATTGAACAGAAATAGATTCACAGAAGAAAAATGAATTAACCAATCAGCAATCACCTTTCTATCTATTTGATGTCAGAATAATTAGTTTATTCTCCTAATCTCTTGACCCCTCTAGAAATCACAACCTTGCTGGCCTCCTTGAGAATAGCAGCTCGTTTGAATAGTGCCATAATTGTGCTCTGGGTGCATTATCATCTAGTTCCATTTTTATTAAGGTAATCTTATCCCTTATTATTATGTCTCTATCTAAAAGGCTGATCCAAACCCTGGCAAAGACTGCAGGGCTTTGCTCAATAACATCAGTGTACTTTGGATGAAGACCATGGCCAGCAGAATCCTTCCTCCTAGAAGATAGGGTGGTTTTGTTAGCTGGAGGATCAGCACTAATTCGACTGCTGTTCTGTCTGCAGACAACAATATTCAGACATGTGTCTTGACATTGGCAGTTGCAGACTGTTACCATCTAGCAAATGCTTAAACAAGATCACAATTTGTTCCAGAATGTTAAAACGACCCTATGAAGTGAATTACACTGTGAAAAATAAATGTAAAATACTGTGTAGATGCACAAATGATTATTTCATTATCTGGCCAATGTATGAACGACAGATACAAATTGTTCCAATCATAGAAGGATGAAGGAGTAATGAACAATGGGTTCTTGAATGAGCACAGGAAGAAAATAATGAATTGCAGTTTAAATGAAATCAGGAGCCAATGGACTGGATCACAGACTGTCCTTCAGACATAAGAATTCTGCATTAGTTAAACACTGTCATTTGGAGAAATGTCCTTTAAGAGGAAGGAATCTAAATGGGTCAGAGAAAGAGACAAACACGATGAGCCTGGCCACTGGCTTGCTTTAGCAAGCTGGGCTGGAGCATTCCCATTCCTGCTGCTTTGCTAATTCACACGGTGATCTACTACACATTAGCAGCTTGCACTCTGCAAAGTTAACAGACCATTTGTGCTTTTGCCTTTACCCCATTTTAACCTTGCTCTTCCCTCTACTACTCAGTTATTTAAGGCAACATATGACTAGATCTCTTACACATAATTTGTGCACTGAGTGAAGACCAAGACACCAAAAGCTTTTGGGACAGAAAGAGTCAGTTACTTAGAAATAAAATATGTGGCAAAAGCTCTCTCTTTTTTTTTTTTTTTTGTTAGAAGACTTTCTGCAATAGATGGATTTATCTTCGTTTCTTTTGTTTCATACCAATAAACCAAGAATAAGCCAAGGATTTCTAAGAAACATGTCACATTTCATGTATCTTATCTATCCATCACATTGCACAGCATCTTGTTAGCTCTGTACTGAAGCTGCATTTCTCTCACGAGCACAGGACATCTGACCATTTTAGCTCATTGTACAGAATTCCTTTATACTTTATGAAGACATCTTAGGAACCAGCAGAAACTAGTTGGTTTCACAGGCAGGGCTCAAAAAGTCTCATAAACCAGCTCACTCCTGCTGCTGCTCTGTTCCCCAGCATCTGCCCTCCTGCCCCTCATACAACAGCAAGCACAAAAGCAAGAGACAGCCCTTCAAGCCTTATATGCCTCAGCTAAGGGCACGGTGCTCTGGGCTGGGCATCCTGGAGGGAAAGGTCATCTTGCATCGCATTGTGCTCAATAGCCTCAAGAGATTTGAAAACAAGAAAGTCCCAAATCCAGCAAGTGTTTGCACCCTCAAAAACCAGAGAGTGATGGCAACAAAGTGAAAAGCAGGGGAAATCAGGGTTTGCTTGCCTTGTGGGCAAAAATAAGTATTTATAGGAGAAAAAAAAAACAAAGGAGAAAGGTGGCATCTCTGTTCTGTAAGTGACCAAAAGGCCACCTGCTTCTGCCTAATTCAATGACACCTTCTGCAAAGGGTTTCTCCCCTGCAAGGTCAAAGTAAACTTCATGTGCGTGCTCTGTTTGTGTGAGACAACGTCCATAGAACACTATCTATTGCTATATATATATACAGCCTGTCCAGGCAGAATCAGACCACAACCAGCTGTACCACTTACAGCCCCTCACTCTTCCTCTCATGAGATTTATGTTTCACCAGATCCTGACGCTAAGCACATGACACCATTAGCAAACTTCCCTGCAATTCCACCAGGGTGCCCCATCACGGATGCTAAAACAGGCCAAGACAACCAGCCCACCACACCACAGTCAGCCTGCAGAGCTACAGGGTACCACTAATGTATATAGAGGGAGCAGGGGTAAAACACCTTTGTGGGGATTTTTCCTGGATATTCAAGCCAGGAAAGGACTTTCCTCATTGACCCAAAGGAACAGAATTCTTGTCTGATGTGGACTGCAAACCCCAGAGTATTTTGGTTCCCCTGCAACCCTGATGCAGGGCTAAAACTGTGCTGCAGCTCTGTGGAGTGGGAGGCAGTGCCAAGGACGGGCTCTCCTTTTCTGCTGTACCTGCCTCCGAAGAGATACTTTAAGGCATAGCCACCTCCACAAGCCACTCACAGCTCTGTTCCTGACAAGAGCCTCAAAACAAGGGGACCCCATTCCCCTGGAGTTTGATGAACATCCCCCTGTTGAACCATTTAGCAGAAAACCCCACCATTAGACCCAAAACTAGGCTGATCCAATGCATTCAGTTATCACTGGCTTGCTGTCAGCTGATTTGGGGGTCTCATCTACGCCATAACATGATTTGATCCTTTAAGTCTCCTCCAAACCAACCTGGTGTCAGCAGTTCATTCGGTGAAATGGCAGTTCAATACCACCTTAGATTTGAAAGCAAACTAAAAACATCCCCTGGTGTGTGCTGCGGAGAGCCCTGCTTCTGTCCCACAGTCAGACCACCGCTTGCAAAATCCACAGCACCCTGTCTGGATGATGGGAAAGGCCCAGGAGAAACACCAGCACGTGGAAGAGGGAAAGATGCTCCCCACTCCCACTGCCCTGGCTCCAGACCTTGTCATCCAGTTTGATAATAATCAGCAGAGCTTTGGTCCTGAAGAGGCTTCAAAGGCTTCAGTCAGGCTGAGTGCTGCTTCAGGACGGAAACAGTGAGCAACAGTGGCAGCACTAGCTTTCACATGGGAAAACAAAATGCATTAGATGATTTTGGATAGTCAGTCTTGAGCTATGATCTGGAACAGGCTCTGAACACAACCGAGATAACCCGGGCACATTGTGTTAATAGTTGGCAGCCCTGAGGCGAGGTGAGAGCCCAGCTCCTTGTCCGCAGCACTGCTGCTGTCAGCTGCCTGCAGGGAGCCCTGGCCCTGCAGTGCGGAGGCAGATCTGCCTTGCTGGCATTCCCACACAGCAGCACTCATCCTCCAAAGCATGACAGCCCCGAGGTGCTGCAGGGGCTCTCCATAAACAAACCAAAGAGCAAATTAGAGAGAAGATACAGCCCGTGCTAACAGGGGTGCCCCCCAGCCTAAGCTCCCTGCTCCGGTGGCCGAGTCCTGCATCTCCAAGCAGAATAACCATGTCACTGGAGGATGTCAGCACAGTTAGCACTGGCGACAGCAGCAGCAAATGCTTAACGTGGGCTTAGCAGCTAGCACCCAGCTCAGTCCTGACCAATATTAAGCCTGCGCTCTTTCAGCTTCACGACTTTTGTGATGCCGGTATTTGGATGGCACCAGGAAAGGTACCATCACCTGCGTAAACAGAGCTGCTCACTCACCCTGCAAGGTGGAAGCTGTCTGCCCAGGTGGGCTCTCACGTGAGCTGTATCCAACGTGCCTCCCTGGCACAGGGTTCAGGCATTGACGGGCTTCCAGCAGGACAGTCACGGGTGAGATGGACAAAAGGCCAAGTCCCGGCAGTGAGTGGTGCCATCCTGCTGCAGTGGTCTGAGACAGCCGGACAGGTCAGAGCATCGCTGACAGCATATCCCCATCAAGGTGCTGCTGCCACATCTCTACCTGGCCCCAGGTAGAGGTATACAGCATTGTTGTTGGAAAACCTGGGGAAGTTTTGAGCGACACCTGCATCCCCCAGCTCAGAGCCCACTTCTTGTGCCGCTCAGATCGGGGAGTTGGAAGCAAACTGATCAAAACTGAGTGTGTCACAGCCAGCCACTCCATCTGTGCCACCAGCCCCTCTGGCTGGCCAAATACCCATGTATGGTGCTTACCAGCTTGAGAAACACCTCGACAGGCAGGAGCTGGTTGCCAAAGCGTTGGTCATTCATCCTCACCGCCCTCCATCCTTATGGATTTTGGGAATAACCACAAATCCTTCCTTGCTTTGCTAACAGTGAGAGAGTCTTGTAACAGCAGCAAGGAGATGGTGTAGGTTGCAAGACTTTGCAGGAGGGAGGGGGGTGAGCGACAGGAGGCAGCCTCTTCACTGAGAGTAACCCACAACAGGAAAAAACCCTGGAAAACAGTGTACTACACATCACCCAGAAATAAAACAAGCCAGTGCACACAGTGGGGAACACAGCATCACTTCTGCTGGGCAGTGAGGGATGTAAGCACCCACGATGGGGGAGGCTTGCAGGCTGTGCCTATGGATGTGCTGGGTACCGCAGGGCTCTGGGGGTGCCACAGGGCTCTCTCTGTGGCTGTGCCTTTGCTGCTCTGGGTTTGCTCCATCCTTGCCTTGCTGTGCAAAGCTGCACAAGTAAATGAATGCGCCTACACAATCCAGGCAGAACATTTGTCTCAGTAGCTGGCACAGGGGCTTCCACACCTCGGTGATATGCTGCATTCCTTTGGATTTGCTCTGAACGCTCCACACGCTCCCTTCAGTGTTTGTAGACTCCGAGGCAGATGCACTGGGTTGATTGTAACGTAACTCTCATAATTACCTATACGTTGTAATGTTCTCAGTGCAAACATATGAAGCAGACTTGGAGGCACAGACTTTGCTGCACTACACCAGGCTTCCCACATACTCCATGTGGTTCCAGAGCATGGTGCCTCATCCCTCGGAGACCTGAGAGCAGCTTCCAGTACCTAAAGGGGATAAGAAGAAAGCTGGAGAGAGTCTTTTTGCAAGGGCATGTAGAGACAGGACAAGGGGGGAACAACTTGTCCAGAGAAGCCCAGAGAAGCTGTGGCTGCCCCATCCCTGGCAGTGTTCAAGGCCAGGTTGGACACAGGGGCTTGGAGCAACCTGCTCTAGTGGAAGGTGTCCCTGCCCGGGGCAGGGGGTTGGAACTGGATGAGCTTTAAGGTCCCTTCCAACCCAACCAAGTCTGGGATTCTATTATTCTGGGTTAATATCCAATAAACAGGAGCTTCAATTACCCGATTGTACACCACAGGAAGAATGCATGGCCAGGAGTGGGCACAGCTTCACTGAATTCATTGCTGAATTCATCCAAATCACTCCATTTGCAGTGTTACATTTGATTAACTATTTCAGTCAACTTGGCTGGTTACAAAAAACTTGCAGGAGATTTTAAAGTCTCATCAGAAGAAGAAAATCCAAATCAACCTGCACCACTCACAGTACTCAGTGAGGAGTCCAGCGTGGCCTTCATCATCTGCAGGGCTGGTAATGCAGAAATCAGAGATGTTCAGAGTGGGCTTTCAGCACTTGACATTTCCCGACTCCTACACCTTTGTTTTTCCCTTCCTTATCATTACATTAACACTTCTGTGTTATGGAATATTTATGAGGCACACCACATGCTTAATGGATTTCCTCCTTTATTTGCAGCTAGCCTGCATTACTACAAGACTCACAGTATTCAATATGAAATCCATCAAGGATTCCCAGGCTTAATATCACCGTCGCTTTAAATGAGAAAGGAAATCTGTAAATCAAACTTGCAAAAACAAAGGCTGTATGGATCAACACAAGCAGTTTGACAGCATCCTTCACACTAAGAGCATCTGGAAATAAACTTCTGTTAGTTGAACCGGTTCTGAAGCTGTGAATTCCAAAGTAACTCTCTGCCTTAAATCATAGTCATAGCCCCCACAGTAGATACCAACACAGTGCCATGCACCTCCCTGCTGCCTCTCCTGCAACCCGGGGACGCATGACCAAGGCGAGATGTCAGATGGGTTCCAGCTGGCCTTAGCACTCCAGTGGTACCCAAATCACTCATATTTGCATACCCTCACGGGACTAAAAAATCAGCTGAAGACCAGGCATACGTTATGGTATATTTGCTTATACCTCATTTGCCGGGCATGAGCTGCTTGGCCTTGTGCTGTCAGCACAATTAGATGCAGATGAATACTCACCATTCCTCATCCCTGTCATGTCTTAGTGCACCAGTAAACCTCCGAGCATGTGTGCAGTGTGAGGGGTTGTGTGGCTGGAGCAACATGGATCATCTTCAGTAAGGGAATGTTCTGCCCAATGTGATTGATCAGCTATTGCTGCCGACTGACATGATCCCCCAGAGTTCTCTGATATGTTTGTGTTTATAGAAGTCATTTCTCCCTGTCAACATTTCCTCATTATTATCTTCTACATACACATGCACAAAAGTTAACCCTGAGTGCTAACAAAAGCAGCAAATCTTCCTCCTAATGAGACCACTGCAGCCCCATATAAATCAATTTGATTGCATGAAATAACAGCATAACATTTAGTGCCATTTAGCTGCAAGACGTGCACTGAAAATAAATATGAAGGTGCAAAGACAAGCTGATGCTTCACAGGATACAAAACATTAAAACCAGGAGGTGGTACTTTCCTGAAAGACCCTTTGAAGCCTTCAAGGCCAGACCTTCTTGGATATACATCAGTGCAGACCCAATGGGATCAGCAGAACACATCAAGTTTTTCCCACAGAGGATGTGACTCCGGGTACTTACTCTCTGTTAATGGTGAGTATCCCTGAGCTGGTGTCTGGAAAGAAGCTCAGCACCAGCCCCTCTGTGCATTCACTTTTCCAGCTGCTTGAAGCAAAGTCTCAGCACCAGTAGTGGCAAGTTTGAGCTCCTCATATTTCTTCTGCTGTCAGGCTCTGTTTCAGCAAGGGATCTCAGGACAAGCCTAACTTCCAGCTACAGCTCTCTCCTTTTGAAGATAATGGGGTAATCAGACATTTAAAGTTAGATGTTTCTTTCTCTGTTGGTAAAAAGGGTCCTTGATACCTCTGAGTTTAAAGGAAAATCTTGCAATATTTGTATTCATCATCATGCAAAAGGCAGAAGTTGCACGTTGAAGAGTGGAAGGTAATTTCCCCTTCTGTGCTCAGCAACAAAGAACAGTGCCGTAGGCTTTCCAACAGCCAATCCATTTTGGTACTTCACTGACAAGGTTAAAACAGTCAGAAATATATTGTGCCACCCTTGGAACAGAGATTTTTTTGCTCATATGTATCTAATGCCTACCAAGATGTTAGTTTAAAGAAAAAGCATTTGATAATCTGCGTTTGTAATGGGTGGCGGAGTCCCCAGGTGGGAAGCAGAAGGAATTCAAACATGGGCTAAATTCTATTTGCCCAGCATTTGATTTCCAATGAAATAAACATATAAAACAAATCAAAGCAAAGCTGATGGTGTGCAGGAGCAGAGCTGGGGCATGGCACATTGCTCCCAGGGTACGTTCAGGAGGGAAACAGGGATTAAGGGGGTGTCACAGGCTGGAGACAAACTACCCTGGGACAGCTCCACTCTCCTCTGTAAATCCTGGGTGCACAACTGGTCAAAATGAGGTGACATCAACTCCAAAAGCACATCCCAGATAACACTACTTCTGCACCCCCCAGGTGCCTGCAGGTCCTCTCCGCAGATCTAACACTGTCTGCTGTGACAGTGCTGGGGAGTGGTACCCAGCATCTGACTGAATCCAGATAGGAGTCTGAGATAAACTACAAAGGAAACATGATGTCTAAATCTGCACATGAAAAGAAGCAAGCAGAAATAAAAAGATTGATCTGTGCTACAGTGTTTCTGCTCAAAACCAGGAAAGGCTGCTGCAAACTCACAGAATCCCAGGCTGGTTTGGGTTGAAGGGACCTCAAAGCTCATCCAGTTCCAACCCCCTGCCACGGGCAGGGACACCTTCCACTAAAGCAGGTTGCTCCAAGCCCCTGTGTCCAACCTGGCCTTGAACACTGCCAGGGATGGGGCAGCCACAGCTTCTCTGGGAAAAGTCTGTGCCAGCGCCTCAGCACCCTCACAGGGAACAACTTCTGCCTAAGAGCTCATCTCAATCTCCCCTCTGACAGGTTAGAGCCATTCCCCTTGTCCTGTCCCTACAGGCCCTTGTCCAAAGCCCCTCTCCAGGTTTCCTGGAGCCCCTTTAGGCACTGGAGCTGCTCTAAGGTCTCCCCTTCAGGAGCCTTCTCTTCTCCAGGCTGCCCCAGCCCAGCTCTCTCAGCCTGGCTCCAGAGCAGAGCTGCTCCAGCCCTCGCAGCAGCTCCGGGGCCTCCTCTGGCCTCGCTCCAGCAGCTCCATGTCCCTCTCATGCTGTTGCCCCACAGCTGGATCAGGGCTGCAGGGGGGGTCTCCCCAGAGCGCAGCAGAGGGGCAGGATCCCCTCCCTTGACCTCAGACCCAAGGTGAGGGAACGGGCTCTTAGGAAAGCAGAAGCACCACCCAGAACTGGCCCTGCCCCTCTGGAAAGAAAACACATGCCAGGTTCTGATGAAAAGCAGCTCCAGCAGAAGGTATCTCAGCAGGATGGGCTGCCCAGCAGTGAGGAGTCCCCTGCCAGCACCTTTGCTGCCACATCCAGCGCTTGGCTCCGGCCAGGCTGCAGCATCCCATCTGCACAGCGCAGATAATGCCCCCATGGCTGCCTGCCCAGGGCTTTATCTCGAGGCTCAGGGCAGTTCAAACCACCTCCCACAGCGCGACCCTCCACTGAGCCAGGCCCGGGGTGCTGCATCATCACCCCGGGGCTGCCTGCACCAGCCGCAACCTGTCCCAGTCCTCACCAAGCCCGTGCCAAGGCACTGCTGCTGCACTCAGGTGGGCTGGATGCGGCACAAGTCTGTGCTGGAAACATTCATCTCCTGAAGGAAACAACACTGGGAATCTCACAGCTTCCCGAGCCCTTCCGGGGAACCTGGCTCACAGGTCTGGGCACATCTTGCACATTCAGCCCAGCTTTTGTGTTGCATTATTGAATCTTTTCAAAAAGATCACATTTTGAAGCAAGATTATTACCCCTTCATAAGTTAAATAGTGGTGGCATTGGAAATGGGTGGGCTCAAAGCTGAAAACATGGTCACTTGGCGTGACCTTTGGATAAAACAGCAGCCTGGGTAGAGCTTGAAATGCCTGGCCCCTTTTTGGCAGCCTGCAGTAATTAGCTCATACAGGGGCAGTACGCTTGCAGAGCCCTGGCCCCATGTGTAACTTCATAGTATCACAGAATCATAGAATGATTTGGGTTGGAAAGGACCTTAAGATCATCCAGTTCCAACCCCCTGCCATGGGCAAAACTTACACCAGTAATACCAAGTGCAGCATTGAGAAGGGGAAGAAGGTGTGAGGGTGCCTGCTGAATGAATATTGATCCTGCAAAGAGTGTTTCAGCTCCACCAGCAAGTGCAGAGTAGGGAGTTACCGCCTACCACCAGTGTACAGTGTGCGTGCTGGCACGCAGAGGTGGTGAGACACCTGAAGGAATGAGCTCAGCCCTGCAAGAAGAGGGAAAACAAGCCCCAGATCAGCACAGTTCTAGATCAGCACAGATCCCAGGGCAAAGCAGAGCATAGCTGGTGCTGCTGCCTCCCCAGGCGACTTTCCACACAAAGATGCTCATGGAAAGGGGGATATCACATCCAAAGGGGGGATGCTCAGGAAATCCTGCCCAAGAGGACACCACAACGCACCCCACACCTTGAGGTCACTGCTCTGACTCACCACAGGCCTCACACAGGCAGCGCTGCTGTATCCCAACCATCTTCCATCCACACTGCTCTCAGCTCCACTGCAGCACCTCCTGGAAGCCTCCAGAATCCATGCGCTGGGGCTGCCTCCTTGCCTTCAAGACTGATGCTGCATCTGTAAGCACAATTTAAGTGCAGGTCAGAAAAACTATATACAGAACCAGTGATTGCAACACTGAACTTGGGCTGGTTTGCTTGGAATTCAGCAGGTCCACACCAGCAGATTTTGCTGGTGGCTGAGGCAGACCCCCCTCTGGCATTTTTAGATGACTTTGTGACAGTTATCTTCCCTTTCTACTATTTGCTTTACGCTTGGAAAAAAAGAAGTTCTCTCCGGAGTGCTTTGAACATTAAAATTTATGCCATGCATGCTACTTGCTTCAAATCCTTTAAAATATTGGAATCGTGGGGACCTTGGAACAGTGCCCAGGATCCTGCCTTTTCGGATAAAAGTTCCAGATAACTGACACTTCCAATTATGGTTTCTCCCTGAAGAGGTCATCTCTGCTTCGGCGGCAGAGCAGAGGGGGTGGGGGGGGATGGATGGAGAAGGTCCTGAATTCCACAAGAGGTTAAGAAAATCTGCATGGTTGCTAATGAAGGGCAACGCACTGTGCGTGTGACCCAGTTCTGCCTCGCTTTGGGGGAGGTTCTACCTGAGAATCCTTCAAACTACTTAAAAATTAAACTGGTTAATAATGCATCAGAGGCAAAACTCACCCAGGGGCTCGCTACATGGGAATCTTCATTTTGCTTGTGGATAGCCTCGTTTGTTGGTGCTGTGGGGAGGGAACACAAGCAGCCTGATTCCTTGCTTTATACCCACCATGCACACCTTTATGCCAAGGGGGAACAGCTTTAACCTGCCAGAGGGGAGATTGAGATGAGCTTTTAGGCAGAAACTCTTCCCTGTGAGGGCGCTGAGGCGCTGGCACAGGGTGCCCAGAGAAGCTGTGGCTGCCCCATCCCTGGCAGTGCTCGAGGCCAGGTTGGACACAGGGGCTTGGAGCAACCTGCTCTAGTGGAAGGTGTCCCTGCCCGTGGCAGGGGGTTGGAACTGTGTGAGCTTTAAGGTCCTTTCCAACCCAAACCAATCTGGGATTCTGTGATGTCCCAAACCTCTTTTGGCTGATTCCTGTAAACGTTGAAGAGCACACTGTCCGAACCAGGAGGCAGAAGTGGGCTGGACTGTTCATCTGGTCCTCAATGCACTCATCTGCACGCTCAGCTTCTAAGAAGAACCTTCATGTATTCCTACAATCTCTGCTATTGCCATCACCTTCCAAGGTTTAACTTCTCCGGGTAAACAGCAGGGCACTGCTGAGCTCAGGAAGATGGGCTTAGGAATTCTCTCTTGGCTTCTGTGCCTTGCATTGACATCAGATGAAATACTTACTCAGCCAAGTTTCGGTTTACTATATTTTTTACTTGACTGCCACTTAGTGGCAATGTAGAGTAATAGCTCAGGGAAATGCACCAGCAAACCCACAACCCTGCAAATCAATCTGGTATTTTAGTGCCTCTTCCCAGAGGTGTGGGGCAGGTTAATTGCTCAATAATACAGTTTTCACCCAACACATTTTCCACAGATTATGAAGAACAGAAGAACATTACAAAATCCTATCTCCTTTGAAAAAGCATTAAAAATATCAAGGCCATTATGAAGACAATATCCATCCTACAGTGTTTTTCATTCAGAAGTAGGCGGTTGGTGTCCACCAGCACACCACCCTCCTAGTAAAGAACTTCTTCCTAATGTCTAATCTCAATCTCCCCTCTGGCAGGTTAAAGCCCTTGTCCTGTCCCTACAGACCCTTGTCCAAAGCCCCTCCTCCAGGTTTCCTGGAGCCCCTTTAGGCCCTGGAGCTGCTCTAAGGTCTCCCCTTCAGGAGCCTTCTCTTCTCCAGGCTGCCCCAGCCCAGCTCTCTCAGCCTGGCTCCAGAGCAGAGCTGCTCCAGCCCTCGCAGCAGCTCCGGGGCCTCCTCTGGCCTCGCTCCAGCAGTATCTCGTACCTTTTGCCACATCTCAGGGGGGTTCCCAGCATGAGGACTCATCCAAGCTCCCACTCGTCTGCAGTGTTGTGGCTGCTCTTCTGAAGCAAAACAGTTGGGATTTAAGTTTCTGCTGAAACCTCAACATTTCCTGGGGAACTTGTGAAAATAAATCACGACACTGTGGTTTTTACAGAGGGCAAGAACAACCTCACAGTAATTATCACACCAGGGCACTATTTTAAGAAGGCAAGTGAGATTTTCAAGAGAGGGAGCTTGCACGCTTTTCCATGCTCGAAGCCTGGCATCCCTAAGATGCAGCAACATTCATTTCCATAAGTTTCATTCCTATCTCCATAATTGCACTGGAGATATCAAAAAAGAACATTTCTTTTTTTGTATTCTCCATGGAGGAGGAAGAAAAGGGGCTGAAATTACAAATTACAGCATACTGGAGCCTTCACATTGCAAATGCTTTAAGTTGCTCTTTTTTCTTTTCTTTTCTAACCTGCATTGATTAATGTCAAGACAAGTTTCTTGGTGTGAAATAGAGGTAAGGCCTCGTAACCAGAGCCTGAACTCAAAGTGGCAGCCACGTTATCTCATTTAAAGAAAAAAAAGTCAGCCATGCTAAGAAAAAGAATGGTAATATTCAAACCTCAATTTCACCTCTCGCTCTAATCACAGCTCCTGCAGAAGTTGTCTTGCAAAGTCACCTGGAGGGCTTTCCTGCATCCAGTAAGCATCACTGCTCACCGACATCCCTTGCACACTGAGCTGGTACATACCGGAGCCCCGGCAGTAGCTCCTGCAATACATAGTGCCTTTTGCTCTCACTTTCAGCAAGTAAGAGACACCTTAACTTCATTTCCTTCTCATTTGGAGACCTCATCACATTGGGACCATGTTGCAGCTCCGTGTTGTGCTGCATAGCTTAAAACTTCATCTTGGGCAGTGGAGGAGAAGCCCCACCAGCCTGTGCACAGAGGTGCTCTTGGACCTCTAGATCCTGCTGTCAGCATATGCTGGGCCCCCCTGTCTTGCCCACAAGGACCACAGCAGCACCCTAACTGCAAGCTCAGAAATAGAACCATATACTCAATCACAGCACCACAGACCGGTTTGGGTTGGAAGGGACCTTAAAGCTCCTCCAGTTCCAACCTCCGCCACGGGCAGGGACACCTTCCACTAGAGCAGGTTGCTCCAAGCCCCTGTGTCCAACCTGGCCTTGAACACTGCCAGGGATGGGGCAGCCACAGCTTCTATGGGCAACATTTTCCAGTGTTTACCACCCTTGTAGTGAAGAATTTTTTTCCTAACATCTAATCTAAATAGGTCAAAAGAAGCCAGTTTTTGTGCTGTGGATTTCTCTGTTATGAATTTTAATGGTACCTCAAATTAGTTCGGCTGTTGAGATCATCTGAACAGCTCTACCTGTGCTGGCATTCAGAGGAAATATTTGCTTTTCAGACGTCTGCACTTTAAACTGTGCTGCGGGAATCCAACTTTTCAAAGCTCGAGCCTGCCTAGGCATTTAGATCCCTTTTCATCCGCTTTCCCAATTGTCTCCTTGAAGAAACATTTTGCCAACCCTGTGGATGATGAAAGGCTCAGGAGCATGTGCCAGGAGACAACCAGGAGCATTCTGACATGGGCACAACCCCAGCAAATGCAACAGGACCCTAAGCAGAGTGACCTCGTGCTGTTGCCATTTCTAATGGAAAACAACACCAAAGGTGCAGGGAGATCCTCACAGCTTCCTTGACTCTGACTATGCTGGACTCATTTCCAACATATTTTACTCAATCTGAACCATAAGAAAGACTCAGATGGGGTGTTTTGGCCAGTGCAGATGGACACGGCTTCACAACCTAAGAGAAAGCTAGGTAACTAATGGTTTTGTTAACAATTACATGCATTTTATCAGGTCCAGGAAGAGCCATCTGTAACAGACAGTTGCACAAAAAGGTAACATTTAGTTCGCTCCTTGACAAGAAGGAGATGATGGTAATAACATGGAATCAAGAAATAGAAATGCACACAGCCAAAATAAATCACCCAAGTGGGATAAAACACAAGGAAGGTGTCTGTGGTAGAGATTCCAAATCCCAGCATTTAAGGCACAACTAATATGGTTACTGGGGGCTCTCTTGATCTAAAGATACTTCCCCTTCTTTGGGAAGATACTTCAAACACACCCACTGGTGACTGTTGCCTGCCCATACGCAGCGAGGGGCAGAGAATGCACTTGCAATGCCCATTTCATGCTCCCAAAGTTCAAGGCACTTTGTAGGTGAGAGAGATTCCCCTCAGCAGCATCCCAGAGCAATGAGTTTGGCACTTTTCCCTTTGAGATTATATTTTAGGGAAGAAGGGATAACCGCATTGTTGTAACAAGAGCAGCATTCAGATCCAGCCCTGCTGGCCTGGCCTTGCCCAGGGCAAGTAATTCTTTTGACAGGTGAATAAAATATCATTAGTTTCTGCCCTGTCATCAATCATCAAAGTGAAGGCTGGGCGAGTAACCTCTCCAGACAGTCCTGGGGACTGCATTAGCCCCTGCTTTCTAAAGAAGCAGAGAGGGGCCAAGCCTGGCGGCTCCCCTTCTATCTAAATGCATGGGAGGCAGACAGCTAAAACCTCTCCCCAACTTTGACTTTTTTCCCCTAAGTGTTAGAAGCTGACAACAGCATAGAAATGGAGATTTCACGTTGTCACTCCAGCCTTGCCCAGCTATTTGTGGCCAGGTAGCCCAAGCTGGGCTATATATTGTTATCAGGGCATTGCTGAGAGCAGCGGCGTAAGTGAAGGAGAGAGAATGACAAATCTGAAGCTTTTTGTCTAAAGGTCACACACTTGATGCTTCTTTCGCATTTGTGTGAGTTAATTTACTTTAAAAAAAAAGAAAGAAAAAATCTTCACAACAAAGAAAAATGAACAGAAATCTGTCCCTGAGACTGCCATGGCCGTGAACTTCCAAAGCTATTGTGGTTTCAATAGAAGAATAGGAGACACTGCCATCGAAAATGCCATTGATATTGTAACAGATCATTGCCTAAATAGACCATAACAGCCCTCATTTCAATGGTTACTGAGAAACGCGTTAACCCCTTCCCGTCTGAGCGCCTGCACAATCTCTGCGTGACACATCAAAGGAGACACACCAGATAGTGAGAATTTCACACCCTTTTTCTGCCTCTGTCAGCTCCTCTGAGCTTCCCCGTCCCTTCCCTTTTCCACACCGCATCAGAGCTAGCCGCAGGGGCAAATCCTTTTAAGCACAGGCAGAAAACCTGGGGTTAGCCCATTGTCTCACTCCCTGCCTCCCAAACCACCCAGGAGAAGGCAGAGCCTTCCCCAAAGGTCTTGGACTCAGTGGCAGCTGAAGTGCCAACACTTCACAAAAAGGAGATATACATATACATATAAAATCATAGAATCAACTAAGTTGGAAAAGACCTTTTAAGATCAAGTCCAATATAGATACAATTCTAATTGCCAATGGACCAAGCACCAAACCCTTTCAACTCTAAAAGGGCTTTGGATCAAAAGTAAAAAAACCCACAAAAAACCATAGCTTTTATGAGCTACGAACTTCTCTTCCAGACCCAGGGAGGCTACTGCAGTAGACCCCCATTAAGGCCCTTTTTGAGGTTGCTTCTTTAGCTTGTTCTTAAACACTTTGCCATGTCCTAATGCTGGAACCTCCTGAAATATTAAGCTAAATATCTTTCAGAATATGTCATGCCTCCCTGTCACCTTGATTTACAGATCCCGGGGAGACAAAGAATGAAAGCAGGTTTCTTTGCAAAAAAAGACTATTTCCATAATGCTCCATATTAATTGAATCTCAATCCTACAATTCTTCACTAATTGAATCTGGGAGCACATTTGCTGGTACTAGCACAGGAAGGATGCCAGTCTAACTGGTGCTGGCTACATAAAGCACCCTTCCACCTTTCCTGCACCATGCTCCGGGCAAACACCGCTCTAGGTTTGTGACATGGTTTCATTTCTTCTTAGTACATATAGGTGATACCTATATATTGTGTACAAATAAATATGAATATAAATATTCATTCCCCCTAATTTCCACTTTATTCAGTTGTTCATCTTGAGTTTCTCCAAGCTCTTTTTTTCTACTAAATACTACCCTGTCATAGAATGAATCACAGGCAGGTTTGGGTTGGAAGGGACCTGAAAGTTCATCCAGATCCAAGCCCCTGCCATGGGCAGGGACACCTTCCACTAGAGCAGGTTGCTCAAACACCCCCAACTCCTTCTCCAGAACTTCTCCTCATACTCCAGCTGTTTCATGAGTTTAAAATCTTACTATAGTCCTGCAGCCTCTTCTCCAGAGGAATATTGAGCAAGTAAGGACAGGCAGGGATGCTCTTGGTGCGTGGCATGGGTAAGTGCAGCACCCATGTTCCAACCTGTTTCACCGCTAAGGTCTGAGCAAGGTTAAGAAGACACCAACTAGGACATGATTCACTTCTCACTTCTGGGCAGAAGGTGGCTATATTCTCATTTCAATCTCTTTATTTATGAGCCTTAATTACTTTTTCAGAAGATCCAGAGGCAAATAGCCAAAACAGCCTCCCATCTCTGCAAACAAAAAGGCAACCGATTCAGAGAGTTGCCACAAAATGACTCCTATAACCCCCTGTCCTGTTTCATGGAGGCCTTGGGAGAGCCCAGTACAATGAGAAATAAAGCTACATTTTGCAGGGCTTCAGTGGCAATTTCCTCCCCATATGTTTCTCGAGACACTCTCTTAATTTAGTTTGTCTATAATGAATTCTGTCATTATTCCAAACATCCATTCTCATGACCTAGTCTTATAGCATATCACCACCAAGTATCTTTTTTTGGCTATACAATCTCCCTGGGGAACTGAAAATTGTCTCCGTCTGCAGCACAACTATGCTGGGGAGCAGCCTGGAAAACAGATCTGAGATTATTCCTTTCTGTGTCAGTCATTTAAGCCTCTTTGTGTTAAAGTTGACATTTGTCTCGATGCTGTCTCAATAGGCCGTGCTGGCTGGGTTTCATTCAGCGCTTTGAGCCAGGGGGAGAACTTTGCCTCTTGTTTTACTTTCAGACCATTATTGTGCCGAAGCGTGAAGGGAGGGAGCTGAATAACCACAACCAGGTGAGGCAGGGAGAGGCTTTTCTGTCTCTGCTCCCAGCTTGTGAGAGCTGAGCTCTTTGGATGCCTTTCAAAGCCGGGAGAAGCCAAAACCAATAATCCCCACCATGGGAGCCGGCAGGAAGGAAGGGTATCTGGTGTTGGCCAGCGATGTCCCAGTGCAGGGAAGCGCATTCCCGCACGGTGACATCGCGGTGAGCCAGGACAGCCTCAGCGGGGCCAGAAACACTGACTCTGGGAAAGGTCCAAGCTCCACACCCACCTTGACTGGAGCTGCAGAGGAGCAGGGCAGAGAGGGAGGCTCTAAGTCTAAGCTCAGAGTAAGGGATCTTTTCATTAGCCACCGCCGCCTCTGCCTGCCCCTGTGAGCAATCTGGAGGTGTCAGATGTAGGCTTTTTGGCAAACCACAACGGGTTTTGTTCCCTTCTCCTCCCCACTCCTTGCTTTCATTTAATCAGCCTTACAAAAAAGAGCTATTATTTCCTCCTGACCTTCACATGACTGCAGGCTGGCTGGCAGCGCCTGGATGCCAACGGGAAGCGCAGGGGCATCCTCTGTGCAGTGATTGGATGTGGAGCTCCTGCTGCTTATGGCCTCATCTTCACCACGCACTGCTTTCATATGCATATCATCAGCACCAAGCCAAGAAGGTGGCATTTTCCTGAGGCATCCCAAAAGTGCCCTGTCCAGACTGCAACCGGAGCCTCTCGGAGGTCCGTAAGAAAAGAAAAAACACATGCACGTTGTTGGAAGCAAACAGGATCAACTGTTATTCCACACACACTCACTATTCTATCCACCCCGGAATTTCAGCAATGGCTCCAAGAGGAGGGTTTGCTTCATGCAGTCACCCTGGTCAGGAGGGCTCTCCAAAGCATGACAAAGCATGCAGTAAAGCTCACGCCCCCTTTGGAGAAGCACAGTTAAACACCTGTAGTAATATCTGCAGCCTTGCCCCGGATGGCTCCATCACACTCCACGCTCTTCACTTCAGGCTCAATGTTCTGGGGAAGTCTAAGATGGTAAGCCAACATTGCTCTGTAAAGAGAGGGGACAGAAGCACATCGTTTCGTAGCACCAACTCCCTCACAGTTGTGGTGGTACAACTTCCCTGTAGGAACCATATGGGCAAACAACATCTGTAGGTTTGGTCTGAGTTGATAACCTAACAAGCCCTCTGCCTACGCTGGTCTTTAGGAGTAACCCAGAGCCTTCACTCAGCATCACTTCTGGTTACACCACAGATCCCAAGCCATTGGGGATTCTCATTCAGCTCTTTCTCAGCTCCTCTTGTCTTTCTAGAGTTTAAGCTCTCTGGGACAGAGCACCCATGGCCTCGCTGCGTGTTTGCACTGTGCACCCACTCCATGAGCAGGCACAGACCACCACCACCCATGAGCACCCCAGCTGGGACCTCCTCATCACAATCACAATGAGTTTGGACATGGTTGTGGTAGAAACAGTGATTTCTTTTCTCAGGGCCCAGTTTGGACCGGTGCATTAAAGAAAAGCTTTCCCAGCCAACATTAGCTGGCAGAGCAGGTTCGTAATCAGCCAGGACAGACGGGAACACACAATGCCTTGAACCCAATCAAGAAAACATCCCAGGAATGCCCGTTACTGCGAACCTTTAGCCGGCTAAAATGGTCATTCAAATCAGAGCAAGATGATTGATTCCAACCTAAGAAAAAAGCACAAATCAAACCAAGTCCTATCCAGGAGAAAAAAAATATGGTTTGATCTGAAGCAAGGCCTGACAGGAGATGAATTCAAATCTTTTCAGCTTCCAAGATAAACTAATACAATGCAAATCTGGATGCACAGGCACGGAGAAAGCTGTATTGGCACGTCCCATTTGGCTAGTAAGCAAAACAATATGAGGGATTACACTGAACCTACTGTGGGCATCACCTTCCTCCTCAAAAGCATCCTTTGCTTTCCCTGCTTTACCTGTAAACCACATTTTCCCCCAGGTGTGTCACTGCAGCGGTAGATAAGAGCCAGCCCTTTTGGAAGGGCTTGGGCAACAGCTCTCATGCGAGAGGACACCTCCTCCTGTTAACATTTCCACGCAGAATTATAATCTCATGTGTCAGTCTGCATTTGGGTTTATAAAACAGGCATGCAACACATCTAGAAGAAAAATTGCACCTGTCAAATGCCCTACCCCATGAAATAAACCTGTGCAATTTCACTTTGCACCTAGTAAATACCCAAGCGCACTCCAGAGCGGCCCCTTCCAGTATTCAAATCTGTTTCCATTAATATTAGAAGTTAGGAGGGTTTGGAAGAAAAGGAAGGAATTGATTAAAAGCAGATGGGATTCATTATCTTGCTAATCACAACCCTGCGAGGGTTTTTACAAAGAAAAAAAAAAAAAAAGGAGAAAGAAAGAAAAAGCAACATCAAGAAAATGTCATTCTAGTACTTTTCAAATAAAACATTAGGAAAATAACACTTCCAAGGATTTACTCCCCTCTCCTGAGACAATCAGCTTGTTTCATATCACAGCTCAGCCACACTGGGAAAATGTCTTTGTGATACAGACATCATTTTCACATTTTGTGCTGGGATTGCAAACCTTTGCCGAACGTCTGAGAACAAACCTGTTGAAAGGGTCATTTCCATGTCCCACAGGCTCTGGTGGCACTGCTCTACCTCCCAGGCTTTGCTTTTTCCTAAAGGGAAGTCACAAATAAACAAATAAAGCAAACAAACCCAAAGAGAAGTAAAGCAAATCAGACGTTTATTAGCCAGAACCAGCGTAGTGGGAAAACCCAAGGATGGATTATGTTCAAGCTGGCTGGCTGCAGTTCACTCGCAACTATTTTCTCGAGAGGATTTTCACTCTTGGTATCTGATCCTGCTCCCATTAGTCAGTGAAAATGTTGTCATAGCACTGGGAGAGGGCGATAGGCCTATAACAAAGGCCTTGGCACATTTTCATGTTACAAAGTCACCAAATTCACGCAAGTCATGTTCAGCTTTGCTTCAGAACAGCAGAACAGGATGCCATTCATGAGGAGGTGGCTTGCAAAAGAAAACCCCAGTGGTATTTTTCAACTGCAGGAGCACAACCATTTGCTTGTTCCCCACCTCTGGCTTTTCAAAACCCATCGGTCTTTAACAAAAACCACCCAGAAAGTGTATTAAACCAAACCTGTGCTGCTCCTGCTCGCCTCATGCCTCTGGTCAGTCAGGGTGCTGGTCCCCCCAAGGCAGCAGCATCTTGGGGTGGGTTCAGCGAAGACAGGATGCAAAATCCAGTTAGGATATGCTCAGCCTCTTGGAATGAGAGGCACCAGGAAACCACCAACAGTTGTCACTGACAATAGACTTCATTCTTTTCCTATGGTATTTTTTTGTTTAAATAGGAAGCGGTTTTACAACATGTGGCCAAAATGTTCCACAAGTAGACATGGTGCTACATAAGCCAAAAGAGCTCTGCACTGGTGAGATTCTGTGGTCTTTGGGCTGAAATTCCTGAGCAGCTATTTATATGATAATTCATTTTTTAAACCACAATGACTCAAGATGCCCTGAATGGCAGCAGATTCATTGTTAATGCTCTTTCTGTGCCTCCTCACAAGGTACTAAATAGCTCAGAGATGACTGAGTCCCAAATATGCCTCAACACCACTCCTGCTCCCTGCCTGGGTATGTACAGCACGTCTATGCTGATATTCAGACTTGACCTAAGGTTTTCCTTCAACTATCCCCAGCTTCTCTTGCTGTCATTTTCTTACCCTCAGGTCAGTCCTTTTGAAAGGTGAAGATCTTGCCTGCAACACATTCAGTTTTCAACATGAGGTGAAAAAGTGTGAAATAGAAAGAGGTAAAGATAGACATAGGTCTTGTTTGCAGGCACATGTACAAGAGAAACAAGCAGACCTGTGAACAGTTAAATTGAGGAAAACCCCAGTTTTCTGCAGCTTTTGCCTGTGGGTTTTCTGAAAGCAACTAACTGAGGTTGAGATTCACGCTACAACTTCTCCCAAAAGTGACCTGCTTGAGTCCCTCACCACCACCCTGTTACTTGCTTTTAGGAGACTTAGAAAAGCCTAATCTCTATGGGATACTGGCCCACGTTGTCAAACAGGTCTGGAATCAGGCAACTGGGTCAAAAGCTTTTCCTTTTTTTACCTAAGCACCATTTCCTCACGAAACCAAATGAAAACTCCAAGGCCGTGGAGCACGCTCCTTGGGCACGTGAGGAGGCAGCACGCTGTAGCCTCATGGAGCTGCTGGTAGAGTGTGCCACCCAGGCTGCACAAATCTGTTCCTGCTGCAGTGAAGAGCACCAGCAGCTGAACACCACGTTGGGGCTTGGCTCTCATTGGGAAGTGGGTCCTTTGGGAGACAGGAGATACCCGCACAGCTCCAGAACAGCGCAGGACTGCTCACATCAAGTGCTGGTCCAGTATTGCATTTAACACTCACCTTTTCAGGCCTAAGCTTTGAGCACTACTGCCATGGGAGAGAAATAAAACTAGAGCAAAGCTGGGGCAGCATGAGAAACACTGGGAAGAAAATACAACTATAGCATTCCCTCAGGGAGCTCAGCAATAGTAAGAGCTCTTGTTTCCACCATCCACATGATACAAGAATCTGCTCCCCAGCCCAGAGGTTAAAGCCCAACCATGCCTGCACCAGGGCACTGCAGGCAAGGGCTCATCATTCCCACAAGCTCCTGTTTGCCCATTAACTTGACTGCGAGTCCAAGTCTCAGTGATATTTGTGAGAGAAGAGCTGGAAAGCATTCATTTCTGGTTAGCATTCTTAAGTAAAAAGATCCCAGATAAAAGAAAGGAATACTGTACTAGTGCTGACACTCAGAAAGATAAAGGGCAGGCTGGAGTCCTCCGGGGCTCTAAGATATCCGGTTAAATAAGACACCCCACCCTGCATGCTGAGAACCAAGCAGGGTACGTGGTGACCGCCCGTCGGTGAGCTCAGCCCGACACCAGCCAAGAGAGACCACCACACCCAGGAGAAGCAGAACCCTCTGGAAACACCATTCTCCTGCACATCAGGTTTTGTTTTAATAAGTTTGTTTCAGCTCCATTATTAATTTCCTTGAGCTGCAAGCAGTGCTGCTGGGTCAATCTTCTGTTTGCTCAAAGCCACCAGCCAAAAGCTCTCCCTTCTCTCTCACTCCTTCCCCTCCATATGTATGGGTGTATTTAAAGAAGGAAAAAACAACCCAACACATACCAAAAGACGTCTTTCATTTTAACTTCAAAGTCAGCATCCTGCACAGCTACTTTGGAAAAGCACAAGGAATACCCTGTTCTCAAACTAGATTGAGATGAGCTATTAGGCAGATCTTCCCTGTGAGGGTGCTGAGGCGCTGGCACAGGGTGCCCAGAGAAGCTGTGGCTGCCCCATCCCTGGCAGTGTTCAAGGCCAGGTTGGACACAGGGGCTTGGAGCAACCTGCTCTAGTGGAAGGTGTCCCTGCCCGTGGCAGGGGGTTGGAGCTGGAGGAGCTTTAAGGTCCCTTCCAACATAAACCTGTCTGGGATTCTATGATACTCCTCATACCTTTGTCACTGTAGCCCATTTCCATCCTCCCACAGCTGAACACCATGAGCTGCCAGAGTCATACAACATGTCGTGACCCTTTGGTGGAGCCAAAATCCCAGTCACCTGGGTAGAGGTAAGGGAAAGGCAAAACATCCCAGTAACTCTCTCAATCTGGCTGGACTTTGGGCTGGGACAGGTACTTGAGCTCAGTCAGCTCCTTGATGGACCCAGCTGCAAACCTTCCCAGGCGTTAGCCTTTCTTCCTCACTCAAGTCACTTGGTTGGATTTGGACTAGATCTTTAAATAACAATCTTTTGGGCTAGGACCAAATTTGGCAAAACTTCAGCCAGAAAGGCCATCTTCTCATAGGAAAGCCTCCTTGCCAGGACAGGTGTAGTGCTCACAGGGGGAGGAGAGAGGTCTATTCATTGCCCACAGTAGGGCCATTGAAATTGAACCAAAGGGGCTTCCCTGGCTGCAAAGACACTGTCAGCCAAAAAAAAAAAAAACCCAAAAAACCCCAAAAAAACCCCAAAAACAAAACCAAAAAAACACCAAAAACCAAAAAAACACTAAACACATTCCCTGCAAGATTTCTTATATCTTTGCTTTTTTTAAATGTGGTGATTTTGGGGCATGGGGGTAGGTTTTCTGGCTGATGTCCTTGGGAGATCTAGCCCTGGAAATCTATCTGTATCACTCCTGCACATGTAGCACAACATAACCATGTTATCCTCACCCAGGGAGAGCATCCCAAGCCCCCAGTGCATGGAGCAAAGGAGCGGCCATGGGAACTTCCAGCAGCTCCCTGAGCCTTGGGAGAGCAGCTTTGCAGGAAGGGGCTCCAGCTGAGCACACAAGACTTTCCCCAAGACAAAATGCCTTTCTTATTTCTTTTCCCCTCCTCACTAAGTTGATGGGAAACTGTTTGCAAAACTAGAAATATCCCCTATGGAAAAGTCTGACAGGATTCAAAAGGACTGAAACAGCTGCATTCTTTAAAAGTCACTGGAGTGGAATTTGATGGAAGGTAAGATCTTCTCCACAGTGTTTTCTAATGCCTTTAAGAATTCAGTGGCAGAGATCTAATTTTCTGTTAAGTTCCACAAGGAGGTTACAAACAAATCCATCGAGATAAAACCCACTGTTCAGTGCCATATGCGTAAGATTTCTTTCTTTCTTTCTTCCTAGATAATTAAACCTTCACCTCGACACTGAACTGCAAAGGTTTAGCTGTAATTTTAAGATAGAGCTCACACATTGAAAGACAGATCATGTCTCAAGCATATTCTGAAACATAGTCTTAGGTATTAATTCTGTTATGAAAGCACTAACATCAGCCCCCAGCTTTAGATGGAACTGGCTCTGCGCTTACAACAGAGTTCATAATGCTGATAGATGAGGAAACTGCAGTGCAGCTTCTCCAGGAGAACAGCATCAGGAGCCTCCAGATCTGCTCCACCTCCTCCACTTAGAAACCCTACCTTGTGGGGTGGGAGGGATGGGGGTGGATATTGTTGAGCAGCAAATGGACACCATCCCTCAACACAAAATCATGTCCATAACAAAGACAATGAAGGTTTCTTATAATCTGAGAACGACAGGGTTTAACACCCTTTCAGAATAGTACAAATGTAACACATCATTACAAATCAGTATAAATAAACCTAACCCACTGTGCTACTGCTCCTGAACAGTGCTGCAAGGAGGCATAATTTAGGATCCTATAAGTTTCTAAGTCTTTATTTGAATTTATCATAGAATCACAGAATGGTTTGGATTGGAAGGGACTGTAAGGTCATCCAGTTCCAACCCCCTGCCATGGGCATTTCTTTTAACTTCTAATGACTGCCTGCGCCTGCAAACATACCCTACATTATTCACATGTGGACTGAGCACCAATATAAGGTAGTTCATAATTAGGGGCAAAAGGGCTCAGCTTGAGCAACTGAAGTCACCCCTGCTTTGTCACCCCAGGTAGCACTGAAATCACTTTAGATTTTACCCATGGCACATCCCGTGGAGCCAAAGGAATTGCTCCTAGGACTGGAAACAAAACCAAACCCCAAAAGCCCACAGCCCAGAAGTACTACGTGCTGAATTGCTCAGAGATCTGTCAGGGTTGCAAACCGCTCAGGACAGCAGAAAACAGTCACACCACTGACACGGTGGTGCAGAAGTTACCGTCATGACGTACATTACCATTCTTATAGTCCATCTCCAAGTGTTGGTTGAGTTGGAAAGACCATGGTGAGGATCATCAGTCTGTGGCTCAGTGAAGTCCTGTAGCACTGGGAGCTCCACTGCAGCAGGCTGCAAACACCGCTCTGACCTCCCTGGGCTAGCACCACATGCTTTGATGTGCTGAGATGCCCCAAGAGCCACTGGCAGCAGTGCAGGTGGGAAAATGCATCAATGCACAGTGCCTGGCCCTGGCTGGGAAATACATTACTGGGAATTGTCTGAGTTCAGTGGGAAGCTTTGGGTCAGACCTCTGGGGAGAGTTTCTAATCTGCTCTTCCAAATGAAGTCACCACATGGTCCTGCAGCCTCTGAGGCAAGTCTCGTCCAGAGATGATGAGTAACATACAATGAAAGTAAGTCCAGGCTGGCATGTGAGGGCCAGCTGAATGCTCACAGAGTCTGAATTGTTAACATGACTATCCCACTGTTCTTTACCTAGCAGATGGACACCACTCGGAGTGACTGGTGCAACCACAACATTTGGATACTGGCACTCCAAGTTCGTGCACACACATAACTGACTCCTTTAATAAAGCTGAAGACTTTGACACACTCTTTTACCCTCCTACAATCACTTATGCTTACAGTAGTCTCTAGGATTATGCCCATACATATACTTCCTTATTCATCCATTAAGGACATTACAGATGCTGCTGCTTTATTTCCGTTGCCTTAAAGATAAAGGCTGCGCTGCTTGAGGCCTGGATTTTGCACAGGGAATATAATTGGTTTGAGATCACATGAATCTAATGAGATTTCTTTCCTGAGTGCGCAGTAAAAATGCACATTTCCTGACCACCTCACAGTCCCTAATACAGATGTTCTGGCTCTCTCAACAGGTCACATTACCCAGGTCTGCAGGAATACCAAGGAGTGAACTGCATTTTAGGTTAGTCAAATGAGCCAGGGGCAGCAAATACATGTGCTTTACAATGGCAGATTCTTTTGGTTCCTAAGACAATTGGTATGTTTGCAGACATTAAAAGAGAGGAATAAACATTACAATACAGCTCAGCATTAAACTATGAACCACCGAGTTTGAGACCATGAGGTCTTGCTCGTGCTAATGGGAGAATTGCTGTAATCCATCAGAAATGGCAACACATCACACTGGTGGGGCCAGTGGTGCAGTAAAGCAGAGGGTTAATGGGAGGGAAGAGTCCTGCAGTAACACTTTTAGCTCAAAGTGACCCAAGTTCTTTGCTGCAGATAAGGTTTTATGTCTGTTCCTCCACGGGGAGGAGCAGAGACAGAGAAGTGACTTGCCAAAGATCATACAAAATATATCTCATACAAAACAAGGCATGAAACCAAGAACTGCTGATTGACAGCGCTGTAATGGCCCAAACAACACGCTCAGGCCAAGTCCTCCTTCCGGGAAGCTCAACTGAGCGCAAATACTTCATTTTCCAAGAGCAGCTCTGCTCCAAGCCTTGCATCTCCCAGGCAGGAAAGGCAGCCAGCTCCCTCTCCATGGAAACTTGAACACCCAAAGTGGTGTGAGCAGCTCTCCCCACAACCAAACACATACTTACATGCAGAGGAAAGTATTTTGCAAGCCTGCAGTTGCATCCTGAAGCCTCCCATATCAGTAGTTTTTAGAGGTTGCAGTAGGAACACAGACCTTGCTGTCCAGGGGCAGGTTTATCATGACCATTTCTGCAACACCAACACTGATAACGTAGCCAAGCAGCTTGGAAAGTCACACGGACACTTGAGAGATACGAACACAACAAAAATAACACTGCTGTTGATCATTAGATCTATTGGCAGCCACACACCAGTGCCTTGTACAGACACCCCAGGCAACCAAAGGGAACTCTGCATGAAAAACAAGCCAGGGTCAACCCTGGGAGGACACAAGCTGGGGATGGCAAACCCTTCTAGAGGAGCATATCCCTCGCTGACCCCCCCGGGAAAGCAGGAACTCTGCTTTACTGGAATGCTACTCAGGATTATGTTTTCAAGAGAAACTTCAAGGCAGGATACAAACAACAATGCATTTGTCCTAGTGAAGCCTTGGGTCTGGCACTAAGTAGCCCCAGCAGTTTGTCCCCACTTTGGTCAGCACTTCAGAGCTGTGTGGGTTCCCTGGAGAACCTGCCCTAGGATGGACGGGTTTTGTGCTTCCAGGGATACCGCTGGGCTGTAGATCCACCCCAAGCATCTCTCCTGTGTTTTACTGACTCTCTGTATACTTGGTGTAGGGATAAAAGAGCACACAAATAGCAGCAAGGTACCTTTGTCCCTTAAAAAGCAGCTCAGTCTGAGCAGCAAGCGACAGTTTAGGAAGACTCACAGGTTTACAATTCCACTGGTTTTGGCATCTTCTCAGGCTTTCAGTGCCAGCTGCTGTACCCAAGGGAGCAGGTAACCACCACTCAAGATGCACCCTCTTTCCACAGCTTTCCGTTTGGCTTCAGTGTTAGTGATCCCAGCATGCACAACTAGGTGGGAAACTGGGACACAGAGGATGGGTGCAAGACTCTTATCAGAAATGACGACAGGGAATAGCCTGAGTGTGGAACCAAGAGGTGCTGCTGAACTCCTGATGTCTCTGGTATTCAGGATCCTCTTTAACATGTCAACGACCTGGCCCCTCATGTTTGTCCAACTCACCTGCAGCAGCAAAGACTATTTCTTGCTGTGTGCTCTGCCAGTGCCAGTTGGATTGGAAGGGACCTTAAAGCTCATCCAGTTCCAACCCCCTGCCACGGGCAGGGACACCTTCCACTAGAGCAGGTTGCTCCAAGCCCCTGTGTCCAACCTGGCCTTGAACACTGCCAGGGATGGGGCAGCCACAGCTTCTCTGGGCACCCTGTGCCAGCGCCTCAGCACCCTCACAGGGAAGAGCTTCTGCCTCAGAGCTCATCTCAATCTCCCCTCCGGCAGGTTAAAGCCATTCCCCTTGTCCTGTCCCTACAGGCCCTTGTCCAAAGCCCCTCTCCAGGTTTCTTGTAGGCCTCTTTCTGGATGCTCACCAGGCTCTACCCAAGAGGATGCTCTTGGAGCAGGCGGCAGGGTCGGGGTGCCCATCGAGCCCCTTGCCCACAGCCCTCCCCAAGCCCATTCCCGGTAGCTAAGTTGGCAATGCCACCTAGTGCATAGAGGTAGAAATAGCACAGTGTCCTCCGTGGGCAGGCCTGCACGATGCCAGATGTGCAGTCCAGAGGTGCCCTGACCAGGGCAGTGGGGATGGCGATGGCCCCGGTGCCCTCGCCACACTCGCAGCCTTTGTGCCCCACATTCGTACAGACTGATACACCCCTGCCCTGGATTTTTCCCACCCAAAAAAAGCCTGGCCTTATCCAGAAATCCCCGCTTGCCTTGAGAGGGAGGGGAGATCCTCCCCTTTCCCCAAAGGCTTCCAGTTGAATTGTTCCAGCTTCATCAGCCTGTGGCCTTTACAGCTAATATAGCTCCACATTTTGGCTCTCTGGCGTCACTCGAATGTAAAACATCTCCCACAGAAACATTTTCTTCATGCAAGGCAAACACCCAGTAACGAGAAACATTTCTCTTCGACATGAACAAAGGGTGAGGTTTCTCCAGACAAAGGAACCAAAAGGTTTCCTTTCATTGAGAGCGTTCTCTGACGCAGACCAAGATCTTTTGCGTTTTAGGTTGGGTTTTTTTTTCCCTGAGCTCCTACTTTTTCCAAAAATATATCCAGGCTCATCAGACTTTTCTTCTTGTGCAACTTTTCTATAATTTCACCAGTGATTTCAAACTTTTTTTTTTTTTTGCAAAATGGAAATCATTTGGCTTTAAAAATGTATTTTTAACCCCCAAAATATGTCGTTCTCCAAGAATGTGTGACCTCTACAAGCAAAATATTTCAACAGCTATTGAAAACAGATCTCTTGTTAAGAAAATGAGTTATGAACTTATTGTTTTGTTGAAAAACAGATCCATTTCTAGCTCTGGAAGTTGCAGCTGTATCTCCAACTGCTTTCCTAAGTTGTTTTTCATCCTGATTTAAAGGAGACAACTTTAGTTTTTAAAGCTTTCCATTTTTTCCTCATACCTTTAACAAAACATTCAAGATCCCATTCCTCGTGACAAACTCCTTGCCTTAAAAGCACTTCATACATTTAATGGGCACAAAAACTCGGAGGACAGGGTGGAAATTGGTCTACCTGGGCTTGATTTAGAAATAGAGTTGAATAGATAGACCAGATCCACCCCACTCATTGCTACCGAAGGTTATGGGTCTAAGAGCCAGGTTGGCTCCACACTGTAATGCTGAATTAGCATGAAGGTAAAGCAAAGGGGATGTTTCATGGTGGCTGCTGGTGTGCTTGAAGGGTTAAATCCACCTTGGCCATGCAAGAAGCAGCAAAGTCTCTCTGTAAATGAAGCTGAAGCCACCAGGGCTGGATGAAGCAAGACTCAGAGCAGGTTCAATCTGACTGCTGCTGGAGCCAGCGGGAGCTGCTCTGCAGGCTTGGAGCTAAGTCAGGGCTTAAGTAGGAACTGGAAGGATAAAAGCTTGTGGGATCAGGCCTTAAACCAACAGCTCTTGACTCGGTACAGCCTTGGAGAATGTCTAAAATAACCAGTATTGTTACAGGCCCACATATTAAAATAAATGAAAATCAATAATGTTAATAGACATTAATTCATGCTAATAGAATCACTGCTCCAAAAGCGGAGTTAATAAGCCCAGCTAGACTACTACCACAGTCTACATATTTAAAAGATCCAAAACATTTAAATAATGACCACATTCCTTTGAAATTAATAGTATTTCCTTTGGATTATGCATTGATCTCGGCTGAGCCGAGCTTGACATCTGGAGCAGTTAAAATAGCAACCTGAACAGCCACAGTCTGCCACTAATTTTGAAAGGAAAAGAAAACACAAGCCAGTTTTAGCTCATGTGCTCTCATTAAAACCACTCTGCTGTCTGAGAGCCGGGCACAGAAGACGAGAGCCATGAATCCACCATCCACAGATTCACTGAGTGAGGTTAAGCCCTGGAGCTGCTTACGTGGGTCCCCGAAATCCCCATCTTCCAGGAGGAAGGGCACCTTCTGATTCCCACTCCCATGGCGGAGACATCATTTCATTGCTTATTTGCACAATAAGGAGTTTGGGTTCATTATGGCCAGGACTGGTCCTGTGCTGTAGTCCTGCTCCTCCCTGGGATGCGCTGCCTTGGCACAACCTTCATCACTGCATCTCCTGGGAAGCCTCCTGCAGCGCCTCACCCAACCCACGTGCATGTGGCACTGGGGCTGGAGGGGGTTTGTTGGGTGTTGGTGGGTTTTTCCCCCTTTAATGCTTTTGAAAACCAAAGGATGCAATCCATTGCTTCCTCCATCCATTGAGACAGGACAAACCCACAGGTTTGGTCATGGTTTCACTTAAGCTTTCTGTGCACCTCACAATTGTATAGGTTTAGCAACTCCTCACAGCTGGGGTTCCTGCTTCTTTAATGCTCTGCATGTGAACACCAAGGGCACGAAACAGAGGAAAGGGGCAAACCACCCTTTGCAATGCAACGGGGACAAATCTTAATGGAGGAGTTCTTCCTTTCCAGAAGCCTCAAATTGATTCCTGGTTCCTGTGATCACCTGAGGGTGTAGTGCAAAACCAATGGACAAACCTGGCTCCTGTGCTCTGCTCTCAGCTGCAGCTCCCTCCCATCCGAGCTGCAAATGAAAAGCTCTCACCCCAGCAGGGTTCAAACAAGGTGGGAAGAAGCACACACGGGGTGAGCATAGCTCTGCTGGGAGCGTGGTTAGTGAGAGCCTCTGCACTGGCTGTTCCAAAGGTGGCCAACGAGAGGAAATGCTGCAGCCCTGCTGCCTTTTGATGGGAATCGTGCCACATCACAGAGAAACCAGCACGGAAGCACAGGCCAAAAGATGCGAGCACCAGCCCCTCGCAGGACAGAAGCTGCTAATACAGACCTCCATTTAATGTACTTTAAATAACAGAGTGAAAGAAAGGACAGGAAGCGAGCAGGTGGCAGAGATGCAGCTCAAGTCCTGCCCAAGGCCCTCATCTCGTGTCTCCCTTGCATTTCTAACCCATCGCCTGTCAGCCCCACAATACTGGGAGCTCCTGGATGAGCCTCAAACTCCTCCATGCCGAGCCTGCACCAACGCGATGCAGCAGACCTTCAAGGAAGGGAATTTCTACCCCTTTTCTAATCACCAGTTTGCAGTTAAACATGCACCCACCCTTGCACCCCCTCCACCACAAGCTCCCCAGGGACCTCATCCCCATCCCTGTGTCAGCACAAGGCTCCTGACAGCTTCTCCTGCCCTTTATCTGTGCAAAGCACATCCCTCCCCATGTCCTCCATAGGTGCTTCCTCCAAGCGGGTGGCAGTGAGCAGGGGTGTCTGACAACAGACAACCTCTTTCACTAGGAAGCCAAATGTCAGAGTTACTTAGCGTGGAACACACAGGGAACAGAACACACCTAATTTATTTGGCTCATTATTTTCAGACAGCTAGGCTCCGGAAGACCTCGATCAGAGACAACAGCTTCTTTGTCATATGGACTCTCTTGGCCTCTGGCTAGCCCAGAGCCCTTTGCTCTCCAACACTGATCCCCAACTGTTCCTGCTCAAACCTGACAGTTCCACCACAACTTTGGAGCAACGAATTCTTATTCAACACTGAAGTGGTTTTGACTGCACAACCAACCAAAGAACTTCATAATGAATAAACAGTGATTATATATTTTCATGTTTTTCCAAATTTGGATTTTTTTTTTTTTCCTATGGGAAAAGCAAAAGTAGAAAATCCATCACGCACCAGTTAAAGTTCCCATTTGCCCCAAGACAAGGAGGCACTGGAGCCTCTCCCAGTTTATCTCCTTTTCTCATTCTCTGAGACATTCTACCTGAAGCATCCTCATGAAAGCAGCATGGCCTATGCTAGTACCTGGGAAAATCATAGCAAACAACAAAGTATTTAGGACTGTTCAAGTGAGAGCCACTCTTCCTCTACTCCACTATCCCATGTATTCATCAGGGTGCCCAGCTCAGCTCAGACCTGCAAACAGGGCCTCTCACCCCAACATCAGAGGGGTGGTGTGAAGACACATGCTTTGAAGGTTGCCTCCAGAGCCCTGCCAGACAGGGTTAGATTTATTTAGCATTGTACATCCCGGCTCTGATACAAATAGACACTCTAATAGGGACGCAGACGAACACAGCCATAAAAAGAGGAATAAAGAAAGGCTCGTGGTTAAATCAGAATAGTTTTTCTATTGCAGCAACTCAGTTGCCGTGTATCTGTGACCTTGCCTCCATTAAAGAGCCCCTAGAAATGCAGATGCACCCTCTATTAACGTCAGTGAAATGCCTCCTGTGGACTTAACCATCCTCAGATCTGCATCTTGCACAAGACGGCAAGTACGTGTGTGGCACTGGTGTGGGGGAAATGGCTGAACATGTACAACAATTAGCTTTAAAAATGTAGGATTTCAGCTATTGTTTCAGTTGCCTGTCCCCGGGGATCCTCAGCATTACTGTATTATTGATGATGCTAAATGGGGTTTTCAACAGAGCTGCTTTGCAGGCTTGCAAATGCCAAAACAGCATTTCAACCCATTAAACTTCATAGACGAAACAATTTCTTCTAAAAATAATCATCAGTTCTTCCCACCAGTGAAAATAAAAGCCTGGCCAATTCCTACCGTGCCAAGTTTGCAGCAGGCTTGGGTTTTATGGCTGAGCTTATAAAAAGCAGGTTTCTAATGGAAACTCCGACAAGAGCCGAGTTATAGGTGAAGAGCTGCCACCCTACACAACTCAGCTGCCAGAGACCGAATGCATTCCACCTTGCTAATCCCGAATTTTCCTGTTCAGAGGAAAAGAGGAGATGTCTTAACTCCTGCTAACATCCTCACCATTATGCCGATGCAAATACAGTCACGAGGCAATTACCAGCCCAGCCAAGGGCCAGCCATTGTAGGGCTGACAATAGCTTGTGGAGCCCCTTCGGAGGGGAAACAAATCCCCTCAACCTTCTCCAGGATTTTAAGTCTCATTAGTATAAAGCAGTTACACAATTAATGAGGGGTTTAGCATATTGATTTGCATCAGATTATATGAATTAATGACACATGTAGCGGGACATGCTGGGAAGACGAGCAGCTACTCGGGGAATTGTATTACCACAACACATGAAAGAGGAGCACAGGCACCCCAGATTTCATGATGGGAATGAAGCTGTTCCCACTGAGCTCCTATGCAACCTCTGGGGAAGCAGAAACATTACCTGGCTGTTGAAATGGCTTAAAACTCTGAGGCAGATTTGCCAATGTAAGGTTTAAGAGCTGCTTTTTAAAGGAAAACTCCTGTTTTAATAGCGCCAGCAATCTCTGGTTGAGGGTGAAATGGAGATGGCTTGCAGGGGAGACCACCAACGTCTATGGGTGACTCTGCTCCTGCTGGGACATGGGGCACACACAACAGGATCCATCACAAAAAGCAAAGATTTGGGGAAAGACAGCACGGAACACGGGGCAAGCCGCTGTGAGCAGGCTGGAAGAAGCCCAAAAGGGCAAAGGCTGTTGAGGTACAGCAGGTTCAGGGAGGAAGAAACATCTCCACCAGCTACCCACCAGCACCCAGCCTACAGCACGTGGAGAGTAAACAGAGGAAGGCAACGCAATGTTAGAACATGTCATCAGCATCCTCCAGAACCTGCCAGCTTTAGCAAAAGCCTCTTCCCCATGGCCGCCTGCCCTTCCTGGACCTGGTAGGCCCCCAGCTCTCACTAACAGCCCAAGGGACCACTGGAAAGGATGGTCCATCCCTTCAACAGAGGCACAAAAGGACGAGCCATGCCCAGGCTGCCTTCCCCTCCTCCAGAGTGGGCAGCCCCTCCTCACTCCAGCAGTCACACAAAGGGCTCTCAACCCATGTAATCCATTAGATACAAATTACAGCAATTTAAGCACACTTGACACAGAATTATAGCAAGCCCATAAAGAGCTGCGTCTTCCCAGGCAATTTACACTGTTACAAGCCCTCAAACAAACCACAGCAGAGGATTAAAAACCAAACAGCAGCAGCAACAAAAGAGCCAACCAAACCCAGAGAACATGATGCCTAAAACAGCATTATTGAGACATGAAAAGCATTACGTCGGTGAGCTCACATTCAGGTGGTCCTAAAAATGCCACTATTGCACAGGCTTGCAGATACCTTACACCATTCAACCACAGCCACTTGAAAGAAGATGCTGTGAAACACAGCACTGCATAACCATTTGGGACAGGGACTGCAACCCCCAGATCAGAGTACACAGGCAGGAGGGATGATGCTGAGTCCCACTGTCCCAAATAGCAGCTCAGGTCAACGTAGGGCCCACCAGCCAGGAGGGGGGTTGCAATGTTTCTGCACCAATTTTCACCCCCTTCTATGAATGTTTTAATTCATATTCAAATTATTACTACTGCTACACAGCATCGCAAGGAAGAGGAGCAGCAGAGGACAGGCCACTCTCCCACCAGCACTGCAGTGTTGGCTTATGGGCCACTGCAGGCAGGTGGCCACTGGCCATCACATAGAATGGTTTGGGTTAGAAGGGACCTTAAAGCTCATCCAGTTCCAACCCCTGCCATGGGCAGGGACACCTTCCACTAGAGCAGGTTGCTCCAAGCCCGTGTGTCCAACCTGGCCTTGAACACTGCCAGGGATGGGGCATCAGGCAGAGCCTTGAGGCTGTGGCACTCTGCAGTTATCTTAGATACTCAGCCTGGCTGACAAGGAGAAATAAAGCCATTAGCATTACAAACAAGGTGCGAGTTATTTTCTTCCAGCAGTCAGAAATGGATTTATCCAGCCTGGGCTTCCTGCAGCAGCAATGCCCACCAGCTTCTACACACACAATCCTTGGTCCTCAGGGTCCCCAAGATGCTCCAGGACTGCCTGTGCCAGCAGGACCTGGGGGCCTCCCACCTCTGGCTGTGGAGATGTCCCAGTGGCACAGGCTTTCCAGGGATTAGAAAAAACACTATAGTTTTGTGCTGCAAAGCAAAGGGTGCGAGCAGGGCAGTGGCCCCCAGCACCGGCTGTCACTCATCTGGATGCCACCATCACCATGGGGGAACACTGCTGGATTTAGGGGGAGCTGCGCAAAGGAAGGAGGAAAGAGGGTGACTTTGAGGGAGGGTGACAAACAGGGCCAGCAACTACTGTGGTACACACAATCATTAAAAGCATCCAAAAAGAGATAAGGGATTTCTACATGCCTTTCTCTGAAACATCCAGCACTAGATGCCATCATGAGGAAAGATGGCAGAGGTCTTGTCTGGTCCAGCAAGTCTCACATCCAGCTAAAGCAAAATGATGGTGATGGAAACTTCAGTACCATCGGGTCTAAGAAATGATCTCTGCTGCGCTCTGGGGAGACCCACCCTGCAGTCCTGATCCAGCTCTGGGGCAACAACAAAAGAGGGACGTGGAGCTGTTGGAGCGAGGCCAGAGGAGGCCATGGAGATGCTGCAAGGGCTGGAGCAGCTCTGCTCTGGAGCCAGGCTGAGAGAGCTGGGCTGGGGCAGCCTGGAGAAGAGAAGGCTCCTGAAGGGGAGACCTTAGAGCAGCTCCAGTGCCTAAAGGGGCTCCAGGAAACCTGGAGAGGGGCTTTGGACAAGGGCCTGTAGGGACAGGACAAGGGGAATGGCTCTAACCTGTCAGAGGGGAGACTGAGATGAGCTCTTAGGCAGAAGTTGTTCCCTGTGAGGGTGCTGAGGCGCTGGCACAGACTTTTCCCAGAGAAGCTGTGGCTGCCCCATCCCTGGCAGTGTTCAAGGCCAGGTTGGACACAGGGGCTTGGAGCAACCTGCTCTAGCGGAAGGTGTCCCTGCCCGTGGCAGGGGATTGGAACTGGATGAGCTTTAGGCTCCCTTCAACCCAAGCCATTCTATGATACCAAGAGGTTGCACCTTCCAGAATGAATACACCAATTTGCCCAGGAGGACAAAAGCTGTGTTGGGCCAGGGAGGGGCAGGAGCCAGATCTTGCCCCAGGGGTGCAGGAAGACTCTTCTTGCTGCCCTGGTCATTTGTTCCAACCACCCAGAGAGCACAACGTGAGGCTACAGGAGTCCCATGATGTGCTCTCTGTTTACCCCTTCACTGCTACCTGCAGTGTTAACTCTGGAGACTGGTTGGCAGGAGGGATCCAGCGCAGTGGTTCAGGGGAGGCAAAGCAGATCCTTTCAAGGGCTGGATTTTTTTATTCCAGCTCTTAAGCTCATTCCCAATTCCATTAATTTTAATTATTAATTCTATGTCCAGGAAATTTTAAGTCATACTCATCAATGATTATGTGGAAAACAAGAAATACTTGAAGGAAGGGAGCACATGCCTTCCTCGAAGCCAGTAGCATGCCTCGTCCTTACCCGTATGGTTTAGTTTACAAGCGCATGTCAGAGAGCCGATTTCACACACAAACACAGAATCAAAGCAGGAACACAACTTTTGATCATCCTACAGTGATGTTTACTCTTGTTTCCTGTAGCCCCAGGTGACAAATCTGTCCTTTATATAGCAGGGGATCGTTGGTGCTATTAACAAAGTCAACTGGACACACTTAAAACAGCAGCTCTTTGCATTGGTGGCTTGTACCAAACTAAGGAATAACAACTGGTATGCAATCAGTTGTAAAATGGTAAGTATAAATGCAGAAATGGGTTCTTTTTCCTGAGCAAACCCGCTCCAAAGCAGCATTTACAAGCAACTTTCTTACATACAAACACTTCTGCCAAGAAGGAAGATGTTGGAGATTCAGCCCCTTAGAACACAAGGGCTTTTGTTCCTCCATTCTCTGAGTGCTGAAGAAGTTTAATTTGCTTTCCTTTCTTTTTCTTCATTTAACTTTGCTGGCCTGCCAGCTGGGTGGAAGCCAGAGGGGTTATCCAGGCAGCCCTCACTGTGATGTATTTACAAGGGGAGTGCATCTAAGGTTTGTTTATTTCAGGATCCAAATTCAAACGGCTCGAACCATTTAAATAATTAAAGGGCAATCAGAAAATGCCATGAAACCAAACAAATCAGGAAAAGTCATGGAAATCATCAGCAATACTTAATGCAGAAATTCTCTTTGTTAGGGAACTGAGCTGAAAGAAAACAGCTGGATGGAGTTCCACCCTCTAAATTAAAAACAATCTAACAAGGCCTATAGGGATAACTCTTTCAGCTACATATTGGAGACCAGATTCACTTCTACCAAGTCAATGTAACAGCACTCAAAGCTAGAAAGGAAATTCCTCAGAACTGAGGTAGTTTCTAAGTATCAGCACATTTTCCAATACCTTGCAAGGCAACTTAGCTATTTACAATCCATTTTTTCCCACACATAAATTTAGGATTTTTCCAATTTTATGGTTCCATGATTTATTTTCTAAAGAAAAATAACGTAGCCAGAATATCCCTACCTCTACTAACAGCATGTTTTAATAAATAACTGGCTACTTCTAGTGAAATTAAGCCTCCAGCATTGTTTTTACCAGCCAAGAATACTCCTTCTTTATAGCTTTGCAGCAATTTGGTGTGAAAATATAAAGTTGAATATAATGCTGACCCTGAGCTAACAATAATGCTTCAATATAAAAATAGAAAATCATCCTTACAACACGAGGGTGGAAAAGAGCAAACCCTCCCTCTCTGGATTGTTCTCCCGGCATCCAGCCAGACCTAAAGACTACCTAAAGCAGGAGGAGACATGCAGAATGATTTTGAGTCTTTCCAAAGACTTTTCTTTTTTTACCTAAACTCTTTTAAAAACTATTTCAGCTCTTTTCTTAAAAATAGACATTTCATTAATGAGTTGCTGCCATCCACCACAACACTGTTCCAACTGCAAAAGCACAGGTAGGGAGAGGAGGGTGTCTCGGGTGATGCCAAAAAGCTACAGTCACTGGGAATTGGCTCCCAGGAAACCAAATACATGGAAAAGGAGGAGTTTCAGCCCTGCCAGCTCCTGCCTGCTCCAACTTGGATCTGCCTGCACCAGTGCCACAGGGCACTGCTTGCCTGCTCCTTCCCTCTTGTCCCCCCAAGGGAGAGGAAACACAACTCTTGCACAAACCAATCCGAACCCCCCCCCCCACCTTCCCTCCCACAAAGCATCCCTTAAAACCAAACCAACGCTAAGAGCTGAATCCAGCATTCATCTAACACATTTGCAGACGAGACACATGTTGGCATTTGGATCTGCGAGACGACAAGTTGCTTCCAACTGAACAAGTTTAATGCCTTATTCCCACGGGGGATGCACGTCGGGAACTGACCTACAGGAGTTACAGCTAATTGCAAGGATCCCGGGGGACAAACGACAACTCTTCTTAGCGTCTGCAGAACTGGAATTCTCCGTAGTCTCTTCCAATTTAACCAAACCTCTTGTAAAGAAAGTACAACCTGCTCCTGGCATTAATGCCCTGTGCAAGCAGGGCACTTGGCACGCTGACCAGCTCTGCCTTCACCTCTTGTTTTACCGCATAATAAAGACAAATTACTTCCACCTCTTTCCAGATAAGGCAACTAACATAATGTGGATAAATGGGAAGTTAACTACATGAAACACGTTTTCTGCTTGTTGGGCAATTATTTTTCTTTCCCCCCATAAGATAACATGATAAATAAAACCTGCTTCTGTACAGATATTTCTCATTTCAGAAACACAGACTTGTTACAGGCCAAGGAGACCCTGGGGTTCTTTCATTTTCATAGGAAATATGGTAAAATAAAATAAAATTTAAAAAAAAAACCAAAAAACCAAAAAACAAAAAAACCAACAAAAAAGAAAAGTGATAAAGACACAAATGCAGAGCTAACTACAGGCTTGTATATACAGTTCTGTCATCCACCTCTAACATGGATTCTTGGTGAACGGGACAGACTGGTAGCCCCCGTTCCTGTTATTCCCAGAATAGCAAGGGAAAAAAAAAATAACCAGTATCTTAAAACCAGTGGCAACATAGTAAAAACTGTACACTGTTGTCCATTAACTTAAAAAGCAAAGTCTCTAGATGGTATAAAAGTGAAAGCAGGTGCCTTCTAACTTTGATAATAAAAGTCTTTCCCCCCCACCCCTACGCTGCACAATTATCTCCATTGTCTTTGCATGGCCAAGAACAAAATGCTAAGGAGGAAGGCCGCTTGTGATAGACTGCCCCGGGCAGCGGCAGAAGTGTTCACGGTTTTATCGCTCTTGTTGGAGTTCCCAGTGACTTCGGTGGCGTTGAACTCAAACTCTGAGGAGCACTGCTGGAGCTCGCAGCCGCTGCCGCTCTCCTCCCCGCTGCTCTCCTCACCTGCAGACACAAACACGTGTGTTACCCTCCTCTGAGATGCAGCGCGAGGCTTCAGGATAAGGTTGGGGAAGGGGGAGCAAGTTGGACTTGATGATCTCAAAGGTCCTTTCCAACCCAGCTGATTTTATGATTCTATGGATGTTTCGACATGTATGAGATGTAAACATGGTTAATGTGACTTCTGTGTGTGATTTCATCATGCCCAGCCGTGCTGGTGGGTGAAAAGCTGGACATGACCCATCAGTGTACACTTGAGCCCAGAACCTCCCTGTATGCTGGGCCGCACCCCAAGAGCGTGAGCAGCAGGTCAAGGGAGGGGATTCTCCCCCTCTGCTGCGCTCTGGGGAGACCCCCCCTGCAGTCCTGATCCAGCTCTGGGGCAACAGCACCAGAGGGACGTGGAGCTGCTGGAGCGAGGCCAGAGGAGGCCACGGAGCTGCTGCGAGGGCTGGAGCAGCTCTGCTCTGGAGCCAGGCTGAGAGAGCTGGGCTGGGGCAGCCTGGAGAAGAGAAGGCTCCTGAAGGGGAGACCTTAGAGCAGCTCCAGCGCCTAAAGGGGCTCCAGGAAACCTGGAGAGGGGCTTTGGACAAGGGCCTGTAGGGACAGGACAAGGGGAATGGCTTTAACCTGCCAGAGGGGAGACTGAGATGAGCTCTTAGGCAGAAGTTCTTCCCTGTGAGGGTGCTGAGGCGCTGGCACAGACTTTTCCCAGAGAAGCTGTGGCTGCCCCATCCCTGGCAGTGTTCAAGGCCAGGTTGGACAGGGCTTGGAGCAACCTGGTCTAGTTGAAGATGTCCCTGTTTACTGCGGGGGAGTGGACTAGCTGACCTTTAAAAGGTCCCTTCCAACCCAAACTATTCTGCAATTTTATGGGAAGAACCCTCCTCATACAGCCTGAGATGCTTGTTCCTACCCTCTTTACTAACACACTTCCTCACAGCTGAAGCTTAACCAGCTACCCCGTGTCAGCCTGAAATCCAAATAAAAAGGGAAAAAAAGAAAAAGCAAAAGGCAAACAGCAGCAAACATACTTATGTCAATGAAGTCGACATCATTCCCACTATAGGCATTCTTCAGCTTGTTGGTCATCACTCGCAGAGCCATGATTTGCCGGCGAATCACCATGTCTGGCTTGGTAATATCGACTTCCACCTCAGGGTTATTCACTTGACTTGCTAAGCCATTCCCAGTCACTGCAAAGTCATACCTGGAAAGAAACCATTCCTGCTGGTACCAGAGCTGCAGCTCAGCTGGGTCCTGCACTGCAGGGCAACAGTGTGGGAACTCAGTGATGCCACCCCTGTTTCCAGCCTGGGTGAAATTCTGAGCCCAATGTGATCTTCCCACATGCTAAAAATCCTCACAGAGCCCTTCTCTGGCTTCTTACCCCACCTTCCCTCCCTGCAACCTGAGCAGCATGTGGAATTAAACACTGTTTTCATGTAGCCTATGCCACAAAATGTAGGGGAAAGGCAATTTTCTCCCCAACTTGAAAAGAGAAGGAGATGTGGGGTTTGTAATAATAACAGCTTACAACAGCATAAATCAGCTTGCTGCAGGCCACAGAGCAAAACAAGCTGCTGAGGTGCCCTGATGCCCAGATAGGTGACACTTTTGGGCTATAGTTATCCCAGAGAAACCTATAGTAACTCTTGGGGGCAAGAATGTCATTCCGGCTTTGCATAATGGACCTTAACCATCAAGCTGGGGTATTAAATGCGTACTTCTCACCACACAGACACGAGATGCAATTTCCCTAATAACCCCAGCAGGAGAAACATCTGTGATGTTGAAGATGAGATAACATAACTATGGCAGAGAAGAGCTGAGCTGCTGGTTTTAGGAGGTGTGTGTGCTCAGGTCTGAACACACATAAGGCCTCTTAGCTTAAAAGAGAGACTGAGCAACAAAACCCAACAGAATAAGTCTCCTGAAATGGGTATTTCATCTTATGAGAGGGATATGACACTTCTTCCACTTCCTTCAATTACCTGACTTGCAAGAAAAATCACCGTTTAAGAGAAGAAAATATTTCTTTTCTTAGTTATGATGCCAATAGCAGTATCATGAGAAAAGCCTTTAGAACAATCTACAGATCCTGGAGACCAGGCAGTGAGATACAAGCATATGTTCTAAAGGCTCAAACCCTGTCCTTTATATGGAAAGGTTGTTTATTATTAGTGATGGTGGTGGTTTTGTTATTATCTGTGATCAATATTATGTTTCAAAGAAGTCAGAGAGCCAAAAGAGAGACCAAAGCATGGAAGACAACTGAACTTTTAGCTTATTGGAGCCGCAGAGAAAACAGTAACAGCAAAGCAGAACATCTTGCACAACCCACATAGTATGTCCAGCCTCCCCTCTGTGTCCTTGCCCAGTGCTGCCAAGCCTCCATCTCCCCTCCTTACTGGGGCCAGCTTTGCATGCACACTGGGGAGATCTGCTGTGAAAAGCCCTGTACAAGCTGCTGAACAAGTCCTCAGGAGGGCAGAGCCATTCATTTCTTCTTGCAGGCACCGAAACCATTATCCTGGCCAAGCAAGGCAGCTTCAGGCACCCGCAAAACAGTGCGAAGTGGATGTGGGATGGCTCAATCCTGTGCCCCAAAACTAGCAAGAGTAAAACCTGCTATTACTTAGAAAAACTGCTGGAAAAGCCTGGATGACTTTTTTTTTTTTTTTTAATGGAACATCTTGGATATTGCTTATTTCCTCAGTAAGCAAACAGAAAAAAACCCCACTTCTATTTCCAAACTAAAAGTTAAACAGTTACATAAACCATATGACAGAAGACCTTTGGCTTGTTCATGTGTTGGCAATTTCTTCCTTACAAGAAAAAAAAAATAGGTTTGTAACTATTTTTCCATAAAAAGTGTGCATGGAAACCACTGCCCCCCTTATGCCACTGAACTCTGCAGCAGAGGAGAGGACATTTGACCAGCCTCCATCTCCCTTTGCTCAACTGGGCAACAACACGAGCATCCCCACTCTGCAGCAGTGATACAGGACTTTGTACAAATCACCTCCCCAAACCCATGAGCAACCACTAACAGGTTTAAGTCCAAGAGGAGATGCCATATCTGCGTATCTATACTCAGTTCCCTCCTTTAAAACAAACCACCACACAGAGCTTGGACAACCCTTTAGCTTTGTGCTCAAGCCCTCCCATCCACGAGAAAAAGAAGGGATAATGGTAGTGGCCTGTCTCAGGGGAGCTGGGATCACTCCTGTAGGAGAAGAGAGCTTGGGGAAAGGCTGGGGTGAGAGGGAGAGAGTTAAGCAGGAGCAGCAGCATCGCCAAACCTGCTCTTGGCGCTCCCGTTCCAGCACTCGTTCTCATTGACAGTGCCTACAGACATCTTTTCATCATTGCAAATGTTGCCAGGGAGAGATGACCAAAATTTTTTGGCTTGCTTCAGCTTCTCTTTCACATCAGTAACCTATTAAATAAAAAAAAAAAAAAAAAAAGAAAACAGGACATAATCCAGAATACCAAATGCTCATTAAAAGTGAAGCTGGAAAGGTATTTTTTATCACAACAGACATGTATAGGCCAGATCTTCAGGCTGCGTGTTTTGATGGTTGATTTACTTCTTTATACAAAATTAAACACCGCTCCTCACACATTACTCATAAGCCAAGCCTTTAAAACAGGCACTTTTCTGACATAGAAGCGTTGAGGTAATTCACGTCTAGAGCCATGGGCAGATTACACCCCTCCGAGAGTTTGACACAGCCAAGGAATATTAAGAAACCCTATAAATTACAAGTGGAAAATTACACACTGCGGTACAGGGGTGCAAAGCAGGACCAGGCACTCACCAGCCGGTCCAAGCTCGTGCCGGCAGCTGTAGTTGGCCTCTCCTCTGGGTTGTAGGGCCTGAAGCGAGCACTGAAACCACTTTCGGAGACGGAGCGCGCGGCCCGGCCCTGGGCAAGAGTTTTTGGCTGGCCGCATCCCTGGAAAACCTACATGAGAGAAGGAAAAGGTTTTATGAGATGGGAGGTCACAAGAGCCTCCCTTATGCAGGCTCCAACCCAGCTCCTGCCCAAAGTCATACATCAGCTTTATACATACTTGAAAGGGCATTAAAGAAAAAACCCATTGAGGAGAGCAGGGAAATAAAATGCATTGGATAAATAAACCAAAGTGCCCGTTTACCTTCTGCGACACCTGCATGCTGTTCTCCTGCATATTCATGATTGCATCTGAAATCTTCACATCAATGGGGTCCATGACTGACTCGATGTTGAAGGGACCCTCTAGCCTCTCTGCTACCAGCAGCATCGAATCTAACACAGAGAGAGAAATGAGGGATTTTAATGGAGGAGCTTCAAGACTAACAGGTAACAAGGACAACAGATGGAGCACACAGATATTAACCACCACAATGTTGCTTCTGACCAGCACACATCTCCAGGAAACATTTTGCTCCATTCCCAGAGCCGTCACCAGGCACTTCCAGGCTGCCAGCACTGAGCTACAAGCTCATATAGATCAAAAGCCACGTTAAAGGAGAGAGAACCATTGCAGCCTGCCAACAGGCAGCCTGTAATCAGCTCCTCCCATTAGAAAAAGCATTACTAACACCCTCCTCTCCATCCTCGGTTATTAAAGGATGTCTTGTGTCATTTGTTTTTCAAGACTGCTTTCAAAGCCACTGGCTTCCTCATGCTGCTCCTGAATGCAAGACACCAATGGGAAAGGGCCCAAGATGATCATCGTTACCAGCTCTCCCTCATGGAAAGCTACAGGCTTTGCCACGCCTGGGGAAGCCAAGGGATTGCATGGACAGTTTGCACGAGGGAGACTGCATGAGACCAGGGTAAATGCTGGTTTTAAACATATATATATATATACACACACACACACACACACGTATCTATATATATACACCTCACTGTGCACTAATGATGTCTTTGGCACATCTCTAGGCAAGGGGAGATGGAAAAGTCCCCCAGCCAACACTAGGTCATTCCTCCCGTGCCGACATGCACGTCCTCATCAAATACATCATTAAACACAGCAGCTACTGAACATCCACTGCTTCCTCTGGGAAATTATTATTGGCATTAAGGCTTTCGCTCTGCATCGCATTTAAGCCCTCTCTCTGGTTCTCCTCTAGAAGGTGCCTCCAGGTACATGCCTGCTGCTATGCACTCCCCTCTTCTTGCCCATTGCAACCTTTATTTCACATCAGTTTTCACCATGGTCCCTCCACCCCAAAGCACCATGTTTGCTCGTCTCCTTCATCATCACTTCATGATGCTCTGCACAAATCCACCATTTCCCAGTTGCATTTAATTCTTCAGTTTTTCCTAGCCTGTGTCATGTAGGAGGCCAGGGCACAGCAGCCACTCCGGCCCTGAAGAAACCCCTTCCTGAGGAGCTCCTCCCCACTCATGATCCCTTCCATTGAGGAGAAATGGGCATTTCCCATTTCTATTAATTTCTCTTGAAAAGTGTTTCTCATGACGCTCATCCTCCTCCTAAGTGCAGAAGGTACTTTCAACAAGCAGAAAACTGCTGTGGGCTTTGGCTACCTTTTAAAGCCCTATAAAGATATTCCATATACTGAACAATTTAGTAATAGCTCTGCCTTAGTGCCCAAGTCATGTTAAACTACACTAAAAAATAAGCCATATACTAACAACAAATAGACGATTAAGCTACTTTTGCATTTAAAATAGTAATGGTAATAATGATAATGATGATAATAATACCAAACCCCATAATAATAATACCAAAATCCATGAACTGCAGATACCTTCCTAGCCTGTAAATCCACTTTTTAAAGACAACTCAACTCAATATTGTGAAGATTTGCTGGGTGTTGGTTAAAGGTCTATCAGTTGATCAACCCCATCCTAAACCCCAAGGTGCTTAGGAGGAGCTGGAGCCCCCAGGAAACCTCCTTATGCCACAGGCACACACCACCAGCATCAATGACAGATCTGCTGCAGGGCATGGCTGGAATTTAGTCATCAGGGACTACAAACAGGTCTGAATTAAATGCATTAAAAAAAAGAAGGGGGGGGGGGGGAAAGGAAGGTAATAACAAATGAAACAAAGAGTCTTAGACTGTATTGTGGTGGGCTCCAATAAAGTGATGCTTCAAATCTCTGAGTAATGACTGCTAGCATGAATATACCATTGTGCCGGAGGGGAGAAAAATGCTTTTGATGTGCTACCAAATGGAGACGTTTTGTAAACAAGTGGAGCACAACTTAAATGTGTTCATCACTGTCAATGCTTTTGGGGTTTTTCACGCACATAAAGAACATCCCGGCCCGGTTCGCAGGAAGCTGCTCATTTCAAATAAAAATATTATGAAGAGACAGACAATAAAACACACCAAATGCAGAGTTTCAAGCAAAACAGAAAAACCCGACCCAAAAATCATTCCATTTTGTAACTACTTCATTCTCAGAGTGGCCAGGAAAGGCCGCAGATCAATAAAGTGTTTGTGAAAGCCTGAAAGGAAACATAAACCCCAATTCTTCTGGCTGTTTGGCATCTTTGTAAACTTTGAGCCGGGCAGGCCATCCACAAGACCATGGGAATGTAGAGCGAATTGGGCCCTTTGTTAGCAGGGGTGCCATGGCGTTCCATGTATCACAGCCCAGGAATGCAGCCTCCGCTTTGACTGCCCATAGAGAAAATGCATTCGGCCTCCAGCAGAGCTGCCAAAGCTGCCGAGGAAAGATAAGGAGAGTAATAATTGGAGTGGGGATTGATACTGGCAAAGAGGGCTAAAGGAAATAAACTTCCATTAAAAAGAAAGGAGGGGAAAATAAAAAGGGAAAGCGGGGGGCTCTACCTCATCCACAGCTTTGATTTTGGAGGCATCCTGCAAGCTCCTACCTCCCACCAGGAGCTGGCTGGTGTCCCCACCACAGTCGTGGTGAGCAGTGATTCCCCCCAGCAGCCACCTCTGACATTCATAAGGTTGGCTGGGGCTCAGGATAACGCTGGCACCACAGCACACAAGAGGGGAGGCATGCTGCACCAACACCAGAAATGAAGCTTCTGTGCAACTCACCTCCCAGTGATTTTCCCATTACTCAAGAAAGGAGTTGATTATAAAGATCAATGATTTTTGCCCCAGCTCTGGTGCAAAATAATTGCTATTTATAAGCCAGTGAGGTGCTTCACAAAAAGGAAGGTCTGGCAGAGTGAAAAATGTACCCAGGCCATTTATTACAAACACACAGCATGACAAAGAGTGTCTCCTCCCTGTAATGGGGAGATGGAAGTGGATTTGGGGAGGGACACCCCCCCCCAACCCACACCACATAGCACCATCCCTTAAAGACCCTTTTCCTCCTGCATACATTTGTCCTTGCTACTGGCATTGAGACAATCCTTGGCAACAAAGCACCTCGCTCTCATGAAGGCAAGCAATTCTTTCGCATTGTGCCCCCAATAATCAGAAACCCACATCTTCAGCCTCACTGTCTGACTTGAAGAACAAAAGGCAGTTTTCAGTCTTAACCCCAAGATCTGATTTAAAAGGGGAGGGAAGGAGGGGGAAGACCTTGACCATTCATTAACAACAATCTTTTCTTAAAAGGGAAAAAAATGCTTTGCACACAAAGTCGTACTCCAGATATGTATACATAGAGCCTGAATTTGACATCTCTGAGCAGAATAAACCTTGGAGGGGAGGGGGGGGAAATACACTTAAGAATAAAAATGATGAAAAGGCACTGGAGATTAACACTGTTCATTCAGGAAAGCTCCAACCCCTGCAACAGCTTGTTTGAAACAAAGTATACCCCTGTCTAATTGGGGTACAATTGTGTCAGGAATAGAGGGAGAAATAATTCAGATCGTTAAATGGGAGAAAAGAGTACAATTCCCTCATTATTTCCTACGCCACAACTTTAAATGGTACTTTCCAGAAGTAAGGAAGTAAAAAGTCTTCTTGTCTCAAAAAACCCTACAAACCTTACATCCGAGTTTGGAAAAGCTTTACATAAGTGACTCACATACAGATCCACTAACACACACGTGAGCATTTCATACCCACGTGCACCCATTCATATGTACTTGCAGCATTTGTTCCAAGTTCTCCCATTTAACTATCTTTAAATTACGCTGCTATATTAAAAATCTAGTTTTGACACATAATAAATCATTGCCATCATTTAGCACTTAAACCCGCGATGCAAAATAGCACTGAGCCCGTGCAGATGGAGTGGTTTTTGTTGGTGTTTTTCTTGTGGGGTGGTTTTGGGGGGGGGGGAAATTGGGGATTTTGTTTTATTTATTAATTCATTTAAACCTTCCAGCCCCTACACACGGGATATGTGTGACATATGCCCTGCCCCAAACACCTGATCTATTTGATTTTATTTGCTCAAGTGGCAAATTGAGATAGAAATGTGGAATGCAACCAGACCTGGTCAGTTATTAAACTGTCTAAAGAAACCACAGCTTAAGTTTTTGGTGCACTGCAAGAATCAACCCAGAGTGCAAGAACCAAGCAGATACTGCCAAGAAATGTAACGAAGCTTAATACCATACTTAAGTAATGAATGGGCAAGAATTCCCATGGGGAATTCCTCCCTTAGGGAGGAAGCCCTGCTAGAAGAAAGCTTTGCTTCCAACCTGGAATTGTGTTTATTTATATTGTCTTGTTTAATAATCTTAATTATTGTATGCAGTCCCTGATCAGCCTCGTGTGACAGGGCTCGCTGGCTTCCCCCGAGGTTCATTTTTAGCTGCATACCACCTACAGCAATTAGCTGCTTGTGCTTTTGTCTGGTTTCTGGCATTATGCCCTTCCCTTTCATGGGATTCCTCTTTTCTACTTGGACTAGATGTTTGCAAGTCTCCTGGCTTTGAGCTATTTCAGCAACAATTGTAGCTGAAATACTTAATATTCTCATGAGAAAGACGGCTGGGAGGAATTGAGGGGGGTGTCAGCCTCCCAGAGAATGACTTGGAAACCCAATTTAGTGTCACATTTAACTCCCTATATGGAATACACAGGAAAAAAAACGCCTTCTGAAAATAATACCCTGCACACATCCAGTTGGTGCAGGCAAAGTGAAAAGCTAGCGTGCAAAACATGGGAAAACAAGTTCTAAGATTTAAATCTAGCCTGAAATGCCAATTATCAGCAATTTCCCTTCTTTTTAATCTCATAGTTTAATGAAAGGGAAATCTTTTCTTTCTAACAGTCTCCTTTCTCCGTGAGTGGGACAGGAAGAGTACCACAGCCTTGTCAGTAGCAGGAGATACTTCACATGTGCACTTGAACACATATTAACTGGAGTGAAGTGACTACTCCCAAAGGATGCCTGTTCACAGATAAATCAAGCCTCCTGGAAAAGGAGCCCAAATGAAAACATTTAACCTTATCTATTGCCTGTGCCCTCAAGACATGATGCATCGTCGCTTCTTGACCCAAGGTAGAATTTAACATTTCAGTCTAGATTTTGTGTATCTAATAATACCATTTCTAAGCACAGAAGTAACAAAGAGGAGGAAGATGATGGCAAAAGCACTCACACAGCATCACGTAAACCAATGTTTCTAAAGGATGGTGGCCAAGCACCAATGAGCTGTTTAAAAACCAGATTCAGGCACGCATCCCATTCAACGTTTTAATGTAAAATACAGGCCTACAGCTTTTCCCAAAGCTCCCCACGGCTGGCAGGGAGACTCCAGGCTGCTGAGCAAGAAAACTGGCTTCAGGAAGGACAGCTGATGGTGACAGGAAAGTATAAGGAGCAGTATGGAAAAAACAGCTTGCACACATGCTTGGCCAAGCAAGAAGAGACACTCCAAGCCTACAAGCACGTGGCAGCCTCATCCTTCTAAAGCTTACTGCAACAGAGATCACTGGTACAACGGAAGTCTCATTTATTTAGGACTGATTCTATGTATTTTCCATTCAGATATTAGAAAGAAATTCTTTATTGTGAGGGTGGTGAGGCACTGGCACAGGGTGCCCAGAGAAGCTGTGGCTGCCCCGTCCCTGGCAGTGTTCAAGGCCAGGTTGGACACAGGGGCTTGGAGCAACCTGCTCTAGTGAAAGGTGTCCCTGCCCGTGGCAGGAAGGTGGAAATGGATGAGCTTTGAGGTCCCTTCAACCCAAACTAGTCTGTGATTCTAGAAAGTTATCATGAACAGCAAAAGGTGCGGAAGCAAAACATACAGAGATGTGGAAGGAAAAGACACCCATCACAGACACCTAAAAAACTTGCTATAGCTCAGCACAGCCACCCACTAAAGCCATTCAGATGAGGGACATGGTATCAGTACAAACTCACATGAATTTTTAACCCATATTGCCTTACCCATAAAGATATTCCATTCGGTGTCCAAGTCACCTTGGTTGGCCAAGCAGCCTCTCATGACGTTAAAGCAGTAGTTGTAGCAGGGTTTCACCGACACCAGACCTCGGCAGTATGGGCAGTACATCATTTTCAGCAACGCTCGTGTCCCCTGCGGCGTGGGGTTCACCTGTACAAGACAGAAAGAGGAAAGGAGAATAGAATTAGTCCTCGGTCACTACAGCAAAAAAACCCCATGCAAAAAAACCCCAAAAACTTCCATCCCAGGGTGGGTTGGAAGATAGCTGTGCAGAGGAGATGCGATGGGGTCAGCCACCACTCTCCAGCCAGAGCTCCACATTTACGTGGTCTGGAGATCTGGGGAGTAGACAATGGGTTTGGCTTACGTCCTTGAGTGTACCTGCCACTTATGGGGCACAGACAGTCCCCACCTCTGCAAAGCATTATCTGCACTGCAATGCACCTTGTGTATTGTGGGACCCATACAAGGACCGGCACCCCAAGGGGACATGCAGTGCTTGAGCTCATGGAAGCAGTAAAACGTGACCAACCCAAAAGGCGTGATGTGAGGCTGCATGATCCAAGCCCCACTGCAAACACACACTGAAGACAAGGATGCTGGGCTTTCTTGGGGACACAAGCAGCCGAGACGGGGTGCTTACCACTATCCCTGCACCAAACCCACCCAGTGTGCCTTCCTTCTCCTTGGTGCTGCGGCTCGGCTCTGCTCGGACAATCGCCCAGCAGGGCTCTCCAGCAGAGAGACCAGCTCCTTTATCTTACATTCAGCTCCCACAACACAGCATTTACGTGACACATACCCAGGTTCATTTATACTCAGCACTCATCATGCTAAGCAACACCATTCCCCACACCCAAAGGAGGTGGCAGCTACAGCCCTGCAGCTGAGGACAAGCCGAGAGGACCCTCGAAGCCCATGTGCAACCGCTGGGCATGCAAGTGGAGCTATCTGCAGCAGGAACATCACCCCCTGAGCCCTCCACAGGGCTATTTTCCAAAGTGACTCATGGTCATTCATGTTTGATTCACTCTCTGGCCCAGCTTCAAAACATTCATTGAAACCATTTCCACCCAGCCGGTCTGAAGAGCATTAGCTCCAGCACCACACACCAGTGCCGGCCACATGGTGGGTCCATCTGAAGGACTGAACAGAGAAGTTCCCCAAAGAGCAAGTTTAAGTGTTAATTAGTCACACATGAAAATGGAAAATTAAAATGCAATCACAGATACACTGACAAAATAGAAGAGGTCTCTGGTGTTTAAAGCGATGTGCTCAAGACTTCTTGCAAGGCATTTATGGAGAGCGCTCTAAATAGGTTATGATCTAAGACTGTGCTGAAGGAGGAGACACACACAGCCCTGAGGAAGAGAGAAGTCATTCAGTACAAACATGTGGAGATGTGGATGGTCTCCACATCTCATCTGCTGAAAGTATGGAAATCAACTTCGCGGCAGAGAGGACAACAGGACTGAATGAAGATGAACGTACACAAGGAAGAAAGATCTGGTACCACACGTACATGAAGACCTTACTATTGCAAAGCCCGTCTTGGCATGAGGGCTAAGGAGAAACTGAACACAATCTTCTGGTGCAAAAACTAGTTGGCAGCACGTGAAATTAGGAAGCAATTGTTTTTAACAAAAACAAACCAGAAATCAAAAACCCCACTACAAAATCAGCCGGGGTTTGCTAATGATATGAGCAGATTTTTAAACCCTTTTTTCTTATGAAAAGAGATAACAGATAAAAATCTGTTATGTCTTAGAAACTGTGTTTCTAACAAGTCCAGAAAGACCACAGTTTCTCTTCAGTAGGAAACTGGCTAGAAAGACAGAAAGACAATTTTCTGCAGTTGATGGAGCTCATTGCTGGCAATGTTCATTCAGACATCACTTTACCTCTCTTCTGCCACCTTTACCCCTCTTTTGTCCACAAAGAGCCTGTTTGGCTGAGCAAAAGGAGACTCAATGTGGAAAGCTGTTTGTGGTGGCGGTAGAATCTGATTCAGATGCTTCAGAGCATATATATATATATATATATATATATATGTATCTGTGTGCATGTGTATATATATATATACACACGTATGTATATTTGGAAGGCGCAGTAGGAGCAGGAGCCCCAGAAGAAAGCTCCCTATTGAGGCAGGGTAGCTTTAAAGCAGAGCTTAGTTCAAACACTGAGAAGAGCTCAAGCAACAGAAATCAGCTAAATCAGATGATTTATAGTTGGAAAACTGAAAACAGACAAATGTAAAGATATCATCTGCCATCCAGATGGTGCAGTCCTTGCATAACAATAAAGTTGCAGCGAGAAGAGGGAACTAAATAACATATTCCACCCAGAGACAGAGCTCTGAAGGATGCCCTAGTTTAGTAGTTCAGTCATTTCTCTGATAAAATTCCCTTCCTCTGTCACTTGGTGGAAGGAGCCAGGACCTCCATGCCTAGTCCTTACGGCTATGAGCAGATCCCAGCTATTCTAGCACTGCTGTTCCTCAAAGTGCTCCACATCCTCTTTGGGAAGAAAGTTAGAAAAATGCTGATAGCACCAGCAGGTACTAGAGCAGTATGAAATGGGACAAGGAACAAGAGACTTCCCCAACCCTATCATGGAAAGCTGCAGCTCTATGAAAGGGATTGCTGCAAAAACCCACCTGCGCAGCAGTGACCCGGGAGGACCCTTCCCAGCTTAGGTTCCAAGCTCGCCCCTCCAGTGCTGAGTGGCTGCAACCCTGCAGCATCCCCCCCGCTTTGATATTTCATAGGGGTTGATCTCTATGAATCCCAACAGATGCAGTGGAAACTGAAGCCGCTTTCCCACATTCCACAGCAGATGACATGGGATGGTCACTTGGATTAGATCCTTTGAACAAAGACCCAAGATGATTTTAAAAAGCAAGCAGGGTTTGGCTTCCTTCCCCACACAGGTTTGTGCCTCTGTTGCCCTACACAGAGCTGACCAGATGGCGATGGCAGAAGACAAACCCCAGCCAACAGTGACTGAACCGAGCGCTAACTACTAATGGATGTATCCCACAGGGAAGCTGTTAGTTTGCAATAGTTGCAGGTGAAGAGGAAGACAAAAGGCAAATCCATCAGTCCAGCTCTGGCGTTTGATGGTGTCAGGAAGCAACAAGAAGGTGCAAGGCAAGATCACCTCCAAGAGAGTTTTGGGGAAGATTATGAGCAATTACACCTCATTACAACAGTGATAAATGCTTCACTGCTGCGTACCGCCGCAATGAGAACCCTAGCCCTGGCAAGGGTCCCGGACCCGGTCCGGATGAGCTCTGGATCTGTCAGTGGGACGTGCCATATGTTGCACTGGCAATTCTTCACAAGCTTTTCATGTTCTCTCTGCCACACCAGGTGCAAGCTCTTAACACACCATTGTATGTAACAGTAAACCCAGATACGCTTTGTTCTGGGGTTGTGTTTATCTTGGAAAGCAACTCGAGTTCATTCAAACTCTACTCTAGAATGACCCTCAAAACCAAATAATCTCCTTTCTAATAAAGCAGAGTCCCAAAGAAAGCTTTATTTGCTGAAGAGGATTTACTCTGGTAGATCTGAGCCCAGGTAGTACTACACCGCAGTGCAGAGACCCTGTAAAACCTTCTAATAGGAGTAAATGCACTCCAACCTCTTCCTTTTATCTTGAGAAATTTATCTCCTTTGTCTGACGTTCCACGCCACTGCAGCAATCCATCACCCTGTGGTTTCATCATGTAAATTACAATTTGTCCAGATCTCTATGCTTTGTCAAACGTGAAGATTAAAAGCTGCTAACAGATGTATTCTGGCACCAATCTTCACATTCGTATCAAACCTGCTCCTTAAAAACACAGATTTCCACACAAACCACAAGAATTAAGTGAAAAGCAAACAATTCTGAGCTTGATTCAAATGTTTCACATCATATTTGTTGGGATACCCCCTGTCCTGGTTTTGTCTGGGATAGTTAATTCTCTTCCTAGTATCTGGTGCAATGCTGTGCTTTGGCTCTAGTCTGGGAATAATGCTGGTAACACACTGATGGTTTAGTTGTTGCTCAGCAGCACTTACCCTGATCAAGGACTGTTCAGTCCCTCGTGCTCTGCCGGGGGCGGGGGGGGGCACAAAAAGGCGATAGGGAGCAGAGACAGGACACCTGACCCACACTATCCAAAGGGATATTCCATACCACAGCACATCATGCCCAGTATAGAAACTGGGGGGAGTCATCCGGAAGGGACTGATCGCTGCTCAGGTCAGGCTGGGTATCGGTTAGCAGGTACTGAGCAGTTGTATTGGGCATCACTGCTGGTCAGTGTTTGTTTTCCCTTTCTCCTTTTAGTTTTATGTTCTCTCCCCTTGTTATTTCCCCTTATCATTATTAGTAGTATCATATTGTACTTTAGTTATTAAACTGTTCTTATCTCAACCCGCAGGATTACATTCCACTGGGTTTAAACCACAACACCCCCACAGCTTACACTGACTGGTGAAGGTACAAGCATGTTCTTTTAAAAATAAGATGCTCTTAGTAAAGCAATATCTGTTTTTTGTTGGTACCTTGTCACATCCATCCCATTCCAGAGTCTCACGCAAGGGAAATGCTTGCCTTACATCCTTAGCCTTTTCCAACTCGTTAGCAATTGCATCTGGATTCATACATCTGGTAGAAACTCCACCATTAAGATACACACCTATCAAGTGAAATGCCTTGTTAACAGCCTACCACAAAGCCACCAAAACTCAAAATAAACCTATCTTTGCAAGTTCAGAGAAGCAACTGGTTTCTTTTTCCCCCTTCCTAAGGCAACAAATAGCTGAGGAAGGATGACAGAGCTCCAACCATGGATGGTACTGCAGGGAGCTCCCACTAGCTGCCAGACAGCCAGAGCCACATTTTGTTCTCTCACTCTACCCTCGAGTTAACATTAAGAATGTTAATAACAACATTTAAAGTCCTGTCAGCTTTAATAACTATTTATAACACCACCGATAGCTCAGGCTTGCTTATTTTCCCAGCTTGCACAACAGCAGCGTTGCCATGCCAGCAGCACAGCCACCAAAAACCATAAAAATCCAGCAATTCAAAAATAAATTGTGGTGAAATTACTTTTGATTTGTACTGTTTCCTTTGCAAAAATAAATAAATAAATAAATATCAGCATGATACTGGACAAGAAAGACCAAAGGGATAACTTCTCAGAGACATGGATTTCCTGACTTCAGAAGCTATCTCCAAAGCTGACTGAAGGACTGTGGGATGCTCCAGGTGAGCCACCCATTTAGACAAGTGTCATCCATTTCTAGGACCAACACAACCTTCCTTGCATCACTTTTTCCTTCCCTTAGTGTTGTGCAAGAGCATCATCTTGGCACACGCTGGTCCAGACACTCAGCTCGCTGTGAAGCAGAAGATCACTTGGGAGGCTCTTGGTTTGCTTCCCCACCCCAAATATTCCAATGAAAGTGTTTTGGAATTAACTACGCCTTTAACCAATTTTCTGGCCCAGTGCTAACACATGAATAATTTCAAAAGCATCTGGTTCAACCACAGATTTGGGTCTCCGAAGCCTTGCACAAAGGAGAACATTTAGGAGGGGTATTCAGGAACCTTGCAGCTCTGTGCCTCAGTATTCACTGATGGTGACATCTGCTGCGGCTTTACCTTGTGCAAGGAGAAGTTCAAGAGTACACTTATGCTCCATTTCCTACTTACACCTTCTTTCCCCCCTAGATATGACACTGCTAGAGGAATAGGAGAGCTCCTAAGAATTACACCACGAGTCACTCAACCTGCTCAGTTGTAATATTAATGTGTCAAAAGGAGAGCAAATCTTGCTTGTCTTCCCCACCAGCACCCACAACCCACATGTGACAGAGGGGACCTCAGAGTGCCAAGTCAGCATCTCCTGCTCTGTGTCCCCAGGACCAACGTGTCTTTCACAAAAAGCTTGTTCTCTGCAGCACCTGCCTCTTCCTGACCCAGACACCCTGCAGATAACCAGAAGCATTGTTTGCTTTAATGAGCAAAGCAGCAAGAACATTTATCTTGGCAGCTACACCCAAAAACTTCCTCAGTTATCCCTTCACGTTGTTCTCAAAATTAGCAGCAGAACCACAGAGGGAGGGAGAGGCAAGGAAAGGAAAAACCACCCAAGAAAAAAAGAAAAAAACCAAATGAACAACCAAATGAACAACAAAAAACCCTTCCCAAAAAAATAGTGGACTGAAACACTCCTGCATGAGGCCATCAGCTCCACATCCACAGCCACATCCAGGCGCGCTCTCAGCCCCTTCAAGCATGCTTTGAAGGCTATGCCTAGCGCAGACCCTCAGATGGCTGGAGCTGAGGCAGATGCAGCCACATTCTTGGCAGGTCTTCTCAGGGTCATCTTTGATGTGGAGAAGTGCTTGGTATTGTTTTCTGCATTGATGTTTGCCCTTGGCACAGGGAAGGCGATGTCCTTGTGCAGAGCAGCCCCTCAGTCTGGCCCCATGGCTTGCAACTTGCTGCCTGGACAGCACTGCTTCTTTGGAGGTCCTTTGCAACACTAAAAGGGCTCCTTCTGGCTGTTTCTCAGTTGCCAATGAAGCAGCAGCGTCTGCCCCCCCGTCTCCTCTCTACACATTCAAGCAACACGTGTCTTGTCCACATTCAGCATCCATGCCAAAAAGGGCTCAGGAGATGCAGCTGAAGGTAAGGGAGCTCAGGCAGGTCAACGGTAGGTTGGTTTATACAGACTCAGAGCTTCAAGTTGTTCTCCATGGGTGGATGCTTCGTTAGAGATGAGGCAGCTCAGAGCAAAAGGAGTCAAAAAGCCGTGGCCTCTCGCTCCAGCTCTGGGAAGGCTGTGGGAAGGCAATCACCAGTGTCCCCTCTGCCATTCTCTTCCATAAACGGTTTGAAGAAAATTCCCTACTTGGCTGCTATCATCACACTTCATTAGGGAAGACATGCTGATACCAAGGAAGCTGAGCCTTCTCCAGCCCCCATGAACAAACATCTCTGCAGCTTCCTCTAGGCTGTTAGTCTCTTGAGGATGCCAAAGGAAGGAGAGTAGGTGTATTCGTCACATGAAGCTGTGCTCCCAGCAGTTCCTCAACCCATCAGACACAAAGGCAAGAGGAAGAAGTGGTAAAAGAACCCCAAAACAACAGTTCATCAGCATAAATTTCCGGGGGGGGCTGCAGAAAACTCTCACCACTGCTGCAAATGCAGGAGGTCCCATCTGCAGGTCCCCATCTGCAACACCACGGAGAGATGGCAGCACAAACCCAGGGATTCGATGTCTGGTACCTTCATGCTTCACGTGCCTCCACTGTTGACCTTATCACGCAGGGCAAGCGGGGTCCTCCCGACCCGACAGAATGCTGTCAGGAGCTCAGTCCTTGACTTCACCACCTTATTCTCCCCCCACAACAGGGATCTCCATCCCGTGCCTATAGTTGACCTGCACCCGACAAGCCCCTGCGCACTTTGCTCTCAAAGGTGTCACGACCCTCGACCAGGTTGTGGGTTTAATCGCATGTAAGTAATTACAGGACCATCTCTGCAGCTTGAGAACTGCCCAGTTGCTGGTTCTCATCCTTTCTTCGGTCACCCTGGGCTCTGGCTTGTATTTGCTCCTTTTTTTCCCCACCCTGGCTGGGGCAGGAAATGTCACTGCTGGCAGCAATTTAACCCGGCTGATTTTAGTGCTTGTCAAGGGCTAAGTAGCAAGCAAGCAATTAGGGGATGGGCAGATTTCCGTCTCCCCAAGGCAGGGGCAGCAAGGTCAGAGAAAGCACCAGGCATCAGCAGGCGATGGAGGGAAGGGCTGGAGGCCCCCAGCCCCTTGCAGCCCACCTCAAACGCAGGACACATCTCTGGCAGGCACAAACAGCACCCTGGGATTTCTTCTCGGATCTGCTGTTCAGGAACTGGAGGATTTTGTACCCTTTGGGTCCAAAGGAGGGAATTTGAAGGGTGAACACTTGAGCATCAAAAACTCTGTGGTTTTTAGACACAGTCTGAAAAAAAATCTGTGCTTTCTCTCAGAACCCAATAGCTTTCTCTCTGGTGTGTGTTTGGGCAGCAGCACATGGCTTCTGCGCCATCCAAGGCTGAATTCAAAGTTATTTTCTATCATTCTGGCTCAGGAATCAAGCACACTTGCAGCTTTTCAATATTCTCACTTCTTTTCCCCCTTAGCTCCCAAACTCACACCACCTTTCTAAATGCATCTCCCGAGCAAAGATGTAAAAACACGTAGGATCATTAAAAAGCCATCAAGGCTGTTCTACTGTAAAGTGCTCTTTGCTCTCCTGATAGCACCCCAGGAAAGTAAGAAGCAGCTGGGTCTTGCAGTAGTTTGTATTTCTCCTCCTGAGGATTTTCAATTAAGCATTTTTAACTTGCTTGCTACAAAACGCATTAAAAGTAAAACTCATTTGCATCACTTTGGACAATTTTTCATCAAGAAGAAGATTTATCCCTCAAGTTAATCCCTGGTATAAGCAGTCATTCCACTACAAGTCCCGAGTAAAAATAATAAGGAAGCAAAGTCAATAGAGTCATTATATAGAGCTCAGCAAAGCCAGGCTAATCTATATGTAATGTGGGAAGCCCCAAAACACAACCGCAAAGCAGCAGGCATAAAAACAGCAGCTTTTAAACTCGCATATAGAGTTTCCCATTGTATCCTGCAGAAACATGATGTTAGATTTCCACTGAATGAGATTAAAACCCTACAGAAAAGATTATTATTCCTTCTACTGCTGCAACTGAAGCTTATTCAGCAGCAGGGACTTTTGCTACTGCTTGGAAAAGTCAATCTGTTGCAGGATTTCCAGTGCAACTTGTGAAAGTGAAGTGGTAAGTGCAGGAACTGTGACTGTCCACGACACGTGAGCTATTTTTGCAGCTGAGTGGGTCTCTGGGTAGCTTTCCATACTCGAGTAATTTATTCTAGGGTTGAAAGCAACTCTATACTCAAGTATCTTCAAAGGGAAAGAGAAATCACGACACCACCTCAGCTCCACGACTCTGATTCGTAACAGATGCGGGGACCGAAGCCCTCGTGGTTCCATGTCAAGCCTGGAGACGTTTTGATGAATTCTGAGCAGATGGAGCATAAACATGATCCCTCACCCATGCACGTTCACTGCCTATCAAGTGATTGCACATACCCAAAAACCTCACAGGGGCTTAATGGACAGGCTTCCCACCCAAATACTTCATCCACACTCCGGCAGCGAAAACCCCAACCCCTGACCACAGCATCTGCCACAGAGCCAGAAACAAGAGCCACCAAAGCTGAAACTCCAACCAAAAGGTCTTGGCCAGTGACCTAGCATGGAGGCATCACACTTGGCCTCACCCAGCACTGACCCTCCCTCCCACATCTTCCCACCACAGGACGGTGCCCCTGAGGCTGAAGGATTTTGTGGTCTCATCAGAGGGACCCCCCATGTCACCCATGGAGCTCCACACCACCCATCCTCAACCAGTGGCATGTAAACATGTCTAACACAAGAGCCAGCACTATTAGATGGGGAGTCAGTGTGTCCAGGGACTTGCCCCTGCTAATGCACAACTTGCTCCTGGAGCCTGGATATGGCAGCTTTCTCCTTGCTAATATCCTCTGCCCTATCACACACATGTAGGTTTATCACAGGCTGGTTTTCCTCATGTTTCCTCAAGAAAAATTAACATGGATGCAGATTTTTTTTTTCCTTTCCAGAGAGACAGTATTTTAATACTATCTCTGCAAGTCAAAGCAATTGGAATGATTATCTCTCAGTGATGCTTCTTTTGCTGCCTCCAAAACTGCATTCTGCTTCTAACACCTGAATTGCTATTCTGGTTTGCCTTTTCTTTTTTCCCTTTCCTGGCACTGAGGGTGATTCAAACTGCTGCCTGCCCTTTCAGTCTCGTGTTTTACTACTCCATAACCAGGCAGAGAGGAAGTAAACCTCTCTCTGCCCAATTCAATGATTGTACCACATCTTCCGGAGCCCACAGGAAATTAGCTGGGTTTGTTAAAAGGAAATCACTAATATTTCTTATCTTGCACAATCACTTTAAGGCAATTATTGACTACACCTGCTCCTTAGACTAAAATTAAAGACAGATCTTATATCAAAAGAAAACGTCGCCCCATTTAAACCACTCCAAAGTGGTTTCTAAGAAGAGGGAGGTAAACATACAAGTGACCAACACACCACAGCTGTTTGATCCCCCCCCAAATGACTTGACCATAAAAGTCTGAGGTCTAACTCGTGCTGCATGTGTGGCACCAAGTACAACTGGCTCCTGCCCTGTGCGTATGGCTCTGGCTTACTGTTATCATAAAAGCACTGTTTGGTCTCCCCATGCCTGGGAGCAAGGAGCAAATAATCAGCTGCTCCATAATAGATGCCCATAGCATCCATGACTCACTGTAATTTGAAGGCAATATTAAGAAGAAGATAGGGCCACTACACAAGTAAACATGGTTATTTCCATTGCAGAAGGCATTTAATTTCCTGCTTGTTGCTGTACCCTAGACAGGAGGACAGCATCAAGCTGGAGAACATCCCAGCTGCCAGGCTGCAGCACTGGATGGTGGTGTCCCCAGAACATGATTGTAGCGTTAGGACAAGGGGTGATGGGTTTAAACTTGAACAGGGGAAGTTCAGGTTAGATATAAGGAAGAAGTTCTTCCCTGTGATGGTGGTGAGGCGCTGGCACAGGGTGCCCAATGCTCCATCCCTGGCAGTGTTCAAGGCCAGGCTGGACAGGGCTTGGGCAACACGGTCTAGTGTGAGGCACCCCTGCCCACAGCAGGGGGTTGGAATTAGGTGATCTTCAGGTCCTTTCCAACCCAAACCATTCTATGATTCCATACACAGCCTACCTCAATGGAGTTTGGCCCTACCTGCACTCAACTACCACCATCACCTTTAGGTACCCAATCAGGACAACAGAGAAAGATGCTACCCATCACAGGGGACATAGGAATAACCATGACACAAAGCTCACCGCGGACACTTTGCTCACGACGTCCCTCGCGACAGCGAGGCCCTGCGCGAAGGTGCGGGCAGCCACAAACGCTCGTGTCACTTGTAGCTTGAGCTTCCGCGGCACGTCCCCGAAGGGCTTCAGTTGCTCCGTGTACTTGCTGACGCACTCAAGGTACTCGTCCGTGAAGTGGTACTGGGGATTCACCAGCCGGAACATGCGCTCCAGCAAGCGTGCCCAGAACTCGTTGAGCATCTCCTCCAGGTTGACATTGCCACCTACGTAGTACCGCTTCAGCTCCACAAACAGGTCCTTGAACAGCTCCGAGTTCTGCATGTACAAGCGGCCGTACGTCCGCACGAACATGTCGTTCAGAGACTTCTCCGCGTTTTCGAGGAGTTCCTTGAAGAACTCTAGAAGAGGAAGAGAAGATCTGGTAAACACGAGGACCAAGTGGTGTGTTCGCACACTTCTACAATCACTACTGAGCTGGGAAACTCACCAACCATCACCCACATAAAATGGGAGGTTAAAGGGCTTCCTAAAAATTTCAAACCATTTCTAGATCTCAACATTTTGGGTTACTTTTCATAAACGAACCCCCCAACCTCTCTCCTGACTGGAAGACTTGCAAGAGGGAAACGTCTTGTGATGCAAACCTGAATCCCATGACAAAAGTCAGGAGCTTTAAGGTCCCTTCAACCCAAACCATTCCATGATTCTGTGATTACCACAAACTCTTTGCCTTAGAGATTTGTGTAGATGAATTAAAATAAATAAAATAAAATAAAATAAAATAAAATAAAATAAAATAAAATAAAACCAGGCAAAGTGTCCATTAAGCCAAATGCATTTGGGCCATTTTGGAACAAAACTCCATGCTCCATGGCCTTGGGAAGGAGCTACAGGTAAGCGCCACCAGGACAAACCCTCACGTGCCGGTGGTGCTGCCGCCTGTTTGCTCCAGGTCCACGGGGACACTGGCACCCCGGGGCGCAGGCACTGCCTCCACCACCACGCATGGCACCAGCAAGGAAGTGTATTATTTTATGCATGCCACCAGCAATTGAGGATTGTGACCTCTGCTTCTCTGTGACTCATTTTCAATAAATATTTTTTAATAAAACATGCCTCTGTGGTTTTTTTAATCCTCAAAGGAGTCATGTTTAGAGCCAGAAGTTGTTAGAAGGAGGGGAGGGGGGAGGGCTGTTTTGGCCCAGTGTGAATTTAAACCTTGTTAAAACGTATTAAAAGTATGCTGAAGTTCAGCTTTTCGTCTTCAAAGTGCTCCAGTACAAACAAAGCCTAACACAGAAAACATTTTCTGGAAAAACTGAAACATTCTTGGAGTTCCTGACCAACAGAGTCATGGGGCTCAGTGCCTGACATGGCTGTATATAATGCAGCCTCTTAGGAGCACAAGAGAAATGATCCAGGGAAGAAGAGATTGATTTCAAACACCCAACACATCCTCTGTCCAATATCAGCAGGAACCTCCACTTTCGTTCCCATGACTGGCATTTCCTCTGCAGGAAGGTTTTTTTCCTGTTGAGTTTATACTATAGAGATTAGCTTGGTGTATATTAATTTCTAATTCACTTCATCATTTTGAAGGCTCACTTCCTTCCTTTGCTCAGACCTTTTACTATCACCAAATAAGTTGTTTATTTAAATAGACCTTTTGCCAGGCACAAGAGCTGGCAGATGCTTCAGCAAACTCTTCAGAAAGAATTAAGACTCTGAAATTATATTGATGGGAAATCTATTAGATAGTTTCAACCACTAGTCTAAAGGAACCCAAAGCACTGTTTTAAGCCAGGAAAATCACCTAAAGTAATATTTCCATATTACCATAATCAACTTAGCCTCCTGCCCAAACTCATTTATTGGTTACACTCCAACATGGAAGTTGAATTAAACTGAACCCGGGCTTTAGAGCACTTCGTCTCTTAGCAATTTGTCACGTGGGCTAGAATCAGGTATGTTCATTAATTATCCTGAAAATAAAATACAACCTAATTAGTAGCAAATGCCTTTATTTACCTTGCCCAAAAGGAAGGTAAATAAAGGAAAAGAAAACTTCCCCCCAAACCCAGCCACCTCTAAAGCCCCAACACAACACTGCTGCAGGAGGCACCAGGTAGGTAAGAAGCCGTCACCTCTGGCTCAAGCAGCAGCCAGTGCTTCCATACGCAGGAAACATCCGTTCCCAGGTGCCCCTGTCCAGACCAGGAGGGAAGGAGGACAGAGGAGGCTGCGTGTCTGCAGCACAGAGGCAGCACCCACCCTCCCACCCCACAAAGCCTCCCACCAGCACACGCCTGCATCCCAAACCATGCCAGATGGGATGCCCTGGTGCCAGTGGCTTGGCCCGTGGATGGCCTTGCTGGCACATCGAGGCTCCTGGGGCAGGGATGAGGTTGGGAATGTGGGGAGAAGGGATGCTGAGCACGGCACCAGGGATGAGGGACTGCCCCATGCCAGCGAGCACGATGGACCCAGCAGTAGGGCACTCACAGCAATATCTTCCTCCACACAATGCACAGCGCTTCACCTGGTCAGCAGCACAGATTAAATTATAAATACAGATCCGTTTTACTCTAGCTGTTGGCATACTCTAAGTGTGCATCCTCAGCTTCTGTCAAGAAATCAGCTTGGGCACAGAAGGAACATCAAGCTTTTCTCTGTGCAAAACCCAGGCATAGACGTCTGCAATGAAGAGAAGAAAACCCAAAAGTCCTTTTTATGACTTAAATGCTAACCTGACTAGTAACTCCCTAGATCTAATTAGATGTTAGTTCTCCCCTTCACAGAAACAAGCTGATTAGCAAACACCAACGTAACCCAGCATTAACCTTGCCAACACAAGAAGAAAAATGGCAGGTTCCTCTCTTACGTCTTGACTGTTTGCTGGGTAAAATAAATGACCACCTTTTATTTGTATTAGAAGTTGACTTGTTCTCAAACAAAGCAAACACACAAAGGCCTCGGTTGCTTATTTTACAGCACTGTAAAAGCACGTTTTACAGCTGTGTTGCAAGCAATCTGTACTCATTAAATTATCACTCTGACAGGCTTCCTGTGAAAAGCTGTCAAATGCAAACATTTCTCACAGATGACAAATCATACTTTGCCAGTGCTCTCCGAGATGCTGCTATCTGGAGGGATGGCAGGCTCTCTTTTCCCCCCTAGTTATCTTATTTAAACTCCCAGAACAAGGGCTGGCCCCTCTGTCAGCAAACAGGCATAAGCACACACACCGCTGGGAAGGGCTTCCCAAACCAAGCCGTAGGAGCAGCACACGGCTTGAAGGTCTCCCTGGTTCTCCTAGCTAAGTGCAGAGTGTGGAGAGATGTCTGCATTACACAGAGAGGATGGACCACAACACAGGTGCTGGGCTAATGTGGTTCAGCCATCTCTGGTCCAGTCTGATAGAGAAGCAAGTCCACATTGTACAGCTTCAATCCATCTCACCTAAGCCCTGCTGATGCAAAGTCATCTCGTACCTCGGGGTGATGCTCAGAAGGATGAGTGCAGGGGAAAAGGTACCAGAGCCACAAAACCTTTCCTAACACCAAGAAGAAAGACCACTGCAAAATAAATCCTGTGGATGCTATGAACTTTGATGCTCAAAGAAAACATTTCCAAATCAATTAACTTTCGAGATAGAAAAGGCAGGAATCTACAGTGGGGAAATCTGCAGCTGTGGGCCCTGTTTATTCTTTTAACATGCTTGAATTTCAGGGTAGAATTTCAATGGCCAACACTCAGGGGCTGTCCAAGGAAGTTGTGGCTGCCCCATCCCTGGCAGTGTTCAAGGCCAGGTTGGACACAGGGGCTTGGAGCAACCTGCTCTAGTGGAAGGTGTCCCTGCTCGTGGCAGGGGGTTGGAACTGGGTGAGCTTTAAGGTCCCTTCCAACTCAAACCAGTCTGGGATTCCATGTCATGAAACTGTAAGAAAGACTGGATGTGACATGGTATTTCTGCAATAAGAGTCCTGGAAAAACCAAACCGAACAACAACAAAAGAACAACTTCCATAAAAAAAGCACAGTGGGAAACATAACCATAGTTACTTAGCAATTTCCTCTTTTTTCAGGTAATAAGATGTATTACCTGTTTGCAGCTTAAGGGCAGACCAGCCCTGCCAGCAACCCAGTGCAGAAGAGCACCGCACCTTCCCGAGGTGCCTCCAAATGACATCAGCTTCCAGTGCCAGAATAACTCAAAACAATCTTTCTTCCAAATTGTGGATGCACAAGCTACTTAAACACAATCACTCCACCCACTGCGAGGCAGAGGGCAAGTCCCACCTCCAGACAACACATTCACTTCCTTCCACTTTCGTATCCAGTATTTTTTATCTTGGATTCAAAGGTCTCATCTGAAAATATATTCCAAGTAAGAAGGGATGCAACATTTTCCTATTGCTCGTGCTGACGTTTTCAGCATTAAGAGTGGGATTATCATACAAGAGGGCTTTTGATGAGGAGAGGCTGCTGCTGCAGGGCACAGTTCTACATCCATCAAAGGCAGCTCCTGGAAATTAGATGAACATAGAGGGGGCACGTTCACCTTCACCAAAAGGCAGGTTTGGCATTTCCCTATGCATGCTGGCCTGAGCTGCCTCCTGCCACCACCGGCTGCCCCTCAGCAGGACCAAAGCCCTCATGCCCTCTACCCCTCCAGCCATGCCGCAGGCTGAATCCATAGCTAACCACCATAGGATGCAAAGTTTTGCCTTGCATTTCCTGATCTTCAGGAACGCTCCACGGCACCTCTCTTGCTCCTCTTCAGCAACTGCAAAAAGACAAACCACAAGCGACCCAGGGCTCAGCACCAAAAAAACCCACTTTATAGAGCAGAGGAAACCTTAACTGAGGTGGGGAAAAGGCAGAGTCTTACCCAAGACTCTCAAAGGGCTTTACTCAGCAAGGCTGTTGGGCCAGCGTGCTCTCTACACATGCCCATCTGTTGGCCCTGTTTGGGTGTGCTCGTGTCCCTCCAAAAGGAGACCAGGTCCACCATGCACCTTTCTGCTCTCCAAAGCCACTGGACACGCTACATTCCCCATGCACCAGGTTTGCCTAATTTAGAACTGAGTTTTCAACTGGCCTTATTCTGCTTGAGGCTTCCAAACTAACTACAGAAACAGACACCAGGCAGAAGTGCGATTACCCAACACACCTTAAAACACAAAAACCAGGCTCAAGCATGAAGAGGGAATTTTTAAAGACACAATTAATTAGTTTCAGCTAATTTGCCACCCAGCTTTTCAGGTATCCTCTTAATATGCTGTCCAGATTATGGGTCATTAAGGACCGTCTGTCTTACCAAAACCTTTAATTTGCTTGTCTGTATAGACAGTTATGCTTTCTAGTGTGTAGAGAACCCTGCCAGAGATTAATTACATTTTCTCATTAAATGGTTTATTCATAAAACCATCCACAACAGCAAGATGTGTTCCCAGACGAATGCTATTGCCTGAGCCACAGCCCTGAAGGCACCACCCCAAAACCCATGTAGATGAGGCCCTCAGTGATATGGTTTAGTGGTGGTCTTGGCAGTCCCGAGGTAATGGTTGGATTTGATGATCTTAAAGGTCTTTTCCAACCTAGTTGATTCTATGATCCCAGCGCCTTCGCAGAGGTGCATGTGTGGATGCAAACTCCACCCTGCAGCTGGCTCCTACCATGTGAAGCAAAACTCAATCCAGACAGATAAAAGGGATTTGGAGGAAAAGAGACAGATGTTTCACAGCTCTTCTCACCTCAAAGGTGAAGCCACGCGGAGCTGTGCCACTGACTCCAAAGGAAAAAGATTATTTTTTTTTTCATTTCTTTTTTTTCCTAAATGTGCCTCATTATTTTTAATATGCCTTCACTTCCTTTATTGCATATACTGCATTTGTAATTTCCACCAGGGAAAAACAAACCATGGCTTAACAACCTTCTTCCGGAAGTGTTGAGAAACCGATGAATACGCAGTGTTAACACATTTATTGAATATGAACTCAGGAAGGGCAGGGCAAATCCACAAGCTGTTTCTCTGTCCTGTTTTCAAACATGTGTTAACACTTACGGACATGGGAAGAACTCTTCCACAGAGTTTGAAGAAGTACAGGCTTAAATCATGCCAGTGTCGCAGCAACAGCCCCAACATGCGAACTCTATAGAGAGGTGGGAGGGAAAACAACATCTCCCCAAGGTTTGCCTGATCAGTGAAAGGTTTCAAGACAATAACAACAATTGGGCTGCAGCCTCATATGGGAAAAAAAAACAACCCAACCACCAAAAATGGTGGTTTTCTAGAACTTCTTGTTTCTGGAGGGCCCAAAAGCACAATCCTCATCTGTGCATTCGGGCTGGCAGGACCCCAAAAGAGCAGAGCAGAAGATAACACACAGAGCAAGATCATCACCATCACACTGAGACCAAGCTCATTAGAAGAATAAGAAGCAATGAAAGGGGAGGGAAAAACAGTGCGGAGTTTGCTGTCTGTGATTCAAGAAGCAACGAGCAGCACATTGCATCCTGCTGCACGTAGCAGTCATTCCACAAATTAGGAAAGCAGTGACAACAGAAATGCCCTTGGTCCCCTCCTGATCCCACATCCCACACAGCAGGATGAGCCCAAACTTTGCAGCCTCCTCGTCCCTGTTTCCAGGGACCATCGCTACTCGCACGTCCTGTTCTGGGTCAGCTATAGTGGGTTTCTCCGGCTTCTCCCACACTGCCTCCTCCCCGAGCAGCAGGTCCATCATTTCCAGTTCTTCCATCCTCCTCCTCATGACCACGACTCAACTCCCCCAATGCACCTCCCCTGCTGCTGCTTCTTTTCCCTGCGTTTGCTCGCTCTTCCCTCCACTCCCCCATGTCTCATTTTCACTGCACCCATTCCTCAATCTCAACTGACTTTTCAAACACATGTATTCTCCCTCAGCTGCTTTAGCCTGCTGACCCACATCCATTTGGTATCAACACCCCAAACAGCAAACATCACCTGCAAAACCTGTGAGTTCCTTCAGGTTGCCTCCTGCATGCCCCCAATTCAGAGGAGCTTTCTGGGACACTCAGTAAGACATTTCACACATTCGTATTTCTCCAAGCCTCCCTTCCTGCTGCTGTTGAACAGCTTGAGGAGAACCCGTGCAGCTCAACGGTGGGGCTTCCTCGTTCCCATTACCTTAGTTCCCCTCATCTCATCACATTTGCACAGAGAGCTCTTGTAGCTAGGACTACCTCTCTTATTTGTACATCCAGCATGCAAAAAGCCAAATGCTAAGACATTACAGTACATTTAACACTAATGAAATCGCTCCAGCTCCGTACTGGTGGGTTATCACCAAGCCTACTATGACACCCCAAACCACCACTAACTCAAAAGGCATCATCCAAAGGATCCCAGGACTACACAAGCAATCCCAGCCTGCACATAGGTGGCTCCTATGTGCAGAAAAGAGGAAGAGAGAGTTAATTTTAAACAGACAAACAAAGGCTCGTTGACTGGTTGACAGCAATTAGTAACCAGAGAGCACCAAGCACGTTTCCTGTAGCCAAGTGTAAAGCAAGCTGCCCCCATCTTTGCTTTTGGAACAAAATAACTCAAAAGGGTAAGAGCAGTTTACCTGTGATCTGAACAGCTTGGACCTGAGATGGCAGAAGACTGTTTGATCCCTCCCAGCCCATACACAAAGTGGTTTTGCCCATTGCTCAGGTTTGCCCCAGTTATAAAATCTACAAAATCTAGACTTTGTTTTCCTTCATTCCCCTCCCTAAACCTACAGGGCAGGAGCCCCCCCACATTCCTCTTTGAGATCTCCTCCTTCTGAGACAACTTGACCTCAGCATCTTTCCGAGCCTTCGAAAACAGCAGTCTGGTCCCTGCCACTGTCACATAAGCATCACCCTTCTCAACAAACAAGGCTAAAAATCACAGTGGTTTATGAACCTCTTTAAAAACCTCCAGATGGAGAAGAGACACTTAAACAAAAACAAAAAATAAACAAACTTCCAGGCACAGACAGCAGACAATTTGTTTCATTATTGCTGCAGAGAGTGGGAAAGCACAAACAAAAGCCCGCAAGTGGGATTTACTAAAGGAAGTGTGTTGGTGGTTGCTCCCTCCTGCTTCTCCTAAACCACTCCATCCCTACCCTGGGTAAGCACAGGTCTGACACCAAGCCTGAAGGACTGCCTCTCAGCAACTGCTGTTTCTGCAAAATTTTAGGGATATTCCCATCATTTTCTGTCCTGATTGGTACGAGGTTTGGTGCCTGGAGAGGGAAGAATAAGGCTGTGTCTTCATCTAGACATGAGTGGCAGCAGATAGATAGAACTACTCTATTATTTGTACATTATGATGCTGTTGTCACCAGCATGAACACCAGAGGATGGGTTGTAACGGTAGAGCTCTCTGCACCACACAGGTTTATTTGGGAGCACAAACACCACACAGTAAGCATCAAAGGTCCACCAGGTCTCCACTCTCAGTGTCCCTGTGCCCAGAGAAGCTGTGGCTGCCCCATACCTGGCAGTGTTCAAGGCCAGGTTGGACACAGGGGCTTGGAGCAACCTGCTCTAGTGGAAGGTGTCCCTGCCTGTGGCAGGGGGTTGGAACTGGATGAGCTTTAAGGTCTTTTCCAACCCAAGCCAGTCTGGGGTTCTGTGATTTACCTGCAGAGGCCAGGACTAACCCCTCAGTCCTTGGTGCCATGGACACGGGGGGCCCTGGCACATGAGCAGGATGAGGCCCCAGGTTTCTGCTCTTGCAGGCAGTTTCCAATCCAAGAGTTAATGCAAGATGAAGGTCCCCAAAGGGCAGTTATTTCGGTGAGGCAGAGCGCCCCGATGCTCTGCCAAATTCTAACTATAGGAGCAGCAGGCTGGGCACCTGTGGGGCTCGTCTGTCACCGTTTGCCTCCGCACTGCCTGCAGCAGCAGAGAGGAGACCACAAAAAGCTTTCCCTGGTCCCTTCTGTCTCATTCCTGGTTATTAATACTTCCCTGCTCTGTGTCCCACTGTCCCAGCACACCTCCCTGCTACCTCCTACCTGGAGACAGCAGCTGGAAGACAAGGGTTATCTGAACAACAAAAACTACACTCAGAAATGAGATTCTGGAGGGGTTTTGTTCCCCAGTTTCAGCAGTATGAAGGTATCTGGCCAATGCCCACCCTGACTAGTCGCTGAGATTCAGCCACATGCCAGTACTGGAAGTAATCCATGCACCCAGGAGTAACACAGGACTCACATTCAAAGATAAAGGGCACCCTTTAAAGGGAACGCTTTAAAGATGCATGGCATGATTGTGCTTTATACCTATGGCCACTGCGCCAAACCCAAAAATGGGGCCCATGGACAGGAGTCCCTTCCAGCCCCTCTGCCTCGTCCTCACACAGCACAGGGGTGGGTGCACCACAGTCTTGGGGACCCCTGGCTGCTCCCACTGCTTGGATTTGGTTTCCTTCCGCTCATCCTCCTGAAGGGGTTTCATTTTACACTTCTGTGTTTGCTTTATCTTAACTGCTAATGGAAAAGTCAGGGTGAGCAGATCAGAAATGGGACTCTTGGCATTTAATAGCTTGCCAGACACTGGCTCAGGCTGTATGGTTTTGTACAAATCCTTCTGTCGCTTGGGCACTGGGAACTCCAAAAGCTATCGCCAGACCAGCTCATGCTCATCTCCTGAACATATCCCGTACAACAAGAGATGCAGAAGCTTGCTTGCCTTTCCTAAATCCAGAGTGCACAGAAGAAAGGGACAAGATTTGGTTTAAGTGCAGCAGCAAAAGCCCTTGTAAAAGGCAGGAGCAAGCAACTGAGCAGCCGCTGGACTCGGCAGTTCCTCTGCTCACTAGGGCTTGGGCTCTGCTTTCCCAATCACTCCACAACCAGCCTACAAAACACATCATTTATCCCCCCAGAAAGGCCTGGCACAACAGTTATGTCTTCCAAGAGATCCAGGAGGTGTCTTTAATAAGAAAAAAACCCTAAGAAATCTTATCTAGGAAGCAACAGAATAGCGGAAATGCTGAGGGAGAGTTATGGGCTATGTCCTGTCCCTGCTCCAATTCCTCAAAACAGCTGAGCAATTTCCCCAAAGCACTGCTTGGCCAGCACAGCCTCTGGCATGGAAAACTTCAGCCTGAAAGGGCAAAAGAGGTGAAAGTTCAAGTTTAATAAATGGGACCAAGCATTTATGCAGCCTTAATGTCACCATTAATCCTACTAATGTTATTAATTCCTGGGAGAGGGAAGGGAAGGGCACTGCCCGGTGAAGACGAGACAAGCCAAAGGGAGAAAAAACCCAAACCAAAGAAGTGCGTGTGTGTAATATGTTTCAAGCCCCGACTGTTGTTGCTGCTTCTGTGGCATGAGATGTCACCACAGCCACTCAGCTTTGTGGCTTTCCCAGGGCTCTCACTGTCACAGAGGGAGACGCTTTTACGTGGCCAGAGAATCTCACCCACTAATTTCTCAGTGAAGCCCATAAACATATCTGAGATCATGTACACCATAAAAACCAGCAGATGTTCACTTCTAAAAACACCTAGCAGTGGGGAATCCAACAACTCCCAAAGTGCTTTTCATTTTATCAGAAAAGCATTCCCCTTACTGCTGACACTATATACCTTACTGCTACACTAGAATCAGGCTAGTGATTTAAATTACAACAGGAGAAACCCTCAGGAGCATACATAGCTGTACTTTAAGCAAATATTTACACAGGATATATAAGATAGGGGACTCCAAAGCTTCAGTCTTCTCCCAGTGTCTGCAAACCAAACACACGCAGGAGGATCTGACGCTGTCGCATTACGCATTAGGAGCCGAAATGACTTCTGGTCAGCCCTATGGGGATGGATAATCAGTAGCTTGTTCCATGCTCCTGATTAAGAGGAGATAATCCATTTCTGTATGGCTTTGGTGTCAGATCAGAGCAATTCTGGCAACGGTTCCAACAGCACACAGTGCTCCAACAACAGCTGATTCAAACACTCCGAAAGCCACAGGGCATCCCAGCCTCCACCCAAAGGACTTTAAGTGTCCTTCCGCAGCAGCAACTGCTGCAAAGGTCAAGCACATAATGCAGGCAGCACAGTTTTGCCTCTCCTCTCAGACCTGAATGTCAAGGCTGAGAGATTAGCAGCCAGAAAACCCACAACAAACACTTCCAAAGAGCTGGAGGATGCAGTTTGCTGCTTGAGCTGCATCCTGGAGAGGCTCTTGGCAGCATGGGGATGTGTCACCCTGCAAGAGGAGTGTTCACCCCACTTGCTGGGAGACCAATTCATGGTATAGCATTTGGTCTCTGCAGTAACTCTCCTTGACCGCTCAGTCTCTCTACACAGCTGTAGTGCAGAGGTGCGCAGCTTTTTGTGTCACTTTGATTTTCATTTGGATGGATTTAGGTACTAGTAATGAGGCAGCCCTTAAAGACATGTAAATGCTAAAATCAGAGCATGCAAAGGAAGAGTTCTGGAAGAGATCACAAGCTTTTCCAACCTCAGCCCTAAAGGTTGGGACAAATATATGGGTCTCGATTGTCTCTGCTTTCTGCAGTTTGGGCATGTTACACCAAAAAGTGTGGGAAGAATTACATTCAACAAGGAGAACTCAAAACGTGCAGGGCAGAACTGACCACAGTTGACCTGATGACCAACCGGCAGGACTGAGGGAAGGAACCACCACACCACAAGCAGCTGATCACTCAACAGCAGGCTCTTAAACAAACACAACTACCACAGCAGCCTAGGGCTTGGCACTCCAGAGATGCTGCGGAAGAGTCTGAGGACCTCAGAGGGAAGACTCCTCAACCTGCCCAGCTACCAGCATGAGTGCTGCTGAAGGAGGTGTGCCTTCAGCCTCCAGGTGACTGGGCTGGAAGGAGAGGGGCAGGCATGATTCAGTGTTCCAAGAGGTAAATGATGGAGGACAGTAATCAGTTAATCTCTGCTTCCACCCCAGGTAAGATTAAAAACTCCCTAAATCAGCTTTGTCTGCAGCAAATGAAGATTTAGATCTGATATTAGCAAATGTTCAAAGACGGAGCCATTAGGCTTTAGGACTAGGTTGAGGAGGTTGTTAATTCTCCTTCATTAGTTTTGTACAGGGCAGAGAAACACCCTGCAGGGACAGGCTGGGCCCAGTAAATTCAGCTTCTGGGAAGAGGATCACACCATCCCCTTCCAGATTTGCCTGTCAAGGACTCCCAGGGCCAAGATCAGGGTAAGACCAGCACAGGGAATGCTGCGAGGGACAGACGGAAAACAAAACGCGGCCCTGCAGCCATCTCTCATCCTACAAGCAGGCAGCCACACCTAGCAGTGTGTCTGCACCACGTCAGGGGTGCTAAGACACTGAACCCTGCATGCATTCTTTGTTTTCGAGGCAGCATTTCAAAAAGCTTCATCGTTCATTTAAGGTGAAGCAGATGCTGTTCCTCTGGTCTCTTTGAAAGGGCTTATCTATGGGCTGGATTTCATTAAGTATCTTGTTCTGCATTTAATAAGCTTGCAAGTCTAGACACTTTGGTTTTCTCTCTATCACCCCTTTGGTGTACCAGCAGGTAGAGACAACAGAGGTTAAGAGGGAAATATTTAGCTAGCAGATTTAGATGCTATCAAGAAGATTGCATCATTCCACTGTGACTCACTGCAATTTCATACCCAGGGACTTTTTCACTTACCCTTTTGAAAGAAAGAGGCTGCTACCTGCTGCAGTTGAGTTAAGGAGGTCCCTGGGAGGTTTCAAGACACAGATTTCGGGATATTAATAGAAAATCCATGTAGAACTAATGACTGAGCAAGGGAGAAGAATGTCCAGAGATGCTGTGCAGTGGAATCTCCCTCTACTACCAGACAACAATGATGATGTACAAGCAGAACAGCTTCAGCAATCCAGTCCACCTGACTCTTCAGGTATTGCCATGTGCAAGTGGGTGCCACCACATTCCCCAGCCAACAAGGACAACCCAGGCAGGAGCCTGATGCTCTGCTCCTCCCTTGGGGGGATGCCAAGGTGCTGGGGCTGCAGTGACCGGGAGCACTGAGGGAACTGCCACAAACAAGAGCTTTGCAGCAAAACCAAGAGATGCTGCTCAGACCTCAGATGGGTGCAAGCCCTACGGAGACCCACTCTGACAGGACACTGCTGTGGATCAGAGGGCAATACCCAGACCAGTCATTTGCCTATCAGTCAGCAGTTAATGCAGTCAAGTGATGGGAACTCAGCAGAGACTTTGTTCATTTTCCTTCTGACCCTGCATCACACTTGAACCCTTGGCCTCCTCACAAAACCAGCTCTGTACTTCATCTGCTGCTCTGCTGAGCCCCAAAGGCTATGTGAGATGGATACAAATCCGGCTGGTTCATAACACGCTGGGAAAGATCAGCATTTTTGTGGATCGGGGCTGTGAGATGCGCACGTTACAATTACATGCACTGCGGGGATGTACCAACAAAACTCACTGTGAGCTTATACTAAGGGCAAAATGTTTTTTTGAGAGATTAATCAGAAGGAAAGATCTTTGGGAAACAGAAAGCCATAATCAGCAAATACTTCTCTCTCATGGGATTGCAAAACAAGGCATGCTCTGCCCTCCGAGACACAAGTCATGAACTTTCCCAGCGAAAGGGGAGGCAGAGCGGAACGACTGCACAGAGAACAGGATGGGGGTTTCTTATATTTGATCCCAAGGAAAGCAAGTTCAAGGTCTCTGCACTTACCATCAAACTTCTTGTATCGAGAACTAAACATGGTTTGTAGGTGATTGCTAAGCTCTACAACGGCGTTCCTGAAGTCGTGTTTACTCTGCTGACCGTACTTCTCCTCCATCTCTTGGGAGCAGCACGTGTAGCCTTGCGAGCAAACTTTCAAATGGTCACCTGAAAAGCAGGGAAGAAAATACCCCAAATTAGAAGGATTCTCTATGCAAAGAGGTCAGCTTGTGAGGCAGGGGGAGCGAGGACCCACAGCACCATTCCCTTCCAAGGAGACACCTCTCATCACCACGAGTACCGCACTGGGCACGTCAAAACCTGATTCTGTAGAGGAACTTTATAGCAACACACGTAAATATGATCTGGTCTTTCTGCAAGAACATTAAAAAGTGGCCTCTTACTTATTCAGTTAATAAATGGAATAAACACATAATTATCTCACACAGTATAATTTGAAGACCCAGCAAATTGACCTGTATGTTCTATGATATCTTCCATGAAATTTTTGCTGAGTATTTTAATTACTTCCAATTCATTCGGTTTGCACACAACACAATATCAATGACGACAGTCCTTCTGTACAGATAAATCCTTTTTTTTTCATCTCCAATTACCACAGGAGAAGTAATCTCTCAGAAGCACAGTTATCACTGATATTAAAATACATTTGGTTTATGCTACAGCTCATTAAAAAGCATTATATCTCCCAGCTCCTAATTTGACAGTTTTCTGCCATCAGCCTGGCTGAAACGGGGGGGTTGGTTTTGCAAAATTCAGATTTTTCTTCCCCTTCACCCTGAGAGATGATTCTCTCCTAAGAGTCATCTGGCTCAAGATGGCTTGGTCAAGAGCCATTGTCAAGTGCTTCAGTTATCTACCAGAGCTCAATTTCAAACTTTCATGGGCAATCTGGGCACAGGATCTGGCCCCATATAATTTGCTTTCAGAACATCTTGCTGCAGTGTGGGATGAAGCTTCTTCTAGCACCACCAACAAAATGCTGCCGTCAAGTTTGGTGGGCCATGATAAACTCTTCCCATAGCAATCCTCAGCTCCAGCTTCTCTGGCAGGTCCCACAAACCAGCAGCACCACCGTGGGCTGACACTAAACTGGTTCAATCTTGGGCAAACTGTGCAAATCTTTGTCAACGCTGAAGATACGATCAAAACAAGCAGTTAACATGAGAAACTCATCCTTCCAAGTCAGATGGTGTTTTAAAAGACACAGCCTACATGTAAGCTGCTGCCTTCTTTCCCATTTCACACCCCGCTGCCAAACCTTATCCTCCATCCCGAGGAAGCAGATGGAGGAGTAAAGGCTCTTCCCTACCTGCTCACACCCTGAAAGCCACCGACAACCTCCAACCACCACCGAGGCTCAGGGAGTCATGGCAAACGCACAGCAAACCACCTCTTCACAACAGGCTGTGAACCATGCACTTACTAAAGAGCATCGAAAGCGGGTTTAGAGAAACAAAAGTAGGTTTTGCACAGTGCAAAACAAAGCCTGCCCGTGACTAACAGTTGCTTCTCTGCCTGCCTTGTGCCAGACCTCATACCAACATCATTTGCCCAGCTACTGAACTTCTGCATCCCTTTGCACCACTTTCCAGCTCAGAAATGTTGGTATCGCTCCTTTCAAACACTTAAGGACCATTTTAAAATAAGCTATAAATACTGTAAATATCTATATCTATATATCTATTTATATCTATAAATATACCAATCTATATATAGAATTCCTAAGAACCTCTCCTCCTAAATCTATTTTCCTCTTGTGCTATGGGGTTTGTTTGTTTTCCCTGGCATTACAGAGACCTTGACCAACAGATAATTCTGCCACAGCTAATTTATTGCACAAGACCATCCGCTGCTCTTGAGTTAAAGAAAGCTCAGAGGCTGTTACAGGAAGCAGCACCACTTGGGCACAGCCTTCAGAAAACACAGAAAAACTCACTATCTCCTTGGGGATACATTTTTCTTTCATGGACACTATTTCTTTCCACCTCAGAGGAGCACCTCCAGCAGCAAATGCATGGCATTAAGGTATGCAGCACCAAGGGATGTGGCTCCATTTAGCTTGACAAGGCATTAAGAGAGGAAGAGGCAGATTTTCAGATCCTGATCACCAAATCCATCCTGGAACATACCTGGAATGAGCCTGCCTGACTAGCAAGCATTACAAAAGGAAAATGCCCAAGCACCACAGCTCTATTTCAATACAGGACTATGGCTCTTTGACACAATGGGAAACAAAGTGCAATGAAGTGATAATTTCAGCTACAGTGACAGCTAGGTTTGAGGTGTCAAAATAATCCCATTTCAAAACTCTTGTAATGGTTTGGGGTTGATTTTTTTTTCCTATATCTCTTATGAGGGGAGTAAGCTGGAAATACATTTCACAGATTCAGTCCTATTTCCATGACGCACCCTGCTGTTGGTGGTTAAACTCACATACTTCCCATTCTTTTGTGTTGGAGGGGTAAGCCTCTACCCTACTGGCAAATTCAAACCTACTGATAGCAGGATTTCTTTTCCTAGTTATGCTGGCAACTTCTCAAGTTCTTCACACATGCCCTAGGATCCCTAAAACAGTGTTTTTAACAACTACTCCAATTCATTTATGGCAAAAAATATAAAAGCCCAATGTACTTCACAAATACAAATAACATTTTTATATCTATTTATACTACTAAACCAAAGTTACCAGCCACCTAACGTTACAAAGTAAATTCTTTTTCCTTGATTCCCCCTCCTGCCAGATTTGCACGGTGCCTCCCCAGGACACACATGCAAAGCCAAGCAAGAAGAGTACTACTGATAGTAAATCAAGCTTGCACAGATCCCATTTGGTTGATCGTTAAGGAATTATGCTCCAAAATGCAACTCAGACATTCAAAAATGAATGACCAAGCAATCTAATTATGGAAGATATTTCTCAGTCATGTCAGCACTATGTGGTCTTGGCTCATGATCAAGAATTAGCTCTGTCTGGAGCTGAGGAGCTCCAGCTACTCAGTGCTAATCATAGGAGATGCACTGTGTTACCCGGTGTTAAAAACCAGAATGTTTAGGGCTGTGGGCTGCTTTTCTTGCAGTTTTCTTATGCTGCAGTGGGAGATATCAATGGAAAGTCACTCAAAGACACTGGGGGCTCCAGTTTTCCCACAGGAAGGGTTGTCCTTAGCACCTCCACATCCCCAAGAATATATCCTCACTTTAGCAAAGCAACAGGCACTGACTCAGCTGGTGAGAAGAGTCACGTCTAGCCTTTGTTTTACATCAGCTAGCAGAACTGATCCGGTCAGTATCCATCCACAGGACTTATCCCATGCCCGAGTTTGTAGGGAGAGCAACACAACATCCCATCACCTACCTGGGTGATGGATCCACCACATGCCCCTTCGGTGAGCGGCTGTGGTGGTGGGAACTGTTTATGCCTCCAAGGACAGACCCCAAAGCACGGTGTCAAACAGCTTCAAAACACAAAGTGCTACAACCATGGTGTGCAGGGGAATGAAAACGATGAGGCAGCCGCTGCCAGCGGTCCACGTGAGCATGGACCAGTTACACATAGAAAACACTGATCCAGAGCCAAGACCAAAGACAATGCTCTTTGTCTTTCCAGTTCACTCCTCTATAGAAAAGGAGTGAAAACCAGATTATTTAGTCCCACTGAAGCAGAGACCTAATGTTTATGTACATTATGTAAAGAACCTTCCTGGTGCGCACTCACTGTCAAGGGCACATTCAGCAATAATTATTTCCCAAGTTAAAACTCATCAAACAATGCCCATAGAAGGCAACTCTTCACCTACTGTTGAGTGTTAAAGACTCAACAGCTTTTGTAATTTATCACCATGTGAGCACAGCAAAACTACAACTCTGCCACAGCTTCCTTTCAAGTTAGGCTTCTTATTGAATTGTTTGGCAGGGTGTGCAATCATCACATCATGGGCCGCATGGCAAAAAGAGCTTAAGTAGCAGAGAATGACTCCACATATCCACCACATACACGTACCATGGCTGCAGCTTGCCATGGATTTGCAGCAGATCATTCCCATGGCCTGTTGCAGCAAGCCTTTACCTCCATTTTACACTACAGATGAATACAGAGAGAGAAAGGAGGGACCAAAATTACGGAAGCAGCTTGCTCCTTGGCTAGTTAACAGCACACCTTTGGGGAACGGAGGTGGTGGTTTAAAGATAGAAATGCAATGGTACACAGTGTTGCGATCGGTACATCCAAGGAAATGCGCTCAGAAAGGTAATCTTGCAAACTTATGATTTAAGCCATTACAGAAACACCACATTTAGCAGACTCCAGGCACACAGAGTTCCTTCCAAACCAAGTAACTATTTTGCAATGTGTCGGAAAACAAGTTTTCATTGAGTGAGTAAGTGGGTACTGCAAAGTCGGGGGCTCAATGATCCTGAAAAGCAGTTCTCTTCCAAACAATTTCCCAAGACCTTTTCAGATGTTGTTTCTGGATGTCTAATGTGCCTTCTCAGCCTGCTTCACCTTGCCTTGACCAAGTTCATACTTTAAGTATACCTAGCTGCAAAACTAGCAGGAGTTCTTTGCTGGGAGGCAGGAGGGTAGACTCCTTTACACAGTCTAGCCCTTCATTGCAGCTTGGTAAACAAGCCAGAAGTAGTTTACCATCCGAGATGTTACTGTTGGACTTTGCTCCCTTGTGAGTTAACAGTCTGGGTAAGCTGGGTTGATGGAGGAGCAGGAGGTGAACACTGCTGGGGGACCAGTGAGCAGAGCCACCATTTCAGCCTTGTGCTCTGCCTCTTCCCTATAGCACACATGGGCTTGTGTCATCTTTAAAAGAGTTTTATGACTTCCTCTGAACCAACTACCGAAGGAATCCTGGACTGTAATGCCAGGCTCTAATCCGATTTCACACTAGACTTGCCTTCTAATTATCACAGAATATTAGGCTTCCACCCATCATATATAATTGACATGCTACCGAGGCTTTACAAAACCCCCAACAAAGATGACAAGAAACACTAGCATCACCCCTGAGCACAGCTCCACTGCTCCGGCCCCACATTAACAAGGGGTGAGAAGAAGAAAGGAAAGCGTGAGCTTGTGATTGATTCCAGCAGAGTCATCGAGACAGACAAGGCTGCTGAACCATCCACCCAATCCGATCACCTTTAATTACCCCCAAATCCAGCTCAGTTTTCCTGGCTACAAAATGAGCTGGGGATGCTCAGCACCCCTGGGAATGGACTGTGAACTCGGTGCTGCTGTAACCCTACAATCAACACACCCATAACAGCCCCTGTCCCACTTGCAAGGCTGGGTCACCCTGACCACTCCTTATGCTGCTTGTAAAAGCATACCTGCTAATGAAGAGCACTACAAAAATGCAGATAGTGAGCGTCTCGGCATATAAATCTTTCCAAGTGAAATGATGCTAAGCTGCAAATGTCAAAGGGAGAAAAATAATCCCGCTCTGGCATACGCCACACATCCAAAGTGACCCTACTGCCTCCTCCCTAGCTGTCCCATGTGCACACTTGCTTCAAGGGATGCTTTTTTGCCCAGCATAAGCAAGCAAACTTGAATCTTTAGCTGATGGCTCGCTCTTATCAGAGCACTCCTTTTTCACTGGTGGTCAGTCGTCTCTGCTTGCTTTAAAGCTGTGCTGCTGTGGGACTTGTGTTTATTTTACTGGGGAGAATACTCCTGTGGAGACAGTCGCACGCCAGGAAGGAAAAGATGTAAAACAGCACTGAGGTCCTGCTAACAGAGGTGATGCACCCACCAAGAGCAGAGTGGGAAGTTTCTAAGCTCACATTCCATAAACGATGCAGCACTGCTGGTACCCTCTGGCCACAGCAGGTCAGACCAGGCTGGGACATTCGGAGCTGTACCTCCCTCAATGCTGCCAAGCACACAGTGCCATTTCCAGCCCAAACCACTGTTTCTACTGCATATTTCCAGAATTGCTTTGTGCAGCATCCTCCCTACATCCACTCCCATCAGACATAAAATAACACACCCCATTTCCAATACAAATTATTTCCCATCCTAAAAGACCACCATCGCACAACCTGAGCCAGCTTTCCTTTCTTCCCTCCTCAAACATTTGCCATTACCATTGTGATCTCAAACCCAAAAAGCACCAAAAAGAGCACCGCATGTACCCAAACCCAGGTCCTCGCCGTGGAAGTCAGCAACCAGCATCGCCCTCCAGCCTGGCATGGGGGCTCCAGCCCTTCCACAGCCATGGAAGCCCTGGTCCTCAATTCGCCCATCAAGGATGCTCATCCCCACCTGCATTCCTTTTTTCCAAGCACCCAGGGTTTTTTAAGCCAGAAGACACGCACAAGTGCAGTCAGCTCCCAAAGCTGACTTGGTAGGGTTATGAAAGTACCACAGTCTGGCAGCGTGTGCCAGCGTGCAGCGTATTTAACATCCCACTCAATTAGCAACCATTTTATAGAAATGGTTTATTCGCCTTATTAATGTTAAAGCCACTTGTTTCCCTTGTGCTTCCACTTAGGTTATTAATCAATGCACGTTTCATCTTTTTGCTGATTACTCTAACGCACAGAAAAACTCCCCAGACTCACAGAGCAAGCTTATAATATTGAAATTCCCTTCCCCCCCCGCCTCAAACCTGTCAAGCAGTCAAAATATACTCTTTGATACCCAAACCAAAGCCCTTTCACCTACACTTAACAACAGTGAACTATTTTCAGTTGAGCTTTACTGCATCTGTTAACTCAGCTGCTAATCCATCTTGCAGGCGCAGGGAATGCCAGCGCACACAATACCTCAGACATACCTCCCTTCAACACAACAAATAATCCTAATTATTTCCATAGCATGTACCTACAGTTACTTAAAATATCGTACACAACCAAGGTCTGTCTGGCTTCTAGTTTTCCATTTTGCTTTGTTGACAGCTTCAGGTTCCCAAATTTACTGCCAAGAGGGTCAGGGACTTAAGAGAATAAGAGAGATTTATATCTATGTGTGTACATTAAGCTAAACTCACATTAGGAACCTTAATTTTCTAATGGAAAGAGCAACTTAGGACACAAAGAGGGCTCTTGCCTTCCACCCGCTCAAGTCCAAATTACTACCACAAAGCTCGTCTTCAAGCTGATGACAGAGCCAAGTCCCTGAAGGACCAAGTCCAGGCAAATTCCATCCGTTGAGGCTCAGCAGAGTGATTTTGGGATATCCCTCCTGGGCAGGGGCAGACCAGGAGAGACCTTCCCACGCTCCTAATGCAGCTCTTCAGCCCCAAGCAAAAGACAAAAGACCTGTCTCTGCTCTCTGCAGAACCATGGAGAAGCACCACTGGTCAACCAAGATCCCTTCCTCTCCCATTGTGGTTGGGACAACAAAGAGGTTCAGGTGGAGACCCCCAGTGACCAAAACACTCTACAGTGCATCTGTGCCCATTGCAGGTGAGGTCCAAGCAAGGAGGATGCAGGATCCCACCTTCAGGAGGGTTTTGAAGAGTTCATTTACAAGTTAAAACCCTGCTCACCTGAGGAAAAACACTATCACTGCTTCGTTTCCACCGCACAACCAACAATTTCCCTCCAACAGGGTGGCCCAAAAACTGTGAGGTTTTACACCCTGGAAAAATATGCCATAATAGAGCGTGCTTTCATTCCAACAAACAGGATATTGAGTCAATTAGTGGCACACCAAACACAAACCAGACAGATGAAGATAATGCATTTCTGCAAACATCAAAAGAGAGCACAACCACACAAAGACCTGAATATACAAATAAGACGAGGGAAAAAAAATAATACTACATAATTAAACTTATTATTTAAGCAAACCTGGAGACTAAAATAGCTCTGGTTAACTAGAGGATTCTCCCTGGCTCTATCTAAGACAGAAACCTTTAATAAAAACCAAGAGTTGTTTCTTAATTAAAACACAAAACCAAAACCCTCTACTTGACATTGCTGAGTGAGAACTTAGGAAATGCAAATGCTCTTTATTACCATCAAATTCTTGAGGCATGAAACAGTTTTCATAACATGTCTCTGCCTATATGCCCTATGTAAGAGGTGTTACACAACAGACAAGTTATGCTGAAGAATATCTTGGGTTTTTTCCACTTCTCTGGTGAAGAGGACGGATACACCAGGCGCACAAGAGACCCATCTCCGGGACAGCAAGGACAGGTAGTGCCCCTGTCCCTCCATTAGCCATGAAAGAACAGCTGGAAAGCCCAACACTCAGAGTCAGTAATTCTGGGTATACATAAAGGTAAAAATAAAGGTTATGATTAAAAAAGCCCCCAAACCTGCACAGAGCCAGCGAGCAGACTGCAGAATTCCACAGAAATTGTCCAGCAGATTTTACAGGGATAACTCCCCCAAAATGACCCCACCAAGTATAACCTAATGCAATTAAGGGGAGGAGGAGGAGGCAAAAGAATCCATTGGGAACAGCACACACACAGAATTAGTGAAGCCTCAAGCACAAGGAACAGTAAACAGAAGCGATTTGGCTGGGAGACAGTTACTTTCTTTATGAGACTTATCATTTTTTTCCTCAAATTCCCCATGAAGGCGGCAAAACAAAGCCAAAAATCCGCCTGGTTGGGGTTTTTTTTCCATGAAGTTTTTGGCTATTTGCGTAAAAGGCAGCTTTTAACCAAAACAGATTCCACCACAAACACTGCCATTCAAACTGCAATATTTTTCCTTTTCAACCACATTTTCTTCCTCCATTTTCGGTCCTTCTCCTTCGGGGAGGGACCCTCCACCGGCACCTCCTGGGATGCTCACACCACACACGGGCAGGCAGGAGAAGCAGGATACATGGCTCGCAACCACTTTTCCAGTATTTTTTTTCCCCTTTTCAAACACAGCCAATTCCAGCCTCAATGCACAAAACCACGTTTCAGACACACACAGTAGTTTCTTATGACATGCACCCAGGCTTACAGACTATTGCCAGCAGACTGGTCATCTACTGGCAAACCTCATGAAGTTCAACATGGCCAAGTGAAAGGTCCTGCAGCAGGTCAGGGCAATCCCAAGCACAGACACAGGCTGGGGGAGACAGGATGGAGCAGCCTGAGGAAGACTTGGGGGTGTTGGCTGGAGCAGCTCTGCTCTGGAGCCAGGCTGAGAGAGCTGGGCTGGGGCAGCCTGGAGAAGAGAAGGCTCCTGAAGGGGAGACCTTAGAGCAGCTCCAGTGCCTAAAGGGGCTCCAGGAAACCTGGAGAGGGGCTTTGGACAAGGTCCTGTAGGGACAGGACAAGGGGAATGGCTTTAACCTGTCAGAGGGGAGACTGAGATGAGCTCTGAGGCAGAAGTTCTTCCCTGTGAGGGTGCTGAGGCGCTGGCACAGGGTGCCCAGAGAAGCTGTGGCTGCCCCATCCCTGGCAGTGTTCAAGGCCAGGTTGGACACAGGGGCTTGGAGCAACCTGCTCTAGTGGAAGGTATCCCGGCCCATGGCAGGGGGTTGGAACTGGATGAGCTTTGAGGTCCTTTCCAACCCAAACCAGTCTGGGATTCTATGATAAAGATCTCCCCAGCTGAGAGCTGCACAACTGTGCAAAGCCACAACTCTCCCAAATGATGGCACCAGCACATTTCAAGGCAAGGATCCCTGTCCCAGGGCAGTGCTGCCGTAGCCGTGTGGTCAATCTCCCCAAACATCTCACCTTTCCCATGTTGCCAGCTACCCAAGGGCTCAACAGAAGTGAAGTTTTTCTTCTTGCAAAACCAAAACCAAGCATTCACCATCGCACAAAGCAAAGCTACCATTGCCACGTTTTACAAGAGCACCAGCAGGAATAGGAGTACTAAGTCCATGTGAACCGGCAGCTACGACCCAAGTAAACATTTAACAAAGTCCCAAAAGCCAAAGATGTTTTCAATTCCTTAAATAAGAAACAAAGCTCATGAAATTCAGCCACAATTTCCTGTTTTTGACTTATAATAAAATTAAAGTCATAGCTCAGGCTTTATACAAACAATAATCTAATCTATAAATTGGAACACAAGAGAGATGTTAATTAACTTCCCCAGAGATTAATTCTCTATGGAGGGACCCAAAATAGGCACTGGAAAGTAGCAGGATGATGTATTTTACCCATAAGGACACACTCCTTCACCCTGCATTGGGTGTTTTTGGGCAGGGAGGACAGTGAGTGGCATGCAGGGGCTCAGCAGAGCCAGGACCAGCCAGGGACACCCATGTCGTAGGTGACATGGACAGGAGGTCTCCTTTCCCTCCCCTGGCTTTGACAGCAAACCCATATGAATCCCTTGCTCCACACAGCTGCCAATGGCAGGGCTTATTTCCCAACCAGCAAAGGCAGCCTGGACTTTGGACCAGACCACAGACTCCGTATCTCCTTCCTCCTGCTACCCCATGTGCCACTGGCCGCGAATCCCTGGGAATCCCACTAAGGGGGATCAAAAATGAGCCTAAGCTCTGCACTGAGGAGAAACACTCTACCTTCTTGATTTGCAAGAGTGTTGCTTGCTTGGGTTTTTGGGGGGGCAGGAGTTACAACTTCTGGTTATTAAAAGTACATACAGGAAGATGTAAAGGTTTAAGGGTTCACGTGTAGCAAAGTCCAGCTATAATCTAACAGTCAGCTCATGCCAGGAAATGGGCACTCTCCTCTGCTGCTGCACATTCCCAAACGCACCTCACAAGACAGAAACCGGTCAGCTTTGGACTGCTTCCATCAGGAATGGCTAAAACCTGAGGGCCAAGGAAGAATGAGGCTGCTTGGGCAGGCGTCCCATCCACATGGGCCAATGCAGCCCATGATGCTGCCCAGTAGGACCACCATCGGTTCCTCCTCCTCACCACTGAGGCAAATAGGAGGGGTTTTTGCCAGGCTGGTAAAGTGCCTGACACCAGTGTTTAGACAAGAGCAGCTGGGTGCATTTTTCTTTTCAGGCCTGGGGAGACCTTGTAACAGCCTCTCAATATCTTAAGGCAGCCTAAAAAAATCTGGACAGAGACTTTTTATAAGCATATGTAGTGTCATGACACACAGGAATGGCTTTAAACTGACAGAGAGGAGATTGAGATTAGATACCAGGGAAAAACTCTTCCCTGGGAGGGCATCATCACTGCATCCTCCACAGCAGGGCCACATGCAAACTGCATGTTCTGCCAGACAAATCATCTCCAGAGCACAGAAATACAATGCGATTAACAATTCTGGCCTGGCTGTCCAGCTCCCTCAGGTCCCACTTGACGATGGTCAGTGCCCGCAACCATTTCATTCCACTGTTGCTCACTGAGGACCAACCCTGAGGCCCTTCGCTTCCCAAATCCCTCCTTATTCAAACCAAGGGATACCTGCAGCCTTTCTGTAAGACCCAAGTAACCAGCAAGGTCCCCAAAACACCTCCAACAGCATCACCCTGTTTCTCAAAGCAAACTCACAGGCATGCAAAGCCCTTCAGCGTGTGGCCTCGGACCAGCCCCAGCTCAGCCCCACGATGAGCATTCAGCAGTTGGGGGATGTCAGCTCCCTGCACAAAGCAACAGTTGTGCAATGCCAGCAAAAACAGAGCCCAGCCATGGCGAGAATCATTCATTTATAGGATGTTTCCCATCAACTGCGAAATATTTGCTCCAACAGCCTCAAAGTCTTTAAGGAAGAACTTGACTCCCCTCACATCCCTTTCCGATACACTATTTTCCAGTTCTAAGCCAACCACAACCTACCCAAGTCCTCCATGAGCAGACCCTAACTACCAGACTTGCCCCTTGCAGAACAGAGTCTCTCCCCACGTGGCCACATCCTGCCGCCCCTCGTTGGACAATTAGCCTTAATCCTCGTTAGTTCTGTACGTTTCCTTTAAATCCCGTTACCACATTCCTCCGTGCACTCAAGCGCTCAGCCTCCTCCTCCTCCTCGATGGTGATGGTGACCCCACGGTGCCTCCCGGCTCCTGACCCGCCGGAGCTGCACCGGTCCCAAGGGCTGCAATGCTCCCGGGCTAATCTATCTTCACTGATTAGTTCTTAATCAGGAAGGCAGACATGAATGGAGGGTGCAAATGAAAAGAGAAAGGAGGAGGGGGGGGTTAAATGGCAAAACTTAAAGGTTTTCTTCAAGGAAAAGTCCCCTTTGCTGCTTCAGGAGACAACCAGGAAAACTCAGTCCAAAAGCAGCGTTTGAAGTCTAGCTACTTTCATATTTATAACGCTTGAGTCACTCCCGAAAACCTCCGCCAAAGCACACCGAGTTGGACTGCTACATTCATTTATTTTGGAAGTTTATCCAAGTCTTGGTTAAAGATAAACAACACGCCTGGATGTGAAAAAACATCAGAGCCGGGCTGCCAGAGCAGCAGGGAGCTTCCACCCGCTTTGATAGCACCAAGGCACGAGATGGTATCGGCGCAACCCAAAATGTACTTACTCCTTCCTGGAGAGGCGCAGCGAATTGCTTGTCCTTGGGAGGCATTCTTGCCATACTAGTATTATGCAAATGCTTCAGCTTAGAAAGCTCAGGCACAATCAAGGCATTTAGACCTGATTCATTAATGGCCAACAGTTAATAGGCTGCAATTCCTCTGTCTGGGGGATTTGGGGGGTGTTTAAGCCAAATATGTAAAAAATATACATATTACAGCTGCACTATTGATCTGTTACTGAAGGCAGGAAGCACTTTCTAGTCCAAAGCACCCTGAAAAGCAGAAGTAAAACCAGACTTTTATCACATCTCCAATATTCCTAAACCTGTCTCCATCAGGGACATGGGAGAAAAAAGCAATTGGTAACACGTCTTAATGCTCAGTACTCTTTAACACACCCAAGGAAAATCCTCCACAAAACTAAAGTTTTGCAGAGCATAACTCTCTCAAGAGCAGCACCTACATGTCAAGGCTACAAATGAGTTTTTGGAGCCTGCCAGCCTCCTTTCCATTTAAAGTTTAAGTCAACACCACCACACAAAACCCCAGGGTCTTTCTTGGAAAAGCTGATCTGAAAACACATGGTGAACATATTGCCAAGTTTGAGAGACACCCCGAAACAGCGACGATGCGAACTTTTGGGACTTCAAATAAACAAATTTGAACTAATCAATCTGCAAAGCCTGTTCTCTATTTGTGGCTTTGGGTTTGCTGTTTTATGTTTCTTTTTCTGTCTTCGCTGTTTGTTTGCTTTCAATTACCCTGGCCCCTCCTTATCCTAACCTCTAAAACTCCCTGTGCCGCGCCGGCTGGGAGGCAGGCAGCAGGACACCATAGTCATGCAATTCTAAATGCGAGCTGGAGGATGCTCCTTCTTCAAAAGCTGATGGTTTTGCTCTCAAATTAACTTTTCTTGGTGTATAACCCCCCATGGCACGGGAATGGCACCAGCAATCTGGCATCCTCTCCAATGGAGCAGGGACTATTTGCTGCTTCTCAGGTCATCAGGAGGTAGCAAGCAAAGATTACCAGATGTGGGTTTTATCACCTTGAGCAGTACTACTATTTTCTTTCTGGGAACCTTGTTTTTTAAGGTTTTATCAGATCACTGCGATTACAAAAGCTTCACTTACATGCTCAAAAGCTCCTATAAAACCCCTAGTTCAAGGTTTATTTGGTCTAGGTGGTTTTCAACTTGGGAAGAATGACTTGCAAGTGATTTGTCCTATAAACTTTGACCAGTCACTCAGGGTGCTCAAACCGTGCCTGCCTTGTGAGCAAAATTCCATCAGCTCACTGACCAAAAGATGTTCTTTTAAGAATATTTAAAAAAAAAAAAAAAGAAAGAGGAGGAAAAAAGAAAGAGCTTGCAGCAAAAAGGAAGTTTCAATTACTTTGTGAAATCAAGCAGAAAAATTAAGATCCAAGCAAACTTTATTAGCTCTGACAAGCAAATTCTGAAGCCTTTGTTTCCGATGTGCGCAGAACTTTTACTAAGGATGGGGGGGGGGGGTGTTTTGGGGGGTTGATTTTTCTTCTCTTTAAGCCACAGAAATATGCATCCTCTCTTTTTTTTTACAACACACTTTGCTACAACAGGGTTTTGTAAAGACAATCAAACGGAGGCACTGGCACAGAGCTATCACAAAGCAGCTGATTCCTCTCTAAGCATCCACCAACATTTCCATGTGTCAACAGTACCCCACAACCACATTTATCTATGTAAAAACCCACATTAATAAGCCCTTCCCCTGTCTGCAGAGCTTGCCAAGCAGAGTAACAGTGCAGATAACTGAAGAACTTAGAGCGGGTTAAATGACTCCAGGAAAAGAAAACACACAAAAGGACAGTTTTCAAATGCATTTTGCATCCACACAGTTCTTTTCAAGACAGTTTGGCTCTTATTAAGCATTTCATATTCAGTTCGTGGTCTGTGGTCTGGGGGTGACTGGAGGGGTCTGTGGAAGCACACACATAGGCAGCAGTCTGAAGCTTGTAATATAGGGGGCTGTGGCCTCCTGGAAATTCACTTTTAGAGCTTCACAAGCTAAGACCATTCAAGAGAGTCAAGCTACCCACTGCCCTGCTCAGCCCTACACTGCTCCAGTGAGCAAACCATCTCCTCTGCCAGAACCCTCCCGGCTCCTGGCTACCAGCACTTATTCCCCTTCCTTCATCAAGGACCAAGAAGTCTCATTTGCTGAGAAAATAAAGTTCAGTCCAAGAGCAGGTCCTGGACAGACATAAATGAGACTTCAGTTATAAGCAGAATGTTTTCCATAAGGACATTTTCATAGCAACACGGAGGCTGCTCTGGCACCAAAGGGAAGGCAGAGCTCTTGTGCTGCTCCACGCTTGCAGTTCCCTGGTTGTGTGTGTCCCCCCCCAATTTTAGCTTAGTGCGGGGTGACCTCCTGAGCCCAGCCGGTTTTGGGCCCAATATCTCAGCCAGGAACACCCCATTTCAGAGCAGCTTTTGAGAATAGGAGTCTGGAGGAACCACTGCTGTTGACTGACCCAGAGATGCTTCTCCAGAGCACCACAGCCGCAACTTAAAATGGAGTTTATCTGCAGGAACCCACACTACAAACACTCAGTAAAGCAGCAAGTTGGCATCACACTGGTTTTCAACCTAAAACCACACAAAGGCTTTGCGTGCTCCATAAGTGACCCAGCAATGCTGCCAACCCCTTGCTCCAGCCTGCCTTCCCAGGAAGGAAAGCGATGCTGCCCTGTCCCATGTCTTCCCTCTGCTCATGCTGTAGAAACAATTCCCCAGTTTCAGCTGGACCAAAAAGAGGCACCAATTAAAGGGGTTTCAGAAATAATTAGCTCCCATCAATCTGATGCAAACCAGGGTTGGGGAAACAAGCCCAGATGAAGGGCTCTGGGAGGCAGAGCCAGCAGAGCTTCATGTCACAGCAGCACTTCCACCTCATCAGGAGGACCAAGGCATGCACGTGGGCTTCCCAGCTCAAGCCCTCACACAGCCAGAGCTACCAGGGGCTATTCAGACACATAACTGGCTTCCTGTGGCTATCAGGTCCTGGCTTTACCAGGCCATCAAAATAAAGGCTGCATGGGAAATTAATGAGCAATCTGTGTGCATGATATTGCGTGGGGAAAACATGGTTAAAATAAAATCATAACACTGCTGTCTGCAGCAGGACACCACAATTTGAAATGACTTTCCAACGTTGAAAGGTTAAAAAAAGTCAGTGATTGAATAACTCTATGTGATTGCAAAAGGCAGGAAAGAACACGTTGCTCAAAGGGGGTGCCAGCACCAAAAACAAGGAGGTGGGTCAGATTTAAATCTAAACAGGTCCACCGCACATCCATCCTAAGGCCACTGTTTATAAGCAGAGAGAGGCAACTTTATACACAAAGATCACACACTAGTGATTCCTGGCTGTTCCCAGGAAGAAAAGCTGTTTTTCAGCTGAACTTTCTGAGAACTGCTCATGTAAATAAGACAAACCTCCAAAAACACACAAGGCTGATCCTCAACTGAAGCGTCACATGGAGAAAGGCAAATAAGCCACAGAACAGGAGACAGGGAAAGTCCAGCACCAAAAAACCCAAGGTGCAACTTTCCTAAGACCTTTGAAACACCCCTGAAGCTCGAGGTGGTCCTACAAAGAGCAGGGAGTTGGACTCAATGATCCTTATGGGTCCTTCCTACGTGTCGATATTCTATGATTCTACGAAATTGGGCCAGAAGGTGCCACCATGACAGAACCCAATGCCAGGGTTGTTGCCTCCTCAAATGGGGAGCAGCAGCACCAGTGATGGTCTGAACCACCCCCTAAACCTCCCACATCTCACCTTTATCTCCCCTTAGACAAACCACCTCAGAGCTAAGGCCACAGCAGAGTTTGTAAATGAGATTTTTGCCTGAAAAATGTGCTTTTAAGCCCTTTGCCTGCTCCTCCCACCGCGATTTAGTTTTTTCACAGCCTGGGCATCTGCTGCAGAAGCCACCCAGCTCACACAAGCAGCGCACTGTGCTCAGCCAGCATAATGTGACCTACGTCCAAAACCCCATCCCGCTGCTGCAACAGACTCCCAATGTATTCCCCAGGTCTGGAACTAGCAACCTGCCAGTATTTGTGGGAAGGGCGAGGCCAAGTAGTTTAAACTACTCTGGAAAAGCCAAGGAGCAGGGTGGGAGAGCAGAGAGAAAGGATTAAGATAAGGGTATCACAGGATTAGAAATTCCTCCTTCTCCCCTTCTCCCTATCTACCCTGCTCACCTCAGTGCCTTATCTGCCGGCAGGTTCACACGGGCACTCATCCTCCTCACATTAGCACAGATAAATCCCAGCATCTTTTCAACAATTCACAAGCCAGCATCTGCACCACTGAGTTTGTTTGAGCAAAATCATGCCAGAAGGGACAGCAGCATCCCAGATGAAGGGACAACTACCCGCAGGGAGGGCAGGATGGCGCAGGAGGCCACTTCAGCCTTTTGAGACAAGACCATCTTTTTGGTTTCCCAGCCCTCCTTCCAAGCATGTTTCACCTCATGGACACATGTCCTCTTGGCACTGCTCTGCACAGGAATGTGGCACCTCTCCTTCTTCACATCTGAGATGGCTTTGGATGCAAGCTGAGCCACCCAGCTCTGCCTTTACTTTGGGAGAAACTCTTCCCCAGCCTAGGAAGGAACCTAAAGCTTGGATCTCCCTGCAGCCAGCAGCAGCCCCCACACACACCCAGGCGTCCTCTCATCCAGCCAACGCAGGGTCACATTTTCTTATGGATTTTGGAAAAAGCACATTTGGGTCCAGCTATCACAGACTGTTCATGGACAGACTCAATTCTGATCCCCTCTCTGCTCTTGTGCAAATAGCTTCTGTGGGGTGGAAAAACAACATGCCAGGCTGAAAGCATCTTATCCTACTAAGAGACAATTGCACCAAGGCTTTTGCTGGCAGGCATCGAAGGGGTTTATTTTGTCTTTTTAAACACAGTCCTGAGTAACCTGGGGGGAGGCACAAGTGCAAACAAGACCTTTGCCATCCACCTCCCAGGCTGCACCATCCAAAATCCACTGCCAAGAAGGTAAACAGCTCCCAGCATGCTGTGAGCCCCAGGGAAGGGATGGCAGAGCAGAAGGAAAGATGCATTTACCAGTTGTGTTAGTCCTTTCCAAGCAGGGAGATGAGCTCCCACTCTCCATGCAGTGCTGCTGTGCTGTCCCAGTATCTTCCATCAGCAAATACAGTCTTTATAGAGTTTGTGGCCAAAAAAGCACAGAGGAGAGATGGGGCAGTCCCCACAGGCGATAAGAAGTGATGCTAGCAGGGCTGAGATAAGGCTTTAGCACAAGGGCTGCTGGTGGTGGTTATCCCATGTGGGCTGGGTGTCTCCAGTGGGGACTGGGTTGTGACCAGAGCAGCTTCCCACTGTGGGGATGAACCTGCCCTGTGGATGCACCAGGATAACAGAGGCCAAGAAGCACCCACAGCAAAGCAGTGAGGGGCCACACTGGTTCCAATGGACACGCCTGGGGCTCAGCCAAGGGGATAAATGCAGCGACAGGGCAGAAAGCAGACAGAGGGCAGAAAACCAGGAGCCAGCAGCTTTCCCACAAGAGCCCACAATCAGGTTTCAGATGCTTTCAGTGCAGCCAGCATCAGTTTCTGCCCACCAGTCAAGCAGTTTCCCATCTTCATCACCAAAGGGAGAGGCAGGGACGGCACAAGTGCAGCCTTACAGCCTGGATACCCTGGGACAAAAGTCCAAGCTCACACTGAAGCCTTGAAGCTCCACCTGAGCCCCCAGGTAAGAACACTTCCAGGCCTGCTGCAGGCTCAGGGACAGCCCCCCTCAGGCTCTCATGCTATTTGACATTTCTTTCCACAGCAAAGTGTTTCACAATCCTTGAGCAATCCTTTCCTTTTCCAATAACAAGTGACATTCCCCTCATTCTCCGCCAGCCCAGACGCACAACCACAGGCACAACCAGCAGCTCCAAACCCTCCCAGCCTGCAGACGGCCACGTCAGAGCTCTCCCCATGGGCTGGCACCAGGCAGGTCTGGCTGCACAACGGGCTGCTCACGGAGCATTAGGAAAGGTTAAATTTTAACTGGAAAGTCTTTCCCTAAACAGCCCGACTTGCCTCCCGAGCCTGGCTCCTGTAATTGAGGCATTCCGCTTAATCTATTTAACTTCCAAGTGTGCTGCTTCTGCCATAACTCGTTTGCCCAAAAAGAAATTGCTTAATGTCTCTGAATATTAATATATCTACATATTACTGAAAAGCCATAGAGCCAAAGATGACCTGTTTCTCATAGCAATATAAATACTTCCTTGTCCTGACAAAGGCACAGGAAAAGTAGCTCTACATCAGAATGTAACTGAAACCAATAAAGAGATTTGCTCTGAAAGAAATTAATGTGAATCAAATCCCAAGGAAACAGATTTCATGGCACAATCCACCTATGTTAACTGCTCAGTAGCCTCCCAAACTGCCAGTCCAAAGGCAACATACAGTAAAATTTATGTTCTGTGGTCACTCAGACACACATCTGGGGCAAAGGCTTGCACTTGGAAATAAAAACCCATTGAAAACATCTCTGCAGGAGCTCTGCAGCTTCCAAACAGCACCTAGGAACTAGGTGGGACTGAGGAATTAAACCCCAGAGGACACAGGGCTGGTCCCACACACATCCCTGCATCCAGTAGGGAGAACACAAGGGGTTAAAGCCCACAGTGGGCTCATGCCACAGGAGCATGAAGGGCCTATTTAAGAAGAAGACTCAGAAATAAGGAATTTTGCCAGTTTTTACCCCTGATAAATCCACATTCCAGTCTGTCAGCTATCTTGTTATCCCCAGAGCTGCTGAAGTGTCTTTGGCTGTAACTATGCATGACTCCGGCTTTGAGTAATGGAAATAAAGTATGTGCATTGCGACTGCAGCGTTCTTTTCCCGACCCCAGAGAAAGGAAAGGCAGAGCAGAAGGAGATCCTAGAGCAGCTCAGGGATTTTGTATGGAGAAGTTGAAAAGCTGCTCCCACCCTGCCTCAGCTGCCCACCCCACCAAACCTACCTGGGGAAGGATGCTTAGAAGTTGTAAAGGGGGATGATGCCAAGTTTTAGCCTAATGCAGCAGCTTTTATTGTCTGTAATAACAAACAAATAAATACTCTTCTAGATTCACAAGTCCAGTTGAGCTGGCAATTCATACCCAGCAAACATTTGGAAGCAGTATTGTAAAATTAAACAAAGCTATCATTTACAGGAAACCCTGCCTCGAGTACAAATTATAGAGTTGTTAAGTTTATCTGGCAATGCCTTGCCCCTGAGTGCTATATAATTATTCCTAAATCTTTCAGGAAAGAATGCAAATATTTTAAGGCCGTAATTCATTGACAAGGAGGAAGTCTCGTTTAACCTTTTGGGCATATTTTGATACCCAGAAATTAACCCCTACTCGCCACAACTATTTCTCAGTATCTCTTGAGCTGGCTGGCTGGCGAGTGGACCCATCCTCTGGTTTCGGAAAGGCTGGCAAAGGCTGGTCAGGAGCACCAGGCTTGCCTGGCATCCTCGCCTGTTCACAGACTGTGTTTCCAAAGCAGTTTCAGGCTGGTTCGGAGCAGCCTTCCCGGTAAGGGAGGTTTCAGGCTGCTGAAAAGGCTGGCTGTTCTCACGGGGGTTACGGCAAAAAAGTGCTATAAAGGAGCCTTTAATAAAGCAGAGGGCTGAGTTACGTGGAGCTCCTGCTAGCGAGGCGCCTGCCACCGGGACCCTCTGCGTCCCTTTGGTGGATTCAGTGGGGCAGAAATAGTCCTGAGCCCCATCCCTTTGAGCCTTCTCTCCCCACAAAACCACAGCCCTCCAACCAGCCCCAATTAACTCAGTTTAATTAGCCAAAGCCACACAGCCAAGAGCACTGCCACCTTCCCCAACGCCCCACAAAGAAGAGGTGGTAAACTCATCTTCTGCTCAGGCCCTCCCTCCAGCACCCGAGCGCATCATCTACCACTGGCAGCAAATCGTTTGGTGCATATCTCTGAAGAAACGGTCACTTGCAGCCAAAAGGGAGAAGAGGGTGTGCATTCCCTGGGATAGGCATTTGCAAAGCAACACATGCAGCCCACCCGTCCTCCCAACAGCACCCACCGGGCGAGCACCTGCTGCCCATGGGGACTCATCCTGCTCTGGAGCAGCACCATGCCTGCAGGGTCAGGGCTGCTCTGAAACCATAACATGTAATGTGCCTGCTATTAAGCTAAAAAGGAAACAAATCCACCAAAACACAGAAGGCAAACCAACACCCATCCTTACCTTTTCAGAAGGTAGCGCTCACACTATTGTATTCTGCTCCCCGTGCCATGATTTATTTAATAAGAGCTCAAGGGTGGGTGTTTTCTTGGCACTGCTGCTCCAACAGCAGGATGCTGCGGGAGGAAGGTGCTAACAGCCTGTCATAGAGGAACGCCACTGTTCACAATTGCTCAGACATGGGAAGCAAGCAAGTACTAGATCAAGGTTAGGCTGCAGCAGTTACTCCAGTAGCTTTGTATAACCAAACAATATCCATGATGCACATCATCTCTCACAGATTAGTGCTTCTGATATGGTGGGTCTCGAAGGCGAAAGGACCTGGTTTCTTCCTCCCGGTGGAAACAGGTCAGTGGATTCCCTTCCTTGCAAATAGGTAAACCCAAGAGTTTTTAGTACGAAGATGACGGCTTCACTGAGAAATCACCCAAAATGGATTTAAACCCAACTCCTCTATGATGCTCCAAACCGCCTCCTGGGTCCTTCCAGAAGCTGTCCCAGTGACACAAGCCCCTTTGCCTCCTCTCCTATGCAATGACACGTTGTGAACCTTCTTCCACACCCAGAGTGGGGAAGAGAGGCCAGGGCCCGCTGGCGTGCTCGGGGAGGCAGACACGTGGGCAATGGAACCAGCAAGCGATTGCAGGAGACGAAAAGTGATCTCATTATGAAAGCTAATGAAAACGAACCAGTTATTATGTAAACAGCACTGAATCATTAGCAGATGCTATCAAAGCCATTTTTTTCCCCCCACTGAGAAGAAAAGCACCCTCAGCTCCAAGCCAGAACTCTGGAGGATGCCCGTTCCTTTTCCTCCAGTCCAAACCAGTGGCATTGTGCTGAGCTTTGATCTGCACAGCACGTTTCTGCCCAGGCAGGGGCATTGCCATTGGTGCCTCACCACCTCCTCCCACTGTGCTCCTCCAAAACTGCCAGCCAACACACTTTAGAAACCCAAAGGTTGGCAAGTGGGCAAGAAAAGCCACCCCACACTATTCAGAGCAAAGGTAAAGCCCGCATGCACCTGGCAAGGGAACTATTTTCCATCAGGCTTCTAATTGTGCTGGTTCCTTTGATCACATAAACACCCTGTCCTCCCATGGGAACAAGCCAAGGAAAGCAGGAGGTTATTTTTGCCCCCTTAATGCTATCATGCAATGTCTCTCCCTGTCACCAATTTCTTTTTGATAGCCCCACCATGAAGCTGCTTGCTCTTTAATCTTCCATGGGGCAAAGTTACATTTAAAACAAACAAACAAGCAAGTCCCTTGTAAAAGAGGACACTGCCAGCCAGTTGGCTATAAAGACACTCAAACAAGATCCTCATGTTTGTAGGAGAAGCAAAAAGCTGCATTTCAGCCCAGTAAAAATCCTGGCTCCGTCTTTATGTTCCAAGAATGCTGAATCGAAACAGGCTCCGCTCTTTAAAAAGAGGAGAGTACAAAGAAGCAAAAAGTTTGTATTAAAACCCATGTAATCTTTTTAAAACACCATTATTAGAACCTGTAGCACCAGCCAAGAGTGATTTATCACCCCCTGTCATCGCAGCCTGCAACACAGAGCTTTTTATACCAAACTGTCAATGCTACCAAGCTAAAGCCCCAGCTCATAATTTCTTAAAGCTGGCCCTCTGCTGCCAGCAAATCCCCTAAACCCCGGGGATTTGGGGCTCCAGGGCACTGCTGCTCCTCCAGCAGAGCTACTACATTGCCTTGCAACATCCTTAACATCCTCCTGCTTCGGATGCAGGATGCTCAGTGTTTAGTCGCATCACCCGGGCAATGCGACCCAACACCGAGCATCCCACATCCAAAGCAGGAGGATGTTATAAGTCAACACAGGTAAACAATTCACTAAAAGCAATTTTGGCTTCTTCCAAAAGGAAAGGCAACAGGCCATAAAGGCTTTACATTTCCCAAGGCAAGCCCAACGTACCATGAGGTGCCCGGTTCTCACAGCGCAGTCAGAGCTTTTGGAAAAGCAGACACCCTGACATTTGGGGTTTTCCTGTGAAGTTGTTACTCTAACACACCCCAAATCACCAGTAATTTCTAGAATAGCACTGCAAACCACAAGAGGTTAAACCGACTGCACATTACTTAAGCTAACCTAAGTGTGACCCCTGGAAAGGAACAGCTATTGGATGTTGTGGTTCTGTAGAAACTCAATTACCAAAGCCAATTTCCTATGAGCATTTAGGAAAAAAAAAGGAAGAAGAAGGAGAAGAAAAAAAGCAGCAACAATGCTGACAATGTGCAAGGGCCACATATTTTCACCTCCCGAAAGCTGCAGCCTCGCCTGTGTAAGAACTGTTCCTGTTCCCACAAAAATGTTGAAACATATTTTAAACATTTCATCATTGTTTGCTCCCATCTGAATTTGCTTAAAATCCAGACAATTCTCGACTTCTAAATTGGAAACGCTGAGAGAAATACTCCCTGCACCTCCTTCACTCAGGGCAGCTCCTCTCTGCTGTCCACAGCCCTCTCCTACACCAAAACCAGCAGAGAGGAATCCCTGACAGGGAAGCAACAAAAGTCCAATTGTGCAAGCCACAAAAAATACAAGTAGAAAGATAGGAAACAAACAGATTTAACTTTCTTCTTAAAAGATGAACAACAGAAAAGCATTTCTAAGAGTGATTGGCAGGACAGGCAATGCTTTACATTGGGAAAGAGGCACTACAATCTGAATTTCACATCAAAATCAACACTGGGCTGCTCTTAAAGGCCAATCCCATCAGAAGGTACCCCCCCCACGTGCACTTCTTAAGCACCACCTCCATCCTTTCACGCATCACCATCCATTGGGACCATCACTGCCCATGGGGACCACCACCCCACCTCACCCCTTTCCTGGGCGCCACAGGGACATGAAACGTGCAGGACTTCATGGCACAACCGGGGGGGGGAAGACACCTGTGGCATCTGCAAACAGAAACCACCGTCCCATGAAACCCATCGCAACCACATCCTCGTGGGGACAAACCCTGCCGACAGTCCACGTGGCTGCCAGCAGCCCCCTGCACGTGTAAAGCCTCCGATACTTCCTCTCTGGCTCCGCTCTTCTCAACACGTTGCTTTCTTGGACCACAAGAAAATCCCCTGGAACAAACACGATGCTTCAGCCACAGCCCCTGTGGGGCTGCAAGGGCAAAGAAAAACAACACAGACAGCCCGAAATCTCAGCCAGAAAGGCAAAATAGTGTCATGAAACACAAAGGAAAGTCTTTAACAGGGAAGCAGGTACGATGGGCTACAACAAAGTTGTTCTCTTTTAATTAAAATGATGGGCAATTATAAAACATCGTAATAACACAAGCGGCAGCTTTTTTCCCCAAGATGTACAAATCCCAGCAAACAGCACAAACTGCCCCTCCCAGGGCACCAGAGGGATTTGCTATGGGATATGTTCGAGCACACGAGGTAATTTAGGGAGCAAAGGGGGAAATTCAAGTGTTTTGCTGGGCCCGCGCATTGCTTAGCAATGGGAGAAGGAAGTTATCTTCATAATCTCAAAAGAAAGAGAAAGCAGGAGGAATGTGAGGAATGCGAGGAGGTTATTGCCCCGGAGACCGGGGCTGGCAGCCAGCGAGGAGACACACACTCTGACCCCTTTGGCTGACAAGAATTTCCTTGCCCCCCCTCCAGCTAACATCCCCTCATCCCCCCCAAAAAAGGCAGAACAAAAGCAAGGAATAGAAATCTGGTCCTGGAAGGTTGCTCCTCTTCTCAGAGGAGGCAAAGGATTTTGCAGCAGATAGGATAATCCTGATGCTCCATCCCAAAACCTGCGGGTTTTGGGGAGCACAGCAGGAAGGAGATGTGAAGGATTGAGCCCATGCAACTCTACATCTATGTGCATGTGCACATCTATAGAATTCCCTCGGGAAGCATCCCTCTACTTATCAGGCGAATGGCTACAGGTGTAGGGGACAGGAGGTGAGAACCATGCATCCAGCACCATTCCAGATGCCCTAGCAGTCCTTCCCCATCCGTGCAGGCTCCTGGATGCTCCCAGGGTTGGCAACCTACTGCACATAACCAGGACAGTGGGGTCTGCACAAGCCAACAGCCAGCACCACAGAGCAGGATAAAACCATGGACATCACCACCCTGAACAACCTGGGACCCTTCCAGCCTCCTGGGCAGGCACTACCTGCACCTCCAAGACAGAAGATGCTCGTTGGGACCTCCTCCCAACGGAGCTATCTCACACCTAGTGCCTGCGCACAGCAGTGATGCTTCAGGCTCAACTTCCTTGCAGAAGGAAGGATAAATACCACAGCAGAGGGGAGAGGCAGGGAACCGAGGCAAACCCAGCGCCTCGCTGCTGCGCCGGCCTCGCTCTGCTGCTGTTTCAGCAAGAATAAAAAGTCTGTTGACATACGAAAGCCACAGAAAATCTCCCTGAAACTACAAAACAGCACTGAAAACATTGTGCAGCTCCGGCCTCCTGCCCAATGTACACACATCCATTCAGCCTCTTCGAAAACAGCTACACGTCTAAGGAAACATCTGATAATTAAGGCAATTTGAACAATAGATAATAATTTGACTATGAATTGTACGGAATGTAATGACTGCTTATTCTGGCAGAAAAAACAGAACTTTCTGTGAAGTGTCTGCCAAGGAAAACGATACTCCCACTCAGCCCGGACCACTGCAGGCAGTTGCTGCTAACCACATGCTTCACGCTGCCGGCTGCTAGGACACGGCGCTGCTGCAGCCCAACAAAATCCCGCGCTGCAGAGCTACAGAGGGAGAAAGTGGAGTCCCAGGCGAGCACCCGGACCCGGTGCAGCCTCGCCAGTGGCCTGCGGGCACCCTGCACGCTGCCAGCTCCCCCTCCCGCTGTTTCCAGTTGCTAAATGACATTAGAAGCAGCTAAAAATACTTCAAGCGATTCTCTCATTTATTTTTCCATGGCCAGCACTTGGCATTCGCCACAGGGATGTTCTGCAATGGGCACTTCTCCACCCATGGAGAGGCAGGCGATCACTCCAACACCACCAAGGACCACTGCCTTTGCTGGACGAGTCACTGCAAACAGCTACAGCTGGTGGCCAGGCAGCTCCAACGCCTTCAAAGGGATGGTGAAGAGGACAAGGCACTGTCTGGTACTTCTCATACCCCAACGAGCCCAGGAGCTGTCTCGTGCAAACCGACTGCAACAGGCTCCGCGGTGCCAGACAGCCCGAGTAACACGGTCCTGGACAAGATCCAGAAACGGTTTCTGAGCTGGAAGAGAAGCACATGAAAAACTAAGAAAGCCTTTGCTGAACTCACTACGTAGAACAGCAATGGCAGCAAAGCAGCATTCCCAACCGGCCAAGGCGGCACATCCAACCAATGCACCAGCACCCGGTTCACAACCACAACAAGCAGCAGCAGGACAACAAGGCACCCCTGCCAAGGCAACTCTGAGCAAAATCCCGTGAGTGCAAACATCAGGAGCTGAGTGACTCCCTCCGTCATGGTGCAAGAACTGCTCTCGTTGCTCCCAACAGATAAATGCAGCTATTCCGGTTCAAATAGACAAAGATTACACCGAGCATCTTCATCAAGACTGAACACAGAGTGCTACTTGTGCCCAGCTCCCTGCACAGAGGTCCAGGCTCACTCTGTGCTCCCCAAAGGGTATCTTCCACTCCAGTCTGCCTCCGTGAACTCAGGACAGCAGTGCCATCCAGAGAAGGCATTACACTTCTGCAGGGAATTCATGGGTTAACTGATAACACTTTCCACCAGTTTCTTTTCAATCCAGGAAAAGAAACATCTATTTCTTCCAATTAGCAGGAAAAGGGAAGGAATTTCCATCTGTTTAACACCTGAGGGCAAGAAGGAGCCTCCTGAAAGAGACTTTTTTGTTTTTAAATCACAGCCACCTACTGTGGGTCTCCGGATGTCACCAACACCAGCTCGCTTTGCATTTCTTTCTGCAGCCACACCAGAGCAACCAGGGTAAGGTCATCCCACGGAGTTTTGCTCCATCACTACCACAGCCCGGACACATGTGGGTTCAATAACGAACAATACTCTTCAGGCAGCACTTGAACAAAGTGAGTAGCTACAGGCTTTAGGACCCAGACCTTCCTTAGATGCACCCTTTCCTCAGGAAACTTAAAGTGACTTAAAGTCATCTTAAAAGCAGCTACAGGCTGGTACTCTCCCCATACCAGCTACTCTATATACATCATCAGATTCGAGTTTCACAAACCAGCCATCTACATCAGCTCTACACAAGCACTGATCTCTCCAGCAGCAGCACCAAGACTGCATCTCACCACTGCCCTGAGCTTTGCAATGTACCCATCACACAGCTATAGGTGCAGGAGCTAAAGATCACCCGGATACAAGGCGGTACCAAAGGGCCGTGACTTAGGAAATGCTTCCATGCAGATTTATAGTATTGGTCTCCTGACACCTCTAACACCAAGTTAACAGAAAAGGAAACAATTTTTGTATGGTCCACACTACAAATAGCACATTTTACACCTCTTATCAAGCCAGCAATGAGTTGACCAGCCACGCATTTCCTTCCAAAATGCTTATGTACTTCAGCAAGATACAACCTGTCATTTATGCATATTCTAATTAGGTCCTAAACCTTGCCTAAACAAACATTAAACTGAACTGCTGGGTAATTCTGAACAACAAACAGCCTTTTAATGTGACTGATACAGCAATGATACAGATGAAAAGATTGTTGGAACGAGCACTTCCTTGAAAGAAAAGATTTGTACACACCTACTGCTCTAGAAAACATCAAACTGGCCCAAAAAACCCCTGTGAGATCTGCTAAACCCTAAATAACTCCTGTGCCCATCTGGTAGGGATGTTTCACTTGCTGTCACGCAGCCCAGTGCAGGAGCACATCTGCCCATGCCACCCGGCTGCTTCACTGTGACAATTCCAAGCCAATGTTTTGTAGGATCAGTAATCCCTGACAGGACAGAAGCTCTACACTGACAGCGCCACAGCTTTTAGGACACTGTTTTGGAAAGGTGGTAGGAAGTTTCTGTCTGCACCCAGGGATCTAAAGCAATCCTGTGAGAGAATGGGAGAATAGAGCACCATACACCAAACTGAAACAAAACCCCAAAGAACAACTTAATGGACTTCAGACTTGAGTTCATACCGGTAACAACCATGTTTCCATGCGCCATCCCATCAGCATCACAGCCTGCTGAATTCTCTCCAACCTTCTCCACCACAGTTTAGTGAGCAGAAGGGTGCTACCAAGCAGAAACCACCCATTTCCACCCTCACCCCACTGGGAAAGTCATCCAAACACAGCCAGCTGTTTCTCTCACACATATTTATCTTGTTCTCGCTTATTAGCCAGGCTCCCAGGTAATTGCCCTTCAATCCACTTACCCACCTGAACGAAAACACACCATCACCTGAGACACCAGCTGAAACGTCCGCAGGGGTAGCACCCTGCTCCAGGTTTGAGTGCCACCACACTACACTTTACAGCTCTACACAGCACAAGTCCTCTAAAGACTTCCACCACCCTGCCCGGAACACCCTGGAAAGCAGGATGATGTTTAAGACTTAACTTTGCAAGACCTGTTACTTCCCAAGCGAGGCCAGACACAGCCTCCCCGCGCCCCTGGGACGGCGACACAACCCTGCTGGTATTTCCAGCGCGTCTCTGCAGAAAGCCCTTCTTTTGTCAAATAATCTTACCTTGCTCATCACATTTCTCTGACCCCTTGTTCCAAAAGCACGTGGTCAAACTGACCGCAGCTGTAGAGCTTCAAATGGAAGCCCTGGCAGCATGATCTACTCCTGACACCCTCCAAAGCTCACCGAGTCATCTTAAACAACAACATATAAAATAAGGACTAGGTCAAACCTTCCCAACACCGGCTGCGTGAGGAAGCCTGCTCAGGTCCTGATCCTCCACTGACGAGGGCTGGACTCAAATCAAATCCCAGCCCATTTATTAGAGACCGTTTTAAAAGCAGGGAGGGTGAAGGGGGGAGAGAGTATTTTAACTGCAGCCAGTCAGACGTTTCTCATTAAAATATTTCTTGGAGAAGCAAACGGGCCTGCAATTTTATTCAAACAGATGTAGGCTAAACGCATATCATTAGTCTGATAATATAAAAGCGCAACCGACTGAAATCATTTCAGTTTTGTCAGTCTAAAGGATAATGTATGCATATCTGGAGGGCACACCAATGGTAAAGATTACCCCCAGCTCCTCTCTTAGCCGTCTAAAGGTATTTACTCGGGGTCTGTCTGTGTTGTGACAGTGTCCTAGACTGAAATGAATGCCTCTAACACTCCACATTTTTGAGCCATTCAGTCATGCATTTTTGTTATTGTTGAAAGTAGTGCGAAATTGCAGTGCATGAGCCGGAGTCCTTGGTGGTCTCCGAGGATTCCAGCTAAAAAGGCACTTCCTTTGTTCCGCGGAGAATGCGGTCCAGTAGGTCATTCAGAAGGGGAAATAAAAGCAGCGGCCCTGGGAGGGAGATGAAGGATGGAACAAAAAAGAATAAAATGTTTTGGGTGGGAGCACATTAGCTACCATTTCCTACCGCTGCCGGCTGCGAGCACTCCTGTCCCCTGGATGCGCCGCTACCTCGGGACGGACGTGGAGGGAAGAAAGGGAAAGAAGCGAAGGAAGAAAGAAACCGCTCCCGGTCTCCCCGCCTGCAGGGCCGCGGGGCGAGCGGCGCCCGCGCCGGGACGGGGCCGCGGGAAGCGGCAGCGCCGCGCAAAGCCCCGGCCGAGCGGCGGGGCGCGGAGCCGCAACAGGCGCGGGGCGCCGGGCGGCCGGGGCGGGATAAGCGCCGAGCTCCGGAGGGGCGGAGAACCGAACAGAGCCGAGCCGGGCTGCGGGGAGCCGGGCCGGGGGGAGCTGAGCGCGCACCCCGCGGGGCCGCGTCCGGGCCGATCGCGCACAAAGGCGGCGGCGACGATCGCGACTCACCGTTGATCTCGTGGCTGGGCGCTTCGCTCTGGCTGAAGCCCTTGGCGGCGTAGAGCCTCCGCACTTCGGAGCAACTTTTGGCGCGGGGCTCGGCGGCCAGCAGCAGCGGCAGGCTGAGCGCGGCTAAAGTGCAGAGCAGGGGCGGCAGGCAGCAGCCGCGCCGCCGCGGCATGGTGCGGCCGGGCAGGGGCCGGGCGAGAGCGCCCCGAGGCCGGAGCCGGCCCGAGGCCGAGCCTGCCCCGCCGCGCCGCGCTGGAGCCGCGCCCGCTGCCCCGCACCGCGCTGCCCCGCACCGCTGCGCCCCGCTCCGCTGCGGCTCCGCTCCGCTGGCCCGGCGTGCGGCGGCGCTCTGCAAACTTGGCCCGGCAGGAAGCACATGGGGTGGTGGAGGAGGAGGAGAGGGAGGAGGGAGGCGGGGAGGGCGGCAGCCAAGCAGGATCGCGCAGGGCCGGGACAAGCCTCTACAGCCCCCGGGAAAAGCAGGAGCTGGGATTCGCCCGCCCAGCGAGGCGGAGCGGAGCCCGGGCCTGCCCGCACCGCCCCGCACAGCCCCGAGCGGGCGCCACATCGCCGGAGTCCCCCCGCCTGCCCCGCAGAGCCCGGTCCCCGAGGGACACCCGGCCCCTCGCCTCCCGCATCTTGGAGCCGGGTCTGAGCGTCTCCCGGCGCGGGAGATCCCGCCCGGCACCCCCAGCTCCCGCACATCCCCAGCCCCCGGCTGTCCCGCAAAGGGAAAGAAGAATTCCCTGGAAAGGGCTGGGCTGGCTGTTTTTCCCTCACTGGGGCTGTTCGGCTCTGCCCCTGGTTTAATAGTTTCGCTAAGGTGATGAATTTTGACATCGCTGTGACACGTTTGAACTATGTGTTGTCAAAACCAACTGTTTCTTGTCACTAGTCTTCCATTTCCAAGAGTTTGGCAGGACAGAGGTCTTGGGAACACGGACACCAAGGTGCTCCAGCCACTCTTCCTACTTTGTACCCCGGCCCTGCACCCAGACACATGCATAGATGTAAACAAGCCCTGCTAAACCCTTGAACCAGGGGTTGAAGTTCAGCAATTGCTGCTTCTGTTTACTGACAATCACAGAAATAGCACTGCAAGAACAACTGGCACTGCCATAATTTCGCTGTAATCACTGAGTCGTAGAGTCAACTGAGTTGGAAAAGACCTTTCAGATCATCAAGTCCAACTGTTGCCCAGCACTGCCAAGGCCACCACTAACCCATGGCACTGAGGGCCTCATCTAGCCTCATCTACATGGTGTGTGAACACTTGCAGGGACAGTAATGTCAGTTCAAGGCTCTGCTTATGGAGGCCTTGCTCCTGCCTGGCATGGTCTCAGTGCTCGTGTCCCCTGGGTGCAGATGCTGCACAGGCAGCTCTGTCCTGCTGCAGAGTCTGTGTGTCCGCAGTGTCGTTTGCCCCATGGCAGTGTAATGGCCTGGTGGCAGCATCGTTTAAAAACAGCGGTTTACATTTCAATATGCTCCTTTATTATTTCTCTCACTGCCACTTTGGGGAAGGCCAGAGCGAAACAACAGCAAAGCTGCCAGCTTCACCCCCTTGCTCTCAAGCTTTTGTCCGCAGAACGCCGGGGGTGTGTGTCAGGAGGAAAAGACCATTCCCATTCCATTCATTTCCCAGCAAAAGCATGCCAACAGCAAAGCTCAGCCACGCTGCTCTGCCAAGCCCTTCACATGGGAACAAGACGCTGGTGCAGCTCCGAGCTTCCCAAAAGCGAGAGAAAGTCACATTAACACAGCTGAGCCTGCTCCAGCTGTGATGGAGAGGGTGCTGCTGCGGGAGGGATGCAGGGAGCATCCCCTGCCTGCACGGGAAACGAGCCACACCATCCCCAGGGGCAGAGCTGGAGCTGACTTTAACTTTAAAAAGCCTCCAGAGACAACTCCAGCCATGCCGATGGGAAGGGGTGTTGGGATCTCGGTCACCCTGCCCTCCGCTGGGGCCGCTCACACCGAGCTGGTGAGACAAGCCAGGCCAGAAGTTCTCATGAAGTTATAAAGTGTCCTGAGAGAGAATAATCCTCTAGGATCTGGCCCTGCAATGTATGACTGAGTTCTGGTTTTCAAAGCGCTACCTCACCCTCCCAGCCTTTATTTGAAGAGACAATGTGAATTTTAAAGAGAACTCAGCAGGGAGCACTGCATTTTTTATTCCAAAGTGAGAGAGAAAACGAGAGTGAGAAAGTCTGTGGGGTTAGAGACAGCTTGCCATTTGTTGTTTCTCATAATCCCATACCTCGGCGGGATTTAAGAAACCTCCTGAAAAACACGGAGGGTTTTGTCCAATGCTTGATCAAGTAGCTCAATCAAAGGCTGCAGCAAAACAATGGCACTGCCTGAAATTTTTCATGAAAAAACTCCTTTTTCTTTTTCTTTCAAGGAACAGAAAAGTAGCCCCGCTCGAAAAAAGAGATTTTTTTCTCTCCTGCAGCATTTGTGCACATCTGGCAGGACCTCCCCAGCCCCCTCGCACCAAACCACTCGAGCGATTCCCCTTCCCCGCTCCTCTCCCTTTCCCAGGAGAAAAGCAGAAGGAAAAACCTTCAGATTAGTTTTAAAAGGATGTTGAGGGTTGGGATTTTTTCATGGTGAAAACTTCTGACCACCCCCCCCCCTAGAGCTCTCCTCTCCCCATTAGAAGTTCTGCCCCCAGACTCAGCATTTCTTTTCCAGCCATGGAGGCATGGGATGCTCCCATGTCCCATGCCCCGGCACAGGGGACAGGGACAAGGTGACATCACCCCATTGCGCCAGCACGGAGCCTCCTCCAGCAGATGCCATGGCATCTTGGCATTTCAAGCTTCCAGCATCTCATCCAGTGGAAAAACTGCAGCTCTGCCAGCTTTGGGGCGAGAGGGAAGGGTAGGGAAGGAGAAAGCAGCAGAGACCCGGCTCCTCCACGGATCCTCTTCAATTCCCTCTATGTGCCACCTCTCCCCTCCTGCCCAGCCCTCTGGCCACGCTGCTCCTGCCAGAGCCTTTGTCCACGTACAGTTATGTCAGTTTAATTAAAACCATTTTCAATCCACTCTAGAGGAATTGGGACAAACCCAATCAGTCCCCATTGGTGAGGTACCAGCTTCCACTACAAATCACAAGTCATTCCCACCTGAGCGGGGTGCACTGGGTGGGCTTTAACTTCAATTGGTGGAAGTGGGGCAGTCCCTTGGCAGCAGAGGGGAGCCCCAAGCCCAGCAGCGGCACTGATTGCATCTGAAAACCCTGCTGGAGCCCTACCAGGGCTTAAACTTTGGTTCTGATTTAATTCTGGCCCTGGCCAGAGGTCTGCCACAGCCCTGCGGCATTCCCAGCCGTCTGTCAGGGAATTTAATGGGGGGGGTTGTACTTGGATAAAGATTCCCTTTAGGAAAACCTGGCTGAACGCGGTCCTTGGGCTGGCTGTCATTAAGGGTGATTAAATCCTACACTCTGGCAGGAAAGCCTGGGCCACAAGGAGGTTAGAAAGTGCTGAAAGGGAGCTGGACAGGCGTGTCTTCCCAGCTCCAGCTCATCAGCAGGAGACGGCTCATTGCAAACCCCAGCCAGGCGCGTTCCCCCTCCTGCGGCAGCGCGGTCGGGCTGGAACCAGGGAGGCTCCAGTGGAAACAGGCTCCTTTGATAAAACCCCAGATCCCACAGATTCGGGGTGTGTTTAATGCAGGACATCTGGCACGAGGATGGGGGGATTCTACAAAGTGATGCAGTGAGTCTGGGTTTCAAATGTCAATGGCCTGATATTTTAGGGTGAGCAGAGCCAATGTTTTGGCACTGGCTGAAGGCTCCATTTATTTTTACCACTTATTTTTATCCTGGGGCTCATTCACCCCATCCAGTGAACAGAACCCCCGCCAGAGCTGCTCGGCTGCTTGGTTAACTGGGGTTAGTTTCTTGTTGCCTTCTGCAGTGCTGTGCCCACTGAAGCAAGATGGGAAGATGCTGAGAGGACAAGGGGAACAAGCTGGATGTGCAACAAGGGTGACACACAGCTTGCCATGTCCAAACGAGCTTGCAGTGCATGGGGCTTGCTGTGCAGAGCTCGAGACCATCTCCGTTTTAGGGAATGCAAGAGCTTGTCTCTCCCCCAGCAGGACAAGATGTTGTCCCAGCTCTGTCCCCAGACACCGCAGGGAGGAGAGTTGGGGACACACAGCTTTGAAGGGCACAGGAATGCACTCGTTTTCACAGATTTTCATGCCTGCACTTCCCGGCTCTCCCAGAAATGACTGTGTGGCAGATGGCTCTGACGTGCAGCACACTCGCACCCAGCGAGTAAAAATATTCCCCAGCAGATTCCCGGCAAGTGAACGTCAGTCTCCATTGCTCCAGAGCTGGCCACGGCTTCCTCTTCTCTCCAGTCCCCCATGGCGGCTGTGCAGAGGTCCCTGGGTTGCCTCTCCCCAGTGGCCACCATGTGGTTCCCTGGACCAGCGCTGGCATCCTGGATCCATACCGGCTCGGCCGCAGCCCTTCCCACAGCCCAACATCCCCAGGGACGTGTCAACATCTTCCCAACCCCAGGTGCCCTCACACCTGGATGTCACCAAGGAGGCTGGATGACAGGATGGGACCCAGGCCTTTGTCAGTGTGAATTACAGCCACAACGTTTAATCCTCCATCCATAGAATCCCAGACCGGTTTGGGTTGACGGGACCTTAAAGCTCATCCAGTTCCAATCCCTGCCACGGGCAGGGACACCTTCCACTAGAGCAGGTTGCTCCAAGCCCCTGTGTCCAACCTGGCCTTGAACACTGCCAGGGATGGGGCAGCCACAGCTTCTCTGGGCAAAGTCACACTTGGAGCCGGTGTTTCCCCTTCTCTCTTTCGACCCGTTTTGCCTCCTGTGTCCCAGGTGATGCTGAAGGGATGAGCCACTTCTGCTCCCACCCACTAATGGAGCCCTTAAGGGCTGATGTGCATCCCTGCTGGAACAAGGCAGATGTCTGCGCATGAAGCGCTCGCTGGACCGGTGCCCAGGTAGAAGCTCTTTGAAGGGAATGAAAGGCCCTGGATGAAGTGCTGGCTGCAGCAACCGGAGTTGCTGGAGCTGCCCCTCTCAAGCTCACATTGATCTTTCTAAGAAGCCAACTTTCACCTCTCTGCTGACCATCACGGTGCGGCTCCATCCCTAGACAAGCAGAGCTTGACCCAGAGCACAGCACCAATGCTGCTGGTGGAAACCAGCCTCCTGCCCAGCGAGCAACTGCCATAGTGGGGATGGACGGCATCAGAGGGGACTGGGATGGTCTTGCTGACAACTGAGAGCAACCGGCTCCCTCTTCCTCTCGCTGTGCTCTGTGGGGTTTTAGCTGGGTGTTCAGGTATACGTAGATATTACTTATTTTTAAGCAGTGCCAGCTGGCTGCATTACCTGCTGCTCTGAACATGCCTCTCCCACTCTATCTCCTTCCCATGGTAGGAGATTATTTCCTGCTTCTCCAGACAGCGTTGGGGTTGTTCCCCTCTGCCCCAGCTCTGCAGGGACCGAGGCCATACAGCCAGTGCCACACAATGGGGCCATGTCCAGCCATGCTGTGCCGTGCCAGCCGCACGTGCCGAGCCCTGGGCTCTGCCAAGAGCAGGGTCTGTTTTCTCTATGGACAGGAGATGATAGGAGAAAAAAACCCCAACAGCTTGAATGGTGGCCAGGGAGGTTTAGGTTAGCCACTGAGAAATGCTTTTGTGCAATAAGATCCCAAATCAGTAGCTGGGACAGGCTGTGGAGTCTTGATGGAGGAGGGATTCTGAGAACAGAGAGAGGACAGCTTGAGGTCAGTGCGGCTGGGCCAGGGCCAGGTATCTGAAGCTTTTTCCAGTCTTAATCCCTGCAGCTCCAGGGTTTTGTGACCCCCCCCCTCCCCGCTGGATGATGGGCTTATCCATGGACTGGGAGAATTCCCGTTAACGGGCAAGACCAACCCAAGCACAGGCAAAGGGTGTGCGCTGGCCACAGCACTGCTCACAGCACCCACAAACCTGTTCTGTGCAGGGCTTCAGTATCAATAAAATAGTGATGAATAAGAATAAAATAATGATTTTTTTTGTTACTCCCAGGCACTCATTGTGTTTAAAGGCTCATTCAAAAGGATTTGTAAACACAGAGTGGAAACCGTGTGTGCTTACCTGGGTGAAAGGAAACAAAACCTGCTCCGAATGCCCCCGGCAGCAGCAGGAGGTGTGGGCAGCGCACACCCCACTTGGGGGCTGGATTTGCTGATGCGGCTCCTCTCCCGACAGTGCCATGCTGAAAACAAAGCCCAGGAAGGAGCAGCCCAGACAACAGGGCACAGGATGAGTGCCAGCCTGAGTCCTGCTGCTTGAGGAGGGCTCACCAGACTTTGACCTGGATCGCAAAGTCACAGCTTGCATCCCCATGAGGTGTGATGCTCGTCAGAGGGTGCAGTGTGATTCCTGGAGGGTGCAACCCTGCCCATTGTCCCAGCCCCTGAATGGGGGAAGCAGGACACCATCCATCCCTTAGCAGGGATGTGCTGCAGGGTCAGACACCATCCATCCTGCAGCAGGGATGTGCTGCATGATCAGACACCATCCATCCCTTAGCAGGGATGTGCTGCAGGGTCAGACACCATCCATCCCTTAGCAGGGATGTGCTGCAGGGTCAGACAGACACCATCCATCCCTTAGCAGGGATGTGCTGCAGGGTCAGACACCATCCATCCTGCAGCAGGGATGTGCTGCATGATCAGACACCATCCATCCCTTAGCAGGGATGTGCTGCAGGGTCAGACACCATCCATCCCTTAGCAGGGATGTGCTGCAGGGTCAGACAGACACCATCCATCCCTTAGCAGGGATGTGCTGCAGGGTCAGACACCATCCATGCCTTAGCAGGGATGCGCTGCAGGGCTGGGTACCACTCCTCCATGAGGAGCACAGGCAGCCCTTGCCTATGTCCCCCCAAAGAGCAAACAGTGCCGGTGGGGCCGGGGCAGCACACACGCTGCCGCACATTCGTGGTTGTATCACTGCTGCTTACGACCCTTCTTTTTAATCTCCTTTTCTCATTCCCCTCCACTCTTGCCCCTCACCCCCTATGGTTTAAAGTTCTCAGATGAATATATGCAAGTTGTGACTTGCGGGTAGCGAGCAGGGGCTTGCGAGGAGAGCGGGGAGGAAGGAAAAGAAAGAGCGATCTGCTCCAAGTGCCAGCGATTGTTTTTATCCTTTCCAGATGAAGGGAAAAGATCATGTTATTTGTTCGGCATAAAGTTCCAGGTCTTCAGGAATGAAATCTGAGAGCAACATGTCAACAGGCTGTGTGAGAGCCGGGTGGATGGCGGCCTTTGTGCTCCCAAACACCAGCGGGGCCAGCACGCTCGGCTGTGGGGGGAAAAAAGGCTCCATTCTCACACTCTGAAGTGGTGGCATTAGATATCAGCAAGATAATGGGCCCAGGGCCTAGCCCTGTTCCTGCTCCCAACTGAACAGCCCCAGGCTGCTGCCTTTGATGTGCTCATTTATTTGCCTTTTCTTTTCATAGATGATATTTTTAACTGATATTGCGGTTTGATCATAGATTGGGGGGGAAAAGGGAGTGGGGGGAAATGAAAGTCCTGTTATTGTAATAGCTGATCAGGAGAGAAGAAAAGAAAACGAAACAGAACACCACCAGCAGCAAAATCAGCCGTTCGTTACCCTGCAGGTCCCTGTTTCCTGCTGTAAATCAGCCGGGATGCAGTGATCCCACATCCCACATCAGCCTGGGCAAACCTTGGGGCTGTTTGGTGCCAGGGGCTGTGCAGCCCGTGGCCCTGAGGCATTTGCACTTGAATCCCAGGGGAAAGGAGGAAGATCCAGGGTCAGGGAGGTGGCCAGTGGCGAGATGCATCTTGGGTGATTAATGTGTGGGGCGGTGCGGGTGGTCCTGGCCATGGGGCTGGGATTGTGCCCCACACGAGGTGGGATGGTGGAGCAGCCACTGCACATTTGATGTGCTGCCCCATTGAAGGCCGACGCACTCCCGACCCTGGAAATCCAGGCTGGGAGAGCCCATGGCCTCCAGCCACAGGTAGGACAGGATGGGATGAAAGTAAAAAGTGGAGGGAAGAAAAGAAAGGAGGAGAATAGAGGACTTTCCTTGCTCTCTCTTTCCACTTCCCAGAGCACACATGGGAGCAGTGCTCGGGATTCCCAGTGCAGAACCCCCCAGGATGAGCAGTGCACGGCTGAGCACAGCCCCACATCTCCTTCCCCTGGGGGAAGTAACCTGGGGGGATGATGGGTGTGCAGAACAGCAGCCACACAGCCCTTCACTGGGTGACCGGGCATCCCACTGCCTGTTACAGCCGTGATTTGCACCCACATGGCTCCAGCTTGGTGTGAAACGGCAGGTCCAGGGATCATAGAACCATGGACTGGTTTGGATTGGAAAGGACCTTAAAGCTCATCCAGTGCTCAGCTCTTGCAGTTGAGGTTTCACAACACTTGATCCAAGTGCCCAGCACTTGAAACTGTTGTCTCAGCTCTTTAAGGACTTGAGGGTTTTTTCCCCCATGTTCCAGAGCTGCAGTGGGAAAACTGAAAGCTCACACCCAAACCATGCAGAGCCAGATGGCAGGAATGGAACTCCAAATATTGCTTAATTTAAACATTCTTTTACATGTAATTTGGTTTCTAAGGCTGCCTTGGAGCCTCATCCCTCAGCTCACACGCTGCTGGGATGACAATACCACATTTATAGTGACACAGCTCCTAGGGGTGTTTTATTCCAGGGAGCTTCACCTCCTGCCGCAGCACCCCTCCATGGCTTGGAGCAATGTTGTCCTGGGAAAGGTGCCCCCCATGAGAGCAGTGTTGGGGCTGGGGATGTTCTCACCCCCAACTGAGGCGTGCTTCAAAAGCGAGAGCATCTGGTCTCACTCAGAGGGGTGCTTTCAAGTGGGAAAAACACAAAAGGAAGGTTTTAATCAGCCTGGAAATCAGCGTTGGGGTGTACCTGCGCAGGGCCCCGCGGGAGGGAGGAGGCTGACGGGGAAGAGAGCACTGAAGAATCATAGAATAGAATAAAGGTTGTGAGCACCTCAGTGCTTGTCACACTCAGGAGCCAATTACTTCTTACTTTGGCTGCCCATGGCCCCATTTTGGGATGGAGCACCACAAACTGCACAGATGCCTCAGCCAAAGAGTGCTCAGGGACAAGCAGAGTTGTGGTGGAGATCCCCTGGCAGGGGCAGAGCAGGTTTGGCTGGGCTGACATGGGAAGCATCCCCTCATCCAGGCACCCTCTGAAGAACACGCTGGCCATGGCTTGCTCTGACCTTTCTTTGCACCTCAGGTAGCAGCATTTTATTGCTCGAGCTGTGGCTGCCCCTGCGTGTGCAGCTGAATCTCCCTTGGGTTTCATCAGGATAATGGGAATAAGGGGGAGCTCAGGAGCGAGTCCCAGCCAGGCGCTCCCTGCAAACCATCAGCACAACCATCCCACGCTGTCAGGAGTAGGATCAAGAGCAAACAGCAGAGCATTAACCAAAATGCCACGTGAGGCTGTGCAAAAGAGGTGGGAAAAGCCATCTAAACAGTGGTCGGGAAGCCACTCATCCCTAAGTCAGCAGACAGAGGAACACGAGGACGCTGAGTTACTCCTTTAGAGACTGGATTAGCAGGTCAACGTCACAATGACCAGGGGCTTCTGCCAGACAGTTGCCAGAGGTGCAATCTGGCAGCACAACAGGCCACGGGATAAACCAATCTCCTTAAAAGTAATTCAATTATTGATATCTTGCCTAAACTAATCATTCTTTAAAGGCTGTAAAAAAAGCTTCAGACAAGCAGCACAGGAACCGCACTGGGGTTTGAGTGAATCCCAGAATCCCAGCCTGGTCTGTGTTGGAAGGGATCTTAAAGCTCATCCAGCTCCAACCCCTGCCACGGGCAGGGACACCTTCCACTAGAGCAGGTTGCTCCAAGCCCCTGTGTCCAACCTGGCCTTGAACACTGCCAGGGATGGGGCAGCCACAGCTTCTCTGGGCACCCTGTGCCAGCGCCTCAGCACCCTCACAGGGAAGAGCTTCTGCCTCAGAGCTCATCTCAACCTCCCCTCTGGCAGGTTAAAGCCATTCCCCTTGGCCTGTCCCTACAGGCCCTTGTCCAAAGCCCCTCTCCAGGTTTCTTGTCAACCCAATGAGCTACAGATCAATTGTATTATTATCTTCATCATCATCATCACTATGGTTATTATTATCATGCCCTCACATACAAGGGCTCTCTCCTCCCCTGGAGCGAGTGATGTACTGGTGGTCTCTGCAGAGGAAGGTGACACCGATGCCATCTGACAGCCATACACAGAGAGCTCAGGGTCCCCTCCTTCCCTTGGTGCTCACACCCTCCTGCTTCTCCCTTGCCCCCTGCTTTGCCCCCCCAAGCCTGGGGACATCAGCTCATGCCACCTGCAGCAGCCGGTGACATCTCCCCTATGTCCATCCCCTGCACCCTGCCAGGGGACAAGTCAGTCCCTGACTTCAGTGGCTTCTGTTTGTCCCTGGGAAAGGCACAAATTGTTTGTGGTGAAATCCTTCAGCCTCATGACAGCAACAGCATGAGGGGAAGCAGGAGGTCTGCACTACTTTGCCCTTGAGCATCACCACAGAGCTGGAGCTGGGGCTGGAGAGCAGAGATTCCCTCCACTTCCTTGCTATTTTTAGCCTTTTTTCCCCCCCTTTTTTTCCTTTTTGTTTTTTATTTATATTTCTTTTTTTAATTTTTCTGTTTTCCTTGTTTTCTAAACACTGTGTTTCTTTGCAGTCACACATTTGGTGTCTGCAGGGCGGTTTCCGTCAACGCGCCACAGCTCATATAATCCTAAATAAAGCAGCATGCAAATCCCATCCCCACGTCCGCAGCCCGCAGCCATGCAGTGTTTAAAGGGTGCAAGATCCACGTCTCTATTTAGTCTTTCACCAGCAGATATGTGGCTGCTAAACATTTGCCTCCAAGCCGTAGCACTCGGCTACCCCGCACAGCTTGGCTCATTGCTCTGCCTGAGCACCACGGGGCAATAAACCCCTCTTATGCTGATTAAGTTTCTCCTTCCTGGAGTAGCACAGAATCCCAGCCTGGTTTGTGTTGGAAGGGACCTTAAAGCTCATCCAGCTCCAACCCCTGCCACGGGCACGGACACCTTCCACTAGAGCAGGTTGCTCCAAGCCCCTGTGTCCAACCTGGCCTTGAACACTGCCAGGGATGGGGCAGCCACAGCTTCTCTGGGCACCCTGTGCCAGCGCCTCAGCACCCTCACAGGGAAGAACTTTTTCCTTATATCCAACCTGAACTTCCCCGGTTTCAGTTTGAACCCATCACCCCTTGTCCTATCGCTACAGTCCCTGATGAAGAGTCCCTCTTCGTTACATCCTCACATTTCAGCCCCCTGGACTGGTCCAGGTCCCAGCAGCATCACCGAGGCTGGAACCCTGTTCTTCTTCTCCCCTGCATCTTTCAAAGAGGTGTTACCTCTGCTGTGGCTTGCAAAGGGGTGTCACCATTCCCCAGCCCAGGCCTTGGTCTCCCTTGTTCTCTGTGGGAGCACCTCGGGGGAGTGAGAAGGCACGAACAGCACTGTGCCCCCCAACCAGCTCATGGAGACCTTCTCCTTGCCCAACACCCCCAAGTCCTTCTCCTCAGGGCTGCTCCATGCAGTCTCTCCCAGCCTGTGCCTGTGTCTGGGGTTGCCCAGACCCAGGGGCAGGACCTTGCCCTCGGCCTTGTTGAACTCCATGAGGTTCACAAGGTCCCACTTCTCCAGCCAGTCCAGGTCCCTCTGGATCCCATCCTTTCCCTCCAGCGTATCAACCACACCACACACCACCGAGGCTGGTGATACCAGTGTGACAGCTCCTCTTCCCTTGTCTCCTCCTGCTTCATCATCCTTGCCAGGAGCAGAACAGCCAAGAACTGCCTGGTGCATGTTCAGCACAGTAAAACCTGACCTGGAGCAAGGGTCCTGCTGGAAGCAAGACAAGATTACACCTTGGTGGGCTGGCAGTAGCATCCCTCTGCTCTGACATGGTCATGGAAGGCCGTGCATGGCAAAGCTGGCCCTGATGGCTCTGTGGCATCACCATGGAGAAGTGTCTGTGCTGGCTACCAAGCTTGGGAGATGTTCATCAGACATATAGTGGCAGGTAATAGCAGTGACTCATGCCATGGGTCTGGCACCCTGGGTCAAATCCTGGTTCCTCCTGCAGGTTTCAGCTCAGCACTTGGGGTCACTTATGCCACCATCCTCCCTTGACTTCTTCTTGTCCAGAAAACACAGTTTTTCCTTCCAATGGGAACAAATACACCCAATCCTGGGAATTTTGCTCGATAGAGTCCAGATGACAAGTTCTCAGAAAACACTGTCAGCTGCTGAGATTCAGCTTCAAGAGACATCATCCAACGTTAACCATAAACAACGGGGGCAACAAAATGTCTGGCAGATCTTGAAGTGACACGAGATGCCTGTGCTCCACAACAAACCCATCTCACACCACAGCAAAGGTCACCACTTTAATCCACTTCTGGGTGGAATGTACACAAACGTCACTCTTCTCAACATCTGTAGTTAAAGAGCCTCTTGCTTTGCTATCCAGGCCGTGTTTATTCTCCCGTTTGCTAACGTGGTGGATGGCAATATAATATGACACTGAAGGGATACAGGCTGCTACAGGCAGGCCTTGGACTTCTTTTTAGTGATCTGCCTGCCCAGAGCTGGATGGGGAGGGTGGTTGTGCTGCTTGGATCCGGCAGCGATTTCCTTTCTGGATGTGCAGCATCTCTGAGTGCTGAAATAACAACAGCAAAGAGGACAGTGAAAGCAAACAAAAACCGCTGGCAGAGATCCCCAAATGTGTTGACTCACTGCAAGCGGTTGTTGAGGTCTCTGCTGGGCTCCTACGAGGAAGGAGACAGCCACTAACCTGGGAGGTTGAGGCCAGGTCGGTACTTTCTTCCCTGTGAGGGTGCTGAGGCGCTGGCACAGGGTGCCCAGAGAAGCTGTGGCTGCCCCATCCCTGGCAGTGTTCAAGGCCAGGTTGGACACAGGGGCTTGGAGCAACCTGCTCTAGTGGAAGGTGTCCCTGCCCGTGGCAGGGGGTTGGAGCTGGATGAGCTTTAAGCTCCCTTCCAACACAAACCATTCCATGATTCTGCTATGGAACAGTCTGGATTTCAACACTGGTATGTGCTGGAGCATTTGGGAGAAGTCTTCTGTGTCCTTGTGACCACCGAGGAGCACCTTGAAATAACCCTGAATAGTCCCTAAGGGGGCCCTCAAAGTGCTCTCAGGTCCCAGCCCCAGCTCCCACGCCACCACACGGTGCCCGGGAGGCAAATCCCCACTGCAGGAAGCATTTCTGTCTCCTCTCCAAACCCTCTGGGCTGCAGGGCTGGCACAGGCTTCCCGGGGAGCCTCGCTGAGAGCAACAGCTTCATAGGGATGGTGGTAGCCCTTGGGAAGGGCTGTGGGATGCGGTGCTTTGCAGCGCAGAGGCATGGATGTGTACTCCAGATCCTGGCGTGCTCTCAGCAAAACAACACCAAGATATTTATTTTCAGGAGTATACAATGGTTGACAAAATAAACTCTATTTGATTAATACCAACTGCTTCTCAGGGCTTTTTCTTTGAAGGCAGTAAATTCACTGCCTGTGTAAACACGCCAGGGCTGCTCCATCTCCCTGTATCAAACTCTCATCTACCTCATCTCCAGGGAATGTCCTTCAGTAACGTTTTGACAAGTTTATTTAGGGGGTTGTGTGTGGCTTTGGGTTGGGGTTTTCCCCCCACTGCTACTTCTTAGTGAGGTCTCCCATGAGCAGGAGCTGAACAAATCCCACCACTTGTCTTCATATGACAGTTTCACCATGTCCCTAATAGAAAACCCAGATTCCCACACTGAGGACCAGTGACCATCCTCCAATGGGATGGTTTCACCTCATTGCCCTCTGGCTGCGGATTTCATCCCCCCCCACACCTCCATAGCTGGCTCCTTGCTAAGGGAACTAATAATGCACAAGGAGGGATTGTGTTTTCACTGATACCCAGCTCAGTCCCCCTCAGCTATGGACCTCAAGCTGATAAATTCCTGGGTTTCTGGGAGCAGATGCCTCTGGGTGTATGGTGCAGGATCTGGTAAAGCTTTAGCAGCATTTATCAATCATTAATTGAAGCTGCTGCCCTGCTGGAAAGCTTAAGGAAATTCCCAACAAGGCATCCAAGTGTTTGGGAACCAAATACTGTTTCTGGGATGCTTTAGCTGAGGTGAGCTGGACAGCCTGCAGGGCACGACCCACCCAGCGGACTTGGCCATGGCCGGTCCCACCACCAGCTATGTGCTCCAAGGGTGGAAGGAGGCACCTCAGCAGCGCACGTGGCTGTTTCAAGCATTTTGAGGTCTTTGTGTGGTTTCCTGTATTCTACTTTAGAGACTTATGCAACATCCCCCATCTGGTCCCCACCAGCAGCCTTATTTCCATGCCCCATCTGCCTCAGGATTGCCACCGCCTCCCGTGTGGCTGCGAAGGTCTCACCATGGACCAGCAGCTGCTGAGGAAGCAGGGCAGGAGGCAGGGCAAGGTGCCACCTTCTCCCCTCCTGACACAGCAGCCCCAGTGCCACCTCACCAGGACCCCAACCTGTGCCCCAACCCAATGCCCTCCAAGCCTGGGGAGCAGCCAGGACCTGCCCTCTGGGTTAGTGGCATCTCCCTTCCCATTCCCATGGCTCAGCACACACCAATTTGACTCAAAAGCAAACCAAACCACCAGACAGCACAGGATTACACGTTCCTCTTATGCAAACCCTCAGGAACACCCTGTGTCCAGTAGAAATGTTTGCAGACACAGCTGGTGCTCTCTGCATCCTCCCTGCAAGGGGGATTTTGATTCGCTTGGAAGCCCCAGTGAATCCAGACCCACATCCCTGCTGGGTGCCCGCTCCAGAGTGCTTGAGGGGTTTGCTCATGGAAATGAATGAGCAGTTCTGAAAAACTCCCTGAAAAACAGCCTCCAGACACTACATTTCACGTCCCAAAACAGCACGAGCTACCAGCACCAGCTGTTCCCAGCAGCTGGTGAGTGCGTTTAGATGACACCATTCCAGCACTGAACTATTAGTCAATTGATTAATGAACTGGAACTTCCCATCCAACAACAATATTTTGGGTTTAAATTCTAATTTGATGCATGGTTAGTAGAGAAACACATTACACATGCTAAGCACATGTTAGCATCTCATCACCAGTCTCAGACACGGGGAAAGGTGCTGGCCTCAGCACCTTTTCAAGGCTGCTTGTAAACCCACCCAGAGAGGCAACGGCTTTGATGCTGCTCAGCCCTCCCTGCACATGGGATGTGCACGGTGGTGGCAGGCTCCTGTCACCCCACTGCTGCCAATGGAGCTTAACGAGAGCTGCAGATCTGGCCAGGAAGCAGCAAAGTCAACCAGTAAAGGCTCAACCACCTGAGACTGGAGAAGACTGGAAACCTTCCCCAGGCCACTGGGCCTTTTGCCAGTGTGAGCACAAGGTGACAATGCCATGAAACACAACTAGGACACAGTGCTGGCAGCCAGGCTCTGCACAGGGACACTCGGGGATCAGAGTCACTGGCAGCTCAGGACTAGCTCCAGGTTTCACTGTGGGGCTAGAAATCAGCTAGAATAGGGGTTTTCCCGTGTTCTTTTTCTTTTCCAGATGTGCCTCCATGACACAACCCCTCTGTTCAGCTGCTTTTCCCTGGCTGGGAAGAGTAAATATCCACTGGCAGAAAACCAGGCAGGTATTTACTCTGTGATAGCCTCACTGGCCAGACGTGGCCACCACCAGTGCTAGACCCACAGCACCACGTTATCATGGTGCTGCGAGTACAGCCGTGACGCTGCCCCGGCACCTTCCATCCCACACCACCTTGACCCACAGAAACACTTTACCATATATATGATATGTATACTCATTACCAATACATATACTAATATATACTACTACTGCTGCTATTAGTGCTACTACTATTAAAAAAGAAAACTTGAAATAATCTTGACTGTGTTTGTGGTTAAACCTGTGAGCCCTGGGACAAGGCTCCAGGGACACGTGTCCAGGGAAGGTGACGGTGTCCATCTTCAATGGAGACATCCCATGGCAATGCAGGTCACAGTAAGCAGAGGTGGTGTAGAGAAACAAACAGGGCACAATTATTCCTTATTTCTCCTGACATGGGAGTGAAACACTGCCCAAACTGAACGCCAGCTTTATTCCACCTTGGTGGCCACGGCATCCCTTGCCAAACCCCTGTTAAAACATGCACATAAACCCACTGCAGGGTAAAATTCAACAGCTGTTTTTACCAGTTATAAAGCCTTATTTTATAAACTTGGCAGGTAGCAAGCTCAAAAGCTGGTTTTTTGTGATCTCTTATCATAACAAAGTCTCCAACAAGCAAAGCTTTGCTAAACAGCATGTCTGTGCAATGGGAAACCGGGCTCAGCACGCTACAGAGGGGTCTCTGCTGAGAAGCATCAGCATCGCTCTGCGGTGATGCAGAGTCAGGCTTTGTGGGACATACAGCAAGGCACAGCCCACACCATCACCCCAAGAGAGAATGAAAGCACGCTGGCCTGAAGAGCCAGTGCCACCATCCCACCCTGCTGCTTATCTAAGGCGGCAGCAGCGCACAGAATATTTCTGACACAGAGGAGAGAATGTCCCTGCGATGGTACCTGGTGAGGCAGAGGGAGCATATAATCTCCCAACAAACCCAGCATCCTGCTCCCACCTCCAGTGCTCCAGAGGGATGAAAGGAAAATGATCAGAAGGGAAGAAGTGATGGAAATTCAAGTGGTGCTAATAAAATATTCCTTTTGGTGGAGCAGAGGCTCATGGGCACAGCTGTGGTGCAGAGAGCAGGGCTGATGTGGAGAGCAAGGCCTGAGAGACGAAGGGATTGCAATTTGGTTTGTGAACACATAAAATACAAATACACATCAACATCCATAGAATCATAGAATCAGCTGGGTTGGAAAAGATCTTTAAGATTATCAGGACTGCCCAGTCCACCACTAAACCGTGTCACTAAGGGCCTCATCCATCCATGCCTCAACACCCCCAGCGCTCACCCCAGTGCAGGTGGGATATGAGGGCTCTGAGACCCAGACCCTATCCAGCTCTCTGACCATTAACCAGCAGGTCACGCCGGGGCTTAGCCCGGATCCGCTCCTCTCCATCAGGAGCAGTGACTTGGAAGTGAAGGTCCCCAGGCCGAGGAGCGGGTGAGCAGCCAGCTCTCCCTCTGCCACAGCTCCTGAAGCACTTCACACAGTCCCAACACTTCAAATCAGGAACAAGCAGATCAGCCCCACCACTCAGACTGAGCAAAGCTTCTGCTCTCCAAGGCATCTGATTGTGTGGTTTGGATTTATCTGCTTTCTCCCAAACATAAAGTTGCTTTTAACAAGGTCTGAGACACACACATACTTAAAGCATGCGTGTGTGTGTGTGTGCGTGCACGCCTGCATGTACACACTGCGGCTTAAGATACTGTGGATATAATCACTCTAGTAAAGGCAGCATCTTAAACAGAAATATGTAACCATTTTGGCCAGGAAACAAACCAAACCCTCCCTGGCCCCAGCCCATCCGTTTAACGAGACTAAGCCAAGCCTCAAGCCTTTCCACGGTGCCCTGGAGCCGGGCACTGTTGGCCTTTCCAGGCTGCCCACTCCAGGAACAAGGCAGAGCGCTGCCTCGCACACGTGGGAGGCTACTTCCAGCGCACCCTTTATAGAGCAATCAATCTTTATTTTGGAGATAGCTTAAGTAAAGTAACATGCAAAGAAACACATGAGTAAGAGTCTCATCTGCCTCGGGCTTCTGCAAATCCTTTTCTTTACCTCCCTTGCAGCACAATGAGCTGGATGCCGTTATTCATCCCTGTAAAGCACAGCGTGTACCTCCATGCCATCTGTCCTTTGGCTGGAGCTCTGGTTGCAGATTTCCCGTGGGAAAGGTGGTGCTTCTCTTCTGCGGAACACAACCAGGGCATTGCATGGGCCGTGGGGATGCCGGTGGGGACCAAAGGGCTTCGCAGGGCCTGGCTGGGAGGCGAGCAGCAAAATCACCTGCAACTTGCCACAATGCAGGTGCGCTTGGTGCCCATGGGAGCACGTCTCCACGACAATCCTGGTGCACCACAACTCCTCATCTGCAGCATCTTTCTTCTTGCCACATGTCTGACTTTCTCTCCGCCCTGTCTTCACATGCCCTCCGTATTATGTGCCTGGCCAGATTCCTAGGGGTGAGCCTTGAAATTGGAGTAAGTACAAAAACTGCTTGAACTACAGACAAAAACTGTATTAAGTCAAGTAGGATCAGGGGTCTGATACTTGCTGACAGCCTTTCATAAATCGTAGGTGTTCTGAGCCCCAAGCACATTCAAATGACTGAAGATGAAATACGGTCTGAGACTGCCCAGCAAGGGAGACCTCAGTCCTCAAAACCTGCGACGAACTCAATTTAATACGAACCTTCTTATATTAAACAGGATTATCTTTAAAAAGCACTGTTATGTATTTACTAGCTTACCATGAACAAACCCCTTTTAGTTGGTTGGTTTTTTTGTGGGAAGATACCATATTCTTTTATAAAACCCACTCAAGTCGTTTGTTCTGTCTTTGGAAATGTGCATATATTTCAGAAGAGGTTCCAAATGTCTTTCTCATTAAAAAAAGGCATGGAGGGACATGGAGCAATGCCACCAGCACTGCTCACAGCTTGTGGCCCAGCAGCAGCAGCAGGAGCAGGGTGATGGCAGCAGCAGGCCTGGGGCAGGGGCCCGTGTTCCTGGGGTCGCTGCTAGAGACCGTGGCACCACCTTTGCTTTGCTGATTTAGAAGCTGCTTGTTTGCAGAGGTGTCGTCCATATCCAGGTCATATGCCAGCTCTGAAAGAGAAGGACAGAGGTGGTTAGGGTTAGTTATATCCCACACACGGCACATCCAGCTCCCACCAATGCCAGAGTCCCCAGGACAGCCCGTGCCAGCAGCTGGGGACAGCTGGGTCTGAGTGCAGTGGAAGGCATCATGAGTGCAGTTGAAGGATAGGCCAGAAGAGCTCAGCAAACATCTTGTCACTCCCAGAGTACCTCCCTATATACTGCATCAAACCTTATGCTTAGAAAGACCAAAAAAATCACAACCATAAGGTGCCCCAGTAAGAAAACAAGAGAGATGAGGGGATCTGGCTTACTAGAGAGCTACTCTAGTAGCTGAGCTTCAGAGCGGGTGTTTAGCAATGCAAATGGTGCCTGCTCCCTACACACCACAAGGATGCATGCAGGAGTGAGGAAATCCAGGTGAACCCACATGGTCCCCCCAAATCCAGTGCCAGCCCCAGGGCTTGCTCCCCAAACACCTCCTGGTTGGAGGACCTGAGGAGCTCTGCATTTCTGCAGTCTTAGTTAAGTGTGTGCAAAATATGCTCCTTGCAGCACTTAGAACACATCCATCCCTTCCCTGTCCACCTCATCAAAGCACTGGAGAGTGTGGAATGGGAATGGATCACGCACCCCAGGCATGCTGGTGTTGCAACATGGGGACTTTGAAGCGAAGCACGAGAGCTCCAACCAAAGAACATGTCCAGTATAAAAGTTATGATAGCCCTGGCAGAGGAGCATGACATTGATGGGGGAAAAGCTTATGGTGACCCATTGCTGGCTGCAAAGGACCTGCTGAGCAGTAAGTCACAGTCACCCTTGTCTCCCAGGGACAGGGAGGAATAAAAAAGTCCAAAGAGACCATGTGGAAAGGCAAGAAACCAGCAATTATCAGGGCCAAGAACAAAAAGCTAAAGTTGTTTTAACATCCATTAGCCAGATCCACCTGAGGCATTTGTACCTGCCAAGCATCTGGACCGACTGGGTGTCCCCATGCTTCACTCAAGGCAATGGGTCCCTCACCCCCCTTCTTGTGCTGCTGCAGTCTCCTGGGGGCCAGGTTTCTCTCCTGCATGGGAATCGTTTAAACCTGTTCATCTCATCCCTAGAGCCTGGCCTCTGGAAGTGAAGGAAGCTGGTGGTTTCCATCAGAAGATACCCTGGCTCGAGCCTTTCACAAGCCCTCATGGATCAGCAGCACACTGACAGGTTTGGATCATCCCACTCCACCCCTGAGAAAGCATCCAAAAGGCTGAACAAACACTCTAGCTGAAGAACACTGCATCAATCCCATGAGCAGCACTGCCAAGGCAAACAGGCAGTATTTCTTCATCAAAAATACCCAAACATTGCAAAACAAAGGCAGAAGGATGGTAGCGTGACAAGTGAGTCAGCCCAGGCCATCACAGAGGGTCAGAAATGCTCGAATGGGAGCAGACATCCACACACACAAAGGGCCAGGTGCAAGCAGAACCCGCCTGCTAAACCCTGGCTTCCTCAGGAGATTCCCACAGATGCTGTTGATTCCCCTTCTCCACAACCTTCCTGATTTTCTTCTCAAGAGTATGGATGTGCTGCTGTGGCTCAGAGCTGCACGGCCATGGGCAGAGCAGGAGAAGGTGCTGCCCTGGGAAGGATGCTCCAGGAGGCCACCACTGCCCATCCTGTGCTGCTTTCCAAGCACAGAAAGAACACATCCCTCTGGCACAAGGGATGCTCAGGCTCCGGGGCAGTTTGGGAGCAGCCTGGCTGCACCACTTTGTTTCCCCAAGCTCATTTCTGCAGAAGAAGTGATTTTGACTTAATAAAATCACAGCAGATAATTCCTCAGTTGGTTGTTTTACACCAGACCCCTCAGCTGATACAAGGTCCCATCAGGGCAATGACACCTGCCCTGGTGTCATTTTGGAATGTTTCTCTTGGAAAGTGTTTCTACATACTCCAAACACTCCTAAAACCTAAAAGATGCTCCATGGGGTCACAATACCATCAGGCTTCCAGGCCAGGAATCTGCAGTCCATCAGCAGAGCTTTTAGGGCAGAATATTCTCTTATTAGACAATAAGAATATTCTCTTATTATCCTGGCAAACCTGGAAAACTCCACAGGAACTGAGTAACTCCTCCTGCCTTCAGTTTAGAAAAGAAAGTTGAAACAAAAGAGTGTTTCAGCAAGGTCTTTAAGAGCACAAAGGGTTTTGACGTTCCCATTTAAGTCTCATTCTGCAATGTAATTTATGAGACACGAGTTCCTGCTCAGTTTGCAATGCAGCAGCTCAGTTGTGCTGGAAATGTTCAGCCAAAGTGTCCCAAAAAGCTTGCTTCAAACATCATCTTTTACTTGGGAATTTTTCAGATTCTGAGATTTCACCTGAACTTGAGTAAAGGTAGTGTTTAAATCATGGCATTCCACCCACATGGGAATGGTGATTCTCTCATTCATCCTCTTTGACCAAACTGAAGAGAACAGAAACCCTCTTGTCATCATTGATGGGAGAGCTATTTTCCTAGCCTTGTTTAACTGCTTCAGAAGTTTCGTGCTTGGGTGTGCCATTTGTTTTCACTGTTCCTGCCATTGTTTCCTTCCCTGAGCTTATTTGTGCCCACTTGTATTTTTAGTCTTGATGGATTTAGCCATACATCTTTCATTTTGTATTAATAATGGATCCGTAACTGCTGCAAATCCCTTTCACTTCACTTCTAACGACCTTTGGTACGCTGGAGGAAAGGAAAATAAGCCTCTAACAGACCCAAGGCGGAGACAAGCAGGTCCAGGCAACAGCAACATTCAAAACATGTAATAATAATAATAACAATATTTCAAGCCCAGGAATCCAAATTTGCAAATGTTCCTAACCAGGTACTTCTTGAGAAGGTCCCATTAGAGTTTCCAGCCTTCCTTAGGATCCCTGGTTAGTCCAGGTCGCTCCTGCATCCCTGCACATCCTGCTCCCACAGCCTCCAGGAGCCCCGGCACCACGGATGGAGCTGCAGGACGGGTGGTGGGGTCACAGAAACTAACCTCCCACAAGCACCATTTCAGTCACTTCCACCCAAAACTCTGCCTTTACACTGCAAAACAACCCCGGAGAAGCTGTTCCTCTGCCACCCTGCTCCCCAGCCAATTCTTCATTGAAGGTCTCCGCTACCCCAGCTCTGCTCACCCGCTTAATTTACAACAGTTTCTACCACAAAGTGACCCTTTGGCCTGCAAAGGCTTTTTCATAGGGGGGGAACTAGAAGAATCTGTTTCTGTTTATAATCAGTCGGAGTCCAGAGGGTATTCCCAACAAGCTGCACTAATTACACAGTCAATCTGCGCTCCTTCTGGCCCCTCTTGTCCTCTGGGCTGCGGATTAGATAATCCCCTTAAAATAATAGTCAATCATTAGCTCTGCTTTTCCCCCCCTTCCTCATGAAGCCGAGCGTGCCGGGCTGCTTCCCGGCGTCCTTACACAGCTGGTGAAAGGTCTCCAGCCGAACACAAGCCGGTCCCTCCGGAAGCATCTTTTGTAACAAAAGCCCCTCTAACACAAAGCTGCTGCGCTGGGCTCCCAGGACAGCAAAAGCTTCAATGGTCTCGCAGCGCGGAGGACAAAACCTGCCGCCAGCTCTGCAACACACACCTCCCACATCTGCAAAGTAAAGCGGCGGCGTTTCTCCGTGGATTAGGACTAGAATTAGGCACACTGACTCTGCACGAGCTTATCGGGCTGGAATCATTAAAAGCTAGCTTTGGAGATGGCCGATATGGGAGGAAGTTGGTTTTGAGTTGGTATATTAAGGCATAGAATCCTAGAATGGTTTGTGTTGGAAGGGACCTCAAAGCTCATCCAGTTCCAACCCCCTGCCACGGGCAGGGACACCTTCCACTAGAGCAGGTTGCTCCAAGCCCCTGTGTCCAACCTGGCCTTGAACACTGCCAGGGATGGGGCAGCCACAGCTTCTCTGGGCACCCTGCGCCAGCGCCCCAGCACCCTCACAGGGAAGAGCTTCTGCCTCAGAGCTCATCTCAATCTCCCCTCTGGCAGGTTAAAGCTATGAAAGTCCCACAGCAGCTGGGAGGACGAGCACTGCACACGGGCAGGGTTAGGGCAGCATCCCTGTGCCAAACCCACCACTGCCTGCTCAAACACCCCTTCTCTCCCCTAAAAGGACAACACGGTCTTCAGCAAAGAACTGCCAGCAAATGCCCCTCTGGCAGCAAATAACCTCCAAGAGGACAGTGCCTGGCTCCCGCAGGCTGGCTCGGCTGCTGCCCAGAGCCCAGAGCCAGGGAATGTCATCTCGCAGGCAGGCATCTGGGCTGCACGCCTGTCAAGGCAGATGGCTCCAGCGATGGACCCAATATAGTAACAGAGTCATAATGGATGGCCAAGCATGAAAACCACTTTGCCATGTCACTTGATAGCTGTGCTGGTGCCCCATGCAGCAGCAGGGTGTGAAGGGGATCCCCCCCCAGGTGAAACCATCATGCCCAGCACAGTGTGCTCACCAAACAAGGCTGCCGGTAGGCCAAAGCGCTTGCTTGGTGATGGCCCTTGTTTGCAGATGATGGAAACTCTGTGGTGTGAAGGGACAAGGGAATGGATTGTTTCCAATCAGCACAAAGCACATCGAGCAGAAATGTCAGAGACAAGTAGGGCAGCTTGGCAAGCTCCTGCAGCTCTCGTGGTCAGTTGTGAACATCTGCCTGCCTCTGTCCTTTAGGACGGGTCTAGGAAAGCACATGCTGCATCGCCAACGAGAATTACAACCTCCAGGGTGTGTTGCTTTATTTAGTTGTAAGCAGCACGCCTCACCAGTGCGGGGAACAAGCTGCCAGTGGATGCAGTAGGCTCTGGCTGTCTCCAAAGCAAGCCTGGATTTCTTAAAGGGAGAGATGTTTGAGCCAGGCCCAGGCTGTTGAGTCGTTACAAGGCAAAGCATAAGGGCCTGTGACTCCACAGATCCTGGCTCCCAACTCTCTCCGCCTCTACAGCACCAACCACTTCTTTCTGACAGGCGTTTACACCTCAAGTCTGGAACAGTCCCATTTCATCCCAAACTCTTCCTGTTGGAACACCAAAAGCTCTGCTCACCTCAGCCTCCAGTTACCCAGCTTTCTCATACACACAGCTCATACTACAAACACACTCTGCCTCCACAAAGACAACATCAGAACCCATCCACAGAGTTACACAGCACACACGGCCACGACTGCGCACATACAGCTGCGATCCCCAACTCTCTGCTTCTCCAAAACACCTTAAACTCTTCCAAACAGCCAAGCATGGTTTCATCTCACCAGGGAGGTTTTGCCCTCTGGCTTATTACCACTAGAATCCTGGAGCACCAACAGGTTTGCCAGTTGTGTTCTTGCACAACGAGCTACAACAGCCCAGCCATAGGTGCGGCCGCGCCGGTGTGTAATTAAAGCGCTGAGCCGGGGCTGGCCACAGTGCTTGTGTTGGCACGGCTGCGAGATCACCACGATGGATGTGCAGCATGTGCATGGTCTTGTGGCTCTCCACCTCCTCCACAGCAATTTAAGAGGTGTGGCTCTTGGCAAGACGGATTTGGAAAGAAACAGCAGAAAAACTCCAGCTCAACACCATCATCCTGCTGCCGCTGGCAGTGCGGCCAAGGGAGCCTGGCACGGCGTGGCAGCAAGCGGTAAAACCAACTTCCTGGGCACAATCCCAAGGGAATCAGGTTTGGGTTCGCTGATTTGCAAACCAAGACTTTTCCCCCCGCTTGCCTCTTTGGCACTGATGGCCCCCAGCCTGCAAAGAGTGTTTGCAAGCGACCTGAGGCCCACAGGCACCACCACAAAACCAGCACTGATTTGGGAGAAGTTCCTCAGGATTAAAGCAATTTGGAAGGCAGAAACCAGGTTCATTTGGGGGACCAAGTCATCCACACGGAGAGGTGAGGAAGCCCCATCTCACCCCCATGCCAAGGGTACAACCGGGTGCTGCCTGGGGTACAGGAGCTCTGGGAGGCAGTTTGTACACACACCCTGGCTCCCCAACCTCCAGCACCACCACAGAAGCCTCATCCACAGACATCCTCAAGCTTTCGATGGGGAAGAGAGACAAAACACCCCCAAAACGCCAACAAATCACATGGTAAAGACAGAGGGGCTGCACCATGACCCAAATTCAAGCAACTACTCCTCTACCCCACCTTGGCCAGAGGCTGGTGGCGAGGAAGGGCTATCATTTATAACCTGGGCCTATGACTACTTTGAAAACGTACTCATTAAATTCCTCTTTGCTCCTTGGTGTGCTCTAGATTTACCCTGAAGAGAATCTGGCGTCTGCAATTGCATTAATCATTTTCCCTTTGGCAGCAAGTGAAAGAGTTTCTGAACTGTGCTCGCAGAGAGGAGCCACAAAAACGTGTTTAGCAAAACAGGCTCATGTAATCTATTAAAAATTAACAAATCTCATTAGCATTATTAATTGGAAGCGCTGGAGTCCTTGTGCTTTGATGATGAAGCAGCATGTCCCGGTCTGATATCCAGCTGGACTGTCCGGAAAAAGAGCTGCTACATCAAGGAACTTTTGAGAGATGAACTGAAAAAGAGAGAGCTAAACATGGACAGCCAACTGCATCTACAAAGGCAGGAGTCAAGCAAGAAAAAGAGGAAAACTAGAAACAGAAGAGTATGAATGGAAGTGATTTATGAAGCGGCAACATAGGACTGGGTCAAGCAATATCCCTGCAGATCCCCCATGTACCTCAGCCCACCCAGGTGTGGAGTCACTTTCTCTCTCATTGGAGACCCTAAAGACCTAAAGCCACAAAGCGATCTCTTCTGATCACTCTGCTGTCACCTGAGACATCTCAGGACAGTCTTCATTTTGGGAGGTAACATTCCCAGTGACAGCAGAGCAGAATGAAATGCTTCGTATATTTCCCCTAATGGCAGAAAACAACATCATCACATCAATCTGAAATGGTCTCCTTCATATTTGTTCCCCTAAAAGCTCTCTGGACATAACCACGACAGGCAGCTCTTGCTTGCTGCCTGCTGGCCTTCAGCTCTCCAAGCTCAGGGCATATAGTGACATTCATGTTCTAGCAAAACCCACTAAGAAGCAGTCCTAAGGGGAACAGCAATGGTCCCTGCCTTCCAGATGCCAGCTGCTAAAAGCAGCCCTCAAGGCAGAAGGGTACTTCTCAGTGCTTGATTAGAAAACCCATGGTGGCACTCAGGAACATCTGACATCTTCCTTCGTGACTCACTGCGTGCAGAAACCAGACTTGAACAGGGCCCAGGCCATGGAGAACAGGGTTTGTGGCATTCATGCTTCAAGTAGGCAACCAGGACTTTGTGCAATGTCTATGCTCAGTCAGAAGTCCCTGGACATCCACCACTGACTTATGCTTGTACAGAAGAAATGTAATCAAAGGCAGCTCGTGCTTTGCCCCTTGAGCACACACGTGAACAAAGTGCCTGAGCAGTGCTTCCAGCCCAGGATCAAACTGACAAGAGGCTCCACCAGGCTACATCTCATGATGCCAAGAAAAATACCTGGAGTGAGATTTTGGGTCATAATCTAGGAATTTGTGTTGGGCATGGACATACCTGCTCAGTCCACAGGCAGAGCCAGCAGGTAGGCTCAGGCACAGAATAAATCACAGAATCCCAGACTCGTTTGGGTTGAAGGGACCTTAAAGCTCATTCAGTTCCAACCCCCTGCCATGAACACGGACACCTTCCACTAGAGCAGGTTGCTCCAAGCCCCATCCATGCATGGTGGCACTCAGACATCTCCTCAGCCTCTGCTCCTGGAGAAACTCCTGGAGCTTTTGTGCTGTTTCACTGCCTGGGATCACCGGTGTGGATGGAGAGCAAAGCTCCCCATGCCAGGGGAAAGCCTGCACAGAGCAGGGGTTGAGGTGAGGGAGCTGCCAAGAGAAGGGAGCTGAGAGGCTACAGCACCGGTGGCTTTTTAACTGCACTAAGCTGCTAGGATAAATAAAGAAATAAACCAACACCTGGCCCTGCATTAAGCCAACATTAAAGTGACTTGAGCCTATAAAAATGGAGTAATGCAGGAGGCCCTGGGAAACATCTCATACCCGACTTTCCACTTTATATAGAAAAAGAAGGGTGAGTTCCTAGGCTGGAACTTTTTAACAGCTTCAGGTCATGTTCCCTGTGCTGGAAAGAGCCCCGGGAACAGCTGCTGTATCCTGAAACCAGGACCTGGCTTTGCACTGCCTTCTGCAGGGCTGCAGAGAGAGACCCAAATTAAACCCAGCTGCAAAACCAGGGCTCATTCCTGCTCCCTGCCTCCTGCCCGGACTGAGAGCAAGCCCTGGTCCCAAAGCTCTAGTGGAACAATGGTGCTGAAAGCTAGAGCTGGATGGCAGTGGCAGCTCCAATGGGAAACCCAGCTGAGCTCCAGGACACTGCAACTGCAGCACTTGGGCTGTGCTGGATCTGTCATCACTTGCTTTTTCCTAAGGACCAAGATGCTCCCTGATGACCCATGGATGAGGCCTTGTCAAACCAGGGCTCACGGCTGGGACCATGGTGGAGCTCAAGGAGACCATGTTGGCTGTCTCTTCCCCAAGGGAGTACCGGGGATGGGGACACACAGCTCATGCGGGAGCATCCAAATTGCTCTGGGGACACATCCATTGGCACAGCGAGCAGTGACACGAGGAGGTGACAATGCAAGAATGCTCCGAGGTCCAAATCCATGAATGCCTCTACCTCCATCCTGTCTCATTCACAGCTCAGTCTTAGGAACGTCACAATCATTGTGGAAAATCAGAACAAAAAGCCTATGTAATCCAGTTTGTAAATCCCTTGAAAAATACAAAATCCTTTCTAAAACAGATTAGAGATTAAAGAGTTTCCTGGAAATCAAGAGTTGCATTTCACCCTTCCTCCTCTCCCAACCTCCCAGAAAAAAGAGATGGGCTTGTGCCCCACCACACACCACCCCACTCCTCCCTGACCATCACCACAGCCTCAGGGCACAACAGCAGCTCCCTCCAGCCCCTGATTCTACCTGATCCTGCCTAAGCACCATTTGGGGGTATTATTTGTTCCATGGACCTGAGCCTATGGGCAACAGGCATTGGTGTCAGAAATCTGCCTGCATCAGGGAGAGGAGATGCCTGACAGCTCCTGCAAGCTTTGTGCTCCATCCCTTTTGCAGATGGGCTCTGCAGGACCATGTAGTCAGGAGCTGCACCCAATCCTGTGGGTGCCCTGCAAAAAAATATCTTCTTAAATCAGGGTGGGCTCCTAAAAATCACGACGTTTCACTTGGCTGTGCCAATGGTGACAATGTTATCAATGGGAAAATGTCAAACACTCACGTGCTGATGATATCAAAATATTTAGCAGCTATGTCATTATTATTTAGATAGATTAAAATCAGTGTTCGGTTTAATATTTGACTCAAGTTATCCACAGTCAATGGTGACAGGACAATTTTCTGTTGGGAATTGTTATTTCGTGCGAGTTTTTGTGCTGGAACAGAATAAAAAAGGAGGATTGCAATATTAGCATTCCCAGCAGAGCACACATTCAAGTTCCTGACCTGTTATTGCTCAAGGACTTCTGCAGCTGCAGATGCCTGTTTGGAGCTACAGTTAGGTCACTTTGAATGATGCTCATAGAATAAGGATCAAAACACTTAGGGCTTGATCAAAAGGACATTTTATGAACGTTGCAACCCGAGTTAAGTGCTGATGTGAATACTTACCTTTGCCCTTATATTAGCTCAGCTCAGTTCTAATAAAATTAACACCCTTTTAAATAATGCACTCAATTTTTGTTTCATGGGTTTGTGCCTTATGGCTCTGAAAACATATCCTTAAAACCTCTGCGTCGCTCTGGGAATGTCGGGTTGTGTTGGGATCTGGAAATCAACTTTATAATAATATAAAGGGGGGCTGCTGCTTTTTATCACTGCTCCACCTGCTCTAACCTGAATTTACCTACCAAAGGTTGGGGTTTCCCCCCACCCCAAAAGAGGGTAACACAGTCAGACTCTTTCTTTTCCCTGTAGGAATCACTACCTGTAAATAAACAACTAAACCCCAAACTACAAGCACCAGCAGCATCAATGCTCCTTTGAAAAGAGACAAGAGTCAAAACAAAGCAGGGGAAAATCCCATCTCTTTTTTGCATTTCACGTGCACATTAGAGGCAAAATGAACTTACCAGTCCAGGACAGAGGACATCTTAGTGGTGCAATACAGCCAGTGAACTGTTCTTTAGAGATATTCATCTCAAAAGCCAGAACAGAAAGAACATTTTCCCCCCTTTTATTTATTTATCTTTTTTTTGGTGTCGACTCACCTTAGCTGAAAAGCACATTGAGATTGTAATTATGGGAAGGCCTCATCTAGTAGATTTGTAAACTCAGCTATCGGCTTGAATTACTGGAATTAGCAAGGCTAATTTAACGTCACTGTTCAAAATAGCTCCGATTTGGAATTTCTTAATGGCCTTAGGAGAAGGAGCCTTTATGCATACTGCAATCTAGGCTTCATTCTTAGCCTAAATTCCTTCTCATAGATTTTGTGAATGCCCTGTTTTGTAGCCAACACAAACTCTGTCCAGTAAAATAATGTAAGGACTCCGAATGAAAAGAGATTAGCTGTTCCCCGCTCCTGTTATTTTAAAGCAGAAATAACTTTGGCTTCTACTGATTCACAGACAAAGCTTGAAATGCAAAGCATGCTCAACTCCAGATTCAGCATGAAAAGGACCTTAAAATATTCCCGAGTGCAAGTAATGGACTTATTAGAGGGATGAAAAGAGGCACTTTTCACAGAATCCCAAGCTCTTTAGTCCTGTCATATCAATAATCTTGCTTAAGAATTTCATTCTATTTACATTTCTTTCCCTTCCAAATGTCCTGCCCGACTCCTATGGAATAAAACATTGATGCTTTTAAAGTGTTCATTTATTGCTGTTACTGCTCGGTGGCAAGTGGTGTAAAATGCCTGCAGATCCCCCAGAGCGTGAGCACGGCGGCAGGGCGGCGTGTGACAGGGAACGACTCCTGCACTTCCACACCTGACGACTGAGAAATGAGGAGGTGATTTGAAAGACTTGCTTAAAAGCATCTTCTTGAAATCACGACAGTTGATTGTGCTGGAACTCACCGTACCTGCAATCTGTTTTCCTCTCCTTTATGTTTAACACCCACAAAATCAATGCTGACAGTGAGAAAACAAGCTTTAGAGATATCACAAGGGAAACTTGCCTGGCTGTCCTTAAGCTGCCAAAATATACCCTTTGTTGGGTTTTTTTTTTTTACCCAGTTTGCTTAGTCTTTGCAGGATGGTTTAATGTAAAACCAGCACTAAGCAACTAGTGGTGATTTTCCCTCTTTGTTTGAAGAAATGGCTGAAAAACAAAGGTATTTCAGGAAGAAAGTACAAAAGCCTGTGTAGGAACACCAGGAAAGCAGATGGAGATGCCCCTTTTAAGGAGTGAGGGAGGGTGTTTTCTCCAGTCAGCTCCATGTCCCCAGGACAATTTGCACCAGCTGGGGAGCTTGAAGGGAATAGAGGATGCGTTGGGCTACATCTGCCCACGGCTTTCCCTGGGACAGAACCAGCAGAGACCAAAAGACCCCAGAACACTGGGATAGGAAGAGCAGCCATCCCTGGATTGCCCGGCACAGCACATGGTACCAACCAGTGATGATTTTCACCCCCCCAACTGTGTGGTTTTGCTTTGGAAAGGCAAAGCACAGCGACTGCCTTGCACCCAAGGAGCTCAAAGCACACTGCAGGCATTAATTATACGCTCTGCTTTGCAGAGATTAATTAAGCACCGAAGCCTCACAGTCCCCGAGCGCAGCCTCCATTCACTTAGTGGCTAAAACAGAGCTGAGGCTGCAACGAGGCTTCGTGAGCACTGATGGGTGAGCTGGGACAAGCACCTGACTGCCCCGAGTCACTCCACAGCAGTGGCCTTCTCCTCCTTGGATGCTTTTAATTCCTCCCAGCAACTTCCCCTGTGAAGCCATCAAGGTTTTGCTCTGAAAACACTCTTTATGGCAAGACACAGGACACGGAAACCAGACACACCAGGGAGCAGGGAGGGTGAGGAGCAGTCCTGTCCTGCAGCCATCTTCCAGTGCACCCTCTCAACCCCTATTCCTAAGGACACCTCAAGAGGTCTCTGACATTAGTGGTCATTTTTCCTGGTGATGACCTTGACAGCCCTGATGAGACATCCCACATCCATGTGCCGAGAAGCTCCTGAAATCATCCTTGTTGTTTCCTCATGTGCCAAACCTTGGTTGCTCAAGAGACCTCTCCTGCGATGCTCCAGCACAGCAGCAAACCCCTCTCTGCCTCCTGATCCCCTGTTTTGCTCCATTCAGGCTTGCTGGATGCCTTCACATCCTCACAGAAGTTGGTTGAGGCATTTGCCCTGGCCACAGGTGCCAAGCAACGATGGGTTTAGACGAGCCTGCCAACCCCCAAACATCTGACACTGCCTCTTTAGTAAAAGTAGCCTGGATGAAATAGGTGACAAGTGCATTAAAAAAACATGATATCTGTGCAAGGCAAACGGGGATTGCCAAGAACTGGTGACCGTGCTGCAGCTGCAGCCTGGGAAACCCATTAAGGCCACATGGGGTGTCAAGTTGTATGTAACGTGAGTGCTGGGCAGCCCCGCAGTGCAGCCAGGCGGAAAGTGGGTCCAAAGAGACCAGAGACAAGAGTTTCTCAGCACGAACCTGCTTTTGCCTCCCAAAACCTGTGAGGAGCAGGTGAATGGGCACAGCCTTGCACAGTCCCCCCGGGAAATGCAGAAAGCCTGACCTGCAAGTCAAGGCAAAGCCAGCATCCCCCTGTGCATCCCATCCTGCTTGCTATAGGGGCTGCATCTGTTTGCTTTGCTTTAGGGTTAGTGCAATCCTGCAGCCGTCCAGTCCTCCAGGGTAGGTTTCCATGGGATGGAAGTGACTTAGGAACCTCCAGGCAATCCCACACTGTGGTCGCAGTTACCTCGTACCCTACATGGCAGGAGCTGGTTAGGCATTTTTAGAGCCTGGTTTCTGCTCCTTAATATATGCAACTGGTCAGGGTTAGTCTTACTGCTACTAGCAACTGAGGTCACTCTCAAACCTCTTGCTTTGCAACCCAAGCACAGCAGTTCTTTTGGTTCAACGTGTGGAAATACCTCCTTGCTATGTCCTTAGTTTGGGTTTTTATCTTTTTGTTCATACACAGAGCCTATTTTTCTTTATACACCACCCCCCCCCCCCAATTTTCTAATGAGTTCTGGCGGTAGGAAGTTGTTTGTAAATCACACAAGTCTTTGTTTTACTGGAAACATCTGCTTTAACACATTTGTCTTGAAAAAACCCTGTTTTTTTTAAACAAAGGTATTAAGCTGCAATGTAAATTGGGCACATCTGTTTATGAGTCACTGCAACAGCACTGCCTCCAGTGCACCAGATCACACGGATCTCCAGGGGCCTGATCCAGCAGAAATTGGAAACCTCCAGCCCGCTCTGTTCCCTTTCCCAGCACTGCTCTTCTGAGAGCACTGCTGCCTGATTTCATAAATTAAGGCCACTAAGACAGACCCAGCTCGTGTCTGTTAATGGCATTAAGAGTCTGGCCCAGCAGAAACTGAAGTATCAGCAAGATACTTCAGCTGGTGCCCAAGCCCAGGGGACCCCAAAGACTGAGTGGAATTATTTGTGTGAAGGCAGAAGCTCTTCCCTGTGAGGGTGCTGAGGCGCTGGCACAGGGTGCCCAGAGAAGCTGTGGCTGCCCCATGCCTGGCAGTGTTCAAGGCCAGGTTGGACACAGGGGCTTGGAGCAACCTGCTCTAGTGGAAGGTGTCCCTGCCCGTGGCAGGGGGTTGGAGCTGGAGGAGCTTCAAGGTCTCTTCAACCCAAACCAGTCTGGGATTCTATGATTCTATGTGTGTGGGAGACATCTGTAGCTGGGGACTCCAGCACCAGACCTACCTTTGCCCATGGCGCCGTCCCACCTCTGCCACCTTCAGCCACTCAGTGCTGCCATTAAAAACATTTAGAGAAGCAAACTGGAGGGAAAGACATCTGCTGAGCTGCCAAGATCCAAACCTGACCCACCAGCTGGCTATTCGGTCACTGGAAACACAAGGGTCAGCAGACCTGGGGCACTGGTCTAATGCCCAGCAGAAACCACAGAGCTTTGTTTTCTGGAGTGGCTGTTTCCCCAGCCTTCTGGGGTAAATAAAGCAAATGAGGGGTGGGAAGGGGGAAACAAAACCAGAAAGGAGGTGCCTAGAGAGGGCAGATTCAGGACCTCCATCCCTGCAAGAGCTGCAAGACCACAACTGCCCTGGACACATGCATCCCACGACTGCAAAGCTTTCCACCAAAACCGCCACCAAAACCCACAGCCAGGCAAGGAATGTCCCACCAGAGATCTTAATTTCCCCTGGCAGGTTAAAGCCGTTCCCCTTGGCCTGTCCCTACGGGCCCTTGTCCAAAGCCCCTCTCCAGGTTTCCTGGAGCCCCTTTAGGCACTGGAGCTGCTCTAAGGTCTCCCCTTCAGGAGCCTTCTCTTCTCCAGGCTGCCCCAGCCCAGCTCTCTCAGCCTGGCTCCAGAGCAGAGCTGCTCCAGCCCTCGCAGCAGCTCCGGGGCCTCCTCTGGACCTTGACCCTTTTTTCATCTTTGCAACAGCAGAAATAAAGCTACAAGTGCCAGGAAGGGAAATGGAAGGTGACAGCAGCACACCAGATGCTCCCTGACAAGTGGGAGCACGAGTGGGGAAGTCTTCCCTTAGAGGGAAGGGGAGTGGAGAGTGTTTCAGATAGAAATGCATTCTTTCACATTCTCTGCACTTGCCTTAACAGATGATTTATGTGGCCAAGGGAAGAGGAAGAGCTCTTGCAGGCTGTGTTCTGCAGCCACTTTGGGGAGCACACAACTTATTCACTTTTGACTGGAATGATCTCCACAGAACCAGAAGAGGACGAGCAGCCGGCGCAGAGTTATCGGGGAGGCAGAGGATATTACTCAGACTCTGATAATAACCACCAGCTCCCACCTGCCAACTGCAGTCTGCCTAACACAGAGGAGTCCGAAAACAGGCTGCAGCAGATGTCTGCCTCCCCATACAGGAAGCATCTCCAGTATCCATGGGACACAAGCAACTCCAAAATAGCTTCGAGTCCAACAATTTTACACAGACTCAAGATACTGAATTAAAACAGGAAGGAGGGAGAAAAAGAAAGGGGGGGGGGCAGGAGAGACAGAAAAAGGATGTGTATCACATTGCAGTTGTAATTACAGCTTAGGAATTCTGCTGGGACTGCTGCGCTGCGCTGAGATGGGGACAGAGGCCCTGGAAGCGTGTCCAGCTGCCAAACCCAACGCAGCCAGCCAGGTCCCATGGCAGTTCAGCAGTACCTGCCCCACAATACATACATCCCCACACATAGAATCATAGAATGGTTTGTGCTGGAAGGGACCTTAAAGCTCCTCCAGTTCCAACCCCTGCCACGGGCAGGGACACCTTCCACTAGAGCAGGTTGCTCCAAGCCCCTGTGTCCAACCTGGCCTTGAACACTGCCAGGGATGGGGCAGCCACAGCTTCTCTGGGCACCCTGTGCCAGCGCCTCAGCACCCTCACAGGGAAGAGCTTCTGCCTAATGTCTCATGTCTAACTAACTAACACCTAACATCACGGCATATAACCCCCAAGGGAGCAGCCAGCCAAGGGATGCAGCACCATCCCGGGCATGCAGCAGTGCACAGGGTCCTTCAGCATCCAAGAGTCAGCCCCAAGGTAGAGCTTTGGGCACTGGCTCTCGGCTGCTTGGAGATGGGATACAAAGGAGGAAGAAAGGTGTGGAAAGAAGAGGCACTGCTGGGTTTGCATTCGAGATTGCAGTGGGTGCAGACTCAGCATACCACAGGAGGGAAGGGCAGAGCATCCTCGCAGGTCCTGTGGGAAGCAGAATGAAGGAAAAGCAGGAGCAGACAGCAAGAGGTTGTTGGAGAGCCCTAAACGCCACTGAAGACATTTTCTGAACCAACAGAAGCTGGTCAACACGCCAGATTTCCATTCCCGCAGAAAAGGGGGAATGTGCTACTGCTCCAAAGCTGAACAAAGGCAAAACCCATGCAGATCTGGAGCTGTTTTTAACAAAAAGGCAAGTTAACATACCACTCCAACAAAGTCAAATCAATTCACTTGGGTTTCATGTTTTCCTGTGATATAACTAAAACCATAATCTGAAGCAGACTTTCAGACCAGAAGCCGTGCTGGAGTGAAGCTGAGAGCATTACCTTGTGGCATGGGCAGTCAGGCTGTAGCTGCATTTTCCCACTGCAGGAGAGGGAAAGATGTCTTAATTTATTTCCGAAACAAAACAGTCCCATCCAAAAGCCCAGCAGGCTTCATTGCATCCCAGATCCAGCAGAGAGGCATTCTGCAAACCAAAGTCTTCCCATCAGAAAGTTTCCAACCTGACCTAAAAGGTTGGCTGGAGCACCTCCCATACAAAGGCTGAGAAAACTGGGGCTGTTCAGCCTAGAGAAGAGAAGCTGCGTGGAGACCTCAGAGCAGCTTCCAGGGTCTGAAGGGGGCTACCAGGATGCTGGAGAGGGACTCTTCATCAGGTACTGGAGTGATAGGATGATGGTTTAAACTGAAACAGGGGAGATTCAGGTTGGATATAAGGCTGAAGTTGTTCCCTGTGAGGGTGCTGAGGCGCTGGCACAGGGTGCCCAGAGAAGCTGTGGCTGCCCCATCCCTGGCAGTGTTCAAGGCCCCTGGGATGGATGGTGAAGGCAGAGCACAGCTCACCTCCAGCTCAAAGCCACACAAGGGGTCAGGGATCTGCTGAGGTCCCTTTGGGAAGAGGGGAGGCAGCGCTCCATGGACACATCTGCTTCAGTTCATGTTACCGTGGTGCTGGCCCCGGCAGATGTGCACGCACGGGTCACGGCTAATGCACCGCAGCCGAGGAGAGCTTCTGCCTGACGGGTGATGAATCCCCTTCTGGAGCACACAGAGCACTGTTGACTCAGTAACCGATCGTGTCCTCGTAATACACCGACTGATGAGTGATCTGCAGGCCAGAGCCAAACACACACTATTTTCACTTCCAAAGCAAGGCGTGGGGAGGAGAGAGAAAGAAATGAGGATTAAAAACGCTGAGTCCTGAGAGGTGTATCTGGAGGAGCATCCTTCTCCCTCTTTCTGATCACTTTTTGGCAAGGACTAAAAAGACAGGCTCCTTTCTGTACAGGTCTGTGTTTCCTTCTGCTGGAGAACATCACCCACCAGCACCGGGCTCCAGGATCAGGCCTGTGCACAAATCCAGCCTTGTCTCTCCATTAATGTCATTTTGAGACTCTTGTCTCAGGTGAGGGTCTCTTCCTCTCTTCCAGGCTACAACTCATGGCTTTCCATGAAGCATCACTGTCTGGAAAGATGCAGACATCTTCCAGATATTAACTCACAGCCTCATTTAATCAGGCTTGAGTAGTTCATAGACACGTACCCTTATATTGATGGGAAGATGTAAAAACTCTGCAGTGCTGCTGTCTGCAGCAAGTAGGAACCTACTGGATCCTGGGTAAGGAGATTGCTGCCGTGTAAGGCTCTCACTCAACCACATCTAAGTAAACACCAGCTCCCCAGAGCCTTTGGTTGCTGCCATAATGCAACGCTGTAACTCGCACTGCCAGGTCACTGCCACAATGTCCTGTATGAAAACAGACACATTTGCTCACATTTGAACAGGGGAATGGAGAGGGCAGGAGCTTTAAGGCAGTTCTGGAGAACTTCAGCATTTCCCATCCTCTTCCCTTTAAGGTTCAAGAGTGCTCTGAAAGTTGTACCCAAAAGCATTCCAGTAAGTGTTGGCTTCCTTGATTCACCTGAAACATCATCTTTTCTTTTGGACATCTCCCTCAGGGCAAGATGATGGATAGTAACAGAGCAGCCACAGCTGAGATCCCAGGACACTTTCAGGGCCACCTGGCTCAATGACAGTTGTGTCTGTTATTCACATAGTTCTATTTCCCCAAGACACTTTTTGGGCAGACACACATCAAGCTGTGTTTAATGGTCCTTGATGGACCTTAGTTCCGTGAATTTGTCTTCTTGAGGCTTTGACTGCATGTAACCTTTGGGTGTACTCAGTGTGTGATGTTCCTCCTGTTCAATCCTTGCCATTGCCCGTAGCCAAATCCCCAGCACCATGGTGGTGTGTGCCAAAGCATCCCAGTCTTGCTGACCCCAGCCTGGTGTTCAGCTGGTGGCTATGGTTTCTGAGGAGTACCACCGAGCAGCAGCTCAGTTATAGAGCTGGCCCGTGTCTGCTCCCCTTCAGTGGTGCCCAGGTGGTCTAAGACACCTGAAGTATAAGCAGATATAGAATCCCAGACTGGTTTGGCTTGAAGGGACCTTAAAGCTCATCCACCTCCAACCCCCTGCCACGGGCAGGGCCACCTTCCACTAGAGCAGGTTGCTCCAAGCCCCTGTGTCCAACCTGGCCTTGAACACTGCCAGGGATGGGGCAGCCACAGCTTCTCTGGGCACCCTGTGCCAGTGGATGATGTTCCTGTGATGTTTTAGAGCTGAGTGCTTGCACACCAGCACGAGTGCTGGGCACATGCATTGCCCAGCATGGCTGGGACACGGTCCAGGCCTGGAACCCTCTCCCACAAGGCTGAGCAGAGCTGCACCCTACAGCCTCATTTATTACATCCCCATAATCGCTCTTATCAGCTTACCTGCAGTAAGGTATTAGTAAAAGCCAAGCCACTCATGAAAGGGGCACCCTCTCCTATGGGAAAAGTCAATCAACACGTTATATTGTTATCAGGCTCACAGACAAACCTCTCTTTGTACAACAACTCACGCAGATACGATGCCCTGACTATCAGCGTAAGGTTATCTTGTCAGTCCATTAGCAAGTAGCACCTGGGCTGCTCCTGTCTGAAATATTTCTTTATTGTGGTCCCTTAAAAAGAAATCCAGTTAAACTATTTTGTCACTCACAACAAACAAAAAAAGAAATGCAGGTTTGTATCCAAGTCGGGAATTGTGTTTCCCAGCTTTGGAAGAATTCCTGTGTGTTCAGCCACCGAAATCACATTCATCATCCTTTAAAGATAACTGTGACTATCACTACTGCAACTGGGCAGATTTTTGCATGCTTGAAATTGTTTTGATGCATTCAGTCACGTAAAATGCTGCACTTGGTGACAATTGAAAGATGCATCAGCTCCGAAATTACACTGTTAAAAGTATCTCCTTAGATGCTGTGGCGTAACACAAACTATTATTCAAACTCACAACCCGACTAGAGGGTAAACCCTTTGCCAGCAGACCGGCATTATAAACATCTGGGACTGACAAGAAGTCAGAGATTCTCAAAGAAGCAGAAGCATCATTTTGTCTGACCTTCAGTGTGTCTCCAACCCTTCAATCTCATCCAGTCACCTTATACTGAGCCCAAGAACCAGCCTCATCTGCACTGATCTGGGCTTCCAAAAAGGATTTAGGCCAATGTCTGCTCACATTGGGAATGTGATGCATATGACTTATGGAGATGAGGATATCCGGGTTTATACACCCTCCACTGATCCTGCTTTAAAGAAACTTGTACATCACTCTCTGCTTTGGGTCAGAATGGACCCTAAAGACATCAGATAGTCAGCTCCTGAAGATACCAGATACAAATCGCTCAGAGGGACCTGAATCTGCAGCCTGTAAGCACAACACTGGAAAAGTTGTTAAAAACAATTAAAAATGGAAACCAGAAAACTAGGAGCATGGGATTAACATGCCCAGTGGCTTTACTTGCTGATTTCATAGATGGGGTTTGCAGATGAGAAGCTTTTCTCAAAGTGCAAACTGATTCTCACAGATAAATTTCAGTTCTTCAGTTGTGGATTTACTGTTTCTTTGGCACAACTCACAGCACAGAAGTCACAAGAACCCTTCAGAATGTATACATTATGTACAGTGCGAGGCCTGGAACAGTCACAGCAGCACAAACAGCAGCTGAAGGATGCTATGAACCAGCTCATCTCTGAAAGGCACCAATAATTTCCCAGTCTGTCAATAAAGAAACACTAAATCATTTTTGCTGACGTCAAAAGTGAATTAATGAGCTTGCAACTCAATTAAGAGCTTCATCCAACTGCTTCATGTGACTCCCACTCCATCTTCTAGCTTGTATTTGGATAGTGACAAAGAATTCTTGATTTCTGACCAAATCTTCATGAAAAGGAGACATTTCAACAAACACAAACACTTGAAACAGAAACACAATAATCAAGTTATTGCGTGGTTTTAGTTGGTACCATTCCATCTCTTCCATCGGGATAATCTAGCTGACATTTGGCCTTGGCATTTTTCACCCCGGGACGGGATGCACGTCTTGTAAAACAGCATGTTCCTGCTATCCCTGCTTCAGTCAAGCATTCCAAACACCCTCTTTGGAAACAAACAACAAAAAGAGTTAAATAAAACGGTTCTGCTACAAAAATGGTAGTTAAAAGTGCTAAAGCTTTTAGTAAAATAGGAAAAAACAATGGGGAGATGCTGCATCAAACCGACACCAGAGCCAAGCAGAGGGCAGCTCTGCTGAAGGCTGAGCAGAGCCATGCACAATAGGTATTGATAGTTTCCAGCAGGACGAGCCAAGCCCGCAGGCTGGACAGTGGCAGGCACGCCAGCCACGTGGCCTCAAGCCAGCCAAATCCACACAGATGGGGAGGCACAGTTTCCACCTGCGGAAGGAGCATTCGAAAAGTCAAGCAGGCATTTGAAAGCATCTTTCTCAGCAGCCAGATGAACATCCCAAGACCCAGCACTACATGGAGCAGGGCAGTGTCAGGAGACAGCCTGAAGCTATCTACAGGATGGGAAGACGCAATCTTGTAAAGACTTTAACTACTGTTGCTCTGTCTTCCAGCACATGCACAGCGTGAGCCCCGGCAGACTCTGATCCCTGGTCCCTACAGGCCCTTGTCCAAAGCCCCTCTCCAGGTTTCCTGGAGCCCCTTTAGGCACTGGAGCTGCTCTAAGGTCTCCCCTTCAGGAGCCTTCTCTTCTCCAGGCTGCCCCAGCCCAGCTCTCTCAGCCTGGCTCCAGAGCAGAGCTGCTCCAGCCCTCGCAGCAGCTCCGGGGCCTCCTCTGGACTTGCTCCATCAGCTCCACGTCCCTCTTGGAGGCCTCAGAGCCGTGTGGAGTACAGCAGGGGGGGTCTCACCACGAAGTGGGGTCTCACAAGCCTTCAATTTGATGAGAGCACTCAAAAAAACCCTGCCAAGAGGATAAGTCAGGGGCAGAGCAAGCCAGAAGCTATTAAGGAGTTACAGATCTGGGTAAATCAAGGGACACCCTGTGCTGATCTTGACTTCCCTGCAGCACCTGGGCATGGCTGGGTTGCTGGGAAGCAGCACAGAATCCCAGCCTACCCATCAGACAGGCAGGGCGCAGGAAAACCTGGGGCTGCCCCTGGGGCTCGAACTACAGACTCCTTCTCTCCCTTAGGAGTAACCAAGGGAGAGCAGGAAGGCAAAGCCAAGTGCAGGTTATGCAGCAGCAACAGCCAGGCAGGGGAGCTGTTCTACACAGACAAACTTGCAGAGCCATCTTTATATATTGCACACATCTATCTTCACATATCTCATGGGATGAGGCCAACTTCCCTTCCCAGGACAAGCTATTTCTACTTAATTCTGCCAAATCCATCTGTTCCCAAGACAACTTTTGTTACTAACACAGATATTTTGGAAGGGTAGATCTTCCCCTTGTCCTCCCAACTCCCCCCTGGTTGCTGATTGCTCACAACATTCCCTGGGTGATGCTCCAGCCACTAAAAGGGATTTTTTTCCTCCTGGCAAAGTCTGTGTGATGCCCAGGGGCACAGCATCCCCTCACAGCTGAGCTGGACCACATCACCTTTGCAACCTCCCAAAAAGCCTGCATCTCCTCACCCCCAGCGCCTGCTAGAGCCATCCAGCCAGCACAGGAGCCTCTCCAGCTTTAGTTTCAGGCTTCCTGGCAATAAGCTTGTTGGTTATAAGCAGCATCTGAGTGAAAACAGAGCTGAGCTAATTCATGGGTGGTTGGCTGAGGTGGCAGTGAAGTGCCAGCCACTCATGGCTCTGTTTGCTTTGGGTGCCTATGCAGAACAACCAAAATGTTTGTGTTGCAGAGCGTGGAATACATTTGCACTGACTTGTAATTCGGGGAGGGGGGGGAAATACTATAATTTCTTCCCAGGCATGATTTGCCATCGGTGTGACAAAAATATATGTGTGCGGATGGATGGACACAGCTCTATTTTTAGAGCTGCAGGGCCAGGGTGCTCCATTGACAAACAGGATGTGCTCTTGCCTGAGCTGGGAGGTTTGCAGTCCACCCCCCCTTACAGTAAACATTATCTGCCTTCAAATCCTTAATGTGTTGCAGATGTGACAAACAATAAAAGACCTATCATAAAAAAAAGCCTGCCATCCCCATGTTTCCCACTGGGGCAACGTAATAATGAATTTATTAGCATATAGGGCTCCCCACCATATGTTTATAGTCACTCACAAACTTTGGACTTGACAGTTTACAAGTATGTTTAAATCATTAAAGTTTAAGTTGACTGTCCAGTTATTACGGGCTCATTAGAAATAGGAAACAAAGGTTACATTTTATACCACAGGTGATAAATCAAAACTAGGCTGTGTTTGAGACTGACTTTTTCCTTTCTTTTGCTCTTTTTTCATCTCTACATTTTCAAGACCTTTGAGGGGACATCTCAGCGAGGCCGGTACGGAGCAGCTGCTTGCAGTTAGCACCTACACCAGGGAGCAGGAGCCATGCCCACTGCATCCAAGAGATGCAACGACCTCAGAGGTGGCAAACTCCGCCAACGTTTTCACTCAACAACCAAACTCAGCGCCAAGCCAATGCACACACCTCTCCTCCTGCCCAGGGCACCACCAAGTCCATCTGCAAGGCTTGGGAAACCCTTTGCAAAGGAGGAGATCTCCCCATCACAGGGCCAAGCTGAACAAACCCTCTAAGAACAGGAAAGCAAAGCACCCAAACTGTGTTCCCCAACTGCAACCCTCTGAGGGTTGGCAGAGGCACTCAAACACGCTCAAAGGGGGTTTGGGGGTTTCATCACTGCGCTGTGACACATCCATCCAGCCGTGTTCCTGCCTTAGCACCGCAGAGCATCCAGTACGGATAAAACCAGGGAACCAGCCACTCGACCCCAGCCACTCCCAGTCCTTTCTGCCTCTATTACTGGGTAACTACCTTGGGAAAGAGAGAGATAAAGCCACACTAAATGTAAAAGTTCATTTTGTAAACTCCTTCCAGATTTCGAAGCCTGGCATCCTTTCAAGTCAGCATGCTAGCCTAGAATTTAGACTATGTGGGAAGGGGAGGGGGGAGCTGTGGAATGGTTTCTGGTCCCTTTTATTTCGTGCTACGACACGATATGATGGGAAAAAAAATTAATTGAAAACTACCCTTTTAAAGTAAAAAGAAATCTCATCCTCAAAAATGTTGAAAGTGAGTATTTCCACACCATCAGCAACTTTTCCTGGGCTTGTTTCCAACATAAAACTTGAGCAGAGGCACAGTTTATATCCAATACCAACCAAATAGGATTCTGTCACTGTCAGATCTGCTTTGCCTTTCTGCTCTAAAGCCAGACATGAAAACAGAGCATTATGGCATAGGCAAGTGAGGAAGCACCATAAAGTCTCCCTGGCTGCGTCCATGGCACAGTCTGAGGCCAGTCAGTGCCTAAAAGCTGTGTTGGACAAACCTCCTGCTCTCAGAAACCTGCCAGAAACACAACGCCCCAAAGGCACTGCTGCTTTCAAGTTAATATTTACCCATCCATAGCAAACACCCTCCCAGCAGAGCAGCACGGGGAGAGCAAGTCCTCTTCTCCTACTACCCGTTCACATACTGCAGTGACAAGAGAGGTCTAAACTGCCAGACAAGCAGGTTGGTGGGAGATCAATACAGTGATTAAACCAGGCTAGAGAGACAGAAAAAGGCAGAAGGGATTACAGACCTGGCTTCAGAGATCACCGAGGGTATTATGGGCAAGGCTATATGAGGAATCAGAAACACATTTAAAATAGCAGAAAGGTGTGACACAGAGATCATGGAACATGAAACACGTATCTCTGCTCTCGACTCAGGATGCTGTGGATCACCTGTATCTCTTTAACATACACTTTGATAGTTAGCTTTAGGATGAAATAAAGTACATTTTATCCTTCTTTGAATTCTACGTTTCTATTTCAGACCTGGATTGGAGGACCTAAAAAGTATGTTCTTCCCCTTACCCAATATTTGAATATATGTATTTGATATATTTTACATAATGTGTAAATAATCTTCGATATGAACTTGGCATTTAATATTTCAGCTCTCACTTCATTAAGGATATTTTAATTATCTCAGACCAATGGAAGGGAATTTATAAACATCTGTGCTTCGTTTAAGAGCCCAAATTTGCCTCTTAAACTTCAAAGCTGTAAAGCTGATTTTATCCAGGTTCAGTTGTCTGGTCTCTCAAAGAGCACAGTGTAGCAGCATTAATTGGGCCAAGCCTCCCCCCGTAGACCCACGTCCAGCAGACCCCTCTCATCCATGATGGACATAGCCTCTCATGGGAGCAAGATGCTGCTGCTGCTGAGATTCCCAGAGCCAGGAGTAGGGTGACAGTGGTTGGTGGGTCAGGGAGAAGGCACACACCAACAGCACGTGTGACTGCCCAAGTCACAACCGGCCCTTTGCTTTCTCCTCCTGATGGGTGATCAGGGATTACCTTACTAATAATGTAGCCATAGAACCATAGAATCACAGAATGGTTTGGGTTGGAAAGGACCTTAAGATCATCCAGTCCCAACCCCCTGCCACGGGCAGGGGCACCTTCCACTAGAGCAGGTTGCTCCAAGCCCCTGTGTCCAACCTGGCCTTGAACACTGCCAAGTACCTAAATTACTTCTGCAAAATGAGCCTTTTATCTGTAAAAAATTACCACAGGTTTCTAAAGCCTAGATCTGAAATAACCACTGCTGCAGTCAAACAGTGCTTGCAACTTTCTGATGCCTTCCAGAAAGATGAAAAGCTCATCTCTATGCCCATGAGAGAGGGCAGCCATAGGAAGGAGAGATGATGGTTTGCAACCTGTCTCACACCCTCTGCCATGGGTTGCCCTCAACAGAGCCCTGCAAAACCAACCTGGAAAAGCTGCAGCATTTCCTCTCCAGCACAACACTGGGCATCAACAGCCTCTGGGCTGTGGCTGTGCAGAGCATCAGTGGTGCGTGCACCGAGCAGACCCCAGAAAGCAGCTCCCTGCACCATCACCAAGACCTACAACCCACAGCGGTGCAGCCACTGCAGGACCAGCGTCCCCATCACCTGCTAAGAACCGGAGCTGGTTCCTCACTCGCAGCTCTCCATCCCCAGAGCCTCCGCCACAGTCATCTTCATCATCGCAGTCTCCGCTCTCCTCCTCCTCCTCCTTCTCCGGGGCTTTGCCTGGAGCTTTTCGGCGGGGTAAAGCCATCCCTTTGAGCAGCTGAAAGACATGAGGTGCCACAGTCATTCACCAGCCTCCATCCACCTCCCCTCCCGCTTCATCCCGGGGATCGGGTGACAAGAGGGGGCCAGTGGAGCCAGGACAGTGGGACAGGACCCCATGGTGCTCCACATGCCAAAGCACTGGTGAGCTCAGGTTCATTCACAGACAAAGCTGCACACAAAACCACAACAGAAGAAACAAAAGGAGGAAAAACTACACTGAGTAACTCTGCTCTTTGGCTTCTGCTTGGCAAGCATTGCATGAGCTGGAGCACCTCTACCAGCCCTGCGAGACCCCAGGGCTACAAAGCTGGCTACAAAACACACGTCCAAAGATAGGTCAGATGGGGCAAAACACAGTGGCAAGAGGAAACACAGGCAGGAGCTCCCCACACTGCCCCTTCATGGCATATAGAGGCACGTTTTAAGGCATCAGCTCCCTCTTCCCGCTGCCTTTTCCCATCTCGCTGTTGCTGAAAGCAGGCGGCTGTTTCATCATAAACCCAGCTCCGCTTGGAAAACTGTGAGTCAGCCAGTTCATATATGCTGAATATTTCTCTCCCTACCACTCGGCTATTAAAAACCTTCTTGAATTTAATCTCAGCATGGAAAAAAACTAAATAATGAAAAGGATAAGGAAGAGAAGATATTGCAAAGTGGGAGCTTTCCGCATACTTCAGGGGTTAGGGAGTTCCATCTCTCGCAGCAATACACATGCTTCTCAAGGCATTTTTTAATATCTGGAATCTAGGTTATATTTTTAAACTATTAAGCTAGCCTTAGAAAAAGAGTTTCTCAAATCTTTAGCTGCTGAAGTTTATACAGCCTCGGAGGAATGCTTTCGGCATCTGGCTTGCCCTGTCCACAGCAATGTCCACATACCTCAGTGTTTATATTAGAGGAGCATAACGTAATGAAAACCAAATGGCCGCATGTGAGACCCCTTTGGGGTCCCTGCCTGAGGCAAACAATGTGGCAAACTTCTCCTTGGCATGTGCAGCGACCACGCTGGGTCCTGCACCCGTGGTAGGAAGCAAAATGCAGCTCATCTCCCCAAAACTCAGAGGGCCACAAGGATGCTCAATGGCTGGAGCACCTCCCGTATGGAGACAGGCTGAGAAAGCCTGGAGAAGAGAAGCTGCGTGGAAACCTCAGAGCAGCTTCCAGGGTCTGAAGGGGGCTACAAGGATGCTGAAGAGGGACCTTTATCAGGGACTGGAGTGACAGGACAAGGGATGATGGGTTCAAACTGAAACAGGGGAGATTCAAGTTAGTTATTAGGAAGAAGCTCTTCCCTGTGAGGGTGCTGAGGCGCTGGCACAGGGTGCCCAGAGAAGCTGTGGCTGCCCCATCCCTGGCAGTGTTCAAGGCCAGGTTGGACACAGGGGCTTGGAGCAACCTGCTCTAGTGGAAGGTGTCCCTGCCCGTGGCAGGGGTTGGGCCTGGATGAGCTTTAAGGTCCCTTCCAACACAAACCATTCTATGATTCTATGTGTTTCCATAGTTTTGGCTCACACTGGTTAAGCTCACTTTTCAGGATTTTAACTTAATTTTGATATTTACAGGCTAATACCAGAATATGGAACTTCCACAAACCAACAAAAAGGCAAAACGCAGCTGGGGGTAGCACGGGAAAAGCCTCACACAGGAACCACAGAGGTGACTGCTCGAGCCTTTACACCACCACTTGTATTTCTCTCCTCCAAACAAAGCCCACAGCTAACAGCAGTCCTCAGCACAGAATATATCAGCTTGAGGTGGAATTAAGGGTCTCCCACACACAGCACCAATTCACACCCATTGCACCACTGCTCTCAAACCAAGCCTGTCATGGTGGAAGGGGACGGCAGCCAGTCAGCAGCAGGATGCTCTCTCCTCTGTATCCCAGGCTTGGAGCAAGCCAGCCGGGACCCCACTGCGCAGCTCAGCAGCACAACTTTCATTCCATACCCAAAGCAGCAGAATAACTTTCTGGCAGAGAGAATTAAGCTTTGGGATATTTTCAGCTTTAATAAACTCAGCGGGTGGTGGGGGGAAAATCAGGATTTTTCAATTGTGTGCTCTCCAACATTAAAGTTACTGAGCATTTCTTGTGTTACTACTTTTTTCTCGGCATGCCATAAATTAGCAGCTTCATTTCTCCCCCTTCGTAGAAACACTAAAACAGGAACTGTCTGAGAAATGCCGCATGGGCCCTGACTTGGGATGGAGTGAACGTGACATCCCTGTGCCACGCTGCTCCTTCCTTTTCCAGGACAAGGCTCCATCCTCGGCCACACGCTCCCTGGCTGCTGATAACCACAGGGAGGTTCACAGTTGGCTCTGGGAGAACTGAAGCTGGTGACACAAAACCTATTGGCACCGTTAGCAGGAGACGTGGTGTGGGGTGCAAATCCCACCCTGCTCCAGTGGTGCTTCCAAACCCAGGAATGCTGTTGGATGCCTCAACTTTGGCTGGAGTGGCAGCCACAGTCCTGCTCATCAACCGTTATACAACCTCCCCAATGGTCTGCACGCTTTGTGGAATGATGTTCGGTGGACTGAACAGAGATTCCCCATCCTTAAATAGCAAGCAGAGTTGACTGTACCCTAACATTACCGTTTATTCATGTCCTGTGGTTTAAAGCCTATGGTAGGAGGCAGGAAAATACATAGTCTGGTGATCACTAAAGTAGTATGTAACAGAGAGATAGCTTTAACTTAATCACAGTTCATCCAGCTGTAAGAGTTTACAGTTGTATCTTCTACTCTTTGCTAAACCATAATGGCAAAAATACACTGTAATGTACCCGATGTAATCTAGAGCACTAATTGTGGGAGCCCGAGTGCACGCACACATCTCTGAGGTGTCTGCAGGGCATTCAGCTCCCATCTCCACAACCACTATGGCAAGAAACTTCCTTTGCTCCTGACTACAAGCTCCAATGGCTCAGATTTGCCATTTTATGTTTTCATAAAATCACAGAATCCCAGCCTGGTTTGGGTTGGAAGGGACCTTAAAGCTGATCCAGCTCCAACCCCTGCCACGGGCAGGGACACCTTCCACTAGAGCAGGTTGCTCCAAGCCCCTGTGTCCAACCTGGCCTTGAACACTGCCAGGGATGGGGCAGCCACAGCTTCTCGGGGCACCCTGTGCCAGCGCCTCAGCACCCTCACAGGGAAGAGCTTCTGCCTCAGAGCTCATCTCAGTCTCCCCTCTGGCAGGTTAAAGCCATTCCCCTTGTCTTGTCCCTACAGGCCCTTGCCCACAGCCCCTCTCCGGGTTTCCTGGAGCCCCTTTAGGCTCTGGAGCTGCTCTAAGGTCAGGCCTCATGGACTTTTGAACTTGCAGCTGACACAACTGCTTCCTTACAATTTCACTATCCACAAATGGCAAGCCACTGATCCTGCAGCTGTGTTCCTTCAACTCAAGACTGGGGTGACAGCTTGTCAAAAGGCTGAGAATACATCATTGAGTGTCCTGGTTTGGGGCCTAATGGTTCTGTCTCAAAGAAAAGCAGAGGAACCCATCCCAAAAAAGGCACAGCACCACTTTATTTCATATGCAGAAGCAGTGCAGGTGGTGTTTCACTTGTGCTTCATCCTACAGAGCAGCACAGAGCCCTGCTGAAAGCTGAGAGCATCACCCAGGACATGCACAGCCACGACAGCAGCAGCGCTGCTGGAATCAGAGCGGGGTTACTCCACACAGGAGGGTTGGGGCATTTCTGCACAGGGGGAACGTGCTCAAGGCAGAAACTTCAGCTCTGGGCACTCTGGTGCCCAACGCTGCAGCCTTCCCCATCCCACCCTGGGCACCAGCTCCCAGGGGCAACGGGAGGCAGCACGGCCCCAGCAGCACAGGCCAAAGGCAAATACACTCAGGGTCACTTCTCGGCTCTAAACAGCTCCCTCCAGGAGAGGACAACGGGGCTTTCTAGCAACTTCTGCTGCCTTCCCCTTCCTCTTGCTGCGCATGGAATCGCCATGGAACACCGGTGTCACGGTGACGCTGGAGAACTTGAGGGGCCGCTGGTGCCCTTCAGTCTGCTGAGCGGCAGAGCCCAGACCGGCTGCTCGGGACCACAGCGGGACCGTGCAGCCAAGCACAGAAACAAAGCAGCGACAGAGATGTCCTCAGCAGAGACATCCTCAGCTTCGGGCAAGCGCCAAGGAGGTGACACGGGAGCCCCTTGGGGTGCTACCACCGCACCTCCCGCAAAACAAAACACCCTTCAAGGTTTCCCTGATGAATCCTGAGCCCTGATCATGCAATTCTGTGTTTCAGAGACCTCTGCCAAATGCAGCCCGTCTGCACCCTCCTCCTTCCCGTTTGCGCTATGGAAGCTTGTCTGCTGCTTCCACTTCAATTCCATCCGGTGGGGCAACAAGGGAACCTGCATTGTTGTTGCAGAGGATCTCTTCCAACAGGAAGTGCTTAGCAGGAGGGGAGCACATAAGATCCTGAAAGCCAAGAACATGACCGAATTCCTCCTCCAACTCCATCTCCACGGCTTCTGCCTGATGGAGGAGGATACGGTCGTATCCCTCCCCATCAAGGAGCTGCAGGCATTAGTAGCAGCAGGGCCTGCTCTGGGAAAGGTACGTTGGTTCCTCCACACACAAAAGAACCCTCAATCTTCTTGTGGCACCTGCTGAATGCTGACAAGACACACGTCTGCACCAGCATCATTCCCAACAGGCCCATTCCACACTCGGGTGTTCTAAAACGAGACGTATTTGGGTTTCTCCATTGGAGTTCAGGCTTTTGAAGACCCTACACATCTCTGCTCCCAACTGCTGAAAACACAAGGGTGGTCATGACTGACCAAAACTCTATCCTAACATTTCATTCAGCCAAAACCTGAGGTTTAAAATGCCCCAGAAAGTCCTTTTGAAGACCCGTGTTTGTCTCTGCAGATGCAGATGCCGAGTTACCAGATCTCTGTCTCTCTCCTCCTTGCACCAACAGCAACTAACTCCTCTGATTTGCATTTTGTAGCTGCTGTTCTACCACCACCCCTATTTCCAGCGGGATTATCCCAGGCTGCACAAGATCACGATGATGGCAAAAAGTGCTGCGGAACAGTCAGGAGCGGCCACTGCAGCCCCCCCGGGCACCGGCGTGGAGGTCACCAGGAAGAGAAGACACCAACGTGGTGCTGAGCCTGGTGCAGGAGCTGCAGAGGAGCAGAACAACACCCAGCCCTCTGCAGCCACCCGCTCCACACGCACCAGGCGGGGGGCTGCTGCAGCCACCCCAATAGACATTGGTGGTCCCTCTGCACCAAAACGTAGGTGTAGGTAGAAAGGAAGAGCCATAGAGTAGAGATAGGTTATAGGTTAGTATAGGAGTAAGTAACTGTTGTTGTAGGCATTTCAATAGGTTGTAGGTTAGTTTAGGAGTAAGTAACTGTTGTAGGAGTTTCAATAGGTTGTAGGTTAGTTTAGGAGTAAGTTACTGTGTTGTTGTAGGTGTTTCAATAGGTTATAGGTTATTACAGGAGTAAGTAGCTGTGTTGTTTGTTGTTCTTTCAAATAAGTTTCTCTTAGAATCATAGGATTATAGGATAGTTATAGTTATATTTTAGTTATAGGATAGTTAGGGTTGGAAAGGATCTAAAGAACGTCTAGTTCCAAGCTCTCTGCCATGGGCAGGGACACTTCACACTAGACCACGTCTCCCAAGGCTCTGTCCCACCTGGCCTTGAACACTGCCAAGGATGCAGCGTTTACCACTTCTCTGGGCAACCTGTGCCAGCGCCTCACCACCCTCAGAGGGAAAAACTTCTTCCTTGTATCTCGAGTGAACTTCCCCTGTTTCAGTTTAAACCCATCTCCCTGTATCCTGTTGCTACAGTCCCTGATGAAGAGTCCCTCTCTGGAACGCTTGAAGACCCCTTCACATAGGGGAAGCTGCTCTGAATAAATGTTTCTTATAGAAATGATATCATTTCTCTTCAATAAAAGCTGCCGTGTGCTGTCTCTGCAGTCTCACAGTCACTGTCTCCACACCCGGGGCGGAGGGTTGCCTTCAGGCACATGAAGGGTTTGGCTCCAGCCACAAAAGCCAAAGGCCCCAGTTCAATGCCAGAGTCTCTGTCCGTGCTGCTCTGCCAGGCAGGGGAGCACAGGAGCAGCCTGACTGCTCGGCTTCTCCTCTTCACCTTAAAGACGACCTTAAAGCTCATCTAGTTCCACCCCCTGCCACGGGCAGGGACACCTTCCACTAGAGGAGGTTGCTCCAAGCCCCTGTGTCCAACCTGGCCTTGAACACTGCCAGGGATGGGGCAGCCACAGCTTCTCTGGGCACCCTGTGCCAGCGCCTCAGCACCCTCACAGGGAAGAGCTTCTGCCTCAGAGCTCATCTCAATCTCCCCTCTGGCAGGTTAAAGCCATTCCCCTTGTCCTGTCCCTACAGGCCCTTGTCCAAAGCCCCTCTCCAGGTTTCTTGTAGCCCCTTTAAGCACTGGAAGCTGCTCTGAGGCCTCCCTTATAGCTCTTACTTCCACCCGGGTAGGGTGGGCAGTGCCACGGTACCTCTGCTGCCACATCAGCCATCAGGGCACCGGTCCGAGGGACCCCAGGCAGCCCTGGCTGGTGTCCATACACATCTGTGTTGCTTGGCTTGTCCTGTGGTCTCCCTACAGCTTCAAACTCAAGGCAGATGGGAACAGTGCACGGAGCCTTTCTGTAAGGGAAGCCCCCCGGGGCATCCCAGCATGATTTACACCATTACTCATAACCATACAGTGACCAGACAAAAACAGATGCAGCAACGTAGGGGAATGACTCAGCTGGATTTGGACGGGCCACTGTATGTTGAAATCTTTATAACTCCTCATTCTTTACAACCACTTTACTCCGAGCTCACCATCCCACCAGCCACCTGGCCTTGTTTTCCCAATTTTAACATAAACAGTGAGAGCTGCAACATACTTTTCATCGTTAATCTCCTGCCTCTGAAAAGAAACCAACGTTGTGTTTCTTGGACTGTAGTTTAAGAGCTGTTTTCTCATTCTGGAGACTACACCCGTGGTATTGCAGGTATCAATGTGAGCAATACCCAAACCTGAGCCCACAAATTCAGATATAATATCCACAGTGAGCTACAAGCACCGTGCTTTTTTAGGGCAGAAATCCTCCTTTTCAACATAGTTACAAGCTATGTGAAGCAAAGAGAACAGCCAAACAGATTATTAAGGGGAATAGAAGACTTCTAGAAAAACATTTAATTCCTGCCTGAGTTTAGGGGAGAAGTCTGAGTGATATTTGTAATCTTCTGGTGGACAGAGCTGTCATTTAATTTAGCTTGCATGACTGAAAGAATTTAACAAGAAGTGTTCCATAGAGTTTTGCTGAAATTCTTTGCATGTTTTCAGTAAGCCTCTGGAATACGATCAAACCTAAAAAGCTGGAGAGGATGGAGATTGAACTCAAAGCTAAAATAATAGTCACAATTGTAGTATATGCTTAATAATCAACTATTCCCATGCAGCAGAAAAAGTGCCTTAGTGCAGAAACTGCTCCGGATCCGCAGCCGTGTGTCCATGTGCTGTTTGGCACCTTGAAGGGCACCCTGGGAACTCCACCCGGCAGTGAAAACCAGTCCCTGGCTCTGCTAGAAACCTCTCAAAACTCAACCAAACTCACCAAAATGACTGTCCACAACACTCAGGATGCCTTTCTTCAGGAGCCTTGGCAAGAAGGACTTTGAGAGGAGCAAAGGTGTTATTTCCCTTGATTCACACAAGCCGCCTGCTCCAGCCACATGCTTTCAGGTACCTGACACAGACACCACTGACTCCTGACAGCTCAGGTTTTTCTATTTTAAACTCCATCCTGCTGAAAACATTGGGTTTGGGGGAGAAAAACCCTAGATCTTATGGGCAATCCTGACCTTGAAATCTGCAACACTGAGTAATTTATGGGTGGCTTGTAAATGAGGGCAGTATCATGGGAGACGTGCAGATTTTCACACGATGCTGTTGCCTGTTAACAGCTCATTACACTGTACAGAAGTATATTCCCATTATGAAATACAGCTGGGGTTGGTTTGCTCACTAAGGTCATTATCTGATCACAGGCAAGAACGAGGGAAAGGAACCCACTGGCAAAGGCTGAAGTTGGGGACTTAGTGAAAGCTCATGTGTTTTGAATTTTGTAGCCTGATCACACTCAAGCAGGCAACAGCAGAATCAATTCTCTCCACTTCCTCTGCTTATGAGCCCTGGAAACTGCATGGAAAAAGTTCTCTTTTATTAGCAAATACTTCATTATTTAAGCAACCCTCCTGACGGGATTCACTGGTGCCATCCACTCTGCTTACCTATCAGCCAGCTCTGTTTGGTTTATGCTGCTCTGGACAAGGGCCTTGGTTACAGGACCATGCACTGGCAGAAACTCTGCAACATCAACAGCACCATTACCATGCACTTCTTTCCAAGCTCTAGAGAACTTTCCCCCTCCCGAGCAGCCACAATTACAACGCCTATTACAGAAAAACTCAATGTTCCTGGCACCGAGCGTCAAACTCCATCTGAAAATAAGGATATTTAAAACTTCTAAAAGGATCTGTAAATACCAGGATCTGTACTTCTCTCTGCACACACATGTGTGTCCTTCCTCACTGCCCTTCTGACCGCTACATTAGCCCACAGAGAGAAGAGCCCAGTTTGGCACAAGGGCTCCCAGATTGTGGTTTCGTTACAGCCCTTCCACTTGGATGCACCTTAGCAGCACAAGACATGGCAGAGAAGAAACCTGTTCCTAATTGTACTCTGGTTTCAAGCTCAGCATAACAAGGAGTGATCGCTAATCAGATGTTAATAAAGTAGGAGCAGGCTTTGGAGCTGGAAAAGTCATTTCAGTGCTTGGAAAAACAATGAGTTGGGCATGTCAGCTGTTTTATCAGCTGCTCTAAAGGCAAATCCTGCACGTCCCTGTGCTACAGGCTTGAGACATCACAGGTTTTGGACTGCTGAAGCTGTACTCATCAGACCAAGTACCTTCTGCCTTCTATGGGCAAGGAATGGCCAAAGGATGCACTCCCCACGCAGCACTCTGGGGTCACTCCTGCTCTGGGGCTCCACAACAGCCCACAGCAAAGGGTGCCCAAAGGGGTGAAACATAAAACCCCAGCCTGGTTTGCGTTGGAAGGGACCTTAAAGCTCATCCAGTTCCAACCCCTGCCACGGGCAGGGACACCTTCCACTAGAGCAGGTTGCTCCAAGCCCCTGTGTCCAACCTGGCCTTGAACACTGCCAGGGATGGGGCAGCCACAGCTTCTCTGGGCACCCTGTGCCAGCGCCTCAGCACCCTCACAGGGAAGAGCTTCTGCCTCAGAGCTCATCTCAGTCTCCCCTCTGGCAGGTTAAAGCCGTTCCCCTTGGCCTGTCCCTACAGGCCCTTGTCCAAAGCCCCTCTCCAGGTTTCCTGGAGCCCCTTTAGGCACTGGAGCTGCTCTAAGGTCTCCCCTTCAGGAGCCTTCTCTTCTCCAGGCTGCCCCAGCCCAGCTCTCTCAGCCTGGCTCCAGAGCAGAGCTGCTCCAGCCAACACCCCCAAATCCTTCTCCTCAGGCTGCTCCATCCATTCTCCCCCAGCCTGTGTTTGTGCTTGGGATTGCCCTGACCCAGGGGCAGGACCTTGCCCTTGGCCTGGTTGAACTCCATAAGGTTCACACGGGTCCATGTCTCCAGCCTGTCCAGGTCATATCTCTTGAGTTTTACATTGTGGCTCTTCAGCCACGAAGACATTTTATTCTTTACTCTTGGCACTCAAAACACCATCTCCTGGAGCAGGAAAAATCCCTACTGTGCATCACTCAGGCTCTACCAGCGTAGCAGGACCCCCTTTACTGCCTTCACAAGCTCCAGAGGAGATGCTCTCAGCTGCCAGTAAATCAATTTTCCTGGTCACTCTCCTGATAGCACAAAGAAGCTGGTGACAGCAGTGAATTATTGGCCAAGGGGTGGCCCTACTTTAGGGATCATCAGCTTAATTCCAGATTAGCTATCAAAACTGACACCATCCCAGTGGGTAAAGGAAGACAGATAAAGACCCCTCAGTGCTGGCAGTAATTAAAATGAGCCTGCCCGGGACAGTAAATCTCCCGCAGCAGCAGAAGGGGCTGCCAGGCCGTTATGAATCGCTCCGCTTTGGCGACAGGAGGCCGATGCCCGGGACAGGATGTGCATGTGGACACAGAGGTTAAGCCCTCGCTGGCACGGCGCAGGCAGAGGGACGGCTCCTGTTGCTGTCCCCAGGCAGGGGAGTGTCACTTCCCCGACCCGAACAAATGCTCATTCATCACAGGGCACATGCGAAAAAGAGATTACTCAGGCTTTACGATCGCTCATTCACCTTAGAGCCAGTTCCTTCCCCTCCCACCCCGCGGCTATTTCTGGCTTGTTTTTGTGCGGTGGTAGGAAGGAACAGGCCGGGGTGGGTGCCAAGCAGGGCTGGGGACCTGGGCAGTCCCCATCTGCATCTGTCCCCTGAGCCCCACATCCATGCTGACGCTGCAGAAATGCTGCTTTTCTCTTTCTGAGCTGCTACAGCTCCTTCTCCTCCTTTGCATTTCTGAGACCAAACTACCACCAGTCCTTCAGCATCATTTCATACACACCACCATCCACCTCCATCAAACACAGACACCCCTCGAATGCCAAAAACCAGTTAAACCCATCGTTAATTAAACCACTAAACCAAGAAAGTCACCAGGAGAGCTGTCCCCACCAGGCACATAACCATCCATGCCTGTTGAGGGCAGAAAAAGCATTGCAAAGATGCTCCCTTCCTTGCTACCTGCAAGGCCTGTCTGCCTTGACCCCTTTCCACCCCATTTCTTCACTGGCATTGTATCCCTGCTCCTCCTCCCCACACTTTCCCAGCCACCTACCAGCAGCCCCAGCTGCTTTCTCCTCTCCTTTCCAACTGCTCTGCGTCACTAGACAGGAGAACCTAGACCCATTTCTCCACTTGTCAAGCAGCCACCCCTCAGGGTGTTGGCACATGAGTGAAGGAGTGTGGGAGCCTACATGGGCCAGGACCCATCACTGTTATTATCCATATTTTCCACATTTTGTTTAGTTATGTTGGAGCAGAGCCCTGCTCTGCCATCCAAACACTGCTCGGGAAGGCCCAAAGCACACGTCACCAGAAGATAAAACATGAGACAACAAGCAAAGTAGGAGCACAAGGAACAAGAAGACAACATGGGTAGAGGCGGAGCAATCAACCACCTCATCGCCATCACATCCTTCAGGCATCTGAGCAGGGATGGCCTAGAAGGAAGGTCAAGAGTGTCTAGGGGGACATGTAGGTATCGTAGAAACACAAACTGGTTTGGGTTGGAAAGGACCTTGAAGCTCATCCAGCTCCAACCCCCTGCCACGGGCAGGGACACCTTCCACTAGAGCAGGTTGCTCCAAGCCCCTGTGTCCAACCTGGCCTTGAACACTGCCAGGGATGGGGCATTTACCACTTCTTTGGGCAACCCGCTCCAAGGATTCACCACCCTCACATACCACCTCGAGCCATCTCCTGCGACAGCCCCACAGCACCGTGTGCGCAGGGAAGGCGGCAGCTAGAGGGTTCCTGCAGCCTCCTGGCTCAGCCCGGCCCGTGTTGGGGCACTGGGACATTTCCTCTTGGCTCAGGCTCCGGCACACGTGGCCGCTCGCCGGCTGTCAGCGGCGCCTGCCTGCGAGACAAACACCCCGGCCTTGGCTCCAAGTAGCAAAGAGCAAGCTGAGAGCTGGGCAGGAAGGATCTTTTACCTCCTTCTCCTTCTGCCACACAGATGAGAGGCAAATCTCTGTCCCAGCCGCTTCCCTTCCTCCCTAAGAGCTCCCGGCAGAGAGGGACTTCTCCAGTCATGTTTTTGTGCACGGTGTTGTCTTGAACAGAGGTTCCTGCCCAAACAGCAGTGCCCGTCACCCTGGCTGCACCCTGCCCTCCCAGGGCTGCTCTTTCTCCCTTTACTTTTGCATTCACTTCACCCCAATGCACTGGGAGCCCAAAAAGCAGCTACAGGCACTTCAGCTGAATGTGCCCAGCTCCACAGAGCTGTCCCAGGGGACTGACCAACTGCCTCATAAACCAGTTAGCTCTTATCAGACAAGACAAACCCAGTGCTAGGCTGATTACTGAGACATTGATACCAGCCGAGACTCCAATCAGGCAGGAGGAGGCAAACACCCCCCAAACCTGTTAGCTAGGAAAGGGTGAGCAGTCCGTGGGGACCCATGGCCACCCCACCAGGGCAGGTTGTGCCTAGCTGAGCCCTGCATGTGCCCCATAGGAGCTGAGGGGTGCCAGAGGCTTCCAGCATCCCATGGCCCCTCTGCCACCGCTCCATCCTGTGTGGAGAGCAGAGCCAGGGTGTGATCTGCAGGCAGGATGAGGCTGGTGCTGCTGGGGAGGGTGCCCAGCTGCATCAGGGAGCCCTGAGCCTCAGGCTCTGCGGCCACAAGTACTTATGCACTTTAAACTGGCATTCGACTGAGACAGACCAGAGCAGGAGCAATCCTGGAACAGGGTCTCTCCAGCTCCGTGGTCCCTAATGATGGGCTGATGGCTGGGCTGGCTCCTGGGCAAGGTCACAGCTCTCCTCTGCATTCAGAGCGTGGCTGCTGCTTGCTAAAACCCAAACAGGAGAGACTTTAACTTCACAGACACAGCTTTTCCAGGGTCAATACTGGCACCTAGGAGGGATCTACAAATAGGATAAGGAAATATTCAGGCTCCAGCATGGGCACTGCTTATACACTAGGGTAAAACTCATCACTGTTCCACACTGTATCCCACAGAAACAGACCCTGCAACCTCAGGTCTCCAGAGCCGGAGGCAGGAGGAGCCCTGCCTGGAGTGGTTCTCCCACACAGATCCACAGCCACCAGCTGAGCAGCTGAACTTACTCAGGGTTTAAATTAGGTTTGAAGCCGGTGACTTTATATCCTCCCCCAGCGAGACCCAACACTCCCGGAGGAAGCCCTGAAACGTACCTACAAGAGTCTCACCCTCAGCATTTAGGAGCTGCACAAAAAGGTCAGTAAACTCCTTCCTCACTCGTAGGCAGGAGGCATTCGAGGGGTCCTGCCAAGAGGAAAACTTCCTGCTCATCACAGCACTTCTTGATGGCTCCAACACCCATCCTCTGCCTGCTGCCTCCCACCTCCACTGCTGCCCATGCTTCACCAGGCAGCATCTTCTCACACGTGTCCTCAGAAAGGCCAGCCAAGCACATTTTCTCCTTTTAAATATTGCTCCCTCACAATGCAGTGGAGCGAGGCCACAGGCAATAAACACTGCTGCAACCCAACCTTCCCTGCCTGCTCTCGGCTTTATGTGCTGCAAGGGCTGTCTCTTGCAGCACGTGCTCCAACAGCAAGAGCACTAAAATACAGGTCAGCTTTGGAATCAGTTATGGGTCAAAACCACGCTAAGAAGTTTAATGAGCAACAGCATTAACTGAGAGAATCCTCCTGAGCCATGAGGGTTATTTACACCTGCCCCAACGCAGCTGAAGCAGTGCCACTGAGTGGGGACCAGGCTTGCCAGCAGAAACCTGCCTAATTACAGCCATCTGCTTCGTCAGCAGGTAGAACACAAGGAGTGAGATTACAAATTATTCATTGCCTAAAATGGACAAAACCTCCTGCACTGAGAGCAGCACAGCTGGGATGAAAGCTGCAGTGTCTGCATCGGCCACAGCCTCCATGGAGCTGGGACAGAGCATCAGGAGAGGGACCAGGAGTAGCCTCGGCGTCTCACCAAGCCAAGCCAGTGCTTTATAAACAGGGACCACCCTTTCCCAGAGCAGGACTGCTAGGTGGGGTGTAGGGCATGGAACCCCAGCCTGGTTTGTGTTGGAAGGGACCTTAAAGCTCATCCAGCTCCAACCCCTGCCACGGGCAGGGACACCTTCCACTAGAGCAGGTTGCTCCAAGCCCCTGTGTCCAACCTGGCCTTGAACACTGCCAGGGATGGGGCAGCCACAGCTTCTCTGGGCACCCTGTGCCAGCGCCTCAGCACCCTCACAGGGAAGAGCTTCTGCCTCAGAGCTCATCTCAGTCTCCCCTCTGGCAGGTTAAAGCCATTCCCCTTGTCCTGTCCCTACAGGACCTTGTCCAAAGCCCCTCTCCAGGTTTCTTTAGCCCAGCTGGCTAACGTCTCTCTGCAAACAGTAGTAAGATACCTTACCCTGCCCTTTCCACAGGGCAAACCAGTGAGTGCTTTCCATTCCTTCAATACAAGAGATACACAAAACCACAGCAGGCTGAGCAGCCAGGATCCAGAAGGACTCCTCCACTGCCCATGCCTGGCTGGTGTCGGGGACTAGATACACATTAATGCCTCTGGAAGAAGAAAATGCCATAAGTGCACCTTGTTCCCACTGCAGACAGAATGGTTTGGTGAGGTGGTAAAACTGCACTGGAGAAATGCCCAGGTCCAATCTTCCCGGCACATGGAGCAGCTAGGGATGGAGTGGGAATCTCACAGGCATCCCGGCAATGCTCCCAAAGCAAAGCCTGGGAAGGCAGTGCAGACCTCTGGCTGGAGCTAGCCCTCCCTACCCACAGCAGGCTCCAGTGCTGCTTTTTCCTGCCTTCCCCTGAGAACACATCCCAAAGCACAGTTACACCAGCCTGGAATCATAAGTAACGTTACTGTTAACAAGGCTTCTTCTCAGGAACAAAAGCAATCAGATTTGTTCTGTGGCCAAGACGACCACAGGTTACCTGCCAGGCCTGCTCTGGAGGATGGAGATCCCTGAATCCCAGCCCCCTCCCAGTCTGGACCACACTTTAAACACTCGATGTTAAGTCAAATTTTGGAGAGAAAACCCACATCAATGAGAAACCTACCAGTGGGGACCCACTAATGCCAGGGATTGCTGCATGGCTTTTTACTGGCACCATCAGGGAGGACACCTTCCTCAGACATCTACTGATGAAGTGACCAGCCTGAGTCACAGCAGCTGTGATTAACAAGGCCCAGAATAACTGTAATTAACTGTTAACTTGGTATCAACAGCTCCTCTTAGACCATGTTTTGCTGCACAAGGATTCCTCCAGGTTTGTTTCCTCCACAACAGGATAAACTCCAGCGCTGGTACAGGATGTCTGGTGTTTGTTTTAAAGCACTGCTGTGCATCAGCTGCATGTTTTGGACACAAAAGCCAATGAATCCCCCTTAAGGTGTTTTTTTTCCCAGCTGATTTCCACGGCATTGTTTGGAGTGTGGTCCCTACAGGACACACCTGAGGCATCTGAATCCCTGCTGGCGCTGAAGCCACGGGGGCAAAGTTGAATCCCTTCTCCTGCACAAGACCACAGGAACCAGGGAATTACAGGGAAGGAGAGTGTCATGCAAGACCATAAGGTAAAACAGGCAAGAAACTTTAGCCCAGATTACAGCTCTGTTTGAAAACACACATGGAAACACACTGGGTCCAGTTAATCTCTGGCTGTTAAAGAAACCTCCTTATGGGTGACCTGCAGATATCGTGTTCCCACACCAACCCCGACAAAGCCAGCACGTTTGCAGATATGGTCCTGACGGGTGACAGCTGGCATGGGCACACTTGGACCATTGTGTGCAGTACTGGTGTCCTTAACATAAGAAGGACATGGAGCTGTTGGAGCAAGTCCAGAGGAGGCCACGAGGATGATCAGGGGCTGGAGCACCTCCTGTATGGAGACAGGCTGAGAGCATTGGGGCTGTTCAGCCTGGAGAAGAGAAGCTGCGTGGAGACCTCAGAGCAGCTTCCAGGGTCTGAAGGGGGCTACAAGGATGCTGGGGAGGGACTCTTCATCAGGGATGTAGTGATAGGACAAGGGGTGATGGGTTCAAACTGAAACAGGGGAAGTTCAGGTTGGATCTAAGGCAGAAGCTCTTCCCTGTGAGGGTGCTGAGGCGCTGGCACAGGGTGCCCAGAGAAGCTGTGGCTGCCCCATCCCTGGCAGTGTTCAAGGCCAGGTTGGACACAGGGGCTTGGAGCAACCTGCTCTAGTGGAAGGTGTCCCTGCCCGTGGCAGGGGTTGGAACTGGGTGAGCTTTAAGGTCCCTTCCAACCCAAACCATTCTATGATTTGAAGAGGGAAGGAGGAGGTTGGGTTTAAAAAGCAACCTGACAGTCAGGTATGTTCAGATTTAATGATGTTCTTGTACAGAGGGTCACATTCCCCCTGATTTAACTGGCCTGGCAAAACCCTGGAATTGCCACTTGCACACGGGGTGGGAGAGCATTTACCTGGCGTGTTACCGAGAGCTGAGGCACGGCTCAAAAGGATGAGGGAGTTAATCTTTAAATACCAGGCCTAGACTTGGTGGAGCTATAGATTATTTGGTGTAGTAAAAGAAGAATTAGCTGATCCATTCCAAAATGCATTTATCATTAAAATAAAACTCTTCTGTCATTTTAGTTAATAGCCTTAGTAAGAAATAATTGCAATGTCTGGTTGCTTTCAACAGCATGTGGTTTTAATATTCTAATTGTTACAAACTGTTTAATAATGTTCACAAAAGGCGTTTCCAAGTAGTTGTTGTATTTATTAACATTTCTTTTGGGGACCTGATGAATTCTATTACACCTCTACAGCACTTCAGACATTGCAGTGTTAACTCCCTGAATTTAAAAGGGGGAAAATAACGAAAAGCAACTTGTTTTGGTGCAGTGGAAGCGTTGCATTTTCAAGTGATAAGTGTTGTGCATCACTTGGTTTAACAATCTGGCAGCTTGCGCATTTTTCTCATTATGATGCTGCTTCATCTGGTCGGGAAGTTAAAATACAGTGGGAGTAATAAAGCTCACAAAGCCTAGCAGGGCACAGAGGAACACTATCCCACCAAATCCCTCAAAGTCACGGAGCTTGCTGAAGGGGAGATATAGTCCTGAAAACTCCCCAGCTCCCCAGGGTCTCCCATAATAAACTTGATAGTTTTCCCTGCTTTGAGCTGCCTGGGACAGGGGCTGGTGAAGCGGCTCCTGGGGACCCCACATCTCCCCCCTGGGAGCTGCCCTGTGCCCAGAGAGCACCGGCTGCACTGCTGGGGCAGCCCATTCCCAGCTTCCCTGTGTGCCACGAGTGGGATCCGGATCCCACCGCGAGCATCATCCCCCGTGGTGGGGTTAAGCCCCCATCGCCGGTCCCCGATGCTCCACCACGCTCTATTTAGAGCAGGGGAGCTGCGAGAGGCTGAGGCACAAGGGCACCGCGCTGTTCCCAGCCCTATCTTGTTTAGATTTGATTCCATCAACTTGTGGCCTTTTGGCCTTTTTCCAAATTAACTTCTGGGTGACCTCCAGCATGCCCTCTCCCAGCAGCCAGGCCGCAGGGAAACAGCCCATTAAACCTACAAACAAATACAGGACACATTGGTTGATCAAACCAGCTCCAAACACGCCTATTTAAACACCAGGGCTTGCTTTTTCGCAAGCTTCCAGTCTATTTTGTCCTTGGGCATTTGCACCTCTGAGCCTCCTTTCTCTTTTCTGCTTCCTTGCAGCTAAAGCTCTGTGGTTTATGCCTTGTAAAAGGTCTAAGTTTTGTTCTCATCGCCCCGTAAACCCCACGAAGAGCGACACGAGGCTCCTTCACACGGGGCTCACCACAGGACCCGGGTCTTTACACCAAGCACGTGAAGAAAGGCAGCGAGATCCTGCTTGGGGAACAGCTGTAATACTCCAAGAAATTGTGTGTTCCCCTTATTTCCAAGGAAATAAATCAAATGGGGTTTCTCAGGGTCTGTGAAAGCATATTGCCTGGATTCCAATCCCCAAAGGGCTTCTTTTTTTCAAGAGCTTATATGGTAGTTAGATTTCTGGCTAGAGAATATGCAATATGATAAAAACACAGTCCCTATACGGGGCAATAAATTACAGATTGTTTGATGTGGAAACCAAGGAACTGTCAAACTCCAGTAGATCTCAAATATTCTAAATGAGCCCTTAACTCGAGTGTCTGGAAATGTACAATATGTTTCCAGGCCCTTCAATCTTGTAAAGATACATCTCCCCCAGTTAAATTTCCTTTTATGGATTTTATTGTTCATTTTTGGTGGGGTTTTCCCCCCTCCTTTTCTTCCAAAAATGCCCTCTTCCTCCTAGAGATGGCCCTGTGATAAATACCAGCATTTATCTAAGCATAAAATGGGGCTGGAACTGGGCACAGGCTTAAACAGGCAAGGATGGTGTAAAGCATCAGCTGTGATAGTGCCAGAGCCCCACAGCACTGCAGAGAGCACACACAGCCAGCTTGGGGTGGAGAGGGCCAGGAGGGAGGACCAAGGGGGTCACATTGGCTGATTTGGTACCCACAGTCTTTATCCTTGCTGCACCCTCACACCAGCATCACTCAGGTCTGCTCTCCAGAGCCTTTCTTGGAGGAGGAGGATCAATAGGAGGTCACCAGCGTGGGAGGGCACCCACCATGTCTCCCATCTCCATGCATATGTTAAAACCTGAAGCTCATCCCCATCTGACAGGCATCCAAATGTCCCCGTGCTGGGAAGAAATTCGAATGGCCAGAGGAGACAGCTCACCTTGCACACCTTGCACACTGCTTTTTGCCTAGGGATGCTACCAAGTCACAGCAAAACCTGAGCAAGACCTTGTCCTGACACCAAATAACCTTTCAGTTTCAATACAGTTTCATGTGGAGGATGAGTGAAAACCCTTCTAGCTAGAAACAGACCCCATCTACTCTGGGAAATAAAAGTCAGGAACCGATTCCAACTCATTTTCCTGGAGGTGACCCTTGGCCTCCCAGCTGAGATAACAATGCTAATATTTATGGATGGGCTGCTCATGCCTCTGGGCAGACAGCAAAAATAACTTCAATCCAAACTTGGTAGACAGCTAGCAGAAGTTATAGAAGAAATTAAACCAATAATCCTTACTTCCAGCATGGCATGAAAAATAGCACCAGCCACAGTCACACGTTTGGGTGAAACAAAAAAGGTCTGGAGCCTTGATGAGGTGAGGGGGACCCATCCAGAAAGCACTGACTTGGGACAGCACTACTCATCCTTTACTCATTCATTTACTTTAGCTTGATAAGAGGTGCTTGAACCAAACTAATACAATCTGGCACATTTTTACTTCCCTTTCTCTCTGGATTAGGTTTTCTATACTCCTTTCAGTCTCCATGTCCAAATGCACAAACACCATTCTCATTTCAAACTGCAGAAGCTCAGTGAGAATCTGTCATGTATGTGCACACTCACCCAGGTTCAGTTTGAGGAGACATGAACTAACAAGTGAGCAGGATTTCCACACAGAACGTGTTTGCCAGACTCAAGCAAGCTCAAAACCATGGTGTACTGCTAAAAGAACACACACTTTTCATCAGTGTGAGCAGCCAGGAATAAATTGAAGCCAAATCATTGGCAAATTACAGACATTAGCAAAAATCTACAAGTAAAAGCTGTGGAGCTCTACAAAAACCTCACCACCTAGCATGGGTCCTGAGCCTACCCACAGCCACGGAACCCAAGCTGCATCTCCAACACCACACACTGGGAGGAAGTCATCATATGGTCCTAGAGTCACAATTCACTGGTAATCCCATGGGGAATCCAGTTTACAGCTCTGAGCACTACAAACACTTGAAAAAACTCTCTTTTCTCCTAAAGATTCTGGATGTTTGAAAGCCCTTTGGGTTGAGCTTGGTGGACGAGGAGATTCCCACCCCTCCCCAGCCCAGAGTCCCCACTGCTTCCCAGGTCTGAAGCCAACACCTGAAAACCACCACTGTAATTCAGCCAGAGCTGCTGCTCCTTCCACATTTCCTACTCTTCAGTGTTCAAGATGCGTTCCAGATGTGGAGGAGAGCACAAAACTTCGGTGGGCCAAGAAAATAAGTGTGATGCTGAGCTCTGACACCCCAAATCCCAGCTCTGCAGTTACTTTCCCAGTATATAAGCCACTTACCACGGACCACAGACCCTCCACAGGAATAGCTGGGTTCATAACTAATTCTCACAAATGAGTTTCTCCTGATTTTATTCTCAACTCTCGCTCTTTCTCCAACACAACTTTACAAGAGGGTTTGATATTTTTCAGACTCATACATATGCCATTTAAACCAAAAAAACTCACCTGCCCCCCCCCATAACACGTTCTAATCCGATGCTGCACACCGAGGAGGGGAAGCGCTGGAAAAGACCATGACTGAGATGATCATATTCACCCCTTACCACTGTTTTCCTCTGAGCAGCAGCTGACAAAGACACTCTGCTGCTGCAAACAGCTGAGTTCAGCCCGGCAGTGTTTACCCAGGGTCTCTCATTCCACAGATCTCCACTCCTCAGCAGCCTGAACTGTTCAGCAAAGACCTAACTTGACCCAATCTGGCAGCCAGCATTTCACAACCACTTTATGTCAGCAGTTTCAAGTACACTAATAACCATGTTTTGTTCGGTGCGACTTTCTCACTGTGAATGGCAAAATATCATTATCACCTGCAGGTTGAAGCCTGCCCTCTACCCCGTTTAATAGGGAGCTGATGATGCTTTTTCTCCCCCCCCTTTCCCCCCCCATAATAATTATGGGCTGTTGGCAGATGGCACAGCTTGGCACAGGGAGGCACAGCAGGATGCGCTGCCCACATCGGCTCCTGCATGTCGGGGTGCTCCCGAGGACCCCGAATCCCTGGCTGCACCCCGCTCCCAGACAGCGCCTAATGAGGCGTGCCTGTGTCGGAGGGCACGGGGGTTAAACTGGGAATTGCTGTGAAAACAGTCCCTGGCAGTTGTGGAGCAGGAAAGCAGAGGTTAGCAGAAAAGTCGCAAAGCCAGCAACTCGGAGCGAGCAGCGCCCGCAGCCCACCCGGCCGGGAAGCAAAGCTGGGCTTAACCCCGGGAACCCATCGCTGCCCAAAGCCTTGCGCTGGAGCAGCCCTGAACAAGGTCCCCACCAGTAAGAGCTCTCTTGGGAGAGCCTGGGCAGCTCAGCTGTGTTAACAGACAGCATTACCACCCGAGTATTTGCCCTGCGAGATGCCAGTGCTGTGTCCCTGGAAAGCAGAGAGGTCCAAGCTAGCAGCCTGCTGGAAAACATTCCCTCTCTGAGTTACTCCATGACACAGGGAGAAGAGCAGAGCCCAGAGGCAGATCCCAGCTCGGCTGGCCCACAGCAGCTCTCGGCTGGCTCCCTACAAAGAGCTCTGGGAGGGTAACAATTGCAAGCTGAACACTGCACAGAGGTGCCACCTAATCCCTTGGCAGCAGCAAGCCTTGTTCACAGGCTTAACCTGGCCTGGCACAATGGGGAGAGACAAGATGCTGCTTGTCCCAGCAAGGATGCCAGGTCTGAGACGGTGGGAAAGAAGCAGCGGGAAGAGCCTGATGCAGCTCTGCCATATCCCCACTCAACATGACTTGTCCCAGTAGTGACTGGGAGTGGATGCCCAGGGAGATACAGCAAAGAAAGGGGTGACCCTCCCTGCGAGGTACAAGGAATACCAAAGGGGACTCCTCCAACCAGAGGAGACACGGGCACATGCCACACAAACCCTGCCAGTGTGCATGCATCAGGACCTGCCACTGATGGGAGCCTGGTACAGCGCAGGGCTGAGGTGGCACCACTCCATACCCAGCTGCTGAGGATGGAGATGCCCCAGTGCCCTGGGCTGTCTGACCCAGCGTGGGGAAGGCCAAAGTGATTTGGAAACCACCTGCTCTGGAGCCATCCCTGCTGGCACAACAAACCTGGTTGATGTGTTTCAGCTTGTCAATAATCTGGCTGATCACTGGCTCGGGACCTTTCATCTTCACCTCAGGGTTGCCAGGCTGAGCTTTTGCTCCATTCTTTGTGATTTGGGGACTGTACCTGTGAGAGTGAGAACAAAGGAAACCACAATGTCATGGGCTAATATAGAGGAGATGTTTAAAGTTCAGTGCAAACAAAAGAAATCCCAAGATAAGCACCAGCCACTTCCAAAGCAGAGAGCACAAGACAGTTAATAATGACAAAGAAAAGGCAGAAGATTCCCATAAACATTCCTGCTCTGCCTTTGCAAAGTAGCAAGATGATGTACTTGTATCACTTGAGGACAATGAAGTCCTTTCCAGTCCATTAGTAACCAAGGAAGATGTTAAACAGTATACAAGAGGGATAAATATTTTCACATAACTTGCACCCAAGAGTCCTAAAAAAGCTGGCTCAGAAATTCTGGCTTGCTCGTGTTTGTTTAAAATAAATCTTGGCAGACCCAGAGACTCCAGTACAAGAGCTGGAGTGTTGTGCCCACAGCCAAAAACTGAGTGGGATGACCCAGTTAACTCCAGCTAATTAGCATAACATTCCCCCCCCCTTGCAAAGCAATGGCTGGCACTGATGTGTGATTTCAGTAATAAAGAATTAAAGCATCAGAATATAATTAATGCTGTCAACATTGCTAATGGAAAATAGGTGTTGTCAAACAATCCTGATTTCAGCCTTTGATGAGATCCAGCCTTGGGGATCAAAGTAACTGCTTAGGCAGAACATACCTTGACTTTGGTACGGTGCTGGGCTCTGCACAACGTGGTACCTCCATTTACAGGGGTACTGTGCAAGCCAGGAAAGCACCCATAAAGCAGGTAAGGGGCTGGAGGAGAGAGCTCCGATGCAGCTCTCCAGGGCAGCCAAGCCTGTGCGCAGCTTTGTCATCGGCAACCAGGAAAGAAACATAAATTCACTGCTGCAAAATGGATGGAATGGCAAAGTTTATCAGAGCAATGGAAGTGAGGAGGAGAGGAGGGATTGCTGCATGCTTGCCTGTAGAAGAACTTGCTTCTCCACTCGGTATCTGGGTGAATACTGGATCCTGGCTCATGATGCTTAGGACACAAAACAAGCACATCCACACCAACCTCCAACTCAGCTCCAGGAGCAGAGCAAGCGGCTGCCACCACCGACTGCTGCAGCCACAGCAGTGGCGCAGAGCACACCAGTGCCATCTTCAGCTGTGGGCTAATGGTATTCACTGCAGCCCCAACGATGGGCCATGGCACTCTAAAGCACAAAACAAGCCCTCGTCTGCAAGAGCTGACAGCTCAGGCACATGCTGCCAAACCACAGCACAGCCTATGAAAGGGAGATCACCCTGATAACACCAATTCATCTCTGACACCTCATGTCCGTACCCAGCTTCCAGCCCCGGTGACTGCCTCCCTGTCTGACAGCTCCCTGCTCCCCTGCCCACTAATACTTCATCCCTACACTGCTGGGCAAGCTTGGATGGTGACATTCCATTTCATAGAGGCTTTGGAGAGGAAGTGGGAATTAAAGGAAGGGAGGGAGATGGGAGGGATGGTGAGGCCAGCTACGGGAGGATGCTTGCTGAGGAAGAAGAGCAAGAGGCACAGGACATGCAGCCACAATGGCTGCTGGGGCACACTGAGGGTTTGGGGGATACACAGGCCCCACTTAAACTCTGAATTAGGAATGAGACTGACTCAGCTCAGACTGGTTTGTGTTGGAAGGGAGCTTAAAGCTCATCCAGTTCCAACCCCCTGCCACAGGCAGGGACACCTTCCACTAGAGCAGGTTGCTCCAAGCCCCTGTGTCCAACCTGGCATGACAGACGAAGGAGGACGGGAGAAAGGAAGTGTTTGTGCCTCTAACAGAGAGGCACACACCTATACATATTCCTGTTTCCAGACATAAAGAGCTTGTCCAGGTACAGGAAGAGCATTGCTGCAAAGCAGAGACATCACCTTGAGTCTCCCAAGCCCCACGAGCCACTCAGCACCAGGGCAGCTGCCTGCCCAGCGCTCAGGCACAGCGTGCCGACTCCAGCAGCTCTGCTCTCCACCACACACCTCTCCCCACGCTGGGGCCTCCCTGCTAGGACTCAACATTGTCCAAAACACCCACTTGAAACAACATTTAGAATAGCTGCATTACCCTGGGAAGCACAAAGCACAGCTATACCTGCGGCACAGAGCTCCCAGTTCAAAAAGCACATACACATGCTATTAGAGACTTCTTGTAGGCTGACAACGAAGTGACTGGGAGAAGTGGGGCCAGAGAGTGCCAGGCTGGATCGAGCCTGCAGCAGCCCATGCCCACAGAATCACAGAATCACCAGGGTCGGAAGGGCCCTCTGGAGATCATCCAGTCCAACCCCCTGCCAAGGCAGAGCCACCCAGAGCAGGGCACACAGGAACGTGTCCATGGTGGGTTTGGGATGTCTCCAGAGAGGGAGACTCCACAACCCCCCTGGGCAGCCTGTGCCAGCGCTCTGCCACCCTCAACAGAAAGTTCTTCCTCATGTTGAGATGAAACTTGTTGTGTTTTAGTTTATGGCCACTGCTCCTCGTCCTGTCGCTGGGCACCACTGAAAAGAGGCTGGCACCATCCTCCTGGCACCCACCCTTGAGATACTGATCTGCATTGATGGGATCCCCTCTCAGCCTGCTCTTCTCCAGACTAACCAAGCCCAGCTCCCGCAATCTCTCCTCATGAGAGATGCTCCAGACCCCGATGATCCTGGTGGCCTCGGCTGGACGCTCTCCCTGCCCAGGAGAAGCTCTGGCTGCGGGACCACATGCTCAGAGCACCATCTCGTGGGAAGATGCTGCTGCCGCAAGCACAGGCCTGCCCGGCTCTGCAACTGCTCGGGCTTCACTTTCAGCACGGAAATGAGGCGCTGGGAGCAGCGAACCATTAAACCCGCTGCTTGCTTGTCACCGTCCCCTAATGCCACCGTGCCAACCTGATGAACGCATCTGGTAACTGAACATAAACATCCACAAGAAGCATGACTTCAGATGCCAAAGGAATGAACCAGTTCTGGTGCAACTGCAACTTTAACTTAGAACACTGATGGAACTTAAGTACCTTGCTGAAAAGTCTCCTGTGGTTTGAGAGATTAAACTAGCAGGATAAATCTTGCACGGGTTTAGCATAAGCAGAACCAATCCCATTTGGTGCACACCTAAATTAATACAATCTCTCTCCTAAACAGCTCCATAGAAAGAAACTCAATAGCTTGGGTTTGGGTGGGCAAAACCCCTTCTGAAATCCATGCAATAACTCCCAGAGAGGGTTTCTCAGCCTGTGCAGTGTTGTACAGGAGGAGGAACACAGTAGTACACCATAACTGTGTGTCCACAGACTGAAATTGTTCCCCAGGAGGGTGGTGAGGGCCTGAGATCACCCTCCCCAGGGGGACAAGTCCACCAGAGAAACCTGAAAGCATTTGCAGAGGGATCTCTCCCTAAACCAGTGATGCTGGAGCATCAGCCACGGCTTGGACCTTCCCACTGGCCAGGTCCCAGGGTACATACTCAGCCCAAAATGAACCATTTGCATCATTACACAAGTCACGTGAAGCAGCGAGGCAGCGGGCACTGCAAGTGCACATCTCTGAGCATGAAATGCAAGAAGCAGATGGGGAAATGCTGTGTCTGAATAGCCAGAGACATGCTCCTGTGCAGCTTGGGTGCTCCAGGACATGCTGCCTCTGCACGGCCAAGCTGAGGTGTCCTGGTGTGCTCAGGACCAGGGGACACCAGCTCCCCTTGGGCTGTGTCCCCCTCTGCCCCAGGACTGGGTGACATCCATTCAGGCATGTGGGATGCAGCCAACCGAAGGGTTAAAGGCTTTGAAATGCAGCTTCAGTGAGGGATGGGCATTCCTGAAATGCCAGAAAAGCTGGAAAAGGCAGCTGGCACCCCTCCCTGCAGCCCGGGCCAAGCAGCCAGCCCTTAACATGGCAGAGAGCTGCCTCTGCAGCCCCCCCGGAGCTGGAGGATGGGGGGCTCCTAGGGCAGTCCCCATGCAAGCTCCCCTGTGTGCCACCAAGCTGCTGCAGGGCCGGTGGGCTCACAGGTCCCATTGCAATGCAAAGCTGAAGTGTCACCTTCCTCCCAACAGCCACAGTGCACACAAGGAGAAACCTCAGAGCCACCTCGAGCTGCTTTCAACACATGCCCATGAAACAGCCCCTTCCACAGGACACTTGTGCCACTCCACAAACCCATCACATACCTCTGCCAGGGTGCTAATCAGCACTGAACAGCAAATATGCACAGTGGTTCAAGTCCACCCCACGGTCCCAGGGGGTCCCCGCACCAAAGGGGTATCAGTGGTGCAACATGAGCATGGTCTGGCTTCCACTTCATAAGCAAAGCCCAAAATACTTTCCTCTTTGACGTGTCCTGACGTCAGGCAGCAGCATCTCCCTGCCTGGGCTCCCCGGGTATGGGCTCTTGCTGGGGACGTGGTATTTTCCACAGACAAATGTCACGTTGTAAAATGTGCTGATGAGCAGCCCTGGCTAAAAATGGCTTTAAAAGACAACCACCTGATGAAAACACTAATGATCCTCTGTGGGGATAGCACAACTACAGAGCCTTCCTGCTCCTTCTCACCCATAAATGCCAAAGTATGCAGCCAAATGAAGGGATTTTCTCCTCCTTTCCTCCCACAAATGTCTCCTGTGAATGTTTGGTTGTTCCAGTCCAAATGCAGCTCTCTCCAGGCTTTCATTTCAGAGCAAGGAAGACAAGATGACAAATGCTATTTAAATATATGGCAATGAATGTAAAATGTGTGTTCATCCTACTTGGCCATGCTAGGCTCAGAGATGAGTTATTGCAATGCCTGACGTGTGATTTAGAGAAAGTAATCCTGCAAGTCAAACAGAAAGAATTACACCTTTTAGAAGCAGGAAAGTAAGTTTGTCATTCAAATAACAATTAATTTATGCTTGCCTTCCAGTTGCAAAGTATTTACTCAAATGCAGCTCTACAGTTTAAACAGTGCAGTATCCCCTGCAGGCTCTTCCTCTGCTATCTCTGCTCACTGAATGATACTTGTTTGAGGGAGTGGATGGGGGACAAACAACACAGACTGCTACAAGACAGGACTGCAATACAAGAGAAGAGGTTACATTGCACAGGATTTAATAACTGAGGATGAGAGAACAGAATTTGCAGCACCTGCAATCCCCCAAAGCCACCCTGAATTTCAAGACAACACTTATTACAGGCCATGCAGGCTGGTGACACCGAGTCCTCACCACACGGGAGAAATAAAGAGATGTAAAAGGGGAGACAGGAAAGAAAAGTTTCTCCTATCCACTCCCGGCACAAACCCAGGTCTTATCTCCAGCCAGTTTCATGGGTCTGTGAAGGTGGGTGCAGTGGTGATGCCAATATTTTACTCTCTGGCCTTTTGGTTTAGTGGGACAACCTTAGTGTCACATCAGTGGTTCAAGCAGCAGGAGCTAAAGGGCTGGAAGAGCTGCTTCTGACCCACTCATCCTGCCCCACAGACAGGGGTGATTCCATAAGCCTCCAAGAAGAGCTGAGAACTTCTGTTCCTAACCTGCAACATGCGCTGGGTTGCTTGCTCGCAGTGGGTGCTTGCAGGCAATTTACACCACATGAAGCAGCAGCTCTGAGCAAGCTGCTTCAAAAGCAACCAGGAAGATCCAACGCTCTCAGTGGGGAACATTCTCACCTAAAGAAAAAGGAGCTCTTTGCTGCTGGATTTCCAAACAGCAACACCTCACAGCCTGGTCTCACCATCACGAGAGCCCTGTGAGGTCCTGCTGCATCAGCTGCCTGCCAAAGGGAGGTGCTGCCTCTTCCCAGCCACCCCACGCCACGCAGCTACAAAGTGTGCTGCAGATGTTGGCTTGGTTACAAAGGTGAAGAGTCTCAGGTAATCACCTGGTTCTGGGAGCTGGGACTTGAAGAAGGAGAAGCAAAAACTGTAATCTTCATAGCAAAACAATGGGAGTTTGTAGGACAAAAGGAGAGCCTGAAGTCTCCCCTTATTCAACTTCAGGTGAGTAAAGCTCAAGACAAATAGATGATGGAAAAAGTGGCCAAACCTGAGACCAAAAGTAGGATTAATAGATGAAGATTCATGATCTTCCTTTCTGAAATACTCTGGAAACAATTCTGGCCACTCAATAACCCACTGAATTTGCCCCTACCCTTTCATTCCAGCTTACATTTGCTACAGAGCTGTGCTTTATGTGCTCGGAAAGTTACACAGCCTCGCTCTTTGGGGACACCCTTGTATCAGATATTTTGCAGCACTGCCAGAAATAACCAAACCCTTCATGAACTAAAGGGTTATTGCTGGCACGGAATTGCCTTTGTTCCGTTTACAGAACCTCATTTTTCTCTTTTGCTTCCAATTGTGCTTTCATTGTTAATGATTTGTATGACTAAAACACATCCCAGTACACTGGCAACAGCAGGGAAACCTGATGCTTCTAACTCAAAGAGGAGAATCTGGCAAGCTGCTAAAAATATATTGATTTGGATGCGGTATAAAGCAAAGGAGTTATGCTGGTGATTCAGAGTAATGGACAAGTTTGTCTCGAGTAATTTGGAAATGGCAGTATCTAAAGTAAAGCTTAATGTGCTTACAAGTTTTGCAGTGGGCAAATGTTGCTGTCATTCTGTTCCGAACAGCTTGAAAGGAATATTCTCATGTAAGCAGATTATTAAAGTCTCAGAATCTAGATTTTAAGAGGCTTTTAGTATTAAATGCTGCAAAACCCTGATACTATATAAAGGCTCAAATCACCTTTGAGATTCAGATGCCTAACTCCCACAGAAACTGAGTTCAGTTATCTCAATACATGCTTGGCTTAAGTCGTAGTCTTTAAACGAGCTAATTTTCAGTCAGAACTTCAGTGATAAGAATCACCCTCTGGTTTTTCTCTACATAAGGATAAGAGAGGCTGGAGAACATCTTCTCAGCATTCAACACCACCAGCATGAGGGCAGGCTGGAGGATGGGGCATGAAGACAAACAGAGGTAAGGAAGAACATGATGGCAACCCTCTCTTGGGCAGGTTTAAGCTGTTGCACATGCTACACATCCAGCCCTCTGCTGTCTCAGGGAAGTGCCTGTGAATTGATTAAAGCCCAGGAAAGCAGAAGGACGTGCACAGGGATGCACAGAGGGAGAGCCAGCAGCTCTGGCCCCCAGCTACCACAAACACCCAAGCACTGTGACCCCTCAAGCAGCTCTTCACTCGCGGTGGAGTGTTCCATGTGTGGCCTTTGCTGTGAACCTTTGTGGCATCCCATAAGAGCAGAGTATGTTTTTGCACACTTTGAAAAGTGTGAAAAGCAGTCATGTGTTGCCTTTTCTTTTTTCTTCCCACTTTGGCTTATGTTCTTCAACCACACAACAATAACACAGCAAAAGACACAAGCACTGCTCTGCATGACGAGGAAAATAAACCTTCCTTGTACAGTTGCCACTGTTTGCAAGCTGCTATTTCAAGGGACCGCATCCCAAACCCACAGAAGGGATGGTGATCAAACTATTAACCCACAGATCAAACCTCAATGAGGAGGATGAACTCTTGCCATCAGATGGTCCAACCAGCCAGCTGCATTGCTCTGGAGTCCCGGATGAACATGTTCCATCAGGGCAGAGCGAGTTCAGGGTGAGGAGGAAACGGAGGATGGGTCAAGGCTCAAACTGGGAAATGAGACCCAGTGAAAGGCTGATAACAAAGCACTGGAATACACAGGACAGAGTAAACACTGACTCAGAGAAACCACACGAGGAGGAGCACAGGGTGCAGAAGCGACTGTTTGTGTCAGACAGCAGGATACACACTGTCAGTATTATCTTGCACTTGAGTGCATTGACAAAGGGCTGTGAAGTTGCTATTCCAGGCTTGATTTAACACGTTATAGGAAAAGGGCTTAGAATAACTATCAAATTTTATTGTGACAGAGGGGTCAGGATACAGCTAAACCAGTAGAACCCCTCTCTAACTTAATTTACACCCAGATACAGCATTAAAGATGTGAGAGATGAATAGCCAAACCCTCCAGGAGCACCACCAAAGCCCAGACATGCCCATACGGATGCTTATGCCGAGCTCACTGACATAGCAATGCCCAAGCAGTTTTATCCATCATCTGAGCAGCACCAGACATGGAAACATGTGGAAACACAGCATCCACCCTTTGCCCTCCGCTGGTCTCCACCCGATGCTGCAAGGCTTCCCAGCAGCTTCCTAATCTATCCCCAGGGTGGGCACCTCATATTGCTATGAGAATCATTAAGGTGTCTCCCTTGAGTCTCAGCTGCCACCCCACAGGGACATGGGTGGTCTTAGATCTGCTGATGGATGTCCCAGAAACTCAAAGGGGTCTCAGGCTGCACGTGGTGCCCACGCTCAGGCAACTCAATCCTGTCCCAAGGTGAAACGATGCAGCTACAGCAACCATGCAGGGCAGGTCAAGCGCAAGGCACGAGTGTTTCCTCCAGTCCAGCCTTTCAGCCAGGAAGAGCCGATGTGCAAAAGCCAACATCCAACAAAGCACGAGGGAAACATTAAGATACAAAGTGTATTTCACATGCACAAAACCTAGAAAATCAGACCCTTCTTTCTGGCAGTCCTTCCACGTGTGGAACAACCACCAGGTCTGAAATTAAAGCTGGATATTCAAAACCCACCCAGTTTCTTGCAGGAGGTGGCACGATGGAGTTCTCTGACCAACAAGTGCACATCGGAATTGCTGTAGCCACGCCAGAAACACTCCAGCAGGATGCACATTCTCAGAGCAGCTTGTGACAGAGCTCCTCCACAGTGAGCAGCTGCTTGGCTCCCTCTTGGGGAGAACACTGACATCAAGAAGCTGGTGGTTACCGTTACCTTACACGATCCTGCTCTCCGGGAATACTCCAGACTCTCTGAGAGAGGTGCCTCGCTGGGAAGCACAAACACGTGAAGCAGGCAGGTTTGGCTCCACGTGGAGCAATGCAACTGGCTCCAGAGACCATTTTAACTACCTGTTTGCTTCTCTTTGAAATGTTCTGCAATTGGGTTCTGGGAGGGGAGCTCCAAGCCCCTGTGTCCAACCTGGCCTTGAACACTGCCAGGGATGGGGCAGCCACAGCTTCTCTGGGCACCCTGTGCCAGCGCCTCAGCACCCTCACAGGGAAGAGCTTCTGCCTCAGAGCTCATCTCAATCTCTCCTCTGGCAGGTTAAAGCCATTCCCCTTGGCCTGTCCCTACAGGCCCTTGTCCAAAGCCCCTCTCCAGGTTTCCTGGAGCCCCTTTAGGCACTGGAGCTGCTCTAAGGTCTCCCCTTCAGGAGCCTTCTCTTCTCCAGGCTGCCCCAGCCCAGCTCTCTCAGCCTGGCTCCAGAGCAGAGCTGCTCCAGCCCTCAGTTTAATCCTCAACTTAACAGCCAGGGCCTGAAATCTTGTGTCCCTTCACGCACACACACTCCATCCTCTTCCTGCCTTTCCCCTCCACGCACTGCGGCACCTACGTGACCTGCTGCACTGTGCCACCACCACCGCTGTACTGCAATGGGGACCTCGGGTGGCATCTTAGCCTGTGATTGTCCACTGGCATTCTCTGCCAAAAGCTGTGGGTATATGTCATCTAAAGCCATGTTTAACCTGCAAGTAACTCTGAACCTATCTTTGTAGGAAGGTCTGGACTCGGCACCTTGCCATTGCTGCCGCTTCACCCAGTCGTGGTGCCAGCAGGACCTGGACCAGGCACTGGTCGTGGCCCCAGTGAACTGTCCTAACCAAAGGCCTCACCCTCCATCCTCCCCTGCAGTGTCCATAGCACTGCTTAAGAAGTTGTAATTAACAATCAGTGAGACAATATTGAAATAATCTTGTTTTTTCCAACTGAACGTCTCTCTTGGGAATAGAAACTCCAGATTTCCCAGGAATGAGTACAGATAGAGGACACAGTTTTCCTTAGGCAAAGTGAGTGAATTATATCAAATGTGTGATCTTCGATGCTTGTGCAATTTTGTTTCAAACTATAGTTTGATGCTTTTCTAGTCCCTTTGGTGTTCCAGGTCAGTACTGCACGCACAGGCTAATTACCACCTCAGGGTATTGAGCAATTAGGCATTATTAATATCTCAACATTGCACCACTTCCTGATTTTATTGCTATTCCTTCCCTTCTGCAAACTGCTTAATAGCAAAAGATGCTCTGCAAAAACTAGGGTGATTAGAGCAGATTTATGTATCATTCTAAAAAAACATTTCCAAGTCCTATTCCCACATTCTTTAACATTCCCAAGGGGCACTTTTTGCAAGAAGAACCTTCATTTCTATTAACACTTCCTTCCCCTTTGTGCTATGAATGCTGTGTTTGCCTGTCTCCATTAACATCACAGTTACCACCAGGACATCGTCAGAACACGAGCTGGACCCTGGTCCTCCACAGAGGACAGCCAGGGCTTGGCTGCAGGAAGAAGCAAGAACAACAGTGGCACCACCAGAGCTCAGTGGTCCTGACCTCCTCTAGCACAGAGCCATGGCCAAGGAAAACCCCAATGAGGTGATCTTCCTTGTCAAAATCGACAAGGTGGTCTTCACTGTCACTCCCTGGATGGGGCAGGGGATGCTCCTGCATGGAGCCAGGTTGGAGACATCCCCATCCCAATGCAGTCCATGGTGGCATCACGACCCCTCCCACTGCTCTCCTCTCTGTGGGTCACTGCTACCAACCCACCCCAATGAAACCCAGCCACTGCTGCAGGGCTTCAGAGCAGAGTGCAGGAAACTCAGTGGAGGGCAGCACAGAACCACTTCTCCTCTCCGTGCACACTGCACATCCATCTGAGCTGCAGCACGGGGGGGCACCAGCTCTGCAAAGGGGTTTTTAAGGGGAGGAGCAGTGTCCTGGTCACAGACCACTCCTGTGCCTGGTTAATGAAAGACAAGCAGGGCAGGGGAAGGAGATGGGATTCACCTTTCCACGACTTCTTGGCCATTCCAGCAAAGAGTGTCGTTCTGAACAGCAGAGCTGTGGCTGCAGATGTACTCTGGCAAGCTGCTGTAGAAACTGCTGTGGGACTTCAGCTTCGTGATGAGCTCCCTGGAAGAAAGAGAGAAAAATGGTGCTCAGTTAAAAGAGGACAAGCATCTGGTTGGTGCATTGTAACCAGTGAGGGTAATCACACAAACACAACATGAAGCAGTGGGTGCAAACAAGCCATGAAGCATTGGTCTTATTTCTGACTTCAAGCAGCATTTTGCATTGTCCCCTGATGTCATTCAGCCAAGGGCTGAATCCATGTTTCTTAGGGCAAAACTGGCTGTGACAGGAGGCAGCAGAACCTCAGCCCAACCACGCAGCACACCAGAGCCAGATACACTCTCTGTGCTCTCACTGCACCTCAGGAAAGGTGCTGCTGGCTCAGACCATGGGGTGCAGCTGAGCAGCAAGTGCCCAGGCTGCCAGCAGCCCTCTCTGCTTTGCAGAAAGCAATGGAGGCCCTTCAGGAAGGGACAGCCTTGTCACTGTGCCTGCCTGACATCAGCCATTCAACATCCCTGCAAGGGCACGTGGCATTTCTGGTGGCAGAGCAGAGATGCCCAGCACAGACCTGTACAGATGGGTCACGCTGGGTTTCATGCTGCACCATCAAAGGACCTCTGTCCCTGGCAGGTCCCTTTCAGTGCAGAGATGCCAGGACACAGGCTGACCCCAGGGACTCCCACAGCCACCAGGAAGGGGACAGGGGCTGCAGGGGTGGGATGTGCCCGTTCTCCAGCCCTGCTCAGTCCTCTCAGAGGCACTCGGTAGCTGTCACTGGGAAATACTCACAGATTTAACTAGGTAAATGGCAGAAAAAGATGATCATACAAATAGCAGGGACTGGAGGGAGTAAGACTTGGCCTCACAGCTTCCTGGCTTGGGTTCAGCACCTTTTCCCCTTTGGCAAGAGCTTATTTCTTGGCCTGCTTCCTCTCTGGGGATGATGACAGGGAGCAACGCCTCTTGCTGGGAGCACTGTCGGGGGCATCCCCTTGAGCGGTGGGACTCCATGTCCTGCCAGCTGTGGGAAGCTGCTGTCAGGCAGAGCAAGCTTGGGCAGGCTGGGACCAAGAGGAGGTGTCCAGCTCCCTCCATCCCTCCTCGCCCCTCTTTGCTGCGGGATTCCGTGGGGTTCCCTCTCCATGCAGACGAGGCCCCCGACTGCCAGCTGGTGGCAGGCGAAACAAGGAGAAGCAGCCCAGGAAAGGCAGCCGGTGCCGCTCTGCTCTGCCTTTCTGCTCAGAGCAGCCTGTGGGATGAGCCAAGGCACCTCCAGAGGGTGGGGGCTCAGCCCACAGCCCCCCTGCACGAACCAGAGGGGTGCTCCAGACATTGCCCTCCTGCATGAACCACTCCCCGCAGCCATCTCCTGCACTGGGGCTTATGGTGGTCCAACCAATATCATTTTGAAAGCCTCTAGTTATGCCAAACCCTGAATAGCACAAGTGTTAACACTGCCCATCACACCCAGCTCTTTACACCCTAGGCACTGCCTTGCTCCCTGTCCCACAGACCCCAGCAACACTGGGGAGAACTCCCCTGGGAGCAGAGCTCGCCACAGGGCAGGGAGGGGAAGGAAAGGGAGAAACTCCTCTGGAACTGCAAGTTTGAGCTCACAGAATTCACTGCAGCAAATTTCACTGGGCTTCACAGTTCTCACAAGACATCTCTGCAGAGCCCGGGCTGTGTAACCCTCCGACGTGTTGAGACAACAGAGGAATGCAAGCCCTGGTGCTGTATCTCATGGGAAGTGTAGCAAGAATGTGGCCCTGTTACTCTTTAAAGAGAAATCCATCCAACTCAGTCTATCCCCAGCTCCAAAACTTGCCAAGCTTGCCTGGTTCTCTTCCACAGGGGTTTTTCTTGTGCTCAACCAGCAGTAAAGGCACCGCGTGTTTCTGGGTGTGCTTTCAGATCCAGGGGGGAGATGCTTCTCCCTGACACACCAACATCAGCTCACTGAACTACAGCTTCTGTTTGCAGAGGGCAGGGGCACAGGGTGCAGCACCAGCAGCGGAGGCACCTGCTTCACTCTGGAGACATGCAGGAAAAGGCTGCTAGCATTCCTGAACTACCGTATCAGGCTGCACAAAGAAGTGAAACGAGTCCTCCTCACCTACACCCACAGTGTTACACACAACATTTCAGCCTAGAGTGACTCTTTCCACCTATAACTACACCTAAGAGCGTTTCTGGCACTGAAGTGCCCAAGAAACCCACACAAGGCATTTGGTGTATGAAGCTGGGCGCAGAAAAGCAGGAGGCAGGTTTACAGGTTAAAACCAAACCAGACACACTGGGTGAGAAAACACACGGAGACACCTCGCTGCACTTCAGAGGCAGCCACAGAGCAGCGCTGGTGTTCAGAGCCAACACCACCCGCAGGGTTATGGAAAAGGGAAATAAGGAGCTCTTCCATCTGCTTCCACAGGGCCATGCTGCCTGGTGAGGGCTCTGCAGCCCATGCAGGCACCGTGCTCAGCCCCAGCACTCACCTCCTCCTGCTTGACAGAGTTTCTTCTTGCTCGATGCGAGTCACCTTCAGGACTTTGTTGTCAACAAACAGGTCTCCGGGGTATTGAGCTGCTCGGTACTGCCTCTGCTGAGCGTGGCCACACAACCGGCTGAGCTGGAACACACAGACACAGCAGCATGAGCAAGTGCTGGGAGCAGACACACTGCAGGAACATGCAGCCGGCACACGAGCTGCTCTGTTGTCCCATCATCCCCATCCCTCCCAGCTCACACAAGCACCTGAAGGCAAACTGCTGCCCTAAGGATGCAACCTCACTCATGTACATCATGTGGGAGGGAAGGCAGGAAACTTCAGGCAAGATTTTTGGGCATCAAAGCGCCCCTGTGGCTACCAAAACCCATAGTAGTACATTACTACATGTGAGATGACTCCAAACCCAGGTAGGATTAAAATGCAGACTTCTGGGTTGCAGGCATGACCAGCAAACCTCCCTGTGTCAGATTAAACCCACGCTGGCAGCTGGGAGCTCGAGGTGTTCCCTGATCCTCCCTTGCTGAAAGCCACAGCATCTCAAGACTCTGCTCCACCTCTCTAGGCAGGCTTCTAGGTAACACTGAAGGTAAATCCTTAGACCTCGGTTCTGCATCTTGAGTGGCTCCCAGGGACAAGCATCATACACATCATCACTAATGAAAAACCATCAGGGCCTAAAATACAGCAAACAGTGTGGCCACAGCAGAGTCATAGCACGGGAGGTCTTGATTAACAGGGCTGTGCTAATGACACAAATTAGCTCATTAGCATAGAGACGATGGTGATAGTGATGCAGTGGTGAGGGAAGCCATCCAAAACACCTCATTACAGCTCTCCCGCATGGCCGCTGGCCTGAGGCTCAGCCAGCAGCACCGTGGCTGCCCCTGCAGTCCCCGCACGTGGATTTGCAGCAGTTTCCTTCTCTGGGAGACCACCGAGGGACAACTGTCCCCCTCGAGGCACTGCTGCTGCTGAGACTCCCCTTTTGAACCACCCTGAGCTGTTCTGCAGGACTCATCGTGCTGGGTTCTGATTGCCAGGACCACAGACACCGCAGCTAACACCAACCCCTCTTTCCTTGAGCCTCATCCCATAGCCGTGTCCAGGCTTGGGACAACCACGTACCCATAAAATGCCTGTTCCTTGCAGCACCACTTTTATCTTCACCCCACACTGAACCAGGACAGCGAGCTAAACTCCAGTTGGCTGCATACTGGAGGCTAAAATCACACTCGCTGCCCAAAGCTACAAGCATCTGATGTGTAAAGAGAAGAGATTAATTCTGTTCTATTACATCCTGCATTTGAGTGGGCAAATGAATTAGTAATGTCACCTTTCGTTATCAAGAGCACCACAGTTTGTTTGCTCAAGCTGCTGTACAACAAAGAGTAAAACAGAAACCTCCTGGGAGCTGGGCACTGCCACTTCTGGTCCACAGTGTGGTGGGAAGAGATGCTGCCACCAGGCCCTTCTGCCCCTGCAGCTCCCTTGGCCAAAGCAGCTCCTGCAGCTGCCCGGGGAGCAGTTTCTGCAGCATCTTACCTGTTGTTGTCTCCACTGCCCTCCCTCGGCTGTGTTTCCACTCCACCTTGCCAAACCAAGTCTTGCAGAAGGAGGTATCAGCCCTACTGCCCTCCCCATGTGGCAGGCTTACAAAACAGAGGAAGGCATGAGAAAAATGCTACATTTTGGGCTGTTTTCTTTGCCTTTTGGGTTTTCCTATCATCCCTCGTTCCCAGGTAGTCCCCTGATGCAGGCAGCCAGGACTAGGAGGAAATCACAGGACAGCAGGAGAGCTGGACAAGGGCATTCGGGATACCCAAGACCCCACCGCTGCAGAATGGGTCTGCACGTCCCATGCTCTGTGCTGCCTGGTGCCACCAGCGCTGTAGTGGGCAGATCAGCAGGAGAGCATGAGGATGCACAGGGGTCTGTGGACCTTCCCCCTCCAAGGTGCCCACGGAGAGGTCACAGATGAGACCTGCCATGAAACCACCCTGGGGAGACACAAGGTACACAGAGCTCCAGGACAGCGAGCACAGAAGCAGCGATGCCACAAGAGCAGCATCGCTGCAGCCACGCTCTGCATGGGCATGGAAAGAGGAGGAGAGGTGGGAAAAGGTCAGGTAGTTTAACCTGCCATTTGTGATGACTCCCTTTGGTTCTCCCCAGATCTGTGAAAAGCCCCCCCCTTCCCTTTCCCAAAGCCTGCCTTTCAGCTGGTGAAGCCTACTGAACCCCAAAAGAAGAGGATCAAGGATGCTGAGATGCACTGAATGGGTTTGGAGCTGACTTGTCTCCAGAAGGAATCACAGCCCCACTCTCCCAGCTCCAGCGAGGAGTGATGCAGCTCAGCCGCATCCTCACAGCCCTGCGTGGTCTCTGGGTACCACAGGCTGCTGCAAGGGGTGAAACCACAAACAGGATGAAGTTATTGTCCCTGACATGGGACAGCAGATGAAACCTTCATGGAGAGAAGGTGGAAAGTTTGAGCAGTGCATCCAACTTTTCACTTATTTATCTGTTCAAGGACCAAGTATTCAGGAACAAAACCCAACCCCACAGCCCATCTTGCAAAGTCACGGTGAAAATGATTGTCACATTTTAGTCAAACAACCACCCGGCTGCGATATGAACTTTAACTAAAGTGAGAGAAGGCAGCAGTAGCAGATTGTGGCTCATTTGCAGGGCCGGCGTGGCGTGTGCTCTGTGGGGAGAGAAGGATTTCACAAACCATCTGCCAAAGTCTGCCGGGCCACAAGCGGTCCGAGGACAACAGCTCGGAAACCCTGCCTCAGTCTTTCCCCCTTTCTGAGTCCCTGCTGCAACACACGAACCCGGTTTTTCAGTCTCCTCCTGTTTTAAAGCAAGCTCTAAATTTTACAAAGTCCACAAAAATGCCACTGTGGGGCAGTCAGAGAAGGAATGACACAAGCCTCAGACCTTGGGAGGGAAAAGGTGTGATGCTGCTGTGGTTTAACCCTAGCTGGCAACTAAGTACCACACAGCCACTCGCTCTACCTGCCCCTTCATGGGATGGGGAGAATTGGAAAGAGATAAAACCCAGGGCTGAGGTAATAATAATGTAATGACTGAAATAATTTAAAATATAACAACAATAACAGTAATGAAAAGGGAAAGAACAAAAAGACAGAGAGGAATAAACCCCCCAAAACCAAGTGATACACAGTACAATTGCTCAGCACCAGCTGACTGATACCCAGCCCGACCTGAGCAGCAATTGGCACCTCCCAGCCAACTTCCTCCAGTTTCTATACTGGTATGGAACATCCCTTTGGCTAGTCCTGGGTGTGCTCCCTCCCAACTTCTTGTGCCCCTCCTCGCCAGCAGAGCATGGGAAAACAAGAAGCCCTTGATGAGGGTAAGTGCTACTGAGCAACAACTAAACCATCAGTGTGCTATCAGCATTATTCCCAGACTAAAGCCCAAACACAGCACTGCACCAGCTACTAGGGAGAGAATTAACTCTCTTCCAGCCAAAACCAGGACAGATGCTTCAGCTCTCCAGGAATCACTTGCTTTGGCAGGAGCAGCAGAGCAAGGGCAGGCAGATCCCAGCAAGGCAGTGAGTGTGCCTGCACGAGTGGGAGCGAAAGGAAGGTGGTGGATCTAATCATGTGGACTAAAGCAGTATTGAGCCACAGTGGTTGCCTCAGTACAGTGCTACTGTACTGAGTTCCTACTAAACAGGAGTTGACTCAGTGAACTCGGTTACTACTAAACAGTAGTAACGTGGTTGCCTCCTGCCATAGAAGTATAAATGTGAACTTCTAAGCGAACCCACAGAATGGCACCACTGGCTCCTCTCCTCGGGCTCCACACACTGTCAGTGGAATCCTAAATAGACCCGAGTCCTTATCTACAGCGTACTCGGTGCAAGAGTCTCTTATTTCATGTCACACACACAGTCCCAGAACCTGCTGAAGTATGAAACATCAGGCCACGGAAAGAGGAATAAATCAATCAAACAGCAGCAAGGTTTTAGGCAACAGGGATTGGGCTTTTGTTTGGTTTTAAGAGAATCTGCCACTCACCGAAAAACCGCCGCGAGGGGACACAAGCAAAACCCTCCCAAAGCCCTGAGCTACAAACACCAACACTGTAACAGCCGAAGCACAATTTCCCTGCCCCAGCTCATTAACAAACCGCTAATTAGCCAATTTCATCAGCCTCCTCCTTGCAAGCACGACCCAGGCCACAAGGGGAACGTTTTGCCTCCTGCCAACCACTCCAGTTCTTTATTCCAGCCGCAAGGAAAGCCCATTCCCACAGGTCAGCGTTGCTCCTCGGGGATCCAGCAGCTCCCCGGCCCACTGGTGGTCAACAATCCCTATGTCCGATGGGGAAGCAGCTGGTTCCTGATGCCCTCGGGAGCTGCAGGCCATGGAGTGGCTCCGCTTTAGTGGGAACATTGATTTGAGAGGAGCAGGGGGATGACACTAATGGAGTAGCACTATCAGCCTGCTTTAATGCTTCCCCATTAATTTAAAGTAAGAGGTGCCAGAGGACTGCAGGGAGCTTGTTTGTGACCGCATGGAAATGACACAGCATGAGCAGCAGGGACCAGATCAGCCACCGTGGGCTGCTTCCTGCTGGGTCAGCTCCACGGGTAAAGCACAACACTGGTCCATGTGGGTGCCTGCAAGCCAACAAACTGGACCACAGGGCTGGGGTTAAACTATAAGGCCAGGTTGGACACAGGGGCTTGGAGCAACCTGCTCTAGTGGAAGCTGTCCCTGCCCGTGGCAGGGGTTGGAACTGGATGAGCTTTAAGGTCCCAACACAAACCAGTCTGGGATTCTAAATTACATCAGAAAGATAGTAGTGACCGCAGCACCGGCTTCTGTGCAAAGCATCACAGCCTTAGGGCAGCTGACCGAGGGCAAAACCCTCCTGGGCACCCCCAGCCCAGCTAAAGCAGGGTGGGATCATTCCCAGCACTGGAGCCACCAGTTGAACCCACTCCATTGCCCAGGCACGGGGCAAAAACCTCTCACCTTGCACATCAGCAAGCAAATCCAGGGGGAGAAAGACTGGAGAGCAGCACAAGTGTGCTCCTCAGCACCAATCTGAGCATCGCTTTGAAGAGTAAGAGAGTTTTAAAGGTAATTTTCCTGAAGATTTACAAAAACAGCCAATCAACTTCCCCTTGGAAGAGAAGAGAGTGCATTAGACACTGTTGAATTCCTGCTGCTGACACTTCTCATCCAGCCCTCAGCTCTGCTCTGCTTTAACAGAGAGCTTGCTTTATCAGACCTTTGCTTAAACTTTACATGGAGTTTCCATTTGTCTCCTCTGTGCACTCTGCTGCTGATAGATTCATTCTCCAGGAAGACACAGTATTTCTTTCCCCTCAAGGGGATAGACTCATTTTTGAAGATTTCCTCCTGTAATCTTCTCTGCTCTCTGGAGTTCCCAGATGTCATTTTACACCTATTCCCGAGTTTCCTTTGGGAGAAGCTGCACATGAAAGTGAAAAGCGATTAACTCTTCTAATTGATTTGAACACAGCCTCTGAAAGGTGATTTGCTACAATATGCACAGAAGAGACCTCAAGAAAACCTGCTGCCTTCAACTGGTGCCCGCTAAACTCTGAGCATCATTCCGCAACGGAGGCCAGTTTGACTGAAAGGCTCAGGAATGCAGCTGCCTGCATTGGTGCTTCTTCCCCAATTCTTGTACCAACCTACTCTGCCACACATCATGCATATTATTAGCATTATAAAGAACACATTTGCACCCCGTTTATCTTCAAAGTAACCATAAAAGTGAACTTACAGTCTATTACTGCTATAGAAACCCGCTTAATTAAATTCTAAAGGGCTTAAACCAAAACTATACATTGAGATGATGTGGGATAGAACATAAACTTTTTAATAGTAGTAACCAAGCACATTTACCATCTCTACAGGTGTAATAAAAATGCTAATCTATGCTAATGTTTAGACTGTGGTTAATGTTTTGTCGTGTTAATTTCCCCACGGCTTTTATTAGGGATTTAAATCTGCCACAGTGGCCCAGGGATGGCATCGCCTTCCACAGCGTCACGCCACGCTCCGCAGCCAGGGCTGATGAACGGAGGCGAAGCAGCTCTTAGCTGGGACAAACATTCCTATTATGTGCTTGTAACCATTATATACATTTTGGCAGGAAGATGGCAAAGAGACAATTCCCCGCTCCCTCACTCTTCTCACAGCAGAAAATATGATTATGGGCATAAAAATGCATTTACAAGCCTTTATCTTCGGAAGCGCGTCATTATTAACTAAGCGATGATTGTGCCGGTTCCAGGCACTCGAGCAGAAGGAGCAAACTGAGCATGGTGACACAGATGTCTTCTACACACATTTCACTGAAATTCCTCATTAATGGAGTACTAAGTGTTATTAATCAGCTCTACAGGATTCCAGTCTCCATTATTCAGACATCACCTTGCCAGGATTACATAGGAGACAACATCCTCAGTCACTCGCTGAGGCGGAACAGCAGGAAGCATGGGAAGTGACCTCCTCCTCTCCGTGCCCAGGAGAAGAGCCTTTAATAATGCATCACCTTTAAATAATGCAATGCTATAACATGTAAAATGCACACAAACACTAATGCTTAAAATAACAGAGTGCCTGTCACACCAGCGCCCGCGGTGATGCCCCACACGTGCTGCCAAAACACGCTCCACATGCTCAGGGACCCCTGCAGCGGCCACACCAGGTTATGCTGAAGGCCATCGCCACCAGGTCTTCAATCTCCTCCAGGTCACAAAGGCATTAAGGAAGCATTTTTAGAAGGAAATATAACTTCATTTTTATAGCCCATCCTTCATGTAGAGCAGCACAAGACACTGCAGCAACACAGCAGGAACACAGGGCCCAGGAAGGACCGATGGGTGCCCCCTCCCTGGCCTCATTTCTTGTCTGCAAAGACAGCTCTGACCACTGACACAGAAAAACAAGAGAGGCCTCAAGACTTGGTGGAAGAGGGACTTTTTACAAGGTCTTATAGTGACAGGACAAGGGGGAATGGCTTTAAGTTGAAAGAGGGGAGATTTAGATTAGACATTACAAAGTTCTTCCCTGTGAGGATGCTGAGGCGCTGGCACAGGGTGCCCAGAGAAGCTGTGGCTGCCCCATCCCTGGCAGTGTTCAAGGCCAGGTTGGACACAGGGGCTTGGAGCAACCTGCTCTAGTGGAAGGTGTCCCTGCCCGTGGCAGGGGGTTGGAACTGGATGGGCCTTACATCCCTTCCAACCCAAAGCACTCTATAACATGATTCTATGAAGAGGAGCCCTGGCAGACCCCAGCTGCTGACCAAGGCACTCGCCATGCCCCAGTGTGACCCAAGGGCTACCTGGTGCTGGTTCCTCAGGCCAAGGAGCAGGATGTGTTCCCCCTCAGCCACATATATTGATGTGACACCAGGGCTGGTGGGCCTGATGCACTGTGTGGTTACGTGGCTGTTCTACCCAATGCCCGCATCAGGGCATGGGTGCAGCCGCTCAGAGGAGCAGTGGGGACAGCAAAGGAGTGTTGAAGGCTTTCAAGCCCTGGTGCTGACTGCTGAAGCTGGGTGATCCCCATCTGTACTTCCCCCTATTACTGGGTTCAAATAGCTTAAATGAGACTGCAGTTCCATTGCTGCTCTCCTTAGGACATGCCACCCTGTCCCCATGAGGACCTGCTGCCCGGTGCTCCATACATGTGCTGCAGCATCCAAGGTACCTCCAGCACTGCATCCGACCACATCCTGACCCCTGTGCAGACCCAGCTTCTCCCAGGGCAGGATGCCCTTTCCCTCAAAGGAACTGTGACCTCAGCTTGAGTGGAGCCCTTTCAAACCTACATAAAATAATGCAAACAAGATGTTGTTTCTTCCTGGCATTCCCAGCATGCAGCGTTTCGCCCACTGAAGAAAGCTGCTTTGTGTTTGAGCAAAAGGCTGTTTATTGTTATTTATAGGTAGAGAGGAAGTTGGACTAAATGAGCACAGTTGTTCCCTCTGCCTTTATAATCCATGACATATAATTAAAGCACAACTTTTCAAGTCAGTGTTTCCCTTCAGTGTTTTGTTAATCCATATTTAACACTAACTGTGGTATTTCAGTTATGATGGTCTCACCTCAGCAGCACACCGCAGGGCAGGAGGCTGGTGCCCCAGCCATGGCCCAGACCAACCACCTGGGACATGCAAGAAAAGAGCATTTGCTTCATTTTCAGCAGTTTGCCCAGGCAGAGACATTTCCTGGATCACAATGCACCCATTCTGGTTTTAAAATAGATGTGCACAATAGATGCAGATAGAAACAATAGGAAGATACAATAAAAACAGATAGATCTGTTTCTTAGACAACCAGACTTAAGGCTTTGTTCTTGGAAGGAGTCATCAGCCTTGCCTAAAGGGGACAATAGAGCCAAAGGGAAGATGCAGGAGCAAAATCTAATGAAAAGCAGGAGCACAATAGAGTGACCAAAGGCAGGGTGAGGGGTGACAGTACCTGGAGAAGCCCCGAGTCCCCAGTGTTCTGTGTGACTGATGTGGGGGCATGGCAGAGGCTGCTCCTGATCCCGGCTGCTGCTGGTCCCTCTGGACTATGATTCCCCGCAGAGGCTGAAGATACTCCAGACTCAAGCAGCTGATTGCAACATTAGCACCAAGTCACCCAGCTTGGCAGAACATGCTGCAAGGGCTGGAGCAGCTCTGCTCTGGAGCCAGGCTGAGAGAGCTGGGCTGGGGCAGCCTGGAGAAGAGAAGGCTCCTGAAGGGGACACCTTAGAGCAGCTCCAGTGCCTGAAGGGGCTCCAGGAAACCTGGAGAGGGGCTTTGGACAAGGGCCTGGAGGGACAGGACAAGGGGAATGGCTTTAACCTGCCAGAGGGGAGATTGAGATGAGCTCTGAGGCAGAAGTTGTTCCCTGTGAGGAAACAGGCTGGGGCCAAGCTGGGCTCCGGGCAGGCGCCGGCTGCTTGTTCTTCTCTTCCCTGGTTAATGGGTTTCCTTCACAGAGTTCTGTGGGGTTTAATATCGCTCCATGTTTGTGCCTCCGGCGCTATAGAAAGGAACAATCCCAGAGAAAGAAATCCCCAGCAGCTTAATTTGCAGAGGAAAACCAGATACCTGCCATCAGTGTGGAACGGGAGCCAGCAAAGCCAGAGACAGAGCCTGTAATAGGTTATTTAACAGCAGCTCTGTCAGCTGGGTTGCAAATGTGGTCAATACCTACGAGTCCAACTTCCCCCCTGCAGCCAGCAGCAGAGATTCATTCATTCTTTGAGAAATACATCGTTTAATAATTAAAATGTTACTGCATGACTTTTTTCTTGCTGTTTTTTTAAGCCAGACCCATTCCATTTTGGAAGTATAAAGCCATTAGAATGTGTCAAGCAGCAATTAGCTACTGTACACTGTTTATTCTTGAGTATAATCTGTGAGTAGAAGGGCAATATTCTTAGAAACGCAGCATTAACTTGCTCCTCAATGACTTTAATACGGCTCTTTTCAAATTGCTGCTCATAAAATCTTAGGGAAGAAGAATTTCCTGATGATGTCCCATCTCCTCAATTAGTTCTCTATCAGCAATCCAATAGCAAGTGTAGTATTTATTTAAGAGAGAGCATGCAAGGCTTTAACTTTAAAGCAAGCAGGTAAAAAGCGATGCCTGGCTTGCAACCTCTCAGGTATATGCAGATTTGCAGATTTATACTTCAATAAATGCTTGTACTGAAACCATCCCAAAGGCTTTTACACCACTAACAGTACTTTTCCACTATAAAATGCCATCCCCACTTCCTGTGCTGAATGGAAAACCCTGCCAACCCCATAGGGTTTGGTACCTGAAATTCCTCCCCACTTGCCCGTCCCTTACAAATGATCATAACCCTACTTATGTTAACCTTCCTCCCCCTACCAGAAGCCAACTTGAGCTCCCTCCATCCACCTTTCTCTTTCCAAAGCCCAGTTTCTGCTAAAACAAGAAGGCTGCAGGCACCAAACTCACCAAATCATTTGAATGGGTTTAAAGCTGCTGAACATCTTCAGCAGAAGAAATTACAACCATTTGTTTTCCAGCTGAGCCCAGAGCAATGCCACAGCATCCTCGGGTGAGGTTCTCCCCACGGCAGTGTCGTGGCCTTCCCCAAGCAAAGCTGAAACTAGAAGCATAATAACTGTCATTAACAGAAAGTGGTAAATATACCTCCACACAGCAGAGAAGAGCTGCTGGAGAAATTCATCCATTCAAGGCCAACAAAGGGGGCGGGAAGGCCCTGGCTCCTTTTCATGTGGTTTTCTTCATCTTTCGATTTTTCTTGGTTTTCACTGAATCCCAGCCTGGTTTGGGTTGAAGGGACCTCAAAGCTCATCCAGTTCCAATCCCTGCCACGGGCAGGGACACCTTCCACTAGAGCAGGTTGCTCCAAGCCCCTGTGTCCAACCTGGCCTTGAACACTGCCAGGGATGGGGCAGCCACAGCTCCTCTGGGCAAGCTGGAAGGTCCCGTTTGAAGGTACCAGATGCACAGTACTATTTCCCCCTGACAGTCACTCCTACCCTAACCCAGCTAAAGGTCAGCACCGAGATAATTTACCCAAAACACGGCAGACAAAGTAAAATCACTCCCATTAGATTTTTTCTCATGATAAAGGAATTACATTTTTCCCAGAGACAAATCGGGCTTATTGAGAATGTAAATCATTCTTTTCTGTACAGACAGAAACATCTGCAGGGCTTTTTCACCCACTTTGTTGCACCACTTGTTTGTACATGCGCTGCGGTTAGTACAATTGAATTAAAGAATGATTTACAGCATTAGATGAGCTTCTGCTTGATTGAGAATAGCTTTATCATGGAAATTGCTGTGCACTTTTAACCTCGTTACAATGCTGTATTATCTGCCTGATAAATATATTAAAGTGACTCATTCCACAATAGGCTGTTTGCAGACAGCAATGAAATTAATTCCAATTTATCACAACACCTTTCTCAACGCTGTCAAACTGAGCACTAGGATTTGATTATGAGAAGTGAATTCCAACAAATTGATATGCAACAATTCCAAAAGGAAGGGGGGAGCATTACGTCGGAGGAAAACCCAAAAAATGAATAAATACTTTTAATGCATTTGTATACTTCTAATGCATTTTTGTGCATCTTCTGGATTTCTCACTAACCTTGCAAGCTGGAAGTTGGCATTGCCACAGCTTCCTGAAGGGATAAAAATCTTGCACCAAAATCTTCAGGTAGGAAGCACGACTGAAGTGCTGTCTGGCTCCTGACCAGCAATGGGAATTGCATGAAGCAAGGCTAGAGATGTTCTGGCCATTTGTCAGCATCTTCTGGGCAAACCCTTCTGTGTCAGAGCCATCCCAGCATCACCTCATGCAATTCCCACTGTCCTCAAGTGCCCTCCCCTTCCTGATTTGGAGGCTGCCTCTTGGGGAGGAGACAGAGGATGGATCTTAGAACCCCAGCCTGGTTTGGGTTAGAAGGGACCCTAAAGCTCATCCAGTCCCAACCCCTGCCACGGGCAGGGACACCTTTCACTAGAGCAGGTTGCTCCAAGCCCCTGTGTCCAACCTGGCCTTGAACACTGCCAGGGATGGGGCAGCCACAGCTTCTCTGGGCACCCTGTGCCAGCGCCTCAGCACCCTCACAGGGAAGAACTTCTGCCTCAGATCTAACCTGAACTTCCCCTGTTTCAATTTAAACCCATCACCCCTTGTCCTGTCGCTCCAGCCCCTGATGCAGAGCCCCTCTCCAGCATCCTTGCAGCCCCCTTCAGACACTGGAAGCTGCTCTGACTTAAATACCAGCACAGGCAGCTGAGGTACCTATGGAAATCCCTGCTCTCTGGTGCTCTGGAGAGTGGCAGCACAAAGTTTATTTGTGCACTGATACAGATCAATAGGTGCAATCCAAGAGTTAATAAGCTTTAGAAAGACATCACTCACAGCACATCAGTCACCCCCAAATTACCCTCAGTAACCACCAGGCTCCCTCACCTTCTCCAGGTCAGTGGCTAAGAGCATCATCCCCACCACTGCTGAGAGCGTGGAAAGAGAAAGAGGTGGGAAAATTGATTCTGTTTCAGAGATGGCCCTGCTTAAAGCACTGCTGAATCCCCACTGCCAGCTTGCTTTCTCTTTTTCTCTCCTTTTTTTCCTTTCTAAACAGAAATAACTCTGCCAAAGTAGCTGCAGGCTATCAGCACAGCTTCCTGCAGCCAGCCTGCTCCCACTCCCATGAGTCTTTAGCAGAATAACACAGTTAGCAGCAAACTTCACCCTCCAAGAGCAGGGGCTGAGCCCCCGGGGTTTATTAGTGGAGCAACACAAGAGGTAGGGATGGGAAAGGCCACTGGTTCATTCTGCAGTAACCCAAAGAGGTCAAGAGGAGTGCTTGAGAGGTTTGCTGGCAGCGAGGGGGGCATTGCTCAGGGTTGGGCTGGATGAACTCCAGAGGTCCCTTCCAACCCCAAGGATTCTGTGGTGCTGTGAAAACCTGCCTCAATTGCCTGCTGTAATCTTTTTCCTTCAGTTAAATGTGTTTGTAGATGTGCATCTTTCATGCCTGGTACCTCGATGGCACTTTACAAGAAGATGTGAAAATGATATAATTCACAGCACACAGGCAGAGAATTCAAAATGAAGCAAAACACTCGCTGCAACCCAGCCCCTGATCCTCTCCAGCACAAACCAAAATGCCTCTGCTCCACCTGGGCAGCTCTGGGCACTGCTGCTGCTTTGCAGAGGGTTGCTTTTAAGTTTCTGGTTTGTTCTTGGCTCATTCATCAGCATTGCTAATAGGAGAGTTAGTTCTAGTTTTAAGGCAGCAACACTCACGGGGGTCACTGTCACTGGGAGTAAACTCAGCGTGGTTAAGATGAAGGATGCCCGGCAAACGACCCCGGATGGAGGTCGTAGTGGAAACTGCAGTCACGGATAATGAGGCCAAAAGAGGGTTTAGCTTAAAAAGCATAAAGAGATGGCTATTGGACTTAGCAAGGAGAAAAATCTGCAGGAAAGGAAATGGGCCAGAATATATTTTGCTAACAAGACATCTGTGTTAATCGAGGTTGCAGGAGGCTGCAGCAATCAGGACAGCAGTGAGGAAGCTGTGTCCATGGGGCTGCTAACTGGAGGGTTTAGCTCTGCTGAAAGAAAAGATGTGGCCAGTTTAAGAGAGAATCCCAGAGGCAGCTCCCCGATTCCCCAGTAAGCGTGGAGGGCAATGGCCTGTCTGCAGGGACAACCTGGACCAAGCTAAGTAAAAGGAAAGGCAGTTCATGGCACGCATGTAGCTTCTCTGCAGGCTCCTTGGAAGCCAGACCTAAAACCTCCTGTTTCTGTCACACACCAGTTTGTGGCATCATTCAGGCAACCCAAATCTGGATCTCAGCAAGGTCCCTGAGCAGGAGGCTGGTTTAACTGTGAAGGAGTTTCAGCTGTAAAGCTCAGCTGCAAACACCCCCCAGCAAACGGGCTGTGCCCCATTCCAAGGGGCAGCACCTCTCCCACGGCTCCTGAAGCAGCAGAAGCCTCAGGATACCCAGAGGGAATTTTCCAATGCTGTGATCTTTGGTTCAGCCTGGAACTCATGTTTTTTCCACTTAAATCCAATCTATTTCAAGACCTCGTCTTACGTCCTTGACCATTACAATTTATTACTGAGACAGTTTGAAGTTTCGAAGCCTAAAGCCCAGTGCCCAAGGAACAGACACCCCTGTACAGCCCCTCATGCAATGCACACAGCCTGGGCTGGATGACATGGTCATCAGCTCTCTCCTCTCCAAAGCATCCCATGTCCAGCAGCCAAATCGGGCTGTGACAGAAGCCAGGAAAAAGAAGAGAGATGAGGAAGAAAAGAAGAAGATGCTCTGTGCAGTGAAGAAAGCTGCGTGAGGTGCTCAGGCATTGGAACAGGCTGCCCAGGGCAGGGCTGGAGTCACCGTCCCTGCAAGTGCTCACACCCCGTGTAGCCGAGGCCCTCAGTGCCATGGGTTAGTGGTGGCCTTGGCAGTGCTGGGGAAGAGTTGACTTGATGATCTGAAAGCTCTTTTCCAAACTGGATGATGTTATAATTCAATATTGCAAAGCTGTGCACCCTCATTTCCAACTGGTAAGACCACATCCCGCACCACTACCTCCACTAGCTCTTCCTAATGCCAGGGCATGAGGGAACCAAGTATCTTTTTAAACACTTGGGAGCCCATTGCACAACAAATCAGCTCCTCCACTGAAACTAGGAAGAGGCCAAGGCACAGTACCTGCAAACAGGTACACAGAACCAGTAATTACATCTCCATGAGATCTTTAGGCTTCCTCTGACTTCAGCTGGGAAAAGATGCAAGACATCCCGCCACGTGCAACCTGCAAACCAACACATGATGTGAAGTGAGATAAAGCCAGGCTCAGTGGGCAATGTATGAGATTCCCTCCCAGAAGATGCAGTAGCCTCAAAAAGCTCTTTCTAAGCTGCACAGCAGGGATGAAGTTGCCACCAGCTGAGTGATCTGCCTCTGACTGAAGCCAATGAAAGGATTCGTGTGAGCTTCAGTGCAAAGCTGGCTTGGGCATTAAAGGCACTGCCAAAGGATGCCCCTCATGCTGCTCTGTGTGTGTGTGTGTGCACAGGGAGGAGGGGGAACTGTTAGCAGCTACCTTCTACTTTTAATTTAACAAACAAAAAGCATCACTGCAAACTCCATTGAGATGGCACAAGGTGCTAGAGGGCAGAGCACGTCCAGCTGAAATGACAGAGGGAGAGCAAAAAAGGAGAGGACAATATAAAAGTTTACAGACAGAAGCAAAATCAAATGCTATTTCAAATTAAACCCATGTTGATATTCAAGGCCAGAGGCGAGCGATGGTCAAGAGCACCCATGCCAAAAACCCCTTCCAAAAATGAGATGCAGACCCTTAATTTGCTACTCTGTATTTCAACATTAAACCAAAGATTTAAGGCCAGCAGCATCACACTGCATCAAAACTGTTGATATTTGGTTGCAAAACTGCAGGCATGAAGAATTTATGCCCTTATTCTTTCAGCACCAGCCAAGCTGCCAACAACACAGGGATTTCTAGATCAAAATCAACACCTTATAGCTCAGTGCCTTGCCATGTGCTTCCCAATTACCAGAGACTCTTTCCTATCTGAAACCTCTTCAGACAACTATTCGTAACACTCCAGAGGTATATTCACCACTTTGCTGCTACTGCCCTTGGTGATCAGGTTATTTTCAGCCTGTAGCAGGAACAGGGGCTTGCTTTAACCTCTGTCTTATCAACCACCTCTCACAGAGTGGTTAACAAAAGTAGATGCTAAACACACCTTGGGATAACTACGAGTGGGTCTGAGCTTACTGAAACCCAAAACCTCCCCTGTATTTCCAGCTGGAAGTGAAAAATGGAGCTTGCTACCAGCAAGCATTAGAGAACAGCCTGAGGGTTGAACCTGGCCAATAAAGAAACTGAGAATACAGAGGCTGTACATCCAGCCCAGGAGTGATGCCAACAGAAAGCAACCTGCATCAAAAATACAGAGAAAATGATCTTGGTGTCTCAAAGGGAATGCCTTCCTGAACAGCACTGGAGTTTCAAAGTTTTCCTCACAAGTCTCTAGCACAGAAAGAAATCCATTAGCAGGTAGGAAAAGCTCACTGGAGCTCCCAGCTGCTGTAACCCAGCAGGCAAAGCGGCTTCCAGGTGAGCCAGCTCCAAAAGCAGCTCCTGGGCAGCATCCAGGGAAAACCACCCTGGCTGTGCTCACAAATGCACTGAGTCACTGTCTGTGGTGACAGTGACACCTTCATCCCTGGGTGCTAAAACTCCTTTCACTTACCTATTCTTGATTTGCATCCTTGTGCATCTGCTGGTACTGCAAATTCCTGCACCCGTTTGCAACAGAGCCAATTGCTTCTCTCTGTGGTGCTACAATCAAAGTTGCTGGTTATCATTTCAGCGTGCTCATGGTCTCCCCACCAGGATTCCCCAAAAAAACAAGGGCCAAAGAGGGTCCAGTTTGCTGAGGCTGTTCCTCTGGGCTCACACCCAGCTCTGCCTGCACTGGCTGGGTGAGTGCTCCAGCTTTGGGATGAAAGCAAAGCTGTACTGCACTGTGGCTCTGCCTCCTCAGCTGTGTATCATAGGTAACCCAAACCTGAGCCGCCTTTTAAAGGTGTTTGCAGGGAAGCAAACCAGCAGAGATCCACCCCTAGGGCAAGAGCATGGAGCACTGCACCCTGTTCTTGTACAGCACCAGTATCCTTCCTCTGACCTGCTCCCTCGGCAGCACCCATGGGTGCAATCATTGAACAAAGGTCTGGCTACCTCCAGTTTGCAATTTAACAGGATATTCTACAAACTAAGCCCGCAGTTCTGAGTGAGGAAAAATGCCTCGAGGAGCTCCCTGCTCTTTTCTCTGTAGTATTATTTCTATGACACTTGTAAGACTAATCTTGTATGCTTTTGCAACCTTTATGCCCCATTCCTGGCAGTGTTCAAGGCCAGGTTGGACACAGGGGCTTGGAGCAACCTGCTCTAGTGGAAGGTGTCCCTGCCCGTGGCAGGGGTTGGAACTGGATGAGCTTTAAGGTCTCTTCCAACACAAACCATTCTGTGATTCCCAGACACATCAGCTCCACAGTATCTTCTGTGCCTGACCCTACACTAACACACACAGGTCCTGGCAGACAGAGAATCTTGCTGTTCGAGGAGGGGATTGGCAACTGCAGCTCCATGTCCAGATGGAGCCGCACCACACCACAGCTAAAGGGCAGGACAAATCCTGCCACCCCATCCGAAGGGCTGGGCGTGCAGGACAAAGCAGCTAATGCAGCCAATACCCACATCCCTCTGATGAGTCACACTTGCAGTGCATCCTCCTCCTCACATGCAATACATGGTACAGCCTCACCACAAGCTACCCACCTTTTCTGGTTTGTGCCTAACTATGCGGTGAGGTGCTGGTGGTTCCCACTCTGCTGGGATGGGTTCGAAACCTTGATGAGTTACAGGGGTGGAAAAGTGTTGAGAAAAAAATGCTTACTTAGAGAAATAAACCAACGGCCTTCCCACCTCAATTCTGTAATCTTTCCAAATACCTCTACAGTGCTGGCTTAAGGTAGAGAGCTCGACCCGTTCGGTGGATGAGGAATTGGCTGCTTGGTCACACTCAGAGTTGTGGACAACAGCTCAATGGCCCAAGTGGAGAGGATGGTGAGGCCCAGGTTGCACAGAGAAGCTGTGGCTGCCCCATCCCTGGCAGTGTTCAAGGCCAGGTTGGACACAGGGGCTTGGAGCAACCTGCTCTAGTGGAAGGTGTCCCTGCCCGTGGCAGGGGTTGGAGCTGGAGGAGCTTTAAGGTCCCTTCAACCCAAACCAGGCTGGGGTTCTGTGATTCTAAGCCCAGAGGAGATCAACTATTAGCTATGTAAGACACCCGGATCTATTGTGTCTCTTCTACTTCCAACAGCAGATAAAGCATTAACTTCAAGAGGGGTGGGATTGAATATTTGATGAAGTTTATTTGTAGTGCATGTCTCCGATTGTCTTTGTGGTAGAGAGCACGAACAGACTGACTGAAATCGCTCTCCTCTGCATTCAGGATTAAAATACCCACAAGAGGTGGATGTACCAGGCACATTTTCAACCAGAAAAAACACAGCAGATAGGAAAATTAACAGAGATACAGCCCTAGACAGAAACTTTTCCCACTCTGCCCTGAGACTCAGCCCCTTATAAAGCATTTTAACAGCATATTTTAGGGGTAAAGTTTTTAAATAGACAAATTGTAGGAATAATGAAGCTCTAACACACCCCATCCCTGACAAATCAGCTGTTAAAGCAGGGTTTGGGCTGGGAACTGCCTGCTAACATGTCAGTGAACCTGCTCTTCCACACTGCTGTGTACAGAGCAGCGCAGCTCCAGCGCGGGCTGACACTGAGGTGCCTGCCTGGAGGCACACAGCTTCCAAAAGCAGATCTGGGGGGACTGCAGAGCTCCCCAGAAACCTACCTGGAGGCCCTGCAACACCCCTGCAGCTCAACTCGGCTGCCCTTTGAGCCTGGTGTGCTGCAAGCTACCAAAGGGGTCCATGTCCCCATGCAAATGCCTGCACCCAGCCTAGGGGTGGGTGACAGGGGGACAGAGGAGCAGTCGCTCGGAGGAAGGATGCTTGGTCAGGTGATGAACCCGAGGACCTGAAATACCAGGAGGGAAAACTATGCCACAGAAGTGCCAGCAATGCTATGAGAAACCAAAGCAGCCCATAGGACAGGCAAGGACAGTCGTGTTGTTATTCAGGCTGTAATCACTATGGGCATGGAAGAGAAGTTTTCCATCATTCCAGAGGATTTTAATGACAATTAAATAACCTGTCATTAGCCTTAATAACATACGTGTGCATCAAACTTTGCCTACAGAAGCAGTGGTGGCCAAGGTCAGTAACAGCAGGGGTTGATAGGAGGAGCCAGCACAAGAGCAAAATCCCACATTTTCAAAGACAACTGCCATGACATTTTACACTTTGATCTGACGATGGTGTCTGAAACCAATCCTATTTCCAGGATAACAGTAAATACAACCATTTGCTTCTGAGTATAATCTTTGAAACCCAATACGTGCGGGTAAGTTTAACAGAGAAACTTCCATTCCAGCACAGCTAAAGAGTGAACCCGTATTTTAGCCCTCACGGGCAGAGATGTTCACTCCAGATCCCGGGTGCAGCCCAGGCACCAGCATCAGGCATCTGCAGGGCTGGAGCTCAGACTGTCAGCACTGTCAGCACTGCCCTACCCTCTGGGAACAGCTCACACCCATTCGTACAAGTTGTTGCTCTGGGCTCAGATTTGACACAAGAGCCTCAGCTGAGCAACAATGGTGTTTGAAAAGGAAGCTTGAAAACCCCAGTGGCCATTCTCTTTCAGAGACAATTGCCAGACAATTGGCTGGCCTGGCTTAGATTTTCTGTTCCTCTACACTGCTATAACTAAAAACTGTCTTAGAGCACATAAAAGAATCACTAAAGTATTAAATAATCGAGAGGAGTTTTGTTTAGCTGAGCACCTACCTCTATATGGCAGAAATGAACTCAAACAGCTCTATCAAGTATGAAAGCAGGGAGTGGTTTTGCAATGCTCAGTGATTTCCTATTTGAAAGGAAGTCGATGTTCTGCTTTGGCAGAGGATGGGCAGATGACAGCTCTACTGCCATGGCTTGGGTTGGCTTCAGAGGCACTCCAGCTACTTGTTCTCCCACAAACACCTTCGCTGTAGGCAGATCAAAGTCTCAATATTCAATAATACGACTGATAGTCATGTCCCTTCACTGTATACATGGACATCTTCAATAAAAAGGAGGATAAACACCTATCCTTTCAGGACTGTACAGCAATGAACATGGGTGTGCTTGCAAAACCTGCCATACAGTGTGCAAGGGCTCTGTTCTGCCTTAGCACCTACAAAGCAGAGCAGGTTTGCTGGTGTGTAACATCCTGGATGTTTTTGCTCACAGCTGAATATGTCAACTGCTCTCTGAGGTCACACTACAAGCAGAAGGAAGTTTTGTTTCTTACTGCCTTGGAAGTGCCAACTGGGCTTAGAGCTGAGCTGGGTGCTCCCTCTTGCATACATCATTATCACCTTTAACACGAGTTCTCCATCTCACCTGATCTCAAGCTAAACCTACAGTTACATCTCTGCTCCTTTGCTGTTCCAGAGAGGGCTGACAGGTTCTGACTGATGGGAGAAGATCCTGCCCTGGCTCCATGGCAGCAGAAGTGGAGCCCAGCAGAGCCACCGCTCCTGGACCCCACCAGCTGGTACCTCCCTGTGGTCCTGGGGACATGAGAGATGCTTGGCAGGCTGCTGTGAAACAGGGGGTTCCTGCAGGAAGGGGCTGAGGTACGCAAGGTGAAAGCAGTGTCCTGCTCTGTACCCTGGAGCCTGATGTGCTGCCCATGAGTCCTGCCTGTGCATGTGTGCTGATATGTCTCGGGCTGTCACCAACCAGAGGTGGCACATAAGATGGCACAGAAGAGTGCTGCTGGCTGAATGGCACACAACTTGGGTATAAGCTTATCACTTATAAGCTGAAACTTCCACGGTCCTTCTCCTCTGGCCACCCCAGGCCCCACAAACCCAGTTTCAAATACCACCAGAAGTTTTTGAGGGGTAGGAGCTGGTAATAGGAGGAATTAGGGTTTGTTGGCTGGAGGAAAGGAGGAGGTTGGTTTCAAGATGTAGAGTTTGTGGTACACAACAGCCCTGCCGTGGCAGCATGCTCATGGAACTACTCACAGTGGTGGAGAGCTTCCCTTCGTTCTTCTGCACATAGATGACTGCATCCCGTACCAAGGAGAACAGGTTCAGGAGGACATGCTCCATGTCATAGATGCCATGCATGCCTTTGGTCAGCCCCTCCAGAGCCCTGATGTACTCTCTCCAGTGGTTATCAATCTCTATGACACCCGCCAAGCATCCTTGCATCACCACAGCACAGTAGGTGGCACAGGGCTTGGCCAGGAGCAGCCCCTGGCAGTGTGAGCAGTACCACATCTTCAGCAGCGCTCGGCCACAGTCCTTGCTGAATTTGAGGTGGTCAGTGGTGTTGATCACCTCAATCCCCAGGTTGAGAGCCTGCAGGAAGACTCGGGTGGCCTGCAGTGACTTGGACACCTGCGTCATCATCATCTTTGGGTAGTTACCAAAGACTTTGAGGTCTCTCCTGGCCGCCCGCAGGCATTCAGCCATCTCCACGGAGGGCTCGGGGAAGCCGGGATTCAGCAGGTGAGAGTAAACCAAAGGAAATAAACTGTCAAAAAACTCATTGATCATGTCATTGACGCTGATGTCGGAGCCCAGTATGTACAGAGAGACATCAGTAAAAAGTTCTCCAACAAACTTCAGAGCCCTGGGCCCCATGCTCGGGTAGTGGCTCCTAAACATGCTGTTGGTGAAGTTTCTGGCGTGTCGTACTACAATCTCGAAGGCTTCTGCAAAACAGAACAGAAAAGGAAAGAGTTATGAAGAGATGAGCTCAGACATAGGGATTGCTGCTGCAAAGGCTGGTCCCATCCTGCCCACTTTGGGTCACACACGTGCTGGCAGCCGTGCCTGCTGCAAACCCAGCAGCATCAGCCAGCTTCAGGAGAAACCCATGTATTCTTTAACACCAGCTCCGTTTCAAATGGCAAAACCATCTGATCCAGTGAACATCTCCGCTTTTAAAGGAAATATTGATCCCACAAAAGGGCTAGACTGCAATTTCTTTCTCGCCCCTCTCATATTGATTTGATATTAAGAGGAATTCTATCTCCAGACTTAATTTAAGACATAGATAAATGTTTGACAAAAGGTACAGTGTTTAAAATCAGGAAACAGTAAATGCTGACATTCCATTATGAAATGGAAAATGTTTATGGGAGTGTAATCACCCACGGGATGTTTGGACCCGACCCCCAGCACCAGCCCTGCACAAAGTGTCCTCAAAGCCATTTGAAAAGCCCCTGCAGTGCTGCAGCTTTCCTGAATGCATCAGGCTCACTTCAGCTCCACATCCAAGGTTGCATCTGCCCTGGACGTGTGCTGCTCCGTGGTCTAAAGTGATGCTGAGGACCAGAGACACAGCATGGGTGCCCAGCCAGGACCACTCTCACACAGCAGGTTGTGCCACACTGCCCCATGAAGCTCGTGTTTTACACAGGGACCATCAGTTTGCTAGGAAAAGCCAGGCTGCATTTTCCCCTCTCTATGAAGACTTGAGGACATTCTGCCCACACGTCCTGCATGGAGCAAACGGGAGAGCCACCACCAGCAGCAGTTATTCCCTGGATTACAGCCTTCCTTACCAGAAGGCTTCCAAAATATCAATACCCCTATATGTAAAGACAACATCTCAGGGGAGACCTTATAACCATCTTATAACAGTCTTCCAGTGCCTAAAGGGGCTACAGGAAACCTGGAGAGGGGCTTTGGACAAGGGCCTGTAGGGACAGGACAAGGGGAATGGCTTTAACCTGCCAGAGGGGAGATTGAGATGAGCTCTGAGGCAGAAGCTCTTCCCTGTGAGGGTGCTGAGGCGCTGGCACAGGGTGCCCAGAGAAGCTGTGGCTGCCCCATCCCTGGCAGTGTTCAAGGCCAGGTTGGACACAGGGGCTTGGAGCAACCTGCTCTAGTGGAAGGTGTCCCTGCCCGTGGCAGGGGTTGGAGCTGGATGAGCTTTAAGGTCTCTCCCAACACAAACCAGGCTGGGGTTCTATGAACATACCTACACACACCCCCGTTTCGGGAAGCCACCAGTGCAAACTGAAGTCTTTCTCTCTACCAGCCTGTGTCCCCCTCCCCAGGGTATTATCCATAAAATGCTAAGAACAATGAAGAGCCTCTGAGCTGACAGGTCACTGACACCCCCCCACATAACCACTCCCAACTGTGTCACTCTGGAAACACACATCCAGGCTCAATTTGCATGAAGATTATCATGGTCAATAATTCAAGGGAATGCTTAATTTTTAAACCCCTCAGTGTCATCTTTCCCATTTGTTACGTTGGGGATGCAGCTGAGCATCTCCACGGGGGCTCAGTATTAACACCAGTTTGAGCAACATCAGGCCTTGCTGCTCTCCCTGCATGACCCCTCACGTTCCTCAAGAGCTTTTGAAACCATCTCCAGGACTTCCAACTCTTTCTTCCTGGGTGCATCCTATGCAGGAGGGACAGGGATTCAAGCTGTTCGCAGCCCCCCCAGCAGCATGCAGAAAGCTATGGTGTAAGTGGTGAGGCACTAGAACAGGCTGCCCAAAGAAGTGGTAAATGCTCCATCCCTGGCACTGTTCAAGGCCAGGTTGGACAGAGCCTTGGGTGACATGGTCTAGTGTGAGGCGTCCCTGCACACGGCAGGGGGTTGGAACTGGATGAGCTTAAGGTCCTTTCCAACCCAAACCATTCCATGATTCTATGAAGCAGGGATCAAAGCACAACTATACTTTTGCCAACACTGTCTCCATGCCATCTGGTGCCTGCACACCTCCCAGACATGCCACTGAAGCGTTTTGTCCACAGCTCCCGACGCTCGCACCAGGCCTGGCCCAGAGCAACCATCTGCATTCCCAGATGGAGCAGTCCTTCCCAACAGCATGGATTGAGGGATGCAGCAGGGCAAGGACAGAGCCCCCTCCCCACGCCTGCCGAGCAGCACAGCAGACACCTCAGTGCTCCCCCCTTGAGAGCAGTGCCCGGCTCTCCAGGCACAGCGGGGTGGCTGACACGCCGCGAGGGCCATGTGCAGCACAGCAAGCTCTGCTTGCACTGTTCTTAAAAGTTTTAAAACAACAGCGAAGTCTCTTTAAATAGGGCACATGGATAAGGAAACTTTTTTCCCCCTCCTTTATCCTCAAGGGCACCAGAATAGCTTTTGCCTCAAAGAGCACAAAGAACTTTTTGGACCAGTGTTTTTCTGGCAGCGCTGCAGACGGTGCCAGGATTGTCATGCTGTGCTTCACCATCCGCCTTTAACCTCTTCTCTGTTAGCTCCCTTAGAAAATGTCATCCCTCTTCCCTTCCCTCGCTCCTCTGCGCTTTGCAAGTTCCCCTCAGAGCCAAGAGACTCTTTGCTGATTAGAAAACTAGTCCAAGCTCCTGTGTAAACCTCCTGGAGCGAGGAACGCTTCAGACAGGAGCTGAGAACAGCGGTGTTATCACAGGAGCATGCACACACAGTCCCGCTGCTTCGGAGGTCATGCCATGCACATCATTTTTATCATAATAACTGGCTAAGTGTGTCTGGTTTATGTGCCTTGGAGCTTTGGCATATATCCATTAGAGAGTGCAATAGGCATCATAAAAGTACATGAAGCCTCCTGCTGCCCTGTTAATACATGCAAGAAATAATAAAACTTGGGAAAAAAAAGAAGAATCTTGTACATCCAAACCCGCTGCCACCCAGCTCCCCCATAGCTGCTGCTTCTGAAGTGCTCCCTGCTAAGGGCTGGCTGCAAGAACATTCAAGCCCTAGGAGCAGAAGTGACCCCTGACCAGACCCTGAGCGCTTCAAAGAGGAGGAAACTGTATGGGTCTGTCCCCTGTGCTCCCCCGAGTAAGTCTTGTGTGGAGACACAGGGAATGCCGTGTTACAAAGCAGCGCTGGCTTCTGATCCCCCACCACGTCCCACAGCCTGCGTTTGCTGCTGGTAAAACCTGCCCTCCTCCTAACATGGCAGTACTGAAACCCCTGTTTCTGGAGGACAACTGAAGCCTTTCTTTGCTCTATTATTAATTTCTTCTTTTTATTTCAAGGATAGTTTAAAAAGGTGCAATTTAAGAGCAGCCGGTTTGCAGGTCTAACTGAAGCAGAGTAACTACCTTCACAGCACTGATAAAAAAGATTATCCAGTGGGTGATTAATGCTCATCCAGTTCCAACCCCCTGCCACGGGCAGGGACACCTTCCACTAGAGCAGGTTGCTCCAAGCCCCTGTGTCCAACCTGGCCTTGAACACTGCCAGGGATGGGGCAGCCACAGCTTCTCTGGGCACCCTGTGCCAGCGCCTCAGCACCCTCACAGGGAAGAGCTTCTGCCTCAGAGCTCATCTCAGTCTCCCCTCCGGCAGGTTAAAGCAGGCACAGCAGTGCCCTGAGCGGGGATCACTGGCAGGAGAAGGAAATCACCGCATTCAAGGGTTCAACTGAAGTGTTCAAGGCCAGGTTGGACACAGGGGCTTGGAGCAACCTGCTCTAGTGGAAGGTGTCCCTGCCCGTGGCAGGGGGTTGGAGCTTTATGAGCTTTAAGGTCCCTTCCAACCCAACCCATTCTATTCTTTTTGCCCCTTTGCAAAAGGTTGTTTTCTAAAGCTAGGCAATTATCTCCCCACATTTAAAGCCTTATCTTGACCACATAAAGATACGCCTTCACAGTGGAGGAACTACAACATGTTTGTTATTCCATTAGTAAAGACAAGGCTCAGTTTTATCTTTTGGATGCCAGCCCAGCAAGTCATCACAGACAAGTTCACAGCATCACTATGGTGTTGCTACCTCCCTATAAAAGCTTTAAGGCCATCTCCTCCAGGACCGCGTGGCAGAGTGGCAAATGCTCCCAAACTATCCCAAACTGTAAACCAAACAAGCTGATTTCCATGCAGCAGCTCTCCCTTGAGCTCAACACGGATCTCCCAGCATCCAGCTGAATTCCACCCTCTGCAGATGATGCATTTTGTGATTCACTGCACCTTTCCTGGGATGCTGCTGCTCAGATGTGCTCCGGGCTGCCACCTCACACACAGCACTGCCCTGTGCTGCATGTGGGACCGGTTCCAAACCTCAGGAGCTCTACATATCAAAACACACTTTAAACACCTTTTAGGTGTGAGTGTGCCTCTTCTGCCCCAATAAATCTCATCTATGGATGCAACTGCTCCAGGGCAGCAAGTGAACCGGCTCCTGAAGCTCAGCAGATTTGCTGAAGTCCCTCTCCCTGGGTCTGCTCCCCAGACCTCTGCCCTGGAGGGTCCCTACCCACAGGACCTGGCACCAAACTCTCTGTGCAAGGCATAGCACTAACCACAGGAGCTGTACAGCCTCTGGCCTGGCCAGACTTCTCCTGCTGAGCAGTTCCTGCTCTCTGGCACTTCCCTGCCGATGGCAAAACCTCCTGAAATGACCTATTGATGTAAATCCCTCTCCTTTCACTCCTTAGGACATAAATCACAGCAAAAAAGTAGACACTGGAATCCCTCAGCCCATGGGAATAATTTCCATCCTGAGGCAACAACATGAGTCTGCAGGCAGGGCAGTGGAGAATTCCTCAGTTAATCTGCTCCTAACACAACTGCTGCCTCCCCTTCAGGCTTTCTAAATCTGTGCAAGTCCCACATGCCTCAAACCAAAAATGCTCAGCCCCTCAACAAAACCCACCAGTGTTCAGAGATGGGAATTCAAATGGTCCTAAAGGAAATGCTACAAGTTTGGGGTTCTGTAGAAAGCCTTTTCTGACACGGCAATTGCTGCAGCACCACTTGGAACCAGCAAAGGAGCCACCAGCATCCACCTGTGAGTGAGCTCTGAAGAGGAAACACTTCAATATCTCAGTGCATCAGACAGCTTCAGACTCATCACAGCAGCCCGTGCTCCTGAAAGACACACAGAAGAGCTCACCAAGAGACAAGCAAGTGTGTGCAGGAAGGGGCTGGCTGCCACAGGCACTGCTGCTGAGAGGAACCGCCAGCCGTTTTGCAAACAGCAGGTAATATTCATTTCCAATCTTGGGAAAGGTTGGCAGAAAGGGAATCAAATCCAAGAGGTTTTCCCTTGGCAGCAATAAGAGCAGACTCCAGATTTGTTCTGTTGTGATTTACACTATACTGCAAGACTTCAACAACATTATCAGGACACAAAAGCTCTTCTAAGCAGCATAATTACTGTTGTCTGAGCATTACAAACCCCATCAGCCGGTGCCACTGCTGCTCTTACAGGGTGTTTCTCTGAGCACATCTGAGTTTAGAGCTTAGGAAATGCCTTTTTTTCCCCCATGACATAGCTTTTTGGATTACTTTTACAATATTGTCACTATTAAAGTTATGGACTCATAAACTCTGAAGCTAATCTCATAAGCTCCCAAGTGTTAGTAATAAGAATTAGAACAATTCAGTTATTGTCTTCTACATTTTAAAGCCATCAAGGTTTGCACTTTGTACCTTTGCTCCATTGGGCCAAGAGAGGAAAGGTCTCAGTCCGAGCTTTAAATGAGAGGGGGCTCCTTCTCCTCCCAGCTCCATGCCCGGCCCTCCCGCTCCCATGGGAGTTAACTTCCCAAAGGCAGTGCTGCTCACCACAGCCAAACCACTATGCTCCTGTCAGAGAAGCATCTTCTTCTCATTAGCTGTGCCTATCAAAATGCCAAGCTCCAAAGCCATTCCTTTTTAATTGTTCAGCTTATTTAGTGGCCTGTTAGTTTGAAACACACTCCCTGAGGTTTCTAATAAAAACACTGTACTCTGCATCTAATCATACCCACTCCAAACACCCCAAAACCACAGTTACATCCCAGGTAACAGTCCGACCGCTGAGCAATTAGTCACACTGTGCTTCACCCATTTATTATTTACATGCCATGCACAAACCCTTTGTTAATGCAGACAGCAGAGCCCAGCACCACAACCTGCTGCAAGCCAGAAGCAAGGGGGCAAGAAACACTGTGCCCACAGCTCCCCAGCTCCAACCAGCCCCAGCCCTGCCTGGAGGGGGTCTTGTGCAGTGCTCTGTACCCCACACAGGCACCCACAGCCCACGGCAGCAAAAGCCAGGGTCAGGGATGCTGGAGCACAGGGAAGGAGCTTTTCTTTTGATGAGCAGCAGGATGCTTTGAGAGGTTCCCTGGAGACACCCAGAAGTAGATGGTCTAGTGGCAGGTGTCCCTGCCCATGGCAGGGGGTTGGAAGTGGATGAGCTTTGAGGTCCTTTCCAACACAAACCTACACTCTAAGTGAAATTTCCAAGAAAACCCCCACATATCTCACAGCGAACACCTCTCAAGAATGACTCTGCAGGAAAATCTCTTCTGGGACTTCGTGCTTGAGCACATGGCTGTGGTGCTTGTGATGAAATATGGGCTGCACACGTATTGTGTAATTTGTTTACTCTGAGCACCAAGAAATACTCTGCTTTGTGCCGTGACAGATGTGTGAACGTAAAAGAGATTCCTGAAAATTTCCTCAGGACAAAGTTAAAACTGCAAACAGTCAGGGCTGGCGCAAAGGGTGGAAGAACAGGATTCCTTCTCAAAATCCAGGGGAAGGTGAGGAATAAGGGCCCAGAGAAGCAGGTTCAAATCAAGCCCTAAGAGCACAAGTGGGAAAAGCAGAAGAGACAGAAGGATGCAGGATGCTCCTGCAGCAAAAAGGTAGCTCTGTTGTGCTGGTAACCTGTCAGACCAAGGACAGACAAACCTCTCCTCATGCATGCCATGCCTCCATCCTAGTGCTGAAGCTCACATAAGGGTTGGGGTTCAAGTCCAGGCTCCTCTCCATCACTGGGCACCAGTTTAGGGATGCAATGTGCAGCAGGAGCACTGGGAAAAGGCATGGCAGGAGTGCTGGAGGATGGGGGGAAGGTTTGGCTTGGAAAGCATCAAACTGCACCAACCATTTGTGTGGGGTGAAGGCTGCTCCTGCAGAAGTGATTGACTGCAAAGGAAACAATGGGTTTATCCTCATCCAACACGCTCTGAGGCTGGAATTTGCCATCGAGAGAGCAGGGAATAAACTGCTGTTCCACAGGGCAGAGACTGCTGGGAGGAGAGTGGCCCCATGGAACACAGTGCAGAAGGGAAAGGAGCATCTCTGCCCTGGGTAACTGAGCAGGCAGAGGTATGTCAGACCCCAGCATTACTGCAAAGCCACATGTGGAGTCATTCTGGTTTGGTTTTACTTTGAAACAGAAAAATAAAGAGAGGAGCCACAAGGAAACCAGCACTTGGTCACCTCCCAGCCACACTGTGCTAATTGGAGGCTCCACCATGCACCTGATGGGGTTATAAAGACATCAAAAACGCAACCTGCCTCTTAAAAGGTGACTGATGAGCCACATTCCAAGCAGAGAACAAGTGATTCCATACACTCCCTCCCAAATCTACAGGCCCAGCATTTCTAACCACCAGGACAGCAGTTTGGGGAACTCCTCCAGTTATGTTAAAGTAAAAGTTAGAAGCAACTTCTAAAAAAAATGCATGTTGAGCAAATTCCTTTATTCCTCAGAATAAATGAGGATGAAGCCACTCGGTCGAGTATTCAACACCATGAAACCCAGAGTCTTTGGAAGTGCATTAGCCTCAGTAGCTTCAGAGCAAGGCAGATCTGGATGGGTTTTCCAGGCTCCCTTTCATTCCATAGGGCTTTTATCAGCCTGTTAAGCCTCCAACAATGGGGAGCAGACTATTTATTTGAGAAGCAAATTCCTTCCTCTATAATCTCCCCCAGCCAAACTCCCTTTAAAGTTATCTGAGCGTCTGATGAAAAGCAAATGGCAGAAGATCAGCTCTTGATCCCTATAGTAACAAGAAGGACTTGCACTTATTTAAGGGCATCTGTTGGCTGGTTTTAAGCCACTTCAGCCCCTTTATTTCTGATTTCAGGTTCCTACCTGTGCTGGCAGAACTTGAGAAAGGCATTTGCTCAGTAACATACAGAAACCAGCATCAGGTGTGATGCTCTTCCCCTCAGGAGTGGCTGTTTCCAAGACACAGCCCAGGCTCCCAAAAGCCATTTAGTGATTTTTAAGCTGATTTTGTCTCAAGACACCTCAGAGAAGAACACAGCTTTCCAACATGGAAATCAGACTGTGCATCATCTCAGTAGCACAAGCTCAACCAGCCCTTCCGATGCTCCCTGGGAGCATCTTGCTCAGCACGGAGCAGGGCACCCAACGCACATCCTGCCTGAGACACCACAGGGTCACACAGGACACCACACCCACACCAGCACCACCACAACAGGGCTCAGGACATCCCAGACACACAGCCCCCGGGCACTGATTTCATCCATAAAAAAAAAGACGGACCCATGGCCCCATTTTCCAGACGTGGCACTTCCCAAAAACTGAACTCACTTCTTTCTTCCTTCTCTGGGGTATCTTGAGCAGAGCTCCCAAAAACAGAAGTTGTTTTGCTGGTTCATATTGTCTTGTTTGTTCACTTGTAGGTGGTTTGCTCATTTGAAGGTGGTTTGTTGGGCTTTTTGGTTGGGTTTGTTGTGGAGTTTATGTGTTTGGTTGTTGGCTTTTGGGGGATTTGGTGGGTTTCTGTTTGTTTGCTGAGGGGTTGTGGTTGGTTGGGTTTTTGTTTGGGGTAGGTTTTAGTGGGTTTTCTTTGGTTGGTTTTGGTTTTGTCTTTTGATGCATGAGCAGGTCCCTGCCCAGGGAAGAAGCAGAAGGTGAGAGACCACATCTTAGTGGCACCAGCTGAGCCCACGGCTGGACCACAACCAGCATCATCCCACATGGCTCCTGCATCCCGTTTCCCCTGGCTCAAAGCCCCGTGCTGATTAACACTCATTTCAAAAGGAAGATGTTTTATTGTCTCCTTACTCCCCTGTAAGAGTGAGGCAGCACTGGAACAGGAGCACAAGATGATCATTTGGCTTTCAAGAGCCAAGCTCACAGCCACTGCTGCCAGGAATCGATCCGAGGCTCCACCGCTTGCTCCAGATGGGTTTTCCTTCAGGAACATGAATAATCCTCTGCAAAGTAATGGCACTATTCATCTCTCCAGAGTTCCTCACAGGCTTAAATCCCTGCTGAATGGGGGGGCATGTGTTCAGCCCCGTTGCCAGTGTATTAGAATTCCACTTGTTCTTTTCCTAAAGAGGAACACGGAGAGGATGGATCAATAGTTACCAAAAGTTTGATGGCAGCTGGTTTCCTCGGTGATGGAGCAGCCACTGCTCAGAGCTGGTTTAACACATCATCTCCAGATCAATAGAGCTTTGGGTTTATAACTAATGATAACAAAAGGAGCAAGGACAAATATGCTTGGGGAAAAAAGAAACACTTTCTCCAAAGGGTCCTTTCGGTGTAATCCTCTCAAAGAGTGTATTTCAAGGACTGGAAACCAACACAGACTCTATTATCTAACGAAGCTGAAGATTCAGCTTCAGCATTACAAAGTGCCAACTCACCTATTCTGCAACTCTCCACCGTAAGTACCTGACCCTCTTGCAGGCATTTGGTTTAGCTTCTCATAACTCCAGAATCACAGAATGCTCTTGGTTGTAAAGGACCTTAAGATCATCCAGTTCCAACCCCTGCCACAGGCAGGGACACCTTCCACTAGAGCAGGTTGCTCCAAGCCCCTGTGTCCAACCTGGCCTTGAACACTGCCAGGGATGGGGCAGCCTCAGCTTCTCTGGGCACCCTGTGCCAGCGCCTCAGCACCCTCACAGGGAAGAGCTTCTGCCTAAGAGCTCACCTGAACTTCCCCTGTTTCAGTTTGAACCCATCACCCCTTGTCCTATCACTACAGTCCCTGATGCAGAGTCCCTCTCCAGCATCCTTGTAGCCCCCTTCAGACACTGGAAGCTGCTCTGAGGTCTCCAGCAGCTTCTCTTCTCCAGGCTGAACAGCCCCAATGTTCTCAGCCTGTCTCTGGGAGGTGCTCCAGCCCCTCATCATCCTCGTGGCCTCCCCTGGACTTGCTCCAACAGCTCCATGTCCTCCTTATGCTGAGAACACCAGCCCTGCACACAGTGCTGCAAGTGGGGCCTCACGAGAGCAGAGTAGAGGGGCAGGATCACCTTTTTCCATAGAAAAGTTATGACCAGAGACACCTCCTGCCTGAACACTTCCACACAAGCTATTTCCTTACTGCAAATGTCATGTTTATTACGGAGCCTTCTCCAGGATGGAGAAACACTGGTCAGAAAGGATTCTAAATCCTATCCCCTGACAATTTTCCAATGACTGTGCGTGTTAAAGTGATGCCACCACAAATAGGCTGCAAGAGATATGCTGGAAAATCTATTAACTCACTGTAAATCTGTTGAAGTTGGGAATTCATGCCTTGCAGAATTTCACCATCAGTCCTGAGAATTAGTTCATTGCTGGACAGGGAGGGAAGAGCCCATGAGGGTCATTTCAAAGACATACAGCATCATGGCCGGCCTGAAAAGGCCCCGGTCCAGGTATTTAATGAGTTAGTGAGGCTTTGGGTAAGTGCTCGCTTCCCTCCTCAGAGACACTCTGCTGAATAAGAAACAGCATCACCTTTTCCTAAACCTTCCCATTGCTTCTCCTCCCCCCCACAGTCTCCTTTGGCAGTGGAAGCACTGATATATTGGAGAGGTTACAACAACCTGTGTGCAATTATTCGGATGGGAATCAGCACATGATATTTTTATATCTATGGGGAAAAAACATAAGTGGGGAAAGAGCTCAAGGCTCAAACACAGACTTCGGAAGCAAAGGCAACCGCCTGCCCCACCCCAAGCCCACCACAGCTCCTGCCAGGAAGATTATCCCATTTGTTTATCAAAATACACCTTCCTATTTGAAGTAAATAGCATTATTCTACACAGCTTCACTTTACTTTAAAGTTTTCAGCTTTTCATACAAGACCCAAGGACCTTCCTGACCTGCAGGACCCCAGAACAGCCTCACCCTGAGCCAGGCCAGAAAGGGCAAAGCACCAGGGCAGTTCTGCCCTAGGTGATGGGTCATTGGCCACCCTTCATCTAGAGGTGCCTCGAGCCTCTTTGGTGATACCCCCCCTCTCCATCCATCAGCTAACGGAGGGACCTTTGCAGACAGGGAAAGAGATGGGGCCAGCAGAAGAGCAAAGATGCTTCACAACATACCCCCCCCCCCCCCAAAAGCTGCCTTGGAAAATACGCTTGACCACACATTGCAACACTCCCCATGTGCTTTTCCATTACAAACCACTTCACAGATTCCCTTCTTCAGGAATCTGTCTTCAGGGCAGACGAAATGAGCCAAACTATCAGCATCCTCAGCACGGAGAAGGGCTGCTCAGCACCACTTGGTGGTTGAGTCAAAGGCAGAGCCAAACTGCTGCCAGCGCCCAGATGGACGGACTCGCTCTGCTGCTGACACTGCTCCCAAACACAGTCCATTCACTGCAACAGACTTTGGGAAAGCTCCTCCTGACTTCCAGAAGCAGTGGCTCAAAGCAGGTCCATGCAGACACGGACACAGCCTCCCTGTGAAGCATACAAAGCTTTCCTGTGAAGCACAAAGCATTCCTTCCATTTTCCCTTGCCCCTCCACTATTGCTAAGCCCAAGGTCGTGCTGCAAACCTCCATCCTCTCCCTGTTACCAATTTGATGGCATTTTACATGCCCAAGAAATCTAAAAGTGCACTAAAACCACAGTGACCAACCCAAAACTGGCAATGGAAAAAGCAGCTCCTGCGCAGGGTGGATGTTAAGAGCCGTCTGGAGCAGGAGGCATTAAGGTTTGCAAACATGCAGCTCTCTGCTGACTCCCCCCAGACAGCAGCCCCCCACCTCAGGCCAGACACAGAGGCCACGGACGCCAGGGCTGCAGAATCTCCCCATAAACACTCTCATTTGAAGCCAGTTTAACTGGGAAAAGGTCAAGACCAGAAACAGCACAACATGTGTTATCGGTTAAACAAAGTTAGCAGCTATCAGTTAAACAAAGAGCACTTAGACACAAACCAAATCAAAGATCCTGTGTGTTCAGGCACCCAGCTGCATCCCTGATACCCTCCTAAGCCTCTGTGTTTCATGTGCTGTCTCCATGAAGTCTGCTTTGGGGTTTTGTTTTAACTGCACGTGAATGAGCCACGCAGGTAGACTCAGCTTAAAAACACAGGTCACAATATAAAAGGCTGAAAGTGGCATCTACATCTCTGCTGCGCTTCTGATCCCCTATCATCAGCTACCACCTGAAGTATTGCCCAATTTCTATATCCGGCCAACAGACTAGCTCAAACAGAGATAACTACAAAGCAGAGCTTTAACAAGAGAGCTTGCCCTTTGCAGGGTGAATGTTTCCACACCACGTCATCTTAGGTATGTAAATCCCATCTGGAGTCAAACTGGCATATTCCCCACTCCAGTAAGTGATATCAGTAGCAAAGTTCCCCCTTTGACAAAGGCTGAATCTATTCCCAAGCGCTGGAATTGCTCTCTCACATCTTGCACAATCTGTTGTTTTCCTGAAGCTCCAGCTCTGGACAGAGTTTACAGTTAAAGACCAAAACAATTCAGGCCTTGCTGCTGTGGGAAAAAGCTTGAAACTGTGACCTGTAGTGCTGGGAGACAAGGAAAGCGAATGAAGGGAAACCTCACAATGTATCATTTTTCAAACTTCCCAGTTTTAATGCTGGTCACATTGTTCTTAGGGCTTTAATCAGGATTTTGGAATGCCCTGAGCTTGTGGGAACTGAAAGCCACATGCTTCCACTCAAATGAGACAGCAAAACATGCTGCAAATTCATCTCTCCTATGAAGACACCCTCATGTTTTACCCTCATCTTTACCTCCCCACTAAAACAATTCACCAGCCTCCCAAAGACTTACCAGCTTAAGATACAGGAAGTGCCACAAAAACCTCATTTTCCAACCCCTTTTCTTTCCCAAACATCAGGATAACTCCATGGTGATTTGGGGGAGTCCCAGCCTTTACCTTTATATAGTACCAAACCCCCACAATGTTAAAGCATGGGGGGCTCACTCTCCCCTGCTTCCCAGGCTGATGGACTATTTACCCCCCGGCCCTAACAAGTAACATGTAAGGCCAAGATGGGATTTCCAAACCACAAATGATTCCTCCCAGATGCAGTGCTGGAAACTCCAACGCGTTTCCCCTGCAGGCTGAGCAGCACCGGAGCTGGGAACCCACCATCCCCGGCACCGGGATGTGGATGCTTCCCCCCAAAGCAGCCAGATCTCAGCTAGGAAAGGAAAATTCAGGAGAAAAACTCATTTCCTTCCATCCTGAATGAATTATTAGCTACAGTGCCCGTCCTAAACAAAGCTTTTCTGCTGGGCTAAGCAGCATGCGAGTGATGCAAAGTGGACACGGAAAAAAGGAGTTCGGAAAAGGGAGGTTTGTCTTTAGCAATGCAAGTGCATTAGTCTGCAAACAGGAGGCAAAGAAAGGGCAAAAGGAAAAAGAATTCCAGGAGATGTTAAGGGCCCTTCTCTGAGCTCTGCAACTTCAGATCTGACAGCAGTAAATGGGAAGTTAAAGCTGAAAATCCCTCATGTGTGCACAGTTATTCCAACCCCACCGAGCTGTTACACAGCTCTGTCATCCCCACACAAAACACCCCGGGCAGGGAGGTGGAGGTGTAGCAGTAAATGAGCCAGCCCAGGCCTCACGTGGAATATGCAGGACAGCAAATCACTTCTGTACATAACCATCAGAAGAACTGCCTTCATAGAGAGGGCTCAGTGGCACCCACTGGAGAAAGTGGTCATTCCTAAAGGTACTTTGACATGGATTTGCCTGCACACGCTCCTCCAGCAGCAGTACAAGGGAGAAAGGGTCTGGCTTAAACCACCAGGCGGGCAAACCTGATGCCACATGTGGAGGGCATCTGCAGCCATCACCCCATGGCACGTGCAAAGTGGTCTCGACATGGATGGGGAGCACATCCCAGCAGGTTCCACTAAAGGACTTGAGGGGTTTCTTTGTGCTGATGGCAACAACCAAAACTATTTGCAAGTTTAATTTTTAGTGCTTTTTAAAGCCAAATAAAGAGAGCAGCACTTCCAGTCCTCACTGGGTTTGGTGCAAGGGGACTGGGAGTCCTCACCACTAGTTTCTTAGTGCATGCATCTGCCCTCAAGGCTTTTCTGTCCATCAAGAAAGTGAACTAGACAGTGACACGAGGCTGCAGAACATTCCAGCCCTATTTCCAGGAAAAGGCTCATGAACAGGTTCATCATAAAACTGAGGGGATAAAAACACGCACCATCTTCTGCTTTCATGTTCACAGAGACTCCACATGTGACATCTCAAGTAGGTGGTAGGAAAAGCAAACAAGCAGAGGCTAAACTGCTTCTCACCCTTTGCATTCCTGTGCAAACCCACTCCTGCAGCACTCCACTGCTTCCAGCCCAGGCTTCATGTTGTAAAACCCTGTCTGCAGAGAGAATTAGGCTGGATTTATTGCAAACACCTCTTCTGGACGCTCGTAAAGCAATCTGAGAGCACCTAATGGATTTAGGATTTAGTTAAACTGGTGCTACACAGTAATAAGATGAAGAGCGTGGTCAATCACAAGCAATTGAGTTAGAGCATCCTGGAAAAGCTGCCAGTCAGCAGCAGGTCCACAAGTAATAACCAAGCAGGGAAAAGGGGAGCAGAAATGCAGGGCTGAGGTGCGGGCTTCACCAGCAGAACCTGGGGAAAATCTCTAAGGAGCTGCCCTCACCTTCCTGCTAACAGCACCCTGCCCTCCCCATGCATCCCTTGGGAATGCTGGAGAGAGACCATGTCTCCCACCCACAAACCACCACCAAGGCCAGGCTGGACACAGGGGCTTGGAGCAACCTGCTCTAGTGGAAGGTGTCCCCGCCCGTGGCAGGGGGCTGGAACTGGATGAGCTTTAAGGTCCTTCCAACACAAACCAGTCTGGGGTTCTATATTTCCATGTGCTTCCCAGAGTCCTCCTCCCCTCCAGCTCTGCTTTGGCACACTTTGCTGGGGGATGCAGAGGAGCAGGTTACACACCAGCCCCTCTGCAGGCTGGCACTTCTCCATGGGCAGGGACATGGTCCAGTGAGGTCTTTGGGAAGTGGAAAGTGATTCAACGTGGGGAAGTTACAGCAGCAAACTCCATCAGCACTTCAAACAGCTCAGCACCACCTTGTGCCAGCTGCAGCACCTTCAGCCTCATTGCCAAGGAAAGGCACCTACACAGGTTCATCATAAAACTGTCTTTTTTGCAGTCCAGGAAAAGTTCACGGAGACTCTACACAAGAGCAGAGCCAGCCTCTTGTCAGCAACCTATCATAGAATCCCAGACTGGTTTGGGTTAGAAGGGACCTTAAAGCTCATCCAGCTCCAACCCCTGCCACGGGCAGGGACACCTTCCACTAGAGCAGGTTGCTCCAAGCCCCTGTGTCCAACCTGGCCTTGAACACTGCCAGGGATGGGGCAGCCACAGCTTCTCTGGGCACCCTGTGCCAGCGCCTCAGCACCCTCACAGGGCAGAGCTTCTGCCTAAGAGCTCACCTGAACTTCCCCTGTTTAAGTTTAAACCCCCTTTTCCTATGACTATCAATCACACTCCTTCTTGCACCATTTGTTTCTGAGCACCCACTAATAACCTCCCTCTGAATGCACTGAAACTGCACATCTTCATTCAAACAAGTCCTATACCATTTCTGTTAGCTCTTACCAATAACAAGCTACCTTCATCTCAGAAACCACCCCTAATCCTCAGCCTCACACTAATTATTTCTCACACAATTTGCACTGAGAGGTTTCTCCCACACCCCTCTAGATCCACGTGAGAACACAAGGATCCAAACACTCTGTTTGCTGGAATTCTACAATACCAGCCTAGCTTCTTGCTTTGGTTTGGCTCAAACGTGGTGATGCTCCCAGGCATGAACGCTGCCAGCAGTGCCTCCCTTCCTGTAGAATCTGCTTTATTGACAATTCAATCATGTCAGGTTTGGACCGGCAGCCGCACTGATTTGATCAGCCATCATTGGATTTACAATATATAAATGACAGCACTGTATCTGGCCCGTGTTGCAAGCAGCTGCCTGGGATCGATTTATATTCTCCTAGCAAGGAAGAGAAATTGCAGCACGATGTAGTGCTACAGCCTCAGATCAATAGCAATTTTTTTCTTAATGACACGAAGGCCGAGATAAGGACAGCATAAGTCAAAGGCAGACAGAGCAAATTTGCCCGATATCCCTTTCAATTCCAGAGGTACATACGCAGGATATGTAACACTAAAGCTGAGGGGAACATTAGCAAAACACTTTTGAATTACAGCAGGCTTCCAAGGTTGCCCAATGTCCCCACTGTTCCCGGGAATCGCGATGGGGAACACGGGACTGCCTGGACCCAGTGTCTGCAGGCTGAGGCTCCCCAGAGCCTGCAGGACCAACTCCATCGACACGAGGTGAGGGACCCTGTTTGGGACTAACAGGGTCAGCAGCAGTTGTAGTTACTGATGTTTGCCCCATAGGCACAGCTGTGCTGGTGCCCAGTGCCCCAGGGTGCTGGGTACTGCTGAAACATCACTGACACAAATAGAAGGATGGAGGGAAAAAACCCAGCAAATAGCACTTGAGGTTTCTCCTAGCTCTTCTCTTCAGGTTTAACCCTTTTCCTTTGAGGGCCCAGAGGCAGTGATAAAGGTGTGCAGTGCCACCTCCCACCCCTTGGGAAATGATGCACCTACCTCCAGGTAGGTAGTGACCGCTATGAGGGTGCTGAGGCGCTGGCACAGGGTGCCCAGAGAAGCTGTGGCTGCCCCATCCCTGGCAGTGTTCAAGGCCAGGTTGGACACAGGGGCTTGGAGCAACCTGCTCTAGTGGAAGGTGTCCCTGCCCGTGGCAGGGGGTTGGAACTGGAGGAGCTTCAAGGTTCCTTCCACCCAAACCAGACTGGGATTCTACGATGAGCACGGATGAAGGAGGGGAGGCACACACTTGTTTAGATCCTGCCCCCACTCTGTACCCAACCAGCCTGACCCCACATCACCTAAAGGACAGTATCTGTAGCCCGGCAGCAAGGGAAGCCCATGTGATGCCGTGCTCCTGCCCCAGCACACTGCCCAGCAGTGCAGCACCACACAGCTCAGGCATGCTGTCAGCACCGCGTGAAGCACCGGCAGGATCTGGGCTTTCGGAGATAATGCATCTCTTAAGGTCCAACCCATCACTAATAGAAAACTCCAAATTATTCCAGTAGTGCCAACATCTCCTAAATTCAGCTGTTCCTTAAGTTATGAGTGAGCCCTTTCCTCCTTAACTTTTCTGCAAGTCACAGGAACAGACACTTCCCAGCCTAAACCCTCCCTGCTCAGGCAGCTTCAATTCCCATTCCTAAGTGGCAGCTGGAAAGCAGGGCTCTCATGATTTATACCTCTTCTGTACTGCAAGCTTGGATAATTACAACTTCTGTGTGCCTCATGATTAATCTATTTGCACTGGATGAATTACAAACCCAAACACATTTGGAAATGAAAACTCACGTGCTGGCTCAAGCACAGGCAACGTGACAGAGCAATGGGTGACAAAGTAAAAATGGTCCCCAGGCTGCAGCCGGAACAACAGCGCCTGAGCTCATCCCTGACATCTCGTTTGGGAAAGGCAGTTTAAAGTTCTCTCCCTCCTCACTTCTTTTCTGGAGGCAGAAAAGGGTAAAAGCACTTAGCTAGTTATTAATTTATATGACCTTGCTGTGTATGCATTCCTCATCTCTTTAACATGCGTTTAGAGCAGCTGGTGGGAAAGCACCGTTTCAGGGAGGTGTGTGCACATCACCCAGGAACAGGAGCCACATTTTTAAAGAGGTAAGTGGGAAGGAAACCAAAGGCCTCCTGCTGATTATTCCCACAGCATTAAATGCCTCTCTCCTAACTGGTGTAGTCCTTTGGGTGTTGGGAGCTTGCCCACAGTGCTGACCACTGACAGGACCAGCTTTTGGGCACAGAGCCCGGAGCTGACCAGCCCTGAGGCACGCGGGTGACATGGAGAGGGACAGGGGACTGCTCACTGTGCTGACAGCCCAAAGAGCAGGGCCCCCTCGGGCATGAAGGACCTGCTGGTTCCACTACATGGTATTTCCACTCAAGTACATGCAGAATAGGGCAACCCTGGCATTCCACAGCTCAACACAGTCATCGTGCTCTGCTCCTTATCCTGTTTCACATGCCATGGTGTCCAGCCCTAAGATTTCCAAAGACAAGTGGGATATAGGGACCATCTTCAGCCTTCCCTAAATAACCCCAGACACACAAGGCTCAGCAACATCCCTAAGTTCCATACCTTGGGCAGCTGTGACACAGCCTCGGTGCTCACCATTAGAAGCCCTGGAGATTACAGACTCCCATTTCCCAAACTTCTGGTTTGGGCTGGAAGGGACTCACCTCAGCACCCTCACAGGGAAGAGCTTCTGCCTCAGAGCTCATCTCAATCTCCCCTTTGGCAGGTTAAAGCCATTCCCCTTGGCCTGTCCCTACAGGCCCTTGGCCAAAGCCCCTCTCCAGGTTTCCTGGAGCCCCTTTAGGTATTGGAAGGCTGCTATAACCTCTCCATAACACACACAGCATTTAGACTAACAGTGGGTTTTTTTCCTCCCCCTCATTTCAAGATCATTACAACCCATCCTATAAATCAGTGTGTCCTTTAAGTGCAATTACTCTGGAAACAAATGCCATGCAGTGGTGAAACTTTTCATTTGACTGTGGCTATGTTCCAAAAGCGACTGTAAAATGTTACTTCCACTCCCAAAACCAAACACTGATTTAATTGCCTCAAAGGACAGGACCATTCTCAATTCTGCTGGAAGATTACTTCTTCGGAATAAATATTCATTGATAGCCACATCCCCTCCTACTTAGTCATTTACTTTCTTCAACATATGCACATTTTAAAACAGGTTTACTTTTTCCTGCACCATCAAAAATGCAGGCTGCATTTCCCATTCATGAGGGTTTCATTTTTAATCTGCCATCTCGCACAGGTTTGGCTGCATTTGGGGGGAGGACAGGCACGAGGCAAAGAAAACTTTGCTTTTAGAAGGAAGGTTGAAAAGGATTGAACTAAGCTCAAAGTCTCCCCATCGTGTTTGCCTCAGAGAACCCCACAAGTCCTTGTGGTAGCAGATGCAATTTGATGTTCACACCGGGTCCTTGAATCGCATTGTTCCCACAGCACATTAACTTGACATTTAGAAATAGTCCTTTTGAAAGCCATGGGAACATGAAGCAGTTCTGGCTGTTTCCGATCCGCAGGGCAGCAGCAGGGACAAGGGGGGATATTAATTACTCCCCCATCAGAAAAGAAATAAATAGTCAACCTCAAATAAAAGCTTTTGCTGGAAAATAGCAAAATGCATCCCATGAATGCAGCAGCAGAGGTACAGCGAGTATCTATTCATCAAACCATTGAATCATGGAATAGAATCATAGAACAGTTTGGGTGGGAAGAGACCTTCAAAGCTCATCCAGTTCCAACCCCTGCAATAAGCAGGGACATCTCCAACTAGACCAGAACCACATGCAGCCTGGCCTGGAATGTCTCCAGGGATGGGGCATCCACCACCTCTCTGGGCAACTTGGGCCAGTGTTTTACCACCCTCATTGTAAGGAATTTTTTCCTCACGTCCAGCCTGAGTCTCCCTCTTTCAGTTTAAACCCATCACCCCTCATCCTGTCCCTACAGGCCCTTGCCCAAAGCCCCTCTCCAGGTTTCCTGGAGCCCCTTTAGGCACTAGAGCTGCTCTAAGGTGTCACCAGAGCCTTCTCTTCTCCAAAGAAAGGATTCTTCCTTTTGTCCCCAGGCACCCCCATTCCAAGGCATTACAGACAAAAATTACAGCTAAAACAATGCATTAACTAATAAAACAGCACTAAAGCCACTAATGGCTGTTTGCAGGAATCCTGCCTGCCTGAAATAATCAGTTTTAAAATCTCCTGGTGTGGAAAGTTGAGAAACACCACCACAAAGTGCAAGTGGGGACAGCCTCCTGGGGCAGAGCCAGCTCTCAGATACATCCTCCATCTCTTCTCCAGGAGGACATCAGCTCATTAAACTCGGAGCCCAATTCCTAAAGCTAGGCAGTCACCGCATGGATTGGATAAGCTTTAAGCTCCCTTCCAACCCAAACCATTCCATGAGTCTGTGACCAGCAGCAGGAACTCTGTTCTTCTTGCTCATCCTCTACCTCTTCTAGGAAAAGACATAACCCCACAGCCCTCACCTTCATCTGTGCTGCTGCACAGCACTGTGAACTGTAACCTGTGATTGTTCCCTCTGCTTCGAGCAGGAAAGGGACCAGGTTATCCATTTCTGGCTTGTAGTCCCAACTGGACCCAAAGAGCTCAGCAAAGCAGCGAGCACACCTCTGCTGAGCCCCCCAGATGGGAGGGGCGAGGGGACCTGCCTCCCTTTGCACCCCTGGCAGAATAGCCATGAGCAGCCTTCCCTCCTTGCCCACACGCTCCCCTCTGCTCACAGTTCAAGAGCATAACTCTTAACTCAGGCACACACATGAAGAGCGAAGCAGATTCCGCACCAAAGTCGCAGTTACTTATGGAGATCCTTTACACGGCTAATGGACTAGAACTGTTCCCACTGTGTGCTCTAATGCTGCACTACTGACACAGCAGGCGTTTTCCTGCTTTTCCTCCAAATCCCAAGCAGATGGGTTTGCTGGGCAGTTATAGTCACCCAGCTCTGCCACATTAGAAGCACCCGGAATTGTAACCCAGCCCCAAAATCCTTGGCCTTTATAAGGCTTCTTTCAACAGATCCCCAGGATCCACCTGTGATACCAACAGGCAAAGTGATGCATGACAGCATGGCTGTCCCAGACATCCACAGGGAAGAGTTATTCCAAAAGAAAACATGTTTTCTTCACTTAAAACAAAATAAAATGCACAAAATGGGAGTTCGGTTCATTCAGTCCAATAAACCCCATGTGCTGAGTTACATCAGTACCTGCAAGTTCCCACTCACGGAGCCTCTCCAAAGTATTTCCACACTTCAGACTTGTTTTCCTATTAGGAATGAAAGGATTTAGGGCTCGAGCAGGAGTTTGGCTGCCAGCACTGCCTCTGTGTTCTCTATTAGCAGACACTTTTCTCTTCCTGAGCTCACTGATGAACAGACAAGCTGCGATTGCCTGTACCCCAGCAAGTGCTCTTCACCATGTATAGACACCCAAAGCCACCCTCCAAGGGAACATGCTAATACCTGTCATTCAGCTGAGAAGAAAGAGGCCCTAAAATGTCATGAAGGACAAACCACCCCAGCTCTGTGGAGGGGGGCTCGAGTTGATGACTGACAAACAGGCAGCTACAGAAACACGAACTTCTCATCAAGATGAAATGTGTAATTGCACACACAGGATGCACATATGGGGCACTGCAGCACAGGCACCATCTGCACCAGGAGGAGACTTTAATTTCACTCAGAAAAGGGGGGGAAAAAAAGGAGCATTTTATCATTTCCCTTCTCTAATTTTGAGCTCTTGCATCAGTTTTTACTAACAATTCAGACAGACAACCTTGTGGTTTGGAAAGCTTTCTGCCAAGTATGCTACTGAAACGAAGGGGTTTTCAAAGGGGAGCTGGGATTCTGGAGCAGCACAGGGCACAGGACAGGGCTGAGGAACAAAGGATAAGCAATAGCTCCCAGACAAATAGTCTATTTTAAACTCCTGATCAGTGGGGCAGGTTCTCCCTTCTCAACAGGTCTTATTCAAGCAAGCCCAACACAGACAATTGTGTGGTGCACAAAGTAAGGGGAGGAAGAGGAGGATGCTGGCTGATGTAGCTGACATCCAGCGTGAAGAGCTGCAGCCCAAATCCCAGGCCACATTCTGCTCTCTTACAGCAGCATAAGTGTAGCAACAGATTCCCCCTGGGTATAAATCCAGATATTCTGGGTATAAATCTAGGCAAAGTTTGATGCAAGTTTCCCAAGAATTATTCCACTTTAAAGTAACTTTCCCCTCTTACTCTTCCTGCCCTGACCAACCTCAGTGCTCCAGAGAGATCCAATTCCATTTCAGAGCCAAAATCAGTTTCAAATAGACTTGAGCATAGAATCATAAAATCATGGAATGGTTTGTGTTGGAAGGGACCTTAAAGCTCATCCAGTTCCAAACCCCTGCCACGGGCAGGGGCACCTTCCACTAGAGCAGGTTGCTCCAAGCCCCTGTGTCCAACCTGGCCTTGAACACTGCCAGGGATGGGGCAGCCACAGCTTCTCTGGGCACCCTGTGCCAGCGCCTCAGCACCCTCACAGGGAAGAGCTTCTGCCTTAGATCCAGCCTGAACTTCCCCTGTTTCAGTTTAAACCCATCACCCCTTGTCCTATCGTTACAGCCCCTGATGAAGAGCCCCTCTCCAGCATCCAGCAAACCTGCTGTAATTAAGCAGCCTGTCAGGAAGCACAACTTTGCCAGCAGAAGCAAAGACAGTGCCTGCGGTCCCTATTAGAGTTAGCAATGCCCATCTGAAGAGAAACTGCTGGCTCCGTTCCCCACCTCCAGCAGCCCGTGGTCCCTGACACGCTGTGTGTGCTATTGGGATTCTCTTATTATTTTTACTTCTTTCCATGTGATACCTCAGTTAAAGTGTAACCACAGCAATTCCCTTCAGCAGGTGAAGTGCAGGCATCTGTCAAAGTGACAGCACAAGCAGCGTAATCCCCTTCAGAGTGGCTAAACCAAGTTATAAAGCACGTGCCTCCCAGCCACTGCGGCTCCAGAGTGCAAGCACGGAGCTGGAATTCCCGGCCGGAGCTGCCAGGTGAGCTGCTGAGGGTGGGAACACTTGAAGGGGCACACAGTGATACCTATATGGCCGTGCCTCTGCTCCCCAAATGCCATCACATCCCACAGCACAAGGGAACGTGGCCATGTGTCAGCAAGCTGATGCTGGAGAGGCAGGAGAGAGCCCAAGGAGCACACAGAGCGGATGCTGCCCGAGGCAGCATGGGCAGGCTGGAACCTCACACACTGGGGACAACATCAATGCACGTGCAGAGGGGGGAAAGCAGCTCAGAGGAGGGCTGAGTTTGGGACAGACATCATCCTCCTCTGCAGCAGAGGGTTTGTGCTTCCACCCAAAGCAGTAAGAGAAGTCCTTAGGCTAAAAATCAAGAGCATTTAATAAAAACCAAGGCAGACTCATTTTATTTGGCTCCTGACATCTTAGACTGTAAAGCAAGACTGGGCTGGGGTTTCCAGCCTCTCCCTGCAGTTATCCAGACTCAGTTTTTGTTTGAGGGGTGGAAAAAACCCAAACACACTCTTCCTTCATCAACTGTATAAAACTAGGAGCATGGATTTGTCTTTCCCAGCATACCAAGTGCTGTTAACCAGTGAGCTCCCAAGTGCCCACAGAGGATTAAATTCTCTTCTCCCCAGCTACATTTGTACCAGCACCTGACCCCAGGAACGGTTCAGTAATTTCAGGAGGAATGCTCAAGCCGGGAAAAGCAGGCTGGGAACAGCTTCAGAGCTGTTAGGAAGCCAGTTGGGACTTGGGATGCAATCTGCATGTAAAGCCATGGGAATGACAAGCTTTGCTAAACCCTGACCTTGACAGCCGCTGTGCGTTCAGGAGGGGTTTTATCTCTCTGTCATCATCACAGCACTCAACAGCACCCAACTAGTTGCCATGTTTAGTTGCAGCCTACAGTAGTTAGAGAACATACATCTTGTTTTACAAATCCTTCAAGATGGCTAAAGAGCTGCCACACCTTCACCTACCTGCAAACCAGGATAAAAGAGGAGGGGATGGGAATACCAAAACTTCAGGCCACCCAAAAGAGATGTTATGTTATTAAGAGAATTCCCTTCACCCACTTTTCCACATCCCTTAACTAAAATGCCTTGATTTTCCTTGCAGAAAACACTGAGAGTGAAAACTCACACTCTTGTGTAGCCAACTCACTGGTGTGCAAATGCCCCTGCAAACCCAGCCTCAGGTCTGAACGTTACCTGAGCAACGTCATCTCCTCGTGTCTCTCTGCAGCCACCTCCTTCTCCCAACCACAAATCCCGGGAAAGCCCCAAGCGCTGCTGCAGCCCAGCGGCAGGGTGAGGAGATGCACGGAGCAGCAGCGAGCACACAGGAGTGGTGGGAGCACACCTTTAGGTGGCCACCGCTGCCCCATCCAGCACCAAGCAACTGTTTCACATAACTCGGTTTAAAGTGGTTTTTATGGGCAGATGTTTCGGGAGCCACCTCCTCAAGCCCACCAGAGGCTGCTTGGGAATGATGCTCTAGGATCACATACAGGGCTGTGTGTCAGCGAGCTGGTGCTTGCTATGGGCCACCCAGGTCGCACCTGAAGACAGAGAAGGGCCATCTGCCTGAACAACCAGATGGATTGGTCATGCTTTACTCCACCATATCCCTTCCTTTCCCCCACCACACAGATCGATATATAACGTGTTCCTTGCAATATAACCCAACGAGACAAATCAAGTTGCTGTTGGCTTTGTCAGTTTTCCCCAGCAAAACACAACTATGCCTGAAATAAAATTCATTGCATGGATTCAGTGCTGTGCCAGGAGGCAACCACAAATCCAGGTCTCTCTCCTGGCTGTGATCAAATCCTGCCTCTCTCCAGTGAGGAGCCAAGACAGCCCCACAGTCACTCCACAAGAGCCGACCTGGGGCTATGAGCAGAGATGAGCTGTGAGGTGCTGGAGTGTGAGATCAAGACAAGGAGCAGTAGAGAAAAGGTGGTGGGTTTTAAGTTACTGTGCTAAAAATGAGACAGATACGAACACTGCTCTATTTTGATCATGAATTAAACACAAGAGGAGAAATGTGCTCTTCAGAAGGGACTACTACAGGAAAGTAAATGATTAGTCACGTAGGCTTAGATCAGAAAGAGGTTTACACACAAACCAGGCAGTGCAGTGCAGATAAGTGCAGAGTAATGATAACTTTGATGAGTCTTTATCACACATGGCTCTGTGTCAATGACTGCAAGAGGAAGCTCCACTGACACTTGTGTGCATCATTAATGAAGAATGAGAAATGAGAACATAAACATCCTGATGCTGAGAACGAGCACGAGGAGGCTGCAGCCGAGGAAAGTCAGTCCCAAGGTAGGAAATGATCCACAAAGCAGCCAACATTTGAGATGGTCACGTCACCCCAAACAGCGAGCATTTTTACATTAGAGTCATGCATGTTCAAGGCATTGCTCACCGGAGGATGGTGTCCGAGGCAAAGATTCATCACATTTAATGATGTCAAGATGAAGCTTAATCTTTCACAGTTATGTGCACTTCGACATTACTATACCCTGTGAGCCCTACATGCCCTAGAATCATTTTTGTTAACTGATGCAGTTTGCACTGGTTATCATTTCAAGCTGGTTCTATTGGTTTAACTGGTGCTCCCTGTAAACTTATTGACCCAAGTTAATTCAGTAAGTTGAACAGAAAAATTCATGCACAGTGAAATCGATAGCAAAACACCTCTTCATCTAAACCCTGCCATGCTGTGCATGGATCAGGAATTAGGGAGAAGACATCTTTGCAAAAAGCAATGCTAACAAAGAGAGACCACGATGGGGAGATGAGACACACGCTGCATGCAGCAGGGCTCCCTGGCCAGCGCTGGGGCAGCACACAGGGCAGCACGGGTGAGCTGGGGTCTGCAGCCCCTGCCCTGAGAAGGCAGCAGGGCCAGATGGGCTCCAAACAGCCTGTCCAGCTTCAGTTACCCACTGAACAGACTGCAGAGGTCACAGCTACACAGGAGCCTCCTAAGGGGCAGGTATCTCTTTTCCCCTCTCCTGCCTGTGTTTAATGCCCAGTGCAGAGCAGAGGGCTCGGGAACTCTGTACTCCTCCAGCATCTCAGCACACTGAATTCCTTACACCATCTCCCACATTTCACACTGTATGTTCACCCTGTGAATATTTTACAGCTTCTCCCAGCACTGAATCACAAAGGCCAGGCCAGGTTGGGCCCCTTTGAATCACAGTTTCTATTTCTGTGCACAAATATAGAAGAGAGGTCTGCCAAGGCACAGGCACTCCTGAGACCGAGCACAGCAGCAGGCACAGCTCTTCCCAGTATCCCACTGCTTTCCCACATCATTCCTTTTTCAGCACTTTAAAAATGCCTCAAAAATGACACAGAGAGGCACCTGGATGGCAAATTCATGCCAAGTGACAATCAGGAGGTCTTAGTTTCACAGCTCCCTCAGAAGCAGACCCAGCCCCAGCAAGAGGTGCACAGATTAAACCCCAAGGCTTTAGACAGAACAACCGCAGGGACATTGCTGCAGACCGACCACTATTGCCACATGAACTGAGGGATTCAGGAAGCCTCAGAAAGAGGTTCACACATTCCCATGGGAAAGGTCCCCAAAGCAGGGTGCGATGGTGCTGGGATGCTGCTGGTGAACCCCAGAGACATCCCAGAGTCCCAGCAGGCAACAGGGCTGGCTCCAGGGCCAGCACAAACCTGCAGGCCACTGTCCTCTGCAACAGAGCTGCCACCCTTGGTTAACAGCAGTAAAGGAGGAAAGAAAGCAGCCTTGGCATGAGACAGGATTAGCTGGGCTTGGAAAATCAGCTTCTCATTGCTTAATGAATAGCAGATACCACAACTCCCAGAGAGGGTGGTTGTCAGACACGCTGCAACTTCAGAGAGGCTATTGCTCCACCACCAAGGAGCCAGGGAGCAGCACAGGCTGTCCTGGGGGAAGAGGGAATGTCCTCAGCCTGAATACTGCCTCGCTGGGGAGAGGGGAGGTTAAACATCCCTTAGCGTCGGGAGGATAAGTCTAGAGTTCAAGATGCTCTTGACAAATTGGAGAGGTGATTCAATGAGCCCAGAGATGTCCTCCACCAGGAGAGCAGGAGCTACACGGACCAAACACCAGGATGGGCAGGAGCACAGCAGCAAAAGCACGCAAGGTTGCTCATGGGGCAAGAACATGCAGGTACAAGTGGCGCTGCTGAGCGCTGTATAGAAGACAGAGCCTTGGGTGACACGGTCTAGTGGAAGGTGTCCCTGTCCCACAGGATGGGAACCCTCAGGAATCCATTAGCCAGGGAATAAGATGCGCACCAAAGGGAGCACCCGAAAGCCTAGTGAAGTCAGTGACAGCGTTAACTCTCACACTCAGAAATGTTGTGCAGTATTTCTGCACCACCACCACCCCCATAGACACAAGGAGGAGGCCAGGCCTGCTCTGCCTCACTGCTTTTACTGTCTCTTTGGTGGAAACAGTGCTACATGACAGGCTGGGGGTGTTTTGAGTGCAATGCCAGTAGTAACAACTCCTTCAGCCAACTTGTCATACACAGTTTAGCTAGACAGCAGCAGAGTAGCATTTACCAGAGACAGACACCCTGGAGATCCACAAACACACAAGTACACGCTGTGGTAAAGTGGTACCTGTTGTCTGAGCTGCTTTGTGCTCTCACTTACAAACATGAACATCTTGGTTCCAACTCCTTTGGCTTCCTTCCTGCCCAGCTACACTGGACAGACCGAACATGACCTCATGTTATGGTAATTTAATCAACATTTCATACAAGGCAGGGAGAACTGTAGATGGTCCACGTGCAAATTTGAAATATAAAGCAAAGGAAGGGGATTTTCAGTACCTTGCACATTCCATTTCCATCTTATGGGAAGTGGTTTCCCTTAGTCCTTCTACCGGTCACCTCCTGCTATTAATGGCCACAAGCACTGCAGTGACCCTTCCCTTCCCAAGTCTGATTTCACAGCAAATATTTTCCTTCCTGAAGGTGAAATGTGAGGTGTACTCTCCTCTAACACTTATCTTTATGGCTTGCTTAATTCTGTAGGATTTATAGTCTCCACTAAAAGCACACAGAACATAATTGAAATAGATTTTCCAAGATATATCTGGACTATTTTAACCTGTCTTTCCTTGTGAGCCATTTATATTAGCTTATTCTAACATAAGAAAAAAGAATTTTCACACTAAGAGCTCCAGCAGCACCTTTTTAAACCTTAAGAAAATGCTTTTTATTAAATAAAAGCCAACATTATTCTGGCAACAAAGACTCCTGGAAATCAGGACCTGAGGAAGGACTTTCCAGCCACAACGTTTTCCCATTCCAGCCAAATGGATCAGGCTCCCAAAGGCATTAACACTTCCTTGAAAGTAAGACTCAAACCAAGATGTGCCGTTTCAGGGCTCCTCGAAAGGTATGAACAGGACGCTGTGATGAGTCTCCAGTGCACGGAGGACACGTGTGACCCGAGGCAGCCCAGAGGATGGGAAAACAGCATTTTCCAATAAAGCATTCCCGTTTACAGGAGCCCCACTGTGCTCTGGAGAGACCAACACTCCTCCAAGGCTGGGAGCCAGCGTGGACCAGTGCCTGGCAGAAGTGAGGGAGGTGAATTTAAACTTGCTGTTAGGTAGAAGGGGGATGAGAAAGAATCACAGAACCCCAGCCTGGTTTGGGTTGAAGGGACCTTAAAGCTCACCCAGCTCCAACCCCTGCCACGGGCAGGGACACCTTCCACTAGAGCAGGTTGCTCCAAGCCCCTGTGTCCAACCTGGCCTTGAACACTGCCAGGGATGGGGCAGCCACAGCTTCTCTGGGAAAAGTCTGTGCCAGTGCCTCAGCACCCTCCACCCTACCACATTGCAGCTATTAGCCAGGGAGCCCCAGCAGCACCACAACTGGCTCTGCACCCACCGAGTTCTCTCACTGGTTTTTACTGTTGTTTTATGGGGGGGGTTTCCTCCAGAAAAGGAATATTGAGGCAAAAAGAACAGTTTGAAGGATGCTTTTCCCAGTGTTATCACTGCAGCAGTAAGCACATATGGGAACTCAATGAGAGCCCAGTCCTGATTTATGTTTGATATTTCATTTAATTGAATTTTGCAAGAAAACTGGTTTTGTTATTGAGAAATGGACCTCCCAGCATACAAAGTTGGGGGGGATCAAACGCTTAAACTCTGTCTCATTTACCAGTGACACTCTGGGGGTGAACAATAGCTTCAGACATCAATGTGCTTGTTTGGCTGCCACATGATATGAATTGTCAGGGCAGTTTAGAACAAAAGAAATGACACATCAAAGCAAATCCATAGTGCACCTAATCAAAATGCCATGCTTTAAATATGCAGGTTGATTTACACCAAAAGGCAGCATAGATCAGAAAGCAGATAAATTGACAGGAAATCTAAGATGTGAGTGGCATGAAGGCAAAATAAGGATTTTCAAGTGCATTTCCCTCTGCACTTCTTCAACCACCACCACCTCCCCACCCCAAAAAAAACCCCAACACTACTGCAAAAAGCATCTCATTTGCTGCTTTTAAGCAATGAAAAGATTAAAGCCACCTAAATCATTTCAGCTAACAAAGCTGGCTCAGTGCTTTGCCTTGCTCAGAACAACAGAGTTGGTCACCACACTCTGTAACCAGCCCCTGCCAAATCAGACAAGCTTCTAACTAGTTCTTCCACTACATTTTAGCCCGGTACTGGTTTTCAGCTTCCAGAGCTCAGAGTGGTATCACTAACAGGGAATGGAAATGTTGGGTACACCTGCAAAGCTTTAACTTGCTTTCTGCAGGCAGGCCAGGGAGGAGGAATGTCAGGGGATGCATTTAGTGTCTGTAACATAGAAATGCATTTTTCACCTGCAAATGGGTAAAGGAATATAGATACGTGCAAGTATACTGCAGCAGAAGCCTCTGGGGCAACAGCACAAGAGGGACATGGAGCTGCTGGAGTGAGGCCAGAGGAGGCCCTGGAGCTGCTGCGAGGGCTGGAGCAGCTCTGCTCTGGAGCCAGGCTGAGAGAGCTGGGCTGGGGCAGCCTGGAGAAGAGAAGGCTCCTGAAGGGGAGACCTTAGAGCAGCTCCAGTGCCTAAAGGGGCTCCAGGAAACCTGGAGAGGGGCTTTGGACAAGGGCATGTAGGGACAGGCCAAGGGGAATGGCTTTAACCTGCCAGAGGGGAGACTGAGATGAGCTCTTAGGCAGAAGCTCTTCCCTGTGAGGGTGCTGAGGCGCTGGCACAGGGTGCCCAGAGAAGCTGTGGCTGCCCCATCCCTGGCAGTGTTCAAGGCCAGGTTGGACACAGGGGCTTGGAGCAACCTGCTCTAGTGGAAGGTGTCCCTGCCCGTGGCAGTGGTTGGAACTGGATGAGCTTTAAGGTCCCCTCCAACAGAAAGCATGCTGGGATTCTATGAAATGAAGACATGAGGCACAAAGTGCTCATTTTGTGAGCTCCCTGAAGGACTTCTGCTACTTGCAGCCATCCTCCTGCACCCCCTTAGCACGGATTGCATCGAGCCTTGCTCCCCCCCAAGACCACTCTGCTCCCACCAGCCTTCCCTGAAGTAACAGTCAAACTTATCAGAGCAAAACCCACATTATGCAGGCACGAAGCTCCCTGTGCTTAGCTGTTCCCAACACAATGCCCAGCTGTGCAAGCTTAACATTATCTCTTAAATGTTAAGCCCCATTCCTTTATCATCTATTGCCAGAATAGTTACTAGAATGCAAAGAAAACACTCCAAAGGGAGGCTTTTAGTCTGTGTCCTGCTTCTCTGTGCTTGGAGCTTTAAGTGCAGTGCCAGACTTTTCTCTTTGCAGTATCAGAGTGTGTAAAATCCCACTAAGCCCACCAAAGATATCAGCCCAGTCTGTAAACCTCACCACTGCTCATGTTCTGCAGCCTACAAACCTGCAGATAAGCTTCCTGGAGAAAACATTAGCTCTCTTGTAGTCTGCCACAGCACAGGGAGCTGCTGTATCCCAGAGGCACAAAGAAAAAGCCACAAAAGGTCATTCCCACACTTGTGAAGCTGGGCTGCACATGCCAGTAATAAGCTGGGATCCTACCAGCTGAACCAGGGTTCAAGGAAGCGCTCCACAGAGAGCAGCAGCACTAACTGCCTACAGGATTGTTTGCTATATGGAAAGCACACCATGGCATCAGATATCACGGTGTTCTTCTGCCTCTGCTCCTTTTAGCCCATCTTTCAGCAAGTCTCAGAATCACCCCCCTACCAGGCTCTTTATCCCATAGGAAAAGAAGTACAAAAATAATTCAGTTTACTGAAGTCCCTGCATAAGACAGGGGTTTGCAGACACCCCCCCCAAGCTTTCTGCTCCTCAGCAGGGATAGCACTGGTTCTGGTAGGAGGGGATGTGCACAAGCTGCAGACCCCAGCCCAGGGACCAGTAGATGCACAAGAAGAGCTGCACAACAAAGCTTCAGAAGAGACAGCAGCTGCCTACAGGACAGGCACTTGCCAGGCTGAAAGATCAGGGTGTTTCTACAGGAGGTTTGTGCTTTAGGGTCACTGTGTTCTTGGTTCAGCAGCAGCAATTGCTGGTAGTCTCACCCCACAGGCAGCAAAGTGACTTCAGCACCAGAAAGCTCTTGTATTCTGCGGAAATCATGCTGCAGCATCAACGTGTCCACACAAATGCCGAGCTCTGAGAGAAGCACTGTAGATGCTGCTCCTTTCCTCAGACACTCAACTCCTGTTGCATTACTACAAGAAGGCTGGATTGGTAAACATTTACACTCAACACTTAAACACCACCGCTAAAAAGTCCCAGAGATACTGCTACACTTAATGCTGATAAGCTCTGATGTCAGCTGGATGTGAAAATAAATAGTATTCATAGAACCCCAGACTGGTTTGTGTTGGAAGGGACCTTAAAGCTCATCCAGCTCCAACCCCTGCCACGGGCAGGGACACCTTCCACTAGAGCAGGTTGCTCCAAGGCCCTGTGTCCACCCTGGCCTTGAACACTGCCAGGGATGGGGCAGCCACAGCTTCTGTGCAGCTCAGGCACATGACACGGCTGCTCCGGGCAGAGCTGCTGCTTTCTCTGCTTTCAGGAAAGGCACTGGCTGTGACCAGCCCTGTTCTCTGTGTGACCAGAGCTCGCCTGCCCCAAACCCACAGAGCCCAGTTTTCCAGCACCAAACCAGGCACCTCTGCCTGGAGCAGCAAATGGAGCCATGAGCACTGGTCTGGTAGGGACACAAACCAGTCCTGCAGTTGGAATGTAAAACACAAACATCTACCACATACATATCACAGCCTGTTCGCACTGGATACATGGCAAGGAGGGCACTGTCACCACATACATGTCACTGGGGTTCTTGGTCTCCCACTTGAAATGACTAAAATTTCTCTAGTATTGGGAACTACAGAATTCTTTTAGTCTTGAACCTGTCTCCCACAGAGCTAAAGCAACAAAGACACTGTTGTAAGTCACTGTATAGCTCTGACACAGCCCCACTTCCAGGTTGGACTGGGGTTTGGATGAAAGATTGCAGTCTCCTAAAACAATGAAGCAATGCTGCACTTGGAAACATTATTAGACTATTTAGTTCTTTATTAGCAGAGCCATTGCGAGATGGAGCCCACAGCAAAGGGCTGTTCAATCAACAAGCAGCAACTGAAGTGAAAAAGCATTAACGTTACCACCGAGGCAATTACTGTAACACGAGCACAATTCCCAGGCACCTTTCATTTCTGCCAACACAACAGATTCTCCAAGACATGGATCCCTGTTTCATTAAGTTTATATGATTTGTAATAATAATATGAAGTGGGTGAAACAGAATCCAGTGTGTTAACACTCGAGCACTGCTTTGCCTTGGGGATATCAGTATCCAAAATGGGGGTTCCGGCAAAGCATGTGTAATCTCAGAAGCCAGTGCTCCTATTAAACACTTAGTAGGGCTCCAGGAGAAAGACAACACCAGAGACAACAGTCTCAAGTGAGATAAACATCTCAGTTCCCCTCTCAGGAGCTGAAAGCTGGTTTAGTTCCATTTAACATCTTATCTACCTGGAAATGCAAAGAGGCAAGACAATGTCATCACCTCTGAGGAACAGAGCAGCAGCTCTCCCATCCCGGGCGGCTCCAGCAAGGAGATCAGGGGCAGGCGACCAGCCTGGCATGGGGAAACACTCCCTGGGGCCAGTCCCCCTGCTGCTGCCTCTGGTCCAAGGGTGATGCTTTCCTTTGGCAGTCTTAAAATGCAGACCCAAAGGGGTGGGATGCTTCAATCCAAGGAACCAACTGAGCTGCTTCTCTGACATTCTGTGGGATTTTTGACATTAAGCAGAAGCTCTTCCCTGTGAGGGTGCTGAGGCGCTGGCACAGGGTGCCCAGAGAAGCTGTGGCTGCCCCATCCCTGGCAGTGTTCAAGGCCAGGTTGGACACAGGGGCTTGGAGCAACCTGCTCTAGTGGAAGGTGTCCCTGCCCGTGGCAGGGGGTTGGGACTGGATGAGCTTTAAGGTCCCTTCCAACCCGATTCAGTCTGTGATTCCCTTCTTTTGGGGGGAAGGAAGGCAAAGAGAGGAGTGGGCACCAAGAAAACAGGCTGTTGTAACTAGAACACAAAAAGAGGAAGATGAAGGAGATTTCAGTCAATGGGATAAAGTCCACTGCACTGTAATCATTACTGAACAATCAGATCCTATCAGGACACTGGTTATGTCCACTCATCTCCTAATGAAAGCTGATCTGAGAACTACAGAAGTGCTGGTCACAGCCCCTGGCACTGAGCTTTTGACCTCTAACATGCTGCTGTTCTTGTCCAAAGCCACATGTCCCCCTTACAACTCACACCAACGTCCTGGCCCCTGCTCTGGCCCTCAGAGGAAACAACAGCCAGAGGACAACATTTCTGTGCGATGGTGGAGGTGTCATGTCATCCCTGCCTGCTTTCAGAGGGTATCATGCAGCGAAGCAAGAGGAAGGGTGAGAAGTGTGCACACACTCAGCCCTTCCCATAAATTACAGCCCTTTGGATGCCCTGGAAAACCCCAGCTCGGCCCATGAAGCAGGTACCCAGGTGAGGGCAGCTCTCCTGGATCACAGTCGCTGGAAGGTGACAGTTTGGGCTTATGGAAAACAGAAGCTGTGACATTTGGGTTGTGCTGAAACAGACATTTCCAGCTCAGAGGCACTTTTGTGTCCAGCTCTCAAATGGATTTTTCCTGGACTCTCTGCACATGGTGCCACTATTGCTGTCTTATACACTGAAAATATTTACAAAGGCATGAAAATTAACTCTGGGTAGGACTTTGTGGAGCAGGGGAGGGAGGCCAAAAGAAAGTAATTCTACATGTGGAGAAGAAGCTGTCTCCTTTCACTGCAGTCAAAGAAACAGAGCAACTGGAGGATCAGCTCTGAAGTCGCATAAGATGAATGGCAACTACAGCCAAGGCCATAAAAACACCAATAAAAAGCAAGTTGCCATAAGGGAAATCCCCAGCTCAGCACCCGTCCAGCAAGGTAAGCATAATAAACTCACTCCAAACATGCACAGCAGTTTGTTTTCTCAGGTGCATCCTAAATACAAACCCAGGGAGAGATGCGGGAGCAGCAGCACCCAAATTAAATCCCATCTGCTGTGTAAATAACCTTGCTTGATGACGGAATGAATTGCATTGATTTAGAGCAAAATAATCTGACCTTAAACAGTGAAATGAACAGGCAGAAGCCAGTGCTCCCCCTTCCCTTTGCTTCTCTGCAAAGCCTTTCTCAGACCCTCAGAGATGTGATTCCTCCTCTCCCTGTCCTGGTGCCTGGCAGAGACTGTGCTTTGTTTTCCTGTGCACCAACGCAAAGAGGTTCTAAATATCCTGGAATTCAAACATGAAGGTGCTTCTAAGGCACTTCCACGTTGTCTGCAAGCGAGTGGCTGATGTACAAGCTGTCAGTACAGAACCATCATTACCTCATTATGCTGGAAAGCTGCAAACTAACGTGAAAACCCAAAACTGCTTCTTTCACCCTGGCAATCAGAAGTGTGCGTTCATCACTGACCAGCCAAGGAAAGATGCCCGTTGAGCTTTCAGATGAGCACCTGAGAGCTGCCACCCTAAAGGCCACCCCAAAGCAGCAGCCAGCATGTCCCCACATGGCTGAGAACCAGCCTTTCCTCTGAGCATCTGCAATGGTGCACTCACTTGTGTCAACACAAAGCAGATCCCACAGACTCCATGCACCCTAAACAGCAAAGGGAAGATAATCCTTGCAGTTAATGTTTATCTAGGCCAGCACACAGTTACAACTCCCCAAGGAAGACTCTGGCTTGGAAGTGTGAAATGTTAATGTCTGTGGAGGGTGGATTGGCAAACGCTTCACTCCATTTGGATCTAACCCTTCCTAACACGGAAAGGGAATACCTAAAAGCTGTGCCGTGCACCCAGGGACACCTCTGCAGTTTTCCTGACAGAAGGAACCAAAATGAAAGCAGAAGCAAGCATCAGTCTGACCTTACAGCTACCAACTGGATCTGCCCAAGACTCTGCTTATGGTGCAACAGCAGATGGTATTTGTCTCTCCTTAAAAAAAAGATCCATGCTTTAGGGAGCTGCACGCAAAAATCCTGTATCAAGAAGGGCAAATCTGGCCTTGTGAGAGATGGGGAACTGCCTTTTAAGGCAGCATTCTCAAGTTTGAGCAATCTGCACTTCTCTGTACAAGGAGATCTCAACACTGCCTCCTTGCTATTTGCTGCACCACTCTGTTTACCACTCATCCTGGTGGCCTGCAACAACCATCCCGGTACAAGTCAGGCAGTGCCCCAGGGCAGCCACAAATACAGCTGACCTGTCCTGATGCAGTGAAACACCAGCAGCAGACGGATGGCCAAGGTCTGTGGAGGCTGCTCTGCAAAACTGCTCCCAGTTACAGCTCCTACCACATCCCCTGGAGATACCTGCAGTGGGTCTGCCCCTCACACACCAACCCTGTCCTCATCCCACACCCAGTCCCACAGCTGCTCTTGCCCAGTGCTGGAGCCCATTTTGGAGACCTCATTGCCCACTGCAGTGTTCTGTGCTTTGGTCCTCAGCTGCTGCCAGGCTGAGGATTTTGGCAAGCCCCACACTCAGCCCTATGCCTCTGCTTGTTCTTCTCCCCCCAAAAACGCAGTTAGCCATGTGCTGCTCTCAAGTGAAACCCTCTGTCAAGGCTCCTGGAGCAGCCCTCCCACAGCTGGATGCTCTCTGTTACTGGGCTGCATGAGGCAGCTGGAAAAGCATCTGATTGTCATGTCTCTGGCCAGTCCCTCTCCATTACACACAGCCCATTTGCAGCCCCACGTAGGAGCAACACTGGGCAGCTCAGGTGCACTGGTGATCCCTAGTGCAAACCAGCTCCTGTTTACTGAGCTGGTCCCTTCATCTAATTGAATTCTCCAGCACCACTGCACTTCCAAACAGCCCTCAACCTGCTACACTGCCTTGCCTGTGAAACTGCTACTAAGTGATTAAAACAAGGCTCCTGCCTGCTCCCCAGGCACCATGTATGTCAAACATGTATTAAACTGCTTCATCAATCCGTAATTATTCAGCTCCTGCAATCATATTACACAACCCTTCTCATAATCACTCATTAGCCTCTGGTTTGAAATAATGAGCAGCCTCTGCAACAGCAGTAACGTTGTGTTGGAGTTTGTGAAGTTTGCTCAACTGCACAAAGGAGGCTACAGCGCTGGACCATAGCTGTGTATGATGGCAGGAGGAGGGAGAGGTTGGTACAAGATGTCTTGCTGTGGAAGTCATGGCAGAAGAGCAGAAAAACACTTCCAGCCCATTCCAACGGCAATGAGACAGTGAGTAACTACACCTCAGTGAAGCTAGTCCAAACCTCTTCCGTGCAGAGGACCTCTCAGCAGAACGCTTGTCAGAAGTGTGCAGTTGCACCTACATGTGCCATGAATATGCCTGGTGTTGGCCAGCAACTATTACAGCCCCTGCTATGCCCTACTGTAGTTGATGAAGAGCTGTCGTAGAATTATAGAATAGTTTGGGTCGAAGGGAGCTTAAAGCTCCTCCAGCTCCAACCCCTGCCACGGGCAGGGACACCTTCCACTAGAGCAGGTTGCTCCAAGCCCCTGTGTCCAACCTGGCCTTGAACACTGCCAGGGATGGGGCAGCCACAGCTTCTCTGGGAAAAGTCTGTGCCAGCGCCTCAGCACCCTCACAGGGAAGAGCTTCTGCCTTATCTAACCTGAACTTCCCCTGTTACAGCTTCAACCCATCACCCCTTGTCCTGTTGCTACAGTCCATAATGAAGAGTCCTTCTCCAGTATCCATCCAAAGGTCATCTCCTCCTCCAAGCAAGTTAAAACAGACCATGATAATATTCCAGGGGGCAAAAAAAGCAAAACCTACAGACTCATGCAACAGCAAGCCATGGAAAATAAGATGTCTACTGGCTGAAAATAGATGTAGTGCCCAAGTATTCCCCTTCACCTCTTACAGCCAAACAGCAGCCTGACATATGCACATGCTGTAAGGTCCTGGGCAGGAAACCATTCCCAGATGACACCCTCTGCATGCTCTGAGACTGCAGACACACAACACAAAATAGAGATGGACACTTCTAGGCAGTGTTGCATTACAGTGAAGGAGAGCTCAGCCCAATAGAACCACCCCCCTATGCTACAGGGGTTTAAAAGCTTGTTAAAACCCTGACATAACACTCAGCAAGACATTATTATAATGCATAAAAAGTACAATTCTGTAGTAAGGACAAAGCAACTGCATTCTGAAGGAGCAACAATGGCTTAGCCTAAAATGTCATTACTACGAGGAAAATAAACAACCAAGGACGCTTCATGTTGTGCATTAAGCATTGCCAAGTATCTGGGTGACACCACTGCACTAAGAGCAGGCTACTCACTTTCCCATGTAATTTGCTTAACAGGCAGCTGAAAACATTACAAAGACAAAAGAGACGGTTTATATTCTGATCATTTACATTTTATCCATATTAACAATCAAAAGCACCATAAGCAGTGGAGGAACTGTTGTCAGATACCACTTGGATGATACACATCCTTTTAAGTGTATCCAGTGTTCTCGTATCATTAGAAGGAGGAGGGAAATTAATAGAATATTAATGGCCGAGCAGCCTCCCAGTACAATAACTATTCCTTTTCCCGTTCATGTTATCAGCCCACAGTGCAGCTCCATTGCTTCTTGAAGAACTAAAATAGGAATGTGAATATACTGGCTGACTAAATTTCCTCCTGTGCTCCACCAAACCCAAAGGGCTTCCACACACATGGCAAAGCTACTGATTGCTTTGCCTTCAGGTTCTTCCTTCCCACCTTTTTTGCTGTGGTGCTGAGACCACAGCTCACACACTCATCACTATCCCCCTTTCTTTGCCTGCCCTTTGTGTCCATACTCAACTGCTGTCCTGTTTCACACTCGGATTGCAAACCCCAGAAAGAAGCAAGATCAAACACAAGAGCACCGCTGGGTACCAACAGTTGTGCGTGTATTTAGAAGCTGATGCTACCTCATTGTCATTCAGGTGGAGAAGTGTCCCTAATCCTCAATTTCATCAGGGAGAACTTGCACCATCATTCCCTTATTCCTAAACTGAGGCCCCCTGACGATCCCTTCCTTTCAAAGGACAAAAGGAAAACCACTATTGGAAAGGTCATCAAGGACCAACAGGACAGCCCGTTGGTACTTTTCCTCCCCTTGTACTTTTGTCTACATCTCTACCTCTGCAGAAGTGCACACATGGGAAAACCCACCTGCACCGCCACATGCTTCCCAAAGCAGCACAAAAGGAACAGCATGTGCTTTGCTGTACAGGTCTATCTCTGCATTAAGGGGAGCAGAGGAACTCAGGATGCCACCGAAGAGCAGAGAAAGTCACAGTCCATTAACTATAATTAGAGGAGAGACTAATTTATGAAGCAGATAAACTTGGATGTAGAAGTTCTCTCCTACAGTAAGTGCACAGAAGGTGATGCCTTCTGAAGAGTTTACATCGTTCCCTGATAATCAATCATAGAATCCCAGACTGGTTTGGGTTGGAAGGACCCTTAAAGCTCATCCAGCCCCAAGCCCCTGCCACGGGCAGGGACACCTTCCACTAGAGCAGGTTGCTCCAAGCCCCTGTGTCCAACCTGGCCTTGAACACTGCCAGGGATGGGGCAGCCACAGCTTCTCTGGGCACCCTGTGCCAGCGCCTCAGCACCCTCACAGTAAAGAACTCCTTCCTTATATCCAACCTGAACTTCCCCTGTTTCAGTTCAAACCCATCACCCCTTGTCCTGTTGCTACAGTCCCTGATGAAGAGTCCCTCTCAGCATCCTTAATGCAGATCACCTCTCTCTAATGTCATTGCTGTTCTTCCACCATCTCACCCTTTCCCCCCAGTGTCGGTGGCTTTGTCCTCTGACAAGAGCCCACCACAAAGGGGAAGTGCCAACAGAATTAATTTTTCAGTAAAAGTCGAATTGTTGTTTTCTCTGAAACATTTTACACTTCAGAACACGTCAGGAATGTCAGAGTCCATCAGCAGAAGCCAAATCAGAGCTCTGCTTCCCTGTTAATGCTGCATGACCTCCTCAACCACCTCGCTCCGGGAGAGGGAGCCCGGGCACTCTGCGGGGAGCGCAGCAAGGCCAAGGAGGGGAGGGGGACAGGGACATAAAGTGAGCATTAGCCACTGGCAGGGTAGGAAAGCAAACAAGGTTAAAACACAGGGAGCGTGGAACCAGCGCCTCTGCCTTGGGAGAGCTGGATGCTCTTCTGGAGAAGGGGCATGCAAAGCCTGGAGGAGAGCAGGGAAGCAAGACTTGCTCCTCAGTGCCCAGTCACTCTTAAATTCCTTCTCTACCACCTCTGAATGCAGAAGTGGCAACCCAAAACTGTAATTCCACAGAGGATGAAAGAAAAGTGCAATGTTCACTCCATGTGTCTCTCAAGGATCCCTTAAGCCTCTCTTCAGTGCCTCACCCAAGACAAGGCAGGGGGTCACATTCAGAAATAACAGGCAGGAGTCCTGTTTTCTGTCCCCTTTCACCACTGAGCTTAGCTGCTGCTCTTGTGCCATGGCCTCAGCTCCAACCCAGGCACAAACACTCCTCCTGAGGCCTTCAAATACAGCACAGTGAGTTATGTGCACTTTAGATCTCTACAAAAACACAAAGGAGATGTATCTCTGCTTCCCCAGGCCAGCCTTGGCAGAAAGGCTCAGGCACAAGAGGCACTGGCCATGAAGATACCAACCCCGCTCCCACAGGAGTTTCACAGCCCTAAAGATCTAAGGGCTCAGGTCACTGCCCACCTTTATCATTTGGTGTAGCCAAAGCTGATTTCGTGCCAAAACGTGGCACTACCAGGGCAGATCAGCACCAACCCAGAGCAACTCAAAAGCATAGTTCTGGTACAACTTAAACATGAAGCTTTCCTGCCAGTTCCTTTCCACTTCTTACTGCTCCATGAGCCATGTTACAGAATTGAGCAGCACTTTGTCCACCAAAGGGTGACATTAGGCTCGACTTGGGCTACTGCAGATCTTCTCTGTGCCAGCACCTCACCACACTGAAGCATAGAACAGTTAGGGTTGGAGAGGACCTTAAGATCATCTAGTTCCAACCCCCTGCCATGGGCAGGGACACCACACACTAGTCCATGTCACCCAAGACTCACAAGAGAGGATAAGAAGCCCCTCTCACATTCTCCAAGCAAACTCACTTTAACTCCAGCTTTTGAGTCCCTTCCAGACCTCTGAATGAATGATCACACTTCAGAACAGGACAATAGCTTCCAACAGACATTTAGATTAAATATGATAACTAATTATAGGCAGAGCCTGTCACAGTTGCCTAATGCTTCTGATCTTTGGACCCTATTCCTACTTACCTGTGATTTTGCCAAGCTCCAACCATCTGGACTGCAACTTTACATGCCTCTTGTCTGCCTCAGGCTAATTTTCACTGCAGGGAAAATGGTTCAAGTGTTCCTGAGAACAAGGCAGATGAGAAAGATTTCTCTCTCTCTTTTTGCCTACAGTAAAGCAGCCTGATGACCTCTTTAATGAGCTGAAGCACTTCCAAGCCTTTGGAACAGAACTCAACTTTTGACAGGATGTGGGGAAGTCTGTATGAACATGAAGCGCTGTCACAGTTTGGGGGTGCAGTTTGAGGTTGGGGTTTGTTGTTGTATCAGCAAGAATGTACCCAGATCCAATTCACTTGTGCTTTGAGGGGAGAAGGAGAGAAGGAGAGAAGGAGAGCTGAAACTTTCTTGTTTTCAGCCTTGAAACCTCCTGTTTTTAAAAGAGAACCCAGGTTTTGGTGCATCATTCCTCCTTGTTATTAACTTAAAGGCAAAGCTGAAGTACTTTAGTACTTAAGGAGGTGATCCTGCCCCTCTACTCTGCTCTCATGAGACCCCACTTGCAGCACCATATGCAGTGCTGGTGTCCTCAACATAAGGAGCTGTTGGAGCAAGTCCAGAGGAGACCACCAGGATGATGAGGGGCTGGAGCACCTCCCATATGAAGACAGGCTGAGAACATTGGGGCTGTTCAGCCTGGAGAAGAGAAGCTGCGTGGAGACCTCAGAGCAGCTTCCAGGGTCTGAAGGGGGCTACAAGGATGCTGGGGAGGGACTCTGCATCAGGGACTGGAGTGATAGGACGAGAGGTGATGGGTTCAAACTTAAACAGGGGAAGTTCAGGTTGGATCTGAGGCAGAAGCTCTTCCCTGTGAGGGTGCTGAGGCGCTGGCACAGGATGCCCAGAGAAGCTGTGGCTGCCCCATCCCTGGCAGTGTTCAAGGCCAGGTTGGACACAGGGGCTTGGAGCAACCTGCTCTAGTGGAAGGTGTCCCTGCCCATGGCAGGCAGTTGGAATTGGATGAGCTTAAGGTCCTTTCCAACCCAAACCATTCCGTGATTCTATGATTCTACTTGGAAGTCAGGCACTGCTCCTCCAGCTCCTGGCCTTGCCAGAGGTCAAAAGATCTGGAGTGTTTGAAAGAAGCCATACCCAAACCCAAGGTCTACATCTTGAACGTATGTTGCTGCACTGCAATGAACACAATCAAAAAAGGTCTCAATTAGGCTCCTTCTGAATTTCAGGGGGGTTCATCTGTGGAAGAAACATGCCACTACTCAGCACTGAACATCACAGACCAGCATGAAAATCAAGTATTCTCACGGAATTGACAATTTTGAAGAATTCTGGCCTAAAGAGTTATTTTAAAGCATTAATAACCAGGCATCAAACATGGAAGAGACACAAAACGACTCATTAAGGACACTCAAGGGAAGAAGTTGATGGAAAAATACATGTGATGCTATAATTAAAGGCTGTATTCTAATGCACAGGACATGAGAAACCAAACAGAGGTTTATTCCATAAGCTTCATGGACTTTTCACCCTCGATACTGTTGTTCTGATGTAGTCTCTGAACACAGCTTTGCCAGCTAGCTGTTGGCATGAGGCAAATCCAGAGGAATCAGCGTGCAGCTGAAGAGGGTACTCTCGCCCAGCTCTGTATTTTCAAGAGGCATTTCAGGATCAAATATTTACTTACTAGTGAGTCCAATTATTTTCCATGCTTATGTCACAGGGAAGCATCACAAGCTGGAGGGAGTAAATGGTTTTCAACCTCTCACCAGTTCAAAGCCTGCCTTCTCATTTGATGTGAAGCATTTGCTTTTACTTAATGCTAGTAATGCAGTGAGCTTTACAGGGCATCTTCAAGGTAAAAACCTATGCAAGCCAGTAAAAAAATAGCATTTTACTGTCCATTAGTTGAAGAAGTAGCTTCTAAATCACATCCCTTTGAAAATAAAGCATTACCCCAAATGCCAAAAGCACTGCTTGTTCTTCACTGCCAGCACAATGTGAGGTGCAGGGCTAGTAATATCATTTCCAGGCTGTTATCTAAACAAACAGCCTATGAACAAAGCAAGAAAGGGGAAAAAGCAGCTTATCACCTCCAACTTTAAAGCTGCTGCAGATTCCAACACACAAGTGCCATCTCTCAGTGAACACAGAGAAGAGGAGAGCTCCTCTGTATGGAAACACACCTTTAATCTCTCTTCAGAAATCACAAAGCTCATTCTCAAGGACAACGGAGGCTACAGCAGCACAAGCGCTTCTCAAGGCAGAAAAAGGGGGAAAGCAAAAAGCAAAGAACGGGAGGACCACAATTTCTCAGCCTGTCCTCACAAGAGGCTGAGCAGGAGACCACCACCACCACCCAGCGCTGAGCTCTGGCTTCCCCCTCAGCCAAAACTAGTGAAATAAAATAGGATGTGTTTTGCTGCATTAACAGCAGGAGCCAGCTCCTCCTTACAGCAAACACTTCAGGCAGAAGAAATGCCGTGCAAGAGATTCAGCCTTCTCCTGGTCATTTTTCCCTCTTTAGACAAGGTTTTATGTTTAATGGGTTTTAACTTCTTTGCTACCCAAGAAGAGGCTGAGCTGCAGAACCACTCCCCAGCCGTGCAGCCCCGGCTGAGGGGGATGCACTACAACACACATGGAAATCCTTCTCAGGCCATCTCAAAGACCTCCAGCCAGCCCTCACTAAGTACATAGTAATTCCCAAAGGTTCCATAAGGAGGTTGATCTCAGCTGTGCAGCTGGACAGCAGAGACCAGCACTCCCCTCAATGACAGTATGAATTATCATCTTCAAAGCCTCGTCCAGAGGGAAGCTCTGCACCTCAAGTAGCCACTGAAGCTATCTCTAGCACATGGCAGCTCTCACCCTGCTGTGCTCTGGGCTGGATGAAGGACCAGCACCCCTATTTTCTTCCGTTTAAAGAACTATTTGCAGTCGATGCATATTTAAGACCAGTTGCCAGCCCACTTACATGGGAGACTGAGCAGACTGAACTCATTTCATCATGCAAAGGCAGGAAAAACACGTGTGTCATTTCAATTGAATTCCTTGCAAATTCAGTAGCAATTTGATTTTGTTGTTTTAATGAGGCAGATTCCAGAGAATGCATTGATCTGATGAGCCTTCACATTGCTGCCTCCCCTTTCAGTGCCAGCCAATCTCCTTACATGCATTAGTGGCTAATTTCATTTCCTTTCCCTAAAAAGAAAAGGAACATAATTTTTCACTGCAATCATAACAGGAATGTGACCAATACAAATGTGCTGCATTACTGCAAGCTGTTCTTCACCAACTTTCTTCAAAAAGAGGGAATTCCAGAGCTGGGAGCTGTGACCCTAGAGGCGGCCTTACCATTCTCTGCTGCTTTGTGACACTCAATCCTGACTTGAAGATGACAAATTTGGGAATGAAACCAGCAACAGAACCTGGTTACAGTTGCTCTGCACCGCTGGATGGTTTGCACTGTCTCAGGGTTGGTCTTTTTTAATCTCCACTTTCTAGCCAACAGGTCTGGGTGATATTTTTTCCCCCCAAACACACATTCAGATTATCATTTTTCCAATTAAGATCTTGTTTTTAATACTAACAGGTTAAACGTGGTGCTTCCTACATTCCATGGCTCAGAGAAGATGCATTGATTCCTACAGGCATTACTCTATGGAAATGCAGTTACTTCCACACGTGAATGTTCTCGCTCTGCCGTGCAGCACCAGCTGCCACGGAGTAGTTGTTCAGCTCTGCCCCACCACTGCTCCATGGGATAAATGGGCCCAATCCAGCATCACATCAAGCCCCTGTGAAGAACTGCTGTACACCACAGCAATGACAGAGCCACTCTAACACTCAATGCTGGATTTAGCAGTGATTCAGCTCAGTGCATAAATATACCCTGAAGTATTTTCCTGGGCCTTTTTAGGATAAGATCTGACCATGCCAAGGTATCACCATCCACCAACAGCACTTCAGGCACTACAGCAGAGGGGAAGCAGCTGAGTCGTGAAAAGTTAGACCAAGACATTCCTACTACTTTAGAACATTTCAAGGATAAAGCCCAAAGCTTGAGAACCGGATTGTCAGTGCCTACAGTGTGTCCAAAAGTTCCACAGGCTTCTCTGCAGCAGATAATGCGAGAGGCACTGCCAGCTACACACACTCATGTGGAAAGCTCTCATCTGCCCTATTTGAGTGGTGTTTTCACAGATTAATATACTTTCACAGTAAAATCAAGGATTATAAATTGCTCGAATTGATTTTGCATCAGCAGTGAAGTCAGAGTGAGTAACACACCTGAGGTGACCCCGTCTGCTCAGAGGAATGTGAAACTACAGTGTATCGACAGCGTAATGGGCTCCACAAGAGTTCATTTCCCTCCGATGAGATGCACCATTGGCCATTTCATTGCTGTAGCTTATTGCTGCTTTAAAAGCAAAATGTTTGCCTTACAGAGGCAGTCCCTGCCTTTACTGCCGGGTGCTGCCTTCTCTCCCGCTTTCCTGCACAGCAAATGCATTTTAAACACTTTGCGCAATGAAAATGCCTCTATTCATTCTTCCAGGGCAAGCGATGGAAGGTGCCACCATGCCCGTCGTTGTACTAGAATTACAAAGGAGAAAAACCAGGCAAAATGTAATTTGACTGCTTGAGAGCATTAGGAGGCGTTTAAGAACGCTAGTACTTGAACTGTCAAAAGATGCTAACTTGCAGCTCTGAAGGTAACCACAGAAAAGAGCCCATTTGCAGAGCAGAGGAAACCAGGGAGTGAGGGCTCCTGTGTATCTCCCAACTCCTGCTCCCACGGGGAATGCAGGCAGAGGATCCTGTTTTGCCAGAGCAGCTGGGACAGAGGCAGCACCACGAGGCTGCACCTTGCAGGAGACACTGCAGGCATCTCAGCATGGCCATGATGCTCCTCTGCAAAGACCCAGTCTGAACATCTCCCCATCCAAAACCTCCCCCTCTCCTATGGGGGCAGAGCACCACATAGAGTAAGTGGGTGCAGCTCCTGCCCAGGGAGCAGCCCCATGGCCAATGGCTCCCTCCACCCTGCAGAAGCAGGGGAGCACTATCCCCTTTCAGAGCAGAAAAGCAGCAGCAGAGCTGGCAGGGGATGGTACCCCAGCAGCAGAAAACAGGTCCACAAGTATCTAGGAACTCCTCTGCACGCTTGGGACTGGGGACAGCTAAGCCCAGACACCAAGCACAGTGTTTAAAAGCTGCTGAAGCAGCATGTAGGCAGTTCCAAAAAGCCCCCTATTAACCTCCAAGCCTCATTTCACTGATGAGGGGAAGGGCATCAGCGTTTAATTGCAGGAGAAGAACAAAGAGAGGCAGGACATGGGGAAGGAATCTCAACCATACACAATTCCCTACGGCTGCACCCTTCAAGTCATGAAAGGCCCAAAAGCGGGGGCTGAGGGGCTTGGTGACATCTCCTACCACACGCTTCACTGCTCCAGAGACGTGCCAAGGAGTTGCTGCTAGCCCTTTGCAAAGGGCACAACACAGCTTCTTCCTACAGCAGCCAACCTCTGGGTACCCAACATGGGAACCCCACAGGGTCTGCATGGAAACGCAGATGGGAGCAGGAGAGGCCATGGATGTGGGGCTGTATTGCAGAGCTCAAATGAGGATGCACGAAAACAGCAGCAAAAGCCAACAAGGTCCATCCTGCAAGGAAGTGCCCCAAAGATGCGTGCTGAGCTCTCTGCCAGCTGCGAGCAAGGGCTGCACAAAGCTGGCTGAGATGCACCAGGATTCTGGAAGATCAAGGGAAATGCGACCACTCTGGTACAGCCTGAAGCAGGGGAGAGGGAGCCGAGGCAAGAGAGCAGCCCCACAGCTCAGGCTCAGCACCACGAGGCGCACTGAGAGGCAGCAGCCCCAGCCAGCACACCCAGAGAGAGCCTGGTGAGCTGCGTGCCAGTGCCATGCTGGCATTGAAACTCCAGGCAGCAAGAGGAAGAAACAAAAGCAAAAGCAAGCATCTTCCCAAATCTCTCTTCCCAGCAGTGTGCACTGTCATGCAATACTTCCAAAGCCGTGGTTTATGTGGCTCAGGAGGGCAGTTTCATGCCCTAACTCCTGCATGATGGATTTTACAATTTGTTAAAGAAACTCATCAATCCTCAGCAGTCATTTTTAATGCCCAGAGCCTCCACAAACTCCTGCATTTTGCTGATCCCCCAATTTCAAATCACTTGAAACTGCTGCTACGATTACAGCTCTGCTCCTAAAGCTAAGCATTATAGCCCACTCCAGACTCCCAGCTTCGTGTGCTAGTGTAATACACAGATTAACTGTGATTTATGAACAATAACTTCTGCTTATTTGAAAGGAAACATTACTTCCCTAGACTGATTCTGACAAACTGAGAGCTCTCATTATGCAGACAGCTCTTTCCACCTACCTGTAATCTTCAGTTTAGATCATCACCAACCTGGAAGACATATCACCATAGTTTTCCACTACAAACGTGGTGTATCCCAAGCATCTGGCAGGAAGCACTGCCAAAGGCAGGACACCAGCCTGGACTGACCAGCGACACAAGCACTATTTTAACACATTAATAACAAAACTAACAACAAAACAAGAAGCTTTCAAAGAGGAGAACTGCCACTGTATAGGTGGCAGCAAGGAAGGAGGGAGCAAGACTTCAGTGAGCAGAGGACTAACTGGGAACAGGGATCATAAGATGATACAAAGATCTGTTTGTGGTGCTTGTTTACTGGTAAAGTCTAATTAGTTTTAACATTCTCTTTCCAAAAAATGAATTCATTCTCTGAATCCACTCTAAAATGTCAACTTCAACTTTTACAAGCCCACAAGCAAGAGTTCACATTTTCACATGCACTCTTCACAACACACCCACAGCTTTGAAGCTGACCACCCTGCTGTGAGACTTGGCTACTGCTGAGAATCTGGTTACGTGTATTCAGTTAACCATCACCACTTCTCTCCTGCATAGAGAAGCTGCACAAGAAGCCTCCTCCTTGCCCAGCGGCCTGCAGAATGGTGCTGTGCTGAAGTCCTGCTGCCAACATCTGAGAGACCCTCCTGCACTGTCAGACTTCACTGGCTTAAAGACACTGGAGTATTAAACTATTCCAAACAATGGGACATGAGCTCTGCTGGGCAGCACTCATATCAGTGGACCCTTCCCAGGAACAGCTCCCATCTCTTCTCACCTGATGGATGCAACATGCATCTTGGATTTACCCATCCAAAGCATGATTAGTAAAGATCGAAGGCTTTATATACTTAAACCTCTTGACTAGAATAAAAGAAGCCTCAACTCCCTCACCTTGCCTCTAAAGTAGTAACAGCAGCTCGTGAAAAGGGAAAAGTCTTGAAGGACTCGGAATCAGAAATACAGAGAGACAATCGCTCATCTTTTATCTTCCAGACTTCAAGAAGAACCCACTTCTTCAAAGAAAACCCAATAAAGCCCAGATATTTTCATCATAACAAAATAAATAATTCAGCCATGCTTTAGAGGCCTCCACCATTAGGATTGGCTATTCGATACATCTGTGGTTTAGGTGCCTCAAAGCTGATCAGAGATAACCTGATAGAAGCTTGCAATGTCAAAACCAGTTTTACTCCCAACAGGTAGGAATGGATAGTGTAAATAACTGTAAATAGCCAAAATGGTTTATGCCTGTGGAGGATTTACAGCCTTCAGAGCCACCTGGTAGGACTAAGAGTTACAGCTCTGCATTTATCCTACTGTAGCAGGCAAGGGGAGATGAACTGACATCCTCCCCACACCACCTGCTCTTCCCAAACCACCGAGGGCTCAGCTCCAGAAAGGAGAAACAGGATTCTGCCAGGAATAAGAGAACACCATACGCAGACTGGCAGGTTTCTCTGTATTGATTTATCATGGTCTTCCTAGAAACTACTCCCAAAGACACATCCCAAAAGCCCCTCAAATCTCCCTAGCCCCTGCAAACTCCCTTACAGAGCTCCTGTCGTCTTCCAGCTGCCATCTGCAGAAGGTTAAATGCCACTGCCTTTGAGGGGCAGGAGATCAGGTCTTCAGTTGAGCTTTCACCAAGGGGGATTCAACTGCAGCATCCTGTCCAGTTTTCCAGTTTGGGTAATTGCACTCTTGCCTTCCCACTATCCCCCCATTCCCAATGTCCCAGCAGCCCTACGGGGAAGTGGGTGGATTCAGGATCAGAAACAGGCAATGGTGTATCTCAAGATTCAGGCCACTGCTACCCTGCTGGCTCCAGCAACCTCTGCATGACCACCGGCAGATCACAGAGCAATCGACACGCTCCGACAGCCTGGCGGGTGCTCCATGCAAAAAGAGGCTGCTCCAGGATTGACCAGCGTCAACAGGACAGGCTGTAGAAGGGCACCAACCAAAAAGCCAAGACTTAAGGTCAAGGAGAAACTCTCCTAAGTCAGGAGAAAGGTGACCGGCAGGCCAGGCTGTCACCATTTGCCACAGCAGGTTAGTCCCAGTAACTCAAAGGTTAGTCTGGATGAGAACCCCAGAGCAATACTGTATGTCACTTGTCAAAGGCCACATGAGTGAGTTCAGCTCACGTTCAGCTTCATGATACACAATGGAGCTGCTGCCAGCTGAGAGCCTGAACCAGGAAGTGGGCACACAGGCAGATACCAGCATGGATACACTGCATGAAAGCAGAAAAACCTGCCCTCAAAGACATCCCAGAGTAAGATTTAAGTGCAGTGAAGGCAGCTACAGTCCATTTTAACACTGTCAAACACAGCAAGTTTCCAAAGGATTAAATCGCTACTTAATAAATAATCTTCATCATTTTAAAAAACGCCTCTAAGAGAAGTCCAGGAGCTAATTATACCAGTTAAATTGAGTGAAGGGAGGGTTCTTTTGGTTGGGATTTTTCCTTCTTAAGTGCAATAAAGAAAAAGCCCAAGGCTCTAAAATTAATAATCCAATAAACTTTGCTAAGTGAACATTGTAACAGATAGGCCTGGATAAGATTTTCTGTAAATGCCAGACAATTTCCCTTGATCTTTATCAGCAGAGAGGCTGCTCTAGCTTCTGTAGGAAGAAATTCAATTTGGTGCCAAATAACAACATCTGGGTGAGATTTCACTTGTCAGACCAGCAGTCCCTTCAGATGCCAGGCTAAAAATACTCACATTCATTCTGAAGGATTTCACATTTGTATTTTTTTTTTGAACATGAGTGCTTAGGATATGTTTCCATTCCAACATACTTGCACTGCTCTCGGGAGCAGGGTATTACCCATCCTCTGTGCAGGATCCCCAGCAGAAGCCGGGGTAAGGCACATGTGGGAAGCTTTCTCCCCTGCCACAGCACACCTGCAGAAGCTGTCATTGCTTTGAGCACTCCCATTCCTGCAGTCCCAAGCCCTGAAGCCACAGGGCATCTGTCCCCAGCTTTGAGCAGAGACACCATGCAGGAGCAGGACCTGCAGGAGATGCCTGGGGACCACAGCGGGCTCCAACAGCATTCCAGGACTGCTCCAGCATCCCCCAGTAACTGAATTCAGCCCCAGGCACTCCCTGCAATGGGCATCCCACACTCTCCAGCTGTGCCAGGGCAACAGCAAGTTTGCCAACCTGCAATCAGCTGTCATAGCACATACCTTGGCAGTGAGGGAGGAAGCAAACAGCACACTGGTGGGGTTTGGTTTGAGACACAGCACCTGTAGTGATGGCTTCAGATAGAAACCTGTCCCCTACCATCAGCAGGGCCAAGAAACAAGAAACCAGGCTGCTGTATGTTGAGTCCAATTTCTATAGCTGGAACAGCCTCTGGCACTACAGCCATCAAAACACTCTTGAACAAGCAGCAATCAAAATACCCACCTATTAAAAAAGTGTTCTTCTATAGACTTTGAGACTAAGCTTAAAGATAACAAGTCCAAACTACTTTATACAAGGTAATTAAAGTGAGCTCCTCAATGGTTCCAGCTAAGAATTCCTCTTCTTCAACAGATTGCAAAAGACCTTGAAAATTAGTCATAAGCTTTTTTATAAGCAGAAGTGGTCAGGAATTCTTCCACTAAACGCTTTTCATCCCTATCACCAAGAATGGCAATTCTGCATACCAAGGCTTTCCAGAGTAACACCAGCTCCCAAATCCCTGCACAGGGAAAGGGCTCTCGCTGCCAGGGTGGAAAAACAAAAGGAAGAACATCAGAGGAAGGGATTCAACTCTCCAGAAGAGGCAGAATGTTCCGAGCTAGAGCACCTGACTCTGCTATACTGTGCACAACCTGCCGTAACATAGGGTGTCATTCCTACATGCAATAAGTTCTCCTTGCAATGGTTGTGTTAAATGGTAGGGGAAGGAGACAGCACTTTGTATTCCAGCCAGGTTATTCATTTCTGAAGCTAGTTCACATTTCCAAGGCCTAGAAAACCAATCTCTCAGTAGTTTTACTCCATTCTGTTCAGAGGAATTGGAACTTAATAGTCACTGCATTGAGAAGTATAGGGAAAAAAAATACACTGTTACCTCCTCAGCAATTCATTTGATCTTACACTGAGAAAAAACAACACATTAGACTTCATCAGTCAGTTGTGGACCAGAGCAGAGCTTTGCAACGATCTCTCAGGCTTCAGCAGGCTTTGGGTCTTGCCATTAATGATGCATAAACAAAAATGAATCAATTATTCTGCAAAAATATCAGCATGAAGGAAAAAAAAGCCACTTGATTGCTCATGCCTTCTTCTTTAAACATAGGCATCAATACAGAACAACGGAGCCTCAAGAGGAAAGCACTCAACAAACAAGCAACCATTTCGCTGCCATTAACCATGGATGGAGTAAGTTTTGCTTGTGTAGAGGCCCTAAAAAAATGATTGCAGATTTAAGTGACATAAACAAGTGTGTATCCACAGGAGAATAGTATTTGTCAAAGATCAGTTTTGCTAAAAGGACAATACATCACATTAGAAGAAGAAAATGCACCACGTTATCACTAGAAAAGGAAGAGAGTTGCCACCATAGCGTGGCACCAGGTTGCCAAGCCCTCACGTACCCCCTGGTGAGCTGCAGGGACCACGCTTGTGACCAAGTCAGCCTCTCTCATGGCACAACCAACTTTGTTTTGTGGTGGATAACACCAATCAATACACACACTTCAGTCAGATGCTTACCAAGCATTACACTGGGGTGACAGCCGGATCACATTACTGCAGCCTGGTTTTGAGGCTGGCAGAATCAGACCAGATGGTGCTTGCACAGATATTGGAATGCTGGGAAAAGTGGGGGTTTCATTTATTTTTACATTTCCTCTTGAAGAGGTTTAGTCTTTAAATTTACATTTGCTGTGTCAGTGACAGGAATATTTAGGACAAGCCCAGCAGAGCAGCCATGTAATAATACACCAAACCAGGTGTATTATTTATCAGAAATAAGCATATATAATATATATACACACACGAAAAACAGAAAGCTTCCAGCCACCTGCACTTCTGATTGCAAGATGCTGAGGAAGAGCAGCAGAAGCACCTCCTCCTCCCTGGACCACCCCCAGCACCTACCTTGGAAGACAGCCGCGTTCTGGATGACAAGGAACTTGAGCTCCATGCTGGCAGACTGCAAGAACTGCTCCATGTTCAGGCGGGCTGTTGCCTGGTACTTCTCCTCCATCTTCCTGGAGCAGCACGTGGAGCCCTTGGGGATACATACTTGCAGATCAGACCCTGGAGAGAAAGAAGGGCACAAAATTTGCTGGAGGAGTTGGAATTGCGGGGAGGCAAGAGGAAACAAACTCCATACACTGGTATCACTGCAATTACTGCTTGGGCAAATCGATGACGTTTCTGGGATTTGTCCTGAGCAAGCAGCTTGGCCAAAGGAGCAGACTGATAAGGCAGAGCCAGGATTGCTGAGCAATAGCCCTCAGGAGCTTGTTCTGTACTCCTGCCAGCACGCTGCTGGCTGCAGCTCCCACACACTCCATCCACTGATGTGCTGGTGGTGAGCAAAGAGATAGAGAGCATCACCCTGCTGCTCCCGCCTGCTGCCCAGCACACTGGTAAGGAGCTGCAGGCAGCCAGAGAGATGGAGTGAGAGATGAGAAAAGGAGGCAGGATTTGAAGCTGTGGATTTACAGTGAACAGAGCAATGAGTTCAGCATGCAGGATATGCCTGGAATTGGCATAAAGACTTCAACCTAGCTTAAAACAAGTAACAACTGGGGGGGGGTTTGTGCCTGCGAGCTCCATCCTTCTGCATCCACAGCAGTGGATAGTAACAACAGGACGACACAACAATAATTTACCTTTTTTAGTTCAGACATCTCCTGAGTCCTCCCACCAATTCCACCATTCCACCCTTCCCTCACTGCAACAAACACCCTCCACCCGTTCACCAGAATGGTACAAAGCCAGAGGACAAAGGCAAGAGGAACACTGCTTGCTCTAGCATCTCAAGCTGTAACTCAAAGCACTGGTGAGTGATGCTAAGCTTTGGTTTTTAGACATTCCCAAAGCTCCTACTCCTGGAGGTACTAGACAATTTTAGGAAAAGTGCTGTTAGCTAAAAATAAATCAAATCTAGAAAAAAAAAAGAATACTCATTGTTTGGATTCAGACAACAGGAGAAGATGGGGCAGAAGAACTGGAAGTAGCAGCAACAAAAAGTCTCATTCTGGATCTACCTTCAATAGTAAACCGTGGCCCCACAAACACAAGCAAAGCAATGAGCTCCTATGAAAGCAAACAGCCCTCATCATGCAGAACACATTCAACCTGATGCTGCTGTTAGAAACTCAACCAGTAAGCAAGGACTCCATTAAATACAGCTATCCAGGGCCAGGCAGCAGCAAGGACCTCACAGTTCAGTGTTTGCCACCCAAAGTGCACTGTGCCCAGAGCAGAAGCAGCTCCCTCTTAGGCTCAGCACTGCCCAGAACCAGGATTAGGAAGCAATCCCCAAGCAAGCAACCGACAGCCCAGAAGGGTGAATGCTTCACACACCCCTCAGCCCTTGCCCTGCCTTCCCCTTTGCCTGAGAAGTATTTTTCCCCCTCAATAAAAGTAACTTTGGTAATTTATGTCTTTGCTCTGACGGGATTACTCACCCTTTCAGGATCTCCTCTTCTCCTCAAGAGTCTTTTACCACATCCACTCTCTCACTAATTACTACAAAGTGTCAAGTCACTTTTGTAAGCAGAAGAACAGGATTAATATTAACATCAGTTCAATCGTGTACCTCCTGAGGAGGAGTCATGCACACCAACACGGGAACACCAGCTGTCAGGAGCAGTGACAGCAGAAACCCTCCTGCCTCCAGCCCCATCCCTTCCCCTCGCACAGCCTGGGGGAAACAACGCGAAACGCTTCATCTGCAACATGAATATCACACATGGAAATGAGCTTTAACCAATGCAAATGTCATCACTGCAAAACACATGGCAAAGGGCGAGAAAGAGGCCCACAGCTCCATCCCGGCTGCCTCAGTTTCCCTTTCTGCAAGGCAGAATGTGCAGCACAGATTTCTCCATCAGCAAGGCCAAGCTGGATGGGGCTTGGAGCAATCTGCTCTAGTGGAAGGTGTCCCTGCTGGTGGCAGGGGTTGGAACTGGAGGAGCTTTGAGATCTCTTCCAACCCAAACCATTCTATGATTCCCTTCTCCTGTTTGGAGGAAGGAAGGGGAAGAGGGGAGCAGGCACCAAGAAGACAAGCCATATTAGCTCACGGTCCTTGAAATTGTGCTGCAATTTGTCACAGTAGGTGTCTCCGCCTGTGACAGGGGAGATGGAACTGGATGAGCTTCCAACCCAAACCAGTCTGTGATTCTATGATCAGTCCCTCTGAAAAACAGCCAGTACCACTAATCTAAAGATCGACTCTCAGTGGCTCATCAACTAACCCACTCCAGAGGAGCACAGCAACAGGTATTTCATGCATCAAAAATAAAACCACAGGGGCCATAAAACCACGTAACAGCAAGACACGGCGTTAATGAGAGCAGCAGTTCTGTAACAGCAACTTAAAGAGGTTTTTTAAAGTCAAGTCCAAGTCAATTTACACCGCAAAGAGGCTTAGCATGGTCCCTTTAACACTACAACACAGCCAGAAATCTCTTGTTAATACAAAAAACTTATTTCCTCCTACATTTATTATATTCAGGCACATTTCAAATTAAGGAAAAAAAAAAGCCTTCCATAATTAATGGAAATTCCAATACAGAAAATCTGAGAGCTGGCAATTAAGAGATCTGTGCAAGTTCAAGCCAGGGATAGGAAACAGCAAGGTCACTTCCTCACATCCCATCCTTCTTTTTAGCAATTAAGCCAATTTCTCCCCTTAAGTGGATTTTTACTTCTGTGAAGCAAAAAGACAGACATGCTGTAGCAGAGCAATCACGGGGGAGGACGAAAAGCCTGGGAATTAACTCTGACAGCTTAAAATGTTTTACAGAGATAGCCAGCTAGCACCAGTGACCAGAAACGTCACGGTAAATGCAACAGGTCAATACAGGCTCTTATAAGCTACCAGGGACAATGTCCTCCTTGGCACAGATTGCTGCTACAGAGGGCCAGGGAGCAGGGGCCTGACTGCCATCTGCCAGCTATTTTCTGTATATGGTATTCCCAGATGGTGAGCAGACCCTAACAGCTCCATCTGGAAGTCCCAATGGTAAGGAAAGGAGGTTTTGATGCCCAAGACCCCAGACCCCCAGTAGCCACCAACCCACCCTGCTGATCCCAGCCCCAGCAGACACCAGTGAAACAGGGACAGCACTATTTGACTCGCGAATCTGTTTGGAGTTTATTCATGCCATTGCTTGGAGGACCCCTCTTCTGCACTCACGCTGCAGCACTACCCAAGAGACCCAGATCCTGCACCCCAAGTGCTAGGAGATGCGCAAACCACGTGTGCTCCACAAGCATGTGGATGCAGAGACACGGACACCTGGAAACACACCACAAGCCTACGGACCAGGCACCAGCATGAATTAAACTGCCACAAGTTCTGGCTCTATAAATGCAATGCAAAATGTCCTGTGAGTCATCAAATCCTACCCCCTGCCTCCCAATCCACCCCCTCCAAGCATTTTATCTAGCACAAACACCTCCAGTGATAGCTCCAACTTGCAAGATAGCAAAGCCCATTCCGCTGCCTAATGGCCCTTACTGTTAAGCCTGGTTTTATCTCCCAACCTACATACTCCCCTTCTTCTTAAAGTTTCAAGCCATTATCCCTGGGAATGCCAGTCTCATCCCTCGCAAACAACCTTCTCCTTTGCTATAAATCATCACAAATTCATTTTTGGAAAGAAGCATCCCACGAATTACTCCAGCAGTTCGATGGAACAGCATTTGGAAGCTCACATCCCAATCTTTACAAGGCGGTACCAATGCCATGCTAAGCGCAGGACCCTGCCCGCTCAACACTCAGCTCCGATGGGGGAGAAGGTGCTGGATGTGGCCCCTTCCGTAGGCTCCTGGGTGCCAGCACCGTCAGAGCGTTGTGCCATTCATGCCATTTTGGGGAACAGCAGTGTAAATGCTCCAGCAGTTCCGCACATGCTCCTCCCTGACAGAACTAATCTCTACAGCCCTGGCAATTCCAGCAGCGCTCTGCCTCTTCCTCCTCCTTCTAACAAAGGGAATTTTGCCTGAAGACCGGGTAGCAGTGAATTTAAAGCATTAAATGTGACTTTTGTGCACAATTATTCCTAGATAGGTGGCTAGGACAGCAGAAGTGAAAATAATTTCATAGAATCATAGAATCAACTAGGTTGGAAAAGACCTTTAAGATCATGGAGTCCAACCATTACCCCAGCACTAAGGGCCAACTGATCTCCCCTCATGGCCGCCCCTGATCTCCCCTGAAGATCTCCCCTGATGGCCACCCCTCACGCCCCATAGCTGCCCCTCACTGCCACCCCTCATCTTCCCTCGTGGCCACCTCTCATGCTCCATGGCTGCCCCTCCTCTCCCCTCACAGTCTTCCTCTCTCCCCTCATGGCCACCTCTTATGGCCAGCCCTTGCCTCCCTTCATGGCTGCCCCTCATCCCACTTCACGGCCACTCCTTACCTCCCCTCATCTCCCCTCATGGCCGCCCCTCGCCTCCCCTCATCCCACCTCACGGCCACTCCTTACCTCCCCTCATGGCCACCCCTCATCCCACCTCACGGCCACTCCTCACCTCCCCTCATCTCCCCTCATGGCTGCCCCTCGCCTCCCCTCATGGCCGCCCCTCATCCCGCCTCATGGCCACTCCTCACCTCCCCTCATGGCCGCCCCTCGCCTCCCCCTCCTCAGTGGGTTAAATGTCAAATTTCAGTGGATTAAATGTCAAAACCCCCCTTGAGATCATGTGCAGGCGGTTGCGAGCTCCTTCATGAGCCTGAAGGATTGTATTTTGATTTCAAGCATCCCAAGATAGCTCCAACCCTGTCATCAGGCACTGACGGAGGAGCCATGCTTTCCACTGGAGCACACAAGCCTGCCCACCCAGATCCAATGGCAGCTTAAATCAGATTAACATTCCCCCAAATTTACCCCAGGCATTGCCAAAATAAGAACCCGTCCCTGCCTCATGTTCCATCGCTGCAGCCTCCTCCACAAGGAGCAGCAGAACCCTTCTCCTCCCGCAGTCGGGAAATGTCAGAGGGCTTCATCCCACCCTCTCAGCTCACCAGTTTGTTAATGTCACCCATAAGAAAGCTGCTGCTTTGTGCCGATTTTCTCTAATTGTTTCACAGTCAGCATCATGCTTTAAACAGATAAAATCAGTGATTCAACCTTTAAATATAGTGGGTTTCCCCCCAGCCATTTCAATAATCCTCTCTTTCTAAAATCAAAACCCTGCTTTTAAATTATGTGACTAGGAGGTCATGCATCTGTCACTGGCTTTTAATGCTCAGCATTTGTGGAGGGGGAAAGAAATGCAGCTGTTCAGAAGCCAGGTTAAGTGCTGATCTTTTTAAAACCTAATTAGAGATATATAAATTATAAACCAACCTCATTCAATAGGTGATTAAAGTTGGAACAGTATGGGTACTACATGGGATATTTATTAGGACTTAATTACCCTTTATTTTCTATTCCATCTTGAGTTTCAGAAGGCCATCTGACTCTGGATTCCTCCCTAAGCCTTGCAGCATTGCCATGCAAATATAACACTATAACACCACATCTTTTCAAAGAAGAAGTTGTGGAGAAAATAGGTTTTACAGAGTAAAAGTTTTCTCCTAACAAATCTATCAACAATACTATCACCAAAAGTACGGAGTCAATTTGTGGGCACCCACTCACCATACATGGTTGCTACAGTCGCACGCACACACCCTATAGCCATTCCAAAGGCTGGGAAGAACACTGTTCAGGATGTTGTTAAAATTAACCCCTGGGAAAAAAGATAAAATTAATGATCTTGCTATAAAACCACTGCCTGGGGAGGTTACTGAGTTTTAGGGTTCTGCTCCTGCTCTCTTAGCTATCAAGAGAGCAACTTGCCAGCCTGACATAATTAAGAACAGAAAACTCAATTATCTAGTAAACTAAGATCTTAAACCACCACGCTAAGCTAAACGGAAAGGCTGCACAGGGAGGAGAATCATTAGTCCCACTCAGGAAAAACAGAATAAAAGGGTAGAGTACAAAGGGAACCAGCTCATGAGCAAAGGTGCATCAAATCCAGCAGGAAGAGTTGAGGTGTTTAGTTTGTGTGTTGGCACACAGCAGCTGCCAAAAAGAAGAAAAGAGAGAAGAAAGCTTGACATGCTGAGGCAGCCAGTTGTAAAGCTTTACACCTCAACTCCAAAAGCAAAAGGTTCATGTCCTCTATTTTCTTTGGGTGAATCCATATTTGCTTCCATCAAAGAGAATGAACAAAAAGGTGGAAACTGCACTCTGCTGTTGGAGGAGGAAAAGAGACACGCTGGCAGGTATCTCTGCCGAGATGAATATTCCTCAGCTTTCACACAGCCCAGAGCAGACACATCCATCCCCTCTCCCCGACTCATCAAGGCAACAGCTTGCCCCTGTCCCCTCTATCCACACACACCAGCCCAATTATCTGGAGTGTCACCACAAAGAAATCCAAATGTCAAGGAGGAGAGAAAAACAGACAGGGAAAAAATTGAAATTCCAGCTACTGTTTATACATGAGGAATTATGCAGGGAAAAAGACAAAAGGAAGAAGAAAACCAAGACAGGCAGTGCAAGAAAAAGAGACTTTAGTTATTAATGAATGCAAAGTTCCCCCAGCACAGAACTGCAGGTGGCTCATGAGCTGGCATGAAGTCTCAACTCCAAAAACCTATGAAAAGCACTCTGCCATCACCCTGCCTTCGCTCCTTTCCAGCACAGGGCCTCTCATCTAGCTCGAGTCGAGCTGTTGCCATGAATTACATCCTCCCACTGCTCCCAACAGTCAGCCACAGCTGACAGTAGTTCAGTCGTGCTGCTCCCCACCTCCAAGCATGCCAAAGCATGCTCCAGAGCTACAAAAACCCAGTCCCTGGGCTTTAGGACGGGAGTAGACTGAGTTTCTGCTCACTGCCTTATGCACGCCTTCAGCTAGAATTATTCCCGGAACATTAATACTGCTCATGAAACAGCACGACACTTCCCCTCACATTTATCAGAATTGCCTTTTTCTTAATTCAAAGTATCAGCCTGGTGTGGCTGGATCTTCTACAGGGAGCACTGTGCTGATGTCCCCCAAGCCCATGCACCACTGATCCAGTAAAATGGAGCCGTGGGACATTTCTCCTGCGTGTGTCGCAACTCAGCGGTGTTTCTTCTACTTATGCCTTGAGCCACAACTGCTCATAATGCAAAACGTGGCTTCCAGAAGTCACTGTTTTCTGTCTGTGTCAAAAAAAACCCAACATGTTTTAAGTAGGTTGCTTCAACCCTTACTTTCTCTAGGGTGATATGATGTAGAAGCAAAGGTCCTCAAAGTTGATTCTGTGGTGATTTGTGGCTGGGAACTCCAAAACTTTAATTGACAGATGTATGAAAGGAAGAAAAGCAATAAATAGAAGCCTGGGAAATAGTCCTTGAGTGATGTTCCCCTATTACAGAGATTTATGCAGCTGCTACTTGGAGAAACGAGTGCTCTCAAGTGTAATTACTACACAGAGTCATGCAAGATGGGCCAGATCCAAGGTATAAGCAAGCACTCATTGCTTTAATTATGATCAAGTTTATGTACTTAGGCAAACGTAAAATCCACTTTCAATTTGATATGTGGGAACTTTATCATCATAACAAGCTGGAAGTGTTCACTTGAAACACCAGCCCTGTTACAAGATATTGATCCAGCTACCCACAGGCTCTGCAGAGAGAAGCAAAGGGCTCCTTCCTCCTCCTGAATAGCATGGGATGTAGCTGGGGCTTCCAGAGGAGCAAGAGCACAACCAAGCAACTCCAGCAACCTGAACCCAGCCAGGAAAGTAAGCTGCCACGCAAAGACACTCACTGCAATCACGGCCTGGGCCAGGATGAAGGATGCCACTGGTTCCTGGGAAGGACACACCACAGTGCAGCACAGAAGCTGCCATAGCCCTCACCACACACAGCACAGCCACTGCTCACCCCTCCATCACGTCTCCCTGTAAATATACAGGCCAAGAAAGTTACCTAGGGATCAAAACAGGCATTCACTGCCTCCCACAGAAGGAAGGGAAGGCATTTCTTTGATTACAAACAATGAACAGAATTTGTCATTTTTGTGGTGATAAGAGCAGCTCCTTCCCCTCCCTGCAACTCTCCATGCAAGCATTTAATCACAAAGTATTTCCAGTGCTCCGTACTGACAAGCAGACCAAGGCCCTGCAGAATAGAGAAAGAAGAGATGCTGCTCCTGCAGCTAGTCCAAAGGCAGCATTAAGAGTCTAACATTATATGGGAAGGGGATGCAAAGATAGGAAGGGATAGGGGAGGTACTCTCACACCAGGACTTACATCTCAACTCTCCTAGATCTCACAGTTGTTGATGACCTGAGGCATTGCTACAGTCCTACAGCCCAAAGCATTTGGGATGTGCACCAGCAGACACAGCACCTTCCAGGCCCAGCTTCTCCCCTTTCCTCTCCTGCGCTGCAGCAGATCATTGCTGAAGCAACTCTTGTGTCTCTGGCCCTGACTCCGAACACAAGAACCATAACTCAACACATGGTTATTAGCAGCAGCTACCACTGGCGATGAGCTCATTGCACCTCCCCTGCCTGTCACGTTTGCCTGCTATCGCTTCCCCTTCATACTTTGATCAGAAGCTTTCCAGGGCAGGCGTTCTCCACTGTGTATTTAACCCAGCACAACCGCCCCAGAGCTCCCCAGGCAGCTCTGTAATGCAGCCACCAGAACCTCATCCTTCCATGTACCGACAGGCACCCACCCAGGAGAACCCACACTCCCTCCCTCATTACCAAAAAGCTGCAAAAGGAGCTCTAAAAGGCAGGAATTCAAGTATTTCACTCACATTTTATAATAGGAACGAGGTATATATATACAGAAAGCAGCCTCGCAAGGTGTAGGTGATGAGGTTTGGTGCGATACCACCTGTGATGCTAATTGCACAGCGGAGTAACACCTTGCTCGGATCCACAACGGCCTCCCGCCCCGCTCGGTGCTCGCTGCCCGTTTCCAGCCTGTTTCCCGGAGCCGTGGCAGCTCCTGAGCCCGGGCTGGGGGTGAGGGTCCGGGACTGCACAGCGCGGAGACCCCAGACCGCGATTTAACGCAGCGCGGAGCCCGGCAGCCCCGAACCCCAGCTGCTGGACGGCGGGAGAGCGGTCGGGCAGCCCGCAGCCGGCTCCGCACCGTCCCGCGGCCGCGCAGAGACACCCCCCACCCTTCCGCACCCCTCCGCCGGGGCGCTGCCGCCGCTTCGCTTCGCTCCGCGCCGGGACGCGGCGCACCCCGGGGCACCGGCGGGCCCTGAGGGGAGGGCTGCAGGCCAGACACCGCGGCGCCGAGCGGTCTCACCTGGCACGGGGCTCTCGGGCACCCACTTGGCTCCGGGCTGCAGCACCTGGAAGGCGGTGCGGACCGGGCGGCAGGCGTCTTCCCCCAGCGGCTGCGCGCTCCCCGGGGCACCGAGCAGCGCGGCCAGCAGCAGCAGCTGCAGCAGCGCTCCGCCGCTCCCCGACATCCTCCCGGGCAGCGGGGCTGCTGCTCTACACCCCACCGGCAGGCATCCCGACCGGGAGCGGAGCAGAGCCCAGCCCCGCCGTGCGCCCGGAGCACCGGGACCGGCTCCGCCCCGCCCTCCCCGCCGCGCTCCCATTGGTCCCCGCTCAGCCGGCCCCGCAAGCTGATTGGTGCTCGCCCCGCCACCCGCACACTTGCCCCGCGCGCGGCAGTTTCCATCCCGCGCTGCCGGGAGCCATCAGTGAACCACCGGGACACGGGGATAATGGGACATGGGGACACTGGGACACCGGGACACTGGCACACCCAGCCGGGGCAGTGCATCCCAGCTCCGAGGCACCAGCAGGAATAGATGGCCATAAGCACAGAGTTGTGCTCAGCAGTTGTGCTCGATGTCCAAGCAGAAACCAGTGGTGTGTGGTGGTTGTTGGGTGTTGGGATAGATCCTAACATCTGTGTTGGTGACATGGACACTGGGATCGAGCACTCTCAGCAGGTTTGCCGATGACACTGAACTGTGTGTTGGTGTCGACATGCTGGAGTGGAGGGATAGGATCCAGAGGCACCTGGGCAGGCTGGAGAGGTGGGACTGTGCAAACCTCATGGAGTTCAACAAGGCCAAGTGTAAGGTTCTGCCCCTGGGTCAGGGCAATCCCAAGCACAACACAGGCTGGGGGAGACTGGATGGGGCAGCCCTGAAGAGAAGGACTTGGGGTGTTGGTTGATGAGCAGCTCCCCATGACCTGGCTTCAGTGTGTGCTGGGCTGCACCCCCAGAGCATGAGCAGCAGGTCGAGGGAGGGGATTCTCCCCCTCTGCTGCGCTCTGGGGAGACCCCCCCCCTGCAGTCCTGATCCAGCTCTGGGGCAACAGCACAAGAGGGACGTGGAGCTGCTGGAGCGAGGCCAGAGGAGGCCCCGGAGCTGCTGCGAGGGCTGGAGCAGCTCTGCTCTGGAGCCAGGCTGAGAGAGCTGGGCTGGGGCAGCTTGAGAAGAGAAGGCTCCTGAAGGGGAGACCTTAGAGCAGCTCCAGTGCCTAAAGGGGCTCCAGGAAACCTGGAGAGGGGCTTTGGACAAGGGCCTGGAGAGACAGGACAAGGGGAATGGCTTTAACCTGCCAGAGGGGAGACTGAGATGAGCTCTGAGGCAGAAGCTCTTCCCTGTGAGGGTGCTGAGGCGCTGGCACAGACTTTTCCCAGAGAAGCTGTGGCTGCCCCATCCCTGGCAGTGTTCAAGGCCAGGTTGGACACAGGGGCTTGGAGCAACCTGCTCTAGTGGAAGGTGTCCCTGCCCGTGGCAGGGGGTTGGAGCTGGATGAGCTTTAAGGTCCGTTCCAACCCAAACCAGTCTGGGATTCTATGATGATTCTATGAAAACAAACCCTGAACACCAGCCATGCACACTCAGCTGGAAGGGGCCGCGCTGCTCATTCCTCAGCTGCATAAAGCAAACCCAGCGGGGTGAGGAAAGGCTTTATTTTAAACAAAGCAAGGGCCACGTATGAAAAATTGCCAAACCTGTGTTTAGCCCGGGGTGCTCCCCTGTAGCCTGCACAATGCTGCTGCTGCAGAGAGAAACAAGGAGGGAGCAAGTATGAGCAGAAGAAAAATCTATTTAAGATTTGCAGCACAAACACAGGATCAAATTATCGCTAATGGCTCCTACCAGCTCTTTTTCACCCTGAAATTCTGAAGAGGGATGACAAATGAAAGTCCAACCTGTGTGTTTGTTCTAAGAAAATGCCTGCCAGGGGGACATTGTTAAAATATGTTATGGATATGAGACTAATAAGCCAGAATGTGCAACATGTCTCGCTGGTGAATGGATTGTGGGAGCCTGTTGCTGTCTGCAGACCGCGCTATTTATTCCCCGTTTATCGTGTCTGGTAAGCACTGCTGACAAGATTCCCATTAACCGGCCAGCAGAAAGTCCTGCTTTGCAGGAATTCACAAGAACCTGGAAATCTCATTTTGCTCCGAGGCGCAGGTGTGCCACAGTGCAAATTGTGCCTGATTTCAGCAGGGGGAAGGGTGGGCGGACGCTCCATGATGAGGATTCATCCTTTACCCATTTTCCTTTCTCCCGGTTCCTCACATGAAATACCGTCACACATCCTTCAGCTCATGTAGCTGCATCGCACTGGGTACTTAACGTATCTTTTCTGCATCTCCCTCATTGATTCAGTGACGGATTTGTTATGTTTATGCAACAGTTTGGGGTTTGGGTACAGCATTGCTTTAAGTTAGGAATCAATGTGACCAAATTGCCAAATACAAAGGCTGGTGTTTGAAGTGCTGCTTTACGCACACTATTGCAATCTGTACTGTATTTATGAGCTGAATTACAGGCATCTAAAAGGTATTCATGCATCTCCTGGGTTCATCTTCAAATCTCTGTGTGTATTTCATTTAAGTACAGGAGGCTTTTACTGTTGCAGGTAAGTACATGGATATTGTCAGGCATGCCATTAGAGCAAAGAATTACACACGGCGCCAAACAGGCGCATTCAGGGATCTGTGCTAAGACGAGGGAGCGCTTGCAGATTTCAAACCAAATTAGCAAACAACATTAGTGCTCATCACTGAATCTGGCTTCACAGTGGGATCTGTCATTATCCTGACAACGACTCCCTGTAAAAATGAAGTTTATTTATCAACCAGGAGTTATGTTGGAAGTGAGTTAAAGCTTGCGGAAACTTACAACAAAACCAAGTGGCAGCCCTTTCTTTCAGGCACTGGGTTAGGTTATACCCAGAGTCCACTGGCAGGAAAAAAGAATTCCCATTTTAACTGAGGACTTGCCCTAATGGAGCAAGTGTTTTACACTTGTTTCCCCCAGTTCTCACTCCAGCATTACTGACTTTCCTTGAGGTAATAAGCTCAAGGATGCAGCTGGGTGGAGATGGGGGGTGAATCCCATCCCATCCATGGACCAACAGTATTGTCGTGTTCTGTAGCACCCAAAGGATGCTCTCCACCCTGGTGCCTGCAGAAGTATTCCCAAGGTGACAACTGCAGACTCTCTGACCTCCATAAAGACTGCAACAACCCAAAGAAAGCCTGAAGCTATTCCCTGAGCACTGCACGTCCACATGACTTGTCCTTTTAATGGCTGAGGGTAGCAAGTGCAGGTTTGTCCCTGAGGAGAAAGCAGGCGACTTGCTCCAAGATCAGAGGCAAAGTCACTGAGCTAGTTGTCTGCCAGCAGATGTAGTAAAAGCCAAGTCGTCTCATATCCAGGATGATAATTTCCCTTGTTACAACTGCTCACACCGTAAAAAATTCACTTAATCATCTACCTGCCGCAAGCCTGTGGGTAATGAGAGGCAGGATCGTGTGTAGCTGATTTTATCAAATGCTCTTATGAAGCTCTCCACTGGGAAAACCCTGAATCAATTAAAACACCAAGGAGAGACATAGGAGAGGGATTCGGACTCCCCAGTAGATGCTCACCAGGTTATCAATACATCCCACTTACTCTGCCACTGCAAACAGGGTGGATGAGCTCCATGGGGACAAGCGGAGCCATGCCTATAGCAGAGGGAATCACAGTGGGGCTGGGGTGAAAACAAAACTGGAGCATCTGTTGACACACATGCATGTTTTCAGCACATACCTGACCGCCCGCATGGGCATGTTTGGCCTGGCTTCCTCATCCCTGTTGCAATCCCTTGTGCTGACTATGGCCCAGTTACCCCACTGGAGATCTCACGTGTCCTGCTGAAACCAAGAGCTGCAGGCAGTGATGGCTTCTCTGTGTCAAAATGACCCTTTCTGTCTTATTCTGGACCCTGCAGAAGTTACATTTTCAGGCTTTCATAAAGGTTTTGTGGAGGAGGAGAAGGGAGAAGCTCTTCACTATATAAAAGTACTCACACACGGTCTGAAAAAAGAAAAGCACATTTGCCATGGGGCACTGGGAGAAATGACGGATTGCCAGGTAGCAGACATCCCTCCCCTCTTTGCCAGGATATTGTATTCCATGTGCCATACTGGAATGCTGATAGGTCCATAAAGCATTAGCCTTTTCCTCACCCCAAAAAGCAGTGGCTGATAAATCACTAGCTCTCTGGAGTTTGTTGGGAACAGATCATACAGCAGAAGCAGCGAAGCCTTCAGAGAGATGCATCACTTAAAGACACTGCAGATGCCAATAGAGCTGTACATCAAGAATGCATAGACAAACCACTTTGCCTGTCCAAAAATGAGATACTTCACAACTGGAACTCTTTTTGCAAGTGGGTAGCAGTTTCTGTCACACTCATATCAGAAAGGCCTCCTAGACCCCTGGAAAATCTCTGCCCTACAGTCCTAGGGATCTCCTCTCTTTTTCACAGAGCATTTGTGAAGAGTCTTCCCTCCCACTATAGGACACGAAACTTGCTGAAATTACAGAGTAATTCATGGGTCAAATTCCAGCCAGATCCAAACCTTTCCAAAGCAGCTCTTAACTGTGGATAGGGCACAGCTTTTGCAGGGGCAGGTAGATATACAGCTAACCATCATCAGAGAGTCACACACTGGTTTGTGCCGGAAGGGACTTTAAAGCTCACCCAGTTCCAACCCCCTGCCACGGGCAGGGACACCTTCCACTAGAGCAGGTCACTCCAAGCCCCATCCAACCCGGCTGGTGATCTGAAGAGTTTTGCATCCTTTGTAAAACTAAAAATGCACAGACACAGCCATTGTGGTTCCAAAGCTCTTCTACACACCCCCCATCACTGGAGGACCCCAAAGCACAGCAGAGGATGAAACAGGCAGAGTGTGCTGGAGTTTGGGCCATGCTGCTCACAAGACAGCCCGCAGGGAGGAAGGATGCTTGTAGCACTCCTCACTGCTGCCCAAGCTGCAATACCCATCTCTCCTCCAGCCCACAGCGAGTGGGGCTGAACATGAGCAGAGCTCCTGAATGCTTTACAGAGGGAATGAAAGCAGAAGAGATGGGAGAGAACTATTCACCGTGCACTGCTGCCTCTGCTGGGAGCACAGGGCAGGCGTTTCTCAAGCTGATATTTTCATTTATCATCTCCTGGTGATTAATCAACTGAAGAGACGCTTCCAGGAGACAGCCCAGAAGGGATCAACGCAGAGCAGTCACCTATGAAAATGAAGTGCTGCTGACAATTACCAACGCAGGGCTGTCACACCACGGGCACCCCGCTCACAGGGGAGCTGGGATGTAAAATTACAGGGCTCTGCTGTGAACTGGCTCTGCATGGAGCCAGCAGCCTGACAGATCGGTGCATCCGACTCCGTGTTGAACCCTGCAGAGATGCTGCACTTCTGATTCCATCACAGGCTCAACAACACAGAGTGAGCTCTGCAAGCAGCTGCAGCAACAGGCGACGTGGTGCACAGCACACGGTTAAAGCACAAGCCTGGATCTTTGCAGGCATAGCCCAGGTAGGAGTTGTGTGGCTGCACACACTGAGGAAGCCCCATTGTATGATGTGGAGATCTTTGAGACGGGATTTACAGCAGAACTGACAGAAGTTCTACTGAGTGTATCAACTGCTCCCACTTCAAAGGAGGCCACGATGCATTCAGGTGCCTTTCCAGGAGTGCTTTTGTCCTGTCCAGTGGCACCACAGTAAAACTTGATTTATGCCTTCTTAAATTATTTTAATGCTTAATATTATATGCAAAAACTCTGTGAAGAGATATAATGGAGGAGTATTTCTGCTTGGCTCATGCAGAAGCTGTCTCCAGTTGCATGGTAATGAGGTGCTTCCAAAGGGATCAGAAGCATTAGGCTGCTCCTCAAATGCTGCTTTGCAGGTAGAAGAGCGGACGGGTGACTCAGTGGCAACTTTTATACCCCATAATTCAAGGAATTATAGGGACACAGTGTTTCTGTCTGTCACTGATGAGGAATCATTGCTGAAGCCAGTGGATTTGGAGCCATGAGCCCTGGGAAGGGAGGACACCTTGGAACAAAGCAATGTGAGGCAGCATGAAGAGCCTCCTGCAAGAATAGGGTGGCTCTGGAGCCAGTGATGGGCTCCTGCACTGTTCAGTTACCATTTGCAGGATGGACATCTCTATTCCTTGCTGTGTGTCCCCCCAGCATCTTCTTCTTTTCCTTCCCTTTCAGACTTCTCACTCTTCTCTTTCTCATCAAAGAAAATTCACTGCACACCATGGTAGGAGAAAAAACTGCAAACCAAAGGAGATTCTGGTTTTTACAGCCACTTTCTCCAAGTTCCCACAGACGTCTGGGGTTGCTGTGAGCCTTATCCTGCAGCCAGGGAACTGACCTGACATCCACTGGCCACACATTTAGCTCACAGCAGGGCACGGCACCAACCTGCCCCTCTGCTGCAGGCGCCTGCTGCTTCCAGAGGCTCTCTTGGCCTGTTGGGGCTTTTCCTGCTCCAGGTCTCCCAGCACAGACATCACATCTGCACCCAACGTGGCTGGCTGTGTTGCAGAGCCCATCTCTGCTCCCTTGTCCTTTGTCCCTGCTCCAGCCCGTCACACGGTGAGACCATGACCTTGCACTGATTTGTTTTTTTCAGCTGCATTCATGACCTGACCCTTCCAGAGGTGATGCCAGCAGCAGCTACACCAGAAGCCATCCAAGTTCTCCTCCCGGCTGGCCAGGCTCGGAGCTCAGCACACATTGGGGTTTTTCATTATCAGCATCCTCACTTGCATCTGCGAGGACACGAATAGATCTGAGAGGGCTTGGCTATTCATGTTTCATCCTTCTTGCACAAGCCAAATAATCTAATAAAAAACCCAATAAGATTTAACACTCACCCACTTGAAGGCATTTCCCAACCCACAACTAATTATCCCACTGGATACTCAGTCAGGTTTCACCTTCCATGGAGGAAGACAGCATATCGACAGAAGGGAAGTTGCCTTTTAAAAGGAGCTTCAATAGACATCCACATTTGTCTCATTTCCAAGCAGAATAATGAACCACCTTACATAGATCTGTTTTCAAATGGTAAATCATTCCTGCACACAATGCATCAATGGCAGGCCTCTCAAACAGCTCTTGGGGGGCTTGGGGATTTGTTTCTATTATTACTATTAAACATTTAGCAGAAATTGAGAAGCAGGTAAGTGCGAAGCAGCGTAGTTTCTCCTGACTTTCCCTCATCCTTTAGATAAGACTGGAAAATCCACACCTGAGCTATGGTGTCTCAAGCAGAAATGCTCCTCAGCTGCAGAAATCTCTTTCTGTGTGCATGTTGTGGGAACAGGATGAGAATGAAAGGGAGAACGAGTTGCTGTGCTCCAGCACTCATTTTGTGACTCTGGTGTAGGGCACTTCAAAGGCTTTCCATAGACTCAAAGATTACTGCAATTAGGTCAAAACTCCACTTTAAAGAAGAAGGTATAAAAGCTGTTGACAAATTACTCTAGAGGGCTTGGCCAGCACTAGAGAAAGCAAAGAGAAGCAAGCCCCAGTTTGTGGTTGTTAGTGCTTTGAGGTTGTTAAAATCAGCCTCATGGTACAGGAGGTGTTGAGGACCAGGCTGGGCAGTGCTTGGAGGTGGCACTGCCCAAACACAGGACCCAGAGCATTAAAATGTGGAGGAGAAGAGCTGCTGGGCCCGAGGCACTGCTCGGTGGGCATCTACCTCCAGGGGAACCCAAGCGCAAGTGCATTTTAGGACCTCATTTTAACCTCAGTCTAAGTGCAAGCATTTAGAAATAAAAGTGACCGCAATGTATTATTCAATGGGCTGTTTTAGGAGAAACTGAATAATTTAAACAATACATGCTTAAAGCCAAGCGACTTTTCCTCCCTGTGCCCCTCTTTCTCTCACTGCAGCTCCTCTGAGGCCAGCAGTAAACGTCCTGCTGATTTTGGCAGAGTGAAGGGAGCAGTATTTGGGTCTTATCAACAGCCTTCCAGGGATTTGTCCCCTTATGTGACCTGGGCAAGAGGAAGACGAAAAGTCTCAGGGATGGAGAGGTTTGGCTCTGCTTGAAACTGCTCTCACAAATAAGAATTGTTGTCAGTGACCGGTGTTTAGTACTCACAGGGTACAGGCTTTGGTTTAGCTTCCCCTGGAAAGCAAGACCCTGGATTCAACAAAGTGCATTCAGTTGAAGAGCAAAATATCTCATCATTGCATGATACAAAGCATTGAACCAATACAAACATACTCTGCCACTGCAAGCATCTTGCAAATGCATGAAGGGTTCACTTTGTTCTGCAGACTTTCTGCCAGACAAGGCATTACCAAGCGCCAAGGGAACACAGACCGATTCTCACTGCAGGACATGGTGCTAAACAAAATCCTGCCACAGAGAGGTCCTGGGCCTCACCACGAGCACAGCACTAATGCACTGCAAGTTGCCCAGCAGCATCTGACCTTCTGCGGCACATTCCACAAAATGACTTCACTCCAAGCTACGAAGTGATCCCACTAAAAGCAGGCGTGTGTGCAAACCCCTGGCTGAAGCATAGAATAGTTTGGGTTGGAAGGGACCTTAAAGCTCATCCAGCTCCAACCCCTGCCACGGGCAGGGACACCTTCCACTAGAGCAGGTTGCTCCAAGCCCCTGTGTCCAACCTGGCCTTGAACACTGCCAGGGATGGGGCAGCCACAGCTTCTCTGGGCACCCTGTGCCAGCGCCTCAGCACCCTCACAGGGAAGAGCTTCTGCCTAGTCAGGTAGGAGTGTTAGAAGTGAAAAACTCGTGCACAGAAGCAGTCACTGACAGTCTTGCTTAAGTATGTCAAACATCAGCCATGCAGTGTTACAGGAGGGAAGAAGTACAAGCAGAGGCAAACATTTAAGCGTTGGGATTCATAGTGCAGTAGCTCCATCTCAAATGCCTTCAGACCAGCCAACCCTGGGAGCTCCTTCATTGCCTTGCTCCCACACCTCTCCATTTGCAACATGGGGATAATGTTTTGCCTCTGCTTTACCAGGATACCAAGGAGAAAACTTCATAAGTACACCAAAGAGAATCAGCAATTACAGTGCTGAGGTCACCCTCACACCTACCTCAATGATAGCCCAAATGGACCATGCAAGGGATGTCCCTGCATCTTCCCAGGATTAGCATCAATAAAGTATCACAAAGAACCTGCCTCATTTAGCAACTTTTGACAGTTATGAAGATGTTTGGGCTCATACCTTGGAAAAAGGCTTTGAGAAAGCTGCCGACGGGACTGGCTGCTCTCTGGCTGCAGCTGCAACACCAGAAATCTCCAAGGTCCTGAGAACATGAAGACGCCGCCTCTATTTCCATATGGATTTCCACGTTTATTAGATATTCCTGATAGAAATGTACCAGTAAGACAGATCCAATTAGTTCACCTAATAGCCTGGCATGATGAGATTGGCTTAACCATCTGAGCGCAGGATTTTGCACAAATGAAAGAGCATTCCCATAAAATTGAGAATGTAATTTAGCAATTTGGAAAGAAAATCGACAATCTTTGGAGAAAACTAATAGCTTTTTACTGTGTAATATAAGCTCACCTATCTAGCGTGGAAAAAACATATAAAACATTAAAGAGACAACCCTCAATGTAATAATAAAACCTCCCCAAATTATTTCTTATTACCCATCTTTGTACATTTTCAGACTCCCCAGAAATAGGGACTCTCCATGCTCCTGACTGATAATCTCAGCAATTCCTCATAGAACTGGAAAGTAGCACGTTCCCTGCAAGCTGCCACCCCCCAAAAAAGGGACATTTTCTGCTTTATCATTTAAAAGGCAGCCCCAGGGCCCAGATCATGGTAGGGGTGGACTGGCCAAGCAGCAAGTGATTTCATGGCACTGTTGGGCTGAGACCAGCCAAGGAGGTTTGTCTCTTTTCCAGAAGTATTTGTAATTACCTGAGGCCTGTTTTTAGAGAGACATTAATTCATAATCTCCAAGATCAGAAGCGTTGGGTGAATTATCTGTATTCCTGTACAGCACAGTTTCAAATTACCCCATTCTCTACTGGTCTGGAGGCATCTGGATTCAATCTGAAGATGTTACGAGATAGAGACCCTGTGGTTTGCCTGCCCATTTCCTTCCCTCAGTGTCCCTCCTTCCTGCCCTGCACATGTCCTGCAAACCAGTGGCTCCAGCCCCTCTGCGTCCAGGGCTTCTCTCCAGAGAGGCACAGGATGCAAAGAGCAGGTCACCCTGTCAGAATCATAGAGTCAACCAGGTTGGAAAAGTCTTTTAAGATCATCCAACCGTTGCCCAGCACTGCCAAGGCCACCACTAACCCATGGCACTGAGGCCTCGGCTACACGTGTGTGAACACTTGCAGGGACCGTGACTCCAGCCCTGCCCTGGGCAGCCTGTTCCAATGCCTGAGCACCCTCTGGGGAAGGAATTGTTCCTCAGCTCCATCTAAACCTGCCCTGGTGCAGCTTGAGGCTGATAGCTCTCATCCTAACCTTCCCTCTGCCTTTCAGGATGCCAAACCACAAGCTATGCCCACCCCACAGCAGCTAAAGCCATCAAGCACAGTGTTAACATCACCTGCATCCTTGGTCTCCCTAAATCCTGAAGCGTGGCAGCTTTGTCATTGCTGGGCAGCTCCCGGGGAGAAGAAACCCCCTCCATCCCACCTCCCTGCTGTCTCTCCCCCACATCGCTCACTACCATTTACTCCTCGGCCAGGCAACAGTGCAAGATGCTCTGAGAAAATGCTCCCCAGCTGGGCAAAGAAGATCCACATCTGATGAGATGGTTTGTGGCACTCGGTGTGGGAGGGCAAATGCTGAGTGCTCGGTGATGCACAGAGGTATTTACCTGACCCTCAGCAGAAAGCAAAGTGCTTCAGTAGCTGCTGGGAGCACAGAAAGTGAGTTTGGAGACATAGAGATTAAAACAATGTGAGCAGTGAGAACAACTGCAAAATTAAAAGCTGTGCCCGTGTTTCTGCACTGGATTTTTGATGCAGATTAATCAGGTATCTGCCCTGTTTGCATCATTCGCATCCCCCATCAGCTCTTTCTGGAATGCTGCTTCTGTTTGCCAGGTTGCAACAACAGCAGAAAGCCAAAAGTTGGTCCCACAATGTGTGTAATTCCTGCTTTCAGAGAAAACCTCCCCCTCCAGCTGCCCTCTGGTGTAGGTTAGAGTGTCTGCAAAGGGAATTCAATGACCCAGGCAGCCGTCCAGCACACACATGAACTCACCAGCACCTATTTACCAACCTGCTCAGAAATGCTGCCTATCAGGCAGGCAGCTACAAATACAGCTGCAGATGGAACCCCTGGACGTTTCAATGGCAGTTTTGAACAGGAATAACTTGACATTTAATTCTGGGACACGAGTGAAATGTCAACATCTGTTGTGGAAACACAGAATAATGATTAAATTAACACCACTTTGCAGCTTTTAAGCATGTGGCAGCATAACATCACACCGGGATGCACTTGGACAAAACCGTACTGAGCTTCATGGTCTGAGTTAAAGAGAGCAACTGCCTGGGCTGGAGCACAACAGGATCAGGCCCTGCTCTGGGCAGCTGCATTTCAAGGATGGATAGCCCGTAGCTGCAGCCTGCCAGCTCAGGGATTGCCATATCTATATCAACTGGATTGCTACAGTCTATAAATGCATCACAGCCTTTACAGAGGAAGAGTCTGTAACTACCGTGGAGACCTCAAACCATTCCTTATGACTTGCAAGAGCTTCACTGTGTTATAGCAGGACAAGCCAAGGCTAACTTGGTATTTAATTACAGGTCTGAAGTCTTTTACAAAGATTTATCCAAGGAGCTCACCTTTTGTTGCTTCTGATTACGAAGCAGGCTGGATGTTCCTATTGTGGTCTTGGCCTGATGCCTTCGAAGAGTCCAGAGGAGGCCCCGGAGCTGCTGCGAGGGCTGGAGCAGCTCTGCTCTGGAGCCAGGCTGAGAGAGCTGGGCTGGGGCAGCCTGGAGAAGAGAAGGCTCCTGAAGGGGAGACCTTAGAGCAGCTACAGTGCCTAAAGGGGCTCCAGGAAACCTGGAGAGGGGCTTTGGACAAGGGCCTGTAGGGACAGGCCAAGGGGAATGGTTTTAACCTGCCAGAGGGGAGACTGAGATGAGCTCTGAGGTGGAAGCTCTTCCCTGTGAGGGTGCTGAGGTGCTGGCACAGACTTTTCCCAGAGAAGCTGTGGCTGCCCCATCCCTGGCAGTGTTCAAGGCCAGGTTGGACACAGGGGCTTGGAGCAACCTGCTCTAGTGGAAGGTGTCCCTGCCCGTGGCAGGGGGTTGGAGCTGATGAGCTTTAAGGTCTCTCCCAACACAAACCAGGCTGTGAGTCTATGGTTTCTTTTTACTAGATTAGGAACTTAGTGACCTCTCTGGGTCCCTTTCTGGCACCAGGCTCTGCTGCAATTCACTGCACATTTAAAATACCCACAATTAAATTTAAAGACTCATCTCTTTTCCAGATCCAAGCCTGTGAACACACGAGGCTCTTCCAGAACGGCATAAAATGTCCAAGGAGACAGACTGGCTGACCTGGGCACTTTTAGCTTTTTATTTTCATCTGTAGATGCATGACCACGGGGAGAGAAAACAAGGGCAATTGCTGTATTAATTGCTTTCCAACAGGCTGGTATTGCTAACATGCAGCCTCTTGGATGACTGGATTTAGTGACCATTTTTTAGCATCTCCTCATAATGGTTAAATACAGTAACTTCCCTTCAGATCAAAAAATCTATGGCACCAACGTCCTTGAGCACTCTGGGATTTGGCCTGAAGTCAGGCCAACTCATCAAACCCTGCTCAGAAACTCTCTCAGAGCCAAGTCTGTGGAGCTTTGGCTCGTTCCAGGCAGGATGGGCTGAAGCGACTTGACAAATCCTCACAACATCGTGCTGCCAGAAGAGCTGCTGCACGGGCTGGTGCCCTGGGGGTGCCTTTGGACACAATCCTGCAAATGGGATGAGCTGCCCAGCCCTGCTCCTGCTGGGGCTGGGTGCTGCAGAGGGTTTTGGGTGTCTTACATGCTAGTTTCCAGGCTCTTCTTGGCTGCCTCATTTGCTGTCTGCCTCCGGCTGTTGGCTGCTTGTTGGTGGGGTGGAGAAGCCGTCAATGGCAAAGCTCCTGCTGGGATGCCCCTCTGTGTGCTGGGACTTAGGAGAATCTGGATTTTCAACTGCTGTGGGGTCTCACCTTATGTCCACCACCATGCCCTGGTGGCATGGGGAGGTGGTGTACTTTAGAATCGCAGAACCACACAGACTGGTTTGTGTTGGAGAGACCTTAAAGCTCATCCAGTCCCAACCCCCTGCCACGGGCAGGGACACCTTCCACTAGAGCAGGTTGCTCCAAGCCCCTGTGTCCAACCTGGCCTTGAACACTGCCAGGGATGGGGCAGCCACAGCTTCTCTGGGCACCCTGTGCCAGCACCTCAGCACCCTCACAGGGAAGAGCTTCTGCCCAAGAGCTCATCTCAGTCTCCCCTCTGGCAGGTTAAAGCCATTGCCCTTGGCCTGTCCCTCCAGGCCCTTGTCCAAAGCCCCTCTCCAGGTTTCCTGGAGCCCCTTTAGGCACTGGAGCTGCTCTAAGGTCTCCCCTTCAGGAGCCTTCTCTTCTCCAGGCTGCCCCAGCCCAGCTCTCTCAGCCTGGCTCCAGAGCAGAGCTGCTCCAGCCCTCGCAGCAGCTCCGGGGCCTCCTCATGATGCATGATGAGAAAAGAGAACTAATGCCATCAGAGCAAACAGAGCTTGCCCAGAGGCACAGCGAAGCACTGAGACAGTTACAGCAAACACTGGAGCAGTTCCCTCGTGCAGGAGCGGTGACAGTGTTGGGGTGGACTTTGCACACACATGTCACAGGCACATTGATCCTCACCCACTGCAGCCCCCTTGGTCTGTGGGGGCTGAAACCCGGACGGGGCTGCAGGCAGCACCCAGCCCTCCCCAGCAACGAGAGGAGGTACGAGCCGGTGTCTCACCGTGTTTTGTTCAGAAGCAGCCTGCCCTCGTGTGGTGAATGGGAAACCAGGAGGCTGAGGAATTTGAGCTAAAACTGCCCAACAAACGCGCTGCAGCAGGGACCAGGAGCCCTTCGGGCAGCACCTCCCGCAGCTCAGTCCCTCACCTGCTGCACACAGCGTTTCCCCACTCGTTTTCCTGCCTATTCCTCTCCCCATCCATCAGCTCCCCCTTCTCCTGTAATTCCCAGGTAGCCGCAGGGAAATGCCCCAGTAGAGCCCAGGGGTCCCCAGCGCAGCACCGGGGCAAACGCTGAGCAGAGGCACCAGCATCTGAAATGAGGAAAACCTGCTCCAGTGGAAGGTGTCCCTGCCCGTGCAGGGGGTTGGAACTGGATGAGCTTTAAGGTCCCTTCAACCCAAACCATTCTATGAAAAGCCCCGTTTGAATTCAGTTTATGGGCAGAACATTAAGCAGTTTTCTTGAACAGCTCTGATAACCCTTTCTAAAGGGTGCAGGCTTGGTCACAAAGGCAATGGCACCCATGTCACACACAGGGGTTTCCGGGCAGCCTCTTGAGGCAGCCTCAGCTTATTAAAGGGGATGAAAGCTTTACCCAGAATCAACATGATCCAGAATAAGTAAAACCAGGGCAAGTAACGGATCCGAAAAAAGAATCTTCCCCACCCAACCAACTCCTTTTTTAAACCAGTGATTTATGGGCATCTTCCAAATCAGCGCATCTTCCAAAACCAGCCCTGATGCAAGACCAGGCTGCATCAAGGAGCAGAGCTCCTGCCTGCACTGTGACAGCCAGGACACTATCTCAACAGGCAGTGAGTGATGCTGCGAGGCCAGGAGCGAGATGGCCCATAGCCAGCCCTGACATGAGCACCCGAATGGGGCTGCAGCTCAAACATGACCCTTGACATGCCAACAGGACACAGTACAGTGCGTCCTGCCTGGGGCTTGCAGGAACCCAAACCCCAGCAAGATAACGTACCTGTGCATCCGCAGTGCTTCCAATGGACGCAAGCAGAGTGGATCTGGTTCCGACCGAAACCCAGGATCAGCTCCCACGAAGACAGGCAGGTCCCCGAGGTCTTGCACTGTCACTCTTCCCACTTTTTCCAAGCCCCTTTGCTGAACTCTCCCGTTTGCAATGCTCCTTGATTGCAGTCGGCACAGCCAAGCTCCAACAACTCATCCCCATCCTCTTCACACAGCTTCACAGCCTCCACTGGGCCACTGGTTTGTGACAGCTCATTAGAAAACGAGGGGGGAAATGCCATAGATGGCATTAGTCTTGGTGGCATCGTGTCTTACAGCCTGAAACAGCAGCAGCATCTTCACCCTGATACTTGCTTCATACCCCAGTTCCTCGCAGCAGCGGGTCCCACAGGCAGCTCTTCCTGTGTGCACCTCGGGCAGAGCAGCCACACGAGCAGGTTCAGGTCCACAGAGCAGGATGCTCACACAGCTCCAAGTCCACATGCAAGGAGTTCTGAGCCCTGCTAATCCCATCTCCCACCAACAGCCTTCCAGCAGCCGGAACGTCAGCACTGCAACATAAACTGTCCGAGTGAGGAACTATTAAAGGCAGCACTGCAGCCCTGCCCACACGCGAGCGGAGGCTCTAATTCTGTTTTATCTGCTTGTCATCACCTCCTAAAACAAGCCAGGCCCATGTTTGAGTTGGAGAGTGAGGCGTAACTGGGTAAAAGAGATTTTGGTATATAGAAATCATCCTGAGCAGGGCTGTTTACCACTGCTGCCTTGGGAATGGCCCATCAGCAGAGCTGTGGCAATGCAACCACCAGAGTTAACGCAATTAACTAATAGATTCGGCATTAGGCAGAAGTTGTTCCCTGTGAGGGTGCTGAGGCGCTGGCACAGGGTGCCCAGAGAAGCTGTGGCTGCCCCATCCCTGGCAGTGTTCAAGGCCAGGTTGGACACAGGGGCTTGGAGCAACCTGCTCTAGTGGAAGGTGTCCCTGCCCGTGGCAGGGGGTTGGAACTGGATGAGCTTTTAGGCCCCTTCCAACCCAAACCAGGCTGGGATTTTATATGATTTTATATATATACATATATAATATATATATGTAAAAACAGCACTGGTGATTTCCCCTTTGGTTCAGTGCTGCAATTCCCTACATCTTATAAAATCCTTTGGCAAATGAAATGTCACCTTCACAAGCAACACTTCCAATGGGAAAGGTAGTTAGCCATGTAACTTCTGGTCAGTGACTTCTGACCTGGCTGCAGGAGCCCCCATCGTGCCTGCAGACATACAGCAACTTAAATTAATAGGAAACATAAAAAGCCAAAGAGAATGCAGTGTGTTATCCCGGTGTATCACTGCGGGGGATCCAATAGGGGAGAGAAGTGCAGCCAGGGAGGATACCGAGGATGGGTGCAACACGGAATCGCTCTCTCAGCCAGTGCATCCAGGTTGAGAGCTGGTTTGGATCCGAACAACCCTTCACTGACCAATATAAGCAAATCAGAAATACTTACACCTTTCTGTCAGGTATGATTTAAACCCCGTGGAAACTAAACCCAGGTTTTATGGATGCGCTGTAATTGCTTTGGACAAAGTAACTTGGGACACCTGAAGATGAAGAGCAGCAGCGAGCACACGGGCTGTGCGCTGTGAGAGGTTAGAAACGCTTACCTGGGCTTAGGGCACTGACGGAGACATGAACATGCTATAAAAAACACCCCGAAGACCACCGACACCAGAAGATACTTTAAATTAGAGAAATGATAGCTCAGAAGTATTAAGAATGATTGGAACAAGTTTCCTTTAAGAAAAAAGGAAAGTTCCCCCCCTGGATGCTCCAAACGATAAACACTGATTACAGCTGGGAATACCCGCACGTGTATTAAATAACAGAGTTGTGTGGCCGGAAGGGGACGGAAGTGATATGAAATATTCCCACTCTATAAAAAGCATCCGACGTTAGAAGCCCTCTGAAGTTTCCAGAACAGGAGTTGCCTCTTTCCACGAGCAGCCCTCGCTCACATCTGCGTGTGCTTGTCCCTATTTATATACTTCCAGTAAAAAATGACTGGTGCTGAGTCCTTTCTGACGTCCCACTCCCAGAAATAGCCACTGTGACAGCTCCTGGAACAGCCTCAGCCCCTCGGCACCCACATCCAATGGCTGCAACACTCCTCATGTACAACAAAACCCAACCCTCCTGGTTTAAGAAGCAGCGCAGCAGTGCCTGCACTGGCACAGCGACAGCAGCACACGTGTGGCCACGGAGATCTCACCCCTTTCCTCCTGTGCTGCAGCAAAGCATTAATGCAGCATCCAAATGGGGTTTGGGAAACTAGAAGTTGAGGAATTGGGGTCCGGATGAGGGAGCTGGTTATTCCTCCAAACGTTTCCCACCCCATAAAGGTTTAATTTATGATGGAGCAGGTCTGCTCTGGAGCCAGGCTGAGAGAGCTGGGCTGGGGCAGCCTGGAGAAGAGAAGGCTCCTGAAGGGGAGACCTTAGAGCAGCTCCAGTGCCTAAAGGGGCTCCAGGAAACCTGCAGAGGGGCTTTGGACAAGGGATGCAGGGACAGGACAAGGGGAATGGCTTTAACCTGCCAGAGGGGAGATTGAGATGAGCTCTGAGGCAGAAGCTCTTCCCTGTGAGGGTGCTGAGGCGCTGGCACAGACTTTTCCCAGAGAAGCTGTGGCTGCCCCATCCCTGGCAGTGTTCAAGGCCAGGTTGGACACAGGGGCTTGGAGCAACCTGCTCTAGTGGAAGGTGTCCCTGCCCGTGGCAGGGGTTGGAACTGGATCAGCTTTAAGGTCCCTTCCAACACAAACCAGTCTGGGGTTCTATGAAACGCCCGTCCCTGCACCCCCAGTGCTTCCCATCACAGAAGGGGCTGCAGAGAAGATCCTGAGACAGATGGAGGAACCCCCCCAGCTTCAGCTCCTACAAAGGCAGGGTCAGGGCAAGCCACGAGGTACATCAAAAAAGCCCAAGATCCCAGATTGCCCCTCACAGGGAGCTGGAGACAAACCCCACAGCTCCTGAAAGCCAGCCCCGCTCTGCAGACACCCCACTGCAGAGCCCCACGCGCCCCAGCTCTGCACCCACCTTCACAGCATTCCAGTATCCAGAATACCCAAAATCACCACCTTTGGGTTGGTTTGCTTTGGGATTGGGTCTGTTTGTAGGGATTTCTGAGCTGTTTTTTTGTCCTCCTGGGGCTCCACCTGACTATACGGAGCATCCAAACCCTCAGGAAGGAAGGGCATCTCTTGACCAATCTCCCAAAGTGATGTTCTGGGCTTAAGGCAATTCTGAGACAAACAGAGCTCACAGACAAGAGACATCTCAGTGGGAGACACACAGTGAATGAGTTCAGAGCAAGCACACTGCTGTGGCATGGAGCCTCTCAGCCTCTACTTGCACCATACTCCTCATTGGCTTTAGGGACGTACTAAGGTGGTAACAGGAGCACGTTTGACTTCCAAATCCTGCTATGCCAATACCCTGCAGGTTATCCTCTCCTCACCAGTCCACCAGCACCCTGGAGAAATCCAGTGTGCACGTGCTGGAGATGCACCCACTGTGCTTGAGACAAGGAAACCAACTTACCCTACGTGAAGGAAGCACACGCATGGCACCAGTTTGCAGGAGCTGCTCCTGAAATCCCACTGATTTCCTCCCCATGCCCATTTACAACTGCAGGAACACTCATCCCACTTCCACATTTCAGTGCTTGGAGCAAAGTCAGTGAGTTCCACACAAACCACCCAACCTGCAACGTGGAACTGATGGTGCAGATACTCACCCCAGCAGCAAACAGCCAACAACAATCTCCCTCTCCCAGGTAACTCAAACGCTACCCCGTGCACTGCTGAAGCTATCGGTCACCTCCCACCAGCTCAGCCTGGGGTGGCTTTGGGGTGCCCATCTCCAGCTCTGGCCCTTCCACAGTGCTCAGACACCCTGGGATGATGACACCAGCACCTTGCACCAAACACTGGCTGCGGCACCGAACCCCCTCCAGCACCCACCCCATCAGCACAAGCCTGGTTCACCCAGCAAGGCTGCACAAGAGCATCAGCCACACAAAGCCAGGCTTGGAGCATCTCACAAGAGGCACATTCACACAGCAGCAACCTTGGGTTTGGTTCCCGGTGTGAACACATCCTGATGCTTCCCACTCAGCTGGGGTACGATGCACCGTGAACCACCATTAGCACAAATTCCAACCCATTTCTCCCCACTGTCAACAAGAGGCGCAGCCAGAAGGGCTCTACACTCAGGCAACATCTTTACCTTTGGTCTGTGTGAGGATTTGAAGCCCAGATTACAGCTCTCCGAAGCACAGGATTACAACTCAGCCTCAGATTAGGTTCTGGGGCAGAACATCACCCAGAGCCCCCACAGGAGCTCTGTGGCTGCACTTGGACTAAGCAAGAACTCCTCTGCTTGGTGTATTTTCTTCCCTGTTGCACACAACCACGCCTGGACCAGGTCTGGGCAGACAGGGAGAGCATCAGGGACCCATCGTGGCATCAGCCCGGCTGCAATGGCCACCATAAACCAGACCAGCAAAATAAATCTTTTAGACCTCAGAAGCGTTTTAGCTGGGGGAAGGAGGGTGTCAGAAACTCCCTGCTGCTGCCCACTTAACCAAACCACATCTATTTGCACTGAGGCAACGGCAGCGACTGCAAGTTGTGGTTCTAGAGCAAGTCTCCAACAGCTCTGCCCTCTTCAAACTGGATGGTTACATGTGCATTAAGGCAGCAACTACAAAAATAACCCATCTGAAGCCTAAGCATTCCAACAATCCTCTCCCCAAGGCACCCAGAGGTTTCCCTTAGCAGGCAATCACCCCAAAAACCAAACCACAGAACAACTTTACACACTACAGCAACACAGCAGCACCACCGAGCTCCCAACCTCAGCTCTCCCCAGGCACATCATCGCTTGCAGCCCCACAACACGCAGCTCAGGACCAGCTCCCCCCTTTGCCAGGCAGCATCCAGACCCCTCCAGCACAGCCTCTTCCAGCAGCAACACCCAGCACAGAACACAACATCTCAGCTTGTGCAGCAGAGCCCCGGCTCCCACAGGTCACATCATCCATCCTGCCGGCTCTGAAGCTGGGACACACCAAGGTCTCCCTGCTCCCTGTGGTCCAGAGACGCTGCAGCTCCAATCCCAACTTCAAGGCTCAGCCAGGCAAAGAGTAAAACAAAAAGGAGCGTTACTGTTGCTTAGGGTGAGTGTCAAGCGCTATCACTTGAGGACATCCTTCTCCCGGAGGAGGAACACCCCCCATCGCAGCAAAGGGCCTCCTTGAAGCATCAGCAGCAAGAAGAGGTTTGTAGCAGATGCACCTTAGTCAAACCCAAGGGGAGGAGGTTGCTGGAGCAGGGCAAGGCTGTAACCCAAAGGGTCTCCTGGATTACTTTTAGTTGTCTACTGCAACCACACTTCAATGAGATACATTATTAACACAAGTTTAACTTCAAAATCTTTTTATTGGTAAGTGCACCACAGTCATTCACATGTTATTACAGAAACAAGCTCCCAAAATGTCCTTCCCTGGACCACTGCTTGGTGTTGGTTTTGTGGGTTTTTTTTTTTTCCCTTTAAATGGTAGACAAACCTTAGTATCTGGAGAAGTTTCTTTCTTCCCATCCCTTCAAGCTGCGGAGTCACCAGCGAGCCATTACAAGACATGACCACAGACTCTGCTGTGAGAATTGATGACTGACAAGAGCAACGTTGTCAGCGCTGAAGGTCTTGCGGTTTACAGATGGATACCGTGCAATTTTTCTCCTACTAAACTAATCAAAATTGCATCGTGATCCACCCGACAACAGCAAAACAAAGCTCAGCAATGTGCTGGCCGGGTTGGGGCAGCGCAGCCTGAAGACAAGTCCTCCTTTCCTCCACAGGCCGGGACAAGTGCAATACTCTACATATAGCTACAAGTAATGCAACAAATCCCCACCCATGGAGAAACCAGCGCAAGGCACCTTCACATCTTCCATGGCATAAAAAGAGAGGGGAGGAAGGGAAGCTTCAAACCCCATCATTCACCACAGATTCACCACCACCACAGTCAGTTTTGCATGGATTTGCACAGCAATCTTAGTAAGCTGGGATGCAAACCTGCAAAACTGACTGTAATCAGCACCATTCTTCTCCAGAGCCTGCCCCTAGCTAAGGATGCGCTTTATCTAGCAGTACTGTAAGTGCCCACATTACAGTAGGTCCGATTCCAAGCTACCTGCACTATGAGCACTTTGATACTGCTAGGACAAAACTACTTCCCAAGCAATGCCTTCAATAAAAACACCACTCGAACTAGAATTGCAATTGCTGAGCTAGAGCCGGATGGATGCATCGGGGGTTTTTGGGATGCGCAGGCAGCAGCTTGTGCCAGAAGGAGCATTTAGGGCAGTAGATTCTACGCTACTTCACTAACTGCACTAGATGCACCTTAACACAAGAACCGTTCGTAATGTAGCTCTAAAGGTGGCCAAACAACAATCCTGGTTACGTCCATGCCCCGCCACCGTCACCGCATCGCCACAGTAATGCCAGAAGTGCTTATACTGCAGTAGATCCTGAACTCTACCTGCACTGTAAGCACTTTTGCACAACTCAAGGCCCATCACCAGAGAGAAACTCTTCTTTAAAAGCTCTTCTTGTTTCAGCACAGCTACAGCATCACAGAAGTGTCTTGACCGAAGCTCGGGAGCCAACGGTACCTGCCAAGAGAGAAGACTAATGTTAATGTTGGACTAATGTTAATGCTGCAGAACACAGATATGGATTTGCTACTTGGTGTAGCAGAGATTTTCTTATTAAAGTATAGAGGGAGAAACGGGTTGAGAGTTTTGAGGAGGCAGCTCAGCTGAGAGTGCACCAGGCGAGGAGGACTTTGCAAACAACTGAAATTAAGGTGGAAATGGCTTCTTCCAGTTCCTAATGGCAGTTACAAAGCACTGCAATAGGCATCAAAACATCCCATTCCGCTGCTCCCGTTCGGTGCCTCACTACAGCACGTGAGACCCTTGACTTGACCTTTCTCCCGCAGCTTCACCCCGTATCTTGCATCACCCATCCACCAAACCAGGACACTTCTGACACACGATCCCGCACCCTCCGCACCAGATAATGGAGTATCTGTCCTCCAGATGATGCCGGGAGCCGCGGCGCAGCACAAAAGCAACGGACCCTCCGCACGGGAAGGGGAATTGCCGAGATCTAGATACACACATTTGAACTTCCCTCCGCGCCACGCCGGCGGCACCCGGCGCTACAGACCTGCGGAGGTGGGACGGCTTTTCCCGGGACACCCGGGGCCGCCCCCCCGAACCCCCCCCCCCGGCTTCGCCGCCCGCCTCAACGGCGCTTCCAGCAGCGGGGCCGGTCCCGGTGGCCGCCGCTGCCGCCCCGCACCGACCATCTGCTCGGGGGGGCGGGCACCGGGAGCGCTCGGCCGCGCTCGCCACGTGCTAACAGAGGCAATTCCCCCCCCCCCCGGGCCCCAGCACACACACACACACGCACGGACCGGGGGGTGCGACCGGAGCATCCCGTGGGCAGGGGCCCGGTCACGCCGCACCCCCAGCCCGGGCAGGGGGTGTGGGGCGCCCCGCCACGTGCTGCCCGCCCCGTCCGGGGGGCCGCGCGGCGGCGATTAAAGCGCAGGAACAAAGCACGGTGGGAAATGCAGTCCTCCATTCAAAGACCCAAAAACGCGCCAAGCCGCCCGACCGCCCGCTTCCCACACCCCCCACACCCCCCCGCCCCGCTCTGCCCTCCGCCCCACCCGCCCCGACACCGGCAGCGCCACGGCCTCCCCCCGACAACAACAACGCCCGCGGCGGGCGCACCGAGCCCGGCGCTCAGCCGCGCCGAGGGCGGCTCCGCACGGCCGCGGGCGGCCCCTTTGTCCCGGCCCGACGGGGCAGCCCGGCTGCCTCCAACCGCCTCCCCCCCGCCTTCCCCTTCCCCTTCCTCCCGCCGCCGCCGCTCCCCCCCCCGCCCCAAGCCCGCTCTTGCCTGCGGCCGGACGGGCGGGAACGCGTCGGGACGCTTTGGGACGCGGTGCCCCGACGGCGGCTCCGCCGAGCGCGTGGTGCGGCTCCCGCGCGCCCGCCCGCGAGAGAGCGCGAGCGCGGGGAGGAGGGGGGGGAGTGAAAGAAGGGGGGGGGGGGGGGAGAGCGCGCGCGCACCCGCACGCCGCGCGCGCGCCACCTCCCGGCCAGCCCCGCACTACAACCCCCAGCGCGCCCCGCGCGCCGCGCATGCGCCCCGCACCGCACTACACACACACACCCCCCCCCCCCCCATACACACACACACACACCCCCCCCCCCGCACCGCACCGCCCGCCGCCATGTGCTCGCCGCGCGCGGCGCCCCCCCCCCCCCCGCCCCTGCACCGGCCACGCGACCCGACCCCCCCCCCCCCCCAAACACACGCACGGTGCGGGAGGCGTGTAACTGGGCGGTGGGGGGACACGGACACACACACACACAACACGCGGAGTCCCCCCCGCACCACAGCGGCCGCTCCCCAGCCCCACGTTTTAGCCTCCCACCGCGGCCCCGTCCATTGTTGGTGCGGTAGGACCCACGGGGGGTTGGACACACAGAGACACGACACCGACCGCGGGGTGCTGCGGGGGGGGGGGGGAGCGCCGGGAGTCGCGGGCCCACGCGGGACGCAGGGCGACTCCCGCAAACTCCTACAGGTGGGTGCTGCTGCCCGCACCCCGGGATGGGACACGGGGGAGCCGGGGCTGCCCGCCCCGGGGGTGCATCCCCCCGCCGCGGGCTCAGCCGCGCTGCCGGCGGGGATTGCGGCGCAGCCCGGCGGGTCGCGGCGGAGAAAGGAGGGAAAAGCGAGAAAAACAACAAAAGGGGGAAATAAAGGAAGAGAATAAAACACTTAAACGCGTGCGGACGCTTTGGGCACCGTCGGGCCCGCGGCGGCGTTCGGGAAGGGGGAACAAGAAAGAAGCGCGAAGGGAAGGACCGGGACGATGAACGCGTTACCTTTGAGCCCGAGCGCAGCCCTGGAATAAAAAGGGTTTTACGAAAGTGGCGCGAAGACAATATCATGTGATCGCGGCCAGGGCGGCTCCTTCCCGCACCGACCAGCCAAAAACAGAGCGGGGAATAAAGGGGGGAAGAAAGTACATCCGCTCCCCACGCCATTAGCATAATTAATTGTGTCCTGCAGCTGCCGCCGCCGCTCCCCGGCCAATGGCAGCCACCGCCGGCCGGCCTCCGGCTTCCTCCCGCCCGGCGAGGATGGCGATGGCCGAAGACCTCGGGGCTGGGGGGGACGGAGGCGCCGGCTGCCCGGCAGGACGGCGGGGGTCGGGGGGAAGCGAGCGGGGAGCTCTCATAGGCAGCGCTTATAGGAGAGCGGGGCGCTGACGGGGCTCCCCTCATGGGGACGCGGCAGCCATGCGGCCGCGCGTGACCGCAGTCACTCGGGACCCCCAGTGCGGTACTTGGGGGCGGCTTGTGCTCGTTTTGGGGTGAAAAGCCCCGAAATGGTGTGTCAGCGCGCCCGGCCTGGCCTGGCTTGGCCTATGCGGCGGTAGGCCTGCCCCACGGTGCCAGCGGCGCCCGCCCGCCGTGGCCTTCCAATGCCTGAGCCCCCCGAGGGCTCTTGGTACCCCTGAGTGCTCCCCGAGGGGTCTCGATACACCTGAGGTGCCCCCCGAGGGGCTCCAGCACGGACCGGGCGACACTGGGGACCCCCGGCCCCGACACTCCGGGCGGCCCTCAGAGGAATGCCAAAAATGTGCTAATTGTGCCCTGGGAGCAGCCGCCTTCCGCAGGGATTAGCAGTCATCATCCTTAAAACTAATAACAGCGATAACCAAAGCAATCGATAACGAAGTTTTGCCTCACTTTCCCCCCAGTCCACTCTGTTCAGTTGGTGAAAAAAAAACTATAAAGTGCCTCGTTTAACCCTAATCATCGGTATCTGAAGTTAGAACAAAAAGGTCCCCATGGAAACCGGGGAGTAATCTATCAGTATTGCGTTCGTTACACAACGAGAAAAGGGCTTTTGTCCCGCCTGTATTTACTACTGTTTAATTTCTTCTTTCACATTCCCCAGCCAAGTTCTGTCAGGTTTGAAGGGCGAGTTGTGCCGAGCTCCCCGACTTTCCTCCCCGCGCGCGTTGTGTGTGTGTGAGGCCTAAAACAAAGCGCTCCCGGAGCAGGACGGGAGGGCTCTCCGCGGGCAGACCCATGTCCGAGCCTGGCTTAGGATTTGTTCCAGAAACTGCAATTTGTTTCTTCATTATCAGTGGGAATGCGCGGCCGGGTTGTGCTCTGCAAACTTCATGTTGTAACGCCTGGGGTAGAGACGGGATTTACTGACTCCGGGTTGGGAGCTGCGGAGAGGGTTTGTGTAATGGAGGATGCAGTGACATTCGGAATTGGAATTTTCTCCTGGTGCCTTTCCGAGGTGCCTGAAAGAGAGCAAAATGCTCAGCATTAATTCAGCAATTTAGTGCAAGTGCTAAAAGAGAGCAAAATGTTCGATGTTTAAATGAATAACTTAGCATGGGTGTGTAAATTTGTTATCAATCCCCCTGCTGAAATGGAATAGGGAATTGACACAGGAATGAGAAATACAAAAGAGTTTTGGTAACTCATACATGCACAACAGGATAGAAAACATCCCGAAATAAAAGATAACTTCATGTCTTAACTGTGAAACAAAACTTTTTAGAGCTTGTAGCAAATAAGCACTAAAGGTGACACAAGTGATAGAAAACTTTCTTCTTTATATAAGAATCATTTTGTATTTTTATTACTTAACATAAAAAGTTCTACAGTGAGTGTTATTCGAATCTTACAGACAAATAAAGTTGGTGTGAGTGTAGCAGCTTTTACTCAACACATGCTGCAAACTGATTCTCTCTTCTCTGTCAGTTCAGAAATAAATTAGTCTTTCAACAAAGAGAGCCTGCAGATGGTGAAATAAGTCTACATGAAGCGTGGCACAGATAAGATTAAATGGTATTTTTACATCCTCCTGCTGACCTTTGACTTGTATTTTTGTGGATCTTGGGAGTTCTGGGGGGGGTGTGTGTGTCTGCAAATACATCAGCTGCTAAGAAAAGGAATGGTCGAAGGAAGAAGTGCTGGAGCCTTTCTTCGCCTCTGCCAGGGCACTGCAGAGCTCAGGCGTTCCTCCCGCGGTACTTCTGTGTGTGGTGATGGCCTGGTCGGACACACGTGATTTATGGGTCGTAAGGTGGTGCTTGTAAAACACGGTACTCGCTGTGGGGAGGTTTGGTTCCAGGTTAGGAGCATCGGTACTCAAACTAAAAGGAGGTGCAATGCCCGCACAGAGATACACCCAAAAAAGTGGATTTTCCTGAGAATCACTTTTAGAAGTTATTGTGAAATTAAATAGCTCTTTTCTTCTGCCAGAAATGCAGAAATTGGGTATTTTTTCTCTGTAACGGAATTATGTGCATGTGAACATGCCAAGGGGGTGTTTCTGTTTCCTTCATTGCGCTTTTCAGTGCTGCAGATAATTCTGTTCTATCTCTTCTTGGTTACTGATTCATTCATACACCAACAGCTATGTCCAAGGATTGCCCTGGACTGTCTCCTCCACTCCTGTTTCCCTCAGGAATCAGAACTATTGTCTGACCTTTTCCAGCACAGTGAATTGTGCTGGACTATCCGGATCCATAAATGGAATTTAAATCAGAAACAAGGATGAGGGATTTACCTTTGTGAAACAGAGAATTACTTTTTCAAATCAAACTCCCCCAAGTTGCACATCGGTTGCTGCATGGAGAGATTCCCGTCAGATTTGCAAAATCTAACTTGTTTCTCAAAACTCTGGGAATAGTTGGAAGTCTTAAGAAAGTCTCCTGCTAAGCCTGCAGAACTGCAGCGTGAAATCAGTGTCCAAAGCCCTGCTTTACAGCCAGGTCTGGAGCCTTTCAGACATCATGTGTTACACTTCTGGAAGAAGATGTTTGGAGAGATCAGGTCATCTTAAAAAGAAACACAAAATGCAAAGGAATATTTAAGAGAAAATGCCTTAATCATTAGCTGCAGAGTGGTTCTGATCCTGCAGAGGCTGATCACAGATTCTCCTGTGAATGCTCACAGTCACAGCTTGGGTAAATCTTTGGGGTTCCTTAAAGATGTGTCTTCATTTGCCTCCTGCATGCTTTGGCTCTTCCATCTAACTCTGGGTTACGTGTCATCTGCTCCTGAAGTGCCTTTGTTTTAAAGCAGTCAGCTGAAAAACATGTACAGTGGAAATTATTTCCTCTTACGACAGAATAAAAAGAAATACTTTAAGATTACAATGTGATTTTCCCCTCAATGCCAGGGAAAGATTTAAGTCAAGGTTAGTTTTCTGCATAATTGCTTTGTATTCATAATTCCCTCTGAAAAATTACTGATGATAGAGGGTTTGTTACAAAAGATTTTGCTTTTTTGTCACTGTGTTGGTAAAACATTGGAAACTGCCTTTCACCTTGTAATTTCTATTTACTTTATTCATAAAACTATTTCATATAGAAATTCATGATATGAATAAGCTGTTACTTTTCATTTTTGTTCTGCAAACCATGCTTATAAACACACTAAACCCTCTCCTAAATCCTCATTTCCAATCCACATGGAAAATGAGAAACGAATGTATGCTAAGGGCATGGACTTCCTGGCTAATTTTAATAGTTTTATCACACTATCGATGGCTGTGATAAATAATGTAACATATATCCCTGACGTGCTGTATATCTATAACTATACACTAAGAACACTAATATCTCAAACCTGTCTTTTAAAGACACTTTATTGTAAACATTTTTATTAAAACAAAATGCCAAGAACAAAAGCTCTTTCTCATAGCTTGTTCATCCTTTGGAGCTGTATAAATGTGCTAAATTCTGCTTTTAGCTTCCCAATCCTTCTCGTTTCTTTGGGATTTACGTTATTTTCTAGTGTGCTGGAATGAAATTTCAGTGCAGCTGCTTTATGCAGTTTCTGGAGGTTTTGATCCTGCGAGTTCCTTCCAGATCCAGTCACATCACGGGAAGTTACATGAACTCATCCCTTCACGGTCCTGATTCCTTCATCTATTTCTTTCCATTTTGGGGTGGGTTAAATCCTGAACTCTGGATGTAAGTTGTCTAATTGAAAAGGCAGCTACTTGCCGGACTATATGACCATGTTGTGTTCACAGGATTGGGCCCTATATGATGCTGAACTGCTGTATTGGAGATGTTTCCCATATTAACATGTATTTTCTCTTTCAGATTCTCTGTAGATAGGCTGCCTTGTTAGCCACAGCTTCAGACACACTACACATCCCTCTGCCATTTCGCTACGATCATGGATTTTACCTGCCCCAAATTACTTCATCAAAGTCTCTGTGTTTTGCTATTTGCCTTTCTCATCAGGTTTTCGTTGTGTTACAACTTCTCTGCTTCAGTCCAAATGTCCGCATTCTTCCCACAGACAAGTTTCCCATTTTGCCAAATATTACTGGCATTTTGATAAGTTTCCTTATCTGTGAACATTACATGACATTTTAAGTCATGCATACATGCTAATTATGAAGGACACTTTTCAGTTTTGTAACAGTACGACTTCCCCTTTTGACACATTGCTGACCAGATTTTCTTCCTCCCCAGCTGGCAATCACAATGTGTTGTGAACTGCCTAGATTTTGTGTCAACCTTAAGTTTTGGATAAGCCACATATCCAAATATGTGCTTACGCCCTTAAAACTGTGTGAGTAGCTTAAAGAGGGTGTATAGCTTTGCAAACTGTGAAAGCTCTGTCTTGCGGAGCAGAAGTATTTCCCTCAAAACACATTGCAAAGGCAACCTACAGATGTTTTAGACACATTCTGGGTAATGTGGAGATGAGGGATCCTGCTGATTATCCAGCCCAGTCCACACATGCAAGGGCAGGGAAGCCTTCGGTCAAGTCCTGCAGAAAGCTTTGTGTGGACACTTCTCCTTTGAGTCAGTGGAACAAACTGGACTTGATTAAACTTCTTCACTGCGTAAATTTAAGAATATGCTCAAGTCATTTCTAGATGAGACATCTCCCTCCAAAATACACTTCTCTTGCAGCACGTGACGTCTTAGAAATGAGTCAATAAATTGCTGTTTGACCACAGGTGACACAGAAAATTCATCATCTGTTGAGCTCTGTCACTGCAGGACGCAGTGCAGTATTGCCCACATTGTTCTCTGCAGCCTGCAGATATTAGCAGCGTTCGATGCAAGGACCTGATGAGAAGACCCAGAGCCCCAGAGCTCGTCCTTATGTTCCCATTGCATCACATGGTCTGTACGTTCCTCTTTGTCCAAGTGTTCCTTCTCAGGTAAAGGAACACATTTACCTTTCCCCTGTTGATCAGTGTTTCCCCTGTTATCAGTTTGTAATACACTCTGCGGGACACTGGGCATTGTTTCTCACAGGTAGCCTCTAAAAGGAGGCAGAGGAATGGGTAGTTGCACCTACAACATCATGCACAGCCAAAAAACCAGCTGGTCCTTTTTTCCCCGCCGCTGAATTCCTACAGTTGCATGTGATAGGAAACACCAGGATTCTTCTCTGGTTTGGAAAAGGAACATGAGCACGTTGCAGGCAGGAGCTCCCACATTGCCTGTTAAATGTACAAAACATGCACAGACACAGGGCAGGCTCAATAACCCACCTGCAATGGGCAGGATGCTCGTCCTTTGTGAGGTCCCACCAGCACCGGGAGCATCCCTGAGGCCCTCTTCTGCAGCATCAGGTTGTGCTTCAAAAGCTGGTGATCAGCGTGTCCTCAAGAGCATCAGCTGCACAGAAGCAGATGTCCTAGACAGAAACCAGTGTATGCAGCCGTTAAATTCAAAATCCTGTCAGTTAGGCTGAGCTCCTCGGAGCAGGGAAGCATGAAGTAGTTTTTACATCCATTTGGGGGAGGCATTTCATTATGCAGCTTGTCAAAGTTGCCCTTCAGTGCTTTCCCTCCCAAACACTTGTGCAGGAGCTGGGCAGCTCTAGGAGGTCTGCCTCAGAGCAGCTTTCCCTCTCGCAGCAGCATTTCAGAAGCTCGGGGAAGAGGTGAGTTCACAGCGCAGTTAAAACACATGGAGACCTCAGGCAGACTGAACACCAGGATGTCTGCTCCAGCCCTCAGAGCAGCTCAGGATGAGGAGGGCATAAAACCAGCTTAAACCTGCTATATGTACCCAGAGCTACGGCTGGAGGCATAACACAGAATCTCACCTCTCATCCCAAGGCAATGCTTTTTTTCCAGCGCATGTGCTGGGCATGCTCCAGGTCCCTACTAAGGAGATAAAAATATACTAACTGGTACTTTAACACACTTCTGCATACGTAAGGGATGATGCTGTTATGTCGCTCTCAGAATGTTCTGCTGGAGAAGAAAAACATGACAGGAGGTAAACACACCTCAGCACGAGGGAGAACGTGTAATTTATCTCAGCACAGTGGGAAAGCGTGCTTGCTTTGAGTAATAAAGTCCACAGATCCAGCCCAGCCTGGAAGTAAGACTGAGGATGGACACACACTGGAGTTCACACACAAAGATGCAAAGAGTGGAGTTTTCGGGCAAAAATACTTTCCTTTCTAGCAGGGAAGTACCCTTCTGCTTCCGAGTGCAGTAACTCAATGTCTAACCGAGGAAAGGGGGTGGAATTCCCCCTCCAGAACCTGTCCCAGCCGCGAAAACCTCCAGAAAGCGGCTTTTCCCGCTGCCAGCAGCAGCCAGTGTGGCTCTGCCCCCAAGCTGCAAACAGGTTGAAGTACAGCACTAAGAAAGAAAAGTCAAGTATCCCCAAATGCCGAATAACAACCGCTCGCTTTAATAACACAGGGAGAGTGCAGGACATTTGGGGTGAGGCCAGAGGCTGAACAGACCCCCCAGCCTGGGGTCCAGGCGCCAGGAAGTGGCTGTCATTGTGGGCTGCTGGCAGCGGGGATGTGCAGCAGCATCTCTGCTGTGGCGATGCCAGTCTGGGATCCGATGGCAGTGCAGAACCTGACTGATGGCAGTCCAGGATCTGATGGCAGTCCAGAACCTGATGGCAGTCCAGAGCCCTATGGCAGTCCCAAACCTGATGGCAGTCCAGAATGTGGTGGCTGTCCAGAATCCGATGGCAGTCCAGAGCCTGATGGCAGTACAGAAACTGATGGCAGTACAGAAACTGATGGCAGTACAGAAACTGATGGCAGTCTGGGATCTAACACGGCAGCAAAAGCTCCTCTGCACAGCTGAGAAGCCTGGCTTGGAGCCACAGTGATCTGGCAGCAGATGCAGTGCCCGCTGCTGCCTCCCCTTTGCCTTCGAGCAGGAGGGGCTGAGACCCATCCCTGCCCCATCAGATCTGCAAAATATCATCCCTTTTGTCTTTGTCTTTTCCTAGAACTTAGAAGTTGTTAGTTCTGGGAAGACACCACCTTCCCCCTCTTTGCATATTTACTCCTACTGTATAAATGAACCTACAAAGTCTATTTTAAAAACAATGCTTCTGCAGTGTAAGTTCATTAACCCAAACAGAACATGGAATCGATGTGGATGAAAGGTATTTTTTCATGTAAATCAACTATCTCAAGACAGCAAGTTAATGTTTAAGAAAGAGGTTACTGTGCAGGTCATTACATTTCATTATTTTCTGGTTAAACATGAGCCATATGCAACCAGCTGAGGCACTTTTGCAGTTTACATGGCGGCATTGTCAGCTTTGCAAAAATGAGTGAAAACATTCTGATTCTTGCGACTCAGCTCTCAAAACTCATTATGTTGTACCTTTAATAATGTTTCCCACCAGTTCTTGCAAGGATAAAAGTTAAAATTACAGCCAATGGGTAGAAATTCTTGGAGGCAGGAACCCTGAAGAATTTATACTAAATTGAGTGGATAAATAAGTCATCTGGTTCCCAAGCCCTCCAATTCCATCTGCCCTTTTGTTAACTCTCAGAGAAAAATCACCCATTATTTTCTTTAGATTTTCATGGAAATATATAAGCCAGTTCTGCAAACACCTAAATACACAAGGAGCTTTACTTATGTGAGTAAAGTCACTCGCGCACGTAGATATTTGCAGGATGAGCCTTTAAAAACTACATGTCAACTAGAAATACTGATATGTATAAACTCCCCTGTTCTTGCCAGTACTGACTAGCAAAAACGTGGCATTCCAGCACAAAAATACCTTCATGCCACATCAAATGGTGAAAGGTTTGTTAACTTCTGCCTCCTACAGGACTGAGATCGAAAAAGGGGAGTTTAATACTACAGGTAGGACTCAACCAACACCCAGACATTCTTCAAATGACTTCACCCTCATCACCACGCTTATTTTCCACAAAATACTGCATTGAATCTGCCATAATTATTTTTTCTCCCATGCAATGGGAGATGCAAAAATCAGAAGAAACCGAAGAGAATCAAGTCCAAGAAAAGGAGTTGAAAAATTAAGTCTTAATACAGAATTATAAAGCAAAATGCAAAATGTAGAGCAAAAGGAATTTACTGTTCTTTTTCTTTCAAAGTTTCAAAATAGATTAATTAATAACCAAAATCATATCTGTCCGCAAGAGGATGGTTGTAGGAGTTTCTGAGCTCTGCCCAGGGGTGAAACTCTAACTGAAATATGTTTTAGGCAAAGCCAAGTCTGTGCCATTTCAGCTCAGAAATGCTTTTGTGGTACCTCGTGGCACGGCGCTGGGTCACGACCCAGGTCTTGAGAAGCCCGAGTTCGTAGATGTTGGTTTTCGTTGGGGCTTTGTTTACCCTGGACTTAGACATTTTGTATTATTAAGAATCTGTGGCTTATGAGGACATTCTATTTATCTTACCAGTCTTTTTTGATGGAAATGCCTGAATTTTCTTGGAAACAGGGATTTTATTGTGGATTCTTGGTGCCCCTTGGAGAGGCTTATTTTTCTGGACAATAGTTTTCCTTAGTGTCACTACCCTTTTGATTTCCCAATGGTCACAGGCTCTCAAGGTCGTGCAAAGTGCATCCTTTTGTTAGAATGGACCCAGAACTTTGTATAAAAAGGCAGCAAGAAGATCTCTGTTCAGTGACTTAAAGTATATTTTCTGCCATGTACCCCTGCACTAGATTTTGGCTGTTTTGCTTAAGAAGAAATGCGTGTAATTTGGAAGATGAAAGGTTTAAAGGCAAATCACAAGAGTATGCTCAGTAGGTATGTGGGTTTAATTTATCACATATAAAAGTGAAATGCAGATTCTGAAGCAGAATTTTCCATGTGAACCTCTATAATTTAAACATTCAATGTATCAGAGAGATTGTACCTCACACATATTGTAATAGAAAGCATTAAAACAATGTGCTTTTCTGGGTTGTTTATTTTGGTTTAGCTTTCCTTTCCTTTCTGAGTTACTCATTTTGTTAGATCCTATTCTCTCACATTCCTTTTGAGGAGTGGCTGCATTAAAATACATTGATGGATGCTCTGGCTTGTGGCCTCGCTGCATGTTGTGATGGTGCTTTGCTTGTTTAGAAAGTAAATAGTTCCTCTCTGTACTCACCAGAAAGCACAAAACTCTCTGAAAACTGAAGATTCAGTGAGAATAAGATGAATTCTAACATAAAATTCCCCCTCTGTGTTTGCAATCTTCTTTTGACCCTCTGTAATATCAAGTTCTGATTAAATGTGAAAAAAATACATCAACCTTTAAGAGCGCTTCAATCCTTTCACTTTACCTTTCAGTACAAGATTACACAGAATTCCGTAGAAATTTCTTCTCTGCTTTGCAGGAAATATATTAAATCACTTCACAAAGTGCTCGAAAACTTGCCTAGGAATAAGCACAGTTTATCTTCAGCATGTTGTATCTGCATGAGGTGCCTCAGGGCTCGAGAGGTCGCTTGTAGCTTTGGGCTTTTGACGAAGTTGTGAGCACGCCTGTTAGGCTGCAGCTTTTGTTCTGCTGCTCTGGCCAGCTTTTGCATAATCCCTTTTAGCAGCGTCGTATCATCTATTCCCACTATAAAATCTACAACCAAAAAGAGCACATGCGTCAGCAACTGCAAAATGATTGCTTTTGGGACAGTTTAATTGTGATTAGTTTATATATTTCTGCAGAGGTGACCAACAGTTGTAACACGAAATGTATCAGCACCGTTAGCATCAACCCCACAAATAAATTCTCACAATCAGTTTAATTGTTAAATTACACAATTTAAAATAATCTTAACCCAAATAAATACTTCTCCACTTTCCTGCTATAAATGTAGCTGTTAAAGCCGCCGCTTTTTGAACTGCACATTTTTTTCCTCCAAATATGCTTTTGCTTAATTTTCTTTAAAGTCTCTAACAAGAAATGAGAAAAATCAGTTGATTTCCCTTTTGCTTTCTCTGACCGTTCTCTCTGTCTGACCTGGCTCCATTAGCACAGCACTTTAACTTTGCAGATCTCCGAGTAACACTTATATACCCCCTGAAGTGAGCTAACTCTGTATTTTACCTGAGCACAGATTTAGGAACTGATTTTATTAGAGGAAAATGTAATGACAATGTTTTGCCCAAATGCCCAGGCGATTCCCTGATACAAAGCTGATTAAAGTCAATGGAATTGTTTTCTCTTCACTGATTTCAAGTCAAATTAGAAAAAGTCCTTGAAAAAGACTTCAGCAACAATAACTTGCTTAAATTTTGTACAACCATTTCTGACACAACAGATTATTTTCAGAGACTATAACATGAGGCTCACACTTCATTTTATTTATCTCTAGTTTCTATTTGCTGTTTTCCCATGTTTCGCAGTCTTCAGTGGCAAAAGGGCTCCAAGCTTCAATAGCAGCTTTGCTTAATTAAGAATTTAGGACCAGAACTCTATTACTTTTTGTCTTTTTCCTTGAAATGTTTTCAGCTCAAAGTAGAGCTGATTCCCCAATTAAGCTCTTACACGCTGCTACATTCTAGCAGCGATGGAGTTAGAAAGCAACAAATTCACTAAATCCTCCATTCCTGACAAATCAGTTTATTTTCCCATCTGCTCTTATTTGCTGGAATCACTTTTAAAATCTCCCTCTCTGATTCCCACAGAGCAGCTGAAGGATTTTCATCACCTCGGGGTTACATATTTCATTTGTAAAGAGATGATGAATTCTTAAAAGATTCTATTTCACATAGGGGTGGTTTTTAGAGAATATGGAATTTTCTTAGAAACCAGGATTCCTTTTTAGTTTAGATCTTTTCTTGAGCTTCGGCTGATGCAAGCCATAGGCACAAACAGCTGCACAAAGGAAACTGGGATTTTATTGTGCATTCCTGGTGCCCCTTGAAGAGCTTATTTTTGTGGACAATAGTTTTCCTTCGTGTCACCACCCTTTTGATTTCCCAGTGGTCACAGGGTTCCAGGGTCGTGAAAAGTGCATCCTTTTGTTCCTCCTCGCCTAAAATTCAGTATAAAAAGGCAGTTAAAGGACCTGAAAGTTGGTTAAGGCATGGAGGGTGGGTTTTGTAGCAGAACTTAAGCTGCATGCTTTGCTTAATTATAGTTAAGATTGCAATTTCAGAGAGAAGATACCATTAAAGACACTGTTAGAATATCCAAACATTAATAAACATATATTCATAAAGTCACAGAATTAATCCCAGAATATCTCCTAAAATGATCACTAAACAACAGTCCAGCGTTATTTTAATATCTATAATTCGAATTGGTTTAATTAATTTTCTTTTTTAAATGGGCTTCACTGTGTAATTTTGTTGAGAAACACTAACAAATTATTATCTACTCTTTCAGCTAAATCATGGTGCTTCAGGACCCGCTCATGAAAAGACTCATGAAAACTGAATTTCTGACAGGAAATTTAATAGCCAAAACTTTTCAAGAAAGAAATAAGCACATTTCTTAATTCTCTGTGCCTCAGCCTGAAAACAAAATTACTTACACTAAATGCATTTTTTTACTTGCAGTAGTCTACCCATTGAACATTCCCACAGCTCGATCCCATCATAGTTGCAGGTTTTATGTATGTGTATGACACAAAACAGCTCTTTAAGAGAAGATGCAGCCCCAATTCCAAATTGTTGGAATTTGTGGCTTGATGGTATCCTGCCCTGGTTAAAGTCAGGACTGTAAAAGAAGAAAGCAGATGGTGCTCTCCCAGCTACATGCACATTTAAAGAGCCTAATGTCGTTTGCAAGGTCCCAGCAAGAGCAATAGCAGCTACTGGTTGGAGGAGAGTGGGAGTGCTGGAAAAGTGCTGGAGCAGGGCTGTGAGGGGTGGGGAGGGGATCAAACACAAGGCTGCATCCGGCTGGAAGAGCGGAATGTCGCTCACTGATACTGGAGGCTGGGAGAAGACACCTGATTTATTTATTGATGCACTGAAGCCCGCAGTGCCGTGTCAGACTCTTCTGTGCTTTAGGAGTAAGGCTGAACACAGCCTTTAAAGAGAGAAAAACAGTTATTTACCAAAGTAAACTGTTCCATTAAAGTGTGTTATCTCTGAGTGAGCGTTGCTCAGTTTAGTTTCCTAATGAAAAATACAATATCGTGTGTGAGAAACTTGGAACAGCCTAATTTGGAACAGCTTCATGGCACTTGTCAGTGGATTGCTGCATGTCCTCACCTTCCCTTTTTAGCCAAATTCCCACTAGGCAGGCAGAGACTTCTCTTTTTCCTTCTTATTTTGAGGAAAAGACAAGATAAAGACATTTTGCTTACAGAAAGAACAGGATGCATTTCCCAGCATAAACACTGCAGTTTGTAAATGAATGGGGTTTGTACTGAAATGTATGCCAAAGCCTTTGAAACCTTCCCTGAAAAACAAGATGAGCGAGTGTTTTAAAGATATTTTATGGATCCTCTACACTCCCTCCCCTTTCAAGGAATTCAACCCTGTATTCTCAAGGTGTGGTGCTGATTTTTCTAAGAGCAAAAGGAGGGCACCTAGAAACAGAAAGAACAGACCCTGTGAAGAATTCCACGTCCAGAAGACATCTTCATTCTTATTGTTCAGATATCTTGTTACCTCAGAAATGGAAGGTATTTCTAATATATCAGAATTCCATTAAACCCATTTATCTATCAGCTGCTGGAATTGCTCATATATTGGCTATATCTAATGCCAGACTGGTGAGCCACCAATAAATCTATTGGCATCAGAATCACTGACATTTAATACTAGATGTATTTTCTCTGGTTCAGCGTAAGGATCACACTCATTTATTCTACAGCAAGATAATTCTCTTTGCAGTTGGTGACTATGACATTTAGTGAGTGAGGATTTAACTTCTAATGAAGCAGCAGTTAGTGGCTGCTACCAAACATCTCATCTTGTTTGACCACAGGGTTTTCCTAAGCTTGACTTGCCATCTCCATGTGCCCATCTCAGCCCCAAAATCTCCAGAAGCCTGAAGGATTATTTCAAGTAGGATCTCATAAAACAAACAGAAGCTAATGTCAGAACAAAAAATACATTTGGGGACTACAACTGGTTAATTTCTGCTTCGTTTGGTGCTTCCATTTAATACAAGGAAAGAAGCTGAAAGAAGTGAGAGGGAAGGCACATTCCAATGAACGTGGGTTTGGCTCTTGCTCAGCATAGACCAATCACTTGCTGCTTGATGAAACTAGAGGTGCTCCATTCTATCAAGGTGTTCATTAGATCCTTGGCTAAATAAATGCTGAGGCTGAAACACAATAATCTGTCACACATTTCTGTGACATAATCATAGAATCACAGAATCACAGACTGGTTTGGGTTGGAAGGGACCTTAAAGCTCTCTAATCCTCATTAAGAAAAATCATGTAAGTACAGTACAGTGTAGTTCAGAGGTCTAATACATGCCATGTGAGAAAGCCCATTTTTAGAGCAAGCCCGAGAGGACAGGCTGCCAGTCCCAAAGACTGAGACTGTGACCAGAACTGTTGCAGTTACAGAGCTGGGGGCATCAGCACACAGCTGGAGAACTGCTGCTTCCATGTGGGCAGTAACAAAGGTCGTTATAACTCACATTGATTGCTTTTAACTCGTATAATTTACCTCTGCAGTGGAAGAGGACTGAGCTGCACAGAGCACCTGGAGCCCTCCAGGAACAGTGGCTTGACACCTCTTTCTGTTAGTAGTTAATGTTTAGTTTATTACACTTGCTGCATTGGAACTCAGCATACTTTTACTATGAAATGTTGGCAGAAATTCTATGTTTCCAAAGTTTGAAGCTGAGTTTTGGGAGACATAGTTGGGATGATTCAAAGCTTAGCATTATAATGGGTAAATAATAGTATTTACATTTTTCCTTACATTCCTTTCCGTTTTTCATTCTCTTTCCTTCCCTTCCCTTTCCTTTCCTCCTTCTTCCTCTTCCTGTCGATTTTTCTCTTTAATCCTCCCTTGCTTCTCTTCTTCCTTTTCCCCTTTTTCTCTATGCAACTGCATTTTTGTTTCTAACCTGTTACATGAATGTTTAACTCTTGCAAAATGCCTCCTAATAGCCCTGAACGACTCCTCACTACTGAATGGGCTGCACATTCCTGTTAACATGCATGCTCAGAGCATGTCTGTCTTGTTCTAGGACAACTTATTCTCTTATGATTAATAAGATCCTCGCCTGTACGACTTCAGACTCCTTTCCAGATTGATTTCATCACTGACCCCAGCACAGTGCTCACCTCGAAGATGGAGGTACCTGCTTGTCAGAAACAACAGCACGACTGTCTCAGCTGCTAGAGCAGGAAGAACAAAATCCCACAAAGCAGATTCCATGATTATTAATCCTCAGTCAACCAAGACAGAAATTCAGGACTTCAAACTGCCTTCGATTTACACTGCTCCTCCTCTAATGTCAGTGAGAAGTGTATATGGCAACCAGAGGAGAAGACACCCTCTCTGCAGCATTTGTATTTCAGTTTATTCATACTCACACCATACAGGAGCACCTCCACATATAATAAAGCATCTCTGAACTCATTACTGCCCAATGGTTTGGTTTTGGTTAACTGAATTATTACTGCAGTTACTTAGTTGTTACCTTTTCTCATCCACAAATACAAAGTCTGTGCCCCAAATCTTGTTCACATCTAGTTTATATTGCTTATAAAAGTTTAAAGTATACTTAGATTATCCAGTTCTGGGAACAGACTAACATTTACCGTCATCCTTGTCAATATATTTCACCTCATGCAGTTGTTCTTATGGGATTTTAATGTAAATCCAGATAAAATTTGTTACTTTTCTATTTTTAACAGCGAGTAAAGTGGGTTTCATCTCCTCAGTTCAGCAGCTATGGGGCAATGAAACAAAGCTGAACAAACAACCCTGAGTAACTCAGATCATAATGCGCTCCGAATTTTTCACTCCAGCAGGTTTTGATTCATGTCCTGATGTAGTTTTAAGTGACAAGGATTTTGAGATATCCTTGAAGCTCTTACAGAAGTTTGTTTCTCTAGCAAAACTTGTAGGATTCTGTATATTTGTACACAGAGAATGGACTATGACTGGAGTGTCAGGAAACATAGAATCATAGAATGGTTTGGCTTTTCTAAAGCACACCAGTGGAAGGAATCCCTGTGAGCTGCAGGGGCAAGAAGGTGAGGTGTCCAGATCTGTTTTGGAGCAACAAAGTGTCTGGAGCCATTACAGTGCGTCAAGGCGAGGTGTCTGGAGCTGTTAGGGAGTGATGAGGTATCCAGAGCTGCTATGGAGCAAGGAAGTGTCCAAAGCCATGACAGAGTGACAAGGGGAGGTGCCTGGAGCAGCCGCTATGGAGTGACAAGGTGAGGTGTCCAGAGCTGCTATGAAGGTGTCCAAGGTGACAAGGTGAGGTGTCTGGAGCTGCTGGGGACCTTCTCTGGCTGAGGCAGTGGCTTGCTGCAGGTTTCTGTGCATGCTCTCCCTGCAGGCGTGCGGGGCAATGGGTGCTCCCACTGCCAAGCCACTCTCCTTGCAGGGACACCTCAGGACAGCCCTGGCAGCAGATCGCTTTGGGGCTAATTCATGCAACCCCCCTAAGTTTAGCCATCACAGAGTCATGGGCTTGACTTGGCTTTCCCTCCCCCTTGCACTCTGTGAAGAGCTGAGTGGATTAGAATCGAGCAGGGCACTCTGAGCCTCAGAATCCGTATTTACATGGGGGCAAAGAGGGGTGGGAGGCATTTAAAAACCACTGGGTTCAAAGGTAGTGGCTGGTCTTTGCCTGTCTGTCAGATCTCAGAGGAGTGAGTGGATTTTCATGGAGGAATTTCATGGAAATTAAATCTCTACTGGAGTGATCCATTCAACTCCTAAAGCTTCAGCCCAGTTTTGTGTCCTGGATGAATGCCCTGCTGAATAGCTTGGTGGGGATGCAAAAAGCCACCTTAAACTAGGGAATTTTTTTCTGCTAAATTGACTTCAAAGTAGTAATTAAACAATGGCTAGCTTTAAAAAAAAAAAAATCAAGTTATAAGAAGCTATAGGAGCAAACTACCCCCAAAGCAGAGGCTGTATTTTGGGGAGGGGACAGGGGGATGGGATGCTCAAACTGGCAGAGCAACTGGGAAAAGGCACATTGCAAGAAGCAAAACGGGTGCAAGGAAATAAAATGACTTGCACAGATTCATCTACTGTCGAGCCTGGAGCAGGGTAAGGGGAGGCAGGAGCCAGGCTGCTGACTCGTTTGGGGTATTTTAAGCAGAAGGATCCAATTCAGAGGCTGAAGCAGCTTTCTTTGGCCTTTGTCATGCCCTGTGCTTGAGGTTTGTCTTCTCCAGAAGGCTCTGCACAGAGCTGAGCTCTGCAGAGCTCACATTCAGCTCTTCTTTTGTGGCCAAGGGCTTCCTTGCTGCCAGTCTTCTCCCTCTCCCTCTGCCTCCCAAACCCACAGTCACTACTGCACTCTCTCTGTTGATGATTTAGAAGCATGTTTGACTTGAAGCTAATGAAACCAAAATGCCACCAAAGGAAAGCTTACCTCCTGCCTGACAGCACTGGTGAGCAGCGCCAAGGTGTCCCCTCCCCTGCAGTACAACTCTCTCACTTGCCCTTTGCCAGTGGCAGTCCTCAGGGTCCTTGTTACCACAAGCTGAATGCTGCCCAGTGTTACACCTTCTGTCATCATGCCTGTTCTGCAAGGAGAAACCTGAAAATTTATAATCTAATTTCATTTCAAACCTCTTTGGAGAGGGTGGTTTGGGGCTTCCCTGGGCTGTTTAAGTGCTTTTGTGGCTTCAGTCCCAGCTATTTTGTTGTGTAAAGGATGTCACCGAATTAGCCTATGAAAGAATCATAGAATCAGAATCCACTAGGTTGGAAAAGACCTTTAAGATCCTCAAAAGATCATCTTAAAGAGAGATAAATATGAATTTGGCACTATCATAGTTGCTGGATTTTTACAGTGTTTAAGGTAAGGCTTTACTATTTGAAACTGAAATGTCCAACACTGCACTTAATCGGATTAACACATTTTTTTCCTACTCCCAGGGCATTTATGAGAATTCCTGCTCAGGTTCAGTCCCTGGAAGCACCGCAGTGTACACTGGCAGAGAAGCTGACCCATGGGTCGTTAAAGTACTGTCCATCTCCAACTCGTGTCGAGTGAAACCATGTTAAATGGTACTCAGGATAATGACTTTATAGTCTTATTAAAGCTAACTGCAGTCCTTAGGCTAGACTATCAAGCTTAAATATTCCCAGTGTCCCCAATGTCATACTGTTAGTGTGGTACTTACTGCTAGAAGAAAGCTCATAAAACATCATTTGCAATTGTTCCATTGCTTTTCAAATATACTTCACAGTTTATTTGCACTGAGAATTGCTTTTCATTTCTTAAACTTGAATTTAATAGGTTGCTGATAACTACAGTGTAGTGTTGTGAGGGATTGAGCTAAAAACCAGCAAGAACTGTTGGATGCCAACTATAAAATGCTGGTGAGTTTTAGCCCACACACAGATCCTCTTATTGTCAGAAGCCTTTGCTACACCTCTGTCAGAGGGCTGGTTCCCTGTCAGGCAGCAGTTCATGTGATAACTAAATTTTGTCCTCTCCAAGATGATACGAGAGTATGAAGGCAACACATGTTACTGTTCAACAAGTCTTCATAACTACTGAAAATGGGAACAAGATTCAGATGCTTCGGTGCTGCTGGGCTGGTATTTAATGGCAATCCACAAAGACCATGCAGCAGTGCTAACATAATTCCTGGAAAGTCCACAATTTCATAGATGTTGCAATCAAACACAAAAGCAGAGCATGTGTTTTGCTGCAGCTTTTCTGCCTCGCTGCTCCACACCAGTCAAACAAACAATGCTGCTGGAGTGTAAGTAACCAAGAGCTGCACAGGGTGGTTTCTATCAGCTCGGCTTGAAGGCAGCAGCGTGTGGGATAGGAGCTGGCCACAAGCCACTCACGGCCAGTGGCTGTGTGAGGGACAGTGATCACTGGTTTTTCTGAATAATGAAGCATCTCCATGCTTCCTCCCGTGAAGAGCTCGGGGCTCTCAGAAAGCTCCCTTGTGTGCCAGGTGGGTTTCCAGCACCAAACTGTCCTGGGTTGTAAACCAAAACTGCATAAGGATGCATGGCCACTGAAGGAGAGTCCCCTCTGTGACCATGTTTGTCAATCCCTGGCTCCAGCAGTAGTGCTGGCATGAAACCAGTCAGATCAGGCTGCTGAAAACTAAAACCTCCCCATCACTGTCACCTTCCCAGCTGATGAAGGTACAGATGATCACACAACTCCTCCTCTGGGAGCCAGAGGGATCTAAATTCTCTGTGGTAAAGGATATAAACTACACACACGCAAGAGTCAAGTCCCAAATGATGCACATTGAACATCCACCTCTTTTGAGGGAGCTTGACCAAAACTGTGCCCTGTTCTCTGAATACTTTAATGCTGAATGTCATTCTAACACCCATGTTTTACATAAAGTCTGTGGGTTTACTTGCCTAGTGGAGGTGTTCCCAGAGGTCAGGCTTCAAAGCCATTGCCAGGGCTCACAAGCGAGTGTTTTCAGTTACATCTGACAGTGATTCCTGACATATGAAAAGGTGAACAGTGTTTGTTCATCCAGAAAGTCTAGGAATCATAGAATGGTTTGTGTTGGAAATTACATTAAGATCTAGTTCCAATCCCCTTGCCATGGGTAGGGGAACTGCTGGTCTAAGATATCTTTGCTGTCTGACTGTAAAGAACATATTCTGGATAGTTCTAGCACTTCAAAACCCACAAGGGTGTATTAAATCCACAGCAGTGAAATGATTTTTGAGATGGAAAGCTCAGGTCTACAATCTGAGACTTGTTTATTTTTAAGGAAGTGCTGATGGTTTTAACCATCATTTTAACCAGCATTGAATTCAAATGAGCTGATCTTTTCCATAAGCCACAGATGGCTTGAAACAGTAGCTCCAAGAACCATTCAGTGCCTTCACCTGGTTTAATTCGGAAACTTAAGGATGGTTATTGAAGTGACAGTACCATCAGCTATCTCTATGTTGGTATGTTTTTAGCAGAAAAATTCTTGTTAAAATACTAGAACCCAAATGGTTCTAATGTCCTTCACTGGTCTTTAAATGTATCTTACCTCTAGCCTCAACAGCTTGCGTGTTCCAGTTACTGATTGTAACCACAAACATCTGTTGTGTATCTAAAACAAGAGTGCAGTCTGAATTGAATATATCATAAATCAAAACAAGGAGGATTTGTATTAATCCTTTTCACATTTGTCTGAAATTGTGCCATTACTTTCGGAAATAGAATGATACAAAATCCAACACTCTTGATGTTAGCAGTGAAGTCCACCTGGGTAAGCCAGGGGAGCATTCATGCTTAACACAGTGCTCTCCATTTCATAAAGAAAAATCTGAACAAGGAGTTATTATTTCATACCTCCTAAATGGTGTAAACCTCTTACTTCTTGTTGGGATTTTATAGAATCGTAGACTCATGGAATGGTTTGGGTTGGAAGGGACCTTAAAGCTCATCCAGTTCCAACCCCCTGCCACGGGCAGGGACACCTTCCACTAGAGCAGGTTGCTCCAAGCCCCTGTGTCCAACCTGGCCTTGAACACTGCCAGGGATGTGGCAGCCACAGCTTCTCTGGGCACCCTGTTCATAAATACTTGTACAACGTTGTGGCTTGAGGCCCCAGAGAACATCAGAGTGCTATTACACCAGCTGCTGTATAAGCCTGTAGAAAGAAACAGCTCTTGCTCATAAGCAGTGAGCTGAAGTAGCATTATTCTTGAAGTGACTTGTAGCATGAGATCCTAATAATGGATACAACACGTATCATGTGAAACCTCAACATACATAATAATTTTCTAGTTGCCACAGAAAGACAAACCTGGACTTAGGTCAGGGCAAAGCACTTGTTCATATATTAACAGAGCATTCACTGTTGTTTTGTCCCCAAATAACAGGAGAGGGGTATAAACATGGCACATAGAAAGTCCGTACACTGAGGTGACAGAGCACTAAACTGGTGTCACGGACACAGCCCCCAGTGCACCCTGCAGCACCCCACAAAGCCAACATACTGCTGTACTGGAGCTTCTATTTGAACTCAGTTGCTATGAATGAAGGAAGGAACCTCTGTATTTTGTAAGCCTGGAAGATGAAAGAGCTAATTCAGGCTTGTGAACGCTGTACCTTACACGTATCTTTATGCTAAAACAATCTGTGGTAAAATAATTGAGGTTTCAGTCACCACTGGCAACATTTGTTCTTCTGAAGCAGATTTATGGGGGCTTGTTTTGTTCCACTTTAGGTTTAAAGCCTGGATATTTTGTAGCTGTTTTAAGAATGAAAGAATATAAGCTTAACAGTCTTGTACGAACCCAAGCAAATGCAATCAAGTACCCAATATATATTGGCTGAGAATTATTCCGGAGCTTAAAACTGAGCTTCTGTTGTACAATAAAAGCAGAGAAGAGACTTGTTTGCCTGTGGTGTTCCAGGGAAGAGCTCAAAGCTTGTTGGATGCAAGTTCCCCTGACACAAGCCTTTGATGTCCACATTTGACTACCAACAAGGACAACATTACACATTATCATCTGAATGGCCATTAATCAAATTAGGAGAATGGTTTTTTTCTCCTGTTAAGCTAAAACTGGGGGTACCTGCAGGACAGCTGAGCAGTTCAGGATTCTCCTTCCCCAGGGCACTTTCCACACAGCATCAGTTTTCTTGTTTTATCTCGATCTCTCTCCTCAATCCTTGCAATCAGCTTCCTGGGGATCTTCCTAAAGCAAAGCTGGGAGCACTTGTCTTGAAATCTTATCCTGTAAACACGTTGTCTTTGTTCACAGGCTTGAAAGCACTGTCCAAATCGAACACAAGGGTGGTTTGAGCAAGCAGCCAGGGTTGAGCTGCCTGTGCTTGGAAGCTGCCAGCACTGAAGTGATGCTGTGGGTCTCACTTTGGTTTATTTCAGTTACATCTTGTTCCTAAAACCAGACATCAGAAAGAGTAAGATTTGACTGACCACTTGTTTGGATCGTACTTAAACCATGTAGCAGAAATACAAGAGCTAGATGTTTTTTAGAGGATTCAACCTGTTTCTAACATGACTTCTCTTAAATAGTTGGTATATTCTAACAGACTGTATATTCTAACAGACTTTATATAATGTTTGGGGTTTGTTTTAATCAGGCATTGCTCTGTGGGAAATAAATGAGGTTTTATTACCCATCATTTTAACAAAGTACCCCCAAACTTAGCTGCACACACTGAAATCACTGTAAAATGTACTCCACTACAGCTGGGCTATAGAAAATCGACAGAATTGATCATGTCTTTGCTGAAACATGAATGATTTCTATAGAAGTCTGAGGTCTATAAAGCAACTGGGTTAATGCTGTATCTGTGAACAAATGACAAGCTCTAGTTTGTAATTGCAGTCTTTTTAGAGTCTTGATTATGACATTTCTTGTTCTCTTTAACTGGAAGAAAGTAAGTAATTGAGTTTGTGGGTGATGAACTTGCCAACCCCAAGGCACTGAGGAGTTGTGTATGCTCTGTGGTGGTTAATGCCTGCTGGGCTCCCAGCCAAGATGGTCAAAATACTATAGCATAAAGTTAGGATCTCCTCGTGTTGCCATTTGCCCACGGCCATCAACTGGCTGCCCATAACCTGGCATTAGGAATTCAAACCAAAGCTATGATGCTGCTGAATGTGCCCATGATTCATGGGATCTCTGGCTGTAAACCACCACGATGATAAAACATTAAGTCAGCTGGATATGATGTTCCTAAAACTCATTATTTTGCCTTGCTGAGCCTTTCAGTGAAACTAAGTAGGTAAGAATTCAGTATTCATGTGAGGTACAACATCCCCAGAGTGCTCTTAAATGCTGCGGTGTAAGAGAATAAAGCAACTGGCTACGTTAAGTTCAAGTTCCTTTAGAAAGGAAGGAAAATACACTTGTGCTTGGAAAATCAGACATAGTGGAGGAATAAACATCTCCATCTGGTAATGCATACAAAACATTGCCTGAGCCTCCATCCTGCACTCGCACCTTTGGTTCACAGCCTCTCATGGAATCAGGAGGGTCCTCCACAGGAAGCTGCTTGTGCCCAGTTCTGCAGGTGCCAGGGCTACACAGCAACACACTGCCCAGCGTGTATTCCAAATGAAACCACGATCACAATTCTCTTTAGTGGTGTATTTTCAAACGGTCCCCTCTAAAGCTCCTTCTGCAGAGGAGGACAAAAACCTTACCGGGGGAAACAAAAATAATTGTCATGGGAAGGAAACAAAATCACTGGGAAAGTTTTTTCATTCAAAAAACAAAGCAACTGTCTTTGTGGCTTCCTCCCCCCAGTAGCTGATATTCAATAAACATTCACTGCAAAGGAAAAACCACGGAACACCAAAGAGGAATGTTTTCCTCGAGACACACAGTGCTTTCTGGAACTAAATGAGGAGAGAACTTTTTATTCATAAAGTGCAACATTAAAAGAATGAAATAACAAGACGGCAGAATAATTTCTGTAGGGATAGGAGTGCAAATAAACTATATCATAATATTATGTAAAACGGCAGCATCTTGGCGATTTAAATGTGTATCAGTATTTGAGTTTCTCGCTATAGTCTAATGCAGGTTCAGTCACCACCATATGAAGACAACTTTGTGGAGAAAAAAGAAGTGTGATTTTTGTTATTTGCTGTGTTTCAGAAAAATAAGCCATGTCCTGGAATTTGATCCCTGCTTCACATTTCTCTGTTTAGTTATTATGGCAATTATAGCTCATGGCTGTTTCCCAAACCAAACCGGTATGTTTTAAAACGTTTTAGCCATGGGGAAAGTGCTTTATCGGTTTGATTTACTCTTACACCAGTAGGATACTCAGCTGCAACTTGTCTTCTACCACTGAGCACGATATCAGTGTTTTACAATCATCACTACTCCGCAGATACAACAGATCCTATCAGAGAAAAGCTTTGCTGATACAACCTGCTACAATATAGTTTTTCTCAACACAGAACAGTTACTCCCGTCATGAATTGTGCTCCCCTGTGCTGATGCATGTTGTGGAAGCACACTCTGTGTATCTGTTAAGTTGCAGTTAACACTCAGAGCTCACATCACTTCATTATCGTTGGCATTTTTCCCACCTTGTACCTGTTCAAAGTGACAACCCACCTTCTGTAAGCACTTTGAATTATTATTTTGCTGCAGTGGCAAAAATAACCTGAGAGTCTTCTGATTGTGAATAGAAAGATGTACCCACAAAACCTTCAATCCATCCTTCCCAAGGAACCTCTGGGAGCAAGATCTTTGCGGACATGAACCCAACTGGAGAAACTAGTATCAAAGTGATCCCTCTGTATGCTCTGCATATGGTATTAGTAAAAGGAAGAAAGCGTAAGATCTCGTCCAATGTGGAAACCACCAGCACAGTGACAATCTGCCATGCGATGACAACTATGCCTTTCAGCTGAGGCTTTTCCAGCATAGGACATCCAGCAGGGATTTGTACTGATCACTGTTGGCTCCAGCAGTTTCTTGCCCTTAGCACCTCTTTACCTTAGTTTCTTGCCACGCTTGCCTCTCTTACCCCTGTTGTCTTGCTCAGTTCATTTCTCTTCAGGAACTGCCATTCCCCCACCCCTTCTCACACAAAAGTACCTGGGAAGCCGCTTGGCTGGGGCTGTCTTCTGTGGCTTTATTACCCTTTCCCTCCTCTCTGGTCCATAATCTCTGGCAGAGACCTTGCTCTGCTGCCTCAGCACAACTGCTCATTATTTCGGTTGTCCAAGTCCTGCCTTTACAGCTGTGACCAGGGAGCTGTGGTAGAGCCCTGGCTTCTCTTCCCCTCACAGTGTGAGCCTGAGGACAGCGTGGGCTCCCATTTGGGTAGCTAAGGGAACAGTGACTCCTCCGCCTTTATCATCATGGAATGGTTTGTGTTAGAAGGGACCTTAAAGCTCATCCAGCTCCAACCCCCTGCCACGGGCAGGGACACCTTCCACTAGAGCAGGTTGCTCCAAGCCCCTGTGTCCAACCTGGCCTTGAACACTGCCAGGGATGGGGCAGCCACAGCTTCTCTGGGAAAAGTCTGTGCCAGCGCCTCAGCACCCTCACAGGGAAGAGCTTCTGCCTCAGAGCTCATCTCAATCTCCCCTCTGGCAGGTTAAAGCCATTCCCCTTGGCCTGTCCCTACAGGCCCTTGTCCAAAGCCCATTCAGAGACCGACCCCTCAGCCCTGCCCGACCCGCGCTGAGGAGACACCCGCCCCCCCGGTGCCGCCCTGAGGTGCCCCGCGCATGCGCACACCCCTCCCCGCGCGCCTGCGCGGCCCCCTCCACCGCCTCCCCCCCCCGCGCTCCAACGGCTGCGGGTGAGCAGCGCGCATGCGCCGCGCTCCCTCCTCTCCCCTCCCGCCGTTCGCCGTGCTCCCGCCAATCGGGCGCCGCCCCGCAGCGTCGCGCCGTCGCGGCCCGTGCGTGCGTGCGTCCGCTCGTGCGTGCGTGCGTGCGTGCTTGCGCTCGGCGGCGGCGGCGGCGGCGGCGGCGCAGCGTCCCCTGCCCCGAATGAAAGGGACGGTCCCGGCGAGCGAGCGGCCGTGAGCGACCGGCGGTGACGGGCGGCGGGGCGCGCCTGAGCTGCGCCTCTCCCCGGCGACACACCCGCCACACGGGTGAGTGACTGACCGACCGACCGCCCGGGTGCCCAACCGCCTCGCTGCCCGCCCAGCTGCCGCTTTGCCGCCCGCCCTGGGGCAGGCACGGAGACCCCGGCCCGCCCGCAGCCCCCCGGCCCTGCGGTAGCCCGCCATGACGCCTCCGCCGCCTCGCCGCCGGTGCCTGGGCCTCAGCGAGCCGCACACCCCCGGGCAGGACCCGGCGCCCAGCGCTGCCTCTTCAGGGGGCGCCCCTCCGGTGCCGTTACCCGCCCCCCGCCCCCTCCCCGAGCCGACGGCAGCCGCTCGCTCCGCCCGCCTCGGCCCGCTCCCTCCTTCCCTGGAGGATCCGCCCCCCCTTGTCTCCGAGTCCCGTTTCCCCCAAAATTGGGTGAGGAACGGGGGGGATCGCTCTCCCCGGGAGCCCCGCGTCCCACCGAGCCCCCCTCGGTAGCCCCTCCGGCGGGGAGGGGGGGGGTCAGGCCCCGCTGGTGCTTGTGGCCGGGCCTTTGAGGGGGAAATCGCAGCGGTTCCTCGCCGAAGGGCGCCGCGCCGAGCCCCATCGTACCCCCGGGGAGGCGAGCGGCGGAGGTGCCGTTATCGACCCATCTCTCGCTTCCCGCGGAGCGTGGAAACTTTCCTGTGCTCTCTGCCCGATCCCCGTCGCTGCGGGCTCTGTCTGTGTAATCTTCAGTTAACCTGCTCTGTTCTTATTGTTCAGACTTCCCAGCGTTGGGCCTTCCCCCTGCACCCGCCTTTGCCCCCTTTGGCTTTTTGGGGTTTGTTTTTTTCCTTTAAGGAAGTTACATGGAGAAGTTCTTATCCTGCTTTTTCTAGTGGCTATAGGATGCTGTGTGAACTTAGCTCTTGGATAAAGATTTCCATGGGACTTGTGGCTTTGGGCTCTCAACTGCAGACCCTCCCTTCTCCACAGCTTCACCCCCCTTCTCCAAAATAATGCCCCCAGTGATGGGTGATCGACTCTAGAAACTAGAAAGCACTTGAAAGTTTCTTGAACAGAGAATCTGGTAGTGAGCATCTTGGAAAAAAATCCACACAAGTGTTTCCTGAGAGCCCAAACCACTTCAGCATGTTGGTGTTTTACAACACTCGTGTACTTGTCTTGTGGGCTTCCTTTAAATATAAGTCCTGCTTTTTAAAAACTACAGATCTGGAATCACACAGCAAACCAAGCTTCCCATGGGAAAGTGTAATGTGGAGGTCGCTGCCCTTTGTTGGGAATACAAGCGGAGCTTTAACTCCTGGAAACAGGTGGTAGCTCCTGAAGCGTATTTAGGCAACAAATAGAAATCAGAATCCAGGTTACTTTCTGTTCCTGGATGCTGAACCATGACTCAGGCACCGAGGGCATCCTCCTTTGCACCCCTCTGTTATGTTCCAAAATCTATCATCTAGAGCACAGTAAACAGGATGCAAACTGTAGGAGTTTGTGAAACACTCTGCATTAAAGGTAAAAGAAAGGTGCTGTTGGGGGAAGCACTGTGCCGAATGCTTTAGTGGACATCGAGATGTGTGAATGTAAATGAACCCAAATTTTGGAGGGAACAATCACTGAATGAGTTTCTTCTTTTGTGATTTTAGGGTAGGTGAAACTCTCCCTTTTTTTTAGACCAAGCCTGTGGAAAACTTCTCTGTATGCAATAACCTGTGGTTTGTGGTACACGTGTTCAGTTCTGGTCGGGATCTTCCAGTCAGAGATTCCATAGCACATTGCTTTCTGAGATCAAACCTGTGAGACTTTCTCTGACAAGCGAGATTCTGGCAACAGGATGTTTAAATGCTATTTTCTAAGTCTTTTATTCACTTGTTAGTTTTTAAAACATGGAAAACCAGAAATAGCGAGCTGTTTGGAAGTTGCATTATTTTTCTTGTTCCGAGGAAATGTAGCTTGATACTTGGCAAACTGGATTGGTTGCTTTGGGGTGATTTAACTCGAGAGATGAGTACAGAATTTGGAGTGTTTGTGTTGAGAATGACTCTGGGTCTGTGGTAGAGCTGTGTAACTTGGTTCTTGTTTTTCAGAAAATGGGTATTTTTAACTGGACAGGGGAAGAAGGACCAGAAAAGTGATCCCAGGGGATTGTTTGCTCACATTTATGAGCAAACCAATTTAGGGAGAGGTTTACAACTGAAATGCTTAGGAAATATTCCTCATGCTCATTTATTTTTCTGCAGTTATTAGCAATGCAGGAAATTAAATAGTGTTCATATCCAGTGTTAATACCCAGTGGTACAGAAAACACAAATGCAAAGAGCACAGGATTGGAGAGAAAACTTTCAGATATCCTTGTAAAATGCTTCCAGCGTAATTTAATGTGAAGGTGAAGAGAATGGGGGTTCCCTGTCTGGTGTACCCTGATGCTTTTGGTCTGTTTGTGTTACAAATTATTTTTCAAGTGTTAAATTATTTATAACTGAAGAAGTATTCCAAAACATAGTATTTTGGGGGTTTTATTTTTGTTTTTAACATCAACATCAATGCATCATCAGGTAAATATTGGCATTATTTTTAACCTCACTGTGAGCCTTAAAAAATCTAATGATGCCAAAGTACGTGAAGAAGTTGGGTTCTGTCAGGCTGTTAGTGCATGGGAAGGCACCGAGCTGAGGGCAGCTGACTGCAGCCAGCACTGAGGAGGTTCTTCAGCATCTTGTTGCTTGGAAAGTTACTATTCTTATAAATTAAAGATGATGAGAGTCACTTAATACATTTTTATGTGTTCTATAAATGGTTTGCATTTCCTAAAATATGAGTTTGCTTGTTAAATGGAAGGGATAGCTGGTTTTTATAGTAGAAATTCTTATTCCTGTAAGGCAGTAGAACGTGTGTGTGTTCAAGTAAACACCTGATCTTCCTTTTAAGAACTACTATCACTGCTGTCAATATATTGATAATATAGTTAGAATATAAAATGAAACAGACCCAAATGATTGTGTTTATCAAATTCTTGATACCAAAGCAGAACTTCTTGCATTTTAAATTATTTAATGTGTTTCTAACACATCACTATGGGATTTATGTTGAGGTTTTTAATGGGACCTGAAAACAAGAAATCTTTGTGATATTCTTTTGTATTTGTCTTTTGTAGTCCTGCTCCTAATGTTATTTTTGTATGAGTTTTAAAAATTATTTTTGATAATTTTAATTATTACTATTTTTTAATTGAAAATCTCTGTAACTTTCCTTCAGGAACCATTCCTTCTTTCTACTCAGAAGGGATTACAGAATGCTCTTGTTTTGTTTTTTCTTCAGAAGAATACAGTATAGTAATTCTTTTGTGTTTGACACTTAAGGACTCTCTATTGGCACTGCAGAAGGGTGTGACCAGTTGATCCAGATTGGCACATTTTTTTGTGCAAATCAGCAAGATCTGGACTCTGTGCATTCTTCTTATGAGTATGCGTCACTGGCTCCCGAACTGCTTTCAGTTAGAAAAGACAGCAAATGAAGCTGTTGATCCAGCAAAGGCAGTAACAGCTACAGGACAAACACCTTTTGATGCAGGAGTTTCATAGTAAACATCACAAGACACACAGTTAAAACTGAAAGCTGCTGAGAAAGGAGAGTGAGATTCCAGCAGGACTGTCTTTTAGCAGGATTAGATGCCAGCAGAAACTTAATGGCATTCCTCTGCCTTCGATTAGAAAACCAGTGAGTGATCCAAGCATTAGCACCGGGAAGCAGGCAGGTTTGCCTGTGCAAATTCCAGACCCCGGGCATGCATTTTCGTGCAGATCGCCACTGTAGCATGATTCAGATGTATTGCAGCTCTGCGGTTCTTCTGGATGGATTTTAGTTGGTTTTTTTCCCGACAGAAATATCAAGCTATGTGGTGACTTTTCTTACTTAGATGAGTCTAATGAAGGCAAAGGCTGAGGAGGATGCTTTCATTGCAGTAGTGGCAAATTCTGACAGTAAAGCTCAAATCTCCAAAGTGAAAAGCTGTAAGAAAGTCTATTTGAAGAGAATTATATTTTATTTCTTGAGAGATGTAGAAGCAAATGAACACAAACTACCTAATACTGGTGCAAGAAGCACATTAGGTATTTCCCCTTTTAACTTGCAGTGTCTGCCTCTGGATTGAGACCTCGGTGTTGTGTTTTAAAGTGGTTACAGGTGAAAAGTTTGTCATTCATGTTGGGTTTAGTGTTCAGTTACTTTTCTAATAGTAGCTCTCGTGCACTTACTGAAAACCATTATACTCTTAAATTGTGGGTCTTGAGAAGGTTTCCATTGTGGCAGGGTAGTCAGAGATGCTGCTAAAATCTAGTTCCTAATGCTGTTTGTCTGGCCACAATGTATCTCTGCAATACCTAAAATGCCAAGGTTTTATCTTGTCATCTCACCCTCATCTAAGGATAATTACTCCCCTGCCCTGAGACTTTGGGGGCACTCACAACCTGTTCTGGACTCTGGGGTTTCTCTTTGCTTCTCTTGCTGAAGAAGTTTGGTCTTATGAATTTTACGGCATGTACAGGTACTGCATTCTCTGAAGATTCCTTTGCTGTAATAAAAAACTATAAGAATGAAATGAAAGACTTGCAGTAACCTTTTTTCCCTAATGATTGTATTGTGTTTTCCTCTTATTTCTTCTACTGTCCCATAAGTTTTGTATTAGTATCCACATTTTTATATTAATGTTAAGACTTTTTTTGCCTGAATAACTAATTTTGCTTGCTCATGCAGTATTTGGCCAGCTTTTTATGACACTGTATGTTTATTTGGGTACCTTGAAGTGGCATAAAGAAAAGGGTAAAGAGGGACAGATCACTTTCAAGCAATCAATATTGTATTTATAAAATGTAACTTAAATTGCCTTTTGTTGATGTTAACATGCTCATTGCACCTTTTTTCTCCTGTAGCATTGAGAGGATTGGAGTGGCATTCTAAGGTCATTTAAAATCATGACAAGCTCAGTTGGACAGAAAAAAGTCTCTTCAAGACAAAGGAAGTGTGGGTTTTGTAGATCTAATAAAGATAATGAATGTGGACAATTATTGATGTCAGAAAACCAGAAGGTGGCAGCACATCACAAATGTATGGTAAGTTACTATAGGAAAAAGAAAAGGAATGTAGGGAGCTAGTAAAAGACTACAAACCAGTGGAAAATTCACCCAGCTCTGGCATTGGCACAAACGATTAATCACTGTAATTTGAAATATTGGTGGGTTTTATAGATGTGAATGTTCTGTATCACTTATACCCTTAAAACTTAAAAAAATAAGTTTTGTTTTATAATTTTAGCTGTTCTCATCTGCATTGGTATCTTCACACACTGATAATGAGAGTCTTGGTGGATTCTCTATTGAAGATATTCAGAAAGAAATAAAGAGAGGCACTAAACTGGTGAGTCTCTGGTTTTGGCTCTCGAAAATGGAAGACAATATTTTCTTACCTTCTATGAAGTTTACCATGAAGCTGTTCAGTGTATTTTATATATATATGTTTTCTGCTTTGTTTTTTTCCTTTTATTTTTTTAAGTGCTCCCTTTGTCTGAGTTCTAAGGCAATAGACAACTTGTAGAAGAAGATGTTGAAGTAAAATTAATCTCTGATCTATGAGCAGGAAACCACAGGAGATATGATTATACTGACACTGAAATGAGATTTCAGTGTCTGTTACCCAACCCCTGAAGTATCTTTAAGAAAGGATAAAAAGCAGCTTGTTTATTCCAGTCAAGTTCTGGTCTCATGTAAATATGGCATGTAAGAATTGTACCTTCATTATGGAATTATTAAAAAATAAATCCAGAATTATTATTTTTACGGTCACTTTGTCCTCACTGGCAAGTGTAGATGGAGCAGATAAGCCAATTTGAAAACTCATTTACAGAATATGCCCGTTTTTAATGGGCTACATATGAAAAACAGCATTCCTAAATTTAGGTTTCTAATCCAATAACTTCTATTGAATATTTTCTGTTAGATTCCAGAAAGAAACCCGCATTCTAGGGACCTGGCGAGGGTATTATTGTGCCTTTACCAGTATTGGGTTTTGCTGCCAAAATCTGGTTTTAACTACCAAAGTTAAAGTACTTTCATTGCTTCCTTTTATATGATTTAATAGATGATTCTGTGAGTGCAGATGAATGTAGATATGTGGGTACAATAGTGATTACAGCTCTACCAAACTCATGAGAATTGAGCAGCAATGACTTTTTTTAATTCCTAGGAAGCTAATTCATGATTTTTTTGTTATTGTTCTTTTTTTATTTAGATCCAATTGTTTTCCATTTGGCTTTTTAAAAATACTTTTAACAAATGATCAATTCACTCTTCACATTAAAAATTTTCAGCTTAGTTATTTAAAGCACCCTAATGCATTCGCCAGTTCTTGGACTACTAAGAGTAGTCCAAAGTATTATTGTAGAACTGCAATTATACCATAATAGTCTAATATTTCATCCAGTGTTTCATTTGAATCCTTTCCAACACAGGGAACTTTATTTGCTCTGTTTAGCTGAAGCCTAAAGAAATAACTATTCACAAGTCATTCATGTTGTGGTTGGGAATTTTCAAAGAACATGGTAGTAAATGGAAGTACAGATTGTAAAGAAACTTTTTTGATTCTTGGGTCTCTTAAAGGTGGGGTTTTTTAAGGTTATTTCTTTTTATGGCATTGGTGATTTCTGTTTTTCTGCTTCTGAATCTCTTTGTGTTCCTTCACTGATGCAAGGAACATCATCATGGATGGATATATTCTTGGAGCTCAGTAGCTGTACGTATCAGGCGCTTTGTTCAGCTTTCTGCAGAAATCCTGGATCTGGTTAATCCAGTAGATTCATAGTCCTGAGATATTTCCTATGTGGAGAGAATTTACGAGACCATTTTAGATCCTAATTTAAGTGCTTTATCTCTGCCTGTAGCTGCCAGAGAACTACAGCTCTGAATCCCTCTCTGGAGGATTCTGTCTTTCTCCGTTGACCTGTATGGGAAGCTTAAAGTGAAATGTTTATAGTTAGCCCAGCTACCCCCTCTCAGGTCTGCTTTCAGTTCCAGCCTGTTCTTTTATGTGGGAGCACATTGAGCAAAAATATCTCAGCGTGGTGCTCTGGGTGAAGTAATTATATTGGTAGCTTGGACTAAATTTGTCTGCTGACAGACTTTACGTCGTTGCCTTCCTTCAGGAGGTGCTGCTGCAGACCAGGTATGCATTGGAAACTGCGGCCTGGTCCTTACCGGAGTGACAGTGGCTGACATGTAGAACCTTTCTGATGGTAACATATTTCTGTCTGAGAAAAGTTTGTAGGTTTAAACCTTAATAGGCAAGTCATAAAAACTGAAGAACTTGTCTAAATATTTGGAAGTACAAGGCACTCCTGATCTTCTTTCTGTTAGCTGTGCATGGGAGGACTTTTTTCAAAGTCCTTTTTCAAAGGACTTATTTTACAGCTTCTCAAACTTGACATATACCTGTTCTAACTTGGGAACGAATTAATCTCCTGACAGTGACCGTTTGGACAGCAGGACTTTTACCAAGGGGATAAATGTTTTATTACTGTCAGGAAACATAGACCAATAAATCAATATAAAAATACCTGTGGTCTGTTTTGTTCATACATCATGGTGTTCATAAAAAGAAAGTTTTCTTTTACTCATTTCTGGCCTTCGGAATGCTCAAGTACTGACTAAAATGGATTGGATGGATATAATTTCAACCTAGGCTTTTATAAAGAGCTTTGATCAGCCGTGATTTTATTTTAAGCCATAATGTATAACAAATTTATGAGATAAAATACTCATACAAATTAGCTAACAACCAAGGAACGGTATGTAACTAGACCATTTCAGAGCTTGCAGAGGAGTAAATGGAGATGATCCAAGGCTTTGACATTTTTACTGTTCAGTTTAACTTTGTTAAAATGGAAAAACAGGATGGTGATACATAACGTTGATGGGGTATTTATTTGGCGTATTTGGGACTAACAAGAACTTGACTAAGCTAGTGCTGTGGACAGGAAGTGTATTCCTCAAAGATAGGTGTAGGGAATATCCTACATTGCGCACTCTACACTTACGGATTTGGAATTAATTGTAACCTTTCGAGGGTGTGGGCAACGTGGATGATACAAACAAAAAGCTCCCGTTGTCTTGGTAGGGGGGTTTAATGGGAGATTCTGAGATTTTTTGGTCAACATTTTGTCAGTAAAAAATAATACACAGAAAAATATTGTGATACTATCGATTCCTTCCTTTCCTAACACAGCGTAAGAAGGTCAGTGAACAGTTTAGAAGCATGATAGTTGGTGTATCCTAAGCAATGATGAGTCTACTATAAGAATTAGTTATTGGGAAAGAAGAGTAAAGCAGCAGGCTCTCACTTAACCTTTTCTGTAATATAAATCTAAAGAACAAAATTTAGTCTAATTGAAATAGATTCATTGTATTTAACAACTACTTCATTAAATTCAGTCTTTTGGAAATAATGTATAGGAAAAAAAAAGAGGTAAACTTAACTGCTGAGGCTAAGGTAGGTTTGCAGGTCATGAGTATTTCTGACTGCAAGATGCATTGCCAAATGAGTGTCTTTTTTCTTCCTTCTACCTTCATAATGTAATTCAGAAGTAAACAGGTACAATTTGAGGTTTAACTTCTGAAATGGTTGGTGCAAACAGCTTGTCCTCGGGAGGGGGATATTTAGGTGAGCAGCTGTGTTGCTTTCATCAGATCATCCAATAAGTTCCACAAAAGTAAATTACTTATTTTCTTCTTGTAATTGATAATCTGATGGTTGATGGTTAATGGTTAATCTGATAATGTAATATGATGGTTCTTGCACTGTTGCAGAATTGCAGCATATTTCTCCTTGGTTAAAACCACCCAAGAGCTGGAAGAGTAATACCAAGGGCATAACTTCATTGATTTTGTCACCAGGGGTGAGAACTATGTTGGTTTTGAACTCAGAAATACTAAGCCAACAGTGACATGAATTGTGCTTTCTTGTTCTTTACAGATGTGCTCTTTATGCCATTGTCCTGGAGCGACCATTGGCTGTGATGTGAAAACATGTCACAAGACATATCACTACTACTGTGCTTTGCATGATAAAGCTCAGATAAGAGAGAAACCCTCACAAGGCATTTACATGTAACTATTATTTATTTGCTATGTTTACTTTTGTATTTATATTTCACATTCTTTGTTTAAAAAAAAAAACAACAACCCAAAGAAAACCCCCAAAACCCCACTTTGGAATCTAAACAAAACTGTTTTAAAGTTTCTAATGATGATTGTGGCATTCAAACTAGTGATGTGCCAGAAAAGCATATTTTCACTGCAAGATTTGTCTTACAAGTGGGAGAAAAAAAATGTACTGGCATTTAAATTTAAAAGATGAGTAAATAATCTGTGAATCGTGACTGACTTGACAGTTTTCAACTACTTTGTTTATAGGATTTTATGTCGAAAACACAAGAAAACTACGCATAACTCTGAAGGTAAAATTATTCAATATAAATTTTTCCCATTGTAGAAAGATACTTGGTTACATTGAATTTTTCTGGAGAATAGAAATGTTTTCAGGAAAAATCAGAGCTACGTTTTTTTGGAGAAACAATGACCTTGGAAGCCCATCTGATTGCTGTGTTTTCTCTAAAAATTATTGGTTGAGATGGAGAAACCCCCAAACCATCAATTTTAGGATGTTCAAAAGATTTGATGTTCTGTCAAAACAAATTTGGGATAAAAGTAATGCATTCCCTTCTGGGGAAAACGCTGGCTTGTATTTGTAGTTAAATATACACGATATTAACATCTAAAATACATTGTCAGGTTACAGCTGATTTTTGCTATTGTTAATGTTTCTAAATATTCACTTTTTTAACTATGAAATAGCTTAATTCTTCAAATAAGAAGGACCCAGTAGTAAATGCAGAGGTTTGTGATCAGATCACTTACAAATATAGTTCTGAGTCATTCTGATGAACAAAAATAAGCTGTGAATACATTCATAAAACCTGTGCATCTTTGCAGAGGAGAGTAGTGAAATGCATGAGGAATGAGATGCCACAAACGTAGATAAATCGTGTGGTCTGTTAAAATTCCAAACTAGTTGTGCCGTTGTGTATTTATGCAGGGATTTTACCTTTTCCCATTTTTCTACTGTATCTGAATTGGGTAAGCAAACAGTTGTTAGTTTACTTTTTGCATTGCTTTCAATTGAAATGTCATCGGATTTAACTAACGTGTATGTGACTCTATTTAGCGAAGATCAAATTTCATAGATTACTTCAGTCTCTTTCTGCCAAATGTATTTTTAAGTTAATACACTACTTTTGTGCTCTGGGGAGCAGATATATTAATGGTAAGGTTTGGATGTTAGGTCAATGTTCAGAAAGATACTAAAGGCAGTAGAAAATCCCACGTGAACACTTTATTTTGTGTCTATTTACATAATTGTTGTGCACTTTGTCTAAAACACTCTTTGATTTTGCTATTACTGGGTTTAAATAAGAAAAGCAGTATGCATGTTATATTAATTCTCCAGAGAGACAGGGCCACATTATCCTGTAGCTTGGCACTTTGTTTTGGGGTTAGAAACAAAATATCAAAGACATTTGAGTCCAGAGAGAGATTAACCTTTATAACTGGTATTTCAACACAATCTTTTATACTACCTCCCAAATGGCTCCATGTTGGACATCTATCAGAAAATGCCTCCAGTTCTGCATGGAGCCCAGTGCCAATGGACAAGTTCTCTGCTTGGAATTCCTTGCAGGATCTGAACTTGTGCTTTTCTTTAAGAGTTTCCAGAAACCCCCTATCTCCAATTCTACAATGTCATTCTCTAACAGCGAAGGCTTTTCAATTTTATATGGATGTATTTGGGAAGATGTGAGAAAAATTGCTAGAGGCATAGTGGCTTTTTTCTTAGGTGATGGTGATGAAAACATAAACTAGACTCATCCAGAGAGACTCTTAGATTGAGAGCAGGAGAAGGAGGAATAAACACCATCATTCAGAAAAGCTGAGGCCAAAGAATCCGATGGTAACTCATTTAGCATTGAACTTTGCACAGGTTTTTGGTTTAAAATGTTTAGTTCTAGAAATATGTGTAGCTGGAATTCACTCCTTTATTTTTCTGGGATTTTTTTGTTTGTTTAATATTTGAGTGAAATTTTACCCAGTATGTTCTAAATGTTCCCAAGAGTATGTTCTCTTTTTAGTCCACATAGTTTAGGGAACTGTACCCGTAGAATATAATTACTTCCAGTCAGGGATTTGATAATGCCAAAACCCAGGGCTCTTTTGTGGTAGACCTCCTTTAAATCAAAGAAGGTAAAAATACATATTGCACCTGTCTTATGGAAATGACTCATGGCATTGTATCGCAATGGTGTTTTGCTCCATTGAAAACTAACTGCCTTTAGAAATATACCGTGTGGTTTTCAGAGTTGATGAAGGAATTTTGTTTCTTAATACTTAAATGCTGGAATTTGCTCTCTGGAATGGTAACTGGAAGGTGTTGCATGGTGAGATTAAGCTTCGTAGATGTGTCTTGTTGGTTCATTTCTCGAGGAAAATGTTAATAGCAAAGAGGAATTTAAATGTGAAGGAATGGTGGTGTGTGAAACCAGAAAGGTTTTTGTCTCTTGTTTTTGTTTTATTTTTCTGAATCCTTGCTCTCAGCAGTGTTTTCATAACAGAATAGTTAAAGCTCATCTGTGGTTATGTCACTCAATGTAGGTGCACAGAAGCACTGGAATTATTAGTCGTTTTTAATGGAAACTTATTGCTTCTGCTCTGGGATGTGGTTTGTTTCTGGTTTTCCCTCGGTCAGTGTAGAACATCTGGAGAGTTTTATCTGTTGTTCTCTGTATCCATATTTAATTGTTGCAGTCCAAATATTTTTATTTTGTCACTTATATTAGTGAATGTTCAAAGAGTTTTTAGGGAGGGTTCAGTTTGGTGCAGTCCAGAGGAGTTTATTTTCTGTAGGCAGCACTGCTGCTGATAGTGAGATTTGGGTTTTTTTCTTCCCTTCCCTAGAAAATGGGGGCATACTTGTTCAAGTCTAAAATCTGGCTAATGTTGCTTTTGTTAGAAGTTCTAATTTATAAGAATATCTATTGACCATTTAATAACAGTTCAAGAAAATTTCTTGGGGCTGCACAGAAATGTGGTTGAAGGACCTTTGTTAGAAGTAAAATTATCCAGTCAGAACCTAATAAAAAGGACTTCTTAGATGTTATTTATTGCTGTCATGAAGTTCAAGTGGCACAAGAATTCATCAGACTAAGTATCTCTCTACTCATCAAGACAAAATTAATGAGCAATGGGAGCTCATTTTCCTTTCATTGACAGGAGTTGCTGAACTACCTCCTGTTTTTCTCTGAATATGAAAATATGAAACGCGGCAGGAAAGTATTGTGCTCTTAAATTCACTATCTGTTACAGCAGGTTGTTGAGTTTGTCTCATTTGTCTGTACGACCTAGCCTTCAGATGATGTAGAATAGGAAAAGTGTATTTCTTCTATATTTCCTTTGTATGTGTGTATGTATGTATATTTCAGAGTGATTCTTCTATGCTGTGTTCCCAGTAACTGGAAAAAGGACCAAGTGAGGTGCTCTCACACTTTGGACTAGGCTGTGAGGTCAACAGATTTGCAGACACCTTCTCAGAGGAGCAGACCAAGTTACTGAAAGCTTCATGTCTAGATTTGTGTCTTGCTGGTTACAAATCTGACAAAATAATCTGACCTGAACTTCAGGTAACAGTTTAATTTAGGATTTAGGCAAGCCATCGACAGTTTGAGTTCCTAACAGGTTACAGGAATTGGTGCCAGTGCTTTCAAACTATGACAGCTAACTGTTAGTTGAATTACTGTTCAGTTTGATACAATTGCATTTATTCTTTTTGAAGAATAGACTATTGTTGAACTAAAGCTTTGGAACTGTTGGAATTTATTCCAGTGTACTGGAAATAATTGTTGAAGAGTTGAAAATCTGGTATCTTTGTTCCCTGCAGGTGGGGCTGCCCCAGCCCCTGTGGTGAATTTAGAACGAATTCAGCTGATCATCAATGGTTTAATATAAACTAAGATAAGGGTCCATGATAATTCCTGCTGTATTTGTCCTCAAAGCCTCAGGGAACTATGTTTCCACAATGGAAATAAGGACATTCCCTGTCTCAGCATCCTTTTCATGCTATTCTAAAGATGAAACATGAAATCTGTGCTTCATGTACTGCTCCGTAAGTTGCGTCAGGGTAATATTTCTCTGTGAGACCTATATCAAACCGAGTACTTTTTCAAAGCACTGTAAGCCAGAGGCTGGCAGGAAAAACAGTTGAAATGTTTGTCTTTATAGTTAGGTAACATCCTGATTCATCTGTGGATCCTTTAATCAGTGTTGGTTCATAGTTGCCTTTTCTATATCACTATTCACAACATAAACTTGCCTAATGTTGTATGCATTAGCGAAGTCAGGTATAAAAGTGTCTGTGATGTTGCAGGTGGGTGTCATTTCAGTTCTGCTGGTGGATGGTAACAAATCCTTCCTCAGCTCTGCTAACTCAGCCTTCTTGTTGTCTGTCTTCTGGAAAATGCTGCTCTGAACGTGGCATCAAATGTATACAGTGTTCCAGGCAGTAAGTTTAGCAATCTCCTGTGCAGTCTGTTACAGACTAAGGAGGCATTTTGCAGAAGCACCACAATGGTATTTCCATGTGGGAAAACCCACAGCTGATGGAAAGGGAAAAGATGTAATGTGGCGAATGGTTTGTCCTGTTTGAGGAGCTGCCCTGTGGCGTTTACGTTGTAATTCTCCTTCCTATTTAATCAAGAGATAATACAAATAGAAACTTGGTCAGCCAACTTCTGCTTAACAGGTTTCTCATACCAGTTGTCACAAGCTTTCTGATTATGCAGATAGTGTATTGTCTGCCTTCAGTCTTTGCCAACCATTATTTGCTTGAAAAAGCATTTAGATTGTATGCTTATGGAGGCCTATTTTACTCATTTTTCTATGTTAAATGTACTTAATTAAAGAAATAATCTGAAGTACTTCATAACATGGCTGCTATTCAGTCAAAGCTACTTTGTGGGCAATAGTCATCAGTTCTTTGAGGCATCTGGTACTTCTGGAAAACATATTAGTGACGGGGCTGAAGGGATGATTTAAATGTTTTTTTTCCTCTGCACTCTTATTTTCTCCGTTTTAGGTATGTTTCAGGTAAATTGGTATTTTCCGATTAAAAACAAAAAGAAACAAAACCAAAAAACCCCCAACCTAAAATTTATATTCAGCATTTTGATTGTTCATTTCACATCATTTGCTGATAAAAGCTGCTATTATTTCATGATGGGTTTAGCCGATAATGAATTTACTTGCAAGGGGTTTTATGCAAATCTCTGGTTCTTATTAATGCTTATAGATGCATTCATGTTTTTATTAATGACTACCAGGACAATAAGGTTTTCCAGGTTTTTTGACATTTCTTTTCAATTTAAAATAATTATGTTGCCACATATGGTTCATTGGGTTGCAGCCATATTTCAAGCACATCTTACTTTAACATGCTAAAGAGCTTTTTCCTTTCTCTATATTGTTTCTCTTCTAAAAATCCAGTTAGGTTGCTTTTGTTCTTTGTCATTTCTAGCGTTTCTCTTTTTATCCCAAATGCACTGTAAAACTTTAAATACACATGTGTGATTTCAGATTTACATAACAGCTTGTCTGAGCCACTTCCTCGTGTGGCATTTTGGCTTCTTTTTATGTCAAGTCCTACTTGCAAATATATTTTGCCAGTCAGTTGTGTTTATTATCTTCCTGGTACAGACTTGGCCCCCTTTGCTTCTGGCTCACTTAGTCTATTGTTTAAAGTAGTGTAGGAGGTGGATGCAGAGAGCAGTATTAGCCTTTATTGTACACATCCTCTTTTTATTTGCTCTTTCACAACCTTTAAATCACTTAATTCTTTTATCACTTTGTTTTAACCTAGCTTTTGGGAAAAGGGTGATTCCCTGTGTTATTTCAAGCTGATGCAATACAGAATAGATGGGTGATATCTCAACCTCTTCTCTGCCAAGCCTTATTTTAAACAGCAAAACATCTTGATCCTTTTTCCTTCTAGTCATGATCAAGGAGAATTTTTAGGTTTCTCACTGAAGCTGAGTATCCCTGTTAACAGTTTGTGTAATCCAGCATTTTGTGGTACTTTGTACTGCTCATGGATTTCTAACATGCACATTTGGGGCTCGTTGCTGCTCATCTTTTCACTCATCTGAATTTACAGTATCATGTTCTTCCGTGCTTTTTAAAATGTAGAATGTTTCCTCTTGATTTCTATCCCCACCCCTCCTTCTCAGACCATATTGCATATCAAGCTTGGGTTTTCAGATATAGCACTTAGGGACTTCTGAAGGAAGCTTGTAAGATACCTCCTTTGAAGACTTTAGATAAAGTTATGTTGAGATTATTGTGATGATTTTAAAGATTGATGCAGTAATGGGATGTGGGATGGGGGGCAGTTGAAGAACCTCTAGGGAATCTCAGGGGATTCAGAGTATGGGTGGTACCCATGATGAAACATCATCTGGTCAGGGAGGTGTTGAACAACTTTTTGTGTTTTCCTTAGTTCAAGCTGACATGGGAAGTTGGAAACACCCAACCATCAGATGCCAGGGAAACAGGGTAAGCTGGCAGTGGGCTTGAGGGGAGGGATAGGGCACAATCCAAACCGTGTATTAAACAGTAAAGACCATCCAAGGCAGGTGTATTTTAAAGCTAGTTACAATCTCTTTCTTCCTGTACTGTTACTGTAGTTCATAGTGCTGTTAAAAATGAGAGAAACTTGAATGGTTTGAGGTATCGGTCTCAAAGACAGATGTAGTAGAGCAGATCCTCCCATCTCGATGCTGTTAATATGTAAGTCCATGTCATTGTTAGTAGGAGACCTAAATCTGAAGGACATTTATTCTAATGAAGGGGTCAGGTAGCATCTAGATTTCAGTGAACTCTGAACTTTTTATGGAAGTACTAGTTTGTGGCACAGAAAAGGGGTTCTCCTGTGAGGAAAGCTCTGCAGCGTTGATGGAGGTTTTTTATCTTACACTGAACCAATCTTTTAAAAATAGAGCATTTTTACTTTTCAAATCTTCAGTATTCTAGTAATCGTAGACTAAAAATAGCACTGATTCTGTAAGGAAGCTGTGACATCTCTTACAAAACGTTGGTTTTTATAATGTGTGCTTGGGTTTTAGCAATTATGATTCACTTCCAGTTTTGAAAGTGTGACTGTGGAGAGTTCAAGATATGCTTTAATGTTATTTAACAAATAAGGGTGGACTAAGAGGTGGAAAGCATTGTGGTTGACAGCATTGATAAGGAGCTTTAGAAAACATGAGGAATGTTGATGAATGGACTACATTTTGCCTCATCAAATACAGTAGGGAAATCCGTGGAATGCTTTCGGAAGGAACAGTTTTAACTTCTTAGTGATGTTATTTAAAGGGTCGTGAATTCAATAGTCACATTTTTGTAAGACTTTTTTTCTTGTTTACTTCAACCATCTGATTACTGTCAATGTAAAAGCAGAGACCAAAGATTCACAAATTTGGTTTAATACATTGGTGGAGAGCTCATCTGATGAGGGACAAGATAAAAGAGAATTCTTTTCTTTGAAACTGGTTTTCAGGTTGTAATAAAACTTGCTGTATGCAGTCTGAGCAGTGTGATAGCTGAGTTGCATCATCTTGCTTGGGGAATTTAGCAACTAATGATAAAAGTAATGTTAGTAAATTCTCAGAAGGAAATGTAAAATGTGTTGTTTCATTAGATAATCCACGTTGTCATGTATTTTATTTTTTCAGAGTAAAATAAATGGTACTTTTATCATCTAATTAGAAAATAATGCTTATTAAAGCATAGGAATGTTGTAGTAGCTGGACTGATGTATTTCAGTAGCAACTTGGGAATGTCTGTATGTAGCTGATTAATCTGTCATTTAAGACAGAAAAAGTTGCAGATTTGTATTCATTTATTCTCAGATTTTTGCCTCTTTCTACCCATACAACAGAGTAAAGCTCTGGGGGAATTAACCTGTTGTGATGCATCTGGAGTAAGTTTTCTGTCCTTCATTAATGAGTGTGCAACAAGCTATAGCTTTCTTGGGGATTAGGAAAACATACAATAGACTGAGCTTAATAGGATACACTTGTATGCAAGGCCTTGGGCCAGTAGTAATCTTCTGCTCCAAGTTGATGGCTGTGGAGTATGTTCAAGTCTTTGACTTCAAACTTTTGTGCAGTTGAGTCATGAAACAGGAATTTGATTTGATTTTTATGTGATAATAGATAAGAAAGACGAGTTCTGGAGAAGCAGCATTTAGGCTCAAAATAAGATGTCCTGTCTGGGTCCTGAGGCCTGGTATAATGGTTAAGTGCCATAGCAATGCTGTAATAACAATAACAATACAGTTAAGTGGCCCATTAATGTATGAAGTAGATGTTCCAAGTCCTCTGATTAGGAATGCCTTTTGTTTGGGGACTCATAACTGATGTTTGTGGTTTGGATTTTGAGAAGCGAGTTCTTGAGGAGTGCGTGTATGCTTCTGTGAACCAGTCTGCTGAAATAGATTGTGGTTTGAGAAGGGGCGGGTGTTACATACTGAAAGAATAAAGATCCTCCTGTGAGAAGCTGATGATCATGAAGACTGTTAACAACTGAATAGAGCTGGTTATTTCCTATCAGATATAACTTAACTAGATCATATTGGAAGCAAGCTGAAGTTTGCAAAATTGATCTGTATTAACTGTAGAGCTTTGAAGTAGCAAAGGACAGTCTGTCAGAATAGTGGACAATGCTTCTATGTAGCATTGGTGTGGACCTGCTTGAGTGAGTCCAGAGGAGGCCACGAAGCTGCTGCGAGGGCTGGAGCAGCTCTGCTCTGGAGCCAGGCTGAGAGAGCTGGGCTGGGGCAGCCTGGAGAAGAGAAGGCTCCTGAAGGGGAGACCTTAGAGCAGCTCCAGTGCCTAAAGGGGCTCCAGGAAACCTGCAGAGGGGCTTTGGACAAGGGCCTGTAGGGACAGGACAAGGGGAATGGCTTTAACCTGCCAGAGGGGAGACTGAGATGAGCTCTGAGGCAGAAGTTGTTCCCTGTGAGGGTGCTGAGGCGCTGGCACAGGGTGCCCAGAGAAGCTGTGGCTGCCCCATCCCTGGCAGTGTTCAAGGCCAGGTTGGACACAGGGGCTTGGAGCAACGTGCTCTAGTGGAAGGTGTCCCTGCCCGTGGCAGGGGTTGGAACTGGATGAGCTTTAAGGTCCCTTCAACACAAACCAGTCTGGGGTTCTGTGATTCAGCAGTTGAGGTGACATTTTCAAAAGAACTCGTCAGACCTCTTTGGTATGTCTGTATTAAAAATATACATTCTTACAGTCTTAATGGTCTGTAAATCTTTTATCTGGCATACTGTCAGTGTGGGTGATTTTCTGTAAACAGGTGGCTGCTTTTAGCTATAGATGTAAAAATACACTTTATTAAAATGAAATTTTGAGTTTGTTTCATGGAGGCAAAATACATTTCAGTATTAAAACTTGATGTTAATGTTATAGTCAAAATGGGTGAATTTTGTCTTAAGTCAAAAGGTATTATTTAATAAAGCAAGAAGAGAGGCATTATTTGGATACACTGGCACAACATCAAGGGCAGTTTACACAGGAGTTATGCATCTTAAATTAAAAGCTTATTTCATGGTTGAAAACATTTTCTGATTTCAGTGTAGTTTAAATGCATCTTATTTTCAGCGGAGGTGAATATATGTATCTGAGGACAGATTTTGGGTCTGAAAGTAGACATTGTATGCAATACTAAACCTTCATATGTTATAAAGATGCAAATCTGTGTGATATACATAAAGAAGTAAATGTTTTCAGGATCTGCAGTTGCATGTTTGTAATAAATGGGGAAAAGCTGCTATTTTTATTTCTGATTAAAATACAGAAAATACAGGTTATGTCTCGTTTGTTTGTTTGTTGGTTTGGTTTTGCCTAACATATTTTAGAATCTTATTTGATGATGTTTTCTAACTTCTAAAGCAGATTTAGAAGAAAGTATCAATGAACACGAGTTGGAGCCTTCACCTCCCAAAGGAAAAAGGAGGGGTCGTAAGGGAAAGCCAAGAAAAACAAACTTAAAAGGGCAATCAGAAGACACTAGATCTACGTCCTCACATGGCACAGATGAAATAGAAAGCAGTTCCTATGTAAGCAGTAAATATGCTAAACTTCTTAGAAGACAGAATTGCATTATTTCTTCTCTGCAAATAGAATTTTTCTTAAAGCTTGCATTTGTCTGAGCCTCCAGCTGGTGGCCACAGGCTTTTAAAATAAAACCTTATTTGTAACCCAGCAGTATATTTTAGTAAAATGTTTTTCTTTCAGAGAGACAGGTCTCCCCACAGAAGCAGCCCCAGTGATACAAAACCTAAATGTGGATTCTGTCATGCAGGTGAAGAAGAAAATGAAGCTAGAGGAAAGCTTCATATATTTAATGCCAAAAAGGCAGCAGCACACTATAAGTGCATGGTGAGTAACAGCGTTGTTGTTAACCAGTCTATCATGTGAATTTTGTCTGAATTGCTATTTTACATTTTAATACAGTACCCTCACATGTAATTATGCATGGGGATTGTCTGTGTGCTGATGATCTCTTTAAGCACTGAAATGTTGCAAAGTGAGCAATTCATTTATTTTCACTGTGGGCAATATGGGTAAAAGTTGGCTACGTGCTAAGAGATGGAATTAGCTCAGGGAGATGCTTTAGCTCATTAAAAATGCTCCCTTAACATCTAAATATATACACAGTATTTACAAGGGAAATCAGAAAACAGTTTCACCTAAAAGAATCTATTACAAAAATAAAATACCTTTACTCCACAGGCATTCAGACAAAATCTGGGAAGAATCCATGAATTTCATTAATTTACTAAGCAGTGGATTCAGGCTGTGTGACTCAAGTGGGACATGGAAGTTCTAGAAAACCCTCCTTGCCTTTAGATGATGATATTTGGAGAACTGTCAGCCTGAAAAGTATCTGCTAATTTCCATAAGCATGAGCAGATACTGCCAGTTCTATGAATGAGGTAGGGCTTTGAGTAACAAACCTCAGTGGTCGCTGTTGTGCCTCAAAAGGAACAAATAGTCCAGGCAATCTGTGGAGTATTAATTGGCTTCCTATACCTGAAGCTGCTCTGTGCCAGGAGCCTTGCATCTTAAAGCACTCTTCACTACCTTGTGTACCTGAGCTTCAGTTTTAAGACAGTTTAAACTGAATATACCAGGATGATGATAGTAGGGATGGTACTTCTGTGCTCTATTGTCAACCTCAGGACTTTTCAGGTAAGTTGACATCAGCTCTGCCATGAAGCTGAATTATATCTGTGTCACAGGGAAGGAAATGGAATATTCCTAAAAAGTTCAGTCGTGTGATTGATGATATTGCCCATTTATTACTCTGTGTTTTCATCATGTCATTATTTCTTTTCTACTTCTTTGTCTTTTAAAATACATTTCTCCAAGGCAACAGTTAAAGCAGACGGGTAGGTAGCAGAAGGAATACTCATCATACTCATTACTCAGCATGGTTTTTTTCCCAGTTTGTTGGTAAACAGATGCTGTCTGAAACCACAGAAGGGATGTTCAGTACTCAGTTATTCCAGCACATAGGAAAAGTCTCTCATGTTGGTAACCTGAAGTGATTTTGACTTGCTTGTTTTACAGTTGTTCTCTTCTGGCACTGTCCAGCTAACAACAACTTCAAGGGCAGAGTTTGGTGATTTTGATATCAAAACTGTACTTCAAGAAATCAAGAGAGGAAAAAGAATGGTATGTATCTGCAGAATGTGATTCTGCTAAGGTGTATATAGTTTTGCCTCCTGCCTTTTGTGAAACATTTCCATCTGTTTCTAAACACAAAATCTAAATGTATTGCTACTTTCAGGACAGGTAACCAGATAGGAATCACCTTAAAAATTAGTGGTGGTTTGGCATATAGGGTTGTTTATGACAATGCATATAGTAAATTATTATTTATCTTCCTGTAATTATAGGATAGTAGCAGCTTTGGATCCCGTGTTAACTAAAAGCACAGTGTAAAACTACAAATAAGCTAGGAGAATATGTTCTTGCAGTGATGTGTTTCCAACTGTTTCGATGTTTTAATATGAAAATGTATAAAGACCTCAGAGGTGGGGACATGGGTAAAATGTCACATTGTATTTTATTAAAATTCAGGATGTTTTTAAAGTGGTAAGAAATACGGGGGAGGGAACGACTCCTAACAATATTGTTCCTTGGAAAAAAAACATTGAGGGTTCCTCATATATTAAGGCACTAACTTCAGTGCCACTAAAATGATCTTGGAAATGCAGTAATACATGCAATTTTCAATGCAATGGACAGCTAAATCCTAGTGTTCGTGTTTTAATAGGTTAGTATGATATAATTTCTGTTTTCGTATATCTTTGATTAGTTTTTCATTGGGATGATCTGCCAGAGAAATCACTCTATTCCAAAATGGTAGTCATAAATATGAGGAACACTAGACTGAATACTAAGAGGTGAGAGACTAAAAGGCTGAACAGTGCCATTCTCTTCTTTCTCCTGCACAGAAATGCACACTTTGCAGCCAGCCTGGTGCTACTATTGGGTGTGAAATTAAAGCCTGCATAAAAACATACCATTACCACTGTGGAGTAGAAGACAAAGCTAAATACATTGAGAATATGTCACGAGGAATTTATAAGTAAGGACCTATGTCATTCTTGACTTTGTATTGAAAGTGAAGATATTTTGTGGCACATTTTCTGCCTAACTTGGCTAGTGAAGTATATTGTTGAAAAACAAATATTCCATTTTAATTGCCATTTTTAAGTAATTGTTGACTTTGTAAAATATTTCAGTTAGTTTGTTAACTTTTGTAGTAGTGTTGTTATATGAGAAAATGCATTTACTTGTATTATATTTTGCTCCTCGGTTAATCTGTGATTTATCTTGAGGAAACCCTGGGCAATTTGATTTTTCCACGTTGATGTGTTTTGTAGCTAATTTTGTGGGGTTTTGGACCTGAGCTGCTGGTGTTAGCGGAGTTGCCAGAGTGGCTTGGCCACAAGAGGGCATTCTCTGAGCAGTGCAGCCGCAGTTCTCCGAAACCAGCATCACCAAGGTTTTGTTGCCTAGTTTTCAACCTTGTTTTCTTTCTCAGTTTAACTGATGCTTGACTGAAAACCATGAATGAGTTCAAAGAGTTAGTGACTGACTTATAGCACATCTCAAAATGACTTGAGAGGAAGGTCTGGTTTAGATACTTTCAGCCCAAGTCCTAACTGTTTCCTTTGTTGCACTAGACTCTATTGTAAAAACCATAGTGGAAATGATGAAAGAGATGAAGAGGATGAAGAAAGAGAAAGCAAAAGCCGTGGCAAATCAGGCACTGACCATAATGACATTCCTCAGCAGCAGCTCAATGGAAACTAGGTATGGAAGTCCCTCCTGACAGATCTGTTACCGAGACCGAAACGCAATATACATTTAATGTAGTTTATTGCAGTGAAGTATTTAAATCTAGTGTATGCAGAGAAGTACTTTTTATTGGCATACTGTAGAAAACTGGGGAGGATTTGTTGTTTTTTAAATCCAGCTGACTTTGTAACAGTCTAAGAAGGGAGGCCCTCATTTCTATTGCTAAATCTAGATGTAATGTCAGAGCTGCTAAATGCTTTTCTGTATGATTTTAAATTTACTATTGTTTTCATCGTTTTTTAAACAGGTTCAAGGGACAGAGTTATAGAACTGGGAATGGCTAAGACATCATAACTACTAATTCTTTTAAATTGTTTTCTAAAATCAGAAAAGGGTTAGTAACTTTTTACTGCCCAACTCTGTTAGAAATTTCATTGAACTGCCTGAAACGTTCATGTGTGTGAGCCTTCAGTAAGTGGCAGAGTTTTACATGTCAATATTATGTAGTTTGTAGTCTGCAGTGTCTGGAAAAAAAAAAAAGAAACACTATATAAATGATATGTAATATGTACAGTGTCAAAAGTTAAGGCAGACATTGAAATGAAGTAAGATCTATATTTCTGGACTGAATAAAAACCTTAAGATTTGGAATGTGTAAGTTGTTTAGTGGATTCATGCAACGAGGGAAGGTCTTAGCTAGTTTAATGAACAACATGGACAAGCTCGTGGTGGCAACAAGCTGGTACTTTGTGAATTTTGCATTCTCTTCATACACAAGTTACGGAGGCTGTACATGGGAAAGCTGCTCTCTGTTTTTGCTTGCAAAGCACACGGTAGAAAAGGACTCAGTGTACTCCAAATCACGCTTGAACATTTCAGGTTGTTCCTGTTGTGATTGCTCATTCCGCCCAGCATTGTTTGCGGGAGATTTACTTGAGCAGCTGTTGGTTCTGAGCTGTGAGCTTTAGAACTCATGCCAAAGGGCTGTAGTTCATTCTTTCCCCAAGGACCCATCCCTTTCTGTGTCCCTGATTTACAAAGAACACTTCACCAAGTGTGATTAAAACCTTACTATACAAATGTTTGGACTCTGCAGCCCAATCTCTTTTACTTCAGAGAGTTACAACTCTTAACTCACTATGGAATTTAGCCACCATATCTGACGTCCATACCTCAAGTGTTCTGTGGTGTGTGGAACACTTCATGTTTTGTCCAGAATACGCATAAAGGTCCCATATTCTGTAAGAAGAATGAGGAAACAACTTTTTTTGCTAGATTGGTATTTATTTTTTAATCTTATGACCACTATATGAGAAACTTTGCTTATCATCATTATTGTTTTAGTGATTATTTTTTCTCTTTCTGTCAAGTCAACAATCACATCATGGAATTCTACTTGCTAGAGTTTGATGTTCCTTTAGGGAATAATCAGATCTAGACTATACCAAACTTAACAGATCAGTCCTGTGACTGCTGTCAAAACACCTTGTCATTTCTAATGGCTACTAGCTTCTTCAATTGGTCTGTTAAAGCACATGCTCAGACTTAAATAAAACCAAAAAGCTGAACCTAGTCCACATGTTTGTCTGTTGCTATCGCATCACCTTATTGTTTGTTTAGGGGTTTGACTTGTTTCACTCTGAACTCCCAACAAAACTCCTGGATTTGAAGGAAGGAAACAAGCAAAAGACACTGATTTGACTATAAACTGCTACAGTTCTTCTGTGATTGGTATTGCAAAAACAGTTCATTTGTAACACGAGTTTCTGTAGCATTTTTTTACTTGTATTTTTAAAGGATTTAACGTGTGTCATTTGTCTTCTTATGCATTCCCTTAATGTCTTGAGGGACTCAATTACTGTATATTGGAGTTTCTAACATTTTACCTGTTAGAATTCAATCAATTCTGTTTGCTTTCCTGGAGTTTAATGCCGTTTGGAAAGAACTCTTTGCTGTGTACAGAAAACATTCAGTTACTGCTCTAAACATGATGCCATTGATCATTTTTATTTTGTATTTGTAACTTTCAAAATTAAAAGCGTGACTTGAATTGCAGTGACAGATCGATTATTGCCAGTGTCTATCAAGGTGTGCTGTTTCTCCTAGAACATGAGCGTTTTTCAGCCACTCGGAATAGTTTCAGAGTGCAAAATACCATCCTTCAATGTTGAAATGACTTCTAGATGCGTGCCTCAGACATGGCCCTCCCATGGAAAACAGGCACTTTGTTTGCAGCTACTGTATTTTAACTGCGGTTGCATGGGGTAGATCTGCCAGCATACTGATTGTATTTGAGACTGAGCTCTAATTCATAGTGTGGCGGTTGCTTAGTGTAATATTCAGTCCAATAATTCATCTGTTAGGAAATAGATTACCCCATTCCATGCCTCGAAGAACCAGAACAGCACTTTACCTTCGGGTAGCAGAGAAGTAAGTGGCTGGTTTACCTGTTACCTCTTTTGTGCTGAGATGGCCTGACTCAAACTGTCATTAATTCCGAATTCATGGAAGCAAAGTCGAAAGCAAAACTCTTTCTTATGAGCCTCAAATGTGTCATAACTGACTTCAACTCATGTATGCTGGGTAAAAGTGCCTTACAATGTAAAAATTGTATTTATATGTTCCCAAGTAGCATCACCTGCTGGGGAGTAATTCTGTCGTGGTGTTAATATTTAGAAGAAATGTACCTCAGCAGTGTATTTTCTGTACATCTCTTACATCCTTAATTGTAGTTTTCAAAAGCATGACAATGTATGATAGTATCCAACATTGACATCATTTTTTAAAGACAAAATACTGCCATTACTGTCTTTTTATGTGTATTTTAGCTTGGAATTTCAGACGGTCTGTCTGATGTTTTGGTTTGGTTTTTATTTCGGTAAAGCGATGTAATCTTTGCAAGCGTATATTGAAGATTCTTCTGGAGCATCTACCAGAATGTTAGAAGTAAAGAAAGTGCTCTATAGGTGAAATAGGTATGTTTAAATTAGCTAGTTAAATTAATGCAGTCCATTTGTTACCAAGAACTTTTTTTAATAGGCACCTTCTGCTTTCATCTCACAATCTGAGAACTCATGAACTTAACAAGACTTGTCTTAGGAAACTGGTTTCACTTTATTTAATCTTTCTTTTCTTTTTGGCCTTTGGGCATTTCTTTGCTCACAAGAGTAGTTTGTGCTGTTTAAGATGCCTGGAACCCTCTGAGAAGGGAGGTTTCTCCCCAACTCCCTGTATCTCTGTATGAAGAGATCTCCCCAACTCACTGTATCTCTATATTAACAGATCTGCGGTTGTGCTATACCAAGAAAGGACTGTACCAAGGAAGGACAGGCATCAGAAGGATATTGTTCAAATAATTGAGGATACAGCTGGTGTCATGCCAGAGTCTCACACACTGTAGCAGTAAGCTGGGCTGTCTGTCCATTTCAAGGAAGGGTGAGAGGCTGGTTCAATGGAGCGAGCTAGGATGAGGTAGATGAGGTGATCAGAAGCTCTACTCCTTCAGCAGGGACTCATCCGCAGGAGGTAGGTTCTGTGAGAAGGCTCTAGGAGTTACACCCACACTCCACAAAGTCCCATCTTCAGGTGCAGAGAGCTGTGCTGATGTAGGATGGTGTGAGTACACTGAATCTGGCCCTAAGATAGGGAATCATGGAAAAGAGCTTGCTTCTTACTGCTGCCTGTGTGAAAAATAACCTCATGTTAAACCAGAGTGAAAGATGAAGAGGTGATAATCTGTTTGAAATATCAGACTTCTCTGGCAGGTGATAATCAGTGCATTCCAAAAATATTAATATGCCGAATCAGACTGACAAGAAAATTAATCCTCATTAGATGAAATTAATCTTAAAAGAGAACTGAAAGTACATTATAGCAAGTAGTAACTCTTCTTCCATGTCACCAGACTCCACTGTGTTAGTGATGGAGGTGAAAAACCAGAACACAGCTCTTGATTTATATACTCATTGAGGCAGTTTCTATATATGCATATATATGCACATTCATTAGCCAGCAGTGACATCTCAACCCTTAAGGAATCCTGGAGAACTGTTGCTTGTCAAAAAGCACTCAGGTTAGCCTAACGTTTGCAGCTTTTGCTCTAACATACATTTACAGTAGGTGTAAAGACAGGGAATGTATGAAAGAGGGTAAATGCATTCCTATCTACAATGTTATGTATATTTTGTTCCTGTTATATTGGCTTTACTTCCAAAGTTGTAGTTTGCAGTATTAGTTTCTTTTTATTGGTATCCTTGCATATATATATTCAATAAATGAGTTATGAATTTCATCTTTGCATATCTGTCCTTTTTCTGAAAGTATCACTTCTACAACTGTCGTTTTAATGCATAAATGCTGTATTTCCTATTGAGGTTACAGGCCCAGGAACATTTTACCAGGAGAGAAGTGAGAATGCATACTTTGTGAGTATGGCACTTACTTACTGGTAACTCTTCATATTGGTGTATTCTTCTTAACATGGTGCTGCTCTGCATTTACCCCAAGTTAATGGGAAGGGGCTGACTCATTGCAGGGTCCCAGTCTCACCTTTCAAGAACTTTTCTCTTTCAGAGGTGAATTAATTTAGACTGAGATACCAGGGGAATGCAGAGTGTGTCCTGTTTTCGGCTGGGATAGAGTTAATTTCTTCCTAGTAGCTGGTGCAGTGCTGTGGTTTGGATTTAGGATGACAATCATGTTGATAACCCACTGATGGTTTTAGTTGTTGCTAAGCAGTGCTTATACTAAGTCAAGGACTTCTCAGCTCCTCGTGTCCTGCCAGGGAGCAGGCTGGAAGGGCACACAGAGCTGGGAGGGGACACAGCCACCATGGCTGAGCCCGGCTGCCCACAGGGAAGTTCCAGACCACTCTGAAAGCTCAGCTTGTCTCTGCTCCCACTCATCTGTTCAGAGCTTGGGGTCAACTGTTAAAACTGGACAATTAATGGAAAAGAGAAACTATTGGTGAGCTTCTGAAAGAAAGATCTCGTGTCGTTCGTCCTACACCAGAGTAACAAGCTTCCAAAACAGGAGAAGCAGTGGGCACAGCTTTGCTTTAAGTGGCTTTCCATAAGGAAGTAGGGGCGTGTGGTCTGACACCAATTTAAAAGTGAGGTTACAAAAACCTGTTTGGAAAACCCTACTCTGAGTAATCATTAATCACCCACAGTCAGACTGCAGGGGTGAATCGAGTGGGGTTCTCTACACTTCTGCTCTGATTTGATGAGTTTTTGGTTTGTTAAGCTAACTACTGACCAGGTAGAAGGCAATTACAGTTCAAAATTAACTTGATAAATTCCAAAGAGTTAGAATGTGATTCACTAAATCCAGGGATGGATTTGACACAAGCGTATTTGTACGCTTCAGCAGAAGCAACCATCAGCTGAAAAAATACAGGACAGGCTGTGAGGGCAGCAGTTGGACAGAAAAGTTCTCTTGGGGTTATAGCCAGGCACCAGCTGAACGTGACTCAGCAGCATCCTGTTCCTGGAAAAAACATAGATGTTGTTGAATGCATGAACAGGAATGTAGTGTGAGATGCAGGACATGGTCCTTCTTCCTCATGTGGTAGTAAAAAGCCTTTCTTGGAACATGGTATCCAGTTGTAGGCACTGCACTTCATGGGAAGTGGGGCCTTCCATGGGCATAACCAGAGGAAAGCAATGAAATGGGTGACAGGATGGATGAAGGGGCTTGTTTCAAGGTCGGGGGGAGACATGGTTTCAAATCAGTAAGAGCTGCAAAGGAGGAAGGAAACACTTTCCCTCAGTGCTGCAGGTAGGACAATTAAAATAGATTACACTGCAGCAGAGACATTTAGCTTGGACATCAGAATGGGCAGCAGCAGGAGTTCAGCTCTGGAATGCCTTTCTGGGCTGGTTGTGGAGTCTCTGGAATCTGAGATTTTAAAGGAAACATCAGTGGGCATCCTGTGGGGCTGGGGCAGGTGTCGGAGGTGCTGAGGACCCAAGTGCCTCCTGGCTTATATTTTCCTACTGAGGCCTTCTGCAAGGCAGAGAACTACTGTTCTGGAGCAGAGCAGCACTGGCAGAGCTCCTGAGCTTAACCTCAGGGCTCACAGCCATGTGTTTGCTTTATTCCTCTTTTAAAATAGCTCTTGTGGTAATAAGAGCATCTGTGGGAGGCTGCATAGTTGCTATGAACTTCCCGACACCGCCCAGCGCAAGGCACTTTTCATGCTTCCATTCCAAAGTTTTGGGAGTACTTCAGCCCTCCAGCTTTTGAGTGAACATGTCCCACACCTTGAACATACACCTCTATTGTGTGAGAGTAAGAGGAGTGACAGCAGTGCTTCGTATGAACCTGTGTGTGGGATTAGTGCACGCAACTCCTTGATGCTTCTTAACTGCGTGCGCACGTGGGATGATGCAGTTGGGAGTGATTGATCTCTTCCCCAGTTATTGCAGCAGGAATCTTAAACCTTTACCCGAATTTTTGCGAGAGGTTTCTTACTTCAAACCGAGTTCTCTGCTTTTATTTTCCCTAAAACAACATTCCAGCTGAGAAGAGAGCAACCAGGGCTGGTGCTGCTGGGTTTTTATTCCCTGGATAGACGTGCAGGTTGCTTGGCACACGTGCAATACCCTATTTCACACTGCTGGCCACAAAAAAGAGTGTATATTCCTGTGCAAAGACTCCCATCGAGCTCCTGCCTGCCCATGGAGGGCATTACAGAGGCTTGGGGCAGGAGGAAAACTCCCTCCCTGGCAATACACTAAAAATAGGCTGATGCTGTGCAAACACTCAGCTGTGAACTTCCTCGTGGCGTGCAGCCATGCAGCTGCCTGACAGTTTGAAGCCTGGATACGTCTCCAAAACAAGTCACTGAAGCTAAACACAGTCAGCAACACTTTTAATCTCGTTACTCCCTGCTGCGCTGGATCAATTTTAGCTTCTTCCAGAGCACAGGTAGCAAACTTGGGATCTAAGTTTAGTTGTTTTTTAACTTAAACCACAGTTAGGACTGGTGCTGGCCATGCCTGAAGTCTGCAGAGTTCAAAGCAGGGAGGATACCTTTAATCTAACCCTGAAATAGTTGGGTGACACATCCCAAAAGTGCTTTCCTGCAGAGTTAAGAGCTGCAGTTGTTGGGCTGCAACAGGTCTTTAAACTCCAAATTGCTGTGAATTAAACACCCTTAAATTCTGATTTGACAATATGAAATTGGAAAGTCAGTTCTTTAGAAAGAATAAACATCAGACTGTGGGCAGTTGGACTGAGAGACAGAAGTGATTCATTCAGGCCTTGAAGCCCATGAGTTCTGTGGGTTTGCCATCTTTTTCAGTGACTTTTACCTCCTTACTAGTGCCAACATTTTGCCCTAAAAGAAATCACATCATGTTCTTCACATTTTGACTACAAAGACTGATGTTTCGATTGATGTTTCAGCTTAAGTATCAGGCTTCCTTGTTCTCTGTTTCAATAGCTGTTGATTGTTTAGACATAACAAGATTCATATTTGCCTTTATAATGATTTCTCACTTGTAGCAAGAGTATTTTCCAAGATAGTTATTAAACCTCTGGATCATTTTCAGCTCTTGCACAGGAATCACTGAAAACAGAGTAATTTTGCCTAGCTGTTTTTTCTCTTTATGTATTGTCAAATACTCTGCTTTATTTGCATCCTCTGTATCCAGTTACCTGATATGTGCTGCAGTTAAACAGAAGATCAGTGTCATTGTACTTATGTTCTTTTTAAGCTCTCATCGATAGGAGGACCACACTAGTCTGTAAGTTTGTAATTTAAGATGTGCTTGGCAGGGGTTCAAAGAGACAGGAGCTCTTGGAAAGCCTTTCTGGTGCTGCCCAACAGTATTTACATCAGAAGGGAACTGTGGTTTGGAAAACTTGGCCAGACTCAGAAGAAACCAAGCATCCTGAGCCTTGGTGAGTTTAAAAACTGTTGATGCTCCCACTGTGTAAAACATGGGTTAGCCCATCAGGTATCCTATTTGAGGAGTGGATTTCAGTTGATAGATAAAATTAAGAGCGGAGGTTTGGCAAAAAAGTGTTATTTGAAGCAAAATCTTCCTTTTGTCTTCTCTGTTGAGCACTTTATGGTGTCTTACGTTCCTGCAGTTACAAGTAAGGTGCTCTGCAATAGGGGCAGTGTCTGAAGCCAGATGGGTTCAAAAAGCATCAAGCTTATTTCTTGTTTCTTTCAGCTCTCCGGAGAGCAGGTTCAGAGGAGGTGCTGTTTTCTCTGACCCAAAGCAAGGTTGTTTTCTCCCCTTGCTCTGGGTCCTTTTGAGAACAGCTCTCCCCCTTCCCATCCTTGTCTCGTGGGGATTTTGGAGGACAGATTTCAGAGAGGGGGCTTTCAAGCAGGATTATGGGTGGGTGACAGATAGTATGCAGGAATTCTAGCTCCTTGCTGCTTGCTCATTTGTCTTGGGACTCTATAAATTCACTTATTTCCCCTTTTAAATATAAACTTTAAATATAAACTGAGGGTGCTGAGGTGCTGGCACAGGGTGCCCAGAGAAGCTGTGGCTGCCCCATCCCTGGCAGTGTTCAAGGCCAGGTTGGACACAGGGGCTTGGAGCAACCTGCTCTAGTGGAAGGTGTCCCTGCCCGTGGCAGGGGGTTGGAACTGGGTAAGCTTAAGGTCCTTTCCAACCCAAACCAGTCTGTGGTTCTGTGAAGCTGAGTTCTGAAAGTACTCCTTCAACTGAACTATCTGACCATTCTCACCAGGTAATGGGTCTTGCGCCATTAACCCAAATGCAGATTCAGGATCTGCTGTTGCTCCTAGAACAGTGTTTAATCTTTGAGGCTCAATGACAATTTGCCTGGTTCATACCATACAACTCAAGAGGTCTGATGCACAGGAGAGGGGAGTCCTGAAGCGCAGCAACTGGTGTGTGCTTCTCCTCTCGGTTTCCCTTGTAATCTGCCCGGAGAAGATGCCTGAGATAGTTGAGCGGGTGCCACGATGCACAGGATGGGAGGCAGGGCCCTGGCGTGTGAGCTCTGCCTCCTGAAGCCTGGTGTGTGCTGGGACAGTGCCAGCCGGATCTGCAATACAGCCTTCTATCAGCAGTTATCTGATCAGGGTGCTGCCTCCTGCTCTCTTGCTGGCCTTCCTCATTCTTCTCCCTGTTGCTAAAACAGTCTTGCTACCTCTTGCCTTCCCTCCTCATGCCACAGCCTTTTGGCCCCTTTGTCCATACTGGTATGAACAGGTTTAATTTGGTTTGTAAATGATCCCTGCACCTGGTTTACCTGCGTGTAGCTGCACAGGCCTCTCAGCTGAGACGTGTGACACAGCTACTCTGCTACAGCTTTAGGAGTGCTTCCTGGGGTTTGCAGGCAGGTCAGTGAAAGCAGATTAACCTGTTCATTCCTCAGAAAGCAACTGAGCAAGGAAGGGAATCCACATCCCAGAATCATAGAATCAGACTGGTTTGGGTTGGAAGGGACCCTGAAGCTCACCCAGTTCCAACACTTCCACTAGAGCAGGTTGCTCCAAGCCCCTGTGTCCAACCTGGCCTTGAACACTGCCAGGGATGGGGCAGCCACAGCTTCTCTGGGCACCCTGTTCATAAATACTTGTATAACGTTGTGCCCCAGAGCTGGATCAGGACTGCAGGGGGGGTCTCCCCAGAGCGCAGCAGAGGGGCAGGATCCCCTCCCTGACCTGCTGCTCACGCTCTGGGGGTGCAGCCCAGCACACGGGGGGGTTCTGGGCTCAAGCACACACTGAAGCCAGGACATGGGGAGCTTCTCATCAACCAGATGATGAGATAGGTAGGAGGAGTAAAAGGAAGTCAGACGGGGCTTTATGGTGTCCTCGTGCGTTTCCAGTGCTATGTGGCAGTATCTCTGATAAACACTGGTGGTTCCCCTTGTGTGGCATCAGGGATGCCTGGTGAGCAGGAAGAGGAGCAGGCCCAGACCTCAGAGCTGGGTTATGGCAGCAGGGCTTGGGCTACCCAAAGACTTGGGTGCCTCCAAGGGTGCAAGACCCCACAACAAAGGGTTGTGCTTTGGGTCTGGCAGCTCTGCTTCAGTGATGGGATCTGCCTTTGCTTGGTTTGTGGCATTTTCAGCTAATCCTTGTCTAAATCTCTGCAGGCCCTCAGGCTGGACCTTGGCAGCATGCTGGCACTCAGTAAATCCTGTCAGCAGGACATCAGCGTGTCTTTAGGTACGTGTAGTGCCAAGTGCCAGCCTCTCTCTGTGTTGTGACGGATGCTTGTGTTTGGTCCTGCTGAACCAGGACCAGTGGGATAATTCCTTACGGATGTTTGCAGACAAAAGGTGATAAATACCACAAATAACAGCCCAAAGAGCAGTATGGTCTGCAGCAATCCAGTTGCTGAGGATGGCTGATGTTTTGTTCCAGCCACCACTGAGTGTCCTATTGTAATCGTGTCATTCTTGAGGCAGTGCCCATTCCTTGCACTACTGAATGAAGAGCAAAACGTCTGTAATTCCTTTTCTGTACAAAGAGGCAATGATGCACATAAAGGATGCTGCCTGCACCTCCAGAGGAGTGCATCGGCTCAAGATGGGTTTATCAGTAAATTGTCATTTATTAGCTGAGCAGAGAGTGAAATCTTGGTAACCTCTCATCATCCAGGAAGTCCCAGTCTTGAAACAAGTAAGTAAATAGACACCACTTTCCAAAATCCATGGAGACTGTCACTGGGAATCACTTTGATGACTAATTTCTGCAAAAGTCAACAAGACAGAGAACAGGAATAACATCGTTTTAAAAGGTATTTTGCAACAAACAGCACCTATTCTGAATTCCTTTAGAAGGGTGAGTCTCTTTCTAACTTGTTTTGGTACATCTGGCTTCCTTTCTCTTTTGAAGCATTAGGCTAGAAAACTAATTTTAGGCAATTTAAATTCCTAGTCACAGTGGTGGGGTTGCTTGTGGGGAAGATGGGATGCTTGCAGGCTAAATTCATGTGATGAATGAATAGATCTCTATAGATCATCCCATTAGATATTCCTTTTTGATTTTCCTCATGATTGATAATGTTGGTGCTCATCTCAGGACTGCGCTAACATGCTGGGAATTCTCCCTTTTCTCTCTGCACTGATCATAAGGGAGTCCTGGAAAATCCATTGTGCTCTTTGGTTTTTTAGGAGCCTTGTGGAAAAACCCCAAACATCAGATAAATTCCCTGTGAGTCACTTGGCAGCAATAGCAAAGCTGGGAGGAAGAAATGAGGGAAAGAGGGGAATCAGTGAATGGGGGGTGACCTCGAGAGCTGACTCAGAATGCACCATTTAAAGTGCTTCCAAACAACAAATACTCAGTTGTTATCACCAGTTATTCCACCACTGGGGACACGTGGGGTTTAAAAGTCTGTTAATAAAGTTACTTACAACTGGAGCCCACACAGGCCATGGGTCACCGGGCCCGAGCACTGAGATACGCCTGAGTGGCGACACGAGGACGAAACAGTTCTGAAATCAGAAATCTACTCAGGGACAAAACATATTTATTTGAATTAATTTGCCTTCTCAAAGGCTTCGCATGCGAGAGAAACCAGAACGTTGACTCTCCCACCTTATGCACCACCTAGCCAGAAGATGTGCAGCTCCTGGGTACCCCGAACCCCCCTCCCTTCACTCTGCAAAGCCCCCCTGTACCAGCTAGAACAAAACTGGTCATCTACTAAGTCTGTTGCTGATCTGGACTAACCAGCTTCCTGTAATATCAGCAAATAGTTCTGCTTTTGTAAAGCTGTTCTTCCCTCCATAACGGGGTGCCAGTAGGACCGGGAATGCTTTGGATCTAGGAATGTGCTGGCTGGCGGGAGGAACAAAGAAATTGCTCACCCAGGAGGGCAAAACAGGACTAATGCTTTTGTCTGCTGGGCACAGAAGTCAAGCCAACAATTTTTGCTTGCCATCAGAGAGGTGCCTTTGGATGCTGCTTTAAACAGCGGACATTGGTAGCAGTCATTAATGAGGAATATCTTCAATAACAGCTGTGTGCTGGGTTGCATCCTTAGGCCTTAGAGCAGCTCCAGAGCCTAAAGGGGCTACAGGAAACCTGGAGAGGCGCTTTGGACAAGGGCCTGTAGGGACAGGACAAGGGGAATGGCTTTAACCTGCCAGAGGGGAGATTGAGATGAGCTCTGAGGCAGAAGCTCTTCCCTGTGAGGGTGCTGAGGCGCTGGCACAGGGTGCCCAGAGAAGCTGTGGCTGCCCCATCCCTGGCAGTGTTCAAGGCCAGGTTGGACACAGGGGCTTGGAGCAACCTGCTCTAGTGGAAGGTGTCCCTGCCCGGGGCAGGGGTTGGAACTGGATGAGCTTTAAGGTCCCTTCAACACAAACTAATCTGGGATTCTGGGATAGAAAATAAAATCTTAAAGCCTGAAGCACTTCTGTGGTTGCAGTCTCTCGACACACACTGCCCACTGCCCGGTATTGTCAGGCTCTCCCTTAACTTGACAGGGCAGCTGCTGTTCTTCCAAGCCTCTGGAAATAGGCCAGCTATGACATGTTCCTGAGATTAGTTAGCTGCAGGGCGTATTTCATTCTGCTGCCATAAGCAAGTTGATAAAGGCTCCTTCCTCCCACTCCAGAGTTAACCCGCCCAAACTGTAGCTGAACACCTTAGCTGCAATAATACCGCATTCCCTAGGGATTGTGCCTATTTGCTTAGTTAAAATGTGCTTAAATCAGGTGTTTCATAAAAAGGAACACTTAAATGGAATTCATTGTGTTTTCTGAGCCAACATTAATGATGGTAGATCATAGAATCCCAGAATGGTTTGGGTTGGAAGAGACCTTAAACTCATCCAGTTCCAACCCCTGCCACGGGCAGGGACACCTTCCACTAGAGCAGGTTGCTCCAAGCCCCTGTGTCCAGCCTGGCCTTGAACACTGCCATAGATGCATATCAGGAGTTGATTGCTCCAGCTCTTTATGAAGAAAGTTATTTTTAAGAACCATTATTCTTTTCTTGACACCAAGTATTTGTGCAGCATAAAATGAAACTCAGTCTCCACCCCACAGAGAAAGAAGGAGAAAGTCTTCAGCTGATGCATCATTATTGAATCGAAGAAACCATGGATTTCCATTTGCACTGTTGTATTGTCCTTAACTCCAGACCCACAGGAAAAGTGGACACTGTTGGGTCAGGGCTTTTTTCCCCCATTTGAGACCACTGGAGCCATCTAGGCATTTCCATGCTTTCTTATTATTTTACCTTGAGATCAAGTTTTTCCTTCAGACAATTACAGACACGGACAGCATCTGGAGGTGCAGTTCAGCCTTATCTTACACCAAATGGAATGTGCATCTTCTACCCGCCATGTGCAGGGAGGTGACAAGGGTGCAGGGGATCCTTTGCCATTTGCGTGTGGGAAGGTGGGACCTGTCACCTCCTTTGCCCTTTGAAAAGGCAGTTATTACCAGCTGAGCCTGCTTTTAAATCATAGTATCACTTAGGTTGGAAAAGACCTTTCAGATCATCCAGTCCAACTGTCCCCAGCACTGCCAAGGCCACCACTAACCCATGGCACTGAGGCCTCGGCTACACGGGGTGTGAGCACTTGCAGGGACGGTGACTCCAGCACTGCCCTGGGCAGCCTGTTCCAATGCCTGAGCACCCTCTGGGGAAGGAATTGTTCCTCAGCTCCATCTAAACCTGCCCTGGTGCAGCTTGAGGCCGTTTCCTCTTGTCCTATCACTATGTCAGATGTGGAGCTGCATCTGCAAAAGGTTCCCTGCACCGTGCCAGGGCGACAGTCAGTTGCTAGTTGTGACCACGCTAATAGGAAGCAGATTAGAAAACCCCACAATATATTTAGCAGGGAGCCAATCCTGCAGTCCTGAAGCACGAGCTGTGGTTATCGCCATTGTCCTGACACAAAGCTGTCAGCGTTGTTAGCGTGTTGGGGTCATGGCAGGTGGCTCTGGCCTGCCCCAGTGCCTGAGCGCTGCTGGTGCCCCAGCACCCCACTACCCACATGTGCAGGTCTGGTGGGTATTCAGGTGTATTTCCACTATGCCTCCAGCTGCCTGTGCCAAGGGGCTGGATTTCCTACACCTGAGGAGAAGGAGGCTCCACCAAATCCTGTGATTTCCAGGAAGACCCAAAGTGATCAACAAAGATGCTGCGAGGGCTGGAGCAGCTCTGCTCTGGAGCCAGGCTGAGAGAGCTGAGCTGGGTCAGCCTGGAGAAGAGAAGGCTCCTGAAGGGGAGACCTTAGAGCAGCTACAGTGCCTAAAGGGGCTCCAGGAAACCTGGAGAGGGGCTTTGGACAAGGGCAATGGCTTTAACCTGCCAGAGGGGAGACTGAGATGAGCTCTGAGGCAGAAGCTCTTCCCTGTGAGGGTGCTGAGGCGCTGGCACAGACTTTTCCCAGAGAAGCTGTGGCTGCCCCATCCCTGGCAGTGTTCAAGGCCAGGTTGGACACAGGGGCTTGGAGCAACCTGCTCTAGTGGAAGGTGTCCCTGCCCGTGGCAGGGGGTTGGAGCTGGATGAGCTTTAAGCTCCCTTCCAACACAAACCAGTCTGTGATCCCCACATCGTGTCGGGGAAGATCAACTCTGAAAGCGCAGGGATGGGGATGAGGCATGCACGCTGCTTGGATGGGGCAACCCTCCTGAAGGAAGGGTACCCGCGGTGGCGTGGGGACCGCCTCGCCCGGGAGAGCGGACCCGTCCCCGCGCCGGGCCGTGCCGCTGCAGGCCGCGGCCATGTTGAGGGCGGGGAGCGCGGTGGGCGCGGAGGCGGCGCCGGGGCCGCTGCGGGGCGCGGTGCCTCCCGCTCCTCGCTGCCCGCCGCCGCCGCTCTTCCTCGCCGCCCGCAGCCGCCGCCGGCGGCCGCCCCGCTCCATGGCGACCACCAGCCCCTGCATCGTGGTGAGTGCGGCCGCCGCGGCCTCCCTTCGTTCCTCCGCGGAGAGCCGGCCGGCCGCGCCGGGGGTCTGCATGAGCGCTGCCCGCCGCCTTGCCGCCGCCGGGCAGGGCAGCGGCGTCCCGCCTGCCCCCCTCATCCTGGTGATCACCGAGGGAGCGCGGCCCGGGCGGGGCGTCCCTCGGCGGCGGGAGCCGCGGCCCCGCCGAGTCACCTTGAGGGGATCCCGGCGCCGGGCCCGCGGCTCCCTCCCGAGGCGCTTTCCCTTCCCCGAGCGAGGCCGGGGCCGCCGCTGCACCCTCGGGGTGTGGGTCCGCGGTCCCGGGTGCCTGGGAGCGCGGGGCCGGCGCCGGGAGCCGAGTTGCCGCCTCGGGGATGAAGGTGAAGGAACTTCCCGGCAGGTCGGAGCGCGGCGCGGCACAACTTCCTATTCCTGTTGCTCTCCGCAGCGTGCTGGGGAGGCTGCGGGCGGCGGGGGAGAGCCGGGGCGGCGTGTGGGTCCCTTAGAGGGTGTATTGCTGGAGGGAGAGCGTTCGGGGGGTGGTTTGTTGCGTTATTGCTCTATCTGCTACGGTTCTTAGGTATTATTTTGGTGTTTTTCAAAGCCGGTGCCCGGTGCTCGTGAAATACATGTGGTCCCTGATGGCTGAGAGCTGTAAATCCCTGCAGGCAGTAAAAAACCTGATAAAACCTGCAAGAAGGGCCCATTCCGTGCAGAAAGGAAAGTTTAGGGGACACACTGAGTATAACGATGGGTCTGGACCGCAGGAAAATACCATGTGTTTTGGGAGCGACCTGTCTTATTGCTTAAAGTAACAGCTCTCTCTGGGTTGCAGTGAAGGGCTCGGTGCCTGGGTAGCTCATAGAGAGTCTGTTTTGCATGGGAGGGTGAAATAGACATGAAATTCCCCAGGCGAAACACTCATTAGGGGATACACAACAAAAACCCCCATGTAAACAGATCACAGGCCAGGTAAATGCTTCCTTGGGCACTGAAATGAGATTGTACCCTGCAAGAGCAGCAGGAGCCAGAACTGATACTTAAAATGCCTGCCCTGGTGAACTGTCAGTAATGAGCTTTGGTTTTCCCTCTGGAATTCTTACCTTCATTTTACACCTAATAGCATTCGGCTGCAAAACCAGAGAGTGAAGTAACTAAGAAACACATTGTCATTTTCAGGTTGCAGCAGGGTTTAAGGCCATTCTTGATGCTGTTGCGACAATATGCCCTGAACCTCAGCAGCGTTTGGTATAACTATATACAAATGCTAATTCCTTGTCCTAACTGATATACACTTGCTAATATTGCAGGCTGTTTCATACAGGGAATTTGCCCATGTGGAACAGGTTGCTGAAGTAGGGCTTCTGTTTCGGATTCGGAAAGATCCTGAGCCTCCACGGTTTGCACATGGTGGTCTGAGGAAATTTATTTCACAGCAGCATGACTTGTCACACTCCTGTAGCTGTGTTGTCTTGTGGAGATTTGGACGATGTCCATGTTAAAACCTCTGCTCGCTTACTTGCAAATGCAGGTTTTGCATTACACTAGAAAAATCCAAGGCATAGAAAGCTCCTTCATTATTTTTTTAATGGAATATAGAGAATGATTGAGGTGTGGTAGCTTTATTTTTCCACACTTCAGTGTAGGAGAATATTGTTAGAACTTAATTTCTAGCCCACATTGTATCGCACAGCGGCTCATGTGGTATTTCAAGCACCTCTTGTGAACTGTAGGTTCTGTTAGATTACATTTTACGCTGTGTTCAGTGTGACTGACAATTTTATAGAGAGGGAAGTAAGGTGATCCTGATGAGAGTAGTGGGTTTGGTAGTTTACTAAAGCATTTTCTCACCACAGACTTTCTATAAGGCTTTGTAGAAATCTCACCTTGTTTCCTTTTCAGATTGGCGATGATGAACAAGGTTACGACCTGGACTTGTTCTGCATACCTAAACACTATGCAGATGATCTGGAGAAAGTCTATATTCCTCATGGGCTCATCATGGACAGGTTGGTTTGACTTCACACTGCACACTGCTCCAGCTGGTTCCATAACGCTGGAATGAACAATCTTCCAGTGATAGTTTTTGCTGCCTGGTGACTGTCTAAATAGATTGCATTTAGAGACTGAGAAGTACAAGCGCTGATTAGCTAGTGTTTGGCTGGTAAGAGTTTGTACATTTGCAGTTACGCTGCTGTTTGGAAATCTGGCATAATTCTCACGTGAAATTTGGTGGAATGTAGCAATCTATGACTTTCTTTCCAGTGTTTCTTTGATATTTTACCTCCTTAAAACCTAATTAGACAACGTTGTTGTGCCACTTCAGTCTGAAAACAATTATAGTCTCTTGAGTTTCAATAGGATATTAATAAAAGTAAATTATTAATCACATCACCTTAGACTTTCTCATGTCCGTGTGGTAGATAAGTAATATCCAACTTCCTTCTGCCTTCTGGGAAAGACATTGGCTTCTGCAAGTATCAGTCGGTCACTCTTGTGGTTGCCAAAATCTGTGATGTGCTATCGAAGTTCCATCTCCTGTGCTTGGAAATGGGTGCAGAAGGCTACAATTATTGCTTTACTTTGGGTTTGATAGCTGCTAATTTCCTTGAAGAGAATGAGCAACAAATGCGGTGAAGTAGCTGTTGGAAACACGCAACAAAGTGGTGCCGGGTGGATCTTCCTGGAGATCTTGTGGATGGGAATGCATCTAGATTCTGCATGGTCCTGTTTGATTAGATATAAACCTTCTTATTATTGTTTTTAATACTATAAAAGCTTTGTACTGCAAGTCCATATAAACGAAAAAATTGGCCAAAGTACATGACATTAAGTAATTGACTTAAAGTAATCGTAGGCTTTCTCTGGGAAGCCTCATGTCGGCTGGCACACAACAAATACATACCATGCTTCTAAAAGAAATTACAAGATAAATTTAGAAACAATGATTGCAGAGGAACGGTGCAGTGTTCTCTTGCTCTGCTTCCTTGGTATTGTATTTTGCAGTTAGGACAAATTTCTGGCATTCTGGCTTGGCAAATAAACTCTTTAGTTTACAATTTGAGAATTTCCTAGCTCCTCAGTTAATGAGGGCTGCTGCCTTTTTGGTTGCGTTAGCTTACACTGCTCTTTGCATGAAGCGGAACCTATCTCTGGAAGGAGAAAACACATCTTTGTGTCACATACCCGATGTGAAACAGCTTCAGAGTGTTAAGCTTTGCTTTGGCTGAGTGCGATGTATGAAAACAAAGGCATTTGGCAACGCTGCTGTTAGATTAACCTTGAAAAGCAGAACTTTGTTGACTAATAATGTGTAAAAGTGTAGTGGTAGGCAGATATTGCTGAGCAAAATGTGTTTCCAAGTTTGCTGCTGTAGTGAGCAAATGCAAGGTGTTGTGACAGCTAACTGTCTCTTGGTTTTGTACAGGACGGAGAGATTGGCACGAGAAATTATGAAGGGCATGGGAGGACACCACATTGTAGCACTCTGTGTACTGAAGGGTGGCTATAAATTTTTTGCTGATTTGTTAGACTACATCAAAGCACTGAACAGAAACAGCGACAAATCAATCCCCATGACTGTTGACTTCATTAGGTTGAAGAGTTATTGTGTAAGTATCTCTGCAATATTGTGCTATTTTTATATAAATATGACTAACTTCAAATTACTAGCAGACATGGTTTAATATTGTTAAAATTGCCAGTTTAATATTGTAAAAAACTGCCAGAACGTGCTAATATTAAATAATGAAGGGAATTAAGAGTCACAAGCTAATTTACTCTTTTTCTACCTTATTATATAACCTGTTTTCTTTTAGACCTTTATCTCCACAGGCCAGTAAATCATGCAGAGCAGAGAAACCCTTTCCATGTCCTTTACTCGTTAAACAATTTCCTCTCAGCCCACTACCCCATCTCTAAAGCTCTGGATATAGAAAAATACAGAGGATTCTCCCACAACTACGGTTACAAAAACTTGATTCTAAAGGTTTTTATGTGGCTTAGACATATTGGACAAGAAGACTTGAAAGCTGCAAAAACAGTTCTGCCTGAGTTCCCTGTCTCATCTTCTGTTTGGCTCAACCAAACAATGAACAAAATAAGCTGTATTTGTCCTTGAGGAAATACTATATTCATAAATGTAGATTTATGGTCAGTGGCGTGACCTTTTCAAGGCTAGCCAAAAGTTGCTTTGGGTTTGCATTTTTGGGAAAGGATTTGTTTTCATTCTGAACACAAGGATTTAACTGTATAGGGAAATTGAACATTCTGCAATGTGAGGTCATGTGTAAGTTTTATAGAAGGAAGCACGAGATTATGTAGTGCAGGTCAAAGGAAGGAGCAGATGTATGTTAGTGCTGTGTGCTTCCTGGCCTACCGACAGCCCGGACTCATGTTTTGAGGATGGTATTTATGATTTGTTCCATAAGGCCACCTGTGGCATGGAAATAATTCCTTTTTTTTTGTTTCAGTTTAGTGTTGACATAAATTGTTTTGTAAGGTTATGCTATTAGTTCTGTCTCAGCAGCTTTGCATTCAAGTCAGCACTATAGTTTATTTGTTGCAGTTGTAGACGAGTGCCTGTGCCAGTATTAAAAAAGAGAGATTACTAAATTGGAAACTCGACCTCATCCTTCATTTCATTAAACTGTGCAACCAGAGAAGGAGTTATTTGCTGACTTAGTTTGGGCTGTCAAAGAACATCATCAGTTCATGATTGCTGTTGAGCTATCTGTTAACATGTCACTGGGAGCCCAGAACTGCGTGGGGCCTTGGGCAGGTCTGTTTGCAGGACCAGCAGCCCTGGTGCCTGAGGCATGTACACTGCTGGGCCATCCCTGGAGACCGTGCTCACGTTTGTTGAACACGAGGCAGTAATTTAGCTATGCTTTTTAATGAGAAGGCAAGGCTGGGCAGAAAGCTTCCTGCCAGCTTTGGTTCTATCTCACCAGGTACTCTATGTGCTTGTGCACTGTATTTAAATCAGAAGGGAACACTTCCAATAACTTACGTGGCTTGTTTAAAAAGCAATATAAAGACTGCACCCTTTCTCTGTACTTTCTGACTAACTTGGAAAAAATTGTTGAAGAAATGGTTTGAAACACCTGGAGAAAACCCTCTGTTGAAAAGCGAGGCTGCCTTATTACATGCATGTTCTCTTTGCTCATACTGGTGTGAGCATGCTTTGGTTAATTTCTTTACTACTACTACTAGCTGTTTTCCTTTGTTACTCCCCAGAACTACAGTGCCTTGATATCAATAGGGGAGTGAGCAGCAAAGTAAGTAGGGGAATGAGCAGCAAAATAAGTTATATGGAAATTAAAAGCCTGTTTTTGTAGTAGAAAAAAGTAGAGGAAGAGAAAAGTGGAGGAATTTAGGCAGAAAGCTGTCTAAGCAGAATGTTTTCCTTGAGGTGTTGGCTTCAGGGTTTTGGGTTCTGTCAGCCAATTCTATAAAAGAATGTTTTCTTGTCCTAGATGAGCGAGGAGCTCCTGTTACCTGTTGCCTCCACTACAGTATTTATGAGTATTTAATTTCTGTGGCTTCTCTTAGGTGGTTATTGATATCCAGACATATGTCCTTTAGATTGCATAACTTGATAGACCAGATAAAATTGCCCTAACATGAACCTAACAGATTGACTGGGTCTTCCGTCATTAATAGCGTCTAAATGCTATATCTGCTCTGTAGTTCTTAATCTGTGCTTTACTAGGTGGAAGGAGCTACTTTTAATGAGGAGAAAACTATCACAAACTGCCATGGACAGTTGAAAGTGAAGCTAGCTCCCTTGTTGCTGTCTTTGGATGTGATTACTAGATCACACTGCCTGCCTTTACACACTGGATAAAAGATGTTAAAAATACCCTGGGCACATAAACAAAGCAGCTGAACTTCTGTAATGGTTCTGAAATGGTTGTAATTGAGGTTCTATTCTTGTTTCAAACTGATCATTTAATATTTACAAGCATATGGGGTTTTTTTGTGTTGCATTGCAAAGTTCATACTGTTCTGCACCCAAAAATAATTCTCTAAGAATACTGACATGATCAAGCTGTGATTAAACTTTGCTCGTAACTCCAGCTTTCCAAACCCTTACAGATGAATTTTAATGATCTGGCAAGCTGCTAAGAAATGGAAAGATGGTGTTTGTGAACAGCCCCAGATCTTGGTGTTCTTGACAAACAGTTGATTTTGTTTGTGCTACAGGAAGAATGGCTTTGCACCAGTCTCCTGCATTTCAACTTGGAAATGAGCAAACGTTGCTTATGTAGTCATGAAGGGCAGCCAAAAGACGATGGATGTGTTGCACTGTCACTTGGGAAAATAGGGATTTTCAGTGGAGTACGTGGTAAACTCTGGTCAGGCTGATCACAGCAGTTTCCTGAGAGATCTCTGTTAATCAAGCTTCTAACAAATACCATAAGGAACTTACAGTGCCTTTTTAAAAGGTGAACTTGGAATCACTTGAGTCAGAAGTTACAATCTTGTAAAGCGTTGCTGCTTTCTAGTAGTGACAAGGGGGAGTAGAAACAGATCCAAACAGTAAAACTCTGATGTGTTAAACCACAGAGCATTAAAGCCATTCCAGTCCTGAAATCAGAAATAATTCTCCTGAAGGTAATTTAAACATTGCTTAATCATTAAAGAAAGTTCTCTCCAGTGGAAATCTGGTTACAACCAGTGTCAGAAATTCTTTAACCGTTTTTTTATCCTTTCATTGCTCAGAACTCAGCCCCTGCATAGGAATGCAGGTTTATGTGCTAATGAAGATTTATGTTGCTGTTAAAGAGTGTAGCAATTGGTACGGTGTGTGGTGGGAAGGAGCAGGAAAGTTTTTGTAGGTTAGGTTGGTTTTCCTCTGCTCATCATCATACTTCAACGTGCCTAATCCAAAGGTTTACGGTAACCTACAGTTCTGTGGTGTCTTGTTTGAGCATAGTGTATGGCTTTGTGGCCAAACAGATTATCAGGAACCTAATCTTAGGCATTTGCTGAGGAGTACAAGTCTGTTATCTCTGCACATAAATTAATGGAAAAAATACCTGTAACATCTTCTCTATTGTTACTTTGAAAGCAATGATGATTTTTTACATCCTTCCATGGAAGGAGGATGAAATTCCTGTTAGTGTAGGACTAGATAAGAGAGAATCCTGTAACATAAACAAGGCAAAGCTTAAAGAAGATAATTTTAAGATAAGGTGAACACAGGAAATGTCTTTTAGCTTTATGACCACAGTGCTTAACTGAATCACATTTTTGTGGTTGATCTAGCCAGTATCTCAGGCATTCAGTAGCAGTGTGTGTCTCTACTGGGTCAAGCAGCACGATTTTGGACATCTTTGTTTTGGGACTTTCTCAAAACAGTGACATTGCTGCTGTTCAGTCGAATTATTTTTGTGTTGTTACAGAAGCACTGAAAGTTTGCTGTTTAGCAAAAATTAATGTCCCCGATAGTAGTGAAACATGGCACTTCAGTGTAATTTCAGAGTGGTATAACTCGAACTAATGTTTTCTTTGAAATACATGCACTAAAACTGAAAAGATACTTTTTGTAATAATTTATTGGGGTTTTTTTATGTTGTGTCATAGGAATTTTAAAAGGAAAGTATCTGTTAGTCTTCCCATTTGCTTTCAGATGCCTAGAGCTGTGAGCGCTTCCTTCTCCTAGTTGCACCACTGTCCAAAGGATTTTAATACATCTTCTCTTTACTATCATCCCACTGTTACTTACTGTGTCCTCAGTGCGTGCCTCTAAATAATTTATTTCCCCTTTCTTCTGATGACAGTTTTTGCCTACAATTCATGCAGCAGTAAAATCCGTCTGCATGTGGCTATAAAAACAGGAAGCTGTATGTAGCTGTCTCTGTGTTCCCTCAAGGTCCCCTCTCTATTGCTTGCTTCGTTCCTGGGTTTTGGGAGGGAACATGTATCTCTGTGGTTTTGCAGCACAATTGGGCTTCAAGGTGCAGCAGCAAAAAAATACCATTTTTCTAAAAGGAAGATGTGTGGTAAGGAACTATGAGACTAAAACTTCACCTGCCAGAGGGGAGACTGAGATGAGCTCTGAGGCAGAAGCTCTTCCCTGTGAGGGTGCTGAGGCGCTGGCACAGACTTTTCCCAGAGAAGCTGTGGCTGCCCCATCCCTGGCAGTGTTCAAGGCCAGGTTGGACACAGGGGCTTGGAGCAACCTGCTCTAGTGGAAGGTGTCCCTGCCCGTGGCAGGGGCTTGGAACTGGATGAGCTTTAAGGTCCCTTCAACCCAAACCAGTCTGGGGTTCTAAGAATAAAGTTAGATAAGCAGTGCTAACCTTTAGCTGAATCGATTAAATTGTAGGATAAAGTCATCACCTGTATGTAGTACAATAATAAGCATATCACATCTAACAGGAACTGAGAGACACTATCAGTGTTTAAAGTCAGACTCTGAATGAACTGCAGAGGCTTGTGAAGCACTCCTAGCAGCTGGTTTTAACTCTTACCTAAGAGTTCATTTACATTTCTATCAAAGTTGGGTTTTATTGAAGCAAATCGCTGTGTGTTGTGATGGTGTACCTATGTTGCTATTCAAGTACTGGAAGAAGTAATTGGATTTGTTACCCATATTTGTTTTAAACTAGCCAAATAAGCTTTTCTCACTGTTTTTGTAGCTTGTCTTTTTAAATACTAATCTATGCCTCGTTTCAAGAACAAGAACTGGCTGTTCTTGTTATGATTGCTTATGCTTACTCAAAGAGGAAGGCTTTCTGAAGCATGAAAGTTTAAAATGTAGATTACCAGCTACATAGCAGCATGCAGCTTGGAAACTGAAGTTGTTTTGTCTTATTTCTGTATCTGTAGGGAATGCAGAGCAAGTAATATCTTTCTGTATGTGTACATAATGGTGACAGATGAGAGATGATGTATGTGTCTAGATCTCTTGTCAAACAATCTTTAGTCTGAAATGCCATCTTTTAATTTCTTTTTAATTTCACTTGTAATTTCTTAGTTAATAGACACTTTTGGTGCTGTTTCTTGCAAGCATTAACATTCACTGGTTATGTACTTTGCAGGTTTGATATTTACTGGAAAAAAACCCAATTATTTTAATTCTGGTAATGCTGATGCTCACCCTCTTCTTTCTTAGAATGATCAGTCAACTGGAGATATAAAAGTCATTGGTGGAGATGACCTCTCAACCTTGACTGGAAAGGTATGGCTCTTTGTATGTTTAAAAACAAGCAAACCCACTGAAGAACATACATGCCTGCATGGTTTTAAGGCTGTGTGAAGATAATAGAGTTAAAAGAAATGAAAATGAATGAGTTTCATTTAAATATTTGCCACTGTATATAGGGGAGTGGATAAGCCCCACTACAGCTGTCAGTTTAGTCTAAACTTAACAAAAACCCATTCAATATCAGCAAAGTTTCATGAGGTTGGTTTTTCTGCAGTGCCTGAGAAGAATAGTCTTGTGGGGGTTGTTGTCTACAAACTACCTTTAAAAGACAGCAGCATTATTTATTTGCTGTAGTGGTGTTTCACTGAAGTAGGGAGGGGAATTCATACTGTCAGCATGTGTAATGTACAGCCCAGATTAAGAACAGAGATTCCTGTTACAGTCAGTGACAAGAGAAGGAAATGGGAGAATGTAAACTGGGAATCTGCTGTTCTCCAGTGATTCTGTGGAGATCACTGAGCCAGATATCTGGGGTTAAAGCATCACTGCCTCCTGCTCTGTCAGAATATGTTACCTTCCCTTTCTCCCATCACATGTATGTGATCTCTAAGGCATGTATGTCACAGTTAAACATAAAGGATGTAGGTAATGACAGATACATATGTGTCTCTAGTATGACACTCTGCTTTAGAAGAATTCAAATGGTGCAGACTCTGTTTTGATCTCTTTTGCATATATCTAGAATTCTCAAAGTCTAAATAATTTAAAGACCATTTTGTACTCAGCGTGAGACATTGAGGAGAATCTCATTGCCAGCTAATTGTTATTGGAGCATCAGAAATGTTAACCGCATAGAATTCACTGTTAGGTGTAAACCAACGTAAGTGGTGGTACAACTATTTAACTGCAATTAAAATTAATAAGTTAGAGATTAATATATATAAGAAATGATATATATTCTAAATATTAATGGATTTCTCTTATTTTTCTTTTTCCTCCCACCAGAATGTTTTGATCGTAGAAGTAAGTATTATGTTCTGATGTGTGACTGGTAAAAGGGTTCTAATAGAAGTTGTTCTTAAGCCAGAAAACCTACAGTTTCTGCTTTCAAGGCTTCCTGCTTTTGATTCCAGGCCTGAATTTTGCAAGTGGACTCTGGATTTGAAAGTGTCTCTGCTTTGAATTCTCAAATTGCATTCAACTGCTAAATTTAGCAAGGAAAATATCCATGTAAAATTGTTCACATTTGCTTTCAGTTTTCTGGGATTCCGTCGATTCTAAAGTGTCTTTTGTTGTTTAATTTTAAGAAGTAGCCTGATCAAGTGATATTAAAGCGTATTATTGTTCTGTGTTTATAAAACAGCAAGCTAGAAATTAAACTGCAAGGGTAGAAAGATGTTCCTTGAAGGAATACCCTAAAATACATGGGAAACACATCTGAACCCAATGTCCCTGTGTGTAGTTTAGACAATGGTGACATAGAGAACAGTAATTCTCAGTGAGCATCTTACAATTGCTAATTTCCCATTCCTCTGTTTTGTCGTGGTGCTTTGGATGATACCAGGTACAGTACACCTCAGTCTGATTTCCTAGTAGCTTACTTCTTGCTTTCATACCTCTTTCTCGATGGACAGAGTTGCTTATGTTGGGTAATTATGGCTTTGACAGGGCTGTTCTGGAGTAAGATTGCCAATTTCAGGGTAGGGAAGCAGCAGCAGTAGGCAGGAAAAATGAATGTGCAGCCTAATAATGTCTTCATGCTCCAAATAATGGATATGGCTTGTTTGTAAGCAAAGAAACAGCTATGGCAACTGATTCAGCAGCCAAAAGGAAGGATGTTTCCTCTCATAAAATGTGGTTTTAAGTATGTTTTTTTGTTGGGCTTTTCTTTGAGAAGGTTGTATTATTCCACAGGAAGCACACTCAGTTCCAAAACTCCTACCAAAATAGTATGTATACAGCAGTCATCTGTGTGACCACTGGTGTCCTTTGAAGTGTATTTTGCTTCAGATAGGCAGATGCATTTAATTATGTATCTGCTCCATTGCAGATGAATGTATGTCTTTAAAGCCCCAGACAGTTAACTAGGTTAGTTTCTCACGTGTTCAGTGAATCATCTACCAAGAGACTTGTCTTAGACACTGTCAAATATGAACCCTTTTACAGATCACTGTTTTAACTGTCAAACAATACAAATGCACATTTATTGTGGGCTTAATATCTTATGCTCCAGAGCACGAGGCTTTTCTATATCGCATCCCTTTAATGTGCAAAAGAAGCTGATCAAAATGGAGATTCCCCTCCAATAAGCAGATAACCACACAATATCAGTAATAAGCTCTATTTTACAGTGTGGAAGTAGCTATGTCTGTTTATTCCCCAACTTCTATTTGTATCTATGTGTCTGTATGTCTTTAACTTCTCTTGAGTTTATAACCCTGGTTAAAAGCAGTAAGTGTGAAAGATGGTATTGCTGATGGGTGCTCTGTCGAGTTCTTTGTTTAATATTTTAATTGGGAGTCATGGGAAAATAAGCTGAAAGCAGGACATTGCTGCTTCTGTGTTATCTGTCTCCTTCACTTCAAACAGCCTTGATTCCAGGCCTGGGTATATACTGTCCCTCTAAAGATAGTGTGATTATTTCAGTCCAAATGAGGAGTCCATTTCTGATCTTCAGTTGTAAGCCATATATTCTTTTTTTCTGCTTATCTGTGCAGTGGATGGGATTAAAATGGTGTGTGTCAAAATCCATTTTTAATGTGTTTGAGTATAGACTGCAGAACTGCACCCAGATATTCCCAATGCAATTTCTCAAGTTATTTCTTGGATCTGTAATGTGAATTACACTCCTTTGTCTTTAATTGCAATAATAGGTTGTTCCGCTTCTTTTCCCTTCTCTGTAACTGAGCTCAGCACAAGACTAATGTTACTCTTATCATGTTCAAATTAAACGTTGTTTGTCTAATAGCTGCAAGGAGCACAAGCCATAAAATCTCCAAAAGGAGCCAAGAATGTCATAGTTCAGTAACTGCTTTCAAAGTCATAATTATCCAGAGTTAAGAACTATTGTTAATATGTGTGATCACTTGACTGAGCATAGTTGCATAAGCACAACGTGATGTTATGTGTCACATATATTTGATCACAAAGAGTATTTTGGCATATTTTGATGCTGTTGAGGATGACCAGTTCAAGGTAGAAACTTGAAAATGCTTCTCTGACATGCTTAATATTCTTTCTTACGTGAGGTTTTTTATTTTCAGGATATAATTGATACTGGTAAAACAATGAAGACATTGCTGTCTCTACTTAAGCAATACAATCCAAAGATGGTGAAGGTAGCCAGGTAAGTTTTCCATGATGATTATTTGTGCTGTATTTCACTTTCAGAAGGACACAGTGTTTAAAGAAAAAAGTGCATAATACATTTCCATGGGAGAGAAAGGGGTGGGAACATTTCTGCAGGAGTTATGTATGATGTGGTCTGTGGAAGTTAAGTATATAAACTCCAAAAGCACTTTTGCTTATTATGAGAACATAGGTTTAAGGCTGGCCCTTTCCAGTCTTGCTGCTGGAAGAATTTCAGTGCTTCAGAAGGGAATAGCTTGTGCATGCCTGGTACATGGAATCATAGAATGGTTTGGGTTGGAAGGGACCTTAAAGCTCATCCAGTTCTAACCCCCTGCCACGGGCAGGGACACCTTCCACTAGAGCAGGGTGCTCCAAGCCCCGTGCGACCTCACCTACAAAACGTCATGTCTTTCCTTATATTATGGAAGGGTTTGTGGGATTTTCCACTGAAGTCCACATTAGGTTTAGAAGTATATGGAAGAATTTAAATCTTTTGGGCTTAAACATACCCTCTGAAGTTGGTAAAGATATTTTCAGCACACATTTAGTTCTAAATGTGTAGACTTTACTAGAAAAGGAGGTAAAAAAAATCAGTGGTTGTCACTCACATATATGTAGTATCTATTCAAACATACTTGTTTCTGCTTGTGCTGTCTGCAGCTGTGGAATACTGCAGTGGTGTCCCTGTGCAATAGAAACCTTTTTTAGTTTGCCTTCTTTAATGGTAGAATTAAATTAGTTTGCACACTAACGTTATTGTTTGTGTAGTGTGCATGGTGCAGCTGAGCTTTAGAGGTCATTCTGTGACAGTCACCCAGGCATATGCTCTTCCAGGCTTTTTTTTGCATCAATTAGTTTTGAAACAGTTTATGAAGAAATAACTTGCAAACAACAAGAAATGTTGAGGATAATATTATATTATTAACCAATATCAACATTCTTCCCACTTCCTTTTTTAAATAGCATCTTTTGCACTACTATGCTGTGGTTGTGCATTTTACAAGAAAAGCATAGTGATCGCTGGGGATTAGAGATAAAGCAGAGCTGTGAGTGATATCTAATCAGTTGTGTTGCCATAACAATGTCAAAGCAGTCATTAGACACACGAGAACAGCTCTTCCTGCTGATAATCTGGAGGTGACCTGCTGAAGGTGAGGTGCTTGAGGATTTCGCTCTGGCTGGATTAGGTGTGCCAAATTTTTAAGTATTTGTCTCTGACAAATGCACTCACACTGCAGTGTACAGCATGGATATAAGATAGTATGAGCAGAGTCCAGTTTCCTGTTGTTTGAACCTGTTGCAGTAATTTGGGTTGGTTCAAGACCTGAGCAGATAAGCATGATCATTCTAGACAGTTTCGAGTGTAATGTTCTCAGTCACTTCACTTGCCTCTCTTCTCTTTCTTTTTCCCCTCCTCCTCTCTGACAGTTAAGCAGCTGTAGTAGGGAGATGTGAATTAATGCTAATGTGATTTTGGGGTTTCTTTGATCAAATCTTAGACCAGTTCTCATGACTAGAAGTTTCAGAACTGTCTAAAATAGAAACTAGCTCTTGGCACATTCAGGGGTGAACCATGAGAGAAGGAGGTCTGTGCTTAATGCACAGAGTTACGCTGACCTCTGTTTCTGTTCAACCATCGACCACCTTTTCTTTTCCTCCCAAAGCCTCTGTATCTCACAGACAGACAGATGTCAGGCCTGGGGGGTTGTCTTCTAAGGGTTAGAAGTGCTCAACTGAATAAAGAGCAAATCAAACTAAACCAGCAGGGCATTTCTCTCTGCTCCAGCACCCCCAGCTCTGTATCTCCATGCTTTTTACACCTCTGACTTAATTCTGGAAGGATCATCAGAACCAATTACATCTTCTTCATGGAGTTATTAGTACTGACAGTAAAAAACAGTTGAGGACTTGTTGCTCTAGTGCAGTGGAAGTTGCACTGAAGCAGCTGAACTTTTGTTTTGTAATACTAATGCTTTTGAAAAGAGCTCAGTTGGTCTGGCCAGATCCCAAGTTGTCTCCTCTTTAGCTCTAAGGTAAATTGCACCTGAAGTTCCTAACACACTTTTCACAATGACAATCCATCCAGCTCAGTATCTCCTAGCTCCTTTCTTGCAGACCTGTTAGTCGGTCTTTAGGCTGTGAACCATTCATGGTTTGAGGAAGTTTTGCTTTTGTCATTATGATTTGTTGCACCTGCAAACAATAGTTTGAAATATGTGTAGTTACGGTTTCATTTATGCACACACAGCCCAAATTCAGCTTGTTTGTCATCAAAATGTATGTGGTGCTTTTCCATGTTTCAGTTTTATATTGGTTTTCTTTGACAGTTTGTTGGTAAAACGAACTCCTCGAAGTGTGGGATATCGGCCAGACTGTAAGTGACCTTTCAACAACCATTACTCATTTTTAAACATATGTCAATGTATTGTGTACCCTTTTACTCTTATTTTGACAGAATTAATCTGGATTTGATCAGATTCTTTTTTTCTTCCCCTTAACTTTCTGTAACATTTTCCTATGTGAAAAGCAAACTTTGGTATTTTGGTCTGGGTTACACCCTTTTCATGTGTAAATCCTCCCAGCTTGCTTGTAGTCAAATGCTTTGGTCAGCAGAATCTGCTGGATGCACCTTTGACACTTGGGAGTGATGTGAGTGCCTAAACCTAGTTACCTCGTGCTGTTTGGATGTCCCCAGTAATGTAGGAGGACCACATGGGAAAGCAGGTCTGATAAAAGTTTACTGTGATAAGATGCCTAAATTGGCAGAAACCACGTTATGTCTGGGCATCTGAATTACTCCTTTCTTGTCTTCTCCTGTCTATCCCAAGCCCATAAAGAAAGGAACAGGATCCACAGCAGACAGTGGTACCAGAGTGACAGCTCCTCCTGCCTTGGGAAGGGCTTTGTGTTGTAACCCTGTTCCAGAGGCTAAGTTCCTGTTAATCTGAACCATGTACTTTCACTGTGGAAGTGGAGTTAACTTAGCAGCAGAATCACATCCTCTTCCTCCTTCTTTCCCAGGTTGTAAGATATTCTGGAGCTGAAGTTTTTCAATGCCTTAAAGCTTGACTGAGGTGCTCCCCTCACTCAAGGATGCTCCTCATTCCTGAGATCTTATTATGGGCTTAGCTGGGTTAATGGTCTGCTCCTGAGCATCTTGCAGCAGATGGCTTGTTTTGCCATCTGTGCACAGAGGCAACCTGTTCAGTGCAGGACATGTGAGCTCTGAAAGAAGAGACAACAAGGCTGGGCCTCTGTTTCATCTCTGTGTTGTGAAGCCAAGTAGACAGTAAACATCACCTTAATATTTCCAGAAGTGCAAACAGCCTTCTCTTTGACTTGTACAATTCATCTGTCCATTTTCCTTACAGACCCTCATTGTAGCCAGGGAGAGAAAACCACACAGGTTCCCTGCGCTCAGGAGTCTTTCAGAAAAACCCAAACTACCTGTTTCTGTAACCTGCAAGTGACTCCATAAAGAACAGAGTGCTCTTTGCTCTTCACTATTCTCTATACCAGGGAATCAGCATCTAAGATGTGTTTTAGCAGTCCTAGTATATTCCTGCATGTCAGGCCATTGCCTGCAAGTTGCAAGAACAGCCTCCATCCAGGCAGTTCCTGAAAGGTGAAGTGTTGGTTTCCCTGCAGTAACTGTGGGTCTGATCCTGACATTATCCCGTGCTCACTCTCCCAGCCCTTTATAGAAAGTCCTATTGGACTTGCACATCCTTAATTTTGAAGGAGCTGACGACTGAACCTGCCTCTTCATCATGCCTGTGGGTACCTTTCCTGCACCATGCTGCTGTGTGGGAACCAATAAATGCATCCATTTAATTTTGCTTTAGTTGTTAAACTAAATCAGCAAAGTAAATTAGAATTTTTAAAACAGCTCAAATGTTAATCTGAGGGTACTTGAGTGGAAGAAATGAAACGAGTGGGGATGCTTACCTCCCTGTGACATTCCACATTGCCTTTGTAAAAAGGTCCAGTGAACTCCAGGAAGTTCTTTTCTAACATAGTGGTGCCTTATGGTCTTTTTCAGTTGTTGGGTTTGAAGTGCCAGACAAATTTGTTGTGGGATACGCCCTAGATTACAATGAATACTTCAGAGATTTGAATGTAAGTAACTTCTTCTGTATGTTTTTGTGCATTTAAAACCAGGGAGGAGGAAGAAAGGGAAGGCTCCTCACATCACCCTCCCTCCTCTGTAAATCATGCCTCGTGCAAATGTTCCATGGGTGATGCAACGATGAGAGCAAACCCTAGAGCAGCAGGAGAGCGTTTTGGAGCTCTTAGGAAACTAGAAGTTGTTTTGCTGCGTGCAGAATTGAGGCAACACATCTTCTGTCAGCTCTGAAATAAGTTTGGGGAGAGTTTCTTAGGTTACCAAATGTCTACAACAAATAAGTGCATTGGTTTGATTATGTTAGAGAAGAGAGACCTTAGAGGTTAAAAGGGGTTCAGCTTTAATTCTAAGTCATTAATTCTTCATCTGGGTCTCACCAGACCCAGCAGATGTTGGGCGAGATAATTAGGAGGAGGAGGGAAAAGGCAATGTTGAGATTTTTAGTCAAAAGGCTTAATTTGTTCTGCATAAACAGTATCACAAGTGTCTTTTGTACCGAAACGTGTAGCACGCTTGTGCTTTTCTCGGAAGCACATTATTGAAAATGCATGTAAACCATTGCTCCCTTACATTACTTTTCTGACTTTATTTTGTTTCAGCATATCTGCGTGATCAGCGAGACGGGGAAGCAGAAGTACAAAGCATGAAAGCACAGTTGGAGTGCTGTGTGTGACAACAGAGCTTTCACATGTTTTGTTTACCGAGTCCCATCTTTCACAGGCTTCAACTCTGGTACACCAGCTAAAATTGTAGAATGCCCCCATTGTCCTGTGCTTACTATAATTTATTGCATGTACAATATAAGAGCTCGTCTTGTTCATTTATATTTTAGAGATGGAAACAACTAGTGCAATTCTGCACTCCTTATTTTGATTTGCACTATGACTCTACCGACTATTGCTGCCCCTGGTTGGGTTGTGCTGTTTGTGAGCTCCAGAGTCTAACTCTTGCAGTGGTAAATTGCTTAAACCTCATCAGCCCAGAACTGAAATAGTTCAAGTACTGTAAATGTCAAACATTTTATGATAGGGAAGTCTATTAGTAATATTTTTAAAAGCTGTAATTTAAGTTTTATATTTTAATGCACAAAATGTGATTGTGATTAATGGATCGATGCACCTTTGGGTGTTAGAAAGCATGAGGAGCAGCCAGTTACAGTATCTGTAATCTCCAAGGAGCTCATTCAGATCTCCTGGAGTTGCCTTACTGCTGTAAAGGAAAGTCTGGGTGAAAAATGTCCTTTTTGTTTCTTAGTTTTCTTTCTTTTTTAAGGAGATGGAGTGACAAAGCAGAACGTTTAAAATCTGGTTCTAGTGGAGCTGCCTGTTTCTGTTAGAGATTTGTTTTGTCTTTAAAAATATCCATCAGTCAGTGGAATTGCCTTTGAAATTTGAACAATTTTAATATATTTGTGGGAAGAAAAGTATTGTAATGTTTACTTTATAAGATCTGCAAAACAAAGTACTTTAAATAAAGGCTGTCTCTTTAAAATAAGCCCCATACATCGATGCCCCTCGTTCTGTATATTAAAGTGCTCTTGAAATTTTCCTCTCAGTAAGATTTTTCCTGAGTGTTTCTGTCAGTGGAGGCAAACTCTACATTTATCTTTGTAGAGCTTTTGGGTAGTGTTGTTCTGTCTACAAGAGAGATGATAAGGAGCTGAGGGAAAATACTGAAACACTTGTGTGTTCTGTAACCAAACTAGATCTCAGAGAAGATGGTTTAAGCACTGTCCTTTGGTCTGTTTTGGCAGAAACAAAGAGTGGAGATTATATGGTTGTTAAACACACACACATGGAAAAAAATCCAAATACAACCATTTTCTAAGTCCCTGCCCGTGGCAGGGGGTTGGAACTGGATGAGCTTTAAGGTCTCTTCCAACACAAACCAGTCTGGGGTTCTGTGATTTGGGTTTGTTTCGTTAACACCTCTGTTTGTGCTGAGTTTAAATTCTCAGTGTGGCAGCCCTTCTTCCACTGTGTGCTCGGATTTAACACTCCTCAGTGCTCAGTACACAGATTTTGCCAGCTTGTTTTGAAGGATTTTTCTGTGGTTTTGAAGTTTGAGTCATGTTTCTGTACTTTTACTGTTGTCCATCCATGGCGTGCTCAGTTACAACTGTAGTAGTTAGCAGCAGCCCTAAAATACTTGTCTCGGTTATGATGCTTGCACAAATGCTGTGATTTGGGAAAGGGCAGAGAGGTTCAGTTAGTCGTTACAAGGGGTTTGTCTCCCAAACGGTAGCTGGAGTGGGGAAATCCCAGCTCTGGGGCGGCTGGAACTGCAGGGACACGTGGTGTAGTCACAGAAGAGGTTTTGGAAGATGCTGTTGAGCTGCACTGAGCCCAGGAGCGATGCTGCAGGCGCCCAGCTCTCCCTCCTGACACCCCTCGCCTGGAGCAGACGAAGCAGGTTCCAGGTTAGAAACCCCAACCTTACTGAATGTTCCCACATTCCACACACTGGGGAACAGGCACTTGGGTTTGGTTGCACTTCTTCATGTAGGTGTTCGTCCAATGAAGTTTATCATCCCAGAGGGATTCCTCCAAAAGCTTTTGTTGCTCTATGAAAATGGTTGAGAGAAGAAGTTAACCACTCTCCAGCCTTGCTGGACCAGCTCTAATGCACTGCAGCCATTCACAGCACCTACAGGAAGGGAGAGTCTCACTTGACAAAAGTTGAAAATGCAACTGTTGCTTTTATTCAGCCATTTGGGGTAAAAGACTGCAGTTTTAGTCACTTCCTTGCAAGTTAAATGCCAACTTTCTGCAAGCCAGACGTGTATTGTTAAAGCATTATGAAAGCACAGAGAAAATCTTGTATTTGAACATTTGTGTGGCATTTGAAATTCATTCTAGTTCCACGTTTTATGAATCACAAATGTATGCTGGAAAAATGGGTCTGGCTATTTGTAGGCATTACTGTGCTGTCTCACCCTCTGACATCTGCCTGCCTTCGTACTGCAGATGGGTGGCTCTGCTTTGTGGCGTTTATTCTTCTCACTGCTCAGAACCCAAAGTGCTCCAGGCAGAGCTGGGAGATGGGGCGAGAAGTCTGCATGTGAACAGAGCTGGCACTTCACTTGCAGGGGGGTGAATCCTGGCTGGAAAAGTGAGGCAAGTGGGGATCTTTAAGTTACCCTGTGGTTGTGTATCCTGAGTGATTCCATGTTGGTGCTTCATTGTGTGTTATGCTCTGAGAATCCTGCCCAGGATAATCCAGCAGGGAGGAGCTGACACTGCTTTGAGGGAGCTGGATGCTCATGATCCATTCAAGGGCTGCCTGTGGTGTCTGCTGCCTTTAGTTCCCATTTGGGTTACACCTTGCAAGATCAGATCTCACCTGTCTGCAAGTACTTGTATAAGCAAATGAGACATCACAGCAGCTGGGGTTCTTGTCTTCTTTTTGTAGTGTTTAAGGACTTTGATGTATTTCATTTCACAAGCAGATGTAGTTTGATGACTATTCTGATGGGGAAATTGCTTCTGCAACGTTGCCAGTGCCCAGCAAGGTCACAGTCACTGCAGACACCACAGTGAAGAGGGTTGGACAAGAGCAAAGCGTCAGCACAATGGAAGAACCAGCAGTGAGGATCCTCATCCCAAGGGCTGCTGGGACAAGGATCGTGCCAGCAGCAGCCAGGTGGTGAAAGGCTGGTGCAAGGTGTGTGTTTGGGATTCATACGAAGGGCTGCAAACAAACTTCTGTGTGCAGGGTGTTCTGCTCCTGTAAAACAGCAACTGCTGGCTTGAAACGTCTCAGAATGTGGAAATCCCTGTGGGACGGGCCTGTGATGGTGAGTAAACCAAGGTGCAAGGAGATGAATCTGTTCCAAGAAGAGGCTGGTATTTATCTAACAAGTGATTATTGGTGATGTCTTTATTTCCCCTCCACACTGGAACCAGAAAGGGAACCAACCAGGAGGGCGAGGAGGGTGGGTGAGAAGTGCAAGCAAAGCAGGATACTGCTGAATACCATGTGAGCTGCTGACCTTTGCCAGAAACGCCTTCTGCATCAGAGGAGGGGTGCAGGGAAATGCTGAGGGTAGATAAGGTGGCTTTTTGGGTTGCTTTGTGAGTGGTTACAGGAGTCGGCAACACCTCATTTGGCGCCCGCCTCACCATCTCTCTAGTGGAGGTTCCTGGCACTAGGAGTAGAGTAAGGCAGCCTCAGGATGTGGGAGGGTTTGGGGCTGGGTGAGATGAAAATAAAAGGGATTGGTGTAGAAGGGTGTGATTAATAAGCTCGTCTAGTGTCGATCTACAGCACCCAGCAGCCACTCAGCGGTGTAACCATGTGCTGCAGGTATGTACCTACCCCCAGGAACTGCTGCCTTCAGCTTGTGCTTCAAATGACACCAAAAACTACTGAGGAAGCTCAAAGACTTTTCCTCCACAGTGTCACGTATGTCCCTCATGCAGCAGACTTCACATTTAAACCAAACCATTTTGCTTTATTCTGCACAGACAAGCTTGCCCAAGCTGCTCTGCCTCTGCTGCTGCCCCTTTGCGTGGCTGCACGCTGCTTCACAGAGAGAACATGTCCATGGCAAACTTACATTTAAGGAGCTTCCCCAGCTTCTCCGACAGAAAAGCAGAGGGATGTCTGCCCCTGGGCTTCCTGCATTGATAATTGGTGATATCCTGGAGTATTTGGAGTGGAGCAGAGCAGAGTCACGCTCCCAGGGTTTGGGGAGCAGCAGTGGGGAGCCAATGCTGCGCGCAGGCACCGCGGCCCTCGCTCCCAACATCCCTATGGCACATCCCATCACCCCCAGTCAGGGCTTGGTCCTGTGTTCCCACAGCACAGCCACCTCCATGGGTGCCCTTTTCTATCCCTATTTCTCCTATTGGCTTGATTCAGCCTCTCAGTTTTATCCTTGCCCTTTATTTATTGCTGCTCCGAAAACTCCGCAGTGCTTTTACTCTCCCCTTATTGTCAAGTCGTTTTGATCCTGGCAGGAGCCTGTAGCCTGAAAGCACAGTTTTAGCAGGAGCCTTCTGTTGGGGAATGAGGCGGAAATCTCTTTCTAGGTGAGTAAAAGCAAACTGATGACCACAGGAAGGTCTAAAAAGAAGGAATAAATTTGATTTTTAATTCTTACATTCCACCTGCAAATGCTAATAGAAAACTTTTCTAATTAAAAAAATGATGTAAAAGTAAGAAAAGTGAAGTACAGAATGAACCACTGCACTGACCCATTTCCCTGTAAACCAAGTTATTAAATTGCTTTCCTGAGGGAAAGCAGGATTTTACATGGCAATGAAGGGCTTGACTTGCAGAAAGCAGGAATAAACCTTTGTACAGACACGAGCAAAAGAATAGGGGTGTCTGATTTGAAATGTGCTGTGTCCAAATACGGTGACTTTGACCTGATTGTGAGTAAAGGCTTTTAAAAGCAGCTCCTACCCCACTGCAAGAACCTTTTGGTGGTGAGAAGGGAAGGCAGCAGTGGGAGAAACCCGGCCCCTGGAGAGGAGTCCGTGCACATCACTTGAAACAGCACGAAACGTTGCTCGAGTGCTCCTGAATCCAACCTGCAGCGTTCGGGTGCAAAAGAAGAGCAGCACCACACACGTAACACACAGGGTTTGGAAGCTGAACCACACGAACCAGAGAGTCCTTTTGGTCCCATCTCCCAAGGGAAGGCTGAAATCTTGGTGCAGTCACAGCTACAGCCTAACTCCCGTTGTCTATCTGCGAGGATGGAGAACACCATCAGCAGCAGCCAACATGGGTTTAGACACCAGAACGCTCACCTGGGAACCTGTGGCAGCTTTTCCGCGTTGTGATCCAGCAAAAAGGGGAAAGCTTTGGCACGCTCAGGAAAGGCGCTACAGGGCTGGGAAAGGTCCAGGCTGGGTGTCGGGGACGATGGATGGTACCACCAGCTCCACCTGAGGAGCTAAACAGACCTCCGGTGCTTCAGCCTGGAACAGACACAGGTGACAGAGAAGTCACAGGCAGCATACACAAGCCAAAGCAGGGGCCATTACTCATCTTTCTGCTGTATCAGGGTTCACTGTTACCCCAGTTACCCCCAGAGACTCCCAAAGACTCTCGAGGGGTTCCCAGTTGCTCCTGGTTGTCTAACAAAGGTTCTGGGTTGCCCTCAGGGGTTCCCAGTATCCCCCAGTTGCCTCCACAAGGCTCTGGGATGCTCCCAGTTGTCCCCAGGGACTCCCCAGTGGTCCCAGCCCTACCCAGGGGACCTCAGGGGGTTCAGATCCCACCCTCCCAGAAGCTCCCAGTGCTCCCAGTGCCCACCAGGTGAGGCTGTAGAGGAGCATCGTGCACAAGCAGGTGACCACGGCGCTGCTGGAGGGCAGCTGGTGCCACACGGCTGTAGGGGTGCCCCTCTGGGGGGCAGTGGGGCACCCCAGGACACATTTAGCAGCCCAGAGACCCCCAGAGCATCCCAGGACACCCAGAGCTTCTCAGGGACCCCCCCAACACCCATAGCTTCCACTGAGCATCCCAGGAACACCCCTAGAACATCCCGGGGACGCTACAGAGCATCCCTGGAGCAGCCAGGGACCAGGAGGTAGAATTTGGCCAACACCAACTGAACACCAGGGGCACCCAGGCTTCCTCCAAGCCCCTGGCCTGCTGGAGGAGGTACAGCACAGCCGGCACCTCCTGCACCCTCCGGATGATCTGCTCAGGGCTGTTGGAATCCTCCGCCTTGCGGCCATCTCGTGATACAGGGACATCTGTCACCACATGGAGGGATACATGGACATGGTGACCATGGTAATCAGGAGTGATGCCTGAAAAACCCTTTAGAGAGTTGAGACCGCTAGGGAGCCTCTGGGGGTGATTGGCAGCCCCTTAAGAGGAACTGGGAACATCCCAGAGCCTTGTGGAGGCAACGAGAGATCCCCTGGGGGATACTGGGAACCCCTGAGGGCAACCCAGAACCTGTGGGGGTCAACTGGGATCCCCTCGAGAGCCTCTGGGTGTAAATGGGAGTAATTGGGACCCCCAAAAGGTAATCAGCACATTTCTGGGGGCAACTGAGAGTAAATGGGACTGTGAGTTATTGCTTCAGAAGATGGTTTTTACCCAACCTTGACCAGTGTGAGCACGTCCCGGGGACATTTCCCACATTTCCCCCCTCTGAAAGCAGGAAGAGTTTGCCTTGGGGGGGGATTTTTGCCGCGGGGAGCGCCGAGACTCCGCTGAATTGATTTTGGTGCTCAGGGACTGGACAGAAACAGGGAATGGTGCATGGCGTGGCTGCAGGGGTGGGGATCTCTTGTGCCATCGCCGCTGCCAGCCCCTGCCTCTCGCTCAGCCCCTGCCCCCCGTGACAATGGGAAGAACGGGAAAGCCAAAGGCTCGAGAGAGGAACAGTTTAATAACCGAAGTACAATGGATTACCAATTGTAATGATAATAATAAATAACGTACAATGAAATATTAACAGTAATAACAAGAACAAGAACTGGAGAACAACCTAATACTAATACTAATTACAATAATAATAGCTAACGTACAGCAACACTACTACTACCTCTAACGTACAGCGGAATCCTAAGACTACTAATAAAACCTGAATACTACTACTAACAACAATAATACTAACTAAAGGATAATGTAATATGAAGAACAAGAAGAACAGCAACAATACCATCAACGAGAACAACGACAACGGGAACAACGACAACAAGAACAACAAGAAGAACAAGGGAAATAACAACGGGAGGGGACCTAAACAACAACGAGGCTGCTGCATTCTGGTGTTGTCTGAGTGGAGGAGCTCAGCCCGCAGGTGGTTATTTCCGCTGGCGGCGGTGGATCTTCATGTGGGAGTTCCTGCCCTGGATGGTGTTAAAGAGCCTGGAAGGTAGAAAACATGCAGGGATTTGTAATTCCTCTGGCAATTCCACCATCACCCTCAAGCCAAGCTCCCGAGTTTCTGTTTGGGGGATCTGGGGGGATTTGGGCAGGTCAGTGTTTAAGCAAAGCACATGGTTGGGCTGGAAGCTGGTTGTAAAGGGTCCACGTGTCCGTGCCTGGGAGGGACCCGCAAGGTGTAAATGAGGAGATCAACGCAGCCACAGGGACGTCAGCACAGCTCCTCACTGCCCTATCGACATCTCTGCTCCTTCAGAGAGCAACTGCCCAAGCCCAGAGCCCCACGCTGGAGGTTACCTGCATAATGGTACCCAGCCAGCGGATGGTGTTCTAGTGGCTGGGGACCCCCCTGGCGCAGCAGCTCCAGAGCCTCCTGTGGAAGTGAATGGAAAAACCCGTTGGTGACAGCGCTCCAGGATGCCCTCGGCCGCGGGAAGGTGTGGGAATGATCCACACGCCGAGGCAGGTCCGTGCTCCACCAGCCCTTAACGCGGCTGCGGCAACAAGAACCGGGCCCTTGAGCCAAGAGAGCAGATTGCAGCGCGTGGAGCAGAGACCTGGCAGCGCCTCCAGCTCGCCCCAGGGACACAGAGGCCGTCCCAGAGCATTATTAATGACGCCCCAAGAGCTGCTCTTACCAGGACGTCGCCGCGCGCCTCGTGCAGGCAGTGCAGGGCACGCTCCATGATGGTCCTGGCGCGCGGCACATCACTGGAGGTGGCCATGGCGAGGAGCTCGGTCACTGCAAGCACAACGGGAACAAGGGAAAGTCAAGGTTCTGTCCAAACAAGGGGCAACGGGAGACGGGAGGAAAATCTTGGGGGTCCTTTGGAAGAAAGCATTAAGAAACCTCGGTCAGGTGTTTCTGGGTCCCAGACCAAGAATGCTTTCTCCTCTTCCTCCTCCTGCTGCAAATGGGATGGATCCCAGAGCTCTGGGATCTCTGCCTGATAGGCCGCACCGATGTTAATGTGCCTGCAGTAAGGAGAAAGAGGAGGTGAGGAAGGCGAGGGGTGAAGAGATGTATCACTGTCCTCAAACCCTGACCAAAGGTGAGAGCTTCATTTGAGACTTAGAGTGAGCGGGCAAAGAAGCGCTGAGGCCATGACCCTGGATGGAAAAGGACGTCTGGGGAATGGTCTTTCCAACGCCTGGCTTGGGAATAAACCAGGATTGCGCCACAATGGCCCCGGGTGTTTGGTGGCACCGTCATTGTGGCCGGTGGACGCTGACAGCCCCGCGCAGCCCGCGCCACTCGCAGCGACCACACGCCGACCCCACAGCGCTGGTTCCCTCAGCGCCCCTTTCCCAAAGGTTTGTGGCATTCCCAGTGCGGTGCCATCACTCACGGCCCAGCGCTGGTCGGATCCTCCATCAGGCAGAGCCCAGAGTCCCTGGAGTCCATCCCACCTGGAAGAGAGGAAAACCCGCTCAACATTCCAATCCTTCTGCCAAGACAGTCCTTCAGCCTTTGGCACATCCTCGCTGGTGCAAATCACCAACTGGAACCCCAAATTCCCCTCATTTCACCAATTCCTCTCCCTTTGCACTTGGAAGCTTCAGGAGATGGACCCCGTGGATCCGATCTGGCCTGGGAGGAAGCAACCACAGGCCCATGGATCCCCCTCCTGTCCTACTACCCGCTGAGTGCAGGTGTGAGGGGTTTTCGTACCTGACACGGCCGCACGAAGCTGGATGGAATTGCCAGTGGCTGTGGAGGAGGAAGAGGAGAAAGTTCTTGATGGATAGGTTTTTATCTTCTCGCTCAGGACACCTGGACAAAACAAATCCAAAGAAACCATCAAATCCCTGCTCATGGCAGAAAAGGAGCGGAACAACTTGGAGGCACTTGAGAACATAGAAAAGCGAGCTTGGAATGGCCTCGGGGTGCTGAAAGGAGAATAAACCCCGTAAATTCTGAAATCGCCTGGAAATTCCTCAAATTGCAGTGGAAAACTCCAACTACCCAGCAAAATGCCACGCGTTTCCCTAGGTTTTGTGCCCGTCCTGCATCGTGGTGTCTGTACGTTCCACGTCACCTTTGATTTTTCAGCGTGTCCGTTACTGCAGAAAGCACCGTCAAGTCCCTGCCCGTAGGTGACTTGGGTGTAATTTGGGGCATTCAGAATCATGGAATGGTTTGGGTTGGAAGGGACCTTCAAGCTCATCCGGTTCCAAGCAAGGGACAGGGACACCTTCCACTAGAGCAGGGATGGGGCAGCCACAGCTTCTGCGTTCAACCCGTTTTGGTGTCCCACCAGCCTCACAGGGAAGAACTTGTGCCTAAGGGCTCATCTCAACCTCCCCTCTGTCAGGTTAAAGCCATTCCCCCCTGTCCCGTCCCCACAGGCCCCTGTTCTCCCTCCAAGAACCAAGGCATATCCCAGGATTTCAGGCACCGGAGCGCTCGGCTGCGGCTGAGCCAGCGGCACTCGCACAGCGCTGACCAAAGCAGCGGCTCCGCTGAGGCCGGTCGAGGTGTTCTTGGTCATTCCTGAAACACCCGAAGGACGGGATCGGCACCCACCTCTTTCCGCTCTTGTGCAGGAGCTGCCGTCGTCTCCTGCACTGGCAGCTTGTGCTCTGCGGGGCAGTTATACTCTCCCGTTGCCCCCGGTGACGGGTTCCATTGGGTTCCATGGGGTTCCTTTGGGGTTCCGTGGGGGTTCCTTTGGGTTCCGTGGGGCTTCCATCGGGTTCCATAGGGGTTCCATGGGCATTGCATGGGGTTCTACGGGGGTTGGGGTTCCATAGGGGTTCCATGAGGTTCCATAGGGGTTCCATGGAGGTTCCATGGGGGGTTCCTTGGGTTCTATGAAAGTTCCGTGGGGTTCTATGGAGGTTCGATGGGATTCTATGGGTGTTCTGTGGGGTTCTGTGGAGGTTCAGTGAGATTCTATGGGAATTCCATTCATTCCATCTATGAATCCATCCATATGATGGATTCCATTCCATTCCATCCCATTCCATTCCATTCCATTCCATTCCATTCCATCACACTTGAAAGAGGTTCAGTGTGATTTTATGGGGGTTCCGTGGGGTTCTGTGGAGGTTTGGTGGGATTCTATGGGAATTCCATTCATTCCATTCATGAATCCATCCATATGATGGATTCCATTCCATTCCATCCCATTCCATTCCATTCCATTCCATTCCATCACACTTGAAAGAGGTTCAGTGTGATTTTATGGGGGTTCCGTGGGGTTCTGTGGAGGTTCAGTGGGATTCTATGGGAATTCCATTCATCCCATTCATGAATCCATCCATATGATGGATTCCATTCCATTCCATCCCATTCCATTCCATTCCATTCCATTTCCATTCCATCACACTTGAAAGAGGTTTAGTGTGATTTTATGGGGGTTCCGTGGGGTTCTATGGAGGTTCAGTGGGATTCTATGGAGGTTCATTGGGGTTTTATGGGGGTTCTGTGGGCGTTCAGTGGGATTCTATGGGAATTCCATGGGTTCTATGGAGGTTCAGTGTGATTTTATGGGGGTTCCGTGGGGTTCTATGGAGGTTCAGTGGGGTTCTGTGGAGGTTCAGTGGGGTTCCATGGCCTGACACACCTGGACATGGTGAATGCTGAGGGGCAAACGTTCTCTCAAGTCACTTCCCAATCGATCCTCCATGAACGGGGCTCACAAGCGCTGCTACAGCGAGTAAAGTTCCTCTGAGCACGATGGGATTTAGCGAGAGCCCCGAACAGGAATTGTCCTCACACTGACTCCTTCCTCTTGGTTTTCCATCCCTCAGCGCTCGGGTGCAGGAATAAGCAGTGAAGGATTGCAGGTGCCTTTCCCTGCTGCTCCTCCTTCCCCTGTGTGCAAGCCATGGGAAGAGGCGAGGTTCTCCAGCCCGCTCTGGGTGGAGAAGAGCTGACGCAGCTCTCGCCCAGAGGCCCTGTCGGCGCTGGTGGCATGAGGAGCAGGGAGAGGGGCTGCTCCTGAGGGAGGAACCAGGGAAAGGGCTGGAAAATGAACACGCTGAAGCCAAACGCTGCTTAAAGCCAGGATTTGATCCAAGCGGTTCCAGGAGTTGCAGCTCCCAGGGCAGGGGCAGGGGCAGGGACAGGTCCAAGTGTCAAAGTTACAGCCGCTTTGCTGGGGCTCTGCCAGCACACAGGAGCTGGGATCCCTGTGGTCCCCATGTCCCCATGGTCATCGTGCTGCCTGTGTCCCCATGCCCTTCCATGTCCCCATTGTTCCCATGCGTCCCCTCCATGTCCCCATTGTTCCCATGCGTCCCATCATGTCCCCACGGTCCCCATGTGCCCCACCAGGTGCCCATGGTCACATTGTCCCCATGGTCATCATGGGTGATGCCTGAGATCTCCTTTGGGGAGCTGGGACCGCTAGGGATCATCTGGTGGTGACTGGCAGCCCCTTAAGAGGAACTGGGAACATCCCAGAGCCTTATGGAGGCAACGAGAGATCCCCTGGGGGATACTGGGAACCCCTGAGGGCAACCCAGAACCTGTGGGTGTCAACTGGGAGCCCCTTGAGAGCCTCTGGGTGTAAATGGGAGTAATTGGGACCCCCAAAAGGTAATCGGCACATTTCTGGGGGCAACTGAGAGTAAATGGGACTGTGAGTTATTGCTTCAGAAGATGGTTTTTACCCAACCTTGACCAGTGTGAGCACGTCCCGGGGACATTTCCCACATTTCCCCCCTCTGAAAGCAGGAAGAGTTTGCCTTGGGGGGGATTTTTTCCGCGGGGAGCGCCGAGACTCCGCTGAATTGATTTTGGTGCTCAGGGACTGGACAGAAACAGGGAATGGTGCGTGGCGTGGCTGCAGGGGTGGGGATCTCTTGTGCCATCGCCGCTGCCAGCCCCTGCCTCTCGCTCAGCCCCTGCCCCCCGTGACAATGGGAAGAACGGGAAAGCCAAAGGCTCGAGAGAGGAACAGTTTAATAACCGAAGTACAATGGATTACCAATTGTAATGATAATAATAAATAACGTACAATGAAATATTAACAGTAATAACAAGAACAAGAACTGGAGAACAACCTAATACTAATACTAATTACAATAATAATAGCTAACGTACAGCAACACTACTACTACCTACTAACGTACAGCGGAATCCTAAGACTACTAATAAAACCTGAATACTACTACTAACAACAATAATACTAACTAAAGGATAATGTAATATGAAGAACAAGAAGAACAGCAACAATACCATCAACGAGAACAACGACAACGGGAACAACGACAACAAGAACAACAAGAAGAACAAGGGAAATAACAACGGGAGGGGACCTAAACAACAACGAGGCTGCTGCATTCTGGTGTTGTCTGAGTGGAGGAGCTCAGCCCGCAGGTGGTTATTTCCGCTGGCGGCGGTGGATCTTCATGTGGGAGTTCCTGCCCTGGATGGTGTTAAAGAGCCTGGAAGGTAGAAAACATGCAGGGATTTGTAATTCCTCTGGCAATTCCACCACCACCCTCAAGCCAAGCTCCCGAGTTTCTGTTTGGGGGATCTGGGGGGATTTGGGCAGGTCAGTGTTTAAGCAAAGCACATGGTTGGGCTGGAAGCTGGTTGTAAAGGCGCGGGAAGGCCGAGGGGGATCCTGAGCTACGCCTCCTGCTCGGGAAGTTTCCGTTTAGCTTCCAGAAGAAGCTAAATCCAGAGTCACCTTGGGCACTCAGGGCAGGAAAATCCACTCCCATCACCGCCGCCGCGGGGCTGCTCCGGAGCCCGGCGCCGGTTCTGCCGCTCTGGTGTTTCGTGCTCGGGCGGCAGAACACGGCGCCTCTTCTTGGGGCTGCAAAGGGTCTGTAAACCAGAGAGAGTTTATTGCTTTATTCCTTCTTCTTCATTCTCTTCCCAAAAGGTGGAAAGCTGAAGGGAAAAACAAGCTTAAAATCTCTGGGAAGGGCCCGGGCACATGGGAATGTGTTAGATCCAGCACAAACCCCAACTACCAGCCCGAGCCTGCCCCGGTGAGCTCCTCTGAACGCCAATGAGCCCAAAAATGCTTTAATGGGATGGAGAGGATGGGCACCTCGGCAGAAAATTGGGATGATTTTGGGTGCCGAGAGCGGAGTCGCCCTTTCCTGCCCCAAAGTTGTGAGTGGGGAATAACTGAGCACCTTCTCTTTGAGCTCCTCCACCTCCTGCAGCAGCCTCTTGGTGTTCCCTCCCGTTGCTGGAAATCGTCTATAGACAAAACGTATTTTCTTTTTCCAGGTATAATAATATTCAACACATTCGGACACGCTTTTAGTTGGAATCTGTTGTGAGCAAACCAGAAGCAATCTGTAAGGGTGATGCAGGAGGCAAACCCTGAAGGCACACACATACAACAAATCCATCCAGTGGCTTTACCTCCTTCTGGATCATGTGGAAATTCTTTTTGTATTTTCTAAACGCCTGGCCAAAGAGCTGCTGCTCCAGGGGGGTCCACGTGTCCGTGCCTGGGAGGGACCCGCAAGGTGTAAATGAGGAGATCAACGCAGCCACAGGGACGTCAGCACAGCTCCTCACTGCCCTATCGACATCTCTGCTCCTTCAGAGAGCAACTGCCCAAGCCCAGAGCCCCACGCTGGAGGTTACCTGCATAATGGTACCCAGCCAGCGGATGGTGTTCTAGTGGCTGGGGACCCCCCTGGCGCAGCAGCTCCAGAGCCTCCTGTGGAAGTGAATGGAAAACTCGTTGGTGACAGCGCTCCAGGATGCCCTCGGCCGTGGGAAGGTGTGGGAATGATCCACACGCCGAGGCAGGTCCGTGCTCCACCAGCCCTTAACGCGGCTGCGGCAACAAGAACCGGGCCCTTGAGCCAAGAGAGCAGATTGCAGCGCGTGGAGCAGAGACCTGGCAGCGCCTCCAGCTCGCCCCAGGGACACAGAGGCCGTCCCAGAGCGTTATTAATGACGCCCCAAGAGCTGCTCTTACCAGGACGTCGCCGCGCGCCTCGTGCAGGCAGTGCAGGGCACGCTCCATGATGGTCCTGGCGCGCGGCACATCACTGGAGGTGGCCATGGCGAGGAGCTCGGTCACTGCAAGCACAACGGGAACAAGGGAAAGTCAAGGTTCTGTCCAAACAAGGGGCAACGGGAGACGGGAGGAAAATCTTGGGGGTCCTTTGGAAGAAAGGCATTAAAGAAACCTCGGTCAGGTGTTTCTGGGTCCCAGACCAAGAATGCTTTCTCCTCTTCCTCCTCCTGCTGCAAATGGGATGGATCCCAGAGCTCTGGGATCTCTGCCTGATAGGCCGCACCGATGTTAATGTGCCTGCAGTAAGGAGAAAGAGGAGGTGAGGAAGGCGAGGGGTGAAGAGATGTATCACTGTCCTCAAACCCTGACCAAAGGTGAGAGCTTCATTTGAGACTTAGAGTGAGCGGGCAAAGAAGCGCTGAGGCCATGACCCTGGATGGAAAAGGACGTCTGGGGAATGGTCTTTCCAACGCCTGGCTTGGGAATAAACCAGGATTGCGCCACAATGGCCCCGGGTGTTTGGTGGCACCGTCATTGTGGCCGGTGGACGCTGACAGCCCCGCGCAGCCCGCGGCACTCGCAGCGACCACACGCCGACCCCACAGCGCTGGTTCCCTCAGCGCCCCTTTCCCAAAGGTTTGTGGCATTCCCAGTGCGGTGCCATCACTCACGGCCCAGCGCTGGTCGGATCCTCCATCAGGCAGAGCCCAGAGTCCCTGGAGTCCATCCCACCTGGAAGAGAGGAAAACCCGCTCAACATTCCAATCCTTCTGCCAAGACAGTCCTTCAGCCTTTGGCACATCCTCGCTGGTGCAAATCACCAACTGGAACCCCAAATTCCCCTCATTTCACCAATTCCTCTCCCTTTGCACTTGGAAGCTTCAGGAGATGGACCCCGTGGATCCGATCTGGCCTGGGAGGAAGCAACCACAGGCCCATGGATCCCCCTCCTGTCCTACTACCCGCTGAGTGCAGGTGTGAGGGGTTTTCGTACCTGACACGGCCGCACGAAGCTGGATGGAATTGCCAGTGGCTGTGGAGGAGGAAGAGGAGAAAGTTCTTGATGGATAGGTTTTTATCTTCTCGCTCAGGACACCTGGACAAAACAAATCCAAAGAAACCATCAAATCCCTGCTCATGGCAGAAAAGGAGCGGAACAACTTGGAGGCACTTGAGAACATAGAAAAGCGAGCTTGGAATGGCCTCGGGGTGCTGAAAGGAGAATAAACCCCGTAAATTCTGAAATCGCCTGGAAATTCCTCAAATTGCAGTGGAAAACTCCAACTACCCAGCAAAATGCCACGCGTTTCCCTAGGTTTTGTGCCCGTCCTGCATCGTGGTGTCTGTACGTCCCACGTCACCTTTGATTTTTCAGCGTGTCCGTTACTGCAGAAAGCACCGTCAAGTCCCTGCCCGTAGGTGACTTGGGTGTAATTTGGGGCATTCAGAATCATGGAATGGTTTGGGTTGGAAGGGACCTTCAAGCTCATCCGGTTCCAAGCAAGGGACAGGGACACCTTCCACTAGAGCAGGGATGGGGCAGCCACAGCTTCTGCGTTCAACCCGTTTTGGTGTCCCACCAGCCTCACAGGGAAGAACTTGTGCCTAAGGGCTCATCTCAACCTCCCCTCTGTCAGGTTAAAGCCATTCCCCCCTGTCCCGTCCCCACAGGCCCCTGTTCTCCCTCCAAGAACCAAGGCATATCCCAGGATTTCAGGCACCGGAGCGCTCGGCTGCGGCTGAGCCAGCAGCACTCGCACAGCGCTGACCAAAGCAGCGGCTCCGCTGAGGCCGGTCGAGGTGTTCTTGGTCATTCCTGCAACACCCGAAGGACGGGATCGGCACCCACCTCTTTCCGCTCTTGTGCAGGAGCTGCCGTCGTCTCCTGCACTGGCAGCTTGTGCTCTGCGGGGCAGTTATACTCTCCCGTTGCCCCGGTGACGGGTTCCATTGGGTTCCATGGGGGTTCCTTTGGGGTTCCGTGGGGGTTCCTTTGGGGTTCCGTGGGGCTTCCATCGGGTTCCATAGGGGTTCCATGGGCATTGCATGGGGTTCTACGGGGGTTGGGGTTCCATAGGGGTTCCATGAGGTTCCATAGGGGTTCCATGGAGGTTCCATGGGGGGTTCCTTGGGTTCTATGAAAGTTCCGTGGGGTTCTATGGAGGTTCGATGGGATTCTATGGGTGTTCTGTGGGGTTCTGTGGAGGTTCAGTGAGATTCTATGGGAATTCCATTCATTCCATCTATGAATCCATCCATATGATGGATTCCATTCCATTCCATCCCATTCCATTCCATTCCATTCTATTCCATTCCATCACACTTGAAAGAGGTTCAGTGTGATTTTATGGGGGTTCTGTGGGGTTCTGTGGAGGTTTGGTGGGATTCTATGGGAATTCCATTCATTCCATTCATGAATCCATCCATATGATGGATTCCATTCCATTCCATCCCATTCCATCCCATTCCATTCCATTCCATTCCATTCCATTCCATTCCATCACACTTGAAAGAGGTTCAGTGTGATTTTATGGGGGTTCCGTGGGGTTCTATGGAGGTTCTGTGGGGTTCTGTGGAGGTTCAGTGGGATTCTATGGGGGTACCGTGGGTTCTATGGAGGTGCAGTGGGATTCTATGGAGGTGCCGTGGGGTTCTGTGGAGGTTCAGTGGGATTCTATGGAGGAGCCGTGGGGTTCTGTGGAGGTTCAGTGGGGTTCCATGGACTCGCATACCTGGACATGGTGAATGCTGAGGGGCAAACGTTCTCTCAAGTCACTTCCCAATGGATTCTCCATGAACGGGGCTCACAAGCGCTGCTACAGCGAGTAAAGTTCCTCTGAGCACGATGGGATTTAGCGAGAGCCCCGAACAGGAATTGTCCTCACACTGACTCCTTCCTCTTGGTTTTCCATCCCTCAGCGCTCGGGTGCAGGAATAAGCAGTGAAGGATCGCAGGTCCCTTTCCCTGCTGCTCCTCCTTCCCCTGTGTGCAAGCCATGGGAAGAGGCGAGGTTCTCCAGCCCGCTCTGGGTGGAGAAGAGCTGACGCAGCTCTCGCCCAGAGGCCCTGTCGGCGCTGGTGGCATGAGGAGCAGGGAGAGGGGCTGCTCCTGAGGGAGGAACCAGGGAAAGGGCTGGAAAATGAACACGCTGAAGCCAAACGCTGCTTAAAGCCAGGATTTGATCCGAGCGGTTCCAGGAGTTGCAGCTCCCAGGGCAGGGGCAGGGGCAGGGGCAGGGACAGGTCCAAGTGTCAAAGTTACAGCCGCTTTGCTGGGGCTCTGCCAGCGCACAGGAGCTGGGATCCCTGTGGTCCCCATGTCCCCATGGTCATCGTGCTGCCTGTGTCCCCATGCCCTTCCATGTCCCCATTGTTCCCATGCATCCCCTCCATGTCCCCATTGTTCCCATGCGTCCCATCATGTCCCCACGGTCCCCATGTGCCACACCATGTCCCCATGGTCACATTGTCCCAATGGTCATCATGGGCAATGCCTGAGATCTCCTCTGGGGAGCTGGGACCGCTAGGGATCATCTGGTGGTGACTGGCAGCCCCTTAAGAGGAACTGGGAACATCCCAGAGTCTTGTGGAGGCAACGAGAGGTCCCCTGGGGGATACTGGGAACCCCTGAGGGCAACCCAGAACCTGTGGGTGTCAACCGGGAGCCCCTTGAGAGCCTCTGGGTGTAACTGGGAGTAATTGGGACCCCCAAAAGGTAATCAGCGCATTTCTGGGGGCAACTGAGAGTAAATGGGAAGAACGGGAAAGCCAAAGGCTCGAGAGAGGAACAATTTAATAACTGAAGTACAATGGATTACCAATTGTAATGATAATAAGAAATAAGGTACAATGGAATATTAATAATAATATCAATAACCGTAAGAACATTTGGAGGACAAGATAATAATACAAATACTAAAACTAATAATAATAGCTAACATACAGCAACACTGCTACTACCTATTAAAGTGCAGTGCAATCCTAAGAGTACTAATAAAACCTGAATACTACTACTAACAACAATAATACTAACTAAAGGATAATGTAATACGAAGAACAAGAACAGCAACAATATCAACGAGAACAATGACAACGGGAACAACGACAACAAGAACAACAAGAAGAACAAGGGAAATAACAACGGGAGGGGACCTAAACAACAACGAGGCTGCTGCATTCTGGTGTTGTCTGAGTGGAGGAGCTCAGCCCGCAGGTGGTTATTTCCGCTGGCAGCGGTGGATCTTCATGTGGGAGTTCCTGCCCTGGATGGTGTTAAAGAGCCTGGAAGGTAGAAAACATGCAGGGATTTGTAATTCCTCTGGCAATTCCACCATCACCCTCAAGCCAAGCTCCCAGGTTTCTGTTTGGGGGATCTGGGGGGATTTGGGCAGGTCGGTGTTTAAACAAAGCACATGGTTGGGCTGGAAGCTGGTTGTAAAGGTGCGGGAAGGCCGAGGGGGATCCTGAGCTCCTCCTCCCTGCTCAGGAAGTTTCCATGTTAGCCTAGATCAGCCCATTTCCAGAAGAAGCTGAATCCAGAGTCACCTTTGGCACTCAGGGCAGGAAAATACGCTCCTATCACTACCGCCGCCGCGGGGCTGCTCCGGAGCCTCTTCATGAGGCTGCAAAGGGTCTGTAAACCAGAGAGAGTTTATTGCTTTATTCCTTCTTTTTCCTTCTCTTCCCAAAAGGTGGAAAGCTGAAGGGAAAAATGAGGTTAAAATCTCTGGGAAGGGCCCAGGTACATGGGAATGTGTTAGATCCAGCACAAACCCCACCTATAAGCCCGAGCCTGCCCCGGTGAGCTCCTCCATGTTAGCTATGAAAACCCTCACGCCTGCACTCAGCGGGTAGTAGGACAGGAGGGGGATCCATGGGCCTGTGGTCGCTTCCTCCCAGGTCAGATTGGATCCGCGGGGTCCATCTCCCGAAGCTTCCAAGCGCAAAGGGAGAGGAATTGGTGAAATGAGGGGAATTTGGGGTTCCAGTTGGTGATTTGCACCAGCGAGGATGCGCCGAAGGCTGAAGGACCGTAATGGCAGAAGGATTGGAATGTTGAGCGGGTTTTCCTCTCTTCCAGGTGGGATGGACTCCAGGGACTCTGGGCTCTGCCTGATGGAAGACCTGACCAGCGCTGGGCCGTGAGTGATGGCACCGCACCGGGAATGCCACAAACCTTTGGGAAAGGGGCGCTGAGGGAACCCAGCACTGTGGGGTCGGCGTGTGGTCGCTGCGAGTGCCGTGGGCTGTGCGGGGCCATCAGCGTCCACCGACCACAATGACGTTGCCACCGAACACCCGGGGCCATTGTGGCGCAATCCCGGCTTTATTCCAGAGCCAGGCGTTGGAAAGACCATTCCAAGAAGCCTTTTTCCATCCAGGGTCATGGCCTCGGCTCTTCTTTCTCCACTCACTCCAAGTCTCGAAGCGAAGCTCTCACCTTTGGTCAGGGTTTGAGGACAGTGATACACCTCTTCACCACTCGCCTCCCTCACCTCCTCTTTCTCCTTACTGCAGGCACATTAACATCGGTGCGGCCTATCAGGCAGAGATCCCAGAGCTCTGGGATCCATCCCATTTGCAGCGGGAGGAGGAAGAGGAGAAAGCATTCTTGGTCTGGGACCCACAAACACCTGACCAAGGTTTCTTTAATGCCTTTCTTCCAAAGGACCCCCAAGATTTTCCTCCCGTCTCCCGTCTCCCCTTGTTTGGACAGAACCTTGACTTCCCCTTGTTCCCGTTGTGCTTGCAGTGACCGAGCTCCTTGCCTTGGCCACCTCCAGAGACGTGCCGCGCGCCAGGACCACCACAGAGCGTGCCCTGCACTGCCTGCACGAGGCGCGCGGCGACGTCCTGGTAAGAGCAGCTCTTGGGGCGTCATTAATAACGCTCTGGGACGGCCTCTGTGTCCCTGGGGCGAGCTGGAGGTGCTGCCAGGTCTCTGCTCCACGCGCTGCAATCTGCTCTCTTGGCTCAAGGGCCTGGTTCTTGTTGCCGCAGCCGTGTTAAGGGCTGCTGGAGCACGGACCTGCCTCGGCGTGTGGATCATTCCCACACCTTCCCACGGCCGAGGGCATCCTGGAGCGCTGTCACCAACGGGTTTTCCATTCACTTCCACAGGAGGCTCTGGAGCTGCTGCGCCAGGGGGGTCCCCAGCCATATGAACACCATCCGCTGGCTGGGTACCATTATGCAGGTAACCTCCAGCGTGGGGCTCTGGGCTTGGGCAGTTGCTCTCTGAAGGAGCAGAGATGTCGATAGGGCAGTGAGGAGCTGTGCTGACGTCTCTGTGGCTGCGTTGATCTCCTCATTTACACCTTGCGGGTCCCTCCCAGGCACGGACACGTGGACCCCCCTGGAGCAGCAGCTCTTTGGCCAGGCATTTAAAAAATACAAAAAGAATTTCCACCTGATCCAGAAGGAGGTAAAGCCGCTGGATGGATTGGTTGTATGTGTGTGCCTTCAGGGTTTGCCTCCTGCATCACCCTTACAGATTGCTTCTGGTTTGCTCACAACAGATTCCAACCAAGAGCGTGTCCCAATGCGTGGAATATTATTCTACGTGGAAAAAGAAAAAAAGATTTGGCAGCAGACAATTTCCAGCAACGGGAGGGAAGACCAAGAGGCTGCTGCAGGAGGTGGAGGAGCCCGAAGAGAAGGTGCTCAGTTATTCCCCACTTGCAACTTTGGGGCAGGAAAGGGTGACTCCGCTCCCGGCACCCAAAACCATCCCAATTTTCTGCCGAGGTGCCCATCCTCACCATCCCATTAAAGCATTTTTGGGCTCATTGGCGTTCAGAGGAGCTCACTGGGGCAGGCTCGGGCTGGTAGTTGGGGTTTGTGCTGGATCTAACACATTCCCATGTGCCCGGGCCCTTCCCAGAGATTTTAAGCTTGTTTTTCCCTTCAGCTTTCCACCTTTTGGGAAGAGAATGAAGAAGAAGGAATAAAGCAATAAACTCTCTCTGGTTTATAGATTGGACTTGTAAGTGCTGGCCCTGCATCCCCCGCTGGCTGCAACCTCATGGCGTGAGGATCAGTGGCAGTGGCCCTGCTGCTGTCCTCTGTCCCAACCTTGTCCTTGCCCTCCTCGCCAGAGCCCTGCTGTGTGCTGGGCCCTGCTGTGCTGCCGCAGGGCCACGGCTCCTTGTGCAGGACCCCGCTCACAACCCCGTGCCAGGGCTGTGTGGGGCAGGCTCACAGCTCCCCACCCTGCAGCTCTGCCACCATCACTGCAGATGCCCCGAGCACAGAACCACAGAATGAACCGGGTTGGAAAAGACCTCCAAGATCATCCAGTCCAACCATTCCTGGCACTGCCATGGCCGCCATTAACCCTTGTCACTGAGGGACTCAGCTACACGGTGTGTGAACACTTGCAGGAACGGTGACTCCAGCACTGCCCTGGGCAGCCTGTTCCAATGCCTGAGCACCCTTTGGGGAAGGAATTGTTCCTCATCTCCATCTAAACCTCCCCTGATGCAGCTTGAGGCCGTTTCCTCTTGCCCCTTGTGAGCAGAGACCAGCCCCCTCCTGGCTCCATCCTCCTGTCAGGCAGTTGGAGAGAGCGATAAGGTCCCCCCTGAGCCTTCTCCTCTCCAGACTAAACCCCCCCAGGTCCCTCAGCTGTTCCTCATCACACTTGTGCTCCAGGCCCTGCACCAGCTCCATTGCCCTTCTCTGGCCCCGCTCCAGCACCTCAATGGAAGTGAGCGGATGGGACAAGCCGTTGGTGCTGCTGCCTGATGGCCTCCTGCAGCCCCCAGGGCAGTGCGCAGCCCCACGCTGCACCCAGAGCCGGCTGGGGAGAGGCTGCGCCCCTGCAATGAGAGCCTCTGTACTTTACAGTTACCTTGGGACTGATCAAGGAGGCTTTGAAATCCTGAACACCATGGATTTGGAAAGTAGGAATGAAACCCTGGGTCCTAAAAGGTGGCTGTTGGTACTAAAACACAGGCTTGGAACCTGAAAATGAGGATTTTTTGGCCCTGGAAATGGGGATTTACAGCTAAAAATGGGTCTTTGGATGGTCAAAATGAGGCTTTGGACTTGAAGAAAACAATGCTTTGATTCCTCCATGAGTAGTCTCTATCCTAAAAAGAGGGTTTGGAGCATCAAATGGAGTCTTTCAACTCCAGAATCAGAGATTTGGACCCTAAAAATGAGGCTTTGAGCCCTTCAGGAAACCCTGACCCTAACCCTTCACCTTGGGGCCAGGCTTGCTCTGGAGTTTCTCACTGCTGCAGCGATGTGTCTGCAGGCAAACCCTCAGATGCTCCAAGCCCTCCAAACTCTTCCCATCACAGCACCCAGCATCAGCCCTTGCCCCCCACTGCCACCAGGCACTCCCAGGCCCTTCCCTCCCCACAGATGCTGCAGAAGAACCAAAGCCTCCACACCCACTGGAGTATGAGGCACCCACCAGCACAGGGGTGTGGGGTGCACCCCCCTCCCCATGAACGACACCGAGCCCTCGTTGGTTGCTGCCTCCGCAGTGGTTTATTGGGGTGGGAGATGAGAGCCCCCGTGCAGCAGCAGAGCCCGGCTCCTGCGGCAGGGACTGATTTCCAGCCTCACTAAAGCAGCAATGCAATACTGGAGAGCAACAGGCAATCCCAAACTCCAGTATTTACGTGCTGCTAGAGCACTGCTGACAACTGTCCATCCCAGCGCCTCGCGACGGCCCCCAAACCCCACCTTTCCCCCCCAAAACACAGGGCAACAGAGTACCTTAGCTGATCCTTTGCTGGGGAAAGGACTGAAGAGCAATAGGTGAGGCAGCAGCTGAAAGCACAGTGCTCATGCCAACACTGGTTGTGCCCATAATTGGAGGACAAAAAGGAGCCTTGAGTCCTTCCTGCCTGCAGGGCCAGCCCCGCTGAGACACACACGGACACACAAACTCATAGGGAATATATTTGGAGCTGCAGAGGATGTGCACAGATACAAGCACCAAGAGAACTGGTCTACACATACCTGTTCAACTCAACTAAAGAGATACATGGGAATGTGTTAGCTCCCACGTCTATGATAACCAGAAGCTCACTTTCTTGTCTTATCCTTGAGGTAATGAGGCAGCCCAGAATGGTCTGTATCTCCTTGTCCCTACAAACCATGATGTGCTGCTACATCTCCTCAAAGCCCACTGAATGTTGACATTCCAAATGGTATTTTGAATTTATATATATATGTATGTATTTTGAAACCATGATATAAGGCACTGAAGAACACTCTACAATGAAGACATTTAACGTGTATGCATTACCACCACAGGACTTTTTGTTTTTCTTCACGGGTGCTATCAGAAAGTCTGTAACTATAAGAGAACAAGCGGTTACACAGTGCAAACAGTTTCAGAAACAAAACCAGAAATTCACTGTTCCCCACCCCTACCCCCAAAGCACCCTTAACATGTGGGTCCCAGCAAATCTACACTTCAGATCCAGCAGATCTGCTGCTTTTGCTCCTGTAAAGAGCCTGCAGACCTTCCTGGTCCTTCCAAATGCTCTATGGATAAACATTACCTTGTGCTTTCCGCTTAGGGGCTGCTGAACATCAAGGATTTTTCCAGAAGTCCCAACGTGAATATGTCAGATAAATAAATTCAGGTTCCAACAGTTCAAACCTGTTCAGTTTGCCTTAAAATAGTCTTATTCTGAGAAATAAAAAAATAAAACCCCATTTTTTTAAAAAAGAGTAGATTATGCTCGTTTAGTATTTGAATGAATAAACCTTATATGACTGATATTAAAGACACGCTGGAACTCCATCACCTCCTCCGCCTGTACCAGTGAACTCCAGTGTGGGGCAGAACAGAGGCTGCCAGAGGCACTTGCACACCAGCCTGCGAGGCTGTGCAGGAGCCATGCAGACAGCCTGACATCTCCTGTGTTTCCTTTCCACTTTTTTTTCCTTATTCCAGTGATGTGACAACTTCCTTCAATTCATTTTCTTAAGAAGCAGCATCACAAAAAGCCCTGAACAATGTCAGAGATGACGCCACCGGTTCAAACGCTGGTGCCGTCCCCTCGCGCTGAACACGCTGCTGGTTTGTTCTCCTCCCGGTCCCTGCCTCTTCAGCAAACTTAAAAACAGGAATTCCAAAAGCTCTCCTGACCCGTGCCAAATCATTGCAGATTTTAAATCAAATATTTGCCTACAAAAAAAAACCAACAAAAACCAAACCCAGCAGTATTTTTTTACCACTTCAGCATCCTCAATACTGATAGCACCAGGTCCAACTCCCCAGCGAGCAACTACAAAGCCAACAAGTACCCGGAGAAAGTTAAACCTAAAGCTAAAACCTGAAACAAAACAACCCCCCTTGTAATTACCATTAATATTTCTGTAACATTTTACTTCACTGTACCTGTGTAGTTATTTCTTTCATCTCTTCAAGTGACTCAAAAAGAAAGCAACAGTAAAAAAGCTCAGCTCTAGAATCCCTTCTGTGTTTGAGGTTCATGCTTTAATTAATGGTTTTATACATATATATAAAAAAAACAGTCTTTAGCCTAGTTTGAGAAGGGGGCAAGAGCTCTCTTCAGCAAGCAGGACTTTGCAAAATGAGGGCTCAATACACCTCCACCAGCCTATTCTCTAGCACAAAGGGAAAAATCAACGTTCAGACCAAGTATTGGGCAAGTGGAAATTTGGGACGGGCAGTGAAACACGTATCTGAGAAAGTATGTGTGCTTATGACATGACAGCATAATTATTTTCAGCACTAGAAAGCTGTGTTTGAATCATCCCATCTGACACTTCAGCTTCTTTCAAATTTAAAGAAGTTAAACCCCTTTGGATTCTCAATGTGAAATCGGAAAGACGGCGGCTGAACAGAATGGTCTGAGTTCATCTCGACCTCTCCAAGGTGTTAACGGCAGTGCCCCAGGAATGTTTCAGAGGAACCTGTATTTATTTATCCAGAGGGATGCTCCTGCATTTCAGAGCAGGTTGGACATGCGAACTTACCTTCCCAACTCACCTTTGGATGCTGGCACATCGGCTCCTCCTGCACTGACTCTCTCTGGTCACAAGGCAATCACTGTCTCAACGGGAACTAGAAAGCAACACACAGAAGGGTTTATGAGGTGCAGCAGTCCCCTCCCGAGGCACATGCAGACTACAAAGACTCGGATGGGCACAAATAGTTTTAAAATTAGGGGGAAAAACCCCAAAATAATCAAGTTTTCACCTCTGGAGAAGGCAGACTATGAAGCAGCATTTCCAAAGCAGAGCTTAAGAGAAACTGCATCCCTCCTCTCCCTGTTCTCCCCATTCTTGCAGCTGGGGCTACAGGCAGCGTTGCCACGAGGAGTGTGACTCGGGGCAGTGGTACCCAAGACACAATGGTGACCTGAATCATAACCCAGCGAGGAGGAACAACACAGGTCCCACCAGCCAAAACCAGCGGCAGCTCTGGGGGCGAGCGGGAAGCTGCTAGGCACAACCACAGACAGCATCAAGCCCACCTCCCCTCCCTGAAGGGGTTAAACCAGCAGCAGTAGAACAACCTGTTGGTCTTCAGAAGCAAAAGAAACATCTTTGTGATGTGATAACCCATGCCTAGGACAAGCAGGTAAGATGCAGAGAGGCTATTCATGGGGCTGGGGGTTCGTGGTGACACTGATGGGTGCTCAGCCACTCACTGCCAGGGGGAGGCAGCACCCAGGGAGCACCCGCCAGCCATGAATAGGGGTGTCCTGCTGTGCTGGTAGCCCCAAACAGTAAGAGAGCTGTCCCAAAAGTTCCACCTGAATGCAAAAGCATGGCAACAGCTCTTCTGCTGCCACAAGCTCTGCGCCTGTGGAACATACACCAGCTATTTCTAGAAACCGAGACTTCTACCTGTCATCTGCATAAGCCAACCACCTACAAAGGTTTAATTAAATCCCCCAAATAACTGGGGAATTGGAACACGCAGAAATCCGTTAATGCAGTTCACAAAACAATGCAACTTCTGCTTGCCAAAGTATATTGGGCAATTAAGTAACCCCCCCTCCCACCCCAAGCCCAAACTCATGCTAAAAACTAAACCAAAGTCACCCTGAAATAGAGGGTTCCCTTAAAAGACAACCAGGTCTCTCCTCACTGTCACCAGAAATAAAAAGAAAGGGGGGGAAAAGAAGTCAGAGAAAGCGCCATAGGAAAGGGAAGGAAATAAAGACAGGAGCCAGTGAGAGGGCAGATTTGCATACAGAGCTTTCACTGACTCGCCCACTGCAGGGCTAAGTAAGCCCAAAGACAAGTAAATATGAAGTATTTCCTACATACATAAAGCACAAGAAACAACTCTGCTATCAAACAGCTTTCATACAGGAGACACACACAGGCAAACCCTGAAGTCATTGTTCTCATTTGAAAGAATAAAAATAAAACAAAAAAGCATTTACTATTTTGCAAAAAGACTAAAAATAAATCATCTCGTTACAGCTGAAGGTCCCAGATGTTAAATTAGTGACATATAATTATGGTGGTAAAACGAAAATAAGGGGGCGAGTAGCACCAGCGAAACCCTTCCTGTCTGCCCGGGGCTGCAAAACCCCACCACGTCCATCCCTGCCCCGTTTGAACAATGAAATTGAAACAAAAGTCACGTATTCATATTTACAGATGTGGCCAACAGCCGGAATCAGCCCCGACGCTTGATCCACAACCCCCAAACGCTTCCAGCTCTGACACTTCCAACACGAAAGGCAGCGGGAGGAGAAGTGACTGTCGCGGAGCACGAGCAGTCGGACGTGGGAACTGCACGCAGCCACGTTACGTTCATTTGCATCCCCTCGGAGCACCCAAAAAACCACCCTTACGTGAGTTTTAGACTTCACCCTGGGCAGCAAGAAACGCATAAAATGGGTTTTCTCCCTGTTGGCTGGTCAGAGCTATAGGAGAGTGGGTAATTTCTCACATAGCTATATGAAAACCACGTTTTCCTCACCAATTCACGCAGGGAAAGGGCAGGAGCAGCAGCACCCCACACGGCTCACAGCGCTATCCCAGCTCAGCGCGGCGCACCTTCCGCCTGTTAAACCACCGTGCGCCGAGGTGGGGCCGGAGCCCCGAAACCAAACGGCAGCTCCAAAGGGCGAATTCAAACAACGCACCGAATTAATTCGTTAACTTGGCTCCCTCCGAAACTCAGCCCCGGAGCAGCTCCTGCCAGAACTGTCGGAGCTATCGCAACGGGGCTGCGAACGGGACGGGAGCGCCTGGTGCTCAACAGGCCTGGGGGCTAAGACTTCAACTTACAGTACTCCTGGAAAACCAGTAAAATCCACAGAAAAACTCCGGGATCCACAGTTTTTTCTCACCACTGCTGAGGAGAGGAAAAGTAGGATGCTTCTTGTTACTTCCAGTTGTCTTTTTGCATTGTCATCTCATCCACTTTTAAACAAGGGACAGATCTGGAAGCCTGATTCCTCTAAAGTTGATTTGTTAAGAAGAGGGGGGGGAAGGAAAAGAAAATAGTAATATTTTTTTGGTCAGACGAACAATAATTCAAACCATAACAAGCACACAGTAATTACATTTCTTTTATGAAATATACTCGGGTCACTTTGCCTGCAGCAAACTCCCCTCTTACATTTCGTCAGTGCTTATTGCATTAGCAGCTCCGTTTTAGTGTTTCCCACCAAAGGGGGATAACTCAGCACAGACTTTTGCAGCTGATGGCGACTTCTTTGGGTTTCTTCAGCGCAGAAGATGATGAAACTTGGCAGAAGGACCCTCACCTACACCCGCCTGTAGCGCACGGGCACAACTTATCTCTGGGTTTTATTGTTGGAGGGAGAAATTCCAGTTTTAACCTTGGAAAACCCACTCTGGACGCAAGAAAAAAATTGTCTTTATGTACCTGATGCAGATATGGGGGCAAAAAGTTGTATTTAGGATACATTAAGAAAGGGAAAAACCTCCCAAAGCTGCACTTGGACGTCGCCTTTGCCAGGATATTCAAATTTCCTGTACAAAGCAAGTCACCAGCATGGGAGGGGGGAGAGGAAAAAACAGCAGAAGCTGGGTGCGAATTATTACCTTTTCGTAAATATTTTAAATTATTTCACCCGGTTTTTGCTTTATTTTTGGTTATACTAGTATTATTCTAATCTATAAAGCTATTTTTAATCTATAACACTACATATAAAAGTATAGTGAAGCCCCGGGGTGAAGCAGGGGTCGGTGGCAACCGGGCTCCCCGTTTCCTTAATAAAAAAGAGGGAAACGGGTAAAAACCGGGTAAAACCGGGGTAAAACCGGGTAAAAACGGGGTAAAACCGGGTAAAACGCCGAACCCCGAACCACACCTGCGGGGGCGGGCGCGGCTCCCCCCAAATGATATTAAAACGATTATTACTAATGACAAACCCACAAGCAAAAGACGTTCGGGGTGGGATGGGGGGGTCGCTCCGCACCCACGTGGGAACCGTCCCGCTCCCGCCCTAACGGTCCGGGGGGGGGGGGGGGGGCACCGCCCCGGCCGCTCCCGCTGTCACTGCCGCTGCGTCACGGGCCGCCGACCCCCCCCCCCCGGGGAAAAAAGTTCTTTTATAGCGATTTTCCCCCTTATTTCCACCCTATTCCTTTAAGTCTCTCCCGGTCCGGTGCCGCTGTTCGTCCGCCCCGTCCGTCTTCCCGCCCACAGCGGCGCGGGGGGGACCGCGCTGTGCACCCCCCACCCCCCCCCTTCGGGCCGGGCCGGGCCGAGCCGTCCCGCCCGCGGTGGTGGGAGCGGGGAGCGGGCGGCGGGTGCCGGTCGGGGCCCCCCCGAGCCCGCCGCCCTGCCCGCGCTCCCTCCTTCCCTCCTCACCTCCGAGTCCACTCGAAAATGGCGCCGAAACCGAAAAAACTTCGCAAATTTCATTGTAGGCGGTTGCAAGGGCTGCTGGGAGCGGGGGGGCGCCCGCACCGCCCGACGGGGCGGGACGGGGATGGGCGCGGGGCGGGGCCGGGACGGGCACGTCGAGGGGGTGAGCGGCCCCGTGGGTCGCGCTAGGACCGGGAAGCGGTGGCCGGTGGCCGGTGGGGATTCACCTGACCCGGCACCGTGCCCCTGCGCCTCCGGAGCTGCGTGCGGGGAAACACCCGCGATAGGGAAAATAAATCTCTGTAAGTCACTGAAGGTGCGCGGGAATCTCAGCTTTGCCCTTGGGGCATACGGGTTCCTTCTAGCGCCTCTTCCCTCCGCGGTTCACAGACCCTTACAAACCGTCCCGAGGAGCGAGGATGCTCCTTCAGCCCTCCTTGGCTACAAGATGATTTCTTGCTGCTCAGTGCGTGGTTCTGACCATGCACAGGAGATCAGAGCGGGGTTTGTAATTGTTTTGGGGTCTTCTTCCCCCCTACAACTATGATACTTAAGTTCTCAATCACCATTTCCAGCCTTCACTTCCTGACGATGCTCCACACCTTGCTCTGGCAGGCAGCTGGCACAGCTTTATAGCCTGCCCAGAGCCATGCAGGAGTGCAGAGACTGGGATTTGGGAGCCCATATCACACACCCTGGGTGTGGGATGGCACCAGGGCACACTCGAGGGGAAGAGTCACGTTTTGGAGAGCCAGTGCACTGAAGATCTTTTAATGTGAGAAGACAGAGCTTGGGAGGATGGTGATTTGACCCATCAGTGTCTGCTTGAGCCCAGAATCCCACTGTGTGCTGGGCTGCCCCCCCAAGAGCGTGAGCAGCAGGTCAGGGAGGGGATTTTCCTTCTCTGCTGCGCCCTGGGGAGACCCCCCTGCAGTCCTGATCCAGCTCTGGGGCAACAGCACAAGAGGGACGTGGAGCTGCTGGAGCGAGGCCAGAGGAGGCCGCGGAGATGCTGCGAGGGCTGGAGCAGCTCTGCTCTGGAGCCAGGCTGAGAGAGCTGGGCTGGGGCAGCCTGGAGAAGAGAAGGCTCCTGAAGGGGAGACCTTAGAGCAGCTCCAGTGCCTAAAGGGGCTCCAGGAAACCTGGAGAGGGGCTTTGGACAAGGGCCTATAGGGACAGGACAAGGGGAATGGCTTTAACCTGCCAGAGGGGAGATTGAGATGAGCTCTTAAGCAGAAGCTCTTCCCTGTGAGGGTGCTGAGGCGCTGGCACAGACTTTTCCCAGAGAAGCTGTGGCTGCCCCATCCCTGGCAGTGTTCAAGGCCAGGTTGGACACAGGGGCTTGGAGCAACCTGCTGTAGTGGAAGGTGTCCCTGCCCGTGGCAGGGGATTGGAACTGGGTTGAGCTTTGAGGTCCCTTCCAACACAAACCAGTCTGGGATTCTGTGAGCCTATGACTGTGCCGGAGGGAAGCCAGGCAAGCCAAGGCCTGGGAGAAGCGATGTTGGGGCAAAGCAGTCCCTTCCAAAGGGAGAACCCAGATGTGGAGTTTTGTCACGTCCATTGTTGGGAATGGGCAGAGCTGTGAAGTGTCTCACTGGCTTGGTGGGTTCGTCATCTTCCTGTTGCAGTTTTTACCTCTACCCCCACCCCAAAGAACGAAAAAAAACCCCAAACCCCAAACCCTGTTGCTAAATAATTGCTCTGTTCTCACAGGTGAGCGGTGAAGCGCAATTAATTCTGCTTCGTGAAGCGCTTCTGAGCCTCTGATGGAAACATGTAAGGGCAAAACACTATTATTTTGCAACTTGCCAAGGCTGATAAGAGCGGTGCAAACGGAAAAAGCCTTACCACTGAAGGGTATTGCAGCCCTGCACTTTTTCCACTCAAGATCTTAGAAACGAGCTGATGGCTGCTGCTTTTCATTTAAGCAGGGTTTTTCCCCCCCTTCTGAAAGAAACGCAATCACAACTGAGTATTCTGGAGGGACTTCATCTTTAAACAAATAATGTTTTTCTTGTTGGGTGTGCACTATTATTTTCTTAATTATTCCTGGATTTCTGCCTGTTCCACCAAGAGTTTTCTCAGATGGCAGAAACAATTGGTCCTCTTTTTTTTTATTACACTAATAGCAAAAAGTATCCCTAATAAAAAGACTCTGTACATCCCATAAACTCAAACAGGACCCATTTTGCCAACTATCACACCTCTTCATTGAGGCATCTTATACACTGTTTTTCTTCTCCTTCTTCTTTTTTCCGCATTACTAGTATTGTTTACTACTCGGCCTCACTGGCTGGCTGCTTTTTGGTGCCAAAATGGAAGGAATCGAGTCATTTATTCAGCACCAGAGCCCTCCCACTCACCCTTAGCGCCTACATTGAGACCTCGGCAGACGTGGCGGGGAATGAATGGGTGAAGAGATTCACCTACACCTCTCACATCTGCTTGTGGGTGGCCTCTGATTAATTTGGCTTCGAGGCACCGCTGCAAGGTAGATGGGTTAGGAAGTCTGGCCAGGAATCATACCTATCCTATGGAGAACTTCATTGTGCAGCTGGGTCTGACCCGCACCCTTGCGAGAACTAATTAAAAAAACAAAAAGCCCCACACTTGTTGGAATGTCAAATATAAAAGTCAGCGTTTCACATGGAATGGTATCCTGGGAGCCTCCTGCACATTTAATCAGCCAGTTGCGCCATCTATATCGCGGGCTCCAAAGCTGCAGAGAGAACCACGAAAGGCACTGGCTTAACATCAGCAAAAGTGTTTGCCAAGCTTGGATTATGTCACCGCTTTATGGTCTTGCTTTGTAAAGGGAGAATACTCTTGGGGAGAAAGGACTCGGCATGCCGGATCTACAGCGAGAGCAAGGAATGAATGCTGCTCACAGAAACCAAGGGGGAGGGCCAGGGATTGTGTTCGCTGGGGTGTTTTTGCAGATGGCTTCATGGACACCACCTTCAAGCTGAGATGTGCCCCACAGGTCACTTGGGCGGAAAGCAGAAAGCCCCAAATACCCCAGGGAAGCCGTGTGCTGCTTTCCCCCGTGCTGCCCTCCCATGGGTACCGCTGTCTGGGTGCTGCCTCCCCCGGCAGCTCCAGCTCTTGCTCCATCACCATTCTGCTCCAGACAAAGTGTCAAGCAGCACCAGTGCCTGCTGGCCTTCCATTGCCTGCGGGGTATAGACCCCTGGCCGGCTGGGGCTTGTCCAACAGTCAACATGTGGTGCCTTTGCAGAGGTGGCAGCTACAGAACCCATTAAAAACATCAGCATCCCCACACTACACACACTAAACGTGGCCTGCTGAAATGCTGCTGCTCCTTGTAGTGGGGATGAGCTGTGGCCGTTCCTTCTGTGCTGTGGCAAAGGTGGGAAACTCCTTGAAGAGACCAATTCTGGCCCAAATGCCAGGCTCACCTTTGGTGTTCAACAGTGGAAGGAGGATAAAGGAAACAGCTTGGAAGTTACGTGCCCTTTCAGGAGTGCTGTTGGTGGGACAGGGGACATCTGAAGGGACAAATGGCTGAAGAGAGATGTGTCTTCAAAAGTAGCCCCTGGGTTTTGAAAGCTGTGCTGCCCATGCTGCCATTGCTTTCCTGCTGCAGCAAGAGCATCCTGCCCGGTCTGGCAGCTTTCCAGAGCTACTGAGCTCATAAACTGCAGCTGCTTCTGGAGGAGCGTCTGGCCAGCCCCAAACTACATCCAATTGCTGGGGCTTGGTGAGGGAAAGGGGGTCCCTGTGTCTGCAGCGGCTGTGCGGGAGCACGGATGGGCAGCCAAGGGACCGTGGTGAGGAGCAAGCATGGGTATGCCACAGCACCTCGTGGTTCTAATGTGCACAATGGGGAGCTGAGCCTTTTGTTGACTGCATTACCCCATTTGATGCAGTAAACTGCCCATCTGGAGCTCTGGCTTCTGCACTAAGCCTCGAATACGAAGACAGGCTGAGAACATTCGGGTTGTTCAGTCTGGAGAAGAGAAGCTGCGTGGAGACCTCAGAGCAGCTTCCAGTGTCTGAAAGGGGCTACAAGGATGCTGGAGAAGGACTCTGCATCAGGGACTGTAGTGATAGGACAAGGAATGATGGGTTCAAACATAAACGGGAGATTTAGGCTCGATATAAGGAAGCAGTTCTTCCCTGTGAGGGTGCTGAGGCGCTGGCACAGGGTGCCCAGAGAAGCTGTGGCTGCCCCATCCCTGGCAGTGTTCAAGGCCAGGTTGGACACAGGGGCTTGGAGCAACCTGCTCTAGTGGAAGGTGTCCCTGCCTGTGGCAGGGGGTTGGAACTGGATGAGCTTTAAGGTCCCTTCCAACCCAAACCAGTCTGGGATTCTATGACTCAATGATTCCTATGGCATTTCGGTCCCTTGCAACCAGACCATAGGGTTGGGTTTGTGCTTTGTTCCTCTGTGGGTCTCCTTCAGCTGATCTTGTACACCAGCCCTGGCACTCTGCCTTTCCCCCCAGCATTGCATGTGGTGTGTCAGTCCCAGCCTTGGCTTTGTGGGCACTGTGGGTGTTCGCAGCAGCCTCAGCCACTCGCTGCACTGTGGAGAAGGAGTGTGGTGGCCATGCCGAGGGGTTTTGGCAGCATCTCTTGCCTTCTTTTGGCTCAAAGAGTGCCCAGAGCGTAGGACTGTCTGTAACAGGGATTTCGTTACCCGCCATCCAGCCCTGCCAGCACAACCTTGTCATTGCAATTTGTCACACATAGTTGGTATGTGTTTAGTATCTGGCTGAGGGCTGGTTTGCCAGGCAATTCATCTCATCGCTACTTGTCTGCCGTGAAGAGCAGCTTGGCCTTTGCTGGGCCAATGTGCAGTCATGCCATGGGGCTGTGCTGTGCTCAGAGGGAGCACTGGCCCTCCACAGCAGAGAGGTGTCAAACCAGCAGCATGATGTTCCCTGCCACCAGCCTCCTTTTCCTGCTAAAGGCAGGTGTGTGTGTATTTTTGTAGAAAATAACTATTTTTGTCAAAACAATAATTTTTGGAATCTTGGGGATCTTCATGTCTTTAACCTGCCAGAGGGGAGACTGAGATGAGCTCTGGGGCAGAAGTTGTTCCCTGTGAGGGTGCTGAGGCGCTGGCACAGGGTGCCCAGAGAAGCTGTGGCTGCCCCATCCCTGGCAGTGTTCAAGGCCAGGTTGGACACAGGGGCTTGGAGCAACCTGCTGTAGTGGAAGGTGTCCCTGCCCGTGGCAGGGATTGGAACTGGATGAGCTTTAAGGTCCCTTCCAACACAGACCAGTCTGGGATTCTATGATCTTTTTGTTGTTTGGGGATGGAACCCTTCTGCAGAGGCACCAGCTCCCCACTCTGCCCTTCCTTGTCTTTGCAGTTATTTGTGCTGTTTATTTTCTGCAAAATCTACTGCATTGCCTGACATTTTTTGGTTATCAAAATATTTTGATTATGTGCAGGGAGGGGGTGGGTTGGTAGTGCAGCTGACATCTCCATAGGAAACTGCCTGTAAAGTATTCTAACTACATTCAGGGCGGGGAAGAGTGAGATCCTCCAGTCTGTCCCAGGCAAACCCTTGCTGTGACCTGGACCTGTGCAGAGCCTGGTGCAGTTTGGACCCATTTGCCTGGGTATTTCCAACCCTCTCAGGTCTGAGAGCTTAGCTGCAGTGTAAGCCTTCCCCATGGATGCAACGAGCACTGAAAGCACAGAAAGGAGGGCAGAGGAGAAGACGATGCTGCATGAAACACAACCTGAAACTGATGCAGAGGCTTTTTGGTGCAGCATGAGAGGGGACAGAGGCAGGATATGAAAAGCAGAGCTCGGAGGGGTGGGAGGGGAGTTGCACTCTGAAAAGGGCTGGAACACTTTGCACTTGGTTTGCTCTCGCTGTGAGGAGCAGAAGCGTGGCTCTTCATGGGATAACCACCAGCACATCGGCTGTGGAGATGTCTTCTGGCTTTGTCTTCAGGCAAGTGCCACCAGCAGCAGATGGGCTGACCCATGAGTGCAGAGCCAGGCGCTCGCATCTTGAAAGCAGCGCTATTCTCATGCATTTGACACAGCATTGAGACATCATCTGTTACAGCAGCGCTCTGGCCTCTGAGTGCAAAGCTGTTAACAACTTTGAAGATCAATATTTCTTCACATGATAACTGTGTCTGCTGTGATGGTTTTCCTATGTCTGAACGAGCTCGTTTTACTGCCCCTAAGCTGACAGGTTTAAAACTTCCCTTGACTTGTGTTACCAAACCTGCAGTTTGTCATTAATACAGTAATTCTGTCAGAAATGCAGGACTATGGGCATGGATGTGTAAATATTGTGCTCTCCTGGCAAAGCAAGATGTCGTGACAGGATAATGTGTTATTTAATAAAGAGCTGTAGATTAGACAGGGACATTTGCAACACAAACCAGTCCCAAATCAGGTATTTGCAAAAGTTCTTGTTATGGTGGTATAGTAGGAAAACTGATATTTCCAGCTGAATATTTGTTGTATTGTGCTCCTTGACCCTGCCCGTGGCAGGGGGTTGGAACTGGATGAGCTTTAAGGTCCCTTTCAACACAAACCAGTCTGGGATTCTGTGATTCTATTCATAGAGAAAGAAGTAGTATATCTATGTCTATGCTTAACATCATGGCTGGGCATCTGTCATTTGAGAGCTGCAGTCATCCCTGCGGTTTCGATGTCTCTGTGTCTCTGTACCTGGGACGTGCCCGGGCTTGTGCCTGTGGCTGCAGGCAACCAGAGCTCTGCATGCAGGGGAAGGATGCAGCACAGCCTGGGGAGATGCAGGTAAACTCCTGCCTTGCACCGAGCAAGGGGGGCTTTGATACCCCCCAGCACCAGGGCCAGCCTCCGTGGAAATCCCTTGCAAATGTGCTGGGAAAGGCAAGAGAGGAGATAACGTGGGAGAGGGAAGCTGCAGCAAAACCAGTCTAACCCAAAAGGCAGAATGCCAAAAGGAGACCACCCAGAATGCATTTAATTGGTACTTTTCCTAAATCAGTGCTTCTCTCTGCTTTCCCTGCTCATCTTTCATTCATTTTCGCCTTCATCAGATGTCAAGTCAAATGGGTGAGAAAACATGTTGTGGGGAATGGGAGAAGGGTGTGCAGGCAGCAAGGAGAGGGTGCAGGCAGGCATTCCGGGCTGCCCTCGGGATGGGGTGCAGGATTGGGCCCCATGCCAGCCCCAGAGCCAGTCCTGCTAGGTATGGATCTGGTTTTTAACAGTGTCGGTGGGGGGGACACAATGGGGTGTGATGGGGGGGACACAATGGGGTGTGATGGGGCAGAGCAGAGCTGCCTGCAGAAATGCACACATAGGTTTAAATGCTGTGTAGGGCAGAGTCTTCATCCACCTTGTGAGCAGCATGATTTGAAAAGCATGTACAGTGTCTGAGTTCGCCCAACTTTATTTATTTAGATGGTTTGTGTTGGAAGGGACCTTAAAGCTCATCCAGCTCCAACTCCCTGCCACGGGCAGGGACACCTTCCACTAGAGCAGGTTGCTCCAAGCCCCTGTGTCCAACCTGGCCTTGAGCACTGCCAGAGATGCTGAAAACCATGAGAAATCATTAATATCTTCTAATGGAGGGGTAAGGAGACACGTGCAGCACCTGGTTCTGAGCATCTTGGCTTCATGGGAGTGTGCCAAGGAGGTGGGACACATGGGAACCACGGAGAAGCAGGGCTGTGTAACACATAGGGCAAAGCCAAGGTGGAAAGCAAGGCAACATCCTTTTGTTTTCCAGTCTGATATGTGATTTGGGAGCGGTGGTGATGGGATGGTCTATTGGAGCCGCTGCCTTTTAGTTTAGTCTTTTGCACTGACTACATCTAATAAACTATTGTAATAAAAAGAAATAATGATTTCTGAATCTTGCTTCTGGGAATGGGATCCATGTTTCTGTACTCCACACAGGAAAGAAATCCAATTCTGTTTGAAAGAAAGAGAAATTTCAGCCTCCTGGGGAAAATACTTCTGTAAAGAGACAGGAGAAAAAGCCCAAATTAGTTTCATGATGTCAGTAAATGATACCATGAATTGGGAAATCCGTGAGTTTCGCTGAAACCAGTCACGGTTTCCACCTCCCTCTGCCTCTCATCTGCCTCAAAACACTTTGTTCAGGCTCGGGGCTGGAGGAGCGCAGAGGTAGCTAAATATTTCCACATCTGGTTTGGGGAAGATTTGGAAAAATCATTTTGCTGCAGAATTAACAACAGTAATGGGGTTTATTTGTGTCTCCCAGTATATGGCAAGGTATTGGAGTGTTTCTCTTTGAGCACACGTGTGCCAGGGCTGCCTGGCCTGGTGCTGCCTCCTCACCTACTCCTTGAAGAGGAAGGTTTGCTGCCTCCCTGAGAGGTAACAGGGCTATTCCTAACCATGGAAAGACTTTGACTGTTTCGTTTATAAGCTCTGGGCTCATGGGTGGGTGCCTGCACTGATGGGTGGGTGCCCCCTGCCAGCGCTGCCAAGGACACCACTTGTGGTGGTGGTGAGATGGGAATAGCCCCATGATGCTCAGAAACCAACAGTGAGCTCTGCATGAGCAGAAATGTCTGCGGGACATCACCCAGTGCCTGCAGTTGGTGTTGAGGGGGCTTCAACAGGGTGCCCCATAGCGAGGTGGGTGCCTTGGGGCTGGGAGAAGCCACAGCGCATGGTGCTGGTCACCTCTGGGCTGCATGAGTAGAAGGCATCGGCGCCTCCTGAAGCTTCTGGGCAGGTTTTGTTGCTCCAGCAGTATAGTTCACAAACCAAACTGGAGCCAGCACTCACCTCCTCTCTGCTGTCCCCCCGGGAATGTGGTGGGCAGGGAGCCACCATGCTCAGGAAGGGCCTTTGTTGCAGGGCTGAGCTGTTGAATCCAGCCACTTTCAGAGAACCCCACACTCAGTTTAAGGATTTATTGTTTGCTCTGGAAAGCGGCTCTGAAAGGCTGAGACTGCACAAGGCTGGACTTGGACCCCATGTGGAGCTACCCAGATTTGGGGTGGTGGTGGAGAAGCCAGGGTGCAACGTGTGCCTGGCACAGCCTCCTTCATTGGTGATGCTCAGTGGGTCACTGTGGCTTCCCGGGGTGCAGTGGCAGTGCTGGAGAGAAGGAACGGATAACATCATTATTGTTGTTGTTCAAATTCCATTCTCTTTCTTCGCCCATGCCTTGAAGCTCCCCATTGTGCTGGGCTGCTCCTGGGGCATCATGAGGATTTCAGCTCACTTGGAGCAGGTATTTCACCTTTTTCCCTAAGCAGCAGCTCCTCTCCAGTCCCAGGAACTTCAGGAGCGTGACCAAACCATGGCAGTGAGTGGGGCAGCAGTTGTGTGGACAGGGATGTGGATGAGAACGCAAGGCTTTGAGCTGGGAGGGCCGGCTGTGCAGCAGCCTCCTGCTCAGGGTCACCCTCTGAGATGTCTGGCTGAGACGAGGCAGCCTGAGCCATAACCAAGCTTTAACGGGGCCTTGGAGAAGGTGTCTTGGCAGCTGTCACTTACACCGTGCAGCGTGCAGACCCCCACCACCGTCCCTTGTTGGCAATAACCGCTACAAAGCAGCCTTGAAACAACAACCAGCTTTCTAATAAAGCTGGCAAGCATTGCCAAGGCAGAAAACGCAGGAGAACCGCACGCGATCACGGAGTGCAGCCTGCAAACCAGACCTTGCTCCGTGATGTCTGAGCCTGGCTTGGTGCTTCCCTGTTCCCTTCCGCAGGATGGTGGATGGTGGCCACTGAGCTGAGCTGCAGTGTTTGCTCCGTGATGCTGTCCCCTTCCCGCTGGTGGCACATTGTACCAGTGCAATGGGAGAGCAAGGTGGGTCACCTCTGACAGCGGTGGTATGTTGCACAGGGTGCACAGATAGTGCAAGCTGTGGAAGTGTTGGTGCAAAAAGATGATTGTAAAAAATGGATTAACAAATCATAGAATCGCAGACTGGTTTGGGTTGGAAGGGACCTCAAAGCTCATCCAGCTCCAACCCCTGCCACGGGCAGGGACACCTTCCACTAGAGCAGGTTGCTCCAAGCCCCTGTGTCCAACCTGGCCTTGAACACTGCCAGGGATGGGGCAGCCACAGCTTCTCTGGGCACCCTGTGCCAGCGCCTCAGCACCCTCACAGGGAAGAGCTTCTGCCTCAGAGCTCATCTCAGTCTCCCCTCTGGCAGGTTAAAGCCATTCCCCTTGTCCTGTCCCTACAGGCCCTTGTCCAAAGCCCCTCTCCAGGTTTCCTGGAGCCCCTTTAGGCACGGGAGCTGCTCTAAGGTCTCCTTGAGCCTTCCCATGTGTGACAATTCAATACAGTGATCCCTGGAGTACCAGTACAGTTTGTGTCATCTTCACCATAGCCACGTGTTGTAGCCTTGCTCAGAGACGTGCTTTGGGGTGTTGCTGGCCCAAGGGCTTGGGGATACCAGTGCTGGTGCGGGTGCGGTGCCGGTGCGGTGCGGTGCCGGTGCGGTGCCGGTGCGGTGCCGGTGCGGTGCCGGCCGCGCCGGGCTGAGGACCAGCAGAGGGAGCACATGAGTGCAGAAATCCCACCTGGGAGCTGGGGGGACCAGGGCTCCGGCCGTACTGGGGTGCACTGGGGTGCACTGGTGCGCTGTGGGCACTGTGGCAGCTCTGCCCTATGGGCGAGACACCCGCTGCCCCATCCCCGAGCTGCGGGGCTCCCCAGCGTCAGCCCGCGGGACCTACAGGGAAAGCACCAGCAGCCTCCATCGCTTGTGCTGGCCGCCAGCAGCCCCCGAGCCATGTTATCTGGTGGGAGGCAGTGGAGATAACGGGTCCTGTGCTCAGGACACAGCCCGTGCAGGCACTCTGCACCTCAGTGTAAGGCATCGTCACAGCCAGAGCGATGTTTCAGGCTCTGGTCTCATTTCAGTTCAGATTTTCCTGTCCCCTAAACCAAGCTGTTCTCCTCCATACACTGCTGGGGTGAGCAAACCCCAACCCCAACCAGCTGGGGCCAGGGGAAGAGGCAGCGGGTATGTGCTGTACCCCAAAGCGCCGGCTGCCCTCCGGCTGTGCAAAGAAGCTTTCAGCACCTCTGAACCCGACTTGAATCTGGAATTCACTTTGTAAAAGACACTGTGGCAAAGTCCAGGGGTTTGGTTTTGATGGAAAACTATATGAGAATGAAACCAGAGCAGCCATGCAATTGTACCCAGAGGACTCAGTGATATCCCCACTGCGGCTTGATGCTGCCTTTCTTGCTGCAACTCTTTTGCTCCCAGAGCCAAAGATACCATGAGGCTCCAGTTTGCACTAGGTTATTCACAGGGAGAGGGGATGTGCTCTCATGTTTCGTGTCCGGAGCTGCTTGTCTTCATCGAATGAGTCTCTGTCTGCATTTACAAAGTGATGGGACCTCCCTGTGCTTGGCAGCAGCAGCCAAGATCCTTGCACCAAACAGGCTCTGCCTAGGCCAGGCGATTGAAACAGGCTATCACAGGGGCTCACAAAGTGAAAAGACAATTTCCAGCACGTCACTAGTTGTGTGGTGCTGAGGGCTGGCTTTGCTTGTTCTTTCAAGAAGAGGTGAATTCCACCCGGGAGGAATTCTCTCCTTGCCTGTGCTAATATTAAAAACATGCTGGATGGTTTAATTTTAGGCCGGGTTATCTTTCTCGCCGCAGAATTTAACACAATTGCGTGGCAGGATGTCTGCAGAGGTCAGATGGGAATAATAGAGGTGTTAGTCACTCCAGAAGAGGAGTTAAATTGCACTGGGGAGTTTGCACGGTTACTTCTGGTGCTGCTGTGGGGACAACTGCTTGGTCTTGTCCAGCAAAGATCCAGCGTGTACTTAGGAAAGCATAGCCAGCATTTCGCACATTTTTGGCTGCTTTACGTAGTGGGGCAGTGGGTCCGTGTCCCAGCTGCGCCGAGGGAGAGTTATTGTCCCATTGTGCGGATGGGAAATGCAGAGCTCTGCTCAGAGGCTCACAGCGGCTGAGCTCGAGTCTCTGGGGGCCTTGGCCTGAGCCTTAACTACAAAACCATCTCTTGCAGTCCTCTGTGTGCAGAGGAACGGGTTTCAGAGCATCCCCCTGTCCCGCTCATGACCCTTCGCCAGCAGTTTCCCTATGCTTGCTGTGGAAACCCTGCCACTCTCTCCAGCTTAGGCAAGAGCATGGAGAAACCTCCTTTACAAAAGCTTGAGCCACAGCCAGCTTTCCCAGAGACCAGCCGAGCTCCAGCAGCGCAGAACCACACAGGGTCCAGCTTGCCCTGGCACCGATGCCCAGCTCCAGACCCCAGGGCTGGTCCCTGGGATGTGGGTGCAGGTAACACCATGCATGAAATCCATGCAATAAAAGTGACCTGAGGGACTCAAGCTCCTCCTCAGCTTAAAACACGAACCAGAGAGCACAGCGCATCCACCTGAAGCTGCCATGGAGGAAAGGGACTGAGCTAATGCCGGGAACGGCAGGGTTGGAACTGGGTCGTGCTTGGGTCTGGCATTCCAGATAGAAAGCCTGAGATGAGCAGCCTGTGCTGGTTTCCTCAGCAGGCACGAGGGCTCTGGTGGGTGCATCCTCACACCCACCACCCCGGGGCATCCAGACACACAAGAGCAATTGTGGCTTCCTCACTGTTGGGCAACGAGCAGGGCCTGAATATTGTTGTGGATTTCAATAGAGAATGCTTTCAGATTGAAATGACCTTGATTACAGCTGGTTGTATAATTTGTTGTGAATAAGGTTCTGTGCAAAGTTTGGCATTTTCGGTTTCATTGCATAATAATTAGTGATTACATTTTTTCCAGTATTTACCCTGTGATAATCTTGATATGAGCCTGAAACGCCAGCAGTGTGGTGACAAGAGCCAGCATCCATGCCAACAGGGGCATTATTTGCTTTCTATAGGCCAGGAACATCAAGCTACTCAGAATTACTTCCCCCTCAGAAACATACAACTCCCTGATTCCCGTTTGGCTATTTTTAATGTTATTAAGGGCTCTGCAAGTCCCCCTTGGGGACAGATGCAAATGGGGAGATGTGTTTGTCAGGCCTGTACATGCTGTGAACAAAAACTTGCTGCAAATATGTATTCCCATGTAAACCAGTTTATTCGTTATTATTATAACTTTCCATCATTATGGGGTTATTATGGTTTTAGTCATGAAAATGAGGAGGAATAGTCTGTGCTATTTACACTGGTCATTTACAGAACCAGAACGTCTTGCTGGTCATTTACAGGACCAGAACATCCTGCCCTCTCACCTTCTCTGCAACTTCCGGCAAAAATGTGTCAATGGAATTATTTAACAAAAAAAAATAATTAAAAATCAGTGACTGCTCAGTGACTGGCACAGGGTGCCCAGAGAAGCTGTGGCTGCCCCATCCCTGGCAGTGTTCAAGGCCAGGTTGGACACAGGGGCTTGGAGCAACCTGCCCTAGTGGAAGGTGTCCCTGCCTGTGGCAGGGGATTGGAGCTGCATGAGCTTTATGATCCCTTCCAACACAAACCAGGCTGGGATCTGTGATTCCTAGAAACATAATTTAGATTCTATGCATCTTTTTGCACACAATATGGATCTGTAGACACACATGGAAAAGAATTGCACTGATTAAACTACAGTTACATCATTTAAGATGGAAAAATCCCCTATATAAGCACCAGTATGTCTTACTCTAAGCTGGAATATGCCCCATTTAAATTGTTTGGGAGTGGGTTTTAAGTAAGCTGCAAAAAGCCTGCTCTAAACCACCCTGATCGTGCCTGTGCAGGAAGTTGCTTCAGTGCCTTTGAGCCGATGCAAATTGGCGTGCAGACAAACCCTGCGTGGCGTGTCCTTGTGGAGGGTCACAGCTCACTCACAGCACGCTGTGCCCCTTGTGCTGACTGCGAACCAGGGCAGCACCATGAGCTAGGGCAGCAGCTGGATAACATGGGCGATCACTAAGGCTTGTCTGTGGTGATCAATGAACTGGGGACAGAAAGTTGCACTGAGTCATCAGCTGCAATGAATTGATCACCCGGGGTTGTTTGCTGTTCTGCTTCCTCCGTTGGATCTCACTGAATAGTAATATTCACAGGAACCTAATAGCATTTATAGGAGCTTATATATATATGTATATATATGGCATTTAAGAAACTTTATTTTTAGGTGAAATGTGATTTCTGTGAAGGATAACTGTGAATTGCAGTCAACAATGCCAATCCTTGCTCTAACTGTCATCATGGTAGGTTGGTTGACATGAAGATGAGCCTGTCAGTCTCTGTATGGGCTTAGGTTGCTGTACAGCATCAAGATGGCTTTGGGACCTGCTGCTGCTTTGAACCCAGCAATGCAAAAAGACAACTTCAACTGTGCGCAAGGATCAGGTGGGAAAGACAATGTCAGAGCATCTCCAATGGGGCACCTCCAATGGGACATCTCCAAGGGGCTGCACTGGGAGATGGACTCATGCCTTCCTGGCACGGGCAGATGCAAACACAGAGCTGGAAGGTGGATTTGCAGCCACAGAGCCCTAGAAGTAGGGCTTGTCCCACGCAGGAGTGGGAGATGAGACCCCTCTGGCTTCTCCAGCCCGGACCCAGGGGAATCCAGCCGGCTCAGCTGTAAATGTTAGTGTATATTTATAAACAAGAGCAGGCTGGAGGGATGACATGGCTCTGTTTACCCCAGTGGCATGTAAAAGTAAACACCCCGGATGAGTTGATCATTAACTCGCCTCCCCTGCTTTGCTTTCGTGCCTTCTTATATGAATAGGAACATTCCCCCTCTCTGCTCCGTCTGGTTTTGTTTGCTCTATCTCCACAGGGCTGATTTAATAACCCTCCTTGAACTCGGAGAAGGCTATCATTTGCTTGCAGATCAAAACAACGCTGCCTGCCTTATATCTGCAAAACCCCCAGATTCAGCTTTATGACCGAGATAAAAACCCTCCTCTCAGTTTCAGAAGACAGAAGCAGTGAAACTTTGCATGGTTTGGGACAGTCCCATGAAAACCCAGACTTTACAGCGAGTTTGGGAGCCGGCCAGTTTGATGCATTAATCTCAAGACATAAATCACACAAAGAAGAGATAAGCACATGTTTCCCCCCAAGCAAACCGAGGCCGCTTGGCTGTGAAAGCCGCGTCCTTCTCAAATAATGAGTGGGAGACTCTTAATTCCGTGCTTGCAGCCGGTGTTTCTGCAGGGGCTGCGAGTGGAGGAGTGGCTCAGCGTTATCAACCATCTCCCGAGAGGCCGTACGTCGTGCTCAGCTCACACGGAGCAGGAACGTCGGCGTCGGCTGCTTTCCCACCCACCCGCTTTCACAAGGAGTCACCGGCGCCAGTGCTGCACAGGTCGTGTAAAGGGTCAAGGATTTATTTTTCTTGAGCAAGCCACAAACTTCTTTTTCCACCAGCAAGAATATTCAGTGACAGAGAGGCACCATCCCTAGGAAACAGCAGTGTCTGGTCCAACCGATGCTCAAACTGCTGGGTGAACACCCACCCTTCAGTGGGGCACTGAACCCCCTCCTTTGCACCGGGTAAGATTTCCAAGGCTTCCAAGATGCTGGAAAGGTGGGAAATCTTAATCCACCTCCTTCATGTTCCATGGCATGAGCCTTGGTAATGAGGGCTCTGCAGGCAGCTCCAGGGATGCTGTTTGGGATGTCGGGAGAGAGCGATAGGCACTGGTGGGGCAGGGGGGTCCCGGGTGGAGGCAACCAGGTACCATCAAAGACCGAGGCTGGAGGATGGGAAGTGAGGCAAACAGTCTGTGGTACTTTGCACCACCTTGGTGGAGCAGGTCCAGAGAAGGGCACCAGAGCTGGTGCAGGGCCTGGAGCACAAGTGTGATGAGGAACGGCTGAGGGACCTGGGGGGTTTAGTCTGGAGAAGAGAAGGCTCAGGGGGGACCTTATCACTGTCTACAACTGCCTGACAGGAGGATGGAGCCAGGAGGGGGCTGGTCTCTGCTCCCAAGGAACAAGGGATGGGACAAGAGGAAATGGCCTCAAGCTGCGCCAGGGGAGGTTTAGATGGAGCTGAGGAACAATTCCTTCCCCAGAGGGTGCTCAGGCATTGGAACAGGCTGCCCAGGGCAGTGCTGGAGTCACCGTCCCTGCAAGTGTTCACACACCGTGTAGCCGAGGCCTCAGTGCCATGGGTTAGTGGTGGCCTTGGCAGTGCTGGGGAGCGGTTGGACTGGATGATCTGAAAAGTCTTTTCCAACCTGGTTGGTTCTATGATTTTCCGTTTGGACAGTGAAAAGCCAGGGGAGAGGGCTTCCCTATGGAGAAGCCACATGGGTCAGGTCTGGTGCAGAATGCAGCCGTAAGCCTGAATGCCATAACTTGACATAAGCAACTGCAGCAGCAAACTCTGGTTAATCTGGAATTCAGCTTTTGTGGCTCAGGAAGGAGCTTCATGAAAACCCAAACCATTCAAGTCAAACCAGGGTAAATTACAGATGCTCCTGAACAAGAATCCACAGACGTGGTAGCCGGACTCTTTGCTAAAATTAAGTGCCCTGAGATGAGCTCCTTTAGTCAGTACTTTCCTAAACTTGTCTTTTCTTGATTTTCTTCCCTCTGCAGCATCCACAGAGCCAACATTGCAGCTCCCTAGGGCCACCCATCCCTGTCTCCATCCCTGGCTCCCCATTCCTGTGGTGCCCTCGAGGTGGCCCGAGCGTTTTGTCTCTCCATCCCCATTTATTCTCTCATTTATTCTGGGCTTGATTCTTGCAGAGCTACCAAACCACATTTCATGAAGATTGATTGCAGAAGCCATTGTTGTCCTGTGGAAAGCCATTTATTTGCTGGTGAATCCCCAGGGTGTCTCCAGAGGGAGAGGGGGCAAGTGGACAATAACGGGAGCAAAGGGACCCTGCTCAGCACAGGCTTTCTCATGATGCAAACCCCCCGGCTAACCACAGCGTGCTTCCACCCAGACACTGCTCTATTTTTAGCTTAACATTCTGGCTGGGTTGATGTTCCCTCCACTCAAAGCCCAGATGTGCTCTTTGGACATGACTAAGCATTGCCATTGCGAGTGGCCTGAGGCGGGCGGGTGGCACAGCTCTTCCCTGCACACTGGGCATCCACCGGGATGTGAAATCAGGGCAGGCAGCAGATCCAGGCTCTTCAAGGCATCCTCTGGTGGGGTCTGCGCAGGTAACTCACGTAAGGCACCTCAATGACGGCACCTTAAGGCACTTAAGGCACCTTAAGAATGGGCATCTGCTGCCCTTCTTTCTCTGTTCAGGCTCTGTGGAGTTCCCAGTGCTGCGTGCAGCTCCCAGGCCGTGAGTCCCAAAACCAGCTCCATGTCCACATCCCAGCGAGAGCCATTTCCCTCTCCTGGTGGCAGAAGCCAGCCCCTCTGCAGAGGCTTTCGCCATCGGCTGAGGCCATCAACGTGGGACAGCATCGCTCCTGTTCACGAGGCCTTGCTGTGCTGGAACAGGAATGACTGCTGACCCTGGGACACAATCCTCCGGGGTAAACAGGAGAAGATAGAGCATAAATACCCTATTACAGTGATTGTTGATGGAGACAGAGGTAATAACCATAGCAAATGAGTCTCCTTTGGGGGAAGAGAAGGGTTTCTGGGCAGAGCTGGGTTGCTTTTGGGTGCCAAGGTGCTCACCAGAGGTGTGGACACTGCTTTCTGCCCACACTGACAATGAGCCCTGACACGGGTGCTGGTGTACCTGGGTGCCTGGGCATGGGGCGGCTGTTCCCGTGCCTGGTCTGGGGGCATTTAAACAGGAGACTGAAGGGCAGTAAGTAAGGAATACCACACTCCATCCCGAGGGGTTTGGGTGAGTAATTATTGGTGTTGAAATATATGAGACCGTGAGTCTGGGCTCTGAGTGTTTCTTTCTTTGCTGGTGGGCTGCAAACCGGCTGTGCTGGCTCCGAGGGGCTCCCAGCACCACACAACTGCCCTGTCCGTGTCCAAGTGTCATGTCTAGGACTCACCCAGAGCTTTTTCCATGAAGAAATCACCTTGGGAGCCCTCGGCTGTGGCAAGATGGTTCATACTGCCTTCAACAACCTCCAAAAGGTCTGTGGCCATTTGAGTCTTAAGCTGACAGCTCCAACCAGGGAAGTGGGTTAGCAAAACAAGGACAGATGGCAAGGGTTTAACTCGAGTGGTTTTTCATTACTGCTATCACCATGCAGCCAGTGGGAGCATCTCTGTTGTGACTGGAGGGCTGGGCTACCACACCGTGCCCTGGCTGGGGTCTGCGGGCAGCCCCTGCACCTTCCCTGCCAGCACTGGGACCATACTGGGAGCAAGGATGCAGGGGCTGCTGTGTTCAGAGAAGGTCCAATTGCAGGGTAAGAGCCCTGTCTAAGAGCCATGTCCCACTGGGATGGGGAAGCAGATGGGCCATGCAGGGAGGGACCCTGAGAGGGGATGGTGCTGGTGGGGATGGGGACGTATCAGGCCAGGTTTCAGCACCCATGAACCAATCACAGCAGCAAATCTGCTGCTCCTCAGAGCCCTAGCATCAGCCCTGACTACACAGGTTTATGGAAAGATGTTGCTGCCTCATCACACAGGGACCACCTCACTTCTCAAGGCACACAGGAGTTCAGACTGCTGTCTGGGCTTAGGGTGGGTACCTAAAGGGTTCTGGGCTTCATCCAGCATCCCACATGCTGCAGGGGATTAAGTGCATCCTGCTGCCCTGCAAACTGGGGGTTGCAGATGCAGACCCATGCCTGGCTGGGTCTCCCCACATTCCTCATCTACCCTCCAAGTCTGCAGGGGGAAAGTGTGTCACTTGTTCTTCAGACAACACTGGTCCAGGCCAGCATCCCCTTAGTCCCACCTGGAGTCAGTCAGAGGCTGATTTCAAATCATTACTAGATAAATGCAAGAGGGATCTATTAGTGACAACATGAGATTCGCTCCTCGCACAGTGGAAAGAATACATCCCAGGGGATGTCTGGTTTCCTGCAGCAATTTAAATGCCTCTCTGGATGTGAGATGAATACATCCCTTTGCCGGGAAGCCTGGCACTGCGCTTGCAGTGCTTCTCCCTCTTCCAAACCCGGCTGCTGCAGAACTGCAGGCAGGCAAAAATGTCCAGGGTCAGGAGCTACCAGCACTTGGTGTTTGAATAGTTTGGCTATTTAAAATGCTGACAGTGCTTGTTTGCTGGCCGCAAGCTCTGCACAGCCTCCCCTCCGGGCCCACCTGAAGCAGAGCTGCTGGCACGGGCGCTGCTCGGTCTAACCAAGGGGCACAGGAGCCGTCCTCACACACCACTTCGAGCACCACAACAGCATAACCTCAGCCAGAGCCTCGCCGAGCGCTGGGGCTGGGTGGGAGCCTCAGGTCATTGTTTTGGGTGTCCCTGAGCACCACTTGTCCGTGGGTTTTTCCTGCCTGCATTGGAGCGGCGGGTTGGTGCTGGTGGCTGTTGCTCTGGGTGGCTGTGCTGGGTGAGTTCAGCTTAGCCAGCAAACCCTCTGTTCAAATCAGCTGCACGAAATCTGTACGAAGCAATTCTCATGCTGTCCAGATGCCACTGCTTCTAAAAATAGCCCTGTCCCGTCTGTTTTCCCAGCTTCTTGCCTTTTATCAGTAAGACTTCTAATAGTCTTTGCAATATTTTAAGGCACCATTTGTCCACATCAGGCCAACAACTACTGGGAACAAGAGTCCTTCCCAGTTCTCCCATACTCCCATTCATGCCCTATGCAGAAAAAGACCATGGAGAAGCAATTTTCTACACTAGAAAACAGAAGGTTCTGGTGCACACTCAACAGGAGCTGTGCCGCTTTGGGTCAAATCCAGGCTTTCCCTGCAGACAAAAGCTGCTGTGGGCCCTTCCTGTGCCACTGTTGCAGCATCTGGAATGGGAGCAGGATGTCCCTGAGGGTCACCAGCATGGTGGATTGTTGTCCAACATGGCCAGGCAATGGAGAGCCATAGGATGGATGGGTTGGGATTGGGTGGGATGATGAGATGAGAGATTTGAGATGAAATGAGATGGGATTGAGAGGGATGGTGTGGGATGGGATGGAAAGGGATGGGGATAGGGTAGGAGGGGGTAGGATGGGGAGCCAGACCAGCATCCAGGGGCAGTTCCCTCCTGTTTCCAGCTTTTTTGGAAAAGCTGTGGCATGGACTCTTGCCTTGGTTCCCTGTCTCTCCAGCTCTCCTGCTGTTTGAGAGCCTGAGAGTCTTGTGGCTGGAGGTCACCACATCAGCAGTGCTGTTATGAGTGTCAGAGACAGATACTATCTGTGACACTATCTCGCTCGCTAATACTTCACTTCATGAAAAATTTATTATCATGCCATTTCTGAAGCATTTCTGCAAACACAAGCAGCTTTTAAGAACCTTGGCATCATTTGAGTATCCAGCGACGTTCTTCAATGTTGTGGCTTTTCCTGTGTTTATTTTTTCTCCTCCTGGACCTTTTTCTCAGCAGACAGGCCGGGTTTTCTCTATTGGCTCTGCCTGCCAAGCGTCCCAGGAGGTGCAGCACTGGCAGAGCTGATGCAGGGCCGTGTTGAAGCCCACGGGGATGCTGGGGGAGCAGGAGGAGATGCATGTGCTGGGGGTGGCCGCAGGAACAGACACTGGAATTCCCTTGTCCAATGGGGCACACAACATCACCTTTGCCCACTGGGGCAGGCGAGCAAGCTGGGAGACCCTGTCCAGGCCCCCCTTTGCCAGGGCTGCCCTGTGCTTTGGAGTCTCGGTGTGCCCGGTAGCTCCCTCAGCAGCCGTCGTGAAATGACCCTGAGAAATCCCAGGCAATCAGCTTGGAAAATCCCAGAGAGTTTGATTTACTCACAGAACATGTTTGTGTAACAATACAATGGTGGAAGCCCTATTTTTGGTACAATGCATCACTCCGTATGCCAAGATGTGTTGATAGTCCCTGGTTCAGGCAGGCACCAGCACAGCCGCGCTAGGCTTGGTCCAGCTGCCTGCTCTGGCCCTGCAGCCCCTCGGCAAAGAGGGGTGCCTGGAGGGCTGGGGGGCACAGGGGGGTGTCCAACCCCTGGCAGGGACCAGCACTGCTGCTTGCAGGGCTGTAAAGCCTTGTGAGCAAAAGTCTGGGGGTTTGGCTGAAGAGATCATTGAAGGAAGGACACTGGATGGTTCTTCAACAGCAAACCTGGGGAACTGGTGGGAGACATCACTCCCTGGGTGGAGGAGCCTCTGTTGGGCTTTACCTTGAAGGAATCCCCCCTGCATCTGAAGTACTGAACCTGGAAGCACCGTCCTCACCTGGTTGAGCTGTTTGCTAAGTCGGGTTCAGAGATTTTGGTGTGGAGATTTGCTTTGCAGTGCCACGGAGCTGCTGCGAGGGCTGGAGCAGCTCTGCTCTGGAGCCAGGCTGAGAGAGCTGGGCTGGGGCAGCCTGGAGAAGAGAAGGCTCCTGAAGGGGAGACCTTAGAGAGGCTCCCAGTATCTGAAGGGGCCAACAAAGATGCTGGAAGGGGACTCCTCATCAGGGACTGTAGTGATAAGACAAGGGGCAATGGGTTTAAACTTAAACAGAGGAGATTTAGGTTAGATACAAGAAAGAAGCTCTTCCCTGTGAGGGTGCTGAGGTGCTGGCACAGGGTGCCCAGAGAAGCTGTGGCTGCCCCATCACTGACAGTGTTCAAGGCCAGGTTGGACACAGGGGCTTGGAGCAACCTGCTCTAGTGGAAGGTGTCCCTGCCCGTGGCAGGGGGTTGGAACTGGATGAGCTTTAAGGTCCCTTCCAACCCAAACCAGGCTGGGATTCTATGAAACTGTGTGTTTCAGAGACATCTCTCCACGTGCAGAGGAAGGCAGGGGTTGAAGGCAGCACATAGGGGGTGCAAGGTCCCTGCGGTCCCCTCCTGCAGTGAAGGTGATGCAGCATCCTCCACGGCTCCTCCACATGGACATTGTGTGGCTGACACGGGGGTTCCTAATCCTCGTCCTGCTTCAAATGCCGTTCGATTTCTCGTGGCATCTCACAAAAGACTTGAATGGGCAGCAAACATAAAGGCAAAATAATCCTTACACTGGGAATGCCTTTGAACAGCCCTGACCTGCCTCTGCGGGCATCTGCTGGTGCAGGGGATGCTGCGCAGCTCTCGTGTGTCTGAAGTTTTGGAGATGGGAGAGAAGACCCCGCCTGAAATATTTGCATCCAGATCAGACTCTCAAATGCCGCAAAATGCATCTGTGTTCTTCCTGTCTTTCTCCCTGCCCTGACCTGCCTGGTCATTGGGTAAAAACCACAACAAATTTCCCTTTTTTCCCCCTTTTGTGTGCTTATTAATTACATCTCTTGTTACATTACACTCTGGCCTCAGCAGATCCATTGGTGATTCTCCTGAGAGATGCAATGCTGTAGCAGCAGATAGTAGCATAGAATCATTTAACATATGAATGCTGTCAAACAGTTTAATCAGATCTGAGATTGCTCCCCATTGTGCCCTGCGCTAACTCATTGTGACTGCAGAGAGCGAGCCCGGCTCCCCTAGACAAAGCGCACTGGCAGCCCGGCTCTTTGTCTGCTCTCTTTGCATAATTTCCTGAACCCTGCCCTGTTCCACCTGCTCGCTGATGTTAAGCTTATTTATGGATAATTTATATGCAGCCCCCTCTGCAAACGCACCCTGGCAAGGATTTCTTTGGAGGAGCAATGGGAACAAGCCTCTTCCTGTGTGTGTTCCCCCCTCCGGTTTGTAAGACCTGAAGTCCAAATGCTTCATCAGCACTTCCTGAGCTGTCCTTGAAACCCCAATGTGCAAAAGCACGAGTGCTCTGGTCCTTGCAGCAACACCTCCCCCAGACTGCTGGAAATCCAAATGGGATAAGCCACAAATCGTTCTTTGTTGTTGTTGTTTGAACCAGGACTCCAGCAGGAGGGATGCTCACCCATCCAGCTCCAGCTTCTGGCCACCTTGAGCGCGGGGTGTTTCTGCAGCTCTCTACCCCCAGCGCTGGTGCTGTGGGAGGAAGCACACGGTTCCTGGGAAGCATTGTTCCCTGTTGTTTGTTCCGTGTCCCCCAGCAGCACCGAGGAGAAGCAGAATAAAGGGCAGCGCACAGGAACCAGCTCCTACAGAGGGGACCAGCTGAGCACCCGCACACCTCCCTGGGCACAGCCTGCACCCACAGCCCTGCCCAGGCACACAGAACCATGGAATCATAGAATGCTCAAGGCTGGTCCACGCATGAGCAGAAACCTGGGTGCGTGTTGGTGTCCATCAGCCCTGAAGGCTGCCTGTGAGGAGAACAAGGCAGAGCTTTGCTGCTGGAGGGTCTCAGCTATGAGCCCAGTGCAGCTGCAAAGCCAAAGTGATGCTGCTGCATCCGGAGGAACACTGTTTCTCTCCCAAACCACCTCTCCAGGAGTGCCTGGTTTGATCCATCACACTCTGAAATTCCCCTGTCTCCTGTACCTACAGGACCTTGTCCAAAGCCCCTCTCCAGGTTTCTTGTAGCCTCTTTAGGCACTGGAGCTCCTCTAAGGTCTCCATCACAGGCATTTCTGCTGGTACCAGTGAGCTCCAGGACTCAGGTCCAGGCTTGCTCTGTGTTCTTACGGCCATCAGCAAGCCCAGCCAGCCCCGGCCCTGCCGAAACAGCCTTGTTGTGACCCATGATAAGCCCACCCTCACTCCCTGCCTGCTGCAGCCAGACACAGGCTGTGGAAACAGCCCAAACTGGCTTTTCTTCCAAGATCACCTGCCTGGGAGCAGCTCCTGGGCTTGTGTGCAGGCTCTGGCCCTGGGTTGTCCCCGTGTCACCCCGTGCTCCCTCCACACTGGCATCTCTGGCTGCACTGCCCTGGTCTGTGTGCCAGGAATGGGGTAAATCCCAGCACCGAGAAACCCAGCCGGCCAGGAAAGGCAGTCATGCCTGAAGCAGTAAGGAATTCATCAAGATCTGTGCTGATAAAGCCATTGCCCTCAGTTTGGGAGGTGATGACTGGCAGCAGGAGGTGAGCGGGCAGGTTCTCTGCCTGCAAAGACAGTCTCAGACACCCTCCAGTCCACCCTGGCCCTTCCTGACTGGCATCAGCAGGGAGGCAGGAGCCATCTTCCATATGTTCCTATAGCTATAGTGTAGGTCTTGGGCTGTGTTCACCTCCACCTGCTCTGGAAGCCCGAGATGATGTGAAACAGCCTGTGCAGGCTTGGGATGCCTGAATGCCTGCTGTGCCAGGAAAATGTGGTTACAGGGGGCTGTGGAGGACTTGCCCCAGCTCCCAGGGTCCCCGAGCAGAGCTGGGTGGCCGTCCTGGGTGCTGCATCCCTATGGACAAATTAACTCACCAGTCTCCTTGTGCTGATGGGCAGTGGCCAGGTTGAAGTTGCTTGCAGGGCTGGCTTAGAAACGTGTCTGTGGCCGGGTCTGAAGCAAGGTGCACAGTGAGGAGTCCTGCAGCATCCCCCTGTCACCAGCCTTGCCTGGCTCCTGGCAGCACTGTGCAGCACATTCAGGACATTATTCCTCAAGACCCTTTCATTCCCATTTTGCTCTTGCCAACTGCCTTCTCCAAAGAACTTCTCCCTGCAAAAGAACAAAAAGTGAAATCAAAAAGTGCATCAAGGTTTTTATCTGGACGCAGAGGGCCCTTGGAGAGCGCTGGGGTGAGCAGGCTGGGCAAGGACCACGGGCTGCCCACCCCAGCACTCCCGGTGCATCAGACTGCAATGAAAGATTTTATTGCCCACTCATCTAGCCCATATCAGTCAGCTATTTGGCTGCAGGGGAGGCATCCATTCAGAGCCAGTTTACAGCAGAGTCTTTATTTTTATTTTAAAAGCATCTGGAAATTAAAAATCCCCCTTGGCACCCGTCCACTTTGGAGGGAGAGCCAGGCCTGTCATCTGGCCAAGCAGCCCCGCTCTATATGGGTTGGATGGATCCATCACCGGGATGGTTTTCCAACCTGAGCAGAAGCGGGATGCTGGCTCTTTTCCATCAGCTCCACAAAAGCCCCATGTCGAGCGTGGGTTTGGTCCTTGTGCCATACATGTGGTCTTTGTGCTGTATGTGTGACATGGTGTGCACATCATCAGGGGCTGGTCGGGATGCGCTGTCTCCAGCCCCGTGCTCTTCCCCAACCCCAGGAAATCTGTCACAAGGTGCTTTGGCCAAGACAACGAGCAACAGGCTGGTTGGTGCATGTAGGGTTCGCCTCAGGTGAATGGCACCAATGCAAAACGTGGGTCACTGATTTCCATTGAAGGGTAGCTGCAGGTCTGGAAGATGCTGGTCACCAACAAGCTGACCCCATGGGGAAGGCACATCACTGTGGCTGCTTCAGCAGTGACACTACCCACTGCTGGCCAAACCTCATGGGACAGCGCTGAGTTTATAGCAGAGCCCTGGGAAGTTCTCCGTGAGCAGTGTTTTGCCCCCAAATCCAAGTCATTTCATTGACATGGCCTTAGAGCACAAGTGTGATGGGGAACGGCTGAGGGACCTGGGGGGGTTTAGTCTGGAGAAGAGAAGGCTCAGGGGGGACCTTATCGCTCTCTGCAACTGCCTGACAGGAGGCTGGAGCCAGGAGGGGGCTGGTCTCTGCTCCCAAGGAGCAAGGGATGGGACAAGAGGAAATGGCCTCAAGCTGCACCAGGGGAGGGTTAGATGGAGATGAGGAACAATTCCTTCCCCAGAGGGTGCTCAGGCATTGGAACAGGCTGCCCAGGGCAGTGCTGGAGTCACCGTCCCTGCAAGTGTTCACACCCCGTGTAGCCAAGGCCCTCAGTGCCATGGGTTAGTGGTGGCCTTGGCAGTGCTGGGGAACGGTTGGACTGGATGATCTTAAATGTCTTTTCCAACTCAGTTGACTCTGCAAAGTCCTGCTCTTAGCAAGAGCTCGTCCTTGCCAGGAAAGACCAATTTCACCATCACACAGACCGGTGAGTGCCGGGCACCAGGACACACGAGCAGAGACTCTTCTCTAATCTCAGCAAAGCTCTTGCAAAGCCCTCCCGCACATACATAAACTAGGCTTTTCCAGAGGCTCATAAAACTGAAACAACTGTGGTTGGATCCTTACGGCAGTGGCAACGCTCCCGCCTCTAGCACAAAGCCTATCTTCCCCACTGGTTTTCAAGTCCCTGTTTCAAAGTATGGAAGCACTAGGTGTTTCCAAAGAAAGGATTTCCTGAATTATTCTAACCCTGAAAAAACAATGTGTTCTTCTGTGCCCTGGCTCTTGCAGGCAGCTGAAGTGCGGGGTTGAAATGTTCCCCAAAAAAAGAAGGAAAAGAAAAAGCCGGAGTCATGACATAAGGATCTTGCGCTTTGAAGGCACAAGCAACCTCCAGAGGAGGCTGTGCTACCAACTCTGCCTTTAATAATATCTGCCAACTTTGTGAGCAGTGTACATTGTTTAAAGAATCTAATCAAGTTATATGTTCCTTTTGAAGTCAGACAACTTTGATTTAACAATGGCTTCAGAGCTTTGAAAAACCCAATCTTTTCTAGTTTGTCTTCCATGATGGCTCCTTACCTGTCTCCCACCATTGAATAAATCATCATAAACACGAACCAGATGCCTAATGCTAACAATAACTTTAGAGAGCCCTGCTTCCCCTAAGATGTATGGGCAATGACTAACACACTTTTAGCCTCCAGACTTAATTTAAAGCATTCTGAAACTGTGCACTGGTGAGATGAAGGCTGCCCGAGACAATAACTTTTACATTTAAAATTAATCTCTGTTTTTAGCAGAGATTATTTTAGCAGAGCAAAGTCAAGCTTGTCCTCCCTCAGCCCTGGTGTCAGCCTGCCAGGGCTCCGTGCAACCATGGCTGCGTTTCCATGCATTCATGCCTGAAGACGTTGGAAAAGGAAGAGCTTACAGAAAATCAGGTGTCTGTGTTTGAATGCATGGGATCATTGGCTGCTGCAGCTTGTGGTGAGCACGCAGCAGCACAACACAGCTCCTTGCAGCAAACCTGGCATTATTTTCAGCTGAGATGTGACAAGGGACAGTGCTGAGCCTCCTCCACACACGATGCTGTGTCCAGCAGGGAGCAGTTGAGCTCACCTCAGCCTCTGCATCACCAACTGAGCCAAAGCACTTTGAAACCTGGAACTCCCCTTGCCTGGAGCCAGATCGCCGATGCAGCAGCTCAGGGGGATGTGCTGGTGGGAGATGGAGTGATCTTGACCCACAGACCTCAGCCTGCAGAAAGCCTGTAGCCAACAGCTGCTCCAGAGCTGCTCCGTAGGGAATATATTGCTTAACAGAGGAACACACTTAAATGCATTACTAGTACAGCTAAATTGGTGCCTGGAGATAGAGCTCTGGCAAAGAAACAAAGTTTTGAAAGCTTCCTTCGATATTTTCACTCTCCTATGCCTGCACGCACTGAATTGGGTTGATCTTGCCTTTTTGTTTGCATATATTTGACATCCCTTATCGACAAGGTTTGCTGTCTTACGCATTTGAAGCAATAACTAAAAAGCATAGGGGAGAAGGAAGGATGGGAGGAAATCTTTGATCTTCCAAAGTTAAGGAAATTCGTATTAGGCAACGTCTTCCATGCAGCCATGCTTTGCCTGTGTGATGTACCAGCACAGCATGGCACAGTGGGAAGCTCAATGACACAGAATTTCCTGTCACGGAATGAACTAAAAAGAGTCATCACTAAACATATACCTCCCGGGAGGCTCCTGGGGAGCTCAGGGGGATTATTTCTCCATCCTGAACTTCATGGCACCACCTCTGTTTTGTTAAAAGACCTTTGTACAACAGCCTCCCGAGCAACCAGGTCACACTTAAGCCCAATGCTTTGTTTGAAGCCACGGCAAAGATACTATGTGGAAAACAAAAGCACACCAAGACAACCAGGGAAGATTTTCCAGGAGCTTGCCCTTTGCATGAAACTTGTGTTCTCTTTGCATCACAGCCTGACTTTTCCTGGTTTCCAGCTGCTTGGTGAAGATTCACAGAATCACGGAATGGTTTGAGAAGGGACCTTAAAGCTCATCCAGTTCCAACCCCTGCCACGGGCAGGGACACCTTCCACTAGAGCAGGTTGCTCCAAGCCCCTGTGTCCAACCTGGCCTTGAACACTGCCAGGGATGGGGCAGCCACAGCTTCTCTGGGCACCCTGTGCCAGCGCCTCAACACCCTCACAGGGAAGAACTGCCTAAGAGCTCATCTCAATCTCCCCTCTGGCAGGTTAAAGCCATTCCCCTTGGACTGTCCCTACAGGCCCTTGTCCAAAGCCCCTCTCCAGGTTTCTAGACTTTTTATTTAATTCTGATTCTCAAATGAAAACTCACCAAACTATTTGATATGGGGAATGAGGCAAAGCACAGAATGGCTTGAGGGGAGTAAAGACTCTGGACCCACTATCTCCCAGGAAACTTTCGCCACCTGCGAAAGTGCTCTTTTATAACAACAGGAGAGCTCTTTGCCAGCATAGGCTCCGCCAACTCTCCAGCCATGCTTGCAGCAATGCCAAATCCACCTCCAGAAGAAGTTAGTAGAGAACAAGAATATAAAAGACCATGATTTATGCATTTCAAGCCATGTTTTTGATTATGTAGAATAGCGAGCAAAACCTGAAAAGCATCTTTTATAGAAAAAGTTAATTCTGTATGATGCTTTTTCCTTATAAATGATGACTTACCTGTCTCTGGGGTTATGGTCTTTGTACAACAGAGCACATGTCTGTTCTGGTTCCTTACATCTGAGATACAGATCCCAGGCAAACAGCTGTCCCATAGTACTGTGGGGTTTTCATGACAAATGGGAATCCTTCACAGGCAGCTTTCATTTCTTCATCTGAAAGTCTCAATACATTAGGAGTTGCCAGAGCACTGTGAAATTTCATATCTACTATGCCATCACCACTCCAAATGCTTTCAAATTAACAACCAGCCAGATTTCCTTTCTATGACCAAGCAGGAAAATAAAGAGAAAAGACAGAAATTATTACATTACAGAATCCCTTCTCCTCCAACCCACTCAGCAATCACTTTGTAAAATGATATGAAAGGTTATTTACATTGAGATACATCTAAGGGGATGAATAAGAGCAAATGCTCCAGAACAGGATCACAGCTGTTTCCTTTCTTACCCTTACCACTGAGCAATCATCCTCATGCTGGGTGCAAGCCGGGGCTGCCACGCTCCGGGACACGCTCAGACAGGATCCTGGCAAAGTGCAAGGAAAATCAGTGGGAAATGAGCATTTTAAGTCATCTCACAAACTCATTATCCGTTTAATTTCTTTTTTAGCTCATTCCTGTTTCTGATTCCTGTTTGGGTTTGGAATGGGGCATCTTTGGTCCCTGTGCATGGATGAGGACAGGCACACAGGGAACAGCCCTCTCTGTAGGTCAGGCCTGCTGTTGCATTGGCAGTAACAGTTTCCAGGAAGGATAGAATGGAAAGCAAGACAACAGTGCAAAAGGAGCGTTTTATAGCAGTGTATTGCACAGCTGTCCCACCATTGCCAACACACACTTCCAAACATGGTGGGATGCTCAGCAAAAGGCTGGAATCATGGCCTGATGCCTTTTCAAAGTCAGGATCCCAGGCACCCATTCAATGCATCTGGCAAGAAGATTGTACATCTAAAAATAATGAGAGTGATATTCAAAAATCAGGGAAATTCACTTTTATGTCTCATGACTCTGGGCTCTTCCTGTTAATTGCAACGTCTTTTGATTGTGCCTTTTCAAACCCTTATCTATGGCCCCATCTGCTTGGCAGCGAGAAGGGGATACACAAGCTTTGATAAGGTCTTGCAGGGCTTTGAGACCTTGGATGGTCAGTGATGGGAGATCACACCCAGGCAACCCCAGGGATCCCCTGGTCTGACAGTCTGTGTAGAAAATCTGTGTGAGTGACCTAATAGCCTCAAAAATTGCCATGGTGAGTAATCCTCCGAGATTTGGTGCTGCCCTCATAAACACAGGCTTGGCAAATGCTGCCTTTCGCTCTTTTTTAAGCATCAAAGGATCACATTTGCTTTTAAAGTGATGTTTAGTCATAATATTCTGTATCTACAAGTCACTTGCATTGAGGGGAGGATGTAGCCACCTCAAAATAAGTGCTGCAGGAGCTGTTCTGCTAACTGATATACTTGAAAAATGCTGGATACAGCAGATGCCAAGGCACAGCTCTTTTATACTAGCCACAGATGATGGTAGGTTATGTTCTATGCTGGAAATGCACACTTGTTTTACTTCTGCTTTCACTGAGGACAGAATTCTGCATTCCTGTGCTTTGTATAATTCTTCCTTCCCCCTGCTATAGCTCATAGCAAAACTTTAGCCTTGAAGAACTGTGGTGGGGCAGCTTTTATCAAGGGGGCTCCAGGGGCTTCTTCTGCCTTCTTATGCCATAGATTCATCCAAAAGGGATTGCCAGGGCATAGGTTCAGCACCAATTTATATGTATAAACAGTGATGCAAAAAATCAGAAAAGAAGCAAATTTTATTACCTCTGTGCTTCTGGGGCAGACTGAGCAGCTTTGACTTCTTCTGGTGCCTTGAGGACAAGACTGTCAGGGCTGTTTCTTCTCGTTCCTTTTTCCTAGGTAGCTTTTAGCCTATGTGAGGAGATCACAGCAGAGAAAAAGGAAGAAAAAGAACCCTCTTTCTTTAGGCTCTTGGCTGAACCCCAAAGATTCCAAACACTTCTGCTAGGGGTTGATTCCCCCAGCAAGTCTCTCAGCTCTCATCTCTGACTGCTATAAAACACAGACTGTTTACGTGAGATCAGCACATGCTGACATTGCTTTACACTTCATGGCACATGTACTTCACCTATCAATAGCGATGGGCAACCCATCCCTGCAAGCCTTTTAGTGATCTTGTGATTACTATGGGGTTTTATTTAATGAAAGGGGAAGCACAATGGAAGTCATGCAAATGATTAAATACAAAGATCTGTTGATCTTGTGAGACCATCGGATCTTTAAGAAATCTCACTCCAAAGGGAAAGGTAGGTTCATTTAAACCGTGCTTTTCCAATTTGGGTGTCTAAATCAGTACTGCAGTCCTTTAAAACAGCCAAACTCTGTAGGAATTGCCATAGAGAGTGAGACACAGAGTTCTGGCTGCCAAGTGTAAGAGAGAAAAATGTGAGAAACTCCATAACAGGCAAACATGGGGTAATCTCCCTCCCCACAAAGAGCTCATCTGAGCCCTAAAGCATTGACCAAGAGGTTTTGCCCTACCCAAACCACTGTTTGTGTGAACTCTCCAGCGACGGCTCTTCTCCATAGGAGGATTCTGCAAAGCTTTTGATAATTTTATGGGAACACCTCATTGCATATTTCAAGCATTCCCCCTTTGCCATCTCCCTCCCCGAAGCACACTAACCTCCCCAGTAAAACACAGCCAGAGACATAACGTCTCGGGCTCTTTGGGTACCTGACTGCATGGAGAAGCCTTCGCTGCTGTGGCTGTTCCAAAGCTGCTCGTGCGAGGAGCGTGGGTTCCTCACCAGCAGACTCCCCATTCCCAGGGAAGGGAGTGCCGGGCAATTAGTCACTGTAAAACAGGCTAACAAGGGTAAAGAGTTAGGGCTTGCCTAGGCCCCAGTAAAACCCAGTGCTTTATGCGACTCAAGATGCCGCTGGAGGAATCTGGCTAATCTTTTACTCTCCTAGTAAATCATTCATTGAGGCCATCTGTGAAATATGAGAGGAGCAGCTCCAACCCAAGATTCCCGCTTAGCAAAGCTTGGCCGGAAAGAAGCTTTCCTGATAAAGTTGATAGCTAGTCCAAGCCCTCGTGATTTCCAGCAGCATTAATCCTGCTGGGGAGATTAGAGAAGCAACCCTTGAAGGTCCTGAAGTGTGACCGTGCATTTCAGCAAAGGTCAAGGGAGAAGAAAAAAGAGGAAAAAGGGAGAAAAAGGGGGGAAAAAGGGAAAAGAAAGAAAAAAAGAATAAAGGGAAAAAAGGGAAAAGAGCAAAAAAGGGGAAAAAAGGAAAAAAGGGGGAAAAAAACTCAAAAAAGGGAAAAAAAAAGAAAAAAGATGAAAGGAAAAAGGAAAAAAGGAAAAAAGGAAAAAAGGAAAAAGGAAAAAGGAAAAAGGAAAAAGGAAAAAGGAAAAAGGAAAAAGGAAAAAGGAAAAAGGAAAAAGGAAAAAGGAAAAAGGAAAAAGGAAAAAGGAAAAAGGAAAAAGGAAAAAGGAAAAAGGAAAAAAGGAAAAAGGAAAAAGGAAAAAAGGAAAAAGGAAAAAGGAAAAAGGAAAAAGACAGCATTTGCCAGGGCCTGGCTCAGGGATACACCTCTTGGCACTTTCTCTTCCAGCAGCCTCTGCACACAGGTCTGCCAAACAGCCCCAGCCCGGCTGCTCACAGCCTCTCCGGGACAGGAGCATTCCTGGGGCTCAAGGAGAGCATCAGCAAAGAAACCTGGTGCCTCGATGGCCAAGGCTGAGCCATGGTTTTGTTCAAGGAGGGGCACATACACCCCTGTCCAGCTAAACCCAGACCCCAAACTTCCCTGTTTTGGGGAAGTTCATGCCCGAATCAAAAGTGTACAGCATGGGATCATGTCACTCTGATGAATAAGTCATCCAAAACACCCCCACCAGCTTTCCACGCCAGGTGGCTTATCTGCATCCTCCACCCAGATTGGGTTCAGGTTTTTAAGCAGCAGTTATTCCTCCTCCACAGGCGTTACTGCTAACCTGGGAATAGAAGAAAGTCCTTAGGCAAATACTTCATAGGGCAAACCAAATAATAGTAAAAAATAGCTTGCAGAAGAAATGGTCTGAACACCTAACTGCAGGATTCAAGAACATCAGCTACAATCTGCCCCCCCTCAGGAATAAAGACAATACAGTTTTTGATGGCTTTTTTTCTCAAGTCTTCTAGTTTCTGAACTCTTAGGATCCCCAATTCCCAGGTGGCTCAATAGCTAGAAGGAACAGAGAGTTTCAAAGTGAAAGATGAGATGCCCCAACTCCTAGAGCCGAATGCTTGAAGAGAAGCGAAGCAAAAACCTGAATAGGAGACAAAGCAAGAGCAAAGCAGCACCTCATTGACCATTACACTGACCAGCTTATTAGTGGTGCATTTGCTGTGGTGGAGAGAAATAAGTCAAGGCAAATAAGATTGGAAGTTGGTTTATTTTGGATTTAAAAGTGAAGTGTTCTTCCTTCCTGCTTACTGTCTACACAACTGTTGAAGAAGCTATTTTACCTTGTGCATCAGCTAAGATGCTCCCCCTTATTCCAGTTAGCTGTAAACCAAGCACTATAAATGCCCCTTCCTGTAATGCTGTTTCTATTCTTAGCATGTTCTGTACCATCCCTGGCAGTCGGCTGTGATGGTACCAACTGCAGCTTGGATGACTGTGAACAGCGAGGGTCTGGAAGGAGAAGCGGTGGGGAGAGCAGCCAGCATCTGCTCCCTGCGTCAGAAGCAAAGTAGGGGAGGAGGAAGATGGTACCCAAAGGGTAGCAGAGAATTGCACAACCTCAGCAGGACCAAGGGTGTACTGTGGCTGTGGCACTGAAAACTGCCTGAGCAGAGGTGCAGAGGAGACAGGTCCCAATGTGCCAGAGCTCATTCCAGAAGGGGATTTCTAATCTCTAGGGGACTACCTAAAGGGGCTACATGAAACCTGGAGAGGGGCTTTGGACAAGGGCCTGTAGGGACAGGCCAAGGGGAATGGCTTTAACCTGCCAGAGGGGAGATTGAGATGAGCTCTGAGGCAGAAGCTCTTCCCTGTGAGGGTGCTGAGGCGCTGGCACAGGGTGCCCAGAGAAGCTGTGGCTGCCCCATCCCTGGCAGTGTTCAAGGCCAGGTTGGACACAGGGGCTTGGAGCAACCTGCTCTAGTGGAAGGTGTCCCTGCCCGTGGCAGGGGTTGGAACTGGATCAGCTTTAAGGTCCCTTCCAACACAAACTATTCTGTGATCTCCTGTCTTGGTGTTCCTGGGACAGAGGTTTTCCACTAGTCGGACAGGACTCACGTTGTTCAGCAGAAAGCTGCTCCGGCCTCCGAAGCTTGATGGATCCTCCACCCTCCAAATCGCACACAGTGAAGGCTGCAGGAGCATCTGTTACAAATCCTCTTCCCTGGGCAAGAGCAGGAAGCACAACTTTCATAAGACTCTTAAATGGAGAAAATCATCCAGGCCTTTTCTTTGCAAGTGCTGCACCCCTCCTGGAGCCCGTTGTGATCTGAGTTGTTTAGAAAGTAAATGGAGTGAGCCAGAGAGACAGTAATGGTTCTTTCTCCAAGAAAGAAAAGCTTAATTTTACCATGGGGATCTTATGTCTGCCATGACCCCTCCAGCAGCTCTCAGGAACACAGGAGGAATTAACCAGCAGTGAGGACTGGTTCATTCTTGCAGATCTATGAAGTTTCATCTTAGTTCTTAACAGAAATATCCCCTCTCCTGCAATTAAACACCCCCCCCCCAAACTCCAAACACACACCACCTTGTCCTCACTTGCTAATGTGCAGCTTCTCCATAGCTTACAGCACTCTCCTTTTTCCATCTAACCAAAACAGACCTAGGTCTTGTAACCTCTTTGGAGATTCCCTGGGCTGCAGCCAAGATGGTCAATGCATGAAGAGCATTCCATGAGTGGCAACGCTGGCAGAGCTGGTTCCAGAAAAGAGAGGGGAAAGGGAAGTGGGAAGAGGATTACCAAGCTCAGAACCATTTGTTGTTTGCTCCTGGTTAATATCTATTCAGCTAGCTAGAAATTGAGATCAACAGCTAGGATTTTTCCACCCAATCTGTGTGAGCCAGCAGTTGGGTTTCATTCAAGTAATTGTTCTAATGAATAATAATGTCTTATTATGACTAGAGGGCTTATTGCTAGAATGTTGTACTAAATTCAATAACCTGAACTCACCATATATATTGTCCCTCTTGTGGGAGCTTCAGCTGTTCAAGAAGTAGATTCAGAGTTGCGTGATCATCCCTAAAACCTTCTCCCCTAAGTTCCAACTTTGGAGAACAAGTTGTTCATCATATGCTGAATTCAGCCTTGGAGTAACTCCAGTGAAAACAAAAGGAGTAACAACAGGAATGGATTAGGCCCAATTGCTTTCACATTTCTCCAACTTGAATTTTCAATTCCAGTACTAAAGGAGGAGTAAAAAGAAAAAAACCCTAAAACCCCAATGTACGGCACAGTGACAAATACACTTCAAAACCTAAGTCTGCCTATGCTGTGGCCTCATGCCCTTTGGAAAGTGCATCATGGTGAGCTTCCCCAAGCTTACCTATAACAAAACCCTGCTGTTATTTGGCAGGAGCATGATATATTCCTACTCCTGCCACTGTATTGTACCAATTTTTGCACAGAATGGTCAAATGGCCCATGGCAGGGGGTTGCAATGAGATCTTTGAGGATCCTTCCAACCCAAACATTCTGTGATTCTATGAAACCCATCCGGCAGTTCTAGGCTGAAGGAATATTGACCTCACACACATCTGAAAAAAGCAGCATCTGCCAAACTGAGATACAAAGTCAGAATCACAGAATCAAGGACTTCATTTCATAAAAGCACATTAAGATTGAATAGTGTGTGTGCTGTACCAACCCCAGGCACAGCTCAGGAGAGGGCACATCTCACCTACAGACCTGTATTTGATAGATCATCTCCTCGGCATCTCTCTGTGTGAGCCAACAGAGATTAAGTGGAGTAAGGACTGAGATGGAGAACCCCAAGCCCCTCTGCTGGCTGTTGAACCACGCTTTCTCTCAGTGTTTGCTGCACCACTCTCTCATTAGCTTTTAAGTTCCTTCTAACTCTGACCTGCTGTTTCCTGCCTGGGCTGATGGGCCACGAGTGCAGTTGCTTCCTCTGGGCAGTTCCTCAGGGCACCCTTTCAGTGGCTGCCACATGGTGTTAGCCCAAGAGAAAACGTTGCTCTTGTTTTCACTGGAGCTATTCCCAGCTTATTCCAGAGTGTTATAAAGAGGGTAACAGAATTATCCAGTGATCAAACAACTAAACTGCAAGTCAGAAGCCCTGGGTTCCATTCCTAGCTCATTAAACCAACAGTAACCAGATGACCTCTTTGTGCCTCCAAACCCTCGTTTGAAAGTTGATGATGACACTCAAAGTTATTCCTATACGAGTCAGAAATTTATGACACATCGCAGCAGCACCAAATGTTAAGAGCAGGTTTAACCCATGAGCTTTACAAAGCAAATGCCCAGCTCCATTCAGCTGGCAGGCTGGAAGCCGAGGAGCTCAGCTCAGCTGCTATCTAGCGCCGAAATCACTGCACATTGTTTGCAAACTTATCAGGAGTGACTTGAATTGTGAATTAGCTTCAGCAAGGCAGCTGGCAGGCTGCTGAGGCACACAATGCCTGCTGAATCTGCACTTCCTGTTGGAGACGTGCGAAGGAGAAGGCAAACTATGAAAGAGCAGAGAAACCCCTCCCAGCTGAAGGCAAGGCTACGTGCAGCGCAGGCGTAACAGGGCCAGCCGCTGCTCCAGGCGCCAAACCAGAATTCCCAGCAACAGTGGTGCTGGTGGCACTCAGCCCTGCACAGTGCTTGCCATGGAGAGATCCCAAAGCACTCTGTGAAGAAGAGCAGGCTCACCCATCTTCTCTCACCTCCTTGCTATGCTGGGTTAGGCTGCAGAGCTAGAAAGGCAGCGGTCAGACCCTCATAGACCCATGCTATAACCCTGCAGGCACACAGCCCAAGGTTGATACTTGCTTATCTTTACATTGAATCATAGAATTAGGGTTGGAAGAGACCATAGAAACATAGGTTTGGGTTGGAAGGGACCTTAAAGCTCATCCAGTTCCAACCCCTGCCACAGGCAGGGACACCTTCCACTAGAGCAGGTTGCTCCAAGCCCCTGTGTCCAACCTGGCCTTGAACACTGCCAGGGATGGGGCAGCCACAGCTTCTCTGGGCACCCTGTGCCAGCGCCTCAGCACCCTCACAGGGAACAACTTCTGCCTAAGAGCTCATCTCAATCTCCCCTCTTCAGCTTAAAGATCTAAATAGATCTATAAATAGAGGGTAGATCTAAATCAACCCTCTTTCAGCTTGGTTTTCAGTAAATAATACAGTCTATGTCAACAGCAGCAGCAGACACCAAGCCAAGTTCCAGCCAGCCTTGCCCCAGCACTCACTTGGACACGGCACTGGAGCACAGCTGCCTGGTGGGATGCTCGGTCCATGAAGGCAGATGCTCTCCATGCACTGCAGGTTACAAAGCTGAAACTGCTGTAAATTCACCAAGATCCAGCTTCCGTGTGTGCCCACACAGAGAAATAACAGAAAGGTGCTTCCTGCATGTGGTCTGATGGGAAAAACCCCAGCTTGAAATTCACTGAAACCAACTGAAATACGCCCAGCATGCTTCTGAAAGACTTCACAGGGCTGGGAAAACAGCCACTGTGTAATATGCTCCTAGAAAAGCTCTCTTGCTGTGATAGGGCCTATTCATTCATTTCAGGTTGTCAGTAAATTTGATCGAAGCCTCCGTTAGCACAGGATTGTGTTATTCCTTATAACCAAAGAGCATCTGCCTTTTCTGTCTCAGTTTTTAGGTTATTAGTACAATGAAGTGCAAACCTCACTCTGGGAAGTTGGCATTTAGTGGGAAAGGAAGAGGTTACACTGTGAGTGAAAAGAAACCCGGAGAAGCCGCAGGATGAGCGTGGTTTAGACGCTCCAGCCGGGATTCCCAGCACTCATCAGACACCACTCCTTGCTTTGCAAGCCACGATACGCCATCCCGTGGTCATCCCATCCCGGTAACTTCTCATGGCTCATTCCAAGTACCCAACCCAGCTCAATCAGCGTTGCATGTGCTGGCACTTCTGCCCATTGTCAGTTCTAAATGCTCTGTGTTTCTTCTTGCTACTGCAAAGCAAGGCTGCAAAACTGCAGATGCTCTCCCCAAAATACCTGATAAACCTCAAAAAGTGCAAGATGTAAGACGTGGCTGTGGCAAGGCTGGTGTGATCTCTGCATACACCTATATCACAACTGTTCCTCCTATATCACAAATGTTCCAGCATGAGCATTCTGTTGGCAACAAAGATAACTATGACACTTCACAGGAAACCATCGCTTTCATAGAACCCCAGCCTGGTTTGTGTTGGAAAGTATCTTAAAGCTGATCCAGTTCCAAGCCCCTGCCACGGGCAGGGACACCTTCCACTAGAGCAGGTTGCTCCAAGCCCCTGTGTCCAACCTGGCCTTGAACACTGCCAGGGATGGGGCAGCCACAGCTTCTCTGGGCACCCTGTGCCAGCGCCTCAGCACCCTCACAGGGAAGAACTGCCTAAGAGCTCATCTCAGTCTCCCCTCTGGCAGGTTAAAGCCATTCCCCTTGTCCTGTCCCTACATGCCCTTGTCCAAAGCCCCTCTCCAGGTTTCCTGGAGCCCCTTTAGGCGCTGGAGCTGCTCTAAGGTGTCCCCTTCAGGAGCCTTCTCTTCTCCAGGCTGCCCCAGCCCAGCTCTCTCAGCCTGGCTCCAGAGCAGAGCTGCTCCAGCCCTCGCAGCAGCTCCGGGGCCTCCTCTGGACTCGCTCCTACGGCTCCACGTCCCTCTCGTGCTGTTGCCCCAGAGCTGGACACAGCCAACACCAGCCTCCTGCCATGCCATGCCATCTCATTCCTGCTGGGTGACATTCCTCCTCCCGCTCCTCCGCTATGGCACTCTGTCCCACCAGGTCCCCCATGTCCCCCCACTGCACCCGCAGCTTTTTGGGCATCTTTGTCCCACTCCTACACCCTCAATTCCCTTCTCATTTTCCCTCTCCCCTCATGAGGGGTTTTGCCCACTGATGTGCAGCACATGTCTGACAGAAGCTGGCAATCCTGTTCAGTAACTATTCTGCTAAAGACAAGAACTGAGCATCCAGCCTTGCTTTGGTTGGCCCACAAATGCAACCAGAACCTTCCAGGCTGATGCAACTGAGTGTAAAAGGGGCAGGAGGGAAGCTGTGGAAGTCCACACAAGTTCAGCGAGCCCTCTGTACCCATCCTTGCTGCCCATGTGGTCACCCTACCCGAGCTGCCTCACATTGCTCATGCTGCTGGGTTTTACTACAGAAGAGGAAAGGAATAAGGAATAAATAAAAAAGAGAAGTGACCAGCAGCAATAACAGTCCTCAAAAGGCAAATGTTTCCTATTACAGCAGTGGTTCTTTGAGGCTTTGATGTCACTTCTCCCACACAAAGCTGTTTCTTTCACAGTCTGTTCTTGCACACGATCAAGATGTTACACGTACGATACACGGCACATCCTCAATTCTTATTTAAAGCACATTTGTCCCCACCCTATTTTGTTCTCTGTATCGCTTTCCAAACCAATACTCACACATCGTAGCCATAGAGGCAGTTTGATTCTAGCTCCCCTTGTCACATTTATTTTAATTCCAAATTCTTGGAGGTTCTGGTCATCCCCGGCAGTGTTCAAGGCCAGGCTGGACAGAGCTTTGGTCGACATGCTCTAGCGTGAGGCATCCCTGCCCATGGCAGAGGAGTGGAACTGGGTGATCTTCAGGTCCTTTCCAACCCAAACCATTCTATGATTCTATAAATAGAGAAGCATTGACACTTATCGAGGGTTGAGGCTGAGCTGCTGTTTGTGGCAGTAGCTGAATTTTTCACACAATTTAAGAGGTGTGTAGAGCAAAGGGTTTGCTTCATCAGAGGCCAGGTCCAACATTTCAATTCTGGACCAGCTAAAACTTTAGCAGCATTCTTTACTCTACTATAGCCCATAGTTTTTGATGTGACATGGTTTAAGCCACCTACTTCCCACCTGCAAGTTACAGATCCTAACATTTCATACTGAACCAATTGCTGACTGTGCATTACAGCTCTCATGACAAATTTAAGTTGCAAATTATTCGGGGCGAGGAAAATCTTGTTGTTCTAGCACCATAGGGTTTTCATGGTGTGCATTACAAACTCCCCCAATACAAATAATAGCCTGGCACTTCTGCCAACTTACTTCACTTTGGTGGAAGTTCCAACACGGTGCGGGCTGCAGCAGGATGTAGGTTTCTTTAGGTGCTGCAAGGGTTAAACCAGTCGACCTCTGGAAAAACAAGCACATGTCATTGCCTCCAAGATTCATTGGACTCGTGGTGTTAAACAGGAGTTACTCCTGCACAAACTGTATCCAAATGTCTTGCAGAATTAACACACAACGGATAATTCTTCCAGAAAACACACATTGCCTTACCTGAAAAATAACCCAAAATCCCAAACTCTGTTATACCCCAGAACAAGAGACTTGCACAAGGAATTTTACCACAGACAGTCCACCTACAGCAACTAACAGCAAATACTGTGTTTGTATAAAAGGTAAAGATCTCATGGCCCTCAGAAACAAGCTAACAGAGACTAAAGGAGTTGGAATTACTGTACAGTGTAAGGTGATGCTTTTGGGGCAGAAAGGAACTGCTCCACAGCCTGGTATCCCAAAGGGCCCTGCTGAATCACAGGCCTCTGTGATGGTTTGTAACTGCAAACCATTATTGAGAGACTGAGACAGGCCTCTGTGTGCGAGAGATGAACAAATCTCGTGGCCTTCCAGTGATAAGTTCTTGCTTTACAGCAAGGAGTGTTTGGGGGTGAAAGCATATTGGATTGTGTCATATTACTAATGATATATTCAAAAGATTATTTCCTGCAGTTAAAAATGAAGAGTCTGGTATCAAACCAGCTGAATTGGTTCGCTAAAAACAGGTTATTTCTTTGTTCTGTGTTTTCAGGTGTTATTTCTTCTAAACCCCCCCAATCTTTCGTGCTCACCAAAGCTAACATGCATTCTTTGTTAACAGCAAGGACCTACCTGCTTTGCATTTCCCAGCTTTATAATGCAAGCAGCGCAAAACAAATTGCTCCAGGTTTAAAAGGAAAACGTTGGCCCTGGCATGCTAATCAGAGGCAAGACTCAAACCCAAGGCCCAACAGACCCCATACCAAAAGGCTTTAAGATCTAAAAGCAAGTAATAAAAAGCAGCTTTAATGTAAAACGGTTTGGATTGAAACAAGAGACTTCCGTAAGTGCCCAGTACACTAATAAAAGGATAGCCTTGAGGTACGTGTACAAGTTGAAAGCGGAAGCTGGGTGCATTTGTATTTATGGGAATGGCAGCACCAGGCCAGCAGCCACCCCAACCCACTTACTCGAGGGCTCCTCACCCACAGCAGGAAGCAAACCCAGATTTACCATCCTGAAACCAGCTCATTTACTCCCTCAGAAAGCATTCTTGCCCTAAGACAACATCTACTCTTGACTTTAGCCTGATAGCAAAGGTCCTAGATAACCAGCCCTTCAGGAAACCCAACCACCAGCTCCCTGCCCTCTCCAAAGATGGCTAAACCCAAGACAACTGGGACTCCAATTTTGACTAGCAAGCATAGCTTGCTCTTTTTGGGGGTGGATTGAGCAAAACAGTGCTAGACTTGCCAACAGGGAGTCTTCTCCTCTCAGTTTGAACACCCCAGGCTGTCACGAAAGTCTCAGTTGCTTGAAAATGCCTTTTTCATTTGAAAACGAGGTGGATCAGCTACGTCTGCATTGAGGGGTAGAAGTCTAATTTATAGTGAAAGGAGCTGGTTCCTACCTCCTTCTGACTGGGTCATCTGGTACCTCCAGTGACTCAACTTCTATCAACCACCAACTTTGCTAAGGATTATTTAACAGATCCCAAAAGAGACTGAAATATTGACTGGTGGGCAAAATCCCTTTCCACTTAGTATGGACAGCTGCCATTCCTCTAACAGCCTTGGAATACAAGAGGCGGTTTGTACTGCTCCAAAAATATTGCTTGGCCTTTACTCCAAAAAAGCAAATGAAACAATTCTATGACTTCATGAAATACTTGAATCCACGTTAACGCAAAGCTGTTTTATTATGAAGTTACCAGGAAGATTGTATGCAGATGAAATTCCTGCAGGAAAAACAAGTTCTTGCCTTTGTTGTCACAAATATATTAGGAAGGTCTACAGATAAGAAAGTGAGTATTTGCAAAACATCATTTCCCAAGACTAGCCTATTGTGTTGGTGCACCAGAATACAAGTTCCACATCCTCCTAAGCCTGCTCAGGTTAACCTCTGCATACAGCCCCCAGTGCGGGTCTGGCTAGAGAAACATGCCAGGTTGAAGTCTTACATTTAAAATGGTTTTTAGCATTCTGACTTGCTCTATTTTTATCATTACTTATAAAAACCAAACCCCAGCATAGCTTTCCTTGTGTATTTCAAGGAGTTTTCCAATAAAGTCTGCAGGACTCAGATTTACATCCTCACCCACTGACAGTTTAATTACTTTCATTGTGGAAGAAAGTATTTAATCACATACAGTCAGAAAAACAGCCCCTTAAATACAGGCTTTTGGGCCTATGATCCCCAATTTGAAATTCAATGAAGGAGAATGAAACATGCATACTGCAATCCATTTCCTGATTCAGAACACTTGATATTATCAAAACATACAGAGTTCCACAGCTGACACACACATTTTCCTAAAGCATTGGTAAAACCCTTCCAGCATTTTAAGCCCATGAAATGAGGATTCAGCATGGTTCAGATCTGATCTAAAGGCAGTGCTAGTCAAAGACCAACAGCGTAATGCTGTGCTCATGAACACATTAAAAAGTCCATCTAAAATGCTGCTGGAATTACGCTGGTGTTTGAAACTTGCTTCTCAACAGTTACAGCATTAAAGGTAAGTCATCACTGGTGATTCTCAGCAATAGATCTGCACTAATGGTTCCTTATTTAAAACAAAACAAAAAGGAGGGGGAGGCAAGACAGGAATTCTCAGACACTCATATGGCAATTCAGCACAAGTAAGTCTGGTGAGGTCATAAAAAATGTGTCAATAGTTATATATTAAAGCTGCCTACCAGCCCCAGCTGGCCTGCTTCCCCACACTGGTACCTAACTCATTACAGACAAGCCAGTTACTAAGTCCAGAAGTGCACCTTCTAGTCAGTTTTAGCCAGTGTGTGGTACCAGCCTTCACACTGCCACAAAGATGGGTTCTGTAAGCAGCAGCAACTCACATGCAGTTAACTGCAAATGTCAGCTATTAAAGTATTAGAAAACTCAGTTTTCAAGTGAACACATTGTCTTACAGCTACGAGTGTGAAAGAGAACGTGGTCCGAGGTGGTTCCTACTGCACTGCACAACGCCATTCATTCTGAAACGAGAGAGCCTGTGTCTGTGTTACAGATATAGTTTATAAAAGAGCAATGACTTCTGAAGAGTGGGGAATAGCCAGAACACTCCAAAAACTGCTGTAACAAGAGTATATGTGCATTTGCTTTATGCAGCTTACATTCTAATGTTTACAAAGGCCAGCACTTGTAGAAGACTCTCCGCTAACAAACAAATCTGGAATACATCAACTGTACAGGTAAGTCAGCCAAAAATAAGCAATAGCTATGCTCTTCTCACTTGTAGGAAAGCATACAATAGGTTTCCCCCTTCTGCCACCCCCTGTTCAGATTTCTACACCACAGTCCCAGTAAAAGCACCGTACGATGAAACTGGGGCACAGGTACCAGGTTGAATTTTGTCACAGATACCGTTTATCAATGTCCTGCAGATGTCAAAGCAGCATTCTTCTAGCACCAGGAAGGCAGAGAGGATACAAGCATGAATAAAAAAATATTTAAGTGATTTAAGACATCAAAAAAAGTCAAGAAATAGCACTGGGCATATACAAATAAACTGAACATTCAATCCTGCAGAGCTCCTTTAAAAATGGCACCAATGGACAGTATTTTACAATATGCACATTTATTCAAGGTGGGGAACTAATGCTCCACAGGTGAAAAAGGAGAATACAAATAAAAGTGCCACTGTTGGCCCGTGATGGTTATTTCTTACAATTGAATGGAAACACTTTGAAAAATAATCTGGTATGTACATGTCTTCAGGGAAGTTAATGGCTTCTTCAGAACAGAAATAACTATGGTTGTCCCCCTCCCCTTTTTTAGCCAGACAGTATTGCCAGAGCTTGTGCTCCCTTTTCAAGCACATCATCTTACTTGAAATTCAGTGCTATTTTCTTTCAGAAAGATCGGAAGTTGTACTTTTAGGTAACAAAAGCATTTATGTTACAAACATTCAAAACTGGAAGCTTATGATTCTGGCAGACAACGTTGCGTATTAAATACAAACCAGCCAGCAATTACTGAACATAAAAAACTTATTCAATCATAAAAAAATACTATAATTCATCACCACAGACTTTTTACATAGTTATAAATAATAAATAGCATAACACAGTAGATTACAAACGGATTTATTTTGCCCCGTTAAAGTCTTTAAAAAGTAAAATATCTCTTGTCTTACCTCAGACTGACCAAGGTACTGTAGCAAGCCTGCTCAGAGCTCAAATATAAGCCAAGCAATATGCAGAGCTCATGTTCAATCCAAACTTTTAAGTCTTTCCTTAGAAATGGAACCTTTGCTCAGCTGTTTGCCCTGCTCACGACCAGCGAAGGTGTAAATGCAGCTGCCGAGGGCATCACCTTGGCTGCTGTCTTGGGCTGCCCACAGCACTCGGAGAGGAGCACTAAGGAAAGCAGCCTCCAGGACAGGTTCTGGTGAGCACTCTGTAAGAAGCTGTACACAGAAGGGCTTTCCCCACCCACCCCTCTGGTTTTACATTCCATCATTTTGTAACAATGTCCCCTAAGGCACAAAAATACCTATGACCTCAATGCCACGGGAGACATCGGCGGTGCCACACATGGTTCTCCTACACAGTAGTTTAAATAACTCCGTTATCTGCACTGTATGTCTTAGATCGAGGCATGGATTCATTTTCCTTGGCCAAACCTTGCTGAATATTGACCTCATTTCATAAAATCTGTAGGGTAAGGGATCTGGGGAGAGAACTATGCAGCTATTTTAATCATGCTTGTAGAGTACTGTTATTTCTTCACTGGTGGCAAAAGTGCCAAACATTTTGTTGTGGGTTTTTAATGTAAGAGAGGGAGATTTCCACACCCACTGTAAGAAAAACAACTAGCAGCACTAAGAAAAGTTTTTTCTCCCTTCCATAAGAGAATTTTTAGCTAGTGACTAAAAAAAAAAAACCACCAAGGAGAGTATTTTTACTCAATGGTAGAAGTGCCAGAGAATAAATCAGTATTTTCAAATCCCTCCAAATCAAATTCTTTCCCTAGACATAGTGACCACAATAATAATAGAAGTATTCTCCTACAAATTGCAACACTACTAGGCAGATACCTATTCTTGGAATCAAATAGTGTATGCAAGTTCCTGAAAGCAAAAAGTTAGTATAATCTGAGCAGACATCTCGTTTAAAAAAAACACAAATTTGCAAAAACAGACATTAATATGGTCTACAACGTCCATTAAATGGAAAAAATCAAAATCACTGGAAAGTCACCAAGGATTAAAGGAACAAGAATAGTTTTCTTTCAATAATCCTCGTGTTAATGGTTCAAGAATGAGAGTTCATTTCTCCGTACAAGTGTACAGTGAGGAAACAGCACAACCAGACACAGATTAAGTCACTTAGGTGAGAGATCATCCATCAGAATGAACGAAGAGCATGAGTTGGAGCATGTCACTGGAGACTCTGTGGTTATGCTGCCTTTAGTCAGCGAGTCAGAGGACGAGCCAACACTGCTGCTGCTCCCATCAAGAATATCTGAAGACAGGCTGGGGAAGAAGGAAAAGTTCTTTACGAACAGGGGCACAACGACTGTGGGTACAAAGCCAATGTACAAAGCCTTGTAGAGGTGTAGGAGACCTATACTACCACTCAGCCTTTACTGCAAGACTGGCAGCCCTGAAGACTCCTTGTTTTCTGTAGCATGTTATAGAGGTATTCATGCTCCTTATGGGAATGAGGAGCAGAATTTCTTTTTTCTTTTTAACATGCAGAGTAAATCATCACTCTCATTTTAATCAGTCATAGAAAGGAGATGACAAACGAATGAGAATAAAACCTTAAAAGATTATAGAAACAAATAATAAGAACCCAATCAGCAATGCAGCAACAATGTCATTACTTAGCTACTATGTTCTTTAATGTTGCACTACTCAAAGCAACATCTTGAAACCTGTTTTGCCCTTGGAAGGAATTCTTGCGTTTGGATTTTGAAGTCTTGATACAAGATTCCAGAGGGCATAAATTGATGCTTTTACAATTTATGCTGGCAGCAAGATGAACAAAGTATCTCTAAGCAGTTTCAAGTCTGTAAGTAAACTGAAATTGTAGTAATAGAGATGATACTTTACAATACTTGTTTTCTGACTCCTGACACAAAAGAGAACTCAGCTTTTAATGAATCCTGATAAAGGAGACAGACTGTACCACTAAAACTCACGAATAAAACCATGAACTATGTAAGCACAGTAACTATTCACACATGCATCTGAGTATGCAGACAAAATACTGCAGATACTATATGAGCACCACCTACAACACAGTGAAATAATGAAGCATCTTCAAAAGGAACTTTGCTTATGAACCACCAGGGATCTGTAACAATCGTATTCAGTATAAAAGTTTTATACACAAAATCTAGGTTAGAGTCTGCTCGGGAAGATTTGATCAAAGGAGCAGGAACACTGTCACGCTACCACAGGAGCAGTTCCCAGTAACATGCATACACAAGCTACATGCAAAGTCATTTTTCCTGGAAAACAAACAAGAACAAGAACACTTGCGATCAATGCACACTCCCTGTTTTGGCATTTCAGGGCACATGAAATAGTTTACCATGAACTGAGATCGGTCAGATGTGTAACATCTGGAGAAAGCATGTTGGTTGTTCCTTGAAAAAGTCTCTTTGGCTGACTTTCAGTTTCCATTTCACCTAAGGAAAAGAGTGCAAATAATCAAACTCGCTTGAGTCTCTGGAATGCCTGCCCATTTAACATTTGTCTATGGTAAAAGAGAGGATTGTCCCATGACAGAGCAAGGCTGTTGTAACCCAAATCCTCTAATTCAGCCAGCCAAGCACTTGGGTAAGACATTAATTTGATGCCGTTGTATAACCATCCAGGCCATCCTTAACTGAACTAATGCTTCAGCAGTATCTGAAGGGCTACAACAATCTCAACAACATAAAACTAGGCACTTGCTACCTGGAGTATAATCAGGTAAAATAATCTAAAGCAAACTAATTACTGTGACTTAATTTTAAGTAAGCAGTTGAGATGAAGAGACTGGCATAAGCCAAAATAGGGAGATTAAAGTTCTTAGTGACTATGAAAGCAGGAACAGCAGCTTGGCTCACAGTTTCACCCTCCTGCAGACAACAAATTCTGATGCATATGTACACTGCTACACAAAAGCTGAATAGAAAACAGAATGGCATGTGTATGCATTTCCACTTACACATCGTGGATCGGACTATCTTTGTACCTGTAATCATCTACTGATATTAGAAGACTAAACATGAGGAGGAGAATACATATAATCTGTTTAGTATAATCTGCCCTGCGAATGAGCAGGCTCATGAATAGCTCCTGTACAAGATACACGTTTGGAAATATCATGAACTTGCCAATGAGTAGCTTAAAAAAGCCTGTTTCAGCTACAGTATATTTTCATTTTTAGTTTGGCAACAAACACATACGAAATGGGAAGAAATGTTCTGGCTTTTTAGCTACACTTCACAGCAGTTGTGGTGTCAGTTTGAGAAGCTGACAGAGGTTAAGCAGTATAGCAAACCAAAGTATATTTTAATATGTTATGCAAGAGAATTATATTACAACTTGGTTTATAAAAGACTGATAAGCCCCCTAAACTTTCTTTAGCTCATGAGGGTACATTCCCTTCTTCAAAGGGAAAGAGTAACAGCTTCTATCAAGCTGAGTGGGCAAAAAAAACCATTTATAAAATACTTATCTTACACAGAAATGAAGAAAACCCAAACCACCAACTTAAGCAACTTCAAATTTCACAAGGCAAATCTGCTCCAACACACTGCACAGTCTACCAGCATTTATTCCCTACAGAAATGTTCTTCAATACATTGCTTTCTCCTCCCACATATCACAGTGCCCCTTTGTTACCATGTCACATCTATAGAATATGAACTGTAAAGCTAGTGCTAAAATTCAGAAACAACAGGATTACGTATTTAGGAAAAGAAATTAGGGACATTGACATGGGTTGGATGTTTTAAATTTAAGTAACATTGAAAATTCCTTGATATTTCAAGTAAAAAAGGCAAACTCAGATCTCCACTTTGTAAAAGATGCTCCACAAGAGCACGTGGATAGGGTGAGGAAAGCCTGCCCTTCACCTGCTTTTAATACAACCTGGGTAAAGCCTACCATAAAATGTTGAAAGTAATGCAATATGAATACTTATTCCCTACTGAGCCTGGTAAATTTTTGTTCCATATTTAATGCCTCTAAAATTCATAGAAAATAACAGCCAAGATAGAACTGGCATCCATGGGAAAACTTGTCTCTCTCCCCTGTCAATTTGATGTAAATTAGACAACATTCTTTATCTGACAGAACAAGCAGCCCTAAAATAACGGTAACCAGGAACTCTTCTTGAAGGCCGAGTCTTGTAAAACAAAGGGAGATGCTTTTGGTGCAGTTAAGAACGCCCAAGTTAAAATGGAGAGAGAATAAGCATAGCTAGAGGCACGCTTGTAAACATCTCAATCTTGCAGTTCTACTATGGAGACTTGTTCTGGGCTCTAATTTAAATACCCTTAACATGGAATACTTCCAGGGAAGAATGCAGTTTTCCCCCTCGAGGAGGAAAGAGCACTGATCTATTCCACTTCTCTAAACACTCACCTTCTGAACTTTCAGAGTGAAAACAAACATTCAGTACTAAGTTTAGCAGATGCTGCACGATAAGCAACATTCCTAAGATGATCTGAAGGGTGTGCACTGTACAGTGGTACTCTTAGGAATGTCAGAGCTTAGGAATATTCAGAACATTGCATTTGATGCATAATAAAGTTTGCCTCTTCCAAGCAATAGCTGGGACTAGATAAAACATCTGATACTTTAAATACACATACCTTTTCTCTTAATGGGGCCAAGAACACTGGGCCGGATACAGTTAATAGGACTTTGACTCCTTCTGCTAGAGAGAGAGAATACCAATACTCAGTCAGGCCTGCTCCACCATACCTAGCATCAAATCAACACAACCACAGCACATGAAACGTTCTTTAAAGCTATTCCTGCACAATTGGAATGCTTAGGGAGTCTAAATACATAGATAACAAAGAAGTGCCTCCTATTAGAGCAGATTTATCTGCCACACAAAGTTGTAGTACATTTTCCAGGGCTTTTTCCTTCCCTTAGTGCATCACATCCTCATGTCAATCATGTCCATTTCTAAATTGCATTTAATATATAAAAATCGCTATGCTGAAAAAGTTAAAGTTCATTTGAAGTACCTAGGAATGTCCCCACAAGTCACCAAGTCTAGTTTACAGTCGACACACGCTTCTATAAGAGCACCCACATAAAGCTACTACTGGTAAAGGCTGAACTTTCAGAGCATTTTTATGTGGCAATACTTCAGTTATTGCAAAACTAAAATCTCTTTTAATGCCTTCACATCACCTTTAGCTAATCTTCATGCCAGCCTTGGAATTTAAGCCAATGTATACCTGTTCCTTGCAGATATGACTTACTTGGTGAATCGCCTTGTTGGACTGGGAATAGGACTTGGAGGTAATCCATTACTGCTCACAAACATTTGCAAGGATGGTGAAAAACATTGCTGCAGAAAACATCACAGGAAGGTACTTCAGAATTCCCTTTGAAATATTCAGCTGTTTCACCCCACCCTCCAAACAAAACATCCCCAGTTAAAGAAAAGCTGGTAACAGAGCAAGGCAGAGATGATCAAACACAATCTTAGACGCGTTAAAACCTTAACTTGCAAAAACAGACTGCCTAAAGCAATACTGTTGAGATTAACGTGAAATTCAAAGCCACAGGAAATCTGAAATGGAAATAGAAGCTGTTTTCTAAATAAGAGAGTTGTTTCTGGTCTTCCTGTTACATTTAGAAGCAGCAGTACTGTAGTCAGGACTTGCTTCTTTCAAGGGACTTGCTACACAAACAGGTTGAGTTTACTCAGAATACATCTGACCTGAAAACACAGTATTCCAGACAGAACAGAGCTCTGTGGTTCTGCAGCTCATTCGAGCTTAGCCCATGAATGCCCAAAGCTAAGCACAAGAATTGTTTTCTGTCAAGTTATCTACTACTGCTTTACAGTCGTGATTTCAAAGGTACAGGAGCAGCTGCCAGCATCAGGGTGACACTAGGAACACCTCTACTCAGCACTGGTATGATGCTCCATGCGTCGATACCGGTCGAGGCATGCAATAAAATATAGCAGTACAAAAGCAGAATCACAAAAGAGGGTGAAAACAGGGTCAAGCAGCCCATCTATAAACCCAGTTGCCAGTTTCTCTGTGCTACATTTCAGTTTTCCAGTCCTCACCGGAAAAGGTAGTTTATCCAATGTACACATATTCCCTTTCTCCAGCATCTACCATCAGTCTTCAGTGCAAGTTCTGCACACCAGAATCCTCCTTCACAGTGATTTATGCCTTCCTTTCCATAACTGACAGATATATTTTCATCCTCCTCACCACACAGATCTGCAGCTTCTAGTCTTTGCCTACACTCTTACTCTACACATATGATACATTCCAATGTTGGTGCTTCTTCCCCAGTAACCCCCATTTATGCAGCTGAAAGATCATGTCCAAATCTGATTGCTATAATGACCTCTTCCAGCTTCCCTAGAACCAGGATCCTGACACATCTCCACATCACACAAACAGCAGCAACTGCAAACATTCAGAGTGGCAGAAGTGGGACACTGCTGGAACTCTGAAGGCTCTAAGATGGTAAAGATCTGGTTCTTAGAAACAAGTAAAATGTGGGTTTGGGTTGTGGGTTTGTTTTGTTGTTGTTTGCTTGTGGTTTTTCTTAAAAACTATCAATTTGTGAAGTTACACAAGTCCTCACAGTTCACCTTGGGCTAAAACTCTAACGTGTTCTCTCAGTTTGGTGTTTCACTTTTCCTACCTTTCCTATTCCTCTTGTAGGTGAAGGTGCAGGCGAAACTGGAATGAAGTCTATTCTCTTTGGGGAGGAAGATTTCTCAGACTTGTCCAAGTCATTGTCGCTCTGTAAACACAAGGTTTCAGACTTAACACTGCCACAGGACACCACCTTAGAAGCCAAGGCACAACCTTCTAGTGGGAAGTCATTGGGCCAAATGCACAAAATAGCTAAAGCAGATGAACTTAAGTTCTTCTTCAGTTACTTTCAGAGTTAATGTCTCTCTTTCCCTTAAATTCTCCAGTTGAGTGTCATAGTAGAATTAAATAGGAAACATCTATAAAAAGATTACCAGGCTCAAGCTTTCCTCCCATGACTGGCTTATCTGCATTGCTGTCTGCACTTCCCTAGAATACAAAAAACCCCATCAGTAGCTACAAAGAGGATAACTCTGGCTATTTTATCATCTTGTGTGAATAACACCCACCTTTCATGCGCTGTTTCTCGGTTCATTAAATCCACTCCCTCCTCCTGCAGGAGATAAACATCCTCAGTTTCCCCATAACATTTGCTTTGTCACAGGTAGTTGGAATAGCACTCACGATTCAATAACTTGCCATTAGAATTGAAATACAAACAGCAGGACCACTCCAGGAAGAAAAGAGAGCTACCAGCCCAGCACAGTTTCTCTTAAAAGAAACAATACATCAAAAATGCAAGGTAGCTTAAACATGACAACAATAAACCTTGCACGGATGCTTCCTGGTTGGAACTGAATCTTAAAAAAGACTGGGTTTTCTCTAGTACTTGAAAAACTCAACAGGAAAGAAGCTCCCATTAAGTACTTCATTATTATATAATGTTTTTCATTCTGTTGCTAAATATACAGATAAAAAGCACACTCACCCTTCTGATCTGATGAAGTCGGCTACTAGGAATACGAATAGGAGATGATGACAACAACTGAGGAAAAAAAAAGGGACAGCCACAATGATTAAATCACACCTTGCATACATCCCATCCACCATCACCTGCCTTCTTAGCGAGTTAAAAATGAGCTGTGCAACTACACGTGGATGACTCAAATCATGTCGCAAAAAGAAAACAGTGACCTTCAAGAGAGAAGACTTGTTTTACAACTTACAAATTCATTCTATCACTCAGCAAGTGGCCCAGAGCTCAGGCTTGCACGCAGGTACTGCTCAGCATCTCAAACGCACAAACTGCCATGAGACAGCTGAGAGATTTTAGGTGAAACTTTGAACATTATACAATTCCCTGCTGCCCACAGCAAGATGACAAACTCCTGTATCAACTTACTCAAGGAGCTGGCTATTATAAAGGAGGAATCCCAATGTTTCAGCCCAGTTTTGAACAACACTCCCTAAAAACTTTACTGTTGCAATTTTCCAACTGCATAGAATTTTACACAGCTCATTCCTCTGGAACTCTGGCCACCATCACATACAAATGGGCCAACAGTTCCCACTGAGGGTGCCCATGTATCCTCTGTAACACCTTCTGATTTGAGTTCCAAAATGTTAGATTCTTATTTTTAAGACATCTCATAACAAGACACAGAAGAGAAACCTATTTCAGGACTTTAAGTATTGCTTTTCTCAAAGCCTGTAGAACTTTTCACTAGCCTCAAAATGAGAAAGAAAGTTTTCAGTGCAAAAGAGCACGTAGATCCCTGAGTGGATATGATGGAACAAAAAGAAATGCACCATCTTTGACAGGATAAACAGCAGTACTGTTACTATCAGACTTAAATAACAGAGAGCAGAACGTCACCCAGCAAATTACTCTTCTTTAGATAATTTTCTAACATGTAGTGTTCAGCCTTTGCAAAGAGAGGTCATGCCAAACAAACAGGTCAATGAAATCTCCATCCCCTCTTCCATTTTTACAACAAATTAGAAGATTTTTAACAGCGACATCAGTTCTCTCTTCCAGCCCATGGTCAGGTCCAAATTAACTTTAAGCTGAAGCACACACAGCTTCAGCTGCTGTTGTCTTCTTGGGGACACACAGGTAATACACCAGCATTATTTCATTGTAGGCTGCACTTACAGCTGGAAAAAACCGCATATTCTGCAGCCTGGAAGCTTGCTGGGATGCCCAGTGCAAACACAAATCGAGTTTAACTTCATTTCTCCAGCTCAATTACTTCTTGTTAGGTGTAAACAAAGCATGCTTAAGATTCCTCACCATGCTATGACGGCTCGTAACTGTTGTGCTGTTCCTGCGAGTTCGCAGCACGTAAGGCTGAAAAACCTGCGAGTTGTCACTGGGAGTGGAAAACAAACTTTAGTGAGCGACTTCCTAAGGCGTGTTTTACTTACAGCTGCCCAGCGCCCGAAAACACCCCTTTCATACCGGCAGAAGCTCCGCTTTGGCTGGCGGCGCCCGGCAGCCACCTTCCCCCGCCACCCGCGGGGATCCGCTGCCGCCCTTCTGCAGCCACAAGGAGCCACCCGCCACCCCGACCCGAAACCGGTGACATGAGGCCTCCAGCGCGCACCCGCCCGCGCCGAGCACCGGAGCGCAAGGGCCCGGCTGGCAGCGGGGCGGCCCGCGCTGCCCCGCGGCCGGGCCCTGCGGGACGAGGCGCTGCGGGGCCGCACTCACCTGAGCCCGTGGATGAGCGGGGCGCTGTTGGATCTCCTCAGGCCGCCCCCGTCGCTCGGGGCCGCGGCGCTCCCCGGCGGCAGCTCCAGGTCCAGCTCCATTTTCTCCTGAGCCATCGCGGCGGCGGACGCGGCTCCGGCTCCGGCTGCTCCCGCTCCGCCGCGATGCCCATTCACTGCCGGCGGCCGCAGCGGCTCCTCATGCCGCTGCCCCCGGCCCCTACAGGCCTCGCGGGCGGCGCCGCAGGCACACGCCGGGGGCGCGCCGGGCCCGGCGAGGGGGGCGGCCCCAGCAGCGCCCCATGCCGGGGGCGGCCCGGGGGGCGGCGCCTTCCCCCACCCGCCGCCGCCGCCGCCGCCGCACGGACGCGCTCCCCGGACGCGCTCCCGCCGCTCGCCCCGGTGCGGCCGCCTCAGGCCACGGAGCGCCCCGGGCCGGCCTCCCCTCACACGCGCCCGCCGCCACCGCCGCCTCCCAGCGCGCACGCGCGGGAAGCCGGGCGGAGGCAGCCGGTCCCCCCCCCCGCGGCTGGACACAGCGCATGCGTCCTGCGGCCCGCACCGCGGCACCGCGCATGCCCCACACAGGGCGCCACCCCGCCCGCCAAGCAGGGCTGCGTGCGCGCTCCCGAGAGCGGCGGCGCGGGCGCGGCGCTGGTTTGAACCGGTACAGTGGGTGCCAAGGGACTGGCTCGGGGGAGTGGCCCGCCGGAGGCCGCGGGTTCGAGTCCCAGGGCGGCCACAACGCTGGGCCGGTCTTAACCAGGGTCTGTCCCGGGCTCTGCTCCGACAGAGCCGTGGTGAAAAGCGTTTGGGACCCTGCTCAGGGTTAGGTTCTCCCTCTTCAGCTGAAGTGGAACAGCCTTCCCCAGCGTTCTGCTGTGCCACTGAAGAATGCACTGTTCTTAATCAGTACCAAGAACACGAGCCTCCATGCTGCTCTCAGAAAGCCAGTATAAAGTTCATTACAAGACACAAAATTCTAGTTCTTGGCTGCATTTGGGGCTCGGGATGACATTTACAATTCCAAGCGGTAAAAGCTTGTGCTTACTGATTTCTATTTTCTCATGTTTTCCTACAATAACAGTTACATGTTTGTCTCTTACAGACAGGGGGTCTTCAGGGTTTTTCATCATTTCAACTTTGTTAAGTGGGAACATGGCTGTACTAATTATTCTCTTAGAATATTAAGGAATACTAGAAGAAGCTCTTCCCTGTGAGGGTGCTGAGGTGCTGGCACAGGGTGCCCAGAGAAGCTGTGGCTGCCCCATCCCTGGCAGTGTTCAAGGCCAGGTTGGACACAGGGGCTTGGAGCAACCTGCTCTAGTGGAAGGTGTCCCTGCCCGTGGCAGGGGTTGGAACTGGATGAGCTTTAAGGTCCCTTCTGGACCCACAAGATTACATTTTAAATATTTTCAGGATTTTCCAATATTATTTATATTGGAAAAAATTGAGACAAAATTCCTTGTTTTTTATTAAAGCAGAAGGAAAAAAACACCTTTCCCACTGCTCACACTATGGTATATCCTGTCCATTAATGACACCTTTCTGTGAGATGCTGCAGAATGTCCATCTCCTGCAAAGATCAAGAAGGCAAATATCTAAAACCTTCTTTTGCTCAATTTCTAACTATTATGATCAGTCTGATTCACTGGAAAATTAGGATCTGCTGCAAAAGCAAAGTTTGTCGCCTCTCGCTGTCACCACTCACTGAAAGCACCACCACACTTTGAACAGTGCATCATTCTTCTGGTGAAGTGCTTCAGCAGGAGCACTCTGCAGCCTGGAACAGCTCTCCCAGTGGCTGGAGAATAACCAAAGGGCAATTCCAGTGACAGCATTCCAACAAAACACCCAGCCCTGAACGGAAATCCACTCACACATATGTTGGCTCTGCTAATACAAAAGCCACCTGCAGAATCTGGCTACATTGCCAAACTATGTGGGGTTTGCTACTTATTATTGTGGAGTTATTTTATTATGTCCTTGCCACTATGGACAACAAAAAGCTTCAAATGCTGTGTACCAGGATACTCTTCAGGGAAAAGTAGCTCAAAGCTCAAAAACATCTGCTTCATGTGCTCCAATTTTCCAGTGCCAGGCACCAACACATCAGGCTGTCTGATTGGGTTTTCCCACAGCCAAATAACCTCAATGGGAATACAAGAGATGTGCGGACTGTCAAGGTGACCCTCAAAGGGTAATGAGGCAGAGAAAAGGGGACGTGGCTGTGGGAGAGTTGTGCTGTGGAACAGACTGAGGAGAAAGATGGAAATGAGGAAATCACAAATTGCTGAGCTGGAGAAATGGCACAAATGAGCACGGTGAGAGGGATTAAGTAAGGAGAGAATATGTTAAACTGAGCTTTGGGAGGATACAGGTTAAGGATGGAGATTCAAAGTGGGAGAATGGAGACTGGGAGAATGAGAGAGGTGGGTACAGTGATGAGTGGTGGGCATGAAGTTATAGTGTGGGCAATGATGTGGGAGATACTTGATACTATGAGGGAAATATCCCCGTGGGTGAAATAACCACAGCTACGTGAAGTTACAAAATGCTACCAGCATGTGACCTGTGAAGAAAACATTTTAGCTACCTACAATCCACCTTTCTTCTCCGGTTATTTCTGTTCTTCAAGACTGCCTGAGAGTCTCACCTGGAATATAAGCTGCCTGAAGAACCATCAGCTGTATTTCTGAGAAGCGACAGTGGTTAGCTACAAACTCAGACGCTGGTTTTATTTAAAGGTCAGCATTGCAGCACTTCACAAGCAAGCACTAACGAACATACTTTAGACACCTAGAACATTTACTTCTGAGTGTAAATACTACAGTCTAGATAAAATGGTTTAACTACAATTGGATGGATGGGTACATGGTGACAGTATTGACACTGACACCTCAGACAGTGAGTGCTCAAGGGCAGAACTGTTTTGTACACACACGTTTAGATTAGGTTGACAGAAGCTGCTCGGGCACAGCAAAACAGGGGTACGGATGTCTCCTACAGCAGGGAGTCCCTGTGCCTCCGAGCCGCGCTCCACCGCGGGGGGCCCGGGCAGCCCCGGGGACGGGACAAAGGCACTTTTAAGCTTTCTCACCGCGGCTGTACTTGTCCCGGCCCCGGGCGGGCAGCGCGGCTGGCGGGGCCGGGTCACCTCACCTCAGCGGCGGAGGCCGCGCCTGCCCGTCCCGCCTCACGTCTGCCAGGGATTGTGGCTGTCCTGAGGGGCTCGGCGGAAACAGCAGCACCGAGCCCCGGGGCACCGAGAGCGCTCTGAGCATGCGCCCGGCCGAGGGCCGCCGTGCGGGATGCCCGCGGTACATGCGCACTGAGCGGCGGCGGGCCCGAGGCGCTCCGTGGCCTGAGGCGGCCGCACCGGGGCGAGCGGCGGGAGCGCGTCCGGGGAGCGCGTCCGTGCGGCGGCGGGTGGGGGAAGGCGCCGCCCCCCGGGCCGCCCCCGGCATGGGGCGCTGCTGGGGCCGCCCCCCTCGCCGGGCCCGGCGCGCCCCCGGCGTGTGCCTGCGGCGCCGCCCGCGAGGCCTGTAGGGGCCGGGGGCAGCGGCATGAGGAGCCGCTGCGGCCGCCGGCAGTGAATGGGCATCGCGGCGGAGCGGGAGCAGCCGGAGCCGGAGCCGCGTCCGCCGCCGCGATGGCTCAGGAGAAAATGGAGCTGGACCTGGAGCTGCCGCCGGGGAGCGCCGCGGCCCCGAGCGACGGGGGCGGCCTGAGGAGATCCAACAGCGCCCCGCTCATCCACGGGCTCAGGTGAGCGCGGCCTCCCAGCCCCGGGTCAGGCTCTGGGTGTGTATGTGTCGTTCTGCCGTGTGCTCTGTAGCTGAGGAGCATGCAGTGTGCAGCGTTAAGGCTGTGACCGTTGCTATAAAGGAGCAACCTCTCTGGTTTAAGGTGTCAGGTCTGACCAGAAAACCCCCCAAATCGCTGAACCATATGTGACTGCAGACAGTAAATTCCTTCGGAACAGGTGGGTGAATTTATGGAGATCACTTCATGGGACGTTGAAGCATGCACAAGTTTTGCATTTAGTGTAAAATATTACGTCAGTTGTCCTGGAGTTTTTCGGGATGATACTCATTTTGTTAGTAAGTAATAACGGGAGAGACACATGTAGATAATCTTGCTTGGATATTGGCATCAGCCTCTGCCTGGTGGTATTTGCAAGGGGGGGTTGGCCCCGGCTGACAGGGCAGAGACAGGGAAAGCTCTCAGGTGTGTACGGTCTCATGTATAGCTTTGTGTTTGGGTAAGTTGATAACTCAAAGTGCTATTTCTTGCCTCCTCTGGGTTGTCATGAAGTTGGGAGATGCCCACTTCTGCTGCGTGGTGTGGCTACCACCTACCTTCAAGATGGTTCATGTGCTGCTACTATAGTAGTATGTTTGCAGCTTGGGAGAGTTTATTGATAATAAACTTTGTAAAACATAGTATAATACATAGATAGTTCCTTGCCACAAGGCCCCTTAAACTTCATGTCTCTGTAATGAACTAGGTATCAAGTGCTGAACCAACCTCATAAATCTTTTGTAGCAAAATGATTAACAGTCCATTTCTGTTCAGAGGAAGTATTATTGTTTATTCAGTCATAATTTAATGCTAAGCAAACATTGTGATTCGTTTAATATTCACTGTATATAATGGTAACTGTAAAGGAACAACTCTCAGTTTACATTTTGATGCAGTATACAAGTATTGTGAATGGCAGTCATTCCTCAGGCAGATTGCTGAGCAGGTAAACTGGTTATGTGGCTGAAATGAGATGGTTTTATAATCTCGGCATTTTGTAAGTTGGCTCTTACAAACTGTGAGACCCTTGACTCCTTAGAAAAGGCATCCCATAACCATGCTGTAACCGAATTCAGGGTTTGGGCAGGTAGAAGGCTTAGCCTGAGCTCTTCCCTTGACACTGTGCATGCACTATAGATTAGGTGTGTATAGAAATGAAGCTGAAATGCCTTTGAGCTGATTTGAGGTGGTTGCAGTGTTTTGCCTGTTAGGAATTTTCCAGCAGAATATTGTTTTTGCAAGATTGCAGCTCTTGGCAAGAAACTTCAGTTTTTCCCAGAATGGCTTCACTGGGTAAACTGAAACAAAAGCTCTTGAACAGCTTTTGCTACTCTGCCTCCTGTTTTGACTTCTTCAGTAGCAGACTTGGTAAGGAGCTTGGAGAATGAGTTACCGTAGAGCCAAAGAACATTTTTGGGTGGAATGTTTTAGGTCATGGAAGTTGCATTTCACAGAACTTTTGACTCTCTTTCATGCCAAATAAGATTGATTTTTACTGGGCACTGTGAGTATTTTCTGTGAAAGGTGAGTCTGTGATGTGACCAGCTTTTGCAAGGGAGATTAAAAGTAAGGATATTTGCAGGGTTTTTTCCTCTTCCCTCTTAAGAGGAGCTTATTTTATATCAAATAACTAAATCTGTGTTACTTAACTGATGTGCTGCTTCCTGGTTAGAGAAGCAGTGACTGTGGTCAAAAGCCTCCAGGCTTTAAAAACTGCTTTTATTGTAGGTTAAATTTAACCTTTTCTAGAAAAAGCATTTAGCGCTTTAATTAAATGTTCATAGTGATTTATCAAGATACTGTTTGGGGTTTTTGTGTCCTATTTTATATGAGGCATTGAATCTGGCTTCAGCCACTGGTTATATGCCATTTATAAATTCGTTCTGTTGAATGATGCAAGTTGCAGCCATTCCAAACGTAAGAAATTCCCACAGAAGTCATCAGTCTTTATATTTTTTCAGTTATTCTGAAGATTGAGGATGATTAATTAAAATCATGAATTAAAGCAGCTGGGACTCGGGGAAAGAGCAATTTGTTTTCCACTCTCTGCCAGCAAGCTGCAGGAGTTCTTCCATACCTGTCTCTGGAGTGCTTTGTCTTGAAATGAGAGCTGTCACAGCATTTGGAACTGCGCTTAGGTTAAGAGATGCTTTTTGATAGGAAGGAAATGGCTTTTGCATCTGACAAGTGTTTCTTTTCGCAGTGATAACTCACAAGTGTTCCAGGCCAACGTTCTGCGGACCCGCAGGAACAGCACCACAGTTATGAATCGTCACAGCCTGGTGAGGAAACTGTTAAACCAACTGCATTAGGTCCAAAGTGTGCAAACAGGATTAAAGGAGAAAATGAGATTGTTGTCTGTGAAACTAATAGCACATGTTTTCAGAAACAAGGCTTTAACTGTGACATTAATGTGCTGTAGCTATAGTGAAATGTTATTTATAGGCCATTGGGCCTTGGAAAGTACTTGTATTTCATTCTGATCATAACTTCATTTATAAAATGCAAACAGATGTTCTAAGAGTAAGAAAGGTAGTTAGTGAGGAAAACTGATTATGTAGATGTATTGTTGTTCAGTATTCACTGTGTTAATCATTTCTGATGTTTAAAAAAACCCAGGTGGTGATGCTCTTACCTTAAATAGTCTTTTATGTAGTAATGACAGAATAGACTGTTGTAATCAACAACAATCATAGAATCACGTAATCCCAGACTGGTTTGGGTTGGAAAGGACCTTAAGATCATCCAGTTCCAACCCCCTGCCATGGGCAGGGACACCTCACCCTAGACCGTGTCACCCAAGGCTCTGTCCAACCTGGCCTTGAACAGTGCCAGGGATGGAGCATTTACCACTTCTCTGGGTAACCTGTGCCAGCCCCTCAGCACCCTCACAGAGGATGATATCATTCTATCTCTAGGTATCTATATAGATATCTTCTATGATGATGACTACAGGGGCAGCTGTGCCATTTGCCTGGGGCTTAACCTGCAGGTTTCTGTCACTACATGTCATTACCAAGGAAGGGTCAACGAGGCCCAGTGTCTGCTGTTACTTTCCCTCCAGAAGATAGCAGTGGCATCTAGTGAGTAAATGTTTTGGTGGTTTCTGTTTTGTGTGGTTGGGGGTTTTGTTTTGTTGTTTAAGCAAAGCATTTTAGCCTGTGGTTAGACATTTAGGTGCTATTTCAGCATTTTCTTTGTTTATTTTCTGTACAGCTCAGTCAGTTCCCTGTCAGGGTTCACTGTGTGACCCCACAGATGCTTGTGCTGCAGAAGGCAGGGGGCACTGGAGGGACAGCAGTGCAAGGGCAGAGGTGCCAGGGCAGGTGGCTGTTCCCCTTGGCAGTGGTCCCTCTGAAACTTTACCTTCAGGGAAAAAGATTTATCTGACATACTGGAGAAGGGGAATGGGGAAGGTGTCTCCTCTCATAGTCTAATAGTTTGCAATGGTTTTCATTAAGCTTTGTACTCTCAAAGCATTGGGGATTTGAGTAGTATCATTTCCTCAATGGGTTCAGTCTGCTTTAGCAAATATCTTGAAAAGGGACTGAGGTTTCTTTTCACAAGAATTAAATCAAAGGACTGCAAACAAGGGAAAAGTGAGTTTCAAGCATTGGCAAAGAGAAGTGATGACTTGTTGGAAACAAGCTGTAGGATCCTCAGAGTTGCTGCGTTTAGTTACTGCATTAGATCCTGCAGAAAAACACTGTCTTTTTAGGATTTCTGTTTTACACTGCAAGCCACTGGTTTTGTATTTATTTTGTTAATGTCAAACCTTAAAGCCTGTGGATCACACTCATAAAATTAGAACAGAATGAGTGGAACAAATGCATTTTACTGTGGAGTGCCAGAGTGAATAGGCAGGAATGTACTATTGTTCAAATCCTTTTCTCTGTGTGAGAATCAAGGTCACTTCAAGGTCCACATTGGCTGGTACAGCTTGGAGGAATTTTTATTAGGCTTTTGGGGAGCCCATTATAATAGCAAAACTGATCTAAACTGGACTTAAGAAGTAGCAAATCAGAACATTATAGCTGTTAGACTTTGGTGGTGTGTATTAAGATGACTAGATTCTGGCAGAAACATTGAAGCATCCTCTTGTGAGTCAGATAAGCTAATATCTTTTGTGGGAAGGCTGTGAAGTCTTGGTATTTGGGTTAGAGGGAGGATTCTGGATATATGAAGCATTAATAGTGTATGATAACTTACCATAAGCTCCTGTGTAAGGCAGCAGGATCTCTGTGTTCTCCGTGGTACTGACGAGAAGATGGTGCAGTAAGTGGGTAACTGAATGTTCGTTAGTTCTCCAGCTTGAGCATAATGAAGAGCTCTAGTAGTGTTTTGTGAAGCAGATGAAGCCTCCTACTGCATAAAGCATAGAAACACTTAGTAATAATGCAAACCTTACTTGCTGAACACACTGAATCCATTTTAAAAAGACACCTTGTCAGCTAACCATTTCTAGTGACATCCTCTCTGATTTCGCCCAAATTGAAGTTCTTGAGTGAAGTTCTTGAGAAACCATAAGGAAGATATTTAAATCTTGTTAGCCTTCTAATAGCTAATTTCTTTCACCTGTCAAAGTAGGCATTTGTAGGCAGACAAAAGTCGAGAAACCTTTTTGCACAATGTGTTTTGGCTTTGTATTTTTAAAGGAAGAAGGTGTTCCCTGTGAGGGTGCTGAGGCACTGGCACAGGGTGCTCAGAGAAGCTGTGGCTGCCCCATCCCTGGCAGTGTTCAAGGCCAGGTTGGACACAGGGGCTTGGAGCAACCTGCTCTAGTGGAAGGTGTCCCTGCCCGTGGCACGGGGTTGGAGCTGGGTGATCTTAAGGTTCTTTCCAACCCTAACTATCCTATGATCTATTGGGAAGCCTTCTGGATCACTTCAGTGAAGATGTTTATGCAGCAATATACATTAAGGGTGGCAGTGTGCTACTTTAAAGCAGCTTTATCTGTGGAGAAGTGAAAGCCAGGCTGATGCCAACTAGCATCATGTTCTTGCAAGTAATTGGTGTAGTTTCTATATACTATGAATGTTTTAATTCTTTATTTTATTCTTAGTTTGGGATAGCACTATGGAGTGGGTGCTGACATTCCTGTGCCTTTCCCTCCCTTCTCCTGTGGTTTCTAAGTGTGTTTCAGTTGTATATGGCTTTGTTTTGCAGTTTGTGCCATCATCTCCTATCCGTATTCCCAGCAGCCGTCTTCATCAAATCAAACAGGTAAGCACAGATTCTAATTCAGTTTTATTTAATTTTACAGGTTTTATAGGTGGTTGGGGGTTTTTGCAGTTAATGTGTAATGTCCTCCAGGTGACTATGGATTTTACTTTGAAACTGTGTCTGCAGTATCACTTCAAGATGTTTTCAAAAGTAAAAGCTGGATCCTGTCTACAGAGCATCAAATTTCATGAATCTTACAGTAAGAAGAAGATTTGAGCAGAAAGAGGAGTCTGAAAATGGACATTTTGGAAAGGAAATCTTTCATGTAAACCCTTAAAGTTTCACCAAGTTTTTGGCAGTGGTGCCAGCATAAAGATTCATGGCGAATACAAAGTGTTCCTTAACTCGTGTTGGCACAAGACTTCTGTTCATTAAGGGTGAAAATGAACTGGATAAGGAAGCTAAAAGAATTAAGTTTGGACTCTTCTTGCTGGGCTGGTTTTCATCCGTATAATTTTGTGATCCAGATGATGGCACTTGTGCTGCCACAGCATGAGCAGAGGGGGAAGGGCACCAGAGCAAACACTTGGGGAGGTGGCAGATATCTGAGTAGGCTTAAATAGCTCTGCTGCCAGAGAGCAGCCCACAGTGAAACCACTCAAGTTTGCAAATCCACAAGCTCAGAATCTTGTGGCTCCTCCATTTCCTATGTCCACTTTTTGACAGTAGGATGTTTATAAGATTTCCTTGAAGATGCTTGGTTTTATTTTTATATATATATATATTTAGGTTGCTGGTTTTCAATGGATAGGCTTGATTTTTACAGCGTGAAAAGTGAAGAAAGCAATTTAATGCTTCAGACAGCATTTTCAGGGTCTGATGTCTGAAGTGATAGAAGGCACTTTGCTTCCCATCTCCGATATTGAAGGTGCATGCATAGTAATCCTGAAGAAAATAACTGCTTGCTTTCATTATGGAAGTAATCTACTGGTTTAAATAGACTGAGGCACTCGGGTCATTTGTAGGGTTGGTTTTATCTACATAAAAAAGCATAGGATTAATATGTAAGTGTGGTGAGAGCAAGGGAATGAATCACTGCATGGTTAGAATCATAGAATTAACTACTGTGGCTCTGCTGTGTTACATGAAGTTGAAGTTTGATAATCCAATTCTATTGAAAATATATCTGTATTCGTACTTGTTCCATGCATATTTTAAAGCCAACAGTGACATTTCCTAATTCGTGTTTGATCACTGAATTCTCAAGTTGGAATTCCATATCCTGTATGCTTCCTGGCACAGATGGGAACCTGTGTGATTTACTTCTGATCTCTTTCAAATCTTACCAAATAATCCCACGGTTGAACTCTATTAGTAACATTGGGAAGATGTTTTGTTGAACTTTTATTCTTGAACTGGTCTGAATTAGGGAATCTACTCATTCACTCAACAGACTGAGCAGCATTCAGTTAGTTTGAAGGAATGGTGTCTACCTAAGAGGAGATCAATAGTCAGGTTTGTACTTTAACTTGCTGTTAATGTTTAGTGTGATTTTACATCTTTGATCCATTTTAATACTATTTTTTGGATGGTTTAGGAACAAAACACTAAACTTCAAATGCATTGCATAAAATGCACTGTATTGCAAATGAAATGATGACGGGTGTCTAATTAGTTACTCATCCATAGAATAGGGTAAGAATCCAGCCATGCTTTTGAGGATGATTTATGCTAGTTTCCACTTTATGACATAATACCATGCATAAAGCTGCTCCAGCATGTGCAGAAGTTTTGCTTCATTGTTCAGTTTTGTAACTACTTCTTGGATAGTAATGAAACCAAAAAAGCTGCTGGAGAAACAACCAACTCCTATAAACACTTCTTATGTGATGGTCTCTCTTGCTGCATCTCTTTCCCATCCTCTCCCCCTCACTCCTTTTCATGTGGTGAGAGCTTGAGGTTATTGTTGCTTAACTGAGTTGAATTGATTTTTCTGCATAGCAGAGAGAAAGGAAACCAGAGCTCATTTATCTTCATTTTTCATCTTTTAGGAAGAAGGAATGAATTTGCTGAACAGAGAAACAGTACGTGAAAGGTAAGCATCAAGGTGAACTGGAATGCTTCATGAAGTTTACTATGAACCTGGGATAATACATTTCTTTTCTTCCTTGTAGAGAAGTGCAAGTAGCAATGCAGATGAGCCACTCATGGGAGGAGAGCTTGAGCCTGGTAATGCATTCATGCTTTAATTTGTGTTTCTGTTATCAGTATCAGGACAGAAAAGACTCTCATGTCAACATTTCTTTATTAGCTTGACCTACAATTAAGGCGTTTGTATATTGCTGCTTTTGATCAGCACTTTCTCACACTAACAAGGCATAGAATGATCAGTTGTTTGAGGATACCTCTGGGTTCCTTGGGCTGCTGTGTCAAAAGCAAGTTGCATGGATGTCTGCCTGTTCAAATTTTCTTCCATCTTCTGGTACTCACCGAATAATGCTTAAGGCTTTTTTGTTATTGTTAAGCATAAGCTTATAAATGGCTACCTAAAAATGATTAATATGATGGAAGATAACTCAGTTCCACACCAATCAGCCCTTTTCATGGTAAGGAACTTGCTCATGAGGTTAATTCTGTGTTTCCAGAGTGACAATGATTTTGAGAAATCCTCATCACCAAAGCAAGTGGACTTTGTCCCAGTTTCTCCAGCTCCTTCACCTACTAGAGGAATAGGGAAGGTGAGCAAAATGTGGTAATAATGGGTTTATCTCGAGTAGTGCTAAATAAATCCAACCCAATTGGTAGCAAAAGATGAAGCCACCTGCTCCTTTCTGCCTCAGTGGCAAACAAGAAACTAGAATAAAGAAACAAAACCACCCCTAAAATCCTAAACCAGAAAGTATCAGCCAGCAGGTGCACATCTTGTGGGTGTGAAATTCTGTGGAGTGTTCAACTGTTAATGTGTGGTTAATAAACCTTATTCTTTATTTGCCTTCCTCTTGGAATAAGAGCAAGGGGTATTCATTCCTATTTTCAGAGTCATAGAATGGTTTGTGTTGAAGGGAACTTAAAGCTGATCCAGCTCCAACCCCTGCCACGGGCAGGGACACCTTCCACTAGAGCAGGTTGCTCCAAGCCCCTGTGTCCAACCTGGCCTTGAACACTGCCAGGGATGGGGCAGCCACAGCTTCTCTGGGCACCCTGTGCCAGTGCCTCAGCACCCTCACAGGGAAGAGCTTCTGCCTCAGAGCTCATCTCAATCTCCCCTCTGGCAGGTTAAAGCCATTTAACCCAACTACAGTGAAATAAATCCTTATCAACTTGCATGTTCTCTGCATGAAAATGGAATCTCCAGTTTTAGGAGTTTTTTGTTGCCAGTAATGAGAAGTGGTATCTGGGTATACCCAGCCCTGTTGCCTGGGTGCTTGCATCAATAATGGGTTGCTTATTTACCCCCAGTAAGGATCAGTTGTTACTGTATGGGTGTGATACAGTGTTTATACATAAATAACACAAGGCTTTTTCCTCTCAGCAATGTTTCTCACCATCTTTGCAAAGCTTGGTGAGTAGCAGTGGGTTACCTCCAAGTCCCAGCCCAAGTCCAACAAGGAGGTTTTCAAGGTCAGTACCAGATCATATCAATAATAGAAAATCAGCATAGCTTGTTCATGGAAGGCTTTTGAAATCCCAGAATTTGTTATAGACACAATTGATTTCTGATCACAAATACAACTTCATATATTCATGAAAAAGGGGGGGTCATGACACTTACATTGTATAAGCGGTTTCAATGCCTCTTTTCTTAGTGTTTTCCACTTAGTAGTTTGTTATTTGAGTATCTTTTAATGCTTTACCTGTTTTCAAGCTTCCTTTGTTAATGGTGATCAGTACAGCATATGCCTTCTTTTAGCAGGAGAAGCCAGAGTCCAATTAACTGCATTCGACCGAGTGTTCTGGGGTCAATAAAAAGGAAAGGTACAGTATTTGGTTTGGATTAATATAATATAAATTAAATATATAAAAATATAAGATAGCTTTCCTCATAATTCTGTCCAATTGGCTGATACCTGAAAGAGTGCCTAGAAATAGAAGGTATTACAGGGGACCAAATAAATAGAACTGATTACAGAAATAAACCAGATTGTTAAATTAGTTTGTACTCTTCCATAAAACTAATAGCTGTTCTGTTCTAATGCCTCTCCATTATTATGTCTGTATAGTCATATAGATCTGATAACATAATGATTGTGACAGACTCCTATAGATCTGATAACATAATTATCAGATATATATGCCTAATAACATAATGATGATAACAGACTCCTCTATAGTCATATAGATCTGATAAGAAATGGATGTAACCTGCTTAACAAAACAAGAAATACAACTATTGGTATATTTAACTTACCAAGTAAAACGTTTTGAAAGTCCTGGATAACGCAGCACACAGGTGCTACAGATGTAATAATCACCCTTCAAAACCAAAAGCTGATGCAGAGACCTTGTAGACACCTCACTGCTTTATTGGGAAATGTTTCCCAATTTCACTACGTTTTTCTTGAAGTTTAACTTCTGGTTATTTTATTGCATCTGGTTTTATATCTTCCTGCTTCACCTTTGTAACAGAACACTCTGGCTCTGAGACAACTTATAAAATACCTCTATTTGAGTTCTGTCAAAGCCTGTTTAAGCATATATCTCTCCTGCCTTCTAGGGTATTTGGAAGTCAAAGTCAATGCTTAAGTTTAGTGATAATCCTGAACCTTGTTTTTATTGATTGCAAGAGGAAAACAAACTTCCTTATTCTCAGCTTCTCTGCTTTGGTGGAGCTAGTCAGTGAACTGGTAGCTGAATAAACTGGAACAAAAGGATTGTTCTTCACTACAGAACAATAAATCCTTAATATCTAAACTCAGTTCATAACTCACTAAACTTCATTGAAGTTTGGACTAAAATGTTGCTAAGAAACAGACAGTCTTTAAAATTTCAGCATCAAATTTCTGTTTCACATCTAAAATAACCCTCATTCTGTTGTGTAAGGTTGAACCTCTATTCTGTTTGCTGTTCACCGAAAGCAGATTTTAGTTTCGATGACTAATAATGTTTTATCATTCCTTATCTCTTACCAAAGGTGTAATGGAGATAGAAGATCATCCAAAAAGGTTATTCCAAGGATCCACCAACATGCTTAGCCCTGAGGTTTCACATCAGGCAGACCTTGGAGGATGGTAAATGCTGTGCTATTTATTGTGTCCATATCTTCAGAAGCATTATAGATCTCTCTTCATCTAGCAATGATTGTGCTTTAAGTTGTTTGTTTGGTTTGGGGGTTTAAGTACAGACATCTCATTTTACAGCAGTGAAATCAGCACAGTCAACAGGCAGCAATATTCACTACAATGTCCAGTTTCTAGGACAGGCTGTTGATGTGCTTCACCTAAATGGGAGTTGAGCATGTTTAGGAAAAGATATCTCATGGCTGACAACTCCTGGAGTCTAGTTTCAAGTTGCAATCAAATGTGAATGCTGATGCTTGGAGGTGGATTGAGGGTTTTCTTCCTTCTGTTTTATTTTCCTTGCTCTTAGTCACATAGGAAAACTAGTCTGCCCCTCCCTGCTGGCAGGAATTAAAAGTACTACGTTAAAAATCATAACAACTTGAAATAGCAAGGGCTTTTTATTCAGTATTTCAGTCAAGAGGTTAATAATACATAGGGTGTGCCCACACAACTATGCACACAGGCTTGTTCACAGCACTCCTGTCCCCCTTGCCTCTCAGCTGATGTACATAGCTGTGCACAGCCTTTGAGCCGTAGCAGTGGCAACAATAACATAGATGTCTTAAAGGTACTTTAAAAACATGCCTTTTCTTGCACTCCTAGTCACAGCAGTGCAGGGTCAGTGGCTGCATCTTGGTTTAGGAGATGGTAATTTTAAAAAGCATTTTCTGATGCTATTGCTGATGATAGATCACCTCAGGTATGATTTTGAGTCCTGTGCAATACTTAGTGAATGGTACAATTGAGGTATGTACAGTTTATCATCAGCTCTCCTGGTGGCAGAGGCCTCTGGATATATGCTAGGCCAGGATGTTGCAGGAGATGGGTTAAAGCTTGGGATGAATTCCTCAGCCTTGTGCTTTCTAATCTGTACACTCTCCCTGGGTGAGCTGAAGGAGATGGGCAGGATGTTATCTGCCTGGCTGGAAGTGATTGTACAGTGTGTAGTTGCAGCTTTATTTCAAATCATAGGGCTTACTGCTCCTTCAGAGATGCTCTAAAATAGCTTTATAATGAGTGGAAGCTGATATTTGAAACTTAGAGTCCCTCATGTCTCCTAACTTGCTGTTCCTCTGTTTGCAGTCTGTCGTCACACGCTCTCGATGACAACAGGAGCAGTGCAGGCTCTTCCTGTGACTCACCAGCTGAAGTTGGCACCAACACAGGCTCTCCAGTCTCACTTTCCGACTCCAGATCTCCTTTTTTACCAGTAGATCTCACAGCTAAGTTACCCATCAATTGAGAAGCAGAAGTCTGCTAATGGACACCAGGAAACAGGCTGGACGTCAATAAGACTTTCTGTTGTGTGTAACTGATTCTGTTCCTCATAGGAACTTCCAGAAATGTCATTATTTCTAGAAAACTTCCAGAATAGTTCCTTGAGGAGGAATTCACGTTTCTAGTGATTTGTATGACATTTACTACAATACAGTAAGCATTTGAATCGCAAACATATTTGATGCTAACATCAGTGAGCAAGCTGTTGATTTACAATGGATATTGTCTTCTTGGAGTAAGTTACAAGTATTTTACATACATTCTGCTTGTGGAACTCTTGGCTTTCCAGCAGCTGCCAGGCAGCATCCTCACCAATATAACGTGGTGCTTGTGTAGTAGCAGATAACTTTCACACTCGTCCTCAGTCTGAAACCAGCAAAGCAGCTTTTACTAAGTTGTTTTTATTCCAGGAGTGTTAGATATTTATACTTTTTGTTCTTCATATGAAATAGGGAATATTGGGAGGGGGGAATTGATTCTTGTGTTCTATTATGATTGGCTGTTCATCAGTTCTGTGTTCTAATAGAACAAGTTGGTAAATTGTCAACTTGAATTTGTACGTTGGATTTTATCCATGATCATGACTGCTCTTGTGGCTAAATTCAGATTAGGTGTGGAACATTCTTCTGGGGGCTTGTATTTTCATTTTCTTCCCCATTTAGATGATTTATTAGAGTGGTAGATGCTCTATTAAAGGTCTTTTAAGAATGAAATATAGTAATAATGTTTGGAACAAAACATTAAATCCTGAGGTTTTAGCAATTAGTGCTTCAGAAGTGCGTTGTTTTAACAGGCAGTATTTGTCCCCATACATGGCTTTTGTGGGACAGAGAGGAATCTTGAATGCCTTTATACAGACTGAGGCGATCAAACATGTTTAATCTCCTGATGTCACTTCCTCACACAATGGCTTTGAGTTATTTCTGCTGTTGAAAGCTTCAGGTGCTGGTTGGAAGAGGTTTCAGGGTTCTTGTGCTGTATTGGAAAAGTCAGTGGGGTTGAGACAGCCTGATCTCAACTTGGGAATTCCCCAAACAGGAGGAAAACCTGCAAACCCCACCAGAGCCAGCTGGGTTCAGGTTTTCCAGCGGCAACCTCCTTTTGGTTGTCCACTCCTGTTACACAGCTGAACTTCCCCAGCTGGGTCCCTGTTTGCACGTGTGTGTGCATCTGTACTCTGAGGTTTCAAGCCTTCCCTCCAGAGAGGTTAATAACGAAGCAAAACGGTTTCTTTTTAAACACTAAATCTTTGTACTGTGTAATAAGGTGAGAAAAGTGTGGAAACTTCCTCAAGTAGGAGAAAAGCCTGAACTCTGCTGTGAAAGATTCACGTGGATGAAGCTTTGACTGGCAGCAGCCATCAAAATTAGAAGTGGACAACTTGGAGTGCAAAGACCTGGTGACCTGAGGGCCAGCGACCAGTGTCCGTACGTCCTTATTGTAGAAAGAAAATAGAATGTATTTAATAGTTTGGCTCAGTTCAAGTAAGATATGACATGGTTTACTTCTGATTTCATTCCTCTTAAATTATTCTAACAGTCAACTTCCTGATTGCAGCTCCCTTTTAAATCCCATCTGCCTTCATCCCCGTGGCGGATGGACAAGCTTGTGTTTCCTGTCTGTCGGCTCTCTCTAATACAGCACAGTTTGGTTTTGCAGTTTGAGGTATGTGCCAAAGAGTTGCTGTGTGTTCACTCTTTTGTGGTGAGGGCAAGATGGGGTCTCAAGCATCTTGCAGAAGAATGAACCTCCTGGTGTCTCTTCCAGTCTTTTCTAAAGACGCATCAGTAGAGGGTTTGATAGTTACGTGTGGGTCAACTCGTCTCTCTTCTGTTGAATATTTATGCTATTTTTCAAATAAGTGCCAATAAATGGAAAAATAAACGTGTGTTGCTGTTTGTGCACTTTGTTAGAGCCAACCACGTTCTGGTTTTAATGTTTAAATGCTTTTAGTTTTAATTCAGAATATCTATTGTAACCCACTTCTACCCAGTTGGAAATGGATGAGTTTTAAGGTCCCTTCCAACCCAAACCAGGCTGGGATTCTGGGATCTAAAAGTTCTGTGGCAGCTCTGGGAAAGCCACAAAATAAACCCAAATAAAATCAAGCCCAACATTTTCAAAAGACTTTATTAGCTAAATGTGTTCGTGGTTTATACCTAGAGGAGGTTGTGGTGAAATAGTTTGGAAGTGAGAAGCTGCAGTTGGTTGGGGGGACGGTGCTGAGGCTCTCACCTCTTGGGAAGAAGTGGGGGATCTTTGTGGTTTGCCTTAATGGGGCAATTAGTGCTGTTGGAGGAGAGAGGAACAGTGATGTACCTGCAGTCTGGAGGTATCCGCAGTCGTTCCTTTCCCTGCTTTTGGAAAACGAATCACTTTGAACTTGTGGAAAAGGCATCTCCGTTTCTTGGCCACCATGTCATTGAGAAGCTGCAGGTTTGTGCCCTGGGGTCAGGAGGCACATACAGGGGTTTTTCCACTGACGTGAAATATTACATCTTGGAACCAAATTATCCTGTAAAATCTGTGTCCAGCTTGAGGGGAACTGGGCTGTTACACAATGTGCATCATCAACCCTGTACTCGCTGTTAGTGTTACCTCTATTTTACTGTTAACTCATGAATATTGAAGCTTTGCTTGCTTAAGTGTCATCGTTACAGGACTGTTGTATATGATATTCCTCAACTGATCTGAGTTTGTATTACTCAAATGTGTTATGCTTTTGTCTTCCTCTGAGAAGAAACGGGCAGCTTCCTTGTCTCAGGCCTTACTGGAAGTAGTATGATCATGTGTATATACATATATATATAAAAGTGTAAATATATAAGTATACAATATATAAACTTGTTTATCCTGCAGCTTTTTGGGGGCATAGAGCCATTCCTCTGGGATTCTGCTGCTCCTCACCCATGGCACCCTTCCAAAGTCCTGCTTGTGATCAGCACTTCATTGCTCTGCTTGAAAACTATCCTGTGGGATTCATTGGCAGTGAAATCAGGTCTTGGGCCAGTGTGTCTTCCTTGACAACTGATAGGTGTTTTTCTTCCTTCCACCTTCTCCAGAGTGACGTGGCTCCTCAGGGAACATGGATAATGGTGCCAGTGCTCAGTGGGACAATATTTATGGAATGAGAGCTCCGGTGGCTGCTGCATTTAGCAGAGGGATAGATACTTCACACTGGAAAAGAGGTACAAATGCCAGGGAAAACGAGTCTGTGCAGCAGGCACATTAACTTGCTGGGGTCTTCTGTGTGGTCAGTGAGATCTGAATAACTCCATAGTCCTCCTGAGATGAGTTGAAGAACTTAATGCTAAGTTTGTTCTTCTCACTTTTCTTTAGAAAACTTGAGTGTGAATGATCACCAGCCCACACAAACAAAACAGGGCTCCAGAGTCTTCTACTGGGGAGCCTGAGATGTTTTGATCTATGAATGTCTATTGTGGTTCTAGTATCAGTGCTCTGTGTGTGAGCCCAGCCCCGCTGTGGTGAGATGATTTGCCAGTGAAGTGACTAAAGGCAGGAGGGACGTGTAGTGCTGTGAGCTCCCAGCTCGAGAACAGCTTGTGCATTCCTTAGCACGAGAAGTGTTCACTTTACACTGTTGTGCTCTTGTTGGAGTCATAACTCATTGACTTAAAATAGGGAGCTTCAGGAGTCATAATTAAAACGTGAGCTCTTCATAGCCTGTTTCAAGCAGCCTTTCTCTATCATCACCAAGTGGCACATGGAGTTGAAGTTGATCCCTCTTCTCCTGGAAGCACCACGTTAAATATTTGTCAATGTAATTGGATGTTTACAGCTCCAGTACAAGAATTAAAACCTTAATGACAGGAAGGTTCAAGGGCAGGTTGGACACAGGGGCTTGGAGCAACCTGCTCTAGTGGAAGGTGTCCCTGCCCGTGGCAGGGGTTGGAGCTGGATGAGCTTTAAGCTCCCTCCCAACCCAAACCAGGCTGGGGTTCTGTGGCTTGCAAGAGCCCTTCTCAAGAACGGGATGTCAGAATTGTCACCTCACATTTTTGATGTGGTGCCTGTCTCCAAAGGGTCTGTCTTGGATGGATGATTGTTCATCTGTTTTATGTGTGACACTGGAGTCTTCCCATTTCTGTGTGCTTGGTATGAGCTTCCTTGCCTGATGTCTTCCTTGAGACCTGCCAACAGCCAGCCTGGGTCTTGGTCAGGAGATGCCCTTCCTCTCTCCATGCAGACAGCTGCCCTGCATCTAAAGACATGCTGGAGGGAGGGATTCCTTCCTTCCCCTTTGGGGTCTGGTGGTAGAAGCATGAGAGAGGAAGGGAAAAAATAACCCACCGGAGGAGAATAACCTTGTTTGACTTCCAGTCGCTGGCTCAGGAACAGGAATTTCGGAAGGGGGGAGGAGCTGAGTGCATTTAAACCAGAACCAAACACGTCTCTACATGCCTTCATGCTGGCTCCCCTGTGTCTCTCAAGGGATTGGTGAGACTTCCCTAATGCAAGGGAGATTCCTCAGACAAATCTGGCATTTATAAAATATAGAGTTCTTCTGAGGGTTTAGTTTCTTCCTGCTCCATAAGAGCCTTGGAAAATGTTTGTTAAATTCAAGGTTTCCTTCCATGACTACTAATGGCATTTAAATGTTTAGAACTTTGCTGGGTGTCCAGTAGGAAGAGCTGCTCCAGCGGGAGCACTTCTTGCTGCAGGTGCTGTCTTTGGAAACATGGTTTTCATGATCACTTTTTCTCCTCGTGCCACAGAGAAGAATCAAACCCAAGATGTGTGTGTCATGCACTGGGTTTTGTGGCACAGAATTAGAGCACTGTGGTGTCTTAGAGCCAGCTTGAATCAGACTCTGTGGCATCGCTGCAAGAAACTGCTGCCAGAAATAAATCAAGATGCTTTCACTGTAAGTGCATTCACTGCACCCTTGGGGTTGGGTTTGGAGATTCCTGGCAGATTCCTGAGGGAAAGGCACTAATGGGTTGGTTGGTGTGTTGATGGAACATGGGATTCCAGAGCCTTACTGCAGAGCTTTATTTGTCTTGTGATGGGGGTTATGCTCCTGTAACGCCTTGGTGTTCCTACCTCGAGTATCTCCCTACAGAAGAATGCTCTCACTTTCTTATTGTAAAGTGTATTGTTAGTTCCTCTCTTTTTAAACTGTAACCAAGGCTTTACGTTCTAATACAGACTCTTTTATTCTTTCATTCCATGTCTTTGATAGGCATTTGATCAGTCACCTTTGCTCCTTCTTCTTACCTCTTGCTCTGCCAGGCTCAGGATGACAGCAGTTACATGTGTCTGAACTGATGCTCCACAACAGAGGTGTTACAGGGAGCCTGTTACTCAGGTGAGCCTCCTTACTAGCCCTTTCCTCACAGTGAGGAGACGAGCCATGGCTTTGGTGCTGCTGTAATCACGGTTGTGCTCATTACGTTACTCCTTTGCAGAGCCTTGGCTGCCTCAGAGCCAGCGTGTGTTACTTTCCCTGTGCGTAATTCCATGTTGGATTGTCAGTGTGGTTACAGAGCTTTGCAGATTTTCAAGAGCTGATGTGCATTAGCTACAGTTCATTATCCAAAGTAAACAGCTAGTTAGCAACCAGCAGAGCTTCTATAAAAGACAAAAATAGACCAAAAGAAGTGAGTGTATCCCCTTACCTGGCTGTAGTTGTTACACTGCGAGTGTTCATTCCTTCTGTACTCATTTTTTGGGGGTATGCAGGTTCTTTAGGACTCCTTTCATTTACACATTCATTATCTTTAAGTGGCTCTTGCTAGAATGAGTAGCAGGGGTTTCCCAGTCTTCACTAGCTTATCTGGAGCAGCACTAAGTGAGTTACACACTGCTGGCAACAGCTACTGCACTCTCCTTCAACGGTTGCCCAGAGAAGCTGTGGCTGCCCCATCCCTGGCAGTGTTCAAGGCCAGGTTGGACACAGGGGCTTGGAGCAACCTGCTCTAGTGGAAGGTGTCCTGCCCGTGGCAGGGGTTGGAACTGGATGAGCTTTAAGGTCACTTCCAACACAAACCTTCTATGATTCTATGAAGCATCTCTTATTCGGCACCTGAGAACTTTCTTTCCTGTAAGCAAAGTACTCCTGGGTCTGGTTCACTGGCTCAGGGAAGTTCCCCTTTGTGGAATGACTCCCAGTGCACCTAAGTCTGAACGTATGATATTCATACTCCTGATAAGGGAAAGGGGTGATGGAACTTGGCGTTTCTAAGGACAGCTGTTACAAGGAAAGCGAGGTATTTGGAATACACATTGACAAATGAGGACTAAAATATGGTGATTTATTGCCAAACCTCTTTCCAGTTTAGGCTTGTTGGTTATCAGATCCTCCTGTGTGTGAACATGAAATGAAACAACACACGATTGGCTTTGACAGTTCAGAGCTGGTTGGTTCCGGAAGGATTTGGAAGGATTTGTCCTGTGTTGAAGGCACGTTTCTGTGATGGGCTCCTTGGAGCCCTTGTTGGGCTGTTTGAGAGCAGCAGTGGCTGTCACTGGCACCACGCTGGGTTGTCCTCCTGGGGTGGGTGCTGAGCTGCCAGCAGCAGCGTTTCCCTCTGCAGGGACTGGATCTGTTCCCGGGTGCTCTCCACAGGAGGCTGCTCCACCGGCTCCTCCAGCTCCGATCCCTGGTGAAATAAGTGCAGTACCTGAAGGTCCCTGCAGCTCAGAAACAGTTCTGTGGGGTTTGGTGTGGTTTGAAGCATTCTGTGATCCCTCCTTTAGAGAAAACAGGGAAGTTTAAGTGTTTTCTGATCCCAACGAGTGCAAACACCCAGAGGAGCTCATGTCCCTGAGCCTACAGCTCCGGGAGCGCCGCTGATGGACATGGTCTCAGCAGTGCTCCGGCTTCCCGCCTGCCAGCGTTCCTGGTTCGAGATCCCAGTGCCACGGCGAGTGCTGGGTAAACAGGATGATTGTTTCTGCTGGATGATCTTAAAGGCCTCCTCACTGTCTGCTGGAAACACTGCTCCATGTCACGGAAATGACTCTTTGTTTAAGAGGCAGGAATGGGAAATGACGCGGACACTTAACTGTTTTTCCTGGTGTATTTAGAAGGCACAGTCACTGTCTCAGGTCTTATTTCCAAAGGTGTTCAGTGTTTTCCACAACCCTACTAAGTACTACAGGTATGTGCATGCATATATGCGTGTGTATGTATATATATATATATATATGTACAGGCATCAAAAAATAGCTTATAAATCGTGTGTATCCACTGGTGAGGTGACACTAGTGCCTCCCTGTGCCCACACTGCAACAGGGTTTGACACATTCCCCCCTCGCAGTGCTGAACTCAAACCATCCTCAGGTCCTATTTCCCAACGCTGGCATAAATCTGTGATTACAGAGTGTGCTGTGACCTCCCTGAAGTAGAAAGAAGTCACGGTTCACATTTGTCGCACTTTTTTTGCCCAAGCAGCAGGTTTATCTGCATGTGCCCAGTCACACTGTGCATTTCATCTTTATCTTGTATTGCTCTTTGCTTGCCCTTGAAGAAACGTTCACATGTTTTAGTCTTGGTTGCTGGTAATGTTTTATTATTGGTTTCTTTGGTCAAGGTGTTCTTCTAAGCCAATCTTCTCAGTCTACATTCCTTGAAGGTGTCAGTCATGGTCTGTGTCCTGTGGTCCCATTCCCAAGCTGTGTCCGTGCACCATCTGCAGGCATCGACACTTGCGATAGCGACTCAAGAGTTCCTCCATGTGGGATTCTGTCTCTTCAGTGCTTCTGCAAGAAAAGCACAATCCTGGAACTCCAGGATACGTGTGGAAAAAGGTGGGTTTGTGGTTGTGGTTTCTCCTTTCTTTATTGGGCACAATAAAACGTGGATCTTGCTGCATAACAGCAAGATGGGCTCCATAACAGGCTGATGGGCTGCACGGCAGCTTTGTCCTCCTACCTCGTGCTCCATTCCTCGCCCTGCTCAAGCAGCAGCAGGTTCAACCACCCCATGAAAATCAGAATGAGCAGCAGAGGTCTTAAAGAGTTAACAGCAAAGCTCTGGAGATCAGAGCTCAGAGAAGACCCTGTGCCCCAAACCAGTGCCACTGGTGGCTCCAGCACAGGCGCTGGAACACGGCGTCCACAAACCCGTCAGGAGCTTTGCTTTGTAACCAATGTTAATGTTTGACTTTGCCTCATCATCTGACACTCACAGATGACACAATCTCAGTTCTCCTGCGAATCAAACTGAAGTTACATTTTATTGCCCTTTAAAGACTTATTTGTATTGTATATAAGAAAAAACATACAGTGATGAACAACTTCAATTCAACCTTTCTCTTTTTGTTTCTGTGGGGTTTTTAAAGCAACACTTATCTGCATGGTTTCTTTAGCCTTGCATGCACAAGCAGGAAAGTGACCCATAACATGCAGGGGGGGAAAGAAGGTTTAATTTCCAAAATGTCATTTATACAGATCAGAGCATGTTCTATAGACTTAAGGAACAAAGATTTGTGTGTCTGAATCAAACACAGCAATAGAGGCCCTTCAGCAGAAATACTTCTCAAGTTCTCACCCATGAAATGTCAAACGAAGGGAAATACTTGTATGGAACAAGAGAAATGATCACCTGGAATATAGAACTGGAATTTGAGGAGTTTCTGACACAAAACCCCTGCTCTGTCTTGGCTGGGGGGTGTGTGGAGGAATCCCTGTGCTGCTCTACTTAGTTTGGTCTCTAACAGAGAAGAAATGGTGAAGGTTTCAGTGTGAGTTCAGCTTCTGTTAATGCCACTCGGGTCACCTGCACATGCAGCCTGTGAAATGAGAGGACCTGAGGCCAGGACTTGGCTTTACTGTCTCCAGTCGTGATACACAACGAGCACTCCAAGTGGCAATGCTGAAGTAAGGACGTGGAGAAGGAATTCTTCACCTAAAATTCATGGTTTATTTCATCGTTTCACGGATGGAATTTGCCATTCGCTTCCATGATCAGTCATGACTCTCATCCTGGGAGGGATACACAAGTGGTGGGCACCAGCCTCAGCACGTACAACCACAAACCAAATGACTGTTTTACAGAGGACAGGTTTTTGCCTTTGGAGTGAGCACACACCGATGTGAACATAGACTAAAAATAACAAATGTTGCTTTAATAAGGATTTTTTACAGTAGGCGGAGATATAAAAGTTTTCCAAATGATTTTCACAGGTATCACTGAACATTTCGTAGCTGTCTGATACAGAAGCACCCAAAAGTGCTTTGAGTCTTTCATTTATTATACATAGTTAAAATATATTACACTTCTGAAGGTATCTGAAATCACTGAACGGGTTTTGCTAGCATCTTAATGAGCCAAATGGGAGTAAAAGGCAGTCCACATTCATGATGTGAATATACAGTAAGGTGTTTGACATCCTAGTAACTCATTGCTCATGTTCTCAAAATAACCATGGTGATGAGACCTGAAAGACAAGAATGAACAACTAAATGCTTTAATTTCACAGAATAAAACATTTCAAATAGACACTTTACCCTGTCACAGGCCAGAAAATAAGGTGAAAGTGCATAGATACATGCAGAGGTTGTATGTACACTTCATTTAAATAGTAGAAGGATTGCTCCTAGTTGATGGAGTCACAAACTGCTTACAAAGGCTGACACTCAAGTGCAGCGTAGCTGGTACCTAAATGTCAAAGCAGCTCTAAATAATCCAAACAATGACTGAGCTCAGCCCTGGACAAGCTCAACCTTGAGCTTTTGACTGGGGCAAGTCTTAACACCAGCACCCAAGCCCCAGTTTTCCTGGGGGCAGTGCCATTCAAATGCTGACTCAGCAGTCAGGCAGATCAGCTGAAGGCTCCAGGCTGTTGTTTCTGCTCTGTGCAGAAGAGCTGATCAAAGACCAGTTCTAGACAAAGATGTGAAGCTTCCTTGTCAGTCTGCACTGGGAGCTTCCTACAGACTCTTTGTTGTGACCTTTAGGAGGGAGGAAAGCAAAACAGAACTGTGCTGATAGAGGTTAAAAGCAATTAAACCCAGATGAAAGCAGGAAACGTGGGGCTCATAAACCTACTTATGGCACAGTGAGAAGTTCACTTTAGTTATGTGCTGATACAGGAAAAAGTACAACTCTGCAAGTTCTTAGCCATGATTTATATTGCTCTAGGTGAAGAGGTGTATGGAAAACATGAGGGCTCCTTCAATTCCAGCCTGACACGACATCCAACTGGTAATTTATCAGTTCTTGGGCAATGTTCCTCTCCTGCAGGCTCAGATGGTGTTCATGGAACAGCCTTTCACTGCAGAGCTCAGCTGAAGCCTACACATCTCTCCTACCACAGATGAAGACATTTCTGAGACTATTTTACTGTCCTGCCACTACACAGCAATTGAACTCACTGATTTGGTAACGGTTTGAAGGTGGAAGCAGGGCAGAGCAGAGCTCTGACACTGCCTTCCATGAGATAAGCAATGCCCCCACTGAAGAGGAATTACAGGTCAGCTATTGCTTAAGGTCTGTGTTAGCTTGGACAGTTGGTACTGCCACAACTGCTGTAGGCCTTAGCCTGGATCACCTAAATCATCACAGAGCAGTAACAGAGGCTTCTGGAAGGTGCTACAGGACAGCCCGTACCACTTGTAGAGGGACTTTCAGGCCATAAAGGGTTTAACTCATTGCTGTAAAGCAAATACTTCTCAGCTCTAAGGCCCAGTTGATGGGCATTAACCTCCCTTTTCAATTAAAGCCACACAAGGCAGTTGTGCTTTGGTGCAAAGAAAGTGGTTTCATCTTCTCAAGAGCACTCAACTTCGTACACAAGAAGAGTTGCACATAAAGAACCTTTTCATGAACACTAAAAGTGCTGCTACCACAGGAATCAAAACCTGTAAGAACTTTATAGTGAAGCTACAAACAGGTCAACCTGTTGCAAACATATAAAGCCAAATGGTTTAAAGCTGTTGTTGGCACCAGCAGAAACTGGAGTCATTTTCAAAACTAGAGATAAAAACACAGCAGGAATTAGTGCAAGGTCTGAGAGTACACCACCAGTGGCTCAGGCAAAGAGCAACAAGTGAGGTTTCCAACTGTTTCAGCAGACTGACTTGCAGGAGTCAGTCAGTGAACTCAGTGTGTGTATGAACCACCATGAACTTGGGTCTTTTCCCACCACTACCTCACCTCTAGCTATCAGTCTGAAGCTGCCTAGCTCGTTTGCTGTAACTCCTCATTTCTGCCAGGTAGTGGGACAGGAGAATTGAGTTTAGTGAGACTGTTCTTCAAATCTGAAACAGTTATAGAAACATAGTCATAACAAATGAAACGTGCAACTTCTCTCCACTTGCTAAGTTAGGAGTCACAAAGCAGGAGGAACTGTGGCTACTGGTGCTCTCCTGGGAAGGGTTTACAACAACTTATTTCTACACATTTCATAGAATCAACCAGGTTGGAAAAGATCTTTAAGATCATCGAGTCCAGCCATTCCCAGCACTGCCAAGGCCACCACTAACCCATGGCACTGAGGCCTCGGCTACACGGTGTGTGAACACTTGCAGGGACGGTGACTCCAGCACTGCCCTGGGCAGCCTGTTCCAATGCCTGAGCACCCTCTGGGGAAGGAATTGTTCCTCAGCTCCATCTAAACCTGCCCTGGGGCAGCTTGAGGCCGTTTCCTCTTGTCCCATCCCTTGCTCCTTCGGAGCAGAGACCAGCCCCCTCCTGGCTCCATCCTCCTGTCAGGCAGTTGCAGAGAGCGATAAGGTCCCCCCCTGAGTCTTCTCTTCTCCAGACTAAACCCCCCCAGGTCCCTCAGCCGTTCCTCATCACACTTGTGCTCCAGGCCCTGCACCAGCTCCGGTGCCCTTCTCTGGCCCTGCTCCAGCACCTCAATGTGTCTCTTGCAGTGAGGGGCCCAGAACTGACACAGGATTCAAGGTGCAGCCTCACCAGTGCCCAGTGCAGGGGGACAGTCACTGCCCTGGCCCTGCTGCCACACTGGTGCTGATACAGGCCAGGATGCTGGTGGCTTCTTGGCTGCCTGGGCACAAGCTGCTCATGCTCAGCTCAATAATCAGCACCCCCAGCTCCTTTCCCAGGAGCAGTTTCCAGCCACTCTGCCCCACGCCTGGAGCGTTGCAGGGGGTTGTTGTGACCCAAGTGCAGGACCCAGCGCTTTGCCTTGTTGAACCTCATCCCGCTGGCCACAGCCCATGGATCCAGCCTGTCCAGATCCCTCCGCAGAGCCTCCTGCCCTACAGCAGAACCACACTTGGTGTCATGTGCAAATGTACCGAGGGTGTCCTCGATGCCCTCATCCAGATCATCAATGAACATGTTAAACAACACTGGCCCTAACACCGCGCCCTGAGGGACACCACTAGTGACCAGATGTGACACCATTCACCACCACTCTTTGGGCTCTGCCATCCAGCCAGTTTTTTACCCAGTGAAGAACCCACCTACCCAGGCCACGAGCAGCCAGTTCAGTATTTCAACTGCTTATGGAGAAGGCAGTGAACGGAGCCTTTCAGACCTGCTCCTCTGGGTTGGAGAGAGCAACAGAACAACAGAGGAGATGGAGGTTCTGCAACGGAGGAACTCCCTGTTTCAGTGTAAGAATCAGAAATGGCACATTCCATTCAGGTTTGTTGGCAGATGACTACAGTTGGCCACTTGTCAAATGAAAGTGAATTCACACGTAGGGGCCTGTATATAATAAATATCAACTAAAATCTGGTCTAAAACGCTTATGAGAATGAATTCACTCTGGCTGCCAGTTAAAACCTAAGTAGAGATGCAAACCAAAAGGTAATGTGGTGATTTGTATTCCATCAATCACTGGCAAATGCAGAAGCTGTAAGAAAACATTTACAAAAGCCAGAACACTTACCTAAAACATAAGCAGCTACTAACTTTTGATTCACACTTAAGCGGAGGTAGAGAGGCACCAGGGATTCCGCTTCCCCCAATGTAGGTAGCATTAGTGCTGCAATACACACTATTCCTAGGAAGACTGTTAGTAAACTAGGTCCCGACGAGGCAGTTCTGTTTTCTGAAAGAGGAAGGAACATCCAAGTGTTAAGGAACATCTGACCAAAATAAATGTTAAACATTATGCAAAAAACATTTATGGTACATTGGAGCTGCGAGATTTTCTGAGATTTTCTTATGCCTTTGGACTTTTGAGGGGGTGGAAAACAACTCTTACACCCACCCTTGTAAACCTTCCACATTTTGCTGCTCGCTGTTCTGATGCTGGAACTTGTTTTCACATGATTTCCCAAACCCCTCCCTCCTGGAGGAACAGAACCTGCCAGGCCCAGTAGCTACATACACACACTCCTGACAGCTGGATGCTTCAGCACAGCTTGAGGTTTCACCATGCATCCTGCCTCTATTCCCTGGTATGTTCCTTCAGTGATTAGTAATCGATGAGGAAACAACATCTAGAAGAGCTGCACAGGCAGGTAACAGCTTCCACACCCAGATCAAAACCTGGCTACAGCAGGAGCTCATGTTCTTGGGCCAGATGAGATTCTTTCTTTAGAGGATTCAAGGGCTGCACCTCCCTGAACCAGTTTAAATGCCAAAAATTAGTAATATTGGAATCTTATTTTAAAACCTATGAGGATGAACCACTCTGACAATGTCACCAGATTAAGGAAACACAAACTATAAAGGAACTGTCCTTCGTGCAGCTGGAATCTACCCAAAGGCACACTGTGTAATCTCTGGGAAGAGCTGTTAACATGTTAGTTGAATACCTCCAGCCAAATTCTTACATCCCATTGGAAACCAGCCAGTGTTTTTATCCAAGTTTTCTATCCTCAGAGACCAGCAATATGTGTCTTGTTTTAATTCCATAAACCTGTACTTTCTAGGTTGTAGGTTAGATGCAAAGCCTGCAGTTGCTTTGTTGGCTGTTTTGCTGTTAACAAGCAGTAGAATGAAGTCAATAAAGGTTTTAAGCAGAGGAACAGCATTTGGATCAAGACCAGTATCAGATGGTTCAGGATGGTTCAAACCCTCTGTACTGGAACAACTATCATGGTCACATTTTGCCCTGTGAGCCCAGAGACCTTTGTAGGCTATAACCATCTACCCCACTAACACCTATCTCTTGAGGTTGTTTGGTTTTGGTTTCATCAGAAGGTGTTTCACCAGCCAACAACCTATGTGTAACTAGTGAAACACTTTGGTTTTAACAAGAGGAACACTCTCAAAAGCAGGTTCACCTGTTTTCAGGAACTGATTTTTGTTCTTGTCATGAAAAATCAAACAAGTGACAAGAACATTTCAGTATAAATCAGGAAGAGTGAGGGAGACTGTCAAGAATTAGTTTAAATTCAGTTCTGGAACAACTTGGTACTTTTTAAATCTCCCCCTACCACTTGAATTTAACTGTTCAAGTCCAGGTTTTGCCCAAGACTGTTGATTCACTTCCTCATGTATGAAACATGCAGTTTCCAGACGATAACTGTGCTGTTCTGTACTTGTGAGACACACAGAGGAGACGGCACTGAACAAGGAGCACTTTAGAAGATGTTTCTGGCAATATTTCCTGCTCATCAGGAAATGGAGGATTAAAGGTTTGGAACTAACTCAGAAGGGGCATATGTTCTGAGAGAGCCCAAGGGGAAAAACAGCTACCACCCTTTTGCAGATAAACTCCCTTTGGCTGTTTGTGCACCAGAGGAAGGGAGAAGGCACTCTGCAAGTGACACACAACCACGGGGCAGCAAAGGGTCTTGATCAAGACAGCATTAGCACGACAGCCACAATTTGGGTTCTAGGCCACTATCATCCCCCAGTGATAAAGGCAGCGGCCTTGCAGGTATGTAAAAAGTATTGGGTTAAAATTCACTCTAGTCTTTCTAGTCACTCGAGCTGTTCATAACTGCTTCAGAAGACAGGAGGGTCAAAGGTTTCAGGTACCTGGTTGACACAAAGTCTGCTCAAAAAAGACACTTTCAGCCAGGTGTTCTTTTATTCGTTTCTCCTCCTCTTCCTTTTGCTGTTGTTGTTCCTTTGCAGATGGAAGCAGAGTTGCAATAATCTCCTTTTTCCCTAATGCTTTCCTCTGGCTCTGCTCAGACACTTGGAGACGGAATTTATCTATCACACCAAAGTAAGCAGCCCGAACATCTCGGTGACGGATCACGCTGCAGAGGAAAAGCACATTTTCAAAGACAGGAACTAACAAGCAGCACTTCTCTTGTGGAATTACATCCTACATATCCCAGTGTTTCCTCTCTTCCCACCCTACACAGATGCAATAGTTCAGATCCCTGTTATCTCCTCCATCACTCCATGTGCTTGAAGATTTGATCTTGTCTTCTCTCTCCCCTCCTTCTGTTTGCTCTGGTTCCCAAATATATCTGCTCCAATTGGCTGGCCAAAAGGAACAGTTAATTCTCTATCTTAAGCCCACCTTTGGCCCAGCTGCCAGTCGGCATGAAACATCAATTACCTGCATGATGCCTCCTCCCTCATCAAAGTTGTTTGATGCTGGCCAGTGATTTTAAAAGGTATGGGGGGACTGGACAGGGAAGCAGAAAAGTAGAGCTGCCAAACACGTGGGCAGGCGATGGCCAAAGTCCAGCTTTTTGAGGAAACCAGGCTCAAAGCTTTACAATTATACTTTCTGAGAAGCCAAACTCATTCCCTCTATAGACAAGAGCCACCAAGATGCACAGGCATTTCAGAACCAGAAGCCCACTAAGAGCATGTAACAGTGCAAGTAGAAATGACAGCCACAGATCTCCACATATATCTTTCACCTTTCAGTGAGTAAATCTGGGTAACCACAGCAGAGCTCTGTGCTGACAGAGCTTTGCTCTCAACCTAGCTACCTTGAGCACAGTTCACAGCCTGATCTGGAATGCATGATACTGCAGATACTTCACTACCTACCAAGAGCTACACCAGGTGTAGCTACACAAGCTACAGTCACAACTCAGGCTGCAGGGTAGATATCCTCTGAGTTATAGCCAGTTATTTTCTTGGTAAACCTTCTCACTGTCCAGCAATCACTCTGTTGCTCAACTGTTTTGAATACACTGCCCAAGATGGCTTCAACAGCAAGACAGGGTGGGAGCTGTTGCATTCCTTCTAATTTTATGGTATTCCATGGGAAAAATGTATGTGGGACTTACAAAAGGCACAGGTTTAAAAGAACACTGCTCAAAAGCACACAGACATCTGAGCAGCGCTCTGCTCAACTGCCTCCCCTCTGCAGTTATGATTCATTACGAAAACACATCTCTAGCATTAAAGAGCTGTAACATTCAGGTTCCAACTCGTATCAGCTCTCAGGGTTAATACGGATTTGAGTTATTTTTCCAAAGTGGAAAACTCGTTTTTTGTGAAAGGCTATTCTCAATTTCTAAGCTAACAAAAGCTAATCTGGAAATACACCTCCACACAAGTGAGTTGGCTTCAAGAAGGCTGCCATCTCCTGAGGGGAAAAAAATGATTCCACCCTTAGTAATACAGGATAGTAGTCTTAAACTGCTTCAAGAAACCTATCTTTGTGATAATACAGACATTAAAATGCTGCAAGAAACAGATTTTTGTGTTGTGGTCTTCATTTAAACGAACTATATCAAGATACCCACAGTCAGTAACACAGAGCCAGTGCTTGTAACTGGTATCTGGTTTGAATTGACTATCCAACAAGGAAGCAGAGACAAGTCACCCTCCAAGCAAGAAGGTGCAGTACTGTACCTAGGTTTATGTCACTTTAGAGGTAAAAAAGTGTGCTTATGACAGGCTTCCAGTGAGCTGAGTGTTGGCTGGGCAGCTGCCTTCACTAAAACAAAAGGGTTTTCCCCCCTGACAATCCTAATTCATACAACTCTCAGCAGATTCAACTCTTCTTTCTTCCTTCAACACTTCCTTTTCATTTTCTGTTTCTACTCTTAGTACCATGGGACTAACTACCAACCTAAACAGAATCTGTGCATAATGCTGTGCTTTGAGAACATGCATCTGCTGCCAAGCAAGGAGATATTTTCTGCAGACCCCTATAAACAGCTACATTCTCCTGTTTCTTTTTAGAGCCCATTGCATAATTGGAAGCTCTGTAGAATATCTGTTTATCTGGCAAATGGCCACACTTGCATAGTACTGCTCAGAGCCCAGCAGTCAACACTGCCCTTAGACAGCAACCATTGGAATAGGATGGGGGTTCTCCTGGAAACAGTTTTCCCTTGGCAACATGCATATGTCTTATTTTCCTTTCTTTAATAAAAGACATTTGTTTAAGATTAACCAAATGTCCTCAAGCTTGTGTAAATGTCTGCTAAAGGCTGGAACAGCTCACTGATACACTGATATATTCTGACCTGTTTTGTTCCATTTGTAGGATTGTTGCCCCTGCCCACTGAAACCTTTTAGTTCCATGTTTTAAACTTCCTTTTTATTCGGTGAGTCCTTGGAATTTTCCAAATTACACCTAAGGAAGGCAGTCTACAGGAAAGAGCCATTCCCCAAGCCCAGTATTATTTATCTGACAAAAGACAGATCCTTCACTAGTGGAGTTTTCTTCCATGGCCATTTGTTAGCCAGAGATCCCAGAAGGTGTTACACTGCTTGCAAACTTCTATTCAGAAAGCTAAAGTCTGCTCTGTCAGGTATTTCATACTTTCTTCGGCTGTACCTCAGCACAGAAATAAGGTGCCAAACGGAAGATGCAAAGAAATTGGGCTAAAATAGACTCAACTTTCAATTATAGCAGCCTACAGACCCTATACATTACTGTGGTCACTTCTCATTTTCTCTGTTACTGAGCTGGGACCTGACAAGGGGAACAAGTAAAGGGGAGACAGATCTGAGAACAAGAGAGGCCATCAGGGTGAAAGGTGGGCAAAAGTACCTTTACTAAACATGGCCCAGGAACGTGTGCTCAGCAGAACTCACATTTTCATTCTGCCCATCTGCAAACAAGTACTTCTCACACAGAAATCCCCTGTGTGAGGAAATCCCTCCCTGTGTGAGGGATTTCTGTGTGAGAAATACTTGTCTGCAGATGGAGTCTTGCTTTTCTTGTCATTTCTAACACAAAAGTGCTCAGAGGATGCTCATTTTACTCTCACCACTGGTTTACAAACTGTACTGCGTTTACTGTTTATGCCTAAAGACAAATTAAAGAAGGAAGTATGACCAATATTGTAATACCTCTGCCCTAGAGTGAAAGAATGGCAAAGACCAGACAGCCACAAGAATATAGGAGATTAGGATAATACTATATCCAACTTAGTTGATACTATGCATGCTGTCATTTACTACCTCTTAAATAATAAAAGACATCAAGATAAGTCAATGTTGTACATTAGAAAAGAAAAACAACCAACTTTTACTTACATATCAACACAGCACTGAGGCTTCACTGCACCAGTAGCATCAACCACCGCATATTTGCTTGGAGTTGTACAAAGAACTGCAACAGAAAGGACAGGAGTGGTAACAACTCATGACTTAACACCTCACCAACTTCACCAACAGATACACGTAAAGATACGAGTCTGGGTTTGTCACAAATGTGCTTTGTGACATGAATTATAATTGGACTGTTCAAGATCACCAACTAACCCTTAAATAGAACTTAACCTAAGAAACCCACCTTTGAATTTTAAGGCAAACTCATAGGGGTTATATAGAGTCAACACCTGCTTGTGTGTTGACTGGTCATCTGCATAAAATATAAGTTCTGTAGGAAAAACAAAAACAGGAAGATTTCCTTCCACTAACTCTGGCTGTCTTTTTTGTTGCTGCATTGGCACTGAATCCTCCTTGCTGCTTCTTGGGTTCTTATGGTTTTGTATCCTCAGAGACTTCAGGTTTTGAAGCGTTTAAGAATTCCAAAGCATTTTGGCAATTCTAAAGGGAAAAAAAGGGGGGAAAAAAGAGAAAAGGCAAGAAGATTATTTCCATAAGTCTCTACTGAGCTGAGGCAGTCAATAAAGGTGTAAAAATATACAATGTGATGCTTGGTTATGAATCTACCTCTACTTAAATTCCTTTCAAAGTACAGAAATATAAGAAAAGATTTGCATCACATTTCCATCTATGTAACAAACTGCTATGAAATAAACTGATAAGCACTTCTTCCAGGTATCATGGCAGCATTTTGGGGTCCCAGCTCACAACCAGGGTTGCTTATGCTGGGTCTCTGCAACACAACCAAACGATGGCAAAAATATATCCCATCCTTACAGATATCCCATCCGTGCCTTGGGACAGCAGAAGTGAGGAAATCCCCATTTAGGCAGGAATCTCTCTGCAGTGGTGCCCTTCCCGGATGAGGGGTAACAACTTAGGCATCTGCTCACACAGGCACTGAGGTGTGCCAAACCCCAGAGACTCAGAACAAAAGAATGGGGAACACCTTCATGCCTTGTTTAAACTAAACTCTTGTTATGACTGCATTATAGTTCCTGGGATGAAGAATACCAAACAGATTTGGGACTTACTGTTTGATTATTTGACCACCGCTGTCTCTAACCAAAGTACAACCATCGTAATTCTCCCTCTGCCACCCCCCCCCCAGTTCTGTTTCATTTTGAGTGACGTTCCAGAACTAAAACCAGAACCCATGACCCGAGCAAGCAACAATCCCAAATGTAATTCATAAAGGCCAGACTCCCAAGCACACGTACCTCTGACGACAGACAGAACAAAGTGAAAGAGCTACTTCTATTCTCCCCGCCACCCCAAGAACATCATGTTTTACTGTAGCTCCTACAGGTTAATTATCAACCTGGAGATGTCCTTTGAGACTCAACATTATTCTATAGCAGAAAATAGTGAAAGAACAAAAAGTTCCTACTGACTCATTCCTATTTCCACGAAGCTTTTTAAAACAAGGTCCATCTCAGCTGTTCTGCAGCCTAATAAACTGATTTAGTTGTACCTTAAGACATTTAGTTTCTGAATTTTCTAGCCACGAACAGCCCTCGCATTATGAACAATCAAAACCAAAGGCTTGTTTCTGCATTCTGAACATCATGACGTTCACATTTCCAAGCACCAGATACATGTCTCATACTTGAAACATGACCCAAGTTGAGGTGTTTACCAGAGTACATCTGTCATATCTTCAGATTTACAGGTTCTGATTCTTATTCCCAAACTAAACTTTTCATTCTTTATTCCAATAGCAACTCTTCCTTGTAGAGTTGAAATTCACAGTTCTCCCTGGAATGTCTTCCCCCAAGATCCAGTTTCTTTTCAGGGCACAGGTTTGTTTCCACTTCACTGAAATGCTGCTAATAATACGCTGAAAACAAATCCCCAATGCTTGTGTTCCAAGCTGATGTTCTGCTACCTTATTAAGAAGAGTCCAGAGAAAGTAATAGATCTGGACGTGGCAATTTGGGTTTGGAGTGCTGCTTGGAATTCTGTTGAATCCCTTTGGTTTCAGTAGAATTAAACTCTGGAATCACTTTGTGCAGCAAGTGTAAGCGTTAGTTCTTGAACGACTTTATGTACAACTACAAAGCGAGAATCATTGTTCCATGCAAAAATCTGATGACTGTATGAGGAGCTAATGTGGAAAACCTGCCAGCTCCCAGGAATGCAAAATGACTTCTGAAACTTCTCATAGGCAGAGGGGTTTATTTGTTACAGCAGTTAGCTCGATGCAGTGAGTGTATGTTTGAGAACCAGAGGTTCTCATACATATCTATACTGCACACATTGTGCGTAAGAGAAACACAGGCAATCTCTGAAGCCAGCAGAAGTGGGTTTTCTTCCCCTAATAAGTGTTTTAAACTACTGCTAGGCACTTTTGAGTGGCTATATTTAACAAAATGTTTAAAACGTTATTTCTAATAACGAATGCTATTTTGATTCTTTAGGTTTTTATTTCAACACTGCACAAGTTTCATTCCGATTCCGGGTGTCAAACCACAACTCGGGTTTCTTCAGCTCAGCAGCAGCATGTGTTGAGGGGTCCAAAATCCCAGATCACCACATCAGTGGAGGTGTGGATCACTAACCCTATTAATAGGCTCATTTTCCTTAGACACCTGTTGAAAATCCCAGGATTCCACAATTTGCAAGCAGAAAACCACCAATCTTAAAAAAGTATATCCCGTTATTGCTTCCTTTTCTTATTTGACTTGGCTGGATAAGAAGTTACCACCCAAACTGGCAGAAGTAAAAGCTGGCAAACCCAAGCCTATAATAGATGTGCTCGCTGACACAGCAGTGTCGTTCAGGTTATAAATTTCTGGATTTCTAAGCAAGCAACCTTTTTGAGACAATCCTTTTTGGCTTGGAAGTCGCCTTATTGGGATACTTCACCAAGTGCCATCTGTAAAAGGGCTTTTCCCAAAGATGGAATTATAAGCTACACACGTGCTTCAGAGATTTGACAGTTTAGTATTAATAACAGCATAGCTTCCATACAGCACTTATCAATAGGAAACTGCAGAGACTTTTACAGAGGAAGCCTGTATCATCAGAACTTCCCTGAGGAGGTTAACCCTCAAGCAGTGCTCATGCAGTGTTGGTTGGCAAGAAGCTCCCCACGACCCAGCTTCAGTGTGCTGGGCTGCACCCCCAGAACATGAGCAGCAGGTCAGGGAGGGGATCCTGCCCCTCTGCTCCGCTTTGGGGTGACCCCTCCTGCAGTCCTGATCCAGCTCTGGGGCATCAGCACAAGAGGGACGTGGAGCTGCTGGAGCGAGTCCAGAGGAGGCCCCGGAGCTGCTGCGAGGGCTGGAGCAGCTCTGCTCTGGAGCCAGGCTGAGAGAGCTGGGCTGGGGCAGCCTGGAGAAGAGAAGGCTCCTGAAGGGGAGACCTTAGAGCAGCTCCAGCGCCTAAAGGGGCTCCAGGAAACCTGGAGAGGGGCTTTGGACGAGGGCCTGTAGGGACAGGACAAGGGGAATGGCTTTAACCTGCCAGAGGGGAGATTGAGATGAGCTCTGAGGCAGAAGCTCTTCCCTGTGAGGGTGCTGAGGCGCTGGCACAGGGTGCCCAGAGAAGCTGTGGCTGCCCCATCCCTGGCAGTGTCCAAGGCCAGGTTGGACACAGGGGCTTGGAGCAACCTGCTCTAGTGGAAGGTGTCCCTGCCCGTGGCAGGGGTTGGAGCTGGAGGAGCTTTAAGGTCCCTTCCAACCCAAACCAGTCTGGGATTCCATGAATAAGGCTATGCAGCGGGCTGCCTCTGGCACCCCAGGCAGGCCATTTACAAGAAACACAGCTGCCGCTTTGCGCACCACAACAGACTCTCACCACGATCACTCAATGCTGTAGTTGATAGTCACCGTGATGACTTGCAGAACACAGAGGTAAGCACAAACCACGATCTGTGATCTCAGTTCTGTGACCTCCCCAGTCTGGGCTCCTCCCAGTACTGCTAATGGAACTCCTCACTGGTGCAGGAATCTGTCCAACAGAACTCTCATTATGGGACACAGGCCAAAGAGTAACACCTGAACAACGCCAGCTTGCTTTCAGCTCACTTTGAAGCCCAAACAATCACCATGGATATCTTTTTTAGCACAATAAGGATCTTTCCTCCCTTAAGTTACTAAATATATACTGCTGGTGTCACAATAGCACAGATCTGCCAGCGTTCCCTTTGAAGTCCCTTCCTTCATAAATTTAGACAGAGAAAAAACACAAAGCGAAACACAACTTCTCTCCCGGGTCAGAAATAACACTGATTGTGATTTGGTTTTACTTAACAAGTATCTGCTGAGAACATAAATCAAGTGAGGAAGTTTGTTGTTCCCATTTTAACTTCCAGCAGCCTCATCACCATGGCTTCCAAGTTCATCTGTTGGATGTTGGTTTTCTCCTCACAACTGCAAATAACTCTACAGAGTGTCATCTGGTAAACACTTTATTCAGATGAAAACCTCTTTACAATCAGTCTCCACGTTCTCCTTTCAAAAACTGTTCAATTACAGTGTAATCTACTTCTGTTCTATCTCACGATCTGTGCTCTAAACCTACACTATAAGCCTTTCTACACTATATCCTCAAGAAAATTGATGCCTTTTGAGTGCATGTTTACAAAATAAGCCACAAACTCTCCTTCAAAACTCCCTCCTGTGTCGAGCTGAGCAATTACTTTAAGCTCCACATAAACACAGCACTGCATCTTGAGCAGATCTATCCACATTTTGTTTCCCCAGAAGGTTTTGAAGGCCTCACCGTGCACTTACGCAAACCAATGTTTAAACTACCTGCAATTATTTGGGAGAGTCATCCAGTGCCGAGAGCATGGAGCCAGCAGCCAGGATGGCTGGATTCCATTATTGTTACCTCTGCCACCGACACTCCATGACCTTGAGCGAGTTGGTTAACCCCACCTCAATGTGCTGATCTAGGAAGGCACATGTCCTGCAAAGTATTTCAGTAGGTGGACAGTCACATTTAAACTGGCAGAACTACACCGATACCTCGTGAAGCCTGGGCTGAAATATGTGACTGTTTACCTCTTACACGGTGGCCAGAAATGCAATTAGTAACTGTCTCCAGGATGCTGTGAAATGAAGTAGTCTCAGCGCGTTACCTATTAGTACGGATGACTACAACATGCATAAATCCTGCTAGTACTGACAGTAAAATTTATTAAGACCACGTTGGTTCTTTTCCTTTATTTTCTCAAATGCTGAAAAGGTGGCAATAATACAAAAACAATGCAACTAAGAGCTGTGCAAAAGCAGGGCAAAATGAAATAACTGCTGTGTGCTGCTTCTGATCCATTCTGCTGTATTGCTCAGAAGAATCCTATGTGTAAATCCAAACCTCAGCACTGTACCGGCTACAGGGAAGAGAATTAACTGTATCCCAGCTGAAACCAGGACAGGGTGGAAGCGTTTCAAGGGCATATCTGCTTTAGTCTCTATTTTCTCACTTTCGGTTTGTGTTTCATGCACTAAACCGAAAGACGTTTCGTGCTCCTCAGCGCTACGTGGCCTTTCTCCCTGTCTCACACCAGGTCCAAACACTTGTCTCGAAAGCCAAGATGCCACAGATAACCGAGGAAAAGGCTCCTTCCCCCGAGAGCGGCGGGAGGAAAGGCGTTCCGACCCCACTACCGGAGTGCACCTACCGAAGGCAGAGAACCACCAGTAACTGCACCCACTTAATTGATCCTCTTTGTTCTCCGGCAGCGAGCAGCACAGATAAAGGCTGAGGCATCCGCGCTCTAAGGGCCTCTCTCGGCAGCCGGCGCCCTGCCCTGCCCGTGCGATAACGCCGCAGCACCTTCGCCCCGCACCGCTGCTCCACCGACCCCTCGGCGCAAGTTCAACCGGGCCCGCGCCCCACGCACCCCCCCAGCGCCCCGGCCGGGCTGCCCGGCTCCCGCAGTAACAGCGGCCAGGCCGGGGCCTCGGAGCGCGGCCGCTGCCCCGCTCCTCCTCACTGCCCTGCTGAAGGCAGGGCCGCGGGCGCCGGGCTCCGACAGCGCTCCCGCCCCAGCGGCACGGCGAGAGCTGCCGGCGGAAAGCCGGAGGCGAGGCCCGGCCCGGCCTGTCACGGCCCGTCGCTGCCCGGGGCCGTCTGCCCAGCCGCGGTGTGGGGCGGTGGTGGTGGTGGTGGTGCCGCTCCGCTCCGCTCCCCCCCGCGCCCGGTCCCGGGTGTCGCGCTGCGCCCCCCGCCCGAACTCACCCTCCGGGGCCGCTGAGGTGCGGGCTCGGGCCCCCTTTGTCCGCCCCCCCCCGCCTGCTCCCGTCACTGCAGGCAGCGCCGCCGCTATGGCTACCGGGAGCGCGGCGGCTCCCGCCCGGCACCGCCAGGCGTCACCAAACCCCGCCCCGGGCCCGCACCGATACCCGCCCTCCTCTTCTTCTTCTTCCTCCTCCTCCTCCTCCTCCTCCCCCCGCCGCCATCTTGGGGTGGGCGGGTTGCGGTGAGGCGCTGGGGCTGTCCCCGGCTTCGGGGCTTGTTCCTGGGCTGCTTCCCCGCCGGCAGCCCCGGCTCCCCTGTGGTACAGGAGGTGGTTGTAACAATAATTTACCTCATGGATGGTTTCTGAGGCACAACCCCTTCCCGAACGGGTCCCCGGCCCCTTCACGGCGGTCGTTGCCATTGACCTTGGGCCGTGCGGGTCCATCGCGGCTCGGGTTCCCTTGGCGCGGTGTCGCCGATCCCTCACAAACCCCTCGCAGGAAGGGTCGGTGTGGCCGTGAATGCAGAATAAACCCGCTAAAGAGGCGAATATGGGTCTCTAACCACACAGCAGTGCAGCTCAAATGGGGCGTGCTGTCCCCATAAGCTCCTTCTTTTGCTGCTTTGTTCTATATTCCTCTTATTCGTGTGTTTTTATTAAACTCTTTGTGGACTTCAGCTCATTTTATGCAGTATCCACTATCAGCTTGCTTTGGTCTTTTTCCTGACTTGGGCTTTTAAGCCCTATATAATTAAAAGACTGCATTAGCATAACCACCACCTAAAATAATCTCCAACTTTAAGATTATTAATGCAGCAAAATATTTTTGTTGCAAGTCAGGTGAATAATTGAGATTTACATGAAGCCATCCGTTCAGCAGCACTGCAAAACCTTGTCCCCATTACCAGCCTTCGCCCACCAGTGAAATGAACACAGCAGCCAGAAGTGTTTCACAAGAACAGCATGAAACAGTCCAGGATGGGAAGTAGCATATTTTATCTATTTAAAATCATGGGAGACATTAAGTAAAATGAAACATAAAGACCCATTTTGCAACTTGGCCAAGTGGTGTGTATGAGCATTCATCTTTTCCAAGTACTACCTTCTGCACGTCTAATAGTTGCTCATAGTTCATTAACAGTTTCAGTCTTAGAGCCAGATGACAGAATATTGCAGTTTTATTATAGATAGAAATTATAATCTTGTCAGAATTTCTGAGAATGTAAAAAATGGCCAAAAAAAAAATATATTTCTTGACAAGTGTCACTCAGCTCATGGTTTAACATTTCTGTTTAAAAATAAAGCGGAATTCTTGTTTTGAAACAGACTTACCAGCCTTCAGCCTTCAGGATACATTCAGAAGCTTATGTTTTGAGCATTACTCAAATGGAGGGTGTTCCTGATTTTGGAGACCTGGCTCAGGAGAAGCTGCAGATATAAACATGTTCCAGAGATATTCAAATTCATAAATAAACAGAATGATCACATTAGAAAAAAGCATAATTTAAAATGGCGAGACTTAGGAGCACGTTAGTTACCCAGGTTGGCGTTTTCCAGTTCATCCAGCTCATGTACAAAGGAGGTTCAAAATCCCTAAAATTTAGCAGGGCTTAGGTCTCCCTTTATGAGTTTTCCAGAAGTCAACTTCGGTTTTAATATCACACATTTAATAATGTTTGCATCCACTGTAAACCTGCTGAAGATCAGGAGTCACACCAGTCTCCTGCGTCTTCCACCCATCTACCACTGCTGTTCTGTTGTTTCAAAAGCCCTGTGTTAACTCCAACTAAATGTGAAACATTGAATGCCTGGAGAAGAGAAGGTTCCTTAAAGGGAGACCTTAGAGCAGCTCCAGTGCCTAAAGGGGCTGCAGGAAACCTGGAGAGGGGCTTTGGGCAAGGGCCTGTAGGGACAGGCCAAGGGGAATGGCTTTAACCTGCCAGAGGGGAGATTGAGATAAGCTCTGAGGCAGAAGCTCTTCCCTGTGAGGGTGCTGAGGCGCTGGCACAGGGTGCCCAGAGAAGCTGTGGCTGCCCCATCCCTGGCAGTGTTCAAGGCCAGGTTGGACACAGGGGCTTGGAGCAACCTGCTCTAGTGGAAGGTGTCCCTGCCCGTGGCAGGGGGTTGGAACTGGAGGAGCTTTGAAGTCCCTCCAACCCAAACCACTCTCGGATGCTACGATTATGCTCCATATCCAACATTACTAAAGGTACATTACTAAAGGTACTAAAGGTAAAGTGTGCCATCGCTATTTAACCAACACTGACACACGCAAAAATACTACAGAGCCACTTGATAAACTTACTGGTGCCGAGGTTTTTGGTTTGGGGATGCACAAAGCTGGCTGGGCACGGTCCTGCTGCTCCTCTCGCTGTGCAGTTAAGTGCTTTTTGTGGAATAAAAAACCATTGAGAGGATGGATGTGAGTGTGCCCACATGCCATGTACTGTGGGTAGGCTGCTCATCTGCCATGTGGGAGATGAAAACTACTGCCATGTGTGGCAGAAACCAGAATTAGATCTGTGGGAAGTTCCTTCCTTTGTCATTAGCTTATTGTTTCTTTGGCTTTCTCCTTTTTGGGCTACTTTATTTTGCCCAAATAACTAATTATTCCTGGTATTGGAGGCAGATTGAGTTTGCAGTCCTTGATACGATGCTGGTAGAGCAGGGAAAAGATGAAAGGAGAAATTGTGGGTAAAGAAGTACTCAGAAATACAGATGCAAAGGAGCGGAGACACAAGATGCAGTAGAGAATCTGCAACAAGTTTGTCAGGTCACTTTAAGTGCAATCTGAGGCGTAAGAAGATGCTGTTCCTGGAGCTGATGTTTGGTTCTCTGAGGTTTTACTGACTGTAGAAACCACTGTGAGTTCCCTCGGAGCGCTGGCTAGTCTTGTGTTATATAAAATATTGCCTCCTTCAGCACGAAACCTGAGCTTGGAGCCTGCACATACGCAACGCTCCTCGATGACTCTGGCGGTTTTGGTTGCTGTGGTGATTATCCATCTGTTTAAATACTTCATCTGGGAGATTCTCAACTCATTTACCATGGAGAAGATTGTCTTCAGTTGTGAGAAACACTGCATTAGGCCTGATTCTTGTAATTTTCACACTTGATTAGCAAAACATTCCACTTGATCTGCCGTGGTACAAGGACATTGTGTACTGTTTAGATACAGAGAGTCTGGTTCTGTGGTCACCGCTGGCCCTGTAATGTTGGCACATACATGGTGGTTGTGCAGTTCAGGAGGATGACTGCAACACTTGAGGAGGGGCCTCAATGGATCCTCATCTGAAGCAGTTACACAAAATCACTTGTATTTTTACAAAGTCTGATAGCAAAAGAACTCAGGTGCAGCCAGGAGAGAGCTGAACATCCCCATCCCCATGGCAGGGGGCTGGAACTAGATGATCCTTTCCTTGGGTCCTTTCCAACCCAAATTATTCTATGATTCTGTGATATATCTGAGTCATTCCTACAGCTTTTAATGCATTTAATTCTTAATAGTGCACATTCTTAATGTGCTCTTTTGTTTTTTCTTGACAGTTGCTTTCCCCATGGCACAACATGGCAGATCCTCTTTGACTGAAGTAACTCAGGAAATGGAGTGACGCATCTGCGTTTCCATCCACACCCATGTTGTGTTGTTTTCCTCTTGTCCCTCTGTACAAAACGATTTCAGTTTTCATTCTAATTAATATCAAGTTATTAAAAAAAAGTCTTCATACTTATTTTTCATTTTAAAACACTATCAGAAGAAACAAAACACTGCATCCAAACACCCACCTTAAAGCAGCATGCATGTTCTGACTTACAACAGAATCAAGAATTGCTCAACCTAAGCTGTCCAAGCTGTTCTGGTAACTTTAATTCACCAGTAGAAGGTTTGGTTGGGGTTTTTTTCCTTGCTGATGTGCAGATTGTGAGCCCCCCTCCCCAGTGGCAGCATGCTGTATTCCCATTTCATGGCACTAGGGACTTCAACGTTCCAGCATGTAGCTTTTTGTGTCAGAGGTTAGACTGTTTGTTTTTCTGACTAATAATGTGGACCTTGGGAGCCGCATATCTGAGCACCGTTGAGGAAATATCTAGACCTCTGTTAAAGTGTAATCCCTCCCAGGGCATGCCTATACAGGAGAGTAAAGACAGCTGGAAGCTCTCTCTGCCCGTGCTCCCCACTGGCTGGAGGCAGGCCAGTTCCACCTTAAGAAGACCTTTAGCTCAGCTCTCTGCCCATGCTAGTGGTCCCTGAGATGTGGCTGTGGACATGGAGAGCACAGCACGCCAGAGAGCTGTATTTGCTGCAGAACAGATACAATTATTTGGGGAAAATACAGCCTAAAGAGTAGGTGTCTTTAAAATACTCAATGTAAACAAGGGCAGGTTTCGTGCTTGCTCATTCTTGAGAACAAAGCCAGTGTAAGATCTAAGTGATCATTCAAGTCCCTCTCAGGCCTTGTACTGAGTGAATCTTGCCCAAAGTATGCTTGCATTGCACTTCAGACAGGTATCGGGGTTCCCTTCCTCGTACAATTGCTGTCTTCATGTGGGAGCCCCTAACACGCATCTGGATCCATGAAGCTGTATGAAGGAAGCTGTAATTGAGTCTTAGACACCATGGCATTCATAATAATTTAGAAGCCTCAGAGAGAGCAAACATTTAGAGCTTTAGAGACAGTCATCATCTTCATGAAGTGTAGGATCTATTTCTGCATCATCTGTGGGACCCTGCTGAGAATCTCCATTGTCCTGCTCATTGGAAGGCTGCAGCCCAGCATGGGCTCTCCTTCTTTCAAGCATGTGCACGTGCATCTCTTATAAATAAGCAGTTATGGTTATTTCATTACACCCCTAATAACATCTCTATTTCATTTTCCTTCCAAAGATGTTTACTTCAGTGCTGACACATATTTATAATGTCAAATCTCAAAAGTAAGAGGCTATCCTGTCAGATTTACAGCTATTATAAAGTAAGATGCTATCTGCATACCAGTGGTCGGTCGGAGCCTTACCAACATTTCCCCTATTATTACTGCCTAAGGAAGCAATAAAAATTTGACATTTACCATCGGGAAACACCTGCAGGGATGAAATTAAAACGAGATTATATGCTTATCAGTTAAACGTTACCAAAGCAAACTCTTTAGAGATTAACATAAAAATCAGGGTTATCAAAATCTTATTAAAAGCTTCACTTAATACATATTGCGCCTCCACTGCTCAAGCGTTCTCTGTGTGTGACTTACTCAGTCCTTGTGGGGCTGTGCAGAGGGGAGGCAGAGCAGCCTCGCTGATGGCTTTGCTATTGTCTTAGCAAATGCCTACCCTGATATTTAGATTTGTCTTTAAGAGCTGGCCACAAGTGTCATTTGTCCTTCTCTTTCTGATCCCAGTCCCGCTCTGAAGGGCTCTCTGCATGGCACGCTCTGTTCATGAGCATGGCGCCAGGGCATGCTCCAGGCTCCCTCATGGAGTTCTGCTGGGAATGACTCTGGAAACCACTCGTGCTTCCTGCTGAACTCGTTCCTGATTATGGTCAGCAGGACAAAGACAAGGGATTTAAAAAGCTGCGAACAAGGAGCTGCTGTTGCTGCTAAGCAGATGGTCTCGTGCTTAGTTGGTGCAGCCTTTGGTCCATTACAAACATGCTCCAGAGAAGAGAGATGTGGGAGGTGATCTATGACCTGGAAATTCAAAAAGCTGCTGGATTTCAGCTTTGCTGACACCACTGATTGGGCAGTTTATAGTGCTGATAATCTGCGTGCACTGACTTGAAGAGGACGCCATCAGCACACCCGGTGCTTAGAGTTTATTTCTCCATCTGGTATTAGGTGACCCCTTTGGCTCAGGGCATTAGAAGCAACCTGCCTTGGGCATGTTCTGAACTGTGTATGGGAGGGTACAACTCAGCAACAGCCACATCCTGAGTTACTTACATGAAGGCCCAGGCCAAAAAACCCCTCTGATTTTGGGACATCCTACTGAGTTTGGTGGATCTGGAGAGTGTGACACTAATGGGAGGTTGAGATCATCGATGAGGTGAGTGTAAAATAACTCATGTAGTTTACCAAAGGCCAAATTCAGAGGGGGATGAGGGAGTATCACACCATGGTTTCATTAAGACATTTATCCTGAAGACAAATATGATGGCTGTTTTTTCCAACCCCACGCCATCTCCTCTGTTGTGGTGGCACGGATTGTAACGTTTAGTTAAGTGAATCAGGCACATGAGGGGGGAATTCAACTTAAAAAAACCCCCAATAACATCTGAGGCTTATAAAAACAGACAAAACAGAGCACGGAGCAGTGGGGTGGGGGATGCAGAGCCAAAGCGTAGCCAAAGATGAAGGGAGTAGAAATAGCTGGACCTTGCTTTGCAGGGAACTGAAAACATGGAACCATGGCCTCAGGTCTGAAGCAATCAGTGTGCTGGCCCAGCTGATTTGCACTGCAGTAGGTTAGGGAGTGTTCAAACAAGGATATCCAAATCAGAGGGGTGGTAACCTATTGCAGGGTGATGCTCCCCAGCCCCTGGGCAGGCTGGGGGAGGACTGTGCTGTCAACACAGCTGGATTGGGGAGGAGATGCGTGTCCACAGACAGATCCGGGCACTGCCACAGCCCAAACCCGTCCTGCGTGTGCCCTGCTCCCCAGAGCAGCGTGTTCCTGTGTGCCGCCGGGACATCAGCATTTTGATAACAAGCTTCCCTTCCAGGGGAGGCAATGGACATAGCTGGGAACTCCGGCAGAAGCCATGGGCACATCTGAACACGGGGTGTGAGCCTGCGTGCTTGCATTTTATTCAGACAGATGATTGTATGTAACTTGGAAAGAGCTGCTCGTGCCTCTTGCTCGAGTTCCCGGCTCTGAGCAGCGTGAATTACAGAAATGAGGGGGTTAAGATTTCATTTTCCAAAATGGATGCACGTTTTTGCGTGTACATCCCTCTATCCGAGATGGAGAAACTACTTGACCGTAGTCTGAATTTGCCAGTCATTATGCTAAGTAATTCACTTCTACTGCCACTAGAGGTATAACATTCACTTGAGCAAATACCAAAGGAAACATTCACTTGGAAGCCTTGCCCATATTAATATTTCATTTTTCAAGCGGTGTTTTTGATCTGGGGTGGTTTTGGAGACCTCAGCCTACTTTCCCTATTCCTTTTGGGCAGCCTTGCTTTTATTGAACTGCAGCTGGCTACTCAGGAGATGAAATGCCACTTTGTGATGAAAGGGGACAGGATTGAGTGCTCATTTAAACTGCATAAAAAGCTAAATTATAGTATCAGCCATCATATCAATCATTTGTGACTGCCTCATGTGCGAGCTTGTACCAACACATTTGTAAGTCTCATTCCACACCGCTTGTTGTTCTGGAGCAAATTTACATTCACTCTGAAATGCCAACATAACAAAATTTGGTTTAAATTCATTTCCTTTGTTTTTTTGGGGGGTTAATGAACAATTCTCACGTATAAGCACCCTTTGGAGAAAACCTCAGTGGGGACAAGGACTGTGATGAAACTGCCACATGTCCCTGTGCTGGCAGGAGAACTGCAGTGTGATCTGGGCTTTAATTGCAGCCCTGCAGTGCCTGTGCAGGCTGCGAGCAGCACAAGGGCTGGCTCGGCTCCGTGGTGGTGGCTTTCTGAGGCGGGGAAGCAGAGGCTGGCTCAATTCTGCTTAGCTGTGACCCTGCTGGGGCATAATGAAGCTTGTTCACCTCCTGCTCAGCCCTGCCGCATGAGTGCAGCACTGCGAGGTGCCAGCTGAGGAGACAGCGTGGGGCAGGGAGGGGATGCAAGCCCCCAAAGCAGCCTTCCTGCCATGTGCTCCTGTGGGGCTGCACCCACCTCGCCCCAGAGAGAATGGGACAAACCAGGAAATCCCATGATGAACACTGGAGGGAGAGAGCTCTTTCATGGGTTATCATAGTCCTAGAATCCCAGCCTGGTTTGGGTTGAAGGGACCTTAAAGCTCATCCAGTTCCAACCCCTGCCATGGGCAGGGACACCTTCCACTAGAGCAGGTTGCTCCAAGCCCCTGCGTCCAACCTGGCCTTGAACACTTAACTTGCACACTTAAGTGAAGTTTAGTTTGTTCAAGACGTGATAGATTGAAATGTCTGTTTTCATTTAGACTATTGCCCGACAGCCCGGCACACACCGTGTTTATAGGCACTGTGCTGCATGTCACAGTAAAATGATTTTGAAGGGAAAATATTGAAACTAGACACCAGATGCTGTCAGGATTTTTGTTTCTCTCCTAAAATGAAATGTTTGAAGCATTTAATTACAGTAAAAGTGGGAATTTGATGGGAAAGGTGTTTCCAGCGGAATGAAGCACAGGTCCTCATAAAACCTCTGGCCTAGTGCAGCCTTTGGGTTGCTCCTGTCCCCTGTGCTAACAGCACAGTTCACTACAGACAACATATATATTGCGCTTGGTGTGTTCTTATCTTTAGTTTCTTTCTACTTTCTGTAGTGATGCTGATAAATTCACTGAAGTCTTATTACACTCACAAGAAAGTTCTGACTAAGGGAAGCAGTGTACAATTGGGATACTTTGGATTATGTTAGGGTAAAAGATGATAAAACGGTGAGATAAAAATCAGATCCACTGAATTCATTGCGAAGAACAGCACTGCTGTCTGACCTTACTTCTGCCCTATACACAGCCATTAGCAAGGCTGTGCCGTTTATTTACAGCTTCCCCCTCTTGCACACACAACCCGAGGCAGTAAACTGCATTGCAGGAGTATGTCACAGGAGCAGTTGTGTTCACACTAACGTTACCAACATGCTTCCTCCCCAAAACCACGACGATGGGTGGCAACGTTTTATGCTTTGCCCACAGTTTTGACAGCTCTTCCCAATGGCTCAGTTCAGTGTCAAGTTGACCTTTATGGTTTTCACAGTTACATAAAAAGGATGAATGAGCAACAACAAAAGAGGAAGGCTGGGATCATATAACCTTGAAAGCTGGAACTGCCTGCATTTATACTTTACTATTGGAGGGAGGAAGGCAGCACTGGAGGCTGGTGAAAGCTCGTGGCTGTAAGGAAACAGAGGTTCTGCTCTGTATTCCTTCTATCGCCCTGTGTAAGTCATTTAAGACCAGACTGCAAATGTCACCCAAGTGAAATTGAAAAGGCAGAAAGTAAAGTTTTTCAAATAAACCCCAAACCTGTAACCAATAATCCAGACTATGGCCACTGGTGAGGAAAAGGAGGCACGCAGCAAAGGGGATTTGTAGGGACAAAAGTGCCTTTAGCTCCTACTGAGCAGACTTTGATTTCTCCCTCAGTGAATGCAAATGAACCACTCGTACTGTGTGAAGCATGTTGGATACGAGTTAATTTATATGACTATTAACAGTTGGGTTTAATGTTTGTCACCAAACCAAAATATTGGCAAGTAACAGGACAGCATCGCTGCTTCTGTCGTGCTGGTTGCTTATGCTCCCCCCTTTAGTTTCTGCTGAGATACAAAAGGCTTGATTTTCACACAAACTAATACTTTAATTATTGCTAAAGCTGTATGACATGTCCATACCTGTGGCTGGGTAGAAGGGTTTCGCTTTGTTCTGATCCTAAACCAGATCTGGGCTCATTTGGAGAGCTTCTTCCCACCTTGGGTTTAGCTGCACCTTCCCTCCTTGCTCTGCAGGATTTTGGGGTGGATATCTGGGATGGCTTAAGCCACTGCATAAAGTTTGGATCCCCTTAAAGGAATAGCAAATAGTCCCTAGCCTTTGAGGGCAGAAATTCGTACTTTCTTCACTGGGTTCTCTGAAAATGGACATGTTTGTCCCTCCCTCCCAAGCCTCAGAAGGAAAGGGAACCTGTTGGGGAAGCAGCAGGTTGGCCTCGGCGCTGCTCAAGCTCACTGAGTTTTGTTCAGGTGCTGTACCTGAGGCCTGCCTACTTCTGATTCTGACCATTCCTCAAACACCTCCAGAGCTACCAATGCAGAGTATCAGCATATGTAAACCTGTGGGGTTTGCTAAAGCAGTTTGCTTCTAGTTTCCTTAACCTTGGCAGCAGTAAACGGTTGTGTTTTCCAAGGGAGGGCTGAGTTTCTCTGTATGTTTGTCGTACGCTAGCTCTTGGTCTGAGACTTTTTCTGCTATTGTCTGTTAAAATTTGTTTTATGGGCCGTGTGATGCAGGGACTGATGCTGAAATCCTCCCGTGTCTTTTGGAAATGCAACAGAAGCAATTTCCAGCCCATGTGGCAGGAAATCTGCATGTTCCTATGAATAAAAATGAAGATGAAAGCAGGGTGTGTGGGAAGACCTGGTTGTGACAGAACCTTTCCCAGCTGCTTTCTTGGTTGGAGAGCAATCACAAAAAGAGGATTTTTTTTTTACCGAGCTGGTTTAGATCCTTGTAAGTAGGTTTTGGCAGGAGGCAGGACGTGGCCACTGCCAGCTGCCTTGCTGAGTTATGTGGATGTTCTGTACCGCTGTAAAACTAATGATGAGGCCATGATGACAAAATAAACCTCAGTAGGAAAGAACAGGCAGCAAACCCCCAAAGCCCACTGTGTGCAAAGAGTCCCGTTCCTCAGACGGGTTTGCTTTGCTTTAATGACGGGAGGGGAAAAGCTCCGTTTGGAGACAGAAGGCTTAGTGCAGACCTGGCCTCTGAAATGAGATAGCACTCTTTTGCCTATCACCTGGGAAAGGAGCAGCTGAGTATAATGCTCCAACACAGGCAGCTCTGTACAGCGTGTCAAGAAAAGCTTGGGAAGAGATAAGATTCTCATGTTGTACTTTGACAAAGAGTTGCAGTGACTGAGGAGGCTCCATGTTACCCTCGCAGCCAGCACAGCAGTTTTCCATGGCGTTGCTGCAGCACTGCCCTGCCTCATTTTATTGCCCTCTGTTTGCCACATCACCAGCTCCTGGAGCCAGGGGTGCTGGGGATGTGCCAGTCCTAGAGCCCAGAGGTGAAGGAACAGCTTCCAGAAGCAAAGGGACAGCTTTCTGAGTCTCTGCAAGTGAGCTGCAGCTCCAGGGGATGGGGAGTCCAGCTTGATGACAGATATCCTGTGCTGCTTCTGTTTGAAGACAGTAAATGAGCAAGGAAAACATTACGATTGTACATGGTGTGCAGCAAGGCTTGAAGTTTGAGTTTACTTACCTCCCAGCTCTCCACATCTCCCTTATTTGCCCAGAGGTTTGCAAACAGAGCCATGGGAGGGTTGCAGGGGTAGCTGGCCGGCAGCCTGGACTGTATTTAATAGCAAGGAATGCACCGGCTGTAGCTGCATTCCCTACAGGAGCTGCACCCCACATAGCTGCTGCAGGGTGCTGTCCTCTCCCGAGGTCCAGAGCCCGGCTTCCTGCATGCAGGAGCGCTGCCCCTTCAGCCTGTGATGCACAGGGAGATGTTTGGCTATCACCGTGAGATCAGAAGTCTCTCTATATCCTGTTTATGGCTCTGCCAGTGATGGCAGGCAGGATGCCTTGGATTTCAGGTCCTGCTGCCCTCTTGGCCTTGTTACAGCTGAATCCTTGGTTGTCAAAACCTGGGTGGAGTCACAGTTCTTAATGCCTCTGATTAACCATTTCAGGGCTGCCAGGCCTAACTCTGCCCAGCATCAGCTGCTGATCTTCCTGAGTTCAGCTGAGTGCCACGTGGTTGATACCTCTGAGAATGAAGCTCCATGTGCCCCAGGTTAGACTGCCTCGAGCTGGAATACCCACAGCCAAAACCCAGGAACTGGATGTCTGTGTCTCACTGAGATGCTCTTTGGAAGGTGAGGCTGATTTCTGCTTTCTTGCTGAAGTGTTGTACCTTGATGCACAAAATATACTGTTAGCATTTGCTTTATTTTTTAAGTGATGTGATTGCTACATATCCTCTGAATCAAAAAAGTTAACTTCTATTTTTATGGTCACTTTGGTTCTATCAGGGCCATGATTGAGGTAAGCTCCTGTTATGTGTATCAAAGGGTAATTTATGTTTTCAGTTTATGAAGTTATGCATTTTGTGTAGCTGTGGCTACACAAATGAATAGTTGGAACCATGTTAGAACTGTGCTTCCCTCTGCTTGTTTTCCTTATGAGCTACACTTTTATTTTCACAACTACTTTCCAAAGTGGTTTTTCTGTGTTTTGTTCCCAGACATCCATTCTCCTGCCATGTTCATTCCTCCCCTGTTTGTGTTTCTTAACGTGTGTGAGCACTGAGGAGAGCTGAGCATCTGGAGAAGGGCAAAGGGGCTTGTGAGATCTTGGTAGGGCACTCCAAAGCATTGGCACAGAGATACTAACCCTTAAAGTGCAGTACCAGTGACTGCCTTCCCAGGAGAACCACCTTAGCAGGACTGCTGAATGACTTAGGCCTTCCTTGCCTTAGTGCAAGTATCCCACTTGTCTTAATGTGCTCCGAAGTGGAGAATACAAGTGCTGTGGAAACCCTGAGTCATGAGTAGCTCATCACACGTTACCACTGAGCTAGGCTGTCACTAGGCTGCTATGGTCTTCCCCCTTCAGCTCTTAATCCTGTTTCAGTTCTTGTCTGTATGTTAATTCCGTGCCCAGCGCTGATCACCCACCACATCCTTTTCCTTCCCCTCTGCTCTGCTGCTTTCTCCTCTCTTTCTTTCCTGCCCGGCTCCTGGATGGTGAAGGGAGGGAGCAGGATGTGTGTGTGTTGGGAGGAAAGGGGAGATGGCAGCTGGGAGGTGGAAGAGGGCAGTGCTGCTGGGGGTTAAGGGACAAGCAGCCTGTCCTTGGCCCAGGGATGTTGTGCAAGGCTGGAGAAGTGTTGGGGTGACGGACGAGCGTGTTATGACATGGGGAAATAGCTGGCACAAGCTCCCAGTTCGGCTGGCTTTTCCTTGCAAACACAATGGGTTTAGCTGAATAGGGAATAATTGAAGTTTGAAAATGTTTCTGAGACTGTTCTGAAATTGTTTGGAAGAGAACTGGCATTATTCTAGTCCTGTTTTGTTTGTAAAGGCTGGGCATGGTCAGAATTGGAAATTCTTGCCTGTGTTAAATGCTGCACACACCATCTCTTATTGCAGTTACTATTTTTTAAAGTGAAAATGAGTGGCTTCAGGGTGGAGTTTCTGTTTTTCCTGTTTGTGTGTTTGTTTTTCCTTGCGTCTGAGGTAAACTGTTTCTTGCACTTGGCTGTGGGGAGCAGGTTTTGGGTTAGCTCGTCTGTCTGTCTTTGTAGATAGTACAGATTGTTATTGGGGACTGGGAAGCTTTTTGACCAAGAATAGAGGACAGCTGCATTTTCTACCCTTTAAATACAAGACACATACAATGAAATATCAAACTATAGGATTAAAACTTTCCTTGTTTAAGCTCAGATTTGCACTTCAGTAGCTAATGTGATATTCTCTCTCTGCACAATTATAAGTGTGGTTGCTCTGGGGAAAATGGGGGAGGAAAGGTTGGATTGCAAAGCTCTGCCTCCTCCTGCAAGACGGAGAAGAGCTGAGCAGAAGGATGCAGAGGACTGTGTAGTGCTCAGCGCCGATGGGCAGCACCCGGCCTCGCAGCTCAGCCCTCAACTACAGGAACTGCCGCGCTGCTTCCAGGAACAGATGCTTAGTGATGAAGGCCACAGACCAAATCCTCTTGACGTGGTGTCTCCCCCCAGCTCTGGGAAACAAGCTGAGTAAGGGTTCGAAAACCCCGAGGTTTCACCTCCGCTCCCGTGTGTGTTTGCTGTTGAGCACACTGTCCCCTGTGAATTTGTTTAATGCCTTTTAGAATCCATTTTCAGGCTCTGCAGCCTCCCGAGGCACCGACTGCCACAATGCAATTATGGACGGTATGAAACAGTACTTCCTTTTGGGTGTGTTTGCTTTAAACCTGCTGCTTAATGACTTTGTTGGATGCCCCCTCAGAAAGTGAACAATTATTCAGCATATTACGGACTGCTGTCATTTCCCTGTGCAGGCATCTTTATTCCTAACCTGAAGAGTTCTTGTCTGTTTAATTCCTTCTTCTAGTGAAGCTGCTCTGTATCTCAAAGATAAATGTGGGGTTTCTATTACTTCTCTCTTTCCTCTTGGACAAAAGTGTCAGGGAAACCTTATCATAGTTAAATGATTACTCGGTCCCTCTTTGTGCCAAAGTAATTAGTTTTCAGCTCTTGTAAATTGCCAAAAGCTTCTGAGAGGACGAGAAAACTTTGTTCTTGCACTCCCCTTCAGTTTGAGGTTGCATTTATATCCCAAACTAGGTAAGAGCATGCAGCAAGTAAACAGGAGGAGGGTCTGGATTTGAAGTTCTCCTTTGCTGCCAACAAACCTTCAAACTTAATACACAAAAACCGAGCGAGTGCAAGGAAGTGACAAAATGGGGACCTGAGAGATCAGGAAGCTCAGTAATTCAGTCAGTACCGAGCAAGGTCAGCAGTGCTAAACAGGAACAAAGACAGTGACTCCAGACAGAGCAGAGTTTGGTGGGGGGTTTTGTTCTCCTTAGTCCAGAATAAGCACAATATTTTCTGTCGTGTGTAAATCTTGAGAGAGAGGAGTAAAAAGGATTTTTATTTTAAATGTTCTCATCTGGCATAAATACCCCATTGGAGAGAGAGAGATGCAGATCTCCTCAGATCCAGGAGCAAGCATCTGCAGGGAGCACCTCGCTGCCCATTCTGTCTGGCAAAGTCACACAGCTCTTCCACCTCGTGCCCTTTGTTCCTGCCCCACTCGAGCTGACTCCTCAGACCTCTGCACACTTATTTCTTGCTTGCTGCTGTGTCTCTGTTTTAGGGTTTCCCATCTGGGCTGTGCTGCTGCACTGCGCTGTCTGCTGCTGCCATCTCCTCCTTTTCATGTCACTGCACAAGGAGCTGGTCTTGCAAGATGAGGTTGTGTCCCTGCCTAAGCTCTTCCTGGAAAGAACACCTACCAGATACCTCACGAGATGAGCCTTTGCTTCCTCTTCTTATTATTTATCTAGAAACAAAATACCCAAATGGCAGCTATTGAAGAATGAAAGGATGTTTCACATTCTCCTGTGCTTTCTGCTGAGTTCCCTTCTCACCTCACAGCGCTGCTCGGGCCTTCCTCTCCCATCCTGCCTCGCTGGCTTGTTACCACCCACCCATTAGATCATGTCTGAAATTAGCTGGTGACAACTACAGGGCAGGGTTGGTTTCTCTCGCCTCCATAGGAAAGGCTTGGCACAGTTTTGAGTGGGTTTGCAAAAAATAGTTAAAACCAACAAAATAAGCCCTTGTGCAGCTGAGGAAACCAAGGTGGGAAGGCTGGGTACCTGGGGGGGATGCTGGTGAAGGTCTGGTGCAGAGACAGCCAGAGCTCATGTGGCATCAGAGCTTGTGCTCAAAGTAGGTAATTCTGTCCACTGTGTAAGAGTGGACATCCTGAATAGTCATGAAGACGAAATATTGGATTCATCGGGGGGGGGAATAATGTCTTGACATAAATGCTTATGGTAAAATGCAACGCTTTTATTGCACAGTGTTTTCTGTGGTAGTTTTGGGGTTTTGGGGCAACTAAATGAAGATAAAATAGACCTACTGATGCATGAAAGTGTTCAGTTTCAGTAAGATGATGATGATCTGTTAAGGTGACGTTGGAAATGTTAATATTCATCCCTACATAATACATTAGATTTCCAGTTCAGAACCAGTAAGTTGATTTTAGGTGCTCTCAGCACAGAGTTAACATCCCATAGAGTGGTGTCCCTCCATATTTTGGGGACTGTCCCTTTTTTGAGACACCAGGTGATGCCAGCAGGGGACAGTGGGTGTTCCTGGGGGAGTGAAAAGATGCTGAGGGCTGAAGAGTGATTGCAGAGCCCAAATCGGAGTGCTGAGGCTCCCTGAGACTCGCAGCAGGGTCTGGGCTGCTTTGGATCAGGCACAAGCAGGATGTAGAGTGCATGGTCAGGTTAGATAAACTTTCCCTGTGGGAGACACTTTGAACTCTGTAAGGGAGAATTTCTGTTGGAGGCAAACCACAAATGTAGTGAATAATCATGTCTGTGTCCAGAAATGAAAGAGCCAAGTGTGGCTTTCCCTTCGTGGTGATTCCTGTCAGTTAGAGCAGGTCCCCAGCCTACACGGGTATTCTTTGTCATAAAAGAAATGCTGGTAGTTAATAGATTAAGCAATGGTAACTTCTCACTCTGTGGCAGAAATGTGACTTTCCTAGCTCCAGTCTCATTTAAAGCTGTGTTTCCAGGTGTCAGTTCTGGTAACGATACACTGGGTTTAGGACTTCCTCACAGCAACACAGGCAGAAGGATGTAGTTTTCCTCTGAAGAGGCAATTTTTTTTAGCCTGTCTTTATGTTTTACCTCGTAGAATGTAATAAAATCCAAATCCTGCTACTTTGCACCTTCATTTAATTCATATTGTTGCTTTCCACATGGGTAATACTTTGGATTATTATATACTTTTTTTTATAATGCCTTTCATCCAAAGATCTCAAGCTGATTTGGCCTGATTCCCAGGTACAGCTTAGCAACACTTAGCATAAGACCAGTAAAAGGAAGTCAGAGGGAGTTTCATGCACTTCTTGGCTGGCTGTCAATTCAAATGCAGCTACAGGTTGGCGCATCCCTGGCCCCTGAGCCCCTGCTTCCTGGGGCCGTGGCTGCCGCGTGTGAGTCTCTGTCTCAGCCAGAAATGCCTCTCCCTTTCCTTCCTCCTGCCCCCCCAAACAAGCTCTGCCCTCTCCCAGCATTTATTAGAGAGAAGGGACATGTCTTTATGTGGGGAGAACTTGGTGGGCCGTGTAGGGGGGACCCACCCCATTAATCTGATGTTATTTGTTGTCTGATCACAGAGATGCACTAAGCCAAAGCCACTTTCAGTTCTGTATCTCCCTGCATGTGCATAGGTATGTGCAGTGTTCATTTCTTTTCCTCACCTTTGCATTTAGACTAACTCAGTTCTCTTGTTTGCTGTATTTACTGAGGTGGTTTCAGTATCTTTTTCAGTTGCCAGAATGTTTTTCAAACTTTTATTCTGAATTGTTGTTTCTTCTTTGGAGAGACTCTTGGACTTTGGAACCAGCACTTATATGAAAAGTCTTGTCTGTCTGGAAATCTGTTCCAACTCGGTTTGCTCTTCAAAGTGCTGCTCCTGAGGTTCATTTTATGTCTCCTTGGAAGTATTTTGTCAGAGCATTGCTTATCTACCCTTACTGCAAAACAAGCCACCATCTTAGCTAACCACTCACTTCCTCATCCCCTGGTCTTGAAAGCAAGAAGGGAATGAAGCGGTGTCTGCTCTTACACAGTGATCTGCCTTCACCTTTGCACCATGGGCACCATTAGCTGTGCTCACCTAAAAACCTTGCAGGAAGAGGAAAGATGCTGTGTGCCATACACAGCAAAGGGTTAACCCATGTGTTGGGGAGAGGAGCAGAAAATCAGGCTGGTGGGACTCTGGGTTGCCCTGGATTATTTTCCTGAGCATATAGCTTTCCCTTTTTGTGGTTAAATATGACAGTTACGGTGTAATGTTTATGCACAGTCAGTAACTCAGCAGAAAACAGGCTGCAGTCAGGGCATGTCTCTGTAGCCTGTTCCTTATACTTCAGCTGAAAATGGGATTCTTCAATTCACTGAAGCCTGTGTAAAGAAATTCAGGTCCATGGGAGACTTACACAAACTCCAGTGGCCCACAGTGATGTGGGATTTGCACCTCAGCTCCCACTTCTGTCCTCCAGGCTGCAAACCCAGCCTCCTGAAAGGCACCAGAAAGGCAAGTTTTGGCTCAGGCTCCCAAACTCTTGCTTGTCTTTTGTGGAGTGACTGCAAGTGAAAGGGGCAGGAATCTTGAAGGGGTGAGTCACAATTTTGTGGAAGTTTGTTGTGTAGTTACAAAATCACACACACACAAAAAGAAAGTGCTGCTGAGCAATATCCTGAAAAACACTGGTTTGCTTTTATTTCTTCATTTCAGAAGGGGCTGTGTGACACACTGGCAGCCTTTTCTGCTGGCTGGCTTAAGAGCAGCTAACTGCTGATGGGTGAGAATATTTAGCCCTGATGCAGCACACTATCAAAGGACTTGAATTTGCTCAGCTTCTGCCATCTTCAATGCAGCTCTGTATTCTCACTCTGGCATAGAGTTACTGAAGCTGTAAAGGAGAAATCATTATTTAACACAATTTCCTACCTTTCATACACAAATTCTTTATGTAAATAGGGGATGACATCTCTCTGAAAGGGACAGCATAGATCTGTGGCTTCTGAATTCTCACTGTGGTGTTGAAAATTGCATCTTGTGTGGTGCAAAGCAAGTCCCTCAGCTCTGGTGGCAGCCCCTTTTGTTGTGTGAGAAGGATAATACTTCCCAACTCACAGGATGGATTAGTCAGTATTTTTATAGTGGTTTAGCAGTGACCATTTCTGCTGTGGCTTGAAGCCTTTTAAATCAAGCAGGGAAGTCACCAGGGCAGCTGTATTACAAGACCAAGATAGGGAGCCACAGAAGCAGAGGGAGGTTTGAAGGGTTTAGCTGTTGATCCAGATTGTAAGTAGATAATTTCTGACTGAGGTATCAAATATGCCCCAAATTCAGGTGCTAATCGGTGCAAAGCTGACCTCCTTCAGTGCCTAAAGGAGCATGGCTAATGTCTCACGGGTATATTCCTTGTTCAAGTCGGAAAGCAGCTAGGTGAGGGGAAAGAATAACAGATGAAGCAGTATAAAAGCTTTAAGAAGAAAGGAAGATTGTTAAAGCTAAAATCCTGTTAGAGGTAACAGCTTAGATGCTAAGCTGTGTTAGGACAAGGAACAGAAAAATAGTAAGTTATCAGCACAACAGGGAAAACCACCAGTGATCTGTTTGGTCAGAAACTGACTGTAATTATTCTCCCAGAATTATGTTCCTTTTTACTGTGGGATAGAATATCTATGCGGGAACTATCTCAAAACATTTAATTATAAGAGAGCTTAATCTGCAGTAGCTGTTCTGATTAATTTCCCCACAGAGACGGTTTCTTTCACTTTTGCAGCTGACGGAATGTAGAGGAGCGTAATTTCAATTAAAAGGCAAGAAAAGTTTGAACTTTACAGATGTAACAAATGTCTGTTGCTGTAGCTGCCAGGCAGTCAGCACTGCCAACACAAATTATGTGGAGGAGCCATAAAGGAGCACTCGCTCTATCTGCATTCATGCACATTAGCAACCGTGGGGTCTGTTAGTTTCGGGAATAAAGGAAGTCTCATTAAACTTAACAAATGCATTGCATTGTGCCCAGAAAGATTGTTAGACTTCAGCTCTGGTGGTGTCCAGCAGGAGCAGGCTCCAAAAGCCGAAATCCTCAACGGAGAAGGAGGGAGTGTATGTGAATCTTGCCTGCTGCTGCCCTTGGAAAGGTCAGCCTCTGAAACGGGAAACAAGAGAATTTCATCTTGACCTTTAAATACTGTGTTTGGATGAGAGAAGTGGCTTTTAGGTATCTGGCAGTCCGGAATAGTAAAATAACAACTATATGGTGAGGGTATGAGCTTCTAATTGTTCAGCACTTCACAGAGCCTGACTTGAGGACGCTGTAGGACGCGGGGCCTCCAGGTTGCCAGTTGGAATTGACTGAGGTCAGCTGGAGTCAGAAGTTAGTCTCTGATCTCATCTGGTTGCTGTGAGGGAAATGCATAGGTGGCCTCATCAAGTTGTCAGTGCTGGGACCTAGTGGAATTAGCTGGCATCTTCTACCAATACTGTAGTTTCCATTCAGTCCTTAGCAAATCTCTTCCTACCCAGGAGTTTTCTTTCTAGACTAACATGTAGCAGGATGTTTGTATCCGGTATCTGTGTTTTTGTCTTGCTTTATAGAGATTCAAGTCCTGGTTCTTTCAGTCTGGCTCCACTCCTGTGCGCTAATCACTTGTGTAAAGGTATTTATCTGTTTATCCACCCTGGCATCTCTGCTATGATGGTTAAAATTCAGCAACCCTGATCACAGTTGAACTTGCACATATGCAGCTTATGGAGAGGGCCTATAATCCCCAAGTTTGACAGTATTTGTTTTCAAAATGAGCTGCTTTTCAGTTTATCCACTTTTGGTTCACTAAAATATTTTGATTGTGTTACATGAAAAATATTTGCAGAATCTGAGACTCTTGAAAGTACAAACTTTTTTCTAAAACTAATATTGAGACTTGCCACTGTCCTGTATTCAGACATTGGGGGTTTTTTGGTGACAAAAGGGACAAGTACACCCCTGAATTAAATGAATTTACATCTGATCATTTTAATCAAGATGGGTCATGGTATCTTTAGAATATTCATATTTCAAAATGCTTTCGATTTTAGAATTTACCTGTGGTGGTGTGAAACAACAGTATTGTCCAAATGCTTCAGATTGAAAACCCTGCCTGTTGTTCAAACTGCTGTTTTGAACAGCAAAAATAATGTGTGGAAAAAGCCTTTGGGTCTAAAAGCGTTGGAAAATATTATCAGTTTCTGAATTATTATTTTAAACTAAGATTCGCGTTGACAGCGCTGCTTTTGTGTGTGTTGGATTCGGTCCTGGAAGCAAACAAGCATTCAGGAGCAGACATGGTGCTAAATGTTTCCTCGGTCTCACTGCAGCCCCAGTCAGGAGCGTGCAGGGGCCCGTCCCAGCACTGCCTCATCACAGCTCACCCCTCCAGTTTCCCCTCGGAGCTGGACACTGAGATCCCTTCTTTCAAATGGAGACTTTTATTATTCTTACCCGAGTGGTAGGTGAAAAAAGGAGTTTTACTTTACAGACCTGTGAAAGAAAAGCCTTTAAACTTAAACTGGAAGTTGTCTTGGCCAGATATTAGTACATTTAACTGTTTATAGCACCAGCTTGTCACCAAAAGAGAGCGATCTCGTGTCGGAGGTAAGGAAAGCCCCATCTATTCCACCTCAGTAATACCATACTGCCGTTAGCGTTTGTTGTTGTTGCCCTTCTGAACCTCTCATTGCTCTGCAGTCACTTTTTTGTTGGCTAAAGCATGCAATGGGCTCTATGCCAGCGACTTTGAGTTCAAAGCACAACCATATGTTTTCCTAATTTTCTTGCATTGTAACTCAACGGCTTTCTAGTCCATTCCCTCCTGCTTCCAGGCAGGTGATACACTGCTTTAAGGCCCTGACACCATTCTTTGTGTGAAGGAACAACCTCCCTACCTTGATCACCGCCTCCTGCTGCTTTGATTACTGTGCAGCATCAGGCAGTGCGGCTTTAGAGTACTTTGTTTTTAACGTGTTGCCGTCCTGCCTTCATCCAGGTACCATGAGGTGCCCTGTTCATGGAGACGGCGGTTACCTGGCTGGGAACAACCACACGGATGTAGTGCTTAAGCGTACTTAAAGAGTACCGGAGCCATCACATCACGGGGTGACCACCCCAAGGGCCAGCCCACAGCTCCCCTCAGCCCTTCTGTGGCTCCCACCGAGAGCCTCGGCGAGGGTAGGCCGCGACGGGCAGGTGTGAAGCAGCGGCCGGGTGTGTGTGTGCTGACTCAGCCGCGGGACGGCTACCGGGAGCGCGGTAGGAGTGTATGGATGTGTTGAGGGGGGGCACACACAGACCGACCGACCGACACCGTGAGGCGGCGGCAGGACCGCCCGTCCGCCCGCCCCGCCGAGCCCCTGGGGCGAGGGGCGGGGAACCCCGCAGAGGGGCGGAGCGGGGTGACAGGTGCGCGCGCGCGGAGGGGTCCGGCGGCGGCGCGTCCCTCGTCACCCCCCCCCCTACCGCTTCTACCCGCTCCGCCATGAATATGCAAATGTGGGTATAATTGCCAGCCAATGGCGTGCGCGCTGGTCACATGGTGCTGGTGGAGGCTCAGGGAAGAGAAGTTGGGTCTCGGCGAGCGCAGGCAGCGCCGCGACCAGCCGCAGCCGGAGCCGCAGCCCCAGCGAGCCGGGCAGGGCGGGCGGGCGGGCGGCCGGGGCAGCGAGCGACACAGCCGCTACCCCCCCCTCCCTCCTCCCCGCGGGGTGCCCCGCGGGCCGGGGGCTCTGCCTGGACCATGCCGATCCTCCTCTTCCTCATAGACACGTCCGCCTCCATGAACCAGCGGGCGTATCTGGGCACCAGCTACCTGGACATCGCCAAGGGCGCTGTGGAGATCTTCATGAAGGTGAGCGCGGGGCCGGGGCGGGGGAACTGCCGCCGCTGCGGTCGCCCCGTTCGCCCGCTCACGCCGCTTCTCTCCGCTCTCTCCGCAGCTGCGGGCCCGGGACCCGGCCAGCCGCGGCGACAGGTACATGCTGGTTACGTTCGACGAGCCGCCCTACTGTATCAAGGTAATAACCCCCCCGCGGCCGCCCCGGCCGTCCCGCGGCCGCCCCTGCCCGGCGCTGGGGCCGCCCTCGGCGCGGTGGCGGCGCGGCGCAGCCCCGTCCGGCCCGGCGGCGGCAGCAGCAGCCTGTGAAGATGGCGGACATTTTGCTTTTGTATGGAGGAGAGAGGCTGAGGGCGCTGCTGAGATGGAGGAGGGGGGGGGGGGGGGGGAGGAGACGGACGGGAGCGTGATTCACCGCCCCGGCGTGCCGAGGGGGGCGGGCCCCCGGCGGGCCGCGCTCCGCCTCCCGCGCCCCTGTCCGCCCGCCTCCCGTGAGGCGGCGGCTCCGGAGGGGGCAGCGCCTCGCTTCAGCCGCGGGTCCCTGCGGGGCACGGGGTGAGGGCAGGAGGCAGCGCCCCCCTCACGGCCGCGGGACCCCCGCCGGCAGCGGGGGACAGCTGCGGGTTGTGGGACGGAGGCACCCGCGGCTGTTCTCTGCCTCTGCGAGGCAAGAAGCAGCAGGGGGGTGGGGTGTTGGCGTTCACCTTGCTCCTGCAGTGCCCTGTGGCCCGCACCAGTGTTGGTTAACGTGCTCGTAATTGCGGCTCCGTGCAGGGTTGTGGTGAGGTGAGGCTGCCTGGCTGGCTGCTCTTGCCCCTGTTTTCTCATTCCTCAACATTGAGGCAAGTAGGGCCATGCCATTTATCACGTCGACTGCACCACGAGGTTATGGCAAGAGGAAGAAAAATCGGGGCTCTGTGTCCCTTGTGCTGTAGCCTTCAACTTGCTGATAGAAACGTCTAACTTAAAATGTTTCAATAAAGCATGCCACAGAAAACATCATTGCAATGGGAGCTTTAGAATCCTGGATTAGGACTTTATTTGCCCTGATTAATACAATAGTTGTAATCATTGGACTTAGACCCATAAGTATGAAGGCTAAAGAAGTTAATGTAAAAATTTGTTGCTGGTCATCCCAGACAAGAAGAACGAACCCTGTGTAAATCCCCCAGCTAAAACTTCTTGAGGAGAACTTGTAAAAAACCCTATGCTCACTCACACTGTCAGTTCACATCTTTGATAATTGGGAAACTTAATTCTCGGGAGCTTTGAATCTTGGCTCCTTTCACCATCAATATATTTACACAGCTAAAAAGTCCAGCCTGCTTTCTGAAGTGACAGGAGTTGAGTTAGTGTGTCAGTATTTATTGTTTGTTACTGCACAGTTCCTTTCCTCAGAAGAAGGTGCAGAAGTAATCCTATTTCTGTGAGTTGAAACCATCCTTCTTGAGTTAAAGAAGTCCAAAAACCTTAGTCTGCTCAGGAGAGGTTTTTTTTAGACATGATGCACACACCCTTTTCCCTATCAATGTTTGTGGCTGGATACAAAACCTAAATCTTTGTTACGCAAGTGTTAACTGTAGATTTCTCGTGTTAAGGGCTCTTTCTCCTAGTTTTGTGTCAAATACTTTCCAAGTGTCCCTTTCTTAGGTTTTAGGAGGAAACCCTTCTACTGCAGGCATAGTGGTGGCTTAATAAAAACATGGTTCTTCTGCTGGAGCTCTGTGTGGTAACGCTACAGGTTATTACCACATATATACTCAGATTTGCTGAGGAAGATCATTCTGTTTAATGAGCATCTGGGTACATCCTAATGTAGTAATGAGCATCTGACTCTTCCCGGTTTTAGTGAATAGTAATTGGAATAAATGGGACTGTGTGATACCCGTTGAAGTGTTCAGTCAGTAGCTGAGGGGGGGAACATTGTGGTTCTGGTAACTTGCTAATGTCTCTTCTTAGAAATGTATTTTACTACCTTAAGCACACTGATTTTGTTAAATTGGACCTTAGACAATCTGTTGGTAACTCGTGTGGGACCAAGCTGCAGAGCCAATAAATACATGTTTATAGGAAGTATGATCACAGCTCCAGTTCCAGCATTACGTAAAGGCTTCGTGGCATAAATCAGCGTGGTTAGGCTGTCATCTTGTCTCACTCCAGCACAGAAAGCCTCCCAGCAACGTGATTCTTCCCCTGTTAGAAGATGTGTTCTCAAGACCTTTTACTCTTGTTTCTGATGCACCTCTGTTGTGTCTCTAATAAACACAGTTATGCCAGAAAACTCTGTGGTCTCAGCCAGGCTCTGCGTGTCTTGCAAAACATGCTTGTAAAAGAAAACAACCAATTAGTTTCTTTGCTAATGCTGCTGTAGTTTGATACTTTTATCTCTCTCGATTTAGAGAAGGGCAAAACAAACCTGACAAATGGATGTTATTTTGCAAGTGTGCTTTCCAAGTCCGTGCAGTAGCGTCTGGTTTTGGTTAGTGGCTGCTTTATCCTCTTGTTTTCTTTATGATTTACACTAATTAAATTGCATAATCTCACAGATAGCTCTTAAAGTTACCAGTGAAGCAACTGAGGGCAATAATCTTGGTGTGGCGACCACCCAGGAGGTGGAGGTATTATGGGAACTTCAGGTTGGAGAGGAGTAACTGGGATGAGTGCACTGGGTTTGTTTCAGAATTCATTTACCTGTAGCCTTAAAGTGTTTTAAATCAACAGTGCTGGTTCACTTTTGGTGGACAAGAATATCTTAAGAAAACATCATTCACATGGTGGTATTGTGCTAAGCAAAAGCATCCTGCTGTTGCACAGATGATTTGCTAAAGTCTGTGCAAGTAAGAGGGTGTATTTGGAGTTGTCTTTCTTATAGAGGGTCTGAAAATAGTGATGAGACCTGTTTTTAATTGACTGCTCATAGCTCTCTGTTTGTGCCACTTCTTAAAACCTGGATTATTCACTCTCTGAGTTTGCAGTGTGGCTCTGCAGGAGCTCTGGTGGCATGTCTCTAAAGAGGAGCCAGGGTGCTGTCCTGGGCACGTGGGGACAAGGAGATGGGGATGGTAGGAATTGAGTTCCACTCCTGTAGCAAACACCTCTGGAACCTCATCAGCTGCTGCTGAACCTCATCAGTTTTGCTGCTGTTCATTATGTAATGCATAGATGGTGATTTGTGACAGTAATTATGCAGCCATGTTCAACTCTTACATTGCTTCCAAAATGCTATCCAGTAAGAGACAGATATTTAGTATTTTAAAAGCATGTTAGGAGATGTATAAACCCATAGTGGTCAAATGATGTGATCCTGTACAGGTAAATGGAAAGATACCCTGTAAGTTCTGTTGAATATTGGGTTAGACTCTCACTTTATGTGCTAGGGGGGAGAAATAGGGTGTTACTTCATGAAGTAAGAATGTTCAACCTCATCTTTATAGTGTGTTTTTCCACCACTGTGTGTTTTTAGATTAAAACTGCAATAGGATGCTGTCAGGTGAGTCCATCTCAGGGTAGTGGCACTGGTAGTTAGCAATATTGGAGTGAGCTGGTCCATTCTGATCTGGGGTGTTTGGGCACCCTTGGGAAGCTCATGATACCTGTAGTAAAACTCCTTTGTACCCAGCAGCACGTGGCAGGTGTCTATTACAATTAAACCACAATATGGGTATTGAAGGAATTTACTCTCCCACGTGTATCCAGTTCTCTTTGGTGTGAGAAAAACGGGTTTCAGAACAGTTGTCTGGCACAGCATTTGGTGTTCTTGGCCTTGTAGCTGAGATAAATATGCTACCTGCTTCAACAGATCTGGTACCTGACGTGTCCTTGTTTCGAAGCCTTTATATTCATGGACTGCTAGGACTTGGAGCTTGCTCCATCCTGTGGGTGCTTTGACCTGGTGGTGCAGTGCCTTGGGTGCCAGCCTCGCCCTTCTCATCTCTTTGGATTCGGTACCCTCCATGGCTGGTACCAAAAGCCTGGGGAGGAGGGTGAAAACAGGCCAAGCGTGTTACCTACAGCTCTGCAGAGCACTTCCCAAGCTCCTGCAGCCTGTGGTTCAGACACCCATGCTGAGGGCTGGAAGGTCACCAATGGTTTTCTGTGGCTTTTTCTGTGTATTAGCCCAAAATCATAGAATGGTTTGGGTTGGAGAAGACCTTAAGAGCATCTAGTTCCAACCCCCTGCCATGGGCAGGGGCACCTCACACTAGACCATGTAATCACGTAACCTTTAGCATTGTCGGATGCTTTTATTCCTCTGTCAGATATGTGTTTCTCCACACCTAAGCACATGCCATGGTATAAATAGACAGAATCTTAAGCTATTTTATTTGTCCTTTTTTTCCCCTGAAATAATGGTGCATAGAGTAAGAGTATGGGGAGAAGGGAAGAGTCTTCCCTGCCCCTTCTCCTAAGTTTTTCCTGCTTTCTCATGATGCAGAAAAGAGGGAGGTTTCAACAACACCTACCTAGATTCCTCTGCAAATGGAGTTCATACCAAAATCTCTGCCTAAAACAGAGTTTTTCAAAAGGAAAGCAAGGTTTAGCTCTTTAGTTTTTATTGCATTCTTAATTTCTGTTAAAGCTCACATCCTGCAGTTTGTGGTCTGCTTCTGCATTTATGCTGCAGTTGGCTAGTTCAGGCCCAGTGGTGGTCAGATGTGAAGCTACTGATGAACTGGACTGTCCTGTTCCCTTGTAACTGGTATCTGGTTGCTCGCAGTGGGATGGCCTTTCCTCAGTGCTTGAGGAATATTATTTAAGGTAGGGTCACAGAAACATGGCTTTTGTTTTGTATTCTTGTGAGACTCTGTGCTATGACTTTCCTAAATGATCTGGCCATAAGTCAGAGGATGGAGAACTGAAGTTATGTTTACTCCGCCAAATCTGAAATTACATGTATGTGTATCGTCCTCTCTCTGTTATGTGTTACACTGAATTTGGTTCAGTTGTGACTGCGCTATAAAAATAGGCTCCCCGAATTTGAGTGCAGAAATATGTACGTAGCTGTCTGAGAAGTACCTTAAAATAGTTAATACAGTGAAACACTTTACTGTTTGAGAAATGCAAACTGGGGCTGATAGATAGGATGCCTTCCAGTTCTGTTGCTGTTCCCTGCTAGTCTGAACATATGTTCAGTGCTAAAGAGCTCTCTTGTGGAAGCAGCCTGTTGTGATGGACTGAGCAACCTCCTCTGTCCCCCTCAAATTCTCATAAGGGGTTCAGCTTGATGACTTCTGATTTTGGTGTTGGATTGGGATGCTTAAGAGGCTGGAATAGGAATTTGTAAAGGCTCTTTTAAACATCTATCAATGAGTATTTATTATGTGTAAATACCCTCTTCATTCATGGTATTAAAATAGTGCTTCAAAACTGGGACTTCATAAGGTCAGACTCAGGGTCTGACTCTGCCTCTGACTGACTCTGCAAAGGGGGGTGGCAAATGAATAGGCTGTGCTGCAAAACCGAGATGGGAGATCCATTTGTCTGTTTCTGAAAGATACTAGATCAGAGCTCCTGACCCTGAGCTGCAGGGAGAAAGAGAAACCCAACTGTGAAACCTGTTGGGTTTGAGGCAGGGTTCTCCAGGAAAGCTGCCTGGGGTGATAGGAGATGCATTTGTGTGTGTGTTTTAACTTTTGGCAAGGAAGAAAACTAGAGGAATACCTAGTAAGCTATAGCAAATCCATAGAATTATCTTAAATTGGTTAAACCTTTACAGGAACCTTGAGACACAAAACCCCATCAGTTTTATGTGTAAAAGGCCTGGCTTTTGGCAGATATGAGTACTTGGTGGTTTGACCTGTGCTGTGGAAAAGGCTGTATGAACAGCTGGAAATACAGTCGGGGTTTCACAAGTTGGTAGTGAGGTACGCAGGCAGAATTGTGTGGTGCAAAGCAGATACTGGCTGCAGGGGCAGGAGGGGAGCTGATACAGAGAGATGCAAGAGGAAAAGAAAGCTGAGGTCAATGGGAGAGGCCTATCTTTCTCTCCAGATATGCTGTGAATAATGTACAAACTTAATGAACCTGCTAGCCAAGCATAATGGAAAGAGGAAAAAAATGCAGCATGTAGAACTGGAGACTGGATGAGATGTGGCTAGACTACAGTGTCTGTGATAACTAATGCAGGAGGCTGTTCTGTATTTGTTAGGGGGGTGAGAGCCCTTCCTCCTTTACCACCATACACATTTTGGGTCAGTCCTAGCAATATCTGTATTTCGGAACGCTAACATCTTCCATTGCTGCCTCCCCTTCAGTCTTGCCATGTATCTTTCACTGAGCTTGCTTTGGGTTTCATCATGGGATTTGTGTATTTGCAGCAGGCTGACTTTCAGCGTAAATGGCTGGCAGGTTAAACCCAACAGTTGCTCTTCCTCGGTTAAACACAATGGGTTTAAGAAAACCAGAAGTCACGTAACTGTTTAAGGAGCACTCATGCAAATCCTGGTTGCCTGGTTCTTTTTGAGAACAAAACAAACCGATACTTCCTCTGTTTGAGAATCTCCCACCAAACAGTTTTTACATGCTCCTTTCTGTCTAACTGCCTTATCACTTAAGGATGTGTGCTCTGTGTGTGTGCATGCGAAAAGATACTTTTTAATTAAACATCTAATTTCAATTGGGTAAGTAAGGCCAAACACAGCTAAAAAGTCCTTGTTGGTTCAAGTGATAGGTTTGTATTTTATATAGTGCGGTGCACGTGTCTTAAAATCTGATTAAAAACCTTACAATTATCAGTTGACAAGCCTGTAGTAGCATGTAATAAAGTATTGTAGCTCCTTATAGCTTATAAAGGTACTAAATGGGTTCTAATAGAGAGCATCCTTTAAAAGACACACTCCCTTTCTTGAGAGACAAGATATTGGGTAGTGTAAAACATGTTAAATGCTATTAAACGTGTGTGAGCATGAAAGTCTCACTGCTTTCTCCCTGTCCTGAGTGACTGCTTCTTGCTGTCTGCCTTTTGCTTGTGAGTTGTAGTGAGCATCCTTCTGCAGGAACTGGTGTGAGAGGAGGAAGCACCGTACTGAGGAGTTGTGTGCTCAGTGATGTCCTTTTAAAAACACCAAACAGTAATGAGAGTGATTCATTCTTCTAAAAAACCCCCTTTAATACACTCTGAAATTGAGGTCTCTTGTAAAAATTCAAGTTCATGCATGAAGGTGATTCAAGTTTTTGCAATGGATTAATTTTAAAAGGAAGGGCAGTTCAGAAATGAGCTTCTTGACAGATAGGATGGGCTGAACTCTGCTTGGCTGTCACTTCTGTTGTTAGTTTCTGAAGTTAAATACTGGAAGTTGTGCTTTTACCTCCTACCTGCCTTCATGGGAAGGGAGCCTCTGTGTTGCTGGGTTAGTTCTTAATGAAAATCCTGGAACTGGTTCTGTTTCTGCAGGAATCTGCAAACCAAAAGCTTGTTCTTTCCTCTGAAGTGGGCTGCAGCTTCCTCCTATTGATGAGATGCCAGAGGCCTTGAATGGAAACCAGCATCTGGCGTTCATAGCCACTGTAGGCATTTCTTTTTATCATCTTTTTATTTGGTTCTTGAGTTGATCTTGGACACATTCAAAGATGTAAGCCCTTAAGACTACAGGATAAACTAGACAAAAGTAGATATGTTTGCACTAAGAGGCTTAACTCATCCTCAGTGCAAAGGTTGTCTTTATTTTAAAAATAGAAGCTTAAAATGGGGAATCAAACAGTTGAGTTGGAGCTCCCTGGTTGTGTTTTTGTGGTGAGGTGTTCTGTAAGGAGGAAAGGGGTTTGTGAAGTTGGGGCTTTCTGCACTTACACTTAAACTATGGTGCTAAATGCTGGTTGTCTCACACTGGATCAACGGGAAAGGTAATTAAGGTTGGAGACACTTCTCAGTGTTCACCCTTGCAAATACTCTTCAAAACAGCTTGCCAGAAAGAACTGATTTGCAGCAGTAGTGTAAGAATGATGTTCTGAGCTTGTCGTGAACAAGGAAAGGCAAAAGTTGGTGTTTTCCTACTTGAGACAGTTGGAATCAAGTGGGAAAAGGTACATCCTGTACCATGTCACTTGTCTTTTGGGGGGGAGGACAGTGCTCCAAGTCCAAGGGGCCTGTGAGAAAAGCCTGGAATTCTTCAGCTCTTCCCCACTTTCTCTATTTTGAATGCCTGTAGCCCTGATTTTACTTAATAACATAGACTACCAAAAAATCAGTGCAAAGAGCAGTTGCTGCTGTTCTGAATCTTAAATGCAGGTTGTTATTTAAGTAATTCACGTGTGTAAATTTAGAGTTTTGGTATGTTTTCTTCCCTCTTAAACTTCAGTGTTACAGTTTACCACTTAATATATAATTCTTGTGCTTCTACCCCCCCCCAAAAGTATACAAGTAGTAATATAAAGTCTTGCTTTGCATTTTTCTTGCTAACGTTAGATTATTCAGAGAACAGTTGTGTAATAATCAGTTTCTAATTCAATTTCAGCTGCAAGCAGCGTGTTCTAGGGGCAAGGTCTTAGTAAGGTGCCAAGGAAAAAGTACATTCTCATAGTGAGACTCTGTTATTGGGCTGATGAGAATCTGTGGTTGCCCATAGACTTGTATTGATCTCTCTATTCGCTCTGAAGAGTGTTTGAAAGACAAACTTTCTTTGGTACATTTATAAGTAGCTCTGAAACTTGAACTACTTATTACCACATAAGTAAAGCAGAGCCTTGTTTTCTTCTAAATAGCTTTTTCCTCCCCCTTCTTTTCTAGCTAAAGGGCCACTCTCTCATTTTACCCAGTTTCTGTGATTCTCTGCAAGCTCTCCAGGAAAAGCAGCACTAGATACATGAAATGCTATTCTAGGCTACAAAATGAATGCTTCAGTATGCCTTAATTTTGCTCTTTAAAGATGAAAATGGTTGTTGATCTGTGTTTCCAGAGATGCTTTTAAACTCTTTAACAGTCTAAAATAGCATTGAAAAAAATAGAGATCTTCATAAGGTGGATGTTGCTGAACAACTCATTTGGCTGAAAACAAAGATCTACGGTGTGGTTAAGCTGGTGTTGCTATGTTGCTTCTAAGTGAGAATAATGCATTAGTATTGGTCTTCATAGCATGTTAGTGGAGCTGGTAAGTTGTTATTTCATAAAAACAAAAAAGGGGGATGAGTTCAGCTCTGCTTTGTGAGAAGATCTGCATCTGTTGAGCCCCAACACTCAGAGCCTGTAGCTGCCCCATTGTCCTGGTGGTGTGCTCACTGGTTGGGACCATGGTGGCATCCTGGGCTGGGACAGGGCTTGTGGCGCTTGGCTTGAGTGGGCATAGCCGGAGCCAGTGAGATCCTTGGTGTCAAGAAGTGTGTGGAGTGAGGCAGCGAGTGCCTCCATTTAATCCAAAGAGCTGAAGCTCAGTTACTGCTTTGGAACTCGAGGAGAAAGCTGTGGTTTATCCTCTTCTAAACCAAAAAACCTCTGCCCACAGCAGTGCTACCAATGCCACCAACTTTCTTTTTGCTATATCAGACTTGAATCTGGAGTCGATGTTATTTGCTGGGCCTGGTTAGTTGAAGTTTCTCAGTTTGTGTTCCTTCAGTGGGTGTATGAATTTGGTTGTGATCTGAAGTCTGTCTCTTCTTGTTCTCCCCAGCACTGCCTTGGGTAGCATTCCAGACATGCATCAAGGGGACTTGTTGATAGATGATCCCCTTTAGATCAGTTACCTTCTTGAGATCCAGAGTAAACTTGCAATACATGTACAAGTTGTGTGATGTCCTTTTGGAAGGAGAGGGAGGAATGTGGGAGTTTCAGAGTGAGTGTGGATCATGCTGTGTGGTCTCTGCTCTGGGCTCTGAAGATAGGGGAGCACCAGTAATTCTTTTCCACTTGATTCCCCAGACTGTGCCATGAAGCATCCCTTGTGCTGATGGCAAACACACTCTGTAACCTTTTGGCTGTTGCCTTTAGTCCTTGTGACTTTTCCAACCACGAGACTAGGAAGGGACCAGAACGTAAATGCCCCATCTCTGGCAGTGTCCAAGGCCAGGTTGGACAGAGCCTTGGGCAACATGGTCTAGTGTGAGGTGTCCCTGCCCATGGCAGGGGATTGGAACTGGATGATCTTAAGGTCCTTTCCAACCCAAACCATTCTGTGACAGAGCTATGAGCTGACTGGCATTGGAAACATGTTGGATAGTCTGGAAAAGCGATGGCTGCTTGTGGCTAAATGCACATTTTTGATGGAAACCTCAGTGTTTTGATGGTTGCCCTCTCTACAGGGTCTGTTTTAGATGCACCTATAATGATATGTCTGGAATGACTGCTATGCTGCTGAATAGAAACATGCAGGCTCTTGGTTTGCTTACTGTGCTAGAGCTGCAAGTTGGGTGATGATATCTGTGTTCCTTCTCTACTGAGTGTGAAACATAGCTTGGTCTGGTTCAATTCTGCTTGTGCAGTGCTCCTCAGAAATAGGTGCTTTTTTTAACTGGATGGTGTTCTTTTATTTAAATAAGAATGCTTTTTGCAATAGGGTGATACTGTGATCTCTTTGGTATTTATACTTCCCTTCCTTCATGTGTAGTCCTTTCATCCTCGTGCAGCAAAGAGTGCAGTGAGTGTAGCTGTCAAAACATAGGAAGTACTGTCGACCAAAAAGCTAAATCCAGATGGATTAAAGCAGGAGCAGCAGGTAATAAATAAAAAGGTAGTGTAGGCTTTTTTCTCTTGTCATTGATTATTATTATCACTTGATTCCAAGCACAGTTTCCAGCTTTGAGTTGTTCATACAGCATCTGTGTTTGACACTTCTAATGGGAGAAGGTACTGCTTCTCTAAATGCTGGTATTAACAGAAGGCCCAGTACTTGCTTTGTAACTGGAGCTCAAGAACCTCTTTACTGGTGTTGCATGGTTACTGTGCTTAAAGATGAATATGAGTTGTTCTTACATAAACATCTCGAATTCTCCTCTAGAGAAAAGCATTTCTGTATCTTGTTTGTTGTTGAAGTCATCTTAAAAGGACAGTGAGGCACATGGTGCAGTTTGAGCTTGTGTCTTCAGGTGTGTGATGCTTTTTCTTGAGGTATCATGGAGAAATACTTTTTTCTATCCAAGATTAAACCTTTTTCTATGTACTGTCAATAACAGTTGGTACTTACATATTGCACTGGAATGCAGTTCTGATCTTGTTCACATTCACTAATACATGCTTTAGAAAACAATCTATCTTTATAAATGAATTAGTCTTTTGCTGGTGCACCTACAGGGGAGCTCAGCTTAGAAATGTGCAATCAAAGGACATGTTCAGGTTAGATGTAACAAAGAAGTTGTTCCCTGTGAGGGTGCTGAGGCGCTGGCACAGACTTTTCCCAGAGGAGCTGTGGCTGCCCCATCCCTGGCAGTGTTCAAGGCCAGGTTGGACACAGGGGCTTGGAGCAACCTGGTCTAGTGGAAGGTGTCCCTGCCCGTGGCAGGGTTTGGAGCTGGATGAGCTTTAAGGTCCCTTCCAACACAAACCAGTCTGGGATTCTGTGTTCTGTGCACCCGAGTTCACTCTGCAGACCTGTCTTGGAGCACAAGAACTGATTGCTTTTGGATGAAATGAAAGGGGAAGATGCAACCCAGCCCCTGAGTGATGAGTCTGCAGGACTCTACTGTAAGACAGCTATTCTGAAGTAAACCCCTTGAAATCCAGTTATGTGGCTGTCATCATCCCTTAGAAACTACTGCCTTGTTCATGCTGCACTGCTTGCGGGCCTGAAGGTAGCCAGTGCATGACATACTCTTCCTTGCATTAAAGCTGTTTCCAGTTGTGTAGGGAAAAACAAAGTGGGTGAAGTGAGCAGAGATTCTGTGTTTGTTATCAAGGTACACAGTCTGTGCCAGAAAAGATTTGTGGTGCCTGGAGGTGGATGGAGATGGAGAACGTCTAAGCAAAGTGACAGCAGTAATGACTTGATGGGAAGATACAATTAGCTTAGTATTCTCAGTGCTTTAGCCTTAACGTTAACCTGTTGCTCACTACCTCTAACGTAAAGAGAACCCAAGTGACACTTTTGTAGACTCTTCACTGTACTTGAATGCTCTGTGGGCTTATTGAGGAAGTAGTTTACACCTGCATATTGACTACCGATTAAAATACTCCTCATATGAGGACTGAGAAGGTGGTTTTTGTTAGGTTGGTCGCATAGTAAACAGCAGTGTGTACCTGCTTGATCAGCCAGGGCTTGTTTCTGTTGTGCCTGAGTAGGGTCATGTTTAAGTTTTACCCTCAAACTCTGATCCCTGTTTGATTCCAGTGTGAAAAGCTCCCAGCTTGCTAACCAAGACATTTTTGTCTTTTCATCCATCTTTGCCCTAGAATCTGACTTTGTTACAGCAAAGCATAAGGGTAGCAGCTGTTTGTGTTTCAAACCCTTGTCTAAGGCAAGAGGAGACTGGAAGAGTGGGGAATAAAACTAGTAATATAAGTGATTTGCTGTGTGCTGGCGAGCCTAACACAGAGATAGCAATTGCTCACATCTGGTCTGAGCCCATCAAACCTTCTCTTCCCACAAGCTTTGCATCAGAATGGTTAAGATCTGCTGATGTACCTTCACTAGCACTAGTCTTCCAAATCCAGGACAGCACAGCTTGGATCCAAGCTGGCTCATTGTGTTCAGCACTACCCTGATGATAAGCTGATTTCAGGCCTGTGTGCCAGTATCATTCTGTGCTGGAGGTATCCTAATCTGCTATCTGAGAGGTGGGTGTTGTGATGTTGTTCTGTGCCAAGAACAAAACCGAATTGATCTTGTGAGTTTCTTTACTCAGGGCTGTTTGATATTGTGCAATGACAGGACTGGAACATTGCATAAAAGTAACTAGAGAGCATAGGTACTGAAATGAGAGAAGTGTTATTCTGCAGCCAGGGTATAGACAGAACCTGAGAGCTCTCTTGCCTCAAAAATGGCATTTCTAAGTGTTTGGAGGGGAGTCAGTGTCTGCATGTCTTAGAGCTGTTCCTCTGCCCCATTTGCACAGCACAAACACTTGTGACGATGAAATTAGTGGGTGAAATAGGTGGTTCGATGGTGGATTATTTTAGGACTTTTAAATAAAGACATACAGGATGTTTATTACATGTCAGTACCTTTGTTCTGCTGTGTGCTGATTCTTACTAGTAAATCTCTGAACATCACATAAAGAACGTGGGGGTAGTGTGGGCATTGTACTGTTGATGTTACCTTGTCCTTCATGGGTCAGGGAGACACATGGCACCAGGACCTCTCCCCTTCTCCCCCTTGGCTAAATGTTGTTGTAGGAAAACGGGTGACCAAGATAGCCTTTGTGTTTGCTAGAGTTCCAGTTCCAGAGTTGCTGAAGCTGGGGCAGGAAAGGTCTCGGTTCCATAGGAGGGGATCCCCTGCTGCAGAACCCACTGAGCAATGCTGGGGCTGTGTTCAGGAGATGACAAAGAGATGAAAGTATTTTGGCATGTGAAAAGCAGCAGTATAGGGGGTCCAAAAGACTAACTCAGTTCCTGAGTGCTCTCACACAAGCATGGATTTGGGTTTGGGTTGGGTACGGTTACCATTGAGCAGAAAAGTAACATAAAGATGAACCATTCTGATGGCTAGGAAGGCAAAATTCTCTGCTGGGTTCCCTGTCTTCCCAAAGCACTTGGAATTTCCACAGCAGGAGCAGTTTGAGGTTACTACAGCTGGATTTTCTGACCTTATGCTTTCCAAATGGATGACGCTGACAACCTGGGATGCCACAAGCATGTTATCCTGAACTTGTCTTGGGTTTTCCAAGATGGGTGCATTCAGTAATAGCTTGAATTACTGATTCTTTAAGCAAGTTGTAATATCTGAAATGCAGTTCATTCTAGGGCAACGTTACCAGAACTCTAAGAACCTGTATGTTTAACTAAATAGTGAGTACTTGCTGTAACCCAGGCTGTTGGGATTGGCATGCTGGCTTGCAAATTGTCTTTTGGATCAGATCTGAAAGCAATCCAGTGAACAATAAACTACAGTTCTGTCTTTTGGCATAGCCTGGGGAAGCACTAAAAATGAAGACTTGCAGCCTCAAAGGAGCCAGCTCCCTGGTGAAATCAGGAGAGACGGCTTTGGATCTGGAATTCTTGTGCTCTGATGCCCAACCTCTGGGTTTTTCCCCAATAAGTTGACCAAACCATGCTAAGAAATAGTTGGAAAAAAGCCCTGCTGCCCCCAAATGTTGTATTGTTTAAAAAAGCCAACAAACCAACAACCAACCACTAAAACCCCTACAATAAAATCAGTAAATATGACAGTTAAGCCAGCGTAGTTAAGAATACAACACGTATGCATTGCACACCTTCAAAACTTGGGAATGCTTTGCTTGTACTTTGATATTGCTCTCTTGTGTGTGATAAAGGTAGTGTGGGGGTTTGGTTTTGTTTGGTTCCCTCTCCCAAAGCCTCTTATAAGATTTTCTTTCCTACCTTTTGCATCTGAAATCTGTTGTTTCTCCCGAAGTTTTGGTGGTCTTTTTAAGCTACTGATTCTGGACAAGATTTTGTTTTGCTGCTCAACTCTTTGTTTTGATGTTCAGTTAGTCCTGGTTCTGCTTGGGCTAAATAAGACCTTCTCTTCTTCACTAGATGTTTCACTTTGGTTTTTGTCTGAATTCTGGACAATCTGGGCCTATCTGCTGCTGCAGTAAGCTATTTTGACTGCACCTGCTTCTGGAAGCAGCTGTAATGCTCCTGTAGCTGTAGGGTGAAATAGAGCAGGGCATGGATTTGTCTGAAAATTAAGTCACCAGAAAAAAAGTGGTACTTTTAGAATCTTGGAGTCACAGAATCCCAGACTGGTTTGGGTTGGAAAGGACCTTAAGATCATCCAGTCCCAACCCCCTACCATGGGCAGGGACACCTTCCTCTAGAGCAGGTTGCTCCAAGCCCCTGTGTCCAACCTGGCCTTGAACACTGCCAGGGATGGGGCAGCCACAGCTTCTCTGGGAAAAGTCTGTGCCAGCGCCTCAGCACCCTCACAGGGAACAACTTCTGCCTTATCTAACCTGAACTTCCCCTGTTTCAGTTTGAACCCATCACCCCTTGTCCTATCACTGCATCCCTGATGCAGAGTCCTTCTCCAGCATCCTTGTAGCCCCCTTCAGACCCCGGAAGCTGCTCTGAGGTCTCCACGCAGCTTCTCTTCTCCAGGCTGAACGGCCCCAACTTAGCCCGTGTTATAAGAACACTTTTCTTTTCCCCCAGTATGATTTACTTGCAGAGACAGCAGCTAGTGCTTGGAAGGGGGGATGCTGCTTCCAGACCTCAGGGTTTCATGGGATGGTGTCCAAAGCGTGTCAGTGCAGGAGGCCAAATGACGCTGCATTTTTGCTTCTTCCTGGCATAAGCAAACAGGGTGAGATTGTTGCTTATAGTACTTGGGTTTGGTTGGTTTTTTCCCCCCAGCCATCTTCAAAAGTCTTTTGGTGTGTCTGTACAGGCTGAAATGATTTGTTCATCTACATTATCAATGGAGAAACAAGTAACATCATGGCATGGGAAAGGCTGCTCAGATTGCTCTTAGTAAATGCTGGGCATAAGAGTGACTAAGTAGGAAAGTAATATTGGAGATTATGAGAAATTACTCTCAGTGTAGGTTCATAAACAACTAAAATAACTAGTTCTTCATAATTACTGACCTGTAGAGGATACATAGTTGTTGTAGAAAATGTGTTTTGTCCTCTGAGGTTGGGGGGTTTTGGTTGGGGATGGGGGGTGTTTTGGCCATTAGTGTTTCTGCTGGCAAATGGAAGCAGTGCTACATAAAAGCAGTGCTTTTTTTTTCTGTCTAAGCAGCATTAGTGTCAGTATTTTGAATTTAGGAAGGATTATTATTTAATCACTTTAAAGTGCTTTCTTGAAGTCATTATGCATATGCTCAGTGTTATGTATTTGACTTCTTATTTTGCCCTAAGAATGATCCTACTGTATGTATGGAGAGGAGAATATACAGAGTTCTTTGGGGCCTGAGTTTTTATCCCTGAAATACATGTTTAATTATATACATTGGCTTGAGTTTTTCTGGAAGAAACATTTTTCAGCAGTAGACCTTCTTGTCACTGATTTTGGTGATTTTGATTCAAGAAGCTTGTTTTGAGGATAAGGTTGAGAATCATAGAAATCCCGGCCTGGTTTGTGTTGGAAGGGACCTTAAAGCTCATCCAATTCCAACCCCTGCCACGGGCAGGGACACCTTCCACTAGAGCAGGTTGCTCCAAGCCCCTGTGTCCAACCTGGCCTTGAACACTGCCAGGGATGGGGCAGCCACAGCTTCTCTGGGCACCCTGTGCCAGCGCCTCAGCACCCTCACAGGGAAGAGCTTCTGCCTCAGAGCTCATCTCAGTCTCCCCTCTGGCAGGTTAAAGCCATTCCCCTTGGCCTGTCCCTACAGGCCCTTGTCCAAAGCCTCTCTCCAGGTTTCCTGTAGCCCCTTTAGGTATTGGAAGACTGTTACAAGGTCTTTTAGTACATTAATTGGACCTTTATTTAAAACTGGGTATGGAACTAGGAAGTCCTGCATTTGCTCCCTTGTTCTCTTGATGAGGGGTTATTCAGTGTTACTCTATGTAAAAGGTACAGCTCTCCTCAGCTTTACAGATCCTGCGAGAGGCTGCAAGATGAAATGCAGTTTTGATAGGAGGCAGAGCAGTGAGGATCAGCTGCTCGTGGTGCCCTCAGCTCAGTTCTGCATGGGGCAAACGGCAGTGTGCTTTGCAGGCAGTTGGCCACACTGCAGCCAGATCAGGCACAGCAGGAGCTGGAAGCTGAGCAAACGTTTTCAGATGGGAAAATAGCAGCATCTCCAAATCTCAGTGAAGACATTCCTGTTTATTTTACAAAGAAATACTCTTAAATTCATTCGAGTTCAAATCAAGAGTTGTAGGCTGGGAATAGCGTTTCCTTTGTAAATGTTTTGTTCCCCCCTGTGCTTTTGTACCAAAGTTACTGCAGTCTTTGCTGGAAAACACTGTTTGAGCTGCAGCCTGGCTATTCCCAAGAAGCTGGGCTCCTCTGATGGGAGCTTTTACCAGCCTTGCAGAAGGAAGCAGTTCCACCTACAGCTCAGGGTTCATAGAATTCATACAGAAAGCTCTTTGTAATTGTTCACTTAAATTGTTTTAAGGCAAACTTTTTTAGGCTGACGCATCATCATCTTGTTGGGCTTTGGTGGCTTTTTACTCTGAAATAAAAAGATCATTAACTAAGTCACTTTTACTCCAAAACAATGACCCTGTGTTTGTGCTTTACTCTCGCCTTGGGCTGAGAGCATGTGTGAGGAGATGCTGTGGCTCAGCTGATGAGATGCTGTGGTTGGGAGTGGGTTGTTGATGGTGTGTTATTGAGAATGACCAGACTGATCGAGCCACACTGTTCATGCGAGCTTCGAGTGTGGTTTGATGATAAAGCTGGCTCAGTCCTGCTGAAAGTCTGTTCTTTCTTTGCCCAGTTGCAGAGCTTTGTCTCCCTTGTGCTAATCTGAAGCCTGAAGAACTGGTTCAGGTTGCTAAACATGACCAAAACCTATTTTCCTTCTATCTCCTTATGACAATCCCTCATTCTGAAAGAAACCCTCCCTAGCTTAGGCTTGACAGCTCAGCAGAGCTATTGATCGTCTTGTAGCCTTCCTTGCTGCTCCATTCTTGTTTTCCTTTAGGGCTCTCAATGTCTATCCTCTGACCACCTCCACAGCCCCACGTGTGCTAAAGGCTGGCAGTGGGATATAGCTGTGGAAAAGGCAGGAAAACCTGTCCTTTCAGGTTTGTACAGAGTGTGGTGATTGCTGCTGAGCTCACTGCGCTGGGGAGCAGAGAACCTACTTCATGTTGAGGATGTGTTGCTTGGAGGTTGTCCCAGCAAAAGTCAGGCTGTCTGAAATGATTCTCTCCATGTCTGAGTAACTAGGATTCCTTGTGGAGTGCAGGAATATCTCTGGTGCCAGAGGATAGCGAGCCTGGGTGAATAACTGCTGTGGAGAGTGCAGTGTGATAGCAAGGCTGGGAACTGTGTGAATAGCTGGGATTTTCAAGCTTGTTATAGTTGAGGCAGCTTAAATCCTGTCCCAATCTCTGAGCTTGTGTTTTCTAAAGCAGTTCCCTCCCTCTGCAGCATTCCACTTCTTAAGAGAAGGGCATGTCAATCACAAGTGATGCTGGTGTGTTAGCCCTGCTTCCCATAGGCTCCAGGGTGCTGGTGGGACTGAGCCATCCTCATCACTGTTCCTCTGAATGGGTTGCAGGCGCCGTCAGCAATAACTTCACTTCCTTCAGGACCTCCAAAGTGTCAAATCCTGAGACACAGTGATTTGGTTCTGTGTTACATAGGGTGTTTGCAACTACTCCATGGAGTTTTGTGTTGGGATATAAGGACAGGAGAGTGTAGTTAGAGGGATGACAGTCAAAACATCCAGGAAGGAGAAAGGCAGGAGGGTTGTAGCACAGAAGTGACAGAGGGTGCTTGATGGTACGTTAAAAGGCACAAACTGAGCCTGGGGGGCTGGGGTGGGAGGAAGTACAAGAAAAATGGGGACTAGGAAGCAAAGGTGGCAGTCACTGTTACTTCATCTTTCTTCCGTTTAACTGTCATTATTAGCTTTTAAACTCCTGCATTAGTGCCTGTGGCAAACACATCCTTTCTTTCCTTCCAGCTCAGTTTATGGAGGAAAGGATGAAAGGGGAATGAATGGGTATATGTCAGAAGAAGCAGCAACATTACACTGCTTGTATCTTAGTTTAATCATTGCTGTTACTTTGGCAGCTGCATTTCTGCTTTCCAAACTTGCCAAACTTCTCTCCTAATAAAATGTTCACATGCTAAATCCAAATCTTCCCATTAATTCCATCACCTCTAGAGCAGTTCCCATGGTAAGAGATGGATATTTGCAAGTTGTTTCAAATGTGTGTGTGTTGAGTCTCAGGTTGTAGGCTTAACTCTGTGTTTCACATCAAGTTGTGCACATGTGTGTAGCATGTTAATGATGCAGTGTGTCTATTAATCAGGAATGTAATTAATTTTTGGTGGGAAGGGAGATAAATGACAACTTGCACTTGATTACAGTTTGTTGCTAGAATAACTAAGAAGCTTTTTTGTTTCATGCAATAGGCTGGATGGAAGGAAAACCACGCCACGTTTATGAATGAACTGAAGAATCTTCAGGCGTCAGGACTAACAACCCTCGGTCAGGCACTCAGGTCATCGTTTGACTTGTTAAATCTCAATAGATTAGTGTCTGGAATAGACAACTATGGACAGGTAACAAATCTGTTTGTAGTTTCCCAGCTTTCCTATTTTTCTGTGGGTTTTGAAATTATAATGGGGGAGAGATTTTGGTGGTTCAGGTTTGGGTTTGCATTTCACTTTTTCTTTTAAATGTTGGATAGCTGGGTGTTACAACTTGAGCTTTTTCCCTACTGAACGTACCCTGGAACACACAAGAGGGGAGATTTATATTACATATTGGGCAGAAGCTCTTCCCTGTGAGGGTGCTGAGGCGCTGGCACAGACTTTTCCCAGAGGAGCTGTGGCTGCCCCATCCCTGGCAGTGTTCAAGGCCAGGTTGGACACAGGGGCTTGGAGCAACCTGCTCTAGTGGAAGGTGTCCCTGCCCGTGGCAGGGGGTTTGGAACTGGATGAGCTTTAAGGTCCCTTCCAACCCAACCCATTCCATGATTCTATGATACTAGTACTTTTTTCCTTATTGAACTACCAAGAAAGCAGTAGTATAAATGACCCTGACTATTGGTACACGGTTGCTGTATGGGAGGATGCACAGTGGATGGCAGTGAAATCTGCTTTGCAGTTTTATGTTACCTGTAGCTCATGTCCTGACCTCCCCTCTCTCATTTGAAGGGTCTAGTTAAAAGTCCTCTGATTTTTGCCCTTGTTGTCACGAAATTGAGTTCTTTGCACTATTAACAATTTATGTACCCCTTTTGTGACCTAGAGGGGTTTCATCCTTTAACTGGAGGAAAAAGACTAGTAACTCTAAACATATCTTTATGGGGAGTGTGAGTGAGTGCCCAGAGTAGCACATCCTGCATAGTTCTGTATGGCTCCACACCTCCTGAAAGAAAATTACAGGACTGTTTTGAAACATAGCTCATCTTACTGTTTATTTTATACAGACAAAAATACAAGCCTATAACTGAGTGTTAAGGTTACTCTCAGCATTCCTGTGCTTCTGTCTCTAGGGAAGGAATCCATTCTTTTTGGAGCCATCTATTTTGATTACCATCACGGATGGAAACAAGCTGACAAATACGGCTGGAGTTCAAGAGGAGGTAAACTTGCATGAAATTCTTTCAAGTTAGGATCTTGTAAGCTGGTGCTATACTGAGATGAATATTAATTGTTTTTTCCTTCTAATAGCACTTCTGCTTCATCAACCTGTTTTATAGAGAACAGAAGCTGACTCTGCTGTCTTTGCCCAACCCCTAAATTCATAGCCCCATGGGTTTCCAGACTATTAACTTCAGATGAATGAGTGGATAGGAGAGAAATGGGGTCCCTTACAGTGTAATGAACGAATTTGAATACTATGTTTTTAGATGGTTTGTCAAATACTTCAAAATATTCTTAAATCTTTCTTTTACCAGCTTCATCTTCCTTTGAACTCTCCTTTGCCTGGAAGTGAACTAACCAAAGAACCATTTCGTTGGGATCAAAGGCTGTTTGCTCTGGTGCTGCGTTTGCCAGGAGCTGCATCTGCTGAACCAGAGCAGCTTGGGAGTGTGCCTACTGATGAATCTGCTATCACACAGATGTGTGAAGTTACAGGAGGTAACTAGCTGTTACTTTGCTTTGGCTTACATTTAGCATCTGCCTTAAAGTATTTCTTTAGTTAGAGTTGAACTTCACCTCTTGCTGTTTCCTCCATCTGAACTACTCGGTATCTGTGTGGTTCTTTTTGAGCTTGGTTTCCAGCAGCACAAAAGGACTTTAAAATCAAACAATATTCCAGTTTCATCTTCTAGAAACGAGACCATTTTCTTAATGCACCAGTAGGAGGCATTGGAAAATGTCTTACGTTGTCCTTCCAGAGGCTGGCTTTGCTCAGTCATGAGATTGTTGAATTCAGTGGGACAGGTATTACTGAGACGTTAATTCTGCTGTAGGGCTAATTTAGTCTTAAGAGAGTTAATTCTGAAGCCTGTTCCTTGATACATTGATCAGATTTTACTTTTTTAATTGGTGTTTAAAAAAATGGTCTGTGGGAGAGGGAAGTTTTGGGTGTCTGTAGGAGTTGGTAAGGTTTAGGTAGATAGAAGCAGGTAAATTACATAGACTATAGTGTGTGTATGTATGTGTGTGTGTATATATATATATGTGCATGTTAAATCAGATGTTCTTTAAGGATCTTTATAAAATTGGCCTCAAACCAGCGTGATTTAGCCTTAATGGCCTCTTTTAGCAGTGAGTAAAAGCTCAGCAGTTGGTGGTTCTTCCCCCCACCCCTTGGTTGTATTGCATTTGAAAAGTATTTTTCCTTTTCCATAAACTCGTATAAAGTTTGTTGCTGCTAGTTTAGATAAAACTGACTTATGTCATAAACCATCTTCCTTAATTGAGATGACTCAAAACTGGCTTTCATCTTTTCCCTGTGTCATTTCTCTCTTGCATAGGTCGTTCTTACTGTGTTCGGACACAAAGAATGTTGAATCAATGTTTAGAATCTCTAGTTCAAAAAGTCCAAAGTGGAGTTGTTATTAACTTTGAAAAGTCAGGACCAGATCCAGCTCCTATTGGAGAAGGTACAGTAACTCATTTCCCCCCACAGTGTTCGAGAGGGGGGTTATATGCATGCAAATATCCCTCTTTTCCCTGTCCTTCCTACTGGCTTTTCCCTGTAGTGTGCAGGATGCATCAGATGCCTAATACATTTGATAAAAGCCCTTAAGCTCTAAAGCTTATATGCTTGAGTGATAGTGCTTTGGTATCTCTTTAAATACCCCGAATCATAATGGATGTACTGTTCATAGCTTTTGAGTAGTTTTCTGTTCGTGTTTAGTCTTGTCTTTGTTATATTTTCACAAGTGTTAGTTTGATCCTGATTAAGTTAAATGGTGCCATGAGTTTGCATATCTTTGTATGGATGATGTGCCTGCTTGCCAGCTCTCCTGTTGCTGTCATCTTACCTCTATTTTTGGCCCCTGAGGAAAGCGAACGCTTCGAGGAAGTAGTAAAGATTGAATTAGTGTTGTCAAAACTTGAGTTTAAAATAATGAAATCCAGGACTAGTGTATGGAAACACTTGAACATCTCTAAAGTAATCTCAATACTCAATTTTCTGGACATTTTCATTCTGCTGGTTGATCACTGCGCAGTAAGTTTGTTGAATGTTCTGAGCTGCAAGTGAAAAGCTGCATGCAAAGCCCAAGGCATTATTTTGCTGTAAGGAAAGTGCAGGGAAGAGTGAAAAATACTCTCTGACCGTGGAGTGGTTCTTCACATTTGCAGAAATTCATGGCTGAAAACAAGGAGAGAGCTGACCAGTTCGTATTTAGGAAATGAAGATGTTCCTGGAATGTCAGAAACATAATAGCTTTTAGGATCCCCTGAGCATCCGAGCGTAGCCAGCTTGACTCCCGCTGTCATTTTTGAATCACCTTTTTCTTGCTGTATATATTTCTTTTCTCCTTTTGCTTATTTAAATGTCATTTTATTGGAAGGCTTTCCTAGAATGGTGGGCAGGACAGCACCTCAGCAAATTCCTCTGTCTCTGTTGGCCCAAATGCTCTCCTATGTGGCAAAATGACTGAAATACTTCCTGGTTTTGGTCACATTTAGATGGTGATGAGGTGTGGGTATGAATGTGTAAAAATACCAAGACTTTCCATCCTCATGGGAATTGAAAGCCCTAAACTAGACAGAAATAGACTGGGATTTACCCAAGCTATAAAAATCATTGTGTGTATAACGGTGAGGAACCAAACTGATGTGTAAGTGAAAGGTGGTTTCCATAGTACTGCTGGCCAGCTAGCTAAAGCAATAAAACTCAGTAAGGTACAATCTCTTTCAAAAGAAGATGATTCTTTAAATGGGTGATCTCTGCTGTGCTCTTTGCTTTAAAAGCTAATGGTCAGGTTCTGTGCTGCTACAAAACTGTCTTCAGCGTGCAGGGGAGCCTGTGCTGGCACACTGCAGAGCACACTGGGGTCGCCAGTGGGGTTCAAGTGATCTGTGAATCGTTACTGCCTAAAACAGAGACAAAAGGCAGTCCTGCAGGATGCATCCAGCTTCTCCATGAAACTTTTCCCCCCTTTCAGTTCCCACTAATGGCAGCATCAGTCAGTGAGTTTTGTACCCTATGTAGAAAGACTGTAAATGTGAAGGATTAGTCTTTGCAGGTGCAGCAGGACTGAACGCAACAGGTTTGTTGTTGCTTATCAGATCTGTATCAACCTCCTAAGCTTAAGCAAAAGCCTTTTCCATACTGTGCCAGTGTGCTGTGCTGCACTCATTGTCTGATGGCTGTGCCACAGGAGCAGAAGGGCAGATACGGGCTAATGAGACCTTTATTTCTCCGATGATGCTGTTCTACATTTTGATCTTTTAAGTTTTTTCAACCCCTGACGTAAAGATCTGTAATGAAACATCGTATTGGTTGCTGATACTAAGAGACAAATGCATGTGGCTTTTTATTTTCCTTTCTGTTGTTATTTTGCTTTGTTTAAATTGTAGATGGACTTGTTGATTCATCCAGGCCCATCAATTCATTTGCTTCTCAACCGTGGCATAGTTGTCATAAACTCATTTACGTCCGGCCTAACCCCAAAACGGGGGTTCCTGTGGGGCACTGGCCAATCCCAGAATCTTTTTGGCCTGATCAGAATTCACCAACACTGGTAAGTAAAATAAGGACTGAAAGAAGGATTCTCCACCTAATGAAACAGGCTGGAAACTGAATACTACAGGAGTGTTTTACTTTCTCTCCTTACATATTTACTAATATGATCTGTCTTTGCTTTACGAAGGTAGTTAAAACAGATCTTAACACAGAATGGCATAATCTAATGTAGGTACTGTAAGCTGTAATGTTTTTTACATCTGGAAGGTTTACTTCCATGTATATGATGAGTTAATTTGGTAAATGTTTTTTAAGAGATTATGAAATTTAACTGTCAATTACTTCACATACCACAAATCATAGGCAGCCTATTACATTTTAATCAAAGCTTTATAAAATGCATTTAGATGGAAAAAGGACTGTTTGGTTTTGATAGGAGATCAACCATGTTTTCTCTGCTTAGTTTTACTTCATATATAGACTCTTCCTTCACTAGCAGGAAGAAATAAAACTGAAACAGAAGGGTTAACCCCCTCAGAAAGTGAGGAGGAAACAGCATTCATTTGTCCTTTTCTCATTGAAATGATCATACATTTGGCATGCCTTACTTGCCTTTCTAAACATCTCCTGTTAGGCATGTTCTGTTTCTGTGCTTTGCAAGTACTTAAGGTACTGTTTGTCCATCATCTCCCCTGATTCAAGAGGAACATAAAAATCAGACTTGCAGGGAATCTCTTGAGATATCCTTTGTGAAGTGAGTGCAGTTCCACATCTGTGATTCTGTGAACATCAAGCTGGGAAGTGGAGTTGAAGTTTTCTTTAAACCACCTATCTGTGTTGTTACAGGTTAATTGACACAGAGGCTTTAAATTATGAACATAAAGAGTTTAATATTAACCATGTTTTTCTCTTGGTGGGAAGAATGTGTGTATCAGTGTGTGGCTTCTTTTAGATTTAGTGAATCTATATCCTATTGTGAGTGCTTGCATCTTTTTCTCTATTAAAGGGAATTGTGGAAGCTGATTAAGCCCATAGGATGGTAAAATACCTGCCTGTGAGTCTAAGAACTGATTTGATTTCAATAAATAGCAAACAGTTGATGTGCTTTTTCCCCTTCCTTTCAGCCTCCGCGCACAGCTCACCCTGTTGTGAGGTTCTCCTGTGTTGATTGTGAGCCGATGGTAATAGACAAGCTTCCTTTTGACAAGTATGAGCTTGAGCCTTCACCCCTAACACAGTACATCTTGGAACGAAAGTCTCCTCATACCTGCTGGCAGGTATTTGCCCTTTATTTGATTGGAGGAATGTAATGGGTATCCTGAGGTACTCTTGTCTTTGGGGAATTGGGGTCTGGTTGCAGACTGTAGTTGATAAGAAACATGTCAAGGTTTCAGTTACCTCCTTTCTGGTACAATTATCAGGAGTCAGAATGAGCATTCCCTCTATAGATTTTGTAATCTCATTTAATTCTCTTTCTGGGTCCATCTCATTTTGCTAAGAAATGTGTCCTGCAGGTTCCACTTTTGGCTAAATTGAAATTCTCTGTAGACTTCCATTTGCTTACAGGGAAAACCAAGCACTGGTTTCCATCACTTATCTACAGCTGCAAATAATGGGAATTGCAAGGGAGCTGTTGATCTTGTTGACTCGATTAGCCTTGAAGAGGTCAAAGTTCTGTTGCAGAAATCCTTTGTCACTTGATCCTTTTTTGTGATTTTTTGAATATGTGACTTGTTTCTGCATCCTCTATCAAGTGAGGCTTCTAATTCCCTTCTCAGTGGTGTTCTTGTAAAGAATAGCTTAATACCTTCACCAGGAGTTTGCTTAGTAGGATATTTAGTTGGAAAGATGGGCTTGGAGGGGTTTCTTTGCATGTTTCTCTTTCCCTAATAAATATTACAACTTCACTGAAATTATAACATGAATATTCAGAAGAAAAAGCAACATTGATTTTAATAAACTGATTTCAGAATGTCCTTTAAGCATTCATAGGAACATTATTTGCCTAAGTCAAAATGACTCTGCTGTTTAGCAAAACCTGCTTTTCTTCTCCCAGCTACAGACCCTTCCAAAGTAGAGGAATAGGCTCATTGTCATAGCAACCATGTAACAAACCCTGTTCCTTAGGCCCTAAAAAAAATGAAAAACCCTTCTTTTTTTACTGCAGGGTTTACCTTTTTAGTTTGAGGAAAGCTATTTTTGGTTAGATGTTGGTTATTTTAACTGTCTCACTAAGAATATGTGTCATCTTCATACTGTTGGAATAATGGTTTACGTGTATTGCCTTTCAGTGTTAATACCCCCACATATATATATGCACACACACTTTAAAAAGTAAAAAGTCAATGTTAAGAATGTTGGTGCTTGGAATGATTAAAAGATGTTTCTTGAATATTTGTTTTGCTTGATTTCTATGCTATAAAAGTTTTACATTTCTTATCTCAATGTTTTTATTCACGCTATTTTATGAGTCAGAAGACTGATTTTAAACAGATTGGTTTTGAACATACCTTCACCAGATACCCCTAAACCTATTTTAGGTACTTTTAAAAGCTTTTCAGAGCATCACTTCAAAGTAGTTTCACTGAAGCACTAAAGATTATATTGTGAAGAGCTTTTCCACAGTGGCTGGGGGTACACTAAAAGTTGTGTGTCTCAGCTTTGTGACTGGGGGCTGTAAGTTCATACCTCAAACTTGGCTGTTCTTGATAATTTGCTGTCCCAATGCTATTGGATTCAGGTTGATTTTAACCTTTAAATGTCTCATGCTTAATATTCTTCATGTTCTTCTAATGCAGTGATCTCTCTTCTTCTTTGTCAGGTGTTTGTGAGTAGCAGTGGAAAATACAGCGAACTTGGCCATCCTTTTGGGTATTTAAAAGCAAGCACTACTTTAACCTGTGTAAACCTCTTTGTGATGCCTTACAACTATCCTGTTTTACTTCCCTTGTTAGGTAGGTAATCTATTTACGTTGCACTGCCAATGCAGCTACTTCAGAGTAAAAGCAAAACAATAATGGTTGGTGTTCTGCCTTAGTTTGAGACATTATAAACTAATGGAGATCAGAGAGTAGAGAATGTTGCAAACTCTTTAACATAATTTGGGAGGAGAGGATTTTCATACCCCCTCTCCCTTTTTTTCTCTCCAGCAGAGGAGGAGAGCTACCTGCTTCCAGTGCATGTTTGATGCTGTTCACCTCCTAGACACGTAGCCTCTTCCTTAACCTGGAGTAAGCTTCAACCTCCATTCTTTTCCCTCATTTAGGGGCTGGTGTATCCAGGTTTTGCAGTTGCTCTTGTAGCAGCTCATTTTTTACTGGAAGATCAGATGCAATGTTTGTCATGGGTGTTGGGAAGAGGGAATTCCCTGACGCAGTTTAGAGCAGTAGGAAGGAATTGAGCACTGAAACAGTCTCACTTCTTCCCTGCCCAAAGGACCAGTGGCTTTTTTTTTTTCCCCTTTCACTCCCACAATGAAATGCTTTCTACAGGAAAGATGGTATGAAAAGGTGCTGTATGAATAACTGCCATAATTGTGGCTCTGAGGGTTCTGGCATAAAGGTAATGGCAGAGAGAAGAGTTTTCTGGGTGCTATTAACCCTTTTAGTTGCAGATGCTGTAAGGCTTTTTTGTTCTATTTTGTGGGTGTATTTAGTAATACAGAGTAACAGTGGAGATCAGAGAATTAACATTGACTCTGGCTGTCTTACACAGCATTTTTCCATTCGTATCTAGAAAAAACCCCACAGCACACTTCAGGGATGTTTTTTCGTAATCCTGGTCATAACCCAGAAATTTGTGCTTGTCTTTTATAGCCATCCATGTAGCCTAATAATTGTCCCAAAGTGTGCAAGCAGGATACATTTAGACTAAATCAGAGTGTCTGTAAGTTTGTGGCTACTGAATTACTGCAGCAGATCCACTACCTGAAGAGCCATCACTGATCCTGACCGAATTTCCCTCTTCATTTTGAGCTGACATTTGCAGTTCTGCTGTGTGCTCTTGTCTTCCCCCTGCCTTTTTTGCAGGGCTGTAAAGCTACTTGTACTCTTTTTTTAGTAGGTGTAGTGCTATTCTGCAGTTACTCACCTGGTTATCCCACATCTTACATTCCTGAAGGCACTTTAAAGGAAGATGCAGAGCTGCTCTGTTGCCCCAGTTGTAAAGTGGATGTTTTCCTTAGGATGCAAATCCTGTGTATTGGGTATTGTTAACACAAACACAGGCACAAAGTGGTACATTCAGATCTCCTTCCAGGACTTTGCTTATCCTCGGTCTCTAAGGCATGGTGGAATTCAGTTCTGTGGAATATACATGGAGCATGGAAGCAGATCTGGCCCCTTTCCTATTTAGCAGTACAGAAAATGACTAAGACACCTGTTAAATTATTTGTAGGTGTTTAAAAACCACTCGCTGTGTTTGTAAATAGGTAGTTTCTGTTTTTAAACACTTCCTCTGTGTCTGTCTTAATACACACCAATAGTAGATGGTAATGTTCAGCAGAGGGCTGATTTGAGCATGTAAAATCAATCTTTCATTACTCTCATCTGGATTACAAAGGATGTGGAACTTCCAAGCCCCGGAGAAATCTGCTCTGTTCAGCCATTACCACCCATACTGCTGCATCAGTGTGGTTCTTGGCCCTGCCCGTGGCAGGGGGTTGGAACTGGATGAGCTTTAAGGTCCCTTCCAACCCAAACCAGTCTGGGATTCTGTGATTCAAGTGGCTGCTGCCCTACTGGCAGAATATTGTGTTGGAGGACTGGGACTTACCTTGGGATAGTACCATGGATAATCTCTCTGTTCCAACTAGTGATTATTTCAGACAAAGCCAAACCCACTTCTATGTGGCTTGTGTGTGTTCAACCTCATAAACAGAGAGTAAAATGCTTAAGAGTATTTTTTTTCTTGAATTTTTATTTTCCTCCTGCATTCTTGAGCAGTTTTAACTCTGATTTTGGAAAATAGTTGAAGATACAGCCCTAAAAGACAGGTAAGATAGCCATGCACGAGGAAGCTTGCAGGTGCTACTTGAGCAAACTGAACCAAGTTTTGTAGTGATCTGTGACTGACAGAGGTAAATTGTACCACATCCTATAGGTTTGGTGATTCCTTACCTTGGTTTTTTGCAAGAGTGGCTTTGGGAATGCTGTAGCCTCTCCTAGGTTGTAACTTACTGGGTCTGCTTTTAGAACCTGAAGCTTTGTAAGGAAAGGAGCCAATTGATGAGACTTGATCCACAGAGAATCCACACAGTGTATGTGCTAACCTGACACATGCACTGTGGTGAGTTGGTTGTCTGACAGAAATTCTGGTCTCTAGTTCTTTTACAGAGGTGAGAGCGGGTGGGATGTGCTGTTACAGCTGAGCAGCTCCTTTTTGCTCTCATAGGAAGGGCTAGGGAGGTGGGGAGAGCAGCTTGGGTGGTGGGTTGCTCTGAGGGCTGAGGAGATGGGCTGCAGTTCTTGTTCTGTTCTGTGTTTTGCTCAGTGAGGCAGACTTCCGAAGACAGAACAGCTCACAGACACATGCTCACTCCTGTTTGCTGAGTACATTTGGCCTCCAGATTATAGACATTTCCTCTTGAAGCTTTGTTGCCTTTAACTGGTACTACCAAAGCTATAGTCCTTCAGATACTGGTCTGTTTAAAAACAATTGTGTGTCCAGGTTCCTAAAGTAGAAGTTGAACGAGGGGATAGAGAGCTTAGCAGAGATGAGGCATGCTTCTCCATGCTTCTGCCTTGCCAAGGTGTTTCCTCAGCATCATCACAAGTTGCCATCCCTGGCAGCGTTCAAGGCCAGGTTGGACACAGGGGCTTGGAGCAACCTGCTCTAGTGGAAGGTGTCCCTGCCCGTGGCAGGGGTTGGAACTGGATGAGCTTTAAGGTCCCTTCCACCCCAAACCACTCTGGGATTCTATGATCTTTGCTGTGTTAGTGGCAGTGCCATTGCTGGGTGATAGGAGTGATTTTATTCATTGGGAATGTCAGCAGAAGCAGTGATGAAATGAAAGTACCATGAGAAGGTGGTCCATGCCTTTCTCTGTGGGTCTAAACGTGCAGAATGATGAGCATGGAGAAAATGTCTGCTCATGAAGGACTGCAACATGGACAGTTGCTTCCTGAGAGAACCTGCAAGTAATGATTTAATCTTTTGGAAACCAAGGGCTGGCTTTCCCACAAAGGGGACCACAGCAGTGCTGTGGGAGGGAGAGCCAAACATTTTATATCTGTGGAAAAGAGTGCCACGGTACCTTCTTTTGATGGTGGATGCTACTGTATGTTATTTCTAGCTAGATGGTTTGCAGGGAAGGATACTGCTTTCTGTGAATGTAAAACCATGGCTCTCTACTGCTTAAAACAAAGGAGTATAAAAGTGCAGAGGCATTAGAGAGCTCAGAGAATTACAGGAGTCAGCAGGGAATGGTGGTGAGTTTGCTCAGGTGGAATTTAATGAGTAGTGATTTAAAAACCAGTGTAAGTTTGACATGGGGTTACATGGTACAAGCTGTCACTCACAACTAGGCACTTGTCACATGAACTGTTCTCGTAATTAGGCTCCAGCTGAACTACTGAAATGACTGAAATTCCCTCTCATGCTTTCTTTAAATTACCTTTCTACCTGTTCACTGAGATTGAAAGTGCATCAAGCCCCCTTATGTAGCACTGGGATTCAACACGTGCATTGTTATCCTGTTTATCACATTGCTATCCTGTTTGCTTTATACATTCATCTGAAGTGGATAAAGACTTTGCAACACAGTTTGAAATTCATTGGTCTGTCTGTGGTTTTATCTGAACTCGAGTTGTTGCAGCTTGTGGCCCTTCCCCAGTGGTTTTTGATACCATGTTCCAAATTACCCAGTGCTTTCTGAGTTTAGAAGTCAAAGGAACTCTGCAGTAAGTGAACTGTACAGAGATTAGCATCTGAAAATGAATAGGTTGGATTAAAACTAATTTATGCAAGGATTTTTTTCAACACTTTTGGATATTACCTACAGAAGTTTGGGATTTCATCTATGAAAGACATAGTTAAGTGTGTTACTATTTGCTTATTGATATAAATGGTTATGTGCAGCCCTGGGCACAGTGGGGAAAGCACATTTCCAGTGCCTGTGTTGCAATCTGCTGACAGTGTATGTCTCAAACTCTCACAGTAGAGGCAGGTAAGATGTTGATGGTGATGTTCTCTTTGAAACTGGGGCTGTGTTTACCACCATGACTGTCTTCCTTGTAGAGGGTAGCAGTGCCTGCAGTAAGTGTGTGCTGTGGGAAGCCTCTCGCTTGAAGTAGATAAATCTTTGCTTAGATTTGAGAACTTCTTACTTAAATAGCAGGGATCAGGGATGTGTTTTGTGGCTGACATCTCGGAGTGCAGCTGTGCTGTGGATTAGGAGTCACAGCCAGCTGAGCATTAGGGAAGTCCCTGCCACTTAAGAGTGGCTGTTGCACTCGAGCTGCAGGGGTTATGTACTGCTACAACCTTCATAGTGCACTGAGGCAGTAATAAAGTGCTGATAAGGGGTTTAAGGGTTGAGCTGTGCTCGTAACCAACTCATAGGCCGTAAATCCATACTGTAATACTGAACATTTTACATTGCATTTTTTCCCTTTCATTTTGAATTCTGGGAGCAGGAGTATAGTTTAACTTCCATTTAGCTGCAAAAAGCTAATAGGGCTGTAAGATAAGAATGGATGTTGTTTTGTATTTGCCGTATGTCGTGATACCATCACAGGTTCTTTTGGATAATAGTGCTAAGCATGTGCTGTACTGAGATTTTAAATGGAGTTTTAACTTGTCCTCTCAAATTCCACCCCACTTCCTTCAGGCCAGGAAAAAGAACAAGTAGCATCTGTAGTGTGGTTTTTATTGTGATACAGAACTCATTTAGATTGGAAAATACCTGAAATCAAGTGTGCTTTGACTATGAGAACTGAGGAAATTGTCTCTTAACATCTGTTTGGTTTGGGCAGAATACTATGCAAGTCAAATTTTCCTCTCCAAATCTATCTTCCTGAAAGCTCAATCTGAAGAAACCAATTTCCTTGCTGCATCTGTCTTTCGCACACCCTCTTCTGTGCATCTGTCTCCTGCAGCTCTCCCCAGTTAGTTTTTGGACATCCCTTTCTCCAGTGCTCCGTATCTTTCCCTTTAGCCTCACCTTGCCCTGCTTAAGGAGAAACTTGATTTCGATTGATTATCCATAATTTCAAAGGATAAATTTTAGGATACTGTGGTGATGTTTAGAGATCACTGTTACAGTTTATAGCATGTACAGCGAACGGGTACACGCTTCAACTCAGTGGTTCCTAACAGCAATATGCACACCTCTAGTGTGAGCAAGGTATTTCTGAACCAGTATCCAAGGGAAATAATGTGTCTGGTTGCCCACCTCTTAAAGGGCAGCAGTTTTTTGTAGCTGGCTACTGTCTCTTCTCTGTATCTGAGGGAGAGTTTGCTGCTGTGGCAGGAGGCAGGCAGTGTGGCTGGAGGTACACCCCTTCTCTGCAGAGCTCACCAGAGGGATTCCCTGCTCTGATTTATTCATTTGTCTTTCCCTTTAATGCCCAAAAATGCTTTTCCTGGAGACCAGAATTCATCATACAGGTGGAACAAAAGAAAGCTGGGCTGAAAATGGAAATGGAACCAAATGAATGTTGTTTGGTTTAATCAGATACAGGGAGTCCCTGACGATGCAGGAAAGAGGCGAGGGAGGTGAAACTCTTTAACAGGTGGAGCTGTTACACCTTCCGTGCTGCTAGGAGTTGTGTGGTTTGAGTCTGGTGTACCTTGTAAGTTTGCCTGTAATGAGGACTTGTCCTGGATTGTCCACTGGGGATCCACAATCCTTCAAACCTGAGGTTAAGAGCAGTTTTTGTGGGGAAGCCCCATTGGGAGATGGGTGGAGGGAGGAAAAAAAAAGGGGGGTTGGAACTTGGCACACTGAATTTTGGATAACACGAATGGTCTGGGACAGTATAAATGAAACCTTCTTCTGTTGTTTTCCTTGTTGCAGATGACTTGTTTAAGGTTCACAAACTTAAGCCAAATCTGAAGTGGCGACAGGCTTTTGACAACTACTTAAAAACAATGCCTCCTTACTACTTACTGGTATGTTCCTTTTCTCATTTCATCCTCCTGGGTATAATGGCTGGTGTCACCAGAGTCCTGTGCATCAGACCTCTTCCTAGTAAACTTTATGTAATTACACTGACATTTTTAGGTAGTGAACATTTTGCTTTGTAGAGGTATGTAGATCAGTTCAAACATTTTGAAGTAGTAAATACATTTCTAGTAATATTGGGTAATAGTAACTGTATTCAGATAGTAGATGTGTTTTCTGTTCATTAAATATTAAATAAGCTTTGATCTAAAGTACTTGATGGTTCAGAGAAACCCAATTTGGCATTATTTTTGTAACTTGAGAAGGAAAATGCAGATTTATTTGTTTAATAATGGGGGTGAAGTGCTAGAACTTGGGAAGCTGGTACCAAGAGAACTGCCTGGGCTAAATAAAGGGTGGGGGGAGGCACCTTTCTACGTGTAGCTTGGACAATGCACCTCAAGATGGACTTGCATCATCCCGGCTATTCTGGTACAGAGCCTTTGAGTGGAAATTGCCAGTGGCACCACTCTGTGTGGTGTCTTGGTAATGTGGCATAATGTCCATTGCGAGCTAGTTAGACTACCAAACTCATGTCACATGTTATCTGAATAGCCTTGAATTTTAGTGGCCAAAAGTGGAAAAGCTAGAGCACTGATCTGTGTGCCTTAGCTTCCTGTAATTGAGCTTATCAATTTTCTTTTTAAATACTTCTTCTCTTACTATTGTGTATTTTGTTTTCCTTATAGCCATTAAAGAAAGCCCTAAGGATGATGGGAGCTCCAAATCTGATATCAGATAATTTAGATTGTGGACTTAGTTACAGTGTTATCTCTTACCTTAAAAAACTCAGCCAACAGGTAGTATTGATAAAACCTTTGCAATTAGAAGTGCGTTGATGATTTAGTTTGTGGTAATCTCATTATAAAGCAGTTAAATCCCTGGGGGAGTTCATATGGGTGTACAGCAAATACTATAATTGAAGACTGGGGAGCATTTCCACTGCAACTATGGGGGAATCCAGAGTGGTTCTGTAGCCAGTGATTGTGCCTTCTGTAAGTGGTGGAGGGGAGCACAAAGGAGACCTGTTCAGCTGTATTTTAAGTATTTACTAGACCTTTAAGCTCCAAAGATGATCACTAATTGGATTTCTGACTCCTCTTGCCATCCTTCTTCACAGCTGAAGTCAGAGGCTTGCTCTGTCTCATGGTTATTTCCACACGTGCCTTGGCAACGTGTGTGTTCCAAAAGAAGTGTATGTTCTTGTCCACGGGGGACAAAATCATAGCTCAAGCTTTATATCTGAGCTTCCTGTTTCCTTCAGGTCAAATGCATTCTATGTGTTAAACATGACCTGGTGGGAAATAGAATCACAGAATGATTTGGGTTGGAAGGGACCTTAAAGCTCATCCAGTTCCAACCCCCTGCCACGTGCAGGGACACCTTCCACTAGAGCAGGTTGCTCCAAGCCCCTGTGTCCAACCTGGCCTTGAACACTTGAAGACTTGAAATAGCCTTATATATCTTTTTCTCCTTGTTGAGAATGCCACTTCAGGTGTAACTGTCTGAAAGCCATGCCTCCTTAGCATAAATGGCTCTTTCAACAGTAGTTTAATGTCTAGAAGTCAGTGGGGAAGCAGTGCAGCCTTTAAAATTACAAAGGAAGACGTCCTCCTCCTTAAAGAATGCACAAAATACATTCCAAAAGCCTCTGAATGCCTGAATGTCTATTAGACATAAAACTTCTGTAGTATATAACTTAATGACAATGCAAATTCACATTACTTATCTGCAATATGGAGTTGGAATGGCTTGAGATGGCTACTGTGGTTTTCACAGACATTCTTAGCACATGAAGCAGTGTCAATGTGTTGGATGCATTATAAGCTTCTGTGTAGGGACAAGCAGTTCCAGAATGGTGCTGTGCTCCTGCTGGCCTGAAATTCAGTGTTTCCCACTGATAATGAAGCAAACCCTGCAGAGGATGAAACCTGGGGGAAGTGGGTTGCAGTCACTGTGGGGTTTGGGGTTTTGGTTGGTTGGGGTGTTTTGGAGCTATTGCAAGTGGGTAAAAATCTTCCTTTGAGTACAGTTATAGCTTAATACAGTAAAATTATCTGTAGCTATAGTAAGAAATCTGTGCTAATTTGAGAAGTAATATGTTTTTGGAAACTTACTGATTAAAACCAATTTCGTTTATGATTTCTCTCCCTTGTTGCAAACATATAGTGCAAACCTTAGTTTATAGGTTGTTTCAACAATAAAACCTGAAATTGTGTTACTGTATCTGAATAATCCTATTGTTTTAGATGCAACTTTACAGTAACCTAAGGCATCCCACCTTCCTTTTTCCTTATTTTTTCCCCTTTCCCTTGAAAGGTGATTCTTTAGGGACACAAAAAATGAGCCTTTTAGCAAAATCAGGGATATTCACAGACCTCCTACTGGCATATAAATGTAGATCCACTGGCTAAATGGTTTTTCCATATGTTAGCACATTAGGATTTCTTTCTACTTGAGATCTAATCTATGTAATCCAATATATCCCGGGGTAGGTAGTTCTCTTTGTTGAGGAGTTGGGAATTAAATTCATAGTTTTATTCTGCTAATGTACTATGTTTTATACTGGAAATGTGCAATTCCTGCTGATTCTTTAACTCACGGTATGATTCCATTTTAGACAAAAATAGAGTCGGAACGGATAATAGGTTCAGTGGGTAAGAAAGTACCACAAGAAATTGGAATAAAAGTGAAAAACCACTCCAGTGGCCTCTCCTTGGTACACAGTAGGGATTTTAAGCAACTGCTGCAAGGGATCACTGGGGAATCTCCACTGAGACTGGCGGAAATGAATGTTAAAGAATTTGCTGGCTTCCACATAGGACTCTTAAACAAGGTAAACACGGTGATCATGCATGATTAAGCAGTTAACCTTGTCTGTTCTAAATGGGTAACTTTTATGGACTTAGTGCAGGGGAAGGAAGGGAGTGCTTCCACTGAGTCATGAAGAGTGCAGCAGAAACGAGGAGAGTAAATGCAGATTTTGCTCTTGTTATGGGGGCTGTTTGGGAATACCACAGTAGTAAACAAAGATAACTGTTTCAAGTGAAAATCCCTGCAAAAGACAGCTAGTGGTGTTCATCAGGACTTAACCTGCTTGGGCTTAGTGGAACTGAAAGCACTAGTGGAGGATAAGGTCTTGTTGAAAAGACAGTCATTGAGTCTGCTGTGTCCAGTTGTGAGGCTCTGAAGTTACTTCAGAATAATTAATAGTTAACATTATTATAGCTCATAGAGGAATTTTCTCTGTGCATGAGACCTCACTGGTTAACAAAGTTATTTGTTTTATTCTAAAACTAGGATTTGAAGCCTCAGGCATTCAGAAATGCCTATGATATTCCTCGTCGCAGTCTTCTAGACCAGCTCACTAGAATGAGAACCAATCTTCTGAAAACACACAGGCTTATCTTGGGGCAGGATGAAGGTAAGGAGCCACTGTTTTTCTTTAGCACTCTGGAGAGAGTACAGCTTTTTGGTTCTTTTATTCCCTGAAATAGTGTTTTCTGCCCTCAGTGTGGGAGCAGAAATGGACATTGCATCATTTGTTGACTCAGTCAATGTCTTTTTGACTCTGAAAGGGAAAGAAGGAAACTTTTGCCTTCTGTCATGCAAGATGTCATCTTGCTTTGAATGTTAAAAATAAGTTTTGTGGGAGAGCTTTCCTGTACCCTGAGGTTCAGTAGATGTGGTTTTCATAGCCATGGTGGGTTAAAGCAGCGAGGAGCTTATTTTGGTTTACCTTTGTTTGGTGCTAGTGGTCCAAAGATGCAGTCGTTAGCATAGAGATTGAAGTTGCTTGTGTTTCATTCTTCTGTCACTTAAGCTCAACTCTTGCCAGCCTTATGTCTAAAACTGTAGTCTCCAGCTCTTCCTCCGTAGTGAAAAGAAATAGTCATTTCTAGTTCTTAAATGCTAACACTTGCAATTGAAATGCTTGAAGTTTGTATTGCTTTAGTTTTAAGGTAGACTAAAGTAAGATCTCTTGTTCTGTTGCAGACTGCCTTCACAGTGTTCCTGTTGCTCAAATGGGGAATTACCAGGAATACCTGAAAATGATGCCTTCACCCCTTCGGGAGATTGACCCAGACCAACCAAAAAGACTTCATACATTTGGCAATCCATTTAAACAGGACAAGAAGGTAGGAGCTGCCACACTATCTACTATACCTTTATATCTAACATGGCTTGAAATCATTTGGAAGTTGAATTTCTCTCTCCCAACTGCACTATGTTACTAACCTGTGTAGCTCTTCTCTCACCTGAGGAAAGGATTGCTGCCTTTCATGTGGCTCCAGGAAAATGTGTAAAGAATCATGCTGCTGTGGCACTGGTCTGTCTCTCGTTACAGTGTACATTAGGTAACCCTGTTCCAAGAGCTGTAAAGCATTTGGAAAGCCACCTGAATTTTAACACAGGGGAACTTGTTTCATTAATTCATCGATGGAGTCATTTCTCTTATGTACTGTTCTTAAAACTTTGGGGTGTGTTTTCTTTTTCAGGGTATGATGATAGATGAAGCAGATGAATTTGTGGCTGGGCCTCAGAATAAGATCAAGCGTCCTGGAGAGCTCAACACTCCAGCATCACTGAAGAGAAGGCGAAGCATGTCACCACTGCTGAGATGGCCACAGTCACCGCCTGTCGTCACCAACCACGTTGGTGGGAAAGGGCCACCTTCTGCTGCTGGCTCCCCATCCTATCTGAACCTCAAGGGTGTCCCAGCAAATAAAGGTATATTGAGTTGTAGTGCAGCAGCCTGCGTGGTCACAAGTGGGTTAGAAAGAAAGCAAAGCACTCCTGTGTGCCTTCTCAGCTGATTCAGTGTGTCAGCTTATGCTTTAGTGTGCTGGAGGACTGAGTTTCTTTTGTTGGCCTAGATAAACAGGCTGCTGCTGTAGCTGATGAAGTCTGGAATAAAAAAGTGAAAATGGTGTCTTTATCATAGTGATATGAGGTGGTAATGGTCTGAAGGGAAGTATTCCTTTCGTCACATCAGGTATTGGACAGTTGTCCAGCATTGTCACATCACAACGTGCTACTTCAGACATGAAAGGATCCAGAACTCCTTCCTTTTAGGTTTTTGTGATCCTGCAGTTATGCCCTAGTAAGATATCTATGTTTAATTTGTAGATACCAATAACAGTGTTGTCCAAGATGGCAATGGAGAGAAGAAAGCAGAAAACTGTCAGTCACTGGAAAAGCAGATGGATGGCTTACCTGTGCAGACGGGTCCTTCGGTTCCAGCTGCTATGGGAGAGGATGAAATGTTACCCAATGACTTGGACTCTCTACCTGTTGAATTCAATTGTTTAAGTGAAGATGGGTTGGATCATAAACCTGGTACCAATGCACTTGTTCGAGGCTCTGTAAATTACAGCGTGCCTGGAGAGGACCAAAAACGGGCCATGGAGTCAACTTCTGAGTCTGTGCCAAATTCATTTAAGATAACCCCTATGATGCTGGAGGGAAACAATGCTGATATCAAAATTAAAGTGATGAGAGAGGTTCGCAAACCTGGAAGAAGTAAGTTGGATTTCTTTTGTGTGTGTATTTTTTGCATTAGTATATTCTGTATAGTGCTAGTCCTAGAAATAAGCAGGTATTTTCAGTCCACATACAACTTCAGATGTTGAATCATTTCTGATTGTTGCATATGAGCAATGGAGGGACAGAAAGCAAAGCAAGTTCTCAGACACTGGGCAGGGGAGTTGCAATTCAGACAGCAGAGCTTGGGAAGTTGAGTGCCAAATGGCCTTGTTTGCCCTTGGAGATAGGCTACTGGTGTAAGAGGTACCCTGTGAAAGCAGAGGTTTTGGGTTCTTTACTGATGATCTAATAAGATTAGATAGACTCTGCCTTAGGCTGCCCTGCTCCTTGTGTGTACTTTGTTGCTCTGTGCCCCTCAAAACTTCCTTTGGAGGGCAAAGACATGTAGCTACAAGGGTGCATCTTGGAATGTGTTTGAAAGGGAATCTTGAAAGTATTACTTTGCTGTTTTACTTTGTGAGACAGTGTAATTACTGGTGGAGACCGTTGCAAATGCTTAAGAACTGAAGACAAAATATTACTTTCTCCCTTTTTCCATAAGGTTTGGTAATCCCTCAAAACCTAAAATGTGAGGAACAGTAACTTGCCTTCTCATCTTTTGTTACATGCTTTGCCTGTACTTGTGTACAGGCTCAAAATCAAAACCCTGAGCTGAAACTCCAACTTACAACAATGTGCTGTAAGATTTGCCAATGGCAGATGTCCCTTGTGTGCTCTGTGTCTGAGTGCATTATGTCTACAAATTAAACTACTGACTCTTTCTAATACATTGTCAAGTGCCAGTAATTAGTATAATGGAGTGTTCTCAACTCTTCTGGTTTTCTGCTCTTGCACTGCTTTCCTAAAACTTGGTATTTTGAGGCCTGTAGTCATTGTGGCAGACGGAGGCTGTTGAGAGATGAAGCCATTTTTCTGCTGCATCTCTATTTTATTTTTAAGATGATTTAAAACTTCTTCTTTGGGTATGTCTTTGCTTCCTGTTTTGCAAAGTGGGCTCGTCTAACCTTATACCAAGTTCGTGTCTAGGAAGTGGTGCTGTAGAGTAAAATAGTACTATATTCACTGTGAGTCACCTGCCTTGCTGCAGAGTGCAGGCAGGCAGCAAAGGAAGAAGCTAAATAACAGTGGGTTAAATACATACATATGGTCACAGTCCTCACCATGGATCCTCTCTGTGTCTGCTTCATCCTCTGAGCAGGCTCTTAGTCACAGCACCATAAATATCTTCATGCTGGGTTCAACTATGGAAAATACTGAAACAGTGCTATTTTTTGTTTCTGTTTTAATGTGCCCAGTTAATTCTTTGGCAGTGAACATACTTACTTGGTGTCAGTAAGATAGTCATGGTAATTGTGCTCACACCTAAGCATTGATAATCTGTCTTTCTAAGAGAACTAACCCTAACCTCTGCTTTCAGAAATGACAGCTCTAGGTTGAAACAGGGCTTGGTGGCCCTACATCCATGATGGCACTGTGGTCATGGGGAGAGGAGCCTGCATTTTCTGAGGACAGATGTTTCTAGCTGCTGCTCTTAAAGAGAACCTAACTCTTTGGTGCCACATTTCAGTATCACTTCAGATTTACTCGTATCACCTGCTTTGTGTGCATAAAGCTAATGTGGGCTTTTTCTTGCCTCACACATATTGCCATACACAGTCACGTGGATCTGGGCTTTGTTTCTTCTTTTGCCTTTTAAGCTTTATTGAAAATGCAGTTCCAAGGTTTATTTTTAATAAATGGTTGAATTTTTATATTTTTATATTTTTCTTTTTAGATTATGAAAAAATTTTCTCTCTCCTTGAGGAGGTGCAAGGACCTATGGAAATTCAGAAGTATTTCATTGAATTTGCTATCAAGGAAGCAGCAAGGTTTGTACAGATATAAATGGCTTATGGTGATTTAGATAATGGTAGTAAATCATAAACTTTTCCAGTACTAGTAATTTCTGGTTTCCTTTTTGCCACATTTCAATGATTATAGTTGTTTTAGTGCTCAAACTACTGTTATATTTTTATGAAGTAAATGGTTTTTACTTAAAGTTTAAATGTAAAATCCATAGATGGGTTGTTATTAAAGCCCAGCCCAAAATTTGAGTGCACTGAGGAAGGGTGGCTGCACTAAATTACATTTTCAGGCCATTCTAATGCCATAAATAAAGCAAGCTCTCCATACTGGAAAAAGAGGATCCTCTGGTAATATGATTTGTCGTGGATGAATAGTCTTAGAACCATAGAAGGGTTTGGGTTGGAAAGGACTTTAAGATCATCCAGTTCCAACCCCGTGCCACGGGCAGGGACACCTTCCACTAGAGCAGGTTGCTCCAAGCCCCTGTGTCCAACCTGGCCTTGAACGCTGCCAGGGATGGGGCAGCCACAGCTTCTCTGGGAAAAGTCTGTGCCAGCGCCTCAGCACCCTCACAGGGAAGAGCTTCTGCCTCAGAGCTCATCTCAATCTCCCCTCTGGCAGGTTAAAGCCATTCCCTTTGGCCTGTCTTGAGTTGTTCAACTCTATTTTTGGAAGAGAAAAATTGAAATTGCTCTCCCTTTCTTCTGCAGGTTTAAAAAACGGGTCTTAATACAACACTTAGAGAGAATACTAGAGGAACTAGAGTTCAACAGCCTACCCAACAGAGTTAATCATGTCAACAGTAGATAATAATGTACCAGCCAGACGAATATGGACCAGGAATGAGTTTGCTGTGCCGCAGAAGAGTGGAAGAGGATGTCGCTGCCGCCCTCACCATCTTGGCAGTCAAGTGATTTTACTGTCACAGTCTGAGAAGAAGCAGTGGAGCTTTAACTTTAAGAACCTCTATCGGCAGAAGCTGGGCTATAACCTTAAGGATTTGCTATGAAAGGTGTGGCTTTTTTCCTGTGGAGGGTGCTATTTGCTCAACAGGCTGAAGAAAATAACCATTGCTGCCCCTCCTGCAGGTGATGAGAATTTACTCATTTGAACGCTGTCATTAGACATTTACGTGCTATAGGCAGCAGGTTGCACTAAAATGGGGCACTGTCAAATGCACACACTGTCTGCATCGTGGAGAGAGCCCGTGTTCCCAAAAAAAAAAAAAACCCTCCCAGAAACACCTGCACTGGTAAAATTGCATGTTGCCACCACAGAGACAAGGGTCTTGTTCCCAAGAACTGCTAGCCATGCCTTTAAACTTGAGATTCAGTGTAGATTGAGAGTAAAGAAACTGCTATTGTGTTAATGAAAGCTAAAGACAGCCCTGTGACTGTTACCACCCGCTGGTCACTAAACAATCTACCTCAGACTCTCTTCTGTTTTGTCTGCAGACATTATGAAAGTGCACCTGAGGCTTCCCAGGTCCCCGACTTCAGTTCTCTTTCATCCTGTGAGGAGGACGGAGACTCTTCAGGTGGCCTTGGCACACGCTGTGCTTTGGAAGCACTAAAAGGAAACGCTTTTAAAAAAAAAAAAACGTGTATTTTAATGTTCATACAAAAGAGATTATTTTGAACAGTATTGTTACCAGATCACTAATTTGATATTTTAACTGTATAAATTTTTTTGGAACATATGTATATATAAAATAAACCATTTTATTAATTTTTAAGAAGCGCTAATCTGAGGAGTCTGTAGCGGGCAGCACCGAGTTCCTCCACTTGTCTGTTACCAACAGGCTGCTAGTGTTTTTGTACAGCCAGCGAGCACTTACACTGCAGCTCCACCTGATCCTGCACGCCCTCAAACACAGCTCGTGGTGGTAGTTGCAGGATGTGCTTGCACCCTGGAGTACCTGCTCCATCGCTCAGCTCAGCCTGCGTGGGGTGCACGTTTTTACTCGGTATTAAAGGTTGCAGTTTAGCAAACCCTTGGTTACCTGAGCTCGTATCCTCTCCTCCGTTCCTCTAACTGTTTTATCCAAGGGTAACTTTATATATCACAAAACATAAAGAAGACTGGAGCACCTCCACGTAATGATTTTTTTTCCCTTTAAAGCAGTACCATGCAATAGTAAGCGGCTCTTCTCCTAATTGTGTGTTCTCAGTTGTTCATACGTAACATCCTCTGATCCTCTAACAGCTTTCTTTTAAAGACAGGTTGAAGTTGTGCTCATGTTTACTAGCTCTTCACCTCCCACTGCAAGTATCCTGGGGGTTCTGGTTGACTAGCCAGCAGACAAGAGGCAGGAAAACAGAGCTTAGCTGGTGAGCCTGTACTTCTCCATTCCTACTGGTATTTTTAGGAGTAGCCAGCCTGTGAGACAGCTTTTCCATCTGCTCTCAAGCATTGGCCTTGTTTCTCTGGAAGATGCACCTCAAGCATTGGGATTATACCAGTGAAATTCAAGAAGGAAATAAAATCCAGCAACAGCAAATCTCTGTGGTGGTGGTGGTACGTGAATGAAGTGGCCTAAGGAAAGGCATTACTGTAAACATGTCCTAAGTCTTCTCTTAAAAACAACTTGTCCGTAGACTTGAACACTTAAAGAAAAATCAACACAGAAGTACCTTGGAATGATAGAAAGGGAGAGTCATTCCTTCCAAACTTATGTGGAAGCTGTTTGTCACCATGGTAGGCCTCCCATGCCTAATGTTGGATTCTTACAAGGGAGTTTATTTACAGAGGGTCAGATACACTGTGCATACCTTGTTTTAAAAGAGGCTGGTTGCATGCATCGAGTTGCATGTAATAGGCTATTTTTGCAGTAGTAGTGGTAAGAGGAGACAGCTTTCTTCCATATAGTTAATGGCTATTTAGTTTTCTTTCCTGATTCCAGAGACACTTGCTTGTAGTGTGTCTGAGGAGGGGCTCAGCTTTTAACTAGTGACCTTCTCAGAATGTAGACCTGCTCTCTTGATGTGATGCAGTTGGATGACAAATTAGCTACAGGAAACTGGTGCCTTTCATTGTTTGGAATCTTCTATCTCAGAAACTACAAAATAGTCCCTTCAAGTACAAGCAGTGAGAGTTTTCCCTTACCTCTTCCCTTAGCATTATTTGAGCTGAATAAATGGAATTAGCATCAGAATATTAGAGGAGAAGAAAGCTTGTAGTGAACTGGACGTGAATCTTCATAAGAAGAGGTGAAGACAAAGGAGCAATGGTAATTCATCTGGGAGTGCACACAGCCCTGTGTCCCACATGGGGCACAAAAGGAACATTGCTTAAGAAACAGTAAATGCTCCACGACCATGTTAAGGAGAATCTTAATGGAGAGAACTCATCGTAAGACAAATGCCTGTGCTGGATCTGGCTGGAACATGCATTGAACAAAGACAGCACAAGCCTTGAATGACACCCTTCAGTGTGCAACTGGGACAGGCAGGAGAGGTTACACTGGTGTCAGGACTTGCCTTTTCTTCATGGAGACCATGACCCCAAGGCAGTGGCTGTGTTACTGAGCACACATCCAGTCTGGGTGACAGATCCACGGATACATACGGATGTGTGGATGGAATCGGGAAAGCTGCATGCGCTTTGCTCAAACTTAGATTTTTGAGCCTTTATCTAATGTTGGTATAACATGGCACAGTTAAACTGGAATGTTGGCTGTTTCCTGTAAGGAGCATTGTTTAACAATCTGAACTAACAAATGAAGTGCTTGTTCCTGCCATGGGCAGAAGGGTTGTGTGGTACTTTGGATACCTGTATGTATCCATTTCCTGACCCTCACTTAAGCAGGTATCCTCACTGCTCCTCTCATTCCCTTGTAAACATGAAGGAGTTTTCCTCTTCAAGTGAGCCCAGAGCCATGCAGCTCCAGGCCTTGTCACTGATGGCAAATACCTGTTAGGTGCTGCTGTTCCCTCTTTGTGTGCACAGTGCATTTACAGGGGGCAAGGGTATTCCTGCCCTTACTTAACCAGCATCACAAAGTGATTGGCATCCTCCAGATTAAGCCACTAAGGCTGTTCCTGTGCTACGCTTGGCTTGGCAGTGTTCAAACAACTGTATATCTTCCTTTACAGGAAACTGTGAAAAAACCAACAAACCAACCTATTTTTATGCCTTTTTCCCCCCCCTAGAAGTTTTCTGCAGTTTCTGCCTCTAACCTGGCTGCCTGAAACGGCAGCAATGCAGGGGCTGGAGTTTGTTTTCTGTTGCTTAATACCTACTAAGAAACTTCTGCTGGAAGAATAGGAGTGGAAATGACTTGGCTAACAACCAAACAATGAAATAAGCTAAAGCTAAACTGCTTCATACCAGCAACACGGCAACATCACACCTTTAGCAAACGGGCTCTAGAGTGCTTGACTTGAAGCATATGCAACCTAGTTAAGCTGAAAACAAGGCCAAAGACACTTCAGATCTGGCAGAAATGAGGTTTGGCAGAGATCTCAAGGAAGGATGTTAGTCACTGGATTTAAAAGGAGCTGCTGCTTTCAGGTCTGCAAAAACAAGCTGAAGTCTGTCCTAAGTGGAAAAGGAAGAAACTGGAGAAGAATAATGCCTTGGGATTTAGCAAAAATCTTGTGGCCTGGAGCAATTCTTCAGCTATCCGTGTAAATCTGAATCTTGTGATCGTTTCAGGGAGGGAAGACTAAACTGAACAGGTTGGACTTGCCTGACGTTCTCCATTTAGTTCAGCTGCAACCTGGCGTGTTGTTTCATCCTCGAAAGTAGACTCTTGGCTTGGCTTTAGCAGTGGTGGTTGTGAGTGTCTCTTGGTAGTGGCAGTTCTGTGGGAACCCTGTTGTCCATCAAGCAGGGAGCACAGGTAGGGGCTGTGGGTAGTGTTGGTGGGTCAGGCAGCTGCTGCTTGCATGTGGTGAAAGCTGGTTCAACTTCATCTGATCCACTTCAGAGCCTTCGTTTTAGAACTGCGTGAGATGCTCCTCAGGGCTGGTAGTGCAAATCTGGTAACTTAGGGCAGCTGATGGCTCAGAGTTCAGAAGGAGAACGTGCCAAGGAAGCAGTTAAACTTGGTACAGCTTTGTGCTGAGCTCACCAGTGGAAGAACATAGGTGCATATGTCTTCCCTGGCTTGGCAGCCACATGGGTTTGCCAGGAATGGTGTCTGCTTGTACCATGTAAAGAAAACAACATCACTTTTTACTTCCCATGAGTTGGGAAGCTATTGAAGAAGCTGCATATGTATGAAGATTCTGAGCTTGGCCTGAAGCTCTTAGTTCATGGTGAAGTCCAGAAGAATAGTTTGGCCTGGGCAAGGCAGTGGAGTGGAAACCTCCGATCACGCTTTGCTGAAGATTTATGTGTGTTTTTGAGAGCTTGGGGAAGCTTCATCTTCACACCTGCAGAGGGAATTTCATGGCTGTTTCCTAGCCCTGGATCAGCTCCAGCAGCAGTGGAAGTAGCCGGATCCTTGGCATTCATATATGCTTGCTGTCGTCCCAGCCACTGTCACTCTGCTAATGCAGTCTTGCATAACGTCCCTTAAAATATTGGGCACCTCTGGCTATTTGCTGTATCCCAACGCTCCCATTGCCACTGCTGAGCAGCTGGGAGGAGGGATGGAGCTATTTGTGAAGCATCCTCACGGTGGGTGCCCATTTAAAATACTTAAAGGCTCAGGAGGTTTATAAAGCGTTTTGGTAGTTACAAGGGCAAAGCTGTTTGCGCAGTGAGATGGTTTCTTGTCATTTTCTCCCAAAGTATGCGCGTATTTTCATGTTATATTTGTAAGTATTTAATCCATAGACTATATCGGAGAGGTTCAGCCTTTTGTAAAGGATGGAGTTGGAGGGTTTCTCCTCTTGCTTTGTCTTGGAGCTGCAACCTCAGCTTGTGCAGAGGTTGCCCTTGTAGAGAAGGACACTGGGCTCTGGAGCCATCCCCGGTCTTGGATTTGTGACAATAGGCAGCTGCTTCCTGGCAGCTGGAGCTGGATTTTTGCTGGATGTGTGGAAAGGCACATTCTGTCTCTTGAGGCGGTGGTAGTGTGAGCAGCTATTGTTTGGGTGCAACTTCTAAAGCTTAGAAACCTGTCAGTGTAATTGGGGTTTGAGTGTAGACGGCTGAAGGTGTTTTGATCAGCGTTCGCTGCTGCAGTAGCTGATCTCTTGGTAGCGGGTGCCTCAGGATTCAAGGGTGCTCTCATGAGCAGGACACAAATACAAATGAACCCTCTTCCCCGAGACTGAAAAGTGATAAAAACACTAAAAAAAGGGCATTTTGCTGATTGCAGATGATTATAATGCAGCTGCTCAGTGGTGACATCCCATGGAAAAATAACAGTTTTCCAGTCTGTGCAGCATATTAAAACCCTTCATGCACAGCTGGCACATTTAGCTGTGATGATGATGTTGAAGGGACTGATCCGAGAGCAGCCTGCATCCCAGTTGCTTGCAGAATGTGAAAATCAGGTTGTTCCAATTCATCTGCACTTGGTTATTTTGGAAGAGAGACAAACTATCTTGAGGACTTCTAGGGCTGCTAATTAAAGTCTTGTGGCACTCCTCTGGGAGAGTCTTCAAAGATGGATGGAGGGACTTACCCAAGGTCATGTAGTGTGTCACTGGCAAAGATGGTTATAAAATCCATGCCCTAATTTGGTCTTTTACACTGAATTATCTCCCTGGTGTTGGAAATCTCACCCAAACTCTCTTGCGTGTGTGCTGGGCTCCTGCCTGTGCTCCCTGACCTGGCTCTGGCATGTGGGGAGCGTGGGGCTCCCTATGGCTGGTTTCCATGCAGGGGTGGCTGAAGTGGGTGCCTTTGGCTGGAAGTGTGCATTTGGAGCTGGAAAAAAGCAGGAGCTTGGAAAGAGGGAAGTGGTAGGGCTGTAGAGAACTTGCCTAAGCATGTAAGCACTTGTGGTGGTACTGCCTTGTGTTTAAAATGGAATTCTGGCTTCTGACCTGAGCCGCTGCAGCTCCTTTCCTTTCTTTCTCAGCTGTGTAGAAGTGTGTATTTAAATTCCACTGGCATCTGGGATTCAGGGCTCCTGCCTCCGCACACAAGGAGTGGGCAGAGCAGAGAAGCTGCTATCCAAAATGATTGCCAGTAGAAAAGGAGATGCTTGGGGGACTTCGGAGCTCTGGAGCGTTGTTGGAAACCAGGGATCCCAACGTATGGCACTTGCAGTGCTGCAGCAGCAGCATTGCGCTGGCAGGGAGCTGGATGCGGGCAGGGCATGCCCGGCCTCGGTGTGCTGCGATGGATGAGCTGCTGCTGTGGTTATCCCTGCAGCAGGTCAGGTTAAACGGGGTGAGAGCAGCTCCTGGGAACTGGCCCTGGGTTCCCCTGAGGGAAGGCGGCTGCTGGTGAGTCACAGAACCCCAGACTGGTTTGTGTTCAAGGGACCTTAAAGCTCATCCAGCTCCAACCCCTGCCACGGGCAGGGACACCTTCCGCTAGAGCAGGTTGCTCCAAGCCCCTGTGTCCAACCTGGCCTTGAGCACTGCCAGGGATGGGGCAGCCACAGCTTCTCTGGGCACCCTGTGCCAGCGCCTCAGCACCCTCACAGGGAAGAGCTTCTGCCTAAGAGCTCATCTCAGTCTCCCCTCTGACAGGTTAAAGCCATTCCCCTTGGCCTGTCCCTACAGGCCCTTGTCCAAAGCCCCTCTCCAGGTTTCCTGGAGCCCCTTTAGGCACTGGAGCTGCTCTAAGGTCTCCCCTTCAGGAGCCTTCTCTTCTCCAGGCTGCCCCAGCCCAGCTCTCTCAGCCTGGCTCCAGAGCAGAGCTGCTCCAGCCCTCGCAGCAGCTCCGGGGCCTCCTCTGGGCTCGCTCCAGCAGCTCCACGTCCCTCTTGTGCTGATGCCCCAGAGCTGGATCAGGGCTGCAGGGGGGTCTCCCCAGGGCACAGCAGAGGGGCAGGATCCCCTCCCTTGACCTGCTGCTCACGCTCTGGGGGTGCAGCCCAGCACATGGTTGTCTTCCTGCATCCTGCGACCTTGTGTGGCTGGCCCTGAGCTGCTCTAAGCACACTCCAGAAACACTTTGGCGAAGGAGGGGGAATTTTTTTCTTTCCCTTTTGTTTTGTGTCCAAGTCGCAAGTGAAGTGCCTCCGGCAAATCCCGGGGAAACTGGTTCATCCAGCACCAGCCTGGGCATGGAGGGCACTGCTGGTACACTGGGGATATGAATTGGGAGTCAACAGACACGTCCGTCTGTGTGGGGGTGTCTGTGGGTGCTCCGGGGTCACCAGCATAGGGTGAGCCATTGGTTTGATAAGCCAAATGTCACCTTTTTAATCGTTTTCCCTCTCCTTTCCTTGGAAAACGGCCTGTAATCTGTGACACAGCACAGCCTGGGCCCCTGCCAGGGCGCCCTGGGGCTGTGTTCCTGCTCCCGGCTGCCTCCCTGCTCCATGAACTCCCGTTTGCGTCTCTTGGCTGCAAAAGGGATTAAATTAGCAGGGCAGGAAAACGAATTAGCTGCCATTCTAAGGATGTAGCTTTTGTTGCACTCCGAAGTGTTTTGAAATGACATTATATCACTGAGACCAACCTGGGGCTGATGAAAAGGCTTTTTACCTGCTCGAACAGCAGATTTACTTTCACTGTGGTTCTCCCCCAGGTGATTACAGCTTCAAGGTGAACCTCAAGGCCAAACCCAAGGAGTGCTTTGCCTTCGCTGCCAGTGCTGGCCGTGGAAAGCTGGTACCAAAGGTTTTTGTTGCTCAACATTCAAAATAGCCTTTCCTCACCCTTCCCTTGCACAAGGCAACGTGCCAAGGCCAGCAGGGAGCGAGCTGCAGCTTCCCTGCCCTGCCAAGGCTTGGGGCTGAGGGACAGGGGGGGTCCCCACTGGTGCTGTGGGAGAGCCTCGGCCTTCCCCAATGGTCCTGGGGGAGAGTTGCTGCCTTTTGGTGCAGCTCGCCCCCCAAGGAGGAGCAGAAACGGTGCCACTCTTGAAGGGGGAGGGCTGTATCCAGTTGGAGGATGTCCCCATAGGACATGGTGGTGGAGATGTGAAAGGGAACCTGAAGCATGGGAAGCAAGTGATGAGGAAGCCAAAGAGTTAGAAACAAATGGCCATTCCCTGCTTTCTCCAGGGAGGAGGGTGTGTTAGTGCTCCGGAGCACTAGGAAGGGGCCATAAACCTCCAGCTTTCCCAAGAAGCTTGGCTCCAGCGCTGGGCAGCAGTGGGAAGGGGACACACTGACCCCGCAAAACTAATGCAGATTAAGGCAACAAATGCAAATTATCAGCACATGTATTTTCTATTATTTAATACAGTAGAAACAACAGAGCCTGGAGCCAAAGTGGTTCGAGGCACCATGGTCATAAATGCTGTGGGTGAGGCTGGAAACTTCCTCTTCAATCTAATCCAAGCAGCTCTTGGCACAACTGCTTGTTTTGCTTCTGAAGAAGGGAAGCTCATCTGAAGACCTGCACATTGCACGGTGAGCACGAGGGAGCTCTGGAGCTGGGCGAGGTTTCCCTGTCCTAAAACACTGATTTTGGGGGGGGTTACACCCTCATGTTCAGTGCTGGGTGCAGCCAGAGCGCAGTGAGCAAAGGGTGAATGGTGCGGTCGTGCTGGATGCTGTAGCTAAGCAAACTCCTCTAGTTCTTTGCTCACTTTTCAACCTCCCCCAATGGAAAAGCAGAGCAGGGAGTGAAAAGTGATCTTGCCTCGTGGAGTTTAACTATCTCCAGCCCTGTGGGTAGGCTGAGTGCTTCCCCCAGCAACTGCTGCAATACCACACCTTGCAGGAGCCTGTCCCGTGGGCTGGCACGGGATTAGCACGTGATAGAAAAGCTTTTACTATGCTTAAATGGAAGGCAAGATATGTCAGATCTGTTGACTAGGAATCTTAAAGACAGGCAGATCCCCAGGCTGTAACACATCCCTCCTAAATGTTTTGCTTCCCTGCTTGTAGCGTGCTGTTCTGATTCCTCTCACTGATCTTACAGTAATGAACACAATCGCTTCATGTCAGTGCTGGGGGGTCACTTGTAAGTACTGAGTCACCAGGGGTTTGCTGCAGCAGGCTCCAGGCTGCTCAGAAATGAACACAACTCCCAGCCACTTCAAGGATATCCATTTTTATTGGGCATTGTGAGATCCATAAGGAAAAATAGCTCGTACAGCTTTGTGATAGAACCATTGCTGCTGAAGAGTAAAGTATGTGTCGTGAGAAGAGACCTGACGCAGCCAACAGGACCCATGCTGAGGTGCAGGATGATGTTCTCCATTTGCCCTGTCCCACAGCAGCAGGTCCCCCCAGCCTTATGGTAACACAAATGGGGCTTCTCAGACATGAAGGGTGAGCCCTGCTCCAAGGGACCCTCTGCCGATGGTTCCTGCCAACCTCAGCTGCAGCATCAGCCTGGTACGGTGGTACCTGACCTTCTGCTTGCTTCTCCATCAGCGAATTCCTTCCTCTGTGCCTCCCAAGGTCACCTGGCCAATGCTCAGCCCGTTCCTCCATGCAGCAGCAGCAGCAAGCAGCCCTCTTCCCCAAGGAGAGAGCTGCCTGCAGCAGAGCTGACCTGATACTTGCTATTTTTGAGGCCTTTGGTGACAGCAGCTGGTTTGTGACAACCAGGACACTTGAGGAAGTAACCCGGCAGCTCAGACACTTTCAGGTGGCCGAGTAACCCTTTCTAACCAAACCCAGATGCTCAAGAGTGAGTGTAGAGCAGCAGCTACAGGTCTTGCTCTAGCACTGGAGCACGCACTCCATAGGATGGGCAGAGCCAGAACAAGAGGCTTCGGTTTATGCACTATTTTTGTTAAGCTTTTTGCCTTTGACAGTTCTTAACAGTTTAAAAAGCAAACCCAGATGTTAGACAGAAGGCAGCAGCGAGACAGCCCCAGACCAGGCACAATTCTCACTGCCCTCCCTTTGCCATGCCAGGTAGGTGGAATGCCAGACCAAGAGAGATTGTAGCATCGATTCAGCCCTAAGGGGAGGTGAGAATTGAGATGTCAATAAGAGTTAAGGACTGTGTTATCTGTCCTACTACATGAAATCAAGACAGCAATCAACAAAGGGCTCAGCTGGATAAAGAAATCAGATTGAAAGGCTCTGTTGGCAGAGAAGGGGGTGGCTGTACTGGTTGATTACCTGTACCAGTGCCAATAACCAGACCTGGCTGCTGGTCCCTACCCCCGGACCACAGCCAGAATGGGTATTTCTTATTGATACTTAAATACAGCTCATAGATGATGACTTGGGACTTGTATCTGGTGCCAACACAGCATCCAGCTGTCTGATAAACATCCCTGTATTCACAACCAGAGAGGAGAGCATTACAGTGGGCAGACAAGCCAAGATTATCTTGTGTATATATATCTGTATATATCATGATAGATGGTAGATTATGTGATCAGATGTGAGCTGGGCAGCTTGGGGCAACACAGGCCAGTTTACACTTAACTGAAGGAGGGCAATAAGGAAAGAATGTGATACTGAAAAACTAGGAAAAAGCCCCCCAAACCCTTCACACAACTCTTTTTCAGCGTTGTAGAAAAACAAAGATGAAGCAATCTGTTTGGCTTCCCCTGCCCACAGCGTGCAGGGCTCCCAGGGCAGGAGATGCTGCCCCTTTTCCCGCTGTTCACACAGCGTTTCTGAAGGACTTCCACAAACTGTAGTGCAAGCAGGGAAAACAAATAGCACTCCAACACTTCCCTCTTGTCAAAGAGCATTAAATGCAGTGAAAACTAACGTGCTTTTTTGTTTTAACTGGAGTTAAGTCAGCTGCAACTTGGTTTAATACAGGGCAATGTGAAGGTGGGTTTCACAGCATAAGTGTCGAGTGATTTACACCGCGTTGCCAATTCACAAGGCAGTCGTTTTCATTAATCAGTGTACAAAGGTCATTAGTTTATATATATATACTTTATAAAGTCTGGAAGATCAATATAAATACTGCTCCAGAAATTAAAAAAAGTGTTTACATCCCCGACTTGAATATTACATCTCAGTGTCCTGGGTCACCATCAGCAGCTGGGAAAGCCTCAGCGGCGCAGAGCTTCCAGCTTCCGGAATTTCAGTGCTGAGCTGGATGACAAAGCATCTTGGTTTGAAGAGGAATTCGCTGTGTCTGGGGACTGGAACAATACTCTACCACGATGATTAAATACATAAAAAGATGGATGGTTCCTTAATGTGTCAAACGTCCTTCAAAATAAAGGTAGAAAATCAACGTTAATACTCTTTTAGACTCTTGCTCGCTTTTTATGTTTCCTAAACAAAAGCACAGAGGAAATACAAAGGTAAGCATGAAATACTAGTTCTAGGTTGGAACTAGATGATCTTAAGGCCCTTTCCAACCCTAACCCTTCTATTCTAAACACTGACAGCAGAGGTTGTCCACCCCATGGACAAGCTTCACCTTTCTTGCATTCTGGGGCAGGCTTGTGGGTTGCTGCCTGCAGCACCGAACGTGCCAGCTTCAGTTCAGCTGCCCCTTGTGTTAACACCTTGATGCTCTTACTGGCAGCTTTCCATCCCTTTCTGTGCCTGAAGCTATGGGGTTTAGGTTAATGCTATGAAATACATCACTGGCAACTTGTTGGCTTTCCATCCTTCCCTGTGTTTTTGGAAACATGTTTGGAAACAGGCCATGTCTGCCCATCCCATTTCAAAATCTCCTTATTTTCTTCAAGTCTTTCAGAGATTCTGCCTCAAATAGTTCAGTGTGAGATACAAATAACTCGGAGTGTTATAAAGAAGCAAAGGCAAAGAGAGGGAGCCAGGCATATTGCCCCACAGGCTGAGACCACCTCAGGACAGCAGCTTGTGGGTGCTGAGCTCTGACTTCCCATGCGGACATTTCATCCCTCTCCCAACTCTGCACAGCAAGAGTGTGGATGAGGGAAAGCAAGGAGGTGATTTAATCGTTCCTGGTTATCTAACTCTGATGTTAAAGACACAGTTGGCTTTCCCAGTGACTGTTCCTCTCAGTGTCACTGTTCACAACATGCATTTAAGAAGAACCAAGCAGAAAAGCTCTCTGAGTGCTCAGTTTGTACAGAGAGCAGCAGACACACGTGGTCCATGGAAAGAAGAAATGAAAACATACTTATTTTTTAGTTCTGAAGTGGCATCCATGTCTTTAAACTCTCCTGCGATATGTGCTATCCCATAGCAGGTAACTGCAAAGGCTAACAGGGTCTGAAGAACTATCTGTAACAGAGGGAAGCACAACACAACACATACTTTAGAGTCTCTTTTCTTACATTACTTTTTATTATTAAATATTTACCCCCCCCAAATATCTTTCAAACAGCCTCGTGCTTTTCATCCCGTGCTTTACAGAGGTGGAAATCTGAGTAGGAAGAAGGTATTAGGGAAAGCAGTAGGAATCAGCAGGGAAATCTGAGTAGACTCTCAGCAGGGAAACTGAGGCAGGGGAAGATGAGATACCCCCCACCTATTTAGCGAGGCAAAACGGTGGCAGAGCCAAGAAGAGCTTCAGCTGCCTGACAACTGCTCTGCATTGCATGAGCTGAATGGATTCACCGGGCTCCCCAGTGAGCTCCTCAGAACAAACCCCTGTTTCTGTGTACTTAAGGATCTAAATGTTCTCTCTGAGAACCGAGCTGGCTGCCAGCACATGCTGAGCAGTGGTGGCAGCTGCTGCTCAGTCCTAATGCCGTGCCCAGTTGTTGTGGGTATTTGATCCCCTTCCCTTTCCGATTAAGCAAAAACAGGACAGATAATAATTGAAATGGGATTTAAACCCCCAAGAAAATAAAGCAAATGAAAATGAACCCCCCTGACCCTCCCTGAAGCAGGTTGTGCAGGGACACAGCCACGCTGGATAAACTAATGTCAGCCAACAGAAGCCAGAGGGAGAAGGATGTTTATGCTGCAAAGCAGGAGATGGAGGCAAAAGCTGTGGGTTAAGTTCAGGGAATTCCTGGACAAGATGCTTCAGGGTAATGCTAAAGCAGGAGAGGGAGGTCCGGACCTGGGGTTTGTTCTCTCTGACAGCTAGAACACCCTTCAGGGAGTCAGGATAGAAAATATGGTTCTTCTTGACAGAGGGAGCTCAACTGAAAGTGCAGTTTAAAACCTGCTTTACCTTTTCTTCATGCTTATCAAGTTAAAAGTAACACAGCAATTGAGGGAGACTAAACAATCCACACAGCACCGCGCCTTACAGACGTTGTAACAACTTAAACTTACATCTATGGGCAACGTTTCATCCTCCTTTTCTGTTAATCTCATGTACGAGCGATCTACAAGACAGAAACGCGCACACGTCAAACGCTCCGCGTACAGAACCCCCGCGGCAGCAACACGGGGCGCGCAGGAACCTGCTGCGGGCTCCCACACGTGTCTGTCCCCATCGCCCGGGGACTCCGCTCCGCTCCCCAGCCCCGAGCGCTCCCTGCCCCGCTGCCCGGAGGGAGAACGGCACCGGCGGCGGCTCACGGAAGGAGCCGGGTCACCCAGCCCTTCCCTTCCGCTGCCCTCCCCGCCGCTGCGGGCCTGCCCGCGGCCGAGCCCCGCGCTGCGCTCCCGGCGGGGCCCCGCTCCGCTGCCCCGCCCGCACCGCGGCCGCGATGATGGTGCCTCCGCGGCCCGGCCCCGGGAGCTCGCCCGGGCGGCCTCCCCGCCCCGCACCACAACCACCGCCCCCCCGGGCCCCGCCGTGCCCCGCGCCCGCCGGTCACTCACGCTGCGCCGCCGAGAAGGCCGCGTGTGCGAGCGCGAAGAGGCCGAGCCCCACCAGCCCCTTCCACACCGAGCCCGCCGCCATCGCCGCTGCCCGCCCCGCCGCCGACAGGGGCGCCCCCCGCCGCGGCGCGCGCTGATGGCGTCACCAACGGGGCGGGGACAGGCCGCGCCCGAGGGGCGTGGCTTCTGGAGGCAGGGGGCGTGGCCGCGGGACCGCGTTCCCACGCGCGACCAGAGGCCATTGAGAAAAATCCCGGCCTGGTTTGGGATGGAGGGAGCTTAAAGCTCATCCAGTTCCAACCCCTGCCACGGGCAGGGACACCTTCCACTAGAGCAGGTTGCTCCAAGCCCCTGTGTCCAACCTGGCCTTGAACACTGCCAGGGATGGGGCAGCCACAGCTTCTCTGGGCACCCTGTGCCAGCGCCTCAGCACCCTCACAGGGAACAACTTCTGCCTCAGATCCAACCTGAACTTCCCCTGTTTCAGTTTGAACCCATCACCCCTTGTCCTATCGCTACAGTCCCTGATGAAGGTCCCTCTCCAGCATCCTTGTAGCCTCCTTCAGACCCTGGAAGCTGCTCTGAGGTCTCCACGCAGCTTCTCTTCCCCAGGCTGAACAGCCCCAATGTTCTCAGCCTGCCTCCAGGTGCTTCAGCCTCTGATCATCCTCATGGCCTCTCCCGGGCTTGTTCCAACAGCTCCAACAAATCTAAGGGGTTGGGGTGACCTCCGGAGCCAGGCTTGCCCCAGGGGGAAGCAGACCACCAGCTGGTGGCCAGGCTGGTCCTTCCCAGCTGAAAGCGGAGCACAGGATGCCAGGGATAATTCCCGCTCTCTACATGCAAGGAAAAGGGTGTCGGGACACACAGCATGTGTGGGAGCAGGAGCCTGACCCCAGGCTGGAGCCAAGCATCCCGGCCCTTCCGTGCCCCCATGGTGCGAAGATAGGGGCCACAAAAGCAATTCTTCGAGGGTGTTTCCTACAGATCTCCTTTGAGCCCATCCCTGTGGCGTTTAGTGCAGCCCTCACCCCTCCTGCTGCACGAATCCCCCTTGTTCACCCCGACCCCACCTCGGGACAGGCAGAGGCCTCGGCCCGGCCCCGGGGCAGCGCAGCCCTGCTCAGCACCCCCTGCTCCGCATCCTGCTCCCAGCGCCCCGCTCCCACTTCCCTCTCCATCCCCGACCGCTCCCGTGCAAAGCCAAGGCCTGTGCAGAACTTCCTCCTTGCAGCAAGCCTGTTTGGGGGGGCTTCTCCTCCTCTTGCAAACCTCCCTGCGCTCTGGCCACCTTCCCCTTTGCACCCCGTTTATCACACCCTGCTTTTCCCCTTGCACCCCCTTTCCCAGCTCTCCGCCCGTGCAGCCCGTGTCCTTGTGCCTTTACAACCTCTTCCACATCCTTTCCTCCCGCATCCCGTTCCCCCCGTTCCGAGCTCCCCCTCCGCTGCCGTAACAACGCTCCTTTCCCCGCTCGCCCCGTCCCGGAGGCTCCGCTCTCCCGCCCCAGCCCCTTCCCTATCCGGGCTCCCGGCAGCGCTGTCCCCGCCCCGCAGCGCCTGCGCCCAGCGCCCCTTCCTGGTGGTGGCGGCGGGGCCGGGGCCGGTACCGGGGCGATGGCGGGGCCGGAGCCGGTGCTGGCGGCGGTGGCGGCGGGGCTGTGGGCTCGGGGAGCGGCGGGCGGAGAGGTGGCGGCGGCGCGTCCCGGGGCGCTGGAGGAGGAGATCGTGTCGGAGAAGGCGGCGGAGGAGAGCCACCGGCAGGACAGCGCCAACCTGCTCGTCTTCATCCTGCTGCTCACCCTCACCATCCTCACCATATGGCTCTTCAAGCACCGCCGCGCCCGCTTCTTACACGAGACCGGACTCGCCATGATCTACGGTGAGGGGCGCCGGGCACCCCCATCTCACACCCCCCCTTCCCCGTATTACCCCCTGTCCGTGGGTATCCCTTGCTCGGAGCCGGTCCTACTCTGCACCGGGGCTGGTCCCCACCCGCCGTGTCCATGGCACCGGCAGCGGGTCCCTTCTCCGGTGGCCTCTTGCCGAGGGGGCTCGTTCCGTGGACACCCACCCATGTGGGCAGAGGGGTGCAGGGGGACACCTCACATCCCCTCCCGGATGCATCCCTATCCCCGCTCGCCCCGTGCTGAGCGTTCCCCGGGGCTGCAGCAGTGGTGAAGCTGGTGGCATCCAGGGCTACCATGTGCCAAGTGGCCTCGAAATCATGTCGCTGAGCGCTGTGGCCAGTCCCGCTTACCTGCTCTGGGGCTGAGAGCGAGGACTTGGGCAGCACAGACCAGGCTTTGCCCTGGTTAGGAGCCTCGTATCTCCATGCCGGGGCTGGAGGTTGTGTTTCCACCCTATGTTTAGAGTGCCTGGATTTCCAGAAGCTGTCCAAGAAGAGTGGGAGAGGCCGTTTGGGGAGATGCTGTCACCCTTTGCCGTGCTCAGGGACCCGCAGGCCTTACATCCTGCTGCTCAGGAAGGGACCTGTGTGCATGAGATCATACTTTTGGGGTCCCTGCTGTGACAGGGCCTCTCGGTGAGCTGCCCCACATGTAGTCCCACAAGAAGGGGAGCGGGTCTGTAGCTGGTTGGGTTTTAAGGATGGCCTGTGACTTACTGAGGTGATGTGGCCTCATGAAGTGGCCTGAACTCACTGTATGGAGATGCCATACGTGGCTCTTTCCAGGTTATCTTGCATGGCTTGGAGTTCAACCAGAGTAGGACGGGGAGTTGTGCTAGGGGAAGTGATTAACACAGCCACGGATCCTCATTGAGACAAGATGTGTTGAGTTCAGGATTGAAAAGGTGTCTTCTGCTGAGTGCTGTGGTCAGTGTCTGTTCTCTGCTGTGGGTTGTGGGTGATGGGAGACCAAGCTTGGTCAGAGCAGCGATGTGACAAAGTCCCAGCAGAAAGCTTTGCTCTGAAGGCTGCGACTTGACCCTCTGGGCCATTGGCTTTTATGATCCTCAGTTTCAGTTAATTGGAAGAGTCCTTCCAAACGAAAGGGAGGAGACACTTGCGTCAGCCCAGAGGCACAACATACTGCTCTGCCCTTACAGCCTCCTGCAAGCCACTGCTGAGGCACTGCTGGCCTCCAGCCCAGGGCAAGGGTTGTCGCCTCCCCAGGATGGGAGCACGTGCTTCCAGTATGGAAGGTCTTCCTTCTTCTGCCCTGGAGCGTGTCGACACACGGCCTTTCTATTGCTTTCATACTTGTCCTTAACCTTGTTCTTCTTCTCCTGGAGTTTTCTTCCTCTTGGCGCCCTGTTCTCCCTGACCCACCTGAGCGCTCCCCTTGTTTTTGGGTTGTTTCAGTCTCCTGCTGATCTGTAAAATGCATCTTTTCTGTCTGCTCTTTTGCAGACTGTGCTTAGAGAGTTGCTGGGGAAAGGTAACGTCACCCATCTGGTCATGCAGAAAATCCCGAGTGTTCCCCCTGCTGCCAAGGCTTTTGGCATTTGCTTCTCAGGTTGTAACAGCTGCCGTAGGAAAAGGGATGTGTCATTTCCCAAGCAGTGCTGAGATGCTGTTGGTTTTAGAGTGACAACTTAAAAGCTGCAGGGAACAAAGCAGGTAGTGCTGCTGCTTCGCTGTCCCCCATCCCTGGTGATGCTCCAGTCCTTCTGTGATGCTCTGGTCCCTCTGCTGTGCTCTTGTCCCTCTGTGATACTCTGGTCCCCCTGCCATGCTCTTGTCCCCCTGTGATGCTCTGGTCCCCCTGTGATGCTCTGGTCCCCCTGCCATGCTCTGGTTCCCCTGCCATGCTCTTGTCCCCCTGTGATGCTCTGGTCCCCCTGTGATGCTCTGGTTCCCCTGCCATGCTCTCAGCCCTAGGGCAGTGCTGCAGCAGGGAAGCTGCAAAACAGACCCTGAAATCTGGGCAAGAGAAGCAAGGTGTAAAAGCTTGGCTTTTTCTAATTAACCCCCCCCAAACAACAAAACAAACCAACAATAAGTCAAATAATCTAGGTCTGCATACATCTCTGCCTGCCAAAACACATCAGAGTTTCCTTGGTGGCTGTGTTTTTACTCTAAGTGAAAAGCTCTTGCTCCAGGTGGATTTACATCTTATAAATCACACTGTCAGCTCAGGGTTGCTGCTCAAGAGCTGTATGGAAGCCAGAGTCATTACACGGTGACAGACAATAGGTGTTCAGTAGCCCCTGAGCTTCATCTCAGTGTTTAAAAAGAGGTACTCACCGTTGAAGATGATTAATTGAACCATTTTGTTTCAGTTCTTCTTGGGCTCTGGTGGTGGATGTGGCAGGAGCTTCTCTAGAAGCTGTTTCCTTGTTCCCACTCAGCCCCTGGGTTGCACATCTCAATTGCTCCTTGTCAGGATGTCTTCAGTTGCTCACTACGTTTTCCTTTCCTCTTGGTGTCCATATTAATGCTCGCCTGGGGATGCTGTGTGCTTCCACTGCTGTTAAGTGCCTGCATGGTAATATATTAGTCTTCATTTAAAAACTTACCTCGGAAACGTTCAACGGCACCTAAAAAATAAAAAAGAAAGCCCATGGGCTCTTGTTGTTTCTAATGGAGTTGGGAGGAATACAATGGAAATATGCACTTTGCATGAAAGAACTCAATTAATTGAGCAGCTTTGCCTTTAGCTTCTCTGCTCCCTGCAACTTTCGGCTGGCAGCTTCCTCCGTGTCAGGTTCCCTGTGCTCAGCTCCCTCCCAGGGCTCAGCTTCGTGCCACTTTTGGCTGCAGGAGCGTGTCCACACTGGCAGAGCGGCTCAGGGCTTGCTGCTTGGGCAGCCCTGCCAGCGCCCGGAGAGCTGGAACCGTTTCCTAATGGTTCCTTACATGGTCCCCTGGGCTTGGGCCAGGCAGCCTGAGCCCAGCACTGGGTTTGGTGTCTGGAAAACCTTGGCACCCGTGTCAGGTTTGTTTCAAGTGCCTCCAGAGAGCATCGTTAGGTGGGGAGGGTTGGTTAGAGTTATGCTGTTGGGCAGATCTCTAATCTGCCATGGTGGGGGCATCTGAATGGTGACAGTATGACCTGCTTTAAGCAGCGGAGCAGCATGCTTTCTCTGTAAGTAACTGGGGTGGTCTCTCTGTGTTGGGAGCTGCCGGTGTGGTGCTGGCTGGTTCTCGATCAGTGCCCAAGAGCTCTGTGTATTTGCACATGGGTGTATTTTCCCACCCCGGACCAGAGAGCTCTTGAGCCTCCCAGGCAGTGTGTTACGGGGCAAGGTAACATGTCTGGTTTTGGGAGCCCCAAGCACAGTGGTCTTGGCAGATATTGTAGATATCTGTCCCTTGTCCCTTATCCCACTCCAAGCAGAGTGGGAATTCGGGTTCACCCGGAGCGTGGCTGGGAACAGCTGCCTGGGTAAATGAGACAGCGAGGACAAGCAGGGGTGCTATCAGATGTTGCTCTGCTTTGGGATGGGGATTAAGAGCAGATGAGGGTGAGTCAGGATCCATTCTGAATTCCCAGCGGCAACATCAATGTCCATCGTCCCTCCTTCCTCCTACAGGGCCTCTCATCTCAAAGTGCTGAGCCTGGGCAGTAAAGGGGTCACTGGAGGGGTTTCCATCTGGGAACAGGCTTCAGCAGCTTCCTGTGTGAAAGGAACTCAAAATCAACTCTTTAAAAAGACTTTAGAAAGCAAAGGGTGATGGGTTAAAACTGAAACAGGGGAAGTTCAGGCTGGATCTAAGGAAGCAGTTCTTCCCTGTGAGGGTGCTGAGGCGCTGGCACAGGGTGCCCAGAGAAGCTGTGGCTGCCCCATCCCTGGCAGTGCTCAAGGCCAGGTTGGACACAGGGGCTTGGAGCAACCTGCTCTAGTGGAAGGTGTCCCTGCCCGTGGCAGGGGGTTGGAACTGGATGAGCTTTAAGGTCCCTTCAACCCAAACCAGTCTGGGATTCTCTGATTCTAAACCACCCCAGGTAGTGCTGGAGGGCTGCAGAGCACGGTGTGCCTGGTGCTGCCGGCTCCATAGGAGTGGAGGAGCAGTTGCAAGAATAGAAGGCAAAAACTGGGTGGGAGGTTGGGAACTGGCTGCAGGAGATGCTGAATGGCCCCATGGTCTCCTGCCCAGCCTCTGCTCCCGCGAGATGGTGGCAGAAGGAAGAGTTTGATGTTCCCTTCAGTCAGGGTCGTGCCCTGCCTGTAGGAAAGCACAGAGCATGATTTTAATTAAGAGTAAAGAAGCAGGAGTGTCCTGGGAGGCAAATGGAGAAGCCTTCCAAGTGCTGCGGTCTCTGTTTAGTCCCCACGTGTCTGAAAGCTTCTCAGAAACGTGTGGTTCAGAGATGGGGTTAAGACCCAGGATTTCTGTGGTGGCTCAGTGCTGCCTTCATCAAGGAGTTTCCAAACCCTTCTGTGCTGAAGGCTACGTGGAAATGTGCCTTGTGGGACATCCCTCCTCCCCGGCCTGCAGATGTCAGGCAGCTCTGCCAGGAGAGCACTCTGCACAACAGGCGGGTGAGGAGGAGCCTGCACCATGTGAATGCCATTAGTGTGGATGGGAGAGCTCAGAGCGCGGCTCATCAGCCTGCTGTGAAAGTGCTCTCTGAATTGCTGACTTGCACGTTAGCCCCAGGATACTCCAGCACAGCAGCAGAGCTGGAGCTTGCAGGGGGTGAGGAGCAGACCCGGGTGCTTGGCCTGGACTGGAGAACTTCCATGGGTTTTATAGAGCAGGGATCGCTGCTGTGTGCTGGGGAAGCTCCTCAATGCAGGAGGAGGCTGTATGGTGCTGCAGCATCTTCCGAAGGATGCTCACTGACCTCAAAGTGTTCATGGTGTTCTTGGGTATCATTTTTAATCCCCTACCAAAACGAAGGCTTTCATGTATTTCTGTAGTGGCAAAACGTGATGCTGGCAGGTTGTAGGTGCAACATGCATAGTTTAGGCACATGTAAGCAGTGCCATGCCCAGTTCCCCACCTGTGTGCCAGCAATACCCTAAGAAAACCAGTGTGCCCTCTGTGTCTGCTGATTTCTGCTCCAGAACGAGGGTCTGACTCATAGCTGGGTAACTAAAAACCTTCAGGACCAGCCCATGGCTGGTGTTAGAAAGTCTGCATGAGCATGGAGTGTTTGCAGGTCTCCTGGGAGGACACGTATGGTTTTATAGAATCATAGAATCAACCAGGTTGGAAAAGACCTCCAAGATGATCAAGTCCAACCATTCCCCAGCACTGCCAAGGCCACTACTAACCCGTGGCACTGAGGGCCTCGGCTACACAGGGTGTGAACACTTGCAGGGCCAGTGACTCCAACCCTGCCCTGGGCAGCCTGTTCCAATGCCTGAGCACCCTTTGGGGAAGGAATTGTTCCTCATCTCCATCTAAACCTCCCCTGGGGCAGCTTGAGGCCGTTTCCTCTTGTCCTGTCACTAGGACAAGGTTTAACATGCGCGGGCAGTACTATGCATGGTGGCTGAGCAGAGGGTCAGGCTCCTGGCATGCCTGATCCATGAGACCTCAAAGAGACCATGGCTTGTCTCACCACCACGTGTCCCTCCGCAGGGGTCCTGGTCGGCGTGGTCCTGCGCTACGGCATCCACGTGCCCAGCGATGTCAACAACGTGACGCTGAGCTGCCAAGTGCAGACCAGCCCTGCCACGCTGCTGGTGAACGTCAGCGGGAAGTACTACGAGTACACCCTGAAGGGGGAGATCAGCGCCCAGGAGCTCAATAACGTCCAGGACAATGAGATGCTGAGAAAGGTGAGGGAGCTGGTGACTGCAGACATGAGCAATGGTCACCTCTGTGGGGATGGGTCCTGTAGCTGCTGGGTTAAGTGATTGTTTTCTCTCTATATATGTTGAACTTCAGTCAGATTATGATCAGCTGTATATTATAATTAGAACACAATGTAATGAAACTCTAGTTTCAGCTGGTCCTGACTTAAGCTGTTTCAACTCTGAGCTGTGTCTCCAAAAGATCCCAGATGCATCCTCAGCGTTGATCCAACAGCATTTCATCTGGTGGGGGCACTGGCTTTCCTCCATGTATTTTTTGTGACATTCCTGTCTGTGTGTTGTCTTGCAAAGCATTTTACTGTTGTTTTTTTCTCTCGTAACAGGTGACTTTTGATCCTGAAGTGTTTTTCAACATTTTGCTTCCTCCAATTATATTTTATGCAGGCTACAGCTTGAAACGGGTACGTGCCTTTACAGCTCCTGTGTTTTCAGTTCCTCTGCCTCCAGAGCATTCCTAATACTTGAGAGTGCTTTAATGCTTGCTCAGCAGGCTGTGGAGCTGGGTACAGTTTTCCTCGGTACATGTGGGATTGTAGGAAGCAGGGCTGAGAGTGCCCCAGTCAGTTTTGTCCATCCCTCTGCTCTGGGAAGGGTCAGTGACTTCAGCCTTTCCCAGCACGGGTTTGGCAGGGGTTTTGGAGGTCCTGGCCCATTTCAGCCTTTGAAACACATCAGAGGACGGGAATTCAGCAGCTCTCTGGAATGCTGATTTGGAAGCAGAGGAGAATGATCCTGTTTAGCTTGCAGGAGAAGGAAGGAGGAATGCTGCTGGGTTAGGAAATCAGTTCCCAGGACTTAGAACAGCACCTTATTAAATACACAGGTACAAGAAGATGATACATTCATGTTTATTAATGCTGCATCAACATCTACTTGTCTGGCAGTGCACACTGATGGGCACCATTCAGCCATGCTGGTCCAGCTCATGGTGTCTGAGCAAGGTCCAAGTAGCTACAGACCCTGTGTGGTGCCAGTGCAGGCTTGAAGTAAATTGTTAGCAAATCTAATTCTTGATTTTTCTCCTCCTTCTAGAGGCACTTCTTCAGAAACTTGGGATCCATCCTGGCATACGCCTTCCTTGGCACTGCAATTTCCTGCCTGGTGATCGGGTGAGTAGCTGGAGCTGGTCTGGTTCTTGTGTAGGGCTTTGGAGGCTTCGAGAGCTCTGGCTGCTAATCCCAGCCCTGAAGGATCACACAGGCTCTCTGCCTCAGCTGCTCAGCAGCAGCAGGCAATACTATTTACTGGCCAGACGTCTGCTGTGTGGACAGTATGATTGCTGTCTAATTGCATAGTGCTTTCTCAGCATCCCATACAGAATAGTTATACACTTGGCAAGGAAAGTTTCACACGTCTGTGAAGATTGTCTTAAAAACAAAGCCAGTAACTTCAAACTGTTGAGAGCACAGCCCCAATAAGCATGAGACACAAGAGTAGAGGGCAGGATCGTAAACTCATGTCCTGTCCTTACTTGCTGGAAGCAGGTGCCTAGTGAGCACAGATTGTGTGTCAGATTATTTATCCCTGTGTGCAAAGGGAGCTGGATGATTCCTGCTCTGAATAGCACCATGCAGGCAGGCGTAGGGGTTTTTCCACTGGAGAGTCCAGTGGATTCAAGCAGACTCAGCATCTGCATTATCTGTTCCCTGCTGAAAGTTTTGGCCATTTCAAAGTCAGGCCAAGGTCACCCCACTGAAATGTGTTCACATGGAACACTGCAAAGAGATCGTGAGACCCCACGAGCCTGGCTGCTGCTTTTCTTGAGCCACGTTGTGCTCATGGAGGAGTTTCCACCCTGGTTCCTCTGGTGGACCGTGTATGTGGTCCAGTGTGTGATCCAGCACTCCCCTCCCAGACCATGGCCCTGGGGTTCCACCACGCTCAGCTCAGTTCTTCAGTGCTCTGGCATCTGGATAACTTTAGGGGTTAATCTGGCAAATACAGAGGAATTGAGTCCATTGGAATATCATTTTAATGTACCGCAGAGATGAGTAATTGCCTCTTCTAATCACCAGCTCTGTCGTGTATGGCTGCGTGGCGCTGATGAAAGTCACTGGGCAGCTTGGGGGAGACTTCTACTTCACTGACTGCCTCCTATTCGGTGCCATCGTATCAGCTACTGACCCAGGTATGTCGGATGGTTATTTTTCCCCTCATTTTATGTACATTTTGATCTGGTTTGAGTTGTGGTGAAGAGGGGAAGAAAGTCTTAAACACCTGCAAGTTTCCTCCTCCTGAATTTTGGAGTTTAGTTTATATGTGACATTCTTAGAGGTCACATTTGTCTCCCTGCCTTTTGATTTCCTTCCAGTTACGTGTAATAGACCTTCCAAACTTCTGCTTTCCCGAATCTTTGTTTGCAGTGAAGTCCTGGGCAGTGTCTCTCTTGACTTCACTGGGTTTTGGGACGGGTCCACCATGTCTCTGCCATCCTGTGGCAGCAGCTGATGCAGCACAAGATGTGTCATGTGGGGAGGGTTCAGTTGGTAGTTTTAGTTGGTTTAGTGGCAATCATAGATTCGTTTGGGTTGCAAAGTGGGGAGCACCTCATGGGTGTGATGGTGGTGTGGTAGACCTGATGGCAGATGGGCAGAGGCCAGGCAAGGACCGTAGGCAGAAGTAATGCTTAGAAATGCTGCAGATGAGATGTTGGCATGGTATCCCTTCTTCAGGCTTCACAATAGGAACATGAAGATTCCACAGGTAAAAATGGAGCGTTTCCCTGCGCATAAATGTGTTAAACCCCCTTCAGTGTGTGCACAGCTGAGTCCCTGAGTGCTGCTTTAAAGGACTTTGATTGGAATTAGCTCAGCCCTCTGCAGCAGCCTGAGCTGTGCACGATGCACCACGTGTTACATCTCACTTGCTCTAGATGTTGTGATGCTTTTGCAAGGCTGATACACAAAACCTGCTGCGTTTTCATTACCTTCTTGGAGCTGCTGGATCATGGAAGGGCTTGAGGGTTCTGTGATCTCTGCCATGTGGCTGTAAAAGACACCCTCTGATGCCTGGCTTCCTCCAGTTAGGTCTGAAATGTTAACACGTCTGTGCTGGCACTTTCACTGTGTCAACCTGTGTTGAATCCAAGGATTTCTCTTGGAGTATCAGAGATGGAAGGAAAAGACAGGCATCGTCCTGGACGAGCCTGCATGCTCCTGGCCTTCTGTACGTGGAGGAAGGCTCTCCCTGATGCACCATGCTAAAGGCATCCCAAAAGCTGGGTGGCTTGTGTTAGCGTGGTACTGCGGTCCAGTCCATGAACTCAGACCTTCAGGAAGCTCAGAGCCGAGTTTGCTCATGTCTGCCTGCTAAAGACTCAATAGACCCAATGCCCAGGATGTGTTTAAGTAAAAGGAGCAGGAGGGAAATGATAAAGCAAATCCTAATCTGAAGGGGCGGAAGGAAGGCTGTCGAAGGGAGCAGGAGGGGTGGCTGGCACCGTCACAACAGTGGCACAGATGTGCAGGAAGGCAGCTTTCTAAACCAGAGCGTTTTGTCTTTGATTACACCAAAATAATGGCCCCTTTTTGAATGTTCTCTCTTATTTTTCTATTTGTCAGTGACTGTTCTTGCCATCTTCCATGAACTCCAGGTTGATGTTGAGCTGTATGCCCTGCTCTTTGGCGAAAGCGTCCTCAATGATGCCGTTGCCATAGTGCTGTCTTCGTAAGTGTGTTCTGTTTTTACTTTTAATTGTTATCTATATTACATGTCAGGTGTTGGGGGAACCACTCGGCCTCGCTCCTCTAAAATAGGTGTTTACAAGAGCAGCTTTCCATTTGAAGTGTCCTGAAAAGCTGTAGTGACCTACTGACCACATTGGAGACTGCAGCTTGGGATTGCGGGTTGTCCTTACAGCTTCCCCCTGCATGATGGATAGTTTTGTTTTGCTTTTATGGCTGGTTGACCCAGCCAGGAGGAAGTTTTTCTGTCCCTCTGAAGTGGGAAAAGCACCATGTCTGCTTTTAAGCCCCACTGAAACCCCTTGCTGATGGCTTTGCTCCTACCTGCCTGCCTTCCCATCCACAAATACGTGCATTTGGTGAGGTGGGAATAGTTTCCTTTCTCTCCCCACCTTCTATGCATCTAGAGTTAATACCCTGCACTGAACACATGGGAAACTTGCTGCCTTTCTAAAGAATGTTTGCTATTCTTTAATACTTTATGTCCTCTGCATGCAGGACGTATTTGATCTGCTTTTTCACTGTGTTGTCATCATGAGAATTTGTTTGGCGATATATAATATCTGCAGTGGTGACAGGTTAACGTATAGCTCAGACTAATGCAGGAAATATTTCTGGAATACTTGTCACTCCAGCGTGCTGCTTGCGTGGGTTTTCCTGAGGTGGAGGCAGCAAATAACATCTTGTGAGCTGCGTATCACCACCCGCACGAGTTGTAGTCACTGAATTGAGGGTTTCTGTTGAGGTTTCTGGAGCTGTTTATATTGCTCGCTCTGGTTTTCGTGCTAGATGTGTCACCACTGGTGTGAGGGTAAATGCTGCACAGCCAGGTCCTGTTTAAGAAGGGATCCCAAGTGAGGAAGGGATGGGGTCTTCCAGCCTGTGCCGGGAGGGTTTAGCATCAGAGCAATGTTGTGGTGCATCCCCACACACGTAGGTGACCGCTTAGTGCGTGGTGATTTGCCTCTCTCCCTGTTTCAGTACCAGCTTTGTAGCTGTTGTTCTGATTTCCTGCCTTCCTCTTCCCACAAGCTGAGTTCCATCCACCCCCTCCCTGAAATAAGGTAGTTTGCACCAAAGCAGCAGCTCTGAGCTGCAGTGAGCAGTTATTTTGCTGCAAGGCTTTTGTGCAGCCCAGCCCAGCAGCATGCTGACCCCTCAAGGGCTCCTCACCAGTTAACCTGTGCCTGTTTCAAAGCTTGCCATGGTCTTTGTCTTCACTGTCACTGTAAGCAGCGTAGGGCAGCCCCCATCAGCATGGTGGGTGTTGGTCAGTGCAGGTGTCTCAAGGGCATCCTCGAGTCTTCTTGGGTGCAAGGAGGAGAGCTCCTCCAAGAGCAGTCCCTGTGCCAGGGGAGGACAAGGAGCTGGGACTCCTCCATTGCTTCTGCCAGGAGCTGGGTGCCCGTGGGGCTCTTCTCCTCCCTGCTTCCAGTCCCAGACAAAAGTCTGTTCCTGTATTTGAGGAGCAGGATCCGTTGCTGGTTCCTGTCTTTCTGTTTCTGCCTCGTGCTGTCTTGGTCTGGTCTGGCTCAGTGGCTGGGGACTGGCTGCAGGATGAAGAGGAATTGAACATAGAACCGAAAGCCGGTGGGCAGCGAGGTGCTGGGGCTGCGGTTTGGGAGCAGGAAGGTGAATGCAGCTGCAGGGTCTCTCCCTGCTTCTTCCTCAGGAAGATTTCACAGGGACTAAATGCCACAGAGACCCCTATGGGCAGGGACAGGGGGAATAAAGCTGGCAATGATGTCTTATTAGTGATGCAGAAAGCGGAACCAGAAGGAAAACTGTAAGAGGTTAAAATGCAAAACCAACATTCAAACAGTCGGTTACGGGGGGGAAATGAAACCAGTCTGGGTTTATAAAAGCAAAACCCCAAGCCCCAGAAGAAGAGCATGTTGGTGAATGGGAAGTATAAGACGGGATTGACAAATGAAGTTAAATCACAGGGAGAAATCTTGCAGTGTAAAAGACAATGCAGAAGAATGAAAGGTGTTAAAAGCAGGGAAGTTCAGCAAGGGAAGTGACCCCTGGCGCTGGTGTGTAGTTAGGGGAGAAGGCTGCAGGATGTGTGCATGAGGCAGTAACTTTCCGTTCCAGCAGAACTTGGGAGGTTAAACAGCAAATGTTTAAAGTTCACATCCAAGAGCTTTAACAGAGCTGGCTGAGGGATTGCGGACTGGAAGTTAATTTTTTCTGTAAGTTTACATCCAAGCAAGTGATATAAGGAGTTGATAAATGGGATTTAGAGCCATAGAATGGTTTGGGATGGAAAGGACCTTAAGATCATCTAGTTCCAACCCCATTTAGGAGATGGGTAAAGGCCCCTCTCTGTCTCAGCCCTTCCAAGTAAAACACTGGAAGATACAAGGCTCAGCTCACCAGGAGCTAGGAGGGAGCAGACCTATTCGCCATCTCACTACAAAGGCCTTTTGAAGTTTGGTGGATGAAGATGAGAGTGTTGCTGTTGTGAACCAGCACTGTGCCCTTTGACTTCCTACCCTGCAATATTTCGCTTCAGAACTCAGACCAGTGCCAAATAAATGTAGTGCACATTAAATGTGGTAAAGCAGAATAATTTATAGTTCTCCAGGGGATATTCGCATCAGCCACCTCTGTGGAGTCAATGGAGAAATGTAGTCTTCCCACTTGAATGCTTTGTGGTTCCAAAGTGCCTGACTTTATAGAGCTGGTGCCAAACCCCCAGAATCCCATCATAAATGATGGGCTGTCACTTAGCAAATGCATTTGCAGGAGACCGTGCAAGAGATGGGCTTTGGTTTGATGCTCTCTAATGTCTAGAGCAAGCAAATGCAGAGCTGTGCCTAGGAGGAGTGGCTGAACAGCAGAAAGCTGGTCAGGAGCGAAGGGGATCCCAAATTCCTTGGGATAGGGTGGGAATGCTGCTGCTGCATGCTGCGATCCCAAAGGAATTGCAGTGTGGGACTCAGGTTTTGTCTCCCTGGTTTCTCAGGCTTGGTGTTGGCAGCGGTCGTGGCTCATGTAGCTTTGTGGAGGTGCCTCTCCACCCAGACTAAGGGCTGTTTTGTTCTTGTGTGTGCTTTTCCTCCCTCTTGTAGTTCAATTGTTGCATACCAGCCAGCGGGTGACAACAGCCACACATTCGATGTCACAGCGATGTTCAAGTCCATCGGGATCTTCCTGGGGATATTCAGTGGCTCTTTTGCAATGGGAGCAGCTACCGGAGTTGTGACAGCTTTAATATCCTTTCTGTTGTATTTTTCTAAGTGTTTGCAAAGCAGCTTCTTTTGCTGTGCTGCATCTCACCCAGATGCAGCGTTGCATGATTCTTTGCCTTAATTCATGAAAGGCAGCGCCATAGCTTTCTTAGGGGCGGGCTCTGTAGTGCTGCTGTGATGCACAACTGGATTTGATATGCTTTTAACCCCCAGTTTCTCTCCAAATTGTCCTTAACCATCTGCAACGTCACCAAGTTCACCAAACTTCGGGAGTTCCCGTTGCTGGAGACTGGCTTGTTCTTCTTGATGTCCTGGAGCACGTTCCTGCTGGCTGAAGCATGTGGCTTTACAGGCAAGCTCCAGCACAGCCCTGTGTCCGGGATGGAGATCTGCAGGGGTGATGGGGCTGTTGAGTTTTGCTTCTCCCAGCACTGATTGCAGCCAGAGCTCTCCCTCTGCTTTATTTATTCTGGGGTTATTGCATTAAATCCCCTGTGCTATTGGGGTGCATCTTAGCTCCCTTTTCATGATCAGGAGTCTAACGTGATGCTCTGCTCCCCAGGTGTGGTGGCTGTGCTCTTCTGCGGGATCACACAGGCCCATTACACCTATAATAACTTATCTACAGAGTCCCAGCACAGGACTAAGCAGGTGAGAGCTCTTCAGCCTCTCTGAATTTCAAGTTCAATATCTTTTCCTCCCCTCTAGCCACAATTAGGTGCATCTGTCTTGCTACAGATGGGTTTTACAAGGGCTGCTTTTGAAGAAGTATTTACTGTGTGATGGATGGGCTAATATGTGTTTCTTGTTAAGCCTGTGTTGTGTCTAACTCACTTTTAATTTGTTTTTCTCTTTCAGTTGTTTGAGCTGCTGAATTTCTTGGCAGAAAACTTCATCTTCTCCTACATGGGACTCGCACTGTTCACCTTCCAGAACCACGTCTTTAACCCTACCTTCGTGGTGGGGGCTTTCGTATCCTTTGGAGCTCATTTTAGAAGACAAGAATAAGAAAGGGAGAGGTTCCTCATTCCCAGGTTGTGTTTTTCTTTCCAGTGTGTGGGTTTTCCCTCAGTCAGCCTGGCTTTATTTTTAAAAGGGGATTTCTCCCGTGCAGTGGTGCCTGTGCTGCTTATTTTAAGAAGATGGAGATTCTTTTCCCAGCTTTGCTGTTCTTCCCCCTGTCTTCTCTCCCTTCGTGGGCATTCAAATCAGCTGCTGCAGGGACTCGGTGTTTGATGTGAACATGGTGTCGAAGCTCCAGGCTTGGTCATGCACCAGGAGTGGCTTTGAGAATGGGGACTGTTCCACTTGGTTAACCCTGAAAAAAAGCCTTTTTTTTTTGTCTAATAGCACAGTTAAGGCTACAGTAGATGCCTGTGAGTGATGTTATAAGGAAGGATTTCCCCTTCTGCAAGCTGATGCTAATGGAAACAAACTCTCGGCCCTGGTATGTCTCAGAAAATCAAGGATTTTGAAGGAATGTTTTCCATATCACAGGGAAACCAGTTCAGATGTGCAGAAATATTTGCACCCTTTGCCTGCACTGACGTTTATCCTGCTGCAGACGACCTCGTTGTCTTTGCCAGTGCTGGCATGTAGGTTTGCAGCGGGGTCTGCTGGATTCCCCTGTGAGCCTGGGGGATGGAGGGAGTGAAGAACATGGGGAATGCCATTTGGGTGGTTAGATTGAAATTGTGTCCTCTTCAACAGGAACTGAGTCACTGCTGAAATAGCTCATTCATGAGAGAGATCATGAAATACATCTCTTATGCAAATTAATGGTGTTCAGGACAGCACATGAAAGCTGGAAGCATTTTCCATATTATTCAAGGCTGCACCGAATACTGGCTCCAAGATTATTTTTGCCATCTGGGTGCTGGTATTAAAAGACACAGCTTCAAAGATAAAAAGCAATATGAAGGGGCTGGTGATTCTTGTATCTCTCAGGCTATGAAAACAGAACGAATATTAGATTCTCTTTTTTATCTTTCTCGACTGCTGCTGCTTTCATTTTGCTGAATAATCTTTGGGAATGAGACTTGGCTTAAAGCTTCAAACCCAGCTGTGAAGTGGGGAGCGCCAGGGAATGTCAGAGGGGTTGTGGTATCTGCGATGACTTGAGCTTCACAGAGGACAAATAATTCTTGGGATGGAAAACAGAGCTGGTAGGGGGGAGCATACAGTGGGAAATGGTGTTTTTTCTCTCCTCTCACTCCTCTAACTTGTCCTCTCATCATTTCACTTGTTTATTTGTGCTTGTCTCTGTGTGGTATTCCTGACTTGCGATGTGTGCTTTGCTTTGGTGAGGCAGTAGCATGCTCTGCCCACTCTACTGTAGCACTCAGAGCAGGGTTATTATCTTTGCAGCCAGAGGACCCGTGTTTCTGAGGCTCCCCAGCGTTTCCGTCTGCTCTGTGTGCAGAGGTGGGTCGTGATGGGAGGCATAGGAAGAGCAATTTCCTTAATGTGTGCAAATACAGCTTGCTATCTTCCTAGGAAGAGCTGCCAATATTTACCCACTGTCATTTTTACTGAATTTGGGGAGAAGAAATAAGATTGGAACAAATTTACAGCACATGATGATGTTTGCTGGTATGTTATCGCATCCTCGCCTCCGACCGTGTGGCCCATCTGCACTTCCTTGCCCCTGAGCGCCTGGAAATAGTCTTTATTCAACTCTTAAGTCTCTTACGGGCAGTGTCTGGAGAAGAGGCTGGGCAGGAAAGGGCTCCCTTTGGCTGGGTGGTGTGAATACATTGTTTTGAGATGTAGGAGTGAGCTCTTCCTGCCTTGCGCTTCAGTGCACAGCATGGGGCAGGAGGAGGGTTTGCCTTTCTGGGCTGGTGGTTACGCCAGATTCACAGTGTATGCTTAAGCTTAAATCATCACTCTGAAAGTGCTGTGTCTCCTCCAGTGGTGGATATCACTGAATCCCAGACTGGTTTGTGTTGGAAGGGACCTTAAAGCTCATCCAGTTCCAACCCCCTGCCACGGGCAGGGACACCTTCCACTAGAGCAGGTTGCTCCAAGCCCCTGTGTCCAACCTGGCCTTGAACACTGCCAGGGATGGGGCAGCCACAGCTTCTCTGGGCACCCTGTGCCAGCGCCTCAGCACCCTCACAGGGAAGAGCTTCTGCCTAAGAGCTCATCTCAGTCTCCCCTCTGGCAGGTTAAAGCTTGAAAGTCCCTACAAGCCCTTGTCCAAAGTCCCATCAGAGATATAGGACCACACGTGGGGCAGCACTGGTGTAAACCCTGGGTGGAGAAGCCTGCAGTGGGGGCTGCTGCCAGTGCTGTGGGCTCACACAGCTCCTCCACCATCCCTTCCCTGGCAGGGCTGCGAGGAGCAATGGCATTCGCCTTGGCCATCCGCGACACAGCCACGTACGCCCGGCAGATGATGTTCAGCACGACGCTCCTCATCGTCTTCTTCACTGTGTGGGTCTTCGGCGGGGGCACCACAGCCATGCTGTCCTGCCTGAATATCCGGTGAGTCTGGGGGTTCTCTTGCTGCAGCACATCCTCTCCCTCATCCTGCTCCCACATTAAGGTGCTCAGTTCTAAGAGACGGGAGGAAGGACACGATCCTCCTCTCTGGACCACAGGAGCCACCCGCCTGGCATCGCCTGTGCTAACCCTGTGCTTGTTTTCTCCTCCACAGAGTCGGTGTGGATGCGGATCAGGAGAATGTGGTGAGTGTGGTGCTGCTGGGCAGCCTCTGCGGAGGAATTGGCAGGGGTTACGTCAAGCCTGTCTGTGCTCCGCTCCCTTCCAGCTCTAGGAGACTTTAGCTCCCCTGGTGAAAGAGTTTGCAGTCAGTGGGAGTGAGGACTTTTCTGTGCTCTCTCTGGTTATAATGAGGCTTTCTTTTATTCACTTGGAAGGAAGGGCAGAGAAGCAACACTGGACTTTTTAGTCAGTCCACATTACTGCTGGGAGTAATGCTCCCACGTTACAGGGAGAGACTGCAATAGATTCAGTCTCTCCCTGGCTGGGTTTGAAATAAACACCAAAATATGCATGACATGGAGGCTCTCTGCCTCATCCCAGTATCCAGGGCAGTACAGAAACACCATTTACTGCCTCATTTCATGTAGCATCTTCTGCCCCACTTTTACCCATGGGCAGTTTTCCCCCATGTTTCCTGTGGGTAGATATGTGGCAGTTGAGGAACCATCAGCCACGCTGAGATAAATGCTGGAGCATCAGGAGTTTTCCTGCAGCCTGGTCATGCTGCGGCTCTACTTGATGTCAGTGTGGGTTCTGCACCTTGGAGGTTCATTTTATTCAGAGCCATTTACTGGGCTGTTCACCTCCTGGGGAGAAAGCATCAAATGCTAAAGGCAGCCCAGAGCTATAAATCTGAAAGCCAGATTTCTGTGGAATAAGTAATTGTATTCGCAGTCCCCTCCAAAATGTTTTGTATTCTTTACTCTGCCTAAAAGGAAGCCAGGAGTCCCCATCACACACAGTTATTTGCATACAGAAATCTCAGGCGAGGTTTGATGGAGATTGGACCTGTCAGTCAGTATTAAATATGAAGCCTGGATGCAGCCGCTGGCTCTGAGGCACTTTAAACCTCAGGGCCAGAAACTGCAAGGCTCTAGCAGAAAACATGGTCACCTTGTGCTTTGATATCACCTCCCTAAGGCTGCTCCATGCTGCTAAATGCAGAGTGTGGGCTGGAAGCACCTCAGCCTGTTGTGGTGCGAGAGTCCTTATGCTCACTGCAACCCATGGGTTTCTTCTGAAGGGACGGTGGGAAGATGTGTGTCTTCTTACATCCCCCTGGGATAACCTGGAGCCTCCTGGCCCTGACTGAGGTTGTGACATGTTTCCTTGCTGCTGTTTAATGTTTGACTCTCCTGCAGGGTGTCCCGGAGAGCGAGAGGAGGAGTACGAAGGCAGAAAGCGCCTGGCTCTTCCGCATGTGGTACAACTTCGATCACAAGTATCCTTCAGTGGTGCGCAGTGTGTGCTGTGTCAAATCCTGCCTGCCCCAACAACTCTGCTGGCCTGGAGCATGGCTCCCTGCTCAGCACGGGAGCCAGCGTTTGCTTTCCTGTGACACTGCTGGGTTTTGGTTTGCACCTCCTCGTGGCTGTGGCTGTGAGAAACGGCCATTTCCATCCGCCATTAGTGGGAACGCAGCAGTAGCGCAGGTCAAAGCTCGGCTTTCCAAGGCTGGAAGCCCAGGGGACCCTTGATCCCAGTGGCAGGCGGGCAGGAAAGGCAGGGGGTCCTCTCATTTGTAGCCCTCTTGCTAGATGAGTTCCCTCTTCCGTTTCAAATGCTTTGCCATCAACTACTGGAGGAGTGATTTGCCAGGATGAGAGGGATGGGACAAGTGATGCAGTTAAGCCTTTTTTTACCAGGACTGTGTCTTGGTCCACTCGTGTCCCACTGTGGTTATATTCACATTGCTCACTCCTATAATTTTTTTGATTCCATGGACTTGTTTTCCTTTCCCTCCTGTGATTTCCTTGAGACACGTAGTCCCTCACTGCTGCATCCCACCCCTCGACTCACCGACATTGCCCTGTTCCTCTTTCTTCCTTAACCCCCTCTGTAGCTATCTGAAGCCTCTGCTGACACACAGCGGGCCCCCGCTGACCACCACACTGCCAGGGTGCTGTGGGCCTATTGCCCGGTGCCTGACGAGTCCACAGGCGTACGAAGTGAGTCCCTTGGTGTCCTTTCTGTCATGGGGTGGGTGGGCTTTGACATGTTTATATTTCAGCATAGCTTTTGGATGCTGCTCTGTAGCTTCAAGCTGGAAGCCCTGGTAGGGAGATCAGATGCTGGTGCTGAGGGATGAGCTAGTTCATAGAATCACAGGCTGGTTTGTGTTGGAAGGGACCTTAAAGCTCATCCAGTTCTAACCCCCTGACACAGGCAGGGACACCTTCCACTAGAGCAGGTTGCTCCAAGCCCCTGTGTCCAACCTGGCCTTGAACACTGCCAGGGATGGGGCAGCCACAGCTTCTCTGGGAAAAGTCTGTGCCAGCGCCTCAGCACCCTCACAGGGAAGAGCTTCTGCCTCAGAGCTCATCTCAGTCTCCCCTCTGGCAGGTTAAAGCCATTCCCCTTGTCCTGTCCCTACTTACTCTTATAAAAAGCCCCTCCCCAGTAGGTCCCCTTTAGGTACTGGAAGGCTGCTGTAAATGTGACTGTTCAGGAAGAGTTAACCAGCATTTTCTCCCTGTTTGTTGCTCAGAATCAGGAGCAGCTGAAGGACGATGACTCTGACCTCATTTTGAACGACGGGGACATCAGTCTGACCTATGGGGACTCCACTGTCAACACCGACTCTGTGACATCCAGTGGCACGTCCCGGCGCTTCGTGGGCAACAGCTCTGAGGATGCACTGGATCGGGAGCTTGCTTTTGGGGACCATGAACTCGTAATCCGGGGAACGCGTCTGGTCCTTCCCATGGACGATTCAGAGCCACCATCAAATGTCCTGGATAACGCAAGGCACGGTCCAGCATAAGGTTGCTTGGTTTGATTGACAGTAATATTTGCATATATGATCAAGAAATATGTACTACCTAAAGTCTAATGCATGTCTCGAAATGTCTAAGCTGTATAAATATTATTTATATGGTGTCAGAAGAATATAAATATTCTCTGCCAAGCACTTGTAAAGAACAAGCTGCAAATTTAAGTTAAAACTGTGTTGACTGCACTGTGTAGGGTGGAACTGTTTTAGCGTAAGAGTCTTTTGCACACAGTAAGCTTCATTAATGTGTGATTTGACAAAGGGTTTAGTTCCCAGTGGGGTAAGTAAAGGAGCTGACTCCCTGTTCATCCTTTGAGCTGGGGAGAGGAGGCTAGGGAGGTGAGCAGTGGAAATTGCTTTCTATTCAGATGAGGATTGTTACCTTTTGTTTTGGTTTCAGATCTTTGGATAGTCACGTTTGATATATCAGCCAAAAATCTGCCACAGACCCTCTCACCGGGCAGTAGCTGGTGATAAACTTGTTATAAACTTGTTCACTTTGTGGGAACCTGAGCTGGGATGTGGAAACCTCCTGCCTTTTGGTGACCTGCTGCCCAAGCCCTGCTTTATTTAGCAGGCGAATGGCAGGCACTGGCCAAAGCTGGTAGCAAGGACTGTGGGTGCCTGGCTGCTCGGATGGGAGCAGGAGGGAGGGATGGTTTGTGCCTGTAGTCATGTATAGGAGAAGGAGCTGATCCCACAGAAACTACACAGGTTTTAGGGCTGAGTCCATCTTTCAGTTGGGGCTCAAGCAGCTTTCTAGAACCACCCATCAAATCCTCAACTGGCAACTCAATTCCACGTTTTGGGAAGTGACCGTGTCGTTGTGTGCGCGAATCTCTCCTCCTGCAGTCACAGATGTAGCTGAGATGTGCAGAGCTGCACCCGGGGCCGTGGAGCTCGGCCAACCTCAAACACAAGCTTTACAGCTACAGATTGACACGGTACCTCCGGACCTCTCCAGAGGCATTTACTGAGCATCGAGGTGGTACTTGAAGGGGAGTTGCCCATCCGTCCTCCTGTAGAGTCAAAAACCATTGCACTTTGTGTCATAACTCCTTAGCATGCTGTGTGTCTGCAATGCCCACCCCATCTCGCTCGTGTCTCTTACTGTTTAATGAGAAATGTTTGCAAGTTGATGTTTTTGGGTTTGAATTTTCATTTTAATTCTTCTTTTCCAAGGAAGAGCACAGAACGATTGGTGATTTCACACTCGTGTTAAAGGATTTGCTCTGTCATTATGGGAATGGCTAAAGGTGCAGTGAAATTGTTAACCTTGGCATCCTTCTTTATCTCCTGACAAGGGGGAATCACAGCAATTTCCTGTATGTAATTTTATTGTCTCTTTTAGCTACAGTTTGGCTATACCAACCATTCAGGGTTACCGGTGCATTACAGGCCTGTTCTGGAGTTCACCCTCTCCAGAGGGCTTCAACAGAGGTGTTTAAAAAAGAGAATATATGGGAAAGAGCTGGGCGAGTGTGAGCACTCCCATTAGCTTTCCTTGGAACAAACTGCATCGCTCAGGATGCGACCCTGAGACCTCACAGCAGTGTCCCCATGGCTGTTTTCCCCAGCACCACCTGAGAGCTGGAGGAGACAGGAAATTTCAAGTGTATATATATAAAGAGTTGAGAATAGAAACTTACACTTTCTTTTTGCTTTTTCATTTTCTCAGGTCTCAGTAACATTGCCTTAAAATTGACGGATGTGAAACTGAATTATTTTGGCAGTTTAACCCCAAGAAAATGCTTTCTTTTTCCTTCTGAACGAAACATCTCAGTGTTGCCATAGGACTCCTCTAAGAAGGGGGGAGGCTCTGTTGCTATTTAGATAGGGCATCTTCCTTGCACCGGTAAGCGGCAGTCTCGCTGTTAACATAGCTGTTGGATTAGTGCTAGCCTCTTTGTTTCCTACTATGCAGGAATTCCATAAAGTGTGCATTTTCTATGATGTCTGTAACTTAACTTCATGTGTTTAAAACAAAAAAACCCAAAAGTAAAAAAAAATACAGTAGGTACCCATTGCCTTTAGGTTTACTGCATCACTTCGACATCCTGTTTCTTGTTCGGTTTGCCTTTTCAAAGAGGTATGATAAAGAACTACCTCTTGTTTTTTCCTGTAGCATCTGACTATGAATTCAATTTACAAAGCTGGCGTTGGTGCAGGATGGTTCTGCTCTGGTTCTGTGAACTCTTATGGTCCACAGAACCAGGACTGTTGTGAATAGTCCTGGTGAAGGAATGAATTTAAGCTGAAATTCAGGAATGATTTAATAAATGACTTGGATTCCTCCTCAGCTGGTTGTTTTCTTTGTTCTGCTGCAGCAGAGAACACACGAGTGCCTGGTTTTCAGAGGCACTGATGGGTTGTGTGCTGCAGGTGAAGTTAATGGTACCTTGAAGACCTTTTGCCAAATAGATAAGACAGCCCTGAGGAGGCAGTTTACAGCACCCACAAAGGTTTTGAGAAGGTGCCCTTCTGTAAATTGAATTTTCATGGCTTTTTGCACATGAAAAAGCATTGTAGGTAAAGTTATGATTTGTCCTGGTACTGTCGATGTGTGTGGTAATGGCATTAACTCTGTAGTTGTGGTGTTTGTGCAGCTGATGTGTGATAGCTGATGATCACTATTGGACCTTCTGTTTACACTGACTAAATCCCTTACTGTTGCGTTGTACTGTGAAAGAAGGATTATGGGCCTATAAAAGATTATTATTATTTTTTTTTCTGGAATTGTGTGTACAGTTTCATTAATTCCCACGGAAATAAATCTGTAGCAAAGTGATGACGTGCTGCTTGACCTCCTCAGCTGTTTGTCCATGGCCTTTGGCCAATGGGTAAGGCAGAAAATAGGGTGTTTGCAAGCTCGAGGTTGCTGAGCTCTCGTGGGCTTTCATGTCCTGTGTTCTTGTTGAATTTGCAGGTGATTATTCCACCCTGTGTCTCCCATCTGAACCATACTTTTGATGCTGTGTGCTGGCAGAGCAGCTGAAGAGGTTAGTTGTCCAAATGCTTTACAATCCTTCAATGTAGAGGGCACCTAAACCTGGTTTTGAGGGCTTTGATTCACAAAGGACAGCCTTTGGCTTTTGGATGGCGTGAAAGTACATTGTTCTTGGCTCTGTATCACTATGGCGGGATAGCCCCTGAAACCTACTTAAATACTTGTCTCCCATCCATAGCAGCAGACAGCTGAGGGGATTCACTTCTGCTTCCCAAGGAGGCTGCGGTCCTCATGTGGGGTGGTGGGTCCTGAGCTCTCAGGCTGGGCTTTGCCAAAGCCTTGGCTGCAGCTCATGAAGGTGCCATGAGTCTGTAAGCGAGAAGGGCTTGTCCAGCATCGTGCTGCTCATGGGTGTTCTGTGCTATTGGAAGTCACAGGAGTGGGACAAGAGACAATGGTGTTTATTTTCTAGTGTTAAATGATGCTAATCTCACACCTCGGAATCCTGATAATCAGAATAAACACCGCTAATCTTGCTGCACACACTCTGCAACCCAGGCTTGCGTCGTACTTGGGCATGTAACTAAACCAAACGTGGTGCAGCAATTGAACAAATGCCTTTTGGCAGCTCTTTAACCTCACAAGCCCTCAGAAGAAGTGCAGCACACCCGTGACAAATGAATTTTTGTCTTGAAATAAGGTATGATTCTGGCCTTTGGGCCCACCATTGCTGAAGGATATCTCCAGTATCCAAAAGGTAGTTGGGACCAGAGGATGCAAGCAGGTATCTTCTGGGGTGGGCTTGCTGTGCCATGAACTGGCATGTCATTTCAGCCATGTAAAAAGATTCTGGATAGCTGCTGTCCAAAGGCACTGGAAGAAGGAATAAGGCAGATCCCTGCATACCCTGAGGAGGGGACCTGCACTGCGGGTTGGTGGGTAGAGCCGCCACTTGCTGACTAGTCCCCATTGTATCAGCTCAGTTGAGATTGAGCTGATGAAGGAGAGCTTTCAGTCAAGCTATTGCACCACCTGGTTCATGTGGGGATCACTAAGGTGCTGGGAAATGGGCCAATGCTGGCTATCTACAGCCCCAAAAAAGCTCAGTGGTGTTTCTAAAGCAATGCTGTATCCTCACACCCAAGGCGCAGACAGCACTTGGCTGCTCTCTGTCTTTGTGCCATGCTGGGGAAGCGTTTATGGGAGGGAAACTAAATAAGAAGCAAGCTTTTGATTCCTCTTCCTTACCTCATGCAATTAGCTCTTGTCTTTGCTGGGTCCTCTAGGTGGCAATATTGGAAAGGACAGTAATTGTCCATCACCACCGTGTCCCTGCAGGTCCTTTGTCCACCACCACCACCCCCCCTGCTCCAGAGGCCCTCTCCATCCCCTGCCATGTTCACCATGCCTTATGCACCATCCATCTCGAGGCTTTATCTGCAGAGAGGACAAGAGATGCTGCTGCCACACTGACTGCTCTTCCACCCTGAGCCCCTTTGCAGCCACCACCTTCCCAAACAGCCACAAGTCTGGAGGCAGTTGAAGTCACCTTGTGTCAAAGACTGTACATAGGGATCATCATAGAATAGTTTGGGTTGGAAGGAACCTTCAAAGATCATCTAATCAAGGTGCTTATGGATGACCATAGCTGTGGTGCTGCAGCTCAAGAGAAGAGAGCAGAAAACAGGAGACGTGCAAAATATTTGAATAGGAATTGGGCCTATATTCTATATTCTTTTGCCATTTGCAGCATCTAGATGCAGACTAACGGAGCAAAGATCCCATCCATGCAGCCAAAATGAGGATTGAGCACCAAGAAAACAAACAACGTGTATCCTGCGATCTTGCTTTCCCCTTTAAGGCCAACTGCTTGTTGGCATTCTTCTCCCACTGTTAGGCTTTGAGAACCAGGAGTTTAAGGTTAGTGGTCACAAGCTCCTTGCAAGATCAGATTTAGCCCCTCAGAGGTGAGCTGCAGCCCATGCTGGAGCTGCTGATGGGTATCAGTGCTGGTTCAACCCTCAAGCACAGCATCAGCATCAGTGAAGAGATATTGTCCTTGCTGACAATCACAACAACATCTGCCGAGCTGATGAGAGAACCCGGAGGCCATGGGGGTATCTTGTCACCACGGTGTTGCAGGATGGCACCAAAGCTGTGCCAAGGTCTGCCCTCAGAACTGAGTTTGGGAACCAGGGGCTTCGGAGCATGTTATTTTGGGACATGCAGCCCTTGTACAGCTCCATCTTGGTGCTCTTCCTCACTCCAGCCCTTACACTCCATGCTGGGCACTTAGAGCCTGGGTCAGAAGCTACAAGATCCCTTAATGGTTGCAGGAGACTCTGTAAGGGACTCTGGGGTAGCAGAGCCTTGAATTTGCTGTCCAATATTCAGACATACACACATACAAAAGGATTTGGTCTTCATTAATTGGCTTTTTATAGGAAATTCCAGCAGCTTTCCTCCTGCCAGCGATGCTGCAGCCCCAAGGAGCCCATTTATGGTCGCAATCTCCTATCCCTGCATGGTTCACAAATTAGTGTGGTCATAGTTACTTTGAAGGACATGTGTGAACATTGCTCCCTTTCCTGCATGCATAAGCTCCCAGGAATGCAGGTAAAGATAAAGAATGTATAAGTTAAAACTGTCAGCTTTATGCAGCCTGTCAGCTCTTCCACCTGCAGCAGCAGCAAGGTTAGTTATTCCAGCCTACCCACATGGGCACTGTGCTGAACTGGGAAGGCACCACAGTGCAAAGGATGCTTTGGGAACAGGAAAACACCACCCTGCTGAGCGTCAAAGCGTTCTGCAATGTAAATGTGCCCAGGCTGAGGCAGCAGCAGATATATTTTCCCTCGCCCTATAAGCACACTCTAAACTATGTCCAAGAGCTGCAGGTACCCCTCGGCCCTTTTTGTCCATGAGGGACTTCTGCAGCCTGAATTCTGCCTGATCCTTCTGCCTGGGACATCTTTTCCCCCCTACCTCCCTCTGTGGGCCGGTGTCACATCCCATCTATAGCATCTCCCTTGCCCTGCCTGTGGCACTGCCCTGTACCAAAAATGCACTTTGTGTGGTTAGTAGCTCCAAGTGCACAACCTTAGGGACAGCTGAGGGCAGCACATCTCCCACATTCCCGCAGCATCCTCATTCTCTGAAGCACCTTGAAGTATCCCCTCTGCACCCTCTGATGATAGATGGCTAAATCTGTTCTCCTGTGATATGGCTTGCTCCTAAAATTCCCAGGGGCACAAGAGGAAGGAGAACAACAGATGCAGCGTCACTTGCTTTTCCCTTCTCCCAGGCAGTTAATATTAATCGTTGGTGCTTTTGGATGCATCGTGTGAATCCTCCCAGCCTTTGAAGCTTTGGAGATCTGTATTAAGAGGGAATGAGGAATGCCTCTGGATCTCAGTGACAGAAGGGCTGGATTTAATACAAACTTCTTCCCTTCTCCAGAGAGTCTGGCATGTTTTTTAAGCTTTGGAATAGACAGAAACATCCTAAAGCTGTTTAGCTAAATTATTGAGTGGTCTGAGGTCACTGTTTGCATTGGTGTCCATTGCTCAAAGTGCAAAATCAAGGATTCCTCTGATGAGGCAGGTCAAGTGATACAGTGCTGCAAATGCACACGGTGTGTCTGGATCCTATTCTCCACCCTGGCGCTTCAGAGCTGTGTCCGCTGCTCACATGAGAAGGTCCAAATTCTTACAAAAGGCAAATGTATTTCCCTCGTGACTCCGTTCCTGCTTTGCATGGGCCCGTTCCCCACCCTGAGCTTTGCTGCTGAGAGATCTGCTGTCGATAACATGCCTTCTCTCTGGGTCAGATGCCTTAAAGGGCTGAATGCTATTGTCCTGCACGAGAGAAGCCAGGGCTGTTTGGCACAGTTACATGCCTAAACTCAGCTCCCATCAGTGACTTGATGCTTCAGCTGAAATCTGTCTGTGCTCTGATGACAGAGCTGATAATAGACTGATGGCACTCGTGACAAGGGTGGAGGGGTTGAGTAAATATTCCCTGGAAAAAGTGGATCAGCCTGGCTTGACAGATATTTAATTTGAGATCCCATAGCCAACACTGGGCCTCAGCAATGCTTGCAAGACTGAATTTCATTGCCCTAAGGAGGAGAGCCCAGCTGGTGGCCTGGCACTCCTGCCAGGATGACATTGGAGCAGTTGTGTTTGCAGCAGCACAGAGCTGGCTGGGCTACAAAACTCTGCTGATGGGGGAGCGGAGGACAAATCTAAGGCTGCAGATACACCCAGATCAGAGCAGGATGCATTGGCACCATTAGCTGGGATAAGGATCATCCGTTGCCCCCCGGGAGTGGATCTGATCCGGGACACTGAGACGGTGGGGATTATGGTCCGGCTGAAAGCCCTGGGCCACACCAAGCAGGACAGTTAATACCTGGACTTGTGGGGCTGGCCGCGCTCCTGGTGCAGCAGCAGGAGTAAAGCCCAGGCACAGTGTGTAAATATTTATAGCCCAGTTACCAGGTTTCATGCTTGGCCGGTCCCTCTTGGCTCCTACCATTGATGTTTGTGGCTCCGAGTTGCCAAGGACACTCGCAGCATTGCTCAAGGGGCAGGAGCCTGTCTGAAGGGAGGCAGGGGCATCGCTGCAGCACTTCTCTGAGCAGCGGGGCCAGCCTGGCAGCACCCAGGGCACTGGGTGGTGTGTTTCAGCAGCCAGAGCTGGTTCTGGCTGTGGTGGCACATCACAGCAGCACCCACCAGCTCAGGTGCGCATGAGGGAGGTAGGAAGGGAACGCACAGCACCCAGAGCCCTTGTCCCCTTTGGGGGATGGCTCTGTCACCCCTCGCTGTAGTGTGTTGCTCTCCTCAGAGAGGCTCCTTCATCCAAATCTAAATCTCTTCGTAACTCTCATGTTCTTCCTCAGATCCAAAGTCTCTAATGCCAAATATTTTTCCCTGCTGTTGGTTCAGTTTCTTCTGTTCCCAACCCTCGCTTGAGCTGCCAAGGGGAAATAAATATCTTTTACTTTGGAAGTGGCAGGAACACAGCTTCTCTATATCCAGAGATACAGAGAAGAGACTTTCTCTTGGGTCTCTTTCAGCTTTGACTTCAAGCCCTCTTTAAATCCCTTTTCTCCAGCAGAATTCAGCAGTGAGCTCTCTCATTTTCGCCTGAGAATATTCCCAGAAAACTTGGTTTAACCCAAAGGAAACACACCCATGCTCCCTATGTGCCAGCTGAGCTGAATCCCTTGAAAATCCCATCTGCACGGGAAGGAGAGCAAAAGTTCAGCACAGACAATTCTCCTCCACAGCTGGGTATCATGTCCAAAATCTTTTGGTAGAGAAAGCTGCCTGACAGCTATTTACTGCAGCTCCTCCAGCACACTAAGCTCAGGAAATTGCATTCATAATTTCCTTAGTGCCAAACTGGTTGTAATTTTCCCATGACTATTCCCTTCTTTTGTTGTTTGTGAAACAAAGCCTGTTGAAAAGCATACACAGGTTTACTTTTTGCCTATGAAGCTAACACAAGCATGTAGTTTAAGGGGATACTGATCACTTGATTTGTTTGATACAGGTTGACAAAGCCTGCCAGAAATAGCATTATAATTTAAATATAATCTTTTTTAGCAAAGGGAAAACTGATCTGACAGAGAAAGTAAAAATGCTGTTGAACACAAGGAACAAGCAGAAAAGACAGAAAGGTGTGACCTGCATTATCATCAGTGTAGACCTGAGTAGTAGCTATCTAAAGGGGCTACAGGAAACCTGGAGAGGGGCTTTGGACAGGGGCCTAGTAGGGACAGGACAAGGGGAATGGCTTTAACCTGCCAGAGGGGAGATCGAGATGAGCTCTTGGGCAGAAGTTGTTCCCTGTGAGGCGCTGGCACAGGGTGCCCAGAGAAGCTGTGGCTGCCCCATCCCTGGCAGTGTTCAAGGCCAGGTTGGACACAGGGGCTTGGAGCAACCTGCTCTAGTGGAAGGTGTCTCTGCACTTGGCAGGGAGTTGGAATTGGATGAGCTTTAAGGTCCCTTCCAACACAAACCAGTCTGGGATTCCCAGCACACTTATATACAAGAAGACAACTTGTGTCTGGTGAGCTGGGCTGGAGTTCATACCCATGTCCTTGGATAAGCAGCTTTCTTCTCCACTTTGCACCTAGTGTAGCCCTGGGCACCATGTGGGTAGTTTAGGTTGGGCACCCTGACAGTGGGCAGTGGAGGGACTAGGATGTGCATGACTCTTGTGTCCCACGTCTGAGCAGAACAGACTGAAAGAAGCTGTGGCAGCAGAGGAGGTTTGTGTGAGTCCCTTGCAGTGATGCCGTATCTTCAGCTCTGCTTTTTGAACCTGAATCTTCTCCACAGGATGCTTTTATGTCTGAAAGCTTGTCTTTTTTAAACCTCTCATTACAAAGCCTGCATTTGAAACAGAAGCCAAGGTGCTCACACGTCTTTGATAATATACATCCCTAGGAAACACGAGGGAAGCAAAAGATGTTATTGTGTCTTTCTGTACACAGGGGAAGCCAAAGCACAGCGAGACAAGGTGACCCCCTCCAGCCTGGTGATAGGGTGAAGGCAGCCACAAACCAGATCAGTGAGGGGGTGCAGGCACTGAGCACAACTGCTCCTGTCTGGAGCATGTCCATAGCAGAGCCAGCAGCCCTGGGGCCAGGCAGGTAGCACCTGAGGGACTGGTGTTATGTGACTCAGCCAAAGCCAAGCAAGAAGTTCGTACCAGGATGAGGAATTTGGTCCCCTGAGCTGCAGGGAACTGCTTTAAGTTCCAGTCCATGCTGTGCCTATTGCTTCTCATGTTCATTGCATGACCTAATCCAGTTGTCTGTGTTTCTTCATGGTCCTCAGCTTTCTAATTGATTTGATTTTAGGTGCAGACTCAAGCAAAATGAAATCGGTCATGCTTCGAAAACCTCTGCTATGAAACCTGTGATTTTACTGGTGGCAGCCTGTGGGTACCTTGAATTCATTTCTATCTGAGACTAAAATCTAAAGCTGCAGTTAATAAAGGAGCCTAATTTTAGTGTGATGCCTGTAAGCCATCTTTTCAAATCTGGAACATGAACTTCCTGGTGAGCCTCACACCAATGACAAAGACCACCGTTAGGCTAATTATGTATAGTAAGGTAATTATAAACATGTTTTAGGTGTCTCTAACACATACCATCACAAATCCCTTTGTTCTGTTAAGTAAAACCTTATATTATATTGCTATCACTTTACCTTATTCCTGTTAGAATCCTTCATTTGCTAAATCTCCCTGGGTACATACCCACCCAGTAACTAATAAAGACCAAGTTGACCAAATGATAGAACCAAGAACCAAACCTTGTCTCAAATTTTATCTGTTTTCCTTATGAAAATACTCAAATATTTGATGTATTTCTCTTATACTGAATGGCTGGCGAAGGTGTTTGCTGGAAGGGCCAGTCTGGAAACACTTAGGCAAATTGTGATCCAGCACTTGTTGAAGTCAGTGGAAACTTACTTGACTTCAGCAGATGGTGACTGAAAACTTTTAGTCATAGCAATAATTCTGCAGGAGCAAAGTTATTTATTTGCTCAGACTATTCCCCATACTTCAGTCTGTGGGCTCTGGTCAGGATTAGGCAGGGTTTACACAAACCATGAGACCAGGCAAGGCTGGTGATCAGAGGGCTGGAGCAGCTCTGCTCTGGAGCCAGGCTGAGAGAGCTGGGCTGGGGCAGCCTGGAGAAGAGAAGGCTCCTGAAGGGGAGACCTTAGAGCAGCTCCAGTGCCTAAAGGGGCTCCAGGAAACCTGGAGAGGGGCTTTGGACAGGGGCCTGTAGGGACAGGCCAAGGGGAATGGCTTTAACCTGCCAGAGGGGAGATTGAGATGAGCTCTGAGGCAGAAGCTCTTCCCTGTGAGGGTGCTGAGGCGCTGGCACAGGGTGCCCAGAGAAGCTGTGGCTGCCCCATCGCTGGCAGTGTTCAAGGCCGGGTTGGACACAGGGGCTTGGAGCAACCTGCTCTAGTGGAAGGTGTCCCTGCCCGTGGCAGGGGTTGGAACTGGATGAGCTTTAAGGTCCCTTCCAACGCAAACCAATCTGGGATTCTATGGTTCCATGTTGTCTCTACCCATGTCCGTGTAGGTGCATGCCCAGGTGAAGCAATGCCTGTGGCCACAAGCCGCCTGCTTCTTCCACATCCTTGCCTGCGATCCAGCAGGCAGCAGAAACACCAGGACCCAGCACATAAATATGGATGGAAATGCTGAGGTTCAAATGCGCATAGAGCAGAAAACCTCAAGCTCTTTACTTGGCAGAAACCTGCTGTTTGAATAGACCCCTGCAGGCAGCAGATAAATAGCTGTGCCTGCTGCCAACATTCCTTGAACACATATTGCTGCTGGAAAGATGGTTGGAGCCCTTTGCTTCTGTTGCCTTTTCAAAAGGAAGCCTTGTGAGGCCAGAGGGTCAACAGAGGGGTCCAGTTTTGTGGGGTCTTGGTGCATCATCTTTTATAAATGGGAGTCACCTTTGTAATTTTCCATGCACAGAAGGAGCAACTTGTACTGGGAGAAGCAATTTGGCCTCTACTAAAGGCCGCTGAGCAGACTGACACGGCTGCTCCCCTTCATCTGATAGCTGAGCCATCCCTGCAGCTGCTTTCGAAAGGTGGAACAGTCTTTAGCTAGATCCGCTCTCAGTGTGCAGATCCTGGTGTCACTCAGGAAAATCTGAGTCGTGGTGATGCCTCGAGTGATGAGTCACTGTAATTACTCACAGGTTTATTTGATAGTGGTTTCAGCAGGTGACCGTCCACTTCTTGACAGTCTCTTTTGATCTGTTGATCCAGGTTTGCTGATGGTATTGTAGGGCTATGCTACAGATGTATTTTGACACTACACGGGGGAAAGCTGAGTAGTTTTATGCATGTCACCCAAGAAAACCACAATCCTTTTTTTGTGCCTTACTGTTTGCCCACTAAATTCAGGAGAACTTCCTACTTTTTCCTTTGCTAGTTTGCGTGACCACTGATGAAGACGAATCCACTGATACCCCTCAGCAGCAATTTAACCCTTCACTCCCATGCAAGTATATGATTTCCAAACCACACTGATAGGAAGAATTACAGCAGATGCAAAGACAGAGAGCTGACTGATGCCTGGTTTTGGGCTTCCCACTGAGGATCACAGCACTCCTGTGGTACCTAGCTGACAGGTTGTGATGCTCTGATTTACATCTGCTTGGAAAGCAGCACGTGATGTGTTTAAACTCCATGGAAAAAGGGTTTGCATCGCTGATGTTTCAACCACACTGTTATAAACCTCCCACAACCCCACCCTCACTCCCCCAGAGGAATGACTCTGAGACCTTTCAGCTTTTCCATTACTTCGCCTGCATGGAGACTGTTTGCTAATGGCCTGCGAGGTAATTAGCCCATTGCAGGTGAGCCCCAGCTGCCTGAAGGGTGGGAGTTCAATCTGGCCACAAGTTATCCCCCCCCCCGCAACAAAATGGGATGGTTTAGTGGGGTGGAGGATGCTGGATCTCTTTCCCTGTTTCTTGTTCTACTTTTCCTTTCCTCTTCTCTCAGATCTCTTGAGATAGAATCATAAAATAGGGTTGGAAAGGACCTTAAGATCATCTAGTTCCAACCCCCTGCCATGGGCAGGGACACCTCACACCAAAGCATGTCACCCAGGACTCCGTCCAACCTGGCCTTGAACACTGCCAGGGATGGGGCAGCCACAGCTTCTCCGGGCACCCTGTGCCAGCACCACAGCACCCTCACAGGGAAGAACTTCCTTATATCTAACCTAAACTTCCCCTGTTTAAGTCTTTCTCGGTGCATCTGGGGCTAAAAACAGCCTTTGGAGAAGACAGAGGGCAGCTTGAGGAGGGAGCAGTCACCAGCGCCTTGAGGGATCACCTTTCCAGTGTGACTCTTTTCAGGCCTTGTGTGGGCCATCAGTGTTTAATATACACATATATGTGCTTTATATACATATATACTTTTTATATTTATATTTCTTATATATATGTATAAAACAACCAGGCCAGAACAGGGCACAACTCTGACTTCCACACACACAGAAGCAGCCCACGTGTGAGTCCGACTTTGCTGGGCAGGCTCCCTGCTCTCTGAGGTGGGTGAAAGGAGGTGCTCGTGCTCCTACTGACGAAGCCTGCCCATTAATCAGGCAAATAAGAGGGCAGTGACCCCAGGGAGCCAATATGGGCTGGGAGACCAGAAGGTTTGTGGTGCCCTAACATGGCTGCATCCCTCAGGCTATATGTTGGAAACAATCCCTTCCCAATATTGCTTGAGGAGTTCTGTCTGGAGATGTTAATGAGGGGAATGGTAAATACCTTCACCTGGGGCTGATGAGGGATTGGAGGCAGCTGTGGGGAAGGGCTGTGGGAAAGGGCTGAGGTACTGGCTTAGTGTGCTGGGAGGAGAGGGTAGGAGGGCTCTGAAGGGCTTGTGTGGGGATGGTCATGGTTATCATCATCATTATCATCAATCATCATTATTATCATCCCCATCCCTATCCTTGCTGGTGTGTGGAGCTGCTGTGGCTTGTGTATGATGTCCCACAAATGACAGGTAAGTGGGGCAACCCTGACTCCTCACCCTGCCAGCCCTGGCCTGGGAACACCATGGGTGAGCACATTACTCCCTATCCCAGCCTGGCCCATGGAAACCAAGACAGCCAAACCCCCCCAAGGGGCATGTGGATGTCATTTTGCATGGATTCACCCCAAAATGCATGTGGCTTCCTTCTGCAGAGCATCAACCTGCCAAAATGGACCCTGCCACGTGGAAGACTTTTCCCCTCAGTGGTTGCAGCGTGATTTCATGGAGACCCAAAGGAGGATAGAAACCTCTCTCTCTTCACTATATGGACAACCTCGTGCTCTGAGGTGAGCCCTTTGCGTTGGGATAGGGTCCTGCTCCATGGAGTTTCTTGCAGGGCAGCCTCCCTGCACGACTGCGAGCTCCACCATTTCCAAATAAAGCTTCCTAGCAGTTAGATGGGAGTGAGTAATCCAACCGACTCAGATTTAAGTGCTTTGCTCATGGTTCGTTTTGTTTGGATAACTGGGCAGGAATACATGGGAGCATTGGAATCCTCTTTTTTTGTTTTAATTTACCATGTTTGCCAAAAATCAATGCACAGAGTAAGTGTTATCTTCCTTAGCAAGCAGTGGAGATAGCACAGGGTTGACTCAGAGTTGCCTCAAGCCTTTGAAATGAGTTGTTTCATTCTGCAGTTTATTCTTGTTTAATCCAGTGCTATGGCAGGGATTTTTATAGTGCCATATTGTATCTGTAATACAGCAATACACGAGTGCCTTTTCCCTGACTAGTTACGTGCTGTCGTTGATCTCTAAATCATCTTCGGTTCTTTTCCAAACAGAATAAAGCTGAAGTTGTGATATGTGCAAGGTTAAGAGCTCTTAATTGTTCTCTGTTGGGTATACTGGTTATTTTAAGTCTACAGTTTTAAGGTCTCATCCTGCCAATGCATTCTTGCTGTCAGGAGCAGCAGTATTCAAGGTGGGGTAGAGTCATTTCTCTGTGCCACATGCCTTTGCAGACCTTCATTCTGCTGCTTTACTCTGGATGTGACATTGTGCCTGTGGATCTGGCTGGGGAAGCCAAAGGGAATCTGGAGGATGCAGCAAGTGTAGGATCAAGCCTTGAGCTGTAATCCAGCAAGAGCAATGAGACGCACAAATGACAACTTGTTCTGCTGTAATCAGAGGCATGTTAAATAGATCAATCTGTTATTTACCAGCTAGTCTATTAGGCTGACAGACACACTGCCTTACAGCTGGTCTTCTTGGGAGCTGGGGTTTGGGATTTGACAGTGAAATCTCTAGTTTGTGTTGTATGTGGAAGGTCTCTAATATTTTAAATGAGATGCTGAGGATCCTGATAGCATGATGATGTTCTCTGAAGATACAGGATGCTTGTTATGCTGTTGGTGGGCTGCAGGTACCTGTTGTCAGGCTTGTTTGCTTACTAGCATGCTTGTGGTTCTCCAGGATGTACAATCATAGGATGGTTTGGGTTGGAAGGGACCTTAAAGCTCATCCAGTTGCAACCCCCCACCACGGCCAGGGACACCTTCCACTAGAGCAGGTTGCTGTGGTTGCGATCTTCCAAGATGTATCTGCAAAGGTGCAGGGCCAGTTCCCAGATATTCCTATGGTGGCAGGGGCAGTGACTGGTGAAGAGGCATTAACTAAGCTCTTCTGGTACAGGTGCTCCTGGGTTCTTGCTGATCTTGTGTCTTTCTACTTCTGCTTATGGCCAGAAGCAGGAAGGCTCCTTCGTTTGAAGGAAGAAACCCTGCATGAGGTGGCTGCACAGTAACTTGTCCCTGGTGATGTTTTCCCATACCTGTGCAACACCTAGTCTGTCTTCACATCCCTGCACTCTACAGCTCCAGTTTCTCCCGGAGCTCTTGGCTTGATTTATCTAATTGGGAATGTTGTGTCTGAATGTCCCTTCCTTGTGGGCTCTTAGTCTCTGTGATTTCTCATGAGTCCCTAAGCTCTGCGGCTGGAATCATATAAGCACCAGGGCGCAGGGGGCTTTAGCTAATGTTCTTGTTGGTCTGATGGTTGGTTATAGACAGCCGCTCGGGAACAGCTCTTGCTGGTGGCAAAGAAGTTTTATGCTTGCTGGGAGAGCTGTTGGAAAATGCTAGAAATGGGTATTTGGATTCCTTTGCAAATCAAATGTAAACTTCAGTCCATAATGATAAATTATGTTGGTGTTTCACATCTGTATTTTATGCATGCTTGAAGTTGCTCTTGGCAAGTGGTGACAGTCTGAGCTCTGAACCTCAGGGCAACCCAATGTTCTGGTTCCTGCTAGGAATGTTGTTAATATGGATGATGTAGTGTTAGAAGAATCTGTGAGGTTTACCTGTTGAAAGAGTAGAGACACGGAGAAATACAAATGCTTTCGTAAAGAAAGGATGTTTGCTCTTAAACGGGGTTTGTTTGGTTTTACTAAACAAATACAAATTCCTTGGCCCACGTATAATGCTCTGCTTTCCAGGGACACCAGTGGTGTATCCAGCATACACCCACCAGGTCACCAAGCCTCTCCCGCCATCAGACAGAAGTTCTGTGGCTCTCCAAGGCACCACAAAAGCCTATTTGTGTAGAGCAAGAGCTCCAACCAAGCACCCCCTGTTATAGAAAAACCCCAAACTTACTTACTTGCCGGACCATGTATCCGACAGCAGAAGTATGGAAGAAAGTAGGGCAAACTTGGAAGGTGTAATAGCAGGAAAGAACAAAAATCACCCCCCAAAATGGGGTAAAGGATGGGGAAAAGAACGTGGATGTCAATGTTGTCAGGTTTGTCTGGTGTGGTGCAGCACAAACAGGCAGATTTGTTTGCAAATAGGGAAGACTTGCTGCTACCTGATAGCACTTTTTCTCCTGTCTACTTTGATGAAATACTCCTTTTGGCATCGCTCTTGCTGCTCTCTCTTCATCTGGGTTCCTTCCTTCCCCACAGCTTACTGACTTGAAATGCATCCCTTCTGTTTTCCATCCTGGAAACTGCCTCTGTGAACCTGAAGGTGACATATATTGTAACAGAGCTGCCAGGAAAAGCTTTGAGATAGGGTGGCTTGGACAGGATTGGGAGGGGGGGAGCTGGAGACAAATCCACCCACTAACAAAGCTTTTGTGCTGCGTTTTCCTTGTGTGGGACGTGGAACAGTCCAGGAGCATGACTTTGGGGATAGCAGGGCTATGCCCAGCCTGGTGGGTCCCATGTGCCCCAGTACCGGCGCAGCAGGGAAGCAGAGGATCAGCTCTGCTGGCCCAGTGCCGCTGCTGGTTGGGTTTTCCCCCATGGCCAGTGCAGAGGCCCTGGGAGGAGCAGGCTGTTCCCTTCCAGCAGCTCCCAGGGCAGGAACGGTGCTATTGGCTGCACTAACTTTTATGTAGCTTTTTTTTCCATCCCGCCTCCCTGCTATAAGTGGCCGAGCAGCCGGACAGCATTGCCTCTGCCAGGCTGGAAGCACAGCCCTGGACCAAAGCGCTCCCACCTCCCAGGGCTGAGGTCCATCCCTTCCCTCCTCCGGGTGGCTCTCCCTCTGGCAGCCCGTAAGCACATGCCTCTGTCTCTCTCCCTCTTGAGCATCATCTTGCTGAGCGCAGGGAGCGTTCCAGCATCCCATGCTGTGGGTTTTGGGGCTTGTGCTGCATCTTTTCTCTGCCTTGTGATTGCTCTGCTGGGGAAGGGTTTGTGAGAGCGGGGTTGGGGGAATGGAAAGTCTGCTGGTGTATAATGTGCTTCTGAAACACTCTTTCTAGCAGGCAGTTTTGTTGTGGGTCAGTGAGTTAACCTTTGGAACTGTCTCTTTTATGGGTGTTTTGGGGTGGGATTTATCTGCATTCTTGCTTCTGATTCCGCTTGCATCCTCTTTTCCCGATATATGCAGGTGGTGGTTTTGGGAGTACACTGGAGTATAAATAGAGCTTTTCTCTTTGCTTCCCAGCTGAGTGGGTGTTTTGGGAGTGTTTGCAGTGGCACAAGCTGTGTAAGAGCTGTCAGCTTTCCCAGGCAGGTGATCAGATGTGCCTGTTGGAAGCTTTTAATGGCAACTGGGGAAGAAATAGCTGAAGAAGTAGCTGTTTATGGGCTCCCAGGTGATGTGATGCTCAGAGAGTGAGGAATGATTCCCTCTGAATCGTGGGAGCTGTCAGTGACAGAACTGGGGAACATGGAAATGCTTTTACCTAATAATTACCACATCTTCCTGTTTCTTTCTGTATTATAGAATATTGGGCAGTTGCAGTTTGTGGCAAGCTGTCCCCATGCTAATGCAAGCACCTTTATAAAACACTGCATCCTTCTATCTATCTAGATGTGTAGAATCACTCACATAAGCGAAACTATTCGCTCATATATTTGCGAGATGGGTGTTTCTGTCACTAATCTTTAGTAAGTGGCCAAAAGATAAGTTAATGCCTGTGACTCTGGTCCAGTTTGTGTTGTGTAAGCAGGAGCTAGGCTGTGGCTTGGAAATGGATATGGCTGCTTTTCAAATCACTGAAATCCAGCTTGTGAAAAGGGGGGAGGGAAATGATTAAAATAATCCACCTAACAAATAGTCTTGTACCTTGTTTTGAGAGGAAGAGTATTTTTGTAACAACAAAAAAACCTTCTGAAAGGAAACTGATTAAATTCTTAAGCCAGGATGTACAAAGCAAAGAGCTGATCAAGTCACCAAACATAGCTTTAAGATTAAAACTTCTCTTTTTTAATGATAAAAGAACCCACACTACTTCAGTGACGACATCCTCCTCTCTTCCTCTTTTCTTTTTCTTCCCCCGAGTACAGCACTCTTGAATAGAAACCAGTTCTTGATTTCTCCTTAAAGAGCTCACTAATACCTACTAGAAAAACCTGGCTTTGGTGTTGGAGCAAACACCACAAGTGCCAAAACCCCCTAAAGAGCTCAGTGCAACAGAGAGTTAATTGCTCAGATTTCGGGCTGTGGCTCTGAGGAACCAGTTCAAGGCTGGGGTTTTACAGCTGGTTTCAGACCTTCTCTTCTCTTGGGGAGCTGGGGCTGGGAGGGGTTTGTAGGATTGGGTTCTTGAAGCGTTTCTACCGGGAGAAGTTAGTTCCTGCTGTGAACGATGGCTTGCTCCATGTATGGTTCTCTGGCTGATGTAAATAATGGCAGCGGTTCAAAAGGAGGCAGTGTTTAGGGTGCTCAAACACTTGAAAACGACCACTCCCCAGCCCACCTTGGCTGGCCTTGAGTTTGGAAACAGCCTTTCCATCAATCTGTGAATAGAAAATCCAGATATATGGTCTGAAGCAGCTGGTGGGAGCCCTGTCAGGTGCCTCTTTGTGTCCATGAATAGGGGTCGATGCTGTAGGATGCACTTTATCTCTGATCTAAACCTATGTCAAATGAATATCTCCATGATCTTGATGATCTTAAAAGTCTTTTCTAACCTAGTTGATTCTATGAATATGGACTTACAGTCCACACCCACTGCACTAGGATGTGATAAAAGCTTTAAGTAACTGCCCTCATTGCCCTGAAGTAGCAACTTATTCCCTTTTGTGTAATACCTATGTGAAAAGGAGGTTGTTCCATGTTCCAGGATACCCCACAGCCCTTTCTGTGCTGGTGGAAATCTATGCTCCTTCAATGTGATTCTTGGTGCCTTGGCTGTGATTATCTTCTCCATCTCCATCTTGGAATCGCTGTCGGTAGATAATGTCCTAGCACTGGGAGGGAGCCAGGACATGGCTTGAACCTCCAGTGCTACACTGGAGACAACTAATGGTGTAACCCAGGAAGAATATTGTTCCCTTAGTAGCAGCCTGTGGGAATTGCATCCTTTTAAGTTTACTTTCTGTCCAGTGGATGCACTGAGGATTTAGGTGTCAATCCCTTCAAGAACCTGGAAAATTCCTCTGATCTCAGCAGATGAGACAATCCATAGAAACACAGACTCATAGAATGGTTTTGGTTGGAAGGGACCTCAAAGCTCATCCAGTCCCAACCCCTGCCACGGGCAGGGACACCTTCCACTAGAGCAGGTTGCTCCAAGCCCCTGTGTCCAACCTGGCCTTGAACACTGCCAGGGATGGGGCAGCCACAGCTTCTCTGGGCACCCTGTGCCAGCGCCTCAGCACCCTCACAGGGAAGAGCTTCTGCCTCAGAGCTCATCTCAATCTCCCCTCTGTCAGCTATTCAGTCTAGCCTATGTTTAGCACTTTCCCGTGTTGTGGTGCTGCTTAGACGTCAAGTCCCAGTGGCATTAAATGCAACAAGTTAAGCCTCACCACCAGCGGTGTGCAAAGTTTCTTTGGGCTTTGGGTATGCTCCTAAATCAGAGCAGCTTCCTGGAGAGCAAGGGGCAACCACTGGCTGGCTGGTGCCAGGCTTCCCTGTGGGATCACTGTGATGCATGTGCCACCAGCAGATCTGTGGAGGGCTGAGCCATGTATCTCACCCTCGTGGCCCCCAGCCATTGTCACCTTGTGCTCTGCATGTAGGAGTGCCAAGGTAGCAAAGCTGAGATTTCGGATGTGATTCTGTAGCTTTAGTTATGTGGAATCACTTTTGGAATGGAAATAACAGTGTCTATAGAATAAACTTTCCCAGACCTTAACTATTTGATCATAAATGCGTTGTAAGTTAAAATACTTCAGCTTCATTCGTTGGGATCTTTTTATTTTTTCTCTCTCCAGTTCTTTATTACAGAAGATGCAGACGGGGAGAGTAACAAAGCAGAAATGTCTGAGATCAGTTGTTTCATGTCTGAGTTTGGCAGAGGGAATGTGGGAGGAAGAGCAAGACCTTGTGTTTCATTTAGATACCCTGATTTGGAGAGGAGTTCTCAGCAGATGGCTCTTGAGGCACTAGGACTCTAAAGGATTAGATGCTATTTAGATAAAGGCATGTTTCCACTTCTGTAGCATGGTTTTAGAAGGACTGTGCCATGTATTCTGGCTTCAGTTCTTTTATCCCTGGGTCCAGTAACAACCCTGTTTGCAGCCAGTTCACTGAGTGTAGAGCAAAGGCACTGGGGTTCAGCGGCAGGATATAGCCCAGTGTGTGCTTTGACTGGGCCTTTTTGTAGCTGGGCAGCTCAGAGCCAGCTCTGGGGATGTCACCCCAGCTGGTTCTGTGGGAATGAATCTGAGCAGAGAGGCTGAGGCTGGTCTGTGATGAGCCTTTCTCCCTGCTAACCCTCCATCTGTGCCCAAAGGGAGCCTGCAGACTTAGCAAAACCACTGTGAAACTTGGGCTTCGAAATGATGTGTAAATTTATAGACCGGTTTGGGATGAAGGGACCTTAAAGCTCATCCAGTTCCAGCCTCCTGCCACGGGCAGGGGCACCTTCCACTAGAGCAGGTTGCTCCAAGCCCCTGTATCCAACCTGGCCTTGAACACTGCCAGGGATGGGGCAGCCACAGCTTCTCTGGGCACCCTGTGCCAGCGCCTCAGCACCCTCACAGGGAAGAGCTTCTGCCTAAGATCTATCCCCTCTGGCAGATTAAAGCCATTCCCCCCTATAAAGTCCCTTAAAGAAGGGTTGAGTTGCTCAGTGCAGGGAAGCAGTCCTGTGGTGTCTAGAGGCAGTCACAAAGTTGGGCTAAAATGAGGTCTGTGTGCCGGGAGGGAGCCCACGAGTGGGTGCTGCTGAGCCCTGCTGAATAACAGGCTGCAAAGAGGGAAGGGTGGCAGGAAAGCCCAGTCCTGTCCTGGTGGATTCCCCTCAGTCCCAGGGGATGCAGCTGCTGCCTGTACCACACACTCACCCTCTCCAGCCTTGTAGCCTAAAATCTCCTACTAGACATTTGCTGCTTGAACTATTTCCCACAACAGCTTTGCTCTGCTCCAAGCTGGTATGTGGAAAGGCACAAAGAAACCTTCCTGGGGCAGTGTTCACCCTGCCTGTGCATCCCTGCAGCATGTACAGCAGCAGGATTCGGTCCTTGATAGTTTGATTCAGGTGTGTGTGTGTGGTGCCAAGGGCACTGCCAGAGTATATTCACACTGTCCGAGCAAGAGAGCGCAGTGTGGTCTCAGGGGTGGACGGATGGGTCGATGAATGTGTACTCTTGAGCTTCTCCAGCCTTTTTATCCCCCTCGATGAGATGGCAAATAGGGTTTGTGTCCTACAGCAGGATAGGGCTAAAATGACATTTGGGGCTTTGGATCTATTTAAAAGCAGGGCAGGGATTGTATTATAGCCCTGTTAGAATACGATAAACAGGGTCCTGAGGAAGCACTCTTAAAAAGCCTGAATTAAAGAGTGCCCTGGAAGAGGTTAGAGAAGAAGGATGGGGCTCCTGGCAGTGACAGAGTGGCACCGGAGTGGAAGGGCTGGCATTTTGCTGTGCGCCTGACTGGAGACTTCAAGACAGAGTGACAATTTTGGTTTGGCTGCTGTTCTGTTATTTTTGTGAATAAGAAATTCAAAACCTCCCACTTTCAGAGTGGTGTTTCCAGGAGCCCCACTCGTGCCACAGATGTCCCTTGAGGTGACCCTAGTGACTGATACAGTCTGGGATGCATCCCTCTTCCTCCTGCTCGGCAGAGCCGGCTGTTTGGCACGTGAGTAGGCAGCCAACAGCTGTTAACTGGGAGGAATTAAAAGCAGTGTGACATGGATGTACTTTGGATGAGAATAGCAGTTGTCACCCACACCTTTAATGAAGAGCAGGAAAAGCTATTCCCACTGGGAACAAGCACTGCAGGGTGGCTTTTCGGCTTCCTTGTTTCTAGTATATTTCTAGTATCTGGGAAGTGGAAACTAGAGCAGAGTGGAAATAGGAGACCAAAACCTATCTCACAGGAGACAGGCATAGGTTGAGGTTTAATAATCTGACCACTATGTTTCAGAGCCATTTTACTTGAACTGCAGAGCTACAGTGAAATGAGTCTCTTCTGATGCTTCTACTGTGGTGAAGAGATGCAGATAAGGAGGAAGAACAGGAGAAATAGCTAATAATAATAACCAAAGGCCTTTCTTCCTGGAAAATCCTCCCACTTCTGTTCAAGACATCAGAGCACTTCATGCTTTATGCTGCCTTGAAATAGGGGGAGCTTCAAATCCAATGATGACTGGTTCCAGCAGTGTCTATCTACTGAAATAGGCTTGATACCACTGTTAACTAGCAATTGCATGTGCTAGGTTTGCTGAGGAACTCCTGCTGGAGTAATGGCTGGTACAGAGACGTATAACCCATCTATTTTGCTTCAAGCTGAAACAGCTGCCCAGTGTATGAAGGTTCTGGTGTTACACCAGCATCTAAGCATCAGAGGACTTCAGAGCTTCTGGCAGAGCAAGAATTGCTCTCCACTGTTTCACTTGGCCAGAGACAGCAAAGCAATCCACTCAGTCCTCCAAAGCTCTGCCTTATGAACCAGGGTGCTGCGTGTGCCCTTCTTCCTTTGCTAAGAAAAACAGAAGTGTTCCTTGCTCTAAACCCATGGCTGGACCAGCCCACAGTGGTTGCTAGCTGGCTTTCCTGCAGGGAACTGGCTCCCAGCTCTTCCCAAATGCTTTAATTTGGGGTTATTCAGTTTTCATGTGCTTCCAGTGGTCCCTGACCAAAGATCCCCTTAGGAGTAAGTATGAAGCCACCCTAAATATAGCTTCCCAACTGGTGATAGGATGCGGGAGTGGGAGAAAATCAGATACTTTCTCCTCAATAAGTGCCCCAGGTTGTGGGAACCATTCTGACTTGGCAGGCTGCTTGCAAGGCATTTGCTATTTGTTTAGCTTGGGACTGGCTGCCCCTGGCAGTTGTTACCATCAGCTGCATTTCTTATCTGCTCTTTCCTATAATAAACACTGGAGCAGAGGTTTGGAATTAGTCACTTCTGAGGCACTGCCTGTCTACAGCTTCTGTCTTATCGTCTCGTTTTTGTTCTCTTGAGCCTTTTCCACTTTGTTCTGTGCCTCTTGGTTTGCTCTTCTCATTACACTGACCTAGCAAAGAGCTCTTTGGTATATCCCATAGGTATGTCATTGCCAGCACTGCCCGCATCCCAGAAGACACACTGCCCTGGGACGGCTGCTGGGTACTACAGACATTTTCCAGTATGATTTACCTAACCCAGCAGATGGGCTGGACGAGTTGTCCTGGCTGAGGTCTGTTCAGATGACAGCACTGGAGGCAGTGTTAGGATCCTGGCAGCATCCTGGGGGCTTGGCACCGTGTCCTGCTCTTTAGTACAGCATTAACCACAGGGCAGTTGGTGGGTTGAGGGATGCAAACGCAGAAGCACAGGTTTGTGTGGTCCTTATTCTTCTCTCTGAGTCATTCCTATTGGTTTGCTTCCACCTCAGAATTCCCTGGTGATCTCTAGGCGTTGCCTTGGCGTGGGCTTGCCACTGACAGTGCTGTGGGAGAGGCAGCAATGGGCAGTGCAGAGTGCAAGATTTTCTCCCTCTCTCTGGGCTCATCTCACTTTAAAAATACACAGAGCTATATATTTCACTCCACACATGCAAATACCATTTCCTCTGCCCATTGAAAGCCAGTCACGCTCTGGGACAGCCTGCCAGGTAAACGCCACTTGATGTAGAACATATTTCAGTGCTGCCTGTAGAAATGACCTGGGTGGCAGCGTTGGAGCAGGGGTGACAGCATCAGAGCAGCCCATATTCACCCTGCACAGCACAAAAGCACTCGAGGGGATGCAAATCTGGTTAGTTCTGTCTGGATCTGTGTTACTGGATGTCATCCACCTCGTGCCACCATCTTCCCTTCTCTCTTACACCATTATCGTAATGATTTTTAGAGTTGTTCTGTCTCACAAAAGCACGTTCAGTGAAAAACCCACCCCCAAACAAAACCCCAAACCCTTTGTTCAATGTAAAAGGTGATCTGGGTGTGACAGAAAAATGAACTCTTTCAAGAACTCCACACATTGCGGATCAGAGCAGGCAAAGACCCTGGGGTTAGTCCTGTTTCTTGGTGCCCTTTATGATGATGTGTGTGATGATGAATGGGAGGAAATTCCTGCCCAAGAGCATAAGCAGGCAGCAAGCCCTATAACTGTGCTGTGTCCTCATAGTCCTGACATGTGAGATGAAGCTGCTGATGGCTGGTGTCAGTGGATATGCTAGTGTCAGACCCTCCCAATACCTGATTCTGGCTGGAGAGGATTGCAAACAGCATCTTCCTGGTTATCATGATGTGCTGGAGGAGGCTATACTGGTGTCTGGGATGGCAGGGTGCTGCCATGCAGGGTCACCTGTGGGGTGAGTGAGCAAAGACCGTGCCTTTGGCCTCCTTTTCCCAGTTTCATGTTGCTGGGGTCAGGCCTGAAGTCAGCTTTCCCTCTGACCTAACACAGCCCATGTGCACAGCAGTGCGTGTAAACGCCGTCCTCGCCCCCAGGCTGTGTTGGTGCTCAGATGTGGTGAAGCTCTCTGTGTACTTCACTAGACGCTGAAGCAAACAACCAATAAATCTGTTATAAACTAAGCAGTAATTTGTTTTGGTTACCAGGGAGATTGCCAAGTGCAAATTCAACCTGAAATAGGGATGAGCTCATCCTCTGAGCAGTGTCGGTGCCTGAGCTGGAGCAGCCGGATGGAAAGGGAGCCAGCGCCAGCAATGTCTGCTCCAATGACATTTGGATGCTGTGGGAGATGTTTTGCCAGAGAGCTTTTTGCCTTGTAAACAACACAGTGCAGGGGATGGTGTGTGAGGCTGGTTGCTGAGCATGGGCTTTTATAATTCCTGGAAGTGGTGATGACAGATCTGATGGGACCATGGGCTGGAGAGCCCTGGGGGTGGGTTAAAGTGCTGCAGAGGTTCCCTTATCTTAGAAGCCTCTCCCTGTGCTGGGATTTTGGGGAATACTGAAGTGCTTGACTCATGGCTTTCTGGAGCAAGGGATGAAGGCTGCATCTGTAAAGAGGGCACTGGTTTCATCAGGGCTATTTTGGTATCTTGGAAGTCTTTTATTATGGATTTACAAGCATGGAGTGCTTTGTGGCTGTTCTTGCAAGTCCTTCCAGGCCTGGGGATGGATTTCTTCCAGCTCCTTTCCTGTGCGGTGGAGCAGTGGACATTGGTGTTTGGGAGTGGGACAGGCATCCCTGCAGGTCTGCAGTGCCTCTCTTCCCCATAGAATCAACTAGGACCTGTAAGGTCATCAATACCAGCCATAACCCCACATCCTCCCCTAGCAGCATATCCCCACCCCAGTGTTTCACCTACTTGGTATCGAGGCGTGTTTGCTTTTTGGCTGTCTCTGGGTAACTAAAAACACTGCTGTAATTTCCAGATCTTGGACTTGGCCAGGACCAAGCCTAACCTTGCTCAACACTGGCACAAAGCAGGCAAGGCTTGCTACCAGCCTTGCTTTAGCACAGTCGAGAAGAGAATTTGGCTCAAGAGGTGCAACTTTATCAAAGGGGCAGTCCTTACTATTGCAGGAAAAGCCCTCAACGATTTGGAAACCTCACCCTTTCCCCATTGTCCTGCAGCATTCCCAGAGGGACACGGGTACTCTCATGCACTGCGGCTGCACAAGCTGGGTTTAAACCCACTGTTTCACATCTGCTTTAGCTTTTTGACAGTTTTCTCTGGCACTTGTGTGCAATTAGCACTGCTTTTCTGTTACAGGGAGCCGACCCTCTAACAGTTTGCTTTAGACAGTAGCTTGACAGCAAGCAGCAATTGTATTGGGAAGGGCTGTTTCTATTTGCAGACTGTGTTATTTGTTGTCCCTGAATTTATTGTCTTGAAAAAGAAAACAGAATCATTCCTGGGGCCTGGAGCCGCAGAGCAGAGGATGGCTTAATCAAACCCACCCGTGGTTGTACCAGCTCCAGTTGGTTAATTTCTGTGTTTAAAAGCAAACACTCTTCTAAGTATGTGATTTTTCTTACTCTGAAGTCTGTGGTTACTAAATGTAACAGCCCATAGACTTTGCCCATTGCTCACTGATAGAAGTGCTGTGATGGGCTGCTGGGAGACCCTTGGTGGGAGCATGGGAGAGGAGAGGGACCTTCTCTTGCCTCCCCACATCCTGGCCTGGCCCTGTGGAGGTGGGGATGAAGATATTTGCTGTTTCAGCAAATGAAAGGCAAATTCAATTTGGTAGCTTAAGTAACCTCCACTCCCCATCCTGCTGTGGTCCAGGCTGACTCTCGCCAAGTCTACTGACCTCAGCATTTCCAAAAACACCAGAGCCACTCAGGATTTGCTGGGCTACCCAAAAACTAGAGGGGAAGGAGAATTCCCCTGCCTCCCTCTCCGAAACCTGCCCATAGACTTCATCTATGCAGATGAGGACACTCAGCTGGGATGCGGGAGCTTACAAGGATGCTGGAGAGGGACTCTTCATCAGGAACTGTAGCGATAGGACAAGGGGTGATGGGTTCAAACTGAAACAGGGGAAGTTCAGGTTAGATATAAGGAAGAAGTTCTTTACTGTGAGGGTGTTGAGGCACTGGCACATGGTGCCCAGAGAAGTGGTAAATGTTCAGTCCCTGGCAGTGATCAAGGCCAGGTTGGACAGAGCCTTGGGTGACATGGTCTGGTGTGAGGTGTTTCTGCCCATGGCAGGGGGGTGGAACTAGATGATCTTAAGGTCCTTTCCATCCCAAACCATTCTATGATTCTATGCCATAAAGCAGGGCAGGGCTCTGAGAGCCATTCTGGGCTGGGTCTCTGGTTTTGGCTGAAACTGAATCCTAACCCTGATGAAAGATTTAAAGAGATTTGTTCCTTTTTTGTGTTTTACATTTGAATCGGTGTTTTCTAACCGACCCCATGGCAAATGCTTTTCAGTGTAGTCCTTGCCCCGCTCTGTTCTGATGTGATTTCCAGGGGGACCCCGGGATCCTTATCACTTTATGCAAAATGAGCTTTACATTCTGGTATCACACAGGCACTTTGAAAACGTTATCCCTGACTCCAGAGAAATGGCTCATCCATTTTAATGCCGTTATTAGAAATGGAATTGGCAACACTTATCCTCAGTGGGATTTGCTGTGCAGCTCGGAGGGTAGAAGCTGCGGAAAGCACTGGTGGAGACTTCAGAGAGCTCTCGTCACCCTGAGATGTGTGTGCTTTTGGTTCAGGGTTTCTGCTGAATGGAAAGAACAAGGTTTGATGTACACCAGAGAAAAGGGGAAAGCACAAATGTGTGGGGCAGTGGTGAGACAGGACTGGGGCTCAAAGCATCGAGACAGCAATGGGGCTCAAAGCATCAAGACAGCTTCTGGACTGAAAGGCAGAGAGGGGATACAGGGCATGCCTGGTGGTGGAGAAATGTGGGCTTGTGTGTCCCAGGGTGTTGTCTGCCTCTCTGGAGACATTCAAACCCCACCATGGACACGTGCCTGTGTAACCTGCTCTGGGTGGCCCTGCCTTGGCAGGGGGTTGAACCAGATGATCTCCAAAGGTCCCTTCCAACACTACTGGTTCTGGGACTCTGTGGTGGAGGTGTTGCATACAGGTGCTTTATTTGCTGTCTTAATAAGTGTAGGGAAACTGAGCTGGGGTGAGTGCTGGCCTCAGCTGGTGTCTGAGTGAAATGCTGTTTGAGGTGCTCAGATTGCTGAAGCAGCAACAAAAACCCCCAAACCTTAAAATAAATGTTTATTTTAAACCTTTTAAACCATTTTGTTTGTGGCAAATGAACTTGTAAGAACCAGCTGATCTCTGCTCCTCTCGGGGCACTGAGGAGGACTTCATGTTTGGCTGCAGTGCATCAAGGCTCTGGAGTTGCTGAGCTGGGAGTCCCTTGCTCCTGCGTGTGGAGGGAGGAAGGAGGGATGTGATGGGTCCATGCTCCTCTGGAAGTCTGCTGGCTCTGGTTTTGCCTGGGTCCTTGGTATCCTGGAGGCCAGTTTGGGAAAGGGCAGTCAAGGCAAGTTCAGTGGGATCAATGTGAGTGGTCTTCTACCTGGTGAGGGCTCCAATGCAAAAGGAGAGAGGCAAAGAGCCTGGCTGAGCAGCGTGATGTGTGGCTGTGAAATAGATGGTGGCTGAAGTCAACTCTGCCACAAACAAAGTCTGGGCAAAGGGGGAAGTTAAATGGCATCAGTTTGAGCAGAGCAAAACCAGCTTCATCTTACAAGTGAGTGGGTTCCTGTGGGTCTCCTCACCCTGCTCTGGTGTGTGCCTTCTCCTTGGCTTGTCCTGCAGCATGTCCCCAGACTGTCCTGGAGCATGGCCAGTGAATGCCCTTGTGATGTGGTGCCAAAAAAGCAGTTGTGAGTTTGAAGCCACTCCAAGGTGAAGGGTTTTCACTTCTCTGCCCTTGTTGTTGTTGGTACAATGTGGTCCAGACAGGCTGAACCTTCGTTGTGAGGAAGTTGACCCCTTCTTTCATTTTAAAACACACTTATCCCAAACTGGAGTTAAAATCAAACGCTCCTAAAGCAGAGGTTTCTGAGAATAACTTTTGTGACTAATTCAACCCCACAGGCTTCGCTGCAGGGGGCTTTGCAGCTTTGGTTTTCCTTGTAAAGAATGCCCAGCATATGTCCTGACAATTAGTCAGAGTGCCCAAAAATACCCGTCAGCCCTGCAAGCTGATCTCCTTTGGCTCTTGGAGCTGAGACAGACACAGGGGTATGCATCGAGGGGCTTTGGGGTGGGTTATTTTTACCGTGGCCACATAAAAAGGGTGATCTGGTCCTCCCAGCCACCAGCACTGTCTAACAAGTGAAGGTGCACATAGCCAAAAGCTAATCTTGCTTGAGGCGACTGTCCCATGCCCAGGGGAATGGGCTGGTTGTCCTGCTAAACCCATGTGCCAGGGCTGGTTCCTGTCAGCAATAAATCACTGCTCAGGGCATGGCCCTGCAGCCTGTGCCAAGTGCAGGCAGTGCTTTGATGGTGTGCTGGATGACAGGGAATCTTCCCAACCAGCATGCCAGTGCTCAGAAGGGCATGTCCTTCTCATTGCAGCAGTGGCCTCTCTTTACCTGTAGCCAGGCAGGTGCTTCTGCCCAGCCATTTGCTGTGAAGCTTTTGCTTTACCCTTCTCTGACCACCTGAGCTGGTTTTCTGTCCTTGGTGTATCCCACATGGTGAATTTCCAGAGGATGTTTTGCCTGAATCACAGCCCACAAACAGCCCCTTCTCCTCCTGTGAAAATAAAGCTCTTTAAGGGGAACACCTCCTTGGGCTTGCAGAGCATTGCTTGTGTGGGGTTTTGGCTTGACCGACTGTGCTGTGTGGGCAAAGGAAGGAGGTCTGCAGAGCCATCTGCCCAGCAGCTTCCCAGGAACAGGATGTTTTGCTAGGAAACGTCACTCCAAAAGCGTTCCCAACCTTTGGAGGAAGATCTTGGGCACAGCCCATAGCACCCACCTTGTGAGTCTTGCTGCCAGGTCTTGCTGAATGAAGGCAGGAGGATGGCAGGGCTGCAGGAAACCCATGTGGGGATGCTGGAGAGCACGTGTGTTGTAGCTGATGCCTGGGTAGTTGCTAGTTTCTGACTCATGGCAGATAGATTTCCAGGGAAGGTGAATGACCCAGATGCAAACTAACAGTTGAACTTCCTTGTGTGCTCTCCACAGCGAGCTGTTTAATGTCACTGGGAGAGAATCGCTCAGCCAGCTGCCCTGTGAGAAGCAAGGGAAAGCAATGAGGAGTGCAGAGAGTGTAGTGGAGGTTGTGAAACGCATCATTCCAGTGATGGCTCACTAACAACTTAGTGATGCCCTGACATGAGCATTTATTGTGTGGGCATGGTGGGATTATATTGCTATGAGTGTTCAGACCTCATCTGTCTTGGGAAAGACTGCCATGCAGACTGGCTGGGATCAGTGTGGTATTTGTTTGACAGGGACTTAAGTTACTTTTCTCACCTCTGAAGCCAGGGCTAAGCCATGGGAGAGGAGCTGTGACTGGCAAACCTTTGAATGGGCAAGAACCAGCTCATTTCTGCTCTTCTTATGGCAAATGACCTCTGAGGAGGACTTCACATCTGGCTGTGGTGCATTTAGGCTGCTTTGCACTGCTGGCTGGATCTGTGCATGATACATCTATAAGGCTGCAGGGAAGGAAGAGGTGAAGGCTGTGTTTGAGGCTTTTTAGCCCAGTTAGGGGCTTGATGCTGTTACAAAGCATCTGAATCAGACCAGTCTTGGCACACATGTGGATCTTTCTCCCAAGAGGAGCAAAGGAAGCCTTAGTGTCCCCTTAGGGTTGGCTGATGTCCAGGCATATTCAGACCTGTGCAGTTCATGTCAGGGTGTTGTGGGCAGCCTGCAGAGCCTCCCAATCCACTGTGTGCACTCACAGCTCTCCTCTGCACACTGAGCCAAGGCAGAAGGATGAGGAGACTGGGCTGGAAACATGGCCCAGGTTTAACCCAGTGAATTTCAGACTAATCCATTTGTCTTTCTAAGAGATTTTAAAAGAAATCTTCAACCTTTTGGGTCTGTCCCTTTCTGGGCTTGTACTGAAGGTCTAAATGTAATGGCAGGGACCACAGCAGGCACTCAGCATCCTTCCTGCTGGAGGATACAGTCTTGGTATCGTATCTGTAATACAGCAAAGAGCCACAGGGAGCAGGGAGCAGGGACAGGAGGAAATGGGCTTCCTTGTACTGTCTACTCAAAGCCACCCCTGTCTATATGGTGCCTGTGCAGCTCCTGTTCCCCTCCCTGACACAGGCAGGAGCAGGGCCAGGACCTCAACAAAGCTTTGGGTCTAGAAAGCAGCGCTTGATTTATGCGCTGCTGGTCCCCAAGGCCTTTGTGTCACTGCTGTCAGCCAGAGCTCTGCCACCTCAGCAACAGGTGATGGGAAGAAGTGCCAGTCAGGAGCGTGTGTGCAGGGCAGAGCAGATGGCAGCAGGGGAATAAATTGGGAGCTGCCATGGGAATAGTGCTGGAAACGCGCCAGCCTGGGAATGGAGGCAGATGGGAACAACCCCGTTTAGTTCTCTTCCTGGCTTTGCTGTTTATCAGATGTCTTTATTTCCAGCTCAGTTCTCTCTTGACCATCCTTTCACGTCTGTTTCTATACCCTCATCCTTATCTTTTTGTCTTTTCTTATCCTGCTTTATTTCCTCCCTTTTGTGTCTACTCCCACTATACCTGAGTTCCTGAAGGGCTACACAGCCTGTGCCTGCTTCCTTGTAAATCCATCCCCAGTTCCTCTGTCCCTACCTCCAGAGCTGATTCTAAAGCTCCCCCTTCTTCGCTCAGCACACAGATGTGACCCAGCTGTGGCAACAGGGAAGAATGGAATACACCCTGTGTGCCTTTGCCATGTGCTGCCCGTTTCCTTCTCCACCATCCCCTCGGAGATGGTTGTCTTGCCTGATGGCTGTTGTTTGTCCCCTCTGTCACTGCAATGATGTCCTTGCTGGCTTTGCCTCTGGATGTGGGTACATCCTGTGTGAATCATAGAATCAACTAGGTTGGAAAAGACCTTTAAGATCATGAAGTCCAACATGAAGCAGGGTGTCTCTGTCTTGGATTCATGTGAGTGCCTGCAGGATGCATGAGGGGTGCGGAGGCTCATCCTTGTGTGCAGAAGAGGGGAACTGAGCTACGGTTGAGTCTTTTGAAGCAGTTTTGTGACACTTCAAATAGAAACTGTCCAGTTTTGAACTGAACTCTCTGTTCAAAAGGACTAGATGGAAACTCTTCATTTTGGTTCAGGTATGTTCAGGGGTGGCATGCAGGGTCCTTGGCTGGGGGAGCAGGGAGCATCCCTTGGCAGCCCTCTCTGGGCACTCTGCAAGCACACGGGACACTGAGTGCTTGGAGAGCTGGATCAGCCCCAGGTTTCAGTCCCAGATCCCAAACCTGCCTGCAGCAGCAGCCACCAGCCAGAGTAAGAGCGTGGCAAGGTTGGAAGCAACACAAGGCTTTGTGTAATGGGGAGCCCATAAAGTGTTCCCCATTAAAGGGGATGGCCGGGGTGTGTTTCTGTGCGGGGTTACCGGGCTTTGCTGAGCAGGAGGCACAGTGTTACCCCAAGAACTGGGCAGGTGCTCCCCTCCTGCTCCTGTTTACTGCTTCTTTCTTTGATGATGGTGACTAATAGTGCATCAATGCCTGGGTTATATCGGCTCTATTTAGGACTTTCTGCCCCGTGAGTGACAGCAGGATGTGTGAGCAAGCTGACCTTTTCTGGCAGGATTGTTGGGGCAAGAAAATACTCTGGAAACCACAATGTGAATCATTTGTCTATCCAAGTGGATGACACTATGCCCCAGCCATGTTGCTTTGCAGTCAGACCCCTGTGGTGGGGTCAGTGTGTCCAGACCTGCTCCCTGGAGAGCTTAAAACCTACAGGCCAGGTTCAAAGACATGAAACCCCAAGCCTGCATGTCCTGCTGTGTATCAACAACATGCCTGTAGCACTCATTCTTATGGGACCTATGGGTGCATGGTGCCTGGGTAGCAGAGAAGGGCTCAGCCAGGGCTGGCACACCTCCATTCTGGGGCACTCTCTCTTTCATGGACTCAGAATGGTTTGTGTTGGAAGGGACCTTAAAGCTCATCTGGTTCCAACCCCCTGCCATGGGCATGGACATCTTCCACTAGAGCAGGTTGCTCACAGGGCAGCGATGTCCCTCCTTGGCACTTGTGCTATTCCTTGCACCACTGATGTGTTTAATCACCTGGGCTTGTGTGGCCAAAGCGGGGCTTGAGAAGGAGATGGGAATTGTCCGAAGTCATACAGCCAAAACCAGCCAAGAAACCAAAAGCAGCCTTATCCTCTCAGTAAGTTCCTCAGTCCATTCCTGCTGTGCTGGCCCAGGAGACCACACATTCAAACAAAATGGCCTGTTTATGACAGACAGCTCTGGGAAATCACCAGTGAGCTGTGCCGTGCAATGCTTCCCCAGGGAGATCCATGGTGAAGCTTCATGGGCATCAGCAGGGCTGAGTCTTCCTCCTGCTTTTGGCCATGCTTTCTCCCTCCCACCTCCTCCAGCCTGTGCCCCTTGTTGTGCTGCAAACACACGTGCATTTGTGCACATGGAACAATTTGGTGGCCAAGTATCCATCCCTCCTCTCCACATGCCTCTGCAGTGCTGCCAAACCATTGCTGAACTGGGATTGGTGGGACGTGGCAGCTGCTGCCATGACACAACAGCGCTATTCCGCCTTTTGGGATGGGGAGCAAAGGTTAGTGTTTCTAATGGAAATACGAGGGTGTTCTGGGGGAAGTAGGAAGTGACTGCTGGGTGGGAAGGGTGCCAGAGCTTTGTGTGGGGGACTGGAAAGGAATGAGAATGGTTAATGATGCAAACTCCGCGTGCATTGCCAAAAATGAACTCATGTCTAAATACTACAGTGAGCGCAGCGAGATTAGCACAGGAAAACACCAGTTGTGAGGGTTCCTGTTACCAACTGAATTATGCAAACAATTTGCTTGAGTTTCTAGATGAGCTGGGGCAGAGCAACGGTGGGTTTTTCCAAGCCAAAGTGTTTCAGTGTGTTGGTAATTTAGCACGTTTCCCAGCCTCAATCTGCTATCCAAGTGGATCCGCACTGCGCTCTTTTGGGATGGCATGCTGTTAAGTGTGGCCTTTTCCAAGCCATGGCGGAGATGCTGGTGAGATGCTGACATTGTGTGTGTGATACCTGGGGGCCCTCCGGTGGGTGTGAAGGCCCACGGGATCACCGAGCCCAGTGCTGGGGTTGGAGCTCTTGGGACCACTGTGATGGGAAGGGGAGATGCTCCCAGTTCCTGGCTGTAGCAGAGCTGCTCGGGATGGAGATGCTGATTGTTGTTTGGAGGCTGGACACCACCGCAATGGGCTCCCTAAGAGGAATGATAAACATTGGCTCTTCCCAGTGGCTGTGGGGGAGGTAACTGACTTTCCCACGGCCGTGCAGTGAGTCAGTGTCGAGGCGGGATTAGCAGCTGGGTGTCTCTGGCCACCGGCCCTGAGCGCGCCTCGCCTCCAATTGCATAACCCAGAGCTGCTGCATCCCCCACGGGAGCCCTCAACCAGAGCTCCTGGCCTGACCCGGGTGGAAATAGGTGGGTTGGTTGGAGCTGGGGTCTTCCAGGGAGGTTCATGGACACTTGGGTGAAAAGGACAGAGACACCAGCCAGTGTCCTCTATAAGCCACATGCTGGGGAATGAGCCCATCCACAGTGTTAGATGCTGGAGAGCATCCAGGATCATGAAACCCAGTTTTCCAATTGCTCACTTTGAACCACTAGTGCCTTGTGCTTCCTTAGGGTAAAAGCTGGAGGAGGAGCAGGTATGGAAGTTTCACTGGCAGTAAAACTTCCTCATGACCCTTGTGTTGAAAGCACATCTATAACCCACCCATGAATGCATCTTCTGGTACTTCTATGGGCTGCCAGCTGCATCCCCAGGGGTACAACCCACACTCCAATTCCTGGACTGCAGCCCCTCCAGCTCCCATGGGGCTGTGATCCACCTCTTCCCTTCAGCAATGGCAGTGTAGAACTAACATTGGGTCTGTAATTCAGCTCAGGACTGTTTTGAGACACAATCTAGCTCTAAAGCCAAGGCCAAATAGTACTAGCATGGGGTCAGGTTCCTCGGGCGCACTGTGCCTTTGGGACTAATTTGGGTGCTGAGTAGCTGGGCAGGTATTTACATGTGGCCTACAGAGACCTAGAGGTCTCTGGATCCTATTCTTCTCCCTTGGATCACCTAAAATGGTAAGAATTTTCAAGGGGGATTAAGGTTGTGATCTCTGTGGAGGGGAGTGGACATCTGGTAGGAGTCCCGTCCGTATTAATAGCCTCCCTTTAAATGTATGTTATCAAAGGGGGCAGCTCCTAATCAGCCAAGAGACTGGGAACTCTGTTACCTAAGGGGCTGCTGGTGACTTTGGGCTTCTAATCATGGCTTTCCACAGGCACACAGGTAAAGTGGATGTGCTGCTGGGTGTGATTTGGGAGAACTACCTGTACCCCTGGTACATAGGGAGGGAGGAAGGTTTTGCTAACAGGCTCCTGCACCAGAGAAAGAACTTGAATTTAGTCTCCAGCCTCAGCAATTTCGACTGTAACAAATGATGGCAAATGGGCTTCTAACCAGTGTGGGGACTGGTGCTGGGAGCACGGTGCTAGCGGTGGCCTCATCTATTCTGTAAACTGCATTAGATATTAAGTGCTTTTGTATTTGCTGCTGCGGTTAGGCTGGGGCTCAGCTGGGCTTTGAGGAAGCCTATAGGTGAAAATGGGGGTGATGCTTTTCCTCGCAGCAAGCTTGCTACAGCAGTGATTGCAGTGAGGAGGGGAAACCCATAGCAAAGAGGGGCATGCAGCAGTCCAGTGTGTGAGCCCAGGTGCTTTGTTCTGCTCTGGTGGGAAGTTTGTGCTTGCTCCCTCTTTGTCTTGTAGATGAAACAGACTGACCCTCACCAGCAATAGGAAAACGTTCACTTTTCCTTCCCCATTAACACTGATAGGAATCTTGAGAGCGTGTTTTGCACATACCCATGGCACAGGATGTGTTGTGTCTTCCAGCCATGACTCATCTCCTCTAGCCCTCCAATTACAGACAATGGAAAGCTCTCGGGGGATTTTAGAAGCTTACCTGATTCTTAAAAGCTAACCATGTCTGTGTGTGTGTCCAGCATGCATTTACAATCCTACAGCACAAGGTACAGTGGCAGGGACATCACATCCCTTAATGAGACATAGCCCAAAGGGTGGATGTGCCAGGGGAGAGGGTGTCGAGTTTGGGACACAGCTCCTGTGGGCACCAAACCAAGCTGCTGCACAGCAGGAGCCAGGGGACAGTGGTGTTTATGAGACATGGTTGGGAGCATAGAGCCTCTTTGGAACTAGGGAGGAAAGTAGCAATAAGCTGTTTAACTTCACACTCAGCCTCTCAGGACAAGGCAAGAGCATGATGGCACGTAACTGCTTGGGCTTTGTGTGGAACAGATATACATTATGCAAGATACATTCCTGAGTAAAATCTCTGTTTTCTTTCTCATCTTCCTTAGTGGAGTAATCTCTAGGGTGAGGACCCGTGGATTTGGTGTTGCGCTGTAATACAGAATGCTGAAGTGTCTCCATAGAATCCCAGACTGGTTTGTGTTAGAAAGGATCCTGAAGCTCATCCACCTCCAACCCCTGCCACGGGCAGGGACACCTTCCACTAGAGCAGGTTGCTCCAAGCCCCTGTGTCCAACCTGGCCTTGAACACTGCCAGGGATGGGGCAGCCACAGCTTCTCTGGGCACCCTGTGCCAGCGCCTCAGCACCCTCACAGGGAAGAGCTTCTGCCTCAGAGCTCATCTCAATCTCCCCTCTGGCAGGTTAAAGCCATTCCCCTTGGCCTGTCCCTACAGGCCCTTGTCCAAAGCCCCTCTCCAGGTTTCCTGGAGCCCCTTTAGGCACTGGAGCTGCTCTAAGGTCTCCCCTTCAGGAGCCTTCTCTTCTCCAGGCTGCCCCAGCCCAGCTCTCTCAGCCTGGCTCCAGAGCAGAGCTGCTCCAGCCCTCGCAGCAGCTCCGGGGCCTCCTCTGGTCTCGCTCCAGCAGCTCCACGTCCCTCTTGTGCTGGGACCCTTTGTCTTCAGAGCAGATGCTGCAGTTGGAGTGCTGCCACCAACAAGTTATAGCAAGGTGCCTGTGCCCAGGGGTGAGTCCTCCTCAGCAGGAGAAAAGCTCATGCTTGGTTCTTGGGACACCAGGGCACCAGAAGGCCATGCAGCTCCTGAGGTGGGGCAGATCCATGCACAGCTGGGAACATCCTCAAGGAGTCTCAAATGCCCAAGGCAGTCACAGAGTAAGTTAGCTGCTGAACGGAACCCTCCGGCTTTAGCTGAATTAGTTTGGAAGGGTTTGGACTTCACTGCTTAAACTGTGCCTGAGTGCTCAGCCTTACTCTAGGCAGCGGTGCTGTTAGCCTTAGCTGAGCTCTGTATTAAGTGCAGAAGGAAGCCCTGGGGGAAGAGTTTGCAGGGCTGAGGCAGTGTGATTGTTAATAGCATGTCCTTACTTCCCAAGGGAACTGTGAAGATTTACTAATGATCGGGATGTGCTTGGACAGAGTGGCAATAGGACCGTTGGGAATGGTTTTGGCACCTGCCTGAGGAACTTGGAGCTCTTCTTGTTCTAAATAAAGAAGCTTCCATGTTATCAACAGACTCAAAGAGTATGCGACCTGCACGTGCCCCAGCCTGGCAATGGGAGAGCAGCACTGACAGCCCTCCCAGCACATCATTTCTTCCTTTCCTTTGGCATTGCAAATGCTTTTTGTGCAGGCAGAGTGCCAATGACCTTGAGGTGCAGGCTGGGGTGGCATTTTGTATTTTGGATGAAGGAGACCCTTCTTTTAAGGGTATTCCCTGGTATTTATAGCAAAGCATGTGGCACTGCACAGAGGAATGCTAGGAACAGTAACTCAGGTGACAGAGAAGGGAATGGCAGGTCCTGAGCTGAAATAGGTGTCTGGATCAGCATGGGATGCGTGTGCTTAGTCTGCTGAGGAAAAGAAAACTGCTGGAGAGTCAAAAAGCAATTCCTCTTTTCCTTCCATATTGCCAGATGACGCAGTTGTGTGTAGGGCAGAGGGTGAACACCCTCAGCTTCTCAAGTGGCAGAATAATCAGTAAAGGTTAAATTCCAGTTTCCTGGGTTGTTTTTAGATCCCACGCTTCAAGTTCTTCCTTGGTGGTTTATCACATTTAGACATGTTCCAGAGGGACATTAACACACATCCTGTGCTAAGTGCTTTGCTTATCAGCTCTGCTTCAGCTCCCTTTGCTGAGTGCTTCGGTTTCACTTGTGCAAACCACTGTGATGCTGCCTTGTGGGACGCAATGCACTGGGAGGAACCAGCGCAGGGGCTATGGGAGAGGCAGGGCTGGGTGTTACAGCAATAGCTTTGGTGAGGTGGCACTTCTTAGGTCTGCACCCTTTCCATCCCAAAGCTTGCCATGCTGCAGGGTGTAGAGGCAGCCCTGACCTGTGACTGCTTCACACACAGTGTCAGTATGACTTGAGGTGCATGGAAGCAGGCGGAGCTCCGGTGTTTGGAAGATGGAAGGTATGGTTGGCAAAGGGCTGAGGAGCTGCATGTGAAAAGCAGCAGATGCTCCATGGGGACAACTGGCTAACTGGCATCTCTGTGGTCAGGTAAATGTTAGGGTTTGGGTTCCAGTGGGTCTTTGTGCCAAATACCCTGACACTCGAGAAGGCCACCGGTCTGGCCAGGCACCCTTGAGCTGTAGCCAAAGCCATCAGGGAGCTACATTTACAGAGCACCCTGCCAGGGCTGGTGGCAGAGGGACACCTTGCTCAAGGGGGATTCTCTTCTGGAAGTGTTGCTGGAGATTTCTTGAGCTCTTGTTCTTATTGAGGGTCCTTTGGCTACTTAAGAATGGGCATGTGCTGCACTTACCCCTCTCCCCTGATCCTCTGTGCATGGATCATAGAATGGTTTGTGTTGGAAAAGACCTTAAAGCTCATCCAGTTCCAAGCCCCTGCCACGGGCAGGGACGCCTTCCACTAGAGCAGGTTGCTCCAAGCCTGTGTCCAACCTGGCCTTGAGCACTGCCAGGGATGTCAGCCTGGGCTGGGGAGTAGTTCCAGTCTGTCCATAGTTTTCCTCTGTTTTCTAAATCCCATTCTGTGGCTTCAGAGTGAAGCTGAAATGGGGTTTGGGTCAGTGCATGTTCTCAGGGTACATGATGCTCCTGGGCTTAAACAGGAGACTCTTGACCAGGCTGTCAGCTCAGAGACACTGCAGTGTGGTGTGATGGTACAACCAAGTAACTTCCAAGCTAAACCAGCCGAGTGCACTGTGGTGGTTTTAAGCACATCACTGTGAAAAGAAGCACAAAGGTGCAGCGCTTTGGGGTTTGGTGCTTAGTTTGCTGAGTGCTTACCCTGAGCTCCAAGCTCTGCATTGCTCTAGCATGGCTGTGCCACTGGGGCGAAGTGTCCTTAGTTTCACAACTTGCCTGTTTTCCAGACAGCAAAGACACGTCAGGGTTAATATATGTGGAAGCTCTGGCAAGTTAAGCTGTGGGTGCAACTGGAATAGGTTATTAAGGAGCTAAACATCTCCAAAACCATGATCTGCTGCCAACCAGGCCTTAGATGATGCATTTATTCTTTTACAGAGCACAACATATACCTGTTCTGTCTATCTGCTGTGAGAGGGGCCAAGACCCTTAGGGGAGCAGCAGCAGGATACTAAATACCTCTTCCTCAGGGCAGCAAAGCTCTTAAGTCTCCATGGACATTTGCTCCATCCTGGGAAAATGATCTGGTGGCCCCAGCATAGCCACTACCAGCGAGGGGCTCTGCTCTGCCCCAGACCATCAGCTTTTGGAGCCATCATGCCCCAGTCTCTGGGTGGGCTGCTCCCATGGGAGGGTTTTAGATGGTCTGGGCATGGAACGGGTGAGCAGAGATTGAGCAGCCAGCACACTGAGTGGACGCTGTGGTCAGTGCATCTTCACTGCAGACAAGGGGATAGAGGTGCCTTTCCTAGGTCTAGCTCAGGAATGCTACTGCTGAGGGCAGAAAGCTCCTGGGAAAACTGGAAGCAAATGAATTCCCTGGCCTATGCATGATGAAAGGGGCTTTTTGGTGCATGAGATGGCAGGAGGCAGGCAGCAGCTCTGTGTGGCCAGCCTGGCTGCCAGTCCCAGTGTTAACTTGTCTGCGGAGCTGCTGTGATAGATGTGTGTCTCACGTTAGCGTACGAGGCATTCCATGGGGACACAGGATTGTGTTACTCCCTGAGCCATATGTTCACGATTATGTGTTCTGGTTGAGAGCAACCCTAAACCTGAGAGCAGGAGCATTTCGATGCCATGTGCCCTGGGCTCTGTGCAACTGCATCGCTTCTAAATAAAGCCCCCTTGCTCGCTGAAGCCCTGCAGGGTGGCAGGGCCCCGCATAGTTTCCATGTTTCCCAGCTGTTTGTTTGTTTCTTGAACCGGTACAAACACAACCCTCACTGGAGGGTTGTCAGCAGGACGTGGCCATCTCCTGACCTCGGTCCCCATAGAGCACAATTCCTCAGCCTGCTCCTGGGAGGTTTAGGGGAAGTGAAAAGGTGTTATCCTGGTCCCCACCTCTGCTGCGGCCGCCCTGTGCGATGTGATGCTCCAGGACTATCTGCCCTGCTTTCTGGAAGAGAAACGCTCCAACTTGTTCTGGCCTCATGTTATTGAAAGGGTGACAAAGGAAGGAGATGACTCTTGGATTTTATGTGCAAAGTAACAGTGTGAGGCGCATCTCCTGTCCCAGCATCTTCCACTGCCCATCAGCAGCTTCCTGAGCCCTGACATGAGGCAGAAGAGCTCTGAAATAACAGCAAAGCATTGATTTGCAGGCAGGCACCACCCTGGGCTTTGCATGTGGCTGTGTCAGGGCTGCCCGTGGTGGTGCCAACTCAAAGGGAAGAAGACTTGGGTTGGCAAAAGAGATGGTGAAGGCAGCAGCCACCCTCACTTCTTGCTGGTGGGGACCTGTTGGGTTTGATGTTTGAGGCAGCAGCGATGATCATCTGTGCCAGTTTGGGGATTTCTCCTGCTGACAGGCTGGACCACGCAGTCGATGGTGGATCCAGGATTACTGGTGTGGGTCCAAGAGAAAGCGGTGTGAACAGGTCCTCGTGCTGTAACAACACAGCAGTCCTGATTGCGCAGCATCCTGTGGCCAAGGGGAAGCCCAACAAGGTCCCACTGACCTTCCTGTGCTATGGGGCACAGCCAGGAACAGTGTACCCCAAGATCCTCATGCCCTGTTCCCATTAACAAAGGTGATGTGCTGGGGCATGGAGCGGGCTGGCTGTTGTGCTGCTGAGCTCTGCCATAAACAGCAAAGCAGCCCCTAAACTCCAGGGCTTGGTGGGGTGGCCTGAGTGAGGCTTTTTCCAAGTGGAAAAGGACCTGGGGGTGCTGATTGATGGAACTGAACAGGAGCAGCTTGTGCCCAGGCAGCCAAGAAGCCGCCAGCATCCTGGCCTGGCTCAGCACCAGTGTGGCAGCAGGGCCAGGGCAGTGACTGTCCCCCTGTGCTGGGCACTGGTGAGGCCGCACCTCGAATCCTGTGTCAGTTCTGGGCCCCTCACTGCAAGAGAGACATTGAGGTGCTGGAGCGGGGCCAGAGAAGGGCATGGAGCTGGTGCAGGGCCTGGAGCACAAGTGTGATGAGGAACGGCTGAGGGACCTGGGGGGGTTTAGTCTGGAGAAGAGAAGGCTCAGGGGGGACCTTATCGCTCTCTCCAACTGCCTGACAGGAGGCTGGAGCCAGGAGGGGGCTGGTCTCTGCTCCCAAGGAACAAGGGATGGGACAAGAGGAAACGGCCTCAAGCTGCTCCAGGGGAGGTTTAGATGGAGCTGAGGAACAATTCCTTCCCCAAAGGGTGCTCAGGCATTGGAACAGGCTGCCCAGGGCAGGGCTGGAGTCACCGTCCCTGCAAGTGTTCACACCCCGTGTAGCCGAGGCCTCAGTGCCATGGGTTAGTGGTGGCCTTGGCACTGCTGGGAACGGTTGATCTTAAAGGTCTTTTCCAGCCTGGTTGAGTCTATGTAGGGGGAGACCTTTTCTTCTTTGTCGGTTTTGTCTCTTTATGTGAAAGCCCAGTGGAAAGAGGCAGCTGGAAGCACAAAAGGCCTCGGAGGGCTGCAGCTGGCTGGGAACATGGAAACTATTCTGCTGTGCTCATGGCGGGGTGATTTCTGCACACAAACTATGCAGCCAGCCCCTCACCGAGGCTGCGGTGGGTCTGGCTGTGATGAACCCAGTGGCTGTTGGTATGGAGTGTCACATCCCTGCTTGATGTGACATCCCTGCTTGATGTGACATAGGACAATAGGACATGGGACAATAAATCCATTTGGTATCCGTCCTCTTCAGAAGGTGATGGGGAAGGGCTAGTGTGGGACTTTGCCCTCCTTGGCCAGAGAGCCCACCCTGCCCCTCTGTAGGCAGGTATTTTGTATCTTGGATGGCTTTTAAGGGAACTGAAAAGAGTTGTGTTACTGATGGATTGTTGTATGGGGTTTGTGCGGCAAGGTTTTGGTAACCGGGGGGGGCTACGGGGCTGGCTTCTGCGAGAAGCTGCCAGAAGCTTCTCTGATGTCCAATGGAGCCAGTGCCAGCTGGCTCTGGGTTGGACCCACCACTGGCCAAGTCCCAGCCCACCAGTGATGGTGCTAGTGCCTCTGTGATTATGTATTTCAGGTGGGGGGAAAAACCTGCACAAGAGCAACTGCGGCAGAAAAGAGGAGTGAGAATATGTGAGGGGAACAGCCTGCAGCCCCCAGTGTTGGTGCAGAAGGAGAGGAGAAGGTGCTTCCCCTGTGTTGTTTATTATAAGCCATTGAGCTGACAGAAATACTGCCCCACCAGTGCTGCTTTCTCTACCAACAAGCCCTCGAGGAGCAGGACACCACCATGTGCTCATTGCTGAGCCACCTTCCTGATGCTTCTTATTTGCACAGACCCAAGAAGGTGGAGCAGTTATTGGGGCTTCAGTGGTGTAAGTTCATGCTGGTTTCTCTTGCAGGGCCTGGCAGTTACACCGTGGGCACCATGTCGGAGCGTTTCGACTGCTTCTACTGCCGCGACTCGCTGCAAGGGAAGAAGTATGTGCAGAAGGAGGGTCGCCACTGCTGCGTCAAGTGCTTCGACAAGATCTGTGCCAACACCTGCATCGAGTGCAAGAAACCCATCGGAGCCGACTCCAAGGTGAGTGCTGAGCACTCGGATGGAGGATGAGCAGGAGAGAGGGAGATGCTGATAAACCTCCTCTTTGTTTTCCTGGTTCTGGTCTGTTTCTGAGCTGTTGTATGAAAATGAGTCCTCTGGTGAGTCCTCCAGCTGACAGGCCATGAACTGCAGCACTATAATAGGGGTGCTCACAGCAAAGCTCATCTCAGAATCTCAATTCAGACACATGCTGAATTGTTCCTGAGCAGAGCAGTGCAGAGTCCTGCAGCCTGTGCAGGATCTTTGGGCAAAGCACTTGGGCTGCAAGGGTCTGATTGCTGTCAGTTTGCCAATCATTTATTGCTTCATGTTTATGGCAATAGCAACGATTGCTATCTAGAGCTAGAGAGAACGTGATAACCAGAGGAGCCCACACTTACAGAACCTCCAATCTCAAAGCTGTTGGTTTGAAGCATCTTTTCCTACCCTGAAAGCCCACAGTGAATGTGACTGTGCTGGGAGTTTGGTTAGTGTCCTTCCCTTAACTGCTTGCAGCTCCGACCACTGAATGCAGATGTGCTGAGGAACTAACAGATCCTGTGCTGCTGAGGCTGATGGGTTTAGGGCTGCTCAGTGAGTGAGAAGGGCTAATTGCTCACTGCATGTCTGTTCATTCCAGGAGCTGCATTTCAAGAACCGTTACTGGCATGACACTTGCTTCCGCTGTGTCAAGTGCTACAAGTCCCTGGTGGATGAGCCCTTCATGCTAAGGGAGAACAACAAGGTTTGGTGCGGTGACTGCACTACCAATGAGGATGCACCCAAGTGTAAGGGCTGCTTCAAGCCTATTATTGCAGGTACTGGTGCTGCGATGGGGTGTAACCGGCAGGTTCTGCTCTAGGGCAGAACCATGGTGGGCTGTCAAGCTGTGGTGGCTGCAGCTGGGGGTATGGGCATCAAGGGGGAAGGCTGGAGCATCACAACGTGGTGCAAGTTCTGAATGTTGCTCTCATCTGAACCATTTCATTCAAGTGCTGAAAGGCTGCTTTGCCTCATGTAGAGAGTTCACCTCAGTAGTTAGTCTTAAACCATTTATACCAAAAGCTTTGCTCTGTAAATCAGGGGCCTCTTCTCAGGCTCCTGTCTGATAAATATTGAAAGTAAACCTAGAAGGCCCTAGCTGAAATCAGGTACAGAAATTAACAGCTCATCCCTTGTCCACATTACAGTTGGACAGATCTTGCCTATAGGTATGTCACTGCACAGGGTGGGGAGTTTGCCACAAGCCTGAAATCCCACATAACGAGTTATTTCTGTCTGTTGTAGGAGACCAAAACGTTGAGTACAAGAAGATGGTCTGGCACAAGGACTGCTTCACTTGCAGCCAGTGCAGGAAAGTGATTGGATCCGGGAGCTTCTTCCCCAAGGGTGATGACTTCTTCTGTGTCTCCTGCCATGAGAATAAGTTTGCCAAGACCTGTGCTAAATGCAAGAATGTAAGTACTGCCCCTTTGCAAAGGCAATGCCAGAACTCGCTGTCCCATGTCATTTGGAAGCTAGGAGAGTAGATGATGTCAAGGCTGTACCAATGTTGATGTTCTTTCCTTGAGACACTGCTGCAAGCAGCTGGTGTAATGCTGTGTGAGCTAATGGTTCTCGTGCAGTGCAGTATCTGAGCAGGGATGGGGCAGCCACAGCTTCTCTGGGCACCCCGTGCCAGCGCCTCAGCACCCTCACAGGGAAGAGCTTCTGCCTCAGAGCTCATCTCAGTCTCCCCTCTGGCAGGTTAAAGCCATTCCCCTTGTCCTGTCACTGCATGTCCGTGTCCAAAGCCCCTCTCCCAATTTCGTGTAGCTCCTTTAGGTATTGGAAGACTGCAGGATTTCAGGCCAGAGGAACTCAAGTGTGCTGCACTCTTTAACTTTCATGAACCCCCTCCAGCCCATGCCTGCACCATCTCTCTTCCTCCCTGTCACCTCTAAACCCATCGCTGCTCTTTGCCTTCTAGCCCATCACTTCTGGAGGCCTCACTTACCAGGAACAGCCTTGGCATTCCGAGTGTTTCATTTGCTCCAACTGCAAGAAGCAACTGGGTGGGAAGCGCTTCACGGCTGTAGAGGATCAGTTCTACTGTGTTGAATGCTACAAGGAATGTGTTGCCAAGAAGTGTGCTGGCTGCAAGAATCCTATCACAGGTACGTTGGAGTAAATGCAGCTTGAGGGCACTGGGTGCTTGAGGTTGAGGAACAGGGATCTCCACAGCCCTGCAGCTCAGAGGCTGCTCACACCAGAAGCAGGCCCAGTATCACAAGCCCAATCCCAGCAATTCACATGTGATCTAACGATAAGCCATCTGTTCTGGATGGATGGAACTTGAGCTGGTAACTGAGCTCTTCACCCTTTGCATGCCTCAACTTTACCTCCTTCAGAACTTCCCCAACTAGAAATGTTCCATCTATGTCTTAGTCTGGGAACCTCAAGTCTACAAATGCAGTATTTTATTGCCCCAAAGTGACATTTGCTCCACTTCTGATGTATTTTACTGGCTTACAAAGCTCAGCCCTGAAATGTGGGGCTGCCTATCCTGCCAGTCCCATGAGACTTCCATTCCAGTCAGAGCCCATACCAACCAAGCAGGATGTTTAGCCCAACTGCTCTCCTTGCTCTACGTCTCAATCCTTCCTTCAGCTTGACTGTTCCCTGGAGAAAAGGATCCAAGGGGAAAAGCTTATTGTAGAAATGAACCACACAAATCTTAAGCTACTAAGAGCAGTAATACTGAGCAGCCAACAGTGTAGTTCCATTGCAATTTTGGCTACTATTTTAGGCCCACAAACACAGCTTGTGAGACTGCAGGAGCATGGGATGCAGTTAGAATGGGAGTTGCTGCTTGGTGGGCGAACCCAGCCAAGGGACAAGCTACTATCGCCGTCCTATAATTGTTTTCTCTCCTAGCAGGATTTGGAAGAGGAACCAGTGTGGTTAACTACGAAGATGAGTCCTGGCACGATTACTGTTTCAAATGCACCAGGTGTGCCCGTGGCCTGGCCAACAAGCGCTTTGTTCGCCATGATGGAAAGATTTACTGTGCTGAGTGTCCCAAACGGCTGTAAGGAGCAGACTAGAGCAGAGTTTAGAGCCCTGCTTTCCAAACCAGGCCTGGGAAAGGAGCAGGTTTTTGCATGTTAAGCATTTAAACTTTTTCCATTTTAGTATAAAAACTAAAGTAGCCTTAATAGACCGGGTTTGACTTTTGAAGCTCCTGCAGTATAAAAGCATGTAGCGTTGCAAAGATCTAACCTTGTTTCTAAGTAACTCTTAGTGTAAAGATTTGAGATGCTGTTAGACTTAGCAATCCACATACTACATAACCTGTGTGTGGCTTAAACTAAAACAAAGCTGGTTTTAAAGTTGCCTGGTAAACGTTTAAGCTTGGCACTGAAATGAAGTGGGTTTGACAAGGCATGTTCAGCTCAGAAACAGAGATGTAAAGGTTGCAGCTTGGCTCAGAGATGGTGATTATGATGCTTTTACAAGTACATCACATACATTCATTTATACATTACATACATCACATCATTAATAGCAGCTCAATAATGAATCCCTTAGCTTAGCTACTGCACCAAACTGCAACACATGTATGGAATGGCTTCACTTTACATATAACAATGTTTTGGCAGTATATTTAGCTGTAGTTAAATTCCCACAACTTGTTTTAGTCTTGCTTTCCGCATGGTTTGCCCCAAAGTTTTACTCCTCAGCTTTTTTTATATCATTGTTTAAATGAGGCTGTCCAGATACAATTATTAATCCATTAACAAGAAGGAAATCTTTCATCTACACCAAAATGCACGTGCAGTTAAGAAGTGCCTTTAAAACAGCTCAGACAACGATAGCTCTCCTATCAGTGTATGGTTTATGATTTAATAAAAATGAGACTTGTGCCTGCTTGGAGTCCTGCAGTCTGGAAAACTGGTTTTGTACTTACACAGTTGACACCTCATGGGGCCGAGTTCTTGAAATCAAGTCTCATGCATTGATACTGGCAAAGTCAGGAGTCAGCTGTTGTGCCATAGCACCCTTAAAGAGCTGAGAAACAAAGCATCAATTTCCATAAACTCATCTTTTGAGCATATAACTGACACTGGACCATCTGCCAGGAACAGCCTGTGTGAAAAAGCCCTTTAGGAGAGCATATGTGCTGGGACTGTCCATGCACAGATCTACTACCCTTCTACTACCCTTCAACACTGGCTTAAGGTTGATGATGTTTTTTCCACAGCAGTGAAATACAGAAATTGTTATCAACTGGATGCTGCTCCAGTTATTCATCCTCTTTTGTTCACAAGCACCTACCAGAAACAAAGAGCCCTTTGCAAGCAAAATCAGGCAGCACCTTGCTCTATTCTTGATGGTCACTGCTCCTGTGGCTACAGAGCATGGCTGGACTCACCCTTAGACCATAAAGGTGTTGGTGCTGCAAGTGAAAGGCAAGAGCTTACAGTGAAAAGCAAGTTAAAGAATTCAAGTTATGAACATGCCATCAACATATACAAACACAGCAACATCCAGAGAGGTTTGCTAGTACAAATAACTTCCCAACCACACAAACACGATCACCAAAAAGACTACTACCAGTTTTGGGACTCTGCAATGTGGAGTAGTTACCAGAGCACATCCCAAGGCAGGTCAGCGTGGCAAGGGGTTGGAGACTCCTCGTCAGGTAACATTTAGCATTACAGAAATAAAGCATTGTTCAACTGCAAAGTTTATTTAACAGTGTGCAGGTATTTACACAGAGCTGTAACAGACAACAAACAGTATCACCACAGAGAAAAATCCCAGCATCTTTGTTGTTAGAATGATTGTCTCTGCCAGAGGAAACAGCTATCGTACAAAAATACATCTGTCCTTTTACCTAAGGCACTGCTCTAAAGGCTAAAACAGTTCTACTGCATTCAGAGTAGCAAAAAGAGAGAGTAAGAAGGCTGAGTGGGGGCTTCCTATTGCAACTGCAATGTCGAGGAAAGAATGTGTTTAGTTCCAGCGAAACCATTTGTGTTTAACCACTGCAAGCACAGCTGCCTCTTGGCTGCTTCGTGGGAACTGAAGGACCAGCCCCTGCTTACAGCAGGATTCGAGACAGCTATTCTGTAAAGTAATCACTTATCCAGTATCTCTCTTACAGGAACAAGGCTGCATTCTTACTTTTAGTAGCAATTTCTCAGGAGATGCTTAGTTAATCTCTTCATGCTGTAAAAAGCAGCCCAGTTGAGGTTAAACATTACTCAATGCAGGCTTTAGGGGCAGGGAAATACATTTGCAGCTTGCAGCCACCGTTACAAAGCTAGAACAGGAACACATCAAATAACTAACATGGACAAACATGACTTCAGTGGTCTAATACTGTTATGTACATAATAAAATAATACTTCCATAAGTGTAGATAAATAAGGAATTCAAAAGGAAACAGTTTTAAAAGCAGGACATGTTAAACTGCATGAGGACAGACATCTCCAGGTACTCAATGTAATACATTAGTGCACACGCTGTAAAATGTTTTGATGTTTGCCAATAGATCAAAACATATTAGTGATGGTCCAACAATGCATTTGGAAACTGCCAATATTTTCACATTAGGAAATAAGGAATTTTGCCTCTCCATTCAAAACTGAAGATATTCAATTCTGCAGTTTTAAACAGCACCTGAACCAACGAGGAACAGCACTGTTCTAGGATGCTACAAAAGGAGTTCAGCTTTAACCACACACTGAATGAGACTCACTTCATCAAGTGCCAGTTTAGGAAGATGCAAAATGTGGCCAGGATTGAAGTGGGAAGCCTGCAGTGGCACATTGATGTACATGATAGCAATGATAGGAAAATTAAAAGAGAGACTCAAACAGGTTACTGTGAAGGGAAACAAGTGATACTGGAAATACAAGGAAATCTTCTCTAACAATTAGCTAAACGAATGGAAAAGGAACATCAGCACAAGAGTTTCCCTGAACTGTTTCAAGGTGCAAAGCTGAGGTTTGGCATCCCTCTCCCTGGTGGTTTTTGTATGTTTTTTTGCAAACTTGAAGCTGGATAAAGGTAAACAAGCAGCTTTTCAAAACAAGGCCTTCGGTACTTGGTAAAACACTGGATTACTGAAGTGCAATCAGGTTAGTTCCAGGTCTCTAGTGTTCACAGTTCTGTCCAAAGAGCAAAGAGAAGAAAACATTTAACCATCACAACTGTGTGCACACCACATGGTCTATGAGCACTGTCAGAGGCTACAGCCAGGCAGTGAGCACCAAGCTCCTTAGTTACTTACAGTTTAAAACCAGAGCAGTAGCTTTTCCTTTTCTATATACGAATTATGTATTAAACCATATCAGGTCTAACCCTTTTCAAGTTCAAAATTAAAAGGCAACACTTTTTCTTTACTAAGAAGTTAATGACTGATCAGAACAAAATGCCATCAGCAGCATCACACTGAAGCCAGCTAGTCGAAGTCTCGCTAAGGCTGTGCCCATGGGACTACAAGACGCAAGAGTGACAGAGGAGACTCAGGAAACAGTTCAGGCTAGAAAAGTGCTACACTTTAATCAGAGAAAGTGCTACACATCACTGAAGGAAAATGCAGATATAGCAAGTCTTGCTTCTTCAGCTACCATCCATTTCAACTGTTGACACAGTCATTTCTCTCCTGGAAAGAGATCTCTTGCTGTGAGCACATCCATATAGCTTTAGCTCCAACACCAGACAAGTTTAGTCTTACACGAACTAGCTTGCTGAAGCCTCTCTGACAGGCTATGCTGTACTGCATCAGGGTTTGGCTTCTCAAGCACATGTGGCTTCAGATGCAGCCCTGCTTCTTTCAGGAAAAGCCAGAATATTGCGTGTGCAGCTTCATTGCTCCTCCCAGAATGTAAAACAACCGTCTGCAGAATTTAAGGTTGGTGTTACCCCTCCTCAGTGAAGCGAAAGGCTATTCTACAGTAAGTAGAGGGGACAGCTAATACCTTGCCAGAGACCTTTGCCAGCATCATGAAGTTACAGAAGGAGGGGAAAGGGCTTGTCTGCAGAGTTCCATCATTTAAACTGTTAGTATCTTCAAAATTAGCATGTGCCATTTAAGATATCTTAGAAGCAGCCTGAAATACAACAGATGGGCTGGAGTGCTGGTAGGAGATACAGGAGCTTCACAGGGGCTCAGCTGTGTCTTTGGAAGAGCCTTAATGATGGGCCTTAGCTGCTGTCTAGAGCAAGTCCCTAAAAAGGCATCAGTTGGTGACTCCTTTTGACGGGATTCCAGTTACAAGCACTAAAGAAAGAGCTTTCCCTTTGGTGCTGGGAAGTGGAGAGAGTGGAAAAAGTGCCTTGAAAATAAGAAGCTGTAGTTAAGGCAAGGAGAGTAAAAAGCAAGGAAGTTAATTACCTAGCCAGAGGAAGAGACAGATAGGGAAGTCAGCTTGGATTACCTGATGAAGCATCTATAGGTTTGGTCAATGAATTCACTGCACCATCTTCCTCAAAAGCCAATTTGGGACTAGAAGGTATTGTAGCAGCATCATTCAAGTTTTGATTACAGTTACCAGCAGAGATGCTGTCCGAGCTCAGTTTGGGTGACTTGGAATGTACTCCAATGTCAATAAACTCCTCAAAAGTCCATGAACTGGCTTTTCCATTAAGGTTCTGAATAAGTCCAACTGTATGATCAGCTTCGTTAACACCCAATTCCACCGAGGCATCCGTAACCATTTCTTTTGCAGGATGGCTAGGGAAAAGAAAGAGAATGGATACTTGTATTATCATCTCTGCATGTTTAACCTTTAGACTGATTACAGGCCAGCCAATATCAGCCTGCATGCTTTGCAGAGCAAAGAATATCCTCAAGGGCATTCCCAGACAAGCTGCCACACAGGATCTCCCATCCAAGAGCCAACGGGGAAGAACAACTCACCAACACAGAGCTACTTTTTACTATACTGATAGCTCTCAGGTAAGGTCTGGCTCCAGAAAGCCCTGCACCATTAAACCCCTATTTTAATAATGTGATTTTTGACTTTCTTCTCCAGTTAGGACTTTTTAAAAACAAAACTGAGCCTCAGAGGAATATTTAAAGCAGATTCAAAATCTGAACCCAAATCAGAGTGATCCATTTTCATTCATTCTCAAGAAAAATCATGAAAATGGCTTTATATTGCATCACTGAAGGAATGAGATTAATTTATCATCACTTAAAAGAGTTCACAATGTCATTTCCAAATTAGCATTTAGATAAGTAACTGGAAGAAGCATCAGAGGACAGATTTTCCAGTAGTAAATGGAAATGATTTATGTTCAAAAAGATAAAATTTGGAATACTAAAACCAATTCCCATTAATGGAGGCTTTTATAGTGTATCTGGTGTTTCAGCACAACTGAAGATGTTCTAGAGCTTTCTGTAGGTTATACTTCCTTTTTAGGCTTGTTCCCTCCCCTCTTGTGTAATGCTTTAATGATAAAGGGGTGTAAAATTTGAGGCAAGGCTATATACACCACATTTAACTTCAACAGAGAGATGTTTCTTGTGTGATGGATAAGTGCTCTGACAGTAAAGCACCCTTCTACATGGACTCACCTGGAATCCTTTAGCTCAGGAACAAGTAGAGACTCCTCATCACTTTTCAAATCACTTCCGTTCATAAACACTTCACTGGCCTTCACCTCGGACACGTCTTGCTCCTCAGACTCTGCAGAGATCAAGCTATGTGCAGTCCCTAAACAACCCTCTGCCTCCCCCTTGACTTCCTGGAGCAGGTCAATGCCATTCAGCTTTCCTGAAAGCGGGGGGAAAACAAAGAAGAGTTAAAAAAGAGCTTCAGTAACAGAATTGCTATTCTAAATGAATAAACCACAAGTGCCAAATGACCCTTCCTAGCCAACACTTGAGGCACTTGGCTTCAACAAGCTGCCTCTAACAACATGAAATTAATTGTCCATCTTTAAAAATACACTTGTAAAATGGAAGCATATTGCCTGCATTTCACTCCTAAATCATTGTTGCATTTAACCCTTTTGCCTGTCTCTTGTGGTAAGGAACAGGCAATGACCTGGAACTCTCTTCCAGCAGAGCCTCCTTGGCATTGCTGGGATGTGTCTGAGATGGGCACAAAGCTATTACACAAGTGACCTTTTAAACATCACCAAGACACTGACAGCCACTTATAGTTGACTCATCAAGCTTCCCTACCTGGTTGATCAGTCTTCTCCAGACCCAGCTCTTCCTCCTCTTCAATATCCTCTCCCTCCATAGCCTCTGAGGCAGACTTCCCTTCATTCTGCAACTGAATTGCCAGAGTGTTAGTCGGAATAACTCACTACCCTCTAGTGTTTCACAAACAATTCAACCACAGCTCCTGTGCAGGACTCTGCTGTGCAGGACTAGTCCAAAAGCTAATAAACACTCAAGTCACCCAGCAACACATGCTCTGCTAAGCCAGAGCCTGCAAACGAACATGTAAGGACCCACTTCCACCTCCTACCTATCAATTATTCCTGAGCTCCTTTCCCCTCCTTTCTCCAAGGTGTATTTGCAATTGATTTGCAACTCTATGAAGACTTGGGTCTTTGAATGTGCAGAGAAAACCAGCTACTCCTCAATGTAATATGCACAATGTAACATGAACCTTAGGCCACTACATTAACAAAATACATCCAGTTAACTGTAGCAACCCAAGAGGCACCCAAGATTTGCATTAAGCAAGCAGAAGAAGGCAGGAGTTTAAGTTTTATGGGGAAAACCAGCCCCGGCAGACTGCATATAGTTAAATAAAAAAGAAATCCATTAATAACCAGATTTTTCAACCAATCTGCAACTGCTAATGTCAGATCACATTGTTTTATAAACCTTGAATAAAAATGCAAAGACTTGGTCAGAACAAGCAAAGCAGAAGAACATGTGCAATGGGAAGCTACTGAAAAATCATTCTGGTGCACCAGAACCTTGCACTTCACATGGAAGCCAGGTAGGGTAAGGGTAAGAGAGGAAGACAGGGTACAAGGCAAAGCCTCCTCTGGGAAGTACCTTGGATTCATTTTGATCTGATTTCCGTGTTCTTTTCATTATTTCTTCGATTCTCTGTTAAAACAGGGAAGAGAGTCACAATGACACACAGAGCTTTGGATTTCAGCATTCAGGGTTCAGTTTTCAATCATTCTACATTTTCCTATTTCATACATTTACTACTTTATTCCCTCTTTTTAAAGCTCACAAGCCAGAGCTGGCCTTTTTTAAAAGCCCACACTACTTCTATTTAAATTGAGTTTAACACCTCAACCACCACTTCAGGCTGAGGAACCTCTCTGCTTCCAAAGCAGTTGTACCTTTTTCCTTTCAAGCCTTTCCTGCATATTTTGCTGCATAATTCTCTCTCTTTCCAGCCTTTGCCTTTCAGCCTCTTCTTGAGCTTTTGCTTCAGCTTCTTCTCTCTGAGAAATAAAGCAAAAAGACGAGAGCACCCAATGTACAACTCACTCCCAAGAGTCAAAAGCAGAGATTCTGGTTCAACAGACAGGAATATCAGACAATCTCTATTTAATATTCCCATACATTGGAGCTAAATGCCAATTACCCAGCCAGTGCCATGAAATAGAGATATTACTATGACATTCAGAAACTCATCTGAAAAGGAAAATTATGTGCATGGCTGTATTATGAGTGTGCAAATATTCTGAATATTGTTGAGCTACTCAGGGTTCCAACTATGCTTCAGGAGGAAGACTTGTGTTCAAGTGATCAAGGCCAGAGCCTTGGGTGACATGGTCTAGTGTGAGGCATCCCTGCCCATGGCAGGGGGTTGGAACTGGATGATCTTAAGGTCCTTTCCAACCCAAACCATTCCACGAGTCTATGACTTGTCTAAGAAGGATAATTTATAAACTAACAGGACAGTGATTACATCCTAAATGTGGCAAAGCTAACTTAAAATTCTTAGCAGTCAGGTATTGCTACCAAGATACTTGGTGCTGAGCGTCTTCTGTTCCTTCTACACAGGAAAATCTTTTCCAGTATGGCCAGAAAGAAGATAGAAGGATAGTTAACACTGGATAATTGTTATAAACTTAAACATAAGCTTTAAAATAAACGTTTAGACACATGACAATGCCATGCAGCTCTTTAAACACAAAGAATCTCATTGTAAAATGGCTTTAATTTTCAACATTCATTGTATTTAAAGAAAGTCCACTTGCTGTAAACCAGCTTCCTTCAGTTAGAAGGATGCCTTTGTAAAGCTACTAGCTGTGGAAGACTATTTAGCAACAGGAAAAGCAGACTTGGAAACACTCCCCATCTTTCTTTTAAAGGAATGGAGCAAGCCAGATGACTTTCCAGACAGACAACCTCCCTGTAATCCACAGCTGTAAGCTGGTGAAGTGGGCTCAGTACAAATACTATGTGTGTGCCAAATAGCATCCCACATGGCTAAAAACACTTCCCAAATACCTGCTTCTGCCCCACACTATCATGAAATGTTGAAAGAAATATAAATCAGATCATATAGACTAGAGCATGGAAATGACTTCAAGACATTCTCAAATCCATCTCAGACAGGATGAACTCTGCTTTGCATCATTCCTGACAAGAGATTTGTCAAAACTGTTCTGTGAAGGAGAATCAAAGCCAACCCCCTCGAAAACGCATCAGCAGCTTGTGTGAGGAGCACAGCTGGAGCCTACAGATAAGCAGACCTGGTGCTGGAGCTCTGCAAGTTTCTCCTGCTCTTCCTGTTCTTGGCGGATCCTCTCCTCTTCAGCTTGTCTCTGTTGTTCCTCATTAGCCAGCCTCTTTTCTTCCTCCTGCTTGCGGAGCTCCTCCTCCCGTCGTGCTTTTTCCTCAATTGCTCTCTTGGCCATTTCTTCTTCTCTGATTCTAGTGTTTCCAAGATACAGGTTATCAAAGGGGGTATTTATCTCTTGGATAGTGTGCATGCCCATGAGAGACCAGGAAAGCAAAACGGTTCTAAGTTATCCAATCACAAAATACCTGCGCAAAGATACCTTCTGGTGTGGATTTACAAGTGCCACCATCCACACCAAAGGAAAAAGCAGAGTAACTGGGAAGAAACTATCTATGAACACATAAATGTTCTTTGCTGATTAAGTCAAGGTTGCTCCAATAACAGAATGTTTGTCTGAGAATTGGATTAAGCAATAACTATTTAATAAATACCATCAGTATCCATGACATGACTGAAGCTTTTCATCACTGTCAAACAAATTTAGTTGGATTTCATGAAAGGCTCTTTCTTCTGTGGTCTGAATTCCAGAGATACACTGGAGGTGTCCACCGCCTGCTCATAGACATATCTGATGACATTACTGACACAACATCCATAGCAGACTACATGCAAGTTTATGACAGCTTTATACCCATGAGTGAAACACAGACAAAATCTGATATTCCACCATGTTCACAGAAGCACTGATAGGTGACTCCTGATCTGGAATAAAGTTAGTCACCACAGAGTTAATAATTGCTTTTTAACAACTTCTATGCAGTGAGCCAAGTGCCTCCTGATTTATCACTTTGAATTACCTGGCTGCAATACTTCTGGTTCAGATTTTGGATCACTAGTATTAGATTTAATGTACATCAAACCTCTGCCTGAGTTCATCAAAGGGAAGTTTAATACAGAGAAGTTGACTACTTCAAGACAAATACAAATGAAACAAATACCAGTGGTGTAAAAAGCACATTCAAGTTTTGAAATAAAGGCACCACTGGTGCCTAGAAGGAAAAAGCAGCCGTGATTTGCACAAGGCCTATGCATTACGTATATACTGAGGTATAGATTAATGATATACACAGCAACCTGCCCTATCTCCAATGGTGCTAGTGCCTGTCTCTGCTTCAGGAACTGCATGAAGATTTATAGGAGCTTAAAGCTTAGGAAACACACAGCTGAGTGTCCGTTCCAACCACACCCCAGCACTGAAAGCATCCCTTCCTTCTCCTGAATTATTACCTTTCCTCTTCCTGTCTCTGAACTCTCTCTTGGTCTTCACGCTCTCTTTGCTCCCGTGCCAGACGCCGTTTCTCTGCCAAGATTTTAGCAGCTTCTTCAGCTGTGGTGGTCCCTGCTACTGTTTTGCTACTTGATTCTGCAAAGGTGAAGAGAAAATGATGTTAAAACAAGCCCCTGCAACATTAAATTAAGATGTTATCACTGCGAGATGAGATCTTTCTTTTGGCCACTTCATTTATCTTTTCAATCAGTGCTCATCACTCAGTGAGTATACCTCGTATCTAAAGGCCCACAAGGGCCAAAGGGAGTCCTAAAGAGATGCAGGGCAACAATATCTCACTGACACTCACATAATAACAACAATTCATTTCAACTACACTGGTCCAGCCATATTCCAGATGATACAGTTATTTTCCAACTACTATAGTACTAAAAACATGTTTCTGAAGAGACACGTTTATTCTGTAACACTTACAAACACTTTAAAGAAAACTGAAGAAAATACTGCACTAGGAAATGCACTTAACTGCCTTCTAATAAAACCAAACACACATGACCCAAAAGAGCAAGTATTTTCTTCTCTGGCTCCATAACATTATCATTCATGCCTTTATATTCATAGGGTATCTCAGGGTGCAAATAATCACCATTTTATCTGGCCCTGAAGGCACACACTAATGACTTCAGTAATACCATATTTCTACACATTTTAGCAACAAATCAATTGCCCATTTTCATGGAGATTGGGACAGCTCCAGCCACCAGGTTAGCAGCTATTTGCACAGGCCTGCAGTTTAGGTTTCATTGTGTCCTGCCTGGTGTTATGGTGTCTGAACGTCAGAGAGACTGTTATAAATTCACATCAGGAAAACACCAAACGCACACTCTTGCCATTAGTTGCTCTCAATATATATTGAAAGAACTCTGATTTTTATCAGTTATTCCCACTCTCTAGAAACTGTTTACTGTACAAACTATTACTGTTTGTAATGTGACTTAAGAACTCATCTGAATGCTCAGAGAATTAGCTTTTGCTGTCAGTAGAGCAACAGCATCACAATGTTGGTGAAGACTTGCCTTGCTTCTTTTTAGTATTTCACAAATCAGCACCTATGTGTTTGCTTAACACTTGAAAAGCCTTGAAGTTAAGATAATTTTAATGAACAATTACATCAGGGTTTGATCAGTTATTTTGCTCCTGACCTCAAGGCAAATCATTCAAAACACAATGCCATCATTAGGAACTTTAATACCTGGAAAGCTGCTTAAGCCCCATGGACACGTAATCACTGCCTGCAGCTGTAGGGCACAATTACAGAGTAAACTCTCAGTGGCTGAGTCACAGCAGTGTTTTGTGCCTGAAAATTGTTCCTGCAGTCCTAGGAAAAGCAGTCCAGCATTAATGGGGAGTGGAGTTTTCTAACATTTAGATTTAGCCAATGCTGAAAAAGCAGCACCTCCCCAGAACACACATTCTGATTTGGGCAAAAATTTGGTCATGTTGGTGCAAACAAGAATCAGCCACAAGAGTTCCAAATTTGAACTCAGCCAAAAGGGGTCCTGGTCCTCCCCCCTGAGCAGGAAAAGCCATTTCTTTGTAGTTATAAGAGCCATCAGCAGGATCTGCCTACTCAAGACTTGCATGTGCTTTTCTTCCCATGTTCTGCAGCTTCCATTGTTATTTAAAGAAGAGAGGTTTCATTTAGTGTTGCCAGTAGCCAACCATGAGGAAATCAAGCTGCCTCTCTCCTCCTCTACCACTTGAGTGTCTTGCCAGTTTGGACAAGTCACTTTTTACAACAGAGGTCATCTTCTACAGTGCACTTGCACAGGAACCAACACAGCAATCCTGGTTTAACACAGCTGCAATCTCAGTTGTATCAAAATTGGCTGACATTTTAAATGTCAGGTTTAATTTGTTTTCTCCCTCCTCAAATTGAACGTAAATAAGACAACTCAATGCTCAGCAAGAAGCCTAAAGGTTTTAGGCTTTTAGGTTATAGGGTTATAACATGATAATGATAGCTTGAAACATGATGCATATCTGGTATTGAAAACAATAGAAGAAAATTAGTCACAACTATTCAGAACATCTCAGATATGGAAAGAACAGGGGGCATAAAAGCAGAAGAGAGGGTAGGAGACCTCAAGTCTATGGGGAACCTTCCCATTGCATGTTGACTTTTGAAGCTTTACTGATGTTTTCCATATGGTTACTTCAACAGTGCTTTCATCTCCAAGCACCCCTTGTACAGTCTGTTTCCATAAGGCAGGACATGGGACTTCCCAATATGATTGCTATCACGCCTTAAGCATTTTATACTCAGCTCTATTTTCCTTGTGCTCCCAGTCATTCCCAATAAGAACTGTCTTCTTCTCAAAGGACCTTTTTGTGATGGAAGCAGAGAGAGGGAAACAGGCAAGAGAAGTGACTGAGAACAATTGTGAAATGTCCTGTTAGTTGAATGGAGAGAAGATTCCAACACATTTCAAGGCAAGTCATTCATTCAAAATTAATCTAGGAATCATATTCCAAAACCTTCACTACCCCGATGCAAAAAAGTGAGGCTCCATGATAGTTTATTACCTATCATCATGCATAAGGTGAGAGCTCATGAAGGAGCACTTCTTATGCTTTAAGTTGAAACAAGCCTTTTCACTCTGAGAGAAGCTGCGAAAGGCTGTGCCAGAAATGACAACTGCTCCAAAGTCACTGAAAAATAAGAAGTATTTTACTGCAGGACAGCATATTTCAGTTGGAAGACACAAAAACCAAGACACAGATTTGATTGCTGTCTGTCAGCAACAAGCAATCAAGCTTAGTTTGAAGGAGAAGAAGAGATGGTATGAAGGTGCAAGTGCACAAAGCTGAAATCGGGTTGAACCTACAGCACCTAGAGACTGATTTGCCACATGCCATTCACTGATGTACTCTGACTTCAGAAGCTGCCTGGAATATGGTATTGCACCAACCCACAGGGTAAACTGCCTGCATAGAGGTGTAAAATGAAAATTGGCTTGAAAATTGAAAGGAACTTTTTAAGAACAAAGATTTTTGCCTCACTTGGCAGTATTGCAGTGTACCAACACATTCAAAGAGATAATGAAGTCATCTCTATGCCCACTATTTCCTTATCTTGTGTGTCAAAGAAAAAGAGCTTCACCAGCCCCGGTATGAATCACTACCAAGATGAGTAGCTTGAGGATTAGCAATAAAATAGAAACAGATAAACTGGGTTAGTACAGTTCCAGAAGTCAGTGTAGAGGAGACAAGGTGGGGCATCCAAGGAACAAGGATAGGTGTTCTTGTTCCAGAACAACTGGAAGATACAGAAATAAGACATATTGTTACGGAGGTTTCAACCAACCAATGACATAGATCACAACTGATTATGCCCCCTCTGAGGCATGCAAGACATTTATCACAGTAATGGAGCACACTGAAGGATGAACATTCTGAGTGCAAAGATAAGTGACGTGACACTGAAGACGGATGTGTGACTTCATACAAACATCCACACTGGACTATGACATCCAGGCTTCCTTCTAGAGGAACACATGCTCAAAGAACTGTAGCATAAATGAGTTCTTTAGCTGACTAACACTATTTCACATCCTGAGCAGCGTCAGGAAGAGCCTCAGAAATAACAGACAACTGCAGCAGCAGAGGAATGCACAACAGGAACGTACGTGCAGTAACATGCAGCAAGCATGTGTTCCCACTTACCTGCTGTCTGAAGGATTTCCACCCCCAGTACTGCCCACTGGCTGTAACTTACAGTCCAGAGATCCCTCCTTTTCCTGTTAAGTCTTCCCTAAGTTCTCCAAAGAGAAACCTCATCAGAAGGCTCTCCCGGATTCTGTTCTGGAGACAGCAGATGGCATTCCTCCAGTAAGAGACAGAGGCTGTGCCTACTTGTCGGGATGAAAAGGACTAGGAAACTAATTGCTTATCTGGTGTATGTCTCTCCTTTTTCTACCATGATAATTTCTCAGTGTGACCTGTGAACTGGCCACTGTTGCCTGTGGCAGCAATGATTATAGGAATCAAGACTGAAGCAGCCTTGTAGCTTTGTGCGAACCAGCTCTCAGCCTGTCCTGCACCAGTAGCTGATTTCTCTTCCAAGCAGGTCCTTTACACAAGCAGCTTTAAGAACTACCACCCAGACTGAAAGACCTTTGCATAGTTAAACTACTGACTTCGCAAACCTAAGCCAGGAGATCCCTCAACTTAGTGTGACTGAAGTCCAAAAGGCAAACAGCATTTCTGCTTTCCTTAAAATTATAGTGTAAGAAGCAACATTGAAAGCTCCCGACTTAAATCTCCAAGTGAAATAAACCAACTACTGCACTAAAACCCACACCCAAATGTCAACCACATGAAATTATTGTATAAATAATTGGCAATGAACAGCTTCTGCCTTAAAGCATCTTTCTCTGCCTCACAAACAAATGATTTCACCAGTCCTAGCCCACAATGGAGATGTCTTGAATAAGGTGTCAGTCACAGAGAAACACTCACCTTCTTTGGTCTTTGTGCTAGCTGCTACCACATCCCTGTCCACGGCTGGTGAAACACCTTGCTCTTGTCCTGTTCCTTCTGTGCTCTTATCCTTTGGTTTACTCTCTGCTTCAGTTTTCTTTTTGGTAATGTTCATAACACCAGGCGTGAGAGGTGGACGTTGGACGGGCGCTGATTTAGAGACTGGACTAGGAGATGGTGGCCTCTGTTTTGACACGCCAGGGGAAGGTGGGCGAGTCTTCTGCCTGTTGAAATAAGCAATGTTTTCCAGGGCTAACACACAACTGAGGACAGCAGCCTGCTTGGGTTAGTTTACATCACCTACCTCACTTCTAAAATGAAATCTATCCACAGATTACTAGTGCCTTCCTCCTAAAACTCAAATACAGGATTCCAAAATACCCTGGGCACCCACACTCGCTATCTGGGGGCTAAGATCAAATCAGGTTTGCAAGCCCTGACATCCATTTAACTCCACATCACCCTGTGATTCCTCTCCAAGAAACTTCCTACACTGATACAGGCAGATGAGTCTACTCAGAAGCTCACATGCTTCCCGTTGCTTTTAGTGCACAGACTGTACAGAAAACCAGGGTGTGTGTTGTCTGCACAGAAGAGACAAAGGTTCAAGTAAGAGCTGCAGCCCTACTGTGGAAAAGAGAAATCAGACCAAAAATGAGGTGCTTGTGTGTATAACATGGCATAGCATCAGGCATCCAAATTCTAACAGCACAGCTGTCTTGAGACAGGAAGCATCCTTCCTTTTGTTGTGAATAAAAGGAGATATTTAACCTGATGCATACCTAACTGTAGAAGGTGATGGAGGACGCTTCACCAGATTAGCAGGAGAGGGGGATCTTCTTCGGGCAGACACAGACGGCGAGGGAGGGCGTCTTAAACCAGAACCTGGAGATGGTTTGTCTGTCTCTGATTTCTAATGTGGCACATAAGAACAAAACAATGCTCACTCTCTAGAGTGCAGTACAGAGGAGTTGCTACCCCAAAACAACATCTCAACAAGATGTACTTTACATTTTCTTTATGTTCCAAAACACAGACCCAGTCAACAAGTTACCTAAACTCTGGGAGCCATAAGCAGCAAACAATATGCTTTAGGATACCGAAGAGATCAAGGACCATAAAATTCCAGTTTGATTTTAATACCGTAGTTTATAAGTCATAGAATCACAGTCTAGTTTGGGTTGGAGGGGACCTTAAAGCTCATCTAGCTCCAACCTCCTGCCACAGGCAGGGACACCTTCCACTAGAGCAGGTTGCTCCAAGCCCCTGTGTCCAACCTGGCCTTGAACACTGCCAGGGATGGGGCAGCCACAGCTTCTCTGGGCACCCTGTGCCAGCGCCTCAGCACCCTCACAGGGAAGAGCTTCTGCCTAAGAGCTCATCTCAGTCTCCCCTCTGGCAGGTTAAAGCCATTCCCCTTGTCCTGTCCCTACAGGCCCTTTTCCAAAGCCCCTCTCCAGGTTTCCTGTAGCCCCTTTCAGCACTGGAGCTGCTCTAAGGTCTCCTCGGAGCCTTCTCTTCTCCAGGCTGAACCAGCCCAGCTCTCTCAAATGCTACTGAACATTTCAGTAAGGAAACAAACTGCTGAAGCAGGATCCAATTTTGAGCTGTTTCCCCCCCCCCTGATTAATACAAACCTAATTCCTGTGGATTTTCAACAAACCTGGGTTGAATCTGGTGAACTTGCATCAGATGAAGATACAGAGGACTTCAATCTGTCGATGCTACGACTGCGCACGGGCACTTTAGGAGTTGGGACTGGGGAACTGATGGAACTGGCTGAAGCTGAACGAGGACAGAGGTGAGATTCTATAAAAGTTAGGAATTTGACAAGACAAAACGAGAACCAAGTGCACAGCATAAGAACAGGAGAAAAGGAAGAGGGAGAAAGAGAGAAAGAAAGATTGTGTGTGTTAGAAACCATACAGAGAAACACCACAGGCAGTGCACGTTGCAATGGGTCACGGACACAGACACCACCACCACACAATTAGTACTTTGGAAGCAACAGCACCAAGAACAAAACCATTCTGAAAGCAGCAGTCTGGAGTAGGTAAAAATAAAATGCTTTTCCAAATATGGTCTGAATTTGTATGCACCAGAGTTACTTTCGTTTTAGTCAAGCTGCATCTCGTCACAAATCAGTTTTAATGGCTTAGCATCTTTCTTTATGAGTTCTTCATGACAGGTTCAAATGTGAAGCATGTTTCCCCCACACTCAAGGAGGAAATCTTCCTTCTTTTCAAGGAGTAAACACTTGAGTAAATCACTGTGATTACTGTGATAAAGCAGCATTACATTAAGAATCTGGGCATTACTTTACAACCTTTTCTTGTGAAATTAGCATTTGTACAATGCTATTCTACTCTCCCTCTCTGATCCCTTTATCACTATATATGTGTGTGCCCTTTATTCAAGTTAACAAATCAGAATAGGTGGCGTAAAAGAAACCTATTGAGAGGAAAACATCAACCATTAAACTAAACTACCCTTCCTACCTGAAGTACCTTCACACATAAGACACTGAAAGCAATTCTACCTTCTAATTGCTTTTTCACTAACATGACACAGATAGGTAAGCATACGTAGGTGTAAGAATAGAGACTGGAGATTTCTACAGCCTGAATAAATTGTGATAGATGCAGCACTTGATTCTGTAACTTGGAAAATACATTTTATTTTTATATATACAGCATTTGTGCAAGAACTGCATTCTGTGTGTGCAGAGCTTGTGCTAAAGCACAGGTACTTTCTACTGAAATGAAGAAAGTGCCTTTAAGTAAACTGATGAAACCATAAGTTATCTTTAATTCAGCAAAAGTGAATAAGTCACATGCTGTCAGTAACAGTGAAAAAGATGGGATTTCCCCACATGACATGAACTGAACTATTCATGGTAAAATAAAAGTGGCACAGAGATAGGTGTGCAAAAATATGACCACTGACCACAAACCAGTACATGAAAAACTGATGATTACACAAGGGAAGCAATGTAGAAATGTCACCGGTACCAACAAGGACCAAGTCAAGTGGCATAAGATCAAAAAATAAAGATGGAATAACACACTTCAGAGGAAACAAGCAAAACTGGAATGCAAGTTGTAAGGTAAGAGAGGAGAAAGGACTCCACATTGGTTCCAGATATGCATTTACTGGGCCATTATTGCAACCAGTAACAATTATCAGACATGTGGGATGCAGCCAGGGCTTGCCCACGAGGCAAATTCCTGTGCTAGTATTAAGCTGAGGCACAGTGTGGGCTTATCAGCTCAGTCTGGACCACTATAAAATTGCTCAAGCCACCGAGGGCTTCTCTATGATACCTATAGTATCTTCTCCTGCTAGTATACCTCTACTTCTACAACCAGCCTGAGTGAAGCCAGCTCAGGGCTCCCTGTTAAGATAACCCCTTTGTCATCTTCCTACAAGAGTTTCTCCACCTAAATAAATTTAGGCTTTGCACTTATTCCTTAGAGCCTCCTTTGAAATTATACACTTGTTTGAGTTTTTCTCCCTTTCATTTCTTAGCACTGATGTCTGACCAGTACGTCTCAGATTCATTTGAGACTACACCCAAGTGCAGGTCTCTGTCAGTTAAAAAACAAAACCCAAACCCAGCACCAGCATCTGGTTCTCTGCAGAGCAGTTAAACTGGCACTGGGGTTTAAAAGCCAGTATTACTCTATGGTTTTGTAAACTAAACATGCAACATAGCATATGAATTGGTTATTACTGATCAAAGAAAACCTTGGGTAAGTTGTATTACACATAACCATGTATTAACTGTCTGATTCACACTGAAGTGTAGCACAGTTAACAACTACCATGCAAGTTCTTTCAACTGCATAGGACTTTGAGGTTTTGCTGCCCTCCTGTTACCTGAGGGATCCTGTCCATCAGCCGATAATGTAGCAGCACTTTTACTCCTAGCTAAGGAGGCCTGTGTAGGGGCGAGGAGGCGACTGAGTACGCTACTGTCCAGAGGACTGAGCTGGGAGCGACGAGCTGAATGATGGGAACAAATCAAAAAGGATCCAACATGAAAAAGACAAGCAGTACAAAGCAAAGGAAGGCTGTGAGCATTGCTGCAAATCATAACAGTTTTGGAAGAAAAATACTGAAGTCATGGAGAGGGAAATCCAAACTGAAAGCACAGCAGGGTTAAACACTGCAATCTTATGTTGCACTTCTTGTCCTTGGCTTGCTTAATACTGGTGTGCAAAGACTGGCACGTGTACAACAGAGGTGAATGCTGAAGTCAGTCAAAGCACAAGAAGTTTCTGACCTAGCTCTTCAGAGCTAAATTCTCTAGATTGCAGGCAAGGCTGCTCTGGCATCATGAACAGAAGACTTGCAAGTCAAAGTGCATGGTTATTGTCAGGCATCATTTGCACACACAGATTCACACAGACGGCACCCATCACCGCCCCATACAGGAAAGATTCTAAAGCAGAATATCATTTCCACTGTTGGCAAGGGCTGCTAAAAGGAAAGCTTCAGAATTGTTAACTGAAAGGGAAAAACAGGTTAGAAAAGTTGCTAGTCTTCAGCTTTAGGAAGGCTTCCTAGAAGAGAGGTTATCGGTAACCTAGTGAGGAATACACAGACCAAAGGAGACTGAAGTGAGAACAAGTTTCTTCCTTCACCTGCATGCACAAAGTTTAGGCCAGCAGCTGGAACAGAGAAGTTGCTTTTAAACTGAATAAAGAAAGAGAACTTAAAAGCAAAGGTAAGATTTAACTAAGAAGTGTACACATCAGTGACATTTTTACTCTATTTAAGCCTATCAGCTTTCAAATACATCTCTCTCAAGCAGAGAGACATTTTGCTATCTGCTTACAGTGCTGTTTAACAAAGTCAAAGTCTTTCTTTTTGGTCCAAAGGGAGAAATTTAACCGTTACCATTTACAATTTTATCTTCACCACTGGGTAACTAAAAAGCCATTAAAAAGTCCTAAAAACATAAGAATCAAGGAAGCCAGTGAAAGGTAACCTATCCAAACTTTACTGTGAATGGCTTTAAAAAGAAGTAGTCAGCTTTATGAAACAACCACCTGTTTTTTCTTCCTTTTTCACTTTTTCTAGTTCTGGAGAGGATTGGGGTTTACTATTCATTCTATTCAAAGATGTGCTCCTCTTCTTTTCTGTTCCTCCTAGAGACCAAGCGTAAGGAAGATTATTTTTAACAAGACATTTAGATATATGATTCCCTAAACCACCATTCCCATCCTCTGCTTTTGCCAGTCTAAACCCACTGATCCATCATTATGAAGCACTATTTTCTCATGAGTTAAATAGTTTGGCTACCACATGTCTACTCTCCCCCCACCCTTCCACTTTTCAGAGGGATAATGCTGGTTTATAGACATAGTTACCCAATATCTGGCACTGCAATGTGCATAATATTTATGCCACAGTTCACGGACTACATGCACAGCAATGAAAACCTGAGTAAAAACACTTATAATGAAACTGGGACATGGTTTAACATTATAGAATCCCAGACTGGGTTGGAAAGGACCTTAAAGCTCATCCAGTTCCAACCCCTGCCCCGGGCAGGGACACCTTCCACTAGAGCAGGTTGCTCCAAGCCCCTGTGTCCAACCTGGCCTTGAACACTGCCAGGGATGGGGCAGCCACAGCTTCTCTGGGCACCCTGTGCCAGCGCCTCAGCACCCTCACAGGGAAGAGCTTCTGCCTCAGAGCTCATCTCAATCTCCCCTCTGGCAGGTTAAAGCCATTCCCCTTGTCCTGCCCCTACAGGCCCTTGTCCAAAGCCCCTCTCCAGGTTTCTTGTAGCCCCCCTTTAGGTTTTGAAAGACTTCAAATATCCAAACTGGCAACTTCAAATATCCCATTTACTGCCTCCCAATTCTCAAAACAAACTGGTTTCTAGCACCTTTCTGTTCCACCTGTGAACCTTTGAGTGCTGACTGCTGGGAATGTGGAGGAACTTTGTTATTCAGTCTGTTTAATGATGCACTTCTCTTTGTGGTACCTGGAAGTCAAAGTGCATTTATTAAGCATGTTGAAAAGCCCAGAAGTCCCCTCCAGCACTTGCCCCACTTCCCTAAGATACAGAGTAATTACATCACTTTATAGCATGAATCCTTCAGAAGCAGGAAAACTGGATAGGGGAAGAATTACTCTATATAAAGGATTAATTCTGAGACTGCATTTTCTGTCATCTGATTTCAGCCATCTTTTACCAATCAGCCATTTCTCCTTCAGTGTCAGATCAGGAATCACTCTAACTTGTGGGGTGATCTAAATGAGCGAGTTAGTTGATCTCTACATCCTGACCATGTGGATCAGTTGAAGTCCTGTCCAAATGTCTTCTATTTCAGGCCACCTGGGAACTTCTCCTCCAAAGGAAGCCAGGATTCAAAGGATTTCAAGTAACTTTGAAAGCAATCCCAATTAGTTCATAGTTAGTGACTTTGTTAGCAGCTTTACTTGTATTTTACAGCCCCGTTTCTGACTCATACTCAGAGCTGAACCCTGCAGACACATGATATATAAATATCATTTTAAATCACAAGCAGTCTCCAGTGACTCAGAGCCCCTGCCAGTATAGATACAGTCACTGATTTCCCTACCAGGCATACAGAGTAGGAGGACAAGTTTTAATGCTGCATCACCTTCCAGCATGAACCAGCAAAATCACTGTGAGCTGTGGCCATGGTAGGGATTCTTCCAGCACACTTCATTTGATCCAAGATGCAGACTGACAGAACACTGCAGCACAGACCTAGGTGAACTTATTTTGTATTAAACAGCTCTTAGCTTATTAATGCTCTGCATCACTTTGGAAAAACAAAACCAAAAGCATCTGGGATACAGATGAAACACTGGGAAGAATCCCCATAGGGAAATCTCAAGCTAAACAAACTGATACGTGCTCATGCAAACAGTTTTTAGTTTTGTTAATAAGTAGATTAGGACAATTCCTTGTGTTTCCTAATCTCTTTGGGTTTTATATTTGGAGAAGGCAAATTGCCATGATTTGCAGAATGTATTGGGATGGGCACAGGGGAGAAGGCAGAGAGGACACGCACATGTACAGGGTGGGAAAACCAGAGCTCGCTCTCATTCTCTACATCCCTGTCAAGATTAGTTGTGTGGTGCTATTTTAAACATGACGAGTTGCAATCAGGAGCTTCATCCATCATGAAACTGCAATTCAAAATGAGGTTGAAGTCACAGAAATTAGCAGATGATCTCTAGAGTGCAAAAACTCCAATTAAAGTAAAGAAATAGCTGGCTTCCAGGCCACTTCTATTCCTTGGTAGTCACTGGCCCAGTAACCCACCCAGAATGCTTGTAAGCAGGGGTGTGCGCTAATTGTGTAAGAAATGCTTAATTTGAGTATCAATATCAAGATCACACTAATTTATTGGGCTAAGAAATGGTGTCAGAGCTGCACGCTACGGCTACAGTCATGCTAGAGCTCCAGGTCACAACAAAACTACCTCCTCCCACCCAAAACACTTCCACAGGTATCAGGGGTTTTCCTGCATCCTTCTTGATACAGTTAAAGTAGAACTGTAGTATTAAAAAGAAAGTGTGTGTCTACAGGGTACAGGACTGGTACAAGAGAAAGATGTCAAACCCAAGTTGATTTTTAAGTTCCCCCAGGCAATCAAATGACTGAAGCTGTCCTAACAGAAGGCAGCAAACTTCATTTTTGTGCTATTTCTCTTTTGCTGAGATTTCAGGGTGTGATTTAAGGCATGCGAACCCCTAAAGATGATGTGAAATGATTTGTGGATCAATCATTCGCCCGAATTTGACTTTAGTAAAACAATTAGAGATATAAAAATAAAAAGCCAAGAGTTTTTACCGTTGCTCTTCTCCTCTAACAGAGATTCATATCAACTGAGTCAATGCCCTCAACAGTTCAAGCTGGATTAACAAACTGCATGAAACGTATTTGAGATCAAGACATGAAGCGAGTTACACAGCAAGGGAGGAAGAGGAGTGTCACTCCACCTCCTGCCTCCTCCCCAACAGCAGTTCTCCTGCCACCAGGAGACACAGAAGCACTTACTTCGATCAGAAGCATTTAAAAGCGCTGCGGATGATGACAACCGTTTATTCATGACAGCTTCTGCCTGTTTGAGGTTTGCTGTGGAGGTAGACCGCTTGCTGGCTGTGTGAACAAGTGCTTGCTTTAGAATTCAGCTTCATACACCTCAGGAAGAACCTTTTACACGTTGCTGTGAGCTCACTTTGGAAGTATTACATCCTGAAAGCCACTTTTGCTTAAGGAGAAAGACGCATTATGTGTTTTGATACAAGCAGCACCAGTTGCAACGTGCACAGAAAAGACACGTAGTTCAGTGGAGTCATGTTTTGTGCATATGTATGAAACGTGATTCTTAAACCCCATGCTCCTAACATGGAAAGGCAAAAGCTACTGAGGTTGTGTGTTGTTACCAGAGTGGTGAGACAGAGAAAGTAACAACAAAACCTTCATTCTTTCCACATGGATATGTCAATATAGTTTTCCAATCACTAGTTAACAAAACCAAATGCTTTTGGAGGGATAAAGGCAAAAAGCATTCCCGCTTCTGATTCTTTCCCAAGGGTTGCTGTAAATATTCTAGAAATTTCCAATTTTTCCCTATTATCTAAACCTTAACTTCATGTTTCCCATTAATTTTGCAACTCTTTCGGGGAAAAAACCCTGCCACAACAGGCATTAATTGTTTCTTTGTACGTGTATACACACAGACCTACATACACACATAGAAATCATATCTCATATGGCAAAATTTCAAGTTTACTAAAAGCCAAATACCTGCTTTTTAGTGCCAAATAATGTACTTTCAGGATGAACACTACTCCAGAGTGTAAAAAAGACTTGCAAAAGCATATACCCGTTGCTGTGGGAACTCAATAAGCAGAAAACAGTAATACACACAAAGTAGGGAGGACTAGCAGGATAACCACAAGGAATTCCATACATCAAAGGCAAGGAATCGATTTTCCTGGCACATTGCACAGCAAAGAAGATTAATGGGAACTCATTAGTGCATAAGTACCAAAGGAAAGAGCAGCACAACTCACCACAGAGGAAGCACCTTTTCCCTTTGGCCAGCGTGCTATAGCATCCTCACAGCAAGCACCAGGATGCAGGATTCCTATGTACAGCCCTGTCCCTGCATGGTACTTTTGACACCCATACCCAACCTTCCTGAGCTTGAGGCCTCCTGCAGAACCATGTCAAGTGAAAACCAGGTTTTGGAGCTGAAGCTACACAAGTGGCAAGCTCTTGTCACAGGGAACAAGAGCAAAGTTCCTATGGGACTTATCCCATGGAGAAATGGGGGATCTACTGAACCCAGTTAAGAAACGAAGATCTGAGCTTAGCTTACCTTCCCAACACCACCAAAAAGGGCATTTTATGAATGAAACCTAAGTACTGGGATAACTAAAACAGCATTGAGAGGTTTTGTATATACAAAAATCAGGAAACTCCCAAGTCACGTATTTGGGTGTTTTGGAAGGTGAAGACTACCCTCTAGTGTCTGCTCTTAAAAGCAAGCCTGGCTCCTGCGTCAACTCAAGAGTGTGAGTCTGAAGCCTCCAAACATCGTGGAGATGCTTCATACAGATTTCTCTTGGTTCAAATTAGGACTTCTGGACATGCATGAAATCTGAGATTTCATCTATCCCCTACTGAGAGCCAAGTAAATCTTGCATTAAGAAAAATTACACTGAGCAAAGTAATTCTATTCCAGCAAGTCCTGGGGTGGGCTGTGCTGTGTGTTAAGAGATAAGGGATGAAACTTCCACTAGAAAGTCTCATAGAATCCCAGACTGGTTTGTGTTGGAAGGGACCTTAAAGCTTATCCAGCTCCAAGCCCCTGCCACGGGCAGGGACACCTTCCACTAGAGCAGGTTGCTCCAAGCCCTGTGTCCAACCTGGCCTTGAACACTTTTCAGTTTGCATTAATTGCCCAAGATCTTGAGAAGTCTTTTCTGATCAATACATCTGCAAATATATGATCAGATAGTCTCAACTTTTTCCCTACCTCATCCACAGGACAGCTTCTGCAAACTTTAAGCTTTGACTAATTCACTAGGAAGAAAAGCTTTAGAAAACAGGATGTTCTCAAGTAACTCAGTCTGGTTATTTAGGTATTTACACAGTATCTCTTGAAAAAATACCACAAATATCTTTTTTGGGGGAGAAAGAATACTTGTATCAAGGGATTTGAAATGCAAGAAGCACACAGCACCAATCCCATGTGATACCAAACATCTGTGTAATGGAAGTGGGGAAGCAAACTGCAGCAGCAAAGCCAAAGCAAGCACAGGACTGCCTTGCAGCAAGGCTTGCCATCGGGTAAGGAGCTGGGAAATATGGTACCTCAGGAAAATCATTACGAGAGCAAGCAGCTCTCAATCCTAGCTTCTCACTGAGCTTCACTGAGAGAGGGTGCTGCAGCACTGCCTGGCTGAGGTTGGGTAAAATTAGGCTAAATAAAGTAAGATTACCAGTCTCTCACTTCCTCCCAAACTTCTACTAGGACAAGGAAGCTCTTTATTTAGAAAGGAGAGACTCTGGCAGCCCAATTTCTATTCTAATAGCATGTCTCCACTACAGATGCACCTGAACATCTTGCTTTGCTTAGCAGTCATCACTAAACCTCCCTCATTTACAAGGGCTGTGTCATCAAAGATGCTTTATTCCCCAGCCTTGCCATTTCTCCTGGCAGACCCACACCCTGCATGTTTCATCTCAGCACTGACAGCAATGCCATTAATGTAATGTTTGACTTGGGGGCTTCCATCAGTTTTTGCATTTCAGGCCATCAGTAGGGTACTTGGTGCAGTCTCAATGAATCACATTCTGTATGTAACAGAGAATGGCTGATGGTTGGTGAAACGTTCACTTTCCAGAGCACACTGCCTCTATCAATCACCCACAACTGCTGCTTTACCAGTCCCTGTTCCTAAATATTACTGTTGTCACAGCCAGTTCATGGATTCAAACACAAATTTCACACTCTGTGGATGCACAAGTCTTAAACAGATACTGTAGTCTTTGTAGTCCATGTTTTCTAGCTTGGTGCCAAGTTATCCACATTGATCTACCATAGCTGAACTTATCTGCTCCTCCTCTTGTCACTTTATGATGCATAAGATACAGCTTAAGTGCTTGTTACCACATCAGGAGCATGTTTGTTTGAAGACACTTTAACGTGCTTCATAGAATCATAGAATGGTTTTGGTTGGAAAGGACCTTAAGATCATCCAGTTCCAAGTGGCATGGGCAGGGACACCTCACACTAGACCATGTCACCCAAGGCTCTGTCCAACTTCAGCAGCACTGAAGATCACCCTCCACAATCCAAAGGACAGCCAAGACTCATTTCCTCACATAAATTAAGAGAGAGCAAAGAACATCATGTTTGTTATAAAGTTTAGCTTTAAAATTAGATAAGGTAGAGAAGAATGGAGGAGGGGGAAAAAGACAGTGCTTTCCATATATGTTAGGCAAATGTGATTTCCTAGATTCAAGGTTGAATGGCATTTGGTAATGTAAAATAAAGTAATTGCATTTATACACGTATCCAAGCAACACATGTTGAACAGGTAAACCAATCCAGTCAAACTGGCTAATTTTAGGGATTCATGCTGTGCAAAGAAAGGGAAGAGAGAAGTTAAATAAAATACACATGCTTCTGCTGTGTTGCCAGGATAAGCCACAGTAGTTAAATCATACTCAGTCAGACTTTCATTGCATTTTCAAGTCCCATATTGTCAGCATTACAGGCAGCTGGATTGAGTTAGCAATGCTGTGAGCATGCACACATTGTCACAATTCCCATTTAGCTGGGTCTCAGCTATCATCTTGAACTAGCTACAAGAACCAGTTTTGCTTATTAAATGCAGAGCCTTGACAAATGCATCAGTGATCCAAAATGCTGCTCTGAATGGTGCACTGGGAAATGCCAGAAATCCAATGAAAACATAGTCAACATATAGAATGATGCTTAGATAATGGACAGATGTGATTTGACATGGAAGGAGCATCAAACCACACAAAAGACCCATTCCCTTACATGAAGTTTCAGCAGAATACCACTTGATTTTGCAAATGTTACTTCAATTGCTGGAAAAACAAAGCAAAAGGAAAACAAACCAAGCCCTACCATGTACTTTTTGCAAATTAGGAAACAATGAAAGGGTTCAAAATTGCCCTGAAAATAAATAAAAGCTGAAGACTACTGAGCTCATTTGTATTCAAATACACGCCACGAAGAATTTCACTTCTCCTCCCCCATGCTGTATCCAGTCATCTTGGAAAACCCACATGCACATATCCTTTCCCTGAAAATTCCCTCAGGATGCCATGACTTAAGCTGTAGTTTAATAAGCTGGGAGGGGAAGTTCAAAACATAAGGGACTGCTTTCTGCTTAGGGATCACAGTTGTTGCACAGCTGGCCAAGGTCCAGGAAAAGATCTATAAGGAGCTGGTTTTCCTTAGTTTCAGAGACACAAGAACTCAAGTTTAAAAGGTTAGTAGTGAGTGTAAAGCAAGAGAAAAAGAACAGTTTAGAAATCAATACCACCAGTTCCACCTTCAGCTGCGGCCTGTTGTTCTGTAGAAGAAGGAGGTTTGTAAGCAAAGTCACAAGGTCAAACAGCAAACAATGCAAGTTAACAAGGAACTGGGGGAGATGGATATCATAATTATAACTTGTATCAAAGCACTTTCAAACATGTTATAAGTAAACACTTAGAAGTCAACACAAGCTGACAGAAGACAACACTACTAAAACCAATCCACCAATTCAGAAGATGGGCTGAACCAAAGCATTTTATGTTTTATTTTGTTCCTGGACAATAACTTATATGAAGTTACTTATTGGTGGGGTCTTCTAGTTAGCTAATAGCAGGAAAAGATCCCTTCCACTGCAATCCTGATTTGCTGGTCTGATTTCAGAATGCTTACAAGCACAGAAACAGTTACTGTGTGAAATGGGAAACAATCTGAGCTCAAATGAGTGTTAAAATGCATCACCTAATGTAGAATAGAACCTAGTGTCTGGAGACTCCCCACTGCATCTCCTTACCCATCACTCACATCATCAGTGAGCATTCTGTAACTCTAAGGGTGTGTTTAAAACATTTTAGATGTAATATGACAGTACAACTGGGGGTTTTGTTCTGTTTATCATCAGTCTTAGCACACCATTACACGTGCTGCATTTGAAGGACTCTATTTTAACATTATACATTACAATTCCCCTTATCTGATGACTGGGGGCTGGCAACACAATGCTGCCAGGTGTTTTCCCACGTGGCTTCTCTCTAGTTCTTCCCAAAGTTAAAAATAGCTCTAAGTCTGAACAGCGTTTCAGGGCAAGCACAGATAGGATTCTTTCCCCGACAGCTACGCGCAGATCCTGTTGTAAGATCCAAGATAGGAAAGGATACCCAGGTTCCTGTGAGCAATGCTGCACCTGCCAGTGTGATTTTAGCCATGCTAGAAAAGGTGCCACTTACCTGTTTTGTTCTCTGAGTCTGGAGTTACAGATCCTCCCCAGGACCATCTCTTCTGTCGTGTTTCCAGCCGCTGATTCCGTTCCAAGGTGCGATGCAGAACTGCTTCGTATCGCTCCTGTCATCAAACAACAGCTCTGTGAAGCTTATAAGCTATAAAGTACAGCTATGCCAAAAACAAGAGATTCCCCCCCTCTCAGTATAATTTGAAATCTGTTTTATCTATACAGCCTGATAACAAGCTTTTGTTACAAAAACTATGATGCAAACAATGTTAAGGGCAATTAATGGTTTCAAAACACTGCAAGCACGATTAGGTTGAGCTAAAGCACAGATAATCTATTCTACTCTTTACTTAAAATAGCCACCCAACAGATTTCCTATTCAGTAAACAGCATGACTGATTTTCTAAATAGGGATGCGCCCCAAAGTGAGCAAAAATAAGCGCTTACCCTTTAAACTACTTATATTCTGAAGTTACTTCCAAAAAGTGATAAGAATTCTCCATTACAAAATAACAAGTATAAGGTTATTTGTATTTTTGGAGAACTATACAAGCACTGACCAAGCCTTAACAGATACTGGCATTAACAGACCAGAACCAGCAAGACATGAAGGCAAAGCTGTATAAAAGACCAGCCAACTCCAGACTTCAGCAACCACTACTGGCAGGACAAAGAGAATGGAAAGAAGCTTTTGTTCCTAGCATCCAGGACTAGGAACAGCTAAAGGGGGGACTTGAGCCCTGAAGGTGAGCTGTAACCATGCTAGATTGTTTCTTCTCAGCCAGGTTTCCATATATGTGTCAACAACAGACTTCTCTTCTGGAACAGTCATATCCCAAGTGATCTTTTGAAGCAGTATTTACTGCTGATACACTAATGCAAGATGCCAAGGGACTCATTATCCAAACATTCCTCCCTCTTGAGGACACAGGACTTTTGCCGTCTTTCAACACCATTTCACAACACAAACTACAAAGCAAACTTGGAAGGAAGGGAGGTATGATTCTGTTCAATGACAAAAGATAAACCTGTTTGAAACATAAAGCTGAGCTTCCCCTCTGTTACAGAAACCTGAACTGGAGCTACCCTAAGCTGCCAAAGTACCCAGACATTAGGTAATGTGTAGATGATATTTCCACAGAGGTATCTGCAGTGCGGTAATCTTCAAAGTCATAGCTAAAGACATAGGCTTCACCTTACAAACAACAGAAATCAGCCATCAGCTCAAGACATGGACATAATAAGTCACACAACTGTACAGAATAACTGAGTAATGTTAAGACAGGTATCTCAATCTTAGTCAAGACTAGGGTTAGGCAGAGAGCCACTTCTTTTTTCCACAGGATTTGCTATTGTGCTGCTGCTTCTACTTTATCCAAGGAAGATGATTAACTTGACTTGGCTGAAGTACCAAACAAGGATGTTGGAGATTTATGTATTTTTCTATGCACTTCTATCTACTTAATTTACAATTGTAGATGGCATCTTCCTGGCAAGTATTGCCCCAAGATGACAGAACCATTAGGGCTTGGAAGGGACCTCTGGAGATTATCTACTCCAAGCAGGGAGGTTGCCAAGGCAGGGTCACCTAGAGCAGGTTACACAGTTTAGCTGCTTTGAAAGTGATAGTTTTCTAATGTCAGAGTACCAAAGTCAAGATCTGCTTCCATTTTCTGGTTGAAAGCAAGGTTTACAGGTCAAGTGCACACTATTTTCCCCACCTGCTGGATTCTTCATGTCTAACTCTATGGACAAGGTCAACTTCCTCCAGGGACCAAGTAAAAGACAAGGTTAACATCAATCAATCATCAGCTAGTCCTTGTCTTCTTCATCCCAGTGGCCACTTAAAACATATCCACCATCCTCAAAATTACATGAATAAATGTACTACAGCCTGAGGGGTGACATCTCTTGAAGCAAAAGGGATGCTTTTTACTTAAAGTAGTTGCTTAAAGGGATGAGACTGCACTGGACTGCAGTCAAGGCCCACCCAAACATTTCTGCTTGTTCTCCAGCAATGTGAACTATTCCATGAAGTTCAAATGGAATATCAGTCTGAACACACCCAGAAGCCAATTATGGATAACCAAACACCAGTGTAGAATACTGCCAGTCAAAAAGGGTAAAACATGTATTGGTAGAACAATGTGAGAATGGCTGGACTCCAAGGGCACAGCCAACCAAGCTTCCAGGCTCTTCATCAATGACCCACAGCAACTTCTTACAACCACCTTATGAAAGCACATGTGCACGTCATGCCTTTACTGCTGACACCCTGGAATGAACCCTTTCAGAACCTGCATCCCATTTAACACACACTAGCAAATCTGCTCTTCAAAAGGGGTGGCATAACTTCATACATTTCTTTCTACTTTCAGCTTCTACCAAATTGCAACGAGCTCTGCAACTCAAATACTGCTCTGGTGGTCCACATGCAGTCAAAACAAAGGCAAAGAGCCAAATAAGAACAGTCAATACACAGTTCAAAGCAGCAAATGGTAGCTACACAGATAACATTATCAAATGCTCAACATATACAACAAATTGTAATTGAGAAGTGAAAGAACATGAGCCTCTTGGACCACAATGGGGCTCCCAGGAAGCAAGACAGAACTAAGAAAAGCCTAAGACCTGCCACCCATGCTGATTTACAAACAGAATCTACAAAATACACTGAAAGGAATCTAAAAATCTAGGAATATGGGTTAAGATTTTTTGCTCATGTGAAAAATAACCAGTGGCCAAACACCAGCCACAGCTCCTGAAGTCCTGAGTGCCTCAGGCATAGCTTAAAGCTAGGCCTGGAATGGGGAAGGAGGACATGTGTCTCAATATACAGCCCAATGCACAGATGTGGACACATATCTATGTTCCAATACACTCCCCGTTTCCATAACTTTCTATTTCAAATCACTTCAGAGCACAGTAATGTAGGAAAATGATGTAGAAGGTTCTTTCAAACTACACAACTTTGACCTGTAGTACCTTTTCCTCCTCGATTTTTTGTTTTCTCTTTTCTTCTACTGCTGCCCTCCGTTGTTCCTCTTTCTGCTTCTGTTCTTTTAGCTTTCTCTGCCTTTCTTCTAGCTGTTTTTCATACTGGAGTTTTGCTTTTCTCTCCTTTTCAAGGATCTGTGTCTCTTTGGCAGCTGTAGGTTTTTAAGAAAGAATCAGACTTAACTATTCATTGATATTACAACACAACTTACAGGCAAGAGGCTACCAAGGAAAATTATCACCACTTAAAGCTAGAACATACAGCAAGATTAGCTCGCAAAGCTGGATGACACTGCCCATGACAACAGAGGAGTCTAATTCTGTCCCCAGGTTAGGCTGGAATTAGAACCTTTCCTGCCATTAGACTTTACTGTCTAGACAGGAATGCCAGGATGCACATATACCCCGTATTAAGCATGTATTTTTATTTCCCAACATAATAGCAAAGTCTTTATCATTAAGTAGTAAGTTGAGTACCAAAAGGCAGAATTTTCTATGTTGTGCTTTTCATTTCTTTTTTTTAGAGCAAGACACAGTGGAAAGCTTTAGAGCACTGAGTGACAAGATGGGAAACCCCCACAGTTACTGCATCCCAGTTCAAAAGAGTCGTGTCTCTATTCTCCACAGCCTCCACCTAGAGCAGCTGTGTGCAGTTCAACAGGAAGCTGCAAGCCCTGTGACAAAAAGCTCGTGGTTGAATACACAGTGGAAGTATTTTCCATGGCTACGCAGATGAAATGACCCAAGAGACCAGATAATTACACCAACAATGCATAGGCAGTATCCAGGTATAAGGCACCTAAAATACTTGTCAATTTATCTGTGTCCTAGTCCTATGCTCTCTCCATGTTAGGATAACTCAATCATTCCCACTGCTTGGCTTTCATGTTAAGAAAGAAACATACTGTCCAGGGAAAACCACTCCTCACAAGCTGGGAGACCAAGAACCAGAACTGCAGGGCATCCTGTGACACTTTCATCTCTTGCTGCACACACATGCACTGATTCACATCACAAACAGCATAAAGCTGGGCAAGAGGTTTATTCTCTGGGTCTCTGATTCTTTGCTAAGATACAGTATATACTGCTGACACTTCAATCCAGGAGTCACTGCAGCATGCAAGGAAACAAGGGAAGCAGTGTTCAAGGCAATCAGGGCATTCAACTAGCTAAACCTTTTTGATTTTCTCTGAATCAGCGTTCCCCAAACTTCGGTCTTCAGGGCTACAGGAAGCAGTTCTAAAGCTAAAAGTTTTACTCCGAGAAGTGTTTTTGCTAAGGCTTTCAATAAGAAATTGGCTAAATTTATTTGTTGGTCACTCAGAAATGGAAGGTCAGAAGTGACATACAGCTTTATGAAGCCAGAAATCTCTGGAATGTTTCCCTCTCCAATCTAATAGTTCTCCATTCCGGTTCACAGATGGTCACTGATTCAAGACCAAGAGCAGACCTTGCCTCTTGTCCTCAGCAAGCTGAAAAACGTGGCTGAACAAGGAGTAAGAAAGTTATTCCTTTATCATAAACATTGAAGGAAATGGTGTTTGAAATGAAACATGGAAATACCTTGTTGCTTTTCCCGCTCTTCTCTACGCTCCCTGGCCAGTCTTTGTCTCTCTTCTGTTCTTAGAATGGAACCATCTATCACTGTCAAAAGGAAAAATGAACACACGCAATTGTCAGTTATTTCAAGCATTCAAATTTAAATAAAAAAAGATGAAAGTCTTTACTGTCAATAGGATAATGGATCTTCCCAAAAGGTACATATAGCACCAAAGCACTGCACACTCTATGCAGAGAGAGATCCAAGATGTAATCTGAAAAGTTCATAGGAAGCCGAATACCCTCCTTTTTCCCCTTTCCATTCCCTCAAAACAACCAATCCACTGTTCTTAACAGGTACAGCAGAAAGTAGCCACAATATGAGAAGGCCCAATGCATGCAGCCAAAAGAAAGCCTGAGCAGAAGTCAGGTGTGTGGGAACATGCCCATCCCAAATCCACTTCTGAGCCTCATTCTCGTATATATTAATTCCTGTGATCAAGAATTACAGGAATGCAGGACAACTCAATCTGAGAGCAGACAGTTCACCCCTAGTAACAAATACAAAGTCCTGTGGGATAGCTAGTTTGCAGGCTATAAAAACTTAAATTTCAGCAAGTGAACTGGCAACCTGATCAGAGCACAAAAGAACCCCATTTATCTTTGTTGTTATGCTCTGCTGAAATGACAGGCAACTTCACCAACTGAACCGTGAGCAAGCCAAGAGCAAAGACCTTCAATGAATCTCTGAACTACTGACAAGGTGCTTTATGCTCTGATGCCTCCTGAAGAAAGAGTAAACTTCTTTTAAGAAGTTTTATTCATTCCCTACTAATGTTCCCTTGTGAACCAGTACTTCATTAAGAACAGTGACCAATAATTATACCTGGTTTAGTTGCTGTCTTTATATTTATTGAGGTCTGAACTGCAATAGGGCTAACGCCACTTTGGCTTCTTCTTTCTTCTGCTATGGCTTGGGCTGCAGCGACTGTGAGAAAGAACAATACCACAGTGAGAAAAGCTCTACAACCGAAACTGATTAAACAAATAGCTAAAATAAATACATAAAATTCTATTTGAGGTTGCAAATACTTTTATTAAATAACTATCTTGGGACTGCTCAACTTGTAAGAAGAAAAAACTTGTTACGTGAGACTTCAGACCCAGAACAGCTTTTCTATGTTAAAACCACCAGTTACAAATCCTTATGCTTTACAATGTGTAGCAAAGGACTATAGAGTTTCCAAAAAAATCAAACTTATTTAATGACTTTTCTAAGAAAAGAAACAGTATTTAGCAGTTATGAGTCTGACTTACACTTAATAATAAACACTCTGCTACCACACATGTATTTGCAGACTGAACACACAGATGTAATAGTCGATTAGCACTGGTAGAATCATCTTCTTATGGACCTTTCATTATTTCATGCCATGAAACAGAAAGTGGCTTAGCTGCATAAAGTAAACCATTAAGGGATGCTTACAATGTACTTCTACAACTGGATCTTCAAAAATAAACTCTAATTATAAATTAAGACTCCAAAACAGTAATTGAAGCATTTGTGCAGAGACCCATTCACCTTATGGGAGTTTCACCAAGGTGAGTACAGCGAACTGCAGAGCTACAGCTCACAGTTCATCATACAGAAATTAAATGCTGGCAGTATTAATTTTGCTAAATTAATACTAAATTCTTCGTGAAGAAGTCAGAGAGGCTGATTTATAGATCACTTTCCACAGATTTTCTTCATTTTGGCATCAACTTTCACTTTAACTGATCACTTTTTAGGGTGTGAAGGTGAAGCGTGACAGGGAAAGCAGGCAGGACAGCATCACCCCATCTTCCTGCACAGCTTTGACTAGGAGCGTCCTTACAGCTGTGACACCTTGTTCTCACCTTGGCTGGTAGATCAACTTGATTCTTACAGAGGAAGCAAGAGAACATACCATGCAATCAACGAACACAAGAGAGTAGAAGTTGATGCCTGTCTTAAACACAAAAGGCAACCCACAAAAGCTACGTATAACACGCCAGGATTTCAACCATAATGTGAAGGAGGAATAGTAGAATTTGGTGTTACATTTAAAACAACACAAGGACAGCTTTGCCCATGATCTCAGACTTCCCTTTAATAGAGTAGTGCAGAATGCAAAGGAGGAAGGAAGAGTCTCCCTCTTCTCCATGCATTGCCATGACAACTAGTTGTGTCATGGTAATCACCCTCCCTAAGGCTGTGCCCGAGAACAATCACCTCAAAGTGTTTAATCCCATGTGATGTCAGTGATAAATGCAGATTACAATCCTTATTCAGCAACTCTAAGTTGTCACCCGCAGCTGTTGCCATGTCTTGAATTAATTTTTCATTGCAGCACCAAACAAAACTCCTCCTCAGTTCCATCCCATACATCTCCGAGGCTCTTTTCAGACAAGTCAAAGACCAGATATACTGCAACACACTAAGATTACCAACTGGCAAAGAGAACAGCTAAAAAGGCTCACTGTACTTTCACTATGTAGACCAAAAGTCAGTCAAAAAGCTGATTTACACACTGTTGCATGTCCCATGGATGGGAATCTAGCCCAAAAATGTTACCAACAAAACTATATATTCTCAACACAACTAGATGTGAAAACAGCCTGAGAAAAACTGGCCTGCTGCAGGCTTTTCTGAAAGCAAAACCATACAACCAGGGCATTTCTATCCAATGACACCTTTATAGATCAAGAAAGGATGAAAGAACGTAAACTTCTTCAAGTTTAAAGTGAAGCCAAATCCAGAAACCCAGTTGCATCTCCAGTGTCCATCAGGACGGGATGAGACTGGAGGTGTACAGGGAGACGGAGCCAGCCCGGCCTGGCTGGGAGAGGAGCCCAACAGAATAAACTCATCCTGCACCTACACCAGGTTTAGTTAAGACCAACACTGGGATTTTGCCTCAACTCTCCAAGTTTAAACATCCAAATTGACCGCAAGCAGCAAGCTGCAATTTAAAGAGGTGCAATATTCACCTTATTTTACTTGCAGAAGTGTTTTATGATTAGAAATCTTGCTGAACAAACCAGTCGTAAAGGATGTGGGTATTATGTGTTTGTTTATTCATTTAAAAACAAACAAACATGAGAATAATGTTCATGATTAGAAGGCACTCATTTAAAAATGTGTCATATCTGCAAAGCAATTAGTCAGTTCATCTTAATTAATTAAGGTTGCAAAAAATTAGTTGGAGGTTCTAGAGAAGAGGAAAGTGGGTTACAGAAACAGTACAGCTTGCAAAGGACACAGAGGTGAAAAGAGGCTGCAACTACTCAGCCAAAGGATTTTGTATGTCAGGGTTTTTTTGTATGTGAGTTGAAATATTCTGTGTTCAGTGCTTCGTTATTTGCATAGAAACAAGGTGCTTACAAGTTGGGAAGGAGCAGATTTAAAGGCACCAGGAGTGCACCTTCGTGTCACACAGAAGCAATCCATAAAGTTCAAATGAAAATTGAACCGGGGACTAGAACAAAAGATTATTAAAAGGGGAAAAGCCACCCCCCAAGATAAAAGAGCCCAGTTTCACCAGGTCTCAGGTCAGCAGACAGGTTTTACAGCCCTTGTCAATTTGATGGTAAATTTACAATATGAAACTGTGATTTCCAAACTCCACATTCTCCTACAGCATGAGAGAATGAACTGCACACTGTTGTACTCTGCAACCTTGAAAAGAAGAGAGATTTTGTTTTGCTTTAATATAACAACAGAAATCTGCATTTTTCATACATTTAAATATTCTCTGGCACAGATGCCTCTCACTTTTTGGCCTAGTTTTCCATAATGGAAGTAGCATTTTCCATAATGAAAGTAGCAGCCTGCTACTGAGCAAAGCTTCCCTGCAAAGAAAATTCCACTAACTCTGCCTCTGTAAAACAAGCCTAAGACTTCTGTCATTAAACAGGATAGCCCAGAACGGGAAACAACCATTTCACTACAACCTGTATTACTGAGGGGTGCCTTCATCGCCATAATCAGCAAACTTCCTGGAGAAGAAAATGTCTCTTAAAGGCAAATATAAATCTCATTTCTATTCTGAGCTGCCCCTCCCACAGCAGTCACTAAAGGCTTTCACAGCTATAATTTGTGATCAGTATAATGTGTGTGCTTGTTTTACAGTAGTCTACCTTTAAATCCTGATATTAATAAAAGTACAAGCCACACATGTGGCCAATAGTAATATTTGTATTCATGCATAATGAAATAGGTACATAATAGGTACATAAAATACAGGTACACAATAGGTACATAAAATGGTCAGGTAATTTGGGAAGCAGTTTTCCTCCTGCACCTTCATCACTGTTTAGCACTATGTGTGGGGCCAAGCATATCGTGGATAAACCAAAGCAAGGGAAGCAGCAGGAACTGGCTGCTGTGGGAGGCAACGTGCCAGCCAAAGCTAACTCCCAGTTCCACCTTCCAGCTCAAGCTCAGGCTGGAAGTACCACGCAGGTACAGCAGTGCATCCCTCACTGAGCATGACAGCACTTCCCTTTGCTGATCAGGTTTCCAATATGCCCTAAGAGACCAGTGCTAAAAATAAAACTTTATTCCTATTTCAATCCTTGTACTGAGTTAATACCCTTGGCCCTTGCCAAGGCTGCCAAAGGACCCACACGGTTGCTGTTCTTAAACCTCCTTAAGGACTGAACCAGCTCCATCCCTTTACCTAGCGAGCTTTAGGGCTTCCATCCTGGTACCCGTGACCCAGCCAGACACTGCCTCCCGCGCCAAAGCAGAAGGGAGAGCAGAACTTTCACAGCAATCCTTCTGGTTCTTATGATTTAATGACTCCTTATGCAAAGCAAACCACCAAAAAAATCCCAGACTAAGCCTTTGAAACAAAAGGAAGGAAGGAGGTCTCCTGAATGTTAAGCATTGTTGTGAATCTAAGTGTTTTCATAAAAGTTTAAAGCAGATAACAAAAAGCCAATAAGCAATCCATAAACCAAAAGTAAGCTTCCAAGCAAAGTATCTCTTGATTTTATAGCAAATTGGAATCTGCAAGATGACATTTTCATCCTGCTCCGCTACAGCAGCTAATGCTTGTCTAGCCGATGGCAATCTTTGTCAGTAATCCTTTTTCTCCCAATCATTTCTGTACATGCTTTCAGGAATGATGAGGGAAGTCAGCATTCAATTTGGAGATTTCTGTGTGCTGTCTTTTAAGCTGATTTCCACTCATTAATTAACACAGATTAAGACAAACGGATGCAAGATCATGACAGATGCTATCAAAATTGGGTAGCGGTTTTACACCATTATTCCTTGTTTAAGGGACACCAGAAGAAGGATGCACCCTCACATATGGTGGACGACATCAACCTCCTAATGATGAACAGCAAAGCCCTCTCTGCATGCATTCCTCTTCTCCCTGCTCTCCCCCTTCTTTCCGAGTTGATCCTCACATCCCATCTCGGGGCTGCAAGGACTGACGGGCTCCATACCCAAACACGTGAGCCTCCCAGTAGGCACCTTCTGACGGACCAGCTGGAAGGCAGATGGTTCTCCTGTTCTGTCTGGGCAGCCACCAGATGGGAAGCACAGGGATCTCCAGAAAGCAGTGCGTGCTGTCTCTCAGCTTCAGCAGGCCTCAAGAGCTTCCTGTTGTCTCATCCTTACTCCAGGCCCCATTTGCACACTTTCGTTCTATATCTATTCCCTGCAGGGGATACCTATTTTGTACCTTTATGTGCTTTCTTCCCTTTAAGCCCATTGCTGCAACTACTTCTGTACAAGAATCTGGTTTTCTTCCCAATGTCCAAGGCAGTTTGAGATGATTTCTTCAGTTCATCACAAGCATCAATCTCACTGGAAAACTCTTGACACAAGCATTCCTTTGTAGTACATGAATTAGCAGCTCCACAAATAGTATTTGAGACCTATTTGCAAGAATATAAGTTTTTACTTATCCTTAAACATCCACACTCAGATTAAGAGCTGGAAACACTTAGCAAACCCCCACATCATTAATAAAACACTCCATATTTCCAAGAAGGAAGCCTACAAAGATAGGGCTGAAGCAATCCCAAAGCCATGTTACCATATTCATTCAGCCTAGGGCATGATCAGAGAGGCACCAGGAAGGTTGCTAGTTAATTTGTGGGGTGATCTCTGTACGCTTTTCCTTAAGGGAAGCACATAATCTAAACCAAACTTGAATGTAATACAAGCACAGACCAAGGAATCACAATTTGTCCTTAGAAGAACTGGCAGCCATCTCCAAACACTTTGTACAGTCAGAAATGCTGATCACTGTCCAACAACCACATGAGGTGAGCACCATCCTTAGTCCAAATGCTAGTGATAGGTACTGTGAATGTATCTCCCATGGAGTCCTACTGATTCCTGCTGTCCTCATGTTCTCTTATTTTAACCTTGCTCACACTGCTCAACCAAGAGTTACACTTCTCTCTACATAATGGGAAAAGCAACTGCCAGCACAATGCTTCAAGAGGGCAAAGAGGTATCACCAACTCTTGCAGAAGCCATCATAGGGTTGGCAAGCAGCACTGCCTGTACTGTGTGCGCAGGCTGACGAGCTAAATCCACCCCCTTCCCTAGAAAAGACACCTGGGTTCACAATTTGGGGTTCTTTATTAGTAAGGTATGCTATTATTCACTTGAAAGAAATGGAACTGAACCACAGCAGATACTCTGCTCTCACTCACTCACTGGGCCTTCTGCTGCACTCACTTTCCCCTTTGCCACACTCTTCTTCTCCAATGTTCTTCCTCACCATCCCAAAGAAACATGGAAAGGCTTTGCATCATCCTGCAGGATCTACTGTTTGGGGTTTTTAAAGGACACAATCTTTCACCATCTGTTTTGATACGATAACATCATCTGCACAAAAAAAAGCCCTCCAAAGCAGCCACTTCTCCAACGCACACATTCCCAACTCTCTGTGAGCTTTAACTCAGATCATTTCCCAGTTTTACTTGGCATTAGTTAATAATCTGTTTATGGCATTGTGCTTACCAAGCTTATCTGCAGTGACTCTGTTTAGAGCTGATGTTTCCTGCATGAAGGACATCCAAGCCTCACAGTCCCAATTGTGTTCTTCAGCAGCCATGCACTGCTGTCCTGTCTTTGCTGTCTGGAAGCACAGTCTTAGTAAGACACAGCCCCAGGGAAGCCAGAGGTTTGGAAAGGTTGGAGCACTCATTATGTTTCCCAGTGAAAGAGCAAGGCACTGAGGCACTCTGGGTAAAACTCTCCACCAGAATACATTAAGGCTGCATTTTAGATGTAAAGAGAATGATTTCGGCACAGTTTCTGTGGGTTGGCAACTACAAACTCTTCTCACCAACTGAAAAACAAACAGAAATTGCTTTCATCCACCTTGAGTGATTTCTTTTAAAGACATATTAGACACTGACTGCAATGCTGATGCAATATATAATGACTAAAACTCCCTTGTGAACCTTCCCAAGTGTAACATAAATCAGTAGTTGCCTGCTTCTGCATAGTGGAAATTCCAAAGTAGCCTAATACACTGGACTGAAACGAGAGCAGTTTATAGAATAAATATGGCCATACATAATTTCAAATGGATTCATTGTGAAATTTAGCAGTTACATGACATAAGTTCAATTCTTCTATATGGGTTAGGTTAAACACTCCAAAACTGACAGAATTAGACACAGGTTTATCAGCTACCAAAGGATCAAAAAGGTAAAATGGTGGAGTTTAAAGAGAGTGGAAGATTATCAGTACCCACCCTGATGTACAGGTAATTTTCTTTCTTTAACAACACTTCAGGTGCCTCAGGAGTTCATGTTTTGTCTCTCACACTCGACTGGTTTAACAGATGTCAGAACAGCCTTGCTTCTTACCTGCTCTGAGCAGTTTAGTTCCTACTGTCATTCCAGCCCAAGGGTCAGCAAAAGCAAGACAGACAGAAATCAGCATCTCTGCTTTACTCCTCCAACTCTGGAGGCTGCCTTCAACTGACTCCTCTTCACCCTCCTGCACAGCCACTGCAAAAAGTAACTTCAAGACAAACTCCTGCTCTCGTCTCCTCTTTCACATCTGGTTTCCCCATTGTATTATTTCTTTCTCTTATACTGCACTAGCCTTAACACTGGAAATCAGCTAACTTCTATCCACTACTTCCCCCATTCCTGAACAGCCTGATCGCTTTTGCTCGCTCCAAGCATGTTCTTGTAAATGCTTTTGTCCTCTTTGTTCGCAGGCTGGCTATTGTTTAATACACACAGCCCAAACAATGCCAGCAAAGAACACAGCCTAGCACTACAAGTCACAACGAACTTGAGACAAACTCTGTGAAAACACCATTTTGAGATTTCTTTAGCTGGAAGGATAACAGCTTCTTCACATGACAGCAGTGAAAACTACTGCTTTTGCCTTCTACACTTGATGAATTTCTTATGGCAACTTCAGAGCTCACTCAAACACTGTCTCTGCTTCAGAAGAAGAGGGACTGTGTTGGCATTTACCCCCAAGAGACCAGCCTCCAGACTCAAATCAAATCACTCAATGCACCAAAACAGTGATATAAGACACTGACAGGTCCAGAGCGCATTTAATGCAGCAAACCCACTGCCTAAAGCAGAACAGTGGTGCAAAACGGATAAAGGGCAAAAGAGACCAACGAAGAGACTGGATTTTTGCTTAATTCATTACCTACTGGCAGAGCCTTTCAGAGAAATCTGAAAGTAAGGTGACACTTGCTGATCTGGTCTGGAGATGACCGTCCTTGGTTTTGAATGTCCAGAACCCAACCTACACATCATTGATCAATACCGTGCTGCAAAACCACCCTCCTTTAAGAAATTCTCTTGGCAAAACTAAGCAGAGGATAAACTTTCAAATGAATACATGTGTTCTATTAAGGATGTTCTTTAAGCATAAAGATCTCTATGGGATTTCTGTGTTCTTGTAGCCAATCCCTCTTGGACTTGGGAGAGGAATTGCTCCCTCCCAAGATTCAGGTCAGTGCATTTAAACAGTAGAGAGTGTCTGTAAATTAGGAACCAGTTAAGTACTCATAAAGCAGTACTTTAAGAGTTCCCTGTGAATTATGAAGGCAAAAAGCACTATCAGGAAAGACCACTCGGCTAGTGGTAACTGTGCTCCTCAAAGCCAACTTCTGCTCTGGGTCCTTCACCTAGAAAGCAGAAGTTCCAAACTGACTGGAAAATAGAAACAATTTAGAAGAAAACAAGTGTCAAGCAGCAGCCTTCCTGAAAAGCAAACGCTTGTGGCCATTTCTGTACACTGTGAACACCACAGGCACATAGGATGGATGTGCTGAGGCACTATGCGGGCAGCCGAGGCTTCTCTTTCAAACAAGAACACTTGGAGCGACGTTGGGTTTTTCTTCCACAAATCCCACACTCCAAAGAAGTTCATCACCAGCATCTAGAACAGTCTGAATTTACTGGCCAGGCATATGCAAACACATTGAAAGCCTATCATCAGTTAGGAATTACCTGGTTGTAAGCTGCATAACTGGAAGATACATGGCACTAATTTATCTGTGGCAGACCAGGAATTTGAGGTCCCTGGTTTGCTTTTAAAATATCATCGATCAGATTGAGAGAATATCATTAAATATCATTAAAATTGCATGCTCAGAATTGTATTCGTCAGGGTATCTTTTCACAACAGGGCTGCAAGTGTTTCCAAGTATTTAATGAGGTTTAAAGACAGAGAGCAGATACCCCTAATGTCTAACCCAGAGTATTTCTTCCATTTATCTCATAGTAACCCAGAGCTTTTCTTAACTCTCTTATCACTTTGAACCACTGAGAATTAGTAATATCATAAGTACTGATAAGTACTTTAAATACTCCTGTTTTCTTTCTGGAAAACACCAGTGTATAAAGAAGCAGCAGTCCTTAATTCTAGTCACATTTTAAGGCTAGGCACAACCAGGCAGAGTACAAGCCACAGTATCTCTGGGCTCTCGTCATTAGAGTTATGGTCCTTACAAGTCATTATTTGTTGAATACTTCCATCTGAATTGAAGCATGGAATCCAAATTCATCTTTTGTAATTTTAATATATGAAGAAATATGTAGAGAATGGAACTGCATATGCACATGGTTTTGATTTTTCTTTACAGCAAGGAGGATATCTTTACCCTTCTTGGATGAATTTGGAGAAATCTCAAGAATTTAAAGTTTCAAATTAGAATAAAACCATTTTTATAAACCATTTACAACTAGAAGTAGACTTCAAAATGTTAAGCACCTAATACATCATACATAATACATCAGCATGAAATTATCCCTACTCTGTACTATTGCATTTCCATGAAGAAAACGAAATTAAGGCTCATAGCCATCACAATTACACTAAGTTCTCAGCCTGACCTGGGAACGTTCTCTCTCACCACTGGGATCTACACGAAATCCAACTGCTGAGCTGTTCTCTGCATTTATCGCCTTGGCACTTTGTAAAGCACTCTAATTTCTACTTCCACATGGGGGAAAAAAGACAAAGCACAGAAAAACCTTAAAGACCTTCAACAAAGTTATCAGGAGTTGGACAGAACAAGAAACTGAAGCCAGACCTAGCAAACGCCAGTTGAACGCCCCAGGCACTGGGCCCCCTTTGCTCCACAGATGGAATACGTACAAGTCATTCACACAACCATCACCAAGACGACAACTCAATGCCTTCTTTTCCTGTCAATTCTGCATATATGTGTTTGGTAAAGAAGTTACCAGCAACTGTGCTCCAGGCAATACAGACAAAGCCAGACAGTGCCACTGACACAGGAAGTAACAACTGATTAGATGGAATGAAGCTGTTATTTTACTAGACAGCTTCCAACATAACCGGGCTTGGCCATGCAGGTCATGGGAATGATGCCTGCAGCTAGGTTTGTTGAAAAAGGCACTTCATTTTTTAATCACGTCCTGAGACAGGTTTCCCAAAAGATCATTTAGGTCTTGGAAAGGAAAATATACATGCAGCGTTTTGATATACTGTTTTGAACAACATTCACAACAGTGATTCAATATCTTAATGGAAATCCTAGCTACGGTGCAGCCAAGCTCTGGCAAAAGCAAGTACACATTCCCTACCGTTGATACTACAAAAGATGTGATCAGAGATTTTAGTATTTCAGCTCAGATAAAACAATAAATGCAGACTACAACAGCTTAAATCGAGGTGGGTTTATTCCGATTACCCATACTGTTCAAGAAAAACCACTCACTGGGTAAACCACCAGTAAATGCCTATTCCCCTCTTCTCAAATCTTGACAAGCTCAGCAGTGCTTATGGTATTAGAAAAGGAGTAGAAATTCCTCTTCATCCCTGAAGGATGACAGCAGCAAGCACGGATCACAAGAATGGAGTAAGCACCTGCTGTTTCTGCACTGCTGTTTCACAGCGTACAATCATAACTCATTTCTAATGTTAAGTGATGTTCATGCATCACTGATAGAAATGTTTACTGGCTCCCAGTTGTAGTAGAAATTCTACTTTTTGTAGAATTTCTGCTTTTTGTTATCCACCTGAAGGAAATAAGATTGGACAAGTGTGTAAGAGCAGAAGATTACTGCAAAGAAATCACAGAACTGACACAGCAGGCACATTTTGGCCTGCGGAATCTTAATTACAGTTGATATTCAAAGAAAGAGAAGCACCTTTTCCTTACTTCAGTAGTAGCTTCAAATGGCAAGAAAAAGACTCTTTAAACTCACCACACTGGTGTGGAAGTTAGTAACAAGTGGCACCATGGGATTCTACACTTTCGAGGCCTAAAATCATTAACAAGCAACTATCAGCCGCAGATCAAACCAGTATCAAGAGGCTGGTAACAGAGAGCAGAGGCAGGGAACAAGAACCTAGCAGAGCCTTGTAATAAGGACCCACAAAGGAACCTATGCAAAAGATGACTATACAAAAGGTGCACACACACCTCCTAGCCAGAAAGAGCCATGGTTTCCCAACAAGAAGCTGCTCATTTATCTTTTCAAACATGACGTTCAAAACCAGAAGTTCACTGGCAAATGACTGAAGGTACAGGGCACTATATTTGTTTTACATGAATGTTTGTTCTCCCGAATGATTAAGACAGCAAAGTACAGAACTGCCCACAGACCAGCAGAAACTGGGTGCTGGTATTGCACTTAGCAGGTATTTTAGAATGGAGCAGCAGCCCAAGAAAGGCAGAAAGTTCTGTCCCTCTCTGAACCTGCTGAATGGTAATGTGGACCAAACAAGGTTCCTCCTGCTGTCTTTTCACACCTCCAAACAGCCATGGTATTACACTCGGTTGCTGCTTACAACTTCTCTAAACAGCAGCAAATACAGTGGCAATTATCTTGCAAATCCCACTGTTAACCACGGGATTGCAAGGATGATTTCTAAACATCATCTGCTTTCCCCAGAGAGCGAGGGAGCGATACTGACAAGAAGTCAGGAGTAGAACTGCAGCAGTCTGTACTCTCGCAGACAGCATTGCTTCACATCAGCCATGAGTTCATCCTCCAGCATGGAACTGCTAGAAATGCCTTTCATGTAAACTGAAGTTTACATTCTGGTTCAGTGACTTCTACCCCCTCAGGGGGAAAAAAATCAAGGTCTAGCCTTGCCAGGATCTAGTGAGGGGGTTTGGTTTTGGTTTCTAACATGATGTGCATATTAGAACATGTGCACATATAAAGGGAGATGGAGCTGCCTGGCTCAAGGAACATTTCACCTCTGATTTTGGGACTAAATCTAGGTCATGACAGCTGTCAGCAAATGTGGGTGCCCACTTTTAGAAAAGCTCAGGAGCCACGATGCAACTGCATCCAATGCACAAAAGAAAGCTCAGCAGTTCTAGCAGGAAGGATAAGGATCAAATAGACATGGCCTGTGCAGGTGAGAAGTGCTACCTTTTGGCAGTGCTCCTTCGACTGTCTTCATTTTGAAAGAGAAATAAAGAGTAATTCAGTAATATTTCTGACAGACAACACACTGAAGACAGAAGGCTGCCAGACGAGTTGTGCATTCAGAACCTTTTGCCAGCACTCTTCTTTATGTAATTACACAGGTACATTGAAAAGAACCAAGCAAGAAGCTGTCAGAGCAGCTCTTGCACACAGTCCAAATTAGTTAGTTTAGATCAAACCACACTTCTCTTGCCTGATTTTTGTCTTGGATAAGAAAATGTTTATCTTTGCTAATGGCTCACCCACAAAGCTAACGTGTGGAGATGTGCCATGAAATTATGCTTGGAACATGTATCAAGGATGCACAATACTCATTTGTGATATTAAAGGACCTTAAGTATAAACAGGCACATAAATACACCTAAAGCAAAGTTTCTTTGGCTCTCTTAAGACACCAGTTAAACAAAAAGTATAGATATAAAGGTATCATCCAGTCTTTGATTAGGAATCAATGCCGCAGACTGCCCCTGCCGTGTACACTTGGGCTCGGAGCAGCCACCGGCCACACCGCAGGGACAAACCGGCTGCAAACGCCGCCAGCCCGAACTCAAGAACCCCCCAAAGGAAACCGGGAAGTTCGGACCGCCAAGGAGCGGTGAAAAACGGGCTGTTGGTGGAACGCAGTCGCCCTGCAGCCGCCTCGCTGCTGCCCACAAGCTGCAGAGGTCCCAAGTCAGCACTTAACGCCTGCAGGAGGGGGAGAGGACGCTCCGCCGCCACACAGACCCCTCCGGGCGGGCGAGGGGCCGGGGCCGGGCAGCGCCTCTCCCTCATCCCACCGGACACAAAGCCCGGCGGCCCGCGGGCCCCATATCCCGCTCCCGGTGCCCGTCCACCCCGCCCCGGGAAGGGGGCCGGGCGCAGCGCGGGGAGGAAGGCGACTGGGGATGGGGGGGGGGGGGGACACGACACCCGGCCCCAACGGCGGGCCCCGGGACCTGGTCAGACCCCCCCACACTGCCCTTCCCCTGCCCGCTCTCACCCATCTGCTCCCGCAGCCCCTTCAAGGAGGAAGAGGAGGAGGAAGAGCAGGAGGGGGGAGCCGCGCCTCCGCCGCCGCCGCCCTCCGCCATCTTCAGCGCCGGGACGCGCGAGTGCCGGCCGGGCAAAGGGGCGACGCGGGAGCGCAGTGCGCAGACTCCGCACCGCCCGGCAGCGCCGCCGCGGGGCAGGGCCGAGACAGGGCGGGGGACGGCGGGCGGGGCCTGCCGCGGGCGGGGACCGGGGACCGGGGCTGTCGCACCGGTGCCTCCACCGGTGGTTGTGGGGAGGGCGCCTCGAGGGGGAGCGCCGCGGGAAGGGGCGTCGGAGCCGCCGTGGGGTCGGCACGGAAGGGGACCCAGTGCCCAAGGCGATGCTGTGCACAGGGCAGGGGATGCCAGCTCGCAGCTGGCCCACAGGCCGGTGTGTGGCGGGGTATTAATGGCCCCACAACAACCGCAAACGTTATCCCGCCGTTAAAGGTGATGAATCGCCTTTCGATCACCTCCGGCTGCTGTCTGGGGTAACAGGATGCTCTAAACGGCGTGTCTGTAAAGTCACTTGTCCAACAGAGGCTCAAGCAGAGGGGAAACAGGCTACATCTTCAGATGGTGCACCAAGTTTTAGTCTCTGCTTGGTTGAGTGAGAGTTGGGGGTGGTTCAGTGGAATTACCTTGCTCTAGTTAATGCAGCCTGAAGGTGTGAAAACATACACACAGTTGGATGAGCTCACATGGGTTGTAGCTGCCGATGCTGCTGGGTGCTGTAGTCTGCCAGGTTCGAGTGGCCCATGGTCTAAAGGTGAAGCACATCCCGTGTTTATTGGTCCTGTGGAAATTGAGGATCACTGGATTTGGAAGAAAGAAGCAGGCATAAATCTATGAGTTGAATTCGGAGAATCCCAGACTGGTTTGGGTTGAAAGGGACCCAGTTCCCAGTTCATCCAGTTCCAACCTGTGCCAGCGCCTCAGCACCCTCACAGGGAAGAGCTTCTGCCTAAGAGCTCATCTCAGTCTCCCCTCTGGCAGGTTAAAGCCATCCCCCTTGGCCTGTCCCTACAGACCCTTGTCCAAAGCCCCTCTCCAGGTTTCCTGGAGCCCCTTTAGGCACTGGAGCTGCTCTAAGGTCTCCCCTTCAGGAGCCTTCTCTTCTCCAGGCTGCCCCGGCCCAGCTCTCTCAGCCTGGCTCCAGAGCAGAGCTGCTCCAGCCCTCGCAGCAGCTCCGGGGCCTCCTCTGGCCTCGCTCCAGCAGCTCCACGTCCCTCTTGTGCTGTTGCCCCAGAGCTGGATCAGGGCTGCAGGGGGGGTCTCCCCAGAGCGCAGCAGAGGGGGAGAATCCCCTCCCCGTGAATTGTACCCAGTTGTGTAACTGAGTGCTCACTGGCTTGCAGCAGGGCTGGGGGTTGCATCCTGTGCTTCAAAGACCCCTGGTTTTGTACCTGTTTCCAGAAGAAGAGTGGGGTTTGCATGAAGTGGTCCAGCCAGTCAGGAAAAGAAACACTGAAATGCCATTAAATGAATTCTCAGATCCTGTTCCATGTTAACTTGAATTCGTCACTTAGTTGTTATTGTGCTGCCTCGTTGGTTATCAGTGAATTCTGGAATAGTCTCTTCTGCCTTTGTTTCTGGTTTTATGCTCCATGAAGAATCAGGATAAAATAGTATCCGTGGCCATATTAAAGGGTAGATTCTTTGGGCCTTGTGTGGAAAACTCCCTTTGAAATCATAAACGGGAAGTTTCCCTGTTAGCAAGCCAAAAAAAGACCCCCAAAATGAGAAGAATCCAGGAAAAAGCAGCACTGAGGTAACTTTTAGTGTTTCAAGAGAGCAAAAAGGAACCTTACAAAAATTCAGAGCAGGGCTCCATTTTAACTTGAATATTCAGACCAGAGATTTGCCCTGCTCTTTGTTTCTTGTCTGTTATATTGGCTTTCCCCTCTTTAGCATGTGTGTACAGCGAATCCTTTGTCTGTTGTTTCAGTGTTAATCGAATGCCAATTATTATTATTATTTAAAACAAAAGGTAAAGGGTAAAAAACCCTCAACGGTTGGTGCCAAATTTCCCAAGTTTGTTGTTATACTCTGCAGTAATAATACCTTCCCTCTTTGCAATCTCAATGTGCTTTATACACATGCTGAAAGTGAAATGCGCCATTCCACTGAGACACATTCAGATGTTATCCTCATTTTACAGATGAGAAAATTGAGTCACTGAAATCAAAGTCTCCAGTTAGGTCATGGACAAAGCAGCACAGCAAAAAATAACCCCAGCCCAGATTCCTTGACTCCTTGCTCTGTATCCACGTCTTTTTGCATCTTCTTTTTATCCACGGCTATCAGAAAATACCATCAAAATGATTTATGTTGATTCTGTACAGCATCAAGTACAGTAGGTGAGGTACAAATAAGTGGTCAAACTACCTGATAGAATGTAATTCTGATGTTTTTTGCAAGCACCATAAGTAATGTGTGGTTATGACTCTGTACTTTCCATGTCTGTAAAAATAAAGTGCTCATGAGTGTTTTGGGGTGCCTTTGAATTTTGATTAGGTTACATCTATTTTCCTTAACTCACGGTATTTCTTTAACACACTGTGCAATAAAAGGTGTCAGTGCCTATTTATCCATTTTGGTTCCTCAGATTATAAATGAAGACAATTGGCTTGGGAGCAATCACAGCTGAAGAGAATGCTTACAAATAGAATGGGCAGCTAAAAAATCAATCATCTTCAAATGAAATGGTATTTTCTGTTCTTTCTATTTCAGCAGGCACATACACAAGTGGCCTCAGTGCTTGCAATTTAACGCGGCTGATATTCTGTGCATACAAAGCTCCAGAGCAGAAGGTATAAATTACAGGAAGGGAAATAAACCTGGTGCTGCGCACTCGGGATATTTGTGGTGGGACAGTGGAGGCTGTAAGCTGAAAACAAAAAGGCCAAGCACATACAAATTCATGAGAGATAAAAGGACTCTGGAGGTAGAAGTGGGGCACTGTCCCTTCCTGCTCTCCATACATATCCCTATTGCTTGATAGGCGTAGCTTTTATCTTTAGGCACACAGGAACTGAGCTGGGAAAATCTGCCCCAGTGTGGAAAATGTGTTATCTGTGTCTCCGATGAGCACTTTAGGAAGGTTTGAGCTAATGTTTTAGCAACTGTAACTTCCAACTTCTTTCCTGTTTAACCTTGTTTCGCAGATTTTCGGTCATGCAATTACGGCTTATGCATTTTCGGTGGAACTTCATTACAATTTTGACCTTGCAGCACTCGTAATCATCTTCCAGTTCTGCAGCAGTTGCAGATTTGATTGCAGGAGTGATTTATTCTAACCCTTTAAAGACTGCCTTTTTTTTTCCACTGTCCCTGTGGAGAAGTGAAGAATTTAATTTCACAGTCATTTCTTCTGCCCTTTTAGTTTTCATGTCATAGTTTCTGACAAATCTTTCAGCAATGTTTCAGGCCAAATCCCTGATTGGCATTATCACCATCCCACATTGGCATTATGAGATGAGAATCAATAGAGCCCTGGCACTGAGTACAATTTGAGATTCCAGGGGTTCTATAGTATCCATTTCAGTTTAAGAAATACCAAAATTAGTTGAAACAATAGCAGCTGAAATTAGTCAAGGAGAAGCTTGCATATGTGATGACCCAGATGGAAAAAACCAAGCTCAGAAACTACTTAAGCCATTGGTAGATCTGGGGAAGGGTGTTAGAGGAAGAAGCACCCACCCATCAATCTATTTCTTACCCTGTTTCCCAAAGAATCCAGTGTTCCACAGTATTAGATGTTGTGCTTACCCAGACTTAAGTCTGAAATCTGGTATAACAGCTTTTATATTCTAGTTCAAAAAATCAGTGCCTGAGCCTACAGATCCTGATTGCTTTGATCACTGAAGTGTCTCATAGCAACATGTTCATGTGTATTCAACTTCACTTATGTCGGAGCCCCACTGAGTAAGAGCTAAACCAAGAAAGCAGGGAAATTAGATGTACCTGTGTATTTATATCTGCCCATAGGATGTTGAAAAATGGTGGAAAAGTATTTCAAAATGGGCTAAATCCAAAAGGTAAGGTGTATATTGTGACAGATTGTAGTGGGCTTCCTGTGGTGAATGTAACTGCCATGGCTGATGGAAAGAAAATTGATGGCGTGAAAATGACCGTAGCTGTCCAATCTTTCTTCCAAATGGGCTTTAACTGCATGTTCTTGCTTATTACTCTCCTGCTGGGGCAAGTACCTGCAACAGTCTGTGTTACTAACACATTTATACTCTAAAAGGCCTCATTTCTCTGTCCTGGCACAAGTTGACTTGTATTTATGTGGGTGAATAATCCTTCGATGGAAAGTTATGGACTCTCTTAAGGGAGCTACAAGATACCCGGGAAGGGGCTTTTGACAAGGGCATAGAGTGACAGGACAAGGAGGAATGGCTTTAAACTGACATGGGAGGTTTAGATTAGATATTGAGAAGCAGTTCTTCCCTGTGAGGGTGCTGAGGCGCTGGCACAGGGTGCCCAGAGAAGCTGTGGCTGCCCCATCCCTGGCAGTGTTCAAGGCCAGGTTGGACACAGGGGCTTGGAGCAACCTGCTCTAGTGGAAGGTGTCCCTGCCCGTGGCAGGGATTGGAACTGGATGAGCTTTAAGGTCCCTTCAACGCAAACCAGTCTGGGATTCTATGACTGAATATTGCTTAATATACAGTCAAGATACAGAATCAAGCCTTTAGTTTGTCCCTGGTCCAGTGTATTTATTAGTTACCTGGATGATGGATGGAAAGCATTCCTACAACTTTTGCATGCACTGCTGATATGTTAGAGGGCAAGCTTAGAATTCAAAATGATCTTGAAAGTTAGAAATGTAGTGCAGGGGAAAACGAGGATAAATAGGGACGGATGCAAGATAAAACATTTAGACAGGAATAATTAATGTCAGAAAGCCAAGACAGAGAACAGCCTGGCAAATAGCAGATAGAGCAGAAAGTGATCTGGGATGTCACAAACTGAGCATGAGTCAACAGTGCCATGGTACTGTGAAAAGGGAAGTGCCCTGCCTGTGAGAGGGGCAGCCTCTTGGACACACAGCAGTCCTCCACTCAGCAGTGGGAAGGCACCAGCAGACCACTGTTGAGGCACTGCCTTAGAAGATATGAGTCATCTGGAGAAGATCTAAAGGAAGTCAGCAAAAATAATGAGAAGAGGAATGAGGAAAGTTAAAGAATTGGGATTTCTTTTTTTAGTCTAAAGAAGAGGCAGGTGAATCCTAGAACGGTTTGTGTTGGAAAGGAGCTTAAAGCTCATCCAGTTCCAGCGCCCCGCCATGGGCAGGGACACCTTCCACTAGAGCAGGTTGCTCCAAGCCCCTGTGTCCAACCTGGCCTTGAACACTGCCAGGGATGGGGCAGCCACAGCTTCTCTGGGCACCCTGTGCCAGCGCCTCAGCACCCTCACAGGGAAGAGCTTCTGCCTCAAAGCTCATCTCAATCTTCCCTCTGGCAGGTTAAAGCCATTCCCCTTGTCTTGTCCCTACAGGCCCTTGTAACAAATTCCTCTCCAGATTTCTTGTCCGCCTCTTTAGGTATTGGAGGACTGTCGTAAGGACTGTTATAAGTGAAGGGTGATAATCTGCTTTCTTTGACTGAAGCAGAGAGAATAAAAGACTTTAGACGTGATTTTAATCAGGGAAGATTAACGTTTCACTCTAAAGAAAACATTATCAGATAGGGATAGGGAAGCATGGTGGGATAGATTGCCAGGGAAGCGGTAAAGGTCCAACACAGGAGAGCTGTGGCTGGATGTGTATCAGCCCAGAAAGGCAGGTCTGATCAGAGGGCAGGGGAAAGGACTGAATGACCTCTTGAGGTCTCTTCCAGCTCTGTGTTTCTGCAATCCTGCAATTCCTGGTTGGGGGTTTGGGGAATATTGGCCATAACAAGAATTATTCAATGCGAGGATTGCAGAACTGCCTTCTAAATTTAGGTAGGGCACACTAAGCAGTGACAGGAGATAAATGAGTTTGAGGGAAAGCACTGCGACCATGAGGCTACCTTGGGTAGCTGTCAGAAAAGGTTTGACACTTCAGTGCATGACACCAGTTCTGTATCTTAGATCATCCTTTGTTGTATAATAGTTTTGTAAGGACAGGAGACCAATTTGTACAGGAAGGAATAAAGTGAGAAAGAACATGTACATGTGATACATGTGGAAACAGGTCCACTCCTTTCCTGGCTGTAATCCTGTGCATGCCCATCAGTTCTCATTTCATAGAATAACACCTTTGTGTTGCCTTAGCATATGTATTCCATCCAAATTTTAGTTATTACTGGGATCAAAATGGGGATATAAAAGTCTGTTCTCACCATCTCTTGTCTATTCAGTGTTTATGTAGCTACTTATTTATTCTATGGCTTCTCATCAAGCAGACGCTCTCTCTGAGATTGACAGTTGCAGTATTTATGTGTATATGTGTGTATCTGGTAGGTTGAGCACACTAAAGATAGTGAAATAACAGTAAATAATAAAAGTTAAGCTCTTGGGCCAATTTTGTGAAGGTCACTGCCTAAACAGGGTGTGTAAAAGCTGCATCTGTTCAACTAAACTGAGATCCTCTGTGCTCAAGTGCTCACTACGTGTGTAAACACCTATTGCTGTCATCACTAGCTATTTATTTGTATTGCCACAGCATCTAGGAGCCTGCAGTAACAGCAGCTAAACAAGGCAGTAGTCTACTCCCTGCCCCAAAGAGCCCAAATGTGGTCCAGAATTTGGGATCTGTAAAGAAGCTGGCTAATTTTTAAAGTAGTTTTATTCCTTGTTTCTGTCTTATCCTGCTCTGATTTGTGCATTTCTCAAAGAAAAGGTTCAAGTGAATCAGCTCAGTCAATTTTCTTAAGGTACAAATCCCATCACACTAAGTCATTGTACAAATGCTGTGTGGATTCCAGCATTTCCCTTTGCCTCCAGCACAATCTGGTAATTATTACTGAATCACTTGAAATTATCCAGATTTTTGATGTGATTACTGTCAGTGGCGCTAAGTAATACAATTCCAACAAGCTCAACACTGATATGGCAATCCTTATCACTTCTAACACTACACAGTTTAATCTAATCATCACGTGCTGATGAGATAATATATTCCAGCAGTGCCTTTTTGTGGATATTGTATTGTTCCAAGTGGTGTTGAGATAAAACACCACCGTTGAGGAGAGCTGCAGTGTCATGCTGACAGTGCTGCACATCTGACTGAGAGGACATGTTGTGAAGGCTTTGCCTGGCTGTTCCCAAAGGAAAGTAACCTCCAGCCAAGGAGAACCCGGGCAGTGATGCTTATGCTGCACCACTCACAAAGGGGAAGAGAAGGAAGAAACTGCTCTTCAGCATCAATGACAAAACCCTTTCAAAACCCAAAAATCTGATAATGATTTTACAAACATATAGCTGGAGCTAATTTAATCCAAATTTCAACTTCCTGCAGTATTTGGGGATTTACCTACCTGAAAATCTTTCCTTTATCCCAATGCCATCGAGCTGCTGTTCTAAGTGGCTTGTAAGGGGAATCTTCCCCTAAACACAGGAATGGCCACCAACAAGTTTTGTTTTAAGATGACTGCATCTAGTTTGCTTTCCTCTCTGTCAGAAGCCAAAGATGCTCTTGGTGTGAGAAGGATGCTGTTAGGGCTGCACAGTAAAAGACCATATGTGTGTCTGGCAGAGATGGGTGCTGGCTGCATTCACAGTGTCAAGAAGCTGTGGTTCCATTTCTTGTCTGGGCGCTTCAATCTGTTAATTCTGCTGCTGAATTTTCTTCTCCCCATTCAATTGATCCAACTTTACCAAGTTCAATATGGGATAAAGGCTGGGGGTCCTATTCAGCAGTATCAAGAAAGAGTTTTAGTTCTTGGGTTACTTAATCCATTTTTAAAAGCCAATTTCATACTGAAATAACTCTTGGGCCAACACAGAGTAGTTCCTTTTTGTAAGAAAAGTATTTAGAGAAGAGGCTTTAGGAGTATAGTTGTTACTGAAATCTATGGTGTTCCTTCCTCTTTTGGCTTGGAGATTGCTTCTTTGGCAATTCCCACTGGCTTCTTACATGGCTTGGAAAGACCTTGGTCTCACAGGCTGCTTCACCATAGACCCTACCTTGTCCTCCCGTGAAATGGGCCCTTACTCCTGAGCAGCTGAACAAACTGGAGTGGGATTCTGCAGGGACAGTGGGAGGCCCCTGCCACGGTTTTAGACTGTAACACTGTGAAGCTCCTGTATTCCAGCACAAAAAGAGGGCAAGGAGATAAATGACTCTAGTGTTTGTTTGTTTGTTTTGCCTAAAGAAGCTTCTTTGTAAGCGTATTCCACATGAGTATTCTTCTGTCTGTGCAAAAATAGATCCCTTGTGTCTGAATTTGAGTCTCTGTAGATTGTTACTTGTGCAATGGCTTAGAAATACTTTAGAGGCATTATCTAGGAGCTTTTCTGACTTCTCTCACATATTTCCTCTGCCTCCCTGCACCCACACACCCATGCACACATAGTGAGAGATGCAGGGTCAGATTCTCATCAGACTTCTGCTCATTTTACACAAACAAAACTCTCTTTTTACACCTTTTTTCCCCATGAATTTAACCCAAAAGTCCGTTTTGAACCGATTAGACAGCTCTTGGTAAACACTAGCCCAACAAGAGGAGTGGTGAATGGCTAGATTTGGAGCTGAGACCCTTAAAACACACACATCAACCCATCTGTGGCTCTGGTTTTCTGGGAGTTAATGGCTTTCAGTGTGACTGCTATTAGCAAAGGTGCTAATAGAGTTTCTACTAGTTTATTTGCCATGACTTCTGCTTTCATGTGTGAAGGTTTCTGGCTCAAGTCAGCAGTGGTGAGCGCTGAGTGGTTTGAAATCCTGTGGTAAGTTGCCTAGTATAAATTACTGTGAACACAGTGTGATAATACCCGTATGTGTATAAACTCGGCTGCAAGCATGTTGTTGAGGTTTCATGGTTTGTCCAGTGAAGAAGAAACAGGGAAAGAAGTTTGAAAATCCCCGAAGAGTCTCCTTTGCCTTATTGTGGTGATGCAGGAGCTGCTTTGGTATTTGAGATTCCCAATTTTAAGGTGGTTCAGAACCGGACCAAAGCAGGCAGCTAACACAGAAGGTGTTGAGGCTTTCTCTGCTATAGGAAGTGAAAAAGAAAGAATCATAGAACCCCAGACTGGTTTGTGTTGGAAGGGACCTTAAAGCTCACCCAGCTCCAACCCCTGCCACAGGCAGGGACACCTTCCACTAGAGCAGGTTGCTCCAAGCCCCTGTGTCCAACCTGGCCTTGAACACTGCCAGGGATGGGGCAGCCACAGCTTCTCTGGGCACCCTGTGCCAGCGCCTCAGCACCCTCACAGGGAAGAGCTTCTGCCTCAGAGCTCATCTCAATCTCCCCTCTGGCAGGTTAAAGCCATTCCCCTTGGCCTGTCCCTTCATCCCTTGTCCAAAGCCCCTCTCCAGGTTTCCTGGAGCCCCTTTAGGCACTGGAGCTGCTCTAAGGCCTCCCCTTCAGGAGCCTTCTCTCCTCCAGGCTGCCCCAGCCCAGCTCTCTCAGCCTGGCTCCAGAGCTGGATCAGGACTGCAGGGGGGGTCTCCCCAGGGTGCAGCAGAGGGGCAGGATCCCCTCCCTGACCTGCTGCTCACGCTCTGGGGGTGCAGCCCAGCACACAGGGGGGTTCTGGGCCAGGTCATGGTCACCCAACACCCCCAAATCCTTCTCCTCAGGGCTGCTCCATCCAGTCTCTGCCCAGCAAAGAAGCACCCACTGCCTGGGTGGGTCTGAGCATTCGGTGCTCACTTTCCACCAGCAACACTGGTTCTTATTAGTAGGACAAGAACCTGCTCAGCGCACCAGGTTGGTAGCCCTGTCTTTTCTCAGGGGGTTCCTAGGGGCATGATTTCCAGCACCCCACTGATCCAAGGTGGTATTAGGGCTGCAGAACTCGTGTGAAAGGAAGTGACAAGTGCTGCAGTGGTAGTTAGCGCTTTCGCTGTGCAGCTTCTGCTGGCAAGTGGGTGGAAGAATGGATGGGGCCGGGGGGTTTCCATTTGAGGTTTCCATTTAGGTAGTGACATTTGCCAGTTATTACTGTTCTGTTTGCATCTGAGCAAACTCAATTATTTTTCTGTTCCACACCTGGAAAAATAACTACTCTATTTCAGACCTCAGGGTAAGAAGTGTTGGCTGCTACTTGCTTTTCAGTGATAGTTCCTTATCTGCTTAAAGGTGATGTCACGAACCTCAATTAGTTGGTGGTTATATGGTGCTTTGAAATCTACACTACACTGTCTAGCTTTTTAGTGTTGTAATAGTTCTGTAACATATTGTAACAGTACACAGCAGCACACTCAGCTGTAGGCCTGAAATGCTTCCTAAGTGATATAATCCAGGGCATTGTGTCCCCATGACACACGGAAATTAAGGAAAATCTTCATCGGTTCTAAATTTTCCTTGGGAACATGGAAAGCCCAGCTAAGAAAACCAAGCACAGTACAAATAGCTGTCAAATAGAACAGTGATGGGTATAGTTCAAAACTTAAGTACAATCTGCTCAGAGAGCAGAGTACTTTGTAGAGCAGGACTGGAGGAGGATGGGACAGGTAGAGCATCATCAACCTGCTCTAGTGGAAGGTGTCCCTGCCCGTGGCAGAGGGCTGGAACTGGATGAGCTTTAATGTCCCTTCCAGCCCAAACCAGGCTGGGATTCTATGATTCTATGATGTATTTCCAGTTATTTCCTCCAATGTCCAATGGTTGCTCTGAGCGTGTCTGTGCAGTGCTCTAGACGTTCTTTTACTTTGATATATTGGAGACAAAGGTGAATGTGACTTCCTCATTTTGCTCTTCAGCCAATGCTGTCAGTGGTGAATAAAATGCATTGCTAAATTAATAAGTCATAAAGTTTTTGGGCTCGGGCCACTAAGCTGTCTCTCTGCTTTGCACACAAGTATGGGAGATATGTTAGCCTGGGGATAGAGTAGCAGCTCCAAAAGGCTGCAGTGAAATGCAATCTGGTTCTGACACAATGCAACCAGTCAGGCCATCTGTGAGAAGGAGCACCCAAAAAGGTAACTGGCAAAGACTGATAATCCTCAACTGAGCCTTGAAAACTCAAAGCACCCGGCCTAGCTTGGGGGGAGCTTACGACTGAGAGTTGTGGCTGTGGCACTGAAGCTTTATAGTGATGGCAAATGGTCAGGAATATGGGTATTTAGTTTATATTTCCACTTTTAGTGGGGTCCACTTTTAGTCCTGAGTCTTCCCCTGGTTCACCAGATAAGGAGCTGTGTATGGGTGAGCCAGGGCTATCATGGAATAGGACTCTGGTGTGGTCTGAGCACATGTCTGTGCAGACCTCACTGCTCAAAGGATGCCTTGGCCATGCGGTACCAGCCCTTCAGTGTCTCTGTCTCTGAGGGATTAAATCAGCAGAAAACTGACCCTGTGGAATCATAAAACCATAGAATGGTTTGTGTTGGAAGGGACCTTAAAGCTCATTCAGCTCCAACCCCTGCCACGGGCAGGGACACCTTCCACTAGAGCAGTTTGCTCCAAGCCCCTGTGTCCAACCTGACCTTGAACACTGCCAGGGATGGGGCAGCCACAGCTTCTCTGGGAAGGGCACAGCTTCCCATCGCAGGATGGGTGGATGGTGTGAGGCATGGGGATGGGGGACTAGTGATGATCCCCCTCCCTGGGTGCAGCAAGCTGTTGGCTTCCCTCAGCTGTAATCCCATCCTCACTCACGCCACTGGCTTGTGTCCAGCCTTCCCCCTGGCTGGGGCTATCTATGCCTCACACCTCGGTTCCCACCGCAGGCCTGGAGACAACAGGGATTGATGGGGAACCACTGACCAGCTGGGGCTGGTACGTGGGGTCCTGGGGCTGGAGAAGAGGCCATGTGCTGTGCAGCCCCTGGGGGTGTGCAGATGAACAGGGTGCTTCACTGCAAGAGGCTCTGTGCAGTGCAGCACAACAGACTTGCCTCTAAATGTCCTTATAGTGTGGTTTCTCTACCTCTATGTGCCTTATGTTACACGGGTACCTATCCAAGAGGGAAGGTTGCACAGTTTCATCATTCCTCCCTCTGTGTCCTTCATTCCTCTCCTCAGCTAATGTAAATGGGAAGTTTCGATCTCATTCACTCTGGATGGAGAAGCAGTGGCAAAGCGGGTCTCACCATGAGGCCTTTCCACAAGCCGACTGACACATCCCAGCCGTGCACGGCTGTGGTGTCCATCAGTCAGGGAGTACTTCTTGTGGAGATCGGCTCCCAGGAGCTGAGCAGAGAATTGAGGGCCCAAAACTAAGAGAAAATTCAGATTTTGATAAATAAAACAAGACTGAAGAGGTTGTACAAAAAGAAGCCTGCAGATAGGACTGGGGACTGGCACGGAACAGAGAGATGATGGAAAACATGTTGCATCTCCTCAGTGAGATGTAGCTAATGTCACCACCATCTAGGGATGAGGGTCATAACATACCCTGGTACTTTGTCTATGCATCATTCTAATATACACATTGTGATGTGGGAAGGGTTGGTAGAACAGCACAGAGAGCATCTTTCTGCTCTTCAAAATAGCTTGAAAGGAACAAATCTGTTTTAGAACTAAATGCTTGGTGCCACCTGCAGAAAGAGAGAACTACTCGTGCCTGTTTGCTGCTTTTCTGACAAATACCTCATTTCTAGAGAGAAGTGGTACAAGCACAAAGCTGTATTCTGCATTCAGGTTTCATCCTGCTTTCGTGGGCCAATTTTCCTTAAAAGCCTTTGAGGCAGTACAGCCCTTGAGAAACCATTCACTTGAACACACTGCATGGTTTAACACTAGAAATGAAATCAGGTGCCAGCCTGCAGAGTGGCTAAAATGTAGGATACAGCACAGAAGGATGCTATGTAGCGTCTGATCTGGAATTTATCTCCAGCAGGCTGTGGCAGAACAGGATAAATCATGACTTATGAATGCTTCATGTGTGGTGGAGGGTGCATCAACTGCAGTCTTGGTTCAAGCTGGTGGTTCACTTACACTGTGCTCTTGGAAACTGAATAAAAAGACCAATTACCACCTATTTCTGTAATGACAGCTAAGGGTTGATGTTTCTCTTTGGTTTCCCAGCCAAAGCAATGAAGAGCATGTCAAAGCTTGTACTTACAAAGGTGAAGGCTAGAGGATTTGAGGCGATGGTTTATGTGTCAGTGAGAACAGGAGTCATCTAATGGGCTCCTGAAATAACAGGGGGACAGCTTGTCTTGGGTGCAGGCCATGCTAATGACCCTGGTTTGGAAATGGTGACTACTAGAAGCCCTGCTTGGTTTTCTTCTTCTGTATTCGAGGAAACAAAGCTCAATATTGTAAACATCTGACTGCTGTTTTCAGCCTCTCTTCCCAATGGGAACAATCCAGTGAGGCCCTGAATACTGGATTCAGGATTACCTGCTATAAACGAGCTGAACACACACACTTCTGACCCGAGCAGGGTCCCGTCTGTTGTCACTCCTTCTCATGTACAAATGTTAAAGCAAAACTCAATCAGAAGTGAGCTGGGAGAGCGCGATTAAAAGCTCCAGCTCCCCAATGCCCTGAGCAGCGCAGATACAACGTCCTGAGGGTCTGCGAATGTACATCCCTTCAGCAGAGCTCAGCTCAGGGGTTAGATTTAAGCATCTCCTGGGCCCCAGCAGTTTCAGACACACTTTTGGCCACGGTCTGAGCAAGGCTCTTGCCCTGAAATGGAACAGGGTCACCTTTTTCTTATAGCACTTTGTAAATCCCAAACTCTTTCTTTACCTAAAACCAGGGTTATTTTCCCCCGGCAACAAAATGATTTTGATTGCCTCAGCACATCTTGTGCCTCTATGTAGTTTCAGGGTTTGGGCTTTCACATACTGGAATTTTGGTATCTCTTTATGGCAAAAAACCCCAACTTCATACAAGGACAGTTCTAGGTGATAATTACTGTAAACTAGTGTGGAAAAGTGCATCCAAAACTTGTATATCCTCCAGGCATCTGAGGCAAATACAAAGATAGCACAAAGCTTTCATCCCTTCAGTCTGTTTTTCCTGCTCTGGTTAATGTCAATATTATTTCAGAAGTATTTCAAAGCAAATCTGAATTACATTGAAGATGTTGATATGTTCATAGAGATTTTGATTCTTTTTAGGACTGCTCAAATGCTAAAATCCTTCCTCTTACCTTAAGACTTCACCATAATTATACAACTGAAAATGGAATGATTCTGAGAAAGAGCTGAAGGAGATCTCTGTGGTGCCACTATTGATTTTACAAACACCCAGTGCAATCCTGGTGCTATTTTTAACGGCCTGCCTCAGCTAAAAAAGGAAAGAATAGCAGAAGATGTAGAAAATGTGAAGAGGAAGTACTGCAGAGTGAACCCAGAGGACTGCTCAGAGAGGAAATGAGTCAGGCAGTTGCTAAGTTAAGGCAGTTGCCTATTTACAGAGGAATTACAAGAGTTAAAGGGGTGCCTTATGAAATTCCCAATCAAAATATGCTGAGCAGAGTGCAGATGGCATGAGGATGCACTTAGAATAAATGTGTCTGGATTAAACCACTGAATTGCCTGAGGTTTGCCCTGTGCTAGCAGAGATAATACAGTCAGCCAGCCACAGGCATTGATGGGAGGCAGAAGCCACAGGACAAACCTCAGCAAACACTGGTGGTGTGGTATAAAGCAAGCTCGGTTCAATAAGGTACAATCTTTCTTTTCTCCCTTTGTAGACCACTTGCAACCCCAGCCTGGAGGAACTTCAGGTGGGAAGGGATGGGCATGGATCATCTTTCTGGCTTGTGAAGTGGGGAGTCGCAGGGATCTGCTGGCAAAGTGGTGCACACCATCTGCATGAGAGGTGCACCAGCATCACCAGCATCTTCAAGGCAGGCCACAGAGCAACGTTTCAATCTACCAGGCTCTACCTCTGCATGGCTGTTCATCATTCTCACCAGATACATGTGGTTAAGTAGCTGGAATGGAGAGAAAACAAAAGTTCTTCCTCCCACTCGCATCTACTGCCCATAATTCATGGGCAAAATATATTTCTCTCTGGTAAGCAAGAGACTAAGTAAAAAGACCCAAAACATTGCTCAGTAATAGAATAAAATCTAGTAATAAATCATAGCCTGTAAGACGTTGCAGAGCAGGGCTGTTGTCTCTCAGCAGCTCAGGCTGATGTGACAGTGCATTCTCCTGTTGTCTCTGTGGTTTGGGTCCCTGACTGCAATACAAGGTCCAGTGTAAGCAGAGGGAGGAATTTATATCCACTCAGGTGAGGTATGAATCACATCCTATTATGCTGAACTGCAAAGCTTTTACAGGGTTTTGGTTCATGTCTAGTGAAAATGTTATTATCACTTTAAGACATTCCCCAGTCACAGGGAATGAGAAAAGCAGGGAATGACGTGACGCTGAATTCGGGCTGTGGAAAACATCTTGGCTATGACACTTATCTATTTGAGTTTCTATGTCATCTGGATTTTCCTAGCAGAATAGTTCACATAGCTCAGGCAGCTGGAGGGATGCAGTGGCTACAGAGGAAATCCTGCCGCTGATGTGCTGCTCTCTTCCACATCTGCAGCCATATGGCTGTGAGTTATTATGGAACAAGATTTCTTCTGACTGCTTTTGTCTGGTTTTGGCCCCGGCTGACTGTCTGAAATAGCCTGTTATCACTGAACCACCCAGTTTTGGTGGCTCTCAGGGTAACTAGCACATCATAAACCATGTAGAAATCCTCGAGTTATGAGCAAGAGGTTTCCAGCCTTTAACAAACTTCTACACTGGGATCAGGGTTTCCTCCACTCACATGCATTGAGGGAAGAACAATGGTCAGGTTGGATGGGGCTTGGAGCAACCTGCTCTAGTGGAAGGTGTCCCTGCCCGTGGCAGAGGGTTGGGACTGGATGAGCTTTAAGGTCTCTTCCAACACAAACCATCCCGTGATTCTTTGATAAGCTGTAAATGCAGGAGAATTTATGAATCCCAGCAGGAACCCTGTTTGGGAATACCACTGATCTTTAATGCCCTTCTGCAGAGTTGATGGAGCAGACTGGAGAGAAAGGGCAGGAGGGCAAGTCCCACGGCACATGGGGAGGAACAGCCAGACAGTGGGTCGATGGCGTGTTTCCAATGCAAATGGTCTGATGCAACATTCAGAGCAGGGGATTGTTTATCCTGAAACCACAACCACCCGCCAGGAAAAAGTGAAAGAGAAGACTCAGACCTCAATAACTTGAAGAGAGCTCCTTCCACAGGCTATTCTGGAGGTCCCCATCTTTCTGAACTGCCTGGACATGGCTGTTCAGCTCAGATGAGAACCATTACTCCATCCTATTTATGTGAATATCCCAAAGGTAGGAAGCCAGGATCTACAGTGTAACCTGGCACAGATTAAAGGCACAGGGCCTAACCTCTGGTGTGTGATTTTGCTGTTCTTGTGCAAGAGATGCTCCGTCTCACTGGCACAAATGATTTTAAAAGTAACTTTAAGAAGTATCTGAACCCAGTTCATGGTTCTTACTTCTCTTTGAGAAGGTTTTCCTGCCTTGTGGAGGAATGGCAGTGGAAGTTATCAACCACTGGACAGTGTTATGTTTGTCTGGTTTTGTTTCTGCGCTGTACATGTGGCCAGGACCTGGTCAGGACCATATTTAAGAAGGAGCTGAAGGAGAGGTGGAGGTCTGAGCGATGCTGCAGATCAGCTCTCCTGTTCTGCAGATGGATTACAGTGCACCGTGAGCCGTGCTCCGGTCTCTGGGCCTCATACATTAAGCAGTAATGTGTAGCTGACAGGGATGCAATCCGGGTTTTGTTCCAGCTTGGCACACGTTACCTTCTCCAGAGCAGTGTGTGAGTGCCTGGCTGGGCACGGAGCTCACGCTGCTGCACACCCCAAGGCGATGAGCTTAGGTCACCCTCGGCTCTGCAGAATTCCCTCCCTGCTTCTTGCGATTCTCCTCTTTCTTTTTAACGCTGCTTTTGAACAAAATAAGCAGCTTGCTTCTTTCTCATGCTGCTTTTACTCTTGCTTCAATGACAGCATTTTCCTTGCAGGAGCCACCTGCGGTGTGCCCAGGAGAAGGTCCGTCAGCACAACTTGTGTGAGGCAACAGTGACATCCAGTGGCCCCCATGATCTGCAAACATCTGCAGCATCGCTGTGATTCATGGTATGATGAGCAAACTGGGTCTCCACTGATACCAACGGATGCTCTTCACTTCTGTAGTAGAGTCTTTAAGTGAAGTTCTTTAGTGTAATTAAGCCCTTGCATGCCTTGTCCTGGCTGGAACATGATTACACCTTTGACGAAGGGCAAGAACTTGCGCAGAATAAGATATAAATGAAATTCCATAAGAAATATTTCCTCTTATGTGTCACAAATACCTTAAAAAAGCTGTGTTGGTGGCTTATCTGCACAACTGTTATGGGATGTGGCTGTAGCTCCTTCTGCTATTGTATATTCTTGCTGTGCTCACCTAGTAGGAGGTCTAGTTAGGCTGAACCCTTGCTCTAATGACCTGCTCTTTGTGCTTCTCAAGCCAAAGTTTAAAGTCACTGAGTTCTGCAGGTAGAAAGCATCTTGGGATGTATTTAACTAAGTTTTGTGGCAAAAAGAACCACCACTTCTTCTTATCTCCTAGTAAGCGCATGCCTGGGATTGAGATTCCAGTGGGGAAAACTGAGGAAGCTAGGGAAAGAAGACAATATTCCCTCCATCCCGCTCCCCAGGCCAATCTATGTGTGTGTGTCCAGGAGCATCCCTTTCTCCTGGGAGGTGGGGAAAGCACTAAAGGCAAAGATAGCTTCATCAAGGGCAGCTAAATGCAACCAAGCACTTCACATGGTGATGACTGCAGTGACAGAGGTGAGGGGATTTGATCAGAGTCCCTATCAGAGGCCCACATCAGCCTTTTGGATATGCTTGGGGCTTCCGATCCATCCCATGCTCCAGTGTGGTAAATCAGCTTGTGCAGAGCAGCTCTTTCAGAGCGGACCAGGTGTCTTTAATAGCACCACATTGTGGAGAGAAGCCAGGTTTAAACAGGTCATTTGAGAAGCTGTCTTTTCATTTCACACAAGTTTTGCTACAAATCTATTTCTCCATCGTTTAAACTCCCACCACAGCCACTCGTATCTACCTCAGCTTGCCTTCTATTTCCTCTTTCATTACTTAAACGTCCCACAATGTGAGTCTAACACCACATTAACCACTCAAGCCATAAAGGACCTGTTCCAAAGTCTCATAACATCAAATTACTTTTGAGGCAATTTTCCCAATCCATAATTCGAGAGGATTAGGAGGCGACAGCACTAATAAAATGAGTTAGGAGATTGACATTGCAATCTCTGTCCGTCTCCATGCTACAGTCACTCTGGGGCCATTAAACCGGGGAGTGGAGTGTAGGTGTGTTGCATGGAAGTAGCACTTTCCATCCCAGCAATTCCGGCTTGTGGAATCAGAATCACTGCAGAACAGATGTCCAGATAGAGCTTTTACAGCTGTGTCTTTTGTGATCATGGAGGAAAAGTGAAGGTCTGCTAAGAGCGGATCAAGGGCTGCTAAGAGCAAACAGATACTACTCGTGTGGTTACATGGGATGGTGCCTGTAGGCAGCTGCATGCCATGGCCACTGCTTTAGCTGTAATACCTGCTGAGCAAAGCAGTAGTAACATCTCAGTAAGGGCATGGCGATGAGCTGGGTGCAAGCAGATAACAACTGGGGCATCTTTTCCCCAATGATAGCCATTAAAAGCCTGTGCCCAGGGAACTCTGCCAGGATAATTTAATCTGACAGAATGAAACGTATGTCATTCTGGAATCAGCTTGTAACAAAGGGCCTGAGTAAATCTGATGCTGTGGTTGTATGCTTTAAGTTGTATTTCTTGAATGCCCCTCAACATCATAAGGATTTTCCCAAGGTTTCTAAAATCCCTACAGCAGGATTCAATAAATCATGGTCAAAAAGTTATTTTCTCCCAGCTTGGAAATGAAAAAGGAATGAAAAAACTCAATTCTGTATCAAAACCAGTTTGTAACCTAGAAGTCTGCGCTAGCTGTCGCCTGTCTCAGAGAATACATGTAATATTTACATGTTTCAAGGTTTTGGAAACAGAAGATAAGCACCTGAGATCTTTTCCTGCCCTTATTTAGTGAATGAATCTAACATTTGACAATGAAGTTTGCAGGATTGTTTCCAGTTCAAAGGATATGTATTTTGGGCCTTACCTCTTTTATAAAGGTGTGTTATCCCAGGGAAACTGGGGAGCTCCATTGACTAGAAAGTGTGGGGAATACTTGCCTGGCCTCTGTGCTTTCAGTGCTTGGTCAGTGACAACCGAAGTAACTAACAAAAGCTGAGGAAGTGTGAACATACTCCTGTCATTCTGCACATTTAAGTTTAGGAACCACACTTAAATATCCAGTAGTATAAAGAAAGCTCAGTGCAACTGGGAACTAAACCTCCTCTAAATGATCTTTGCTGATGTCCATAATGCAGGGCTGAGGGGTTCTGAGGAAGGAACTTCTTCAAGGAGGTCTTGGGAGGAAGGCATGAAGGTTGTGTAGAACCTGTGAGCAGCTGTGAAAGGCACAAGGAGATGAATCTTTGGGATTTGTTTTAGAAGGAAAATGGCTGTTTGAGCAACATCCCGAAGAGTCAGCCACCCACATTCTTCCTCCCAAGAATCAAAGATTCCCAGCTCATAGGCTTTGAGATGTAATTACAGTATGAGGAGCTGAAAAGTCACCATAGCAACCTCCTGGCAAAAAGCTTTGCACATCCATAGTAAAGCAAAATGCATGGCCCTGGTGAGTCTGGATGTGTTCTATCTTCTTTTGCTGCTTCTCTCCATCTCATTGCACACTTTAACCACGTAGTTTTCCTGCTCTGAGTCCTAAGTGTCCTCCTCTAAAGCTTCCCACGAACGATTTGACCACAAATGGATGCAGGATGATGGTTACTAGATCAGGCTCTGCCTGTGGCTTAGCATTAAAGAGGAGATGCCCTCACTTGGCGTTGCAGCCCCTTTGCAGCCATCCCTAGAGAAGCATAAACAGCTTGTGCTGAATATTTGCAAACACCAAACTGAACTAAAAACCTGAGAAACAGAGAAATGAAGATGAAGGAAGTGGAGGAAGGGGAGAGCTAGACCTTCTCAACTGCTCTGGGGTTGCAGTGAAAGCTCTTTCCATACCATGATGCCATGATACTGGTTTAATGGGTACAAAAAGCTGGCAGGTACAAAAGATGACTTCTGAAGCACCCACCCTTGAACAAAAGCCCTGTTCAGTCCCATGCTTGAAGAAAGGCTCTTCATGCAAGAGTTTATGTGAATACCAGAAACTGTGCAGCATGGATTTGATGAGACAGTGCATGCCTAGTGATCACATGAATGTGATCTGCCCATAAGGGAAAGAGAGCAAAACGTGTTGGCTGAGGCTGGTGGATGGCAGGAGGGTGCTTGGCTGGGAGAGGGGAGTTCCTGAGATATGGAGCAGTTTGGCTACGGGCTGCTGTAGTTGCTCTTAGAGGAGAAAAGCGAAGTCTGGGGTGTTGATACAGGGGTAGCAGAGAGGAGCAGACAGAAGGTGAAGATGGGTAACTAGATTAGTTAGGAAAGTGGAAGAGAGGAACACTTTCATCCTGTTTGAAGGCTAGAAGGTCTCAATACTACTGGGTGAACCGCAGTATTAAGCAGCCATAGGGGGGCTCTTTCAGTCTCTTTCCAGTTCCTCTTATATCCCTAACCAGATCCAGGGAGAAAGCAGAACTGCTGGGGGCCACTGCCAAAACACGCAATATCACACTCCTGCAGGAGACAGGAGCAAGCCCTGTGCAAACCACTTCATCCCTCAGAGCTAACTCACACAACTCAAGACTTAACCTCTTGCTAGCCAAAGAGACAGTCACACTAAACCTTTCCTTGAGCTCAACTCACTACGTCTTTCTCAGTAGCAAGAAATACTTCACAGTTTTTGAACTTGGCAATGAGACTAATTAATGAGATCTCGCAGGAGGGAAGAAAGACACTGGTTGATTTTTTTGCTATAGTGCTATATATTAGAAATAGAGGCTATTTGTGGGAAAATTACAGCTAATGTTCATTAGTGCAGTCACTTTTAAATCAGAAACAAGGGGAACTCTTCAGTTCTGTTGTTTCTTTCTAATTTGTGTTTTATAATGCTCCACATTCTGGACTTTGCTCTGGACAAAACTTATTACAACCCTGTGACGTACCACAGGCTGGGAGCATAATGATTTGCTCCTTAAATGTTATTCTAAAGTCAGCAAATCGTTGCGGGAGTAATAAAGGAGAAGGCTGGGATAAGAGATTTGTTGGCACAACAGCTTTTCCAGGACCTAGGAAATGTGATTTCAGAACAGAAATCACTTGTTCTTCCTTGCCTGACCCACTGAAAACATCCCAACGTTCCACCTGATTTTCTCTTCACATTTCTCTTCACTGGTCCTTTGGCATCTGACAGAAGAAACGGGTCAAGCACTCGACAGAAATCTACCTTGATTTTGCTACACAGGGAGGTGAGTTTTTGAGCAGCACCTTTTAATGCCAATGGTGTTTTTTGGAGGAAGTATGAATCACCTGAAATATGGAATAATTCCTGCTTAGGTAGCACAGGCTTGGGAGCATAATGATTTGTTCCTTAAATGTTACTGCAAAAGTCAGCAAATCATTGCTGGAGTAAGAAAGGAGAAGGCTGGGAGAAGAGATTTGTTGGCACAGCACTAAATGGAAAACTGGGTGACGTTTCCCAACATTGTAAGTTTTGTAAAGTGCAGTTTTAAAAGGAAAGGGAGAGAGTTGTTATTAGCTCAGGTGGTTTTATAGTTTTCTAATGTTTGTTTCACATGTCTGGACACAAAGGGACAACTTTGGTAGTGGTCAGGGTGTAGTAACCCTTAGTGGGTTAACTTTTAGTTACTACTTAAGGGAGCCCCGGGTGAGGGCTGCATCTGATGTGAAGCCAGGCAACTCCATCAGATGGAGCATGGCCAACTTAGACAATCTGAGGATCTAGTTCATTCTTTACAGCCCTTTCATGTATTCCTCATTAGAGGCTGCAGATTTAATCCAGTGTGGTCCTAAACCAAGAATAAGCCCTTGCCTTTGATGCCTGGTGGAGTAGAGAAAGCAGAGCACCATAGGGGAGCGTGCAGGGCTCTAGGGGTGAGTCTGGGGCTGCCTGTGCACTCAGTGGCTCTGGTTTAACTGCAGTCATCTTTAAAGCACCTTCAGGCAAACTGAAGCACAAACCAGGACAATCTCATTCCAATTCAGAGTGGCATATTTGGATTTTGCTTGAAGTGTTCAGTGGATGCTTATACCCTGGAACTAGCCCTTCCCCGCTCAGGAGTGTGTTCCCAGGGCTCAGTTAAACTGATGGAAGTTTGTAGATAAAGCCCAGTTGGGAGAATCATAGAATCCCAGACAGATTTGTGTTGGAAGGGACCTTAAAGCTCATCCAGGGACACCTTCCACTAGAGCAGGTTGCTCCAAGCCCCATCCAAGCTGGCCTTGAACACTGCCAGGGATGGGGCAGCCACAGCTTAACCTCACTGCTAGGGCTTTCCTTTCTTGTTTTCCCCACACTAGTAGGAACCTCACCACTTCAGACACGGACTCCTTCCATCAAGGCAGGTGGAAAGTTGCTAACAGGTTTTCACAGTTGTGACAGATAAAGCGTATACATGCACAGCGTAATTGCATAAACTTCATCCCTTCCAGAAGGCGACAGAAAGCAGAGGGTTTGTGTAGCCTTGTGTGACCTTTACAGAGGCTCCTGAACCAGTGGCTCAGCTTGGTCATGGGGTGTGAGGGCTTCTGGCTCCTGGCCTGTGTATTTCAGCAGATTGCAGGAGCAGGATGAATTTCTCAGCCACGTGTGTGCTGAGGGAGTTCTCACCAACATCCTTCTTTCAGAACATGCCTGAAGAATGAAGAGGTTCATGTGTAGCCCTGGACAGCACTCTTCTGACAAAGCTCTTTGCATCTTGATGGCTGCTGCTCATGTATTCCTCCTGGCAGGTACCGTAATCCCCCTCAGGATTAACCACAGGGACGTCTGCTGGTGTCCTGCTTTGTGCACGCACAGTGTATCTATATACGAGCCCACTTTCCCTTTGTTCTACCCCAGTGCAGCAGTTAGTCTTGTTCTGGACCTCTCCCTTCTCACTGCAGCTGGTACTGGGGTTCTTGTCTGTACCTGGGCATATGTTGGCCTGCAGCCCTCCATGTCTGGGCATGATGCACACCCTCTCCTGGGATGCTGGTTCAGTCTGGGCTGCAGATGAGTCAGTAGAGATGAGAAAACATGGCAACAAGTGAAATGTCAGGTTTCAGTTGCATCGCAGATGTTGTCCATGTTTGGAGGTGAAAACCTCTTGACTTTGTCATTATTCCCTTCTTTCTTTCCTGGGTGACTTCTTGCATTTCTGTTTGGTTTCTAGTTAGACTTTAGCCACTGTAAAATAAGAGCTGTGCATTTACTCATTTCATGGTGTTCTGGGAAAAGCACAGAGCTACTGTCAGAACCAAATTCCCCAGTCAAAATTCAGGCCCTGGGCCAAGCACGATAAGCTGGGCTTCATGAACACACTCAACACCCTTTCACTCCTCCATAAATCCCAGCAAAACAATAATGAGTTCTAGGCTGGGTTTTGTATTTCATTCTTGGACTTCTCCTCTAGAACAATGCAGGGCAGAGAGATAATTCATGCTTCTAAAATGCACCCTGCAGCACTGGAGCCACTTCCAGCACACAACGGAGGACAAATGAGCTCTTTCCAAGTACAGCCTCCACAATAAAAGACTGAATTAATGTCCAGGTCTTGCCAAATGTTCCCACTTTCTCCAGGTTTGGCCAGAGGCTTCTAATCTGTCTGCTGCAAGACACTGGAAGGCCTGACCCCTGCAATGGGGATTTCTCAGCATGCGTCTGCTGGGGTCATTCGTGGAATGGGTGCCGGTTCTGCCAGTCATACATCCCACAGACATTCCCATCTCTTGGAGAAATCCATGGGAACTGGCTTCTTACCCTTTTGGGCCCTGATGGAAAGTACAGCTGAAGATGGCTGTTGAGTTTTGTTGTGCTGTAATGAATTACTCACTGGTGGAGCTACACCCACCTCCCTGCATCCCCTAAAGATCCACCACGGATCTTCTCCTGCAGCACCAGCACTGGCCCTGTGATTTCATGCACTCCCACTAAGGTAGAGATTGGTGTGTTAGTGCAGAAGTGCTAAACACCCATCCCACCCATGGGCCTCCATGGAACGGATGTTCTACACTGCTGTTCTGAGTCCTACGTGCTCCCACTCGAGGGGAAAATGATTCTCTTAGGTGCAAATCACCATCTTAGCACTGAGTTGCAGTGGTAGAAGCTAGACCAGGATGTGGGTGCATGTTCCACAGCAGTGGAGCTGATTTTAAAGCTGAGACAGACACGAGTGATAGCAGAGTGTTGCTATGTGCAATCGAAATGTCCTCTTCACACTATGAGTGCACAAGGTTACATCAGGACAGCAAAGCACCACTTCAGGTCATCTACAGAGAATTGGATTCTGTGAATAGATCATTTCCTCTTGCCTCCCAATTTGAAGTGTGTGAAGCAGATGGGGAGAAGTGCCAGCTCCTTTTGCAGTCCAGGAGGTGTATAACCCTTAATAGAAGTGGAGATTTATCAGCTAGGTTAGACTGGGGGGGTTAGAATACCTGGTGTGCATGGCTGGCAGGCAGGTTTGCATTCATTTGAGGAACATACAGTAAAAAAAAAAAGCCCCTAAAATGCTTATAAAAGACTCAACCTAATGGCAGTTCTTATCTAGGAGAAATATAACCTGACTTAGTGAAGCACATGTGAGTGTAATATACAAGATGCAGATCACCTGAATAGGAGGGACCTGGCTTACAATATAAGTCTGATTAATAATTGCTGTGAGGGTGTATGTGGGGCTGCCTCACTTGCTGCAGAAATAATTTGTGGTGGTAAATAGAGCTGGAGGAAAGGTTGGATCCTGCTTTGGTACATGTGCACAGAGATTCCTGCCTGGGAAAGGGACTTTGCTGTGGCTGGTGGTGACTGCAGAGGGACTCTTCATCGGGGACTGTAGCGATAGGACAAGGGGTGATGGGTTTAAACTGAAACAGGGGAACTTCAGGTTAGATATAAAGAAGAAGTTGTTCCCTGTGAGGGTGCTGAGGGGCTGGCACAGGGTGCCCAGAGAAGTGGTAAATGCTCCATCCCTGGCAGTGTTCAAGGCCAGGTTGGGCAGAGCCTTGGGTGACACGGTCTAATGTGAGGTGGCCCTGCTCATGGCAGGGGATTGGAACAGGATGATTTTAAGGTCCTGTTCAATCCAAGCCATTCTATGATTCACTGAGTAGGATCCAGGAGTCAGAGTGGAGATACACGTCTTAGCATTGCACTGTGCTGCCTCCTGTCCAGATATGCAACAGACTTAACATGGAGTTCAAAACCAGGTAAATAGAGTGAAAGACCCTCCGCAGCTTGCTGGTGTCCCTGCCAAACTGCTCAGGGCCTGAGGTTGGCTGAATTAGATCCATTGCAGCTACTACTCTGCAGTCAGAGCGGGGGCCACTTGTGGGCAAGTTACTCACTGTTCATGTAAGTCTGTGGTTAGTATTACTCAGAGAAGTTGCCTCTGTCAGCAAAGCCTTTTGAGTAGGATGTAAAGATATAATGAGCCTATTTAAAGTTATGAAGAAAAAAGATGCCCAAACAAATCCTCTGCAGCCTGAGAAAAGAACAGTCCTTATGGCTGGTTTTTAGCAGAAACCTTGACCTAAAACCTCACCTGGGAGCCAAACCTGCAAACAGCTCTTTATCCAGAGTGCGCTGAACCCAGACCTTTGCACTTGACACCCGTACTAATACTGGACCATATGGAGCCTGGACATGAATTTTATCTTGATTCCTATTTGGCACATCTTGAGCACTTCAGCTGTTCCTTTGCAGAATTAAACTCCTCTTTCCTGGTAGTGTGGGTGGGCTCAGAATTAAATTTCCAAGGCAGCAGAAACTGGAAATAGAAGAAACTTTAACTTTTTTTTACTCATAACTTAGGGAAGTACCCACATAAGGTCATACTGCAGCTTTTCCTTTGGAAGTGACATTTCCCTTCTTTACCCTCTTTCCTAATGCCTAATTTGCTTGCAGAAGCACGTTACCTGCATGGAGAAAGACTGGATTTACTGGGAAGGACTGATAAGTTTGTGTCTCTGGTCCACTTCAGCATCCCTCAGCTGTGTCAGTTCACAGTGTGCGTTGACCTAAAGCGGACTACCAACGTCAGCTCTTGGGCAGCGTTTTCGTATGACGCTAACAACTCCTCCACTGACATCAATGACTTGGAGCTTGGACTCGCTGGAGAAAACAAGCAGTTAAGACTCTATCTCTTTGGCACCAGACGAGACATTGAGATTGAACTGGCCCTTTTTGTGTGGTACAGCGTGTGTTGCTCGTGGGACACCAGGAAACAACTGCTGGAGGTCTACTGCAACGGTGAGCTCGTGCATACCGAAACCATTGGCAGAGCTGGCTGCTTGAAACCCAACGGGAGCCTGGTGCTGGGTCATCTGCACAAAAGAAAGGATGGCTTCATTGCGTGGATGAGCAACAGCTTCATTGGCAGCTTGTACTACTTCCAAATGTGGGACCATGTGCTGGGTCAGGAGGAGCTGCTGGACTGTGCCATGGGCAACACTGTCAGCTGGAAGGAAGAGTATTGGGACTTCAGCAGCATCCTGCCCGTTGTGGACCATGACCTGCGCTGTGGTAAGTGTCTGCAGTGTTTTGTCTTCCTGGGGCTTGTGTGTTGCTGGGGATCACACACAGAGAGTAGGGAACCCTCCACTGCTAAGGACAACTAATAGCCTTCGAGTCACTGCTGCTGTGATTGAGACCAGGAGTGGGCAGAGTTGAAGCCATGCTTACAGCATTGCCTGCCCACCCCACACAGGCTCTTCTTCAAGCAGATATAGAGGCTGTGGATGAGGGATCACTCTTTTGGGTTATCTCATCATTCAATCCTGATGTCTGTATGTACAACATGGTATTTGAACTGCAAAGAATGAAAACAGAGGACTGAAATTGATGAATTGACTGATGGACTGACTAATTTATGTAAAACTATTGATATACCATGATATTTAGTGTTCCACAATAAGAGTGAATGCATCTTTATTAATTGCCTGTAAGCTGATGGCTTCTCAGGGAGATTGGAGGCACAGTATGAAGTAATTGCTCATTTTTGGTGTCCAGTTTGAGAATTCAAGGCCTGTTCCATCAGATAACATGTCTCTACCAAGGGCAGCACCCCTTGACTTCACCACAGTTCCCATATAGGACTTTCCCATCTCCTGCTCCAGGTTTCATGGAACCAGGGCCCAAGGCAATGAGAACAGCATCAGGAAATCCCTGACTGCTGCTGAATCCTGTGCTGGGAGGATTTTCCCCCCACTCCCTCATTGCACACTCCCTTGTTCTGCACCAAAGAACACAGGCACTAATGACAATTGCTGTAAATGACAACCTGTTCATCTGTCTCTTGGCTTCCTGCCCCATTGCCTTTACCCAGGCAGTCCTCTTCCTGCACTGCCTATTGTAGGAGCTCTTTCCCCACTTGTGTCCCTGACTTCAGGCAGGATATGATCTGATGAGGAGGGAGGAGGAGGACTCAGTTTCCCTTTTCCAATTAACACCTTTGTCCTCGGGCCATTCTCTCTGTGGGAAAGGTCTGTGCTTGTCTGGGCAAGGAGCTGTGAGAGGCTTAGTCATGTTTGCTGATGAACAGTTTAGCACCTAAAATCAAAGCCTCCGCTCCGTGTTCCTGGACTTTGATTTTTCAAACCCAATAACCTGGACGAATTTGAGCAACTTTCTAGTGAGACAAAGCACATGAGAGAGAGGCTCTCTGAGGTCAAAGCATTTTCAAAGCACTTTTCCCCTCTAAAGCAATCCCCAAGGAACAGGTGACTTCCTCATGTTAGGATTCTCCAGTGCAGCGTGAATCGGACATTCAGTCTGGAAAATGTTGGCCCTTCTTACCATCAAGGAGAAACACAGCATGTCTCACAAGTGGTGAACTACACCAACATGCTCAGGGGTTACCCCTGCTTACAGTGCCATGAACTGCTGGATCCACAGTGTGTTCCACACGGGGGGAGAGCTTACTGGAGTAGGATATTTTCTCAGGAGCAATAACTAAGAATGACTGTTCTGAAGTCCTGGTTATAGAGATAAAATTTAACTGTGTTTGGGAATCTGCCATGTGTCAGATCTTGGCAAGACCTTTGCTTCCACTAGAAATCTACTCCTTATTTTAATTAATTGAAATTCATAAGCTAACCGTTGCACACTGATGATACATGAGGTAGGGATAACAGCGAGTGGTGTAAATACAGACTGAGGTTTATGTCCTGTCTGTCAGATAGGGGAAGCTGCACTTGGCTGTAATTCACATGCATTGTCCATATGGGGTCACACCTATTGAGTTTACATGAAACACCCGGAGTGTGCATGTAAGAAATCGTTGTGCCAAAGCGTTGCTATGAAGTCAATGTCCCAGGGAAGTGTCATTTCAATGCTCGTGTCATGTTAGTGTTTGTTAGTGATGCCTTATAACCATTACTAGCTGCGAGGTTTGCTTCTAGTGCTTATTGATGACTACAGAGCTGTGCGCTGCTTGGTTCACCTTGACAGTTCAGGCAGTTGTGCCGGGAAGCTGGGCAGCCTGCTTTGGTTTGGAAAGCCAGGGCTCATTGAGGCAAAGTGAGGGAAACTTCTCACGTGAAAGCAGCAGGAAGCAGCCTTAAGGAGGTGTGGACCTTTCATAAGCGATATAGTTATCACAGCGATTGCACTGGCTTTGCTTGAGAGCAGGAATAAAGTTATTGTCCTGCCTTTGCTTTTTTTCCCCCAGAGTTCTTGAAGATGATCCTTTACTTTTCCAGCTCGGCTGGGCCTTTGCTAAAAGCAAAGTGTGTGTTCTCATCCTCTCACTGACTCACAGTCTTCAGCTCTTCCTCCCCCTATCTCACCCACACACTGATTTCTGATTTTCTTCTTAATTTGAAGTAATTTGGGAGAGGGATGAATCTAAAATACCTGAAAATGAGTGCTTATAATGGAGAAATCTATTTATTATTACAGCTCTTTTATTGGCTAGCCTAATTTTTGCTGCTCTTCAATGGGAAACATACATATTTCTATATTTACAGGATGCCAAAGAAACCATTTATTAAGTTACCAAATCAAAATCCATGAGTAGGGCTTGAGAGATGTCAGTGGCTCAGTATTTCTGGAGCTTCAGACCCATCTGTCATCATGCCTTAGCCCTTGTTTCCTGAATGGAATTACATGCATGTTAATGGAAGCAAAGGAAGTTACAAGATGCAGGTGGCTGGTCCCACACCTGCCTGCTGGCAATGAGCTTTGATATGTCAGAATAAACAGAGATTTGGGGATTTTCTTCAGGTGATAATGAGAAAAAGAAAGAAATGAGAATCTGCCAAGTTGTCATTGTGCTTTGTTTGTCAGGACAGGACCACAGCATTCAGTGGGATACATTCCCCTTTAGAATGAGTTTGGGCTTTGGTTTTGGCCATTTTTCTACTTTATGTTCTCTTCTCCTTAGCAGATTCTTCTGCTTCATCCTGGGTGATACCAGGCATCATCCCTGAGGCCATGGGTTTTGAGGCATTACACTGACAACAAGAACAAGGTGGAGCCTGTAATCACCCAGCTCCATGCAGATTCCTCTTATCTGGAGAGGATCTGCAGCACTGACACAGCCAGAAGAACAAGTTCAACCCTGGGCATACAAACACTTTGGTTTATGGCTTGAGAAATCCTAGCCTAACATCATGTCTGTGTTTCTGTAAGGAAAGAAGAAAGGATTTATTCTAGCGACAGGGCATGTGGGCCTCCTGTGTTCTCATCACACTCCCTCTATGACAGCAGCTCTTAAATAAAGCCAATAACAAGACACTCATTTTCTATCAGCTTGAAACCAGGGACTAATTATTTGTAGCATTACACTGGAGCTCACAGAACCCACTTCTGCAGCTCCACACCACAGGAAGGCACACAGGTTTCTACTCCAAGTTTAAATAGTGGGATTAGAGTCACTGGGGATGCTGGAATATCTGAGGGTCAGGTACTCCAGGTTTTGCTCTTTGTATTCTCACAGTAGTATGTCTTGTGAGGATGGGGAGGGCTTGGAGGAAAACCACATCCCCGTGATTTCAGGTCCTTCTATTTTCCTTGGAGTTGTTTTCCTTTGCCTCTAGGGTTTTGCTTGTAGTTAAGTAGATACTTCTGGCTTCTTGTTCTCTGCATATTCATGTGTATGTCAAACCGTGTTAGTGGCTATTGGCAGGAGGTCTGTGTATTGAGTAGCTAGGTCTGTCTTGCAGCTCAATCATCTAACCCTATGGATCTTTTCCAAATAAAGAACCAGCAAATACCCATTATGTCAGGTCATGTTTCTGACCTACTGCAGGCAACAGCTTTGAAATGGCAACGTGGCAGATTGCTCCTGGACTTGCCAGTGTTTAAGTGGAAGAGTAAAGCAGAGTACATCAGCCCTCTTTCTTCCCCAACAGTCCAGTGCTATATCAGAAGCAAAAGGCCGGAGTAAAGAGGCTTCCAAATGAAAATCTCAGCTTCATCAAGCAGCATGGGCAAAGCAGGCTGCCTGGTTTTACAGCTCTCTGTACACCCTGGGAGCAGCAGGGACTGTGCTACACAGAGCACTGCGTTGCAGGGCAGTCTGATCCTTGGAACATCCTCCTTGCTCCCCATCCCACTGCCTCCGGGAGCAGAGCTCAGCTCTCCACCAGCTCTGAGTGCGCTGCCTCTGCTGAGGATGCTATGGGGGGGCTGAAGCTGCTGTTTCCCGGGTCGTGAGGTGACACCAAACCACAGACTGGCACCACTGAGGAGCACTGGGAGGCTGAAGGCTGAGCTGAAGACTGAAGAGTCTGAGCTTTCTCTGCAAGAGACAGCTCAGAGCTGGGCTTCAATAGCTTTATTGCCCTCTTGCTCTGGTTTGACTTTGTGCTGGGTGCACGGCCTGTGGCTCAATGCGAAGGGTAAAACTTGTTTGTGTAGGAAGCAGAAGCTCGTGTACTGTAGCATGCCTGTTCAGGAGGGCTTCTGCCTTCAGCTCTCCTTTCAGCTTCACAAAAGAATCTGAAGCTATTCAGAATAAAAATAGGAGGCTTCAAGTTGTTAACAGCTCCTGTATCTGTTATGTCCATGGATGTATTGCCATTGATTTGAATGGGTCAGAGCTTGTCTGACCCATTCACATGGATTGTCATTGATTTGAATGGTCATTGATTTGAATGGTTTGTTACATTTTAAGCGTGGTGATTCTCCTTCCCTTGAACTCCTGTAGAGAAAACAATGTTTTCTGAAGGACAGCCTTATCCTACTTATTTCCAACCACACTCCTTGTTCATAGACATCTGGCTTTGTACTCACATGTTAAGTTTATTTCTCTTAGTCAGACCTAGAATGTCAAGTCTCTGACAGTCATTTGAATGAAGAAAAATCCAGAGATTACCAGCATAGGAAGAAAACGGTACCTCTAGAGCAAAATGTTGTGATCCTGCTGTTCTTTCAACACTGAGCCTTGTAATGTTAGCTGGTGGTTCGGTTCACTGCCATTTGCTGTGGTACCTGTGACAAACATGACCTGTTTTGTCCCTGTCTGTCTGGTGAGGTGGCAGATTGCATGTGAAATGCAAAAGTCCTATTTGGTTTGACAAGGTGATTCACCTCAAGGAAAATTAGCCACAAATGAGTTCTTGGAATTCTTCATTTTGAAAACAACAGGCAGGATGGCTGATATTTATATTGGGAACTCTTATGCCAGGTTGTCATTAAACCAGAGACCATGAATATCACTGTTCATCTCACATCGCATTACTGCATGTTAACTGTTAGCACTCGGTGTCTGACAAGCTCCTTTTCTGAAGGCTGGCACGGGTTACACAAGCAAGAAGGGAACACAGATAACAGCTCTTCAACACAAGCAATAAAGAAAGATAATGGTGCATGAGCTCTGGTCTTCCTTGTGATCTGAACTCTGCCAATCCTGTTTTCTCCCTTGTTATGCTGTAGTTACCTCTGATAGAAAACTCCATGTGTAGGTGTATTTCCCCCCATTACTTCCACCCCACAGAGGTCTGTGGAACAACAGCAGCTCTTTGTTACGATGACCTTTGCTGAAGGACTCATGCCTCTCTCTAACTGGGCTCTGCTCTTCCTTACACCTTTGCCACTGTGGATTCTTAGGCCTTTTAATGTCCTTTTCAGCAGGTTCAAGTGAAGCATCGTCCACAAGGGCTCCTACGCTGCCCCTGTTGCCTCCGACCAGTAGTACCAATGGTACCATTCCACGTAAGTGCTAAATGAGCCCCTTTTAAATGCTGACATGGTCACCACTGACACTGGCTGACACCAGAGATGTGACAATTTAAGACTCAGACACATGTTTAAGCCATTGCTGTTTAGCAAGGTATTGTCTGGCAGCAGATCCTCCTATCTCTTCCTATGCATTCCTTGCAGGCAGTAAAAGCCACCCCAGTGCACCCACAAGTTGTTTGCTAAGCTGTGATAACCTGACCATGTGTTTGGGCCCTTGGGCTCTTTAATAACGTTTCTAGCAATGCAGCAGTAATCTAGACTTGGACACTTGGAGGCTGGGATTTCCCAGTGAGCATGAGAATGTTTCAGTGGAGGGGTGAGGAGATGGGAAGGGGTGCAGACACCTTCTACAGGACGTATCTCACTTAGATTCTCTTCTTACAGCCAGCTTCTTTAATGTTGATATGAACTTTTCCCTCTTCTACAAAACTGAGAGAGCTCCTGATTACTATGATGCAAGGAACCTCCTTGAAAACTGGGTGAGTAGCTTTCTTTTCTCATTCTCACGTCTTTCTAGCAAGTATCAGATGATGAGGACAGCTGGTACAGCATGTAAACTGATGGGACAACACAGAAATGAGTATCCATGTAGCACTGTTGTGGTGTTTCAGAATCATGTTATCCAGCACACTTTTAGCAGGATAAAATAGAATTCTGAAGGAAGGGAAAAGTGCTGTGACATTTTGCCAAAATTTGTAGCCATTTTCATTGGGATTTAGAATTTTGATGGCAATTCAAATAGAGAAAGTATCAATAAATCAAGTTAGTAAAAATGTCATTGTTTTCTTTCCAGTTCAGTATCATATTTACTGGAGAAGAATTTGGTGTGACAAACTTTAAAGTCAGGTAAGTCTCTGGCTGTATAGTGGTGTCACCTCCACCCTCTGTCCTTTGAGTGAAATTGCAGCCAGGTTCCAAATGGCCATTTCAAAGCTGACCAGTCCTGTGACAAGGGTGGAAACCAGCCCCCCAGAGCTGTATAATCATGTAGAACACCCACATTTTGCTAACTGGGCTCATTCACCCCAAAATATATATCCTGCCTAATGCAAGGCATGTAGCTGCTGCTAGGGCTGCTGAAGCTCTATTTCAGTGACTGCATGTGAATGTGAAGAGGTCACATCCATCCTCAGAGTGAGGGTCTAGTTTGTGTAAGCAGGTACACGCTGGCTCTTGCATGGCAGTGTCTAATGGAAGGATATTATAGCTCCCAAACCCTGCTCAGAAACAATGGGTTGTTGCCCAAGGCTCCTCTGTGCCATAGCTTTTAGCCCAATCCAGCTTTATTCCATATGAAGACAGGCTAAGAAAACTGGGGCTGTTCAGCCTGGAGAAGAGAAGCTGCGTGGAGACCTCAGAGCAGCTTCCAGGGTCTGAAGGGGGCTACAAGGATGCTGGAGAGGGACCTTCATCAGGGATGTAGCGATAGGACAAGGGGTGATGGGTTCAAACTGAAACAGGGGAAGTTCAGATTAGATATAAGGAAGAAGCTCTTCCCTGTGAGGGTGCTGAGGCGCTGGCACAGGGTGCCCAGAGAAGCTGTGGCTGCCCCATCCCTGGCAGTGTTCAAGGCCAGGTTGGACACAGGGGCTTGGAGCAACCTGCTCTAGTGGAAGGTGTCCCTGCCCGTGGCAGGGGGTTGGAACTGGATGAGCTTTAAGGTCCCTTCCAACAGAAACCATTCTAGGTTTCTATGATTCATATCCAAACTGTGAGCAGCTGAGAGGGACATTTAGCAATTCATAAAAGTATCACTTGTACAGACATGGAGTGTTATTTCATGCATATTTCAACTTCTTATTTTCTTCTCTGATTTCCACAGTTACTGTTTGCTTTACAACTGACAACACAGCAACACACTGCACTGTTTACACAGGGTGAATCCAATTCAGAAAATCATAAGATAAGGGGGGATCCCATTCTGGAAGAAGCATTTTCTGTCAGGGTGCATATCTGTTACAGCACTTGGCCTTGGGGATTTATGTAGCTACACCTATGCTGGGTTCAAGATGACTTCTCAGCTGCAAGATCTGGTTCATCATGGTCATGAGATAATGTCTTTAGGTGATAGGAGAATGGGGCATGTTATGTGCTTACTCTGAAATAATTCTTCTATTCTTTTTTGCTTACAGGGTTAATTATCAACAAAGCAGTGTCTATAACTGGGCTCCTGTAAGTCATTTGCTGTTTTTGAGTTAAAAACTTACTTTTTCTTATCTCTTCAGGGAGGACATAGTAGTTTTATGTTTTAAATACTGATGGTAGGTGTACCCCATTTAAAGAGCTGGGCTGGAAAGCCACTGTGTCCCAGTAGATACTGATACGTTCTGCTCTCTGTGTGAGGCAGCATTGATGCACTATGATGTTCTCTTTCATCCTGATGTACCTCTAGAAGTACTATGGAACAAAGGCTACTCCAGAGAGCCAGGCCCCAATAGCATTTAAAGCAATAGGCTCTATTTTAGTGAGAACACTGAGTTTCTGCTGTTTGCCTGCCTTAAAATCCAACTTGCATCAGTGGATTCTAACCAGCTTCTAACTTGTTGTGTCTTTCTATGTGAACTGAAGGTGAAGCGCAAGCAGATGTCACAAAGGTAAGACCCATGGTTATGAACTGGGTTTCCACAGCTCATGTTGATTTCATTTTTAGGGTGAGGAGGAATTATATCCCCCCTCAGCTGTTTTAGTTTCACAGTAACTGTGGAACCTTTAGTTGTATAAAGCAGAAGTGGAGTCAGAACCACAGCAATGCTTGGCTTGGGGAAAGGTATTTGAGCATCCAAGGTTTCTCTCTCAAACACCATATCTTGGGAGGCTCTTCCATGGCAAGAGCTGGGAGGTTTGCGCTGTAATGTAAAAGTTGGCTTCAGATCCTTCACTAGGGCCAGAGCAGTGAGTGGCCAATGCCCAAGAAAGCTGCCAGGATGAATCCTGCACCTCTTCTGCAGGAAATCCTATTGCCTGCTGACCAGAAAAGGAAGGGGAGCTGGATTCCCATCACATTTAAGTGGTTGCAAATGGCTTACAAAGGCTGTGCTTAGTGGGGAACAGCTGTGTAGAGACAGGAGTGAGTTGGGAACACTTGAAACACCCCAGTCCTAAGGAGATCTCACTTGTTAGCCCTCAGTTAAATTAGAGATCCAATGAAATGATCAATCTACAAATGAGAGCTGTCTCTTTGCATCTTTCTGCCATGCCTGAAGCCACTCAAAGAGAAACTCAGTCTTTGCAAACCTCCTGAAGTCAGCAAACACAGTTACCCAGAGGATAGCTATTTTGAGGAGAGAAAGCTGGAATCCAAAGGAGATGCTGAACGCAGTTAGTTAAATCTCAGTTTTCCAGGGACCCTGGTGTCTGCCACCTCTGTCTGAACACAGGGGTACTCAAGCACCTCATCATTTTATGGCTAGCTCACTCCAAACTTTAAAACATGGTTGAAAAATACTTACTTGTGACAGAGGTTTTCCTGTGCCAAGATAAAATGAACAGAAAACCTCTTGTGGTACTTACCACGAAGCTATAAAAAGGTTCTTGTACCTGTATTCCCAGTAATTCATACTTTAGAAAGCATTTCCAGTGATAAGGTGCATAAGAAGTGGCATTTGGTGACATTTGCCATTGGTCTGCCCTTATGGTGAACAAAATACATACAGAAATTATCCAATTCAATATAATTTTCTGGGGTACTCCTTAATTTTGTAGCCACTTCTAACTGTGAAATGTTACTAATATGGTAGCCTTGTTTGTGTATCATATTTGTAGCTACATCTGTAAGGCCATTATAAAGGCCACATCACTTGAAACACAAGAAGTGCCGAGTCTCAAGATCAAACAATTGTTGAATGACACTTATGAAGAGGGACTATTATCCTTACACGTGAAACCTGAAGATGTGGCTGTCAAGCCAATAGGTAATATAATACTTCATTAAAAGCTCATTGGAAACCACATGCTTTGTAATTCTGAAGATACTCACCACCCTCACAGTAAAGAACTTCTTCCATATATCTAACCTGTATCTACCCTCTTTCTGTTCAAAGCTGTTCCCTCTTATCCTATCACTACTTGCTCTTATAAAAAGTCCCTTTCCAAGTTCTCCAGTCCTAATCTCTTTGTTAGTTTGGTTACAATCTCTATTGCTCCTTAAAACACAGGAGCAAGCCAGAGAGAAGAGCTATAAGACTGTACCTGAACTTCAAAACCACGTTTTATACCAAAGACTTACAAAAGATCAGCTGCAGACAATAAAACTACAAGCCTGGAGCAAGAACACTGATGGATAATGAGGGGCACTGTGAAAGCACCTTCAGATAGAATAGAGAAGCCTGCAGGATGTTCTGTCATTAAATATGGTTTGTGATGCTGGGAAAATAACACTTTACCTGAGAACTGACCTTGTCAAGGAAAAGAGAAGAAGGCTGTAGAAGAACAGATGAAATACTTCAGCAAAATGTTTTCTTGCAGCCAGTAAACTTGTGAAATGCTTCTCTCCAGCCTGCAGATTATAGCTCATTCCCACCAGGAATGGAGGCCAGAGAACAGCGTGTCAGGGGGTGGTGTCTGCTTTTGGGTTATTCTATCTTTTTAAAGGGATTTTATGTGCTTCTTCCTCAGCACTCACGGATTGTCCAGAAAGCTTTTCCCTCACAACCTACAAGGGGAATTATTCCTGGCCGCTAACAGAGCCAGCGGCCAAAGCGGAGGTGAGCTGCAGGAAAAACCCACTGCAGTCTGCTGAGAGGAGCTGGTGAGTGACAAAATCATCTCATTTTGGTTCCTGCATGGGAAACAGGAGGGAGAGCCAAGCTTTGAGTGGTGGTAAAGCAGATGGCAGCGTGCCGTGGCACACAGGATGTGCCAAGGAAGATGCAAAGTGTGCAGGGATGCTCCAGCACAGGCTGCGGGAGAAGGGAGCCCTGCATCATTTCATCACCTGCAGCAAGCACAAGCAGCTCTTGACTTTCTGCTTGAGCAGGGAGGGGAAATGGATGCATGGTAGCATTTTGTGCCATCCGTTCACAGCTCTGCCTTCCAGTACCTCCAGATGCATTTCGAATTGCTCTGGCATTTGGGCTCTGCTCCCACTCTGCTAAATGAGTGCTAAGTCAGATGTGACTTGCAAGTCAGTTTTAAAATTGGGCTAAGTAGTGACATTGAATGTACCTGAATGGGAAATACAAGGAACATCTGTTATTACATGTTTTTTTTTTCTTGTAACTATGTACACTGTTTTCCTTTTTCAGTGGAATTAATATTGACCTTGAGCAAGCTTTTTGGGAGAAACCAGATTTGACTGAATGTAGATTACTGGAAGAACTCCCAAATAATATCTTAGACCTCCAAGATATCACAGTAACACAAGGTAAGGCACCAGATACTTCAGTGGTACAGTGAATCAAAGTAAAAAGTGTTATACTCAGATAATGCTTATGTTGGACATCTGAAGAACCAAAGCAATAAGGTTGTTTTATGTGCATCCTGCTCACTTGAGCATCTTAGAGTGGTTTTAATGTAGATGAATTTTGCAGGTGCTTTGAAATTCTCTAGCAATCACTTTGAAGACTTGTCTCAAATCAGAGATTTGAGATTAGATTTAGAACTAAGTGAATAACTGCTGAATAACATGACAGGTTTTACCTGCCTATGCTCTGTTACTGCATTGAAGTAGTTGATAATGTTGTACAAAGAAGCATTGATTAGTGTATGGAAGCGAAAAGTTTGTGCTGTAATTCCTGTAAGCTCAAAGGTGACCTTTAACCACCTGATTATATCTTTGCTAAGCTATGCAAACAGTACAAGTTGTTTGAATGGTGAACAAAAACAATACCATTGCTCATCCACCTACTCAGCAGTGGCATCAAATAATAGAGCCTTGAAAGAGATGTGCAGTTGCATACAGGCTGTCTGACTCCTCGGGTGGAAAACTGCTTCTATAAAAACATTGCAGAGGGATGATGAGATGGTGAATGGCAAATACAACTTTTCAAGCTATATCATTCACAAATGGCTTTTGCTGCTGTCCCAATCCAAAAGGAGGTGATAATATCCTTATGAAAAGAACATTGTTTTCTTCCTTTAAAATACAAGCTGAGATATCCAGATTTTACTTTTTGCCAGCTTCACTGTCACATTGAGGGCTCACTGACTTACTCTTAGGACATAATTCTGTAACAGATCAGAAGCATTATATCCATACGGAAAGAGAGCAGAAGCAGACCAATTCCTTGCTTTAACATAGAGACATGGAGCTGTATAGCTAGGCACATAGCTATGCCACATACCTCACCTGTGCTTTCTTCTTTTTCATCAGAGAATGCACAAGATGTTGTAGAGCAGATTTTATACCTCTTGCCAAATGCAGTCCTGCGAATGGAAGAAATAGAGATCATCACAAGTAAAGTTTCTGAGATCATAATGCTTGCAGATGTGAGCATGACACTTGCGGAGTCTCTATTGTCTATACTAAACTATATTTTGCTGCAAGAAACAGAAGATCAGAACATTAGAAAAGTGACCAATAGGTAAGTAAGATAAACCCCAGAAGTGGCTTCCTAAGCTACAATGGCACCATGGAGTAGTCTATTAAAATATCAGCACAAGAGTTAGCAATATCCGTACTTGGATCTTAAAAGCATTTGTGGTTCTTGGCAGTAGAAATCAGCTACTGTGTTGTGAAAGGTGCTTTTACCAGCACCAGTTGTGCAGAAGTCACCATCGGAGTTGTTCTCTATGGGCATCTCAGCCTGGAGGCAGAGCAGGGAGACTGCTGAGCTGCCCTCTCTTCTCCGAGGTAATCCTCACATCCCAGCACTGAAGTCTGTTGGCACGTCAGCCTGGAGACCTGCATCTCTTCCAGCAGCACACCAGGCTGGAGTGCTCTATCTTCTTTATCAAACATAGCTATTCAATGTTAGGCTTCCAAATCTACGTTTAGGATCCTACATCCATTATGTGATTCTCACACATGCTAAAATTGAAGTTGCTAGATAACTTTGAAAACATCTATCATCTTTGAGATCTTAAAGCTGACTCAACTACCTATTTAAAGGTAACTCAACCACTTGGTTTTGAAATGTCTGTTCAGAAAACTACTGCCAGCCTTTTCAAAAGCAAATGCAAGTACAGAGTTCACTCATCTCTGATCTGGGCAAGGCAGCTTACCCACTTCTCAGTGCCACAGCCTGAGGCTCCAAAGAGGAGAGATTATTCTACGTTGCACCAAACAGTGCTAACCAACAGTGTAAGGATGCTGCGTTCATTGTATTAAAAAAGTCTTTCAGCATCTCTCATTTTAAAGACTGATTATCAGGAATTTCCTGGTTTGCTTAAGGTGAACCAATATTTTAATAAGAAATGTTAATACGAAATATTAAAGGCAAGAAAAGTTAACTTTCCACTGAAGTTCTAGGGGAGGCATAGACTAGGCAACGGGCCAGTTGTTTGCACTGGACACCTCTGCGTTGCCTTTTCAAACTCAGGAGGCTGCAAGGAAGAATAGCCAAAAATGGCTTAGAAAACCTGTCAGGGAGAAAGCAGTGAGCAGCATCATGATCCTTTCAGCTCTATGCTCTCCCTTCAAAGTCTACTGCAGTGTGTGGAGAGGGGGCTGTGATAGCTGCCAGCACTCAACACCTCTGCCTTCTCAAATAGGCTGGGAGGGGGTTTAAGTGAAATGTTTACTGTGATTTCTCCCATGGAATACAAAGTTTTAGGGACATAGATGATGTTCTGATAGGCCCTGGACTCCTGATCCTTAGTGGTATGAGTTGGTGGGTACAAATTGTCATAACAGTGGCTTCATAATTCCTGCACACAGGAGAATCTTTGATATTTTCACTTTTCCATAAATCAGACCTTACTTTAAAACACCAAAGAGCACGACCACTGTGATGATGCCTGGTGAGTGCCACCATGATGATATCCTCACAAGAGCTATTATGCTCCTTCTTCCAGGCCTCAGCAGAGACTTTGCAACCCAGATATTCTGGGGCAGTTGAACTCCAGGCTTTGCAGCTCTAGGGCAGCTGTGACTGAAAGGATCCCATGGGACTCCTTGTGTGTCTGGGACTGATGATGCATGAAGAGAACACCAGAGCAAAGAAGGACAGGAAGGTTTTCCTTTAGTCTGTTGGGGGTAGCTCTCTTGCAGGTTTTCAATAGGGTATTATCTCTTCTTGCATACTGCTAAATAGCCTTAAGGGAGGCCAAACAAGACCTGGAGCTGCCTCTGACTCTGAATACCCATGAGCATTAAACAACCCTAATTTGCTGCTTCCTTTAGATTCCAGCCTCTTCTGTTCACTTAGAAAAAGCCCACCGATAACAGGCCCCGGAAAGCCTGTGAAATCTCCATCCTCGTTGATATCCAGAGCTTTCCTGGACAAGACCCGGAGCAAATGACCTATGTTTAAAGTGTGCCCTGCCTGGGGGAGGCGGGGAGCTGGAGGTCAGACCTCCAGAGGTCCCTTGCAGACTATATTATTCTGGCTGTGATATTTCACCTGGGGGTACAATTAGATGACTGCAGACAATCAAATCAGCAGGTTCTACAAGTTACTGCCTGCCAGATGAAATGCAGTATTTGACTAGGTGTGAATTCAGGCTCGGGTCTTCCCAGTTGTTGTCCCTATGTGTTGTCCTCATAGGAAGGTATCATCCACCTGCCAGACTGAGTTGCTAACTCAACCATCAGCTGACCCTGTGACAGACAAAATGCCCCATAACGGACCCATTCTGCTCTAGTGATTGCTCCTTGTGGTCATAAATCAGAGCAGAGGTTTTTAGCTGCTTCTCTTCTCCTGGATGCATATTATGAAGCCAGGAGAACACTTCAAGAGATGTATCTTTTTTTTCCTTCTTTTTCTTCTTGCTCTTGGTAAAGTATCCTGAAGACAACTGAGGAGTTAGGCTATAAGGTGACTTATACAGAAAGAAATACATCAGTCATAACCACTTCCATGGCTTTCCTGGTGACACGTCCAGATCCCAGCATGTTTGGAGGATTGGCCTTTGGCGTTACCTCCTACAACAGAGGCCTGGATCTCAAGGTGAGAGCAAAACATCACCTCAGGGACCACTGACTCAACCAATCCTCCTGCTATTTTGTACCATGACATATTTGACCTGAGGCAAGCAGCTCTGAGCACATCATCTCTCTTTCCTGCAGATCAACATTCAACAAAACCCTTTCAAAGAGGCCTTGGCCTCGGTGTTTTTGCCAGAATCACTGAAGAAATTCCTCAGGATCGAGCACTCTGACCCAGACAAGCATGCCAAGATCCAGTTTAATTTCTTTGGCATTACTTCACTCTTTGTGGTAACTATGACTCCTTACAAATGCTAACACGGCAGTAATGAGTTCTGCTGTTCTTAGGGTGTGCTAAAGAAAAACCCCAATAGTTTCATCTGTTCTGGGCACATTTAGCAGCAGACTGATGGAGCACTAAGAAATGTGCAGGGAAAATGTTCCCAGGCAGCAAAACCTTCTCTGTAGCAAGGATGCTCTGAGAGGTGTCTGTAGACCTTAGACTTGGTGTTCATTTTCTGTAGCTGATGCTGTTCTAATACTTCTGTAGGAAAAGAACACCCCTTAATCTTCCTCTGCTAGTGAGCCCTTGCTTAAGGAACATGCATAGTACATGTCAAATAGCATTAAAATAATTCCAAGATTTATGTTTTCATTAAAATAACAGCATTTAGGGCTATTCTACTACTTGCTGTTTTCTTATCTTGGGGGGAGTGGGAGAATGTGATTTAAAAAGGAGACATTTCTTTTGGTATGATGGAGTATACAGTGTGCTGAGCAATGCTTTTCACACAGAAGCAGCATTCCCCATTGTGTCTGCTGTCTAATGAGCTTAATGATGTACAACTGGATGTTCTGATGTACTGAAATGATTACACAGCTTTCTCAATCCAGCCAATGCATCTGAAGCTCTGTTCTGCTTCAGCTGATGTGGAGATTGTCCCTGAATATGCAACTAATTACATCTTCTAATGAAGTAGCAAGTGGCTAAATTACATCAGGCATCCCATGGTGTTCCAAGAAATACAACTGAAGAGAATGGAAGCAGGGAAGATCTTGGATTTTCATGTGTGTATTTTCCCACTGCAGGATGTCAGCTTAAAGAAGGAGAGGTTGAATACTTACGTTGTGAGTGCCAGCATTGAAAATGCATCAATTCAGACCCTTAAGGAGCCTGTGATTATTACTCTTCAGCACATAGAGCATAATACGGTAGGATGTGTTCATTTCATCAGAGACACGTTGAAGTACAGCCTATTTCACTTGGCCTTACAATAAACCAGCAACAGGACGAATGAGCTTAGAACATTTTGCTGCCTGACCTCTCTGTGATCCATCAACCTAAAGCTGACAGACCACACAGAGCTTGGTGGTTAATTCTGCAGTTAGTAAAGCTTGTGTCTCCCCTCTACTAAATCCCTGCTTAGCAGCAAGGGGCATTTTCAGTGTTTCCTTCTTTTGATCTGGACAATTTTTTGTTCAAGGAATAGTTTATTGCTAAAAAACTGCAGGTTTTGGGTTTGACGGAAACCATTTGTAGTTGCTGCAAATTCAGCGAGTTGGTTTAAACACCAAAAGAGGTAAATTTAAAAAAAAAACCCCTCAAAACATTGCACAGATATTTTCAAAATCAATTTCTTTTCTTTCAAAATGATGTTTTGAAACTAAAAACTACCTGAAAGTATTTTCAAGTGGGCATGGGTCAAGCTTGGTGACTGAGTTAGCCCTTAGCATTTGTGTGTTGCCAATCTGTACGGTCCAGCTTCCATACAAATATACTGCAAACTAAGAGCAGGACTAAATAAGTTCATGAGATGAATTTGATTAAAATTTAAGTTAATGAGAGCTTGAAAATGCTGCTTTTATGGCAATAAGCTCTTTCCATTCAGTTCTAGCAGATTATCTATGTACCCAGAGACTTCATCTAGATACCCCCTCTCTTCCGTCACTTTTACACCACCATCTGGCACCTCTCAGACTTTTTTCCTTGACCTTTTAAAACTATCCTAATTAAATATTTAATGGAATATCATCCTAACCTACATCTTTGGCTCTCTGCCTAATTATATTTGACAGTCTGCAGATCACGGATCTTATCAGCTTATCTGTTACGGTGGCTTCCTGGGAACTCTGTGCTTTAATAAACTTTATTAATACTATAATAAAAGAAAATGAATCTGTGCCTTGGGAAAGTTTGCTGCAGCATCATGAGTAATAAACCAGAATGTCCTCAAAAGAAAACACTGCGTTGAATACCCATTTAAATCTGTTCAGCTCTTAGGTGTCTTCCCTGCCTGGCTTCAGAGAGGGAACATTGACATTCTAAAATAGAAGCCGAGAATTGTGGGGGTTTATTGTGTAAAATCTCAGGTTGTTCTTGTAGTCTTAGTCATAACTTGTGAATTTCACTGGTAATTGGGTATGACATCTCAGATAGCACATGAAGCCAGTGAGATTAGACATAGGAATTGGTCTAAACTGGACAACCTATCAGATATTCTGCTGTCCTTCAATACTACAAGATAGAGGAAAAGTGCTAAAACTGAGAAAATCACTGACTCCTGGGATTTCCCTTGGTAAAGGGCAAGGTGAAAATTGGGTCCGGCCTTGAGCAACCTGCTCTAGTGGAAGGTGTCCCTGCCCGTGGCAGGGAGTTGGAACTGGATGAGCTTTAAGCTCAATTCCAATCCATATCAGTCTGGGATTCTATAACTCATCTGATTCCCAACAAACCGCTGGCATCCCCAGTGACTTGCTTGACCCTCTGTGGCACCACCGTGCAAATAATCCCAGAGATGAGTAGACTTTCTTGTCGAGCAGCACAGAGGAAATCAACTCAAACAGCCTCAGTTATAAACCCTGATTACAGGAAAGATGCACATCTGCAAGTAGAGATGGGTTATACGTGTACTGACCAAATGCCACAACTTCCTTTTTCTCTGCTTTCAGGGTAATGCAGCAGTGCACTGTGTCTTTTGGGACTTCCAGAAGAACAGTAAGTATTACTTACAGAGCTGCAGGCTTGCTCTGTCACCAGCAGCACACAGCCTTTGGCTCCTTGACATTGCAGCTTACAACTTTGAGGGTGTCCTGTTGAGTCTGTGTTGCTGATTTTTGTTGTTACTTCAGGAATCAGTGATATCACTAGGAGACATGTGGCACTGCACAGGGATGCATCCACATGAATAAGAAGACTTAGCCTAAGAAAAAAAAAGCAGAAATGAAAGGAAATGTGAGAAGATTTCTCATAGTTACTTCAGGGAAGTCAGTGGGGCTTTGCTGGGATGAAGTCTTGAATATGGCTCTTCAGAGAGGGAAAGAGAACTGTGTATTGGGTTAACTCAGAACATGTGGGAGAGGTTTTCTCTGCGCTTACTGGTGTTAGAATATCTATTTTTAAGAATCAGAAGCTTAGTTCTGAACATGTCACACATGCCACATAAATAGGGACATAAACTTAATCTTACCAGGGAAGGTCTGGCTTTTTCTATGCTACACTCTGCCTAAAGAAGTCCTCTGCCCTTGCCTTCTGTGTTTCCACATCCTGCAGCATAATCTAGTCCAGCACACTCTTCCTTACCTTCTTGTTTTCTCTGTGTGCAGGCATGGAAATGACTTCAAATATTTCTGCATTCCACCAAAGGCTTTCATCCAAGTTTTGAGATTCTCAGGCAACTACAGAAGAAGTGTTCCTGTGTGAAATCTCACTTGTGTGCTGCTCAATGACCCTGCAATCTGTACCAACTTGAGCTCGTATTCACACATTCTGCACGCTGCAGAGCTATAAATGACTGAGCATGACTAACTCTGCCTAAAACTCCCTTTTTCTCTATTACACAGATGGACTGGGTGGTTGGAATACGTCAGGGTGTGAAATAGATTCTACAGATTCGAATTACACAATCTGTTTTTGTAACCATCTTACCCATTTTGGAGTGCTACTGGTAAGTATTGTGTGATTCATTTCCAAGAGTCCCGTGGCACTAACCAAAGTCATCACTAGTTTTGGGGAGGGATGGGAGATTCAGAGCTATACAAGCTGTTAGTGATCTGCAAGCTTGTCAAAATCACCCTTAACAAACAAACCAGTTATAATAATTGGTTATGGTACAAAGTCCTCTAAATGTTACTTTTTTCAAGGCAAATTCATTTTACAGATGTAGTTTGGATTTCTTTGCAATCATCAACTCCGTTAATATGTTATTTGCTGCACTGGAAATACCGTGTTAAACTTATTGCCTGCCAGTGGCAGCTAATGAAGTTACATCTCTCTGCAAGTTGTATCTGTGCTCTATGAAAAAGGGAAGCTTCATATAAATATGGGAGATGTCATTTTTTTCCTCTATAATACGGAGAAAACTGCCTCTAAAAGCTGAATGTCAAAAAAGGAGATGACTGCCTGAGAATGGGCTGCAACAAATGCAAAGGGATAGGCAAAGGTCAGAGCAACCCGAGTAGACTGAAGTTGTCTAATCCCAGTAGGATACATCCATCACAATGGGGTAAAGCCAGCCCTTTGCCTTTGAAGCCTGCCCAGCTTCCCTTGGAGGTCAGCATCACATCTACAAAGTGAGCTCCCAGTGGAATCATTTTGGCAAGATCCAGGAATCCTGGTTGAATCTGTGGTTTCTGAAGTGCAGCTTTTCCAGCTTCACAGCTTGTTACTGGATGCTTTAAGTACTGTGTATTTTTACTAGTTTAGATATTCTGTAGGACTATACAATAAGGAACCACATAAAGTATTAATGGAAACCCTCCAAAAGTAGCAGTAAGCAGGATGGAAATCAATATCTTTATCAATGTGAAAAGGTAGAAAGCAATTTTCATTATCTATTATGGCAAACAACAGTGATTTCTTATCTTGTTACATAGGACTTGGCCCGGACAGAGCTAGATACCACACAGGATCGTATATTAACTCTGATAAGCTATGCAGGATGTGGTGCTTCTTCCCTGTTTCTGAGTATAACACTGGTGACATATCTGGCCCTTGAGTAAGTCTGATCCTTTTTCTTATGTCATTTTTACTCCTTTAGCAATAACGAATTTGCAGCAACTATCAGAATGTTTGGTGATACTCGATGCTGTGATGCATAGGAGGGAAGATGTAAATGTTGTTTTATTTTAACCTGTGACTGTGGTGAAATAAGAAGGATCCAAATACTCATGCTTCAATACAAGCACTGATCTGAACTGCTCAGCAACTTCATTGTTCCTCATTTTCAGTCATTTCATAAACTTACCCATGGATATAAAACACTCATGTAGACACAAATTAGAGAATCACAGAACCCCAGACTGGTTTAGGTTGGAAGGGACCTTAAAGCTCATCCAGTTCCAACCCCTGCCACGGGCACGGACACCTTCCACTAGAGCAGGTTGCTCCAAGCCCCTGTGTCCAACCTGGCCTTGAACACTGCCAGGGATGGGGCAGCCACAGCTTCTCTGGGCACCCTGTGCCAGCGCCTCAGCACCCTCACAGGGAAGAGCTTCTGTCTCAGAGCTCATCTCAATCTCCCCTCTGGCAGGTTAAAGCCATTCCCCTTGGCCTGTCCCTACAGGCCCTTGCCCAAAGCCCCTCTCCAGGTTTCCTGGAGCCCCTTTAGGCACTGGAGCTGCTCTAAGGTCTCCCCTTCAGGAGCCTTCTCTTCTCCAGGCTGGCTCCAGGGCAGAGCTGCTCCAGCCCTCGCAGCATCTCTGTGGTTCATCTTATACCACACGAACACAATCTGTAACACGACAAACACCCATTTGTGCTACTTTGCATTAGTGAATGCACCCAGCACCAGTCATGCAATGACAACTCTGTGGACTTTCCCATTCCTTTTAGAAAGCTGCGGAGAGACAACCCTGCAAAACTCCTGCTCAACCTTTGTGCCGCGCTGCTGATGCTGAACATGGTCTTCCTCACCAATTCCTGGCTGGCCTCATTCAACCAGCCAGCTCTCTGTATCACCGTGGCTGTGCTCCTTCATTATTTCCTCCTTGCTGCTTTCACATGGATGTGTCTGGAGTCTGTTCAGTTTTACTTGGCTCTTGTCAAGGTTTTCAATGTTTATGTCCCAAAGTACATCCTAAAATGCTGTATTGCTGGCTGGGGTAAGTAAGCACATTTCTTCTCCTCCTGTGTAGGTTGCACACCCTGAGCCATAAGGATGGATTTCTTCCCCCAGGCAGGTTCAACTTAAGTTTCTTCTGCCCAGGGAAATATTAGCATAAAGTACCTGTTGCTCCCTTCATGGTCATATGCAAGGAAAGGTGGAAGTGGGCATAAGGAACTGCTTTCCCTGCTCCTCCTGCCCTCTTGCAGGAATGATTTATCATGGCATCTCACATCAATGTGTATGCCTGAGGAAGGATGAGCTGCCCACAGCCTTCACCTCTGCAGTGGTGATGCTCAGAAGTGATTTTGATCTCCTTCTCTACGCCTTGTGTCTTTAGCTGCTATTCTATGCATGGTTCCCCCATGGCGGGTAGATTTGGCTTTCATTCATAGCTCTCCTGAAGACTTCATTCATTCACCTTTCCTGCAAGAAGTGAGCATCAGAGACTTGCTTGGGAGAAATATAACCAAAAGAACCCAACTCTGATGTTATCAGAGACACTGACCCAGAGCAGAATCAGGTCTGTGTTTCTTGGGTTGCCATTAGATGCCATTTTAAAGGGGGGGTTGAGGCTTTTGAATGTCATCATCCTTATCCCTAGATCTCAAGTGGCACATAATAGCTCTCAGCCATCCGTGATGGTGATGTTGGTGGCAGCCGTTCCCAGCAGAAAAGCCAGGACTGAAAGTAATAGGGGAAATGGGAAGTGAGCTGAAGGGAAGATAGATGAAACACTGCCTGGAAAACGTCTGTCTCTATCAGATCTTAACACAAAATGCTGTGGTCTGCTTATCTTGTGACACTGCTTTTTGTAATAATCAGTTTCATTGAACCAGATTGGATGCCTTCTGGAGATGTTTGAACACTCACAAACATTTTGCAAACACAGATATTTTTATGCCTACTCACTTGTAATTTACATAAATAAGGAGATTAAACCTGCTCTGCCACACATTGAATCACACTCATCTCAAAAGGAGCTTCAGGGGTAGAGTTTAATCCAAAGATGTACGTGTCTGCTGTGATTACTCATTAGAGATTAGCTGATGTCTTTCCATAGGCTCCATATTTTCTTATTAATCTAAGTATTTCTTTTCCTCTTGCCTTCCATACTAGGAATACCAGCTCTTGTCATTTCTATTGTGCTCATTATAAATAAAGACTTCTACGGCGATGGATCACGTTCAGAGAGCAATCCATTCAGCAATTTGTAAGCGTAAGCTTTTTGATGGTCAACAGAGTGTCTTAAAGATATAAGAAATAACCAGAACAACTCTTGTCTTTTCTTTCCTATCTTAATCCTCTCCTTTTAGTGGTTCTGGTTCAGTTTGGATGTATAGCTACTACACGGAGTAACTCTCACGCCAGTGGACTGGGCTTAAGGACAGGGGGGGCTTTTGCCAGTCAACTCCATCTTTACTTTCTGGGAAGTCTCTTTCTTCACATGACATTAACTCATTCTGATGTATATGTCTCATTCTCATCTATAACTCAGTCTCATTTGTATCTGCTCCTGCATGCTCTAGATTTCTGGTAAAACCTAAAAGCAGAATAATTGTTCTAGATTTTGCACATTTGCTTCTGTTTTTTCTTTAATGCCAATTCACAATCACTGTCTCTTCATCATTTCCAATTCTTTTACTTAACTCATCTCAACATCCTCTCTTTTCCAGTGGGAAAATGCTGCATTCTTTCCTCCTTTTTAAAGAAGGCTTTTCCAGCAAAGAATGCTCCATTTTTTCGCCTGCTTTCTGTGCAGCACAATCTGATCACTCGTTGGTGAAGATTACCTGGAATATTTGAATTCTATCTCATCAGAGAGGCAACACACACCCAGGATGCCTCAGAGGGAAAACTGTTACCCATCTCTAGCAAAAAGGCAGTAAAACTCATTTAAGCCTGAGGAAAAGCTAACCAGGGCTCATCTCTGTGCTATGCTATTATTTAGACTCCTAATTAAGTGGTATTTAACTCAGTTTTCCTAAGGCAGGGTGTCTTTGTGTGTATAGAATCACGGAATGGTTTGGGCTGGAAGGGACCTTAAAGCTCATCCAGTTCCACCCCCTGCCACGGGCAGGGACACCTTCCACTAGAGCAGGTTGCTCCAAGCCCCTGTGTCCAACCTGGCCTTGAACACTGCCAGGGATGGGGCAGCCACAGCTTCTCTGGGCACCCTGTGCCAGCGCCTCAGCACCCTCACAGGGAAGAGCTTCTTCCTTATATCCAACCTGAGCTTTCCCTGTTTCAGTTTAAACCTATCACCTCTTGTCCTAATGCTACAGTTCCTGATGCAGTTAATTATTAATATTAGTATAACAATAATTATTAATATTCATATATTAATTACATTATTACGTTGTGCAACAATTGTCAGGTTTATCTGAATTTGGCTGAAATATTAAACTCAAAGTTATTGAATTTCTATAACATCTGTAAAAAAGGCAAGTGTGGAGATTCTATGTATGTCCTCACTGAGGGAAAGCAATCGCCATTAGGGAATGCTCCTTAGTAGGATTTGGAGAACCATATGAGACATTTATTTTGGGAACCAGGCTTCCTTAGTTTCACTGCTCATACAACTCCTCACTGAACACATACCTCCCTTTCTTGCAGTTGCTGGATTCAGGAGAACACAGTGTTTTACATCTCCGTTGTGGCCTACATCTTCTTCATATTTTTCATCAACACAGCCATGTTCATCACTGTTCTCCTTCAAATCCACTTCATGAAATCAAGGACACACAAGAGATCCAGGTTCTGGAAACGAGGTTTTCTCCAAGACCTCAAAAGTGCTTTCAGCTTGATGTTCCTTTTGGGCTTAACTTGGGGCTTTGTCTTTTTTGCCTGGGGAGCAGTGAGGATATTCTTCTTGTATCTCTTCAGCATCTGTAACACTTTGCAAGGTAATATCTGACTGGAATACTGTCATAAATACAACAGTTTAGGGCCATGGAATAGAAATAAATGTGTGTCATCATGTAGTTCCAGCACAGGGAAGAGGTTATATGGATTTCGTGTTACAGTGTTCACTATTTTAATGTGAAAGCTCCATTGCAGTGGGATGATAGTGGTGTTTAAATAGTGTTGCTGGGACAGATACACTGTTAAAGACACAAACTCATGCCTGTGAAACATGGGTCCCAATAAATGCATCCTTTCAGGATGGCCACAGTCCTGGGCACAAAAATGGTTGATAGAATCTACAGTGACTTGCAGGTTCTTTTGTTACCAAATCTGCTGAAAGCTCTTCCCATTACCCTTAGATATGCACAAAAGACTTGGTGCAATTCTGGCCCAGGTTCCACCTATCTCTGCTCATACATAACCTACTACTAACTGAGTGGCATGCAGAAAGTTTGGAAAAGGGGCAGCAGGTTGGAGAATCCACCTGAAACCCTGTGAATTTCTCTTCTTACATCTTTAGGGGTCTTTATCTTTGTGTTTCACTGCCTAATGAAGGAAGAAGTAGTGAAGCAGTGCCGAGTACACTTCTGCTGGGGGGGACGTCAGCTGAGTAACTACTCTGGTAAGCACTGAGGGGCTTTGTTTTGCTTCACTCATAAGTCTTCTCCTGCTACTTTAAGAAATAAGGATCCCCTCAACAGCCTTTCTGCATTGCATTGGATAATTGTTCTTTAATAGGTCTTTATCCTCTTCCATTGGCTGCTGGTGTGATATGATGGGGGGTGACAGCATGCAGTAAAATATAGACTACCAAAAGAGGTTTTAGCTTGGTCTCTAATTCTGGTCTCCCATTCAGTGTTCCCTGATGTGAGCTACGATTTTGGTGGCCTTCCAGTCTTCATAAAGCTGAGATTCAGAGATGTATGCAGGATATTGGACATAGCAGTAACTATTTTTTACGTGCAGGAGCTGGCATTGCTCAGCCTGGGAAAAAGGGGATGTCTTTATCCAGATTAGATTGGGTCCCTAAAGGAGAAATAGAAGACTGGATTGCTGGTACAAGTGTGACAGAGCTAGTGTGAAAGCTAACAGCAGGAATTGTGCTGCACAGAGACCCGTGGCTTCAAGGCCAGGTACAAAGGTGGCACAAGAAGCAAGCACTGACCTCTCTCCTCCCTGGTCTCTCATAGTTTGAGATGGGAATATACAGAATTTTATTCCTGTGCTTCCCACTTTCTGATTTCAGACTGGAATGGGTCAGGTGCAACTCCTGGATCTACACCACAGCGTTTAAACCCCAACTCACCATCCCAGGCTATGTGGAATCTAAATTCTGATGGAACAAGTTCCATGTTCAATGGTTCGGATTTCCTTCCCGGGACTTCTCCGGATAGACACTTTAGGATGGGTAAGGAAGTGTGCACTGCACAGCCTGGTTCCATGTGGTGACTGCCAAATCCCAACCCATGGCAATAAAAAGGAGCCCTTTCACTGCTTTGTCTCTGCCAGGCTTCAGTTTGGGCTTAATGGCTACACTACAGATGGCTTTTGCTGTACTAAGAAAAGTAAGAAAGTCCTTAAGATCCTGCTATGCCCCTTCTCCAAAAGGAAGGGAACTCTCTGCTCAGCTTCCACCTTAAGCACCTAAGAGATATTCTACCCTGGGCCAACTGGCTGTCATTCTAATGGGAGCTACTTCCAGTTTGGGAGTGCTATAGTTTCTCTCATGCATTCCCGAAAGAGCAGAGATGCTGGGGAGTACAGAAAGCTGAACAGGACCTGCTGTGAGCCTGACTGATGCAGGAGAATCCCAGCAGGAGGTTTTGCCTTCCAAGATGGAGAAATTGTTGCAGACACATGTTCTGAATTAGGAATGCTTTTATAGGAATTCTGACCTAAGCACCAAACATTCCTGGTTGCTTTTGGAGTCACACTGATTTCTGTTATTTCTCCAAAGTGGTTAAATGGGTGAGTTCTGCACAGACACTTTTCTTTCTAAATAGATTAAACCAAAATACTATAATGGAAAACTTTTCCTCATTCTTTTCCATAGCTGAAGTTCATTCCAACCCCACTGCTGTGCCTCCAGAAGATGGTGAGACCAAACACCCTTGCTCACGAAGAATATTCCCCATGGATTCAGGGCTGCACTATTCACCGGAAGCAACATTTCTTCGTTGATACTGAATTTGGTTTCTTCTGATTATCTAAGGATGGTTCTTTTTTGTGGCATGTAGAAATAAACATTGGTCTAAATAATGACTTCTAATGTAGAGTTATCACTTTGAACACAGTTAGAGAGCTGAGCCACCCCCCCAGGGCTCTCTAGGCTTCAGTGGAGTGGCAGTACTGACCACATAAGGAGTTGGTTCCCCTGTGACTGGAATCATCCTCTTCCTCATCATTCACCCTTCTCTGGGTTTGTCCTCTTTTTTTCGTCTCTTCACACCCTCCTGCCCATCCCTCTGCTCTTTTCTTCACTGGATTCTTATCCTCAGAACCTAATACGCACAACACTGAGTTTCAAGTCACAGTTTTGAGCCTGTTGGCTGTCCACAGGCATGGTTGTTGAGGTCAATCAATCAGTATCTTTCCTTCCTTTTTCTTTTGTGGACTTTGAGCAACTTATACATTAAGAAATTTGACTCAGCTTCCTAAAATCTTCCTTCCAGTTGTATGTTTTCATTTTCAGATGTGTTGGCACTGTTGACTCATATTCATATCTCTAAAGAGATGTAGAGGCGTGTTTAAATGCTTGCCCCCTACTAAAGAGGGGCTTGCTTTTAGCAGATGTGTTTGAATCAGTAACTTGCCTGCACAACCGAATCCTAGTTTCAGTTTGGAATGCCTTTCTCTGTATCATTCAAGTACAGATGTGTTGATGACTGCTAATAGAGTAAAATACTAACCTGCTCTGATCACAGAGAAGTAACAAAGTATAGTGGAGCAATGTCTTAGAGGTGGTATGTATGATAGCGAATACAAAAGGTTCTTTCATTCTGTGAATAACTCCCACACAGCAATTAGTAGGAAAAGATGAGTATTTCAATGTACAGTAGCTGCAGCCAGCCTACTTGAAATGAGACAGCTCACCTCCCCTTCCTTGGCTTTCTGGGAGAAATGTTAGCATTCAAAACATACAAACAAGTTCCACCTCATACCCACAAGTTTTAACTTGGAACTGCTTTCATTGAGAAACGAATATAAAGTATAGTTCAGTATGTTGGACACTTGAACTATCATCTTCTGCTTGTATTCTTGTATTTTCATTAGTAAACTCTTTGTTCCACAACCTGCTGCTGAATACAAGTTTTCCCTGCTTTGTGATGAGAAGCAGGACATGCTGTGCCATGGTGCTGTGTGCTAGAGCTGTGCCTGGTTCCCACTGCACCCCTACACTGGCTACTGCAGACCTAAAGGGGGATCCTCGGGGGGTTAGAAAGGAGGCTGTGAAGGTCTGCAGAGGAACTTTGGCAAGGGGGAATAGCTTTAACCTGCCAGAGGGGAGATTGAGATGAGCTCTTAGGCAGAAGCTCTTCCCCATGAGGGTGCTGAGGCGCTGGCACAGGGTGCCCAGAGAAGCTGTGGCTGCCCCATCCCTGGCAGTGTTCAAGGCCAGGTTGGACAAAGGGGCTTGGAGCAACCTGCTCTAGTGGAAGGTGCCCCTGCCCATGGCAGGGGTTGGAACTGGACGAGCTTCAGGGTCCCTTCCAACACAAAACAGTCTGGGATTCTACATTTTGTTACACTCCTGATCAAAGACAAAATGTACCTTGGTTTTCTAAAGTTTTTGCTAATCGCCCTCATAACATCATTAAATTATTAGCAACAAAGATTTGGATAAAACCTGGAGAAGCAGTGAGAAAAGTGCTGGAATACTGAAGACTTCTCAGGCTTTCTTGCACAGATTCATCAGAGTGTTTCCTGCTTTGGAGGTGGAACAGCAGGAAGCAGAGCAGGCTGCAGGGCACAGAGCGGTCTCAGGCCTCCATTCCTGCTGGTGATTTGATTTTTCTATTCAAAAACCCAAACTGGAAGGAAATGTTTTAAAACCTGTCAACTTCTTATGCAAAATGCCAAGTGCTATTTGCTCTCCATTATATGCCTAATAGCTTATCTAGCTAAACAGTGTAGCATCCGTGTTTCAAGCATGGCATTGTTTTCGTTGTCAGTCGGAATGAAGATGTGTCATTTTCTTTGGGCTGAAATCATATCTTCCGCACCGGCGCTATTACATTTGCTCCTCTCCAACACATCTACACTGACATTCTGCCACAGAACTGTGCATTGAGGGTGTGCACAAGGAGAGGACACACACAAAGACAAACCCAATACAGAACTGCTATGTGCTTGTGATTCACATCCTCACCATTCTAAGGGACGGGAGTAGCTTCCGCAGCTCTGGCATGAATGTGACCTGACGGGCAGAACCGTGTTAGTGATGCAAATGCATCCTCCTCCCTGCAGGCTGGATCGTATCAGTTGGCTCTGTTCCCTTGCTGAGAAAACAGCAATCTCAAAGCTCCCCTGATTTCTAAGTCAGTCTCATTTACTCCTAGATAGCTTATTTTTAGCGATATACACACACCAGGAAGTGAATGCTCTATTTTAAACCAATGGAAGGAGGATTTCTGACAGTATATTTATCTATGAAGACAATTATTTAATGTCAGATCTCAGTGGGCTGTTAACAATAGGTTAGACAACGCAGAAGCAATACAAAATGATAGTAAAATCACTGCAGCAACTGGGGTGAGTGGGGCAAAACCCTCCTCACTCCCATCTTGCTGTTTAGACCAGCACAGAACCACCACCCTTCGTACCAACTAAGTCAGTGGATGCAGATCCAAGGTTTCAGCAGCTCACTTGTTACATCTCTGTATGGAGAGGTTGCTAAAGCTGTCTTCCAGCTCAATGTATGTACCACCCTTTGATAACCATGTGATAGAGAACATTACATAGGATGACAGGTAAAGGTCAGTGCAGCTTCTTTAAGTTTTCTTCTGACAGTTTATGACTCTACAGCAGTGCTTTGCAATACACTTTAGCAATCCTTATGCCCGAGATGTATAATTCTTTCTCCATTTAGCAGACAGTTATTATTGGGGCAACGAAAGGAATGTCATTATGGGAAATGATTTGAGATTAAAAATCAAAACACTGGGAAGATAATTACCTATTGCATAAGATGATGGTTACGTTTTAATGCACAATACTTTGTGCTTCGAGGTATCAGAAAGTATTTAGCATGTAATGGCACTCTAATGGTTCTAAATTAAATGGATTATTGAGAGTTTCAAGGATGCCCAAAAGAATTGTGCTTGCTGTATTACTGCATGGCCTGATAGTTGCTGTAATGGAAAGAATTCAAGGATACATTCCAGTGCTTATTTTTCTCTCTCTTCTAAGAAATGACACCAAATTTCCCTGCCATTCCCATACCGAAACTGGCTGAGGAAACTCTTGGAAAAGGAGGCTGGAAGGGATGCAAGAATGGAGAAACAGGATAAAAGGTATTTCGAGCCATTGATTAATGACAGCACTTGAGATCCTGTCACAGGCAGACTGAGTCCCACTGACTCCACTGAATAGTCTGGATTTAGACATAGCAGAAGTGGAAACAGCCTTGGAGGTGTTAGTAATTTGCTGTCTCTGACATCGATGCTCACTCCAGGTGTACATTTGGGCTTTCCCATTCAATACCTGGCTGCTTGCACACTGGGAAATGTGCTGGGAACAGTCACACAAGTCATACAGCCCATGAAACGGCTGTCAGATAAAAGCTTCCTTCTTACTATTGACATGAGTTATGATACTGTTTGTCCCCTCCTTTTCCCAGCAGGTCAAGGGAGGTGTAAGAGGAATGTGCCTGTGGTGCCCCAATGGCAGAGTCCTGCTCTGTGCTGAGCAGTCTGGGCATGTGGATAACAATTGGGCTCATCTGTAGAAGAGATCTTCATCTGAGAAAAGCCTTTTATAAGAGAGGATGCCACAACAGAGACTACCAAAATGCAGGACTAGGATAGACAAACTGTTTGGTATCTCCCTGCTGTTAACACCCAGAGAATATAAACGTCAGTGGAGAGATAGAAAGATACACCAGCCAGCAATAAACAGATGGCCATGGTGCTGGGGGAGACAATCAAAGCAAGGGTCGATAGGGAGTTTGAGACATAAAAGAAGAATGAAGACAACTAAATAGTTCTATGCAGAAATTATACGAATAATGATCTGAGTTAAAATAATCCTAAACCCCCCCAGGCTGGCTAATGCAGCTGCAGTTCAGTTTTGTGTTCCTGGCACTATCGCTACAAAGCATTTTGACATATTTGTATAAATAACAATCAATGCAGCATGACCACTATTTCAATGTATGCTGAAATAACAAAATCACACTACACAAAATAACTACCATTTTGGCAAATCTGCTTCTGTAATGGAGTGAAGGTTTTGGCTCTTCTCTCCATATTTTGGCTTGATGCAGAGCAAATGGTTCCGAAACGGCTTTTTCTGAGTGTGTGATGCTATGCAGCACATGGGACTTCAATCAGCAGACACACTGCATTCAAACAGAAGATTTGCATTAAAAATACAGCTAAATGCTATACTCTTGAGTATTTTACTCCATTTTTTTGCAGCATGGAGTTCAAAAGCAACATTCATTTTCTGAGAAGCCTGGTACTTGAAACAATAGCCAGAATTACCCAAATTGCTTTTCTCTTCACACTAGAAGATAGAGCTCTAAAAGAATGCCTTAGAGTTGTTTACTGTTTGCAATAATGATGCCATTCTCTTCCTTTTCGGCTGGATTTGCACAACTGAAAGCCATCAGAATCTGTGTTAAAAACATGGGGTGGTTTTTCCTGCTTGGTTTCTACCCATATCAGTAATGAAGAGCACACAAAACTGATGTACAGAAACACTGAAATTCAACCATCATAAACAAATTGCATATTTGATGTTTACTAGATGTCCTTCAGGCTGTTGTTGGGTCTAGGGAATATTATAGAATCAAAGAATGGTTTGGGTTGGAAAGGACATTAACATCATCCAGTTCCAACCCCTGCCACGGGCAGGGACACCTTCCACTAGAGCAGGTTGCTCCAAGCCCCTGTGTCCAACCTGGCCTTGAACACTGCCAGGGATGGGGCAGCCACAGCTTCTCTGGGCACCCTGTGCCAGCGCCTCAGCACCCTCACAGGGAAGAGCTTCTGCCTTATGTGTAACCTAAATCTCCCCTCTTTCAGCTTAAAGCCACTCTTATCCTATTGCTACAGTCTTTGATGAAGAGTCCCTCTTCCCTAACGACTAAGACAGTATTTTATGCTCCACAAAGAGAGAACCTGTATGACTAGCTCATAGAAGAGGAGTTGGATGGTGCCTGAGAGCAGCTGGCCACAGCCTCGCAGGAACAGGAGGGGGCTGAGAAGGCAGTGGATGAGTGCAAGCAAGGAATGAAGGTTCCTGCAGTAATAGCAAGACTGTAGGAAGAACTGTGGGAAATGAAGGAACTTTCTTGTGCCAGATTCCCCCAAGGAGGCAGAAAGCTGGAAAACTACAATCTCTCAGTAGAAAGAGAAAACCAAGTGAAGTTTCATGCTGCTGTGAGCTGGGTATGACATATGTACTGTGTCCTATTAGAGACAGAGCAGGGAGAATGTGTCTGTGCTTCCAGGTAGTGCAGGCTTCTAAAGTGTGAAGCAGCAGACTGGGCATTCAGGGTCAGATATATGAATTCAGGTTCAGTTTGGAATTAACAGCACATGAAACCAGGAATAAGCAGAATTTTAAGCCCTTGCTACTTCCCGGGGTTGCTTTCATCCATGGCACATGTTGGTGTCCTCAAGAGGTCTAAATATAGGTTGGAAAAGGGTCACCTTTCCCTTCTAACCTGAATTATCCCCTAGACCAACTGCTGGGAGCATCTCACAGCTCAAGAGTCTCTGGTCCTCTGGGTCATCTCTTACTCAAAGAGGTATCAGTTCAGGTCCTCTATCCTGCTGTCCAAAATGATTGAGTGACAGAATGAACCGAGCCTCAGATTTCATGTTGTCAGCCCTAATCTCTCCGATGGCTCTGAAAGCTTGGGGAATGTAAGAGGTTGGGATCAATTCTGCTCGCCAAACTTTGGTGCACCAACCAACCTTTAGTGCAATTCAAGGCAAGTAACTAGTTTCCTTCATCCTAAATGCCAGTTTCAGCTAAACACCTGATGTTTCATTCAGATGCTACCCTTGAGTATTCAACACTTGGTGGAAAGAAATCGGTTGCCACTGTTTGGTGATACCCTACTTCTCCTATAGAGGAAATCTAAACATTTTATGTAACTATATGACATTAAGCTGTCACAATCTGCTACACTCACCAAACACTATATTAAATATAATCCACAGTACTACGCCAGTGTAGGTGGACAACATAATTGGGCATCCTCAAAGGTACCTAAATCTGTAAGCAACCTACATACTGTGCCTGCATAAGATATAGTATGGTTCATCGTGACAAGAACTTCTCTTCCAAAAGCACTTTGAAAGAAATGGAACTGGAATGTTTAACCCACCCATCCTTTTTGGATCAGTGACTCCTTCTCCTACCTGGCCACAGCTTCAGTCTTTTATCTGACCTTCCATCTCCCATCCAGTCTATCACCCCTTGGTACCGATGGCATAGTTGTGTTTGCAAAGACTGGGATTGGGAAAGGGAAAATAAGACTTTTCACAGAGCAGTCTTTTGGAGTCAATGAAATAAACTTGATTTTATGTGTCTGTGTGTCTGTGTGCAGCTAAAGAAAAGACTGCTTTTGTGACGTGAGCAGGGAACCTTCTCCACTCGAACTTCACAGCTGAAAAACTGGCTGGAGGGAAAGATACTCCAGCCTGAGCCTGTGATCTTCATTTTCAAGGCATTAAGCTCAGCCCTTTGCTATCTTTCCTACTTCCACTATTTAGAGATTAGATCTTGGCTTCCTTAATTTCAGGAGATTTAACTAAGTACGTCCCATTCTTTGTACCTTATTTATTAAGATAATCAGGAGCTCATCACAGAGCAGAGTTTAAGATTTGACTGTTGACTAATCTAAAACCACATAGTACTAACATGTCTGGTTGAGGCAGCATCAGGAAAAGTTGGTTCTCCCCCAGATGATCTGAATCATCTGTTGTACCATCCAAAGCCAACAATTACATGGATTACTGCAAGATAACAGGCTTCCGTACAGCACCTATAAACCTGTTCAAACTCCAGCATGAGTTGTGGTTTTGATGGCAATGGGATTATTTCAAGGGACAAACCTAAGCTTTAATCTAAGAGTTAGCAGAATTATGGCCATAAATCTCAATCTTATATTGCCTTTTGGAAGGTCACTGCATTTCTGTGATAAAAGGATTAATCAGAGCATAGATAAGCACAGACTGTCTCTATGGCTTTTCCAGCAAACACTACCTATATTCTGAGCTATTTCATCTGTCATTAAGATACACTGTAGAGTTTTGTGGGGAATTAGTCTATTCTATGCTCACCTGTACTTCTGAGAAAACTATTTCAGGTTTTCCTTTTATTTCCTTCTTAGAATATCCTGAAAGATTTTCACAAACCTTTGCGATCGATGCAAACCCTAGTGCTGCAGTAATCACAATATGTACTTGCCAGACACTTCCAAGAAAAAACATCATTTCAGCTAAAATCTTTAAAGAAACTCCACTTCTCTCCTTTCCTCCTCCCTCTCTGCTCCACCAGCTGAAAAGCCAATAACAAAATTCTCCACCTCCTACACAGTTCAGAACAAGATCCGTGTGCATTTCTCCTAGGCATGTTTTGAGACCCAGAAGGGGATGAAAGTAGTTAATGTGCAACGGGAATCTTAATGTCAGCCACAAATCTGTGTCTTTCTCTTGCCGATACGCTGGAAGCTAAACGTTAATGTTGTGATCAATTTAAGTCCAGCCTGGGGAGAAGAAGCAGTTAAAGAGATGTCTCAAGTATACTCGCCTTCAGCTAATCAGACTTTGTGTGCATCTACAGATGGTACAGAGCTGAAATCAATCATTGATAACGAAACCACAACTGAAAAATGGACTGAAGACTCCTTCCCAGGATTAGAAATACTGTGCACCATTTATATTACATACTCAGTGATCATTTCCGTGGGGCTCCTTGGAAATGCAATACTCATCAAAGTGTTTTTCAAGATTAAATCCATGCAGACGGTTCCAAACATCTTCATCACCAGCCTGGCGTTTGGAGACCTACTGCTTTTATTGACTTGTGTGCCTATAGATGCAACAAGGTACATCGTGGATACCTGGCTCTTCGGAAGGATCGGGTGCAAGCTGCTGTCTTTCATCCAGCTAACCTCAGTTGGAGTCTCAGTGTTTACCCTGACTGTTCTCAGTGCTGACAGGTGGGTCTGATGCAACTCATTTGCCAGGAGATACCTCTGCTGTGAAGCTAGAAATGAATAAAAGAGCAGAAATGACCAGTTAGTGCATTTTTTAATTGTAACAGACCAAAAACCAACAAACCCCAAAATCAACCATTCTACCATTTCATTTTAACATGTGTGTTAGAAAACTTGGAGCAGTTCTTTTTAATGGAGTGAAGTGAGAAAGGCTCTTAAAGTCTTCTGCCCTTTTATTAGCTTGAAGTACAGTACTGTGGGGTTTTTTTCCTCAATTGTACAGAAAAGGGAAATGGCTTAATGCATGGATAAGACAGTGGATTGGTGCTATCTAGTGGTGCACTAAAGCAGTCAGGGAAGATGAAAAACAAATCTGAAAATGACTGAGTGGAAATCCTTTGTCCTGTGCACTCAGCGAGGCTTTAAATCCTGTGACATAAAAGATTGACATGTGGGGCTAGCAAGCCAAAGGAAAACAGAGAACAGATTGGGGAGCAAACAGATGACTCTCAAGATCTGATGGTTACTGCACCACTACGCTAATTTGCAGCTTGATGAGGGCTTAGTGTGATGTGACACATTTGAAGTATTGTCTCTTATAGTTCTTTTATCTCTTCCAGAGATTCTTCAGCCCAGAGGTCCTGAAATTAAACTTAGGTGATGATGAGACCTCTGTTAGTTGGGGTCAGTGCTCCCGTCTGACTGCTTGGCCATGCACTTCCTTCCTGAATGAACAAATCTAAGATGAGATTTCAGTTCAATCAGCATTAGCATGTCAAGGAGCAGAGAAACCTGAAATAAAATGTAATATTAAGAGAGAAAAAGACTTCCATCTTGTATGCCAGCAACTGTGGATTGTATCTAATAGCAAGTGCAGAGTTTAATCAATGCTACTGTTATTGTACTCCTAAAAACATCAGCCAGCACAGGAATGGCCACACTGGGTGAGACCAAGGGTCCATGGAGGCCAATACCAGCCCTCAGTGTAAGGACCACAAAAGACACATAGGAAGAATAAAAATCACTGTCCAACATTACACTTACACCCTAAGCCTTCAGATCACCTTCAGAGCAAATGTGGTTTCTGTCTATTTAATAACCTCAATGGATTTCTCTTGCAGATCCTTGTTCAGCCTCTTCTTGTACTTGTTTAGCATTGAGTTTCACTGCCTGTTGCATAAACAACTCCTTCTTCGTACTATGCTTTGGCTTCATTTGATGACCCTGGCTCTTGCGCCAGAAGAGACAGTGATGATCCCTACCAATCTCTCCAGGCTATTCATGTTATATATATATTCCACCCTTACTATGGGATTTTTTGAGTTAAGGTTTGCAGAGCAGCACACGGTGTTCAAGAGTTGCATGGACCAGAGATACAGATAACTGCTCAATAGTTTCTTTTTCTCTTCATTTTTTTTTTTCCTAATAATTCCTAACATTTTGCTTTTTTGCTGCTTCTTTAGGGTTTGGTGTGGGGTTTTTTAACTACTGCTGAATATTAAGCTGATGCTTCCAATGAACTATACAGCATAGCTGCAAGGTCTTGGTCCTGTATGGCATCAATTCAGAATCGATCATGGACTAGATGGCCTTTAAAGGTCCCTTTCAACCCCAACTATTCTAGAATTCTATCATTTAGATAGTTAATTCTTCATGGTAGCTGTTATGTAAATACTCTATGCTGCATTTTCACAGGGTAACTGTATGGTAAACTTAGTGAGAACATGAGTCGTGCACAATGCCAGGCTATCATGTTCCAGTATGCTAGAAGAGCTCGAAGTCAATAAAACCAGTATGTATTTGGTAAATAGCAGTCCAGCTTGCAGTTTTCTAGTTAAATTTGCCTAGAGGAGAAAAAGAGCAGATCCTCAGGTTGTGCAAAATGGTACAACCAAGCTGTCCCAGCCTCTGGATCCTTTTTCACTGCCTTTCCTTTCATGCCAGCCTTGTGTCCCTGGAGGGGTCTCTTCTTTCTACATCACCAAGAGTCCCTGATATTTTGGGAGCAGGGTATCATTTCCTGTGCTTCAGCCACCTTCATGGCAGTCGGATCTTCTCCCACATCCCATTTCCACACAGATTTTCACACATCCATCGATTTACCCACATTTTTCTCATACGTCTGACTCAGGCCACATGCTGCAGGATCGCAGCCATGAATCAACAGCAGTGTTAGCTCCTGTTTTATAAATATGAATGAGTACTGGCGCATTACTTTGAGTCAGATCACTGCGCTCAGCTGGGATCTTAAGATCATGGGAGAAAGGAAGGGTCTTCATCCTTGGTTTCATGTACTGATAAAATAGTTAATCTCTTAATAGTTTTACATGCTAATTCCCTCATTTACCTTTCTAGGCAGCATCATAAACATAGGAGAGATGACTGCCTTTACTGATCCTGATCCAAACTTAGAAGTCATCTTTACTTAGGAAGGCTTTAATGACAAGTCCTGCCAGCCAATTCATTAAAATACATGCTTAAAATTAGCTTCTACATTTCCATCTTAATTACAAAGAGCTACTACCTGTTTTCATTTCCAAGATGATTCTCCCCCCCTTGGCTTAGCAAGAACAGGGATGGTTTATCCTCAAGTTTGCACTGTCCGTGCTTGCATTATTTCTGTGTTCCTTCTGACCATGGTGTTGGTTGGTTTTAGGTACAGAGCCATCGTTAAGCCCTTGGAACTGCAGACTTCAGATGCGCTCCTGAAGACCTGCTGTAAAGCGGGCTGCGTGTGGATCGTCTCCATGATATTTGCTATCCCAGAGGCTGTTTTCTCAGATCTCTATTCTTTCAGCAACCCCGAGAAGAATGTAACTTTTGAGGCATGTGCTCCTTATCCTGTATCTGAGAAGATCCTCCAGGAAGCTCACTCCCTGGTTTGCTTCTTAGTGTTCTATATTATACCCTTAGCTGTCATTTCTGTCTACTATTTTCTTATCGCCAGAACTTTATATAAAAGCACCTCCAACATGCCAGCAGAAGAACACGGTCATGCCCGTAAGCAGGTAAGCTATGATCAAGCATTAAAGTGTGATTAAGTCTGAAGTCTTGAGTACAAAACCTTTACCTGATAATGGGAGTTAAATGCTCCATAAACTCAGCCCATATTAGCAATCCAAACTCCATTCTGCACGTGCTCATGACTCATTAAGTTGTGAGTGTGTGTGCTCTCCTAAAGAGGGATGGGCTTTGATTTGCTTTGTTATGGCCACATTAAACTCAGGAGTTCATGTGTTGCAATGTAAACAGAGACCTCATCCATGTGAGCTGACACATTAACTATTGTACTTGTAAATCCTAGTCTAGAGGAGCTTGGCATGTGATTTATAATGGAAAGGGAATGTGTAGAAACATGTTGTTAAATATATAGATTTATTTTTCCATTGGTTTCTCGATTTAGTTTTTGATTTTGGTGTTTTGTTGGGGTTTTTTTTTTCCATTTTGCTTTTTTTGGTCCCTAACGGATTTCGGTTTTTAGGCCCCTTTGAAAATGAGCCCCAACTACATAAACCCATGTAACTAATTGCTACTAACACCAGATGTGCATCATTTTCTCCTAGATTGAATCCCGCAAGAGAGTTGCAAAAACAGTGCTGGTGCTTGTTGCTTTGTTTGCCTTCTGCTGGCTGCCCAACCACATCCTCTACCTATACCGCTCTTTCACATACCACGCTTCTGTCGATGCTTCCACCTTTCATCTGATAGCTACTATATTTTCCCGTGCCTTGGCCTTCAGCAATTCCTGCATCAATCCTTTTGCTCTCTATTGGCTGAGTAAAAGTTTCAGGCAACACTTTAAAAAGCAAGTCTCGTGCTGCAAGGCAAAGCTTCGTTCAAAGCCTCCCAGCGCTACCCACAGTAACACACCGACCAGAGCCCCGTCCATCACGGGCAGCACGTGTGGCTCAGAAATCAGTGTGACACTGCTAACAGATTACAGCATCACGAAGGAAGAGGAAAGTGTTTAGTCCGTCTGGGATGAAGGAGGATAGAAACTGAGCTTTGCAATCAAGCCCTCACTACTGGGATCCTGGAAGGAGGTGCCTGGCTATGACAGAGTTTTCATCAGGAGTTGGGGTTTTTAAATGTACAATAAAGAAATCAAACTGTGTGGGAGAAGAAGCTGCACCAGCTGAACTTCCCAGCATAAGCTCAAAGGGATTGTTCATGTTCCTAAGCATGGCCATGGATCCCCAGCTGGAATTCCTGGACTGGGCAGGACAGGAGGCAGCAGAGTTGGTGCAAGAACTGTTTGCGAGGATGGTTTTGTTCTTGGTGACTTGTTCTTTGACTTGTGACTGAGAGCTCCCTCTGTCAAGTACTTGCATCCACAGCAAGCAAGCAAAGCCACCTATGGTCCTAACACCAACAACCAAGAAGATTTCTGGTTTATTTTTGTTGTCCTGAATGTTAAAAATTGCTAAACTCATCAAAAGGCACACTAAAATGAAAGAAAGCAAAGGTTTGTGGTACGGTGTAGTAAAAGAAGAATAAGCATTATGGGCCAGATCTACACTAGCCTTTGCTCTGACAGTGCTTTACTTTGTATCTCTGGATAAGAACTGACTGCGGTGTAAAGAGATTCCCTTCTCAGTTCCTAAGGAAGTCAAGGGGACCAGCCAGTGATCATCTCTCTGAGAAAGCTATAATCATCTTTAACCATACTTGTAATATTCTTTGCGATCTATGGGTAAAGCATCTCAACAGTGCAGCATTCTTTATTGTTCTAGTGATTTAACATCAAGAAATTGGGGTGGATCTGTATTAAAGTTCTATTTGGATTTACAGTGCACTTCCGAAGCGAACTGCTCAAACATGCCCTCCTGCCTTACTCTGCTCTGTCTCCCAGAGTCACCTTGAGTGCACAACCTGGATTTCCCTCAGATGAAACTGTGTCCACAGAACCAGACAAGAGTGAGTTTGAGGTAAAGCCCCCAAAAGTGTACAGTGTGTGGGGGTCAGACTAACCATTCACCTCCACAGATCCACTCCTGCTGTAGTGTATGTGGTCATATCTAAGTGATCTGCACATTTTCAAGCATGCTGGGAGGGCTGGATTTTTCTATTGTACTGATTTTCTATTCTTCAAGTTGTTCAAGCAGGATCCCTTTTTCATATTAGGACAGACTGTCTTTATGAGATAGGTTTTCTAATCCCAAATCCACTCATGTTATGGCTCTGCACGCAGAGGCAAGTCAGTGAGAGCCTATCATGGGCAGCCTGTGCACCCCTAAAAAGCTCAGCAGTGCTGCTGGCACGGACTGTCTTCCCATCAGGGAATACAGGAGGCAAGAATTCCCACCCCCCATTACAAAAAACATTAACTAACACTTATTTTTATGGATTTTGTGTACCCTGAACCAAAATGTTGCTCTGTGAGTGTTGGTGGTAGAAAACCCAATAGATTTTCCATTGCTTAAACTCAGGAACTTATATCTCAAACCAAGAATTTGTGCATTAAGGTATAGAAGAGAGGCTGCAACATAGGAATAAAAACAAAATAGTGCTGGGAGTTAAAGAAGTTTCAATTTTAACTAACCCTTGAAGACACAAAAGCCCTCCAGCTGCACAGAGCCTCCAACACACGGCTGGAAACCCATCCAGCCATGCCTCAGGATTTGAGTTCATTGCAGGAGGAGAAAACATATTTGCAGTCTCTCTCTGTTGACTGCCCTAATCAGAATAATAAGCCCAAACTATAAATCCCAAGGGCATTGGAATTCAACCTCTGTCATCATCTTAAAGAAGTTTCATGACAGTCCACTTTAATCTCATCAGGCCTGGCCTTATTTTACTACGCTTTTCATGTTACAAGCTGCAAGGCTACGAGCACTAGTTTTTAAATGGATTCTCCCTTTTCTTGACCACTGGAATGGAAATAGAACAGCACAGAAACACAGTTCATGGTTAAACAGACTCAGGATACCTTATTTTACTTTCTTTGTCTTAATATAACACATTCTCTGGTAGTGAGCTATGTACAAACACAGCAAACATAACGCAGTGGTCTCTTCCCTTTCTCTTTTTGTCTTAATGGGGCTGCAGGGTGAGACTGAAATAAGGAAACAAGCCTAAACACTTCTGAACCTACGTCTATCTTCCTGGGTCTTCCTATAGGGAATTCTAAACAGAAGAAAAATCAACCACCATTACAGTCCTTTTATTCTAGCTTCTTACAGCCTGTGGAAAACAAACCTGCCACATGTTCCTGGACTTCACAGTTTAGCTCTGTTGGAGACCAAACTTCCCACTGTAAAATCCTTGGCTACACCTCACGGTAGCCTTTAAACCCCCCAGTTTCCTAATTCACCACTCTAGGTTTGCATGCAGCTACTTTTTGCTTGTCCTCTAAGCGGTTAGCCTATCTATTGCTAATAGCTCTTGTTACAAAGCTGATGTTCCTGCTAGAGGCTGCACATGTTTTGGTTAAAGACTGGCAATATTTCAAGCCAGAAGTTAACTATGCTGTATACTTTATGCTTTTATAATTCTGTACACTCAAATGACATGTACTGGAGTGATATTCTGGTCAACATTTATTTTTAGCTAAACAACCTGGTATGATTCATTCCATCTATTCCCCCAATATAATAGCCATAAAATGTCTCCACGTTACCATAACTGGATTTAGGGGAAAAGAGCTGTTTCCTTTGCAATCTTTCTCAGTGTTCCAAACCCCAGTTCTTCTACCCCTAGGTAATACGAGTGTAATTCCATAAGAGCATATGGGAATAATATCCATTTACAGAAATATTGAGTGTTATTTAGCAAAGAACTGGCACGAATAATTAGTGTTTTACTATTTATATCCACAACGAAAGACTAGGTAGAAAAAAAGGCACAAACTACTGAAAGCCAAGATTCCATCAAAGGTCTCGTTCATGGGGAGTCTTAAGGAGTGAGTAAACATGATTTCTAGGATGTACCTTTCTTATAGTTTCTTTTGTGGATGAGACATACACATTAAGAGCTTGTGTTAATGTAACACAATTAACATTCACCTTAGCAGCAGCTTTAGTATCAGTACTTTAATTTGTGCTCACTATTAAAGCTCGCCCTCCTGCACTCATAGGAAGTACTGCTTTATTTTACACAGTTCAATGAGGCTTGCCTGCTGACACACTCGTGTGTTTCTGCTATAAACCTCAAGAATAAGCTAAAGTTACACATAGCTACAGCACTTACCTATTTCAATCAATCAGTGTTACTTCCAATTAAGGCTCTAATCAGCGTTAGATCATGGGTTCTGCCACAGATGGTCCCCTCAGTGCAAGGTGAACCTATTTGTGGAATTTCCTTTGTCAGCATAGGGAAGGGCATTGAATTTTTGGCACATCTGGGTCTGGTGCTGTCTTTCTTCACACTGTGAAGACTCCTCTTCACTCTCACTGATCTGTGTAACAGCTACAGGCTCCAGCCCCATGGAAACCCAAAAGAAGAGTTACAAAGAAGAGGAGTAACCTCTCTGTACTTAATCACTGGTTACTGCCTCCTTAGTTTAACATAACAAAGCAATGTAAGGAAAGAGTGCTAACTCTTTACCTAATTATTACCTAGTGAATTGCTGGTTCCCCTCTAATAGCAAAACACCACTTTATGAAAAGCAGGATTGTTACCTGCAGTAGGTGGTACTTCTAGACCAACAATCAGCTCTGATAAACCTCTTGTCACAGTCAGACACAGATAAAAGTCTTCGTGCTAATGTTTCCTTTTAATATTCACTTTCAGACGTTTTATCAGGATTTAAAACGCCATTTCTTGACAGCTTAGCCCGATGTGAGCTGTGTAACATTTGAGCTCTTCACACCATCCCCACAACACGCAGCTTGCAGCAGCAATGCTTGTGCAGCCATGAATTATGCCGTGTCAAGGATGCGATTGAAAGGAAAGCTGTCCTGACCAACAAAAACGATGAGTTCCCAGCCGAATCAGCTCCCTGAGCTGGGTCACTGAAGAGGAAGAGAACAGATGGTGGTGACACGGTAAGAAGCTGTGCTGCAGGAGCTGCCATCGCGCGTGCTGTTATCTGTGGAAGGTGTGAGGGGATCTGAGGCAGTTTGTCCTCATCGCTACGCTGAAGTGTGCAGAGCAGGTTTACCATGCACCAACCCTGCTGCACACAAGCAAGCTCCCACTTCCATCGGATTGAGACTAAAACTGGAACCTGAGACTAAAACTGGATCTCCTGTTTCCCAGGACAGTGCCCTAGTGCACACTAGGGAAATCTGTACTATGTGCACAGACATCACTGCATTTACTCAGGTTATTGATGCCAAAAACCCTGCCAAAAACAAATAAGCAGTTTCAGACTTAAATTGCATCGCTCTTACAATGTTTAAGGCTGCGATTATCTTAATTCCAAAATATACCCAACTGCAATTTTTATAAGTAAGCACAGTTTATGTTAAGACTCTCATACTCCTCACCAAAACCCAGTACCTATTTGAGAGCTAATGCAAACGCCTCTGAAGCTGTCAGTTTATAAGTGATCACAAAACAATCTTTGGACAACTATCGTAATAGCCCTGCCAAGACAAAACTCTTGAAGCATGAAAGATGCCATTAACTAGGATGGATGTTGTTTGTGCAACAGCCAAAGGTTCCTACAAGTCTATATTTATATCCCCAGCAATTCCACCTGATGGTCTGTTGAGCAGGCAGTTAGCTGATGTTGGTCTCTCCTTACAAAGCTCAGCACTGTGCTTTTGACTTTATGATCATTCCAATCTGTGTGACAATTACGATACATTCGTTCCTGGAATACTCATTTCCAGAAAGCTTCTGGACTGAAGGCAATTTTCATTTCTGAGTGGCAAAATTGCTTTGCCACTGGTAACCAGCCTCAGCCAGCTTAGCTGTTCATTTAGAATACGTGCACTGTTTTAATACCTGGGGTTTATAGCTCTACGTTCAATTTTGCAAAGCAAAGCCTAAGCAGTGTGCTTCTTCGCCTTCTGAATAAAAATACTTTGAAATACATACTACTTTAGCAATTCAATTTGGGTTTGATGCAATGCTGTCTGGACTGCACTGTGAAAAACCACTAGATGGCACTGAATGAAGGTCTTTTAATAGAACTGATCTGAATTTTAAGTATCCACAGGCAGGGCACTACAGTGATTAATAACTAATTGCAGGCTTCACTAACGCAAAGCAACTCAACATTTAAGACAAGCCTTATCCCTTGCACCAAGACATCAACCCCTTCCAAAGGGAACACAGCCACCGTAGCTGGATGCCCTCAGCCTGTCACAGCCCAGTCCTGTGGAAGCAGACACATGTCATGGAGTGATTTGGGTTGGAAAGGACCTTAAAGCTCATCCAGTTCCAAACCCTGCCACGGGCAGGGACACCTTCCACTAGAGCAGGTTGCTCCAAGCCCCTGTGTCCAACCTGGCCTTGAACACTGCCAGGGATGGGGCAGCCACAGCTTCTCTGGGCAGCATTAGGGGTGTCCAAGGCACAAGAGGATAAAGCACTGCTGCCTTTGATTGTACCACACGGGGCCCACCCGGGCACGGCCCCCTGCCCACAGCAGGCCGGGAACAGACTTTAAGCTTAGTACCTCAGCCGCCCTTACACCTGGGCCGTGCCTATGGTGCAACAGAGCCTGAGGAGAAGGGGCAGGGCCGCTGCGGGACACGAAGCCGCCTTTGTCCGCGCCCGCCCCGCGCCATGGCCGCGGCCCGCCCCGAGGCGGGAAGGCAAACCCCGCCCCTGAGCCCGGCAACAACCTCTCCCTCCCGCCCGCCCTCCTTCCCATTGGCTGCGCCGCCCTCTACGTCACGAACCAGCCCGCAGCTGAGTGGCTGCGGCATGGATGGAGGCGGGAGGAAAGTCAAACCCCCGCCGGTGGTTGGGGGGGCGCCGCTTCCGCAGCTGCGCGCTGCGGGGCTCCGGTGCGGTCACCGGCCGCGGGGACCCGCCGCTCCCCGGCCCCGCCGCTCACAGGGGCGGGCCGAGCGGGCGCCTCAGGCGGCGGTGCGGGTTGCCTCGGCCCGGTGCGGGTGTCTCCGGTCTCCGCTGAACGGGCCAGGATGAGCGGTGAGGACGGGAACGAGGAGTTCTACCGGCAGCTGCAGCTCCAGCAGCAGTACGACGCCAAGCCCGAGCCCGGCGGCGAGGGCGAGTCCGAGTCCGACCCCTTCACCTACGTGGACCCGGCCGATGGAGCTGCCTACGAGTGGGACCGGGAGAAGAAGGCCTGGTTCCCCAAGGTGGGTGCGGCGCGGCCTCCCCGCCGGGCCGCGGCCCGCTCCCTCCCGCCGCCGTCCCCCCGTGGCGTGCCCAGGATTCCCCGCGGAGGGGTGGGAGTGAGGAACGGCTGATGCGGGGCCTCCACCACGGAGCTGTCTCGCTCGTCTGGCTCAGCTAAATGTGTCTGTTGCTAAATCTGTAGTGCTGGAAGTCTGGTTTTTATAGGCAGAACCCACGGCAGCGCTGCCTCCGTCTGTAACCTCCCGGCTGCTCGCTGCTCTTGTGTTGTGAGGAGCTGTAGGTTGGGTTTTCTCCTTGGCTGGGGGGCTGTGGAGCTGCTGGGGCCTGGCATAAGGTCACAGTTACATCTATGGGCATCAGTGAATCGGTTCTGCCTTTGATATGTTTGGGTTTCTTTATCGCTGGAGCTGTGGTGATCATAGAATCATAGACTCACAGAATGGGTTGGAAAGGGCTTTAAGATCATCTAGTTCCAACCCCTGATCTTTGTCTTTCTGTGAACTAGCCTGTTACAAGGTATGAATGAAAATGGAGCAGTATATTCCTCTTCTATTATTATCTGAAAACGATGCATGTGTAGAGATATCTCCTTCCCTCTCCTTAGATCTTGAAAAATAAGTGTTGTTCAGAATGGTTAACGGTGGAAGGGACCTTAAAGATCTAGTTCCAGAATCCAGTTCCAGATGTAGTTTAAAGGCCTTCCAGGGAATGGAAATACATTACAGTTTTTCATCTTGATTTTGTTACTAAACACTTCAGTATAAAAAATGAACTTACTGTAACAACCTGGTTCTTCAAGGTGCGAGGGAACGTAGATGTAAGGTGTTGAGCCAATCTGCTGATCTATGAGTGATATAATAGATTTGTTACTAATACCAATGAACAAGGGCAGTTACTTAATTTAGAAGTTTTAAGACATTTTATAGCATATGCTTGATAAATGCGCCAGTTCTTATTTGGGACTCTGAGTTCATTGCAGTTCAGGGAATGTGAGTGAGAATGAAGCCTGTAGTGCCAGGTTTACATGTGTGTAAACCTAGTGAGGTGTCCGTGTAGCAGATGGCTTACGGAGGGATAAAAACATGTGGAAAATCCAGACTCACCAAGTGGAGCAGTGGGGAACTGAGTACCCCTGGCTCTCTGTGGAGGACTTTATCCAGTGAGCACAGTAACTTTGCATAGAGTCAGAATGGTTTGGGTTGGAAGGGGCCTTAAAGATCATCTAGTTCCAACCTCCCTGTTCCTTCCCCTCTTTTTTATCTCTTCTTCTCAGGCCTTTCCCAAGTGCCTTTCCTATCTCAAATTCCTCTCACGGAGAGGAGATAATGTTAAGGGTTGGACAGGTTATATAGGAACAGCAAAGTTTATTAGTGGACATGATGTATAGTAGAAGTTGATGAAGAGTCGTTGTGAAGCACTATGTGTCATAGATCCATCAATGGAGCTAGATGTGTTATCTCGGGTTACTTCATTTTGCTGATGATTATACAACAGAATGTTTTATCAAAATAGACTTAAGAGACTGCAGGAGCTAAAAGTTGGAGTCCTATCTCTGCTCCATGAGCAGTAATAAAATCCCTTACCTCTGTTCTCTGACAAAAGATTGAAATAGTCTGACTGGTCTAAATAAGCATCATCTCCAGACTAGTATTGCACTGCTGCTCTGCTTTGGGAATAGAGCTGAACTTCTACTACAGCTGATCTAAAAGCAGTGCGAAAAGTTAATGGCATTCACTGTCAACATTCCTCAGGAAAGATTGGAGACAGTCAAATATTTACCAAAAGTGATGGCAACTTCATGTATTATTTAATGATTTTTCTTTCAATGGTACTATATGGATGGATACCAACTTCTTCTAATCGTTCACAGATATAGCGCAAAATCACATGTTGAATTCATCTGTCTTCCTTCAGCACTTGCTATGAAAAACCACACTGGATGTCATCTGGAAGCGCAGGGTATCTGTTCTTCATTTGGTTAATCTATTCCTTTCCATTTCAGTGTGACCAGTAGTTAATTACATGCCAGCATGTCCCTCAGTATTGTATTTCTTTTCCTGTAAGCTTAATTGCCCCAAACTGTCCAGCTGCGGAGATAGAACTGGTCTCTTTCTCTGATGTTCTCCACCAGAACTGGATTGAAGCCCCAAGTAAGAAATTCTGTGAGTGCTTGTTTTCCATGTGACATAAGTTCCAATAAAAGCCTTTCTACATATATAAATTCCTTTATGCCTGCAAAAACACATTTTCAATTGAAGTAGTTAGCATACATGGTAGGATGATAGCATATTATGGGAAAAAAAGTCTCTGTTACTGACTGGCAAAATTTGTCAGTCCATGGTAGATAATATGCTTAGGATAAATGGGGCTTTACATGAGGTTGTGGTTCCCCACTGAAGTTGAGAAATAATACTGCTGCAGGAAGGTGCTTAGTTGTTGCAGGTTTAATCACTAATTCATCAGTAGGTTCTCTGATGAACATGAATAATATTGTTCACCAGAAACTTTAAAAGCTTCTTAAATCTCTTGATTTCATCAACTGGGAAACGAAGGCTTTGCTAAGATTGCTAGTGTCAAGTATAATGAACTCGGTTAGAGCGCAAGAGCCTTCTTTTCTCCACTAAAAGTGAAGAGCTCTTTTTCTCTTGACATTATGTCATGTCTGTAAAAGGAGCCAAAAGCTTAGAGTCGAAACATCAAGCGTCAAATCAGTATGGCAGATACAAGCTTGCATCATTATCGTTGGCACCTACTTCTCTCTGTTGTGCCACTCTTACAATAGCTCAGTGACAGTAAGTTTTGTTCCCTGTTGATACAGATGAAGCAAGTGCAGCACAGGTCAGGATTAGGTACCGTTTTCAAAGGTTAAGGCTCAGCTTTGGGAATAAATCATTTCAGTGTGTGTAACTTCACAGTGCAGTGATCTTGCAAAAGCAGCTATGATGTATTATCTCTTTCCATGTTATTGCTAATGGTTAGTATTAAAATCTGCCTGGCTGGAAATACTGGGTGTAATTTATGGGGTGTTTTTGGTTTTGGTCTGTGCAAGATAGATATTCACTACTGTTGTATTATGTCCAAATACAGTCTCTAGAAAGGAGCAAGAGAGTTATTTATCAATTAGTAGGATACAGAGTGTACACCCTTACAAACAGTGTGTTCAGATACGTCTGGAAGTGCAGTATTTATTGCCTATCAACACAAACATATTTCATCAGAGAAAATGTTTCTATGAAAAGGCAGATGCCTACGAATGTCAGTCATTCATCATCTGTGGAGAAGTTGTTGGCTCACTATCAGTGTCACTTTATCTCTTCCACATGGTCTGGAGTGCTTGGTTTCTGTCCTTCACGTAAATCCAATTCAGCCAAGCAGAAAACTTCGCTTGAAAAAAGGCAGAACTTGTGAAATGTTTGCTTAAAAACTTTGTGTGCTGTATGGAATTCGTATGTCAGTGTAGTTCAGGTAATGCCTGAGCTGGTTGTTCTTGTGGCTTTACAAAGATGATTTCAAATACTGTTACTTTCTGTGCTGACAGATTAAAAACTGACCATCCTCTACCTACCATTAAACCCCTTACAAACCTGAATTTGTAGTTCTTCAAACATTTGGATTCACTTTCCTAATTTCTTTTCAGATAACAGAAGATTTCCTGGCAACGTATCATGCCAACTATGGCTTCAATGCAGACGATACAGACAGCTCATCTGCTTCTGGCACAGCAACTGAAAGTAAGCAACCAGTAAGTTCTAAGACATCAGGAACACAACCATCAGCAAATGAGAAAGGACCACAGCAAACAGATGCAAAGCAAAAAGCAGAAAAACGGAAGCTTGAGCCAGGTAAGTGACAAAGGGTTTCCCTCTGTGTAGGCTGCAGCTTATATAGTACTGACTGGAAACGGGCAACTGTTTGGTGTTCCGTGTGCAGCAAAGATATGGGTTGTTCTGAAAGTTTCCAGAATGGCTTTAAAATTGTGTGGTACTTCACAGGTGTCCTCCTGAGCCCATATACATGGTGGAAAAAAGGCAAATTAAGGCATGTTCAGAGCTTTTTCCATTAGAAGCAGAAAAAGAAATCAGATGGAATGGGAACATCAGTGTGTGCTCCCATGTTTAATATATTGGCATAACTGAATTAAAACTCTTTGTTTTTAGGATGGTTTCATGTTGAAGAAGATAGAAACACAAACGTTTATGTGACTGGTAAGTAATACTGTTTCTTTACATAGTTTGAGCTAAAGATAATAAGAGACTCATGTATGTCTCACTGACTTCTAATACTATCTAGTCAGTCTGCCACTTGCAAGTTAATTAACCTTATGTTTCTGAATGTATAATGTCTTTGTGACCTTTAAATTGCAGATGTGGGAAAGTTAATATAAGGGACATACTCCATGCTTTTATCTTTTAAATGTGATATTCTGGGAGCTATTATTATTCTGGGAGATATTAGTGTCAGCCAAGACACTAATTTCTTTCAAGTAAGCTACCACCAAGAAGAACGGTTTCTGTGAGCATCTAAGGAATAGGATAATGAGAACAAGTTTATAATAAGATAGTGCATTGATTATATGCATCACTGAATATTTTAATACCTAAAAGGGATGACAAGAAAGCTGGAGAGGGGCTTTGGATAAGGGCCTGTAGGGACAGGACAAGGGGAATGGCTTTAACCTGCCAGAGGGGAGACTGAGATGAGCTCTGAGGCAGAAGCTCTTCCCTGTGAGGGTGCTGAGGCGCTGGCACAGGGTGCCCAGAGAAGCTGTGGCTGCCCCATCCCTGGCAGTGTTCAAGGCCAGGTTGGACACAGGGGCTTGGAGCAACCTGCTCTAGTGGAAGGTGTCCCTGCCCGTGGCAGGGGCTTGGAGCTGGATGAGCTTTAAGGTCTCTTCCAACACAAACCAGTCTGGGATTCTATTTTTGCTTGATTTAATAAATACATCGTTAAATTATTAGGTAAGAAGGAGGAAATAGCACGGACCAAAAAAAAAGATGCAAATAGAATGAGCAGTAAATGGGGAAGCTCAGATGAAACTATTTGTGCATTTACTGTGGTATTTTTCTCCCTGTTCTGGATGTCAGGTGCTATCTTTAGGTGCATACACAAAGGTACATTTGGTGGTTCTGAGCTGTCATAAAAATACACACACTTAAATTGTCAAAAATCCTCATCCAGGCCAGACTAGCATGGAATGTGCTCATAATTTTATCCATTTTGGTTTTTTCTCTTGTCCTCAATTCAAAGTCCAGATTTTAAAAACTCCATACATTATCAGCTCCTTTTCTTGTTAAATTTGTGGATGAAGAAAAATAGTCATCTGGTTATAGGTTGGGTGGTTATTTTGTCTCTAGAGGTGCAGTAGAACTTGAAACTCGGGCATTATAGTTATGCTAGCATAGGCCATTGTGTCCACTGCAGTGTCAGTATAGTGTACAACACTACAGCTCTAGGTGTGTGTATTGGGGAGCACAATGATGTTACTGTATGTTCCACCTATTAAAAAGTAGAAGGATTATCAAAACACTAGTAGGAAGTAATGTTTTAAAAGTAATACCACAAATACTTGTCCCAAAGGCAGTTGTTTCTTATGGTGTATGTAAAGCTTTGTCCTTGAGATCTTTCATTTAAATAAATACTGTGGGGTTTTTGTTCTGGTGAGGTTTTAAAAAGCAATTGAACATACTGAAGCCTTCTGTTTGAATCGATTTTGCAGGTTTACCTCCAGACATTACAAAAGATGAATTTATACAAGTCATGTCAAAATGTGGCATCATTATGCGAGATCCTCAGACAGAAGAACACAAAATCAAATTGTACAAAGATAAGGAAGGAAATCTTAAAGGAGATGGTCTGTGTTGCTATCTAAAGGTCAGTGGTGCACTGCCATGCAGTTCTCCTTCCCATTGAAGATACTTATGACCACTGTTTCAGAATCATACTCAGAAGATTCTACATCTTATGATTTAAGGGTCTGTTTTACAGATTTATTTCAGAAATGCCACTTACCTGCTTTTGCTCGTCATTCGTTTCCTCTTAATTCATCCCTACCCTACCCCTGGAAATGTCCATAATACCTGCTGAACATGTCTCTACATGTTCCTATCTTGGGTGCTACTGATTATGGGATGAAATGAAGGACTTCTTAACCTTTTACTTTGAAAATCTGCCACTATATGGTGAAGAATACAAAAATAATGAGACAGGGAGAAACATAATGTAATCCCATAGCTGAGTAAATACTGGTTGAGAACTGGTTAGGTTCAGAACTGTTCTTGCATTCTGTATTAACCTATAGAAGTTCAGGCTGCAGGACTGTTTCTTTCATGTGTTTTATTTGTGAATAATCTGGAAAGTCACTGCTTGCACGTGCAATGTGCTTTAATGCTGCAGAAAGCACCAGGCAGTGCTAAAGCAGCTGCATTGTAGTCTCTGCTATTTCTGTACTTTTAGTAGTTGGGGCTCTTGAGTCCACAGGTATAAAGACAGTCTCCATTTTAAAGGACTTCATCAGCTTGCTTAAGCACTGCAGATTAACTTCTATGACATATTTGAATGAAATGTATGCAGTTGCTTTTGGGAGCATTAATCTGCTTGTCCTGAAACCAGGACATTGCTATAACAGTGGTGAAGAAATACTGGGTTTTGATAAAGAAAGCATTGCCAGCTAGCTGCATGTCAAGAGCCTTGGAAGAGATATGGCATTATGGTTTAGAGTGACAGGAAATTGATTCTTAGCACAATATTCTGAACTAAATGTGATTGGAATAATTTGACTGTGCTACGTGCTTTAAAGCTTGTGCTCTGTTTCATCTTCAAATAGAGAGAATCAGTTCAACTTGCACTGAGACTTCTGGATGAGGCAGAAATTAGAGGCTATAAATTGCATGTGGAAGTTGCAAAGTTTCAACTGAAGGGGGAGTATGATGCAAGCAAAAAGAAGAAGAAATGTAAAGACTACAAGAAGAAGTTGTCTCAACAGCAGAAGTTTGTATTTCTTATTTCAGTAAAATATTGCTTGAATTCTAAGGCTATTAGTAAAGAGCTGCTTTCTTTGGAATGCAATGCTAAGAGTTATGCAGAAAGTGAAGTCTCACCTGAGCAAACTAGATTAAAAAATACCCATTTGAAGGGGAGGAACTCCTAAATTAAATGTTGACATAATGATTGACACATTAACATCCTATATAGGGAACCAAGGTCCTTGCAGATCTAGAAGAAAGCATTACAACTCCAGGGAGGTAAAAGTTGTTGGGTTTTTAGCTCAGTGTGTGAGAGTGTGCAAGGCCTGACATGGTATTTGGACTTTTAGGAGGTAAAAACACTCTGTCCACATTGTTTCTAACCATACTTTACTACTTGCAAGGGGCAAGAGATGCTGGCTTCCATAGGAGCAAATACTAAAATATATGTTTATATATATTTAGGTTACATATAAGGAAGAAGTTCTTCCCTGTGAGGGTGCTGAGGCGCTGGCACAGGGTGCCCAGAGAAGCTGTGGCTGCCCCATCCCTGGCAGTGTTCAAGGCCAGGTTGGACACAGGGGCTTGGAGCAACCTGCTCTAGTGGAAGGTGTCCCTGCCCGTGGCAGGGGTTGGAACTGGAGGAGCTTTAAGGTCCCTTCCAACACAAACCAGTCTGGGATTCTATGAATAATTTATATTCATTCCTCTGTGAACATTTAAGTACCTTAAAACCTCAACTGCTTTGTAGAAGTGATAAAACTGGATGCTTAACTGCTTTTTTCAGAAGAATAACTTAACTCTGTGTCAAAATACGTGTTTTAGTTGCTGTATTTCAAGAAATTAATGATTTTTTTCCAACAAATACTTGTAGAAACTGAAGAGAGCCGCAACAATATCTTCTTACTGTTGCTTCATTTCATTAGACAGCTGGATTGGAGGCCGGAGAAGAAAGATGGTGCAACTCGGATGCGACATGAACGCATCGTTATTATCAGGAATATGTTCCACCCAAAGGACTTTGAGGTAGGAAGGTGCAGTTTGCTGCTGTAGGTTGTGCTGTTGTTGTTAATGTTGAACTTTCTGCTCTAAGAATTTCAGCAGATCTCATCTAAGCAGATGAGAGCAAAATTAAACTTAGTTTGGGCAGGTTTTTTTCCTGTGCCAAGCATCTGCTTGAAATTCATTCATCTATTTCCAAAAAGCAAGAAAAAAGAGGTTGGTATGGCTGTGTTTTTTCAAGTTGGCCTTTTTCACTGTGTGTATAGTGACAGTACTCTCTGGGATGGAAAGAGGAGTAACCAGTATGTTAGAAGGGAGAAACTGGCACAAAATAACCTTATTAATAAGTAGCGTTTATTAAATTCACATAAGGGCTGTCTGCCAATTCCCAAGTGGCTTTGAAAAGACAGCATCACAAGACTAAATTGATGAACTTTTAATAGATGGGAGATGTCTTCCATCGGCGATCGAGCCAAAATAATGCTGAGAGAAGAAAGTGTTTCTGTTGAATTTAAGCTGTGTGATTGCATTGCAGGAGGATCCCTTAGTGCTAAATGAAATCAGAGAAGATCTGCGGACAGAGTGTGAAAAGTTTGGTCAAGTAAAGAAGGTTCTTATATTTGATGTAGGTATTTTTTTACATGTTGTGTTGGCACAATGTTTAAATGTGCAAAACGTTCAGGATTCTTTAAATATGAGTGGAGCATTTAATTGGTTTGTGTCTTTGTTTTATGGAAACTTGACCTAATCTTTCAGTATTTTAAAATCAGCTGTTTTGGAAATGAGTTTCTATTCTATTTCACCCAATGTGAAGGCAAACTTTAACTCTTCCCAATAACTTGGATATATGTCACAAGTCTGAAAGTTTATAAATCCATTTATTTGTAGCTGAAGTAGCTGAAACGGTTGTCTTCTGTGTTCAGAAAGTCTGTTCTGCCTGCAAATAGAACAAGATGCATAAACTTGCAAACCGGATTTTCCAAACACGATTCTGTATCATTAGGATGGAGCTGTATCCAGGTTGATTTTGTAACACAGGCTAAAAGATGTTGGATAAATTCACTACTTAAACTATTAAACCAAAGTTGTCTCTCCTTACAGCGACACCCTGATGGCGTGGCTTCTGTGTCCTTCAAAGAACCTACAGAAGCTGATCTGTGCAAGCTGACTCTAAATGGAAGGTGGTTTGGTGGCCGTCAGCTCAGTGCTGAAACATGGGATGGTGTAACGGATTATCAGGTAGCCTTTCATGGTCCTATTTTATCAAATACTTCTTCCAAACTGCAAACCTGTTTCAATTTGAGAAGTGCTCGGTGTTCTCAGCCCCATACTCTTCCCCTACCCTGCCTTGCTTCTCCTTTACTGCTAGTGTGTCTCCAAAAATTCATCCTTAATTATTCAGTTTAGCAAAAATGTGAAGGACCTGTTTGATGCTAAAAATGGTGTGTTGGAGATGTCATCCTAGAGGATCAGTCACTGCATGTACTGCATGTACAGATCACTAGTTCACAGTCAGCAGGGCTTGAGATACCGCTGCAGTATAAATGTTTGTATAACTTTGTGTAAATATTCATTGTTACAGGAATGACTTAGTAATGATGTGTATAAACTTACCTTTAATAGGTGGAGGAGACTGCAAGAGAAAGGGAAGAAAGGCTCAAGGTGTGGGGATCATTCCTAGAGGATCCTGATGCAAAGGAGCAGCAAACGGCATCTGATTCGGATTCTGCAACAAGTAGTGTTAAACTGCCTGAGGGCAGACAATCTTCAAATGTTAATGACACATCTAAGGAGGATGTAAATGCTGAAGCCCAGAAGAGGGAGAATAATGGTGAGGGCATTAATGAAGATGGTGCTCCCTCTACAGACAGCAGCCTTGCAGGCAGTGATGTTGAAGCAGATACATAACATCTTTAATGCTTTCTGAAAGCATGGGTTTTAGGGTGATGTTTGAGTTTGTCCCTTTCTTCAGGGTGACTGCAGACAATATTCATATGAATATATGCATATTAGAATGTCATCAACTGTGTGCTTTGAAGTTTTCATTAAAAGCAGTATTTAATCAGGTTCTAAAAGTTTGTATTAATTGGCTGTTCAGGTAAGGTAACTCAAGTTGCCAAGAATGCAGTAAAACTCATCAGGCTTCTTTTGTTCTAACTATGCTTGTCAGTGTTTCATGATGTAAGTGTAGAATATGTTCCAACCCTTAAGTTTATGTAACTATATGTAACTGAAGTAATGCAAAGCTATTACAAGATTTGTGGATTATACTGCTAATTTTCCTGTAGCCCTTGGAACTCAGTATCTTACCCTTAACTTCTTTTCCAGAGTGCTCTGGATCATTTGATGGAACAGATGCTGTGATACAGTACAGGGTGAATGCATTGGATATGCCTTAAGTAGTGAATGATAAGAGTAGTACCAAGTAACAAACTTAAAGGAAGTGGAAAACAATTTTGCCATAGCCAACATAAGGCAAACTGAGTGAAGATAGATAATTAAATCACAGCATTCAGTAAATGACATTTTATTTCCCCTCTTTTGATTTTCAGTTGATGCTTAGATCTTCTGTTGAGGCTGGAATTAGTCAAGGAGGCTAGAAATGCACGAGCACACACATTCTAGGCCATAGTGAAATAAGACTGATCTTAAACTCTCATGGTCTGTATGCAGTAGGTATGCAAAATAGGCTTTTGATTGATGTGTTGACTTTGTTTAGTTTTTGCTTTAACATTAGAGTAAAAGCTTTCATTGAACTTCGTTAGATTGGTGAGTTCTCTTCAGTGTTTTGCTTTAGCTCTTCAGAGTGGGAATGATCTCCCATATTTCATAAAATTTAAAGGCTTTTGGCAACTTGAACTACAGTTTGTTGTGCAAAAGTTAGAATACTTGAAAATGTGCTTTCAAATACTATTCTTTTCTATGGAAAAAGCAAATGCTTAGCCCTCTTAGAAATATTCCCAAACGCAGGATTTAGGAGACATTCTAACTTTAGATATCTTAGTAAAAATAACTTGATGGGGGAGAGACATTTTGGGCATAGTCATTCTTAGTTTAAAATCCCATTATTTTGATACCTAAGGGTAAAAGAAGATGGATTTAGGCACCAAACAATTAAAACATTGGTGCTAAATTCCTAGCATGTTCTTTATAGGGATGGTGACAAGTGTGCATTTTTAAGGAGGATATTTTGAGGTTTTTTTTTAATTCATATTGGATTAATATGAATGAAAGAATGAATATGAATATACAAGAACCCATAGATGCTAATTCTTGTCTTTCCACCCTCAAGTATTCAGAATACTCTGAAAATTGGTGTGTTCAAACTTTGTGCTCAGAGATTCCCATCTATGTTCTTTCTCAGAAGTCTGTATGATATTTTAAGTTTGGTTTGTTCTCTTGGTTTTGGGTTTTGGTTTTGGTTTTCTTCTTGTTCTTGTTTTAATATGTAATCAATACATATGGGTAGCTATGCCAACCAGAGCATCTAAATTAACACTTGCCACTGAGGATATGAATTGCATCTTTTCATGACAAAATACCTGGTCTTACAACAGAGATGATATTTGAATTCAGGATTTAAAAGCCTGGGGGCTTATTATAAGCTGGTATGATGAATTTCCAACATTGGGTTACATTCTAAAGAAGAGTTGTGACTGTTGCCAGCTAAGAAAGTCCATTTTCTCATCTTTACAAGTGTGAATTTCAGCAAAGCAGGTATTTTGAACAATTCAGGGCATCTGAAGTACTGCCTGGTTTGTATTGCACCCAGTGGCATATTCACGTTACATCTCTGGGTTGTGTTGCTTCTGCCTTAGTTATTTTTATTAGTAATAAGCCCCACAGACCTTTGAGGGCTGGAAGTTTCTGCATATGAAGAGTGTGATGTAGTGTGGTGGGTATTGCTTTCAGTGCTCCTTTTTTGCCTTCCAGCTTCTAGACTCCAGGCTTTAGATCTGTTGCTCTTGTGTTTTGTTAGGGGTTTTTTTGAGAGCCTAGTCATATAACACTCTACACAGTTAAATCACTTGTTTTCCAGTGGAATTGCAACAGGTACAGGGAAACTTACTGACAAATGTATAAAATTGTACAGTCCTATGAAGCCTTATCATGGTATCAGATATGAAAATAAGGTTAGTGTTAGTGTTTGAAACAAGACTTTGGATAATAAAGAACCATTCTATGTGCAGTAACCTTCCTCTCTCCAAATTTGATGTACAAATTCGATTGGCTTCCTTCAAAAGTCCAACGTGGTGGTAGTGTTCTCACCGTGTCCTCTAGCCCTCCCACTGAAGTAGAGCACCCACTCAGACCGAGACCAAATGCTTTCCTGTTAACTAGGATTTGTAAGGAAATAAAAGCTCTTTTTCCATGCAGATATGTTGTTCTGAAGTGGTATTACACTCAAACAGGTATTTTCCTTTTGTCTACCTCTGTTATTCCCCAGTAAAATGTAAAAATCTATTTTTCTAAACTATTCATTAAGTTCTTGAGGCATTTATTAGTCTATGGAGAAGTTAATGCAGCTCTGACTTTCTTTTCAGCACACTCATTGAGACCAAATTCTTCTGATGTTGCCCTGTTTTTTAAGTGATGCCAAGTTTTATAAATCTGAACCTGAATTAAACATTTTCACAAAATACTATTTTGAAGTATGATTATGGGAACCTTGTATTATAGAACAGTGATGGTTAATACCAAACTTGAACAAATCTGAAGCTGAACAAGCTGAGTTGCTTTTTAAACTTACATTTTTCTGGCTGAGCAGCAGCAGAAATGAATTGGGAAGAAGTGGAAATCCCAATACAATTTTCCCTATATTCCTTAATTAAAAGTGCTTTCTAATGACTTGCCTTGCTCATGAGAAGGGACAAAATCAATCTTTTTGCTCAGTTTCTCCTTTTCCTTAGTCTCCATTCCAGTGTTCCAGTGTACTGCATGTTCCTTCATCCCGAGGATGATGGTGAGAGGTTCGTTTTAAGGAAAGCTGTCTCCTTCCCTCTGTATATCCTGATAACAGTAACTAGCAGCACCTTGAACCAAAACTGGTGTTGCTCAGTTTTGAACTACAGAAATAGCTGTTTCCGCTAATTCACACAGTGTAACAAAATGGATGGGAAGCCACCTAAGTATAACAGCAGGAAAAGAGTATTAAGCGATGCTTCAGCATAATTCAGCAGAGAGAATCACTTTCTTCACCATGTCATACAAAATCAGTTGCTTAGCTTCAACATGTAGTAGTAGTTGGCTTTCCGGTGCTATTTAGTGGTTTGCTGGTGAGGGAACTGTACAGTTACAAGTATGAGAGGAGCATGGCCAAGGTAGACATCTGGGAACGAAAAGGCACATAAGTTGTAGCAGGTTCTCGAATGTTCCTGTCCAGCTGTAAAGAGAGAATTAGTTTCATTTTGCATCAAAATGTTTTATCTGTTTTCTCCTGCTGACTTTTTGAATTACTTCTTTTTTTAATTGAATTTCAGTCCCTTGTACAACTTACTGTTTGTATAAGGATTGCAATTCACTTAAAATCCTTAGGATGGTAAATGCAGTGCATTTTAGCTAAGACATGTCCTAGACGTTATTCAGTTAAGGCTAACCTCTATTTACACCCCCAAATCCTTAGCTTCAGTCACTTGAGGAAACTTAAAGGTATTGGATGCTTACTAGAAACCCATACTTACCTTTAAATATGCCAGGAAAATGGATATTCAACCCCTGAATTCTTGACCTGTGTAACCCAAATGAATTCTAAATAAACCCCACCATATCTACAGATGTAAACTGGATTTTAAAGTCGTCTTTTTCTTTCTGAATGTGAGGAAACATACTGCAGTATGAGACATGAATTCTGGACGTTGTGGGCTTGTGTTGATTTGACTTGTGTGTATTTTAGTGCTCATTATACAAGGCTTGAAGTCTTCCTGTGAGGAGGCTCTGAAAGTTCTGTAAACTATTTATAGGATTACAAACTCCTTTGCAGCAAATTGGGTTTGTTTTTTGCTCATTCTGTAACATGAAAGTCTATTGTTAGATTAAACTGTTCAAGAAGTTGACTTGGAATTTTTCTGACAGGTTTTTTTTTCTTTCCATAAATTGCTCATTTTCATTTATCCTTTAGAAAACCAGCACTTAAATCATCTTGGAGTAATATCAACCTGTGAGAGCATCTGAGAATCCCTTGATTTGTCTTCAATTTTGTTTCTTAAAGGGGTTGTGTTTTATACTACCTTTTTAATAAACAAACTCATGAACAAAACAAGTCTTTTCTCATTAGTTTTGAGATCATGTATTTGTCTTTTTTTCCCCTCAGTCAAAGGTACCATCGCATTTGGTGCACAGTGACTTCAGTTTATTAAAGCCTGGGTGTTAACATGCCAGAGCTTCCCGACTGGAGGCCAGTACATGTGTTGCTGGAACTGTAAGTGTTCATGATAGCAGCCTTCCAGGGTCTGAAGGGGCCTACAAGGATGCTGGAGGGGGACTCTTCGTCAGGGAGTGTAGTGATAGGACAAGGGGTGATGGGTTCAAACTGAAACAGGGGAAGTTCAGGTTAGATATAAGGAAGAAGTTGTTCCCTGTGAGGGTGCTGAGGCGCTGGCACAGGGTGCCCAGAGAAGCTGTGGCTGCCCCATCCCTGGCAGTGTTCAAGGCCAGGCTGGAGAGAGCCTTGGGCAACATGGTCTATGTTGAGGGTTGGAACCTATGGCAGGGGGTTGGAACTGGATGATCTTAAGGTCCTTTCCAACCCAAACTATTCTGTGATTCTATGGTGGGACATGGTATTTGCTCCCTCTGTATGGCTCTTTTATTAGACTTCAGTCTGGATTGCTGTGTGAACGGATCCTGAGTGAAGATAGAAGGAGCAGGAGGAACATCTGCAGACACCGTAGTTACAGGTGATATTGTGGAATTTGGGGGTTTTCTTTGTTAAGGACAAGCAGAATTTCAATTTTTGTTCTCAGAAATTAAGATTTTAATGGTTTTTTTTCTTCAAGGCTTGACACAGAGCGCTTAAAAGCTCTGGAAATTGGTTGGTTTAGTTCCTATACTACAAAGGAACAGGGATGATAATCCCATTTTCACCCAATAGTTCTTTGAGGTGCTCACCTATGAGCTTTCAACTGATGCCATCCGATACACAAGTGCTTTAACTTAGAGGGAATTATTAAACGAGGCCTTGAAAAGCTTTAGCGGAAGAAATCTTATGTGTGAAACAGTTTAGATTGATTCAAAGAATGAATGATGAAGATGTTAAGGGCGCTTGGCCCTGCTGATAGATGGAATCCAGCCTGTCTCACAGTGGAAATGTGCTTATGCAAAGCGTGTGTCAATAAAAGCACCATCCCAGGAAATCTTCGAGCCTCATGGTTAAGTTCTGGGAGATGGCAGAGGGCGGATTCATGTGTGTTTAGGCAGAGGGAATAGGGTTGTGCTCCTCTACTTTCTGGGTGAGTAAACAAACTCTTAAGCTACTGCATGAAAGACATAATGTTTCTACCAGTTTGGTGACTCTCAATCCCTGATGTATTTTTCCATCTGAGACTGGCAGATTTCACCCTGATTCAGCATTTACAAGACCTAAATGGTCTGACAAGAAACCTGGAGAGGGGCTTTGGACAAGGGCCTGTAGGGACAGGCCAAGGGGAATGGCTTTAACCTGCCAGAGGGGAGACTGAGATGAGCTCTGAGGCAGAAGCTCTTCCCTGTGAGGGTGCTGAGGCGCTGGCACAGGGTGCCCAGAGAAGCTGTGGCTGCCCCATCCCTGGCAGTGTTCAAGGCCAGGTTGGACACAGGGGCTTGGAGCAACCTGCTCTAGTGGAAGGTGTCCCTGCCCGTGGCAGGGGTTAGAACTGGGTAAGATTTAAGGTCCCTTCCAACACAAACCATTTCATGATTTCTTGAATGGCTGCAATTGGGTAACTTTGGTAAACTTCCTGCAGAAAATCCTCAAACTCTCTCTTTCTTGCTACAGCCCCTGCAGAACAAGGAGGACGTTTTTATTTTCTGAAGATTTCTTCAGTCATTTAAACAGATCCAGCAAAAAGGAGAATGAGAATTGGTTATCCCGTTTATCTGGGATGGAGACAAGGTGATCTTTTCCTTCTTGTGGACATTTGTAGTTACTTAATATGCTGTAACCTGGCATAGGAAAGTTCTTTCTGATCCTGGCCAAGTTTGGTTCTCTGCCATGACTTATTTATCGTCTTAGTGTAAACTCTTCTGAAGTCCAGACGCTGTCTTCTTTATTGTGTACACATTGTCATAAAAAAACAACCCCTGCTTACAGTCCTGTTTTCCTCATTCCTGAAACCTCCTAACCCGGTTGACTCGTTGGAGTGCATTTCATGCATTCTTAGCAGATGGGCTGAAGGAAACGCCTAGTTCACTCGCAGCTAGAGGCTAGAAAGCATGTAAGGAGTTCATGAACGCTGCTTGTCTCCTCCTGCAGTCACTGCAGAGTGCACTTAGCCTGCTGGGGGAAGGATCCCAAACTGCTGGACACAGCATGAGCATCCCACATCTGGAAAACCCCACTGGTGTGACACCGCTTCTGACAGTGAGTTAAGGTAGGAGAATTCAGTGATCATTTCAACTTGTGTTCACTGACTTTCCCAAATGTTCACTTATTTGAAAGCTACTTGAGGAAAGCGAATGTCTGTTTGTTAAATTATTGCTCAATACTTGGGAAGTGGAAAGTTTTTGTATTTTATTTATGCCCATACCTGGCAGTGTTCAAGACCCGGTTGGACACAGGGGCTTAGAGCAACCTGCTCTAGTGGAAGGTGTCCCTGCCTGTGGCAGGGGGTAGGAACTGGATAAGCTTTAAGGTCTTTTCAACCCAAACCAGTCTGTGGCTCTATAATTCAGTTTTAAAGCTGTTTTGGGCTGCATGAAATAGAGAACTGAGTTCCCTGTCTGATGCTACAGTGATGGGAAATTAATGTTACTAGCAAGGGTGAGGAACTCACAATTCACACACATGGAACAGCTGCTACACAGCAGTAAACAGCACTACAGCAGCTTACAGTTAATGCCACAAGCAAGTTAAGCATGTTAATAAAGTGGTACAAACACCAAATGGCTGCCTTGCACTGAGTGAGGAACAGAAAAAATAGACCTTTGGGCCACAGCTAATGCTTCCTAAAGTTTATGTTGCTGTGTAGTGGTGGAGCAGCATAGGAAGAGCTGGTTTGCTCCTTGCTGTTGAGATGGCCTCATGTACTATTTCTTAGGCCGTATGGTCGCTGATGACTTTGCCAAGCTTTTGCTGCTTGGGTTAGAACTTACAATGGCAAGTGCTGGCCTCCAGCTGAGCAACCAGAGAGTTTCTTAACCTAAACAGTGGGTTGCTTTCTGAAACAAGACTGGAAAAGTGTGTCTCTCCCTGTGCTTGAAGTTCTTCCGTTTGTTTGGCTGGGTTGTGCTAGTTCCTGCTCCCCTTATGGGCCTTGGGAAGGTGCCTGTAAATCAGGAGGAAGGGTTTCTGGTTTAAGTTTTCTCTGATTGGTAAAGTTGCATCAGTTTTAAAGGTCTGAAAGATTGTCTTCTGAATCAGACAACTGTTAGAGCATTCCTTTGCATTTCCTAACTGGTGACCAACCTGTGTGTGTCCCATCCTCACCAGTGTGTCTAAGTGGACTGGAGGCTGGAGTAGGAAAGGATGCAAGAAGGGTAAAGCAACAGAAATTCTAACATGAGGACTGAGGAACTACTGAGTTCCTCATAAATGGGTGGTTGATGACAGGGGTTAGTGCTAGCTGAGGAAGGGTCTGTGAAGGGGGGAGAGGTAACAAGCAAAACTGGACCTAGAAGCAAATGATAAACATGGACAAGAGGTTTGTAGATGAAGGCTTAAGCATAAAAAGGGGCATAGATTATGTTGGGTAACCTCAATCCTTGTATTTCTTAATGTCTGAATACTTGGCTTTGCAGCCTGAACAATCTTTTCATGCGTAAGAAATACTAAGAGACCATTTGGAGGCAGCCTTTGCAGATACTTCATAGTACCCTTTGAGACACAGATGAGCACAAGTTTATTAGAAGCTTCTGAGGATTGGGGCGGGGGGGGTTATGATTAGAAAAGAAATCAGATAAAGGTATTGGAATAGGTTAAGCAATGCTGCGTATTGCAGGGGTAGTTAGATGGAAACACAACTCTAATGACTCACCAGGTTTTGTGTGATACAACTGGCTATTGACCAAAGGTTTCCCCGGTCTCTGGAGCATAACAGCCTCCTTGCTACCAAGGTAAAGCAGTTATGCTGTGTGGTGTGATGAGCTGACAGCGAGACTGGAAAATGGCATAGAAACAGCAGGCACTTCTCCCTGCATTCACAGCCTGAGCACTGCTACATATGAATTTGATTACAGCAGAATGCCTGCTCTCTGGTTGTAGAACTCACTCCCCTGCGGCCAGAAACCACAGAGATGCATATAAACCATGCTTGTCCAGGGCAGGCAGTGACGTTCCTTATCCTACTCTCGCCATATTGGGCAGCAGGGATTTTGTAAGGAGAACAAAAAGGAGTCTTAGAGTCTTCTGCTGACTTCCTGCAAACTATTTTAGCATAATTCTTGCCTTAAATCCATAAGTTCTGGTTGAGCTACAGTGTATGTTCTAGCAGTCTTGGTGTGTGGTTTAGCAGTCTCGCTACTGAAGTTTTAAGCAACTTGACAGATCCACCATGTTCCTCAGTAAGTTGTTTCAAACAAAAAAGAGGTTTTGTTTGGTTTGTTGGGGGTTTTTTACTTGAATTTGCAGTAATTTGAATTTCCAATAATTTAATCTGTCTTTTTCAATTAGGTGAAGCAACTCCTCTCAGACATCTCATTGTGGAAGCCTGTGCTGGCAGTGCTCAAGGTACTTTGAACTTTACCTTATCTAAAGTTGTTATTATTTTAAGCTCTAATGAGTATTTTTTCTTCTTTAATGTTTTATTTCACTCTGACAATATGTTATTTGAACAATGCAGAAACCAGAATTGGACAAAGCAATCCTTCCAGAGAGGAATCCCAGAGGAAGGAATCCTCCTGGAGAGGGACGCCTCATCAGGGACTGTAGTGATAGGACAAGGGGTGATGGTTTAAACTGAAACAGGGGAAGTTCAGGTTAGATATAAGGCAGAAGCTCTTCCCTGTGAGGGTGCTGAGGCGCTGGCACAGGGTGCCCAGAGAAGCTGTGGCTGCCCCATCCCTGGCAGTGTTCAAGGCCAGGTTGGACACAGGGGCTTGGAGCAACCTGCTCTAGTGGAAGGTGTCCCTGTCCGTGATGGGGGGTTGGAACTGGATGATCTTAAGGTCCTTTCCAACCCAAACTATTCCATGATTCTATAAGTTCACCCTGAACATCCAGGACTAATGTAACCTCTGAATTATTTGTGTAAGTGCTTCAGATCTTTCAGTATAGTTCCATCCTCAGGGCATATTTGTGCAGTGCTAGGTCCTAAGCACGGGGCTATAAAGGCAGGGTGAGAAATGACAGCATTTTATTCCTCAATAGAGCCAATGCTGTGGCACTGGCAGGTAACTCATACAAGAGTGCAATCTGTCAGGCTCTTTGCATCTCTGAGCCATTCACTGCTTTCAAAATGCAGTATCCTTTACTAAGGTTGCATATTGTACAGTTATATCAAACTTAGAGCTCACCACCAAAAGATCCTGTATTGAGCAAGTTAAAGACGTACTGGACTCACTTTGGTTGGGAAAAATGCACTCCCATCACAATTCTGGAAAGTTTAGTACATATTTATTGAAAGGTTTCTCCTTTCGTTTTATACTTCGAGTATTTCATATGAGAAGCGTATAATAAGGAAATCAGTGAAGAAAAGGTGTGCGGAATAAGCAGAAACCCGGATAAAGAATCTCATCTTACTAGTAACAGTTGGTCTGGCCCTACCAGTTTCAAGAGGAAGATGGGCTCACCGCTGACTGTGCACTTTAAGCTGAACAGTATGTCTTTGACTGCTCTGGTTTTCTTTGGCAGGGGCTGGTGCTTATTGAAAATGGAAGAAACAAGGAAGCTCTCTCCAAAGCCGTGTAAAAGCAAAGAACCTGTGAAAACAGAATGGGGGGCTCAGAGTGTTGTATTTACCTATTTCCAAGGGGATATTAACAGTGTGGTGGATGAACATTTTTCAAGAGCCCTAAGCAATGCCAAGAACCCACAAGACCTGAGCACAAAGCACAAGGACGAGACTGTTGTCCTGAAGAACGGTGAGCTGCTTCCCATGCCTAAGCGTGGCGTTAGACAGGGGGGACTGGCTTTCACTAAGAGTTTAAGATGCAATATGCTTACATTTGGAACCATGTACAAACAGAAAGCAAGAAAAGCTTGCAAAGCCCTGGATTATATAGCTGGGACTTCCTGAGTAAATCCCTGTGATTGCTGGGGTGCTTCCCAAGCTGTCCATGGGCCTGTTGGCAGGACTGGGTCCTCATTTTCCAGCCAAGTGTCTCCATCACAGTCAGATGCATTAAGTGCAGTATGATTTTATTTGTTATAATCTATTTGTCTAAGCTTGCAATGGTTAAAAAACTGCCTATGCACATGGCCTGTAAGAAAACACATGTAATAGTTATTTGGAAGTATTGGTGGTGGTTTAGTCTGCTTTTAGCATGAGTTTGTGGTTGATTTTGAAGACAAGCAGCACTATGGAGAATATATATTTATATAAAATGAATATGCAGTTTGGTAGTGTTCCCTTAGAAGGCCATTGGAATTTGCCTTGGGGCAAAAGTAAGAATCGATGAGACTTCAGATGCTTTCTTTCTCTTTTAAGTAGATAGCATGTCTCCCCATCAGTGGAATTTCTCTTCACATTGCTCCAAAACATATCCATCATCTTCTGCACCAAGCATGTCAAATTCGGGTCTGAATTTTGCTGCTGCTGGTCTGGCAGGCCAGTACCAGCCACCAGCTCTGCGGAGTCATCCAACCCAACCTGCAGACTTATGGCCTTTCCCTTCGATTGGGACTCCCAGTCTTCCCAGTTCGGTATATCATCATGCCTTGCCTGACCTGCACGTGGGAGATGAACCCATCTCTGACAGGAAATACGGTTCTCTTCTTGGTCTTCTGCAACAGGAAAAGTGCTTAACATCCATGCAGGAATGTACCATGAAGCAACACTCAAGTTCTGCTTGTATGGCTGGACCTGCTAGGTTACAAAATATAAGTCAAAGTTCAGCTCCTGGGGGAGGTAAGGAAATACTATCACTTTGTTCTTTGATGGCATCTTATGGAAAGAGACAAAATAATACAGTCTGTGGTTCCTCAGGCTCTCAAACAGGAGCCATCTTCAGCCCAGCTCATAGCAATGTTTTGCAATAGATAGGCCAGGATGTGTCCTGTGGTACTTGGGAGTGATTAGCTCCGTAGTGTGGCTTCATCAGAAACTATGCATTGCCCACTTGCACAATATTGTACCTCCTGGCTTACATTAGCGAGCTATTTGAAGTGAATATAAACATTATTCACAGTGCTATGGGGGTCAGGGATGGGGTGGCCAGGTAAGAGCCCAGAGCAGCCTACATTACTGTGTAGGGTGTTGTAGCTGGGAGGATTTTGGTTACTGGAGCGGGACTCTTCATCAGGGACTGTAGCAATAGGGCAAGGGGTGATGGGTTCAAACTGAAACAGGGGAAGCTCAGGTTAGATGTAAGGAAGTTCTTCCCTGTGAGGGTGCTGAGGCGCTGGCACAGGGTGCCCAGAGAAGCTGTGGCTGCCCCATCCCTGGCAGTGTTCAAGGCCAGGTTGGACACAGGGGCTTGGAGCAACCTGCTCTAGTGGAAGGTGTCCCTGCCCATGGCAGGGGTTAGAACTGGATGAGCTTTAAGGTCCCTTCAACACAAACCATTCTATGGTTATATGATGAGGATAAAGGGGTTTCCAGGTTGGCCTTGCCATGTTTCCCAGCTAATTGCTGCCTGCCATGAAGCACTGCTGCCCTGCTGGCAAAGGCAGAGCTTGCCCTCTGCAGTAGATCTCCCAGAGCTAACACAATTCACACACCAGTAATTATTATTGCTTGTTTGTTGTTAACAATGAGCAGGAATCCCAATCCCAGGTACTACCAGCACACAGAAGAAAGGTGGCTGGTGACTGAAGTCCATTTCCTGGGATTTTACATCCCTACACACTGCTCTGGTGGATAAAATTACTCACAGCTCTCCTGTGAGTAATTTCTGCCTTTGAGAAGCCTTTTGCGATCAAGCTTCCTGGTGCCCTGTTAGGGGAGGCCTGCATTGCAGTTCCTGGGCGTTACCCACGTACATAGCTTGGCACTGGCTTCCAAGAAAAAGGGTTGTGAAACTGTTTAGGGAGTCTGCTGGAAAAACACAGCGTGTCCTATCTGGTGCTGCTAGATGGAGAGGAGCAGGCATGTGAGGAAGCAATCCCAAGTCTTAGCGTTTGAAAAACAGCCAGCTGTGAAATAGCTGCTGGTTACCCCGTTTCTAATCTGCATCAGCAGGAATTTGGCAGAACATGAGCTAAAAACTGCTGTTTCCATCTGCAGGCAGGCTTATCCACAGGTCCTCTTCTGAGGCTACAGCAAAGCTCTGGAGTTACAATGACCCCAGCTATAGGTGTTTTGCTAACCCATTCATCTGGAGTGTCTAATGTCTGTCTGGAATACACATTCTTCTGCTCATGCTACATAGATTTAGCTGAGGCTGGTTGTGTGTGTTGCATAGGCACCCACCCTAGGCTTTTTGCAGCTAGTTAATGGCAGTCCAGTTACTTTAAAGAGACTCTGAACATCTAGGATTTAATTTAAGAACAGGGTTAGGTGCCCTCTTCCCCCAAGGGGGCAATGTGAGCCTATCAAGGCTTGGGAGCCCAAGGAACAGGCTTCTCCAAAGAAGGATATGTTTCGTGAAGCTAGTGTTGGGATCAAAAAGGGAAGCAATGCTAACAACAGGGGAAGGAAATTAAACAGCTCGATGTCCCCCAACCATCATAGAATGGTTTGGGTTGGAAAGGACCTTAAGATCATCTCGTGCCACCCCCCCTGCCATGGGCAGGGATGCCTCGCACTCATCAGTTAAAGCCTTTTCCTTCAGGATGCTTCCAGGGCCTTTCTGACCATTCAGGGAGCCTCACAGCACTCTGTGTGTAACAGCACACGTGCTTATCCAGCAACCCCAAAGGAACAGATAGGAAACGGCTGAGCCCGTGTTCACAAGGAGGCTTTGGCAAGCCCCTGGGATCTGTGCATTTGTCAGGCTGTGGGAGTCCCTGTTTCTTGGCTCTCTCTGTTCAGTACACTTCTCCTTACGCTGTGTCATGTATAAGAACAGCTGATATTTATATTTATGGGAGTGTATATTGCTGTGCCAGCCAGCACAGAGTTCCCCAGCACCTGCGCTATAGGCTGGGCTGCAAAAGCACAAGGTTTCTTTAGGAACTGCTGTCTGCTGCTAGCTCTGTGGTGAATCTCTGCTCATCTCCAGTGTTTTCTGTTTTTTTAAGAGAGGAAACCAAGCTCTTACCAAGGCTCAGAGAATCCCAGTGGAAGCCACGCCAGTGCAGGTGAGTACTGGAGCCAGCAGGTTTGGAACAAATCCATGCTCGCCTGTGAATGATACCTTGCTGACACATGCAGAATTCAAGATGCTTCCTTGCTTGTTTCCAGGCTCTATTTCCAAAGCTTGTTTTCCCTCAGATAGACACACCACCTCCCATAACTACTTATTTCACATTCTGTTAAATAAGATATATGATTTTCTAACCCCATCTACTGTAGTTCTTGTGGTTCTACCATCAATGTGCCTCTTCACAATGCCTGTTTTACACTGTCTGTCCCAGTTTCAGACCCCAAAAAGACAGGACACCACTTGCAGTGTACCTCAAGCAGCCAGTTCAGGCTGAGGTCCCTGTTGGACCTGTGCGCTCACATTATTGCAGCTTTCACGAGCAAATCCACCACTCTCCTGGGAGAATCGTTTAAAGAAATGACTTCCAAAGTATTCAGACTTCCATGTATTTCTTTGTTCAGACTGTGTGTCCTGCTTTAACTGAACACTGTGTTATACCCCGATGTTGGTTCTTTGGTGTGCAATGTTCTGGGCATACTTTGGAGGGCTCATTCTGGTTGTTCTCCTAAGGGCCATCTTGCATCAGACTCAAGGGTGCAATTTTGCTTGCACCACCTCTGCAGAGATTGCACGGACTGTGTTTGACTGCCCTGATCCTGCTGTGTCTTTCAGGCATTCAGATCCATGACAGAAGACGAGATCTGTACTTTTAGCAGTTGGATGGTTCTCCTTTATTCTGAAAGAGGAAGTTCTTGCTGTGAACTCTTACTCTTTGCAACTGTGAATCAAGAAGTGAACTGCAGCTATTCCATGCTTTCTCTCTCCGTTGGAAGGATACATGTGCTATTTACTATTTGGGGAGTGAAAAATCATCTTTTTCTATTCAGTAAATAATTTCTAATAGCTGTGGGATTAAACCTGACTTGTTGTTGTGAAGAAATAGTGTCTACTGAAGGTTTTTCATGTAGCCCTCTTGAAAAGACTCTTAGCACTTTTTAATCTGTGTATTCATTTACCATCTCTTGATAAGATGAGATCAATGTTGTCAATCACTGTTATCAATGCAGTTGCTAACTGGTAAGTGCAGGGATGCAGTTTGAATTTGCATATGCAGATGAATATGGCATATATATCTATGAATGAATATGCAGATGAATTTGGCATAAATTCAGTGCTGCAGGTTCTTAGCTTGATTTGATACCTCCATATTGTTTAAAATAGTCTTAGGCCAGGGGCAAGAGACTTCAGGACAACCACGGGTCATGCTCATGTTTTGGAAGTACAGTGATTTGTAACCATACTTGCAATTCACAGGGGCATTCTTCAGAAACTATGTAATATGCATATGCCCAAAGGCTCTGTTTTGCCTTCTCATAATGTATAAACCATCCTCTAGAAAACAGTGAATTAACACTAAATCTGGGAGGAAATCTGGATCCTCATTGGGTGCAATTAAAATACCCTCGAGCAAAAGCTGAAGGGAGGAATGTTCTATTTTCCCAGCCTCTCTGCAGGAATAAGAGCTTCTTCCTCTAAATAAACCTGACCAAGCAGAAATCAGATCCCTTCGTCACTTCACCGCTTGTGACCTGGTGTTCAGGTCTGTGTATGTTCAGGTAAGCACTAAGAGAGACTGCTCAGCCTTTGTTGTAAATCCTAAGGCTAAAGATTTGGGTTTAAATTCTCCTTCTCTGTTAGCTATACATTAGTATAAAGCTTTTTCTGACAGCTCTATGCAGTTGCTTATGGAAATTTGACCTTTGAGATCTTAGGCTTGTGATTTGGGAGGACAAATCTACCTGGTGGAAGTAGTTGTGGCTCAGTTTACACCAGATATATGCTGCCACTGGTCTACATCGGTTATAGCACCTTGTGTAAGTTTATCAATCATCGGAGTTCAGTAACTTTAAGTGTTTATGGTACTGATTTACAAAGAAAAGAATTGTTTAAATCCCAGTTTGTATCTTATGAGTGGATACTTATAAGTGTATCTTATAAGTGGAGCCAGAGCAACCTTCAGGTCATGTGTAAGGGGCCTCAGGTAAACTAACATCATGTCTCCCTATAGGTGAGCACCAGCAAATCACTTGTTTTTAATAGTTCTGTAAAATTGCCATTCTTCTCTATAAAGTTTAGGAATATCTCTCCAAGTAGGTTTCTTTTGTCAGCCCAAATCACTTAATTTCTTGATTTTTAAGGCTACATGGTAATATAATGTGCAGAAGCAAAGCTGTACTCTGTATATCTGTCTTATTAGCATGTGTTGTAATTCCAGGGAAGTTATTGCTTCAAACCAGTGAAATATTATTTTGCCTCCCTCTGCCATCCCTCCTAATGGAAAATGTTTAAATCATTTCTCTCTAAGGTCTGAAAAGCCATATAACAGTACATAAAACTCCCTGATCTCTTCATCAGGGGCTGTAGTGATAAGACACAGGGTAATGGTTTCAAGCTGAAACAGGGGAGATATAGATTATATATACATATAAGAGAAGCTGTGGCTGCCCCATCCATGGCAGTGTTCAAGGCCAGGTTGGACACAGGGGCTTGGAGCAACCTGCTCTAGTGGAAGGTGTCCCTGCCCGTGGCAGGGGGTTAGAACTGGATGAGCTTTAAGATCCCTTCCAACCCAAACCAGTCTGGGATTCTGTGATTTAAATCTCCTTAAAATGTAGTGCTTTTTGGAATAGTTTGGTCCTGTGCATGTCACAGCTGGGAACATTCAAGGTGACAGAGCCAATGTTTCTGGTGAATCAACCAAGTGGAATTGTACAGTCCAGGGTGGAACAACCCTTGTTTTTAAGTGCAAGGACACAAGGCATCAGTGGCTCTGCCTTGACATGGTAATGCTTTGAGCCGTTGCTGCAGGGTTTGGCAATGCCGTGTCCTCACCATCCAGCTGGGCAGCAGACCTGGGGAAAGGCAGCAAGTGCCCAGGCAGCCCGAGGGCTGGTGTCCCGGCCTGGTCCCCAGCAGCAGCAGCAGCTCCATGAGCTCTGCGCTGGGCTGGACACCCGAGTGCTTGCTCTTCTCCCCAGCTGATAGAAGAATGAAGACCTTGGGGACAGAGGCTTTGCTGCTCCAGCATTTTATCTCCACCACTGCAGCAACCTGCACCAGAGCGTGCCTGGGTTTGTAGGCATCTGACTCTTCTTCCGTCATAAACAGAGTTGACAATTTCCCTTTAACAATGTAGTATAAATAGAGGTTTGAACATTTCATAGCAGTTCCCTACAGTAGGTAGGCTTTTAAATATGCCTGTATATAATATATATGTAAAATACATATTCCTCTACCATGTTGTTTGTCCAGAGTGGAGCATTTCTTGTGCCCTCAGGCCAGCGCTGTGTTCCCGATGCTCCCGCACTGCCGTCATGCTCCCGGTGTCTTCATTCCCATTCAGTCCCTGTGCTCCTCTGCTCAGAAGGACTTGGCAGGCAGCAGCACGCTGCACTCAGCAGCTGCCAGCTGGTCCTTCCCACGGTTATTTTCAGTTCCTGCTCGGAATGCAGCAGTCGTGGTGGTGACAGGAGGAGAAGGGATGCAGGAAGTACCCATCGCAACAGCTTCCGACTCCCTGAGTGCTAGCGCACCTCTGCAGAGCCCCAAAGGACAGGAGGACAAATGTGGTCTGGGTGTTACATTTGCTGGTAACCTACTGTGGGAAATCACTGTTTGCCTTCATTTAGGTACCACTTCTGAAGCTCTAGTCCAGGAATAACTTCTTTGCAGAGTTGGGTTTTCCTGACGGGCAGATGAGATACAAACTACGTGCTCCATGAGCCCTGTTCAGAGATTAACACAGATTAAAACACTCCAGTGTTTCACATGCCTTCCCTATGAGGAGGCTGGGGCTTGTTTGAATAAGCCACAGGATCTGTAGCACGTCTTCACCACGCAGGGCCCAGGACATAGCTGGGTCACGTTTGCAGGCACCTTGCTTTGTCTTCTCACGTGGGATGGCCCTGGTCCAGCTCCTCCTCTGATGGTCAGATAAACCTTGTGGGTGGCTGGGAGCAGCGGGGCTGGCTGAGCTACTCCACCCCGGTTTAGTCACTTGTTACTAGCGTTAAAAATAGTCCCGGGCTGCAGTGACAAACAAGAGATGTTCTTTTGCTATGAAAGAACATTTTCATTCCACTTTTGTTCAGGTATCAATTAATTTCATAGAATCATGGAATGGTTTGGGTTGGAAAGGACTTTAAGATCACCCTGTTCCAACCAGCTGCCATGGGCAGGGATCCTTCACACTAGACCATGTCACCCAAGGCTCTGTCCAACCTGGCCTTGAACACTGCCAGGGATGGGGCAGCCACAGCTTCTCTGGGCACCCTGTGCCAGCGCCTCAGCACCCTCACAGTAGAGAACTTCTTCCTTGTATCTAACCTGAACTTCCCCTGTTTCAGTTTAAACCCATCACCCCTTGTCCTATCACTAGAGTCCCTTATGAAGAGAACTTGTCCCATCACAGGTTAAGAAAGGGCCACTTCATGTACCCACGTGGCACGTAGCCTTTGGGAAACACTCGCTCCTCAGTGGTATTTATGACTATCTTGTGGTTTTTAAGCCTCTCTTCTGGCAGGCTCTGGCAAGCAGGACAGTGCTGCTCCTGCCTGTGTGAGGGGCTTGGAGTCACACACTGAGGCTGAGATCTGCACAGAATGTGTCAGCACTGGTGAATTTGCTGGTGGTTTGAACTGAAGGTGGGTTCTGCAATACTGCAAAGGTCAGGAAGCAGGAGTGATGTTTGCACATGTCCAAACTCCTTACTTTTAAATCCAGAATCTCAAAAGCGAGGAGATCTTGGAGCAGCTCCAGTGCCTAAAGGGGCTCCAGGAAACCTGGAGAGGGGCTTTGGACAAGGGCCTGTAGGGACAGGCCAAGGGGAATGGCTTTAACCTGCCAGAGGGGAGACTGAGATGAGCTCTGAGGCAGAAGCTCTTCCCTGTGAGGGTGCTGAGGCGCTGGCACAGGGTGCCCAGAGAAGCTGTGGCTGCCCCATCCCTGGCAGTGTTCAAGGCCAGGTTGGACACAGGGGCTTGGAGCAACCTGCTCTAGTGGAAGGTGTCCCTGCCCGTGGCAGGGGTTGGAGCTGGATGAGCTTTAAGGTCTCTTCCAGCACAAACCAGTCTGGGATTTCAGCAAAAAAGTGGTGCAAACTGGTGGTTTTGGTGCCTTGGTTGCTGGGAGGAGGATGCTCTCATTTCAGTATCACACGCTGTGTAAGAGGGCTGCGTGTTACCGCACTGACAGTATTGCTGTGCAAGCAACTTGTTTGTGGTCTTATCATGCAGATCACCATTTCTTTGCTGAGGGGGTGCACAGGCAGCTGGGGGCTGTGAAGTCAGTGCTGGGCTGCAGTATGGGGCCATGGGGCTCTCGGGGCCAGCTCAGAGGATGCTCTTGGGTGTCTGGAGCCATAATGGAGCTGACCCAAGCTATCTGTAAAGCAACTCATACATTGGGCTCCCCAAAAGATGGTCCATCAAGAATCTCCCCATCCCCTCTGAGCACCCTGAGCTCCTCAGCACCCACGCTGCTGATTCACGCTGCCCTCGCAGCCTGGTTTCCAGGCAGGGGTTAGGCTGGGTGCAGCACTTCCAGTGAGCAAGGCTGGCCCTGCAAAGCCCTTGCACCTAGAAAGGTGGCTGCTTCCCCAACCTCCATCCTCACCTCTGTACCCCCATCACCCCAGCCTGGGCTTTGCAGGCTCTGGGTTTGAGTCTGAGCCGAGCAATTGGTGTTTTCCCCATCCCTCTTTCTCCATATGGCTAATGCTAGGTATAGCACAGGGCTATGTAACTATTAGGAAGCAGGTTTTGATACTGAAATACGACAGTATTTCAGCCCCTGCTCTACTGCCTTTCAACCTGAGACAAGGATAAAGCAACAGTTTCTATGCTCAGCAGTGTACATCACTCCATTAGCTCCCAATTTACCAGAGAGAAGTGTCACTTTAGGTAAACCCATCTGCCAAGTGAAAAACCAAATGGAGCGGATGGAAGGAAACTGAATGTACTGAACATGCAAAGGGCATCTCTGGTAACTGAGCACAGCCTGAAACAATCCTGTCCTGGCTGCCTGGCACACGTTGCTTCCCTGTGTCTGGAAAAGCACCCCCACACGCACGGGCTTCGTCTGTTACCCTGTATCTGTAGAGTCAGAGATCATAGAATCCCAGACTGGTTTGCATTGGAAGGGAGCTTAAAGCTCATCCAGTTCCAACCCCCTGCCACGGGCAGGGACACCTTCCACTAGAGCAGGTTGCTCCAAGCCTCATCCAACCTGACACTGAACACAAGATGACCCAAGTCTTGCAGATACCACTGAATGATGTGGTCAGAGGACAACCCTTTGATTTGACCTTGCTGAAGATCAACCCTTCTTTGGTCTTTAAACATTAGTTCCCATGAAAGCCTTGAAAATCTGTTTGTCTCTAAGTTTTGTGGACTCCATCCAGTTACTGGCCCCCCGGAGCAGCTCTCACATGTGAATAGGTCTGGTTGTGGCTCTGGAAATCAAAACCTCTGGATTTGTGTAGGTTGTAGAGCAGTATGGACTAAAGCAGGAAAGCCAGGTTCTCAGGAGGGCAGGAGGAATGACAGGGCTTCTTGTGAACTACCCAAATATCATCAAGTCCCAAGCATTTGCTGGATAAATGATATTTAACAGAAGTTGCCATGTGCAGCTCCACCAGCGTGAGGAACGCCGTGTGCAATCTGGGTCCTCAAATAACTGCAGAGAAGAACACAGGGACTAATTAAAAATGATGGGCAATTAGGCAAGTCCTCCAGCCAGACTTCTCGATGCTTAAAGAAGGGGTTTTTTAAGGTAGGATAAGTAGACTTGAAGGAAAACCTCCTGGTTTAAGTCACGCTGTCACATAACTCAAACATTTGAGACGCGTGATACCATCACAGTTCCACCCACCACACGTTGTTTGTTGGTGCTGGATTTGTGCCATGTTTTAAGAACAGATTAGCATCAAAATCCTTTTTCCCCTGCACCAATGATTGCTGATGGAAGGTGTGCAGAGAACAGCCAGCCATTATTCTGCTTGTGAATCATAAAGGTACTTCACTGCAACAGCAGCATCAAGGGCACCGCGCTGCGGGTATGCAGCACTTGAGGTCTCTGTGTAACACAAAGGTGGGTGATTTACTGTGAGTAAATGGGCTGGGGCAGGGGGTGGTTCCATTCTGCTCCATGCAGGATCCAAGCACCCTCTCGTTGACCTCGACATTTGCTGACAGAGCCCAAGAGGATTGCCCAATGCCTGTCCTGGGCCATTCCAGCTGTTTTTCTGGGTTTATCTGGATATGTAGGACCAGGATTGTGGTTGCACCATTTGTTCTGTTTCTTCCAAAAAAAATCTTACAGAGGATTCAGTTTATTAGATTGATTTAAGTATAAAATCCATTTGCATCATCTATAAGGTGGCATGTTGACCAGATTGGATCAGTGGGGCTCCTCTGCCCGAGCAGACAGGGCTAAGCTGCTGACAGTGCATGAATAATGCCTGCCTGGTGTTTAGATAAGACAGGTCTGATGAGGATGCTTCTAGGTCTGTCATTCAAAACACATTGCTATGGACCTCTTGTCTCACAGGAACACCCATGGAACAGTGCAATGATGGGGAAGATCGGGGACAAGGCCACACTGGAGACGCAGATGCGGACAGAAAGTGAGTGAAGGGATGAACCACACATCCTTATCCTGCAAGGCATCCCTGTGCAGCATCCTCTCAGCACAGGCACAAGAGGTGATCCCCTTCTCTGCAGTACCTGCCCACAGGCTGTGTAATGGTATCCCATAGTGCAGCTTTATTTTTGTATTTATTTTCCCTTGCTGACCCAGGAAAGCAGCCTGGAAACACCACTGGGAAATGCCAGTTTGGGAAGCAGCTCTGGCATCATCCTGCAGGGCACTGGCGCTGCTTGGGCTGCTCTGGGCAGAATTCCCACACTGGCAGGCTGTAGGGCACAAAACAACCATAGAAGTCACTAATGAGAATTGCTGCCTGTCTCCACACAGAAACTCTTGGGAAGGGAGGGGTTTCAGGGAAAGAAGAGCTTTTGCTATTGCTCCGCCTTGCCTGGGAAGCATGCTTCCTGTGGCTTTGCAAACTGGGGAGGACAGGAACCCAGAGCCAGGTTTATTCCTCTGTGCACATCCATCCTCTTCACCTCCCGTATACACAGCTGCAGCATGCACAGAAACTTGCTTTAATGCAGACTGAAACCCCTGAAGGATCTTCTGGCCTGATTCTGGCTTTTGTGCTTATGAAGCCAGAGCCAAACTTCCTCGCATGCAGCAGTGCACGGGGAGTTCAAGCCATGGGATTCCTGCCCCTGCCTCCAACTTTGTTTGTGTCAATAAGAGCAGGAATGTTGCACATCTCTGCAAAGGGAAAAATGAGTGCATTTAGTCAAGCTGGCTCGATTGGAGCAGCTCTGGGACTGTGTTCTGAATCCCTTTTAGCAATCCTGAAAGGAGAGAGAGCAATCTGTAATTAAATCAATACATATGTAAAGGAGCATCTGCCACACAACCAGTTTAGCTTCTTTGTGTTAAACATGGATTTCTGTTGATGCGTTATTTGTGACTTGTTCTTTGTATGTAAGGGTGTTATTACATTGGATTTTGGCTTGATTTAAGCAATTAAGTGAGTCAAATCATTCTATTCATTTGCAGGCTTTTTGAAGCTGTTCTCTTGGCTCTTGACGTGTGTTCCTGAGGCTGCCTCTCAGCTCACAGCTACTTTTATGATTTATCATTATTCAGAAGCAGGTTTGGGTAAATCAGTCAGGTTTTCACTGACCAAATGTGCTTGGATGTGAAATTAAGAGCCCTTCTCACAAACCTGGTTGGTTTCTGCACTTCTCTAACAGCTCTTCTAATGAATAGCTTCAGTAGCTTCAGTCCAATTCTTTGGTGGCTCTACAATCAAGTAGCTCTATTTCAGTCTAGCATATAGTAAAAATACTGAGAGCCTGAGGTCTTTATGGCATGAAAGAAGATACTGTTATTTCAGTGTAGGAAATGAGTCTGGTCTTGTATTTCCTGAATGCTCAGTGCTGCCATTTACTCTATGGATAAAAGTGATCCATTATTCTTCGTTTCTTTTCAGGGCCTGGTTCAAAGGTTGGACCTCCCTAAATCTCTCTTCAAAAACATAAATATATGAAAACCAATACAATCTTATTGGTGATTTTGCTGTCTGTGATCACTCCTTCTGCACTGACTGTCCATGGTGTGCAGGGCTTGTGCGTTGGACTTGGGTGCTGCTGGCGGGTGCAGATGAGCATCTCTTCCTCCTGAGGTGTATGTTCATATTCCTAAGTTGGGAACTCCAGCTGTGCCAGTACGGCTCAGCCAGGAAGGGTGCTTGGTCTCGCCTTGTTAGATGTCTGTTTTGGCTGCAGCAGGTTGCCACCATGTGTGCATAGTCCCCTGCATCATTGGATCATGCAATGCTACATCTCTCTTCCCTCTTACAGGATGTTTCTCTTTATCTCCTGCCCTGTGTTGCTTCCACCTCTGCGATGGGAGAATGGGAGCAGTGCAGACAGCAAGGGGCACCTCTGGCTGCTTCTGAATGTCAAAGCCCTTGGAGGGCTGAGAACATTGGGGCTGTTCAGCCTGGAGAAGAGAAGCTGCGTGGAGACCTCAGAGCAGCTTCCAGTGTCTGAAGGGGGCTACAAGGATGCTGAAGAGGGACTCTTCGTCAGGATCTGTAGCGATAGGACAAGGGGTGATGGGTTCAAACTGAAACAGGGGAAGTTCAGGTCGAATATAAGGCAGAAGTTGTTCCCTGTGAGGGTGCTGAGGCGCTGGCACAGGGTGCCCAGAGAAGCTGTGGCTGCCCCATCCCTGGCAGTGTTCAAGGCCAGGTTGGACACAGGGGCTTGGAGCAACCTGCTCTAGTGGAAGGTGTCCCTGCCCGTGGCAGGGGTTGGAACTGGATGATCTTAAGGTCCCTTCTGACACAAACCATTCTATGAGTCTATTAGTTCTGTTTGAGATACTTTGCACGCCTGAGGATATGCAACATGTTTGTGTGCATGCAATGAAGTTTGCGCCTGGTTTGTGGGTGGATTCATGGTGCTGCTGGTGCTTGTGATAGTTACGTGGTGCAGTTCCCACATGACAAATGCCATGTCATGGTGCTAGAATGGTAATTCCAGGAGGCTTCACCAGGACAAGGCTCCTCTGCTGTGTAGATGTCTAGAATGGTGAGATGCTCACTGACCCTAGACACTAACATTTGTTACACTCTGCTGCAGCTGCAGTCTTTGAACATTACGTTTGCTGTATAGACAGCAAAAGACACAAGAGTAAGAAGTGGATTGAGGCAAGGAATATGAATGCTGCCTTTTTACTTGATGATAAAACAAGAAGATGCTTGGAAAATCAACCTGCAATGCCTGGTGGAAGAGGGACTATGCAAAGCTCAAGCATGCTCCAGGCCTTAGTCCTCCAAAGGAGGCAGTAACAGACTGCATGCAAGCCAGCTCTTCTTCCAAAGGTCCTTTTCCCACAGCTAATGCCATTTCCCAGGGAGCTGTGCTGTGTCCTGGCACTGCTGTCGAATGGCACAGCGTGGGAAGCAAACTTCCCACCAGGTTTAGCTTGGAGAAGTGCCACGCTCTAGTGTGGCAGCAGTAAAACTAGTGAATTCCCACTGCCAAGGAGATGAAGACTGTGGAGCAGCTTGACAAGGATCAGTCTGTTGAGTGAAACAAGGGAAAACAAGTGTTTCTGTGGCAGGGTGTGAGCAGACTGTGGTGCTCCCACAGAGATGCTGTGGGTTACAGCAGAACACACAGAGACATCAGGTCTCTCCTCAATGCAGCTCTCTGGATGCAACCCCCAGTGTAATGAGTTACAAACCTTGATGGGCAGAAGGTGGGTCCTTAATTTTCTTGGTTATCAGCTATACATACATACATACATATATATGTATCTTGGAGGTGGGCATTGGATCTTTGGTCTTAATGTAGTCTGGGTTTTATGCTTGGTGTGTCCTGAGCTCCATCAGGGCCGGCATCATAATCCAGCCCTCAAGCCATACAATGGGGTGTGCTGAGCATCACGCCACCCCATCCTGCATCCTCTAACACTGCTTGTGGTGTTAACCGAAACTGCTGGTCAATGTGCTGCCAATCCAGGTGACTTTCTCTCCTGCCACCACTGAACCCTGTGGGGACAGAGCAATGCAGGAGTTGGTCTGCTAAGTGCTTCCTTGGCCTTAATCCCATCCCAGAGCTGCTGAGCCTGGGGCTTGGTGTTCACTGGGCTGATGTATGAAATGCTCAAGGGTTCTTCATTAATTGTGTATGTGAATATCCCCAGGACAGCTATGTAAGTTCAAGAGCATTTCATTTCCCATGCGGAGCTTTGGCCTTTTTCGTACCTGAGGCATAGTTTAATGAATCTCTCATTGGTGCTTTGCCACCCAGCAGGAGCCACCACATTGCCAAAGACTGTAGCAGTGGCTGTTAGAGAGGAAACTTCCTCCTCCTTATGGGATGGAGAAGAAAGCTAACCCATCCTATGGGCACTGGTTATCCACAGGCTGTAAGGAGGGCACAGGAGCAGAGGCTTCAGGTGCCCTGCAAACCTCCAGGGCATGTTGCTGCTCCTGTCATGTGAGGAGGGGCAGGCATGTCCCACGCTGTGCAAAGGGATTGTAGCTTGTGCTTCCTCCTGAGTCCTTGAATGCAGCCAGAGCGGGATTTCTCAGGGAGTTTGGAAATCTGCTCAGAGGAAGGAACGGTTTGCTGCAGAGCTCTTTGGTGTTCTCCCTCTGACTTCAGTGGGGTTTATAATAAAAGCAGCTAGTTATTTTAGGAGGTTTGTAGAAGAAGGAACATCTCACAGGGGTTGTGGTGGTGTCTGTGGCTACCCACCTTCTCCTCTGCTAGATGCCATGTGTCATAGTGCCTTTGGCCATGACCAAGGGGAACCTGGTCTGGACTTTGGTGGAGACAGCCTGAAATGAGCTAAAAAGACATAGTTGAGTCTAAGTGATGCCCGTTATCTAAATATGTCTTAATCAGATATAGCTTTTCTATATGGTTCTTTGCAGGCACAGTGAACCTCAAGCTCCAGCCTCCTGAGAGGTACCCATCCATCCTTATCATGCATTACATCTTTACATCTTCTCCCTCTGAGCTCAGGTATGTGAAGGAAGGTGATATGAAAGCTCTGGATTTGGACTGAAATGCTTCCAGGATTACTTTAAGACCATTCTTAGAGACCTGGCTTCTACCCTCTAGGACAGGCTCAGTGGGTTTTCTGGCAAGAGCAGCCCAAGAGGTCACTTGTACCACTAAACTCTTTTGAGGCTGTTTTCAACAGCAGCCTGTGCTCGGAAAATGAACCTGCTAAACATGAGAAGAAGGTTGTGTAATTGCCTGGTTTTGTGGTTTGTTAGAGTTTTGCATGGGTGGGCACTGTGGTGTGAACCTACTTTCAGTTCCACTGATGTTCTTGCCTTGCAAAGCTGAAGTAGAAAACCTGCATCCCCTTTTCAAAGATCCTGATGGATTCCAAAGGCTGGATGCAGGAGGGAAGCAGAGGAGATTTTCCTCTTGCACCAAATCCAGGCTGTCGCTAAGAAACTGCCTCTGCATCATGCTTGGCAGTGCTGGGGTAAAGATTGGACTTGATCTTAAAGGTCTTTTCCAACCTGGTTGATTCTGAGTCTCGATCATGTGGCATCGCCATAGACTTTGATAGTCCAAGAGGCAGTTAGTGGAGATGAGAGGGGGGTGTATGTGTGTGTCAGCACTGACATTCAACCCTGCACTACACCACTGGTAGCTGTAGTGATTCAGCTCTTGAGGATGAGGGTGAATTGCTGGTCAGGAAGCCAGGAAGGGCAGTGATGCTCCTCAGGAACTGCACTGCAAAGTGGGAAGCGAGTGGGGCTATGGGAGGGCTGGGACCTTGTGGTGGGTTGGCCTTGGCTGCTGTCAGACGCCCACCCTGCTGCTCTATCACTCCTCAACAAGACAAGGGAAGAAGATGAGAGGAAAAAGCTTTGAGATGAGGACTTGGAGCTCACTCTCCAGTCACCGTCATGTCCAAAACACACTCTACTTCAGGAAAAAAAGGCTCTGCTAATCCTGCAGCCTCACGTCCAGAAACAACCCACTCAAACAACATTATTCTGAAGGTGAAAGCTGACATAGTGATTTGTTTCTATATCCGCTGAATATATTTGGCTGTTTCCATCTCTGGATCTTTACTCTTCCCAGCAACAGAGATGCCTCATTTCACTAGTGATGGAATTGAGACCAGTTGACTTATCTAAGGTAACAGAAGCAACCAGACACAGGCAGCAAGAGGAAGCCAGTGTTCTGCCTTCCAGATCTCTCCACCTCTATGCCCGCATCCCGGCCAGCTCCATGGCAGGGTGTAGGGAGGCTGATCCTGAGGGAACGGGCTGGGATGTGCTCTGGGTTTTCTTTCCTTTCTCTCACACCACTTTAAGACCCATTTCCAGATCACTTTCCCCAACTTACTGTCACAGGCCTGACCACACTCGACTCTTACATGCGTAGATTTTCTTGCAGCTCAGCAAAATGGTGATAGTTCCGTGACAGCTTCATGTTCATCTTCCCCTCCCTGAATACTGGGAGGAAAACGGTCCTTTTCTCTGTCTTTATGGTTAGTGCCATTGGGGTGTTTTCCTTGAATGAGGTGTTTGGGGTTTTTCTTTCACTACCTTCACAGCAAGTGGTCGTTTTAGTGTGCAAGCTGACAGCATCACCTCAGCGTAATAGTTCCCTTCAGGTGTGCAGGGGTTTTAGGCCAAAGGTTTTCCACTTTCACATAAAGGTTCTTTTTCTGCTGCTAGAAGAGAATGACAACACTTTGGTTGGTGATTCACTCAAGTGAATGAGATGTGTGGCCCCAGACTGGGATAGGAGGAGCTGCTCATATCCCTCATAGCTGGGATATGAGGTGGCATAGTGAGGTCCAAGGGGAGGTGGGGATGTGCTGCCTGGGATTCTGGCTGAGCCTGGCCATTAGTGGGGAAGCTGAAATCCCATCTCCAATTTGATGTCGGGATCTGACCCCTGGACCCATAATGAGCATCCACATAGCTCTGTGTCCCATTTGTTATGCATGAGATATGTTTGGAGGAGTCTTTTCCAGATGCAGCTTCTTCCTCTTGTGTGACTTGATCCTGGGGGACCTGCCTGTGGAGAATCATATCAGTTTTAGGTTTTTAACCCCATTCCCTGCTAAAACAGAGTGCTTGAACAAGCCATGCATTGCTGTAGCTCTACAGGAACTCACAGGAAACCTCTTGGTAGGATGAAGACAACTAACACTCAGCCACCAGCCCATCACAGCACAAATGCAGTGGGATAGGAGCCGGAGCAGGGCTCCACGTCATGGGAGGGACCAGCTCTCCCATCACAGCAGCCACTCTGATGGCCCATGTGGTAAACGTGAGATGAGCTGAGGTCTCTTCTCAGCGCTCTGCAAGCAGGCTGCAGGCTCCCAGAAGCACCATGTGTCTGTGGGTGAGAGGGACTTGTACCCAGACACTGCAGCGTATTCGCTGCCAGCATCAGCAGGACGCAGGGGCCAGGGCTGCAGCATCTTCTGTCATCACATTGCTGGAAAGGTGGGAGATGCCCTCTCTGTGTGTCAGGGCTGGGATTCATCCAGGCTGGAGCCACTTCTTGGAAGTGCTTTTCCAACAGGCTGAAAAGGGCTGAGGGGAATGTTGAAGCTGGGATATCCAATGCCATACCATCACCAGGCACATCTATTGACCTCATTACTCATTTGCAAGTGTGTAGCGTCCTTTGCAGAACGGATGTTTAGCACAGGCAGCTCAGCAGGGCTTTTGGAGACCTGCATCTGTCTGGGCAGTGACGGGTCTTCCTGGTGACAAGTGTGTCTGGCTGTGATGGAAATGGTGTGCCACTGGCTGGGAGAGCTCAAGCTGCAACACAGCCTTTTGCCACTGGTACCTGTGTTGAAAAGGAAGTATCTCCCTTGGGAAAATAACGTATAGCTGGAACTACAATAGAGCTTGTCTACACAACAACCATGGTTTTAGCTTTATCACTGCTTAGAAAGAGAAACATCTTAAAGTTGATGTTTCTGGTAGCACCATCCCATTGCAGCACTGCCATGGGAAGTCTCCATTCTGCATCTGGTGCAACCCCAGGTCACTGCAGGGAGAGGCAGTTCCTGGCCTCTGAGAAACTTGACATTTGTCATCATGCTGCCACCATTTGCCTCTGCAGAAGCCCCCTGGCCACCTCCAGATGTTCCTCAGTGGAATTCCTGGTGTTTCCACACTCCCACTTACCACACATGAGATATGAACTTGGTAAGGCATGAGCTGGGATTGGGGTGCCGGTGATACCCCTTGTCCTTATGTCTGGCTGTCTCGCTGGATCTCTGCATCCTTTGCTTCGCAGAGCTGGAAGGAGGGAGCTGCCCTAATGGCCAGGATCTAGCCTGGGAGGTTCCTTCCCACACTGGTAGGAGGGTTTCCATAACACCAGGGATGTTCTATTTCCATTTCTGCACACATTGTTTCCTTACCCTCACTGGCAAGGCGATGTTGAGCTGATCTTGCTGCTCAGGTTCCCTGTGCACAGCCCAGGGGCAGGAGTTCCTACAAAGGGTTTTCTATGCCACTGTGGCCATCAGCAAAACCAGCTTTGCACCACCTCTGATCACGGCATCAAGGCTGCCAGGCTGGCTTTGGGGCTGTCACTTGCTGTCTTTCTTTAAGCAGGTCTTTGTCCCTGGCCTGAGCACTAAGATCATTATGATGTTGCAGCAGTTTTTGCAGGCTTTACTTTGCTCTTCTCCCACAAAGCCCTTTGCTCTGCAACCTGAGGACTACCTGAGCCATGCCCACATCCTGGGCACAGGGCAGGTGAGGCTGCACATGTGTGCTTGGCTGCAGGGCTCCTCCAGCATCACTGCAGCATCATGTTCCCAGCATGGAGGCCCTTCATCTTTAGCAACAGCTTTCCATATGGCTGCATGATGGAGGAGTGGACGGACAGGGAGGAGAGCCGGGGAAGTCAGTAGATGGCAGAGTTGTTTTAGCATCTGCTCTCTGCCATGTCTCTTGCAGGCTCACAGGGATTTTAGGATGGATTTGTTGTCAAGATGACAAATCCATCCTAAAAATCGAAACCCTAAAGCATCACAGCTACGGTGCCTGGGACTCTGGAGTACCCATTGCGGTATCTACTGCATGCTGTTGAAGGTGACACTGCTTTGCCTTTGCATCGCTGTGCAAGAGGTTCAAGATGGGTTTTGCTGCCTCTGAGTGTGTGTTCCTCATCGTGGTTGGGCTCTCAGATCGAGCAGTGTGGCTGTGTGTGGAATTCCACCCCGGCACAGATCCACCTTCCCGTGGGGATGGTTAGTCCCAGGCAGGGGCTGAGGATTGTCTCCCCAAGCCCTCAGGTCAGAGCTGCTTGTCTCCCCTCACCCCTTTGGCGCTCACCCTTGCTGGCTGAATCTGCCATAGCCAGCAGCATCACTCTGTTCTTGCTCACCATGGGCTGTGCATGATCCAAAGGAATCCCAGTGATCCCAAGGATGAGAAAACCCCACAAGGGATTCCAAGGCTAGCAGAGGGACAGGGGAGAAATGACAATTAAGGCTGAAACAGGATGCAGTGAAGAGCCAGGAGGTGATTCTGTTAGTGGTGAAGAAAGCCCTATGATGAGAACCTTATGGAGGTCGATGTGTGTTAGGTTTTGAAGAAGATGAGTGATTTGCACTATATTGCCTTGTCAGGGGGGTTGTGGTTTAATGTAGGAGAGAAAGGCAGAAGATGAAGTCACTGGCTGCTATATCAACCCAGGGAGATTGCCCATCTCTTGATTACTTCCAATCAGGATCCAGATTTGCCGCAATATGTGTTGGTGCCGGTGAGCCAGCCCAAAGCTCAGCCAGAACAAGGGCTCACTGCAAACCTCTGGCTACAGAGGGAAAGGCTGTGCAGGGCAGCAGCTGATCCGGGCTGTGTCTCACCCACCTCCAACATCCACCCAAAATCCTTGGCCTCCCATCCATCCCTTTAAGGTCCCTTCAACCCAAACCAGTCTGTGATTCTAACTTTGGCCAAGAGCAGCAAAACCCTCCTTAGGGCACAATGCAAACCTTGACCTATGGGCACATCCCAGCCATGTGGCTGGGGACCCCCGTGGGGCAGCAGGAGCTGAGGTTGGGTGGCTTTGCCATGGGCAAGGCTGCGTTTGGACCCATGGAGCTCATCAAGTGCTTACAGCAGCATCTGCCAAGACTCAGCCCCACAGGGTTTCACTGCAGCTTTGATGGTCACAGGCTCCCACACCCCTGGGAGCTGCTTTTGGTGCTTGGCTGAGTGTGGGGGGATATATGGGATGCTCCCGGTCCCTCTCACTGTGACTCAGGTTGCAGGGGCTTGTTTGGCACGGCTGGGGCTCCCCACACCAGGCTCTATTTTTAGGAAGCCAGGAGAAGTAGGTGCAGCCGTCACAGCAAGAAGTTTCTAGTGCAATCTGTGGTTTCTCAGCTTTGGCAAGGCTCAGCATCAGCAGTTTAAAGGCTGGGTGCTCTCCATGGCTCAGCACAACAAAGCTGGCATCACCACCCAGATGTGGCATGGAAGCCACATGCCGCTTTGGGGCCCTTAATCCTCTGTGGGGTCCTTGGGGCTTGTTTCTCTGCCTTTCCCTGCTCTCCAGCTGCTTTGATCCCTTGGGAAAGGATGTCTTGGGGTGCATCCATGGGTGGTACAGCAGGACAGGGAGGTGAGAAGGGAAGGGAACACAGGGGATGATGCCACTTGGAGCAAGGTGGCTCAGGGGGACAGCATCACCCCAGTGCCAATCCCTACAGCTCTTTCCCATTGCTCTTTGCTGCTCTGGAGGGTGGCTTGGAAGGGGCAGATGTCCCCTCACGTCTCTGGGGAAAATGAGGTGGAGATGGTGCTCTACACTCTGCTCTCATCTACCTGTGGGGCACCGGGAGCTGGGGACTGCTCATGTTCATGTCTGATGGAGCCTGGAACTTCTGCTGACCTCCTCATGAGTGTCTCCGTGGCTGAGGGCCATGGTGAGCGATGGGGCTGCAGCCTGCGGTTACCACCGTAGCGGCTACAACCACCATCTTCTGCTCTTTTCTTCCACAGAGAGACATGAACATCGCAAGCACTGACACCTTCATCTCTCCCTGAGGCTGCCTCTTGCTGCTCTGAACTCCAAGAGCTTTCTCTCATTCATACCAAGGTGAAAAAGGAACGGAAACTGCCACGCAACCTTTCCTTCTCCGGATGCTGGTGATGCTTTCTGTGGTGTTCTGGCTATGTCTGTTCTCTCTTCATCTCCGGTGACGGGGTTGTCCTGGAGACACAAGAGCTCAGAGGATACAAGAAGGGGAAAAACCTAAAGCAGTGACAAAGCAAATGGTGGGAAAGCTCAACTTTCCCTTCAGCCAGTGGCCCCGCGCTGAAGGGGCTTCATTTCGGTTTCTCTCATAGGTTCCCTTCTGCATCCCTCCCACGGCATTGCAGGCAAACTCCTTTGGTGACTCAGAACAACATCTCCTTTTTGAATGCATTGTTCTCAGTCCTGCCCAGCACCCAGCTTTTGTTAATTGTAGAGAGCATTTGGGGTGAGCAGCGCATCTGAAAGAGCTTGTCATGAAACCGCAACAGGCACCTAAAGCCAAATGAAATCACTCTTTTCTCAGCAGCTTTCACCTCGCTGCCTTCAGAAGTGCTCCCAGATCACCAGGGCAGGCGAGCGGATGTTTTCTTGGTAAACAAAGCTCTGAGCTCTGAGTACAAGTGGAGACAATGTGCTGCTGATGAGCGGAAACACCACAACTAGGTCAATAGGAATGCAAGCGATGGATCACATTTTCCCATCCTCTCACCCAGGGGTGAGATGTCCGGAGGAACTGTGCCAGTCTGGGTTCACACGTGGATGGGTATGGTTACAGTCAGAGGGTTTGGGCAGTGAAAGGAAACCCTGTTGCTTTCTTGGTGCTGAGCTCATCACTGGGTGAAGGTGGGACTTCACCTTCCCTGATGTTATCCTATGCAGGCAGACTCTTCCCTCTGTTGCTGGGCACTCTGTCCCGTCATCCCACTGAACCATGCGCTGTTCCCCAAGGCTATATCATAGAATCCCAGCCTGGTTTCGGTTGAAGGGACTTTAAAGCTCCTCCAGTTCTAACCCCTGCCACGGGCAGGGACACCTTCCACTAGAGCAGGTTGCTCCAAGCCCCTGTGTCCAACCTGGCCTTGAACACTGCCAGGGATGGGGCAGCCACAGCTTCTCTGGGCACCCTGTGCCAGCGCCTCAGCACTCTCACAGGGAACAACTTCTGCCTTATACACAGTCTAAATCTCCCCTGTTTCAGCTTGAAACCATTACCCTGTGTCCTATCGTTACAGTCCCTGATGAAGAGATCAGGGAGTTTTATGTATTGTTATATGGCTTTTCAGACCTTAGAGAGAAATGATTTAAAGATTTTCCATTATGAGGGGTGGCAGAGAGAGACAAAATAATATTTCATTGGTTTGAAGCAATAACTTCACTGGAATTACACAGGGAAGAGCTTCTGCCTAAGATCTCATCTCAATCTCCTCTCTGGCAGGTTAAAGCCATTCCACCATGTTCTTACAGCAGCCAAGTGGTCAAGGACATGCAACCACGATGCGGCCTGGCCCTGGCATGGGATAACATGGGTTTTGAGGATTTTGAGTCTTTCCCCCTATCCTTACCATCCATGTGGAGAACCTGATGGTGCAGGGTGGTGGATGCGGCTCCAGAGGGCTTGCTCCATGCCAGCTAGGGCTGGATTGCCAATGCGGAGCAATGGTGCCCTGAAGAGGAGCTGCCAGCCTGCCCTCCCTGCTGACAAACCCCTGCCAGGATCCCTGCTGTCACACTTTCCACCCGGCCTCTCCCGTCAGGGTGACGGTGACTAGCAACTCTCAGTTTCCTGGTGTGCAGCACAAGCTGGCCAACCCTCCGATGATGCTTTGTACCAGGTACCCAAACCCTGAGCCTTTCCCCATCCTCCTCACCAAACCCAGCATCCTCCTGTGAAGCTGCCACCAGCTCCGGCCTCCCCAGCAAGGTGCAGGCAATGGGGCCAGCAACATGTTTGGGGTTTCCGGCGTTACCTGCAAGTTCTTCTCATTTCAGCGAAGCAGTGAGAAGTTGCTATCCAAAAACGGCTTTGAGAAGAAGCCAGGGCTCAGGAATAGCTGTGCAAAACCTCCCCTGCTGCTCTCTGCGATGCTTATTGATGTGACTTCACACGTTATCGCTGCCTCTCAGCCCTGACACTCTGGATTCAGGGAATGCATGAAGTGATGACTTCCCATGTCCTTTTGTTTCTCATGTAGAGACTTCCCCCCAATGTTAAATTCAGAGGAAGACCCCTGGAAAATGCTGGTGAGCACCATGGGATTGATGCACAGGGGGAGTCTTTGGGGAGCCATGAAAAGGCTTTTTGCATGTGGCAAGCTCACCATGGCAGGGGCAGTGTGCAGGAGCTTGGCGTCAGACCAGACTCCTGTGAGAACAGTGGAGCAGGATTTGCCGATGTCTTTCCAAAGATAACGCCCATTTTAAAACAAAAAGGATTGAAAGCAGTGGCTTGGCAGTGCCCCCAGGCTGTGTGTGGGCTTGATCCCATGTACAGCAGGGCTGCAAGCCCAAGGGACCAGGTCTAAAGCCTAGTGATGCCAAGGGGATCCCCTTTTGCAACCCAACGTGGTGTATCCCCAGTACTGTTTGGGTCATCTCATTGCTGCTAGGAGGATGCTCCTGTGGTGGTGGGAAGCCCTGATGAGGTGGACAGCAAGGCAGCCCTTGGATGGTGAGGGCATGCGGGCATCCCTTGAGACATGGGCACACAGGAGCTGGGACCCCAGGGCCACTTTCTCCTCTAGAAGGCAAAACTGACACTGGGGAGCTTCCCTGGAGCTGGCAGCCCCATCCCACAGCTCCCCTCATTGCAGAGGGGTGACAGTCCTGACATGGTGAGGCTCCAAAGCACCATCCAGGGCCCCAGCCCTGGCGCTGTCCTCTGCCCATTGCTTCCCACGAAGACCCGGGTGCCATCCCACACTTGTGATTTGGATGCTATATTTAGGAGCACGGTGACCTGCCAAGGTCAGACTCTGACTCGGCTGCAGAGGTGTTTGTGCTTCATTACCAGCTCTTGCATTTGCAGCTCACAAGCGCCCTAACCACACAGGACAGGATGCGAGAGAGAGGGTAGGCAGCAAAAGCGACCGCTGGACTCCATCCTGCAACGCTCTGAGCAGCCCCGACAAGGTGCTGTGCACCCTTCTCTTCTCTCCTGGGGCTGCTGGGGACCAGTGCCCAGCTTCGAGCAGGATCCAGCCCTTTATTGGCTGCATGCACATCTGATAAGAGCATTGCCTTCAGCATATGACATTCAAAACAACTTGACATGATGGCTTGGTGGCTGTCTTCCAAGCAGCCCTCCTCACAGTGCAGCCCTGCTCCTCTGCACCCCAACAGGAACCCAGATTGATCCTCTTTACATGCAGAAAAGGAGGTTTGTCCCCTGCTGCAAGCAGTGAGACCCCTCTGCATTTACTCTGCATTATCGGTGGTGCACGGCTGCACAAGCACCAGACGCCTGAAGAGCTTGGGGGCAGGATCTTGCCTCCCTGCTGCTGGCTGGAGAGGTGTGGGGACATAGGTGGGACATGGGTTGCTCAGCGTTGCAGGTAGGTGATGCTGGGAGGTCAGCAGCCAGCATCCCCAACAGCCCTTTTCATGCACAGATACATAGGTAGAAGTAACATGGATAAGCAGGGACAGGGTCTGAAATGGCTTGTGCTCTTGGGTGCAGGGTGAGCGCCTCACTACGGTATCACTAAAGCTGTTTAAAACTCATCTCTCCAAAGCAATACCAAGCACCAAGACCCGAAGTCCCACTGTCTATTGAGGAACATGAAAGCTGTGCCCACGCTAGAGTTGCAGTGCCCATGGAGGTGGTCCTTTCTCCAGGATCATTCAGCCTACCCAAGGAGAGACTTCACCCATCAGGAGCACAAAGGAAGGCCAGAAACCAGCACAACCTGCCTGTCTCAGCCAAGTGTATCCACTACAAAATCACCCTTTTCATGAAGGAAGCAGAGGATAAAGAAACTTTCTTCCCCTTTTGGGAAACAACTGATTTTCTGGTGCTTCCTAGCCCCTGTTTAGCAGCTCTGTCCTGTATTCATGGTCTTCATTTCTCTGAAGACAATTTGTCATGAAACTTTCATCCACAGCAGGAAAAAAAACCCCACTGGGGCATAGTCTGGACTGGTTTAAGGGCAAATATGAATATATGGAATAAGAATCTCTTTCTGCTTCTGGTAGAACAATAGGAAAAAAGCATGGAAGTACACCAGAGAAGAAAGTCTAAACAACCTTCTTTTTGTTGTGGGAGATGGTAGTGAACAAACCTACCCACTACGAAGAGGTTTTTCCAGGAAGTGTAGGTTGCTGCAACCTGTATCCCTTGAGCAGTGGGTGCTCACACAACAGTTCTCATGCTACTTGCAAGCAGCTCATTTGAAGGAGCCCCATCAACGTGTGTGGATGATGAACGAACCCTACAGCCCTGCGACACCCCGACCCATGAGCAGCACCTCTCCCAGCACCATGAAAATGTTCATGGGCTTCCTCGTTGTATTTATTGTAGCACAGACAATCGGGACCGTACTCTTCTGTTTGTATCTTCACATGAAGATGGATAAGGTAAGTGGAGAAATAAAGTTGCCTCTGCTGGGTTGCTAACACGATTTGCCTTCAGCTGTGGTGAGATGGGCTCACCAAAAGGATGAACATGGTAGAAGATGATACCAGCCACTGGATGGATGAAGGAATGGCATTTATTACACCCATGTTCCCATTTCTGCTTTAATTTGCCGCTAAGATGTATGTGGGGAAGAGATCTGTTCCCTTCGTTAACAGAACAAGAATAGATCGATGAAGAAGAGCCATTAATAGCAAACCGTGGCCAGTCCAGGGAGAGAAGAGTGTGGCTTAAACACACAAGTGGCTATTTTAGGTTCATTGGTGGTTTTTCTGGTGGCACTCATCACGAGGACAGGGGTGTGTGTGTCCAGAAATGCAACTTTTTTTAGTGTTTGTATGTGTGAATTTGACCAACATCTCACTTCAGTTGCTGTCTTTGTGTTTAGGGAAGAAAAGAGTGGATCTTAGTGCTTGGGCTTTTATTGAAAAGACACTTTATTGGTGATCCCGTCTCATACTTGGGACAATATTTACCAAAGAATCAAAAGCTAAAAAGCTGGATTTGATATTGCCATGACTGCATGATGCTTAAAATCACCAATCTGAAGCTACTTTCCTCCAAACCAGAAACAGCTAAAGAAACAGAATGTGTCTAAAACCCAGACCGAGTTCTCTTTACCAGATACAATGATAAGATCATCACTAGTGATTTTTAAACGCACTGTCTCAACTTAAATTGACATTTAAGTGAGTGACTTCTGATCTTCAAGGGTGAGGAGCAACCCTCAGCTTGAGGGGCTGAAAAGCAGGGGGGTGGAAGGAGACTTTGCTACATGGAGTTTGCAGCCTGGGGTGAAGGGATGAGTAGAGTCCCCAGAGGCAGCTGAGACACAGTTATGGGTGGGTAGAAGATTTCAGCTGCCTTCAGACCTTGCAGGCAGGGCTTCAAACCTGAACCTCAAATCACTCTGTCAGGCTGTGTGTCCTCATGTCTGTCTGCACTTCTCCTTACCTTTAACTGGATGTTGGGTCTTTACTAAAATACAAGTGTAATTTCAAAAAGCAGTTTGTTTATCTATCTATCTATCTATTACTTATCTATCATCTATCTATCTATCTCTCTCTCTATCTATCATCATCTGTCTATGGCTCTCAGATTTTCTTAATCTGAAGCTCTTGGCAGAATTCAGCCTCAACCCACAAGTTCTTTTGGTCTCCTGGCTGCTCTTTAAGTCAATTTTAAACAGCGAAAAGCCACCCTGCATGGACAGGGTAGTGTGGAGTTGAGCAAGCATCCCAACTGGATCCGAGCTGGGATGGACTGATCCACTCGCTGAGATTTCTGTGCCTGTCAATGCAGGCGGGTGGATATTTGCTACTTGCCTTTTGGGAAAAGCACAGTGGGAAATTGAAATTCATGATCAAGGTGATAGAAAACAGGAAGGGATCCTGAGTAATCCTCCTCTTACCCAGTGTTACCAACCAGGGTCAGCAATTCCTGGTGGATGCGGGTGCGGATGCCGTGCCGGGCGGCTGATGGGAGTACTTAGTACCCACAGTGTGTCTGCCCGGCTCATCCCGATGCTGAACAACTGATCCTGAGCTTTCCAGGCTGTGATTTATCCCTGGCAGGAATACAGTGTGGCTCCGCTCCCAGCCATTGCAGGTTTCCCACTAACACTCCATTCACCCTCTCTTGTCTCCCTCGCTGGCAGATGGAAGAGGTGTTGAACCTGAACGAAGATTACATCTTCCTGAGGAAAGTACAGAAATGTCAGACGCCAGAAGGCCAGAAGTCAACGTTATTGGACTGTGAAAAGATTTTAAAGGCCTTCCAGGACCTCCAGTGCAAGGTACGCTGCTGTTAGGTGTATAAAGACGCCACTGAAGATGGAGGAGGGCTCCAGACACCCAGCCAGCTTCACCCCATGGGTGCCCTTTACCTTGGGGCGGCACAGCACATGCCCCTTTTTACACTGGATTAGTTTTACACTCCATTTTTATATTCTATTGATAGAATTGAAAAATCTCATCCATTTTTGCCTCAAAATGGTCTTGGTCAGAGCACACCCAGCTGCAGGTGGGATCCCTGCGGAGCGATGCTCAGTGCTTGTGGTTGGAGGGATGGAGCTGCAGCCACCCTGGTTCTACGCTCTCATCCTGGTCTGATAAAGGTTCTTTTCCTGCTGTCTGGCACCTTGCTCCGATCCTGTGTTGGGTGGCTGTGGGGATGCTTGTGGCCACCTACTTTGCCCAGGTGTCCATGAGGGTACAAGGCTTGGGCCGGGCAGCACAGGTCCCATCAGTCAGCGGTGGGGAGAGGAGAAGGATGCCACTCCACGGGCCCAGTGATGGCACCACCAGCCAGTGCAGAGGCTCCTCGTATTTGGGTGTCCGTGCCCAATGACATCAAATGCCTCAGGTCTGCATCAGTACCCATCCGACAGCAGAAAACTGTCTGAGATGGGCCCTGCTCAGCAGTCCTGGGCAGGGATGTGCCCAGCTTGCTCTACAGCATGGCTCTCCAACATGGTTTTAAATGAAAAGGAGGTGGTTGGTTGGTTGTTTCTCAAATAAACTTTTCCCATCCCATCGTTTTAATTGCACAAAAATCAATTTTCGTGCAAAGATCATAAACCCTACAACCCCCCGCCTGCCAGCAGCCAGTCAGCCCATGGCCATATGTGATGCTGGGGATGGTACTGGAGAGGATCTGTGGTTTCGGGTACCCTCTGCCCAGAGCTGGCAGGGCTGTTGGGGCCAAAAAGCACCAACTCAAGAAGTGACCAGAGCATCCTTTATATAGAAGCTTTCAAAATCATTGATTTGTACATCCTTAAAACTCAACCATATATTTTTGCTGTTGTTACAGGACAGGGAAGCCAGCAAGGAGCAGCCCAAATTTGAAATGCAAAGAGGTGAGCTCCCTGGTGCTGCCAGTGCACCCGTGGCTTCGAAGGGGCAGGAGGAGTAGCTCGGCTTTGGAAGGGCTTTCTTTCACCCTGCTCAGCACCAGGGCATGGCACAGAGGCAGGGGATGGGGTTGGGGTTTGGGGCATCCCCATGGGGGTACGTGGCATGGGGCTGGCAGAGGTGGGGCACTGGGCATGGCTGTGTCACCAGGGCAGGCGGCTCTGGATGCTAAGGTGCCTACATCAATGAAAATGAATCCACAATTAAATCCGTGGCCTTGTTGCATTGCAGGCCACGAGCACGAGCATCCTCATTCGATGCACAAGAACGAGACCCCTGTGGCAGGTAAGGAGCGGACGCATCCTCTTCCATGGGAGCCCAGTCTCCTCCATGGGCTTTATCCCCCAGTGGCTCCACCTTGAAGGCAACCAAGTGTCTTTGCTGAGCAGAGGCCAGATCCTGCCTCACTCCAAGCTGATGGGGTGGACTTTGTGTCTCTGAACTGGATTTGGCCCATAGAGAGATAAAGGTGGAGCGGTCCCTGAAGAGGAGCTGGGCTGCCCTGGGGGGACAGTGGGTGCCAAGACATCAATAACCCCGACCTTCCTGAATTGCAGTGGAGAAGAGGCAGCCGATTGCAGTCCATCTGGCAGGTCACAATCGCAGCAAGAGAGTCTCAGGTAAGACAGACCCACTTGACACTGCCTTGCCTAGGGAGCCAGTGGGACATGGCAGTGTCCATTCCCTGGCCCGTGATTACTGCCCCGTGGCTCTGTAAGGGCAGGAACAGGGACATTATAACTCCAGCATGAAAGCTGGAGCCAAATTCCCAGTGGTCACATCACCACCCGCACCTCTGCCACATGGGGTTCGTGCATCCCATGCCAGCTGTCCTCAGTAGCCTTACATACACCTTCCTAGAAATATATATATCCTATATATCTTTCCTAGAAATGCACTGCAATGGCTTAACCTTTGCAGTGTTTTCTATGAGTGGAAAACCATTTCTCTTTGTATTTAAGAAAAATCTTTTGGACTCAAAACCCAGGAAAAAATGCTTTTGCTCTCCTGGCCATGTCTTGCTGCAGGAGGGCTCTGCTGGCATATTGTGTCTGCTAAGATCTAAGCATCTTCTCACCCACAGTGGTCCTGGTAGCAGTATGTGACTTCATAGTCACAACATAGATAGCTCCAGACTGATTCAGGCGATATGCACTTACTCACAGCCATGGCCACGTTAGGTTTGAGGGATGCACGTGGGTCCATTCGCCTTTGTGCATCCCTTGGCACAGACCACGGTTGCTCTCACATCTCCCTTCCCCAGCACAACCCTAGCGAAGGGGCATCATGTGAGAGCAAGGATTATCCAAGTAAGAGCTTGCAAGTCAGTCTGTGCCATGGATTTCACAATCTGGGCACCTCTGCTTTAATTCTGCAGAAACTGCCAGTAATCAGCGAGTGCTCTTTTCATCTCTGACGCAGCATTTCACCCAGAGCTCGGTCTACCTGTGGAAAGCTTAGTGTTAGATAAGATCAAAGAAGTGAGAAGCTAGCTGCATTTTAAATCTCTCCCAGCTCGAGCACTTGTTGAGCCTATAAAGCAGGTTGCAATTGCTGCCTGGAGCTTGGCATTGGGCGCATTGGAAACTTCCCCACGGGATGTACAGGCATGGCCCACAGGCTGTGTGCATCGCCAGGGCCTCCCGTGCCATCCCTCTGTAGGGACTGGGACTCTGCGCTGGGACTGTTGAACCCATTATTCCCCTTGGAGCCAGGTTGCTCTCCCTTGCTGCTCCCACTGGTGTCTCTGTAGGCTGGGGAAGGTCCAAAGTCCCTCGTGGAGGCTGTAGCTGAGCTCAGCCCCTGTGGCCATGGCTTCCTGGTCTCTGTATTGACCTATCTGTACTGACTCCAGCAGGAAGGCACGCTCATGAGCTACCCTGATGACACTGATAGTGTCCCAAAAGCCATGGCAGGTCTCCATGGGCAGTGGAGGCAGCATTTGCCATGCAAAACCCTTCCAGCTCTGCACCTTGCCAGGGACCAGAACTGTGGGATGTTTATTTTTGCTCTGCCTTTGCAAAGCGTCAGCACCTAGATGGGAGAAACTGTGTGTCCTGGGATGGGAGCCTCTGAAGATGGGAGCTGCAGGGTGTTTTGGCAGTGCCACTGAAAGCCATGGAGATAGCAACCCCATAGGGGCAGACATGAGGGTGTTTGGTTGGTAGTGGCAACTGTGTGTAATCCTCCACCCTCAGCATTTCCACTTGGTTGGATGGAGGAAGCAAAATGCTCCTCTGCTCGCATAATCGATTCAAGGGTGCCAAGGCCAGTGACCAGAAACATGAGTTAAACTTGTCCTGGCCTCAGAGAAGGGGACGCTGCTCCCTCGGCTGGGGATGGTGTCCTGGGGGGGGCAGGAGCCACCCCTGCACCCTGCAGCAGACACAGGCTGTGATGCCAAGCATCTGTAGGGTGTCCCCCCAAAATCAGCATGCCAAACTGGATGTCTTTCTCCCAACTCATCTGCAATGCTTTCACCCTACAGTGCTAGAGTGGAAGACAACGATGTATGGCCCCACGAGCAACGACCTGATATCCTACCAGGAAGGGAAACTGAAGGTGAAGGAAGAAGGGCTCTACTACATCTACTCCCAAGTCAGCTTCTGCACCAAGGAATCAACTTTGGCACCCTTCACTCTCTATATTTATTTGCATCTCCCCATGGAAGAGGACCGGCTCTTGCTGAGAGGACTAGACACACACAGCACCTCCACGTCCTACTGCAAGCTCCAGTCCATCCGGGAGGGAGGTGTCTTCAAGCTCCGGGAAGGTGACATGGTCTTTGTCAACGTGACAGACTCAACACGAGTGAATTACAACCAGGGCAGCACCTACTTCGGCATCTTCAAGCTGTAGTGAGAAGGGGACTGCCCTGAGCTGGGAGGTCCAGCCCGACTTTGTTGAGCAAAGTGGCTTTCCCTGTTTCCCCTATTTATGTCCCTCTGCCTCTTTGGTTTCCTTGTTTCTTAATTTGTATATTTTGTTATTTATTAATGAGGGCCAAGGGGCCCCAAGAACACAAATGGAACAAAGTCTGAAGCTGTTGTTGTTTGCACCTTGCTCTATTCTTTCAGTGCCAACGGTTCGGTGCGTGCTGGTGTTGTGTGTCTGGGTCCACCATGCAAGGGTGGATGTCCCCGTTATGTCACAAGACAAACTCCACCATCAACGTATCTTTCCTAAGAACGTAGGATGGCTCAGGCTTCTCCATCCTTCATACTCATGTATCTCCTGTACCAATCTGCTTACAAAACAGCAGCGGAAAAAGATGAAAAGGCTTAGGAAGGTCTCCTCTAAAGGAATCAGTCAGCCGAGCGCTGGCCTTATGTGCTGGCTGGTGGTGATGCATCCTTGCCACCCTAACTGCCTGCTTTGTCTTGAGAAACCCCTTTTTTCCACTCATGCCTGCCTATGAAACTCAACCAGCCTTCTCATGTAGGGTGACACAGCCTTGGCCAGCTGCATGAGGGACAATTGGTGGCTGACTTTCAAGCTGCAGTGTGGGTAAAGTACCAGCTGTGCTCTGCTCTCATGACCCGAATCCTCTCACCAGACTGTCCTCCTCCCACCTCTGCAGGTAGAAGGGATGTTGGCCACCATCATCAAATTTGGACCTGTCTCCTCTCCTGCAACCCCTCCTACCCTAAGAGGAGGACTAAGAAAGCAGGGCGGTGGCAGGACCAACTGTGTCTTCCCAAGCCCTCCAAGGTGCTTGTGCACTTCCAAGAGCATCTTCTGTCTGTCCTCAGGAAGGACGTGCCCACAGCAGCACTATTCCTGGAGCTGTAGGAGAGCAGGACTGTGCACACAGGCAGGAGTCCCTCTTGGGCAGGGGTTACACTGCACAATAGGGTCTCCCTGACCCTCTTCTCCAGCTTGGCCTGAAGGGAAGGTGAGCTGAGCAACAGCAGGGCACAAAGGATGTTGATGTGGTATTCTTCAAAGGCATCTGAAGATGGCAAAGGTGGCAAGCCTGGAGCATTTGGTTGTACAGGTCACACTTGACAGAGTGCAAAAGTTTGGGAATACTCCTGGAATCCCACAGGGTTGGAAGTGGAAGAGCTTTCACATGTGGCCAGTGCTTAGGGTTTGCTTGGCTGGAGGCTGCAGTGCTGGTCCTAGCACGGTGCTGGGATGGTCTGCACAGGCCATTGCACTGCTGGATGCCAGTTTCCAAGCAGGGTCTCTTACCGAGTGCCTTGGTACCAGCCTTACCTTGGCACCCCTTGCTTGGTGACAGCCCTTTCCCCTGGTTGGGGCAGGGTCCCCATTGACAGAGTCTTCAAGGAGGCCAAATTCACTGTGTGCACCCCTGCTTGGAGGCAAGGGAGACTACTTCCCCCCAATCCAGTTTGGGTTGGGGGCACTTGTGCTGTATTGGGGTGACCAGTGGGAGCAGCCCACGATGAATGGGCACCTCCAGAGCATCCCCAGCTCAAGCAGTGCTTTGGGCTGTGCAGATTAAGCTGTTGGGGGTTATTTTCCTGTTTTTTCGTGTTGATGGTAATTTGGAGCAGAGCACCATTGCTTGGAGGATGCTGTTGCTGCCTGTGTTGGAGTTGGGTCATGCAAAGGGGCCATTTGGGAGCTGGCGTAAGAGAGCGGTCCAAAGGGACCCTGTATGCATTAGGAGAGCAGGATCCTCTCTGGTTAAGGCCTGGATCTTGCTTCATGGGGACACGGGAGTGGAGATGCTCCCTCCAAGATGAGCCTGCGGGATGCCTCCTCCTTGCTCTCATGCCCAGCACCGCCTCTGGGGTACCTGGGGCGGGAGGTGCCCTGCTCTACCTCTTCCTTGAAGTCCCTAAAGTGCCACTTGGGTCTCCCTTGCAGACTTCAGTGTTTTTTCCACCATGTGCCCAAGTGTTTCTTTTCCACTTGTTCGTTTTCCTGCTCCGAGTGCTGTGTTTGGGGAGGGAAAGCATGATCCAGCCCTCCTGCTTCAGCTGCAGGCTGAAAGCACGGCCCATCTCTACCAAAGAGTTAAAAGGAGAAGAAGTATTGTCCGAGCGGTAGACCAAAGGAAATCCTGTCACCACACCTAAATGCCAGGAAAAACACACACATTAACTAAAGAAAAAAGAATAAAATCAAATCTCAAACAGGCAGGAAGTCACTTATCTACAGCATCCTGCCAGTGCCGCGGAGAGCGGCTGCTTTTCCATACAGCATCCTTGGTAGCAGGGTGCAAGCAGGGCTTGAGGGATGGAAATGCATCTCCTTCCTCTTGGATGAGGGCCCCTTCCCTGCTGCAGTCTGGGTGATGGTGGGAGTAACAGATCCTGTGCTAGCAACACCATTTGCACCAGTATCCCCACCAATAGGTGATGCAGCCATGGGCGCTTTGAGCACATCCGGGATGCTCAGAGCATCATGGTGGAAACAAAGGAAGCAGCCCCAAGAGCCAAGAAGTGATTTTTTGTCCTTTCTTTATTTGTTGAAAATGTCAATTAAAAAACTGTTCAAAATAAAAACATGTTAGAAAAGTTGAACTTGCATAAGTAGTTACAGTAAATAAACCTACATGACAAAGATAAACTGGAAGGCAGCTGACACAACATCCATCTAAAGACAGACTCACTGGAACCTATTTACAAAGCACTGTAAACAAAGTAAATATGGAAACATTGCTGTCCATCCGGCATGGCTTCTTTTCCTTTTTAGTTTAGTTTCTTGTCTTTTTTTGGCTTCTAGCTCTTGACAAAATGCTTGATCCAAACAGTCCCAGTGTGCCCTCCACCACGTTACATCTCACACACATGCATATGTACACAGCACGGGTTTCAACTCAACCGGGGGGCAGCGAGGAAACGTTTCTACCCTCTCCTTGGAGTGCGAATGGCCCTTGGTTTGCTTCCTTGCACGGGCTGCGTGCCTAAGCCTGGTCCCCATCCCACCTCTGGGCAGGCAGGAGGACAGGACAGTGCCAGGGGGTCTGGATATGGCATCCCGGAACAGCCGCATCCCATGTGCAGCACCCTGGAATACCATTAACCAGCACAGCAGGGCCTGTCTGCCAACCAAACTACTCCATGGTGTGCCCGGGTGAGGATGTGGAGAGCTGCCATCCAGATGGGATGCTCTGGAGCAAAAAAGAACCTTTGTTCTGTCCTAAAAACAGCTTAATGAGGGTTTCTTTTCCGGCTCCTTGTGATGTTCTGGAGCGTAGCTCTCCCCAAACACCATTTACCATGCTCTGGCTCAATTCTAACTGCAAGGAGGGAGTTCTAATTATTGCCTCTGTTATGTCCTTCATGACCAACATAACCTATGAACTGAGGAGCTGTGGTGTGTCTGCACACCCTGGAACCATGCTGCCCAGTGATCCCAGTGATATACATAAGACTTATCATTAGCTTTAACAGAAGGTTACTTTTATAATGCTGCTAAGGAAGGAAGGAAAACAGTTGTTCTAAATGAGGGTATAACAAACACCAAATAAGATGGAGATAGCTGATACATATGCATGTTGCCTGTGTGCTGTGTTCGAGGAGCTGTGCAGGAATCTGAAGGGTGTTGCATATCCGTGCCCCAGGAGCGTTCCAGCTCTTGTCAAAGCATAAATAACTTTCCTATCCCAAGAGAAAGTTCCTTTTCCCTAGCAGAAAGCCCCTTTGGGGCCATGGCGGGGACAAGTGGCCACTGGCTACATTCCCAGCCTTTGGGAAGGAGCGTCGGTGAGCCTAAGGTGAAGGAAGCAGGGAACCAGCACGTTTGGGGGGTGGTGTTGGTTGTCAAGCAGTGTCTATATTTCATATAGAGAAAAGCCCGTCCTGCGAGGGGAAGCACAGCAAAACTCTAAACTGATACAATACCTGGACACTCAATATGAAAACAAAGCAGGGGGAAGGAGTTGTAGGTCATGCATAAGGGAAGGGATGGGGGGACAGAAGAGCAGTTACCTGTTGTGCTAGTCACGAGCTGTCAGGAGGCAGCACTGTGCAACACACCTTCCCATGCGCTCTGACAGGTGCTCCAGCTCTCACTTCCCCAAGGAATTCCAATGTCTTCATGATAATTGCACATTTGAATCAGGATCAAGGCCACACGGGAACCACAGTATTGCTGGGCTCTAAGTTCGCTACAGTCAACTAATGGGGAACAAGAAGGTGGATGGGAAGAGCTTCCCCAGTTGTGATTATCTGAAAAGAGGAGCACGGTGCTTTTTGGTTTCTGCTCAATGCCACCTCAATAATGTTTTCATTCAATAAATAGGTACCGGTGCTTTTGAAAAGAATGAAAGCATTAAAAAGTGCTTAAGCTTCCTCTTAGGAAACTGCTGCCAAACCCTTTGTGAGCAGCAATCATTAGCAGAGTTTGTATTTGCTCCCAGTAGCAGGTACGATGAGGTATTAGTTGCTGCAGATGAATTGTGAATCATGGACCGCTTGCTTACTGGTTTAGCTGTGATTGATTGTTTCTGGTTTATTTCCTTACTGCATGGAAGGAAAACTATGATTTTTTTTTTTTTCTCTATGACTCTTTTTTTTTTTGGTAACAAAATTCCCCAAACCAACAAAATAAGGAGCAAGAAGAGGCAAAGGATCCAGTTCCGCTTCCCAAAAAACACCTGAGGTCACACACCACTGCCAGCAGCTTCTCCCCGAGTTCAGGCGATCAGGGACGACTTGCGCCCCGTGTCCTCCCTGCCACACTCATCCGTCTGCTTCAGCAGCCTCCTCACCAGCTTCTCCAAGTCCTTCCTGGATTTCAGCTCTTCTTCCAAACACTGTTTCATCCTTTTGTTCTCCTGTGAGGTGAGAATAAAGGAATAAAGATGCAGTCGATGCCCACCCGCACTTTATGCAACGAGGCACTGCCTGGTGCCTCCAAGGTGATGAAGTATCAGGGACATTTGACATGTCACGTGTTGAGGATGAACAACAAAGGTCACTTGTGGTCTTAAGCAGACCCTTACTACCTTACGGACCTGCACACGAGCCCCAGTGACTTTGGGCAGGCAGAAGCATCCTCCTGGAAACCTAATTTTAGCCTAGGTTGGAGGACCCTGTTCCTCTGGGGTGCTGTCTCGCACCTCCAGGCTTGGGGCTGGAGGAAGGAGGATGTATTTCCTCTCAGTCTACAAGAACTGGTATCCACCAGACCCCTATAAAATGAACAGTCATAGAATCCCAGACTGGTTTGTGTTGGAAGGGACCTTAAGATCATTCAGTCCCAACCCCCTGCCACAGGCAGGGCCACCTCACACTAGACCACGTAGCCCAAGGCTCTGTCCAACCTGGCCTTGAACACTGCCAGGGATGGAGCATTTACCACTGCTCTGGGCACCCTGTGCCAGCGCCTCAGCACCCTCACAGTAAAGAACTTCTTCCTTACATCTACCCTGAACTTCCCCTGTTTTAGTTTGAACCCATTACTCCAGTCAAGTTGAAAGAGCTTTTAGAGTAGGGGGAAAGTTTCATGTTACCACAAAGACCAACTTCTCCTGCCCTCCTACTGCCTCTGGGGCTCGAGCAATTGCATGGTGAGCTGATTCAGGGAGCTGCAGGATTAGACCAGCATTGGTCAAGACTCTTCCTGGACACCAATCAGTCCAGGACAACACCCCAGTATAGCCTGGCTGGTTTTTGCTCAACTCCCAGCACAAACAATCCCCCTCAGATTACCTGCTTCAGTTCTTTGACTTCATCTTTCAGTGCATAAACCGTGTCAACAAGGCTCCTGCAGAAAGAAATGCAAGGAAAGAGCTGGAGTGCAGCAAAACAGCAACAAGCATGGGAGGTTTTGTGAGTGAGGTGCTGATGGGGAAGGTGCCTCTGCTTTGCAAGCATCAAGCTGCTGCTATTGCTGCTGCCTATGAAGGGACTCTGGAAACACAGCTCAGGAGCATTTCTAGGCCACTGGTCCAAAATTCAGGGCTCTCTTCTCAAACCTCAAGAAAAATACCTTGTTCTGCTCTCTTGAAGTTATCAACAAAGGTCTGTGGCTTTGGCTTCCTTGCTCATGCTACTGCAATAAATAACCATGATTTTAGAACTGGAAATGCCTGAGTGTCTTTTGTAAAATGGCCTTGATCCCTTGAGGTTATGCTACAAAAAGCTAAGCATGAAAGGAATGCATTGTTTGGGTGAGGAGTGGATCAGTGCAGTCACCCAGCTGCTGAAGCTACATAGCAGAGCACTCGCAGATGGGGTGCCCTGCAGCTCCCAAGGGGCAGCAGCATCCCAGTATGGCAGTAGTTGGACGAGCCACTTGTTTGGTTCTGTCCTCCCTGACCTCAGTAGCTGCATCTGGATCAGCTCTGGGACTCCATCAACTGGCTCCTGGGACCCACTTCCCAGACTCCCAAAGGGCTGCAGCCACGTCAGAGCAGCTGGGAATGCAGCTCTGTTCCTAAACAGGGACAAAACAGCAACTGAAATAGCCTGGTGGTTCTTGCCAGGACTAAGGCAGCAGTCAGTGATAACAGCAGAGGCCAAAGGAGAGGGCCTGGCTTTTCCATGTCTTCCCAAAAAGCAACAAGGGATTGGGAATCAGGGAGCAGCCGCGCTTACTTTTCCTCCGTGACAGTCTGGCCATTGCTTCGTGTTTCCTCTATGATGATTTTCTCCTCCTCAGGAAGAAGGACTTGGGGGATGGAGTCTTTACGGGAGCCTGTGTACAAGAGTTACTCATCAGGATGAAAAAGGGAGACATTTCCCTGATGCCCACATCGCTCTGCAGGTAGCAGCCCTCCTCCTCCCTGCTCCTGCATGCTGGGGACAGGCTGGAGCTGCAGCAGCCTCCAGCTATCTGCCATGGTTAAATACAGGCTGATAGGTACCACCAACCTGGAGCTAAAGCAGCAATGGGGAAGTTTTCAAGAGCACTCATTGCATATAAATCTGCATCATGACTTATAAATGAGATCATTCAAGCAGGGTCAAGAGCTCTGAGAAGAACCATGGCCCCTCTTTTTCACATTACAGTGATTTAATTTGCCATCTCACCAGCAATGATAAATAGTTTTATTTCCAGAGCTGAAGCTGTTAGATAGGTTCTTATGAAGCAACTTCAACACGCAGCTGATAGAGAGATAATACTCATGCTTCCTTTCTAAAGCTATATGCAACCTGAGATTACCATCAGGTTGTCAGTGCCAACAGCCACAGGCCCTGACTAGGTTTGCTTAATTCCTTAGTGCTGGTGAAATAGCTGTGTCTCATCTGCCCTCCTACCTCCTTCATCCTCTGTGTTTAGAAGAAAAACAATGGCAACTAAACCACTAGGCAGATGAAGCTCCCTTATCTTGAAGATTGAATACCACACAGTTTCCTAGCATGAGTCTCAGTGCTGTATGATGCAACCCTCTGTTTTTTCCCAGAGGGGTTATCAGTGCTGTGGGCAGAGTAAGAACTAAATAATGTGGTTGTGCGCCCACCTGAGCTGAGAGCTTGCTGGAAACCTGCCCCAGTACAGTATGCCTCGATCACCTTCAGGATCTGAGCATCTTCTTCCAGCGCAGCAGTACCTGTCAAACATTGCAGACGACTTCTATCACAAAAAGTAACATTCTCTGTGTTCATCTCCCCCAGTCTTTGCTCCCAAGTCCCTTAAGGGAAGAGGGTGCTGCTTCCTTGACTGACACTGCCTCTGGGACTTTGTCCAATTCCCTTTTGAGATCCTGTTGGAGCAAGTCCAGATAAGGGCCACAAAGATGCCCTGTGGGCTGGAGCAGCTCTGCTCTGGAGCCAGGCTGAGAGAGCTGGGCTGGGGCAGCCTGGAGAAGGCTCCTTAAGGGGAGACCTTAGAGCAGCTCCAGAGCCTAAAGGGGCTCCAGGAAACCTGGAGAGGGGCTTTGGACAAGGGCCTGTAGGGACAGGCCAAGGGGAATGGCTTTAACCTGCCAGAGGGGAGATTGAGATGAGCTCTGAGGCAGAAGCTCTTCCCTGTGAGGGTGCTGAGGCGCTGGCACAGGGTGCCCAGAGAAGCTGTGGCTGCCCCATCCCTGGCAGTGTTCAAGGCCAGGTTGGACACAGGGGCTTGGAGCAACCTGCTCTAGTGGAAGGTGTCCCTGCCCGTGGCAGGGGTTTGGGACTGGATGAGCTTTAAGGTCTCTTCCAGCCCAAACCAGGCTGTGATTCTATGATCCTTTACATTTCTGACCTTTGTGACATGCTGTGGCATTGAGCACCGTGCCTAAATGGTATGAAAATGCACTTCTAGCTGCTCCTGTCAGCAAAGCTCAGCGGGTGATGCCTGACTCTGGGTGCAGGCAGCACTGGGAGATGGGTAGGCAGAGCAGCTCTGCTAGAAGGGGTCTGCTACAGCCATATCAGAGCACTCAGCTCACCACTGGGTGACCATGGCCTTCCATGTAAAACCCCCAAGGAGTGTCCCAAGTGGACTTCAGGGAGCTGTCAGGACATCCCTCTTTGCAGGTGGACAGCCCTGCAGCGAAAGGGTCTTTTTGTGTCCCCTGATTCCCCATGGACATTGTTCCAGGACCCTGGCATGGCCACATAAGGGTTTGTCCCAGCTCTCAAGACATATTTTGATGACTGTTCATGTGCAGCTTTACAGCAGCTTTTATCTACTTGGAAGTCATTCCTTGGCTTCGTAGCCAGAACAAGACCACCCCCAACCCATGACCTCGTGCTAGGATGGTAGCATGTCTGGCACTCATGACTGGGAGGGGATCTGTCGGAGCCTGAGGACCAGCACGCTTCCAAAAGCCTCCCATGCTCAGCAGCACATAGGCTTGCTCCCAATGTGGGCATCCTGTTGCACCAAGGTCCCATGGGGATCACTGAGCACACAGAAACCTCCAAGGAGAAAAGGAAAACACAACACTTACTTTTCCGGATAACAAACTCTTCATCTGATGGTTTTCTCTCCGTTTTCCTCTTAGGAAGAAACTTCTTCATTGTTTTAGGACTTTTGCTGGAATCCTATAGAGAAACAGAGCCTTGTGTTTAACCAGATTCAAGGGCAGCTCTAACAGCAGAGCAGCACAGTTGAATGCAGCTATCTGTGTTATGCACAACACATGAGAGAACTATAAAGCAGACAGTGACAAAGTTGGGGACAATGATGCTTTCTGCCTTTTCCATGTGCTAGTTGTGGCCCACTGCTGCCTGGAACAGCGGTGGGAATTGCACCAGGACTAGCTCCTTAGCAAATTCAACCCTGGGTTAAGATACTTTAGCCAAAGATTTCAAACACATTCATAGCACTTTTAGTCTGCTCACATTGGTGGTCTTTGTTAGAAAACCCTACAATGTTGTTTATTTCCTTGGCTTGCTTTGATTTCTCATATAAAACAGTTGTCAAATAATACTGCTCCTAAATGCATTCATTTGAGAGTATAAATCCCACACACATACACAGAGAACAAACAAATATACACGAAGTTAGTGTTTGCTGTCACTCCACAGGTAAGAAACACAAGCTTTTATCTCCTTCACTGAGTTACAAGTCTTGCTGATTTGGAGAGAATTAGTGCATTAGTACGTTACATGCAATAAGGATTTTAAGCAGAAGAGCCTTGCCAGGAAGTTTAAGTACCATAATACTAAATCTTTCTTGAGAGTTAACTCAAAATATACTTGCCAGCCACTACTGACTCTCATGATAACTCACTGATACAGCCAGGCAAAGTGAGGGTCATGCAAGCACGAGAAGCGTGAACAGGAACAAGCATTCTTTGCCACAACAAGCCAAAGAGAGATGTATCTACCCTTACCTTTAAGATATAAGACATCCTCTACAATGAATATGCAAAGAAAGAGAAGATGAGTGTGAGAAATTGATGATTTTATTGACCAAGTCCATTAAATCCACAATTCTAAAACACATTTAAATGTTAGTCTTGCGATTAATGTGGCACACCCTCCGTACTGCTTTCAGAGCACTATCGACATGCAAAGGAGCACGGTGGCATGCAGAACTGAAAACATTACATGTGAAACGCATGGTAAGTGGGCATTAATACACTCTAAACACATAAAAATAGAGAACATGCCTCCTTGGTTAGTAGTAGGTTTCTGTAGATGCTGGTTGTCTCAAACAGTGCTTAAAATGCAGGACCCATTGGTGTCAGAAATGCTGCAGCCACCCTGCTTGCCTGGCTCCATTTGAGTCCTGGGGAGCAGCTTAGAGCTCAATGCCAGCCCTGTGGTTTTCAACCCAACCCAGCCAGGATGATGGGATGCTCTGCCCACCCTGGTGCTCCCAGGACTGCATCTTCTCAAAGGGGACCTCCTCACAGGGAACCTGCATCCTCACTGGAGGCCCGACAGCATCGGGCACCAGCTTCTCCCTGCTCTGCTAGCAGAGCTCCTGGACACCCCATCCCTGGGATGCTCGGCTCAGGGAGCCATGTGGCTCTCCTACACGTCTGGCCAGCCAAGTCCTGAATCCTGATGTCATAAATCCTTCACCTAATGCAAAGCACACCACTTAAAAGTAAAGAAAGAAAGAAAAGAGAGCAGAAGAAATAATCTATAAACCTGGGTTTTTTCACTTTGCAAACCTGAATCCTGACACAGGGCTTTACCCACAGCATCTGCTCTGTCATTTCAAATGGTTACTGGAAACAGAGCAGGAAAAATGACCCAATTTCAATGGAAATAACACGAGTGCTGTGCAGTGCGCAAGCAGGGTCTGGGGTTTCCTGAACACAGCTAGGTACGAGGAAATGCACAAGACTCTGCCAGCCTGTCTACACTACATGTAAAGTCACACTGGATGTCTGAACATCTCTCATCTCTTATCCACGCTCCCCCTCTTACTTCCATGCAAATAACCTTTGCAATTTGACATTATACCTTCATTACAGGAAGCACGGACCTTATTTTGTGCCCTACTTTAAAGTAAAAGCAGAGAAGTGAAATAGGAGTGATTAGTGATTGAGCACCCAGAGGGAGGGATGAGGAAGATGGAGATCTGCTTGGGCCAAAAACTGAACTTAGCTCCCATTTGTCATCACAGGCTCATGTCCTCCCCTGAGAGTATGGTCTGACCCAGTACCAGGCTGTGCCTCTGGTGGATCTGTTGGCCTTTAGGTTCCCACCACCGTGGCCAGCACAGCCTGTTCCTATGCAAAACACATGATAGGTCCTTCGATACCTTGCATGCCACCATGCAGCCCGCAGCAGCATCCCATCCTGTCCCTCTGTGGCAAAACCTCGTGCCTGGTTGTGACACTAAGAGTTTAACTCCTGCTCTGCACGCCAGGCGGCAACTGGGAAACTACTAAGGACCGTGGTGTTAGTGATATCACTCAAGCTGTTGGTTTGGTCTGCCTTAGAAATAAGTATCAGCCTTTCACTTTCACACAGGAAAGTTTCTCCTCTTTGTTGCCTTTCTAGCCTATTTTAAATCACCATGCAAGCGACAGTTTAGTCTATGTGAGGGATCTGGACCATGCAAAGATTAAGGGTCGTTTCCAGTCTGCTTGTTTGAACAACTTAATTCCCACACTGAAATGTGTTCTTTTACACATTCTAAGAAATCAAAGTAACACAATGCCATGAGGCTACTTAAAATCTCTACCTGGAGCAGCAGACCCAGAGCCCCCTTGGCTGCTGGGTTCTCCATCCCTGAGTCCTGAGACCTGGGGAGGTCCAAGCCCCCCATCCCCCTGGGAGCCCAGGCAGTGATGCTCCCAGGGCTGCTGCACCAAGAAGGGCAGCTGACTCAGAACCAGAGTGCTCATTCAGGAAGGGGAACATTACCCAAGTTGCTGGTGAGTAATCCCACAAGTTTACGGTGAGGCAGGGAAGGAGAGCGCTGCAGTTGCAGCAGGGGGGTGAGAAGCAGAGCTGGGCTGTATTTTGGGTTTCCCCACGCCACCTCCTACCTCCCAGGCTTGAGGTTTCTGTGGAGGAAGCAATCCCTGGGGCTGCTGCCTCCCATGCAGGGTATGGGCGTGTAAAACACTGAGGTGGGTGGCGAAGGAGTGCTGCAGGAGCCCTGCTCCATCCACCAAAACACAGGGTGGGAGACAAGAAAAACATCAACAGGCTTTTTTCCTCCTCCTCCTGGTGCAGCACTGCTTCTCCATCCTGCAGCAACAGCCTGGGCAAGGCTGGAGCTGGAGCACATCCCAGCAGGGAACCCATGGCTCAGCCTAAGGCAGGAGGAGGAGAGGAGGCAGCTCCACCACCCACCATGGCACTGCCAAAGGAGTCAATGGGACACACAAGGCTGTGGGACCAGGGACAAACACTGTGGGACCTGCAAACACACGTGCTCACGCTTCACGTGCAGCACAAAGCCAGCCACAGCGACAAGCACCCATCACAGGGCTGGGGCAAAGCTTGGCAGAGCCATTGCTCTCAACATCCCATCAACCTGAGCTTCTGTGCCCCTGCTATGGGATGAGAAACCTGGACACGAGCAGTAGGGATGCTCAGCAGGCACACGGGATGGTTACCTCTTTGTAACTCAGCGCTGCCGAGGGTCTGAGTGGAGGAGCAGGACGGAGGCAGCTCAAGCTCCAGGGCTTGAGGATTTTGGGGGGTTCCAGAGGCCCACGGATCTGTCCAGCTGAACTAAACGTCTGAGAAAACAGATGAGAAGCAAATGAAGGCTGTTAGCCACCAAGCAATGCAGAGGTGGACAAGAGTTGGGTGGGAATTCCTTTGAGACATCTAGACTGAATCAAAACTAGGGCAGGATACATGTAGAATGGTACAAGCACGACACAGTTACAAACACAACTGTAGCATGTGTCTTACAGCTGTACCTCCATATCAAGGTGCATTCCCTCCCCAGAGTGAGGGAATCCTGGCCATGGAGAAGATGGGAAGATGAGACACTCACCGAATGAGCATTCCAGGACTGTGTTTTGGAGATGGTGTTGCACGTCCCCTTGGTCAGCCTTTGCAAGTGGTCCAGCCATTCGTGCAAGTCCTGGCTGGTGCTGCAGGACACAGTGATCCGCTCTGTCATGTTCCCTATGGCAAAGGGTGAAAGAACTGTCTTTAGCTGACAGTAGACACACAGGGTGAGCTCAACTCGGCACAGCCACAGGATGCTCCTCAGACTGCAATGTCTACTGACTGCAAAAGGCCAAGGCAAAGATGTGACTGTCTGCCTGCTCCAGGCACCCAGTGTGGGAGCTGCCCAGAAAACCAAAGGGAATTGGTGACATGAATGTGTGAGGAATTATTTCGTGTTAAAAGCAAGCAAATGCAACATTTCCATGGTTAACGGGACCCTGACACCAAATACCACCAGCACAGATAACTGGTGAAAACTGGGAGGAACACTAGGAAAGGTCCCTGATGACTAGAGCTGTTAATCTGTCAATAACCAAGGTGCTCACAGCCGCATGGGATGGATGCTGAATGCAGACAGGGCACACACAGCACAGAGCAGTGCTACTGGGCTGATTTATCCCATACAGAACACTAAGGTCTACAAAAGCAGCCTGGAGACAGAGCCGGAGGGAGCTGGGAGGAGGTTGCCTCAACCAGAAGGGAGATGCTCAGGAATTCAGGGAACACACAGTGAGAGAGCACAGAAGAGCATGGTGCAGTGGCTAGGGCGAGGAGGAGACCACCAGTACCTCCAGTGGCAGCTGCTGTTGGGACTGGGGGCATGGCCCGAGGCAGGGGTCCCACTGACCTGCGATTTCAAACATGTGCTCATTCCCTTCAGCATCTTCCAGCTTTGTCAGCGTCATTCCCGCCAAAGGCAGCCTTCCCTAAGGGAATTGAGGAGGAGTCAGTGTCTGCATCGGCTCCCCAGCGGGGGTTGTTCTGCTTGTTTTCCTGCCAATTCCTTTCTCTTTGGGAATCGCCATTAAAAACTCATTTGTAAAGGCTTCTGACTGCAGGAAGAGTCTCCTTTAATTTATGGATCTCGATTTCCCTGCACAACTAGGTCAAACACTAAGAAGAGGCTCCCATGACAACTGAATCATTCCCGGCTCATCTTCTACCCTTTCCCTTCACTAGATGCAAACCTTTTGTACAACCAAGTCAGAAGGACCAACTTCCCCTGGTTTTTGGGAAGCCTTCCCTGTGCTTCTGCTTTGTATGTTGAACTGCCTGCTCATGGGTGAAAACTGAATACCCCAGCCAAATCCTGCCCAAACCTCTCCCATTGGGTATGACAAACGACACAGCAACAGAAGAGCACCCTTCTCTTGGAGTGTATTATTGATGGTTTCAGGCAACTGAAAAGCCAAGCTCCCAACAGCCTGGCTGCAGCCATTCAAATGGTGAAACACAAGAAATGCAGAGTTTTGGGGTGCCTCGTGGAGAGGAAATGTTGAGCTCTTTACAATGGGCTTTATAGTAGTGAAATATTCTCCAGTGAGGGCACAACACTGAAATCATGTGGGGCAAAACCCTACAGCTGGGTCAGGACACCTTCACATCCATATCATTCTTGAGGACTGCCTGTAGGCCACCATGCTTTGAAGGTTCTTCTTCCTAATTTCACAGCATTCACTTACCAAATGCTGTTTAACCAGTTGGCAGGACAAAGGCACCAAGTGTCCTGGTAAAACCAAACCCAAGTTCCCAGCCTGGGGCACTTGCATGACACCGGCGAGGTTTAAGGAAGCAGAAAGGGTGGTTGAATTTGATAAAAGCTATCTGATTTCCTCCCTCACACCCAACGCCTTGCAGCTTCCAATTCAAATGGAGCGTGCCTACCTGATAGATGAACCCACTCATCCGTGGGCTTGCAGACAGCATCAGCAGAACGTTTGAAAACAACAAGAAATAGCGCTCCTCTTTCTCCTGCGGGGAGATGAGTGTAGGTTAGTCCAGTCTGCAATGCCTCCCAAGTGTTTTCCTCCAGCAAACTGAACTTGTTGCAGCTGGAATCACAGCCCGGGAGAGATCCCCCCTATACCCATTATTGTGGTTTTTCTTCTTTACAGCATCTCATTGCTGTACTAATTTTTCCTGCATACATCTTTGCCTGCTAATCCTCCCCCAGTCATTTCAAAGTGCCTCACAAGACCTTATGTCCTCCAGCATCTCACATCCCAAACCAGACTCTGGGACTAGGCCCTACAGGGCTTTATTCTACAGCTCTTCCCTTCCTGGGGAATATTTGCTACAGCAAGCAAAGAATTCAGTGAGAACAGGCACTTTGCCACACCAAACATGCAGTAGGCATGGCTTTAACACCACTGGCAAAGGTCTGTGGTGTGATGCCTCAGGACCAGCAGCACAGGAATCCCTCCAGCTATTTCCAAAGCTCAGTCAGCTCTGGAGTGGGACGTCACAGCATGCACAGGAAGTGCAAAATGGTTATGCTAATGCACACTTACAAGTCATTCTCATTTCTCAGAGTCAGTCACAGGGGGGAAAGAGGGAAATTAATGTGCTGTGTGACACTGAGACACTTCTGCTTGAGGAGTGTGTCAGCAAAGACCTGAAGGTAAGCCCCCCCGGGTGCCTGGCTCCAAAGATGTGCACAGTCCCATTGTGCAGCTCTTCTCTGGGTAAAGTGATTTATCAGCATTTTTTGTCAGTGCTTTGCTGGCCTGGAGTGAGAGTAGCTGCTGCCTGATCCCGTGAGCAAGGCGGTATTTGGACACAATGTCTTTAGCCAGGAGAAGGAGCACTGCACTCACCTCACTTCCGCCACACTGCACCATAACCTGGGACATGTAGATGATGTTTCCCATCGTTTTTATGTCCTCTCCTTCCCAGCGCTGGATGGATTCGGAAAGGATCTGCAGCTCGAGTTGTTTCCTCTTCCTCAGCTCCTGGCATTGTGTCTGGGAATGACAGGGGGTGCTTCATCAGCCAAGAGGGCAGGAGCAAACTCAAACCATCCCAACAAAGATGGTTTCACCAGCAACGCTCCCACAGCCACGTGGGCTCAGGGCTGGTCACAGCAAGGGATAGGGAAAACCTGCTTGGGTTCTATTACACAGAGTTGGTTAAAGAAAATCACACCCTCCTGATTTATGAAGCAATGAACACATGAAATGTCATAGAACTTGCACCCTGCACTGAGCAAGCTTTTCTTTCCAAACCAGTCTCACCTCTGAGAGCACAGAGTCACAGTTTCCAAACCCAAGACAAGTGACATGTCTCTAACTTGGCTGCTGCTCACAGAGGTTTTGCCCATTTTGCCCAACCAGCAAAGAGGGTTTTAGCTGCAGCAATGCAAAACCCCTGTCAATCAGATGGGGGGGTATTTTGTAACCAGAATCTGCAAACCCAAAAGCAGGACTTGACACAGTGTTCCAGCAGAGCAGCACAAAAAGAAGGTTTTGAAGGTGCTGTAATTGAAAGGACTGCACTGATGCTCAGCAGCTGGGCACTGGAATAGCTCCACGGAGCCGCCAGTCCTTCAGCAGCTCTGAGCAAGCAAAGGACAGCACTGATGGAACAGACAGTCCTGCAAACCCAAGCAAAACTTGCTCTGACTGACCCTCTGCCAAGGGGAAAACTGCTGCAAAGCCAAACCCGGGCTCGGTTTTCACCAGCTACTTGGGTTTTTCCAAACCCCTGTTCCTGGCAGAGATTTTCCTCCTTTCCAGCTCAGTTTCATACAAACTCTTTGACTATCCAGATCTTCAAAGTGAGAAGCTGCATCGGGGCTAGTTTGAAAGCACACATTTGAACCAAACTGCGGGGGCTTCCTCTGGTTTTGCAACCATTTGTGTGCTCCAAATCCAACGTTCCCAGGATGCAAATCCATATAAAATCCACAGCAATCCACCGCAGTCTGTGCAGAGGCACCACTGCAAATTACAGCAGCTCCGTGGTCCCTCCCTGGTCCTACTATGGGACCAGGCATCAGCCACGAGGGGCATTTCTGCCCATCTAACCTCAGATCCACACTGAACCTCTTCAGTTGTCTCATAATTACATTAAATTACTCAGCACCCAAGTGCACATTTCAAGTAAAACCATCCATTGCTTACGAGCACTCCTGTAGATTACCACCACCTTGTCATTTAACTGAATTATTCCCCTATTATCTACCAGAACAAATGGAAGAAGAGCTGTGTTTCTAAGTAAATGTAACATAATCGCCCTTTCCTGTTTTCTATGAACTTTCTCCTCCTCATCTTTTATCTGCACTGCTAAGCACTGAATACTTGCATCTGCAGTGCTAAGGAAGGAAGTTGGACCACATCTGGAGCAGTTGTAGTGAAAGGTATTCAGTGGCTACAAAGTGAGAGAGACTACAGCTTCCTTAATAACTGAAAAAACCTTTGCTGGGTAGAACCTTCGTGCACGTGGGTGGCTTTTCCCCCTCTTTTTCCTCTCAGTGCAGCAGGACTTGAAGGGGTGCAGGTAACACAGCTCACAGGAATAGGTTTGTTAGCTCGGACTCAGCCCTTTGCTTGCTCTGTTCCCCACCAATGGCCACAGCAAATTCCCTGCAGTACAGTCCAAGTCTCCTGATGCCCATGGAGCAAACCTCAACAAAACCAAGAGTCACTCGATGGCCACAGCAGCTGGGTCAGGCAGCCCTGGTAACCTTTCACAGCTCATCTCAGTGAGCACAGGGCGCTCTGGTTTCAGGTGGCAAATGATTAGGGTATGGAGGCAAAAGGACATGAAAGGGACCCTGCCACCACCACCCACATGTGGCTTTCTGCAGCGGAGAACACTGAGCATCCTTCATCCCTTCATTCCTCCTGCTGGGACCACGGAGCCAGTGTGCAATTGCTGGGAACATGCAGCCAGAGGGGCAGCTCTAGGCTTGAAACTTGAAATGAAGATGCTTTCTAAGCCATCTTTTCCATTCCAGAAGACTTATTTTGTGTCTAATGGAGGAGACAAATGTCAGGCTTGACTCACTCAATGCAGCCCTGAAATGGAGTGTGCTATTTTAAGAACTGCCACCTACCACAAGGGACTTGAAGGATGTGACGGCTTTCAGAACCTCTTCGTGATCTGCATGCGCCTCCTAGTGAAGGGAGAGAAGAAGGCTCAGACACCACCACCACCACCAGCATCATCACCCTGTGCAGCACCCACTGCCCCAGCGTACCCAGGGCTGCAGAGCTCACAGGGTGCTCAAAGGGGGATGAAGGGCAGAGGGGCTGCTGGAGGGGACAAAGCCTCCCAGGTACCTTCCTCACCACCCAATTCAACGGGACATGGTTTAAAGCAGCTATGCAATTCATTAATATCAATTTAATGAGTGCAAAGTGGCCACAGCAAGAACAGATGGGATTTTACTCGGAACAGACCCAGCTTGCAAAGAAAATCAATCAAAACAGGCAGAGGTGCAGGGTGGATTTCTGGTTTCACCTTCAGGAAGGAAACTCCCATTGGCATTGTAGCCATTGCCCCACCAAGGGTGCCATTTCCATGAGCATCAATGGGAGCTTCACCTCCAGGCTGAAGGGAGGGCAGATCTGAGCAGAGAGCTCCTGGGTGAGGGAGGGGAAAGCAGGATGCTGCCCCTTATCTCTGACTGCAGCTGCATGCTAATGCTCTCCTAGCACCTTCTCCTGGATCTAGGGCCCCACATCATAAGCTCTTCACCATCCAGTCCTCATGCCAGGCAAAACCTAAGGTGTCCAGGTTGTGATGGAGCGGTCCCTGCGGCTGTCAGAGGCTGCCTGGGATTGCTTACCTCTGAATCTGGGATGAGGATTGCCCTGAACATACCTACCCTGTCTCCAGCTGCACAGCAGCAGAGGGAATGCTCTGGTACACATCCATGCTGCATACATCTGCATTGGACACATCCATCCTCCTCCCACGGCATCACAGCTTAAACCTCAACCCTACTGATTCATGCAACAAACCTCCCACGCTCATCTTAGAAACTAAGAGGAATAGGTGATGTGTGTGTCCTTGAATCCACTGCTGAATCCCACACAGCATCCTGTAAAGAGCATGCTGTCTCTGTATGGGCATGGTGGCTGCAGCCACGCTCAGCTCAGTCCCTGCAGCTCAGCTAAGCTGGGTGAGAGCAGGACAGGTCTGTGGTGTACCTGCAGTGCTCTTACAACCTGTGCCAGCGCCTCAGCACCCTCACAGGGAAGAGCTTCTGCCTCAGAGCTCATCTCAATCTCCCCTCTGGCAGGTTAAAGCCATTCCCCTTGGCCTGTCCCTACAGGCCCTTGTCCAAAGCCCCTCTCCAGGTTTCCTGGAGCCCCTTTAGGCACTGGAGCTGCTCTAAGGTCTCCCCTTCAGGAGCCTTCTCTTCTCCAGGCTGCCCCAGCCCAGCTCTCTCAGCCTGGCTCCAGAGCAGAGCTGCTCCAGCCCTCGCAGCAGCTCCGGGGCCTCCTCTGGCCTCGCTCCAGCAGCTCCACATCCCTCTTGTGCTGTTGCCCCAGAGCTGGACCAGGACTGCAGGGGGGGTCTCACCAGAGCACAGCAGAGGGGGAGAATCCCCTCCCTGACCTGCTGCTCACGCTCTGGGGGTGCAGCCCAGCACACGGAGGGGTTCTGGCTGGGACGTGGATTTGAATGACCCTGGTGAATCATGCTGAGTAATTAATACTGGAAGAGGGAAAAAACAAACCCGGTTAAAAATAGACTGTTGCTTCTGTTTTCTTCACCTCCTTGTACTACCCTCGGGGTTTGCACGCTGCAGCTGCAATGCACCCGCAGGCGAGGAGCAGGGCTCCAGCAGCAGAGATCTCTACAGTCCCCAGAGACGGAGGGAGACATGTCCTAAAGCAGATCTGCTGCTCGCTGAGGGTCTGTGTGTCCTTTTGCTGCTCTCCCTGCTTCCAGGCACTCACCCAGTGTCTGTGCCGGCTGCCAGGTCTACCTCTGCCTCCACCCTAGAGCACAAGCCTTGGGTGAGGGGTGGGAATGTGCCTGGGAGTGAGTGGCCAGGCACTGGAATCTCATGAAATGAGAATAAACCCACTGATTTATAATCTGCTGTGCAAATAAATACCAGCTGTGGCCTGACCCCGAACTCTGCTTTTACTTGTGCTGGAAATAGCCCATCTCTGAGGATGGGCTGGAGCAAAGAGCAGGCAATGCCTTCCCATAACATCCCCCAGACTCCTCCACTGCTCTCCCACTCCTAATCTGAATGGTAGATAATGTCCCCTGGAGATGGGACACTTCGTTGGAGGGGCAGTAAGTACTTGTAGCAATGTGGTGCTCAACAGGCAGAGCAGCTTGGGGGGGCAGCATCAAGGGGCACATGCTGCCCAGCAGCCCCCCACATCCCACCTACCTCCATGTGCCGCTCCAGCTCCTGCAGCAGCGTCACGTATTTATCCAGCCTTAGGAAGGGTTTGCTGAGGCTCGTGGTCAGGATGAGAATGCCGGGGTTGGCTGCACCCTGGCTCTCCATGAACTTCTCCAGCTCATCACTATAAATAGAGACAACAACAACAAGAAGGAGGAGGAGGAGGGCTCGCCACCGCCGAGGGCTGTGTTCTGCTGCCTCCCACACTCTCCTCATGGCCAGGGCTCTGCTCTGAGCTGTGCCTTTCCCAAGGCAGCTCAGCCTCCCCCTTTGAGCACCTCAGCACCACAAACCTGGCAGGGAGCTGCGAGCTCCCAGCCAAGCAAGACCCTCGTCCCCAGGGATGCAGGGGAGGGTGCTGTGCTGAAGGATGCTGCAGCAGCACGCTGGAATGCTGCTGGGAGCAGTGATGTAGGTGGTAGCGTGTACATTGCTCTGGAAAACACGGCCTGTGTGTGTCAGCACATCTGCCAAAGCTGGTTCTTGGATTGATTTAAGGAAAGGGGTCAGACCGAGGAACCACCTGAGTGAGTCATTTACAGGAGCCAGGCTTTGCGTTAGGCTGAATTAAAGCTGGATTTCAGAAGGTAAGTAAATATATTGTGAGTTCCCACTGTTGAATGGGAAGGCTTAAATAGTATGTTCAGGGGTCCTGGCTTTCCCATCGCTGCAGGGAGGACAGTTAAAGTGCACTAGGGATGACACACTTATAGGCTTTTGGCTTGGCATGCTCTTTAGCATGATGTGACTCAAATTCAAGTGTCTACTCAAGTGGGACATGAAGAAAGATGTGATTACTGCTACGTACCAATGACCCTGCAAATCAACTATCTGGTAGAACAGCAGCTCATTTAACAATTGAGGTGACTCCGGGTGACTTGATGACCACCCTCCTTTTGCAACTATGTGCTCCACACCATAGTGCCACACTCCCCTGTGAGAGTGGGTCTGAAACAGCACCTCTGTCCTTAGCAAGCAACAATCATAGCAGATGCTACTGCAAGGGCTGAGGTTGCCTCTGTTTTACTGAAGAGTCCTGTATGTGCAGCCAGGACCTGTGAGACCAGCTCTGAACACCAGCAGCATGAGTTGCCTCCATGCTGGAGCTAAGAGCCCAAAGCCCCAGCAGTTTTCCCAGCAGCAGGATCTCATGTTATCCCCTTGCCCTATTGTCAAACTGCAGGTCAGAAGCCACACCAGGCCAAGTGTAAATGACAGAAGTAACTTTTCAAAGGTGGGATTACAGCCTCCATCTCCTCCTCCATCACTCACCTGTGTTGTGTGAGGACGTTGACTGCTGAGGGGTGGTTAGCACAGTACGTCAGGTACAGGGAGCGGAACTGGGGCATTAGGTTCATGAAACAGCCTCCCACACGCTGCTGGTTCTCAGGGAGCCTACGGACACCAAGTCACCATGTTAAGCCTCTTGCTCTGCACCCTGCACCTACAGCACCCTCAGGGATCTGCCCAGGAACCACCTGCTGCACCAGGACATTGCCAAGTCACAACATAACTGCAGCACTGAGCAGAATACCCATGCCTGCCACTTGGGGTGGAGGAAGGAGGAAGCCCTCAGATGGGTCTGGGTTTCTGTGGGGCAGACAGTGACCACCACAACCCACTATCAGCCTGGGGCAAGGCGTGACCGACTGGTCCTGTCCCACCAGCAGAGCTGCAGCTGGGATGCTGTAGCCCACCGTGGCTGATGAGGATGTGCTGGAAAGAACTGGATGCAATGCAAGGGTGGTCCCACTGTCTGGGCTGCCCATGAATATGACAGAGGGGATGGAGAGAGAAAGAGAAGCCACAGCCTGAATGTATTTCCAATGCTCAGTCTCTTCCCCATCTCCTTTCAGCCCTTCCAAAGGAGAGGCCAGGCTAAGGCTGAACACATCTGCCAGCTTCCCTGTGGGAAATCATCACCTCTAATAACTTGCTCTTTGCTCCCTGGCAATCCCCATCTTCCTGCCTGCCAGATCTCCCACCCTGTTTGTGTCTGCATCTTTGGTCTAGGTACGCTTCATGTCAGGTCTAGTGACACCCTCATTCAGCAGACGCCTTAACAGTAGAAATGTCAGAGCTTCTTCTACCTTCCCTCCTGCCTCTTCAATCCTGTTATTTCCTTCTATATTTAACAAGTCTAAGACAGCAGCCAGGAGGAACATTAATGAACATGTCTTTCTATTATTTTTAGCTGCAGTTTAATAGCTTAACAACCTCAGTGCTATGGCATGAGCTTACTTTGCAACTTCTTCCAAGGCTTGGTTCAATGTTTGCTGAAATGCAGAGATTTCTTCCATGTTTCCCAGCAACGATGCGATGTCCACAGCACTGAGCCTAAAAGAATCAAATCAACAAGCATCAGAGAGATGTTGCTTGAGGGAGCACTCCCATGATATCTGTCCTTCCAGAAAGACCTAGGAATTTCTCCTTCCCCGGATACACCATCAGACATGGGAAAATCCAAAATCCATGATCTGCTACAGACCACAGCCTCCCGGAGAAGATGTCTGCTGCCAAGGATTATCTTAATTGGATTTTAATCACTTAATCACACTAATCTCCTCTGATGTTTAGCTGTCTAATAAACACAGACAGATGGGATTTCAGCCAGGGGTGGGAAGGGAGGTGTGGACACAGACACAGACAGCTTTGTCTGCAGGGATTCATGCTGTGCAGTTCCCTGCGGCAGGAAGGTCCTACAGAGCTGCTCCTTGGGTAGGGCTTGTTTTGTTCCTTGGGCGAGGTGGATTCTTCATAGCAAAGCTTAAAGCTTGATGCTTCCGACAGAGCCATCCTCAGAGTCCCACTCATACCACCCTCATTTGCTGCCTACAAGGCTGAGAGCATGAGACATTTTCACAGCTGAATATATCCCCCACGGAGACCCGGGGAAGGAGGAGGTTTAAATGCAAAGGCCATAAGACACCACTGCCCCATCTCTCCAGACTGGACCATGTCTGCTCTTTGCCTGTGATGCTCTGGGGTACCCAGTCCCCATGCAGCGTGCTTGGCCACAGCGACCCCAGCCCCAAACGCAGACACATGGACAGGGTCACTGATGGCACCTTTGGAAGAGCTGGCTGTGAAGCTGAAGCAATAAGCAGGAGGTGAAGATAACTGCACCAGGGTGACACTAACAACATGGATATGCTGATAGGCACCAGCGTGCTGGGTAAGCAGAGGATGGTGTGTGCTGCCTCAGCATGGATGGAAACACATCAGCTTATTTCCACAGGTAAGCCCTGACAATGTCCCCCCCGGTGCTGCTGAGGCCCTAAGGGATGGCAGCACGCTCTTCCCAAGCATGGAGGCACTTAAAGCTGATAGCTGTGCAGAGAGGAACACAGGAACAGGGGAGTCACTTCTTGCCCAGCAGCAGTTTGGATTTAGCGAGAGGCAATCTAACCACAGAGAATACATGTCATCATGCACCAAATGAAGAGATGATGAGGACATGCCCCCTGGGGCTGAGAAGTCACAACAAGGCAGATGACAAGGGGAGAAGCCATGCAAGGTGTACCACTGGGAACACACATGCTGGGACAGCCACACACGAGCGTGCAGAGGGTTTAACAGCAGGAAATGCCCATCTCTAACACAGCCTGATGCCTGCACCACCTCTGTGGAACAGGGAAGAGCAGAAACTACAATGTGGGGGCTTTTCTGGTTCACAGAGAAGCTGTGAGGCTTTACAAGAGCAGCAACAGGCCCTAAACATTCATAAGCAGGAAAGTAATGATCTATGGCCCATTTCACAGGGTTCTCTCCACCTCAGATGCCCTTATATCTTACTTATCATAAGACTGGAGGGGTCTTAAGTAAGTTCCCAGAAGTGACTGTAGTTCCTTCGCATAATCTCGTTCTGTTTCCAAAATGTTTTGCAACACCTAAGGGTGAGAGACACAGCACTGAGTACATCCTTGTGCTAGCAACTAGTCAAAGGAACACGACATCAGCTTCCGAGCAGGGAAAAGCATGGAAGTGTATTTCTAAAGTCCATAAATGACATTTGTTAATGCAGAACCCAGAACGCTCAGGAAAGCCCTGGGAGTCCAATTTGGGGATTTGACTTGGCAAACTGGGGGAGGGTTGGAAAGGAGGTGTTAAAAGGCTGCTCCTTCTCTGGCAAAGCATGAAGACAATGTCAGTTCAGCTCTGAGTTCACAGCTCAGCAGCCAATTCATCTCTGGCAAACCCCTGCCTGCACGCTGCTGCTCAGCGCTTAGGTTTCTCAATGTGGATGAGCTTTGGAGACAGAGGAGGTGGTTCCCAGCTCTCTGGATATACCATTTCTGCTTTGCTTTGCTTGAAATATATTTAGACATGCTGATGAGCACGTTTCACCTGCAGCACAGAGAGCCAGGGACGTTCACATGCAGGCATCTCAACCCCCTTACACTGCACAAGGTACCTGCCCCTCTTTGCCAGACCTCAGGCTGGTAGGGGAGGTTTCTCCATGCCTCCTGCAGCTCCAGTTGATAGCCCAGCAGGCTGTAACCTGCTCCAAAGCCCAGCCCAGCCAACAAGCCAGGCTGTGAGCTGTGGGGCTGCCCTTTCTCCAAGGCACAGGCAAGGCAGGCAGCTTGGGGTGTAACATCTCCAGCCAAACCCAAAAAAGGGGTCATGGATCAGAGCCCTGATTTGGCTTCCTTCATGCCCTGGCATCATCTCCCCATCTTTATCAACACCCTGCAGCCCATGGCAACGACTGGAACAGAGACATTGTGTTCCCCAACATCCACCTGAAAGCTGCCACCTCTGCTGTATTATCTCAGTCGCCCACTTTGAGTCTCTCCTCTTGACATCTTGCAGCAACTTCCATTTATTGTCTCGACAGCCTTAAATCAAGGAAAACGGCAACAACTGTATTTAACTACAGAGTCACATCCCCAGTTGTTACCAACTGCTCCAATGATTTCTATGGGAAGGAGCCAGTTCAGGAGACTAATAATATGCTACTTATTAAAATGTATGATTGGCATTTTGGAACTTACCACAGGGTAATAATTCTTTGTCAGCTGAGTGCTTTCAAGTCCTTTTAATGCTTTGGGAGAGAGCGGTTTATCTGTACAAAGAAAAATACATCAGTAAATGACACTGCACAGCTCACATTATTCCAGCAGGAAAAGTCACTGTCACAAACATAACATCATCCCTGTGAACACAACCCTTCAGTTGCAGGCTCGTTTGCCTGCTTCAGAACCAGGAGCAGCCCAAAGCCGTGCATCTGAAGGGGGCTACAAGGATACTGGAGAGGGACCCTTCATCAAGGACTGTAGTGATAGGAAAAGGGGTGATGGGTTCAAGCTGAAACAGGGGAAGTTCAGGTTAGATATAAGGAAGAAGCTCTTCCCTGTGAGGGTGCTGAGGCGCTGGCACAGGGTGCCCAGAGAAGCTGTGGCTGCCCCATCCCTGGCAGTGTTCAAGGCCAGGTTGGACACAGGGGCTTGGAGCAACCTGCTCTAGTGGAAGGTGTCCCTGCCCGTGGCAGGGGTTGGAGCTGGATGAGCTTTAAGGTCCCTTCCAACACAACCCAGTCTGTGGTTCTATGATTCTATGACAGTGCAGCAGCTGAGTGAGCCGCACCAGCAGCACTGCACAGCCCTTGCCAGCTCCCTTACAGGTCTGCTCTGAAATCCCTGGCAGCAGCCGCATGTCTGGCACTGTTTGGAGATACAGTATGGCTCCAACCAGCCCACAAAATTTGGGTTTTAAAACTGGCTGTCTATCAGAAATGCTGGATACAGCGTTGTGTTCCAGGTGATTCATGAGGCACTTGATGCCAACACCAATTGAGGTGCTGGACCCTGACCCCCACAGTCATTTGTGATGCAAAATTCTTCTCTGAATGAAGGTAGATTTGAACAAACCTGGAAATCATCGAATCATGGAATGGTTTGTGTTGGAAGGGACCTTAAAGCTCATCCAGTTCCAACCCCCTGCCACGGGCAGGGACACCTTCCACTAGAGCAGGTTGCTCCAAGCCCCTGTGTCCAACCTGGCCTTGAACACTGCCAGGGATGGGGCAGCCACAGCTTCTCTGGGCACCCTGTGCCAGCGCCTCAGCACCCTCACAGGGAAGAGCTTCTGCCTCAGAGCTCATCTCAGTCTCCCCTCTGGCAGGTTAAAGCCATTCCCCTTGGCCTGTCCCTACAGGCCCTTGTCCAAAGCCCCTCTCCAGGTTTCCTGGAGCCCCTTTAGGCACTGGAGCTGCTCTAAGGTCTCCCCTTCAGGAGCCTTCTCTTCTCCAGGCTGCCCCAGCCCAGCTCTCTCAGCCTGGCTCCAGAGCAGAGCTGCTCCAGCCCTCGCAGCAGCTCCATGGCCTCCTCTGGCCTCGCTCCAGCAGCTCCACGTCCCTCTTGTGCTGTTGCCCCACAGCTGGATCAGGACTGCAGGGGGGGGCTCCCCAGAGCGCAGCAGAGGGGCAGGATCCCCTCCCTGACCTGCTGCCCACGCTCTGGGGGTGCAGCCCAGCACACGGGGGGGTTCTGGGCTCAAGCACACACTGAAGCTGGGTCATGGGGAGCTTCTCATCACCCAACACCCCCAAGTCCTTCTCCTCAGGGCTGCTCCATCCAGTCTCCCCCAGCCTGTGTTTGTGCTGGGACTGCCCCAACCCAGGGGCAGAACCTTGCCCTTGGCCTGGTTGAACTCCATAAGGCTGCACAGTCCCACCTCTCCAGCCTGTTCGTGTCCTTCTGGATCCCATCCCTTCCCTCCAGCGTGTCGACTGCATTACACAGCTCAGTGTCATCAGCAAACTTCCTTGTGCATTCGCTAAATCCCACTGACATCAATTACTTTCACACTGATAGCAGTGGAGAAGCTTGAAATTGATAAATTTAGCCCCTGGAAAGCACAGCTTGATGTATTGTCTAATCATTGCCCTTTAGAGCTTCCTGTCACTTCCAGCCGGGAGCTCTGTGCCTCATTTAAAGCCTTGGAAGAGCTCTGCTCCACACAGCATGTTATTTCCACCCAAAGGGCACGCTTAGGACACAGTGAGGTATAGACACTGCTGATAAACAAGTGACTCCATTTAGAGTGACAAGTCCCACACTTTGGAGGTGAGGAAAGCAGCTCCCCAGGGCTGCAGCCCCCAGGCCCGGGCAGGAGCAGGTTAGCATCCATCCCTGCATCCATCATTTGCAACACAACCATGTGTCATGAGCAAGCAGAGAGCACGGGAATGAAGGAACAAAGCCTCCTCTCATGTGAAATGGGTGCTGGAGATTGGATCTGGAGGGAAAAGCTGTAGGGACGGGGTCCTACATCAGGATCAATGGGAGGCTCACCCTCCGCTTCAATGAGGTGCTGTTATTTCATGCAGCTTCCATCTGATTCCCCCACAGGATTGAAGTTTGCTCTCCTTTCTTAACAACATTTCTTTCCTCACTGACTTCATTAGTGATTCCTGGGTTGTGCCAGACAAGACTTCAACCCGCTGCAACGTCCTGCTCCAGCTCAGACACCATTTCCCAGGGGGAAACAGTGGGAGATGAGTTATCCTAACAATGACTTTTTTATGTAGAATTAAACAAAACCTGGCCTCATTCTGAGCACTCATTACTTTTATTCTTCCTTCCTTTGCTTTTTTGCTTCCCAGTGTGGGCGCAAGGATGTCTAATGGGGGTTGTACGTTTTGCAGGCCACTGCTCATGTGTTAGTGGCCGGGGCTGATCCTGAGCCATGAAACAGCAACAAGCACACAACAGGTCTCTATCTGGGGTAAACCCTCAAGGCGCATTAAGGAATTAGGTTGAATTTGGTAAAGAAGCAAGTTTTCTATCACACAATGGGCTCGAAAGCACAAGGGGGTGAGTAGTTTGAATGGATATGTACCGCTACGGGGCAGTCAGCCAGGGGCATGCTTCCTGTCATCACCACCCCACATCTGGTTAAAATCACATCGCAGAAAATGGGAAGGACACTCAAAACAAAGATCAGTGAAGGCAGATGTCATCAGATGGATCGTCCCCTCCCTCTTCCTTTCTCAATATCACAGCAGAAGATGCATCTGGGGGGAAAATGTACTATGTGAAACCGCTATGGACAAAAGGGGACCATTCCCTGGGGCCACAAGGTTTTGTTGGTTGGATGCGATCGTGAGCATCCATCCATTCATCCATCCATTCATCCATCCATTCCAGCACTGCCATAAACATCAGGATCAAACACAAATACATCTCCTGACCGAGGTCTCTAACAAAAAGCTAACTCCATGCTCAGGCACTGGAATGACCTGGCAGCTTCCCAGGACAAAGGGGACCCACACAGCCGTCTCTGGCCTCATCCTCCGGCAACATCCAGGCAGCAATAGAATGGGGTGAGGAAGAGGGTGAAGCAGCTCTCAAACAACTCATGCACAAGACTAGGCTTTACGTTCTGGCCTCATTCATCCTTCCATTAGCCCTGCTGCTTTAAGGATGCAAATGGTCCTTAATAAATAGCAGCAATTTCCCAAAGGCACAAGGCTCTCCACTGCATTATCGCGCCGTCATTCAATCAGCCCTTGGAAGCAATGTGCTTACCGGTGGATTTGATTTCTCTGACGTAGTTGCTTGGGAACCAGCCTGTTTTTCCATTCAAGGTCCCTTCCCACCAGCCCCCTTCTTCAACCCGGGTGACATAAATAATGTCTCCTTTGTTAACGGAGAGTTCATCCTCATTGGTCTGCTTAAAATTGAACCTGGCCTTTACCACCAGCTGATGACTGCCATTCTCGGTCATCTCCTAAGGAAAGAAACATGGGAAAACGTCAGTAAATAGTCCAAGAAAGCAGAAACCACTAGGACAAGGCATTGTTCTTCTTTGTTGTGACAGCTGGTTTTTCAGTATTGCTCTTTAGAACAAGCAATAATGGCTTGCTGTTGTGTAAGCAGTCCTGCCAGAGGACCACAAGGTCCCTCCCAAGCTTCACAGTGCAATGGACAGCAGGCAGGAATCGCTCTCCTCGTGTCATGGAGAGGAGCACTGTGGTTTGGAGAAGCCACAATCTCTAACCAAGGCAGCAAAGCCATGATGGAGGTGAAGGGAGAACAAGCCCCTCTGGTGTGCTTGACCCAAGGGTACTACTCATACCCCTCTACCCCGCAGCCATTAAGCCCTTGGTGAGATGTTAAAGAAAGGATACCACAGGCTTGGATTGCCTCCTTAGCACCCTCGCTGACTGTGAAGCTGTGCCGTTGGAGTCACTGTGGGCACCTCCAGCCGCAGAGCTAAGAGAGGATAGATGTGAACATGGCCCCTTGGATGGCTGATCTGGTGAAAAAGAAAACAACATCTGAGTTCTAGCCAGCTGTCCCCCATCCCTCTACATCCCAGCAGAGCAAAGAGTAAAGCCTGGAAAGGAAACAAGAACACGGTACAACAGTTGAAAGAGCATCTATCAGAGCAAGAGAGCAAGTGCACTGCATCTCCAGAGTGGGTACTCCTAACCAACAGTGAGGATGGTTTTGCTGGGCTGGGTTAACCCTTCCATGAGGGAAGAAGTTGAGTTGCATCCTGAGACACTCCTAAGTCACACCAGCTCTGCAGCTACACATCAAATAATGGGATTCTGTTGAAATTCCCCTTAAAAAGCCTTTGGGCTGGTTCAGCCTGGAGAAGAGAAGGCTCCTGAAGGGGAGACCTTAGAGCAGCTCCAGTGCCTAAAGGGGCTCCAGGAAACCTGGAGAGGGGTTTTGGACAAGGGCCTGTAGGGACAGGACAAGGGGAATGGCTTTAACCTGCCAGAGGGGAGATTGAGATGAGCTCTGAGGCAGAAGCTCTTCCCTGTGAGGGTGCTGAGGCGCTGGCACAGGGTGCCCAGAGAAGCTGTGGCTGCCCCATCCCTGGCAGTGTTCAAGGCCAGGTTGGACACAGGGGCTTGGAGCAACCTGCTCTAGTGGAAGGTGTCCCTGCCTGTGGCAGGGGTTGGAACTGGATGAGCTTTAAGGTCCCTTCCAACACAAACCAGTCTGGGATTCTACGTGAAAAGCGAATGGCAAATAAAAGCCCTGTGAATATATAATTCTTAGACCTCATGATTTTTCAGTGAGTTGCAGTTATTTGGGGAAGTCCAACAGTGGAATTAATTCATTAAATCACTCAGAGAGAAAACTGTAGGAAGAAAGAATAATACTCAGCCCAATGCTGCCCAGTGAGGAACGTTTCTTGGCCCCGAGCAAGCACTGCTTGGGGAAGAATGCTGGACAGCCAGCCACACAATCCCTCCTCTATTCAGATGAGTCCTTCTGGGTTTATTATACAGCTGAAAAAGGCTGGGCACAATCCTGATCCCTGTCCATGGACTGCTGCCATTAGCCATGTGAGAGAGGGATTCAGACTGTGCTGAGGAAGGAGAGGAGTGTGACCCCCAGGAGATCACAGCCCATGGAAGGGCTCAGATCATCCACAGCCCTTGGAGCTGCCTCTTTGACATACTCGAAGCTCCTCACTTTGCACACTAGTCTCAGGGTTTGTTTCTCAGTCCCAGAACCCTGTTTAGATGCTGTGGAGTGGTAAAAAACTGGGATTCCAGCCACCCAGTAATTCCCAGTACTTCTCTGCTACTGTACCTCACACCACACTGTGGGGCAATGCTCCTTTCTATGTGTCATGGTGCTCAAATGAAGCAACAGCAGATATCATCACTGCAGTAAACTGTGAAGAACTGTTAAGATTTGCCTTGTAGCTTCTTTGGAGATTTAATAACATTTCCTGATTCCAGAGCTGCTGTTTTCCACCTGCAGTGTGGACCCAGCATTCCCATAGGCCTCCAAAGGAGAACAGAGAGTGGTGGTCTGCAGGCATCGCTGTGCTGGGTGTGCAAGTCCCCACATAACATTTTGAGTTCTCCACTGAAAACACTGCAAGAGGAGAAGGTGATCCAGCCCCAAAGTGTGCTCAGGAACCAGCAAACACAAACTCTAAAGCTGCTGTTCCCCCATTCTCCTCCAGCCTGAACATCAACGTGGAAAAACCATTCCGAAGGGGAAGTCTGGTGGGAGTTACAGGAACTCAGCTGGGCTTTGATTCTCCCCAGAGGATCTTTGTTTCAATAGGAACACACCTCATCCTCAGACTGGACCTGGAGCAACACAAACTGTGAGCTCTTGGAGAATGGACTCTCTTTGTCTTTCCCCAGCACCTTACACAATGGGGACCAGGTCTGTGACTACCACTTCCAAACCCTCATCCATACCATACCCACGCACCAGTCTGCCCAGTCCTGCTCCAGCAACCGACAACGCTCCCAGTATGTGCTGTCAGTGACTCAGTTTTCTGTCTGCTCATTACACAACTGCTTGACAACCACACAGTGAATTCCCAGCTCCCTGAGCTGCAGCAACAGCAAAACAGATCCACATGGAAAACCCACTTCGAAAACACAGCGTGTGGCGGGGTTATTTCTCTGGAGCATCCTGACACTGGAGCAGCAGTGATTTCGGCTGCTCCCAGTGACTCCCAGGCCAGGAGAGGGGGACGGCTGCCAGCCTGAGATGTTCTTCCCCTGATTCCATCTGAAAAGGCAGGATGTGACCCAAGAGTCTGGACTTATTCAAGCCAACAGCCCCAGTCCCACGGGAATGACTCGGTTACTGTAGGTTTTGATGCTTCTCCCTGCCCCTCCCAATCTTCCAAAGGCTTTATAAATATCTTACAGCAACCTAGAAACAAATGTAAAACTGACTTCGACAGTTTGGCAGGGAAACGTATCATTTATATGGCATCATGACAGCGTCCTATTTTATGCCTGGTCCAGCATGGAACGCTGCTGCCATATGTTGCTTAAACTATGGTTAAAATAGCTGGGGTTTCTGCTCACATTCCTACACTATTTTTGGCAGACGAGCCTCGTCTGATCCAGCACAGCTGGTTTTCCTCCCCTGCCCTCACTGTCAGATAAAAGCATCAGCTCTGTATTGCTGTTAGTTGATGGGCAGCTGCTGAACCGAGTTTATCCCCTACAGATGATGCCTCCGGTTAGTTGCATAACAAGATCCACAAAGGCACAAGGATTTGGACTTCAAATGGATGCTCAGAAACACATTCCCACGGTGTTTCCTTGTCACCTCCTTCCCTCTGCCTCTGACAAGGGTGCTGGGATGCAGCAGCTCTGCAGGTGGTGGGATGCACGGGGATGCCAGAGCCCTGGCCATAGCAGGGACCAGGCTTGTCCTGATGCTCCACTCAGCCTCTGGTGGGACAGACAAACCAGACTCTCTGCAGTGGTGGTTTGCAGGACACAGGCTCCTGCTTCTCAGGAACTTGGCCAAGCCACCAAAAAGCAACCGTTTGAGACATGTATTTATTTTACCCTGTACTTTTCCCAAGGGTGCTCTCTGCCTGAGCAGCTAATTATGGCGCAGGCATTGCGCTTTTTAACATCTCAACAGGCAAAGCATATGTTCAAACAGATGTTTGCCATGAAACCAGGAGGATCCCAGCTTCCCTACAGCTCCGTCGCTAACGTGTGATAGAAACTACTCCCCAGCAAAGCCACATCCCAAGCCTTGTGCAGTGACTGTAGGGGTGAGATGGGACACAAGTGGCTGCCAGGATAAAGCTGGGGCTGGAAATAAAGGGAGGGTTGTGACAACGACACCACACACCCCCCATCACAGCCCAGCAACAGGCAAGCGCAGAGGCAGGAAAGTTTCTCCCTCTTTTTGTTCTCAGAACAACGAAGCTCATGTCAATCCTAATGACAACATTTGCAGAGGCTGCTCCTGCTCTAGGTAACCTGCATGTTACATACCCTGAGCTTTGTACATGGGGGCACTGGGTGCTGCCATTTAGCAGAGCAGGAAGAGGCTGTGAGAAGATGTGCTGAGGCTGAATCACAGGTCACTGACTTCCAGAGAGAGAGCTGAGTGCGGGCTGCAGAAAGACAGCCTAAGAACCTGAATTGCTTCACAGCAGCATTATATGCACATACACACATATATATACACTATTATACATCACATATATATTCAGAGAATCACAGAATCCCAGACTGGTTTGTGTTGGAAGGGACCTTAAAGCTCATCCAGCTCCAACCCCCTGCCACAGGCAGGGACACCTTCCACTAGAGCAGGTTGCTCCAAGCCCCTGTGTCCAACCTGGCCTGAAACAACTGAGAAACCCAGCACAGACCAAAGCTTGGCAAAATGCAGGAAACCAACAGAAAAAACCTTCCCATGAAAGGAAAATAGTGGGTTTTGTGATTGAATTTCCCCCTTTTCAATAGCCTACAATATAACGTGCAGCAGGGAAACTGAACTCTTCTCCTGGTGCTGGACTTTGGTGGGTGACCAGGACTATCTGCAAATCCACTTGTATGACAGGGGGCCATAAACACCTTCCATCCTGCAGACCCTTCCCAGCTCCATGCAGCCCTGCTCCCCATGCCCTTAGAAAAGAGACCCTGGTCCTCTCACCCCTCCCCAGAGCACTGCACTGCCATCATCCTCCCTGTTGAACCTCTCCTTCACAGCCTCTGTGACCGAATATCAGTTTAAAGCAGCCTGTAGGGATGAGCTACATCTTTGGGATGGAAACCAGAGGAGCTGATCTGCTTTGCTTCAACAGCACCCAGAGAGGCAACACAAGCCATGAGCTTGATTCCCAAATCCAGGAGCCTGCTCTGTGGGCCCAGGGAGAGGACAGAAACACCAATACAATTGACAGAGCACCACATCTCTTTGGACATTCAGTAAGGATACCATGCAGATGGACCTGTTTTTCTCTTTGGCTTGAAAATGCACTATTTAAACCCTGCTATTTGCATTTTGGGAGGTGCATGCTCATTTACATCGTGGCTCCTTTACAATGACCTACTTTGAGGTCCCTTAATGCTGTCAAAACCAAGCAGAGGTTCCTTTGTGTAAAGCAATGACCTAACCCAGCAAAGCGCATGCAGCCACACCTAAACCTGGAGTTGGTAGAAGCATGAAATATCAATCCCACCATCCAACATAAGCCCAAGCCTCCAGAAATCATCATAAACTAGGAATTACCAAACAAACACACCCCGTACCAGCATATGTATGAGAGGATTTGAAAAGGCAACAGAAAAACCACCTTGTTTCTTACCTTCAGTAGCTTTATTTAGAGCTGTTAATGTGCTCAGGACCTTGGAGAACTGTTCTCCGGTGTACAAATCATATGGATCAAACACCTACCAAAGAGAAACTTAGTCAGTTGAGCCCAAACCATCCCACTGGGGCTGTCTGAGGGTATTGGTGAGGATTGAGTAGTCCTTGTGTCTGCAAGGGAAAGGGTTTATTCAGGGCTGATAACATCCCATTTCCTTGATAGCAAGGGAATTGCTGGGGCAAGCACACTGGAAGGGCAGGGAGATCCGGCAGCATTCCCATCACAACAGCAGGGACAGGGAGAAAGAAATCGGTGCTGGCTGCAGAGCAGGGACTTGCAGAGCATCACTGGGAAGGTTATTGCTTGCCTCGAGGGTAGGAAAGATTTCGCTGCTATTTTTGTTACCGAAAGCTGAAGAGATGGAGGCTGTACATATACATGTATATACACACATACTGTCAGCAGCAGAAGACACAAACACACAGAGTTTTCTGCTGTTGCAATATGGCATATATAATTCTTTTACAGGAAGCCAAAACCAGTTATTCTATGTGAAAAAATTCCACTCTAAAGCATTCTGCATTCCCAAGCCTCAAACAGATGCACGTAGTTAGCAAGGGCTTATTTTCTGTGACTGGTAACCTGGACCTTGCACACCCAGACCTTCAGAAATCACCCCCAGCACAACGAAGGGCAATTTGAGTTTCCAATCCCTCCTAAGACCTGAGAAACACCCCCAAGTGCACAAATCCTACCCTTAATGAAGCAAAGAGAAGCGATACAAAGAGTTCCTGATACAGAAATCTCCCATTATCAGTATGACCAAGGCACCATCTGCTACTCCCCAAATCCACATTGTCTTGCAGATGGAGACCATAGATCCAAAGAGCAGGAAAGATGGTTTAAAAGCTCTCCTGGCAGACACCATCTACTTACAAACACTTCCAACACACACAAGACCGTGTCCTGCTAAATAAGTACACGAGGCCTTAATTACCTCGAGGGTAGCACTGCCCTTTACAACAGCCCTTTCTTGCTTTCCACATTTAGCTCGAGTCCACTTGGCATATCTCCATTAGGAAGGGCCCTGGCCTCTTCCGCAGCCCTGGATGCTCACGGCATCTCTTGCTCTCGACAGTCACATCAGTGCAGCAACAAAGCCCGACACAAAGGCTGCTCTTTGGTGAGAATATATTACAAACTGACTCAATCCTGGGAGAAAGGCTTTACACTATAGAGATGTAATCTGTGCTCAGAGGGGGACAGCCTGCTGCCAGTATAAATATTAAAGTCACATCTACCGCTCAGCACATCCCCACCTACCTTGGGCTGTCTCCGAGCTGATCTATCGCCCTCACTCGCTTGGCTTTGCTCCTTTGGACCACGCAGACCCCATCCCCTTTGCCAGCTGGTGCATGAACTAGTTGTGTGCCCTGGAAGCGCAGGCAGCGCTATCTGAGCATCGCCTCCAGCCCTCGGCAGCGACGTGAGTGTCTGCGTGCAAAGGGAGATGGTAATGGAGAGCCTGGGCGTGCGCTGACCCTGTTGGCAGCCGCTGGAGGATGCAACGTTACAGCAGGAGGGATGTCTGTGTGCAGCTCTCTGGTGTGTCGTTCTCTGTCATTGCCTTTCTTTTCCCCACTTCAGTAAGTCCAGAAAAACAAGTCCTGCCTTGAATGAATGGCATTTTCTTTCTTTAAAGTAGTAAAATACACCCGTGATGCTGCAGAGCACAGAATAATGCTGCAAGCTCAGAGTCTGGCAAAATCCAGAGGAAAATGGTGGTGGGAAGGAAATTATAGCATCAAACCAAGCAATAACTTTTAGGACTTTTCTTCATGAAGAAATTGTCTTCATGAACTCGAAGTAGGAGTAGCTACTGTGGAGCAATGGCTATATGGAAAACTCTGCTGGATCAGCTACTGTAATGTAAATACACTCTGCAGCTTGTTCCAGAATAGATTAATCATACAGAAAAGGCCTCATTTATGAGCTAAAAATTATTTTTTCCAGCACAATCTATCCGTAATTCCATTCCTAACTATAAGACAAGCTGTGGGGCTGGAAGAAAAATAGAAGTGGAAAAGGTTTTTTGCTCTTAACTCATGGAAGATCACAGAATCCAGACTGATTTCTTTTGGAAGGGACCTTAAAGCTCATCCAGTTCCAACCCCTGCCACAGGGAGGGACACCTTCCACTAGAGCAGGTTGTTCCAAGCCCCTGTGTCCAACCTGGCCTTGAACACTGCCAGGGATGGGGCAGCCACAGCTTCTCTGGGCACCCTGTGCCAGCGCCTCAGCACCCTCACAGGGAAGAGCTTCTGCCTCAGAGCTCATCTCAATCTCCCCTCTGGCAGGTTAAAGCCATTCCCCTTGGCCTGTCCCTACAGGCCCTTGGCCAAAGCCCCTCTCCAGGTTTCCTGGAGCCCCTTTAGGCACTGGAGCTGCTCTAAGGTCTCCCCTTCAGGAGCCTTCTCTTCTCCAGGCTGCCCCAGCCCAGCTCTCTCAGCCTGGCTCCAGAGCAGAGCTGCTCCAGCCCTCGCAGCATCTCAGTGGATGTAAGCAAAACCCCTCTTAGACCTATGCTGTCATCTGAGCATCTCCATTAAAACGCTTTCCCGACTTTCAGAGTCACAGACCGCAGCTCCCTTTGCTGAAACGCTCTGGCTGCTCCGTCAGGCATCACACCGGGAGAGGGAAACCTGCACTGCCGCACTGCCAGGCCTCCCAAAGGCACCGAGGAGGCGAGGAAGCGCCGGGCAGTGACCAGAAGACCACGAAAAATCCCCTCCAGCTGCGTCTAGCAAGTTATCAGCACCCAAACGCCCAGTACCAGCTTGGGAGGTGCTCAAGTGTGGGGAAGCCGGGTTGTGCTTCGAGTCCGAGCCCACCGCATCCCGGCAAACCTCCAGCGACCGCTCCAAACCCGAGGGCTGGGGCAGGACCCCCCCGCGCCCCGCTCCGGTAACGGGGGTAACCGGGGGCTCCCCGGCGGGACGGACACAGGCAGCGGCCGGGAGCGCCCTGCGCACCGCCGGGCCCCTCGGCTCCGGTGCCCGCAGCCAGACCCCAGATCGGCAGCAAGGAGCCGCGCTCCGGTTATCCCAGCGGGGACACCCCGGTGTGGGGACACCCGTGCGGGATGCCCGAGGGGGGACACCCATGGGGACACCCGCGGATGCCCGGTGCGGGTGCCCGCGGCGCGGTCGGTACTCACGGCAGCGGGCGGGCGGGCGCGCAGCCCCGGGGCATGGCGGCGGCGGCTGGTGCTGCGGGCTGCGGGCGGCCGCTGCGGCTCTGACCCGGAGCCGGATCGCGGCGCGGGGAAGGGAAGGGAAAGGGAAGGGGAAGGGGAAGTGACAGGCGGCGCCGCCGCCCCGCTCCGCCCCGATGCTCGCTGCGGGACCCGAGCGGCCGTGAGACCGCAGCTCCCTCCGCCGGCCGCGGGCGGGAAGCGGATGGCAAAGGGGAAAGGGAGGTGGGAAAGGGGAGAACAGAATAGCCGGGGGAAGGGAAAAGGGAAAAAAAACAGGGAAGGGAAGGGAAGGAAAGGGAAAGGAAGGGAAGGGAAGGGGAAAAAGTGAATTAGGAAAGAGGGGTAAGAGGAAAGGAAAACAGGAAAGGAGGAAAGGGAAAGATAGGAAAAGGAAAAAAGAAGGGGAAAGGAAAGAGGAAAGAGAGATGAAAATGCGAAGGGAAGGGGAAAGAAAGGAGAAAAGGAGTAAGAAAAAGGACAGGGAAAATGAAGGGGGGGATAGGATAAGAAAGGAAACCCCAGGCTATTGAAACGGTCATTGCAGCAGGTTTGCACCACCGAGAAGAGAAATGGTACAGAAGGGCCTGTAGCTGAGGCACGGTTCCAGTGAGGCACTGGATTCCCAGAGAGAGCGCGTCCTGAGCACAGCACTGCTGCAGGTGCCCATCTGTTTGGGAAGCATGAGAACACCTGGACAGCAGCAGGAAAGGGAAGGATGTGCTGTACTGAGCCGGCGGGAGCCTGGCTGTGGGTCCCAAGCCCATGCAGGGATCTTGGGGTGTCAGAAGACACCCCACACGCCTGTGAGCAGGAGGACACTGGGACACGGGGTCCCTCTGAATTGAGACATACCCATCTCCAGCACTTGTGCAGGGCAGGAGCTCTGGCTTTTGGCGTTACCCAGCTTAGAAAGGTAACGTCACTTGGGAGCAAAATCAAAGCAGAGCGGGCTTTGGGAGCACCAGGGGGTAATGGTTCTTCATCTGCTCCTTCACGCTCTCAAGTCCAGGTACAAACAGTTTGGTGAAGGCTGCAAACATGTCCAACTGCAGAAATAGCTTCAGTTCTGCCCACAATGGCAACGACACGCTGCGTGCTCTGTGTGGTTTAATCCAGCTATTGATTACTCCTGCAGATACATTCTTGGTTCAACACAAACGCCAGCCCCTTGCCAGAAGTTTTGTGGTCCTATTGGCAATAAAATGCTGCTGCTGAATGAAGGTCTTATGCTTCCTCAGCAGTAAATGATGTTTAGGTATTGAGCTGCTGTTACTGTGTGCGCAGTGGTGTCAAGAGCTAAAGCCAAGATGAACAATTCCCATTTGTGCTCTCAAGAACAAGCTAGACTGGGAGCTTTCTACCCAATTTTTCCCTTCCCTCATGATCTTTTCCCTCTACCCACTACACCAGACTCTGCCTGACCATCAGGACAGAACCTCCTGCCTTCCATTTTCCACCTTAACCCACTTAGCAGTACTCACTGGACCAGACCTTGGGTCGCAGCCACAGCTCAGAGGTTGAAGCCACTGTTCCTCAGTCCAAACCACTAAGGACACTTAAGCTCCAAAGAGGTGCCCACATCCTCTGTCTCAGCAGAGCTGGGCTGATGGATGCGCTCATGACTTGGATCAAATGACAGCACTGAAAAGCAGTTGGAGAGTTTCAGACACGGCCTCATTGTTTCAGCTCATTACAGCACTTGTCTAGTTCACAGGAGGTGTTGGCTCCCCTGCATGCCTTCTGTTTTAGGACTGACACATTTGAAGCAGTAAATGGTTGCAGGCTTCAGTCCTGGGCTGAAGCTAAGGAAGAGTTTGGTTATTTATATCCTACAATGAGATGGATGATTCAGCTCACACCACTGTGTGCGGCAGCTTAACGGAGCCACCTCAAAGCAGGAATGTCACTGAGTGTCCTTCTCCCTCCCTTCCACTATGTCCAAATGTTTCCCTGTTCCTGTAAGGCAGGAGAAGGTGCTGTTTGCCTCGCTGTGCCTTTCTTCCACTTCCTAACATTGAGTTACCAGGACAACAAAGAAGGGTAGGAGGGAAGCGCATATGTGTGGCTCTGCAGGAGTAACCTCTCTGCATGCCCTCCTGCTGGAAGAGATTGGCAAACGCTATCTGTTTGGGTTTCAACCCAAAGCTGTTGGAAACCCTACCTTCCACTCTGCTCACCTGCCCTGCACGCTAGCAGTGCCCACTGAAGTGATGTATTCAGCTCCAAATGGCAGCCGTACAAACATCTATGGCAAAAATAAGTTTAAGGCATGGTATGGTGCTTTGGCAAAGTACAGTGAGGCCACACGATGCCAGGATGGGATGCTAATGTCATGGAGGAGGTTTTTCATGCTTGAGATTCCCCAGGATGAGGCCCTTTTCTACAAGTAGAAGTTGTGAGCTCTGAATTTCCTCAGAACATCCTCTTTTGCTCATATCTGCAACAGGAACAGAATCTTTGACCTTAACATTCACTTGTCAGTCTCAAGACAGGAGAAGTGGCTCAGATCCAGTCCCAGGCTAGTTCTTCATATCTAAGGAACAAGAGTTCTCTGTGGAGAAGGGCAGAATTTGACCAAACCATGAGGGTTTTATTGTCAAATCCAAGGTGTGGGTCAGAGCATTTAAACCTATTAAACCAAGAGCTTTCCTGATGTTACTCTTTCCTTGGGATGCGATAATGGAGCAGTACAGATTTTCTATCCCATGCTCATCAGATTTTCTATCCTATGCTCATCTTCCTTAGACATAATACCCGATCACTGCAGCTTCAGGGTGGATAGATCTTGGAACCAGAAGTCTCCTTGCCAAGGAGGTCCAAACAGGGCAGCTTTCAGAAGGAACCCATGGCAGAGGGTGTTCATGTCTCCCCTGGCTTTGCCTTCAGAGCGCTTGGACAAGCTGGCAATATGGGCAGAGAAGAGCCAGAGGGAAGCAAAAGCACTCTGCCTTGTGCCATGTCTTGCCCAGCATCTCAGCTGTCCTACCTCTAGCGTTCCTCTGCCTGAAGCTACAGAGGGAGAAGCAAAGTTCCTGTGTTCTAATATGACTTAATATTTGGGAAAAAAATAAGAAGAAATCCTTTTCATTTCACTGCGAAATTTAAGCTTGAGAGATTTGAGCTTTTATTCAGCTTTTGAGGTCTCCTTCCACAGTGCGGGGGCAGCTACATGAGCACTGGGGAAGTTCCTGAAGGATCAGACTATTTCAAAGATTAAAGGGGTTATAAAATCAGAAGGAAAAAATAAGTCAGAAACCTTTTCTAAAATGAAAACCAAGGAAGAAAAAGCACAGGGAAGAGCAGAACACCACCCAAGAACTGGACACACAACGTTTCTAGCTCTTGGTAGCTGTAGATTGTGGAGTGTGGCTGCAATAGTGCAGAACTGGCTTTTAAAACTGTGAGGTGTTAAAGCACAACAGTTGAGGGCTGTTCATTTGTCCTGATTTTTAGCTCTCTAAGACTCCTATTTTCTACTGTTTTCCACCACAAGCATTATGATCAGTTTTCAAACACAAAAATAAACCCTCTGAAAAGCGGAGGAAATCACATGGCCAGTACCAGAAGATTGGCAACAACTGATTTCTGATGTGATAGGCCTTCGGTGAGTCTATATTTATCTGTTCTTAAAGCTGCTGCTGCAGCAGGCTCGGAGAAATGCATCTACTGGGAAACAACGGGCTGGTGAAACAGCTCTGGAATGAGCACGTTTTCATGCTGGGTTGCTCTAAAGCTCTGAAAAAAGGCTCTTTGCTTGTTTAGACCTTCCAAAGGAAAAGTGCAAGTACAGAGCTACCATGGGTTGGATGTTTCTTACTATAGTGCATGAATATTCCGTGTAATGCCCAAGGATGCTGTCCCTGCTTCTGGCAGGTATTCTTCTTCCACAGTGTTGTGCATATTTCAAAGGAGACAGTGACAGCTCTTAGTTACAAGTTTCTTTTTTACTGTAGGCATTTAAGTGTGATACAGAAGTCTTTGCATTTTAAATCCATATGCACTTAGTAAAAGATCGGATGGCAAAATGAGCTGACCTCTGAGGCGATTCGTTTAGACTCTGATCTTGCAAATACGAGCTATGCTTAAGCATAAGAATCAGTATTTAGATAGGACCAGTAATAGCCACCGAAAAGATGTCTTTTGACTTCATTAGCATGATTTTTATGTACAAGGATCAACTTAAGATTATGTGTTTGGCAGATTCTCACACAACAGTTGCAAGGAGATGAAAACTACTTCAGTATTTGGAATATTTCATATCAAAGCAAGGCTAAACCCTGCAATCCCTTCTAACACTGAAAAACAATGTAAACAGGTCCACAGTTCAACTCTATTTAGACAGACCTCCGGTTACTGCGGCATGTATTTCTAACCTGATCACTTCAGTTTGTCTCAAAAGATGAGAAGGAATCTGTTAAGCTCACAGCCAATGCACTCTGTTTCCAAATTCTCCAGACAGAATGTTAAAATTACCCATGCTCTGATTGATGCTACTCATACAAAAGATGAGGAATGACACCAATTTCATCCCTCTGGTATCTGGCTTTTACCCACAGGCTGATGGAACAAGCAGTTTATGACAATAAAAGCAAGGAGCCAAGTTGACTTACCTCCACTTTAAGGAGCGCACAGCCTTTCAAGAACTCTTGAATATTACTGATGCAATCAGCTTCATTTTTAGGCTCCAGGCAGTGCTAAAGAAAGAGAATCCACTGAGATCATTGCATTACCTCCCGTCTAGGCTCTATTCAGGAGGCCTGCATGAATATTGACATGTGCAGTTTATACTGAATTAGGGAAGCTTCTGGAGGGGGCGGGTGGGGGAGGCAGGCAAGCTGTCGAAGCAGGAAGAGCCAGCCACTGGAGGAAGTGATGCACACATCGAGATGGTCGGCATCTTGTTTTGAATGTCAGCAGATGCCACTGCCCCAAGTGGCAGTGGGAAACTGGTGGCCTTTAAGAACACACTGCACCCCAAGCATCACGTCTGAGCAGGAGAGAAGCTAGCAAAACTGATTTGTGCACAAGAAATAAAGGCTCCTGTTTTACAGCGTGGAGAACCTGGTATTTTCTTTCTTTTTAATTAAACAGCTTCTCTATGTTGCCATTTCCTATCTCTCGTTAGACTCCATCCCTTTTTTTTTCCTCTTGCAGTAACTTACCACACTCTTGGACCGCCTGAATATATCCCTTGTAAAACCATAGCAGGAGCTTACATGGCTTCAGTACCAATGGATTTGCTGGCCTTGGGACAGTTCAAAATGCCATGGATGCAAGGCTTGTTATTTATTCCTGACCTAAGCTGCTTCTCTGGTGTATTTCCTGACTAACAAAGTGTTTTACACTAAGAGTTCTGAAGGAGTGAATACATTTACAGTTGTAATTAATGGCATTTACGTAAATACAGACAAACTGCATCTCCTTCTATTCAAAACCAAGCTATTTTGATCTCTGGTAGGCCTGGTATTTCCTGCTACTGGCTGAACATGAGTAACTCGGCCAACTGCAAGCTTCTAGTGGTTTTTCCTGCATGTAAAGACAAAATCAAAGAACTAAAGCTACAATTGTACTTTGCCCTCAATTAGATGCTGTTAACTGAGATGTAAACCATGTCTCTGATACTCCTTGCTCATCTTACGGAAGAAAACCACAAACCAGGGCAGTATTTTACTGTTTCAGGCTCGCAAAATACATCTTAGAGAGTAGTTACCTTTTCAGCAGATCCCGGAAGCAGTCGATTAATGAGTTTACAAAGCACAGTTCCATCTTTGAGAGCACCCTTCAGGAATTCTTCGGGATCATCTATCGTTTTCTTAGGGGAATTTAACACTCCTAATGAGATCAGCCACGTTACAGTTTGTTCTTCTGGATTCATCATGGAGAGCTGTGCTGCCAGCGCAGTTCTCCTGTGCAGCAGCCTGCTGGAACCCACATCCGTGATTATATCTTCCTGCCTCTGCTGCTGCTTGCACAGCTCGAGTGTGAAACTACCTTTTTTTTTTGCTTAGCACAGAAACTCACCAACGCTTAAGAACCAGAAGTACTGTCACTGTGAGGTAACAAACTTGTTCTCAAAGTAAAAGAGCTTCTAGTGCTCTGTTAAAGAAGTCAACTACACATTTCCAACATTATTGGAAATAGAAGTGGTTGATGTGGGTACTTATTCCACCAAAAGTATCATAGAATGGTTTGGGTTGGAAAAGACCTCAGTATCATCTAGTTCCAACATACCTACTGACTTTCTCCTTATGGCATCCTACCATCTGGTAAATGTGGTCTTTACTTACAGCCATTGTCCCAAGAAGTAAATTTGTCTTTACTACTGTAAGTAATGAGGTATTTACGGCATTGAAACAGAACTTCACACTAAAGAGGACTGGGAGCAGCATCACACTGACTTCAAATTAGCCTTTTTTGACTTTATGTGGCAAACCTAGTTATTAATATTGCCTTTTAGAGGAAGTTTTCTGTTTTCAAGATCTGACTTTTGAAAATGAATTCTGACCATGCACTGTATGCAGAAAAACAGTGGGGTTTTCAACTGTTTAATACAAGCGCACATCTAATCCAAAATGGGGGTTTGGGAGATGATACATCTCTCAAACATCTGGATAACTTAGGAAAGTTCATGAATTTAAGTCCTCCAAAGCTGAGAATTAAACTTCCCAACTATTTTACTCCTCCTGTTAAAATGGCCCTTTCCACCAGCGATTCAGGATCCACTGTATGGAGTGAATCAGTTTTCACCCTGCTCTGGGGCCGTATTAGCCATCACTAGTGATCAGATTAACTTAGAGAAGTCCAGTCATCTTGACATCTTCTTAACTATCCTTTCACCAGAACAGATGGAAAGTGAAGTCATTCTGCATTTATGGTGCCAAAGAAGTTGGAACATCATGGATTGAAGCAATACCATAGGAACAAGTTATCCTAGAGACCAGCACTGCACAGTGACAATGTTCTGAGCCAATTCCTAATCCTCTTACTTGAAGCAACTGTTTTGAAGACATCAGTGCTCTCAAACTGCTTAGGGTTAATGATTTAAAGGGTAGGAAGAAACAGAACAGCAAAAGGATAAATGATATACAATAAACATGCTTGGGTTTGTGTCTCCACTTTCCAGGTCTTATGGGACCTAACAGCCACCAGTAAGGAATCAGAATTGCTCTTTTAGGGTTAGACATGTTTTGACCTTTGTGAGGACTGGGGCTGAGTTCCAGTTCTGTGCCGTAAGGACACGCTAGTAACACAGATCTGCAGCCAGCGTGAACGGTAAAGCTGGCTGAAGCTCCATCACAAAACTCATTGCCATCTGGTGAAGTACATCTACAACTATCCGTATGTGCCAAACATTGCAAATTTATGACTAATTAGAAGAACTTGAGGGGTTTTCTTCTCTCTCCAGTTCTCATGAGCACTATTTTGCAGAAGTGAGTACTTGCAGTCTCCACTTTCATAGCTTGCTTTTTCTTTTTCCAAATCTGCAGCAGGCAAAGACAAGGAAGGCTCAATGATCTACAGGGAACAGTAATTTGTTCATGCAGACATCCACTTCTGCCACCTCATCAGAACGTACCAGTTTTCTGATGTAAAGAGCAAACTCAGCGCTACAAACCTGAGCACAGCAGAGTACTTCACCCTGCTCTAAAGCAAACCTTGTCTTGTTTAAGTAGGCAGGTTTAGTTTCATGACTAGTTCATGTTTCAGCCAAGCAGATGTTAATGGTTGCAAGTACCAGTAAACGAAAATGCTTCCCGCATCCTGAACTCACCAACTGCTTGAAAGACGTGGAGACATATTCACAAAGCCCCCAAATTTAAGGCATTTCTGATTAGCCACCTCAAGGCCAAGCTTACATCTTTCACAAAGGACCCATTTAAAACGTTCCAGGTTGTTCACCCACTCCTACACTAGAATTAACTCTGTGGCAAATCCAGAGACAAAGGTATAGCTGCCAAGCAAATTTCTGGGCTGGTCTTTGGAAAAGACTTCAACTTTGGTTATTTATTTGCTGAAGGGAACAAATAAAATGAATTGTCAGTTGACCTCCACCCCCTAGTTACAAACACACTTATATGTGCAGCCCAATTTTCACCAGGGATGACTCTGTAGCACAGTAGGACTTTCAAACTGAACAGAGGGAGGTGGTTTATACCTACTTATCAAGGGACTCTGATGGCATATACATCAGTAAGAGGATGGCCACAGGAGCAAGAACAGCATTCAGATGTTCAGAAAACATCCTGTTCTCCTCCAAGTCACTCGCTTTTATGTAACTTGCTCTGGTTTTCAGCACAGAGGGAAAACACCCAACACAAAGAGCAACAGTGGAGTATTTTTCTGCTGCATTTTAGTGCTGCCTCACATTTAAACTAGTGACTTTCAGCAATCAAGCCTGAGTCAGTGCATGAGCCAATTCACACTGGTGGTACATTCTCATTACTTAGCATTTCAGGCAGATATCAATCTTATTTTGTATGATAGCTCAGATGTTGGCATTACATTTCAGTTGGGATGATCTGGTTCAGCCTGAACAGCAGTAACTCAGCAGTAACTGCTGAAAAAGGAATCTCTTGATATCACAGCATGTTATTCTTTCCTGCAGCAAATACACTCTCCAAGACCACTTTGTAGCCCTAAACCTCCCCTCAGTATGTTAACAGAGTCATCTTTTCCACCATGCAAGTGACACTGAGTAATGGCTATTTCCTTTTAAATTAAAAACAAAACCAAGCCCATGGTTTCTTTAACAGTACATTTATTAGCCCTGGGAAATACTGCAATTCTACCCATCTGCTACATACACGTAAGACTTACTCCTACAATCTGCAGTCCACAAGTAATGGTTGAAGTGATACTCTTATCCCAAAACCCACAGGTAGTTTTAACCCCCTTAAGATATGCATGCTTTAACCATGCATTATAAACTGAGTGTTAGTGGTTTAAATGAGATCGGTTTATGTCTCCCACAGTATAAACTTTATTAGCCATGACTGTGAAGTACTTCAATCAATGTGAAGTTAGTTTTCTACATGAAATACCAGTGCCTGAGGATTTCTCTCCCATCCACTGGCACATCGACACATATGTAAGATAAAAATGCATCAAAACCAAGGCAAAGGTTTGAAGACAGCATCTTGTGAGAGATGCAGTGCTGTCTGGAGGTTTGCAAGAAGCCAGTACATGCAAGAACACTCAATATTCTCGGGATTTACCACTAATATCATCTCAGTACATCAACACTTCCTTCCTCTCATCCAGAAGGCCTGGACAACTACATGTAAGAATATAGTAAAACTTCTTATGGTTTCTTAGTGAAGAATTTGTAACAGCTTAGTCCTCTGCCTTTCAGAGGACTAAACCTCGCTTCTATGTAACTTGCTTTTTTTGCCCAGCATAAACAGAAATCACCCCACATTAAGGGCAACCTCAAGAGTATTTTTCTGCTGCGGAATCTACTGATGCACATCGACTGACTGCTGTTAGCAGACAGCAACTGACCTCCACCTCATTTTTTTTATATCCAAGAAATTAGTAGTGCTACTTTCAAAGGCAACTCTGAATGGTAACACAGCCCACGGAAACAAATAGTGGGTAACACCACACTCAAAAGCCAAGCTTTTAACAGTTGTGTTTGTTATCCTTCCATTTTCCACTGCTGCACTGCCTTCTTCTGGTCACTGTAACTGAAAAAAGGAAATGCAAGTTAGTACGGTCTCAGAAACCAGGAGACAAAAGAGTTAAATCATCTTCCAGTTGATTGTTTTTATACACACAATGCATGCGTTTGGATTGTATTCAACCTGTGCCAAGAGTAGGACAATACATCAGTAGCTAACTACAACAAACTCATCTGAGCACTGCTTGTATTAATGCACACTTCTTGTACAACACTGTCTCCAGATCAAGTAGTAAGTAAAGCCCCTGTAAATTCTGTGTGTATTCCTTCTCCAAACTCTGCCTACCACAAAATCCCACTAGCTCTTGACTATCTCAGCATGATACTCAGGAATCCTGTAATGAACTGACATGCACACTGGTATTAATCTGTAAGTAAGCATGTGCTATAAACTTGTAATCAAGAGAAGGTGAGCAGCTTGCTGAATCTGTAGAATTACATCCTTATGTTTTACAAAGTTAGTATTACCTTTCTGGCATGAGTTAAGCTCTATTTATTGCTCGTTAAACTAACACTGGTATCGTGCCTGTTAAGAACTGTTTATAAGCTGCAGAGCAGGCTGGAAAAGTGTGTTTTGGTGTTTATTTATTAATTACAACATGGCCACTACTACGAGAAAGTGATAAACCAGATCCAGTGAAATGAAGGGGAAAAAAGCTCCCTTTTCCAAAATAGAGCAGCTTTTTCACTTGCCAACAGCAACCAGCTTTCATGTGCCCGGATAACACAGAGAACTGAAGCATAAACACACAAATAAAAGCTGAAAACCTTCTCACACCACCTAGATGAGTTGGCAAAAGCTTTCAAAGTCACATAGGATGCATTCTATCCCTTCCTTAAAGGATTCCTGATTTGGATCAACCTCACACCATACATTTAATAATGGACTCCTGCTATTTTTTTTGCAGGCTGGTGTGGGAGCAGGCAAGAGCTTCCTTTAACAGAAGTACTCCTGATGCTTCTGTATTTGATCTGAAATCAATCCAGCAAGCTGCAGTAAAGCATCTCTTTCTTCTTTATCAAGGTAGCAGCAGCAATTTATCAGGAGTATGTCAGAGTATGCCAGTAATGGTTTGTAAAAAGGCACTGCACAGCTATTGAGCTGCTGAGACCCTAAAAAGAGTAAGCTGTAAGGCAACTGAGACTGCAGACATCACACAGTCTGCACCAGAAGCATCCTTCACGCAGGACAGCAATACCCTGATATCAGTGACCACATGTCAGGTGCACTGTATCAACTACAGCTTTTTCTTTTCACCACTTCACAAGTTGGTTCTCAAAAGCAGTATTTGAACCCAACAGCAAAGGATGTTCTTACATTTACAGAGTACTCTGAAAAGTATAAATGACATTAAAAGTGCATATTTCCTACATAAATACTTCCTTTGGAAAAGGGATTTGTCCTTATCCACCACTTTAGACTAAATTTTAACAGATATGTCCCACATTTAAAGTTATTTCCCTTTTTACTAACAATTATTTAGTAGAAAAGCTTTACAAAAAGCTGTAATAGCGTTACAGCCACTACCACTTCCCTTTTTCCTGGTGAGTTATCAAAGAAACAGAGTAATTCTTCCACATAAATCTGAAGGTAGTTGCTCCTGCATCTACTTGCAAAGTAGTTTTACTAGGGCAAAGGCATGAAACACAGCTGAGCTGCAAAGCTTTAAACCATTCTGGAGATGCCTGGAATTCTGCAATGTAATCCAAGGAGCTCTGCAGAGATTAATTCCTAATCAAAGATTACACTCAGTATAATCATTAAATTGCACGTTTGACAAGACTGATTAAATAAACTCGCGTTTATTACACCAATTCGTATTTTTATGGTCTGGTCTTATAAAGATCCCTAGGACTTAACTACTCTCTGCAGCATGATTTAGAGTGCATTTGTAGTTGTATTTTATGTTCAACTGCACCCAAGTTGGGATGAATGTCTGCAGATTACAAGCCTCTGTCAGTCCTAACTCAGCTTAAAAAGCCTACTTAAACCTCCTCCTCCAAAATTCAAACAGGAAATGGAAAGTATTATTATTCCATGATTCTTCATGGAATGGTTTGGGTTGGAAAGGACCTTAAGATCATCTAGTTCCAATCCCCCTGCCATAGGCAGGGACACCTCACACCAGACCATGTCTCCCAAGGCTCTGTCCCACCTGGCCTTGAACACTGCCATGGATGCAGCATTTATCGCTTCTCTGGGCACCCTGTGCCAGCGCCTCCGCACCCTTGGAGGGAAAAACTTCCTTATTATCTAACCTGAATCTCTCCCGTTTCAGTTTGAACCCATCACCCCTTGTCCTATCACTACAGGCCCTGATGAAGAGTCCCTCTCCAGCATCCTTGTAGCCCCCTTCACACACTGGAAGCTGCTTCAGATAATGCAGCTTCTCTTGTCCAGGCTGAACAGCCCCAACTTTCTCAGCCTGTCTTCATATAAATGTCCATTTCTATGTATAAGCACAGAACCACCAGAAATCCTCCTTCCAGCTATTACCCCAGTGTAATCTTTACCTTACGTACTGGTACAGGCACCATCATCTCTGTCATCAGCACAGATGAACCAGCGTTACCTCAGCGGTTATCTTCTAGAAGTTATCACCCTGCAATCAAGAGAGGATACAACTAAGAGAAGTACGTTTTACAGCATGAGTCAACCTATAGCACTCCCCCCCCATTTCAAAACAGTCACAATCTTGGGTTTGCAGATTATTCTGTTGCAAGTTTTACTACTTCTCTTCTAAGTGGTGGAGGATTCACTGGCTTGGAATGGACTGGAATGGCTTAGTGACAGGTTGCATGGCTTATGGATTCTCATTCCTTGTCAATGGTGCACTGCCATGTTAAATCCATAAGTTGAACGACAAAAATTTACTGAGGACTAAACAGTAGTACAAAGCTTTTGGGTGTGTGGTTTTAGTTGGAGGTCTTCATGTCTACTATATTCAAGAGCATCTTTTGAACTTCATGGCTTTACCTGAGTCAGAACAACTTGCCCCAGGTTCTGCCACATGTACCAGTTATCCCTGTAACGCAGTGTCAAACCAAAGAGATTCAGGCATCCAACTAAAGTTTGCAATGGCTCGTTTCAAACTCTGCTATTAGGCAAGCTAAACCAATTCCTCATTTCACAAAGCTTTAGTTTTGTTACAATATAGTATATGCAGCCTCTTTAAGCATCTTCTCTGAAAGATACTGGGCGCAAAATACCCCCTCCCAACCCTACCTGACAATATTCTGGCTACAGTGAGCTGCATTAGTTTCAAAACTGGTGCCATTAAATGCTTTTATCCAAGAAGAAATGTTGAATTTGGAGAACTTTTAATATATTGAAGTATTTCTTTTCCTTTTTAAAATCTAGACAGCATTTCCATTGCCATGACGTGCAGCTTGGCTTTACTGTACTAGAGGAAGACAACTTGGTTCAATTTTGACTTAGACTGGAAAAACTAGTTTGCTTTGCTTACCATCTTTGCTGTTTCACAGGCATTTGATGCTTTAAATCAGCTGTGGAATGCTGAAAGATTCACTTGTTTTTAGGAAGCCATAAGCCTTTGAGAAGTTGGAGAGAAAGACTTCTTTGCTTATCTTATTTTCTCCTTTGGAATCAAAGATGTTCCTTTAAAAGTGAAACACTACAGAGTTGCAAAAATTGGAAACAGTATGAGCAAGCATCGTTTTGCAGCTTCTTTGATGGAATTGGTCAAGGGGTTTTATTGTTACAGTATTCTGGAGCTGACTTACATGTACATGATTCATTTGGAAGGGAGATCCTTTCAAACTCCCCACGAAACAGTAGGAAGGCAGAAACCAGCATTATCCACTTGCTTTTTCGGGTTAAGTGAATGATATCCTCTATTTTTTTTTTCTTTACACAAGGATCTGAAGATATTTTGTACTGAGAACACTGTGACTTCAAATTCTAGGCACAACTGAACTCTGTGTGGAACAGCCCCACCACCCTCCAACACAAGCAATACTTTGTTTAAGAATGAGATGCTGAACATGTAGAACAATCCATCTCCATGTTAGATGGTTGGATGTTGTGTGGAAGCTCTTAAGAACTGCTTGTTCCATTCATGAGGAAAATCAGATGGGAAGTGTGGCATTTCAGGGAAACTTTACTTTGAAAATTACAACACTAGTACACAGCTCAAGTTTTATACATTTAACATCTGCTTTTTGAAAGAAATGTTAACAATTTTGAAATGAAATTAAACACGGGTTTAACTTTTCCTCACAAAAGCATAAGTCATGGAGGGGAAAACTTAACAGGCAACAATAAAAAAAAGGTAAAAACAACTTTTCCTTTTAGTAGTCCTCTGGTAGTAAAGATAGAACAACTTCCACTTTTCTCTTTTGTTTGAGAAGTAATTTGTCTTGGTCCAAAAGTTTAAAGAGTGTTTTTAGTATCTGCTTCTGCCTCCACCTCTATCGGATCTGCTTCCACCACGGCCACCACCTCTGGGTGCTCCGCGGCTTGAACTACTGTAAGAATCACGAGGAGGTGGATAGCCCCTTTCCATGGACGGGGGAAGACCCCTGTCTTGTCTTCCGACACGATCACGGCCACTTGAGTAGACATCACTTCTGCTGCTTGAGTAACTTTCTCGGCTTCCATATCCATCTCGTGTGCTGCCGTAATCGTCATAGCGACTGCTTCCACCATAAGATGGCGGGGGCCCTCGTGCAGGTGGAGCACTACGTGAGTTACCTGCAGGGTCAATGGTCAGGTAATATGGCAACACCATAAGTTATATAGAACAATTTCAATCTGAATTTACAGAATTGCTGTATTTAAATGGTTACTGCTACTCTTTTGTATGTATCGAGATGTTCTTAATATTATCTGCCACATTAATGGTATTTAAAGTGGGGATTGCATATCAGGCAGTGAGTGGATTTGAAGACGGTGTTTATTCAGGCAGGCTCTTTACTGGGTATTCCAGAACAGCTTGTTATTTTAGAGAAGAAACTCAGCCATATTTTCCAGAGATAGTTGCAATTCTGAACTGTAGATTTTGCTTCTTTAGTATATAGCTTATTTAATATGATGGTAACCAACAACTGCACTTTCACTGTAGGGGGAAAAAAAAAGTGTGCCACTTCCCCGTAAAACACAAGCAACCTAGTAAAAATCAGATTTTATGACACCTGTACAGCTTAATACATGATCCTCAAAATGGATTCTTACCATAACTATCATATGAATCTCTGTAGGAGCCGCCGCTTGGATGATCCGAGTAGTCTCTGTCACGTCCACCACCGTATCCATCACGATCACTATAGGAGGAAAGACTACTAAGACTTAGTACAAGTCAGTGAGATCATGGCAAGAATAAAATGACAAGGAGAAAAATCCAACAGTAGGTACCTATATCCCCTAGAGGGGTATTCATCACGTGAACTGGAGTGACCATAATCACGGTACGCGTAGTCTCGAGGAGGTGGTGCGTAGTCCCGCGTATCCCTGGAGCTGGGATAATCTCTGCTTGAGTAACTGCAAAGAACAGGAATTGAGATGTCAGCCCTGTGTCACACCTCAAAAGATCAAAATCCTTCTCTGAACAAAAAAGCCAAACTAAATGAGTAAAGGGAACTTACCCGTCTTTAGTGCTATAGCCATCATCTCTTGGAGACATGTAGACATCTCTTCGTGATGGCATCGGTTCTCTGCGTGGAGGACCACCGTAACTGTCTCTTCCACGTGACACAGGAGCTTAAGAGAAAGAGTCCAAGTGCTTAATTATCATTTAGCCACACAAAAGACTCCTCAAAGCAAGTATTAGCAGATAATATCCCTGTTTATAGGGATTTAAAAGTATCTCTGCAGCCTACATTTATAATGCTTTACACTTCTGCTTATACAGTTTAAAAGCGGCACTAGAAGGAACATATCATATCACACCACATTATTCTAAACAGCTACAAAATGATACTGGTATGAAAATAACTGATAGATTAGGAAAGAATACATTATCCCGCAACACACGTCAGAATCAATGATTTGCAACAGTTCCTGAACTAGAACTAAGCTGCTCCAGCTGATAAGGCAACAAAGTAATCCAAGAGCTCCTTACCTCTTCCTCCCATACTACTGCTACGCACTGGTCCTGAAGGTGCAGATCTTTTAGGTGGAGGGCCTCCACTTCGTGGAGGTGGGCCTCTCTTCATGGGAAGCGGTCCTCGAGAAGATCCTAGAAGGGTAAGCCATGAACCAACTTGTTATTTCTGTGATACCCACCCATACGCCCCTAAAACCTGAGCTACAATAACCTAGGCGCTGTTATTACTGCTGTGTGATCAACAGCAAACCTCTAAAACTAGCCTTCAAAGCCTTCTCCTGTATTTTGGCCACCTCTAGATGCTACTGGCAGAACTGAGAGCCCACCGAGCTAACTGTCCACAGCCTAAACTGCTATCAAGAACTGTCTTTTAGAACTTATGCAAAAGCCACAGTGTGACCCAAGTGAGAAAGACAAGCTGTGACTGATTACAGATACCAGCTAAGTGCTCAACAAGTTACTATTCTCAGAAGACAAGAGCCACCTGGGAGGATGTACTAGAGAAGATCCTACAGAGAGGGAACAGAGACACTACAGAGTCTGTAGAACCTACTACACAGACTCTCCAAGACAGGAGTTTTCACTATTTCCAGGGTTTTTTCCTGCATTACAGCTTTTACTGTTATACCTCAGGCGCTGCTTGCTTTTAAGTGACAGTTCTGTTTTGATACTGAAAAGGGTCTCAATAAATAGCTGTATTTTTGATACTGAAAAGTCTCTGAATAAACAGCTGTATCTTAAGTTAAAGAATATCCAGTATCAAGTAATATATTATCCTTCCACTTCGGCAAGCTTCAACTCAACACACTTTTATAACAACCAAAAAGCCTTAGCTTCCTTAGCTCCCACTATGATCTGGAAGGACCAGTTCTAGAACTTGGTGAGTTTAGACCTCTTGCTAGTAAGAATGAAAGGCAGTTCCCTTTCCCTGGTGGAAGAGAATCACTTTTTCAACTTGAATACCAGAAAGCTTCCTTTCTCACGTGCAGGGCAGGAGTTTTGCTTTTCTTTCATAGCCAAAAAAGTCAAGTGGAGTGTTAGTTGTAGAAGGGAATCTTCAGATTTGAAAGCCTTTTCTTAAGGTGTACTTGCCTAATCAAAAATGTGACTAAACTGCTGAGATCACATTTCATCAGTTTATTAAAGAACAAGGAGTGCACTATTCGGCTGTTTGACTTTATTTTTTTTTTTTCCAGTAGGATTATTGTCATCTTCCAATGGGATTGTCTTGTATGTTGTCCAAGTATATAATGAGAGAGGTCAATACATACCCAAGTGACTCCCTCTTGAAGGTGGTCCTCTTGCGCCACTGCCGCCTCTTCCACCTCTAAGGCCCCTGGGAGGACCTCTGCTTCGTGGAGGGGGGGGCGGCCCACGCCTCCCACCACTTTCAAAGGATGGCTTGGTTGCTTGTTCCACTTTAATTGCTTTCCCATCTAATGACTAAAGAAGAAGCTGCTTTACTTACTGCTCAGTCACGTTTGTACGTCTTAAATTAAGCCCCTCTTGCTTCACTATTATAGGGCTTCCATTTTATAAAGTTAGAGCAACTCTAGAACTGCTTTGAGTCTTCAGTATTAGTCCCCATGTACTCAGCAGCATGTTGGGCCTAATTTCTACAGTACTTCATTCTTGTGGTATTGATGGAAAAAAAAAACCCTAATACAGAGCAGCATCAGAAAGGACTTTCAGTGAAAACACAAGTGTCCAATGATTACGGCAGCCCCATGTCACTTATTCTGCAAATGAAACACCATTTATGATCTCCAATTTACTTTCAATTGCCACGGGCTTTTGTACCCAACTAGGACTGCACCAGTAGTGACAGGATTAAGCTGAAGGTATCTTAGCTTCAGTTGGGGTTTCTGGCAATGGGGAGGCCGTTTAGTACATTGTCTTGATGTCCTGATAAAACGGTGATCATTGAAGTACTTAGAAGTAATTTCAGTATCTACAAAGCAGAGCGAGTATGAGAATTCACTCCACTCCTCTACTGTTTCAGGCTGGGTTTTTAAAAGAGGTGACTGTTACATTTACTCTATTGCTTTTCCAGAGTGGAGGTGCTTTGTGGTGGGTTTTTAGAGTTTGAAAGTGGAAGGTTTTTGCTGGAATATAGACCTGCAGTAACAGGAACTCTGCAGCCAACTATCGTACCTCCAACATGAGCAGGTGGTAAGACACAATGAGTAACAACTTCATTCATCAAATCTCTGCATAATCTTTGCACACCAAACACTTGGTAATTACAGCAGAGCCACTATCACAAGCTCTGCTGCACTTCAGTTACTGCACATCTATCCTGGCAAACATGGTTTGTCTTTTTTAGCAGTTGAATATTTACCTCTGCTATGACAACTAATGAATCAGGCAGGAAGTGTTGCTTATGGCACTCCTTAGCTGCAATAAATGAACAATGTGACTCTTGTGATGTCTTACTCTGAACTGCTGACAGGATTTTACTGAGGTACTGAATCTTTTTTGTTCTCCACTGAAATCTAGGTCTCTCTGAACTCATCCACTTCAGTAGCTCGTATTCCTCCACCATATGTAGCTGTAGCTACTGTTTGGAAAACCTGTGTGTATATCCACAGGTCCAACTGGATCCAATGTGAGGAAAAGAAATTAAGAAATACTAGCAACACCAGATTTGGCTTGGCTTTGACTTCATAGAAGTATTTTACTTATGGAAGATTCTTCCAAAAGCCTTTTTGGCATGACAAGCTCAACCATTCCAGGAGCAAGCATTAGTACCTCTAATCACTGGAACTTATCAGGTTGTATCATTATTTTGCCATCATCATTCATCTGTCTCAGTCATCCTTCTCAAAACAGCAACAGTGGGCTTGAAGCCTTAAGCTTTGCCATCATGACCTTAGTTTCTTTACATCTTGTTTGAAGTTCAGTAAACCAAACACCATCCCCTTCTGCTAACATGGGTTCTGAGAACCTGGATGCTCACTCCAAGTTCTTTAGGTATTTTTATGGAGGAGGCAGAGTTTTCCTTATTTCTCCTCCTATTTCCTTCTGCCTTGCACTCATGCATCTTACTGAGGCAGAAGAAGGTTTTCTTTTGAAACTGCTTCCTGCAAGCAGTCTTAAAAGGCTATGCCTGAGGTCCAAAAAGACCTTTCGTTAGGTCCAAGAGATTATTTTTCCTTTTATTTTGTTAACCAGAAGATATTAGTCAAAAGTCTGTCCCGTTTTAAAGCAGAAGGGACAACTTCATTTTATAGGTTCTTAGTTCAAAGAAAGGTCTCATCCCTCTGACAGATCAAACTCACACAAGCCATCTCAAAGAATTTTTCAATGACCCCAAAGCACCAGTTGTCCCCACGAACACTCATTAATTGGTGTTTATAACCTTGAATCAGAGTGTTGCAGTAGCATTTTCACTATGATATGGGCACCATAAAGTAGAATCACCCTGGTGCTAAAAAGCAGCTCACTAATTGAAGATAAGAGTCATTTAAGGATAATAATAGATTGGCAATCATAAGAGCTCTTATGTGGAATGAACAATCTATACAGCTTTGTAAGATGAGCCAGGGAACCTTAACCAAACAGGATTAGAGAACTGTCCTGCAAACTGTTCCATATTCCAATGGGAAAGATGAATGAAATCTGAAGTTTCAGGAGTGGGTCAGAAATCAAGTATTCCAAAGGGACACAGGGGGTTCCTCTCAAATGGATCATTGTACTTTGGATGCTGCAGTGACTCCACCATTTCTGCACATTCCTTGATGGCAGATCAAATGAGCTTCCTTCCACCAAATATATTCAAGAAGTGAGGATCTTTTCTTATCAGGCTGAGCTGCTACATATTGTATTGCTTCTTCACCAGCAGACATGGAAGCACTTTCTTGTTGGTTACAGGAAGACAACCTTCTGCAGCGCTGAGTATGCTTTAGACTGTTGTTTGGATTGTAGGATTTGCTTCCAACCTCTTAACACAGTCCAGCTGGCCTGGCAGGTCTACGCTGGAATTACAGCTTTGGCTTGTGCTGGATGTTTCCTCCAAGGTCATAGCCTCTCTTTCATTATTCATTTTGCCTTCAGGACTTAAAAAACAAATGATCAGAACAGCCTACTGCACAAACTCACCATCAGAGACTTGCAGTGCTCGCATCTGTGTCCAGGTATGTGCCTTTCCTGACATCAGGATGTAGGCTTGACTACCATGAAATGAGGTGGTTCTTAAAAAAGGCTGGTGATTTGCTATGGTAAAGTACTCCTGGCATTTCCTCTGTGCTGCTCAGACGTGCTCACCTTGATCCAATCCTGCACAGAAAGTAACTGAAGTGAAAAATCTCCATCCCCACTCCAGAAACTGTTATCTCCTGACCTCTTTCCGCAGGACTGAAGTTAATCTTCAAGTAAGCTTAGACTAGTCTATGCTTGTACCATTTTAGACTGAAACATAATTAATACCGTTCCTTCCTCCCCAAGAAAGGAGCAAAACATTGGATGTTTTGCATGAATACACGCAAAGAAAAAAAATAAAAGTAAATTCATGCTTGCAGAATCTAAGTCAGCCCCTTCTGCTAGCTCCAACTTGGAATTCCTTTGGAATATCAAAGTGAGCAACCCAAGTGATGCAGAACTCTTCCCCCTGGCTGAGCAGGTCAAGTAACTCCTTACAGACTGCTTGAACTACTGTCTGCACAACGCTTCTGCTCCTTCTTCTGCATGAGCACTCCAATCCAGCATTTGGAAATGAACAGGAAAACTCCCAAGTCGTCATTTGTTACAGTGTTCTCTTCCTACGGTATGCCTCAATCACTCCTCCTCACATCTAGGATGCAGTCTTTTTGAGGTACGAGCAGAATTTAGGGTCCAGAAGGCTTTCTGAAGATGAAGACAAGAGACTACTTCATGAACATCTTCCACATCCTTCATATCCAACCAAGCTAGGTATGTTGAAGACATCATTCTAGGTCAAATCCCAAGTGAGGATTCTCTTTTCATACACTATTTGCTGTTCAGATTTCAAAGCTGAGGCAGGTACTTTTAAATTTGTAGTGTTGAAGACAGAAACCATGACACTGATGCTCCACAAGGCCGTACTCTTTCACATTTCTTGACAATGATGCAGATGGGTGCATTCCAGAACATGCAGACATTACCTCAGCCACACTCAATCTGATTTAGCTATTTCACTAAGTATTACTTTCATAAACGTTTCCAATGTGACCAAACACATGCCACAACAGTCAAGATTTAGAACAGTTGGTGATTATTTCCAGAGGGATTTTCATGTGAAAGTTGCACTCCACAAACACTTTAAGATCAGTGACTGAACTCCTTTCAGTCTGACAGTTGTCGGTGCTTTGTTCAGTGAGGAAATCTGTGTTTAAGAACCTGCAGTAAGTCTTCAGAACTGTAGCAAACTACACAATGGAGCTATAAATTCAATAGAAGAAGCACCTTTAAGGATGTTTAGGCTGGTACAAAAAGGACATTCTCTGACTTGTCACTCTCTGCCTTGACAAAGCTACTAACTTGTTTAAGAAAGAAGTAAGTCTCCACAAGAAGTAACACTATTGTCATGAGGTTGTCCTGAAGCACCCAGAAACTAAGTACACAGAGCAGAAAGCTGCTGTAACACAAAACAAGGCAGGTTTTACTATTTGTGTTCACAGTGAACACTACAGCAAGCTTGTTCATTCCCAAAGTGCAAATATTCATCACGCTTTACTTACTGACCGCAATGACTGACATTCTTCTTTCACTTCAATGTCTTATGCTAAGAAGACAAACAGCTATCAAAATCCCAAACGTTCATTAACCAGAATCAAGAGAGGTTTCTTCACCTTACATAAATGGCACCTCAGAGACACTGCTTAAAGGCCAATGCAGCATGACCTTAACACATCTGTCCAGATTATGCATGAAAGACCAGAGCCTGAAATTCAAGGTGACAGAGAAAAAAGCTTTCACTGCCTAAAGAGACAGCAACTCTATGAAGATAAGCAGCTGCTGACCAGGAAGTTGCAAACTTACATCTACCTTCTCAAACACATGCCAGAACAGAGATCACAAGAGGCTACAAATCCTTTGACAAACTACCCACGTAACTATCACAGGCTTTTTTTGCTCCAAACTCCCAGGTTTCTCTTTTTAAAGGCATCACATATGCATTATTTATTTCCTTTTAAAGTCATACCATTGCATTGCAGGGTGTAAACAAGCAAATTCAATTGCTAGTTCACTGCAAAGATATTTCACATTAACAGGCAGGATGCTCCTCAAGCATCCTAAGTAAATTTAGGATGCAAGTCACAAATGTAGGAGTTACCTACGCATTACCAGATAGCACATCAACATCCAGCAAGCCCAGTAGGGAAGTCACATTAAACCCACATTAAGGGAACCATGAATACTTTTCAACTAAGTCACTTCCCCACAGTGTAATTTACACAATCCTGCATTCAAATATAACAACATTGTAGGAAGCACGCAAGAATGAAGAGCTGACAACTAAAAAGCCCTCCAAACAAATAAAAGGAAGTATAACTGACAGCCAGACTTCACTTTCTACTTCCAAGTCCATAATTGGGAGAAAGTGATTCCAGCTTCACAGAGACAGAGGCATTTGGCCAAGTTATGACTTGCCTCCAGGATCTCCTAACCCACTGTCTTTCCAACTTTTATTGCTAGTTAATTTACCCCACAGATCAATACTGCCGGTCAACAGCAACATGTAATTGGTCTTAATTCCTACCTTCCCATTCATATCTCTGGCAGCATCTTTTGCATCTGCTGGACTTTCAAATGTGACAAAGGCAAATCCTCTGGACTTGTTGGTTTCACGATCCTTCATCAAAAGGACTGCAAAAAGAAAGCCAAGTTACCCTTCCCTGTAATTAGGCAGCAACATCTAACCCTTATTTAACCTTTTAAGCTCAGAACTTCTTAGAGGACATGAAAGCGCTATCACTTCCAGATGATCAACGCCAAAAGAGTCATCACAGCTATTTTGTTGCTTTTTATTTCTTAGTATCTTAAAATAGAAAGGTTTTTCTTTGTACCTTCCACGATGCGTCCATATTTGCAGAATACAGCCTCAAGGGCTTTTTCATTCGTCTCTGTGTTCAGGCCCCCGATGAACAGCTTCCCAGGACGATCTGCTTCAACCATTTTGACTCTGAAAGTGACCTATTAAGAGCATAAGGTTATTATTAACAAAACATCAGACTGCAATAGAGACTTCCAGCACCACCTCATACAACATCAATGACTCCTAAAAAGTACAAGCTAATTTTCTTGAGCCAGATGTCAGGAGTTATAAAGAACAGAACAAATGTATAATCTTTAGACTGAAGCAATTAAAGGCAGTACTAACTTCAGTTATTTCTTCACATTGTATCGTCTATCTCAAACAGGTTAACTTTAAAAAGTGGAACAAGGCATTGATGAGAACTCTTCAGCTCAAGTAGCATCAGTGAATATGGGAAGTTTTCAGGGTGACTGCCTTGATACCCTCAATGGTAAATCCAAGTACTCCCTCTAAATCCTGCCATAGATGTATTCAATATGTCAAAGCAACACCAAAATACTAGCTTTCAAGTCAGCTTGGGCCAATACTCCAAATTAAGTTCATTCTTTAAGCCATTCCAAGCACATTGAGACTATGGAAGTCCTGGCCTACACAACTTGTCAGCCTGAACGAATACCAGACCATCACTGCAGCTCCACACAGTAAGGCCACCGCTAAGGCAAGGCGAGGGAGGAGAAAGGGCAAGAGTAGCCCAAGACAAAGCTGAACCGCGGAGCGCCTGGCAACCCCCTGGCGCCTGCATTCAAACGCGACCCGCACGCCTCCGGCGCCGTGGCGGGAAGCCCCAGCAGGGTTCAAGGAGGGCCGGCGCCGCAGCGGGGACAAAGCAGCCCCCCGGGAAGCACGAGGCCGGCGGCGCCGCGCAGCTCAGGAGGCCGCGGCGTGCGCGGCCGCCCCTCTCTGCGCCCCCCCGGCCCGGGCAGAGGCGCGGCGGGCCGGGGAGCGGGCGGAGCTGAGCACGGGAGGAAGAGGGGGGCGTCAGACCCTCCGCGGGCTCCAGACACCACCACAAAATGGCGGCCACCTTTGGCAAGGACTCTTCTCCCACCCGGCACCGAACGACCGCCCCGGCACTAACGCGACCGCGCAGCTCAGCCCCGTCTGGAGCCATTTCGCCGGCCTCCCTCCGTCCTCCTCGGGGATGCGGCGGACCACGCGGCGGGACCTCGAGCAGATCCCCCCGCACCTAAAATGGCGGCCACCGCGCCTCACGCGGCTAGGACCCCCCCCTCTCCCCGCCACAGCCACGATGCTCCCCCCGGCCTCCACAGGGCCGGGCGGGCAGGGAGGCCGGCCTGGCCCCGCCGCGCCTCGCCCCAGGCCCGCAGCGGCGGAACACAGCTCCCTCACCCATAGGCCGCGCCTCTCCCCGCGCCGCCGCCTTCCCGCGGCCCAGCCCCGACCTGCAGGGCCCCGCTGTCCCCTAAGTTGAGCCGCCGGGCCCGCTGGGCTCGGCTGGCAGCACTCACCTCCTCTCGCACCGACCCGCAACTGCGCAATGAGGGCGAACAAAGGCGCTGCAGGCCTTTATACCGCTGACGTCACGGGCCGGCCAGAGACCCGGATGCATGCGGCGGAGAGCCCGGCAGGGGGAGGCCGCAGCCCGCCGCGGTCACCCGGGGCTGGTGCGGGTTGCTCGGCACGACCCGGCCTTCCCGCAGCTATAGGCAGCGGCCCGCCGGAGGGCTCCGCGGCTCCGAACACCCGCCTTGCCGGGAGACGGGGCGGGGGGGGTGTGAGCCGCGGTAAAGGAGCGCGGCCCGCTCCTCCCAGCCAGGAAAGGCGCGTTGCCGCGGAGCTCCGCAGCCCACTTTGAGCGGGGTGTCCGCGGGAGCGAAATCCCTCACAGAAGGGGCAGCTTAGCTTTGGGGAGGTTTAATTGGTTTAATTAACGTGTGCATGTTAATGCCCCTTCCTTGGAAACTGACAGTGAAGTGACATTAGGGGTTGAAAATGAAATAAGTCGTCAAAGTTTTGTGCTGCTTCAACTAACTCCCAGTTTTTAATTACACCTGGAGGTTAATTGTGGCTGTTTGCTTTTGCTGGCTGAACCTGGTAGCTGAGAAGTTAGGAGGAAGCCTGGGCATGCAAAAATTGGCTGTTTTCATTATTTGAATGTGTAGATTATCTAAGCTGGTGCTACCAAAGCACCCAGTCTAATCCTCACTCAGTTTTATACTGTAAAAACAAGAATGGGTTTTTCTGTCACATTCTTAAAGACCTAAAAGGAGGATGTCTGGTCATGGATTTGGAGTGGTTTTTACAAGGACAACTATTTTGCAAGTCTCCATTCATTGCTTTTTATAAATATTCCCCAAGCACAGTGAGCTTGGTCAGGATCTGCACATAACACCCATTCCTACTCCTCGAAGAAGGGCTCTTAGAGTCCTACAAGAAGGAATTGCTGGTTCCTTGAATGTTTTAGGATCTCACAGAGCTCCTCCCTCACCCTTGTGCAGTGAGGGAACAGTGCCAAGATGTATCAAAGGTAAATAAACTAAATATACCTGCTGAAATCCCACTAGGATTAACCAGAGGACTTAGAACCTCAAGTGCATCACCTGATCCCAGGTGTGGGCAACGGGATACCAGCAGCCAGTCCCTGTGGATTTGTGGTGCTAAGGGATTGCCGTGAGCTCTGAGGAGCTCATTTCCAGAGTCTATAGACTCTACTGATACTGCCCAGTGCCCTCAAGAGTTGCAGAGCTGCATAATTGTTGCGTCCTGATGAGAGAACATCAGACTCTCTTCTTCAGCTTTTCAGTCTCCTCTGTTCAGACACAGATATTCAGCTGCTCTTTGTGTTAGGGAAAGCAGAAAGCAACATTGCTTCAGACTACCTCATAGATCTGTTGAGAATACAAAAGAAGGTGGCTGTCAAACACTTCTCTAGGCTGTGCTTAAAGATGATCACCTTTCCAGCATAGATGCTAAGAGTTTCTGGATGCTGTTCTTGTGCACAGGAAAAGGGAAGGATGAGCTTCAGTAACGAAGTGGGAGGGCAGTGCATGTGATAACAATGCACTCGTGGAAGAATGGCATAGCTCACCCAATTATCATATGAAAAAAAGGTTCAAATTCGGGTTTGAATACAGAAGAATTTAAATCTCAGAGCTTCCCTGGGATGGATAGTGAAAACTAAAGCAAATTATTAGCCCTGCACGAAACAGGCTAAAAATAGTCTCCCTGTGTGAAGTCTCTGTGTGCTTCTGTGACCTGCAGCAGTGTATTTGCTGACCACCTCCCATGGAATTGGAAAGATAAGCAAATGCAAACTACAGTCTCTTGTTCCTTCTCTGATTAAAAGAGTAAAATAGCTCATTGGTAACTCCAGGCTTCATTTTGTTGACACATGTACTGTACACGTAGCTAAATGGGATTAGCATGAACATAATTGCTGTGATTGTATTAGGGCCAAATTCTTCTTTGTCCTACAAGATATCTTCATTGGGATTCTTATCAAAACCTTAGTTCCATCTACATTCCAAACTGGAACAGTATTTTACTGTATTCCACTACATAGTTTAGGTATGGTCTTGCTCCGAGTGCAGAGAAACAGATCTTTTTTCCTAGAGGATATATAATTCTTCTAATTCTTACCCTCCTCCTGAGGGATGAGGAGTAATGAATACATAAATAATCTGATCACGTAAGTCCTATTCAGAATGAATAAAGAAAGGAATGTCATTCCCTCTAGATACATAGTCAAAAACTAATAACTGAAAAGATCAGTTTAATACTTTAATGACAAAGAGCAATTTTCTTGGCAGCTGTCAGTTAATAGGTATTTATAGAAATGCCACATTTTTCCTCTCTAAAACTCAGCTTGGAGTGGATGAGAGCAGCACAAAATAACTGTTTCTGGCACTTTGTCAACCGTTTCTAAACTGGAACTCCCCAATGTACTTCTCCCACATCACCTCTTTGGGATCTAATTGTGGTCCCTTTCAGTTTATCAATACAAGGTGCATCACAGGTCTCTAACACATAGCTGGAGCTGCCTGAAATGACAACTCAAAGCAATTATTATGCACCCTTTATTCTTTGTCTTTTTGTCTGGTGCTGTCCTATGGCAAGGGCAGCTCACTACTGATTGATGAGTTGGGTAAAATTGTTGGACACGAAGGTTTTGCAGGGGTAATACAAATATAGTACCACAGGTTGTAAACTAGGGTGCCAACAGGGAAATAAATAGGAAATAGATAAGAAGATGGAAATGTTGTCTACACGCTATAGACAGTGATGCCTTTAGCGCAGAGGAGGTGGTATCTGTCAGGCTATGGTAGTATGGAGCTCGGCTTGCAGCCATCATTGTACTTACCCTGCTTCTTAGGCAGGCTTTGCAGCCATCCCAGAGCGCTGCTCCTGCCATTGCCGCATGAACCATTGAGGCTGGAGCTTGGCATCACGTTTGTGGCACCCCTGTGGCTGTGTTGATGGAAGGAGCTGCAGGACACCATGAGCTGGTGTGCATCCCACTGTTGTTGGCTGCAGAGATCACAAGCTGCTGAACCAGGCATCAACAGATCATCAAACGTAATTCTTAAAAGTTGCAGGGTTGGAGGTAAAGGTTGCAATACAAAATCGTGGATTTCCACCTCTGATTTCTGAGCTGGTAAAATCCAATTTAAGACTTTCTCTGCTATGGTGAGGGCTAAAACCTGAAATGAAGCTCTGGTACAAGTCACTACTGGAGAAGAGAAGGCTCCTGAAGGGGAGACCTTAGAGCAGCTCCAGTGCGTAAAGGGGCTACAGGAAACCTGGAGAGAAGCTTTGGACAAGGGCCTGTAGGGACAGGACAAGCGGAATGGCTTTAACCTGCCAGAGGGGAGATTGAGATGAGCTCTTAGGCAGAAGCTCTTCCCTGTGAGGGTGCTGAGGCGCTGGCACAGGGTGCCCAGAGAAGCTGTGGCTGCCCATCCCTGGCAGTGTTCAAGGCCAGGTTGGACACAGGGGCTTGGAGCAACCTGCTCTAGTGGAAGGTGTCCCTGCCTGTAGCAGGGGCTTGGAACTGGATGAGCTTTAAGGTCCCTTCCAACCCAAACCAGGCTGGGATTCTATGAATAAAGAAGAAAGGCAAGAAAACCCTTCCCCACCGAGAGGGAGGCGACATCCCACCTCAACCTCCCGCAGCCAAAGGCGGCCTCGTCCATGGCAGCGGCCGTGCCTCAGGGCGCCCTGCCTCAAGATGGCGCCCCGCGCCTCAGCTTCGCACCGCGCAGGCGCCGCGGCCCCAACGCCGTCGTGACGCCGCCGCCGGCACTACCGGCCTCCGGCTCGGCTGAGGCCGCCTCCGAAAGGCGCTGGCCGGGCAGTCGGGGCCGCAGCCTCGGCTCATGGTGCCTTCGCCCGTTCAGGCTGGAAGATGAGGCTGCTGGCGGCCGCACTCCTGCTGGTGGCACCTCTGTGCGCCGCCTTCTACCTGCCCGGCTTGGCGCCCGTCAGCTTCTGTGAGGAGGGCGAGGAGAGCGAGGGCTGTAAGGTGAGAGCCCTCACGGCAGGGCCCGGCACGGGCGGTCACTCCTCTCGTTGTGGAAGCCCCATAGAGGGGCAAGCGGGGCTTCTGCGGGGAAGGGGGGCACCGCCGGGTACCCCTCGCCCCCCGCCGGGCGTTCTCCTTTAGGCGGCAAGCTTTGGTTCAGGAAGCCAGGCACCCCCAGCTCCTCTTCCCCTGGTGCACCGGCTGCCTTTTTAGGGTGAAAACCTCCCCTTTTCCCGCTGAACTTTCCGGTTAGGGCCCTTCGGCGGTGCTTCGTTCCTTGTTTCGCCGAGGGCGGGCGGCTCAGGCGGGGCCCGGCGGTCGGGGCCTGTCAGCAGCCTGCGGTAAGTCCGCCATGGGATAGTGAGCACTGAAACTTGTCACAGCTCTTGCCAGCTTTCGTGTCGGACCCACATTTGCCATTGCAATAGCCTGCATTTTCATACTCATTCTCCTCCCGCCCTTCCCTGTTTCAGTCGCTGATTGAGCTCTTTGTGAACAGACTGGACTCGGTTGAATCGGTTCTGCCATACGAGTACGATGCGTAAGTACATTGCAACAGGCTTCCAGAAGCGTTTGGGAAGCCGGGTTTCTGTTGCCGGTGTGGTGATGCAACTCCTGGTAGAGTAAATATGTTTCTTCTAAGCAGTGTTTTGAATGGAGGGATGGAAGAATAAACCCAGGGGCAGGAATGAAACGCAAGAGGATTGGGAAGGATGAAGGCCACACCTCTACCTCTTGACTATCCTCTGTTGTTGTTAAAGACAAGGCTGCTGAGTTTCTGAAGGGTGCATTGTGTTGAGCTGAGTTCCAGATTTAGTGTTGACTGTTTTATACCTTTGAAGGTTCTTCCTGTTAGCCAAATCTGGGAAGACAGGAGCTTGGTGTTCTTTGCTTCTGGCAACTAAAAGAAGTTGGGAGAAAAGTGGTTGTTGTTTTGACTTTTTCCACCAAAGCTCTGTATCTAATTCTTGAGCATTTCTTGTTTTGATTCTTGTCTGTCCAAACTATTACGTGCTTTTGCAGGTGTTTATAGCAATGACACATAGTATGATTTGCAGCCTTGCTGTTGGGCATATAGAAAAGAGAAACTTGCAGGTGTTGTAGGTCTTATGCTGTGCAGTAAAACAGTGGCAGTAAGATTAGCTCGAAAAGCCCACACTGTCTCAATTTGCATTAAATTTTATGGAAGCCAATGAATTTAGGAGCACTGATTGAGGAAAAAGGACTTTTTTCACCAAAGAGAAGTGATTTTTCTCCCCCACCCCTGGCATAACCTACTACTACCTGTGTTTAAATAATGAAGATCCAGAATGGCTACATTCTTTCTCCCATATTCAGCTGGTTCAGACTGTATGTACTTGAAAAGAGTTGGTGTATGGCAGTGTGGCACATTAATATTAAAAGCATCATCCTTTCTTTGGAACATGTTTCATGTTAAATACTACTTGTAAATACTCCTTGAAGAAAGGGATGTAGTAGTTGTTCCAAAACCATTTTTGCAAGAGAAATGGACAGTCTGTAGCATAGTCTCTTTTTTCCTAATATGAAACATTCTACTGTTGTTTTCTATGTAATATATGCTAAATTTCTTTGCAAAGGCACTCAATTTTTTTGGCGAACCTGCCAAAAGAAGCATGAAAAATGCTGTGTTGAAGACGTAACTTAATAAATTGTTTGAGGCTGATATGTACTGTTATATATCAATTAAAAATTACAGGTAACCTTTTCCACTTTTTTCCCAGTTTTGACTTCTGTCAAGATACAGAAGAGAAAAGACCATCAGAAAACCTCGGACAAGTGCTTTTTGGGGAGAGAATAGCATCATCTCCGTATAAGGTTATTTTATCCCTTGAAGTTGATCCTGTTTCAGTTTGATAGCTGTCACTCTGATGGCTGTAATCCATAGACATAGCTGGAGATTTGATGATTGTGTGATTATTTATTTAAACATAAGCTTTGAAGTGTTTATGTAATCAAACCAAAACCCTTCCCACTTTCCAGCCCGAAGGCATCTTAGGGTGGCTAATGAAAGTTAGGAAGCTGAGCCAGTAACCACTCTTCTTTCCTGTTCCTCTGTGGAAGAGAAGTCCAGAAACTATAACTTAAGCAGCTCTTTAGCAGCTGTGTGTATGATGTGTTAGGTGATCTGAAATCTGTAGGTTTTTAGATGTAATATTGGAGGCTGTAAGCTGATGTTTTGGGAACTGTTTCATATATTCAGTTGTATATTCTTGGACAACTTACAGAATGGGATGGAGAAGTCAAGTTGGGGCTTGTTTCCAGCTTTTCCCTGCTGTACACACTCAAAAACTGTTGTCTAAACCCAAATTTGTCGTTGATGTATATCGCTTGAAGTCCCTCTAAAATATGGATATATTTTGTAGATTAGGTGTGTAATATTTTTCTGCCTCATGCCCTGCATTAGCAATGGCCTAATGTAGCATCTCTGAAAAGCCTTACGGTTAACTTGGGAAAATTATTAGCAGTAAAGTGTGTTCAAATGCTGGCTCTTAATACTTGAAAGGCTGTATCCTGTTCAAGTGCAGTTTCCAGGCTGGGATTTGCTGGTGAAACTGAAAACTGGGCTGTGTTTGTGTCTGAGGGTTGCTAGATAATCCAAATCCCTGTGAGCAAAAAAATCCCTGTGCTTCTACTCTTGCTCAGCCATTAGAGACCTTGTGACATCTTTTTGTAGGACTTTTAAGGAGGTGATGCCTCCTCCCTTGTGTAAACTGCTTCTACAAGAGTCTTTTTGTTTGACTCTGAGCCAATGTAATTTTATGTCTTATGGCTGCTGGCCACAAGAAGCTTTTAAATATGAAGCATGATGGCTCATTTGGGCTGCAGAGCCGTTGGATAGATTAAGCATTAGAACAACTACTTGTTTGCAATGGCTGCACACTACAATAATGAGAAAATGCTGTTATTGGGTAGCAATTAGGCCTTGATAAAATTAATGGCTTAAATGTGTTAGCTCACTGCCAGGTAAATCCTAACTGGGTTACAATAGAAGTTTGACGTTCAAACATGAGCACGTTTGTGTTAGGTGAGCTCTGCTGGGCAACTTGTTGCCTTTTTGGCAGCTGTGTGTAATAACCTGGTCATCATGGGGAAACACAGCTAAATTGAACATGGAACATTCAAAAAGAGTGTAGTTAAAAGCCTGGTTTGGTAGATGATGAAGTAACCAAAATAAACCAAACTGGTAAAAGAAGAAAGTAATAACTTTTCTATTGATTTCAGATTTCAGTCCTCAGGGTTTATCTGCAGGTAGTTTATCTGGGCTGTTGAAGAGATTTTTAGCAATGTGAAGGGGCTCTTCATCAGGGATTGTAGTGATAGGACATGGGGTGATGGGTTTAAACTGAAATGGAGTAAGTTCAGGATAGATATGAGGAAGAAGTTCTTTACTGTGAGGGTGCTGAGGCCCTGGAACAGGCTGCCCAAGGAAGTGGTAAATGCTCCATCTCTGGCAGTGTTCAAGGCCAGGTTGGATGGAGCCTTGGGTTACATGGTCTAGTGTGAGGCATCCCTGCCCGTGGCAGGGGGATGGAACTGGATGATGTTAAGGTCCTTTCCAACCCTAACTATTCTATGATTGCTGGTGTTAGATATACCTAAATCTTGACATTTACATTAAAGATGTTGTATGGGAAATTCTGTCTTTAGAAACTTCTATAGCAAGGAAGCCAAGTAGTTCAAAAAAAGTCAGCTTTACATGGCAAAAAAGGCTACAATTTTTTTGAAGCAAGACTGAAATGACTCTGTGTGCTTTTTTTATTAACAGTTCACTTTTAAAAAGCAAGAAACATGTAAGAAAGTTTGTACAAGATCTTATGACCCAGCAAACAGTGCTGATAAAAGCAAACTGGCTTTTTTGAAGAAAGGAATGCAGTTGAATTACCAGCATCACTGGTAAGCTGAGCTGTGTGCTTGAGGCTGGGGGTGTGTGTTGCTATTTACATTGTTATCTGTGTTCTAAGAGTTGCTTTCTTCCTTCTATGTGCTAGTTGTCCTCTGCTGTGCATCTTGTGGGCACGACTGAAAACTATGTGCTTTACATGAATGTTAAATGTCAATGTGAAACGAGGTGCATCCCCTTCTGAGGACGTGTTCTTTGATGCTTTCTGTCTAGGATTATTGACAACATGCCCGTAACGTGGTGCTATGATGTGGAAGATGGACAAAAATACTGTAATCCAGGATTTCCAATAGGATGTTTTGTTACTCCAGATGGTAGAGTTAAAGATGCTTGTGTTATAAATGTAAGTAGTGGAACCTTTTTTGTTAGTATAGTGGATATAATTTCATGCACAGTATTTTTAAGTTTTCCTTTCCTAAGAACAAATACCCTTGTGAACATGGTTGATGTTCAGAACGTGGGCATTGACAAAGCTGAATGCTGCTTCTGTATGCAGGGTCTTTGACCAATATACATAAAGCTATAAACCAACTGTATTGGTATCTAAAAGCCTTAGAAAAATTGAGGTTTTGTTCTGAAATTTCATGTGTCTCCATCCTTGTACCTACTCATTCTTTGTCCATGTTGTATTTGCATGCAAGACCTTCTTTTATGGACTTCAGAGAGAAGCTTTCTAGTGAAGACCTAGAAACGAGCACTGTGTTCTAGTTGCAAAAGTTAAGTCTAGCACAGTTGACACGTTAAACGTGTCAGGGTTTTCCCAGCTGGCTGGAAGATAACAAACACAGCTGTGGCAGGGGAAGAATTCTGTTGACAACAATCTGAAATGTGTCAGTTATCCTGGGAGTTCCATGGTGAACTAGTGCAGTTACAGATAATGGTGATCGAGTTTTATTTCTCCTGGGGTGAGGGACCACACTCATCTCAGGGAGGAGAGAGCTCTGTGCTGTCACTCTGCTTTGCTACATGGCTTAGTGCTTGTATGCAATGCAGGCAGTTTGTATTCAGCAGGTCTGATGCTTCTTGGAAGTGATGCATTAATCATGCACATTCAGTTTACCCTGTCTGCAGTCACCTTCCAACTTGGTTACTCCTCAGGCTCCATAAACTACTGAAAATGGTTTGTATCTTGAATAACCTGTTCCAGTTCAGTGTTCATAGAATTGTAGAATGGTTTGGCTTGGAAAGGACCTTAAGATCAAGTGCCAACCCCCTGCCACAGGCAGGGATGCCTTCCACTAGAGCAGGTTGCTCCAAGCCCCATCCCACCTAGCCTTGAACACTGCCAGGGATGGAGCAACCATAACTTCATGCACAGGCATCAGTGGTTGAGTTTCCTAAATTGCCATGAGAATGGTGCATGGCATAGTGCTGAAGGGATGATTGTTACATGGGCAAATAAGAATGTAGCTCTATGGATATAACTAATCTCTGGGCTGAGTTGGGGAATGTCATTCTCTCTTAGAAGTATACCCAAACAGCTCTTCCAGCAGACATAATTCTCCTTAAAAATGGGGACAAGAAAGGGGATGTTATCATGCAATGGCACGGCTGCAGTTCACCCTCACGTTTATGCAGCTGGGGAGCTACATTACCACTTCAGCTGCTACTTTGGACATGGAGGAAATGCGTACCTAGAGATAAGGTTATAGTATGACACAGGTATGATGCTAGTCTTCTCCCAGTGGGAATCTTGATCATAGTGAGAGAAGAGGAATCCCCATGAACTTAATGCAAGAGGCCTTCGTACTTTGGGAGAGGGCAAGGGACAGAAGTTGTGTGGCAGTTGGAAAATGGCTAATATACACAGTGAATAGAAGAATGTTTTTACTTGGAAACAACTACCAGTCTGTCATCCTGGTGCCCTCATTCAAATTAAATGGTTTTAAACAATGTCAGTGTTGAGGAGAAAGATAATCCAAGTCAACTTAACTGACTTTGGTATCACCTGAGCTTTATATAGTTCTTCGTAATTCCAGATTCTGAAGGGATAGAGATGACAAAACAGTGGCTACTGAAAGGGAAAGGTAGTTTTTTGAAGCAGAACCTGGTTTGTAAGCTTTGGTAGCTGGAGTGTCTGCCAGGAAGATTGCAGGGAGGAGAGAAGTGGTGAATCTGAATTACTTGTACCTTGAATAAAAAGATCTTTGAACTTGTTTTGGCAGCTTTTTGAGGTAAGTACAAAAATGATGTCAAACATTTAAATTTTACTTGTAACACAGATGTGATCCTTTATGTGGGTTTGTATGCATGTAATTAAATATATAGAAAGACGTCAATTTTTTATAGAGGTATATTAAAAAGAAGTGAATGTTGAAATATTTCCCCTTTCTTGCTCCTTCATTGGACAATAGTCCCATTTTAAAGTTCTTGAGTGCTTGCGCCCTCTCCTGTTGGCGAAGTTTCTCAATGTGTTGATGATATTTTGTAGTCAGAGTTTAACAAGAAGAACACTTTCTACCTCTTCAACCACGTTGACATAACAATCATGTACCATAGTGGGAAGGATGAAAACTGGCCCGGTGCACGACTGGTGATGGCAAGACTGAGACCACAAAGGTAATTGTGCCTTAAAGCAGCAAGTTCTAGTACTAGAGAGTCCTTCCAGTAGTTGAAAACTTAGACACTGGTGTCAGTAAGTTCTGAGGAAGTGGTTATTCTGATTTCTGATAAAGCTTTTGGTATACTTTCATGGTTGGAACTGTATTTACAAAGGGCAGTTCCAGGTTCATAAATGTCATTTAACTTTGCTTTTAAAATGTTCCCAAAGTCCTTCCTGATGGAAAAACTGCTTGCGCAGACTTCTTAGGACCTGACACAAACATTGGAAGCTTTCTTATGCCTATTGATTTACAGCTGGGTGTGTGATACTTTCTTTTAAAAGACATCCTTTAATGGAGTAAAAAGTTTCCCCTGTCACCTCTCTTACTGTTGCTGCATTGCCTCCCAAATGTGCTTTGTATGAGTGTACAGTATCTGTACAGGTGTGCTTTTACCTGTGTTAGTTTGGATACTGAGACAGGTGAAATACCAAGTTAATAGTGGCATTCAGGACAGCAGAAGACAACTACTGATTTCCTAAGAAGACTAACTTACTTTCTTAAAGAGTAGCTCCTTAGTTTGTGTGTTGACCAGAGAGGAGATGCAACAATTCAGAGGTCAGAAACAGACTGAAGCGATTACTTCAGCCTCTTGTCTGTTCATGCACGTTTTGTACTTACCCATATTTGAAAACTACAGTCCATTTATAAGATTTCAAAGTTGTGTTTTTAGCTTTTTATGCTTTTTTTCCTACAGAGGTTAAATACATTCTTCAGTTACACTACCAGATTTTCTCAAGTCATAGGGACATGGATGGTACAACATGAGTCGGGTATCCTTGGTTTTTCTGTTGCAATGGTATAGTGTGGTTTTAGTGCTAACAACCTGCTCCATTTTTGATTAACGCTTGATCAGTTGCATCCTGAATGGTTAAAAAAATGAGGATTTGTCTTTTCATCAGGAATGGAGACCACAAGAGGGCACAGTTGGGTTGCACATAACCTTGATTTTGTCATTCTCTGACCCAGTGTTTTGCTTGGTGCTTCGCTTCAACCTTGAAGGTCTCCTGATGGCAGTATTTGTGATTGGAGCACCCTAGGCCTTTCCTGAAAGCTTTTATTATCTTGGGGCTTGACTTAGTTGCTGACATATAATAACACATCTAAGGTAGAATTGTTTAACTAAATGGGATAAATACAACTTGCCCAAGAGGGTGTGAGAGGGAAGCTATTTTCCAGTGTTGGAGGAAGTTCACAGGAGTAAATTCAAGCAAACCTCAAGGGTTTTTTGACTTTGTGCTTTTACAGCTGCAGTATTTCTAAGGCACTGCAGAGAAGGGTTTGCATGTTTGAACTTTAGAATGTAGACTGTTGTTCTGAGTTGCTCTGTATTTTCCAGAGTACACAAGACTGCTGAGAGGTGAAATTAGACCACTTGTATAGGAAAATGGAAAGGTTCCCACAGTCATTCTTTTGTCCCAGTATAAAAAGACAATCCCAAACCCACCAAAATAAAATAAACCCTCTTCTCCCTGTGGAATTTGAGGGGAAGGTGAGAACCTATGAGACTGCATTATTGGTGAGGGACTTAACCTCAGTGTCAGTAAGGAAGACAGGATTTCTTAGCAGTCTTGGAAGGGGGGTATGATGGCAGAGAAGAGGGATTTTGTGTTCAACTTACCATCTTGGCAGGTGAAGATCTCCAAACTTCACAGCCTGGTTAACCAGGCAGCATTTGAGGTTAGGACTAGGACTTCATTCTGATCATGGCAGAAAAGTGGGTAGGGTGAAACCTCCTCTCATGCCCTTTAGAGCTCTGCGGTTCTTGTCTCCCACATGCTTAGCAAACAGCTTTGCCTATAGTTTCCTCAACTGCCTTGAAGAGATACTGAGTGTGGGATAGTGATCCAAGATCCAAAGGATGCTTTCTGTGGAGTTCTTAGCTCTCACTACAAGTGCTTGTGAGAAGCAGTGTTCAGTTCTGGCTTTAAGACTGTTACAGAAGTTCTGACTAATGATACCTAATGATATACCTGACTTTAATCTAATGTTATCTCAAGCCACAAGCATAAATATTAAGAAAAACACATCTAAGATCTACAGGTTTTGTTGGTAGAACAGACAAGCAGGTTCTCAATGAAGTACAAAATAATATACACAGCTCTCCATTTGTTTGCTTTTTAAAGAAATACTTGTTTGAATTACCTTAGAAAAGATTTAATGAAAATTTATATTGTAAAACATAGAAAATTATATTTAACTTTTTATTCCCCATCCCCCCTTTTAGCTACAAACATACAGATGAGAACAACTTAAGTTGTGAAGGTCCACCTATGGAGATTCCTGGAGAGTTCACCAACAAACTGAATCTGATCTACACTTACTCTGTGACATTTGAAGTAAGTATTGAATCTGTTACATGAATATGTAATTCCCCAAAAGAATGACATCAAAACAACTGAATAATTTGCTAATAGCCATAACTGGATTAAAGCAGTGTAAATTCCATAAGGAAGGTCTCGTGAAGCAGTTTTCCCCAAACCTGTTACTTTTCCATTGCTGTAGTTTAAGTGACATTTGGGATATGTAAATAGAAACTCCCCCCCCACCCCCCCATTCTATTACTAATAGAAAGGTAGTAGATTGAATAACTACAATAGTTGCCTTCCGTGAGGTGTGCTCTCTGTTGTCAGAGTTCAGTCAGGGTGCTGAGAATCTCACGTAGAAGAGATGTTTGTATTATATTTGTAGCCACTTCTGTGTTACATGTTGGTTTTAGCATATTGTAAAGCTTTTTCTTCTAGTGAAGTTGCAGGTCTTGTCTCATTTGGTATTTCTTCACTTTCTTTTGGAGTAGGTGGCCATTTATCTTTTAGACTTAATACTCTAATGTTTACTGACACTCTAATGCTTTATTCAGTCTGTTAGGAGGAAGTTGGGCTTTCTTACAGCTGGGTCTTTACCCCACCATGGAAAGTGAGCCTCCTGTGGGGGTGAGAATCATTTGATTCAAGCTACTTCAAACTTTGGTCCCTTGGTTCCAGTGTGCCCCGAAAGCCCGAAAGTGGTTTTTCTGATGTAAGACACCAATCTTACAGGATTTACTTGAGACCACCAGCTTGTTTTCTATAGGCATCAAGCAGCCATCATATGGTAACAGCTTGCATTCTACCAAATTGAATTTGATTTGAACCAATGACCCTGAGGTGCAAGGCCCTATATCCTGTTACTTTCCCCTTGTGACACCTGGTCCTCCTAATCTTACTGCATGAATGAGCCTCCTGTCTATTAACATTTGTGTTTAAATCTTGATGATAAGTTGCAATTTAACTTTGTCTAGTTATTCCTGCAATGTGTTCCCAATCTGGGCTACGTGTTCCCTTTCCCTCAGGCACAGAGCAGGTAAGGCTTAGCTGCTGTGGGTCAGGCATTCCCAGCACATCTTGGTCACCAGGCTCCTCAAAACTGCTGCTTTCTTGATTGTCTGTTAGCCCTGATTTGAAATAATATCTGATATGGTTTACTTTTTAATAGGAGCCTCCAAGTAACTTAAAAAGAGAGTATTTATCAGTAAGAAGTCTTTTTAAATAAGAGAGCATCAGTTTCACTAAGCCTGAATACACAAACCTAATGTACTAATGTTTAGGACACAAGTGTAATCCTGTGAGCAGTTCAGTCCTCAAGTAGCAAACTTCAGAACCACACTTGTGGAACTCTGTGCCAACTATCTGTGAACTACTGATAAAACTGGGCTGATAAAGAGCAACTTGGGGCAAGTTCAGCCACCTTGTAACAGTGAAGAACTGCACCAACACAACATGCTCTTGATCCAGAGCATAGAATAGAACGTCCTATTGCTACAGTCCCTGATGAAGAGTCCCTTGTAGCCCCTTTCAGACACTGGAAGCTGCTCTGAAGTCTCCATGCAGCTTCTCTTCTCCAGGCTGAACATTTTTAGACTCTACAAACTTACCAGCAGGTAAATAAATGAAGAAGTTCATCAGAACTTCATGCCATTCAGGAGACAGAATATGGTAGCAGGACAGTGGGCATAAATCCCATGGGACATGCTGTAGGGAACAAGGCTTGAGGTCAGAAAGAACCATCGTTTGTCCAGCTCCCACATGAAGGGTTTAGGGGAGAAGGTGGGAGAGAATGGAAGCATCTTTTGAAGATCAAAGTTGCTGAATGGTTTCTTGTTAAATCCTTCACAGGGATATCTGGAAATGAAAATTGTCTGCCAGGAATCAGAGTGGAAAATAGTCTGTATCAGACAGCGTTATGGCAGGGAGTGAGGAAGCCTGTGCTGAATCCATCATAGGTGATAAGAGAAAAATACCAGGGGAAACTAGAAACATATTCATAGAGCATATTTAACAAAGTTGATGTTTCAACTTCAGCTGTGCTATGTTGGGAGTATCTTCTTGTGGTGGCATGATTGTTTTTCAGCATGCATTTGGGAGCTGCAGTAGCTACGTACTGAATCATGGAAACATGAGGCTTAGTGAAGCCTCATCAGAAGGTATAAAATGTGGATAGGAGGTTTCAATAAACAAGATATTCTTTGAGAGGCTCAAGAGACAACTTAATGCAAGAGGGAGGTCTAACAAACAGGGTTGATACCAAGCTTAGATGTTTATGCTGAATGGAAGGTTTGTGGAAGAGATTTGATGTGCATATCCCTTCTCAGACTGCAACAAGCTTGTTTCTATTAATTGCTATTTAATTTCTTTGTAGGAAAAGAATAATATAAAGTGGGCTTCCAGATGGGACTACATTTTGGAGTCCATGCCACATACAAACATCCAGTGGTTTAGGTAAGATTTGCATTTATTCAGTGAATAACCTTTCAGGGGAGCACAAAGATTTCTTGTTTGTGCTTCCAGGGCTGTATAACTTCTGCTGTGGTGAAACAAAGTCTGTTAGTTTTCAGGCAAGAAAACCACCTTGTTTTCATCTGTGAAGTCACTTTTATCAGTGTTCCATCTCTTGGGAGCAACTGCAGTATTGCATTTCACCAAAGGAATGCACCATTAGTGTCCAAAAGGAAAGCAGCTTCTATTGGTTTACTTTAGCATCTCCATTCTGTAAAACTTTGGAGATGTTGCTGCTCTGCAATGTTCTTACTGTTACTGTCTGGCTTTCTCTAACTGCCACGTGAGAGATCCATGTGTGTGCTGCCTGTTTGGTACTCAGCAGCTGCATACAGTAAAAAGAAGGGCTTTTTAATGAGTAAAAGCTGTATGTGAAAAATCTCTTACTTATTTCCCTCTGTACCATGGAAATAATATCAAGTACCTAATCTTAGTTGAAATGTTCATGTTTTGCAATACAGAGCATTTGAAAAGGCTGATCTGATTAAAAGGTACATAAACTGTTTGGAGTAATCTTCTGAGTGGGAAAATACTGAAAGGTCTGAATGACTTAAGTACAATCTGAGTATCTAAGGCTGTTCCTCAGTGTGGTAGGAGTTGGAGTGCACGTCTCAACCTAATAAGTGGGTTTAAAGTTTGACATTTTCTTTATCTACAGTATCATGAATTCCCTTGTGATTGTTCTCTTCCTATCTGGCATGGTGGCTATGATCATTCTGAGGACTCTTCATAAAGACATTGCAAGATACAACCAGATCGACTCTTCTGTGAGTAAGATTTACAGCTTTTACACGAGCACGTTTTTCTGGCACTAGTCGTGTCTATCAATGAGTTTTGAATACAGTCTGACAAGATGCAGAACTACCAAGAATTTGCTACATGATAATATGTCTGGGGGTTAAAATTAACTTTAGTGCTATTTCATCTTTTCTAGCAGCAGGAATATATGGGCAGATGTGACAGTCTTACTTTTCTGGCATCATTAGATGAACTTGTGGTATGCAAGGACAGACTTCAGGGTTTAGAAGTCTGTGGAGTGAGTCACAGAAACTTTTGGGAAGTATTTGAAATGTAAATCCCTCTGTTCCAAGGTCTCAACCAAGGAAAGCCTCTTTATTTAATAAATACTTTCACATATGCCAACAGCCACAGTGCAGACACTGAAAAACATCCTGGCATTGGTTCACCATCAAGATGTGGCAATTTCTTCTGAGTCCTGCTTGCATTATGGAGTCAGTCTGGACATGTAGCTGGTGGTACGACACTGACCTAAGCAGCCAGTGTATTATTTATGCAATCTCCATCCTTAGAGATGTTCAAAAGCATCTGCACATGGTTCTGGGTAACCTGCTTTAGGTGGCCCTGCTTGAGCAGGGAGATTGGACAAGATAAGCTCCAGAGGTCCCTCCCATCAACCATTGAGTGATTCTGGGACTGGCAATGTGGGATTATAGGTAAGATTCCTTGTTAATGCAGGCCCGTTTTAAGTCATGTTATGTGGCCTTAGCAAAGGACCTGCACTGTATCTGTTGCAGGGACATCTGTAGCACAGAATTAAAGACTTACTACCCACTTTGGCATCTTTTCTGTCTAAAAATAGGTTTTATAGTCTGAACTATCAAACTTTGTAAGTGTTTTTCTCCTCTTCAGGAGATCAGGCTTAAAACTACTGCAGACAGATATTAACCCCTCTGTAATGAAGCTGCATTAGGAAGCTCAGATGCTGTCATTTTTCCAGTTCTAAGGTGGTGTTTCTTTCGAGTAGCTTGTAGTATAGCTTGTCCAGAAAGCAAATGTGCTAGCACTTGTGATGTTTGGGAAGTCTGTACTCTAAAGTTCATGGGAAGTCTGAGGCTGTGCAACTTCATAAAGCAAAGAAAACCCCCAAAGCAAACCCACTGTATCATTATTGCAAAAAAGGATCAAAAATTCAACCAATGGCTAATGATGGAGTGAAAGTAGTGTGAGCCTCAGTAGTTGTCTTGCTGGATGTGATGGGAAAGAGTCTGACTAATACAAATTGATGTTGCCTTTTGGCTGTGGCTAGAAAGTGTGGTGAAATCATAGAATCCCAGATTGGTTTGGGTTGGAAAGGACCTTAAGATCATCTAGTTCCAACCCCCCTACCGTGGGTAGGGACACCTTCCCACTAGACCATGTCTCCCAAGGCTCTGTCCAACCTGGCCTTGAACACTGCCAGGGATGGAGCGTTTATCACTTCGGACAACCTGTTCCAGGGCCTCACCACCCAAAGAACTTCTTCCTTATATCTATCCTGAACTTCCCCTGTTTCAGTTTGAACCCATCACCCCTTGTCCTATCACTCCAGTCCCTGATGAAGGTCCCTCTCCAGCATCCTTGTAGCCCCCTTCAGACCCTGGAAGCTGCTCTGAGGTCTCCACGCAGCTTCTCTTCTCCAGGCTGAACAGCCTCAGCTTCCTCAGCCTGTCTCCATACGCGATGTGCTTGAGCCTCCTGATCATCCTCATGGCCTCCTCTGGACTTGCTCCATGTCCTCCATATGCTGGGGACACCAGAACTGCACACAGTGCTGCAAGTGCTCTCACAAGAGCAGAGTAAAGGGGCAGGATCACCTCCTTTGACCTGCTGCTCACGCTGCTTTTGATGTATACGGTTGGCTTTGTCTCTGGTTAGGAGATTACACATGAGCTGCAACATTACAACACAACTTCTGCTCACTAGCTGTGTTAGAACTGCTTGGGGGTGTAAATGATGGGGTTTTAATTTTGGTCCCTATAGTGGCTCTGCTGCCTTAATGGAAAAGAATATAACTGATTGTGAGTTAATAAGACTTGACCAGTAGACGAGTGAAAGGCTGAATAAAGATTATTCCTTCTCATTGGTAAAAGTGGTATCTGCAAGCCATAGAGGAGAAATAATGTCAGATACTACAAAGGTTTGAATTCTCATTGTTGTTGCTATCTGGATAAAGAAATACTTTAAAATGCACAAAAATGTTTCCTATTGAAACTAACATCTAAAGTACTTTTATTCTTTGGGTTTGATATTTAATATCTTTTGTTAATGCAAATGCAGACACTAATTTAAAGGGGAAGAATTTTTCCACATCTTTTAACTGATGGTTTTTGAGAAGCTCCTGTTTGATCTCTCAATTAAATTATGTTCAATATCTTATACTGTCTTATCCTTATTAGTTGGCCATTCTTAATGTGATAAAGAGCAAGACATGTAGAAGCTTGGTTAGTTTTGATGGCTAATAGAAGGAATAGGTGTGACTTCCAGAAAACCACACTTGTTTGTTTTCCTGCCAGTTTGTGAGACTTCAAACTCTGTTACAGTTCAAGGAGCTGGTTTATAAAGGTGTGAAATAGGGGTGCAAAAGAGGACCTGGGCTGAAGAAGCTGCAGGGGAGGAACTTAATATCTCACACTTAGGGAATGCTGGTGGTCTTGGTATGCACATTTCATGTTCAGCTGATACCAGCTGGCTTTTAGTATGATGTAGATCTAGTGAGACATACATTAATGAAGTGTTTAGAAGTCATTGAGTTGCTTTGAGGATCTTATGGCTAAGAGAAGATACCTGAATTGAAGAGAATTCGTGTCAATGCATTTTGAAGAGTGAGTGGTAAAACTCTTCCTTTTCTAATCTCTTTGATTGTGACTATTTGAGTGTAGGGGACTTAATCTTTGTTAGAATATTTGGAGAACCAGGCTAAATGAATGGCTAAGGTGCACATTACTGCATTTCTTTGAAGATTTAGAGTAATTTTTAGCATATTGGCCAAGATTCAAGAGTATCTTTTTAGCTTTGCCATAGATATTTTGCTGTAAGTGTAAAGTGTAGCTTCCTTGTTGTGTCAGGAACTAAAGTACTAAGCATTTATTTCTGCTTGGTGTTCATCATTTTGAAAACAGATATAGATTTACTTCAGATGGTAAGATTTACGTCTTTCAGCCCTTACTTACAACTACCTTCTGTCTCACCTCAGCAACTTTTTCATCATCATCATCACGATTAGTTCAAGTTCAGACTTAAAGGAAAGTCTGGTCTTTATGCTTTAACCAAACAACCCTTTCTTTACTGGAAAAGAACTGATGTGTTGGAATTATACCTAGAGATCTGGTAGCATTTTCTTTGCAGGCAAAGGTAGTTGGGTTTTCAGTTTCTTTGTTTTTATCAAAGTGCTATCTTGTGTATAATAGTTTTTAGGTTTTGTGTTAGTATATCAGAGTTCTGAGAGTAATATCTAGCCAACAAATGCAAGTTAAGATGCTCTGTGTCATTCACCAGTTGGGTCTGTATTCTTTCTTGCCTTGGTTTTCTGTGTGCTGTACTCCTGGTGGTAAGCAGTCCATTGAACTAACCTCAATCCTCCTTGTTAAATGAAACCTGTATCTCTTAACTTTGTGAGCAAGAGAGTGATCTTCTAGAGGGGTTGATTCTTTGTGGTCATGTTTGGTTGGTTTTGTGAAGGGAGGTGTTTGTTTTGAGTGACTTTGTTGAAAAGTTCTGTTGTTAGTGGTCCCTTAGAGCTGCTGGACTGAGGATTCCATCCCTGATCCATCCATTCACCTCTGGCACTGGGACAAAGAGTGTTGGTACTTGCCCCTAGTGATTGTAGGGAGCAAACTGCCTGCTGGAGTACAGAGGCCTTTTAATTCTTTCCCAGTATTGTCATTGAGACTGATGTGCTTTGGAAGAGGCAAGAAAAGATAAATGCTTGAACTAGATTGAAATGCTGTAATCCAAGTTGAATGGAATGCTTTGTTTTAGTTTAGATTTAGAATGATGTTATACGGTTTGGCTAATTACATTTTGTTTCTCCTTGCTTTAAGAGATGAGGATTTTCTTGATAAATCCTGCCTTTTTCTTTCACTGAACCATTAGGGGGTTATAAAAATCAAGGAGTGGTGAATCAGATGTAATTAGTCTGTCCTTAGATCTAAACTGGAAGTTAATCAGACTTTAAATATGGATTTTGCATTGTGTTAATTCACTACTGCGTTATGCGCCTTTGCTAAAGACATTGCTGATTTTGTACAGGAAGATGCCCAAGAGGAATTTGGCTGGAAGTTGGTCCATGGAGATGTGTTTAGACCTCCAAGGAAGGGGATGTTACTGTCTGTCTTCTTAGGCCAAGGAACGCAGATCTTCATTATGACATTTATTACTTTATGTAAGTAAATTTATTAAGTGATGTGTTTGTCATATAGTAGTGCAAGAGAGATGCAAGATTATTAAATGATAGAAGCCTTCTTTTGGAAATGAACTCCTTCCTTTAGTAAAATACTAATGCAATTCCATAGCAGTAATCTAGGTAGCTGCAGTAATGCTGCTGTAAGCAGTGTTGTTCCAAACATGTTCTCTGGGCTTATTCTCATTCTTCATGATGCAGAATTGAAGCTTCCTTGTTACAAGTTTGGTTTTTGTTTGTAAAAAGAGTTTGTCATGGTGTAAATTATCCAAGGATCCAATAATGTAAGTTCAAAGACATAAAATCAAAGCTTTGTTTTGTTCTCAGAACACTTCTATCTAATACTTGTGACACAACAGTCTGCAGCCATGCAGGAATAAGAGCAAGAATGCACACCAGTGAAACAATACTGACACAACACTGAGATTGAGAGCTTGCCACATACATGTGGTGATGGAAACTGTCACAAGTTGGTGTTTTATTATATGTTATCTATACAGTATATCATAAAATCTCAGAATGGTTTGGGTTGGAAATGACCTTAAGATCATCCAGTTCCAAGCCCCTGCCATGGGCAGGGACACCTCACACTAGACCATGTCGTCCAGGGCTATGGCCATGGAATGGGGATATTATGAGAGCTTATCCTCATTTAAATGTCAGGTAGTGACAGGGATAAACCTTTACAGTGATATGTGTTACAGAGGAGTTTTGCCACACGTCCACAGATGACTAAATCCTTTGTCTCTTTAGTCCTAGCTTGCCTTGGTTTTCTTTCTCCTGCCAACCGTGGTGCTTTGATGACCTGTGCAGTTGTACTGTGGGTCTTACTGGGAACTCCAGCTGGTTACGTGTCTGCTAGAATGTACAAGAGTAAGTACATGTGTTTGTTCAGTGTGACAGCAGGGTAAATTCGGAGTTGCTGGGTTTAATGTAAAACTCACACTGGAGCTTGTATCTCGGACAACAAACCTGCTTCTTGCTGCCCTACTATCGCAAAAAGCCTTGAACTTGAACTTGTTTTTATCTTTCCCTCAGCATTTAGAGGTGAGAAGTGGAAGACAAACGTTTTGCTTACAGCTCTGCTCTGTCCTGGGTTAGTATTGTTTGCCCTTGTCCTTCTATTCTTAAGTATAGATGAATGTGAGGTGGGAAGGAATGGAGGGAAAAGCAAACTGTCATGTTTGTGTGCCTTTTTTCTTTATTGTTCTCCAAGTTGTTCCTTTTCTATGTTGCCTATCTGGGAATATAAAGAGAAATGAATTCTGAGGAGTTGGAGCCTAAGACTCTACAGCAGAGCTTCTTAGCATCTTGTTTGGTGAGCAGGGCTGGGAGGAATGATGGGACTCCCTCACAAGGCAGTATCACAGCCTGGGAGAATCACTGCAGCAGAGCATTAGGCATAGTGATGGGGCAATTCCAGTTTGGTACCTCAGCACTTGGTATGTTCCAGGTAATCCTGTCCTAACTGGGAATAGGTATGGCCACTTTGTGATTTGTGGGAACTTTGGAGTGTCTGTAGTGCTTTTCTGTAAATAGGGAGACAGCCTTTTAGGCAGAACCTTTATTACCTTAATTATAGTATCAGTGTTTTCTTGTACCCATGTTATTGAAAAGAACACAGGAAATACTATTTAGGTGTCTTTTAAATAAATAGCTATATAATGCTATACTAAACAGTAGATGTTTACTATGCTTCTGGGTGAGAATGATGCAGAGATTCACTTCAATTGGATATAATCTTCTTATCTAAATGTAGGTAGTGTCCAGTTTCTGATATGGCTGTAGTGTGTATCATACTATGGCAAATACTGTCATGCTTGGGAAGAGTAGTAGCTCTCCTACCTTTCCTCTTCTCATAGCTCTCAAGACCTTCCATGAGAATTAGATCAATGAAGAAAGGGAACAGAAACCAATTTCTTCTGCAAGTCTTCTGTATTTCTTGGGTGCAAATTTGGGTGCCTGAAGCTCTCCCTTGACAAATGCCCTTGGCAAAAGTTGAGCAAAAGGTTATAAATCATTTGTTAAGGTATTTCTTCCCCCCCTCAAATGAATAAAACATGACTTGGTTTTGAGTCAAGTATAATTTTATCAAATATAAAGTATTGGATAACAACAGAGTGTAGTGTTTCTATGAGGAAATCTTATTTCTAAACCAAATGTGCTGCAGTCTCCCTGCTGACATTCAGATGTTATCGGGAGAGCAAAGAAAATATTTATCAGTGGCAGAAATACCATGCTGATCACTTAAATTCCCAAAGAAATTAAGTTGCACAGAGGAAGTAAAATGATTGGGGATGGTGGAATAGGAACAGATGTCTTGATTATGCTATGCTACTTTAGTGAATTTGCATAATATCATAAACAGCCCAAGGCCATTCGAGTCCCAGGAGACTGATGGCAGCTCATATTTGCAGTAGCTCTAAATTTGGAGGGGTAAGTGGGGTCTGTGTTAGGAGCTTGGGCACGTTATAAAGATTAGCAAGTCTTTAAACTGGCTTTGATTGTTATGTTTTGTTCCACAAGACACTTACACCAGGGGTCGCTTGGGTGTGCTTGTTTAACCCCAGCCAGTTTGGGTGAGTGTAAGGCCTCTCCTAGGGCAAAAGGAACCTGTCTATTGCTCTAATCCTCCCTCCTTCCTTTTTAAATACAGTGGAGGATGCGTGTTCACTTCAGGGCAGTTTAAAGTGTGCCTCAAGAGCACTTTTTCAGCAAAACCCCAGACAAGGGGCTCTTCCTGACCTGAGTTTTCTGTGCTGCATCTCTGACTCCATGAACAGTGGCAACTGAAGCAGGGTTTTATGTGGAAAAAGCAGAACTGTTCCTTTACAGCACATCCTGCTTTGTTTGGGATGGGATGATTGAAATCATCATCATACATCTCAGAGTTGTTTTCTAGTGGTTTCCCAGGATGTTTAGAACATGAGGCAGATGCACTTAACTGGGGAGGGAAGAACAGGTCTGGAGACATGTCATGACAGTGCAGTCTTTATTTCAAAGGGGTGGGCTGCTTAACTGTAAGTCCATGAGGTATTAATACAGAGATTCTTTCTTTAATCTACCCTTCTGCTCCTGTGTTGCTGTGACAGATGCTGCAGCAGGGTGTATGTTTGTTGGGAGAGTGACATGTGGCTTCCTAAATAAGAGCTTTTGCCATCACTGTGTTTTTTCAGAGGGCATTTACTGACTCTAAAGGACCTAAATAAAGGAATTAAATGACTGGCAATAACAGGAAAGGTGATTCAGAGAGAGGGGGTTTTATTTATTTTCTATTTTTGCATTCTTTGTGTGGATTTTTATAATGGAATGTTTCTGTTACTTCTGGTTTTATGTGCAGAGTCTGTATTGAAATAGTTGTTTTACTGTAGATCCTTGCATTGGGAGCATTTTTACATTAATGTGACTAGGACTTTTTGGGAATGAAAGGTTGTAAGAAGCTAAATTGTTCTGATGCAGACTCGTAACTGGTTTATGGTTTTTAATACTAACTGATATTTATTCCTTCCTGACTATTTTACTATCTTTTTGTGGTCTATTTTTCAGCATTGTCTTTGCTGATTTCTTCATCATGAACCTCATCCTGTGGGTGAAAGGATCCTCAGCTGCCATCCCTTTTGGCACGTTGGTTGCTATCCTAGCTATGTGGTTTGGAATCTCAGTCCCACTAACTTTTGTTGGTGCATATTTTGGCTTCAAAGAGAAGGTAGGGCTCTTTGAGCACAGAAATGAAACACACTTGTGCCCTGGAATTGAATCATTGCATCCTCAAGCATGCAAGATCTGGTTGGATTGAAAAGTGGCCCTATGGTTGTAAAATGATGTTTCACTTTGTCATTATTTTGAAACTGAGTTTATGCTTGTAGTTATAGAACCCCAGACTGGTTTGGGTTGGAAGGAACCCTAAAGCTCATCCAGTTCCAACCCCCTGCCACGGGCAGGGACACCTTCCACTAGAGCAAGTTGCTCCAAGCCCCGTCCACTGAACATCCCTTGAACACTGCCAGGGATGGGGCATATGTGTTTTTTCCTAATAATGGTATCAGGTTTGTAGCTTATTTTATTTGGTAACTTGTGATGGCTTAGGAAAGAATATCGAATGATGTTTGTCAAATCTTCAGATGCTGGTATTGGGGAAAAGTAATCTGATTTATGATGTAACAACTTCTGTTTTAATGATATTCATTTCTCCCAAAGCCTATTGAACATCCAGTGCGTACAAACCAGATTCCTCGCCAAATTCCAGAGCAGTCCTTCTTCACAAAGCCCTTGCCTGGTATCATCATGGGGGGTATCTTGCCCTTTGGCTGTATTTTCATTCAACTTTTTTTCATTCTGAATAGCATTTGGTGAGTATCACTCTTTTTGCTGTTACTGTTCTAGTAATTCTGGTTTAATAATAAACATACAGTGAGTTTGAACATCCCAAACCAGTTAATGTAAGGAATAAACCAATTTGTCAATTTATCTTGCAGACTTGTGTGGAATTCCAGCATCTGCATCTTTATCCCTGTGCTCAGAACTTATAAAACTAGTTCTTATTGAGAGCTGCAAAGTGTGAAGTTAAAGTCCTGTTGCCTTGTTTTCTCTTTCTGGCTCTGAACAGCACCAGTGTGGTTTCATGCTGTTGTGATTAGGTGGAGTCTAATCCGTTGTGTACATTATGATTTATAAAACTAATATGTAGCAGTTTCAGCTGTTAAATCAGAATCAAGTCAAGACACTGGGATTCCATGATCTGTAAAACAAAGACATCCAAACACCACTCCTAAATGTAGTCAAAACCTCGTTAAGCAAGTGCATGGAGAACTAAACCAGTGCAGTCTGTCATAACTTTCACAGTGCAGACATGCAAGGTTTGCTATATTGTAGTGCAGTGGAAACTACTAACCTGAAGGCACCAGGTTTTTAAGGTGTCCTCTGTTTTATGTTGAGATTTCTTACAGAACAGGTTTCCACATCAATTCCTCAATCAAATCTATTAGATATGTTAGCCTTTCATATGAGTCCTCAACAAAGGTAGAAACCATGTAATACAGTTGTGCTGAAAAAGTTAATCAGCTGACAAATGGGTGTACTCTGGGCTTTTGTAGTTGAAACTACTGAATTCCCAAATTGTTTTCATTGTTTATCCCACAAAAGGGAAGCAATGAGGGAATGTGCAGCTGATACCCCTCTGTCAAATCCTGTGCTGCAGTAATTGTCACCATCACTCAATAAAGTTGATTTGGTTACTTCTCACCTGAAAGACACCAGATTAAAAGTAACCAAATATGTTCCCCTTGCATTTATTTTCCTGAGTGTTTTTGGGCTTGGTCAGACTTGGTCTGGGGATAGACTGGGAATGGAGGGGCATCTGGTTGGATGTAGTGAGGAGATGCAGAGACACCTGATATAATGTAGCTGCAGTAGGAGGAAGGAAGTGGGTACTGTAACTAGGGAAGGGTACAAGTGATGCAAGAGTCAGGGAAGTTAAAGTCCTCCCAACAGAGACACCCAAAGTGATCAACATCTCTGGAGGAAATTATCCATAACTGTTCTCTGGGAATATTCATAGACACTAATTTCAGGAGAAGTAGAACTGAGGCCTTCGAGCACCGCTGTGTAAAGCAGTGGTTTTATTCCTGTCAGCTTAAATGAATGGCTATTTACAGAGCACAACTCAGGTAAAGCAAGTTGCTTGGGACTCAGTAGATAGTGGTATAGACAAAGTTACTTCAGTGGTGTGGGGTTTGGGGTTCCTGTTTTGGTTAGCTCAGCACCTGCAATGGGCACTGTAAATTAGCTCAGAACTTCAACCAGAAATTACTCTTGTTTTTGTTCTTATTTCAGGTCCCACCAGATGTATTACATGTTTGGATTCCTCTTCCTAGTTTTTATAATCCTTCTTATTACATGTTCAGAAGCTACAGTTTTGCTGTGCTACTTCCATCTGTGTGCAGAGGTAAAAAGTACCGTTTTGATGTAGATACCGCTTTTAGGTGGAAGATGTTAGAAATAGTCGAGGTATTCCCATACACTGTGATGTGCTGTATATGGGGAATACCCATATAGTCCCATATACAATCCATATGTGATTGGATTGGCTTGTCAGCCTTTGACATGCTTGTCTTAGGCACGAAATGCACCTTTTGCTTCCAAATGCACCCTTTGCAGCAGATAAACAAGAATCCACAGCCTTGCTCTTAGAATCATTTCATGTTCATAGTGGAAGCGATACAGCTGACTTGGAGAAAGCACAAAGTAGCTAGTGCTATGTTGGAATCTTTCTTTTTTGAGGCAAATTTTGAAGAATTAAATGTGTTTCATGAGACAGTGTTGGTTTTTAACCTGGTTTTTATGTGTTGTCTCTTACTGAATGGTCTTGTTCTTTCAGGATTATCACTGGTGGTGGCGCTCCTTCTTGACGAGCAGCTTTACAGCAGTTTATCTCTTCATCTATGCAGTTCATTACTTCTTCTCTAAACTCCAGATAACAGGCACTGCCAGCACCATTTTATACTTTGGTTACACAATGATCATGGTCTTGATCTTCTTCCTTTTCACAGGTAAGTACAGTGTTCAAACTGAAATGAAGATGGGGGGGGTGTCCATTTTTGCAATGAGAAACACTACTTGAAACATCAAATACAATTCATGACACTTAAGGCTGTGTTACTTTTATGGTTTGTGATTCACACATCACAATAAGAGATTTAAGGTACTTTTTTTCCCTAACTTGAAATTACATTTATTTATAGTATAATTAATTTTCCTTTATTGCATATTCTATTAGCAGTGAGTTCAAACCGTTATATTTTCAAAGTGCTGTTCTTGTTCACTTTGATATCAGGTGTTTTAACTTGATTCTGGATTTCATATCTAGAAGTTCTATAGTTAGAGATAATTGCATATGGAGAATAAAAGATGTTTTCAGCTTTCATTATTAGCAAGTGAAGCAGGTTCATGCTGGGCAAAAAGTGACTGTTGACAGTGGAGTTCTGGTGCTATTAGAGGTGGTCTTACCTGCTCTTTAAGCACCACTTCTTAATGATAGGAACGTACCTTGACTGTGGAGGAACCTATTTGAAATATGGCTACTAATAGTAGTCCAACTTTTCTGATATTACTCATGCAGACTAAGTGTTTTCTACAGAATAACTCTAATGTTCATAATCACTTGACTCAAACTATAATTTCAAGGTTGATTTGATGAGAAATCTGTGCCAGATTTACCATGTGTTAGATGAAATTAAAAGCTCTTTGAAGGTTACTGGCCCTTAAAAATACCCAGGAGCATTTTGTATTGGTGTTCATCACACTGCTGCTGTTGTGTATGTAGTTTTAACACATGAAGTCAGATCTTTTATGTATCGCTCTCTCTGGTATCATGAAGTACTGCAGTGGTAGAACTAGAGAAAATCACAGAATCCCAGACTCCTTCGTGTTCGAAGGGACCTTAAAGCTCATCCAGCTCCAACCCCTGCCACGGGCAGGGACACCTTCCACTAGAGCAGGTTGCTCCAAGCCCCTGTGTCCAACCTGGCCTTGAACACTGCCAGGGATGGGGCAGCCACAGCTTCTCTGGGCACCCTGTGCCAGCGCCTCAGCACCCTCACAGGGAAGAGCTTCTGCCTCAGAGCTCATCTCAATCTCCCCTCTGGCAGGTTAAAGCCATTCCCCTTGTCCTGTCCCTACAGGCCCTTGTCCAAAGCCCCTCTCCAGGTTTCCTGTAGCCCCTTTAGGCACTGGAGCTGCTCTAAGGTCTCCCCTTAAGGAGCCTTCTCCAGATTGAACCAGCCCATCTGTACAATGGGTTGTTCATAAAACCAACCTTTACATTAATTCATAAGATTTATAATAGAGGATCTCTCTGTGCATGATGATTTTATTGTTACTTCTTAACATCTTCTGCCTGATTATTGAAACCTGCTCTAATTACTTTGTGTTGGCTTTATGAAATGCATCCCTTGGCTCCCTCGATGCAGTCAAGAAAGAGTGGCTAAAATAAGTATTGAAAGTAAATCTTAGCATCAGACTTCAAGTTTGTCAGTTAGCAGTGAGAAGAACTTCTTTTATCTTTATTGCCCTTAATTCTGGTGGATATGACACAAAATAAAGCAGTGTTCATAGTAAAACACTGAAGAAAATTACTGTATGTGTTTGAACAATTGTATTTAATAATATTAACTGGCACTTCCTGCTGGATTTCTACTGTTGTTCTGTCATTAAACCTGTGTCTCCTAAAGAAGGCATAACAAAAAAGTTCTACAAAGAAATGGGGATAAAAAAGGAGGAGGATTTAATTCTGCTAAGTTTTAACTATATCTCTGCCCATGGCAGGGGGTTGGAACTATATGATTTTAAGCTCCTTTCCAACCTTAACTATTCCATGTTTTTATGATTCTCTGAAACACAGAAGTTGGTATATTGCCACCTGAACCCTTACTTAAATCCTGGTGGAACACACAACCTCCAGATGTCCTCTATAACATATATGTATTTAAAAAAGCACCAAACTATAGTCTAAACTGTTTTAATTCCTTTTAAACTAAAGCAATATGTTAATGCGTGCCTGGGGTTTAGCATAGGTTAGTTGCTATCCTGCCAATTTCAATTTCACTTACAAGATGCAAATTGGGAGAATTAAAAATATCCCTTTCATATATAAAAGGATAATTGCAATTGGGGTGGCAGCTGCTGGAATGGTATTAAAAGCTTCAGATGTGCTGCTGCTCCTGGAGTTCTTGATGTGAAGGCCCCAAAAGTACTGGGCTGCTGTGATTTTTTGCAGTGTCCTGTTGTTTTAATAGAACCACAATAGCGAGGGCTGTGCTGCATTTCTGGTTCGTGAAGAAAGCTACTACATGGTCACCCTTTAAGAGAATAGCTAGTCACTAGAAAGGTAATGGGCATAGGAGGTATGTGGAGTGTGTAGTAAATCCTTGCTAGTGTAAAATGCTATGATGAATTCCCCTATTTAGTTTGAGGATTGATTTTTTTTGGTGGGGCTGAATAAGCGTGAGCAGCAGGTCCAAGGAGGTGATCCTGCCCCTTTACTCTGCTCTAATGAGACCCCACTTGGAGCACCGTGTGCAGTTCTGGGGTCCTCAACATAAGGAGCTGTCGGAGCAAGTCCAGAGGAGGCCATGAGGATGATCAGGAGGCTCAAGCACCTCCCATATGGAGACAGGCTGAGAAAGTTGGGGCTGTTCAGCCTGGAGAAGAGAAGCTGCGTGGAGACCTCAGAGCAGCTTCCAGGGTCTGAAGGGGGCTACAAGGATGCTGGAGAGGCACCTTCATCAGGGACTGTAGTGATAGGACAAGGGGTGATGGGTTCAAACTGAAACAGGGGAAGTTCAGGTTAGATATAAGGCAGAAGCTCTTCCCTGTGAGGGTGCTGAGGCGCTGGCACAGGGTGCCCAGAGAAGCTGTGGCTGCCCCATCCCTGGCAGTGTTCAAGGCCAGGTTGGACGGGGCTTGGAGCAACCTGCTCTAGTGGAAGGTGTCCCTGCCCGTGGCAGGGGGTTGGAACTGGATGATCTTAAGGTCCCTTCCAACCCAAACCATTCTATGATTCTATAAAATGTGAGCTATTCTAGGTAGGGGACTTGAGCAGAGGACACGTAACTTTGCTTTGTAAAATACTCCTTAATAGCAGTGTCTTTGCAAAATAAGGGTTCAGTCCTTCACAAGTTCATGGTGTGAAGGAGTTTGCTAATGTAACTTTACACACTGTTGGTGTTAATAGTATTCTTCCTGTACGTATGTTCCCCAAATGCGACCTGGACCTGTTCCACTTAACTTAGCACTAGGTGTTTTGTTTTCCCCTATTCTTGCCTATTAGGTCTCAGCAACTGTGACAGAAATAGAAAGGGCACTGTTAATACCTCCTATGTGGCAGTGTGCTGTGTGGTGATGACAAAAGGAATCATAATGAAGAAGTAAATAGGAACTGAATGCTAACAGTGACAATAACATCATGTGTGTGGTGAAATCTAACAACTAATGTGCACACCCAAGGCAGACACTTATTGCCATGCACAAAGTGCAGCTAATCTTTCAGGAAATAAGAAGTGTGGTTGAGTGGGGATAGCTACGTGATTACATGCGGTTTATGCTAGGAGACCAAGAAATGCTGAGTATAGTCAAAGCATGTTGCTTTACTGTGACCTCTATTTTGGAACATCATTTTCACTTGTGAGTTAATGCCATTTTCAAAATTGAGTTTTGATCTTCTGGGTAGATTGTGTTTAGAATCCAAGATTCTGAAGCACCTACCACTGTGCAGTGATTGAAAGCAGTATGATACAGAGAGCTTTTAAGGTACATAAGAAGTATCAGCCAAGTGAAGAGTGCTTTTCTATTTGCTTTCTTACAATCTGTTCATGCTTGGAATTCTTCTTTCTTCATTAAACAATAAAGCTACAAGAAACAAGGAGAGCAGAACAGTCTGCTTAATGTATTTTGGCATTATTCTGTGCAATAATCCTTGCTTTTAATGTTGAATTTAATCTAGTTTACTAATAACTTTCCCTTACCCAGCTAGATGTGAGCTCTCTGTGTCTAAGATCTCCTCTCTGTGCCCAAGATCTCCTCTTTGTGTGTAAGAAAACTGTTGCTGAGTGGCAGTATATATGTTGCAGACCAGGCTATTTAACAGTATATAAACTGGAGGACACAGATCAAAACCCAGTGGAGGCGTCAGTGTCCATTCTGATCTTTGAGAATCTTGTATACTATTCAGGTGAGGTATTTTTGACAGCGGGGTCCTTAGTTCCATGTTCTTGAAGTTTCTGGTCCACAGAGCTATCCACATCTGGAATCTGCAGAATACATTTATTCATAGGAGGGAAGAAGAAATTATAATACTGGTAAGCCCTCACTTAGGGGAGGTAACAGCAGAAGGAGTCTCTGACCAGAGAATCACATAATCCCAGACTGGTTTGTGTTGGAAGGGACCTTAAAGCTCATCCAGCTCCAACCCCTGCCACGGGCAGGGACACCTTCCACGAGAGCAGGTTGCTCCAAGCCCCTGTGTCCAACCTGGCCTTGAACACTGCCAGGGATGGGGCATGGACAGTACTGACTGCATAAGGCTGTATGTTGATGATGAGTGTAGCCTTTCCCTCCTGAGCTTGGAAGTCCATGGTTCAAATCTGGTGTCTGACAAACATTACCACTTACTGCTTATGTTAGAAACCATAGTCTTACTCTAGCTCCAGCACATTGGCAAAATTTCTGATGAAAATTAAAGAAGCATGTTAAAAAAGGATGCTAAACCAGACTTTTTTTAGGAGGGAAGTTGAAAATCAGTGTTACTGAAACCTGTGAAAATCTGTTTATAGATGAAATGATTCCTCACAGTGTGAAGTCTTTAGGTTCTGCTATGAGGCCGTGTTTTATAGAACACTTGCATCAGAAAGATTCAGAGTGACAAGGATTGGAGGATAATACTGTGAGGTTGGAGTGTGTTCACATATTAAGTTGTGGCATGCTCAGAAAATAGTGGTAAATCTCATTCTTGTGTTAGTTATACCTTAAATATCTATCTGCTATTCTAGACCAACATCATAGAACAAAAATGTACTTCATCTGTTAAACATTTGGAAGAAACATTGCTTTCAAAACTGTAAAAGGCTCAAAGTGGGCTGTATTATGAACACACATACGTAAGTGGCTGTGAACTATTGTAGACCTAAAAACCCAGGTTTTGACTTTGTGTGCCTATAAAAGTCTGTTTCCTAAATGGCACTTATGTGCCTGCTAGTGGTGACAGCAGCATCACATTCAGTGGTTTAAATGTACATCAAGCAGCCTGGTCCTAAAAGTCATAGAATCAAGTAGGTTGGAAAATAACCTTTAAGCTCATCAAGTCCAACCATCATCCCAGCACTGCAAGGCCACCACTAACCCATGGCACTGAGGGACTCAGCTACACGGTGTGTGAACACTTGCAGGGACGGTGGCTCCAGCCCTGCCCTGGGCAGCCTGTTCCAATGCCTGAGCACCCTCTGGGGAAGGAATTGTTCCTCATCTCCATCTAAACCTGCCCTGATGCAGCTTGAGGCCGTTTCCTCTTGTCCTATTTCTTGTTACTTGGGACAAAAGACTGATCCCGCCTCACTCCATCCTCCTGTCAGGCAGTTGGAGAGAGCGATAAGATCCCCCCTGAGCCTTCTCCAGACTAAACCCCCCCAGATCCAAATCAATAACTTAGCCTAGGGATGAATGTGTGGTGTTCAGTTGAACAAGTGCTGTCCTCTGGCTAGTTAGCTGGGTTACAGTGCTGTGCTCTGTCCTGCTGGCAAGTACTTGTTAGGTTTCTCTGTAAGCAAACTCTAAGATGCACTAACCATTTCCTCTTTCTCATTTTAGGGACTATTGGATTTTTTGCCTGCTTCTGGTTTGTAAGTAAGATTTACAGCGTTGTGAAAGTGGACTGAGAAGCTTCAAAGTGTCTTTTGAACACATCTCCCTCTGTTTGATAATTTTACCGTGTATAAAAAAGCATCCTGTGTAATTACTCTGATTTGTAAATGCTGAAGAGCATCAAATAGGGATTTTCATGGGAGGAAATGGCACCATTGGAAACCTGTTTACATCAATATACTCATTGAACGTGTTAATTCTAAGGATTCAAAAAAATGATATCCCAAATTGGATTTCGGACACCCAAAAATTCTGTGAACTAGTTTGAGTGCATTATACATTCCTCCAGCTGAAATTCCTTGTGATCTGGGTTATTTTTGTTACCTCTTTTGGTTACTCATTTATATCCCATGAAAGCATAGGACTGTCAAGTAAATCTATGTAAAATGTGAATTTTTTTTTTAACTTAACTATGATTGTACATATTATCCTGCACCTTCTTTACAAGTAGGTATCTTCTTACAAATGTACATGCATTTAGTGTCATGTAGACTTTATTAAAAGCACCAACACTGGGTTTTGTTCAAATAAAACTGCACAACTCCACCTGACCTGTTTCCTTGCTTGTTCAACCTTCACTACTTGGACACAGATCCCATTGGTTTGACCCGTTGGTAGTTTTGGGGTTTTATATTGGTGGTAAACAGCTTGACTGTGACTTTGGCTGCACAGTGGGCAAGCAGAAGGACTGGGAAGTCACTTGGATCCATTGCTGGAGGATGGGCAGGGGCTCCTGAAGCTGCTGCTGCCATTACCTGTGCCTCAGCTGTGCTACTCTCACTTCACCCAGGTATTTTTGGCTGGGCAAACCATTACTTTCTATGAAAGAGTGAAAACCTTTTCCTTCATTTAGCTCTTTAGTACACACATCTCATTGTCCTTTATCTTGTGAAGGTTGTATGCAGCTTGTTGCAAAGTTTAGCCATGAATTCAGTGGGTTTGGGAATGATTTGGGGTGATTCTTGAAGGCAAAGCCTTTCTTCCTGCTCTGCAGAGCTTGTGCTGAAGTGCTGGATTACATGAGGTGGAGTATCTGAATAGCCTCTTCGGTTATAAGCATTCTTCTCAGGAATGGCAAGGTTTTAGAGGCTCCCCAAAGTCTTGAATTGCCCTTGAAGCTGGGCAGAGTCACTGCAGAGACACAATTCACATGGCAGTGCTAATGACCCCGCTGGAGATGATGAATAAGGGGATGTTCACTCAGATTAATGGGTGAAATACTCAAAGCTTATTAACTGGCATATGGAAACATTCATCGCTGGAAGCTGCTTTTCCATGGCTAAGCCTGCAATTTAACAAGACCCAAAATGACTCCCTATCTTTTTGTGGTCATACACATACCAGGTAACTGTAGTTAATGGTTAATAGCCTTGCCAAAATGGAATCTTTGCTATGAGGATTTCAAGTCTCACCTCTGTGTAGTTGTTCCATCCAGGCTACTTAGTGTAAGACAGATCACCTGATGAAGCTGGGATAAAAATGAGGCTTTAGACAACAAAAAGAGCCAAGCATCAGTGTATGAGGAGGAGCTGGCTGCAATAAAGATGGTTTCAAATAAGCTGCATGTATGCTCTTGATGGCAACTTGGCCTCTCAAATGTTTTCCCTTCCTACCACCAAAATCTCGGAGGTGGAAAACTACAGTTACCATTAGAGTTGCCATCAGCTTGTGGTGATCTGCTGGTTCAAGAGCACCGATCACTCTATTAAAGACCTAATGCTTGTGAAATTGGTGCTGCTCTGTTTAAAAAGGTCCTTCCTATGAAATGTTAAAGTTGGGGGAGATTTTATTGGCTAGTTAGAAAAAATACTAATAATTAAAAAGAAATGTTGGCTGAAGCAGCTCTTAAATTTTACATGTTCAAAGGGAAAGGAATTCAGGAGAGAATTGGAAGTTGCAATTGGCATAAACTCCCAGCAGGAAACTTTGCCAGATTAATAAATACACATTTAACAAGAGGGGAAGTAAACTGAGTTGTAAAACTGTAGTTACGGTGCTTTTACTACTAGTGAGTAAAAAAAGTAGAGACTGTGTTAAGCAAGTTTCTGAAGCTTGCCAGTAGTGTGGAGCCAAAGCCATGCACGTACAATCAGTCATTCTCAAACAGGTACCATCAGAGGACTTTGGGGGGTGGGTTCTTTTTGGTAATAGACCCCATTCATGCAAATGTGGCATAATTCATCGTTCACCAGTGCTTGTGGTGGAGGCCGAAATGTGCAGAGCAATAGAGTGTATCTAAACAGATGGAAAAAGGCTTGAGTTTTGGTCCCATTACTTCAAAATCGATGGATACTGTCATGGCAGTCAATCATTCCTTGTTCCAGTCTGTTGTGGGCTGTGGTTTTGGGTGTAATGAAAGTGAATTTCAAGGGTGCTTTTCATTTACATGCTACAGGGATGAGCTGGAGCACACAGTATCCTGATGGATACCCAGTACCATCTCCTAATACCCAAGTGGTGGCATGTTTTAAAGTGGTTTGTCCCTTGTTCTCCCATCCATGGAGAGATTTTGCTGCTGCACCTCCTGCCAAAGAGACAACTTTTACCTCTCTTGTCTCCTGAAGTTCTCTACATCTAAATATATTTGCTTGCCCCAGATCTAAGATCTGTGCTGTTTGCAGGGAATCTGAATATAGGCCCTTGGTGTTTTCTGGCATCTTTATTTTGTCCAAGGAAAAGCTGCAAGCTGCCTTTTGGCTTTGCACTTACAGAGGAAGCTACCAGGCTGTAAGTTAAAACAGACTGTTCTGAGCACATTTTGATTTAAAGGTGGTGTAAGCCCTAGCCAGAGAGTAGTAAACTACTCTTAGTTTGAATTTTGAGTGTAATAATGTGGTTTTCTGGTGATTCTCAGTGCTTTTTGGGGGTGTTTAAATGCTGGGTAAAGATCTTGTCCACTCTGTGTTGAACCTGTTTTGAAGATGAAGTGGTCAATATGGGACGTGGGTGTTGTAAGGTGACTGGTGCTTGATCTCTATTTATATTAACTTCTGAATAATAGCTGTCATGTGGAAATAACTGTTATTCATCTACTCCCCTTAGAACAACGGGCTCAGTAAAGCATTCCGCATGCTTTTGCAAATACTTGAGCCTTTCTGCCTTCTTTATAAAGGGCAAAGAAACCAGGCTAAGCTTTAGCTTTGCTGAAGTGTGTGTGTAGGCATCTCCATTGCATTTTTGTGATGCTCCAGTAATGGGCTCACAGCAGATGAAGTAAAGCATCTTGTGTGTAATAGCACCTCTCTTGTAATAACCACCCAAATCCACACTTTGTAGAGTGTCACGTTTGTCATACTTGAAGTAAAACTTGACAAGTTACAACAGAACCTCAAAGGGAGGAGGGATTCCAGTGCTGATGTTTTACATTTCATTCCGCTTGCTTGAACAGCGTTGAACAAATCCAGCTGTGTCTCCATTCCTAAATGGAAATGCCAGGAACAAGGCTGTGCTGATGTGGCAGTGGGTGCAGGATGGAGGTGGGATTCGTGCCCACACCTCTGTAAACCTCCTTGAGGACCATAAACGGTGCTGCCCGGGGGGAGCTGGGAACATGGGGCTTATTCATGGTGAGTTGTGATGGAAAGGTGTGTGATGAACAGCAATGAACTTGTCTTCAGTGGCTTGTCTGATGTTCCTTACACCAGTTGTGCTTTTGTGTTTCATAACATATTCCAAGTTCACATTTAATATGTTTCCTAAGTCTGCTGTGCCAATATCTGGGATGCTTACAGGGATCTGTTACAAAGGACCAAACTGCCTGCAGTTAAACGCTGGGGTAGACTTGGGATCTCTTCTGGAACCTGTGGGTAAGATCTTTAACAGCAATCACCGCATGAAGATCCAGCTGTGAAAATCACATGTAGAAGAAAGAGTATTGGGTGTTTTACATTGTAAGAGTTGGGGCCAAGATAAATGGATGGAAGAAGGTTAGATCTGAGGTCATGCTGGTCGGAAGCTGTAAGAAAAGGATGATTCTTAGATGTATGATTTCAATGGAGATCTGTCCTTCATTGGCTTCCACCAATGCCCAGTTCCATTCCCATGACCTGTGTCACTGAAGCTAATGGAAACAAAGCAGTGAAGTCACTGCTGCTCACACCACTCTTGTGTATTCCTTTGCATTTCCACTTGCCAGCAGGAATGGAGTCCCTCCACAACAGCTCTGGTGCTTCCAGCTGAAGCTGCTGTGCTCTTCCCTTGCCACTATGACCTGTTTAATCCAATTAAACTTAAAACTCAGTCTTCAAACCAGTCATGCCATGACATGGGACCACATGGCTTTGTGGTGAAGCATCCACCTCATGGAGCTGAGTTATTTCAACATGCCTATCTTTATTAAATACAAACTGTGTGCAATGACCATTCTTTATACTTAGAAAAGGCACTTGGGGTGGTGCAGGTGGCTCAGGGTTACATCACCTTTGCTTTCCCTTTCCCTTCATGTCCGAGAATCCCATTTTGCCCTGAGCAGAGCTCCTCCTGCGAGGGAAGTGTGAAGCAGAGGGTCTGACCCTGCTTCCCAGTGCACTCCTGCAGCAACAGAGTCCACAGGGGGGTGTCCCAGAGGGTGCAGCAAGTGCCCGAGGGCCTGTGTATGTGAGATCAAACTAGTTTAGCCTCTTCATTAAGGCCAGATTCATGACTTGACCACAGTGGGATTTGTTTGTGGATAATGGGCTTTTTATTGGCAAAGAGCTGGTGGGAAAGGGCTTCACCCCAGCCTAGGCTTTTCCCTTAGGATAACACCTCCTGGAGACACAGCGCATCCTTCTGAGTTCGGTTTCTCTGCACCCAGGTGGGCTGTCTTTGACTTTGCTGGGATGAAAGCAGGACGGATGCCTTTCGTGTTCTGTTGAGATGCTGCAAGCCTGTGCCCAAATCTTCAGGTTGGGGTCACTGCCTATTTTGGTATCCAAAGCAACTACATTTGGGGAGCTCACAGTGTGGTACTTTCTCTTCCTGATTGAGCTGCCTCTTACTTGCAGGCTGCACACACTAGTTAGCTTTGCTCCTACAGGCTGGAAGCCCTTGGACTGTCTGTGAAGTTATTAGCACCAGGATGTTTATAGCTAACATGGAGTTTACCCAAGGTAATTTATGTCCTATTTGCAACTCAAGGGAAACTCTTAGATGTTTGACATCATAAACCAGTAAAACCAGGAGATTTATTACAGGGGCAGAGCGAACAGGGCCCTGAAGCTGCTGTGTTTAGCATAAGAAGTTGGGTTAATCGGATGTGTACATGTGCCTCCCATATTCTCTAGTGTCTTTTCCCTCCTGTGCTGCTCCTTGAAAGGCCCTGCAGCAGACAAAAAGGAGTGAGAGCCCTGGAAAAAGTCCTTTGGACTCCATGGGACGAGGATTATATTGGTACATCCAGAGGATCTTTATCTCCCTTTTGAGTTACCATTAATAGAAAGGAGACATCTGCACCTGAGCTCTCAATGAGGCTGTAACTTCTGTAACTTGTTGGGTGATGAGAAGCTCCCCATGACCCTGCTTCAGTGAGTGCTTGAGTCCAGAACCCCCCCGTGTGCTGGGCTGCACCCCCAGAGTGTGAGCAGCAGGTCAGGGAGGGGATCCTGCCCCTCTGCTGCGCTCTGGGGAGACCCCCCCTGCAGTCCTGATCCAGCTCTGGGGCAACAGCACAAGAGGGACGTGGAGCTGCTGGAGCGAGGCCAGAGGAGGCCCCGGAGCTGCTGCGAGGGCTGGAGCAGCTCTGCTCTGGAGCCAGGCTGAGAGAGCTGGGCTGGGGCAGCCTGGAGAAGAGAAGGCTCCTGAAGGGGACACCTTAGAGCAGCTCCAGTGCCTAAAGGGGCTACAGGAAACCTGGAGAGGGGCTTTGGACAAGGGCCTGTAGGGACAGGCCAAGGGGAATGGCTTTAACCTGCCAGAGGGGAGATTGAGATGAGCTCTTGGGCAGAAGCTCTTCCCTGTGAGGGTGCTGAGGCGCTGGCACAGACTTTTCCCAGAGAAGCTGTGGCTGCCCCATCCCTGGCAGTGTTCAAGGCCAGGTTGGACACAGGGGCTTGGAGCAACCTGCTCTAGTGGAAGGTGTCCCTGCCCGTGGCAGGGGTTGGAACTGGAGGAGCTTAAGGCCACCGTGCAGAAGCTGTGGCTGTGTTTGGCTGGGCTCACGCAGCAGATTCTGCTCATGCCTTTACATTCACAGGTTCTGGTCATGTACTCATGGTTAAAGTTAATCCAGATTAAGAGACAATCCACCCAATTGGCAGGGTCCAAGGTGTAGCTTCCACTGCAGGTGCTTTTTCCAGCAAGTTTCTTACTGGTGCCAGCACTGGGCATCTCAGGATGATCCCATCCTGCCTGCTATAGCTTATTCTTGGTAGGTCTTCCATTTGCTGTGGGGGCATCAAGTAGGTGTTCTCTGATGCTCCAAGGCAGGAGCAGCAGCGACCCTCTGTACTGCTCAGTGGTGGTGCTCTGTGAGCAGAAAGAGAAGTGTTATTGATGTTGTTGGGGTCCTGTGATGTTCAAGCAGGGGGAAATGGCTGCAAACACCTCCTTTGGAGGGTACATCAGCAGGGAGGCTTTGGGTAAGAAGAAGAAAAGGTGGATACTTTAGCTGAAACAGCTGCCCATCATCCTCTGTGCATTGCAGGGACACTTGTGCTGCAGGAATAAGTCCCATGGAATTAGGGAAGCTGAAGCAGAAGTAGAGGAAAAGCAGATTGCATGGTCTAGTGTGTGTCTTGGGGGGGGCTGAGCTGCCTCCAGCACCCAAGAGGGGAAGCAGGGAGCTGGGTGAACTGGTATTACTGGTGCAGCTGAGGGTGGTTAAGCAGCAAAGCCCATAAGAACCTGTGACTTTGTGAAGCTTGTTAGGGTGAGGTGTGGAGCTGGGGGAAGGACGTGAGTGCTGGGCTGGTGCTGGAGCCACTGCTGTCCTTTACCCAATGGCAGGACAATGCGTGAGTTAAATGCACCATGGTTGTTGAATGACTCCTCTCTGAAGGGGTGAGGGGGAAATGGGGTGTTTGTGGCTGTAACTGTGGTGGTGTTGCCCTGGGTAGGGGGTTCCTGGGCAGAAGCGGGCTTAGTGGTCATTTGGGAGCTGGTTTCTGAGGCTCCCTTGGAGAAGGGAGTGTCTCTGGGCAGGATGGTGCTGTGCTGTGGCATGTCCCAGCTCAGTATTGCCCTGGCTGCAATGCCGTAGTCACAGCAAGCCTGGGGATCCTCAGACCAAGGAGCTGGCAAATACATGTTTTCTGGAGCTCAGGGTGCTGTAGGCTCTCAAGGTGGGGTTATGGCTTGTCCTGGGCTTGGCTGAGACCAAATGGCTTTGTGGTGAAGTGTCTACATTGGGGAATTTAAAGCAGGGGGTGGGCTTCCCCTATCAGCTGGGGTGTTTCTGTGCCTCGGGTATAAATGCAGGAGGATGGCACTTCTCCTGTGGTTGCAATGGGAGAGGCTGCTTGGCCCTCAGATGCCAGGACAGGCATGTCCCTGCCATGGATGGCTAGATGTTGCCTTGGGTTGCACGGGAGAGGTGTGTTGTGTTTAGCTCCTGTCTTGTCATGCTGTGGCTGGTGAAGATAAGTCTATAATGTGTTTAGGGCTTGCACTGTGTAAAAGGGCTGATGGGGTGCCTGCATGCGTGAAGAACTCTTGCAGACCTTGAGTACAGTGTTGTATTGGGTGGTGTAGGGAGGAGGATGCCTTTTACCTCCCAAACTTCCACCCCAAACCAGCCTGAGAGAAGATCCCTTTGAGGCCCTTGAGCAGGTCCATGGCCTGTGGCTGTTTGCTCCAGCTCCCTCTTTGCGCTGTGACATGTGCTTTGTAGGACCAGCCATGCTTCCCGGGCTCAATGCGAGTATCCCTTGGGAAGTGCAGGATGCCTTCCCATGCACCACGTCATTTATAACTTCAAACCACCATTCCTGCAGCTCACATGATATCTGTGATTCTCTTTATGTGCTTACTAGAGGTGTCAAGGCTTCAGAGATATGCTTGGTGTGTATGATCCGATTAGCCAGCTCCTTGGGGATGTGTGGGACCTGGCCTCTTATTCCCAACTTTCCTCCTGCTCTTTCCCTTAATGCGTTGTAGCTGCACTGGGACAGACCTCTCAGCTGAAAGAGTCATTGCTGGAGTAAGGCTCAAGTAGCCTTTAGGGTGTTTGCTACTAACTCATCATTGCTTGTTGCTGCTCCAAAGCGGAGGGGCTCAGTTGCAATGGAACAGGCTTACTGGTGCTAAATAACTCCAAGATTGCAACTGGTGGTCACTGTGTAGTGCTGGTCTGCTGGGGAGATGGGGAGGTCTGAACCTCTCTCTGGGTCATACTTCTCTTTTTATTACTTTCCCTCCAAAAATCTTGTGGTTTCTTGCTCATCGTGAATGTTTTCAGTTGATTTAAATCAGATGGTGTCTCCTTTACAGTCAAACATTGCACTCTAGGAAACATCAAAGAAGTCATTAACCTGCCAGGCTGCTTAACAACATTACAAACAGGTCTCTTGTAACTAAATACAGGACGTAGCTGTCATCTCCTTTGCTCAGTTTGAATTCAGGAAAGGTGGGAAGCTGGTATGGAGAAGGAGAGAAGCTGCACATCCAACCGGAGGAGGGATGGGTGACATCAACACCATGGTGATTTATGGCTGGGTAGTTTTCCAGCTGTCATAGTTTGTGTTGGAGCAAATGAGAACTGATGGCAGCTTGAGTGAATGGCTGCTGCAGTGAGGAGCGGGCACATGGTGGCTTTGATCCCTTCTGCTGCAGGAGCAGCCACTTCCCAAACCACCCAAGCTCATGGGATGAATCCTGGAGGAGCGGATGGGCTCCAGCCTGGGGAAGTGGGAGTGAATGGATGCAGGCAAGGGCTGTGAGTGGGGCAGTGCCATGGGAGCAGAGCCCCGGGTGGGTGGGAGGACATCTGGGCTTCTTTCCTTGCTCCCCCTTTCCAGCACCTTGTTTCTCTGCTGTCCAGGGCACCCAAACCCTGTCTGCACTGTGCCCTTCCTTCAGCACCTCTCACTGCTCCTCCAAGCACTGATAAACCAGCCAAGGACAGTACTAATCTACCAAGGCATGATCATAGAATGGTGTGGGTTGGAAGGGACCTTAAAGATCATCTAGTTCGAAGTAGATGCCAGCAAGCACCACAATGATGCTAAGACTACTGGACAAGGACCAGTAGTAACTGGAATGTTTCTCCTCCTCAACCTTGCTAATGCCCAGGGGATATTTGGGAACCCTCTACCCAGCTTATCTCCATTGTGCCCCATTCCAGAGGGTTGCAGGGGCTGGAGCAGGAGCATAGACCCTGAAGGGGGCCTACGAGGATGCTGGAGAGGGACTCTTCATCAGGGACTGCAGAGATAGGACAAGGGGTGATGGGTTTAAACTGAAACAGGGAAGATTTAGGTTGGGTATAAGGAAGATGCTCTTTGCTGTGAGGATGGTGAGGCCTCAAACTTGCACCCACACATCAGTGTGTGGTCCCCAAACCAGCCATTACACTCTATAAGGTGTCTTTAATTCTTCACTGAATTATCTCCTCAGCTCTAGCAGCGATAGGCAGAGGGCTTTATTCCAGTGTGGCTTACTTTCAATAATCAAGGGGGATGAGAAGACAATTGCTGGCAAAGTACATTGCTTATAGCATCAATAGTCTTTGCTTTAAGATTTTTCCCTGTTCAAAGTTCTTCAGTGGCTCTCATTAGGCACTAAACCACACGCCAGCCTGTGACAGATAGCAATGAGAGGAATGTAGCCTCGCAGGAAGCCTAAAATACTGAAATATGAATTATTTACCTCAAAAGTTGACTCTTTCTTGCTGCGGTACCTGCCTAATTGTCATGGTATCAAAGGGGTGCACAAAGCTGTAAGCCTCAGCGTTCGGAGTGGTTTGACAGCTAAGCCTTGCTGAAGGAAAGGGATGTAACATCGCTATTAGCAGCCTGGTTCCCTTTTGAATTGTGAATTATTTCTCTCTTTATAAACTAATAGTGTGTTTTCTGTAAACTCTCAGATTAGGATTGATTTCAAAGCTCATCCTCCATCAAGTCTCTTGATCATGTTTTATGGTTGCTGTGACTCACGGGTGTAATCTTGGATATTCATGACGTGGTCGCCCAATTCCCCACGGTTGCTAATCTCACTTCTGTACCTTAAACCAACATTAAAATAGCTTTAAAGCAGTGCTGGTTAAAAAGGCAACTTTTGCAGCCAATCTTCAGCTCCAGTCGCTCCTGCTGGGGAAGTCATAATGATGAATTTGTGACATAATTTCTGCGGCAACATGCTGGGATTTCATAAATGGGGCTGGTGATTAGAGAGCAGGATCAGGTGAAGCTGGATTGTGATGGAAAAAGCCCCAATTCAAATGCAAATTGTTCAATAATGGCATAGGGGATACCAGAAATTACTGGCAATTTATTTTATTTGGGTTAAGCTCCTCATTCAGTCTTCTCCAGTTGGAAAGTCACTGTTTTAAAGGATGGGAGCAAAAGAAATGGCTGGAGAATGTCTCTTTTCTCCTCTCAAGAGAATGAAATTGTGCTAATTTAATAATAATTAATCAGTGTAATTAATAACAATGTTCTGTATTCCTGCAATCCTTCCCATTCAAGGCTCTCTCAAGTGCTTCACAAACCCTAATTGATTCCATCTTACCACTCCCTGCAGCAGGACCACAACACTTACCCCCTTTGCTGGAGATGGGGAGGTGTGTGAGTCAGGCAACTGGTTTTAACCAGGTGAAATGGTTTGCCCAAGGCCAGATGGGGAGCCGAGGCCAGGACAGAGCTGCATTTCAAAGATCAGCCTCTACCCGGTTGGGTTTTGGCCATGGGACAGCAGCTATGGTATGGCCATGCAAGTGGTGGCCACCCAGTTGCAGCCTTCAAACAAATCTCAGTTTTCTGGTGTCCAGCATGTGCAATCAGGAATAGGACCAAGCCCTATGGGCATGCATTGGTGGTGAAACCAGCAGAATGGGCTTTTTGTTGCTTATTCTCACTGAAATTGGGAGCAAGTTGGTTTGTTCTGGGCTTTTTCTTTTCCTCCTCTTGTTTTCTTCCCCCCCTCCAAGTTGCTTGGAATTTAAAGTGTTTAGCTGAGGATTAAACTAATTGCTTCTGTAAAATGCTGTTCCCACACCATCTAGTGTACATCTGTTAACTGGGGAGGGATAACTGAACCCATTGCCAGATGGTCTCTTGGATTTGGGTGGCTGGGAGCCAAGGAGCTGCCAGTTGGCGGTTTGTGGGGTTCTAGCAAAGAAGTCACGCTACGTGCGCATTCCCCTCCGTTACTCTTCTCTGCCTTAATGAAGATGCTGCCTAATGCAATAAAGAAGCCATCAGCCCCCTCCCTGCTCCCCCCTCCCCCCCCCAAAAGGGGTGAGGTTGTAAGTCTGGTTTGTCTGAGTGGAGCTGGCTTTGCCAGGAGCTCAGGTTCCCTGCACGCTATGTGTGCAAAGGCACTTTCTCAAGTACACAAGTTCTTCATTCAATGCCATGGCTGGAGTGGAAAGGTGCAAAAACCCACTGTTTGGACGTGGTTTTTCTTGCCTTTCTAGCTAACAACCTCAAACCTCATTGCTTGGTCTTGATTATTGAAGGACACCTCCATACATGTTGGCTCATCTCACACTGTACCATCGTTAAAACTTCAACCTTTGGGCTAGATGTTGTGCTTTGTACTGCTATAAGTATGCAATACTTACCTGTGCTTGGGGGAGGACACAGCCCTGGGCTCTGCTGGAAAGGAGGGTTATGTCAGACTTTGAAGAGATGGTCCATAACAGGGTAATGAAAACACCATTGACCAAAACTAAGAACATCTTTCCCTGGACTAGGCTAGAGTTGGTATCCTCAGAGGTGACAACCAGGAGGTGTGTTCTGTGTGGTACTGCTGCTAGGGGACAACCATGGCATCCAGAAGCCAACCCAGGCACGGACCTTGCTCTGTTTCTGGCCATGCAGAGCTAGACAGGGATGGGAATTGCATCTGGTAGGTGACGGAGTCACTCCCAGGAGTGGGACAGCCACAGCCTTGGGGTGGTTTGGGGTGGGAAGGAGCACCCCATGGTGCAGGTACAGTACAGAGGAGGCAGAATGCAGCACCTGAGCCAGCTTGGACTGTATTCCCACTTAGACTTTTTGCTGGTGAGCTGTTGTCTTTATGTCTTTGATGGCCATGAAAAGCCAGAGCTGCTGGGGTAGGAAAGGAGAGAGCTGGGAGCAAATCCAGTTTTACAGCCATGTTTTCCTGTTGGCAGAGAGTGTATTTACTGAGAAATACTGGGCTTATGTGGCTTACACTGAACGCTGCAGTGGAAACACTCAGTTGGATCCCCTGCAGTGTAAGTACTTCCTAAGCCCCAGTGCTGTTATGCTCCTACCTGAGATGAGTCAGTGAAAATGGGGCTTTCTGGCTTTCCTCTAGCTGAGGAGGTCTGGGGTGGTGCAATGTGAAACTTCTTTTTCTCCCCTCTCTTACACCAGCAAACCCCTTCCTGCTCTAGGTTGGTGAACCCATAGGCAGGCCCCAGGAACAGCAGGAGGGAAGCTCAAAGAAAGGGGGAATTTGTGGCTTCCCCATTAAAAATACACTTTGGCAGCCGAAAATGTGGTGATTGGTTCACTGTCAGGAAGATGGTGGATGTGGACAGGCTCCAACCAAAACCAGGGCAGTCAGCAATGGTTTCCTTTCTGTTCTGTAAGAGATGCAGTGACAGCACCTCCAAATCCATCAGTGCTGGGGTCCACTCATTTCTGGATCTGTTGTTGTTGTTAGGTATTAAAACTGCTTTCCATATTCAATGATTGCCAATTTATGGAGCTTTTCTGCTGTGCAACGCAAAGCAAATAACACAAAGGCTGATGAATCTTGCCCTTGGCCATATCCTGTGCACTTCTCTGTCCAAGACTGGCTGTTAATGATGGTGTTCAATGGACTGTTCAGCAATTGCTGTGGCTTTGAGAGATGAATTTAGCCTATCTTAATAGGAGGAGCTTGGCAAGGGGCAGAATTGGTGTACGCCCCCAGTGCTGGTCTTGGAAACCTCCCCAAGGTGGGTTGTGCTGGTGAGTGGTCTCCTGGCATTGCAAAGCAGTGGCTGTTTCCAGATGTGGTCTGTATCGATGGGGAGAGCTGAGATCCTGTCTGTGGGGAACTGGGCACAGGTAGGCCAAAAAGCCCTTTGATCTGTGCCTGGAGAGATGCTTTGCCCCAACTTTTGGTGGGGCAAAGCCCGTGTGGAAGCTTCTTGGGATGTGGCATCGCTTGGTGAATGCTTGCATGCTTCCTGGTGGAAACAGGGCTGTGCAGGCATGGGAATAACCCTGATCCTGCAGAGCTTCATCCTAGCTTGTGTAGTGTCCCATGGCATGCTCCTGGTGAGCTCCTGACCATGCCTCTTCTGTAGCACATGAGCATGGGTCAAGCAGAGGCTTCCCTGAGCTGGGGCTGCATGTGATGGGAATAGCACAGGGCTATATAGGGAGATGCCTGTGCTGCTGTTGAGCTCCTCATCCCTCTGTTCCTCCTGTGGAGGAATGGGATGTTCCCTGCCAAAGCGCTGTTCTCTGGGAGGAACGACACCCTGTCCTGGGGGCCCTGTGCCAGGAGCAGGCAGCTGCCTATGCTGTGGGACCTGTGGGGTGGTTGTGCCTTTTCCTTTTGCTACAGCTTTCATGGCAAAACTTGGGATTCGGGCAGGACTAGGGGTATCTCTGGTGGATATTCATCACCTGGGGATGTTCCTGCTCCCTCTGAGCTCCTCCATAGCCCCGGGAGTACCACCATGGAGCTGGCTTATGGATGCAACCACCACCACTGTCTATTACAAGCTTCCATCCCCAGCAGCCCTGCACAGTGCTGGATCTGTCCCTGGGCCTCTTGGCAGGTCATGATTTATGCAAGCAATGATACAGCTTGATGGTGAGGGAATAAATAAGGTTTAAAAGAGGCATTTCTGTTCCTGGCAGTGGCTGCTGGGAGGTTGGGGGTGTCTTGACACCCTCTTTGCAAAGCCTGTGCTTACCCAGGAGTGTTTTACTGTGCAGGGAGGGTCCCACAGAGGGGTAAGTGGTGATGGGGACTGGATGCAGTGGAGTTGCTGGGGCTGGGGGCAGGCAGGACAGCACTGTTAGAGCTGTTAGACCAAAGAAGGGTGCTGGTTGGGTGCGTGATGGTGTGACAACAAGCAAGGAAGGGTGCTGGTTGGGTGCGTGATGGTGTGACAACATGGTCTGAGTTGCTTTTCCCCACTGGCTGGCCTGCAGCAGGAGCTGCCAGGTCATGCCCATCGCTGTGATGCAGCTCTCCTGGGACCATGCTGTGTCAGCCCAGCTCACAACCCTCCTGCTGAGCTCCACATTGCCTGTTTGGCTTGTGCCTGCTCATCTTCTCCCACTCCTGCACTGCGGGAGGACAATGTGCATGCGGCACTGGAGAAAGCAGGAGATGAATGGAGATTTGGGCTCAGAAGGGAGTTTTGTCTGCTGGTTGTGTACAGGGACGTGGGTGAGATCTTTGTCTGAAATTCCCAAGGAATATCAGGTAGAAAACATCATGCTTGCTTGGGATTGGAGAAAGCAAAGCAAACCATCTTCATCAGGACCCATAAAGAGTGTGGTATCACTGCTTGGATGTTCAAAGGGCAGGGCCCAGGGGCTGCCCTTCGAGCAATATTAGATATATCACCAAGTGAAGATATGTGGATGTACAAACTCCATCAGTGCAGTCACATTCTGTCCCCAGGAAGGGAGCTGGTGCATCCCTGTCCTTGGAAGGCACTTCTGAGGACTAGCGGATGAAATGTGAAGCGAGCCTTTACGGCTGTTTTTAAGGATGAATCAAAGAGATAAAGGCGAGCTGAGATGCTGAGAAGGTGCACATATGGAAGAAGCTCCTTTATTGAAATTAGAGGCACACAAATCCAGGAAAGCCCCGTGGGTTAGGTCTAGGTGCTGATTTTGGTAAGCTTCTTAATCGGCATGATCCCTCCTTGCCCGGGCTACAGGGGAAACTGACCTTCAGAAACCCGGGTGTGGGATGAGCAGGGCAATCCCTGCGGCTGTGCGGTGGCACGCGAGGGGCCCCTGCTCCATGGGGCTGTGACACAGGGTGGAAGAGGGAAGGAGATGGTCAAGGGCAGAGATAAGGCTGAGAACATTGGGGCTGTTCAGCTGGAGAAATGAAGCTGCGTGGAGACCTTAGAGCAGCTTCCAGTGTCTGAAGGAGGCTGCAAGGATGCTGGAGAGGGACTCTTCATGTAGCGATAGGACAAGGGGTGATGGGTTCAAACTGAAACAGGGAAGTTCAGGTTAGATACAACGCAGAAGTTCTTCCCCGTGAGGGTGCTGAGGCGCTGGCACAGGGTGCCCAGAGAAGCTGTGGCTGCCCCATCCCTGGCAGTGTTCAAGGCCAGGTTGGACACAGGGGCTTGGAGCAACCTGCTCTAGTGGAAGGTGTCCCTGCCCGTGGCAGAGGGTTGGAGCTGGATGAGCTTTGAGGTCCCTTCCAACACAAACCAGTCTGGGATTCTATGACAAACCCCAACTCCTCAGAGCCCCGGTTTCCCAAGGCAACACTGAACTGTGATGCTTGGAGGGAGTCCTTTGGAAATGACTGGTGGTGAAATACGGGCTTTGGTTTCTATAGGAATCCATTGCAGCTTTAAGAGGGTTGCTTTCTCACTTGGTCCAGAAGAAGTTCAGGTTTATCACAGCCCTTGTGCCGAGAGGATCCTTAGAGGCTGCACAAGCCATGGGCAGGTTGGAGCCACCAGCCTGGCTTCAGGATGGCAAATGGCTTTGCAGGGAGCCATCCCGCTGCGCGGGGCTGCGTCACTCCTTCGCACATCCAAGCCATTAACGTGTAAGGAAATCTGGGAGATCATCATGCAGAACTCTGTGCCTTCCACATAATGGCCTCCATTCCTCCGAGCTCATTTGGAACGTGTTTGGGGGTCGGATGAGAAATGAAGCGGGATCAGAGTTAGCCTGAGGGAAGCTCCCATTTACGTGCATTTCTCTCTATCCAAAAAGAGGTCTCCAGCGTATGCATGTGTAGCAGAAAGTGGTCTGGGCAAAAAATGTGCCCTCAAAGCGATTCCAGTTCTGCCTTTGGATGTGCCTTGCGTTTCACATAAGCTGAACTGGGTCCAATATGCTCTGCATGTTAGATTATGGCTCCGTGAGCACGTTCAAATGCACGACTAGTGTTAGTAGGCACTCGGGCTTCAATTTATGCTAAAAGCCAACAGATGGGGAGAGTAAATGCCAGGAAACCAGGCCCTGATCAGGTGGCTGGAGCTGTGCTCATACTGTATTTAGACAATAGGCTGTATTGCATATTTGGAGGCTGATCATGTGAAAATGAAACCCTGCTGGTGCTAACCCACAGAGGCTTTGCACACTGGGAAAATGGCCAAATTCCTCTGGAAAATGGTGAACCTCCAGCTGGGGGAATTAATGAAAAATCACTTTTGCCAAAAAGCAGAATTTCATCTTTTTGCATGACAAAGGTTGGCTCTCGCTGATGGAGATTCCCCCTCTCCTGCCACCCCATCTCGCACTCACGCAGGAGGAGACATGTGGCAGTCAAATACCCACAACTGCTGCAGGGAGCATGAATCCCTTCTATCTGCGAAGGCAAGAAGGCAAGGCTTTGGGCTGCAGTGGGAATGGGCAGGTTTTATGCTCAGAAACCTGTCCTAGATGTAAAGAGTTGCTAGGGGTGGGATTGCTCAGGGCATCTGTGGTATGTTTGCAGGCTTAAACAGTACGTCCTGAAGTGGGGGAGTGGACTAAGGGCATCTCTTCTAGCTCCGTTTATGATGGTTTCTGACAGCTGCCCCTCAGGCTAGTACTGGGCAGCTTAGACTCAGGTGCTGGAGGAGGTGGCTCTGCTGCTCCTGGACTTGTCCTGGAGTTTCCTTGCTTTCTGTAGAGCTTTGTAGTGGTTTGGCTCTTTATTGGTTGAAGCTGGCTTTGATGGGATGTTTACCTTTATCTTTCTGTCCATCCACAGCAAGACCAGGCTTTTGCTCTTTGTACCCACTGTTGTGAGTTCCTTAAATCATAAAATCATGAAAAGGGTTATGTTGGAAGGGACCTTAAAGCTCAAGTTCCAATCCCGTGCCATAGGCAGGGACACCTTCCACTAGAGCAGGTTGCTCCAAGCCCCTGTGTCCAACCTGGCCTTGAACACTGCCAGGATGCCTTCTCTGTCCTGTCCCCTTGCTGACTTCAAGGAGACCAAATTCACAAGGGCCACATGCATGAGGCAGGGTCTCAAGAGGACAACAGCTCCTCGGTCCTCCATGGGGCAAGACTTTCAGAGAATTTTGACCTAAATGACTTTCCCAGACTTGTTTTCTCCAGTTTTCTTCTCTGATTGCCAACACTTGGTTTGAGGGGTTTGCACAGGTCCTCCCCCTTAGCTCAGCTGCTCTATTCCCTGGCATAAGCTGCAGGATCTTTACTGGTAGCCCAGGCAAGATAACCAAGCACCTCAGATGGACACCAGTCCAGGCAGTATTTACAAGGGTGGTGGAGAGGGGCTCTTCATCAGGGACTGTAGTGATAGGACAAGGGGTGATGAGTTCAAACTGAAACAGGGGAAGTTCAGGTTAGATATAAGATAGAAGTTGTTCCCTGTGAGGGTGCTGAGGCGCCGGCACAGGGTGCCCAGAGTGTTCAAGGCCAAGTTGGACACAGGGGCTTGGAGCAACCTGCTCTAGTGCAAGGTGGCAGGGGTTGGAACTGGAGGAGCTTTAAGGTCCCTTCCAACACAAACCATTCTATGATTCTATGGACATCAATCCAGGCAGTATTTTAGTTTTTAAAGTGCAATAAAGAGCATTTCAAGGCTTTTGCTCTTCTAGTAGAGCTGTCTGCCTGTTTCCGAGCAGAAACCTGATCCAAGTGCTTTTGTAAATCCTCGTGCTGTTTCCTTCAATAGCTCAAGGGTTAAGTACCTTGACAGCATCTCTTGGCTAAATTGCCTGATAATCACAACTGGAGTGAGAAGGTCAGTTTATCTTCAAATGCAACAACTATATGTGGAAGAAAAACAACTCAGCATGCTGCTGTGCTGTATCTTGCTGCACTGCCTAAGGAGAACGGGCAGCAGAGTGAGCTGGTGGATGAGGTGCTGCTGTATTGGGGGGGGCTGGTTTTCCTCTTGAAATCCAGCCTTTAACCTTGCTACTGGATTTTAGGATGGGGAAAAAGGGGGAAAGTTATCATCTTTTGTCATTTCTAATATGAAGAGGAACAAAATCATCTGGGATCCGTGATCATGTATCTATCTGGGAGGACTTACAATGGGTTGCTTAACTTTGAAGGACAAAAAATACCTGGGCCTAAACTTCTAATGTCCTTGAACAATAGTGCTGTTCTCAAAAAAAATAACCTGCAGGAGGATTTCTTTCCTTTAGGGAAAGGCACATGACAGTGCTGTTGTAGCCAGGGGTAAATGAATTTGTTGCTTCTACTGCAGGGATGTAGCCATCACCCACTCCTTGCCTAGCTCCAGTAGGTGTGCTTACACTACAATGAACAAAACCCATGTAGGTGGGCAAGTTTGACTGCTCATCTGAAAAGCCAGAGGCTGCGGACTTCTGGTGAGTGATGGAATCTTACCAAATTCCATCTGGTAAGCCTGATATCATTGACACACAGAGAAACAGAGGGTGGGTGCAACACTCTTGGGGTGTCAGGGTGGCCAGGTAGGATCTTACCTTGTTGTCTCCTTCTGCTTCCCTGCTGGGAGGTGGATAAACAGCACCTTGTCCTGGGACTTCCTTCCATGTCCTTGGCCATGGAGGGCTTTGTTGGGGTCAGGGCTCCTTCTGCCCACTCCATGGGGCCCAGCACCCCACAGTGCTGGCCTTGGGAACCACCCCACTGCTCTTAACAAATATGGGCTGTAGGGAGAAATGAGAACATCTTCAACCACCCCGGGGAGATTTGGGTCGTGCTTATGACTTGAATGTTTACTTGATGAAGAGCGAATTGCTGCAGTCCTCCCCTGCCCCCTCGCAGCCCTTGGGAACCACTTGTGGAATGAATAGCAATTGTTCTCTGCTCAATTAGTCATATATAAGTGAATGTCACCCCCAGAACGGTGCCTAATTGATGCATTTTGCCGATGGTTACACCACAAGGATCTCGCTTTCTTTGCATGGCAAAGGATGGGGAAAAGCTACAGTGATGGCCAAGTTGTGCTTGGCCTCTCGAGAGGAAGCGTGCAGTTGTTGTATGGGATGCTATTGAGCCCAGAGCGGTGCTCTCAAAACATATTGAGCTTATTAGAAGTGCATATTGACTCTGGGACTTGAGTTCTGACTGCGTGGCAAACCAGTTAGGCCAAGGAATATGTGATAATGTTTTCTATGAATGTGATAATTAGATAAAAGAAGGGGGAGTTGGATTTTAGGCTCGAAGACACTAATTAAATTCACATTGACAAATCAACATATTGGTCTCATCTGGATTAAAGCAGGGCCTGAAATGCTGCTTTTGTTTAGATTCCACTCATTAAAGTCACACGTTTTGCCAATCCACAACAGTTACCTTGAAACACAGGGGGCTGAAGCTTCGGAATGCACATCAGGGAACGGGCTGGAGCCGGGGCGTGTCTGCAGAGGGAATAGCTAAGGATTTAAGGACATTTTGGGGCTAATGCTTGTGAGGTTTTTCTGCCCTTACAACCAAACTCTGTCAGGATGATGCATGCTTTTACTGCAACGCTGATTGCTTAACTGCGGCTTTAAATCATGCTCAGTGATGAGGTAATAAAGTATTTCAGTAAATATGTCTCAGAGGAGAACTTGGGAAGGAAAAACCAGCCTGTCTATTCCCAGTAGCCAGTCGGTTCAGGTCAGTGTTTAAACCCCATAGGTTACACGTCAGGGAGTTATGGGCTGCTGCTGGCAATGGTTTTGGAAGTTAGGACTTCATAAATACATCAACTACTCAATGTACAGCTGCCCCACAGCAGCCACCACCAGGCAAAAGCCAGGGGAGAGGAGCTGTAAAATAGCAAGCTAATATTTGTGTTCAGCACTGAGCTTCCATGGGATTCAACTTAACTAAACCTGAGCTCGTTGATGTGTGCATCACCCAGGAATGGGAGAGCTGGTGTCTAACTGGGAGCACCCTGTGCTGGAGTGCTGGTGATGCTGTACTGCAGGGCAGGTGGGTGCATCAGGGATCATAGCATCAACTAGGTTGGAAAAGAGGTGCTTTTGAGGGTTGGAGGCTGCCTTTCCAGTCTCCCTTGGATGGAGAGGAGCCCAGCAGCTTTGCAGGGTGGTGTTTTGTGCCATACAATCAGGACAAAGCCCATCTTTAAGGACAAAAATCCCAGCATAAGCACTGCTGCCTCCTCTCCAAAGCCTTAGGTGTGAGGCCCTGCAATAATCCTGAGTCATCACCATGTAGTCCTTAGTGAATATTCTGTTTTCTGTCAGTAAACACAATTTAAGCACTTAGCAGTTAAGCTCCTTAAGATTCATAGCTGATGAGGGAGCAATTAGGACAGGATTTTAATGAATACACATGGACTGGGGGGGTTCCCACTGGGGGAAAGGAGAGGTTCGAGCTGGGTCTAGGAAAGTGTTCAGACCCATGGCAGTAAAATGCATTTAAACAGGAACTCTTTACTTTGGGCCTAATTATGCTGATCTTTACCATGTTATCTGTTTAATATTTGGCTGCCACTACAGCTACAGGCAGCTGACCCTGTAGATGTGACTGGTTCTGCACTATCGCAATAACTTACTGTAGTTCCTTGATAGAGGAACACTTACATCTGTGTTCCTCCTAGGTTTGATAGTCACAGTGTTTGATCACTAGTACAGGGAGGGATGTGGGGCTTTATTTCAATACAGGCTGCACTTTAAAGGGTTTCCAGCTGCAGGTGGAAGGTGGATCCTTGTGGGACAGTGGGAAAGCGAATGGGAAGGGCTCTGCGAGGAGCAGGGGTGGCAGCTCCTTTCACCAGTGGTTCTTCATCTCTACTGTGGGGATTTCTTTATCTTACTTTTAAATCAAAGCACTGAGATGCTGGTGGATGGAGAGTGCTATAGAAATGCAAATTCTATAGGCAGCTGTGTGCAGGTGAATTGCAATTCCCAGGCTCTGGAGTGATGATGGGGTGTGTGGGGATGGATGAGCATTTGGGGGGGGGGGATAAAATCAGCACCTCTGGGGGCCCCTGCTCTGGTTTAAGCAGCCACGGGGTGGCTGGGCAAGGGCACATGCCCATGGATGGCATTGTGCCCTGGAGCCTTCCCAGTCCCAGTGTGGCTCGTATCCCATGCAAGGGAAGGGGAATAGTGCCGTGACTTTCCATGTAGTGACCTTGAAGGCCCACTGGAGTCCAACACATAGCAGCTACAAATCCTTGTCATCTTCATACTCCTTTGCAGATGTTATCAAATTAAGCAGGATTAATTCTGTGACTTGTGTTTGATCATTACCAGCCACATTGAGGAGTGGCTGTTTGCTGCCACATGTGTAAGGCGAGGGCCAGCAGCTGGGAATTGCCTGATAGCAGCCCTTGTTTGGGGGAAAAACACTGGGTTTTGTTGCAATATAGAGTTTCTGTTGCCCGTCTTTACCTGAGGATGCAGCTGAGATGCAGCTGCTGGCACTAGTGCAGAGGCTGTGGCTTGCAGGGTGCCCGGTGGGGAGGTGGCACTGGGTGCCCGAGTTGGGCGCAGCAGGGGACAATCCCCATGCATGTGTCTCGCTTCTCCAGGGTGGGTGAAAGTTTCTGTGTGAGCACAGAAAGCTCCTTAAAGCCTCTGGCTTTGTCTCGATGCACTGCAGGGGTTGCTGCTGCTGAAGCTGCAGTTCTGGCTTAGCTCTGCTGGTGACAGTGTCGTCTGAGCAAAAACCCACTGTGGCTCTTGAGAGTGGTGAAGTGTGGAGTGTCTCTGCCCCAGCCCTGCTGGGATGTGGGGGTCAGCTGCTGGCTGCATCCCTGGGATGTGTGCGGCTATGGCTGTGGACAGACTGGTGGATATGGGCTGTGTGAGTAGGGGAGGAGATTGAGGATGGGATTAAGCAGGTGAGGAGCAGGGGTAAAGTGCAGGAGGCTCAGCCAATCTATCCAGGCATAGATTGGCTCAAGCTAGCCAAAGCTCAGGCTCATACTGCTACGACTAGTTTGAAAATGCCCATTGCCATGGAGGATGCTCAAGTCACTGGATATGCATTAAGGCTGTCTGTTTTCTGCCAGTAAACAAGGATGGTTCAGCCTGATTGCAGGGGTTTTTGTGGTGCTGCACCAAAAAACCACCCGAGGCAGCCATAGGGCCACATGGAATTTGGAGGTGGACTGGCCAAAGGAGCTGCAGATCTGGAGCCATCCAAACTGGACAAGGCAAACGTGGTTTGAGTTTTCCTGTTGGATCACAGCAGGTACAGAGCCCTGTACAAAACAAGGTGTTTGAATGAGTCCACACCTTTCCCATGACTTGCCATACCCGTGTTATGGCAATAACATACTCAGTGTTATTACGTCCTGCCATGTCCCCAGCCTGTAGCCAGCCTATAAGAGACAGCCCACTGTGCTTTTAGGCCATGGTGACCAGTGATCTTGAGAGGAGAAGGGCTCAGATGTGTGTAAGGCGCATCAGAAAACTGCATAAGAAATGAAGCCTGGTGGAAACACGGATGGGAAGGGATTAGTTGACGAACTAACTGGTTGCACTCTGCCAGTCTTCCTTCATGTGAGTGCAGTGAATGTTTAATTCAGGCAATGAGCCCTGCCTACTGGTGGGCTGCAAGAACAGAGGAGTCCTTGGGACTCAGTGTAATTCAGATAGTTGATGCCACCCTGTGCTTTCAGCCCTATGGGAAATCAGCTACTCCTACTTGTAACCTGTCTCACCTCATTTCAAGTGCCCCCTTCTGCTGATTACCCTTCACATTAAAACCAAAGAGCACTGACTGTGTGACACAGGGGTGCTGGGCCTTGTTGGCACCTCCAAACTCTTGGTGAACAGCTCACCTTGTGGCTGGTGGCCGTGATGTCCCCAGGTTCTGTAGGTGCCAGGGATGCCACTTACTATGCAAGTCCATGCTGGTGGTGAGGCAGTGGCTGTGCTTGCATGCAAAACTCCTTTTTCCTGGGGCTTTTGAGCAGCAATATGTCTCTAAAGATAAGTTTTCCCACCCTGAAGGAGCCTGGCAGGTATCGGAGATGTTTTTTGGAGGGGCCATAGCAACTGGTTTTGGCTTTTTGCAGGCTTCCAATCCCGAAGCTGCGCTTTCTTTTTCAGAACAAGCTTATTCTCTGGAAGGAAAAAAAAAAGAGACCAACAGAATAATTTGCTTAAGACTCAGATTCACAGCAGCAAGTAAGATATAATTGCACCCTTTGATCTTCAAAGATCTCATCCAGTGTCTGCTGAAGTCAGTGAAAGCCACTCTGTTTGACTTCAATGAACATTTATAGCGTACAACTCGGAAATATCCTTCCATTTTATCTACACATGTCTGATGCTTCTCTGGTGAAAATAAACTTCAGCCTGTAAGTTTGGGCATTTTAACATAATTTTATGTTCCATGAAAGTGTTTCATATTTGAACATGAAAGGAATGAGATTTATTTGCCCAAAAACCCCACAACTGCTATTAAAGAAGCATGTGACATGAAGCCCAGATCACCTAATAGGAGTTTATGCAACACCCATAGCTGCAGCAGCATTGCCCAAACAAGCTCTGTTGCTAATAGCTGCCAGCCAAGCAGTGATGCTGCCATCTGAAAACCTTTCTGGTCCTTGGCATCTACCTCTAAAAGAGATGTGTAATATATAAGCCCAGAAAACTATCTTCATTACATCAGATTAATTCTGCACAATCCAGTGTTTCAGCCCACTGTAAAAGTGGAACTATCTCTATGTAAATGCGCTCAATCATTATCTGAGATTTGCCTCTATGTGGGTGTTTTCCATCCTCTTCTCCATCGCTGTATATGTATCTCCCCAGCAGCAAAAGTTACCATCTAGTCCGGAGGGGAAGGTTTTAGCAGCATGAGGAGTTTGTAATAGAAATCAAATATTAGTACAAGCAAGATGATATCTTGCCCAAGTGAGACTTGATTACATTATTAATCTTGATAGTTATACATGATTTTGTGCGCGTGTGATTTGAATACTGGATTAAAAAGCCAGACACGAATCGCCAAGATGATCTGGTTTCTTGGGAAATCAGGGCTGAAAGGTGCATTTCCCACTGAGCAAAACCTCCATAGGCTCTGGGGTAAGTTTGTAAGATTCCATCCTGCCCAGATGCTGATGGAGGCCTTTCCCTGCAGAGATCCTGGACCAGAGCTACCCATCATGCAGAAAAGCCATTCAATGTGTGCTCCAGCACTCCGAGGGGAACTGGGCCCTCTGGTGCAGTTAAGCACATGCTTTTGACAAGCAGGGCTAGTTTCAATGACACACTAATGACCACCAGCACCGTGGCCTCAGCTCATCTTCAAACATGTCATCACCAATGGGACATACCCTTCCGTGCACAGCCATCACTGTGGTACCTTATCTCCTTTCCAGTCCAGCTTGTGTCTCATCCTCATTTTCTCCATTGTTGCTGCTCTCCATCTCCTAGTGGGGTTGGTCAGGGAGCGCCAGGCTGTGGTCCCACTCCTGGGGTGATGCACCACATGGGCTGTGTGTTGGGGACGTCAGGCTCTGCAAGCTCAGCAGTGAAACGTGGAGCATCTCCAGCAATGGAGAGGGCAGCAAATGAATGTATGTTGGGATCTGGTGGAATAGATTCCATCATTTCAAAGACCAAATATCTCAGACTTGGGATGTTTCATACCTGGTTATTTTTTACAAATACTTTTAAGTAGACTTTTCCCTATTTTTTGCATGGGCTGCTTGTAGCAGAGGGGGGAAATCTCAGTGTTTGGTCCTTATATTTACTTTACAGTGGCATTGCTCTGGTTCTCCCACCTGCTTTTCGAAGGCTGCTTGTAGGGTGTGTAGCTCAGCAAAGCAGAACGTTCCATTGCAAGTAAACTGTAAAAGAAAAGATAACTGTAGAAATCACTGAAACCTCACTCTGCAGGCGGATTTCTTTCTTTGGATAGTTGTTATTCCTCCCCGAGTCCCCTGGAGCCTGTTAGGAATCTGCTGTGAATGGAGAAAAAGCCCCTAGAGAGTCTTTGTAGAAATAAACACCTGCCTGTGTTCGGAGCGTGTGAGTGAAGTATGATAGAGCATAATCTGCTATTGGAATAGGAACTACCAGCTTTTCTAAAGAGACTGAAGATTTGGACCATGCAGAGGGAATGGTGAGTCTTGATCATTATAATCACTTTTGAATTCTGCATTTTGGGCACCTGCTAACTGTTCATTTGGGGATAGGAATGGTATGAACATAACCATGTCCCTATGTGGGATGTGATGGAGCAACACATCCGAGAGCTGAGCCAGAGGCTTTCCACAGGCTCATAGTACACAGGGTAACTGCAAGCAATTATTTTCATTTTGTTTTAAATCCCAGACTGGTTTGTGTTGGAAGGGACCTTAAAGCTCATCCAGTTCCAACCCCTGCCACAGGCAGGGACACCTTCCACTAGAGCAGGTTGCTCCAAGCCCCTGTGTCCAACCTGGCCTCGAACACTGCCAGGGATGGGGCAGCCACAGCTTCTCTGGGCACCCTGTGCCAGCGCCTCAGCACCCTCACAGGGAACAGCTTCTGCCTCAGAGCTCATCTCAGTCTCCCCTCTGGCAGGTTAAAGCTGTTCCCCTTGTCCTGTCCCTACAGGCCCTTGTCCAAAGCCCCTCTCCAGGTTTCCTGTAGCCCCTTTAGGCACTGGAGCTGCTCTAAGGTCTCCCCTTCAGGAGCCTTCTCTTCTCCAGGCTGCCCCAGCCCAGCTCTCTCAGCCTGGCTCCAGAGCAGAGCTGCTCCAGCCCCCACAGCATCTCTGTGGCCTCTTCTGGACTCCCTCAACCAGTCTTCCAGGGACTTGTCTTCTAAAATCCCTGAGAGTTATCCCATGCTTTCCCCATTCCTTAACACCCAAGCCTATCTTGGTGCACCCAGCAGGGATGCAGGCCCTCTGACAGCTCCCATTTTGGTGACAGGCACTGAACACATGCTTTCCCAACAGAAAGATTCAGGCAGGAGTGGGGTTGTAGAAAAGTTCAGATGATAAAGCTGGTGAGTAGGTTGGATTTGATGCTTATAGATGGTTTTGTGGTTGGTGTTTTGGTTTTGCTGGTTTTGGAGGAATTATTCTGGATGAGAGATTGTTATTGCATAAGAAGGGGTCAGAGCAAGGCAAGAGGAGAGAAGGGGGTGGATCAGAGGGAAAGATGTTCTTCATCTCCTGCATTGGAGATGAAGGTGGCAGGGAGAGGAGCCAGACTGGGTGGGGGTACCTTGCGAAGTTTAGGTGGCAGCACTGTAAAGCTTACTGGTGCTGCCATGTGCATGAGCCATTCTTATGTTAGAAGAATCCTTAGGAGCCAGATATCTGGCTCCTAAGATGATGAGAGATGGGTACTGCCATGGAGGCTGTACCCGTTGGTGTCTCTGGTGTTGCATGTCAGTATTGGTTCAAGACACAGAAACCCAATCCAGCATCGCAACTAGAGAGTGTAAATGGAGCCATGTTCCCGGGAATATTCTTGAGCTCCTACCATTACAGATTATTTACGTACAGCCGGGATCAACTGGCCATAGCTCAGTTTCAATGGTGCAACAGTGACAACCAGTGGCCAGCTGGGCTAATCCAGGACAAGTGCCATGCCTCTGGACCAGCGCTGGGCACACGGGGGCTCTTGCCCTGGAGGGGGACAGGATCTCACTGGCCCAACTCTGCCCAAGTGCTGTGAGATACCCCACCAGAGATGCTCCTGAGAGCAGCAGGCTCTGATGTTTCCTTGTGGTCCCACGCTGCTGATGGGTGAAGCATCAGCGTAGTGGTTTGGGGCTGGATTTCTGGTACTGGATACACAGTTTGAGGACAATGTTTGATGTAAATGCTTGGAGAGGGCAGAGCACCAGTGGGAGAAGAGCTTGGGCTAAGCCTCCAATGGTGCCAATTTATATTTGGAGATGTTCTACTGGTAGAACTCCAGTGGATCTGATGGTGTGTTGGGTCTGTGTGTCTGCTTTGTGCTGGCCCCTCCAGGGTCCACATGCACTGGGTCATCCCAAGTCATGTACCTACCACAACCTTCACACTGGGACATCCCAGAACAAAGCCACTGATGCCAAAAGCTCAGTTTTGACTCAAACTCAATCAGTGTCAGCCCCTTTTCTGTTGGTGTGAGAGAGATGGTGCTGAGAAGGGGCGATGCAGGCAGCATCCTGCCTCTGCTCTGGCTGGGAGCAGCTTCTCCACAGCCTCAATTTGCTCTTTGTTTGCTCATTTTGTTTGTGTCTCCCCTCAACCTCAAAGAAATCATATAGACCCCTAAGTGCTTATCTTGCTCTCTGTGTGCTGACGACCCAGCCATTAGCCAAATGCTTTTATCCCGGGAAAAGCAGAAATCCCACTGCCTTCCTCTACCTGGGTACTGCTGCATCCCTCTGACAGCATCCCCAAGGACTCAGTGCTGTGTCTAGCAAACTATCTTACCGCAGCCTTTCTCCTCCTGAGAGAAGTTTGGGGCTGTGTGGGAGCTGGTGGGGCTTGAGGTCCTCCTGTCCCATGTTTGCCATCTGGTTTGGGCAGGCCTTGGTCCCTTTCCCGGGGAGGTAGGTGACAGCATCCCTCCAAGGACAACTGGAGGGCAGGCACGAGAGAGGGCAGCTTTTGCTTTTCCTCCTGCATGTTTGGCACTTCACAGGCTGCTGAGCTCCTTGTTGCTGCTCACAAATCAGTGATGATACAGATGTGCATGTCTGGTTATATGGCGAAGGGGTTGGACACCTCAAGGCATCCACCTGATCTATGGGACTGCCAGTAAGTTGCCATTTTCAACAACTGGATTGAGTTTTGAGGATTTGGGATCTAGGTAAACTCCTTGTGTGCTGGCACACACAGCGCAAGGGTATTGACCTGTCTCGTGCAGTGGCCGGTGCTGGACCAAGCTGCCCCATGAGCATCTGTGATGCTCCTGAGACACCAGGAACCACTTTGGGCCCTCAACGGGCAAATTTTGCTGGAATCCCCCCAAAATCTGTTGAAAACTCCTAGGTTTGTCTTGGCCCAATGCAAATGTGTTGTATGTCTGAGCTTGGGAGTTCTTGGGTGAGTTACAGCACCCAGTGAAGTGGTGCCGACTTCCAACTGCAGCGCTGTCAACTACAGCTATAACTTGTTCGATTGAAGTTTGTAGTTCATAAGACTTTAAATTCTTTCCCCAGGAGCTGTTTTGACTCTGGGACCATTTGAAACCATTCTGGTGTGTGTGGTTTGGGTTTGGTTTTGGGTCGTTTTGTTGGTTTTACATATAATAGCTGATTTAAAAGTCGAAGAGTTTGGGGTATAAGAGCACCCAGCATGAAGCTGAGCTGCTCCTTGGTGGAAAGAGGCAAGGAAGAGGCCATGGTGGCTGTGATGGAGCCGATGACCCGGCAGCACATCGTGGTCCTCTGCTTGGGGTGCCTGGGGTTAGGAACCACTCTCCTCCTGTGCCTTGTTTCCCTGCCCACATTGGGCTAGAAGTAAAAAGTAAAACAGGAGGTGAAACCCTTTACTTCTGTTTGTTAATCTTTCTTCTTCTATCCTTCTTTCTCCTTTCTTTCTTCCCCCCTTTTCTTTCTTTCTTTTTTATTAGCAGGGCTCCTTTTTTCTCTCTCTTTTGCCTCAATAGAAAGAAAAAAAGTTTTGTCAGCACTCCTGTTTCTTTTGTTGTTTTCTTTTTCTCAGAAGTCTTTTCTGCTTTTATCCTAATCCCAGGCATGCATGAGGGAACAGTTGTGCTCTGTTGTTTGTCTGTTCTGCTAGTTTTGAACCAGTAGGGCTCCCGCTTTGTTCTCTTTATTTTCTGAACACAGAAAGGTAAAAGAGTAGGACTGGCGATTGAAACTCTTCAGAAGAGAAACCTTCGATATTTATTTAGATTTAATTCATTTTTTGCCATGTTGGTAATAATTAAGGGACGATGACAAATAAAAAAAGGAGAGGGGATAAAAAAGGGGAAAAGGGAAGAATCCTCTTTTCACCCCTCTGAGATCAGAGTTTTGCTGCCCAGAATGTTTTAACTTGTACCCCTCGACATTCCTAATTTTTCAACCACGTTGTCCCTCGACATTCCTAATTTTTCAACCACGTTGTCCAATTTATTCACTCTCTGGAACCAGACAACAATTTAACATGTGCTGGGACTAGTTTTTCCACACCCCACACATGCAGGATTGCTCCTTTATACAGATGGGTTTATGTCTGAGGCACGTGTTTGAAAAGCAACGTTAGGCTGCTTTACCTGATGCGTTATCAGCCCGATTTTCAAGTCAGATCTTGGTGTTAAGCCTTATATTTATGGCTTTAAACATGCTCTGGTGCTTCTCAGCTGTTGGGGGCAGAGCTGTCAGTAAAGCTCGTGAGGGGTTTTACAGTGATTTTTAGGTATTTCTTTAATAGTTGGGCTGATAAATTGCCTGAAACATTTTAACAAATTCAACTAAAACTCAGCCCGGATCCATCTGTTTCGGCTTCATCACTGCAAAACAAACCTTTTATGATTTTGGTATCCAACATGTGCTTGTTCTCTGTTGCCATGGAGATGCTGTAGGCCCGAAATTGTGGGTTTTTTTTTTTTTTTTCTCTTTTTCACAGGCTCTTAAGATGAAGTTTTTTTTTGGGTTTTTTTTTTTTTTTTTTATTGAAAACTGTTTTGATTAATTTTTCCACCACTTCAACTTCTCCCTCACTTAAACCGTTTCCCCCTTTTGTTTCCCACTTGATTTATGGCAGGTCGCTGTCACTGAAATAGATGCACGTTTTGAAATTCCTCCTTTCTGTTCGAATGCAAAAAGGGGGGGTGAAAAAAAGGAGAAAGGGGGGGGGAAAGAAAATAACCCATGCAAGTCATGCTCAAAGACTTGGTTATTGTTGCTTGTTGGATTTCTGCTCTCTGTGGTTGTCGGGCCTAATTCAAAGTAATTCAGGCTACTCAGTGGGGGCAGTGCATAGCTCCACAGGAAATTATGATAGCAAAAGTCTTCCTGTAGAGCTCTACACTTGGCACTACAAAGTGCCTCGGGCTGCAGTTACCTGAATAGGGTTGAATTAGACCAGACAACCGCATCATCCCACTTCTTAATCTATTAGAGCGATATACAAGTGGCAATTGTTGATTGCAAAAATGGGATTAAGAGGCTCTTCAAGTGAATTGATTTTCTTGTGAGAACAAAAAGAGGAAAGAGAAGGGCTCGTTTGAATCACACAGCCAGAAAGTTTCGTGAATGGGTTCCACTCCAAATGTTAGAATTAAAGCGAGCGGTATTTCCCCACGGAGCATGCAGGTGAGAGGAATAAACTGCTGAAAAAGAGAAAATGATGCCCAAAACCTCTAGTTTGCAGACCTCTCACCAAAGTGCCTTTTCCCCCACTGCTCCTCCCTCGCTCCCTGCTCCTGGCAGCAGCAAATCCCTGTTTCAGCCGACGACTTCGTTGCTCTTCGTCAGCCTCTGCTTATTATTCTTGAATCTTCGCTTTTATTGACGTGTTTCATGTATTTGTATTTATTTTGTTTCCAATCAGGGAAGAAAAGGACAGAAAAACTGCTTTGACTCCTCCTGGTTTCCCCCGAACCTTTCCACTTATTCCTTCTCCCATCAAGATCAGATCAGTGCCATGTCTTTCCCAAGGGACCTCCAAAACATGGCGCCTGTGCCATTCCTGGGGTGAATCCTTGGGGTTTTCTTCCAGCCCTATCTGCTTTTCCCCTTGGGGCTACTATTTTCACTGCAACCACAAGTTTTGTGGGATCAAGCATCGTAAATCATCCATTGACCTCAGTGTGTCATCCGTTGGGAAGAGCAGAGCCTGGCATTTGGGATTTGCTGGGATAAGACACTGGCACAGGGTGCCCCGAGAAGCTGTGGCTGCACCATCCCTGGCAGGGTTCAAGGCCAGGTTGGACACAGGGGCTTGGAGCAACCTGCTCTAGTGGAAGGTGTCCCTGTCCGTGGCAGGGGTTGGAACTGGATGAGCTTTAAGGTCCCTTCCAACACAAACCATTCTATGTGTCCTGCTATCTATTTTCGGATGGCTCTCAAGTGATGCTGGAAATCATTTTGCCTCAAATGAAAGACAAGGTGCTGAGTGTACATGTGGTGGACATTGAGCTGCACAGGGAAGTAATGGTGAAGGCATGTCTTGTGCTGGGCATACCAGACAGGGCTGGCTGTCAGCAGTGTGGGGAGTAGAAATGACACCCAGTGAGGATAAAGAGCTGCTGGAGCAGATGAAGGGAGCCTGGTGTTAACATTGGCATTGGAACCATCTGGGAGGAGATAGTGGGGAAGGTCCCCTCTTGGACACAGGGAGGAGAAACCTCCCGTCCCACCATAAAAGCACAGGAGCTCACCCCAGGAGCTGGCACTGGGGCAGGGATGCAGGGGGTGAGCTGCTTTGAAGTGGCTTCAAAGATTTTGGGGAGGGGAAGAAGCAGCTGAACTAGACCTTGCTCCATGGGTTGGAGAGGACGCGTCCATCCTCATCACATTATTGTCAGCATCGCTGTTTAGGGCTTGTTGTAGGGGTTTTTTGCCCTTTAAATGTGTCATTGTAGGCTTGTTTTTCACCTGGCCCCTGCTCAGAAAGTGCCTTGATGAGAAGGAGCAGAAAGGTGTCATTGCTGTGAACCGGGGGGGCCCTTACCCTGCTGCTTTGGGAAGGGACAGAAGCAAATTTGGAGCAAAAGCACTATCTCGATGTTTTACTTGGTGATTCTTTATTTCAGAAGATACTGTTCTTGCAAAACCTTTCCTTTTGGGTAGGTGGTGGTAGGAGAGGGCTGGGTTTCTATGGCACCAGCGACCCCTCTTGCAGCCAAAAGCACCCTATGTGCATGTTCTCAAGTGCTGCTAATCCAAATGAAATAAGACAAAATATGCCTCCCATCTAAGGCTGCATTTGTACCTCCCCAAAGCCTTCACCATGAGCAGCCTTTTCCTAGCAAGTTCCAGCCCTTCCTGTCTCTAATTCAGCCCTAACAGTGTAACGGGGTGTAATTTCCCAAGTCTCACTTGCAAAGTTTCCCCTTTTCATCTCTTCTCCCCTATGGAAGGATTTCCCCCAAAATCTCAGCCACGGGATGCCAGGAGTACTCACCAGGTGCCAGCATCCACGGGCAGCAAGTAAAAGGTTGTATCCCTTTACAACCACATCACTTTCTCTCACTGTGACCCATTAATTGCCCTGTATTTAATTACCCAAGGTTGCATCAGGTCCATGTAGCGTATTCGCGTTGTGCTATCAATTATGTCATAATAAATGAATTTCCTTTTCAGGATTCCCTGCAGCCCATGGCCGGGCTTCTGTTCCTCCTTGACTGTTCTGACTTTGAACAGGTTTATTCAGCTGTTGTCTGCTAAGCCCTACAGAAAAGAACAATAGCTTCTGATCTGCCTTTTATGGGTTATTGGGAACTGGTGGTCCGCACTACAGCTTTGGTCAGTGATTAACCAGAGTGAAAACAAACTACACAAGGCTAAGTTGATGTTGGAGGAGGAATGAACCCACTTCATTAAGGCTTTAAGAGGAAACCTTTTCTTCTTCAATGCTTGTTCACAACTTTTCAGGTCTCTATTTAATCACGTAATTCTCTCTAAGTAGGAAGAGAAGCTTGCCTCACAGCGAGAGGTCTTTTGCCACATGACAACTTAGAAAGATAAATTATATATAAATATCTTCATGGGTTTGTGGAGAGGAAACCAAATTCAGTTTTACTGTGTGCAGCTCATTTATTGGCTTCTTAGGTGCTGTGAGCATCCCAGCATCCCTTTGCAGGAGGGGAAATCTTGGCTGCAATTGCCTGAACTTTTGGCTTGTGTGTGTGTATGCGTAGGGTGAACAAATCATATCTGATCAGTGCCAGACACTGATGGGGGCTGAGGGCAGCTGAAGAGGCAGCAATAACAGCAACCCTCCTTTACAACACCATTGAGTCAAAATAGAAGTGCCCCTTAGGATGGGGTTTTTATTCCACTACCCTCCTGTATTCCAGGGATCTCTTGGCTTTTAGCACCCCGGGGAGCTAAAACAAAAGGCAGGAGATTTGGGGTGGATGAATTTGGTGCTGGTAAATGTGGCGAGCATCTCCAGCCCTCGTGCTGTGCCGAGTAATCACGCAAAGCGCATCATGTCGGGGAGGCCCGTGTGCTTTTGTTTGGTGTCATTTATTATTGTAATGTATTTTTTTTCTTAGCATGGCAGTTAATTATGGTTTGGGGAGCATATGACTTCAAGCCAGAACACAGCAGTAACAAATCAGCCCGCTGGCTCCTCTGGGGCTATCTGGCAGCAGTAAAGCCTGTTGTTCCTGCAGCCCTTGTGCTTCCAATGTTGCAGGCTCATGGCTACTGGTGTGTGGACAGGGAGGGATAACATGGACACCCTGGGAAATGCCAGGGAGCTGCTTGCTGGGCAACTTCAGCATCTCTACCAAGCCCTGAGTGGACAACAGAGGTCCTGAGGTTGTTAAGAGCTGTGGATGCCCCATCCCTGGCAGTGCTCAAGGCCAGGTTGGACGGGCCTTGGAGCAACCTAGTCTGGTGCAAGGTGTCCCTGCCCATGGCAGTTGAACTACATGGTCTTTTACGTCCCTTCCAACCCAAACCAGTATATGATTCTGGGATTTGGCAGGCAGATGCCCAAAGTGGGAAGGGGTGAATGTTAATCTGGTGGTTGTGGGATAGGCATGGCTGATACTCCTGATACTCCTCACTCAACGTCCAAAATTCAGCACTGAGCCTGGATTTGGACATTCAAAATCCCCAGCTGTGGTTGTAGGGAGACCAAGGGTGCCTTCCCAAGACAGGGCACACACAGAATGGGGTGGTCCCTGCATGTACCCCGACACCGGCAGCTCTTCCAGAGCTGCTGCCCTCTCCTGCCAACTAATCCTATTCCTCAACACTCTTCCCAGCTACCAGGAGTGGATGCAACATTCCCTTCTTTACCTGCCCCAAGTGATGTACATCAGTCCTCTGCACTCATCTGTTAAACTCTGTGTGGAAAGCACAAACCTTGATGAAAGGACAGTTGAGGAGGAGCAAATTCTAGTCCCAGTGAGAAGCAAGAAAGTGGGTCTTGCCCGAGGCACTCTCCACATGGCAGGAGCCACGGATAATACTTGGCTCTGCTCTTGGTGTGGCATTGCATTGAGGAGGGATGGACCCACCTGGGATAGGAACAGGAAACCCATCAGTCCTCCTATAGAGGAGATTTTCCACTTCTCATAAAGGCAAGAAAAGTAACAGGTGACAGTTTCCTCCTTAAACTGAACAGAGAAGGCACAATTTCCCCTGCAGTGACGCATTCCAAAGCATGGTTTTGCATAAAACTATCACTTTGTTTTCTCCAGGTGTTTTGTACGTTGATTAATTTTGGGTACAAAAATATTTCACTACTTCATTAGTGAATCCTTTGAACTCAAATTAGAGCTTGTTGAAATAATGCAATGAAGTGATTTAGAAGGAGCAGAGGGCAGAATAGGAGCAAGGTTGGGATGCTGGGATGGGAGCAGTGTAGCAGCAGGTGAGGATCTGGCCCACTGGAGGGTTTGGCTATTAAATGACAGCAGTAAGCTGTCTCAATTAATAATTAAAATGTATGTTTAAATAATGCATCAAAGGAAATTGCTTAAATTGCAAACTTGAGATTTTGGGGGGGTGGTAAGTTCATGTTCAAGCTCAGGCTTCCAAATGTGGGAGGAATTCAGATATCTAATGTACTGACATAAAACGGGCATTTCAAACGCTTCAGCTTTCCTGTTAAAATGATGAAAAGAGAGGTAGGAAAAGAGACTGCTGAGCTCCTCGGAGTGTTTGTGAACAAAATAGCACCTTTTTGGGGAAACAAAGGCAACCCTTCAGTGTCTATCAAACAGTTTATGCCCCAGCTGCTGCAAGATTTGGGCAGCAGAAAGTATGAGAGATCCTTTAGATGATTCCTCCGGAGGGAAAGTGCTAAGCTGCGGATGGAACAGAGGAAAGCAAAGACAGATGTTCTTTGGAAAAGGGGATTATCAGACTCAGTGTCCATTTAGGAGTCTGCAGCTTGATGAGAAGGAGCTGAAGCAAAGGGAGGCTTCCCACGATGTTTGATACCTGGTGCAGAGCTCTCCTTGGAGATGGTGCAGGGTCTCATGGCATCAGCCTGGGATGCTCTGCGTATCTGGAGACATGGGGAGAGTTGTGCATCCTTTCCCCAGTGGGGTCCAGTGCCTTCCTGCAGCTGTGGTAGGTGGTACTGGTCAGGGCAGGGCTGCAATCAGAACGTCTTGGCTTTTCCCATCCTGACTCCCTCCTGCTCAGCCTCATGTAAGAAACTGGCTGCTCCAACCCATCCTATGCCCCTTGCCTGCTGTGTCCAGCCCCTGGAGAGACATAACCTTGCACTTGGAACCATGTCGTGTGCAGGGCAGTGTAGCAGGACAGGGGTCATAGGGAAGGAGTCCCATCCAATGCAGTGTTGCTCCAACGTGATGGCAACTATTCATCTTGCTTGCATCGATCCTGCCAGCCGATGCCACATCACCAGCACCAGATCATCCCCATCCCCTTGAGGGACTGCTCAGAGGTGGAGAAGGACCTGTTCATGTATGGGAAGGCTAGAGACCAGGAGGAGCCACTGCCTGCTCAATCGCTGTCTGTGCCCTGGCGCTGGAGAAGCAGCCAGGTTGGGCTTTCCCGGCATCTCATCCCAACACCAAGGGTGGCACAGCCGTGTTTCACCCATCCTGGTTGGGCTTCTTCCACTTTGGGTGCTTGCAGGGAGGCAAAACTGCCTCTTCTTGCCAAACCCCAAATCCTCCTCTGCCCTCACCCTCTGGGAATGGGGCCGGGTGGCAGTGGCATGTCCTGTCTGGTTATCACCATTGTTTCATTCCCGTGGCCATAGGGTTTGGTCACATCGATGTCTTTGTGTTTTGGTTTCAAACACAAATCGTTCCCAGGCTGAATAGAGGGGATTCCTTGGTGCAAAAGGCCGGCTTTCCCTTCACACATGAGGGGTTTGCTCCATTATGCTTTGACGTCCTGCAAAGCAGCTGACTTGGCATCAATGGCCTCTAACACAGTGACACATGTAGGGCCCGAGGGCTCCAGGAGCAGGTCTAAATAGGACCATTGAATCTGTCCACCCGTGTGCATGCGACTGTTGGTGGCAGGAGCCCAGTGATGGATTGAGCTGTCAGTGCATGCGCGTGGACCAAATCTTGGACTTTATGCCCTGTGTAAAATGACTGGTCTCGGTGGACTGGGTCTGATCCAAGCCTTGGGAGCACTATTTGGCTGCTCGGGGAGTGTCTTGGGGGGTACAGGACTTGTCCAGTGTGTGTGTAATTACTACACCATGGCTTTCTCAAAACTTTTGAACTGAAATAACTTAAACCGTGAATTGTTTCCTTCCATAGCTGAGTGCTGCACAAAGGAAAAGGTCTCTGTTCAGAGTTATTATTAGACCCCAGGGCTTTGGAGATGTTGTACCTAACGGAGAGAGAAGTAGGCAGTGTTTAACCAACAGAGGAAACAGTGTTTAACCATAAGCATGTCTCTCTAATTTCTGCTTACAGTCCTAATCATGAGTGGGGCTGAGCATCAAAGGCAGTTTTGCTGATGCTGACACCACAGGGATTTCATCCCTCTTGCCAGGGGACAAGAGAAAGCCCTGATTTCCAAGGATGGGTTTTCCTCTGTATTGCTGCTGCTGGTCTACACTTCTCTGGCTGGAGATGGCTGTGGAGGCTGTGGTCCAGCACTGGAGCATGAGGGCTGTGACCAGGCACCTCTCCTCCAGCCTGCAGACACTGCTGAGCTCCTCAGTGCCACCATAGCCTTTGTGTACAGCAAGTATTTGAGCAGCCCTGGCTGGTCCAAAAGTACCTCCTCCAGATGGGAGCGTGAGTTTGTGAAGATGATGATGAACAGTGATGGTGCTGATGCTTTTTCTTGCATGTGCCAGTATTTGCAGGGTGCCCATCAACATCTTCTGAAAGGCACAGATGTGATGTTTCGAAAAGCAGACCCACACATTCAACCTGTGAAACGATGCCCAAGTAGGGACAGTATGGGATATGGTTATGACCCAGATTTCTTAGGATCATCAGGTGTCTATTGATTTTGGCTACTCTTTGTGGCCCCAGGACATCACTTTTCACCTGGAAATAGCTGGATAGAGGCTTCTGAAGGAGGGAGATGAAGCAAGAAGCTCTTTGTGTCTCCGTCAAAGCATATACTGTGAGGTTGGTGAAGCTGCTGGTCCTGGGCATGGTGACTCTCTCTGGGTTGCTTTTGCAGAACAACTTTAGCAGATGTACATAGTGAAGTGTGCTCAGGGAAAGGTTTGGATGATGCTTGTCTGAGAGATGATGGATGATGCTCAGCTTTCCTCACACCTATAGGGAGCCTTGAATCTTGCTGGAATGCTGCTGAGGTGAGGCCTGGAGGGTGATACCAGGGTCTGTGGTACCCATGTAGTTGTTGGCCATGGGGACAGTGTGCCAGGGAGCCTCAGGTGAGACAAACAGGGCAGTCTTGGCAGTGCAACCCCACCAGTTGCAACCCCTGCAGTGGAGCACATGCTCTCACAGCAGCTCCCTGCTCAGTGGGTGATGGCCTTGTGCTGATGACTCCCTGCATGGTCAAGGAGAGCTGTTCTGGGGCATCAGCACCCTGAGAATCTCCGTGCCCGTGCAGCAGATCCTCATCAAACTCCACTGCCTGCACAGGGATTCATGGCTCCAGACCCTGCCCAGAGCTGGATTAACTTCAAACCCAAAACAGGGGGGGTTGGGGTGTGTGGAATCGCTTCTCTGCCCATGCAAGGCGAGTTTCTGGCTCTGGTGACTCAGGATTAGTGCTCCACAAAGGGAGGGTAGGAGCATTATAGTGAAATGTAGACTCTCCATAGGAGGCACCCATAGATCCCGGCGGTGCGGGGAGGGAAGGAGGGGGGAGAAAGGCATCTGTGGCCCGGCCAAGTTTGCTGAGGGAGCCAGATCGCCCTTGCCGCTGCCCAGACGCAGGTGTCAAACCCGCGTAGAACGGGTGGAAAGCACAGCGTGGGTACCTGCAGGTAACATCCCTCCTGCCTTCATCCCGGCCCCGGTACCCCACAGCACGGATGGAGGGATGCAAAGAGAAGACATGCGGGAGGTGGGAATAGACGGTGTATTTGCGTGCGTGTGGTGTGTAGGGGGAATGTCTACTGGGAACTGTAGTTAGCGAATGCACGGTCAAGTGTGACACAAGAAATGAGGTTAATGCTGCAGAGAAGCTGGCAGGGTTTGCTCTGCACCCGTGCATGATGTGTATGTGCAGCGTGACGTAGGATGGCCCCATGGGCACATTGCCTGCAGGAACCCACTGCAGGATGGGGAAGAGTTTGTTGTGGGAGTGTATTTTTGCCCTTGTTCTCGGTGTTTAATTTCATCAGGAGAGTGCTTGTCTTCAAAAGGAAATGGGGAAACTTCTCCTGCTGGGTCGAATGCTGTTGCTTCTCTACCACTGCTCCTTCCAGGTTCAGTTTCCATCAGCCTCTGGCATCAACAGGCGAAACATGGCATTCCCTAAGGAGATGCCTGGTGCTGGCAGCGCCTTGCTGTGGGAGCTGGCACTTACATAAAATCTCTGTCTTTCTGGATGATGCTAAGGGGGTGAGGGCTTTGGGGGAGGGTGACATGTAGGGTGGACAGCTCTGCAGCTGGGATGGGAGGAAAATGCCTGTGAGCACTGGTGATGCCTCCTCGGGTGCCTCTCCTCACCCGCTGCTTCCTCCCAGGGCTTTGGGGACACTGGGAAGCAGCGGTGGGGCTCTGGGGAATTAGTTAATTGGGTTTAACTCACTTTATCTTCCATTGCACAAGCACGTATGTAATTATCTATATAATTATATATGTACATGTGTATAAAGTCTGAAGGCTTTTTGTGAATAGGGATCTTGGAGGGTAAATACAGGACTGCAACCCAAGAATCTTAATTTTGCCTCAAATTTTGGCTATACTGTTTCTATAGAGACCAAAAGGAAGCTTTGGCTCCCCCACTCAGCTATTAAAGTTTAGTGCATTGAAAACTGTCTTCATGCTGTGATACCCTTTCACGGAGTAGAATAGGGTCTGAGCTAATCCATGAAAGTTGTCATGCTATGAACTAGTAGTCAAGCTTTTTCCTTTCAATTGAGTCTAAAACTATACTGTACTTCACACTTGATTGGCCCTTCAGATGGCAGGACTCAATATCCCTGCTGGAAATAAGCTCGTCTTCACACAGTGATGTTGAACGTGGAAAGATCTTGTTTCTGTGGCATAATTACTAGCGCTGCAATATGAAAGTCTTCAGGATGAGGGGCTTTTGTTGGGGTTTTTTTGGTTATTTATTTTTTTCCTAATTAATATCTATCAAACTTTGCTTTCTTCTTAAAGACTAGAGAGGTTTGGGTGCGATGGTAGCATCCACCAAGGACCTGGATCCGAGCAAAGGCTCAGGAGCTTTTCTCTCCTCAGTGTTGTATGCACAAGCGTAGCAAGGCAAAGTTATCTGCATATCAGCCTCCGCTTCCCCCCTTGAGTGTACTGTAGCAAAGGTAATGAATGGGTCTTTCTTTATCATCTTTTTCCTCCCATCTCTCAGGATAACTGTATAAAGCAGCATTTTGCACTGGGGCAATTTTCCTAATGGAAATCAGCCTCTTCCTTTGACCTTCACTGCTACTTGTGCGTGTTCACAGGGGCTAAATCCATACTGGGGACAGTCACTAGAGGTGGAGCAGCCATGAGGCTCCGGATTAAGACCTCATCAGTGAAAAGTTACTGTATTTTTATGATTAAATTTTGAGAGGGGGAAAAAATGCCTTGAACTGTGTAGACCAAAAGGGGGCACCAAGGTATTAAAGAAAAAAAGTGGTGCTGGTTTTGGTAGTTCACCTATGTGAAGTGTGACGGCTTCTACTGTAGCGTTCTTGCTCTGTGTAGTTACTAAACAACGACAAAAACATCTCCTTGAACTTTATGTGAATTTCCAGTGTTTTCCCTGTGCTGATGTGACACTTTGGTTCAACTGGGGAGGCTCTTTTAGTTTTTCTTTTTCTGGTCTTTTTTGTGCGTTAATCTTCATCAGTTAATTTTTTTAAGATTTGGGAGTGGGTTTTACATGTCGAGCTGGGTTGTGGGGGCTTTCTGAATTCAGGAGTGATGCTTTAGAGAATAAACACCAGATTAATTTAAGGATATAAACCTTCGAAGTGCTCTCTGCCTTTGCTGGAGTATTCAGCATTGCCTCTGCCACCACTTTTAGACACAAGTTTGCTGTTTCCTTTTGGCTGCATTTACCCTCTTACTGTGGGTGTAAGAGGATTTCTCCTTAGCTGGCTGTGGGATGAAACGAAGGGCACAGATAGGGACAGCGTTAGCCCCCTCTCTCCATTTGGGAAAGCAGATTTAATTACAAACACCCTAGTTCTGGGGTCGTTCAGCCCAGTGTCGTGATCATGACATTGGAAGAAATTCCAGCCTGCGACTAACATGGCATCGAAGTATCCCTTCTCCTACTACTGTGAGAAAGGGAGGAAAGAGCAGAACAAACCCACATTTCATCCACGTTGCATCCCCATCGCGGAGACAGATTTGGTTAAAAGCCTTCTTGGTGTGAATGGCTGCGACGCAGGAAGGGCGCAGAGCGATTGTGTTCTCCAGTCTGGGGGGTTTTTCCTTCTCTGGGCTATGCAGGGTTTTATGGTGCATGGTTCATGTTTATAATCTCCAGTTTTTACAAGCATCAAGCACGTAAAATGCTGCTCGGGTGCTTGGAGCTGGTTTGTAATCGCTGGGTTTTATTTGTGCCTTTGTAGCTCTGCTCGTACAAAGTCCTTTCGTAAAATTGTCAGATTCAATTCTTTTTCGCCCCAAATTGGGACAAGTTTTTCCTTATTTTATGAAACCACTCTTATTGGGTTTTAAATTCTAATTTAGAAATGAAGGATGGGGTGTTTCCAAGCACCAAGTATAATGTTTTATAGTTTAATTTGTACTGAGACTTAAGCTTCATTTTTAGTTTTGTTATGTTACCTAATTTATTGGTATTCATATATTATATATATTATATATTATATAAGGCAACAGAATAGCTGAGGTTACATTAATAATTTTGATACATGTGGCTAATTAGTTTGTGTTTTCTGTGGATCTCAATTTAACAAATGCTATAGATATCTATGTTAGATTTCAGCAATAAAGTTAAATGCAGAAGGGACCTAAATAGAACTATTCATAGAAAATGGTGACATTAACTTTTAACATATAAATAACTTGGTATTTTTAAAAAGTGATGATCCCTTTGGCTCTCATAGTTTGCTCCATCATTTATTAACACCACCTTGGAAACTGCAGGGCATGAACCTGGTTTGTTCTGTGGTTTAAGGAACGGCATTTTGATCCCATCAGCTGCCTCATGAGAAATGAGAAGTCGTTGCTGTTTTGGTTGCAAGAGATTTCGGAGAAAGCGTGGAAAGAAAAAGAGAGACTTGAAATACCCTAAACTAACCCCAGTGATTGAGCTGAAAAAGTTATTTGTTGAATATCTATTTTTCCTCTTCCAGTTTTGTTGCAATTTTAGCTTACTCTGTGCTTTGAGTCTATCGTTACGATGTTGTTCTGATTTAGCTTTTCCAACTCAGTTGTTCAAAATAGTTTTGGATTTAAACACTTTCTGTCTCTGCAGTTTGCTTTGAAAAACGATCACTAACCAATGTTAGATTTCAGCTCTTCTTCTGGTGCAATTAATAATAATAATAATAAAAAGATTCTTCCTATTGAAAGCACTAAAATTTTGTGCTTTTACCTTCCGCTGCGCTGTTTGGCTCATCATAAATCTCTCCCATACAGCTCCGATCAGGGTTTAAATCTCTGTCATAATTTATTAAACCACTTAACAAAAATGTGTAGGTAAAGAAAACTCATTCAAATATGAACATGACCTACTTCAATCATCATCTGCAGAAAGCTGATTTATCAGGTTAAATTCCCTTTCTGCAAGGAGCAGTGTTTTGCTCTGCAACAAATTTGCAATTTAAAATGTTTTATTTTTATTTCTAGGAAGCAGAGAGGGGTAAAAAAAAAGAAGCAAAAATGGGAAACACATTCGTAGTTTTGTCTCTGTATCATGCTATAATTGCAAAATGAAGTTTTCTTCCTGAATTTCAGAGGCGAGGAGGTAAACATTTACCTCTTTCGTTCCCATTCAACTCAGATTAATCAAAAGTGCAGATGCAGAAAACATGCAGGCAGAATTGGAAATCCCGTTTTCCCCCCTTGATTTACAATTATAACCTATGGAAAAAAAGGTTTGCAAATTGGCTGCTATAAATATCTCAGATTTTATTTTTTCCTTATCCCCTATGTCTGTGCTTTTTAAGGGGCGGCAGGACCTCTGCTCCTGCTTTATGCGCTGTGCTGAGGAGTAAGTTATCACCTGAATTTCCTATTGCTTGTTGCTCAGAGAAGGCGAAAAATTTACCTTCGTGCTACTCTGTGGGCATTGCCATTTCTCTGAGACCAGCTCCATTGCAGATGGATCGTTCCTATCAGTGGGTGAATTTACTGCTGGCTTCCAGCGTGCGCTGCACGAACGGGAACAGTTTTTGTTTTGTTAGAAAGCAAACAGCCAAGCAAACCATTTCCAACTCCTTGTTTGGTTAAAGGCTGAGGGGACAAGTTCTCCATACCCCTGGTTGTGCGCTGGGAGGCTGTGAACCCTGTCAGAGCTGGCAAAGCACATCGTTAGTGCAGTAATCCAGCTGTATTTTAATTCTCAGGGTACAGCACTTACTTGCCGTGTCTCTCTGCCTCCCTCCCTAACGTTAGCGAGGAAAGGAAACTTAATCTCTCCAGTGACCCTGCTTCTGTTCTTCAGCTCATAAAAGCCAAAAAAAGTCAAGCCAGAGACTCCTAAATCTTGGCAGATCCTGTAAATTACCCTCTAGCTCCGACAGGATAACACCTTCCGGGGAGTAGATTTTTGTCTGAACTGAGTTTTATTCCCTTTTGTGAGTTTGAGAGACACTCCGGATACCAAATCCATGCATCCGTATATACAGTATTTGATCTCTAACAAATAGTTTTATTATGCACAACGACTGGAGATAATTATGATGGAATAGAGATTTTTAAATGAATTCCAAGGCATTGGATGCCTCATTACCTACGCACAGAGGAAAGCTGCTGTATTTCTGGCTGCCGAAGCAGAGCCACAATTCAACTAATGCATTTAGAGATAAAATCCTTAATGTCTCCTTCCAAAGTGGGCAAATTAAATGCACAACAGAGGAACAGCTTTAACATTGCCCTGTATAATTAATGACTCCAGTGTAGTCAGGTATCATTGTATTGTTTTCCTTACCACTGATTAACCTAATATAAGGGAATAAGGGAAGAAATGGGACAGGAGCCTCAAGTATGAGCTGGATTTGGTGGTTTGATAAAAATGTGCAAAGGGAAGGGGAAAAAAAAGCCATTCCTTTCTGCTCCTCGCTTCAACACTGCCTAAATTAAATGCAGAGTTGTGTTGGCTTTGCACATTGTTTTTTGCTCGTTTGACATTTAATACTGTTGTATCGGGACCGCTCATCTTAGCTGAGATACTGAGGGGAAAATATCCAATTTAGACCAAATGTGAGAGGGACTTGCTGAAGCCAATGTCTGTGCAGGCTGCTGAGCAGGGAGGGAGTTTGCTGGGCTGTAAAGGCAGATTGCCCCCAGGATGTGGCTGGGGAAGAGGATGGGGAATGCTGCAGCCAGCACCACGGCGCTGGGACTCGAGCAGGTCTCCGGCACCGCTCTCTGCAGCCTGCAAAGGCTCTTCTTTAGGTAATTGGTACTTCCTAATGCAGATGGTTCAAATGAGCTTTCTCCATAAAACTCTCATTAATATGGTGTATAAAGCATATTTTTAAAGTTGATTGTAAACAACATGGTTCTCCAGGCTCTTTACTATCGCTGCAATGTAGCACATTCAATAAATGTCATGTTATTGTATGTCTGAACTTCAGAAGAAAAAAAAAGGGGGGGGGGGGAGGTTGTTGCAATCTGTAATTAAATCCAGCGGGAAGTATTTCCTGAATGGCAGAGACCTTTCACACTCTTTCACCTAATTCTTTACAGGTGATTCTTCTTACCCCCCCCCCTTATATTTTGGCATTGGGAAGCGGTAGTCATAGCAAAACCAGTTGGATTTCAGAGCAAGAAAATGCTCTCTGCCATCTTATAGTGAAACTGGCAATTGCAATGGCCAGTCCTCAGAGTGAGGAGATGTGATTTCACATTTATTTTTTCCCTCCCGAACAACTACAATGTGATTGAAGGGACTGACATATAATTATTTTTATTCCCCAAACCCCTCTTTTGGTTGAAAGAGAGCTTGATGCAATGCTGTATTTTTCCCCTTTTGTGTCAGAAATGATGGAGGGGAAGAGGCTGCTCCCTCATGGATACTCCCTCTGCCTCTGTTTCCCAACCCTTGCGTAGCTCCAGCCGCTCGGGGCAGGGGAGGCTTTGCCCTGGCTGGGGGCTCTGGCTGTGTAAACCTTCCCACCGGCACAACAGGGAGCAGCCTGCGCACAGGACGGCCTTTTCTCTCCCGAGGAAGAATCCGCCTCTCTCCTCCAACCTGCTTTGCTGGAAAAAGGGCTTTCCCAGGCGAAACAACTTACATTGGGAGGAGCCTTTTGTGGCCGGGCTCTTGTATTGTTCTTTGAAAAAGTGGCCCTTTTTCCCCCTGCTTCCCTGAAGAATAAAGTGATGCAAAGCAATACAAATGGCACAGCAATGACTCGGGCTGTTACGTGCAGGTCTGATTTGATAGATGAGATCAGTTCCTATCATATAAATCTACACTGGTTTCCTTCAGAGCTTTGTGCTGAGGTTCTTGCCTAGTGTCTTGATAATACCTTCTGAAAAGTGAGTGACTCAGGAGTCAGTTAAAACCATATTTCTCCCAGGCAAATAAATGTATAAATGCTCCCCAAACACCCTTGCAAGTGGAAATGACAGCTAGCATTCTCCAGATGTTTTGATATCAATGCGATAACATTTTGCATTGACAAAGATGGGAATTGGAGGTAATGACTTGGTGCGGCAGCCTTCAAAACAGTAGATGAAAATACAGCAGAATTTCTTTGCTGTTGATAGAAAAGGTTGCTGTAATTTTAAAGCATCTAAATAAGAAAAACAGTTGTATTCAGTTTAGTGATGTTCCCAGCCTCTTGGCAGCATCCCCTGTGCCAGGGTTTCACTGCCAGGCATTTAAGATGTTGGTTGCCTCAAATGCTGCTCCTCTTGGTCCATGTTGGCCACCCAAAGTCATAGAAGCTTTGTAAGACCATGGGAGAAATAGTGCCTAGCAAGGGAACTGCTTTATATTGATTACCGTGCGAGTAAAGGAGCAGCTCAGTCATGCCAACCATGGCATTTGTGTGCAGGAGGTAACGGCGGGACAGGGATGGACACCCCTTTCCCTGCTTTTGCAGCCATGGGATAGTTGTAGTGGTGTGCAGGAGTGAAACTCGTGATGTGTGTCACATCCAAGGGTTATTCTGCACATCACTGTCTGCTCCACTATGGCCATGTGCTTTCTGGAGGGTTGTAGGTACATCAAAGCTGTTGCGGAGTGTTTTTCACCATGAGTGGCCTGTGCCCTGCAGGAGGGTTTGCCTGCAGGTTGTTCTGAAGATTGTCCACCACCACCCACCATTGGTGCCATATAGAAACAAATGATGGTCACAACGCTCTAACGAAGGTGGGTTGTCTGGGCTTAGCCATGGTTTGGGTACATGGTATTTCCTCCGGTTATCCCAAATGAAGCAGCTTCCCACCCCTTTTCTCAGTGCCTACAAACCAGGGTGCTTGCTCTCCTGGAAGCAGCTGATGTCTGTTGTAACTGCAGAGCCCAAATAATGAATGTAGGATTGGAAACCACGATCCAGTGGGTCGGGTACTTTGCTATTATCTGTTCTCAGCACAAAGTGGAAGTTCCTTGACTACAGCAACCCTCACTTGTTTACACTTGGCTTAGCTGCAAATTCCATTATTTACATACACAAAACAGGGGTATTTTTTTCCACATTTATTAGCACCGATTGACAACAGAACGCTGCCACGAGCTCTCCTATTACTCCAACTTCATTACTTCTAGCAAGTAGACTCCAGCCCTCTAACCCGAAGATGCTTTGCTTGGAAGAATTATCGATGATTAAAACCAAGCTACACTTGTCAAAATGAATTACCCAAGCACATTTTGAGAGGCAGCAGCTTTCCCCTTCCTGGCGGCTGCCTGCCTTGCTCATTTGCACTGTGTGGAGACCTGCCATGGGACGGCAGTGCTGGTGGAGGCCATGGGATGCCACGTGGCAGCTCCGTAGCACTGGAGGGGTTTGTGGAAAGTGATTTGGTTTCTCTTGCACTTCCTCATAGGTTCCTGATGTTACATCAGCTGCGGGTGAGATCAGACTTTGTCGATAGAGGAGGTTCATTGGTCTGCAGAGCTTGGGTGCACCAGGACTGTCTCCAAGCCGTGTGGTGTCTCCAGCTGCAGGAGTCAGCTGGAGATGTGGGGAGCTCCCTGTTGGCTGTGAGATGAGGTGGCACAGAAGTGTGTTGGTTTTCATCAATGGTGTGGAATGAATTACACTCGTGAAATTTGCTCCAGATCTTCCTCTTTCAGAAGGTAATATGTAAAGCGGAGCACAGTGCCGAAACATCCTACTCTTCCTCCCAGGGAAGACCCTGGCAGTGGTAGGAGAGAAGATGCAATGTGGCAACTGCCCTTTGCTCTCATGTTCAATGGGGAAAGGAGAAACCCTCCTGCACTGCTGCTGGGCACCCATCTATAGGAGACAGTACTGAGGCTTCTAGCAGAAACTCTTTAATGCTAGGACAGGAGTGAGGTCTAAGTTATGTGCTGCTTGACTGCCCACTGCAGTGCTGGGGTGAGCAGGGACAAGAGCCCCCTTCCAGCCTGCTGCCACCAAAGGGCTGTGAGTGAGCTCTGTTGTATGTGGTCCAGCTGCTTCATGTGCTTGGCAAGGCACTTGGTGATGGTGCTCGATGCTGCTGGTGCTGTTGGGGGTTCTGGTGGGGTTGGGAGGGATGCTGATAGTAGCCAGAGCAGTCCAGCAAAGGGTTTACTAGAGCAAACCAGGGCTGTGGCTTCTTTCCTGCTGTGCGCTGCAACTGCATATTTAGTCACTGTAAGGGGTTTCTCTTGGTAAGTGGGTAAGGCAGGTAAATATTTGTCCCCAAAGACAGTGCTGGGAGCAGTGGGCTCTGATTTGAGGCTTTTCCACACTGCAGATGCCACTTGTTCCTGAGCAAGGTATGAGCAGATACCAAAGGGGACTTTCCCCATGGAGAAGCAGAAAAGAGCTGGAGGCAGCTAGTGAGGGGGTCATGCAGGGACATGGGGACACTGCCTGGAGAGCTGTGTTTGGAGACATCCCCCAGTGTCTGTTGTGGGTGTAACTAGCTCACTTCACTTAGCATGGGATAGTCCACCCAGACCTGAGAACATGCTACCTTTCATCCAGCACATGGCTCATCAGAGGCTGTTTTTGGGTTCATTTGGATTCCCAGATGCAGTGGTGGCAACACAGAGATGGGTGTGAAAAGGACTTGTTTCTCAGCTACCAGCATGAAGGTGTTTGGGGACAGTATCACAGACAAAGCCAAACTTTGCAGACCAAGCTGCCTTTTTGGACTGGTGCAAGGGAAGATGCATTAACACCTGAAGGTATTAATTACACTTTCAGTGGCTTTTCTTGGGCACAGCCTAAAAGCACAGAGAATCTCATGACCTGAACTGGGCAGGCAGGAAAGACACTTAAGGCTTCAAAGCAGTGGTGGAGGAAGAAGATAAACACCACCACTGCCTCAACTGAGGGACTTGGAAAGGGTGCAGACAAAGAGATATTTTGGCATTTCTTCTTTGTGCATGAAGCTGGTAAAAGGCTGTGACAGGCTGCCAGGGGATCGCAGCAGGCCCCGTAAAGGGAGCTTGGCTTTCTGCTATGGATTAGATCCTTGCCCAAAATGCTGTTCCTCATTATCAGGCTCACAGTAGGTGAGGGTCTGTTTTCCAACTATCCTCGAAGCTCGCCATCAGGGTGGATGGTGTTTCCATGAGAAAGGTGTCTGTCGCAGGCAGTGAATCCTTAGTCATGGGCATTTGGGGGACTCCATGATGGGAAATCACAGGGTTTCACATCTTCACTCGATTACAGTGACTCTCAAAGTCTGACTTCCTGTGCTGGAGCGACAATGGGAATCCTTAAATGGAGGAGAGCAGGACAAGGAGGCTCTATTCCCGTCTTGTGGAGAGGCCTCTCTGGAGGGCATCCAGAGTGGACAGGATCCAGCAGCCTCCAATGCAAACCCTGCGAAGTTCAACTCACCCGTCTTGGTGTAGGGCACCTAAAGCGATGAGTGTACCAGCCATAAATAGACAGAAATAACAGATTGCATGTGTTTAAAGGAACCATATTTTATCAGGCAGAATTAAACCCTTTTTAAAAGCATAAAAATTAGAAGAGCAAAGCAAACAGCATGGGGAATGGAGCAGAGGTAGTGCAATAGTTTGAAAATTTAACTTGGATTGGTGGGGATATGACTCCATTTGTGGCTCTCTGGGTTGAGAACTGGATGGAGGAACGCAAACAAAAGACGACGAGAAATAAGATTTGGTTGGGGGGAGGCTCTGTGTTGAGGCAGACACATCAATGGCGTATCCCCTCCGAGCATCATCCCAACAGGTCTATGGGATGGGGAACAGGGAGTACCCCACCAACAGTCACAAAATATTTGAGAAAGACTGAGAAAGTTTAGATATTGGCACAAAATCCCACATCCTTGGGAAAATCCTGGCTAATGCATTAAGGAAAACTAATCCTTCATACGTGTGCTCTGCAGGAGGAAGGAAGGAGAGAGGAGCCTTTGGGAGCAGTAGACAGGACTCGAAGTGTAAGGTGATGTTGAGTGCAGGTTCAAGGGGCAGCCGAAGCCCTCCCCACATACCAGCCTTGGTGAGCCAGCCACACTGGCACCTTTGCTCTTGGCCAAGCGGCTTTTCACTGGGATGCCAGTAATGCCCAGGAACCACCAGATCAAACAGACCCTATCCCCCCTCCCAAACCCCAGTTATCTATTGGAACCAGATGCATCTTTGTTCGCTGGAATTTCCAAGTGGGGAAGGCTGGGCTACCTTGCTGCAGCCAGAGAGGTGATGGTCTCCCTCTGAACCTGTGCTTTTTCAGCCTTTTTCCTCGAGATGAGAAAGGTTTGCCAGGAATCCTGTTAGAAGTCAGCAGCCACTTGTTGTTGAGCAGAGCTGGGCTCGCCTTAAGGGGCTGCAAACTTCACCCACCATGTTTAGTGAGATGCTGCCGATTGGAATTCAGGATTATTTCCATGTTCTCCTTTGTGTACCTTAGCAGCATTTATTTATTATTTTTAACCATGTTGAACGTGTGAGTTTGTTTCCCCTCTGCCCTTTTTTTTAACATTGATTTCATTTAGAGCTGTTTTGAAGTGATGGACACCTTTCTAGGTAGCGGCTTCTTACAATGTATAAGCCCGTTTATCAAAGGCAGGATTTGCTGCTGTTGTTTTTCTATTAGGGAGGAATTACACTAAGCCTGTAGCAGACATTTTGTGTTACCATGGCAGCCCATATTTCCTACAGGGTTGTGACCTCTAATGACTACAGTGGAAAGCTAGGAAAAATGGGGACTCTTTGAAGATTAGTAAATAAATGCATACTTATGCAAACTATCCGAGAGATGGCTAAAGTAGAGAGAGGCAATGGCACGATTCTGGCCGCTGAGTAAATGGCTCTTTGTAACTACCTGTGTGTGTTTTAAAAATCACCTTTCATTTCCCTGTGCTTTTAAAGAGGCTGTTTTGCTCCTATCAAAGTGCTACACCCAACATGTTTCCTGCATAGGGCCTGTATGATTTTCCATGTAATGAAACAGAAATGCAGAGTTCAGAATTTCAGTGAGAGATGTTTCCTAACACCTAAATCATTCTTTTTTCATAGCCTTTTCAAATATTGTTGCCATCATGATTGAATTTTCAGTGTTCTTTTAGTTCATCATTGCTAGATAAAATAAGGCAGCAGAATGTACTGAACTTTTAAACAGACATCTCAGTGGGAGCTGTCTTTATTCTTTTAAAATAGCGTAGTAAAAAAACCCCCAACTCTCTGTTTTTAAAAAGAACAGATTGATTTTTACATACGGAATTTAGGAAAAAGGAAGAATTGCACCTATCGAGTACGACACAGTCCTTGTTTTGGACCATTAAACTACCTACAAAGGTGTTTTATAGGGTTTGTTTGTGCATTTGAAATGATCCTGCATTGTACTCTGCAGCGAGCTCCTAAATTGTAGAAAGCCCCAGTAGACATGCTGGTAACTCTGTGCATCTTCAGTTAATGACCCTTTTCATGTAAGCACAGCTGTTGCAATGGCAAAAAATAAATGAGCAAAATGTGCCTCTTCTCCTGCATCTTCCCTTCACTTTTCTGTGGATTTCAGCATTTTTCCCCTTCAGTCAGTAACTTTCCAGGCTCCCGCAGCCCTGATACGTGATACGAAACTCTCTCCCATCGATGCCGTCAGCAGAAAAGGAGCAGATCGAGGTCTTACAAAATAAAAACCAACATTGGCCAGATCCTGAATCTCGTCCTCTCCTGTCAGAATACCAGGGTCAAGACAAACCTACTGCTCCTTACAACGAAGGTTGCTTTAATCCTTTTCTCTTCCTTTAGAGAGTAAAACAAGACCCTTTGCAGGTACACCCGCAGCTCTCTTTAAGGGGGAGCACTGGAGTCCCTCTTGTTGAAGCCACATCTAATGAAGGTTGCAATGCTGCCCAACAGACGTGGTCCCTCCGCTGCAGGGTGGGATGCGCTGGGGATACAGCACCCCAGTGCTGAATCTACCTGCCATGGGAAGTCCTCTTTCCATCATCATGAGGGCTTGAGGACACCAGGATGGACTGGGGAGAGGTTTTGTTGTGCCCTGAAAGGCACAAACCCAATATCCACAGGGGTATTCCCTGCTCCCCACAGACTCGACTCGCTGCCATGTAGGGTGGAAAAGTCTGGGTGGTTTTGGTCCTTGCATCAGCATCTAACATATAGTGAAAATCAATGTTGTTTTGGGATGGCTGCTAGGTAGGGGCACATGCAATGCTCTTGTGCTGGCAGCTTATAGCTGTTACCATGTCCTAAATGTCCTTCTCCTGGGAAGCACTTCTAGAAGTCACTATTATTTCTAGCTTGAGCAGCAGTACAATGTGCGTTGCCAATCCCTGAGGCAAGCATAGCTCAGGGGATCACAGAAACCATGCTGCAAGGTTTGTGGTGTGGGGAATTGCCACACTCTGTGTTGCTCAGGAAGATGATGGAGACCGGAGAAGAACGGAGAAAAAGCATGAAGTTTGGTGTTGGCTTTGATTTCTTTGCGTCTTGATAACTGCATTGGCAATACAAATGTACAGGCTCTTTCTAGGGATGTGGGATACCAAATGGCTTCTGGCTGGTTTGTATTGCCAAACACTTGTGTTATCAATCTTCTCAGAACTGGGAAATCTGGTTCAAAATGAGAGGCTCCCAGTGTCACCAATCCTACTTGTCTTGCACAACTTCACAACGTGCTTATGATCCAGGCAGTCATATGTAGTTCTTTCTACTCGTATTGGTAGCTTTGAGTTCTCTGTTCGCTGACAGTGATCCAAAAAGGGCCTCCCAGGGAAGGGCAGGGATGGGTGGGAGTGCATGGTCCCACCGCTTGAACTCCTGCCCTCCTGTCCCAGGGACACTTCTGTTCCTCTTGGTCTCCCCATGGCTTTTTGTAGCAATCGGAGCAATTCCAGCATGAAGGTTTCCTTGTTAACCAGCCTCTCCTGAGGTGTGGGGTATGCACAGATCTGCCCTTTACCTGATCCCAGGCCCTTTGACAATCCTGTTGCTGGCTTCCTAGGATCCCACAGGACCTGTTCTACTTTTTAAAGCTCAAAGAAAGCCCTGAGAGAGAGGGGCCAAGCGCGTGGCCTCCATCTATGTGTTGTGGGTCTTTAGCCTCAACTGTGAAGCAACTCTATCTCCCCCATCATCCTTGAACGCATAGTTTCCAGCCCAAACTATGTAACAAATCTGACCCAGACTAGCTAACAGCTTCAGGGTGACCAAAACCACATCTCTGATGGATTTACGATTCAACTGAAAATCCTTGTTATACCGAAGTCCAAACATAGAGGGGAAGGTCGTGGTTAAGGCAGCAGGGAGGAAGAGAGGAAGAGAAAGCTGGTGAGGAATGCTGGGCAAGCTGAAATGGGATCCTGACATGAGCTGCAGGGCTGGCAGAGCTCTTTGGAAGGGATCTGCCTGGTGGAGGACCTGAGCTTCAGTTTGCACTGCTTGGGGACCCCCAGGTCTTGTCTTGGGCGAGACCCCCCAACCCCTTCCAGTGGTCTCGTGAAACTGCTCTGTGCTTCCTTTGGTTAATATTTTTCTTTCTTTTCTGTTCTGGATCGAGGGGATTTTGCATTAGTCCTTGAAAACAAAAGTTTTCCATCCCTGCTCATGTGATATCAGAGGGACACTTGTGTGAAACGAAATGGGGAGCGTGCACTTCTGAGAAGGGAAGTGGAATGATTTTACATGTGGTGGGGTGGAGCAGCACTAAATGGTTACTGGTTTTGTAGTGTTGCAGCTCAGCAGACCAGCCTGTGGTTTCCCAGTCTCTTTCCCAAGCTACTATCCCTTAGAGCCACCGTCATCCTTGTGGGCCCTCTGCAGAGCTTGCTCACTGGAACCAGCAGGAGGGCAAAGTGAGGACCTTTGGGAAATTATATGACTTCTGCATTTCTAGCTTCTGTTTTCTGATAGGTGAGAGCCTACAGGTAAAACAAGGGGGTTTTGGCACAGCATCTGCCGCTGTAGGCAACTGAGTATAGCCAAAAGACACCAAAGTTGCATCTTCTGTGTGTGGCTGGGAGAGCCTTTGGCAGCCTCAGTTTCTGCCTCTCCTAGGGTAAGCTGAGTTGCCGTTGGTTTCCTCCAAGAGGGCACCTTGGTGTCACCTGCCTTGAAACCAAACTGAGTAGATAAGCCCTGTATCGGACCGGAGTTGCGTTGCCCGTGCTGTATTTCTCCTATTGAAGTTGGTTGTCATGGAGTTGGTTCCAAACAGGATTAGAAGTTTAGGTGAGGAATAGACAACATGGTGTTTTGCAAGGCTTAAATATAAAGGAAAACAGGGGAACATGATAGCCCCAAACAAGGCTACCCTCAAAGAAAATATTGCTGTGGCAGCAGAAATGAAACCTTGGCTGCTTGCTGCCATTCCTGGTCATGATATAAGTAGTTCTGGAAGTTGGCAAATGAACCGTGTTCCTCAGCCCAAATTGAAAAGGCCTTTCCTTTTATTTAAGACTGAATGAAAATGTAGTATCCTTTATTGCCCAGGATACAGAGGAGACCACCGTGCAGCTGTGACAGAGCTTTCTGCTTCCCAAAGTACTGCAGTGATTATGGAGAGCAAGTCTCTGAACGCTGATGGGACTTGGGTGCTTCATTGCCATTTCAGTCTTTGAAAATCTCTCTCTGATTTAGCCAAGTAAACTGTGCCAATTATCTCACAGAAGTTGAAAAAGCCTGTCTCAGCCACAGGAAACTCAACACATCCAGGGACTGCTGCTGCTGTGAGGACAGAGCTAGAAATCTCTTTAAAACAAACAAACAAAGGAAATGGATTTAAAATGAACTTGGAAGACAGACATAGATAAAATTCTATCATACATATAGAATCAAAGAATGGTTTGGGTTGGAAGGGGCCTTAAAGCTCATTCAGTTCCAACCCCCTGCCATGGGCAGGGACACCTTCCACTAGAGCAGGTTGTTCCAAGCCCCGTCCAACCTGGCCTTGAACGCTTCTAGGGGTGGAGCAGCCACATCCATTGGAATTGGATGATTTTTAAGGTCCCTTCAAGCCCTGGCCAGTGCTGCTGCTGGGGATGACTCGTCTGCTTCTCCTTTTCTTTGGAGGTTTATTGGTTTGTCAGGTCTCCCCAGCTGAAAATCAAATATGTATGTCCAGTGTGCTTTTTATCTAGTTAACTAAACACAAATAATACGTTCTGCCTCTTCATTTTGAAAGCTTTCAACCCTTTCTCTTTTATCTCTGCCTGCATTGTTCTTTAGCAACCTGACAGTTGAGTATTAAATGGCTTCTCTTTTTCCTTTATCCTCTGCCCATAATTTCCAGTGATTTTTCACTGGGCATCACTTCTCAAAGTGCCTTTGTGTATTCAGAGCTAGGCAATGTTGGATGCTGATACGAACCAGACTTCTGCAACAGCATGGGTACTTGCAGAAGGTGTTTCTTCTTCTCTGGGGTGGTTAATTTGATCTGGTGACTTGAGATTTGTCTCCAAGCCTGCTGGAGAGGAGTTCTGGAGCAATGACATCAAGCTGAAGTGACACGTGCTCACTCCCAGCCTGGCTTTTGGCATATTGTACTTTCTGCTCCTCTGGCATCAAACCCCTGTTGCATGTCTATGCTGCCTGATTAGTGGGGGCAATCTGTCTGAGATTTAAACTGTATTAACATGGTTTATTACATAGCTTGTACATCTATGTCGCTGGTCTTCATAACTTTTTCTGTTGCGTTGGGCCCATTCATTTGAACAATCATTTCTTGTCATTCACTCTCAGTGAATAGTTGTGCTATGGCTACTGGTTTGCTGGTAAAACTGTAATCTGGCTGACTGCAATAGCCATTTCCACATTAGATGTTGAATTTGAGTTCAATTAGAAGCAATAGTCAAAAGAAACAACTCTGCGAATATCACACTTTAGTTCAGCTGTCTCCTAGTACAGAAGTTGCTAACACAACTATTGCAGAGCTGCACATCAAATGTGAACAGAAATATTTGTAGCAACAATGCGAGCTGGAATGATGGTATGGAATTCCTGCTATGCCGAGACACTAAAATATGGTTTAAATTAAAACTGAGGCTAAGCGCATTATGTACTTGATGAAGTTTGTTCCACTTTCTCTTGGGATACCTAAACACAGGCTGCTTATTTCTTCTTCTTTTTAATTCCTCTGAGATGACTGATGTGCTCTGACTCAAAATGACGCTCAACATTTGAAATCTATCTTCATTTGGTTGCATGTAAATCACACAGTGGTGTTGCTTCTGTTCCTTGAATGGCCATGGGTTGTTTCTTAGAAAAGGAAAGGGCAACCAATGGGGAAGTTCAGCCCTCCCCAGGAGATGCAGTACAAAGAACAGGGTCTTTAGCAAATATCGGTATTTTCCCCCTTACTGGGGAAGTGCAGCATTCCTGGAGGCATCGTGAGTGCCGAAAAGGACTGGCGGCGTGAGAGTTCCTAACCTGAAGGTGGGGTCTGGATTTAATTTTCTCTCCTTACAAATGTATGCAGTAATTGGGGGTTTGTAAGTGCCTTGGGTAGTAAAAAGGATCGTTACATCTCTGTCTGGCTTCTTTAGGAGGTTGTTTTTAAGGCTGGAACTAGACCTTCTGACTTTCCAGTTTGGTATGTGACACAGCAGAGATGTAGGCTTCACCCAGGAGACTTCATCAGCTTTGGCTCCAAGAAGAGCCACTGTCTTAAGAGGGATGTTGATCCTTAGAGGCAGCATCAACATTACGAACAATTTAGTATTGTTTGTAATATTCATTGCTGATTCACTGCCCAGTTGCCTTCCCTTGTAGATGAGCAGCATTTTTCCACTTTGCAGCTGCCCTGACCTTTGGGGCTGAGCTGTCTGTGCAGGACTCCATAGGCAGAGATGGGTGGTGGTGCAGGATGGACCACGGATGCAAGGAGTCATGCAGCCACGCGCTTTGCCGTGCACTGATTTCATGCAGTAGGTTCAACTCCTTGCGGGTATTAGACCCAAGAATCTTGCTGGGTTCACTCTCATGCACTATCTGCAAGAACCACCTCTGGGACTTCCTAAAGTCTGTTGCCCTCATGTTGTATCTTGACAAAAGTTTGATGTGTATAAATAGGTCATGTTGGCAGACTCGGATGCACAGGATCCTCGCTCTGCCTAATGGAGAAGTAACACTCTGTCCTGGCTCTTGCAAATATGCCTATAGAAACACTGCTGGCACGAAAGGATTCTGCGTGTCCTGGTTTCAAGGGTGAACCAGCCTAATGTTGTGTTTCACCTTTATCTCAGCCCAGAAACGGTGCCAATTTCTGCCTGTATGAAGCTGTTGTGCTCCGATGTTTTGTGAACTCGCTGTGCTGAACATCTCCCTGGTGCACTATTAGGCTTTGTTTTGGATGGTACTGAGTGTGTCCTCCTTCACTTTCTGTGCTCAGACCAAGAAAGGATAAAAGTGTGGCTTTCTTCTGCATGAAATCACTGGGCTATTGAAAAACAAAGTAGGAGATTTTGATCTTGCCAAATCGTATGGCTTGTAAACAGAAATTACTGCTGCCTTTCCTGTAGTTGTAGGACAGAGAGAAGGCAATTCAAGTTGTAAATGAATTACAACTGTCCTGGGGTTTAATCAGGACTTGATACCTAAGGACTCACCATTCTTGGCCCTGTCAGAGACTCCAAACCAGCTGGAAAAGCCTGGCTGGAGATTTCACATGTGCCCTGTCATAGCAAACCACGGGCTCGGTGCTCTGTTTATTGGAGAGCTAGAAAAGGTCACATGAGAGTGTGGAAAATGCCTGGCTGATGTATTTCTGGGCAGGGGAAGGGCTTGGCTTTGAGGCTAAGCTCTGTTGTTGAGTTGGGGTTCCCTGACCCCAGCCACCATTCAAACAAGGCAGCAGCCCCCAGCCTCATGGTGCTCCATCCCCAGGCGCACTGAATCACACCAGGGATGGGGGACTGTGCCCAAAGTACCTGGTGCTAACCCTGCCAAAGTGAGAACACAAGAGGCACCAGGATCTCCTGCTTAGGGCGAGTGTTTGGTGAGGTTTAATGAAGGGATGGAGCTGTAGCTGCTGAGACCTTTAGCATGGAAGGGGCTGTGTCCATAGTCCTTTGCTTCTGTTGTCTATCTGCCCTCAGCAGCCCTCCATCAGCAGGTAGGCTGCAAATGTAGAATGTATGTTTTAAACCACCCAGGCTGTGCTATATGTATTTCTTCCACTTTCCAATGATGTTTCTAAGCCTATGATTGCTCATCATAGTTAATAATGAAGCTTCCAGAATTGGGTCGGAATAGCGTTTCTTTATTTCACTCCTTTCTTTTCACACACCAACGTGCACAGCAGGGCTCTCTCCTGCCTGCACTACTCGTAGCAAAGGTGACAAACCTACACCTTGAACAACGTGGAAGTGTTTGTTGTGGAAGGCAAATCTGTACCAAGGGACAAGAGGCCTGATTGGAAGTAACTTAGTCTGGAACAAGTTCAGAGTGATCATCACCGAGACCAAGGAAAAGAAAAGTAAATAGAAACCTTTGCCTGCTAAACTCAAACTTGTTTCCAGACTTAATAATTTTTCAAGGAGGTACATTTGCAATTCTACCTGGAAGCCAAAGAAGTTAGTGTGTGTGCATCATAAAACCCAAAGCTGCAGGAAAAGGAACTGCTGAGATCAAGCAAAAGGAATATCAAAGAAACATAAAGGTTACGCCCAGGGGTCCTATTCTAGGTCAGAATATTGGATGCAGGGCACAGTTTTGCTTCTCCTTGCTGCCCATGCCCTGTGCTGGGCCCCATGCAGAGCTCCCTGCTCCGGCCAGGGCAGGATGTCCAACACAGAGCTACAGCGTAAGCAGGGGGGATGTTTTGTCCCAAATGTTAAAGAGGCAGGATTCAAACCAAAGCCTTTCTTTGTTGGTTGACAACAACTTTCTATCGATGAGTTCCAGGTTACAAAATGCGGGAAGCAGGAAGGTGTGGATGTTTGGTTTCTGGAGCGCTTGATGTATTTTCCATAACCATGCACCATTCACTGTTCTCAGCAGCTGGGGCTTTCAAGTCCCTAAAGGTTCTGTTATGCAGCTCTCCTTGACTTTCCATGTGGAAGGAAAGCATCTGTCTCTGAACTGATGGAGGCTGATGCATATCATTGGCTGAACACCTCGCAGTCATGGCTTGACCCAACAACTCTGGCTAATCACCATCCTGATTAGATGCCCCTCGTGTTCTCCTAAGAGCTTATCAACCACAGTTTTGGTGATGGATCAGACAGAGCTAAAGCAACACAGAGCTCCCCCAGAGCTCTGTCCTACCATGGGCTCTGGAGCAGAGGAACTGAATCTGAGACATCTTCATCTCTTAACCTGCGGCTGCAGCAGATGCCTAAAGCTGAGTCCCACTTCTCTTTGTCCTTCACTGTGCTGAGGACAGGCCTTGGTGGGCCACCTGGAATTATTTGCAAGGCGAAATCTATGGAATTTCCTTCTGGACAGAATGGTCTCTGTCAGGTCTGGATGTGTCTTGTGGGAATCACAAAAGGGAATGTCAGAGAGCTTTGAATCTATTTTTACATTTGTGTGCAATAGCAGAAGCAATGGTGTGACATGGGGATGCCCAATATACCTTGACCTGCCTGAAAGTCACACATCTAGTTGAGGATCTTTGTTAGGAAAGGGATTCTCCAGGTAACTGAGGGACAAACCGCCTTCTGTTCTCACTGGAAAGCTGTAAGGCAGGTTTTTTCCCATCTACCAAACTACTTTCTTTATGAACAGAAGAACTGTGGAGTGAAAGCAGCAGGAAGGCATCAAGGTCATGGAAAACAGCATGGAAATCAGGCAGCCCCCAGGATGCACCTGCATGGATGGGCCTAGGGCTGAGGACGAATGGTCTCTGGTAGCAGACTGAGATAACACCAGAGGTCACCGTCAGTTCCAGAAGTTGTAAGAACTCCACAGAGGTAATACCACCTCCAACTATCTTTACACCTCGGCCAAGGCAGCCTAGAGTCTAAGCCTCCCTTCACTGGGTATTTATGAGATGCTCACCGCTCTCCCAGGTAGTCTGGCTGAGTTCAAAGGCACTGCTGCAGTTGCCTGGATAAGGATTATTCTCAGGAGTAAATCTCAACAGGATCAGGCCCTAGGTGTGCACGATAACGTATTTACACTTTGATTTGTTTCTTTGTTAAATGCCTGCAGTTTAAGCCTGTAGGTGCATTTACTCAACAAATCCTGCTTGCTAATGTCTTCTTGGAAGGAAAAAAAACCCCAAACCAAACACCACTGAAATGGGTGGCTGCCACAATAAAAAGGATCACCTGGAAGGCAGCATCTTCAGCCAGAGAGCCCTGTCTCTGTCCTAGCATGAGATAAAAGGCCCCACGGCTGTGCCTGTGCAAGGTGTCGTGGATCAAAAGGGACTTAAATCTCTGAGCTGCAGACAGCCTCTGAAACCAGCCTTGCTCATCCTCCAGTGTTGGCACTGTGTCATACACAGCTCTGGGCAACTTACTCCCCCTTCCCTCGCTGTCCATCCAGGGATGAGGCTCCTCGCAGGGCTGTGTTGCATTTGAGGTCCCTCTGCTCCTGCATGGTGGGGACCTGCTGTCCTGGGCTACCCCGATCCCACACCAGGAGCAGTCCATGCTGTAGCTGGGATTCAGGGAGGTGTGACATGGCATTGCATGGCTCAGCAGGATGGGCCATGATAAATCACAGACTTGCGTTTGTGTGGGAAGGGACCTTAGAGCTCACCCAGTTCCAAACCCCTGCCGCGGGCAGGGACACCTTCCACTAGAGCAGGTTGCTCCAAGCCCCTGTGTCCAACCTGGCCTTGAACACTGCCAGGGATGGGGCAGCCACAGCTTCTCTAGGAATGGAGGATGAGTCCTGGGACAGCTCAGATTTGGCAGAGTTAGTGTTGAGTGAACGCCTGTATAGCCTTTAGCCTCTTGTCTGGGACTTTGCAACGACCAAGGGGACAGTGGTAAGCAGAGGTGCCACAAGTTGTTGTTATTATTCTTAATAGAAGATTGAAGAATAGGAATAATAGGAATGACATTAATAAATAATAGATTAAATTTCTTATATTGAATTACTGTTCAGTAATAATACCAATTCCAAGTCAGCTTCCAACCCCCCTGACTGCACCGACAGCTCCCCAGGGAACCAGGCTGGGGAGGGTTGGGGCAGTGGCTCTCGGGACAGCACACTTGAGCATCCACAGGCATGGGAGAGAAGGCAAATTCCATGTACTTCCCTCCCGATGATCCAGGAAAACATGGCATATCTTCTCTTCTAAAAGCTGCATTGTGTTCAGTGAGAGCAGAACAATGTTTTGCAGGGAAGCTGTGTTTTCTGAAGGCATTTGTATACTGGGATGTGTTGCATCAGCTGAGAACAAGCGTGCTGGATTAGGGCTTGTGGTGTGGCTGGTGTGACCCATGTAACCGCATGGGCTGGCTGGGGGCTGAGACAGAGGCAAAAGAGCACTCCAAAAGCTTAGGGAAGTCAAAACTCATCTTTGAAGGGACACAAATATAAAGCTGGCTTGTATCTGTCTGTCTGGTTTTAATATACTTCCCAAGATGAGACTCTGGGTTGTGATTTTGGGTTGGTTTTTTTTCTGCTCAGCACATTTTAGGGAGTATTAAAAAAGCTGTTCAAAAGTTCACTGTTTCACCAATAGTTATCCCTTTTCTCTGTGAGTTAGAGTTTGCTGAGAGTTTATTCTCTCCTTTCATGGAAAAATAATGTTCCAAGATCAAACTTGGTTGGTTATTTTGACAATTCACTGTAAATTACCTAGAATGCTTCAAGAAAACAGTCTTTTTTGGGGAAAAAAGTATTCTTGATAATTCCTAAATACTTTTCTTATAAGAACAAATTTTCTGTAGTAAGTATTTTGGACAAAAGAAGAAAAATAAAATCCACCTGGAATTTCTTTAATGATTCACCCCTTTTATATACATGCAGTATTCTTCTTGTGTGTCCATTTTGGATGCAGTTGGTTTATTTCATGTATGCAACAAAAAGGTTAAGGAGTTTTTAGAGCTGGTCCTCACATTAGTGTTTCAGCATCTAACCAAGCACCTTGCTGTTTGGATGTGTCCACATGTCCCCGTCATGGTTTGTCTTCTGTTAATAGTTGGCTCTTGTTATTGATGGGACACAACGTGGGTAGTGCTGTGACAGCCCAGCTCTTTATTTGGGTGAGTAACTCCAGGCACCACAACTTTGGCCATGGATACTTGGCCGTGCCTCATGTTATGCAGTCAGCAGGAATCTTAAATCGTGATGATGGGTATTTATGGTTTGTGTTATGACATTTTCTAGGGACCCAGCTGAGTGCCATGGACAATACATGCATGGATTGTCCATGTGTGGAGAGCAGTGGGGTTTGTCTTCCTGCATCCATTGGCCATGAAGGGCAGGAGGGGAAGGGGACTTGGTAGAACCAGCCGCACATCAGACATGTGGTTGGAGAGATGTGTGGATTTTCGGGAATGAGTCAAACATTCCTCTTCATAGCAAGGTGCCCAGGGAGGGATTTGGGGAGTTCATTATGGCCACAGGGAGAGGAGTTCTGGAGGTCAGCAGGGGTTAGCAACAGCTCTTGCCTCCTGGGCAGGGATCCCTGCAGGGTCCCTGGGCTTGGGCTGTGGGGTGAGACCCGTCCTGCTCCATGCTTCTGCCTGATAAGCTCTGTCCCAGCTGGTTGCTTTCACAAGAGTTATTTTCAACCAAGCAAGAGTATTAGGCAGCCAGATTAGGGTCTAAGATTTGGCTATTGTATGTAGAGCAATTAAAGCAATTTAGCTCTACAGATGTTATGGGAAAACAGCCTGTTGGCTTCATTCGGAGCTGTATTTGTGTAAGGAAGCCCAGCCTTGTGTGGGTAGGATTTGGCTTATCGCTTCTCTGGTCCCTGCATAAACATCTCATCGACTCCTGTGTCTGCAAAGCAGTCACAGCTCTGATCTCTTGCTGTTGTGTTTCTCTGGCCAGCAGTGATGCTGGCTGTGGAGTTGCTGAGGTTTGGGAGCAAATGTGAGAGTCGTGAACTGGAGTTACGCTCTTCTGCTCCATCTCTGGAGAGGACGTGTTGTCCACCAGCCATTTGCACATTAATGCTAAATAATAAAATCCTGGAAGAGCATCTTCTTCTGGCCTCCCTTTCAGTTGCAAGTCCTGTTTCTGAGGAGCCAATGTAAAATCCCATTGTAACCAAGTGCTTTTCTGTTGGGCTGGCAGCCCTCGTAAGAGCTACCTTGGCTTGGATTCAAGGTGCAACCCTTAGTTTTGGAAGGGTTGCCCTAAAAGCCCAGGTTATTTCTAACAGCTGGGCACCTGTGGACCAGTTAGGATGACAGTCCTCTAGAAGTGTCCCACATTCATGCTTTTCTGTGCAGTGCTGCTGTAGAAATGCTATGGTGGTTGTGAAGAAAGAGGAGAAGGAGTAGCGAGGCATGGACTAAGCCCATGTGCAGCCATTAAGTCTTAACTGGGCAGTGCATGAGGCAGAGTATGGCCAAGGGTTGGTCCTGTGTGCCATCCCTTGGGTCTTGTGTGCTACCCCTTGCGTCCTGCATGCCATTGCCAATCACTGCTGCACGGCTGCACAAGGGCTTTTGTTACACATAGGTAAACCCACAGCCATGAAAATACCTCTCCTTAAAATTAATCTCAGCATAGAAGTGGTCTCCCTGAACATGTCTTGTGCTTTGGAGAAAGCCTCATTTCTCCCCCCTGTTCTGGGGAATTCGGACCTTTCAAACTGCTGCTGTTTCAACTGCATCCTGAAACCCAGCTTTGGCTTTCAAAAGCAGAGTGCTGGGGAGGTTGTTTTGGTTTCCCCAATGCACAGGGCTCTGTCTGCCTCTGCTTTGTCTGCTCCTATGCTGCCCTTCCCAAGCCCACCCCAGCCATGTGGCCAGGGATTCATGCCTTGGTTGGAGTTCTCTCATTTAATTTTCATGCATCATTTATAGCTTGCTGCAGTGATTTCCTAAAGTGAATGTCTGTAGTTAAGGCAGGAGGCCGGCTGCGAGCCGGCCGTGCAGCTGTGACAGAATGGTTGCTCCCTGCCTTTGTCATTGTGTTCTGTACTTGGGGTGTGTTGGTGAGAAACCGCTTCTGGACCAAACACTGGCTTATTTTAACCTGGGAAACTTGATTGCTTTCCCAAGGAAAACAAAGAAAGAATCACCTTCCCTTCCTGGAGATTGGAAAATGCCACATGTCACTCCTGCCCTTCAGATGGACATTGTCATGGGAGAAAGCTGAGCAAGGGGACCTGGAGGTGACTCGTTTAAGAGGAGCGCAGGGCTCTGATCCTGTGAAATGATGGTAATTCCTGAATCCAAGCTGAAACCCAGGAGTTTATGCACGAAACCTGCCTTCTGGGGTGGGCAGCTGCGCTTGCAGCCCTTGTTCTCCCCTCCTCAGAGCATGTTGTGTGGCATTCAGTGGGCAAAGGTAGGCTCGGAGAGATGCTGGTTGAGAGGTTTGAAGGTATAGTTGAGAGCAGGCATCCTGCCTTCCCTGTCCTTTCCCTTTTCTTGAGCCAGCCCATTCATTTGGCTGATTTATTTGATATATTTAATAGATTTGCTTAGGCACAAATGCAGCGTTTGCGTTTCTGCTCTGGTTGCTTACATGAAGTTGTTTGCTGGGCTGATGTGTATCATCAGGCTAGAAATGATGAATGAGGAGAGGAGAATGAGCCCCACCTTATTGATTTCCATCTGGGCTGACTGGCAGTGGTTGGACATGGCACAGGAACTGTGTCTGGTTTGAAATGCCACATGTTCCCAGGCTTGTGGCACCGCTGGAAAGGTGATGGAGCAGCTGCACAGATGGTCTTGAGCAGGGGTGGCCAGTCAACCACTATGGACCTCATAAAGGTCCCATAAGGGCTATATATGAGTGGACAAGCTTGATTTGTTGCTTTTATTAGGCCAATTCAGTGCAAGTCCTGCCCCTGGGGTCCATGAAGGCTGGGCATCTCTCACAGGAAGGATCCACATGCTTGTTGGGCTGGAGTTCCAGTCAGGTTGTGGAGAGCAGAGGATGGAGACATGCCTGTGAGCCAGCATAGAAACTGGAAGTGGTGTTTAGAATATGGTTTGCACCCACAACAATGCCTGGTTTACGTCCAGACATGCAGTAATGGCTTTGAAGGCAACGCAGGGACTGTGCTCCTGCCACGGGGCTTGGGAATGGGAATCCTTTGGGAAAGGTAAGAGGTTAACAAGTACATCCAACCTCTCTGCTGGATGACATGCAGTAAGTAAAAGCTGGACTGGGATACAGAACATAAAGCAGTGATAAGGAGACATGTTATGACCTTGTCTGCTGTTAGCAGCTTACACAGCCTGCCAAGGCAAAACCAGCCTGCATTACAAGGGCCATATGGTATTTTACTAACTCGGTGTATAAATCCCTAATACAATTAGAAGATCCAACTTCCATGCTGAATTAGAGCCTTTGTGCTGCTTTATCTGGAGGAATTTCTGGATCGCTCAAGATTGTTGATATCAGGAAGGAGGAAAATGTATATAGATGGAAAGGGGCAAGGATCCATCAGTCTCCTGGGAGGAGCAGCCCTTTTGCTGGCCTCTGCTGTGAGGAATCCTTCCTCTGGCTTTACATTCCTTTGGGAGCTGCCTGGAGCTGGCCCTTGCGTGCTGGTTGTCCCATGTCACAGCAGCAGATGTCTGTTTTATCAGAGAGGGTTTGTGCAGGATTCCTGGGCGGGATTCCTATGGGAGGCCAACAGGAGCTATTGCTGCCAGGGAAGGGTTGGGAGAAAAGAAGCAGCTTTGTAGTCTCAGCTTCCTCTTCCCTCTTGGATTTTGTCTGGATGAGACATGTGAGTGTAGGAGGGAAATGGGTGCCCACTGAGTATGAGGATGGCTCTGAGCATCCCAGCTCCAAAGGTGCTCAGGTCCAGAGCATGGTCTGTGGGTGGTGATGGGCATTGAAAGGAGGTACCAGGGCAAGTGTCAAGTGGATTTGGGGTGCCTGGCTAAAGGCAGAGATCTGCAATACAGTCAGTGGAAGTGCAGCACATCCAGGACTGGTGCTTCAAATGGTTAGTCAGCCATCAGCTGGGAGAGGGGAAGTCAAAGTAAGGGAGCAAACAGGCTTGATCGGAGATTTTTCTCCATATCTGTCTTACTGGAGGGAAACATGATTGCAGAGCCAGAAACTTGGTTTGTTTGCAGCCTTTTTGGGTCCCCATATCTCTGTTACCCCTTCCCATGCTGTCCTCCCCACCAGCACTAGCTAACCAAGGGTGTCTGGGTGGTGGCACAGTGCTCTTTGTGCTGCCTTGGAGAGGTGCCTTCATGTCCATCAGCAACTCAGTCCATCCCCACCTCTGGATTTCTCTTTGGGATGTAGTTTAAAATGTTAATCCCTGCTGATCTCTGCAGTCATGAGTTGTGGTCCCCTTCTGGAAGAGGGAAACTTGAAATCTTTGGAGTCCCATAGCAGTCAACCTGCCGCCCATTGCGGGGGAAGCCTTGTAGAGATGCTGGCAGAGATCTTTGCTGCAGTAAGTTTGAACCCCAAACCTTGTGGGTGAGTTTGAGAAGCAGGACATGGCTAGAGCCAGTTCCCAGCAACTGATCTCCTGAAGATCTCCCTTTTAAAGAAATAAAAAAGGGTAAAAATTTATCAATTTGGACCATTTTTTGGAGAGGTTTGGACCATTAAGCACCAGAACCTGCTGCTTTGTAAAGCCCAGAAGAGTTCAGCAAAAAGTGACTGAAAATGCATGTGCTCACAGCTCTTCCATGGGAAAGACATGAAGCCGCGGTGCTTTCTCCTGCCCTGAGCATTGCAGGTGAAGGAGGGAGTGTTTGGCTCTAGGTCCTTTGCTCAGTTCTCTGGGACCCTTGGTGGGCTGTCTCATTTTCTGGACTTGATCTTAAAGGTCTTTTCCAACCTACTTGATTCTATGATTCCATGACTGTAGCAGTCTCCATGTGCCAGCACCATCCCTCTGAGTATAGACACTTCCTTAGCTTTATGTACATTTTTTCTTGCCTAGGCAGCTTTATCATCATGGTGTTATCAATGTCTTCTCCAGTGGTTGCTGGAAAGGCCCCCGGGAACATACAAATTTCCCTCTTTATTCCAGTATATGAAAGCCTCCAAGATCACTTTATTTCCAGATGAGAAGGGAAATGACCACCTTTTATTAGCAAGCCCTGTTAAGTACTATGGGGGGACATGGCTGTGCTTCATGATACCAGTATTTAGGGATGGCCTTGAAGCAGGCTGGGACATGCTCTCCTTTTCCCTACAGCTATTGCATGTCACTTCTCCCTGCCTCAATTTCTTCCTTTCACAGAGGCAGTGTGTCTACCCTGCTTTGTGCTTCCCATGGGAAGATATTATTGCTCTTAATTTCTTTGCTGTCAAGTGCCACTCAGGCATTCAGTGAGTTTACCCATGTTGGAGGGAACATGGCTTTTGTCCGAATGGTTATAGCTGTTTAATCTGACCAGATGTCTCATATGACTACACAAAGCCTGGCTTTTGCTATGCCAGCTCTCTTCTTCATGCATACCTATTTCCAAGTGAATCGCTCTGCACTGAGCATGGGCATCCTGGCACTTTCCAGGATGCCCATGAGGAGACCATGAGATGGGAGTGATGTAGCCAGGGGCTTCTCAAGGTGGTGGATGCCACCAATTCAAAAGCTGAAGGACGGAAGTGCAATGGGGTGATGTGTGTGAATAAGAAATACACTTTTAGCAAGAGATGGATCCTGCGGGTGGTACAGCCCAGCGTGTCCTATGTCCCTGTGTCCCCATGTCCCTACTACCAGCAGTGATCAGCTTATCTTGCTGGGATGCGAGCTGCTGCCTCCATAATCATCTGTGTGCCCATGGCAGCCCATGTTGGGATGGAGCATGGGCAATACCAGACCACTTTCCCCAGCTCCCTGCAGCATCTTGTGAGGCAGCCCCTGGGTGCAGGCACTGGATTAGGGGCAGTGACTTCTCCTTTGCTGTGACCATCTGGCAGCAGGTTCCTGTGCACAGCTTGCATTTGTTTTGATGGCTGGACTGCAATGATGTGTTGGTTACCTGAAGTTCTAATTGAGATGAAACTCAACTTGTGGTCCCTCCTACAGTAATTACTGCTTGCTCAGAGCTTGGCTTCTTGCTTATTTACTTTTACTTTAAGAACTGAAGGTGCTGTTACAACCCTGGAGCATTTTTAACACAAGTACAAGTGTATATACCATCAGGGATGAAATTGTGGAAAGCTCCTTCAGTGAAATGACCAATACAGTGGCAATAAATTCAGAGGAAATGGACATTATCTGCTGATTGACCTTCTTGGTACGTTAAACAGCTTTTGCTTTTGCCTTGAGGCATCTGGCTGCCTGACATGGCCAATTATCCTATGATAACATCGACTTCATTGGGTCTTATTGCTTCATTATGAAACTGCTTTAGCTGATAATGCGTTGTGATTAGCAGGCAAATGTTCTTGGGAAGGGAGATTACTCCTCGCCCACCGTTTGGCTTCAGAGCAATGCAGTTTGTCTGCAGCGCAGAAGGCAGCGATGTGGGGAAGGCCTTTGCCAGCTCTCAGGAACAGCTTGTGTGGCTCTGGCAGCGGTGATACTGCTTCCCCTGCGTTCCCCTCTAAGTCTCCTGGGACGTTTTGGATCTTTTTCTTACTCAAGTGAAATTGTAAATGGGTTTAGTTAGGGCAGGAAAAGTGCCAGCATGGAGCTGCTAGTGGCAGAACAAAAGTACTTGCTTGTCTGGAGCACCAAATCAGAGCTGTGCATAATGCTTTGTGCCATGGTTGGACCTGGCACAGTCCTCTCTTTCTGTCCACATCACTAGAAGGAAAGAGAACCTTTTTGCAAAAGCTCTTCATTCTTTCATCCATCTTCTCATCCTGGCCCGTGGTGGAGCAAAGCTTATGGCCATGGCAGCGATTGGTGCTGTGAAGAAGGAAGTGCTGCACATCAGAAGCCTGTTTCCTTTGCTTCAGACCTCCAATGCTTGGAGTTCTGCTGTGAACCCACTGGGGTTTTGCTCAGTGCCCCATTCCTGGAGTCCTGTGGGCATGAGAGGCTCCCCTCTTCCATCGAAAAGGGGAGAACAATCCTTAGGGAAGGTGAAAAAGCATGAAAATACTGATTATTTTGGATTTGGAGCAGCTGAGTGGAGGGCTCTGGTGGAGGTGCAGCTTCTCTCAGGGAGCAGGAGGGACACCATCTCCCTCTGCCAGCCACTGCCAGCATACCAGCGTGTTATGGGGTTCAGCATCCATGTGGATAAGCTACAGGGTCCGAAGTGTGCATGCGTGGTGCCTGTGGGAGTCAACAGGGAGATTCTGGGGACCCAAACAACCTTACACAGTGAATATGATGCAAGTGTATTGTAATGCTGGGGCATCCTCCTTGTGTGCCTGGGACCTGCCCTGTACGTGGAGCCACCAGAGAGCAGGGTCCTGCCCAAGGCTGGGGCTCTGCCTGTCCTGCAGGTCCTAGCAGCACCCATCCTGCAGCAGAGGCATTGTACAGTTGGGGCTTTGTCTGTGGCTGGTGCACAGCGAGGGTGCAGATGGGAACAGATGAGGAGGGGAGATCAGAGGCTTAAGGAAGCCAAGGGGAAATCAGCCGGGCCTGGAGCAGCCGAGCAGGGAAGATCAGAGTCCTGGAGCAGCTGGGGGCAAGATTGGATTAGTGCTTGGGAGATCAGAAGCCTGGAGTGATGGGAGGGTGGATCAGACAGGTAACGAACAAGGAGATCAGAAACCCTGCCAGCCCATGGAGGTGTTCAGGTTGGATGGGACAGCTCACAGGGGTGAGACCAGGCAGGGTGAGTGGTTTGCTGGTGCTGCCTGCATCTGCTGAGCTTTAACTTGTGTTGGGTTTGCACCCTCCCATGATCACAGCACAACAGCAGGATACCCCACCCTACTGAATACAGCATGGGGGATAACACAGCGGCTCTTCCCAGGGATGACATCTGGGTGAGTGGCTGTTTGCAGCAGGGAGGCACGGCAGCAATCATGCCGTGTTTCAGTCGAGACTTCCCAAGAGCTGCTAAAACACTGCAATCCCTGCTAAGACCCCGACTGCATCCCTGCCAAACGCTCCCTCACACCCGCAGGCACCATCCACCAAAGGCTGTGTTTGGCTAAATAAGAGCCTCGGCATCCTGCTCCTGCCCATCCAAGCATGGAAATGCAGCACAGCAATCATAAGGGAGAAGGAGCTGTTTAAGACAGATAACTGATGAAACAGTGGCTGTGCTGTTTCAGCTCACACATGGCTGTGGATGTGGCCCACCAGCATCACTGTGGTCTGATCCCTGCACCTCTTCTTAGAGTACCAGCTCCAGACAAACACTCCCTGTTATCCGTGCAGCCCCAGCCCATGGAGAGCATCAACTCGGGATCTGGGTTGGAGCACAGGGAGGCGAGATGTGTCTGGTGGGGGGGACACAGGCCCTGGGGCTCCTGCCTGTGCTGCTGGCAGTTGATCAGCACTTAGGAGGTTTGTGCTTCTCCACCTGATTTTCCCAAAGGAGAAATAGGAGTGGAGATGGAAGGGAAAGCTTTCTAGAGAAGAGAGCACCAATCACTTCTCCGGCACGTGCTGTCCTGACAGTAATTGCCTATTAATATTTCCTTCCTCATGCTTCTTCCCCTCCTTTCCTCAAGTGATGCAGCTTTGCTTCACAGTCCTGCTTGCTGTAGTGGCGATGCCTGAATGCAGAGGTGGTGGGTCAACTTGTAGAGCCGCAGGGGTAGCTGGCATGGGAAAGACTGGGGATCACTCAGTAGTGCCTCTAAACCTACTGAGCCCAGTTTGGGTATTGATTAAAGTGATGGAGCTCTGGCTGCTCCCACCTTTGAAAGTGCCATCTTGGACTGTGTGGACCTTTGCCACCGCAGCTCGTGGGGACAGTCTCTGCTGGGCTCCTGCCAGCCCAGCATCTGATGTCCTGCAGGTACTGGGAAGAGCCATGGGTGGCTGGATGGAGGCAGTTTTATGGAGCATGGCTAATTGTTTCGTTGTGCCTTTCAGGCCCTGAAGGTGGGCTGCGGCTCTGAGGATGCGGGGTCCAAAGAGAAGGGAGCAGGACCATTGAGAGCAGTCTTGGGTTTGGCTTTGCAGTCACACGCAAGACGAGGATGAACCTTGCATGGCATTTCTTGCTGTTTTCCTATCTCCTCACCCACTTTCTTCTGTTTCCAGCTTGGGTTTGTTATTTTCTGTGCTCAATGGTGATGGAGGGCACTGCAGCAGGAGCTGAGCATCCCTGCACTGGTATCAGCCCCACTGCCATGCGGTGCATTGGAGGCAGGAGGGCTCTGTCCTTCTGGACCTGCTTCATCCCAACTCAACCTGGCCGTTCAGGGGGGCCTCCTCTGCAGCCCTGGTTATAACATCTCTGGCCCCTGGGAGGTGTAAAAGGGAATGTGTCAGCACATGGCAAAATACAGAGGTGATGGATGCTGCAGCTGAAATGATGTTCTCATTGTTTGGCCAAAATGGTTTGATAGCAGAGATGGGAAAAACAGTATTTATGCACAGCTGATTTCAGAGACACAAATAGAGGGAAGGAAAGTGTTTTGCCTGGGTGAGGATGGCAGAGGTTTGGCCATATTGGGTCCAGCATCTGAAAAGCTAAGCTTAAAACGGCACATGGGGAAGTGTTCGAGGCCAGGTTGGACAGGGCTTGGAGCAACCTGGTCTAGTGGAAGGTGTCCCTGAATGAGCTTTAAGGTGCCTCCCAACCGAAACCGTTCTATGGTGTCAGCACCACATCTGGCATCTCACATACCCTGAGAGCCTCACATTCAGGATGCTGAGTGTCTCCCTGCTCTGGTGGCATGCAGAGCTTCAGTCCACACACAGAGAATTCCTAAAGCCGCAGCAGATCCTGCCCCATGGAGCTGCATTTGCCAGCTGCTGGGGCTTGGGATGTGCCTGGAAGGTGGCTTAAATGGAAAGCTAAGACAGCCTCTTGCAGAAAGGTAACAGCTGAGAAAGTGGAAACCTGTAAAACCTTTGAGCCATGTTATTTGCTAAGCTGATAAAAAGTAGAGTGCATAAATCTATGAGCAGGGGAAATCCCTGCTGTATTCACGTGGGCTGCTCACCGTTCCATAGTTAAGTAAATATAGTTCAGCATAAGAGCAGTTTAAAGGGAATTTGAGAACATAATGAAGCTCGGAGAATTAACTGAATAGCTTTCATCTGAGATTACAGAACCACAGTGTAATGTAATGTTTAAACACCAATGTGGCTTCAATATTACATAAAATTCTAAATAGAGATAAAACCTGCTCTGTCCTAGCATCAGCTGGTAATCTTATTAGTGAATTAATATAGCCATGTACATTGTGATCACCATTTTCCACCTAACTTGACAGGCTAGGCAAAGGAATAGGAAAATGTAGAAAAGGAACTTGCATTGGTGTTGAAGCTCACCCAGCTGCAAAGCCTGATGCAAAGCAAAGCATGATGATCCAGGCTACACAATGCTGCCACCTCAGCATTGGATGGGGCAGGAGAGAGGCCTTGATTTTGGAGCAGCTCGAGAGGTTGGGAGGATGCTTCATACTCATGGTGTCACCCTTCACGTAGCATGGAGATCAGGTTGGACAGGGCTTGGAGCAACCTGCTCTAGTGGAAGGTATCCCTGCCCGTGGCAGGGGGTTGGAACTGGATGAGCGTTAAGGTCCCTTCAACCCAAACCAGTCTGCAATTCTCTCCATGTTCATAGCCACAATGATTTGCTCAGCTTTGAATTATAGAAAGGTTTCTCCAAATGTTTTGAACTCTGGAAGAACGCTGCTCACCAAACCTAATACCTTAAAAGGCCTCTTTCATGTGACTATTACTTTGGTGACCAAAGTGCCAGGGTTTTATAAGAGCTGCTTACCCTCTGATAAAACAAAATCAGTGAATTTATGCTGACAGCTTCAGATGCTGCAGAAACCTGAGCAACCTTTCACCAGCATATGTTGCTTGCTGGATCCTTCCTTAAAAACAAACTGCAGAAGCATCTTTAGTAATTTAATGAGCAATAAAGAAGACTATAAAAAACCAAGGATAATTAAATGCAATGATAGATTTTAGCACCCTAAACGGTTACCAGAAGTGCTTAATCAAAACTAAGGTTTGTGCTAGGCAGAATGAATAGCTCTTTGTTGCCCCATAATAGAAAACGCTTAAAAATAAACTGCAAAGGAAGATCTGGGATAGCATTGGGGTGCCAGAAGCATTAAAAATCATCACAGCCTGCCTCCTGATGCCCCTCTAATGCTTGAGGAAAACAAATAAACCACAGCAAGAATAGGGAGCTGTTTAGTGTATTGCTTTGATCTTTGTTTCACCTTTTGCAAGTATTTATGAAGGGTACTTTTGGCTTGTATTTTTCCGATTTGGAAGAGGAACAAATAGATTGACAGTGGTAAAGGTTAGTCGGTGATGTGAGTTTTGATGCCTTTTCCTCCCCGCCCTTAAGCCTACTGTTCTGGGAGGTAAATCCTAGAGGATAAAACACTGGCTACCTAGGCAGAATGAAGGGCGATGTGCATGTGTGCTGTCAGGATGGAGTGTTACACGCATTCCAGCCTCACTGCCACTTGCATTTCAACAGCACAAATAGGAAACTAAGGAAGGCACCAGTGTGGACACAAATTCTTCCTTAATACGATAGTCTTTAGGAGAATCTGTGGATTAATTACACATTTTCATGCAATAACATGCTGCTAATTGTTTACACTAAGCCACATTTGCTTATGTAAATGGTCTTAATGAGAAAATTCTGTAGTGTATAATTGTGATGGAGAATTAAAGAAATGAGGAAATGTGGAGGACGTCAAGGCAATCCTGTGCAGATGATGCTTTGGTGTGACCTAATCAGTTAATTCAGACACTAATTTCTCAGATACATCACAGAATGAATGAATCATTGTAGAATGGTCTGTGTTGGAAGGGACCTTAAAGTTGCTCCAGTTCCAACCCCCTGCCATGGGCAGGGACACCTTCCACTAGAGCAGGTTGCTCCAAGCCCCTGTGTCCAACCTGGCCTTGAACACTGCCAGGGATGGGGCAGCAAGTACTTGAAATACGTGGGCTGTAATCTTAACAGTAATGGCCTGATCTTGCCCTCCTGAACTCTCCCTATGACCCAGGAGGGAAGGGATGAGGATGGATGCGGTTCCCAAATCTGGTTCCCATCACCCCAGAGGGGCAGGATCCCTGGTTGTGGGACCCTTCTCCTTCCCCAGGGAATGATATTTCACTGTATTATATGTGTAGAAGAGTTATGTCCTCGATCACTATCACTGATCAGAATCAAGCCATATTTAAAGGTGTAAAAACCCCAGATTTCTTTCCTTCTTTTTTTTTTTTTTTTTCCTTAATTTTACTTATTGGGATTCATATAATATTTTCTTAAGAGCACCTACTCTTGCAGCTATATAAAGATTGACAATCTGGAGCATCATAAAGAAAATGCATCTGAAATATTTGCTCAGTCAAGTCTCAGAGGCACTAGGCTGTCCAAAAGTGTTAATGCAGGCTGCAGCTAAAGGAGCTTTTGCAGCTCCAACAGACGTATTCATTTTGAAGGTTGTTTCTCTGAGCATTAAGCCTTTCTCATGCTACATGATGTTTGCACTCTTTTGTCTTACAAACCTTTTAAAACTTATCCCAGGACACTTCAAGTTGAGGCTTTTGCTTTTTTGGGGTGGTTTGGGGGTTTTCCGTCACTGCCTGTTTTCTGTCAGCTCAGTAAAATAAGAACTGACGAAGGGCTGGGTGTGCATTTCAAACTCCCTCTAGGATGGTTTTAGAAAAGATGATATGGAAAGAGGAAAAACAAAAGCACATGTTGCCAAATGTGTACATATTGTATGTTGTGTTTTGTATGGTAAAAGTGGCAGCTTTGTGTGTTTTTTCAAGACATAGAAGAAGTATTCAAATGAATCACAGAATCCCAGACTGGTTTGTGTTGAAGGGACCTTAAAGCTCATCCAGCTCCAACCCCCTGCTATGGGCAGGGACACCTTCCACTAGAGCAGGTTGCTCCAAGCCCCTGTGTCCAACCTGGCCTTGAACACTGCCAGGGATGGGGCAGCCACAGCTTCTCTGGGCACCCTGTGCCAGCGCCTCAGCACCCTCACAGGGAAGAGCTTCTGCCTCAGAGCTCATCTCAGTCTCCCCTCTGGCAGGTTAAAGCCATTCCCCTTGTCCTGTCCCTACAGGCCCTTGCCCAAAGCCCCTCTCCAGGTTTCTTGTAGCCCCTTTAGGCACTGGAGCTGCTCTAAGGTCTCCCCTTCAGGAGCCTTTTCTTCTCCAGGCTGAACCAGCCCAGCTCTCTCAGCTTCTCTCTCAGACTTAAACATTCAAATACTTTGGCAACTGCTGCACACTTGTTTGGTATCATAAAGCACTTGTTCTGTAAGTAGGTATGACCTTTATTAAAGAGTAGTGGGTTCTCCAGTTCTCATGAACTATTTCCATGGTTACCAAGGTGGTGTGGTTCAAGAAATCAAGGTATTTATTAAGACATTAAAAAGTAGGTTTCTTTTAAATGAAAGCAGAGTTGTACTGGGTAACTTCTGCTGAAGTATGTTGCTTAGGACTTTTGATCTGGTGCAAGCAGGTCCCATGGCTCTGCATCCAGGGATGCTCATGGTATCTCACCTGCTTAGAGCAGGGGGAGAAGCCTGTCCATTGGCTCAAGCTCCATTCACAACCCAGGTCCCCAGCACACTCTTTTGAGGATATGAACATTGGTAGAAACCCACCGGCTTGAAGTGCCCAGCAGAGGCCACTGGAATGAGCTGAAGTTGTGGGGCTTTATCCCCAACTCCTAGACCAATGCAAATGTTTCTGGTTTGCAGTATCATGAATTTAATGTATTTACTGTGTCTGCCACCAGCAACAGCAAATGTCACAAATATACTCAACAAAAGAAAGAAACCTGGTTTCTTATGATGGTACTTGAGAGATGAATTATGATATTGACTTTGAGGTTTGTTGGGGTTACCGTAAAGTTCTGGGCCATATATTAGTATCTCCTCTTTTAGGGTCAAAAGCATGATTTTGAGAACAAAAAGCCAGGAACTTTTTAAAAGGACTAAATACATTCTTCAGAAAGAGCTGTGTGATTTCTGAGCTTCACTCATGAATCGGGAGACGTGAACGTGTGTTCCCAAGATCTCATTCCTCCCAGCACCCCTGGGTCTCTCATGCGCATCAGGCAGTGGCTGTTGCAGACAGGGAAAGATGGGATCTGCTTCCATGGGCTGTTCTTTAAGAGGGAAAATCTCAGCCTCGAGCATGTCAGCTCATGTCTGAGAGGACCTGGAGGAGCTGACACGGAAAGACTGCCTGCTCATTGTCTGCTCTATAAATAGTGCCATTAAATCTGACTTTTAAAAGCACTGAAAAGTCCCATGAGATGAGACATGCAGCCAGGAAGCATTTATGGCTGGGGTGTATCTGCCTACCAAGGTGAAATGCTGAAGCATCTGCTGCTCAGCTGCTCTGAGGCTGCCATAAAGCTCTCAGAAATGACAAAACCCCAGTTCCTGTAATGGGACTTCTGCCTGTCTGCTGCTGTGGGACAGCACGGGGAGGGATGGAGACGTGGATATGCTCCATGTCTGGGCTGTATCTTCACCTTTCAGGCTCTGGCCCGCCAGAAGTTGATGTATCCACTAATCAGAAACACGTTGGTTTAATATCCACTGAAACAGGTTTCCCATGCTTTACATATAAAATGCTGTATCAAGAACATATTAATGTTCTTGAGCCAAGACTATTTGGGCAGGAGGATGCTAACAAAGTGTGACTGAATCCATGTGAATAGGAAGTGTTTGCTTGAAGGAATTAAAGCAAATTTGAAATAGTCAAGTTCACTGATTAGAAGCATTATTACATCTCTCTGGTGGTGAAACAGCAAGTGGCAATTTCTGCTTCTTTTTTCATAGGCTCCATGTTACCTTGAGGGGATTGAGAGGATTCATGGGCTGAAGGTAACAGAAGGGGAACGCGCAGAACTTCAGCTGCAATAAAGGTACCTGTGAGCAACTGAGTTATTAACTTAAATAAATATAAAATCATATATATAGAGAATATAAAATATATCTAAATATTTTCTATTTAAATAAATATAAAAGCGGTGCATATACATCATATTTCAACTAGAGGCAGTGCTGCCTGTTTGGAGCTGGCAGTTTGCATTCCAACTTCTCTGCACCTTACTTTTCTCAGACTTGTGCTTTGAGTATTTAGAGCTGCAGGACCGAGCCCTTTGCTTCTTTCTAGCAAACACCCCTGCATGGGGTGGAAAAAAGATGTAGGAGAGAAAGATGGCCCTGTTAATCCTCATCCCTTCCCTTTTAAAACAGGAAAGTCTGAGAGTTTCTTCTAAGGGAAGATGCTAATAGACTGGGAATGATTGTTAATATACCACTTTCTGAGGGTAAACAGTTTCTTGATCTTCACCTGGAATTCTCCTTTATCTCACTCTTTTGCATTGCTTTATTATCCTGGTGAATATACACAGGTTTTGGTGTTTATCTCCTCTGAGCTGAGCTCATGAGGGGTTGTCAGAGGTGGGTTTTGTCACAAAGGGTCCCAGGGGGATGAATGTGGGGCTGTGGGTGCTACAGCAGCCCTATCTCCACAACTGAGCTGTGACGGGACACCGGCCAGAGGAGCTGACCAAGAGGGTTCGGGTGTCCATGTGGGCAAGTGAGATGGAGATGGAGCTGCTGGTGCCCCACTGCTCTCCAAGGGGCAGTCTTGGGAAGTGCAGACACGGCCTGAGGTGGCCTTGGTTGCCCCAGCACGGTGTTGTCACCCCCTGCCCCATCATTGATGCAAGTCAGCAGCATGGAGGGATGAACTTGGGCTGGTCCCAGCCCCATTGCCCACTCCTGCCAGGGAGGTGGCTGTTCCCATGCTTGCAGGGCCTCATAAACAGAAGGGACAAAACTATTTCTTTCCTTTCTCTTCCTGTGCTGCTTCCTGAGGTCTATTTCTCCAGCAATTGGCTTCTCCTGACCCCCTCTTTCCCTGCTCTCTGGCAGCCATGTGGCTTTACAATGGCAAAAACCCAAAAAAGCAGTCCCCAGATAACTATTTGGTATAAGCAAACCATGGTGCTTTAATGGACTTACCTTGGCCGTGCTAGTAAATAATGTATAGAAGACAGTAAATAAAATATGTTTGTGTTCTTAAAATAAAAGGGAGTTGTCATCCAGCAAACACCCGCTGGGGAGGAGTTAACAGACACCCTGGCCAGGAATGGGACTTGCTGGGGGAAGCATCCAAGCCCAGAAAAGGTTGGCTTGGCGGGGATGGAGCTCAGAAAGGCTGTGCTTCTGGGCCTGGGGGTGCCCACTAGTTGCTGGGCGTATGCATCCATCCATCCATCCGTCCGTCCATCCATTGTCTGTCTGTCCATCTAGTGTGGCATTTCTGAGGTTGCCTCCTCAAAGCCTTGACCATGCAACCCAAGTTCTCACCACTTGACCTGAATTTCCGAGGCACCCGCTGCAGCTCCACAGTGTCACTGAACCCCGATTTAAACCCAACCTCTGTCACTAATGGCATTAACAGGAGCTGTGGGGCTGGTGGCAGCCTGGGGGGCTGGGGAGGGATGCTCAGAGGGGGATGCGGGATGCTTGTGGGGAGGGTGTGGGATACCCAGAGGGGATGGATGGATGGATGGATGGATGGATGGATAGATGGATGGATGGATGGATGGATGGATACCCAGGGTGGCACCGGCATGCACAGAGAGGGGTGCAGGGCCGCAGCCAGTCCCCCGCTGGCGTGGGGGGAAGTTTGGGCCGGAGAAGGCGGCAGCAAAGATTTACGATGCGGGAGGACAGAGCGTGAAAGCAGTATATCATCATCAGGTTGGGCTGAAAGAAAGAAAACATATCTCCAACAAAAAGCGGGGCTTCGCAATTCAGCTGCGTTGTTAGGACAACGCAAACTATCCTTGAAATGATTAGTTCCACTTCAAAGGCATTTACATTCAACAGGGGCAGACGCAGCCTCTTTTTATGTTGCCAGAGGAGAAGGGAGAAAAAAAATCATAATAATAGAAAAAAAATTAAAGCCAAGGAGGAGGTGGGGAGGTTTTGTGCTAAGGAGAGTCATATGTTTGCTGCTTCTATTTATTTTGCCTCATTCAGGGGACACTTGTATAAGATAAACAGAGAACAGGCAACGGCAGGGCTCCGAGGCTGCTGGCTGGGGTGGTGGGCAAAGAGTGGTCCAGGCAGGCAGCTTGGGGGCTGCACTCAGTGTTCTCCACCCCTTAAAATGGGAAGGGAAAAGGCAACAGTAAAAAAAAGAAGCGAAAAAAAGGCAAAACCCCCCCTCCCCGACCTCAAGAGCTGTCTTTGCCAGGACATCTATTATTAACTTGAGGAAGCGTGACATACGTTTGGTTAGATCACAAAGACTCAGGGTATCCTGATGGAGTTCGGGAAAAATTTGAAGTCTGAGGTGTCCCCACGCTGCCCAGGAGTTAGGTCCCATCGAATAGCCTGGGCTGGGAAGAAGTTTTTACATGTGAAATCACGCACCTAAATCACTTCCCAGTGGCCTCCACATGGGAAAAACCCATTTGGTGTGTGCCAGGTTATCCTGAGCTACACAGGATTGAGCATGAAGGAGGAAAAAGATGCTGGAATTAGCCCAAAGGCAACATTTACCAGACTCCTATTGCTTTCCCAAACCCCAACCCATCTCTCTTTCCCCTGATCAGTTTTTACATCCAAATGAATCTAGTTTTCTCTCTGATTTCAAAGCGCATCGCTTATTTTATCTCCCAGATTACCTAATGGGCTACTGTTCCCATTGTGCCTAGTGTTGGGAGTCAAAAAGCAAGCATAAGAACATTAAAATGCAAACTTTAAAGCCTCTGTGGAGTTACCTGTGCTAATGGAGGAGTTCCCCATCACCTGAAACGTGTTGCACCAGCACATGTGTGTGCATTAGTGGGAGTCTTTGCTTTGTCCCTCTATTCCCAGTTTCTACCTGACGTTTTGCAGCTCATCCTTGCATTAGACCTCATTATTCTATAGAGGAAGAAAACTGAAGTGGTAAAAGCTCCTGGGCAAGAGTTTCCTAAAATATTTTGTCTCCCACAGCTATCTCAACACATATGAACTGAATTATTCTCAATACTGGTGCTGATCAAAACTGTTCCTTTCAAGTCCCTTTTGTGGGGAGGTTAACACTTTGCACATTTGAAACCTAACAACTATAGCTGGGCTTTTTGAAAAGCATTTCTAAAGGTGTTGTGAACATTCTAATGCCTGCACCCACAAACTCTCTGCTTTAGCCCTCTTGGAAAGCCAGACATGAGGATGACCCCAGCTTTATGAAATAAAGAGCAGTGTGCGAGTTAGTGTTTGGAAATGAAATCCTTATTCCAGCTAAGCCGTAGCTGAAGTCAAGGTTTAACTGCTCTGTGATTCTTGGTTTGGGTTATAAACATGCAAGACATTCCTGATCAATCCAAAAAGTTTCCTTCCCTTTTTTTCTCCTTTTCACTTTCTCTCACTCTTTTTTTCATCAACCTTTTTCTCCCTGGCATGGGAATGAAGAGAGTTGGAGAAGTCAGCGCTCCCTTTTTGGTTACTTTCATACAGGTTTTGGTCATCTCAGGTATGTTTTTTGCTCTGGAGAGCTGTGGCCTTATGAGGACCAGTGCTGGGTCTTGTTTGGATGATGTGGGTTGAGGAACTGTGTGCTGCAGCAACCAGAGTATAGAGATTAGAAATGGGCCTGGCTGTGAAACCCACTCTCATGGTGGTGCTGATTACCAGAAGAAATGTGGCCAAAACCGCAATGGCATTAGAAAGAGAGAAAAGTGGTAATGCTTTTTATTTTAGAGGGCAAATGTCAGTTTCTGGAAAAGAAAGAAATAAAACTAGAAAAGTCCTAATAAAAAGATAGTTTTTAAAAGTAATAAAAAAGAGATAGTCTTGAATGAGAGTCAGATGGGAGAAGAAGGGAAGCAGGGCAAGCGCTGGCTGTGCGAGGGGCACCACAGCTCAGAGATGAAGCTGCGAGCGCTGCCAGCCTGAGACCCCTTAGCCAGCGGTGTTAGTTTTCATTCCTAAAGATAAAGAAATGTTTTCAGTCAGGAAAAAAAAGGCATTTTTATTGAATTCCCTGCGAGTTCATACTTGAAAAATGTGTTTTCCATTTCTGACTTTCTTGTTTTATGAAACACTAGAAACACGAGAGCTTTTCAAATCTCCCTGAGAACGAGGGGAGTTGTACAGTTGCTCTGTCATTTACTCCAGCATTTTAGAGCTGCTATCAGGAAACGAAAACTGATGTGTGTCTGTGCTCCACAGCATCTTCTGATGTGGACCTTTCCCTCCTTCCCTGTTTTATGGTTATTCTGCCACCCCGCTCCTAAAAGATTGGCAAGGATGATGGGGCCATAGGGCTGCAGGAGGGATGGGAGCATCTCCCCCTGGGGCTCCCCAGTTTGGTGGGGTGCTTCTAAGGAGAAACCAAACAGGAGGAGTTTTAGGCTGGTTTGGGAGGCTGGGGGCTCAAGGGGTGAGGCTGAGTGAGCCGGCAGCACCTTGTGTTCCCTGGGCTCACGAGTAGTCATTTTGGCTTGTTTGTCCTGGCTGCTCCATGCTGGCGTTAACTAGGACCAGCTTTTGGTTCTGGTGGCTCCGGCATCATCCAAGGTGTGTTTTGGGGAGCAGGAATGAGGAATATGGCTGGTGGTGGGAAACGCACCCAGTTACTCCAAGTTTCTTTGCAGATGCACTGATTGAAGCCTCACCAGTAGCGATGCAAAACTTGGGTGAGCAGGAAAACCCTCTTGGATTTGGGGGTTCACCTGGAGGCCTGATGCTCTGCTCTGGTGTCTTGCGTGGTGCAAGCAGAGAGCAGGAGGAGCAGCTCAGAGCACAGAGGGGGAGCGGGCCAGGTGAGGAACGCCCTTCCCCATGTGGTCTCTTCCCCCCTTGTTATTCCCTTGTCTTTCCCTTGCTCTGATTTTTGTGTGCTGCGTGTCTCCCTCCCTCCTGCTTGTCTGTGCGGCTCATCTCCCATTCTTGTCTGGCTCCACCCTCCATCTCTCCTGCCTGGCTGCCCCCTCCCCTTTTGTCCTGCTCTGTTGCTCAGCATTGCTTTTGTGTGCTAATAGCAGCGACTGCCACCGACTGAAAGGATCCTGATGCCGCTGCCATTGCACCCCAGCTTTAATTCAACTGCTGAGGACCAAGGAGTCCTCAGTCCTGGCCCCTCGCTGTGTGGTGTGGCTGATGCCCACTCCTGGAATGTGTCTGTAGGTCCCCTCTGGCTGGATGCAGCATCTTGGCTGTGATTGGGATTGTTCAGCCTGGAGAAGAGAAGGCTCCTGAAGGGGAGACCTTAGAGCAGCTCCAGTGCCTAAAGGGGCTACAAGAAACCTGGAGAGGGGCTTTGGACAAGGGCCTGTAGGGACAGGACAAGGGGAATGGCTTTAACCTGCCAGAGGGGAGATTGAGATGAGCTCTTAGGCAGAAGCTCTTCCCTGTGAGGGTGCTGAGGCGCTGGCACAGGGTGCCCAGAGAAGCTGTGGCTGCCCCATCCCTGGCAGTGTTCAAGGCCAGGTTGGACACAGGGGCTTGGAGCAACCTGCTCTAGTGGAAGGTGTCCCTGCCTGTGGCAGGGGTTGGAACTGAATGAGCTCTAAGGTTCCTTCCAACACAAACCGGTCTGGGATTGCCATGGTCTGGAAGGGACAGTCCCAGCAGCCAGTGCACCATGGCCCCCGGTTAGCATGGAGAAGGTGGTGGCAAGACAAAATAGAGCTGCACTGATGTATTCTAGGCTGCTTTGGGCCACACTGGGACTTCCTGGAGGTGCTAGCACCCATGTGCCTGGAGGCAGGGGAAAGGACTTGCACCTCCATGGGGATGTAGATGTCCCTCACTCCTGAGACCCTCCAGCCCTTGTGGCTCCATCCCCACCTGAAGTGTTTCTTATTTTGTGTTATATTTAACTTAAAACATTCAGGGAAATAGTTTACTGCAGAAGCTTTTCTTTTTAGCACATGGAATTGGCTGTTTATTGTGTGGCAGGAGCTAGAGGCCCACAGCAAGCCCTGGGAATTGGTAATTCCTGCCTCCAAATGCCTCCCCACAAGGTGTGCTGGTGCCTCATCCTTGGGCTCCCTGGGGCAGGAGCCCTCCACTCCATCTGGGTGTAAGGCAGGAGGCAACAACCTGCATCTATGGCTCATTCCCACCCCACACGTTGCCCCTCACATCCCCAGTGGCTCCTCCCTGAGTCCCACAGACTTCAGTTCTCACAGGAGGTATTGTCACCCCATATTCCCCACGGTGACAGCATGGCACATGCTTTATTGCTCCTCTCCCTCCTCATCCATTGCACCACCATGCTTGGCCAGGCGTATTGTGCAGTTATCCTGTAGCACGGGTGGGCTCCCCTTCTTGGAGCAGGGATTGGGAAGCAGCTCTCCGGTTTGTGCAGCAGCGTTTTCGTGGCTGGATAATGCCTGTTGCAATTCAGTGTTGCATCTGTGTTTTCTGAAAGCCACACTCCCTGCCCCGGTTTTGTCCTGGGGAGTTCCAGGCTGTAGCTGTGTGTCTATACTGAGGTTAGCAGAAACCTGCCTCATCCTCCAAGCCCTGGGAATGCCGGGAATGCTGTGAGGGGATGGTACCTGTCAGCCAGGTGGTGCTGAGACCTTTAGTACTGGCTGCGAGGGAGGTGGTAAAGGGCGATGTAACCTGCCTCTGGTAAATGCAGAAGATGGCAGAAAATGCTAAGGATGCTGAAAAGAAACAGCCAGTTATAATCTCTTTTCCACAAGGAAAATCTGGAAAGCGCATGGTATTTCTCTTGGTGACATATTGCCTCTGAAACTGTGTAGGGTTGTTTGTAAGTAGCCAGTGCACTACAACTACTCTTAAATTTCAAGGGGGCAAGAATAAGAGTGAGTGAACGCATTTTCCCTTATTACTCATTCTTTTCAAGACTTGTTTGAAATATTTTTCCCTGACACTGTGTTGTCTTTCCTCTGAAGAGAATAAGTTAAAAAAAAAATAGCAGAGAGAGAGGGAATAGATGCTAATGAGTTGTTAAATGAAGTATTTATATTACACGCTGATGGGTCTCATGTTTACACCTGGAGTAAAAATACCTGGAGTAAAATAAAAGTAGATACATATGTATGTGTATGTATATGTTTTTTTATATATATCTCTACAATATATATACATATATGTCTATATGTGTATATATACACATATGTGTCTATATATATACACACATACAAATATCTGCTATATTACTATACTATATATACATATGTCTATATGTGTATATATACACACATGTGTATACATATATGCACACGTATATATATCTACTACACTATATATACACATATATCTATATGTATACATATACACACATACATATATGCGTATGTATATGTGTATATATATAAGTGTACATATATAGAGTGAGACAAAGGTTGCTTGAGAGCTTGTGGATGTGTGTTGTGTACAGGTAGGTGGAGAGCAAGAGGCTGAAATCCACTTGTGCACTGCTGGAGCTTTGATTTGCAGCTGGGTGTGAGCAAGTCCCTTTGCCCCTGATCCAAAACTCAACCGGCCCCCTTACACCCCGCTATGGGCTGAGCTAAAGCAGATGCCAATGAACACGGGGAGATTTGCACCCCCCGAGGAGGACCTGTGTGTGGGTTTCCACTCACACTGACCTTTTGTGTGAGTGCTTTGCCCTGCCACAAAGTCAGCCTACGTGACCTTCTGGAGCGTGCAGGACTTACTTGCAATGTCCTGGAGAGAAATCCTGTCCCTGCCCAATCCATCCAGAGCCAGAGCATCACCAGTGCTCGCTTTCCTAGAGATCACACAGCATCACTGCTATCAGATAGGAATATAAAAGAACTGGTTTTATTAATCTAGTACAGCCTTCTACGTATTAAAGAATAGTTGTGCTATTAATAATGAATTTGTCACATTTCTCTGTCAGTTCCAATCTGTGTTACTTCCCAGCTGGCAGCAGGCTTTGTCAGCCAGCACAGTATGGGCTGGCAGATCTCTCACCATGGCATCTCTGCCCTGTGCCCTGCAAGAAGTCCCCTGGGCACCCAGGACCTGCTTGCCAGAGGCTCCATCCTCACTGCCTTCCAGGAAAGTGCCCTGCTCCTTAATGCCATAAGGAAGAGGAGGCTGGCTTAGCTGGCAAATGTGGTCTGAAAAGTGTTTTCAGTTCCTTGGGATGCTAAAGGGAATCAGAATGGCAAGTAGACAGGTCTTGAAATGAAAAGTGATGTTAAGTAGTTGGGCGTGGATTCACTGGGGTAACTGGTGTGGTGATTACTTAAACATTCCCAAATCAATCTGTTTTTCCTACACTGAGACGAGATTTGAATTTGAAGAGATGGAACATGGGAAATCGCATCAAGTACCTCTTACAGCCACCAGCATCTTCCTGCAGCAGCCATTCCAGTGCTGGGAATGGTGAGCTCCAGCCTATGACCGAAACCTCCCAACACATGAACTTTCTTGGAGCAGGTCTGATGGACCTGATATGCCATGGGACACTGCCCGGACAGGGTTCTGGGGAGCCCAGGGTGAGTGTGTGGCTGCAGCTTATCTCTTGTTTCAGTATTTGCTCCAGGAAATGGCAGCTACCTCTGACTTTGCCACCTCTTCCAGTTTGTTTTAGAACACAAACAGTCCATTAAGTCTGTAAGGAGATGTTTAGCTCATGGGTTGTCTCTTGCCATGGGATATTTTAGCCTGCTTTCTGAAAGAGATAAGGCTCTCGCTTCCAAGCTGCTTGTCTGTCCCAGTCCCCCTGCTTTGCTAACCCTGAACCCATAAATTGCAGGCATTGGGCTTCATTACCTGTGCTGATCCCAGCCCTGATTGGTATTGCCCTTGGAATCACAAGTCAGACTGTGCAACATTGTGGGAATAGCTTAAAAAGCTTGAAACAGAGGGGGAAAAAAGAAAAAATAATGCATCACGGTTTGATTTTCTCCAGATCCTTCGATCCCATGGGGATAAAATGCAAGGGGATATAATAAAAAGGCGATGAGACCGTGTGTTCCCCAGTATCTGCTGTAATACACTCCAGGAAGGTGCCTTTAGCTGTGGAGCCAGTGGGACCCTGGTGCTGTGGGTACCTTCCTGGGCACATCTTAGTGCACTCCAGCATTAGTCACTTGGCGCAGTGAGGGGACAGCAATGTACAGGGTACCATTAAACAGATATTCCAGACCCCAGTTCAGTACAAGATGCGGAAAACCCTCGAAAGTGACAGTGTAAATATATACTGTGGGCATTTAACACGATGTAGCAGATAAGGGTTTTGAAGGAAACTTTTGCTAGTGGAAGTCTTTGGGGTTTTATTCCTTGACTGTCATTGCTTGCTCTCTTTCCAAAGTCTCTAATCAAAACATTTGCTTATACAGAGACCAGGTTCATGGATGCCTTGATGGGGAGTGTGGCAGCGGGTGGTGCTAGCAGGGTCCTGTGCCCCTTGGTGAAGGCAGCTCATGGGCTGCCAGTGGGTGGTGATGGCCTGGGGCTCCATGTGAAGCCATTTGGGAAGGGGGGAATCTTTCCTTTCCCTGAGCACCCAGCACACTGTGATGTGATGTTTCTGTCCCCTACCCTGGCAGGGTGAGGATGCGGGACCTCTCCTCCAGCAGGAAGGGCAGGGATGAAGTCCTGAGAGTGTCATTACTGCGCCTTTCAGAAGCACTACATTCTTTTTGTGATGCTGTTCTGTGTATGAGGTTTCTTTCCCTGCCTTAGCTGTGAGCTTTCTGAGCTTTGCTCTTATTGCCTGTGCCACATGCTTTTGAACTATTGCTTGTGTCACAGTATTTGTAGCTTTTGCTCTCACACTGAGCTGTTGTAAAATCTTCTTATTTGTTTAAGAACCCAAAGTCTACCTGATGGCGTCTGCCCCACGAACTCAGCCCTCAGCAGGCACAATGGGCAGAGGTGAATTTTCCTCTTATTTTTAGAGAAAAGCTACTGAAAAAGGAAGAGGAGACCAGTGAACCGTAATTATAAAGTAGTTTTCTGTGTACATGGGCCTGTGTACACAGGGTGTACAGCAGGGGTGCCAGCCAAATTGGGTCTCAAAGTTAAGCACAAGACAGGCCAAGTCAGAGTTACTTGAAACCAGCATCATCAAAGAGCTGTGGGACTGAATACAAGCATTTGTTAGGAAAATGTTACTCTAATTGTTAACCTGAGACCAAGATGGAGATGGGGCAGAGGTATCTCCAGGCTGTACCATGCACCATGTCCTCACAATGTCTTGGCTTAACCCTTGTTGATGCTATGGGAGTTATAGCCACACTGAGAGGGGATCCTGGCAGTGATGCTGCTGCACCTCTGGGCTCAAAGGCTATGAAAAAGAATAAGTTGTATCAACTACTAAGCAAGTCCTGTGTGCTTTTAGCAAGCCATCTGTGACAAACCTACCTGGAAAGATCTAGATGATAAAAAAGGGTTCTCATTGAATGGTGGTTTCAAAGTTACCTTTGTAGGGAGCAAATCTCGAAAGCGCACATGTGTGTGCAAACATATCCATTCACAAAAAGCCCAAACCCTGTCTATAATTTGCTGGAGAAATACAAATGTGATGGTTGATCTTTCTTTTTAACTGAATTGAATATTAGCATTCTAGGCTGCCTTTTCTATCTGTGTCCTGCAAAAGATTACAGAGGAACCTTCTCTGGCTGCGATGTGAGTGAGCCTAATGAATGTGTGTGTTCAGTCTAATAAATGAATGTCATTTTATGTTTTAAAAATGACTTTTTCAAGACCTTGTACTGAAGCACTCAGAAATTCTTATTAATCTATCAGAGTTAGTGTTCTAATTAGTGTCTGATTGCTATTTTATAGGAAATGCCAGCTGAATATTATGGGTCTTTTCCCCCCAAGAATGACTGCTGGGCACCCATAGAAGTTTAATGAAAATGTATGGGACTAAGTAGGGGCAGAATTTGGCTCCCAAACACCAATTTTCTGCAAGAAAAGGCAAAGAAGATGGTGAGAAGCAATGCAAGATGCTACTTTCAAATTCACTTATTGTCCTATTGATTGACTGCACTAACTGTATCCCGCCAGTTAACGGCTGGCTTTTAAAATAGATATTTGTGATTAGTTTAATTCATGGAGCCTTTTTCCTCGGGATTGATTTGATGAAATGAGCCAGGCAAATAATAAGTTTTTCACTGGAATGAATCTGCTTAATCAATTTAGACAATCAGTTTGTTCTTTGCTTAATAACATTTGCAAAAAGAAAACAAAGTCTTCTATTAACAAGGATGGCCAGACATTCATAATGAGAGGTGGCATCTACCATCAGGTTACGTCTTGTCTAGGAGCAGAAAACAGGATTAAACATCTGGTGCACGTACCTGGCTCTGAAATGCCTCTCCTGGTACTCAATGTGGAATTCAACATTTGTTTTTTTCCACTGGCTTGAGTCCCATTTACATCCCTGGACACTTTGCCAGGGCAGGAGTTAATGACAGGTACATGGGTCCAGACCTGAACCTGCCTACAAATCCACAGAGGTTTCCAGGCTGCTTTCAAGGGGAGCTTTGGAAAAAACACAGTATCGAGACCCTGCATTCAATAAAGTTCTCTAATTTGCTATTTAGAGAAGGAGTTTAAGACAGAGTGTTATTAAAAAACTGCTTTTTACAATGGGCTGCAAAGTAACAGCTCGCCTGAGCAGCCTGGGAGTTCAAAGCATCTCTGTACAGGGAAAACAAACACAGCTAGCCAGGGAGTGATTATGCTTGTACCGCAGTGCAGAGGACTGTTTGGTCTAGTAATTTTAAAGACATTATCTCCTGATGTTTTATTTTCGCTGTGTTCTGGATTTTATGTTGATTTTAATTATACCTCTTAGGAATAATATCTGGTAAGCTAATTTTGGGGAATGGCAATGAAAAAGCATTATCCACCTACGGTAATTACACATATTTCTTAGTCCCTAGATAAAATAGTTTTACTTAAACCCCACTAACAGAATTTATAAACTCCTTTTTTTGCGGAGCCTGCCAGTGGAGTTTCAGATAATAGAAATCTAAAATACTAATCTCAACATCCCAGATGGCCGCCTCCAGGAGCAACATAAACTGTTTTCCCCGACACATTTCCTTTTGCAGCCTTCCCAGCGAGCCAAAGCAAAGACATTCAATATTTTCCCTCATGGTTCCTATTAATTTAATAACTTTAGGGGTTAATCCTTCTGCTTTTGAAATCAGATGGGGGTTTTCTTGACACTGAGTTTTACTCATCCTGTGGCTCTCCCAGGGTCTGGTGTAAATGCTACCCAGTGATGGGCATTTTCTGGTGCTGCTCAACAGAACATATGTATAATCTATTTATATATATTATATACATATATATACACATAAGAGAATTTAATCATCCCTTCTTACTTCCACCATAATAATACCTTGATGCTTTGGCCTCTCTTTATTAAGCCAAGTATCCTACTTAATAAACTGAATGCTCCAAAACCCTATTTCTACCATTTTATTGTGAAAAGTGTTAACTCTATAGCATCTTTATCCCCATGTCTTCATTGCTTTTGGAAACAGAAGCTCAGGATGAGCAGTTGTTTTCACCTGTGGGTGATGTCTAATGACTGATAACATCCTCCTGGGACTCCGTCCACCTCCTTCCACCATTGTCTTCTTCTTCAAGCCTTTCCTCAAAGTGTGTCTTTCCCTCAGCACTTTGCAGATGGATGCAAATGGAAGTACTGGGCTAAAATGGGTGATAAAATGGAAGTAAGCACTGGTGCCTGTGGGATGGGACAGTGTTTCCTGCTCCTGGATGACTGCTGTGCCTCCTGCCTTCCCCTTTGCCTCTCTCAGCTCTTGCTTGCTTCTAAAGGTATCATGCAGGTCTCTAGGGTGAGAGGTAAGGAGCTTGGGACAATAACCCAACTGTGTGGTGTTTTCTGCAGAAAAGCTGCTTGGTGTGAGGATTTCCTTTTGTCTGATTTGAGCAACCTGCTCTAGTGGAAGGTGTCCCTAGTGGAAGGTTGGAACTGGATGAGCTTTAAGGCCCCTTCAACCCAAACCAGTCTGGGATTCTGTGATTTCTTTTATTTTCTTCCCTCTAAAATCCTTAGGGAAAACTGGGTCAGGAAACCTGAGTTATTGTTAAGGGTCCAGCAGATTCATTTAATGATGTTATGGAAATGAGGTAAAAGATGCACAGCAAAAAATAGGGGGAGCCAAAGGTAGCAGAACATAGAGTGGTTTTTTGCCACCATGGATATCCCAACTGGCATGGCTGTGTCCAACCCACCCTGGGGGGATCCTGCTGGCTCTTTAGCTATACCCAGCTCTCAGCATGTTAAGGTACAGTTACATGTTGTCCATCCTGGCATACAGTAACTCATCACAGTAGTTTTTCCCTTAGCATGGATTCACACTACAGACAAAATTCCACTAGTATCTTTAACTTTTTTCCTGCAAATTCACTTTACAGCCAGATTTTACCTTTAAAATTGTGATAAATACCTGCAAGCCAGTCTTCTACATGGGCATGAGCTGTTCAAATCTGCTGTTTTATCTGCTGTGTCTGCTGTATTTTGAATAAGGGGAAAGCAGAGACACAATACATCAGAACCAGCTTCCCTATTTAAGGTTGTAGAGGCACCATTTGTGTTTTAGGCTAAACTTGGACTATTATATGGTGGCAACACCTGCCCTTTTGCAAGGCTGGGCTTTTGTAGTCTGCGAGATCAAGCAATGAAAAAGCATGGCTCCTAATTCTCACATGTGAAAAGTCCCCGTCAGCTCACATTGTACCTTCTCCAGCGGAAAGAATGCTGTGAAATGATCCAACTTGAACTTTTTTCCTCATCTTTAAGCTCATGTTTGAGGAAGCCTTAAAGTACTGGCAATGGAAACTCCCTTCCTTTGCTCTTTCTGATGGTGCCGGGGGTGGACACATGTCGGGGTTTTGGGGAAGGCCTGACTTTAACCTTATTGAACCCAGCAAGAGGCAGTTCATGACTAAAATGGAAGAAAGACCAGGTCTGTTGCTCTTATTGAGCATTTATATAGTGATTTCTACTAGATGAGAAGCTGAAAGCATATAAGATGTACGTCCTGGTCACCAGCCATCTACAGTACCTAATAGTCTGAAATAAAATACTGGACTTGGTACAGTAACTTCTGGCATGATGGGTGCTTGAGTAAAGTATAGTGGGATTTATGTTTTTCCTATCCCTAGAGTCAGAATTTTCTTGAACTGTTTCTGCAGTGTGTGGGTTTGATTGTTTTCTTAATAATGGTTTAACTATCAGATGTAAAAATACATAGGAGATATTGAAAGAACAAGAAATCTCTACCTGCTATCAATAGATGTCTTACAAATGAGTCCAATGCATAAAAAATAATCACTTCAGCAATTCATTTTGCATCATTTGATTATTGGGGTATTTAGGAATAAAGGTAAAAAACAATACTTAAACACAATCTAACAGAAAGTGTGTTCCACCACTGAATTATGTGTTGTTAGGAGAGCAGAATGCAGCAAATCTAAAGCCTGTATAAATCAAACTGGTTACAAGTGTAAGCTGAGCAGTATTTTGTTTGTCACTGGCTGTGAAAGAAATAAATAAGGAATTTTAAATGTGCTCTGTGCTCTAAAGAGATGATATATGTTTTAATTTTAAAGGTAGTCTATGCTGCTGGGAAGAACTGCTGTTAGATGTTACACTGCTTTGTTCTAAATTGTCTGTAATAATCTACTTCTTGTGTATGGAAATCATTGTTTAAACTCAAAGCTGAATCCAGATTAGGATTCCTCATGGAGAAGAATTAGTTTCATTTTGTTGATGGTCTCCCACTGAAAGTGAGGAATGTGTGCCTGTCCCAGTCCTGGGGACCTGGGACTTGTTCTAGTGCTCAGGCTCAGCTTTAGGGTAAGTTTACTGTGTGTGAGAGCAAAAGAAACAGTATAACATGGGGAAGGAGCTGTTTAATAGCAATTAGGTGAACACTTTTTTGCCTTTCTCAGCCGCTATACTATTTCTTACAGGATACTAGAAAAGTGATTGAGCCCTTTCTATGTTAAACATTTACACTCAGTTGTTCTTGGTGGCTTTGGGTGAGCTGGTTGTGAATAAAGAACTGTGACTGCAGACTTGCCATATTGTGGGAGAAATGTGTATTCTAACATCGATAGTTTGCATCTCAGTACTTCATGGCTGCAATATTAATCATCTGTTAGAGTATTACATTCTTTTGTTGTGAGGTTTTTTTTGTGGTGGGGGTGTTTTTCTGTTTGTTTAAGCACCCAGAAATCAAATCTTAACCCACTTAAGAATTCAGCGTTACATGTAAGGCGGAGAAGAGCTGCAGGTGGTGACAGGCAACTGGATTGTGTTTGATCTGGCAGTTTTCATCTATGCCACCATTTTATTCCTGCTGTGGGACTGCAGCAAAATGGTGGTTTGCTTGTTCTGTACCTCGGGGATGAATAGAGTGTGTGAAATCCCAGCTCCTGTGTGCCAGGGACTGCGCTTGCTCCGGAAAAGAGCTCGCTGAAACATGGACCCTTGCTAGTGTGCGATGTACAATAGGATCTCCTACTGGGGAGCTCCCGGTATTGGAGCGGGGAAAGAACTACATTAATTCTTCTCATGGGATGAGGATTTAGGAATTTCATCGTCCAGTGAGTTTTTTCCCCTCCCTCTCATGTTTTCTTTGGATAGGGGAGGGAGATAATCTCCTTGGAGCATATGTACATGCCTATTCTTGATGTCTTCGAGACAGCCAAGCGCCGGGGATGGCCCCACATCTTCAAACAGCCCCAATCCTTCCTTTTGTAGGCTCAGGGATGAGTTTTACTTGGGGATTTTGCTTGGAAGAGGCTGGGTATGAGGGAGCTGTCAGGTTGTGCAGAGCCTGGCTTACCTGGGGCGTACCCTGGTCCTGTCAGGATGGGAGAGCAAGGACACCCTGGACCTTACTGGGACCCCAGTTTGGGAAACCCTTTCCAAGCACAGGCTACTGCAGCTCCTCTGCTACCCCAGGAGTGTGTCAGCCCTTCCTTAGCCATTCCTGATGTCCCCTGAGAGGGTGGCAGCAAGGTTTTGTGTTTCCCTGCACTGAAGAGCTGTACTCAGTGCTGGTTTCTTTGGATGACCACAGCAATGTCCATCTGCCAGGGATCTCAAAATCATCAACTTGGGCTCTCTCAAATGGTCTTCAGGACAGAAGTGGGGTGCTCAATTCCCTGTCAGATTCCTGTCATCTGAAGAGGTGATGTTTGACCGATGCCTGAACTGACAATTGGCCTCTGGACACCATGGGGAACATCTACATTACTTCTAAGAGAAATTATGTATGACTTGTTTTCCCCACCCTTTCTTAAGCTGTGGACAAGAGGTGCTGCCTCAGCCAGCTTCCAGCATGGAGTATGTCTAAGTCCACTCAATTTAACTATTGAGAATGGGCAGCAGCTTAGTAGGGTTGTCTTGGGAAGACACTAGAAACCAGTGGTTGATGCTGCCTCTGAGCTAATGGGAACCAAGAATGGTGCGAAACATGGAAGTGGCTTCAGTAGAGCTCAAAAGAGAAACTAGATATGTTGATAGACTCTTGTTAGACTGACTCTGTGTTGTGTCCTGTGGGAGAAGAATGTAGGACGTGGGCTTTTTCTTTCCACTGTAACTGAGGAACCTGTACAACCCCCCTGTTTCAGCTGGCTATATCCCAATCCTGCTACCAAAGCAGAGAGCTGGCTAGGAGGAGTTCACATTGCTTTGGGCTTGTTGGGAAGCTTGGCTGTGGGGTCACACAGCTCCAAGGACCTTGCTATTCCTGTGGCCAAAAGCTCACCACCATCCTCACCACCATTGCTGAACAAAAAAGGACCTTCTGGTCCAATTAAAGTGTCTCTTCAGGGTATTGTCTTGAGGCAATAAAACTATATGGGCCAATAGTGCTCAGATCCCACTGGGCCCTGTCCAAGCAATTCTGCAGGGGTTGCTGAGGATGTGTTGTGTGTGTTCATTTACACAGCGAGCTGGATGGGTTGGGGCATGGATTTGCTGTCTTCCAAGCATAGAAAGTACCTTGCACAACTCTGGACTGACTGACATAATAGTAATCTGTTGGGATTGCTTGTTTGCTAGCAACTTTAAAAGGGATTTTTGTGCTGGGATGAGCTTCAGAAGAGAAGCTATTTGAGTAAGGAAATGTTTTTGGCCTCAAGTTTTCTGCATGCTTCAGCCTCACAGTTGTGCTTAAAACTGTTGTGTATCGATAAGAGTTTCCTTCCACCCATAATCTCTTCTCTCCTTCTGTTCCCTGCTGTAAACAAGCCATTAAAAATATGTTTATGACATCACAGTTGGTGACCATGGAAATGACTTTGATGTTAGAAAGACAAATAGAGCATTGTGATTTCATGGCGGGATCAAGGCAGGAGAAGACCCTTGTTCAAATGGTGGGGAATTAACAAAGGTGGTGGAGGGAAAGCTTGAAAAAACCCTGTGAAGAGCCAATTGGCTATATATGAGACATTTAAAGTTTTCCCAAGTGTAAAAAATAAATTATAAAAAACCCCTGTTTCAAATGAAAAACTGCAGTCTTCTGGCTGGACTATTTTAAATAAAAGCCTATAAGGGTAAACAGAGAGCTGGGAGGAGGGAAGCTTTGGAATAGGAATGATACATATGCAAAGAATCCAGCAGGAATCTTTCAAGTTAGAGTGGTGGTAAATCAGGCTTGGAGCAACAGGGCCAAACTAGACCACGGGGCCAACCTTCCTCCAGTGCACACCGGTAACAAAGTCCTGCAGGTTTCGAGTGCAAATGAATGGAGCTGGGATCTTTGTCTTGTAAAATCCACATCCCTTGCTGTGTTATCCTCATGGATATACCTGTCTGCAGTCAGACTCCTCAAAGAAGACAGGGAATCCAAGTCTGGCAGCAAAACAAATCTTTGGCTCCTGATGTTGCTGTGACTTCAATTCCTCAATCCATTAGGCCGAGGCTTGTAGCATGGCCGCATCCATCATTTACACAGACTATTGAAAACAAGCCCTTGTTTTCACATAGATTTTATGAAATCATTACCATTACATGCTTCAGAGGCAGCAGGACCAACCCTGCCAGGGAAGTATTGTCAGAATCCTTTCTGGGCTCACTTTTTGAGCAGTTGTTCCAACACATGTAATTGTGAATAAAATAGCCTTTGAAAAGACCTCCTTGGATTCAGAGAGAGATGAGAACAATAGGGTAGAGATTAAAAAAGAGGGTTCTCCTCAGCTAATTGTTTTTAATAAAATGGTAAAAGTGAAGAAAACACCAGGAAACTATAATTAGGATGAGAATGCTTTGTTCTGCAGAAATATGTGCCCTGTTGCCTCTCCTATTACAGAGCAACAAAGGGAACGAGATGGAAGGGAAGGGAAAAGTGGGGATGAATGGGGGTTGTTAAATACTGGACTGGAAAGGTCAGTAATCTTGTCTTGAAGGTAAAGCTGATGTAAAAGAGCCCTGTAGCAAGGCTGCCCAGCCTGCTCAAAGGATTGCCCCAGTGTTGGGGCTGTGGGTCTCCCTGGCGGCCCTATGTCCTGGTTGGAAGCATGGCTTATGAACACTGCCTGGGATTCCCAGGTGCCGTTGCTGAACTCCACACTTCCTCCTATGAAGGGAAGCCCCCAAGTTTTGGGGTATTTGTATGTTCTTCATGTCCTACCTTTCTTGCAGCCAGAGGCTCTGTCCAGCAGGTAGAGACGAGGATGCAGCCCCTCCATCGAGTGTCTGGTCCTGCCACCTCTCTCCACTGTGCCTGACTGTATGTGCTCTCTTTGCACCCCAAAACATTTCTGATCCCCTAACCATAGAGCTGCCCTAACTGTTTATAGCAAATAGCACACCCAAATTAGCCCCTCTCTTGGCTGTGTGTGACATGTGGTCAGGCTTGGCTGGCTGAAGGCTTGCCCAGTGATGCTGTGTGACAGTCCTGGGCTACTGTCAGTCTCTCCCGCAATCACTAGGGATTCAGCATGTTGGTTGTGAGTGAGTTTGGTGTGTGATTCACTCCACAAGCCACTGGGAAATTGTTTTGGTTATGACCCAGGTGGTGGTGTTTTGTCTTTCCTCTCATGGTGGAGATCTCAGGCTGGCGAGTACAGGGTGTTGTGGTGCATGTTTGTGCCGTGCTCCTGCGGCCGCTCTTCTGTGAAGGTGCTTGTGAATGAAAACTGACCCACGTGCAGCTCTCAGAAAGGTTTGTTCACACTAGTATTTTGCGGTATTAACCCTTCCTTTTACCCCCATGAACTGCCCTGTGGGGTATGAAACCTGCAGTTTTGGGATAAGGAAGGATGGCTTTGCCATTTTAGCATGGGCTCGGAGCACATGGTTCCTGGGCTGGTGCCTTGCTGGTGACACATTTCTCTCTCCTCCTTTCTGGAATGGTAGCAAATTGCTATAGAGACTAATGATTCAGATAGACCACGTGTGTGTTTGTGGTCCTCTCCTGTTGGATGAAAGCTGAGGCTGTGGTCTTTAATTGGGCTTCCCAGGGGAGGCTTTTATGCCCCCAATTAACCCCTTGCATAATTACCCATAGAAATAAGAAGCCTGGCCCTGGGATGGGGCGAAAGGCACTGCTGGCCAGTAGCTGCCCTTCATTTTAGATGGACAGGTTGTGTTTCCCTTTGGGGACAGGCACTGTGGTTGGGGTGGCACAAAAGCAGGGACACCTCTGTCTTAGCTGTGAGGTGACAAGGGCAGCACAAGGGCAGGGGGTCCCCAGAGTGCTTTATATGTAAGTATGGAGAAATCTAGTTCTTGAGCTTAGAGAACTCTGTGTTACCTGGGCAGAATTTCATATTCATAAGGGAGCAAAAGCTGAGTTACTGAAGGGGAAAGGAAAGCTTTAAAAATACCTGTTTCTTTTTGTTACGCATATGTCCAGTGCCTAATTTCCACTTTGGAGAAGGAAAACACTTCTCATCCAGAAGCCCCCCCTGCTTTTCATCTCCTCTAGTAAGGCGGAAAAGACCAAATTTTACATCTAGGAAATCATAAAGTAAATCATAAAACTGTCTTTCCCAAAAGAAGAAATGCCAAGAATTCAGGTCATACCAAGAAGCAAGAAAGATCATAAAATCAAAATATCTTAAACCACTTCTGGGTCGCATTTAGCAGCTGGCACAGAGCAGCAGGGAATCGCAAAGTGTAGTTATTGCTTATTTTAGGTACTTTGGGTGGTTTTGTTTCTTCCAGACTCTGGACAGAAAACGATGTGAGTTTGCCTTGTGAAAAAGGAAGAGAATTCATAGTGACAGGTTGCTGAGGCGCACCTGAGAAGCTGATCAAGGAGAGCTGAAGCCTCTCTTGAGTCATGTCAGAGTAGGAAACCCCTCAGTCCTCTGCCAGCAGAATGCTGGTGAGCTCAGATAGATTGCTTGAACACATCCATCGAAGGATGGGCAGAGACCACCAACGCTCTGGCCCCAAACAGCCTTTTTCAAAGGGGAAAATGTTGGTGGATTCTCAGCACGGTGATTATAGGGGATTATTCCAGGATCCTCAGAAGTATCTGAAAACCAATCTTTCTGAGTTATTTCTGAATAGCTATTGAATGGATAATTTCCATACCCATTATCAAAATGATGTGCTGGTGGGGAAATTTAGCTGTATTGTATTTGATCAGTAATTGGTGAAATGTTTTCCTAGGGTTAAAAGTAGTGTCGGCAACAGCTCTGTGTAGGGATTTACAAGGTGTTTAGATACATTTTTATGTATTCAGTTGCTTTATGCTATCCAAATGCTTTGATGGTGTGGAGGAAAGCTAACGGGATTTATCTGAGTATTTAAAGACAAACTGAAAAGACTTTTACCTTCTGAGACCCAAGTTCAGGGTTGCATTGCTTCTGTTAGGGGCTGGCAACACAACTAGCATGTAAAACAATGTACAGTGTGAAAGTCTTGGTCATGAACAACTTGCAGGTCTGGAGAATAGGACAGGCTCAAAAGCAATCAATGCAAATGCATTAGAGCAATTAGTAAAGAAAGCATCAATGATAAAAGACTGAAAACTTGTTTCTTTCAGTCTGTGGCAGTAATGATTAAGATTATGCTGTATCTTGGTTTTATCTTGGACCATGTGAAATATGAATTTGGTAAAATGTCTCCCACTTGATCAAATGAAACAAAGAAAAGTGATTAAGGCTGGAAGAGAGTAAAAAAAATATGGAAGGGGATAAACAAGCAAATGAACAAGCAAAACCCCCTGATTTCCAGTTAAAGGTGAACTGAAAAGGAGACCTGCCATTTAACCCTGCTTTTCCATTCCAGTGATATGACAAGCACAGGGTAGATACGAGTACATCGAGACAGGGATAAGCAGGAGATGGGCAGCACATCAGCCTGAGCTTTAAAACTGTTTCTGTGTTATAGGAGGTAGCTGGGGTCGAAAGCAATTTGCTGGAATTAGATCTCCCCCATGAGGTGCTGGCAAAGGGGCAGAGCTGAGCTGCTCCAGGGCTGAGAGAGGGCAAGGAATAAAACATCAACACATCCATCACAGCAGAAATACCTACATGTTCTCAGTAGAAGTGGAACGCCTTTCCTTCAGCCCCTGGTTATGTTGGTACGCTGCTTTTCTTGCTTGTGTTTTGGATCCAAAGCTGCTGGTGCCTAAAGCCATAACGTGTCACTGTGTAGATCGAAGGTCAAGGTGACCAGAAACATCAGGGCACCCCATGCTCCCCACCTGGGGCATCACTGTGGCTCTAGAAATGTAGAAGGAAAGAGCTACTTAGACCAATATTTAAATATCCCGAATTGTCACTACCTGCTGACAAAAAACCACAAACCTCTCTTTGTTAAATCTAACACATTCTAGGCAAATATTGAAGTGTTGCTTGATTTTAGGGCAGCCTCTCTGTCCTAGTGTCCTACGGCCCTCTGCAAGCTCTGGGTGGCTGAGTCCTTCTGCGCCTGAAGGGGATGATGTACCCAGAGAGTAAATGACTTGCCCAAGGCCAGAAAGTCTGTAGCTGAGGAAGGAATTGGAGGCTGGTTGCTCAGTTCTTGGTCTGGCAAGCTGGGTCTGGGACTTCCTCTTTAAGCAATGAGACAATCTGTTTAGAAATAATCCAATAAAAAGGAAATGTTATTTTAGTATTCCAATGTAAGCAATGAAGTCAGATATTACAGATTAATGAAAGCTTACCTAATTTGCCACCAGGCTGGATATTACAAAACAAAGTTTGTGTTAACTATGCAATGATTTAAAAAATGTTTCGGACAGATATCAATACTTTATTATTGCCTATTTGAGGTGAACTTCCTTAGATTCAAACCACTGTATCTGCAGAGTATTTGTTCCCTTATTTTAAGATGTGTTTAGTGGTGATATTTGGTGGTTTAGTGGTTCTCTCTCATCTTGCTCCGCTTGTTTTCACCCAGCGGCTGGTGGTCCTTGTAGCCATCCCCACATCAGTGCTGCAGAGATCTGGTCCCAGCAGAAAAACGGTTGGAAAGGAGAGGAAAAGAAAATGCAGCCCATCCTTCTTGGATGCCGTGGAACACATAGAGCTGAGCAGAGCTGCCGAGGGGAAGCCATTTCCATCCACTCTCCTTGTCAGAAGAGTAAGCAGGCTGAAAAAGTTGGATGTGCACAGTAAGCGGAAGCTGACCCGGGCAGCCTTGGTTTACATAGCGCACACTTGGGACCTGCTCATTACCACAACATCCCCCTAATCATCACCTCGGCATGATGGGCACATGGATGTGAATATGCCCCGGGATCCCCAGTGCTTCATTTTCCTAGCCTTTTGCAGTTATTGTGATATGACAGATGCACGTATCATTGAAAGCAGGTCTTGCATGGCATTACACAATGTAAATCAATAATGTGAAAATACAGCCGTTAACACAATGTACAGTTTTGCCTATTACTACAATGCCCTGCTTGTTCCAAAGGAAAAGCAATTTTATGCTCCACTGAAGCATGATTTGCTTAGCCTTCAACTAGCGGCAAATGCCAGATACTGCAAAATGTTATTGTTACACAAGCAGTGTCCTGGATTTATTTATACGTATCCATGCAAAGACTAATTTCAGCAAGTCCTAGGAATGGAGTCCCTTTGAATACGAGGCTGAACTGCTCTGACCCTGCATCTCCAGCTCTGCTGCCTCTTCTCAGCACCCAAGTCCTGATCCAGCAATGCTGCACGTTCCCATGCAACTCACTGTGGCTGCTTGTGTGTTGAGTTGGGAATTACTTCTCCCAGGTTTTAGGGCATCCTAGCATCCAGTGGCACCTCTTAGCCCAAGCATCAGACCAGGATAACAGTCTGCTATATACGTGTCCATGTATGCAGGTCTTAGGTGCCTGGCTCACACTGCTCCAGTCGCTTTCCGCTTACCTCCTCCTTTCCTTGGATATGAGGCTTCATTGCCTCCCTGCATGGCAAAATGTCAGCACTTCTTGGGCATTCCTTATCCTTGTTGGTGGAGACGTATGGACACCATTGCATGAAACCTTTGAACCCATAATTATCAGTATGGGCCCCACTGGCTGCTCCTGCCATTTTCAAGCCTGGTAGAAGTTCGTTCCTTTCAGCTGAGGACACAAAAGGAAGGGCTGCAATGACAATGTGAGACATCTGCTCAGATCACTTGGGTAGCAGGGAAGGCGAGTGATGTTGCTGTGTTTTACCAGCTCTCTACACTCTGTGTTACTTGTGTGGAAGATGTTGGGTAGCCCCAAAAGGATTTTTCTTGTTCATGTTCATTTTGAGGTAATTTCTGGAGCTTGACTGGTCCCAGAGTTGAATGGAAAACACATTCCAGAATGCTGGATTGTCACACAGAATAGAAGTTCTCAGGCATTGCTCAGTTCTGTCTTCTGCGTATAAGGTGAATCCCAGACTGGCTTGGGTTGGAAGGGACCTTAAACCTCATCCAGTTCCAACCCCCTGCCATGGGCAGGGACACCTTCCACTAGAGCAGGTTGCTTCAAGCCTGTCCAACCTGCAATATGAAGGTGAAGGCCATTGCAAGTTCCCTTGGGATTTGGTCCTGGACATGATGTGGTACGTCAATGCTCCTCACAAGCCACAGCTTTTCTAACAGAGGGGTGAGGGAAACCTCCTTCCCCTGAGGCTGAAGCTACTGCTCCATGCCCGTGGGCTCTCACCCGTGGAGAAGAAGGGAGCTGATCCTGTTGGCTTTAATATTTCTCTTATACAGCCTAGATTAATTTTGCTTTTTCTCTTTTGACTCCTTTGTTTTGTTTATTCCAAGGGATTTCTGTCATCTCCCTTCTATGCTTCAACGTGCCTGAAGGATTTCCAACAGCAGTGATTGTGTATGATTGTGACTTGAAGAAAGTGCAATTTTTAAGACTTGAATTCACTTTAAAATCCCAACTGCTTTAGAATTCTTCTTTTTCCCCTCCATATTAGTGCACCTCTGTGCTGAAGCTTCCCTATGTGACAACACTGTGTATGTTATTACTGCCACAAGACCTTTCCACCATTGAGTTTCTCTCTCTTCCATTTCTTACTATGAACATGAGATTTGCAGGGAATTGCTGTGTGAGGAGTATTTGCATCATGGCGTGGGATGCTTCAAGTAAGACTTCAGGGAGCTGAAAGAGACTTGAGGCCAATCCAAAATATTCCAGAGAACATTCCCCAAAGTCATAGACAAATAATTCCAAACATGAATATTTCCACCCTGGCAATTCTCTCTATGTTATTGTGACAGACAGGCAGACACTTACGGATGGCTGACATTAGCATGTAGCTTCTGCTGTCACCCACAGATGGGCTGCGTGGCCAGAATGATGATGTTCCCGTCCTGACTTTCGGGAGTTTCACATATTAGACAGTACTAAAAGAATTTTTAATTGGGCTCATTTTACTTCTTTTTCTATCAGAAATGAAACAATGTGCATGAACCCCTGTGGTTACCAGAATCTCAATCTGCTGCCAAATAATATTACAGAAGTTGTGATTGGATTAATGAAAAGCTTGTAACAAAATTAGGGGCATGAGGAAATTAGCCTATTGGGGGCTTTAATTTCAGCTGGTGGGACAAAATTAGTCCTAAATTAAAGAACAAAACTAATTGTCTAGATAGCGCTCAGTTGATAAATGCACCAGTAGGAGTGTGCTCCCAGGATGTCGCTCTGCTCTTTGTAGGGGTTTTGAGGGGAAATGTACTTGGGAGTCTTGGTCCACTCCCTTTTTGCTTTTTCCAGGGGTGACAGAGAATCCCAGGCTGGTTTGTGTTGGAAGGGACCTTAAAGATCGTTCAACCTCCTGCCCTGGGCAGTTACACCTTCCACTAGAGCAGGTTGCTCCAAGCCCCTGTGCCCAACCTGCTCTTGAACGCTGCCAGGGATGGGGCAGCCACAGCTTCTCTGGGCACCCTGTGCCAGCGCCTCAGCACCCTCACAGGGAACAACTTCTGCCTAAGAGCTCACCTCGGTCTCCCTTCTGGCAGGTTAAAGTCATTCCCTTTGTCCTATCCCTGCAGGCCCTTGTCCCTTGTGGTTCTTATCACACTTTGTCCTGCTGCTCTGGACCTAGTAAGAAGATTTTGTGGGCCACATGAACCTGCTGTATGCAGCTTCCATGCTGCAAGGGCACTGGAAAGCGATAAGTGGGATGTGGTGGGTATTTTAGTCACCAATTGCATCCTATCAGAAAAATCCCTAGAAGGAAGAGAGCCCCACCAGGGCTGGCAGGAGATGTCCCTATTCGATGCAGATGACCTGCAAAGCTGAGCCACTTGGAAACAGGGTTCCTGGTGCCAGTAAAGTGTATCCATAAACAAACATTAATCCTTCTGTTCTTGGGGGCTGGTTAGACTGAGTTTTCCCTCTGTTCCTGAGGCCTCGTTAGATCCCAGCAGTTTTCCAATAGGTTAGGCTGCATTGCTGGGTTAGTTGTCTAAGAAAAAAGCTCCATTTCCTTCAGAGAATTTTTCCTCTCCTTTAGGAAAACGTTTCTGTCACTTGCCTCTGTCGTTGGCCCTCAAGTGGTAAAGCCCAGGCAAATAAATCTGTATTTAAAGCAATAAATTCAGTGCCTCTCCTCTGAGGCTTTATTTTCTCATTTAGTGACCTCTTGTTCCCCATGTCTTTGACACTTCTCCGATGTGCATTAAGCAAATATGCAATCATCCTTTCATTCTCTATCTTTGCTTTCATTATGATTTTTTACACTTCATTACATTTCCCTCTATAATTGCAACTCTTTGTTGTCCCAAAGTTTTATGGCTCTTTCCTCTCTTCTCTCACTTCTTGTGTTTCTTTGTTATTCACGTTAGCTTTTCTTGACACTGTGTTCCTAGTACATTTTCTAGATGTCAAGCAAACTCTTAGGCCTAAACTCATTTATCTTTGAACACTTTCCATTTCCACTTCAGTGCTCTACCCCAATGAATTCCATCCAGAACTTCCTTTTCTCCTAAAATTGGCTGTGCCGCTTTTATTCAGCTTTCTTCCCTTTTTAGGCCTAATTATAAATCCAATTGTTCGGTCCTGAATGCTTCCACGAGCTCCATTCATTTCCGAGCGCGGTTCTGCCATAACTGCCGGGGGAAGTTGCGTGACTGCCCTTTCAAAATCCTAATATGATCTAGATGAGAAAGATGTTATTTCTAACTTAAATTAAACCCTAGCGCAAGATCAGGCTGTGCAGTCCCTCCGCTCTGCTCCCCTGCCATTGCCTTTACCCACCCTGAAGAGTTCAGAGGAGAGGGAGGATGCCCTGAGGTGGGTTTGTGGGTCTATAGGGTTTTCCCAGCCCCTTGCAGTGAACAGTGGAGTTGCCAGGAGGACCAGTGGGTACCCCCATGCCTCCTGCCAGCATCAAGGGCAGGGGTCTGTTGAAATCCCACCTCTCCAGCAACAGTGGTTCAAAGTGGTCTATAACCCATTCCCACAAACATACACCACTGCTTTCCTTAGGGATTTTTACTGGCTGCTGGAATAATTGGATGCTAATTTGTAAGCAGAAAGTGCCGCCCCCATTGACTTAATTCTGAGCATCTCTGGGATAAGTGACCAAGAGGTTTTGGCTGCAGCTCTCTGCATGGGGATTGCTGAGCCGTTTGGGCTGAATTTCATCTCTGCAGCTGGGCAGGGGCTGGCACTGGGTAGCTGGGGGCTCTGTGGGGTAAAACCACCCTGCTCCCAGTCTCTGTGTGGAGCTCAGCTGCTCAATCTCAAGGCAAACCATACCCACAGCTCCACAATCAAACACCTAACTCCTCCAGTCTTATAGAGTAAGGCTTCAGGAGCAGCTAGATGACACGATGGGTATGATGTATCTCCAGATACATCTGGCAGTGTTTGCCTTTAGGTGTATTCAGGTGTTTAAGATGCTTTGTTTGGGTTGGACGTTCTCAGGAGGGGAGCACACAGGGCTGGGAGCACAGTCTGAAATAGAGAACAAACAGGAATGAGATGCTCTTCCTCTGGAAACATTGGCAGGATTAGCTAAGCTTTCAAATAGGCAAGGCAGTGCTCATTTCCTCCTCCAAAGTTGCCCTTGGGGTGAGGTGATGACAAAGAGAATTGGTCCTGTCCACTTACTTACTGATTTAACCTGATTTTCCCCTGTTCTTGGAGCATCTGGAAAAAAAAGTCAGTAATGTGATGACAAAGTTCATCCTTTGCTCTGAGTCGAAGAGGAGAATGTCAGTGACTTTGCAGACCTGGGGCACTCTGTCATCCCCAGCTAGTATGGGAGCTGCTCTGCTCTGCTCTCTAGGTATTGCTTTCTCTTGGAAGCCCAGGAAAGGCAACCACTGCTTGCTGGCTTGTCTTCTTGTGACCTTTCAGACTGGTGCTCAAGCAGTGTCAGCAAGCCCAGATGATGTACGGTGATGGTCCTGTAGGAACGTGAGCAATAGCAGTGCACCCTGAAGTGTGTATATAGGTATGGTTGTGCATGGTGCACCAAGCACATCACTGACCATCCGTGATTTTGGGTCCTGTCCACTGGTGTGACTGCATATAAACCATTTGGTCTCTAATTCCCACCTGTGAAACAGAGTGGATATTGCTGGCTGCATAGTGGTGCTATTGTTGTATGATGCTTAAACTGCTGAAGGCTTTAAGGTGCCTCTCACAAGTTGCTCTGTGCTCAGCTCAGTTATTTGAGGACTTGCCCTGGCCCAGCTTTGCCAGTGCAGAGCAGAACCGTCATGGGTGGAGAGGGGACAGACCTATCAAGACAAACAAACACCCATGTTGGGTTGCCACATATTGCTGTGGGTTGGTGTCCTGCAGCACATAGCAATGGAGGGAATAGAGGTCCCTTGGCCTCAGAGGAACACCATCACCCACCTCATGGTTCATTGCATTGAGCTTCCACTCTTTGTGGAGACAGTGGAAGAGGGGTTCAGAGCGCCCAGGTGCCAAACAAAGTCTTAGCAATTACCTGGCCTTACAGCCTGAGCCTATTTGAAATCTGTACATGGAGTTGTTAAGTTTTGGTGGGTTTTTTAAGAACTTCCTTAAATGAAGCTGCTTGAACTTGTGGCCTTCACCATGAATTGATTAGTTATGATGTGGCAGCTGCCCCCAGGGCACGCAGGGGCATAGCTGGGTATTTAGCTTGTATCTGAAATGTTTATCCTAGTTTGCGGAACCAGTAGCAGTCTTCTGGAAGCTTTAACACATCTACGTGTTTGTGTGGTCAGGGTATTTTCTCTCCTCTTAAACTATCTGACAGAGGGAGATAGAGAGACCTCCTGCAGCAACTTCTCTATATCAGACCAGTCACAGGAGATGACCTGAAAAAATCAGCTATCATATACCATATCACGTAAATAAATACATATTGCAATTTTTCTAAGCATCTATAGTTGGCTGTGTATGCCAGATGGAGATGACTGGATTATTATAGTCTGTCATTTCAGCATGAACTCAGACACTGTATTAAGTGAGTATTATTTAATAGGCTGGAAGAAGCCTTTGGAGCTGTTATTATCTCTCATGTAAATGCATGTTAAAGCAATTTGAAGAGGCTTATCATCTTCCTGATGGATTGTATTGCTCCTGTGGAAAGGCTGAGGGTTTTGTACTGTGCCACACTGGAGCTCCCCACCCTCCGGGATGGCAAACGGGAGGAGTGTGGACCTCCAGAGGGAAGTCAGGCTGCTGCTGATGTGCTTAAGGATGCAAAGCATGGATGGATGCTTGGAAGGAGCAAGGTAAGTAAGTTTAACACAAACTTTAGAGATTATATCAGGAAATCTGCATGGACTGACTGTATCAATCAGCACCCAGCTTCATTGAATTAACAGACAGCAGAGAGCCACAGAGAGCGAGTGCGGAAGAGGGATAAAACCCCAAGCCACACAAAAGGCTACTTGATAGGGATGCTACTCCAAGAGACATTCATGGCAGGGAGAAACAAGTCTTTAACCTGCCACAGGAATAGGTTATATTTGTGCTCATTTCCCATGCCCAGCTCTGGCCACAGCCAGTGGCCCACCCTCGGAAGCAGGCAGCAGTCCCCAGCTGCCTCATGATATGATGATTTTTGTTATTCGCCTCAATAAAAAGCTGTGATTCATTAAGTGCTTGTCATGTTTTGATACGTGGATCAGGAACTGATCAATAGCCAGCCAAATTTAATAAAAAGGAGCTCTATTCTTGGGAAATGAGCTTGTTACCATGCCAACTATCGATCTTTTCCTGACAGGCTCTGTAAGTCGCAAAATGGGGTCCTGATGGGTAGGTCGGTCTCCCTGCCTGCCTGCCAGGAACGATGCTGATTGCAACCTCCCTATTTAGAAGACATTGGAGACAACCCTATCTTTAACACTACCTCTATGCAATTCTTTGGCAAAAGGTTCTAGATCACCTGGAGCTAGTGGAAATCATCCAAAGGCTTTATTTTTCTTACTGTCTCTAAGGTGATGGAAATATAAGCGTGAAAGGAGAAGAGCTCTGATTGTGCACCTCTTGGGCTGAGAAGGGATGCAGCCCGAAGCTTTGCTGATGCACAATGGTCCCTGCGTGCCACCAGCGCCCAAGCATTATTCCTGGTGATGTTAACTTCACATGAGCCTGATGGTGTTAAAGGACACAAAACCAATCCAACAAAAGGTGGGTTTCTCCAGCTGACCATGGAAAGCACGATGGATTTGCATCCCAAGGAAGAGAGATGCTCTGTGGAGTCCTGCAGGTCCCAGAGCCACTGGCTGGGACCTATAGTGATTTTTTCCCATAGTAATCCTGAGTCCCTACATTTGAAGCATTGGCATTGCAGCCATTCTCTGGCATGGGTGACACTGAAAGATTTTGGAGCAAGAGGGCTCTGGCCCTTTCCCAGTCCAAACCATTTAAACACATGGCCCATGTCCTCCAGGACAGCCACGTAGGCCAGTGTTTGAGGTTTAAAGAATGGATGGGCGAGTTGTACTTGCAGCAGCAAAAGCTTGACAGGCTTAGAAAATCCAATTCTGCTCCCAGCACAGTCCCGAGCCTTTGCTAGAACAGTTTATCCAGCCAAAGTGAGATAAAAGTAGAATGTGATGTGGAAGATCTCACCAGAGTCGCCTGGGGAGAGGGAGTGCGACATAATTCCTTCATGGCTTTTCCAGATTGTGCACTGTAAAGCCTATTATGATTTGATGTTGACATTAACCCTGCTTTGGGAGGTGGAGTGGTGGACTGAAGACCTCCAGAGGTCCATTCCAACCAAGGTTTTTCTGTGATTTCATCACGGAAATGTGATGTAAGGTCTAACACTGAAATGAATATGCAAGTGGCTTTCTTGGGCGTTCAGACTTGGAGGACAGTGAAAGCTGACATCAAAACCTGACTATTTCTTAGAACTATTCATGTATACGAAGTGCCAGAAGAGTCCCAGTCCCTCGGCTTTGCGAAGCAGAGGTTATGGAACACTGCTGTTTGCTGCAGTTATCCTTAAGTTTGCCAGTACAAGCATGTCTCATGTCTGCTCTCAGCATTCCTCCTTCTTGGAGAGCTCATCCCAAACTCCCTGTTTCAAGTTTCCTTCTTTCAAAGATTTTTCTCCAGTAAAAAAAACCCAGCAGACTTCTCCATAGGGCTCATTAACACCAGTTTTTTAATGGAAAGGTCCTTTCAATATACAACAAAGGAGAAAGTCTTCAGTGAGGTTTAGTAACCCCCCAACCTCTCTCTGTCCCCGCAGTGTTGTACAGTGCTGTGGCATGGCAGCGAGCGCTGAGCAGAGACAGGGTGGAGCAGCTTTTCCAGTTAAATGTATACATGCCAAATCGAGCCAAAAATAAAGCTCTCCTTAAAACCCATTGAAGGATTTTGGGAATGGACTGCTGGATCAGCTCCCTGCTGCTGCCTGGGCAGACCCTGGCGTGGTTTTAACTGAGTATCGACGGCGTATTCTGTTTTCTATTGCAGCTTGCACTAGAGCCTTGAAGACAAATGAGACCAGTCGGGTGCCAAGAGCAAAGCGAGGCAGAGGAGGGAGAGGGGCCCCTCGGAAAGCCGCAGGAGGAGGAAGGCCAGCAGCGCTGTTCGCAGGGATGTGGTTCCTGCTGCAGCTCCACCAGCAGACATGGAGACAGCCCAGCAGGTTTGGAAGGGATGCAAGCAATGGGATAACCAACTTGGAAAATACCTCTTGCTTAGGAGAGAAAGCTGCCAAAATGGAAGCCCAGCTCGCCAGCGTTAGCGCTGCAGGCAGCTGCCTTCCCTGCCTGCCCAGAGCGAGAACTTCCACATCCGCATGAACTAGAGCAAGGGGAAAGACACCGAGCTCAGGGGTGCCGGAGGGTTTGTGTCTTCCCCTACTCGAGGAGCCTGCTCTGCAGTTTTCAGGATGGATCATCAGCCTTACATCGCTTCGTGATTTGGCTGCAAGCTGAGCCGAATGCGTGATATCACGGCAGGCTCGTGGGCTGGCTCTCCTCCCCGCTTGATATCTGAATAGACAGCAGGAGTTTTACGGACAAGATAATGTGTTTTGGCTGCATGGAATAGTTATGTTCTTCCTAGAGGAGAAAATATTTAATTTTGCTCCGAATTCCACCATAACCAGACAGCTCTCCATGTATATCCTGGCTAATAAATCAAAGCGACATGAAGGCTCGTGCACGAAACTGAAGTGGTTGCTTAAAGCCAATTTGGCAGGAAATAAGTAGTCATCTTAAAAAGCCAGTTCACCCTCCATACACAGCACAGCCCCAGCTCTTTGCTAAAGTCTGCAAACAGGCACGAAAAGTCAGTTTGTGAAAAAGAAAGAGAAATTTAGATGAGATAAACCATACAATTTTGTTATCAAAACCACACTGAACTTTGGTAGAGAAGTCACCCCATGAATTCTCTTCAACTCCTGGGTTTGCAGTGCCCAGGTACTCAAATATCACAAGGGCCATTAGTTCAGCTTTGTATATAAGTAAGGTCATGCAGGCACCACATCTTCCCTCTGTGCTTTTCCTCTTCTTGCTTCCTTAGTTAATGTTGTTATTTATTATAAGTGGGTTTTTTTCTCCCCAACCTTCCTTTTTAGTTTCTATTTCTATCGTGCAAACATGCCACAGCAAAGCAATGTAAGCAATGCATAATATATTTGCAGTAATGTATGATTCATTTACTAGCTTTCATAATTAATGGGGCTGTGTTTTACATACACAGTACTTCCTGCATGCATTTTATGATGTGAACACTCTTCAAACTCTAATAAAACATAATCCGTTAAAAACAATGGGACTATTCCTGTGATGAGATTTGTCTGCAGCTGCAGAAAGAACTTGGCGCCGAGTTTATATCCTAAACACCAATTTGATGCTGCTATTTTCTGCAGCTCTTCATTCTCAAGGTGGAAATTATTATAATGATATATATTATTGTAGTGATACCGCAGTTGGTCTGGGTATCATCTGCTTTCATACTCTGAAAACTTTCCAACCCAAATAATTTATCTAGCTGCTGTCTGGAGTTCAATAACAAACACAGAATTGTGCTGAATCGATGAAGAAGCATGTAAGAACTGTAGAGCAGCATCTGTAAAGTATCAGCTAAATAATGCCAGCATCTGCACCTCCAAACAACTCTTCCTTGCCTGAGGTTTGGTGGAGCTGAGAGCACATGCAGCATCATGGTCTGGGCCCCAAACCCCTGTTTCCAAAGGTATTTATGCGTCTAACTGCCATCAATGTCAGCAAGAATTGGGAACAGGCCATGCACTTTATTTACGCGTTATTCTCTTCCTAGCGAGGACTTGAGGACCCCAGATTATTTTGCACCCCATGGAGAAGAAAGCTGACACAGCCGTTTGTGTGTTGTTCATTGGCGCGCTATTCCAGGCAGATGGATTTAGGAGCTTTTAGTTGCCTATCTTCATACTAAAAATGTGAGCAAAACGGTTTCCAACCACAAAATCTACACTTATGAACGAATCAATCTAACATGAACACATTGAAAATTCAAAATGGATATGAAAAATTGATATAAATTCCAGTTTAAGGCTAGAATTCCTGTTTGCAGACACTGAAAGCCTGCTTTCCTCCAGCCGAATCCTCATTAAAGCCAATGGACACAAAACATCCCAGCTCAGTGGCAGTGTGGGGTCAGGGGATTTACCTCTGCTGAGGCTCCCAGCCAAACCAGCCCCACGCTGCTCCTGCATTAGCACTTCACACCTCTGCAGCACTGCCTTGGCTGTCAGCAGGTGAGGAGCATCACCCACTTGAATAAGTTAAACCTGGACTTATGTCTTAGGGGACGAGTTTTGCAGTGTGTAATAGGATAAGGCAGCATGGCTGGGACAGCAAGGGGGTGGCTGCACCTTCAGCGCAACTCCAGCTGGTTTTACTGGACTTGCATCAGGCTTTCCCTGAGGTATTTGCAATGCAGGTTTTGTTTTCCAAAGGTATTTAAAGCACTGCTTTTGGACTTTGCTGTGTCCCTTCTGGCGCATTCTCCCTGTTTGTGCTGTATAGGTGGCTTTGGTGTTTCTCCATGAGTGGGATTGGTACCTATGGGTAACTCATGCAGTGGCTGGTGCTAGTTCAAGATGGGGAGCGTGAGCCCTGCCATGATTGGGATCTTCTTTCCTTCCCTGACATAACACTAGGGGAAAAGTGGAAAAACCTTTCACATGGAAAAAGAAGGAGCTAAAGACCTTAAGGCCCAAATCCTACCATTTAGAGAGATCAATACCACTGTTCCTGTTGGGAAGTGAAACCCTGCTCTGCAGCAGCATGGGTCTGATGCGCTGTGTCCCTGTCAAGGGTGAACCTGCTGGCCCTTTGTATGGGGTCCTGGGCTGGGGAGTGAGGCACCCACTGAACACCCATCCCAAGCATCAGCCTGGGAGGAGGCTGATAAAACTAGTTATTTCTAATGTTTTCTAGTTCTGACTGGGGAGCTGGATTGGTTTTTCTCTGCATTTGAAGAGGCTTATTTTAGCCTTGAGTTGTGTGTTCTGCCTGGATCTTTGGGCTGGAGGTTAGCTTGTGTTTTTTCCCAGATCTTGGATTAGTTTTGTGTGCTTATTTTTACCTTTTTTATTTTTCTTAAAAGAACAATAGCTAAATTCATTATTTAGAGCAGAAACCCCATGTAAATATACCTGTGCCCTGTAAAGGGTCAAGAAATGCAAAGATGTGGAGGGGAATCAAGCAGCAGTGCTGTTGTGCAACACTTAAAACAGAAAACTGTTTTAAGTGAGTCTCTCTGATAGCTGAGGCCTGGCGGCGACTTCTACCTTTGGCAGGCGATGCTGAAGCTTTCCTGCACCTGCAGCTCTACCTATTTTGCTGCAATCTCAGCAGGCGCTTTTGCCACAGGATCCTTTCTCCTTCTGCCAACAAAGCTATGGGGGGTCTGCTCACCCGGGCAGGGAAGCCCCTGTGTCCTGTCTGTGCAGAGTCCCTGGGAGCAGCGGTGGTGGCGGCAACATTTTGTGACAATGGGAGCACATGAGTGCGGCTTGGTCTCAGCATGGGGTGCTGCTCCCCAGCCTGCCAAGTGCCATGTCAGAGCTCTGCTCGCCAGTGTCAGGGCCTCTGGTGTCCTAAACGGGTGAGAGCCCCCTGGGACACGTGTCTATTCAGGTGGCCTCTTGTCCCCAAAGCCTGACCTGCAGCTGGGAGGTCTCTGCCCCTACAGCCACCTCCTCTCAGCATGGTCCCTACCCAGACATCACCGGCTCCAAGTGTGTCCCAGGCAGCCGGGGTGAAGGGGCAGAAAGTCCCTTTTGGGCAAGGATAGGGAGGGGGGATCCTGCCTGGCTCAGCTGGAGCCTCCTGGGAATGCCACAGCAGCTCTGGCACACGCAGGGGGCTCGGAATGGACCCGCTGCGTGGCCTGATGCTGCGGCCAGGAGAGCTGGGATGCTGCTTGCTCAGAGGCTCACTCTTGAGGATGGTCAAAGAGACAAGTTCTGGGGGGAATTGCAGGATAAATGCTGGACCTGGGAGACCTTTGCCTGATGTGGAGCAAAACTCCCAGGGGCGTTCAAAAACAGCTAATTCCTGCTCGTATTGGGGGGGACACAACACCACTGGGGTGATGCTGGAAGCTGCATCCCCCTGGGTGGGAGCAGGGAGGGGTTGAGAACTGGGGGACCCACTGCAGCACCCCCTGCTCCTCCCTTCTTTACAGGCGCCTTGCGGGCGGGTCCTGGGGAGGGGGAGCTGGGGCTGGGGGGGGGGGTCCAGGCATCTGCACCGGTGCTGCGAGGCGGGGATGATGCGCGCAGGGGCTTTCCGCGGGCGCGGAGCGGCAGCGCGGATGTCCGAGCACTTCTTCCGGCAGGGCAAATGGGGCGGTGGCTCCCGGCGTCTGAAGTGTGAGGGATTGAAAGCATATAATATAAGTGTATATATATTTAATATACTTTTTCCCCCTGCACCACTAAGCCCCGGGTTCATTCGCACCTTTAGTTCTCGTTTTAGGGCGGCTGCATTGCAGCCGCCCCTGCGTTAAACGGGGAATAAACCAGAAATAAATGCCCACAACTATCCCCGTTTTAACGCAAAAGACAAAATCATTTCGTGCCTCCCCGTCCAGCCAGATCTGCCGAAGGACCGCGGGGAGACCCCAGCGTTTGGGGGAAACTTGCAGCCGCCTCCTGCAAACGAGGGGAGCGAAATCTTGTGAGATAAAATGATGGAGCAAAGAGGGGAGAATCTCTGTAAATAGGTTGAGCGTCAGGAGCCTTTGTGGCCAGGTCGCCTCGGAAGGCGGAGGGGCGTCGGGGTGCCCGTCCCTCCCGGCTCCCTTTTCCGAGGTTTCTGGTCACATCAAGAGATGTGCAGGGAAGGTTTATGTGCGGCCGCATCCCCGAAAGAAGAGAGGCAAAGCCAGGCGATATTAATATAGCTCTGAACGGCGAAATATTGAATGTTGTTGTACGTGCGCGTTGCCAGAGGTTAGCACAGTTTGTCTGAAAACACCCGGGGTTGGAGGCGGAGGAAAGGGAGGGGGTGTTTAATAAAAACCATTTGCCACTTGTCTTCAATTAGGGGCTAGAAATTTAGCAAAAAGGGGGGAAAAAATGCCTTTCCCCCCTCCCCCCCCCCCCCCCCCCCACTTTCCATCTTGATCAAGAGGTAAAAGCGGCGCCGCTGCAACTATTCGTGGCTTCGCTTTAAAAGGAGGGAGACAACACAGGCGATATTGTCGCGACCCGTGTCAGGGGGGCGATGAGCCAGGATGACCCTCCGCACACCCCAGCCGGTGTCTCATGCCCCGGGCACACACCTCGCCGTGCTCCGCCGCTTTTATCCCCTCTGGAAGGGGCTTCTCCGGCCGGAGCCGGACCCCCGACAGGCTGCGAGACCCCCGCGGGGCTCTGGAGCGCCGGGACGGGGATGGCCGGGGGCTGCTTTGCCCTGAGGTTCCCTGCAGCCCTCAGGCGTGCAGCGGCGGGGGGGCTTTACAAAGGTGGGGTACTCTCAATGCGTTTCCCAGTGCCATCGGAGGAGCCCCAAACCGGCGGGACTTCTCCCTCCCCTCCTGTCACCGCATCCTAAGGCAGGTGATGGGCACCTCGGCAGTTAATACCCCCACCCCCCGCCCCGATATTCCCCTCATCTTAGTGTCCATGACAAATAGAGGCAACGTGAGGCAGGAAAGGGGGAGGAGGGAGAGGAAAGACACGCACACAATAGCCGGGCAAATTGTTAGCAACTCCGGCGTTCGGGGAAGCCGGTACTGTAACTGCGCTCTCATCAGTCACCGCTCCTGAAGTGATAGTAAAAATGCATCTAAACATGCTGCGGTGTGATATATAAAAGCACAGCGGGATGAGCTGCTTTCCAAAAAGGGACTTGGTGATTGGATATGCCTTGGCATGATTGACAAGAGCTTAGTTTGGTAAAGAGAAGACACGCAAGCTTTCACAGCGGGATTTCTTTTCTAAAATATATCACACTAGCCTTTGAAAAGCGCCGCACACTATAAGGGAAATAAGGTTGCTTTATAGTGCGCTGACATTTCTTTAAAACACAACTAAGATCAAAAAAAGAAATAAAATGTGTTCCAAACACAATGTTTTAATTAGTTTATTCTGTGCATTTGCTTTTATCCGGTGTATATATCACGGATCCCCACCCTTTAATTAAAACAACTGGCTGCCTATACAACAGCAGAGACAAATGCTTAACTTTCTCCTTTGTAGCTACAAGCAAACTCAATTTACTACAGCTCTCAGAAGAGTTTTTAAAATAAACGTGGACGCTGTGAAAGCTTCCTGGATGGGCGAAGGTAGCGGGAAATGGCTGTTTCCTGGCTTGGGGAACTTGCGAGGATGAGCAGCCCTGCCCGCAGCGGGCTCGCAGCGCTGCCGGGGGAATTTAAACGCAACGAGGGCACGGAGGTGCCTTCATCTGGGAGTAGCAGTTGAAGGGCTGCGATGGGGCTTTTGGTTTCCTTGGTTGCTTTTGGGGTTCTTTTGGTTTCTCTCTCTTTTTATTCCTTTCTTCTTTTCCGTTTTTTATTTTTCCCTTTTTGTTTCCTTCCTTCTTTTTTTCCTTCTTTCCTTCTTATTTTCCTTCCTTCCTTTTTTCCTTCCTTCTTCATTTTCCCCTTCCGTCTTCTTTTTTTTCTTCCTTCTTCTTTATCTTCCACCTTCCTTTTCACTCCTTTTTTCTTTTTTCCCTTTTCCCTCCTTTTTTCCTTTTCTTTTTTCTTTTCTTTTTTCCTTTTTCTTTTTTCCTTTTTCCTTTTTCTATCTTCATTTTTCCTTTTTCTTTTTCCATTTTTCCTTTCTCTTTTTTCCTTTTGATTTTTTTCCCTCCCTTTTTTCCTTCTTCTTATTTTTTTTCCTTTTTAAAGATATTTCTTTTTTCGGTGTCGTCCCCATCGAAGCCCATGGTACTGCAGACCCACCCCACACACACACTCCCCCCCGCACACTCGCTCCGGCGTTGATCACTCGAAGCACCTTTTCTATCGCCATCTCCTCCGCCCGCCAAGGTTCTCGTTATGGAACTGCTCCTCCGGGGCATAGACTCCTTCCCCCCCGCGGCAAGCACCCTGGTTACAGGGGAGTTAATCGTATGGGGGTCCCGCCGCTGCCCCCGGATTGCCCGTGTCCCGCAGCGCGGGGCCTGTGCGGGGCGGTGGAGGAAACACGCTGCCTCGGGGTTTTTTATAGCCAAAATAGAGAAGGGGGGGTCGTTTATCGGCCCAAAATCAGGGGATTTCGGCACCAGGAAGGGAGCTGGCTCTGCTCGAAGCCCCGCGGCTGCTGGCGGAGGGTGACCCGCCGCGTTGCAGACCTGGCCACGGGCGAGGGGGGATTTGGGGACGAACCCCCGGCCCGCGCCCTTCGCCCCAAGGCTTAGAGTGGGGTTTTACCGGCTCCCATTGCGGGGCTGTTTAACCCACGGAATCGTGAGAGGGCTGAGCCCTGTTCCGACCAGGATCCGCCGTTCCATAGCCGGACCCCGCCGGGGCTGTGGGCTGGAGGCGCCGAGAGGGAGCGGGTTGGACCCGGGACGGCGCCATCGGTTTAGCCGGGAGGAAAAAGAAACAACCGAAGGAGAAAAGGGAATGGGCACATCACCCCAAGGGGACCGGAGGGGAACTCGGTTCTCTCCCCGACACCTTGGGGAAAGCCCTGGGCGGTTGAACACAGAATCTCTTGTGTGATGTGGCCGGAGGGAGGATGGGTAGCAAAAAGCGAGCGGTGGAAAACCCTATTTTAATTTTTTTAAAGACTTTAAATCGTTCAACACTTTGTTCCAACAGATCCTCGGGGCTGGCGAAATCGTGTCCCCATGTTCAGGGGACGCCCGGCAGCGGGAGACACCCTCGGTGCCCGCTGCCTTGTGCCCATCGGTGCGCGGGGTCGGCGCTGCCGGAGCCGACACTAGGTGCGCGGCAAGACCCGAGTCCCCTCGGCCTGAGCCCACCTGCGGCCCCCCGAGGGCCCGCTGCTCCACCGGGATGGCACTACACGGCTCTACCGGCCGCAGCTCCCGGCCCGGGGCCGCGGAGTCTCCATCTGCCGACCCTGCAGCTCCGGGCTGTGCCCAGTGCTGGGGAAGGAAAGCTGGAATCGAGCTGAAATCGAGCTAGAAGCGCACCCCGGGGCTGCAGTGGCGACAGCGCGGTGCCCCCGCAACCGCCCCAGGACCTGCCGCAGGCTGGCGGTGTCCCCAGGATAGCGTTGAGGCCGCCCCCCCGGAGCCCGGTAGCTCCCTGTGGCTGGCCCTCGGCAACTAGAGACCGCTGCCTCCGTCCCCGGGTGGTATCGGTTCAAATGGGGTGATTTGCAACAGGGGAATGGGTTTGTTATCGGGGCTTACACCTGCTGTGAGACCCCGGGGCGGCTCGGCGGGGAGAGGCGGGCAAGACCGCAAGCAGCGATGGGGTTCCCCCGGGCCCGGGGGAGGCTAAACCGGGGTTGATTTGGGGACGGAGCCCCACGTCCTCCGCGGTGCGCCCGGAGCAGGGTTCGGGGCACCCCGCCGTGCCCGGGCCGTGGGTGCCCGGAGCCCGTCGGGACCCCGCAGCCTTCGGGGCCGCTCCGCAGCGCCGCCTCGTGCCCGGCTCCGCTCCAGCCCCGCCGAGCGGGCACCGGGGGAGGCCGCTCCCGCAGCCCCGCTCTCGGCCCTGCTGCGGGACGGACAGGTTTGGGGGGACACACCCGTGGACAACCCCTCCCTCCTTCCCCTGCCTCTATCCCCATCGACTCCTCGGAGCAGAGAACGGCCGCGCTCACTGCAGGTCAAAACCCCCGGGACAGGAGGGGGCCGCGTACCAGGGTGGGGGCTCGGAAACAGCCCCGGCATGCCGGGGAAAGAGCGGCTCTGCCCCAGCCGCTGCTGCCGGCCTGGCTGCTCCCGAGGCCGGGATGCCTCCCCGGAGCCCGGGGCTTGCGGTTGCCCCTCAGGGCTCAGTCACGCAGAAAGGCTGACTAAAGTCTGTGTCCCCCGCAAGAGCGGGACAATAGAGCCACCCTCCGGGTCACAGGTCAGCTCCTCGCTGATTGAGATATTCGCCACTTCCCCCACCCCCTCTGCCCCTCGGAGGCGCGGGGGGAATCCAAGGGGGTGAGGATGCTCTCGGCCGGGCCGGGGTGCCGAGGCCCCGGCTTCCTTCTCTGTCTGCTCCCGGTCTGCACCCTGCTTGTACTAATGGGGGCTTTTACCCTCTTTCCAGAGGGTGTCCATCCCCAGGGTCACTCCGGTGCCTGAGCACCCCAGGGCTGTGCCCCCAGCCCCGGGTTTTGCCTCGGCTCCGTTTATTCTGCAGCACCCTCAACCACCTCGTGGTTTTCCCACTCGCTTCCGAGCCTGACGCGTGTTTCCCACGCAGCTAAAGGGTGATTTTCTTTTTCTTGGGGGGGGGGGAGGGAACTTCTCTCCATCGCCACCAAACACGCCACAAACCCCGGGCTGCAGGACGGAGCCCTCTGGCACCTACGTTTCCTCGCCACTCGGGTCTTTCAGCTTGCCTCCCCCTGGCCTTTGATATTCCTCGCCCCCTCCCCTCGCCGAAGTTCAGACCTGTTTACTCCAGCCCGTATCTCTGAAGTTCAAATGTACATGTGCTTCCCTCTCCGCTGAGTGACAGCTACAATGGAAATGTCTCGTTCGCTCCTGGTTTGCATATCATTACACAGGAGATGCAATATGTTTATGGCAGGAGAAAAACTACTTGTCTTTACGCTTGTTAGGGATATTCATTTAACCGCGATACAGCGCGGTTTAAAAGCTATTTAGGGCGCAGGAAATAGTCCTCTCGCCCTCCGGCTCGCAGGTCGGAGCAGGGGATTTTTGTCTCAGTTTTCCCAGCTCGGTTTTGCCTTTTCCCGGGAGGGAGCCCGGTACAGAGCTCCGGGTCCGGGACGCACAACGGGGACCGGGCAGCGGCGGGGCCCCGAGCGCGGAGGGACCCGCACCGCCTTCCAGGGGTTGTACATGTCTGTGGCTCTTAAATTCCCAAATCATCCCAAAGACATAAAAAAAGGGGTGTCGGAGGAGAATTGCATGAATATCCTGACGTAAAGTGGAGGCTTCCTCCGCTTTCCCCTCCGGTGGGGAGCACGGGAGCCTGCGGGAGCGACTACTTTTCCGGTTGCTGTTGTTTGCAATTGAGATAGATTAAAAAGGGAGCAAGATGCGATGTTTCCCCACCGCCACCTTTGGAAATTAAATTGCGGATCGCTGAATAAAAATGGAGTTTACTTGAAGTGGTAAAATACGTACAAAATGTATTATATATTGGTTTTAATTAAGAAAGCGATGGGGAAAAAAATACCATGGGCCACGACGGCAATGCTCTGTCAAAAAGAATAATAATAATATATAAAACTCCCCGCGATATATGCAATTTTGGATCCCCGAGCCGTTAAATTCCAGCCAGGAAACGATGGGGGTGTCGATCCCTCCCGTGCGGACACCGCCGGGCGCGCACACCCCAGCGAAGTTGGCAGAGTAGAAACGGGAAACGCATCAACCAAGATTTATGGGTTAATTGCTGTAGCCCGGGCCGCAAGTGCACTGTAGCATGGCAGGGCCCCCCCAAACCAGCTCAGAGCTACGATCGCTTCTTTATTCCCCCTTCATCCCCTCCTCCCCGGGACGCTTTTCCCGCAGCCCTGCGGTGCCGCCGCGCCGGGATTTTTCCAGGCAAAAATACCCCCAAATTATTAATTTTTATTATTATTCTTTAGCTTCTCCCTCTTTGGAGCCGCGCTCGCTCCTTATCCCCGAGGCGGAGGTTCCTCCCCCCCACCCCATGTACCCATGTTCCTCCCATGTACCGAGGGCACCTGAGCGGGAGGCCCCCGCTCCCCCGGCGCGTCCCGTTGGGGCCGGACAATGCCACACGTGAGGCCTCCCGCACAAGCAGGGGTCAGTCGCCCTCGGTCGCCCCGGGTCGGCGACTTCAGAGGCGCTGCCCTCCCCGGCGCTCAGCTGACGGGTTAATTGAATTATGCCCTTTTCCCCCCCCCTTATTTCCCTTTTATTTTAAGGGGGGGGGTGGTGGTGGTGTTGTTACCAAGAAAACCCAACACGTGCGGGAGGTCATTAATTACCCCGCCCTGCCCTTCTGGAGACGGGCAGGTCTCTCTCCGCTGCCCCACCGCGGAGCAGCGCGGAGGGACCGCAAGTGGGTGTCCGGAGGCCCCCAGCACTGCCCCGATTCTCTCAAGCTCTCGGCCTCGCTGCTATCTTGCAGGGTCCCCCCCTATTCATCCGCGCAAGAGCCGCGGGGCGCAGGGCGGGCGCGCAGCGAAGGTTCCCCCCCTTCCTCTTGCCGTGCGATCGTACGCTAACGGGAGCGAGGGACTCACCTTCAACTTTGGGACTGTTCGTGGCGGCTGTGGCCTGGGAAATTTGAGTGTTTGACAGGCACCGGTGTTACCTCTCGGGGAGGTTTTATATCGGTTGCTCTTTCCCCCCCCCCCCCCCCTTTTTTTATTTCTTTTCTTTTTTTTTCTTTTCCTCCCTGCAAACCCTAAAATAAAGAATGCGAAGCCTTTCCCGGCGTTGATGGGGGGGAAGGATGTGAAAGGGCCGCGGTTATAAAGCGCTGCTTGACGCGGGCTCTCAATGCGTCTCTGAACTTGATCAGATTTTACGTTCCCCGCCGAGCGCCGGCGGCGAGCCCGGGCCCTGCCCAATGGCCGGACTCGGGGGCTCAGCACATCTCAGGATATTACAATCACAGCCATCTTTCTTTCTGCCTTTTATTTCCACTCTTGCTCCCCATAGTTCTTTGCAAACGCTTTCCAGAACAGAAAATGAGTGGATTTATAGCGCTGTCTGCAAGTGATAATTATTCCAAGGCAGAACGTTGCCTTTGCAAAATGAAATTAAAAAGAAAAGGGGAAGGAGAAAAAAAAAAGGGGGGGGGGAAAGGAAAGAAAGAGAGAGACGGGAGGGAAATAAGATAAACGAGTGTAGGACAAATAGGGAGCGGGAAGTGCCGGGTCGGGCACTGCTCCGCGGGCTGGAGCGGAGCGGGGGGGGGGGGGGCTCGAGGTGCGGACCCCCCGCTGCCCTCCCCGCGGGGCCCAGGGGCGGGAACGTTTGGGTCAATAAAGGAAGAAAAGAAACAGAAATAGAAAAAAAGAAAATTAAGATAAATAGATATTAATTGAATTGAAACGGAAAACCAGCCCCGAAGCCGCCGGTTCGGCTTTTAACGGGGTTTCGGTTTTGAAGCACCGCAACGCCCGTGCGCCTCCCCCCGCACCGCCCAGGGCGGGCGTCCCGCTCGGCGGGGGGTAACGGGGGGGGCAGCGGCTCAGCGGGACACCCAAGGGAGGGGTGATGATAGTAGGGAGGGGGGTCCTCTCGCACGGCCCCGCAGTGGGGCACAGGAACACAGTGTGTGCATTGGGGTGTGTGCACTGGGGTGCCCGCACGACCGCCCCCCTCCCGCCCCGTCGGGGTTCCCCACCACCCCCCTCTATGTTTCTCCCCCCCCCCATTTTACCTGCGGGGCACCCGCGCCCAATCAGCGTCCCCGTCGGCGCGGGGCTCATGCCAATCAAGCTCCTCTCCACCAATAGGACGGCGGGAGGTGGGTCAGGTGACGCGGCTGCCGGCGGCTCCCCATTGGCGCTGCGCGGCCTGGCCCCGGCGTTGGTTTATGTGCGAGGCGCGGGCGGGCGCCCCGTCAGTGCCCCGACGGCGCCGAGCGGCAGCGAGCGCGGCCGCGCTGCCCCTCGCCCTGCTGCGCCGCCCGGCCCGGCCCGGCCCAGAGCGGGGGGCGGGCGGCTTTTGGGGGGGCGGGGGGAGCTGGTTTTGGTGGTGGTTGTTTTTTGTGTCGGGCGGGGGGTGCTCGCTCCGCTGCCCGCCCGCGGCCCCGCGCCGCGCCTGCCCGCAGCGGGGGGCGTTGGGGGTGCGTTTTGGGGTGGTTTTGTACTTTTTTGGGGGCGGGCGGGAGGAGGAGGGGGAAGAGGAAGAAGGGGGGTCAGGCTGCCGCCGCGCCGACGGCCCCGCGCCCATGACGATGCTGCTGGACGGAGGGCCGCAGTTCCCGGCGTTGGGGGTGGGCGGCTTCGCGGCGCCCCGCCATCACGAGATGCCGGGCCGCGACGCCGCAGCTGCCGGCATGGGGCTGGGCCCCTTCGGGGACTCCTCGCACGCTGCTGCCTTCAAGCTGAACGCGGCCCCGCACGACCTCGCCGCCGGGCAGAGCTCGGCGTTCACGCCGCAAGCGCCAGGCTACGCCAGCGCCTTGGGTCACCATCACCATCACCACCACCACGCCGGCCAGGTGCCCTCCTACGGCGGGGCCGCCGCCTTCAACTCCACCCGCGACTTTCTGTTCCGCAACCGCGGCTCCGGTATAGCGGACGCCGCCTCCGGCACGGCGCAACACGGGCTTTTCGGCGGCTCCCCCGGCGGCTTACACGGCCCCGGCGGCATCCCGGACACCCCGGGCTACCTGCTGTTCCCGGGGCTCCACGAGCAGAGCCCGAGCCACACGTCCCCCAACGGGCATGTGGACAACGGGCAGATGCACCTCGGGCTGCGCGGGGACCTCTTCGGGCGACCGGACCCGTACCGGGCCGTCTCCAGCCCCCGAACGGACCCTTACGGCGGCGCCCAGTTCCACAACTACAACCACATGAACATGAATATGGGCATGAACGTGGCAGCCCACCACCATCACCACCACCACCACGGCCCCGGGGCTTTCTTTCGGTATATGCGCCAGCCCATCAAGCAAGAATTGTCCTGCAAGTGGCTCGACGAGAGCCAGCTCAGCCGGCCCAAGAAGAGCTGCGACAGGACTTTCAGCACCATGCACGAACTGGTGACCCATGTCACCATGGAGCACGTCGGGGGGCCGGAGCAGAACAACCACATCTGCTACTGGGACGAGTGTCCGCGGGAAGGGAAGTCCTTCAAGGCGAAATACAAACTGGTGAACCACATTCGGGTGCACACGGGGGAGAAGCCCTTCCCCTGCCCTTTCCCGGGATGCGGCAAGATCTTTGCCCGCTCCGAGAACCTCAAGATTCACAAGCGGACGCACACAGGTAAGGCCCGTGACCCCCGTGTGTGTCCCCCCCCCCCCGTCCCCTCGAGGCTCCGCGGGGCTGCGCGGATGGGCCGGCGGCTGCCGGAGCGGGGGGTGCACGGCGCTGCGGAGGGAACCGTAGAAACGCTCAACGCGATCGCATTTTTGGTGCCTTCCCCTCCTTTTTATTTGATGTTTTAGGCCCGATTGGAGTGTCTCCGAATTAAATCAGCGAGACTTTTGTCAAAGTGTTTTGATTTTCAGCCGCGTCTTCCCTTCAGCCCTCTGTACGGGTGGAGGGAAGAGAAGGGAAATTAGGAAGCAAACGTATTTAGACTATATTCTCAAACACATCTTGTAAAGCTATCCGAGCTGCTGAATTTGTCCTGGGTCTTCTCCCTCCCCGGGCTCACCCAGCCACTGTCCCCAGTGCGGGCCTTTTGGGAGGTGAATTAAAAGTAATAAAGGCTGACCCTAATTTCTCCGACACATAACAAACCCTGCTGTCCGTCTTCCCCTTCTTCATCTGCCGTGGTGCTTGTGCATCCCCAAGGTGGGGCAAGCAGGGCAGAGGCTCTCCTGGGAGGATGCAGGCGAGCATGGAGAGGGGAACATCCCTCCTTCACCCTCTCTGAATTTCGCAGGTGAGAAGCCCTTCAAGTGCGAGTTTGAGGGCTGCGACAGGCGCTTCGCCAACAGCAGCGACAGGAAGAAACACATGCACGTCCACACCTCGGACAAGCCCTACATCTGCAAGGTGTGCGACAAATCCTACACCCATCCCAGCTCACTTAGGAAACACATGAAGGTAATCACCCCTGCGCTCCAGCCCCTTCCTCCCTGAGCAGAGACGCTCAGTCGCCGGCGTGCTCAGGGCCGGTGCCCGCCGCAGCGCTCAATGCTCCCGATGGAGCACGGCTCGAGCCATTCCCGGTGTTTAGGCCGAGACTGGAGCACAGCTCAGGGAAATGGCGTAGTTTCTTTTTGTGCTCCCACTGGTGCCCAGTTTACAGAGTGTGGCTGGGTGCTGGAAGGCTCTGTAAGTGCAGCCTGGCCTGCGGCTGCAGCCCCCCAATGCCGGGATGCTGGAGCCCCCCAATGCCAGGACGCTGCAGCCTCTCATACTGGGATGCTGCAGCAAAGCGGCCAGGAGCTGAGGCAGGCATTAGCCTCGCTGCTCAGTGTGGCCAGCAAGGCATGAACTACCTGCTTATAGGACCAAGCCGCTGGACCCTAATGTCCCTCTTGCATGGGGGAGCATCCCAACCCAGCTCAGCGGGATGATGGGGACCCCGAGCTCGCTCCCATCTCTGCCTCTTGGTTTTAGGTGCACGAATCCCAGGGGTCGGACTCTTCCCCTGCAGCCAGTTCGGGCTACGAGTCCTCCACCCCCCCCGCGGTGGGCTCTGCCGGCAGTAAGGACTCCACTAAAACGCCGCCGGCCACCCTTCAGAGTAACCCCGGCCACAACCCTGGACTGCCCCCCAATTTTAACGAGTGGTATGTGTGAAGGCAGCTGCTGCCCGGCCACAGACTGGACCAAATGCGTTGGGAACGATGGATAAAAAACAATCCAGGACAAAACCAAGCCAACTGCAGCTCGCTCCCATGGAAATGGAGTTTCCACACCGATGACCGCATAGGGCTACACCTAGTTAATGCCAGGAGCTGGAGGGGGGGGTGGCTTTTATTATTATATTATAATTATTCCTATTTTTTGCAAGCCCAGACGCTGGACTAGCCATGTCCTTTTCTCAGGATTAGATTTCTCTTCCCCCCCCCCTTTTTCTTGTTGTCATTTTTTGCAGTCGTCTCTTTGATATTTTTTTTTTCCCCCTCCTTACCTGAATCCCTCTTCCTCTGATTCCCCACTTTGGTTTTTTTCCTTTCCGATTTGTTTTCGTTTTTCCTTCTTTCGGTGGGATGTTGACATGAGGATGAAAATTCTCCTTCGCCTTAGTGGTGATTGTTGAAACTTACAGTCTTAAACCGTGCCAAAGTCCTGTTATGTCTTGAACTTTCCTCTCTAGCTCTCCTGCTGCTTCTTTCTCTGCTCTCCTCCTCTTTCTCCTCTCTCTCTCTCCAAGCATTACACTTGTGAATGTATTCTCGTCTGATGGGGTCGGTCAGTATTTTTCAGGATGAGGATGTGGTGTTTATTCTACCCAGATTGTGACGTTTAGTATTAAACAGTTGCCTTTTTGTAAGAACTTTTTTTATGTAAATACATACCCATGATGCCATATTTATCGTTCGTAATTTAATTATTGATACAAAAGTGCCGGGAACTGAACAATATTTATGGGGGAGAAAAAAAAAAAATAATTGTTTTCTAACAAAAAAAAAATACAAACAGCAAAAAAAAAAAAAAAGGAAAAAAATTAATTCCAACTCTGTACAGCTTTTGGTTATAACTGCTTTAGCATTAAAAGTTTATTGTTTTGGAAAGAGCCGTTTCTGACCTCCTCCGGGGGCCGTGGGGCCGTCGCGGGGCCGGTCGGGCGCTGCCGCCGGGGCCGGGCCGTTGTTTCAGCGCTGGCCACGCCGGGGGAAGCCGCCTCCTCGCCGCCGCTTCTTCTTCTCCTCCTGTCCCTTTGTCCCTGCCCAAGCGCTTCGCTCCCGTCACCTTCCCGAGCGGACCGAGCCCGGGGAGAGGGGCAACGGGGCCGCCTCGACGGGGAGAACGCGACGGTGAGTACCGGGGGTGCGGGACCGGCAGCGGGCTGCTCTTCAGGGGGGACCCCGGGGCGGCTTCCCGGCACGCTGGGCTTTCTCCGTTATCGTCTGGTTTTGTTTTGGGTTTTTTTGGGGCTTTTTTTGTTCTTTATTTCCAGGATGCGGACAAACCTCCTCGGGAGTGGAAAAGAGACATCGCGCTCGAGAAACATCTCTGGAAGCCCCAAGCAGCCAAAGCGATGGTGAACCCCCCTCCTCCGCCTCAGACCTCCGGCGCCCGGCGGGATGCAGACGGGCTCCTGCCCCACGGGCCGCGGCCGCGTCCTCCCTCAGCCCGCACGTCCTGAGCCCGGCTCCGGGGGGATGAAGGATCCGCACCGCGGCCTCCGCACCTCCGCTGACCGGGAGACACCCCAGACGGCCCCGTCTTGAACTTGACTTCTGGGGTACTGCGGGAGGACGGGGCGGCCCGTCCCCTCCAGCTGGGGCCGCTCGGGTGAGCAGCCCCTGAAAACTTTGCATGCTTTAGTAATTGGGTTTGAACAATTCTACCCTCTCCTCCATCCAAAACAAACAAACAACAAAGTTAATCAGACAGAAAAAAAAACTGTAAAAGTGGATTGTAGCCTCTAGAAAAAAAAACCAAACCTAATATATATTTGAGCAACCTGCTCTAGAGGAAGGTGTCCCTGCCCGTTGCAGGGGGTTGGAACTGGATGAGCTTTAAGGTCCCTTCCAACACAAACCATTCTATAACTCTATATTTTACACCCCGATCCCAGAGAGGGTTTTTCGTTCCCCGCTACCCAGCAGGGCCCCTTAAACCAGTGCCCTCCGAGGTGCCCCTGCAGACACGGATCTCCGCTGCTTTCCTGCTGTGAAGTCTCTCTCGCTGTGCACAGAGCCGAGCCCCGGGGCTGAACGCAGAGCGCTGCCGGGCCGGGCCCTTCCCGACGGGGCGAATGGGGCCGCACCGCACTGCGGCGGGGAGAGGAGGAGCGGAGCCGGCCGGGGCAGTCGGGTTTTCGTCGGACACCCAACCTGGGTCGTGTCTGCGTCGCTCCGGACCGCGCCAGGCTTGGAAATGTGCGGGTAGGTTCGGTTTCGTTACTGCTTTGCTCGGAATAAGAGGGATTCGATGAGGGGAGAATCTGCTGCTGACAGTCCCTGAAACGCCATTCCAGAGCGGGGGTCTCTGCTCTAGCCGGTGCTGCCTGGTCTGGGGACCCCGGTCCTGGGTGCACCCGGAGGATGCAGCATCCCCGGACCCAGGAGGAGCAGGGCTGTGGATGCAGGTCCTGGCCCCACTGCGTCTGGTCCCCGGGACCCTCGGGCTGTGCCGGTGTTCCTGCCCTCCTGCCTGCTTCCTCTGGCTGGCAGCCTAGCCCCGGCCATTTTTATAGCTAGGAGTTAAAACCAGCATCCTGAGCATTTGGCTTCCCGTGGTAGCCAGGCGGTCCCCCGGCCGGGGGCCTCCCCACGCAGTGTGAGAAAGGGGGGGCAAACTGCTGTGTGCACCCCACTGAGCTCAGGGACTCCCCATGGCCATTCTGCAATCTCCCCCCCCAAAGAAAACCAAAGTGGGTCATGAATGGGGCAGTGTGTGTGCTCTGGGATGCAGGAATGGGCGCAGAAAGGGCTGTGAAATGCTGTCAAAGCAGGGGCTCAGCACCAGCGCCGTGAGCTGGGGCAGAGAGGCCGTGTCTCCTCGAGCATGGCACACTGTCCTGTGGGTGCTACTGTCCCTGCAGTGCCTCTTCCCCCCCTGCTGCTGCTGCCCCCAGACCTCAGGGGGTGGCCAGGGAAGAGCTGTGGCACCCTGCAGCTCTCATGGGCAAGTAAGAATGGGTTTTCTGTAGAAAGAAGCACCTCTTGCCCACTGCAGGGAGATCCCAGAGCGGGAAAGATCCCTTTTCCCAGCGTTCTTAGGCGGGTTTTGTGAGTTGGGGTGAGACAGCTCATGATTTTCAATGCCAGGGCCTGGCAGCAGGGATCTGAGGGCATCCCCTGTGCTCACAGCTCGGGTGGAAGTGTGACAGTGCCGACCAGAGCAGGACAGAGCAGGCAGAGCAGGTGCCATGTTAGCTCAGCTTTTCGTGTGTCTCATGTCACAGCCTACAAGAGTCCCAGGACTGTTCCCAACAAGGGGCCGTGTTCTGCTGTCCTCTCCCAGCCTGGCAGCTCCCTTGTAGCTGCTGGGCTTGCTTGTGTGAGTGGAATTAGACGGATTTGTCCTCAAATAAACACAGCTCGGGATGGTTTTCTAAAACGGGTAATGTTGATTCATTGTGCTATAAAGAATCTGAGCAGAGGCAGGCGATGAGCTGGAGCCATTCCTCCTCTACCACAATGAGGCATGAGTATTTTGATTCGTTTGGAGTCATTGTTTCTGTGTATCGGTCTGGGTGTCTGCTCTAATTCTTTGCAAATAATATTAGTATTTTTTAAGCTCTGTGCATGCTATTAGCAGCCAGTGCTTGAACACAGTGTGAAGGCAGCGTCCTGAAGGTTGTATTCAAGTATCTCAGCGCTACGGCACCAGGAATTAAGTTCTATAGGAACTCTGTTGGCTGTAATGCTCTGAAGCACTGGGTAGGGTGTAGTATGGTGTGTTTGCATTTCTGTTTTAGTAATATAATGTTGCCAGATTAAAAGCACCACACACTAACACCGGCTCTTTTAGCTGAGCTTAACTTTCACGGCTGTTTGAGAAACCATCCCTGTTATTTATGCTGTTGGTACTAGCAAACCATATGGAAAATATCACTGCAGAGATGCACCCTTATTTTGGAGAGGTAAAACTCTAGAGAAAGCATTAAATATCTAATGTTATTATGGATTGTGCTGAAGGAAATTGTGTCGTGCCGACTAATCTGTACATCCCCTGAGCTAAGACATTTTGTTAACCTCACCATGCTGTTTGTGTGGGTTCAAAATATGATTTATGTCTTGCAAGCGCCTGCTCACCTGAATGTAACTGCAGGCAGTAAAAATTGCTTGTGTAAGGGCTCATACTACTGAGTGAGGATGGCAAAGCAAGGACCTGGCCTGCTGACGTGATGGGAGATGGTTTAGGGTGGCTTTGTAGGTATCTGTTCTGTGCTAGCTGTGGAAAACCCTCTGCAGAAATCAGGGGAGGCCGTTGTCTAAGGAGGTACAGATATACTTTAATATAAGATGCTGATTTTTATTCTTAGTAAAGCAGGTTATGTGCTGCTTAGGCTTCCTTTTAGCTGATGTTTCGGTCGTGTTTCTCCATTTCAAATGTTTGTGTGAAAAGAAACTTCGATTAAAAAAAAAAGGAGGAAAAAAAGAATTTAGCTGAATGATTCTGTTTTGGCAACTTGTTCAATAGTGGCAGCTTTGAAATTGCCTTTGAATGGGTGAGATGTGAAGTTCCTTTAGAGGGAGACCCAGCCTGAATGTTGGGGATTCGTTCCCGTGCATGCAGGGCAAGGCAGCCTGGCCTGGGACAGTGGGAAACTCAGAGAGAGGGAAAGCCATCGGCTGGAATGGGACTGGGGAAGCTGGACAGGATTAATGGTCGAGGAGCATAAAGGGTACGTGCAGAACTGGGCTATTCCCATGGTTTGCCCTTTTTCAGAGTGTTGTATAATCCCAGTTTAGGCCTGTGGTAGCCCCACACATACAACATGGATCTTAGCCAGGGATTTTGGGGCGCTTGGTGTGGCGGAGCAAGGAGCTTGGTAGAGATCCCAAAGCTATTGAGGAGGTTGTGCCCTTCCTGGCTTCCAGCATTGATGTGCTTGGGCAGAAACTGGTCTGCGGGCAGGAAAAAGGCGGAACATCAGCAGCGTTAGTTTGGTATGAGGGGAAAAACGTGTTTTGCTCTGCACTGGGGCAGGTGCAGGGTTGTTATTGCCCTCCTGCTTTGGAGGGCACAGAGTGGGGTTTGGAGCTGGAGTGAGCATTGTGCTTTATTCACAGGCCGGGCCATGGCCTTTAGCTGGCAGGGTCACAGCAGGGTGCAAACAGTCGGGCTTTTAGCCATGGGCTTGCTGTATTTGTGTGCCACCGAGAATATCCACTTGGGAAAAAAGAGCTACAGCCAGAAAAGCTAAAGAGGTGGTGCATTGGCACACATATTTTCTTTCAGTAAAATTACCTACTTATTTATTTCTTCTTTAAATTCCCCCGCAGTTTCACTAAGACATTATTATAATGCAAAATCTTGTGTTATTTTATTGATTTCTAATTTTGTTCAGTATTTTTTACCAGCTTAATTCTGTTACACTGTTTGGGCAAGAAGATGATGTTCTTTTTGTTTGCCTTTTCTTTAATTTTCATTTGCTTTGTGCTTGTTTTCTTACCTGTGTTAGTAAAACACAGTTGAATTTAAGGTTTCCACTGCTTCACTGTGTTCTTAGTGTAAAAAAGGCAATTTTTATTCTGTTTGTATTTAACACCCTATTAAACCCATGGACTTGAGTTTCTCAGTTACTATTGATAACCTCAAGATAAAAGTGTTGAGATTGGTGAGAAGAACTCAGTCGTAACTATAGGAAAAAAACCTGAATTTGGACTCAAATTCTGTCTTTATTTAAGAGAAAAATCTCTGTGCAGCAGCTTACGTGACTAAAGTTCCTCTGAGGGAAGTTTGCGAGGGGTAGACTCTGGCTGCTCACTGGGGTGAGGGCTGAGGAAGGCAAATGTTCCCCAAAATACTAATTTTTGCCCCCATAATATGTATCAATTTTCCCATTATATCTATTTTTACTAGAAAGAAGATGCTGCAGGAATGTGCTGAAACTGTCAATCGTAAACCTTCAAAAATCGTGTTCCGGGCACCTCTGAAACTTGCTCAATTTAACAAGATTCAGAAAGAAAAAGGAAACGGATAAATATTTTTTCCCCCTTTTTCTCCTATTTTTTTGTCAATGCTGTGACCCTCAGAGGCCAGTTTCTATTTTGCCTTTTTTTTTGGTGCCTGGCTATATACCTGTGTTTTAAAGCGGAGCTTGAGCTCAAGTTTTCGTATAATAACCTGATTCCGTGGATTGATGATGATATTGATAATACTGTAAGAAATTGCAATGCTGCAGCAGCAAAACATGTATTTAATTTTTAGCCATGGCCTGCAGAAGCATTTTAAAATAATGCAGTGAAAGGGCATTCGATTTACTTCAAGGGCTTTGCACCACTCTGTTTTGAAACTGCGATACCGATGTGATGTTGCAATCTGCTCCTTTTCTTTCTGTTTCCTTTCATTCTTTGCTGATGTGGAGGGAGAAGGCAGGCAAAGGACCAAAGGAGTTGAAACTGTGCCTTGAAGATAGTCCCTGTACCTTCAGGATGATGCTGGGCTGAGATTAGAAATACAAATGCTCTGTTGGGGCTCGCTTTATGTTGCTGAGGACTTGATTTCCGAGGAGTTCCCCGCCTTTTAAAAAATCTCAGGTTAGAGATATCTTTTATTTTTTAATAGGAAAATAAAATTAAAAATTAAAACCCTGCATCAATTAATATCCTCTAATTCCTTCTTGAAATTGCAAGCTGACACAGGACATAGTAAGAATTACAATTTGATAAAGAACTTACTGGGTCCCCGGCTGTAGGGCTGAGCTCTGCAAGCCTTGCCTTGCAGCCGTGGCTTCTCTGTAAGCTTAATACATCAGAACAGCCCATGTAAGCTGTATCATGATGTCTGTAATCAGAAGAGAGAGAAGAATACAGTGGGCTCACATCTGGGCCTGCAAAATCTAATAGTCCCAATTTCAGGCTGTGGCCACTTGATCGGCTTTTAGGAAATTTATAACCCAAACTCGAGCAGCCGCAGTGTTAAAGCAAAATTCTTTGGTGTCGCTGAATTTTAATCCAAGCTAGGGGAAGGGGAAAAAAAAAAAGTGTTCTAGAGAGAGAACAATAATTTATATCAGCATCTTAGTTTTATCACATTTGTATTTCTAGCTTTCATTGTTTTGCCATAGGATAAGAAATAGTTTCCTTCCAGATTAACAATAAATCACAGGGAAGGAATTAAGCCAGCATAAATGCCCCCTACAAAGTTTCAAATCACATCTGCATCAGCACAGTGTTAATGCCCTGAAAAATATGTTTTCTTCTTGTCAGTAATTTTCTGTTCTTAATCTTGGACAATCTTTTACATAAAAGCTAGTGGCGAGTAAATCGCGCCCGGCAGAGAAGTTGACGCAAGGAAGGGGCATTGGAGAAATACTGCGTTTCATAACCACAATCACTGGAGCATTAGGAGAGCAAACATGTGGTTTTATGAACATAGTTATAAATATTTAAACATGCAAAATGAAAATGTTGCTATATGTCTGGTTTCCATTATCTTCCGATGAACGTTTTCATTCTTGGAAGCCTTGCTTAGCTGTCTGCAGGGAAGGATCACCACCCCCTTCCCCAGAATGAATGATGCGTAATGCAAAAATGTGTTAGAATGCACAGTTGTTTGTAATGTCTTCTACCAACGTGGAAGACATTCTACCAAATTTGGTATTCTACTGACTTGCAAAGTATTCTTGCCCAACAAACAGGCCAAGCACCCTTCTTCTGTCAGCAGCTTGCTTTGCTAGATAGTATGAAAACTCTAAGGATGGTTTGGAAAACGGAAGATGTCACTCAGCAAGCTTGGAGTCGTGTCCTGCTACCCTTCCTCAAACAAAATCCCTACAGAAGTCAACGAAAGATGTGGTTGCTGATTTTATCATTATTAACGTGTTAGTTTGAAGTGTCAACAAGTGTCGAAGTGTCCTGTGTGCCTCCGTGGAAGGGTTGGGAGGCTGCGGTAAGGAGTTTTGGGGTGGGAAGCCTGGGGTCTGCCCTTGGCCGGGCTCTCGTGGTGGGTGTGGAGCTGTACTTTTAAACAAGGGTGGTAGCAGGCAGTGGCGGGTACAGGTTGTGCAATTTCGCTTGCGTGAGTGGAGGGCTGTGGGAAAGCAGAGGCCACGCTGTGCATCACTGTTCATAATAAGGCAGGTGTCTGATTTCTGGGATCCAGAGGAGTCAGCCGCCTCTCTTGGCTTCGGTTCTCCCCCATCAGTGCATCCCCACAAGGCTCCGACTGTGCCGCGTATGTCATGAGAGAGAGATGCCAAATGATTTATTTCTTTATTTCTTTATTTTAATACACCAGGAAACCCATTTTAGATTTAGTCACATATTGAATCCTGACTGCTGTGAGGTTGTGCCGCGCTCGGCATCCCGTGCTGGCACATCGGCACGCACGCGCCTCCTGTTTACTATTCCTCCTGCAGTTGCTCCCACCAATAAATCTGCACTTGCTGTAGCCAGGATGGAAATCTTTAAGACAAAGGACTTGAATGAGAAGGTTTTTTTTATTGCTGTGATAGAGTAGAAGGCCCCAAGCTGGGGGCTACTGCATGCATGAATGCTGACCCTCTTGGCGTGGTGCTGTCTCCTGCTAGCACTGTATCAGAGACTGTAAAAGGGCCCCCAAGGCTGGTATTGCCTCATTTCGATTCTTGCTCCTGCGACTGCAGCAAATCCCAAAGAAATGATGGCTGAGAAGTGAACTTGGAGAACAGTGTGGAAGGGCAGGCTGTTGGGAAAAGCAGGCGATGCCTGGGGGGGGCAGCACAAAAACGTGGGAATGAGGAAAGGAGGAACAAAAGAGATGTGGGTTGGCGAAGGAGGAATAGGGGAGTGAAAGGCGGCTGGGCTGGTGCAACAGCAAGGAGCTGCTCCTTCTCCTTGTGTGTGAATACATCCAGCTGAGCCTTTCGCATTGGCAGGCTGTTCAGGCAGAGCCCCCACAAACAGTGTGTGAGTCTCCGGAGACATGCACAGGATTTGCCCTGTGGGAAGCAGAGTGTGGTGCTCAGGGTGAGGGACCCTCTGTACTACCCAAGTTTTGGTTCCTGTGGTGAAGCTGTGCAAGGCATTGGCGGTACTGGTCCCGTGCCGGAACTTTGGGATGTGGCTGGTGATGGAGGCCGTTGGCACTCCGGACCTGAGCTGTGAGGGGGAAGGAGATAGCTGGCTTCCTGCAGGCAACTTTGTGCCCACTGGGCTGGGGACCAAAGGGATCCTCAGGGAGCGGTTGTTGCCCTCCTGCTCTCCTCCATTCCTGGAGGGATTTGGGCTGGTTTCTCAGCAGCAGGCACGATGGTGCTGCTCTGCATCCACTTACGTCAATGCAGACCTTTCCACGGACTCCAGTCTGGGTTGGATCAAGCCTTGCATGATTACAGCCCTTGTGCATTTCAAAACTGTGTTAATCTATATCTGGATCCCAACGGGGGCACTAGGGATGAGCCGAGCTCAAACAATCCTTGGCAGAAGGGACGGACTGGAGTTGGCAAGGATTTTCGTCCCATTATTGGTTACTTGGAGGAAGGAATGTACGGACCATTTTAATATATGACAACTTGAGGTCTGTCATCTTCAGTGTATTAGAAAAGCCTCATTTTTAACAAATCCCAGAGCGTTTGCAGCTGGATTGAGGCTGCACGCTGGTCGTGGGCAGAGGCATGGGGCCTTCTTTCCATCTTGTTAGGCTCTGAAAGACTTCTCCCACTGTTGGGAGACCCCTGGGCTGCCCACGTCTCACTCCTGCCTGCTTCCTTTGGCAGGAGAGATGGAAATATCAGGGCAGAAAAAAGCACTAGCAGTGCAGCCCATAGAACAAACCGTGCTGAAAGCTCTTCCCAACTGGAGAAAACCGCCTGCATGTTCCCAGCAAGTTTAGCCAGGGCGTTATTTAGCTCAGAGGACGACTTGCCTCTCTGCAGTAAAATCCTCAAAACATGTCCCAAAGACCTCGAATGAGATTTTACTTTCTCTCAAGTCAGTTTGCTATTTCCTCTAGTGAAAAATCCAGATGGGTACCTCAGTTGAAAGCTGGCTTGTATAAAGCCACCCTTTCTGCTTTCTCTCTCTGGGTTTCTAAAGTATGAACATTCAACCTCATAAAGACATTTCAACAAGATTATTTAGGCTTGTTGTGTCAAGACCAAGAAATTCTGTCTAGGTTACTTAGAAATGGCTAGGAAGGATGGAGAAAATATGTTTGGTTTGGTTTTGGAGGGGGGGAAGTTTTAAAAACTATCTTTATTTTCACCAAGCATTGTTTGTATTTTTACACCGTTAGTACTTAGCAAAGTGTTCCCTTCAACAACATCCCCATATAGAGAAAGCTGAAATCATCAGCACAAGGAATAGGTGTCAGCCTTAGACAGATGACTGTGTTTCTGGGTAATCGAATGCCATTTTAATATCTTGCTTTTAATGCAGCTCAGAGAAGAGTTTGATGGACAAGGCGCTGATGCTTATGAGCCTGAGTTCAGTTGTTAGGGCTATGTCAGATATTACTTTTCACAGACAACTGTAGTTGGAACATCAGCTCCCATTAAGTGCATTAGAGCCTCTGAGGTTCAGGGCTAGCACACACCATATTTTGTAGCCTTTGGTTTGCTTCTGTGGTGACAAAACCAGAAGGTCTTTGGTTAACTTCTGACCACTGACATATTAAATGAAGATGAGCGTTTGAGCAACATCAGTGATTTCAATTGACTCATCAATTGCCGTTGCATAGCAGTCCTCATGTTTCACTTTGGTAACAAGCTGATCTGCCACATCTGATGCCAGCAATCCAGTCCTTCAAACAAATGACATGTTTGATAAAGAAATCTTTTAAAATTCATTATGCACTTTGGCTTTTGTCTTTCCTTTTAATACAGCATCTGTTGCAGCCGGGATACATTCCTTGATCGTTTCTGAGTCTGCAATTATTTCTCTGCCTGCCCAGTGTCCCGGAGATGTGAAGTGAAGCTGCCATGCTCTGCTGCTGAGCCCTGAAACTCCACACAGACATTCAATTTAATCTCTTGGAACAGACTGCATTAAAGTAGTGTCATCAGTGCACACTTGTGATAAAAAGACGACGTGAAGAAAGACAGTGAACTAAAAGGCCCTGCTTTGCTTTTCTGGGAAGAAAATAGGATATCTGTCCCTTCATTTGTTTCATGGATTCCCCGCATTTAAATTCAGGAGAAGGCTTCAAATGTCTAAACTTTATCCTGAGCATTTTTTGTCAGTGCTGGAAAGGAATACAGTGAAGTGTTCCAGGGGGAGTCTGATAGAAAAAGCTATGTGCAGTGTTAATGAGTTGGGATGGGGTCATACGTTTTTCCGTACAGAGCCAGAAACAAATACAGGACGTGAGGAGAAAGAATCTGCAGGGATCTGCTGATCTGTGGCACAGGGTGATTCTGAACTTCCACAGCCCCTCCAAAGACTGGCAGAAGGATCGCGGGGGCTTTCAGCTTAAAGTGGTCCCATGTGCTTCCACCCTGCTCCATGCCAGGGCTCCATGAATAGCTGGTGCTGGAAGAAATGACAAACGTCTTGGGTGCCACAAGAGATTGCATCAGCGTTACTGATCCTCACTCGGCTGGTTACTGAAAATGCATCAAGCAGCTCTATGGGTCAGGCTGCTAAATTTGTAGACACGGAGTGTCAGGAAGCCTTTTTGTCATCTTAGTACCGTTTAGTATATTTGTCCTCAAGTTCAAAGCAATCCTGGCCTCAGACTTGTGATATTTTCTGCCCTTTCCCCTTTCTGTTGGCTCAGACCTCTTCCCTTTGAGGTCAACATCAAAATAAAGATGTATGTTTCCTCAGCCTGGCCATGGCTCTGACTCTTTAGATCAGCAATCCTATAGTCCATATGTCTTCCCATCTGTCAACTGGCATTTGAAGCCAGCTTGCTCCTCTATTCTTTCAGACAAGTGTGAGAATCAGGAGTTTCTTTAATGACAGTTCCAGGCCTTAAAGCATTTGCTAAGATACTACCTATTAAGATCCCTTGATGGCACCTTGAATAGAGATCAAAAGCAAGTTCACTCCACAAATCCAATGCTGTCAGTCAGTTTAGGGCATTGAGAGAGGGGTGGGGAGGGCTCGGGAGGGCACCGTGCTCCCGCAGTTAGGAGACAGGCATGGGAAGTCTGAGCCCTGGTGTTGGGCAGTGACGTGAGCAAGCAAACAAGAGCTCTGTGAAATCCCTCCCATGGTGGGAGCTGCTGGGGCTCCTTGTCTGTGCCAAGTGGGCTGGTGGCTTTGCTTGCCCCATGTGATGGCGGCAGCCTTTAGGATCTGAGCTGCGCCTGGCGCAAACAAGCGCTTTTTGGTGCTGCATCAATACCTGTGTCTCTGTATCTTTGGTTGGGAGATGATTCCGAATCTTCTTGTAAACAGAAATCTCAGAGTACAAAATGCTCTTCTCATTAATAATTATTACCAGGCAATAATTTGTCTCTTGCACTTTGGAGAGCTGCTAATAATGGGAATATGTGTCCTGCCTCACCACTGGGACTGCATGAAAGGCAGCGTGGAGAGATGCTGCCTGCGTGGCGTTATCGCAGAAAAACGGCCCTTCTTTCTGAGGACACTTTCAAGCTTCCCTATTTTAAAGGCTTGCCAGGAGATCCTGCAAAACCCTTGGAATATTTGGGGAAGTGTTTGCTCTGGTGGTGCATTTCCTCAAGTGACTGTGGTAGAAGAATTAGTGGGAAGTTGCGGCCTTTGATTCAAGCCTGAAGCTCAAGGGCTGTTGGCTGTACAGGGTGCCCACCGTGGGAAGGGTGGCAGAGAGCATTCCCCAGGGAGTCTCCAGCCAGTGCTAACCGACATTATTGTTTATGGGACCCAAATGTCTTGAGAAGAGCTGAAAAGCCCCAGGATGTGGCAGAGTGCCAGAGGATAGTGTCACACCAGTGACCATCTAGTAAAACTTGACTCACTGGAGTCCCGGACACCATATGTCCTTAGATTTGTGTTAACAGAAACCCGTTAAAGTGTGAGCATGAACCTGAAGTCCAGATGCAGGCTTTGTTTGTCTTTAACTTCAGTCATAATGTCACCTCTGCTCTCTGTGGGAAAAGCTCTGGAGCTTTTGGATCAGGTGGTTAGTCAAAATCTGGGGGGTGCAGATTGTGTGCTTGTGAGAGGGAAAACAGAAATGACTTGATGTGATTCTACGTCTTCACCAAAGAGATGCAGTAAGCGAAACGTCAAGAGTCAGTTTTGGTTCCCTCTCCAAGTGTCTTTTAGCCAGCCCTTGCCCCAGAGCAATCTGTATTTGATAGTCATTGGACTTGTTTAAACGGCTTTGGCTCTCTGCTCTTATTCTGTGCCTGTATTCCTGGTCACCCACTGTTTTTCTTTTACAACCTTCACTCAGTCTATTCTGTCCCTCTTTTGCATGATGATCCTCAGCCAAGTTTGTATTCATTACAGTCATTTTTAGTGTGAATCCATATCTGCCTTTTTAGGGGGTAGTAGTGGTGGTGACGTGACGTATACTTCTGGTTAAAGCAGAAGCTGCTATTGAGTTGGACAAAATAGGATGAATGCTGTATAAAAGCCTTCAGAGAGCTGTGAAATCTCCATCCTCTCTTCCTTGTTCTCCTGGGAACACTTTCACAGAGAGTATTTTTAATGTGGAGCAAAAAGGTTTCTGAGGAATACTCATTAACATACTGTTTCTGCAGATACATACATGATTATCGCAAGGCTGCAAGGGACACATATTCAGTAAAGCTCTTAGATGTATGCTTAGTTTTATGTATATGCTTAAATCTTCCTGAATATGCTTTAATATTCCTGAATTAACCGAGACAAAACCAGGTGTTTGATGGAGCTTATTTGTACTGCTCAGGTATGATGCAGTACGCTGTGATACAGGTCTCCAAACTCATAGCATAATAGTGCTCTGTGCATAGTGAACCCTCTCAGACGATTGTTGCAATGGATTGGCTGAATTACACACCCACAAATCATTTGTATCACAATTGTGATCAACAAACCATAAGAGGTTGCAAAGGGAAACAACACCCCAGCCATCATATGCTGAAGCTTGTTTTCATCATGTGCTTCTGAGTGTGAGCCCAGGTGGGAACCATCAGGCAAAGGTATTGCTTCTCCGTTGCCCCTTTGGAAGCTCCAGTCCCATGGATGCAGATCTAGCATGGATTGCAGTTAGGTATATCCCTCAGAGCATATGCGAGCAGCCCCATTTCCTCCTACCTGTTCTGAGCTGCATAAACCCAGGACAGCCTTGGTCAGGAAGAGTCAACTCTTAGCTAGTTATCTTGTCTAAGGGGCAGGAGAAAGAGTGTCTTGTCTGGGCCTCTTCCTGCAGACTGATATATTCATCTGTTGCTCTGAATGCCCTGTGGAAGACGGAGTGCTGGGTTTGCTTGTCGATGTCACTAGATAGTGCCCTAGATTCATTTAGAAGTAAAGATTTCCCATTTGCACAAAAGAAGGACATGTTTGGTGCGACATATTACATGGCAAAGGAACTAGACATGTCAGAAGGGTTTCCAGGCTTTGCTGATGTTCTCAAATCCTGTCGCAGGGGGAACCATATGCCCATTTTTCATGAGATCCCCATTTTCTGATGGTTGTTACCCACTTTCTTTGCTGCTCTTTCCATATGAAACCTTGGGTTCCTTTTAGCAGCTATTTTGGGTGGAATAACAAAGTCTAACAGTTGGAAAGGTTGCATGGTCCTAGCTATTTCTTTTGTGACTATCCAGAAATGTTCTGAAGATATCTGGTTTTTGTATGGCTGAGTGTCATTTGGACTCTCTTGAGGGATACTGAAGCTGTCACACAATGTCACTGGGGACTGGAGTTACTGTCACCTCGCAATGGATGGTTTGCTAAGAAGTTCATTAGTGAAATACCTCTAAATATCACCGGAACGTCAGGCTGTGATCCCATGTGGACTCCATGTGTGATCCCAGGTATCTCTCCCCGGAAGGGGAAGCTCCAGGTTCTGGTCCTTAATTGCAGGAGTTTCTGTTTTACATACAGTGTTGAAAAGCAGAGGCCTGGCTGAAGGACATCCAGAACTACAATGTCTAGGCGCTGCAACCCAATGAGCTCATCAGGGTGGTGATTTGATGCTGATTCTGTACCCCAGCAACAAAGACAGGCTCCAACTGCTTGGACACAGATACTAATTCAAGCAGTCTTCTTGTCCCTGGAGGGCAGGGTGAGCAGCTTCAAAATATGACAACTACTTAGGAATAGGCACTAAAAATCAGTCATCCAAGAAGTGTGCTGATTTCCTTAGTTGAATGGCCAAGAGCATCCTGGTTTGACTTTAGGAGAGCCAAGGCATTACACCATTGTTTTTACATCTCCATTCATTTTGGCCAAACTGCAACAAGAGGTTCCTTAGCATGTGTATGTAATTGGGCGTATATTTTCCTAGCTGATGGAAAGATAGCTCTGTAATTAATGGACTGCGTAATTTGTTCTAACAATAGGCCATATTGTGACATTGATTGTTAAACAGAATTCTCCCTTAGCAGAAAAAAACATTTGCATTGAAGTCTGCGAGCATAATAGAGCTCAGTATTCCTAAGAAGGCTCTGTTTGACCTTTGGTGAAGACTAAAGATGGTAGCACCTGTTACCAGTGAAGCAAATGAAGATGGTGTATTGCTTCTATTTATATGACAGCCACCAAGCATTGTAAACATGATGCTTCTTGCATTAGCACATCCTCGAAGTACACAGAGCTTGTCTAAGAAACATGGAAATACAACTGGTTAAAATCATACCCATCATTTGACAGAAGTACTGTTCTTCAGCATGTAAGTAATGTGAAAGGTATGTTGCACAAATATTTAGGCCTTCATTTACCTTCCTCTTCTTTTCATTATTTGCAGGAGATCTTGTTCTCTGATGGTGTCCTGAAAAAGACAAACTGGATATTATACTTATCTCTGCTGCTGATATTTACTGCTGATAAACAGACTCAGTTAAATAGGAACAAATGTTTATTTCATAATCCTCTTGCAACTGCAGACTTCATGATATGTGAAGAGTACAGAGATTAATTCTGCCGTTTGCCTACAGCATGTTTCCAGTTTCCTATTATATAGCACTCACATGCAACTGGATGACAATGTTAACCTGTACCTGAGCTGAAATATTGGGGTTTTCCCCTTCTTGGGTAAGATATAAGGATTAATTATTGATGTACTCACTTTAGGCTTTCAACTTAGCAGGGATTGCCCATGCTTTAGTGCCTAAAATATTTCTTCTCCTTGGAGGAAGTGAGATTGTTTCGTACCGCAGTGAATTGGTCTTTACTTTGCCTCCTTCGAAGGTTTTTGGGCTTTGTTTTATTCTTTAATATTTTCTGAGCCCATAGTTAAAGTCCCTTTTCCAAAAATGGTTTTCTTTTAGCCACAAAATGCTATTCTACCACATCTCAAGAGTTAAAGTTTTATCATTGGCAGATTCTATTTTCAGATAGCATCGTGTGGAGACTGTTTTCAAAAGCATTAACTCAAACCACACAGATGCACAACTGCTTTAGAATATGAGAATCCACATATGCTTTTTGTTATAACGCACATAAAACTGAAGTATAATACAGTAGGCTTTGGCAATGAAGCAGAGTAGTCAATATATAAATTTTATGCCTAGTTCTTTAGATTAATGAACCACTTTTCTTGATGAATTGAGCATGAATGAGTAAAACCACAATGATCTGATTAGATACTAAATCAATGGGTTTCTGGCAATTCAAAAGTTGTGTGTCTAGTTCAGAGTTCACTTTTTTTTCCTTCCCTGGGACAACTTGATAACCTCCTTCTACTAGCCAAACCGCTACAGAGGCATTGTCAGGCTCTTCAACTTCACTATTGTTCTCAGAAAATCACTTCCTTAAGAAATCCATATCCATATGTTGTGGGTCTTGGTTGTAGTTTGTGGGAAACAGAATTATGGGTCAAATTAATTTACTCTGTAATTCCACTGAAGTTGGATTCAGCTGGCACAGCTATCTCCTAATGGCATTACAGTAAGGGTGAATGTGGCTTCACCTTCTCTCTGCTGGCACAAGAATTGGGGCAGGTCTGTAGTCAACAGGGATAGTTGTAGGTGGGGGACATTCCTCAGCCCTGAGATTTCAAGTTGAACCAGTCCCTCCTTTTGGAAGCTCAGATTTGCATTTTGAAATATAAATGAGGGCAATGATTTCCCAAATGAAGTGACCAGCCAGATGACCTTCTTCTGGAGACAGGGTCCCATATGTGTTTAGGGCAGGGACAGACAGACCTTTTTCGTCTTAGAGGTATTAGGAACTAAAATACAGATGGGGGAGATGTCATTAGCTAGACAGCCAGTGGCTGGCAAGGAAGGAGTTAATCAGCACCTTAGTCCCAAGTAGAGGAAGGTTTATGTAGCAGGTAGTGATTTGTAGGCGAGGAGAGATGGGCCAGCTGGGAGAAGTGAATTGATTGCTTTGGGGTGGGGACTGTATAAAAGACTGCCTTAGCAGAAAGCTCTACTAAAGAAGCAGCTTTGCTTGCAATGATTTTTGTCTTGGGCTGTTGTTACAGGCTTGGGTGAGACAAACAGTGCTTTGCACTTTTTGGAGTCCTGGTGGTGCTTCTAAAAGGTGCTGAGATGTAGTTTTGCAATGAAGGGATCTCTTCCTCAAGGTGAGAGTGAAGTGGTTGTGGTCCTCAGGTGCCTTTAGATGTTGCAGTTCCCAACTGAGAGGGCAAGCTGGTCGGCTTACTGATGGAGGTGTGCAAATGGAGCCACACCAGAAGCTGGCTGAGATAAACTTTTATGGGAAAAGATGCTGGACCTCATTCTCTGACCTCTTCCAATATTCTGTAGTTGCTGGCCCAGTGCAAAAGTGATGTGAAATACCGAGCAAATGAACGATTCCCAGAGGAATAACGGCATCTTGCACCCAGAGGGGAGCTCTGGTGAGAGGTACAGTCTCTCCATACAAAGGATGAGTGCTTTTGGGAATGGGAATACCAGCATTTAAGGCTACAAGGGGTAAATGGGACAACGGTTGTGAACCCTCGAAGGTGGAAAGAGCTGTAGAGGTGGTTGGCAAACGAAGAGTGTATTCCATGAGTCTTTTGCCTGGCCTGTGGGAGGGTCATGTTCTTGTGGCTGGCAGGAAGGACAGGACAAACAGGGTGTTTCAGTGTTTGCAGGTGTGTCCTGGCTCACATCAGAGAGGTTTGGAGTGGAGAATGGAGTGATAGGATTAAAGAAGGTGGCAGCACCAACACAGTGGTGAACTGGTGTGTGTGAGCTGCAGGAGTGTGTCTGATAGACTGATAAGAAAGGAGATGTGGTGTCCAATAAAAAAATCACCTAAAAAGCCAAGCTAAACCTTAGAACCAGCTCAGGAGAGGTCAGCTCTTGAAACGAGCCTGCCAGGGGTGGAGGTCCTGTCCGGGGGATCCTTTACATCCAGAATCTGTCGTGGCATTCACAGACCTCTGTCTGGTCCCTTTTCTTCCTCACTACTGTTTTCCCCCTCCCTCTCGTCCTCCTCCTTTGTCAGGCAACTCGTTAACACTTATTAGCAAGCATCTTCAAAAGGCCGGGAGAGGGGAAAGGATGGAAGGGGAGCTGAGATGGCTAAAGGAAATGATTAGGAGATTCCTTTTCCTTTCTGCCTATTGAAGCTTTAATGACCAGCCCTTGTTCTGGCTGTGCCCTGCATTGTTATCCAGTCCTACCCCAGGATTGCAGCACTCCTGCTACCCCCGGCACTGATCTGCTCTGACAACTGGGGCACTGCAAGTGCCCACAGCATCTAACCTTTCTCGTGCTGGGGCAGCTCATGGGGCTTAGTCTTCCTGCTGCAGTTGGCATTGGTGCCAGTGCTGTGCCAGCACCGTTTCAGTCTCCTCTTGGTTCACTCCTCCAAGTATACCTTCTTAATCAGTGTCATGAGTGATGGGCTTCCCTTGTGTGATCCTGCCTAGAGACTGGGTTCTTATTTATGCCTAAACATGGCTTGTAAATCCTGGGTATCCAGTGCCAAGGACCAAGAATCTGCCTGGCAGCAAACATGCTGTTTTAGTGGCCAGGATTTGTGCTTGCCTGAGGTGGAGGAAGGAGGATTGAATAAAGGTGACAGAATTTGCCCCATAGCTTTCTATTTCTGCCTTTCAGTTCCGGTTGCAGTGTATGTTCTGTGGTTTCTACTTGAGCTAGTTATCTAGAGCTGAGCCCTAATGCCACCCAAGTGGATGGCAGAGCTCCCATTGGCATTGGGAGGAGCAGCATGGATCAGAAGAGAGGTCATTCTGAGCAGTTCTGTAGTGAAATGTGGGTTGCACCTATGTTTTGTTTTGTTCTGTCCATCAGAATCCTCAGACCTAGGTTTCTTCACCCTTTCCAAGCAATGGATGGTACCAGAATTACTGTTTCTGTGCATTAGTGAACTCAGCAGAGGATTTTTCTACCAAAAGACCCCCTTGCAGAGGGGAGAAGCCTTCATGGATTTCCTGCCCTTACTCAGTGCTCTTTAACCTGGGGGTATGTGTGTAATTGTATGTAGAGGACAAAGCCTTGAGCCCAGGAATAGGTGCTTAGAGACAGCCTTGAAATGAAAGTAACTTTATGTGAACATCTGCGTGGGTCATAGGCTTGGTGGTCTAGGTCTAGGATGCTTCCTGAAGTCAGATCTGGCTCTGAAAGGCAGCACTGCATCTGCTCTGGACCTTGCTGTAGAACTGTTATCTCTGGTGGGTTTCATCAGGATCTTCTCTGGTTCTGCAGAGAATAGATGTGATTCTTATTAAAGTTCTTTGCTCCAGAAGTTGATGCTCTGAGGGCTCTGTCTCAGTTTCTTTGAATGTGAACTCTGTGGAGCAGTGACTGCATGGGGAGAAATAGGAGCTTACTAAAATCAGGGATGTTTTACTACTGAACCCAGGCTGTTGTGGTTTTGGGCAGCAGCATGCGTGATTTACCCAGGTAGTTCAATGCCTTTTAGTCAGCATTAAAGATGAGTATGAATTTGAAATGAAAGGGGAGAAAAATTAAGTGATTTAGCTTGTTTTGTCTTCTAGCTTGTAGAACCTTGGATAATGTAGAGGAAAATCAGACCAAGAGGCACTAGTGGCTGGCTGGAGCACTGCTGTTCATGCGTAGACAGTGCAATGCCTGCTCCAGGAGCTGGGCGCCTTCGTTCACACCAGCTCTACAAGGTCCTTTCTTTCAACAACTTGTTATTACAGACTGCTGAGAGTGTGAGAGGATCTCCTCTGTGTCACCAACTGAGGTTTTAATCTAAAAAAGAAGGGGGGAAAGGAGTGGATTTTGAGATGAGTACTGGAAAATTGGAACTATGCATGGAAAAAACAGAGGGAAGAATTGGTGAGCTGGAAAAAATAGACAAATATTATTTTTTGAGTGTTTCACAGAGTTTATGTTCTTTATCTATTACTTATTCCAAGCAGCATTTTGGAAAGTATTTGGCAAATGTATAAAAGCAATCTGTAGGATACTTTGTAGATGCCATAACCTAGAGTAACTTGACTGCCTTTACAGAAATAGCTGTGAAAGAAATACACTGATTTATGTGTCAGTTTAAAACTTGTTTGGGGAAACAGTTACAGCTGTAGAATACAGAAAATATTTAGGACAGGCAGTGCAAAAGTTTTATAGCTTCTTAGTCTGAAAAGAGGGGTAAATTTCAATTATGTGTTTTATTAACACAGCCTTCTTAGCTCTATAAAATGGTAACATTTTATAACAGTATTAAAATCCCCTCTTGGGAAATACTGTCACATATTGAGAGAGAGAACTTGAAGATGTTACAAAATGCCAGTGGAGTTAACCAGTTGTTAATCAGTTGTTCATCTGCAGCTGAGTCCTGCTCCAGCTGGACCAGGAGCACCAGGGCCTGATGTAAGGATGCTGTGGCTGCTCTCCTGACAGGATATTCTTTCAGAAGTGGGCAAGTCCCACTGGATTTGCCATGAAACTTAATGGGTGCTGACTGCAGGTTGAATAACAACTGGTTTGTCCTGGTTCATCACCATCCTCTCTTCTGCTGTTCTAGTGGAGCCATCCAATGACGCTTCCCTGTGTCCCTTTCTCTTCCAAGCATGAACTCCGCCTTACAGCAGGCATCTGCCTTGACTAGCTTGTTGTCTCCCTGTAAGTGCTAGTTTTTCCGCAGTGGAAAAGGAAGTGTTTTGGTAATATAATACCGACGAATGGAGGGGTTTTCTTAATTAAAGTAATAATCTGGAAGTTGTCATTGATAAGTGTGTAAACAAGCTGATTGCAGTGGGCGCATGAATAGCTCTAATGAGCACGTGTGGGTATTAAATTAACCATGGTTCACAAGCCATGCATAGCTATATGGTTGTTTAGAAATAACCACTTTCCCCTTGTGCTCCACTTTGCCCATCACCCCAAAATCTTGTCTTTTCAGTGCTGCACAACAAAAGGGAATCTGTTCCTCTCACAGGATGAGGGCTTTAAAGGAAATCACTGCTCCTAAGGTGACTGGGAATGCAGCCTGTGCTGTTGGCATGTTTTCACATAAGTGAAGTGCAGCTAATGGGTAGCTCTTGGGTGTTCAGCATCAGCTTCTCCTTGCTGTTGGATTGTTCTTGGAGGAGAACACTAGGATGTCCTTGGAGGAGGCGCTCAGATGTTGTGGGATACCCTATTTGTGATATGGGAGAACAATGGCTCTTAGGGGGCTGTTGTGCAGCTAACGAGCTCCTTGGAGGAAGGGCCCTACAGAAGTGCAAATCATCTTCTTACTTGCTGTTAATTATTGATATAATTATTCCTTGCAATAAGCAGGATGGAAATAGTTGGGTGATGGTAGGCTCAGCTGATCTGCAGGTGGGCGAAGTACAGTGGCTTGTTGTGACTTTCCCAAGAAGGTGACCACTGGACCTGCAGCTCTTCTCTGTTGGTGCTGGTGGGACTCTGGAGGAGTTTCACCATTCCAGGCCCAGGAACATTCTCCATGATTTGATTAAGAAGGGCTTGTGTGTGTAACTTCTATCTATTGGAAGGAAAACAGTGTTTGAGTGCTAAATGTATTCTGGCTCGCTTTCTTGGGTGATCCTGTCTGCAACCTGAAGTGGCAAAGGAGGACACAACTTCAGAGAGTTAAGTACAGCTCCTTCCCTGATCCAGACAGGATCAGAGTTCATGTGTTGCGTACTGGAGGCAACTGGACCTGATTTCCTGTTTTAGTAGCAACTCATTCTTCTTTGCTGTCATCTTAGGATATCATGTTATGAAGTGGAAATTCAGCCTCTTCTTAACCACTGTGTTGCTGTAAATAGCATCCTTTTTGAGATGCTATTTTGAGATGTCCTTTTGAGAATTCAGATCCAGCAGACAATTAAGGCGGAGGGGAGATGTTGAATCAGCAACACTACTGAAGACAAATGTCTTCTAGTTAAACTATGACTTGCATCATGAAAGAGACAAATAGGATATTTATTGCATGTCTGTCTCCACCCTCAAATTGTGACTTCATGTTTCTCTGTTGGGATAAAGTGAGTAACTTAAGGGGTTGGTTTAGGAGATCACTTTTGAGGGAACTGCTACAGTTTGCTGTGTATCTATCCCTCTGCACATTCATACATGTCATGTTATTGTCATGGGATTTATGCTTTTCTGGGCTCACATGATCATCAAACAGCCAAATGAACAACCAGGGTAACCTTGACTCTGAAGATATTTACTTGTGTTTACCAAAGGTGTCCACTTTTTGTCTGCAAAAACTCAGCAGATTTGAAGGGCTAAATGTGTTTCCTTCCCTTCCACAACTAGCACTGTCTATTATCGTGTGTATGTGTGTCATATCCCATGTGTGCTCCCTTTCACATGTTGGTTGGGATAGTATATCCATCCCCTGATGAATGGGCTGTATAATGGCAGTAGTCATACATAGGACAGCATGTCCTCCTTCTCGCCCAAGTATCTTGGAAGCACAGACCTGCAGCACCTTGCTCTGCTGGGTCTTCTCCTGTTTAGTAGGTCCTTGGAAGCACAGCAACTGCTCTAGTGGAAGGTGTCCCTGCCCATGGCAGAAGGTTGGAACTAGATGAGCTTTAAGGTCCCTTCCAACACAAACCAGTCTGGAATTCAGGCCCACGTAGGGTGGGCAGAGGGTCAGGCAGGGTTTGCTTGCAAGGGTAGCAATAGGTGGGTGTAAAACTCAGTGCTTTGCCTCCTTTGACAAAGCCAACTGCATGCAAAGGATTGGATGACTGTACTGCTCTGAAGTAGAAAACTTGAAGAATGGGAGAAGGGAAGGGGTATGCCTTATCTCATCCAGCAGGTCATTTGTCCCTAAGCCCTTGCATCTCTTGTTCTTGTTGGGTACTGTTAAGCAGCTGGAACATGTGGAGAGGGGCTCAATGCCAAGTTAGAGCTGATACGGGCAACAAGTACCCGCTGTTCATTCTCTGTGTCATAGTTAATGGTTCCCGATGCCCTGGGCTGCCTTCTTGTCTAAAGCAACACTGTGATGTTGCTGGAGATCTTGTTATAGTGGGTCCTGCTCTTCCTGAGAGGCTTGGTACCATAATACTCTCTCTTGAAGGAAAAGACCCCAGAACAATGGCAGCAAACCCAAACGTGTGTAGGGCTGCTCTAGCAGAGCAGGGTGTGCATGGATGCACAGCCACTTCCTTGCACGTTTCAGTTAAAATAGGAAGCCCCAGGTGGAATTTCTTCAGTGGTGTGTGATCTGTCTGGATCACTTCCCTTTCCCGACAAAGGAAAAGCAGTGTTGCCCTGCTCTTTGTGAAGATTTCTCCTAGCAGCATCGTGCCTCTTCAATTGACATAAGTTCAAATCAGCAGTAGGAATCAAGATGTGTGCTAAGCTTGCTATCCACTGCTTTACAATGAGGGAAGGATTTAGACTTCAGGAAGTTACAACCTTCTTCTGTTAAGCAGCCCAATGTTTGCTGGAGATCCCTAGTTTCAAGGTTTGGCACGTTGCTAGCAAAGAGCCTGCGTATATGCCATATAATTAACACCAGGAAATTCTGACTCCTGAGGCTATAGGGTTAAACAAATATATGTCCCCATTAAACTTGAATAATAAGAGGTTAACTCATTAGGAAAAGAACACTTTTGATGTGCTTAATGGAGGGAGAGAGCATTAACTCTTAGAGTTCCTTGCAAGCCCTTATGTGTCTACTTAACTTTCCTTTTTGTGTGTTAATTTTTCTCCTGTAGAATACTTGAAACCCCAAACCCCACCAAGTTGATCTCCTATGTATTCTGTATGAGTCTTCTTTTGATTCCTGGATTGATGTGCTTGGCTCCTCTGGAGTCTTCAAAAATGATATCCTGCTGTGTTGACATTTGGTTGCAGACTTAAAACTAATATGCAGTGCAGAACTTCTGCAGAACAAAGGCAGATCTTGGAAACCTCTCATTTGAATGTCCAGTAACAGCAATTCGCATGCCTGAGTCTTTCCTATTTAATCCTTACATTACTTACAAAGTACATTGTAATAGCAGGAAAGACCTGGATGTCACAAATCACAAGCAAGAGCCCTGCAAATGCAACACTTATCATTAAAGTGATTTAATTGTAAAAACACACAAGAAGTAATTTTAAAGACCTTTTACTTGCAGTTCCAAACCCAGTTAATTTCCAACAGTTGTATCTTGCTTGTAAACCTCTGCTTGGAACTGTTCCGGACCAGGGGCTTGCTGGATGTGCTCATATCTGGCTGGTCAGGGAGTTCAAGTTTCACTGGCACTTATTACTATAGAATGGGCTGCTGGGATCAGGTAAAAGATGCCGAATTTCAGAGGGAAACAGAAGTACACATAGATGAGAATAGCCAAGGCAAAAGCTCGAATTCCTAGTGATTTCATAGAATCATGGAATGGTTTCGGTTGGAAGAGGCCTTAAAGATCATATAGTTCCAACCTCCAATATGGTCCTCTGGTTGTGGCATGAACAAACCTTATTCCAATGGCTGTGGCTCTGGAGTGCCTTTGGTATTCCCCAAATGCTGTTGTCCTTTAAAGAGAGCATGTATTCATGCCTGACATTATAATTCTAGCAGAGCTCATTAATCCCTTCACCCTAGATAGTGATGGAAATAAGTCGCCTCCAGCTCCTCTTTGCTGAGTGCTGACCATGCACTCCAGGGTGCTGTTGCTGGGTGGAAGGGTCTCTGGAAGCAGAAGATACATACTTCCATTCTTGGGAGATGCTTCTGGAGAACTTTTCCTGTCTTCAGGCATCCTGAAGTGTTGCTCTTTTGAATGGGGTGAGTCAGGGCCCTTAGGAACTTCTGGCTCTGTGAAGACAATCATCCTTTTGCTGGTCATGCAATCTGTCAGTAACTGATCCAGGCATCGGCTCCATATGCTATAATGTACAGTTTGGGTCAACCGAGGAGAGAAGGATGGTTCTTTGCACAGGTTTTCTAGAACTCAGACTGATTTTTCTTTCTGAGGTTATTCTTCTAGACAACAGGAACAGATTTAACGAAATAATTGACTTCTGGTAAATGGAGTGCAGAGACCATCTGATCCTGCTGTAAGCAAACAAGCTTTCCTGCATTGTTGCTTGCATTCTGGATCTTTCATAACAAATATCTGGATGTCGCTGGCAATGGATTCCTTAGACTTGGCAATTAAAAAAAAAATCTAGGGAGGATTTGAAGTTAGAGGCCCATGGAATGGGAAAGGCAACCCAAAGTATTCCTGACCTTTGATGACCTGCTTATGAGATGAGATTCTGCTTGTGGACCAGTTCCTTGTTTGAAGCAGCTCAATCTGGGAACAGTTCTAGCCATGGAAAAGACAAAGTGTACCCGCACAGTATTTAATAATGCTTGTCAAGGCAGAAATAATAATAATTTATAATGCATGCAGCTGTATAAGCTCTCAACAGAATCAATTATGGAACGTTTTCTTTTGTGGATCACCTGAGAATAGCCTATCTTCTCCAGGCTTGCAGAGAAGAGATGCAAGAAGTCTGGGAAACGCTTCCAAGCAAGGAGGTTTCCAATAGCAAATAGTAAACCAGTGATGTCAGCCAAAGACAGGAAATCAGCATTTTGGCTCCTGCATCCTCCCGTGGCTCTGCCTCTTTCCTGTATGTGGGAGTGTGCATATATGTGGAACTGTATAAATAATCACACACCAACATGTTTCGTGTGGTGTAGAGGCTGCCTTGGAGCGACTGGCTTCTGGGATGTGTAGGTGCCCAACATAAACACTTGTGTGTTTTTAGAAAGGCTGAGGAACCTGTTTGCAGTGGTGTCCTGTGGAATAAGCCTGATATTCAAGCTCTTTCACATGCTGTTTTGCATGGTAGAGGAAATAGCACCTATTTTTTGTTTTAAGCAATGTATTCTTGATGAATTTACTGTCTGTTCTATGGGCAAATTAATCTCTCTGTTTTTGTCAGGTGTTTCATACAAGACTTCTGTGGCAGCAGCCCAAGCATTTAGATTTTTGTCTTTATTTTTATTGGCCTGGTTTCCACTTTAGCAAATTCACAGCTTGCGAGCTAGTGCTGGGAAATTCAAATGTGCAAAACGTTAAGGAAGCACTAAGCGCAGCCATCCTCTCCATTTGTGCCCCTGTCTTTGCTACTAATAGTGTGTAATATCTGAGTACAGTAATGCCTACAGTATCAGCTCCTGTCGAGCCTGTTGTGGTGGGTACCACACGGGTGGGAGGTGGAATTCCTGCCTTTTGGGGTCTTGAGTGGGAACTAAGTGAGGGAGGAGCTGAGGGAAAGAGAGGAAGTGACTTGGTCACCCAGCAGAACAGGGACTAGAATTAGGTCTCTGCTAGGATATTTAGTGCCATCTAAACTCATTTTTCACAGTGCCTCGAGGCAGATGAAGTGACTTCTTACAGTTCTCTTTTGCCCCATTTTATTACAAGCCAACGGATGAATTAGCTGGTGCCTGCTAATTAGTGAATGCGGGCAAGGACAAATCCTGCTCAGGCTCACCTCAGCTTGCCTGGGATAAACTTAATGCTGACCATGAGTTCTCCTTGTTTCCATTGACCAGTTAAATGCTGTGCCAATCTTGATTAACTTGGTAGTTTAAAAAACTGAATTCAATTAATTTAATCATAGAGATAAGCCCTCTGGCCATGCGAGTTTGCAGGAGAGGCACAGAAAATAGGCTTGGATCACTACCTGCATTTCTCTGGAGTCGTTGAAATCATACCCATTAATTCATAACCTGAAAGTACAAATAGAAAGCTGATAGATATGACAAAAGAAATCACACTTACTGTGTTTCATAGTATTCTGTGATAGAGAAGCTATGCTTTAACTGTAAATGCTCAGTTCTTGGTATGAAAGAGGAAGCCTCTTCCACAGAGCTAACACATTAGTAATGGTAAACAGATCTTCCAATGAATATTGATTTAGGAAAGATAAGATGAATTAGTACAGACATTCATCTTCATTGTCAGTTTAATATCAAGATAATTTTATTTGATAGCTCAATGTAATAAACTCCCCTTTTCCTTAATACATATTTGGGAAAAGTAGGCAATATTGTAATACAGTAATTAGCCATATTTGCCTTTACTATGTGTGAATAAGATTAATATACTAGAGTGTTCAACCTAATTGATCTATTATGTGATAGGGACTTGCAACCAGACTGCAAATTACAGTTTAACCCCCCAAAGGGCTAGACTTGTTTAGAAAATGTGTGAGTCTTTAAGAGATAAAATTAATAGAACTGACGTTGACCTAAATATTCAGTGTTATTAATTGTATCAGTGGCTTGTGCTGCTTTTGTGTGCAACTAGGAAGGCAGCGTGTTTAGAAAGGAGCGGGTTTATGACAGCATTGGGAAGGGTGGCTAACAGAAAACATGACAATTATTGCCAAGCAGGTTCCCTGGTTAAAAAAGTGATTGTCACAGGCCCTTAAAATTGCTATTCCATGTGGTTGTGATTAAACAAATCATCCGTGCAGCGCTTTTGGAACATAATGGCTCTGTGGGAAAAAAAAATGTAAATCAGGTTTTTGTATTAATGAAAACAGTTTAATATGGTTTTAATGACCCATTTTTCAGTCTTCACCAGAAAGTAATTACCAGTTAGATAGTTAGTGCTCTGGGCTTTGTTCTGGCTCTCAGAACTCCTACAGCCACTCACCCGAGGGAGTCCTGCCGTGCTTCATGGGCAGCCATGGGCTGGTGACACTACAGCCATGGGGCCCTTCTCCACTGCAGCTCCCTGCCCTCTGCTTCGTTGTGTGTAAGGGACATGTGGGGCTGTGCCTCCAAGTTCCCCATTTCTTGCTGAGAAGGCCAAGGGGAAACCTGTAATGAGAGAGCAGCTGCCCCTGAAAACAAAACTGGGGATTTCTGGATGTGATTGATTAATAACTTATCTCTGGGAGCATGCCAGGGACTGGCAACTGCAGGAGGGAACATCTGAGCATGGTGGCAAGATGGGGAACAGTGTATAGACCTCAGTGTGGGCAGTGTGGCTCCTGAGTGTGATGCCCAGGGGTGTTCTATAAGCATGGACAGCCAGCAGGTTCCAACGGCCATGGCTTGTCCACCTCCAGCAGAAATGAGAGGAGTAGAGATGCCAATCTGCAGGGAAACTGAGACCAGGACCCAGGATCTGAGTGTTCCTGCCAACCCAGTCAGCCCCACTGTCTCTCTGCTCTTGCGTATGGAAGCAAAGGTCTAAACAACTGAGGTGTTTGCATGGGTTTAATGCTTGGAAAGGGGCTACCAGCCAGTGGCTCTTTATTCAGAATGGGATTACTGGATTAGTTTCTGCTGCAATGCTGCCCGGTGCTGATGTTCACCCTCTAAGAAGGGCACTGCAGTAGGATCAGAGCAGGTAAGGCTCTGACAGACACCTTTAATTCAAACACAGTAAGACTTTGTTCGATGCTTGTGGTTTGCACCTACTTACATGGGACCAGACGTCTCATAATAGAGGGGTCTTTTGTCTTGTGGAAAAAGGCACAACACAGCCCAATTCCTCAAAGTAGGAATACATGGGGTCAAAAGGTTCATCTTTCACTTTAGGAGTGAGTAACATTGGAACCCTTTGCTGAGGAATACAGTGAATTAATTGTCACTGGAAATGTTAATATCAAGGCAGGATGTTTTTCTCTAGAAACCTGAGGCAGAGGATCAGAATGTGCTCACCTGGCTTGTATTGGATTTGAAGCAGAATGGGGTTTGGACACATCCTGTGTACTGCACTAGGGCGAAGGCCAGGCTCTCGTGATGGTCTGTGGCTTGGTCTGTGCATTCAGAGCTCATCTTTCAAAGCTTTCTGATGGAGTGAAAGGCAGTGCTACCTCATACTCAGGTGGACACAAATATAATGAAGTTTAAGTCCAGGTGAAACCTAGAAGCTGCAGAATTCCTGGTCTCTGGATGCTGGGCTTGCTGCACTAGGTTAGTGGAGTTTTTTGTGCTTGCTGAAGCTTAAACACATCTGCAACGTCTCTTGCTTGGAAGCAAAGGCGGGAATCTCCTCATCACTGGCTCTGCCATTCCCAGTGAAAGCTGGTGAGTTTGTTGTGTAGGGTCTAGTACCCTACATGAGGTTGTTCAGGCTGTTGAAGAGCTGAATATATGGGCTTATGGAAAGCTTTGTGCAGCAATAGCTTCTTTGGCTGCAGGTCAGTGTGGGGAGACATTGCAACATGCAATGTGCAAGATGTTGCTTTGGGTGGCTAGGCAGGAGACACCAGAGCTGGCCTTTTAGCTTGTGTGTCAGACCTAGTGGGCCCTCTTAAATGCCTGGTTGAAGGATACGCTTTGGTTTGATGTTGCTAGCACTCTTTTTGACTGGGAGACATCACGATACATGTGTGAGACCAGTCAATATAAAGGAGGGAGACTGTATTCAATGTTCCTGGTGCTACTGAGAAATAAAGTAGTTTGAGGGCAGTGAGAACAGAAGGAGATTTTGAGGGAGGGGAGAATCCTTCAGGTTTTTATTTATCCTTTGCAAAGAAACATATGAAAGTAAACAGAAATCCATTTCCTAACCCGCCCTCCCAGGTCAGCTGTGAGGGAAATGATGTGACACAGCTCAGTGTCATACACCACAGATTTTGTCAAGAACAGAAAGAAACCCAGTGCTTTATCCTCATTTTTGAAGTGGAAGTGGTTCACAAGGTGTACCAGGGAGATGATTCAGTGCTTACAGTTGCGACATGTCACAGCCTCATAAGCTCAAAGACGACTGTCTTTATTGTGTTTTCCTTTTCATCTTCCGAACTTTGAGCCCCTGTGTTCCTATCATTCCTCTCTTTCCTATGGAAGATAAGGAGCATATTCTAAACAATGGTGCTCTTTTGATTCATGCCATAATAAAGCAACACTGACTTGGAGAACAGCCGATGCTAGCTGTCCACAAAGAAGTACAGAGAGGTGCTAATTCTTTTGGCATGGCACTGCAGCACTTGCTGATGGGAAACCATTATTTTTCTCTTCTAACATACTAAGCACAAAGGAGCTTTCCTCAGCAGCTCTTCTCAGCCCTAATTTACATTGCAGCTTTTTAGGGAAGGGAGCAAAAGTCATTTTAGGAGCTATTGAAGGACATTGTCTTCTTTTAAAGCTCCTGTATGGTTTTGGCAAGCAAAGTAGAATACATTTGTGGGGCACATCGATGGCAGCAGCTTGCAAAGGGCTCAGGAAGGGCCTAATCACCTCCTTGCTGGTGGCACAGCTGCTCTGAGATCCTGTCAAACAGGGAAGGTAACACCTTGGGGACCTAATGGAGGGTGGCTATGTGGATGGGATTGTCCTCTGCAGAAAGGGAGGTGGCAGGTCTGGGTGAGGAAGCCAGAGCCCAGGGCTTGTGTTGGATTGTGCTTTGTGGTAGGCTCTTTCTGAGACATTTCTGTTCGCTACTGCTGTATTGTCCTTGGGCATAACACCATGGGGAGCTGGTGAAGATGTTGCTCTGGGGGCTATCACCCTTGGTCCTGCAGATAGGTAGTTGTGACTCCTAAAGGGCTCCTGTGCCCTGCCTCAGCCTGGGAGCTGCTTCAGGGTCTGTCTTTGGAAGTGCTTTGTAATTCAGACTCTCTTCTTCCGGCTCAAACAGAATGAATTTTGCTGTCCTGTTGTGTGAGGGTGATGGCAGCTCCCTGCTGAAGGCTGTGCTGAGCTGGGGCTTTAAGATGTGTGGCACATGTGAAGCAGAGCTGTTAAGGTTTTTGGGGATCTTTCACATAGTTAGTAAGAGTATGTGGTCAGAGCCAAGCTGACTGACTGTGACTGGACATCAGTACTGCCAGGTGGGATTCCTTGTGGAATCATAGAATCCCAGACTGGTTTGTGTTGAAGGGACCTTAAAGCTCATCCAGTTCCAACCCCCTGCCACGGGCAGGGACACCTTCCACTAGAGCAGGTTGCTCCAAGCCCCTGTGTCCAACCTGGCCTTGGACACTGCCAGGGATGGGGCAGCCACAGCTTCTCTGGGCACCCTGTGCCAGCGCCTCAGCACCCTCACACCCTCACACGGAAGAGCTTCTGCCTCAGAGCTCATCTCAATCTCCCTTCTGGCAGGTTAAAGCCATTCCCCTTGTCCTGTCCCTACAGGCCCTTGTCCAACGCCCCTCTCCAGAGGGACAGAAGGTTTACCAAGGGTAGAAAATTTACTTACTCTTTCTCCTGTGTATGGCTGGGCATGAAGCAAGGACATGCCAACAAATGGCCCTTAATGTAATATAGGGGGAATGAGGGGCTGGAGCCCAGAGGTGGCACAGTGTTCTGAACACTTACAGGCTGAAGGAATCCTCCCATTGTCCAACTGGAGAATATTGCTTAACACTGGATTGGCCTGGGAGGCCTATGCTGATGGAGAGAAAACAACTAAGAGTTGGCTCCTGTGTATTACAGCTTGTGCTGCCTGTGTATTTAAACTATGAAATCATCTTGTCTCCTTTGTTCTCCCTGAGGAATCTCTGGGCTTCGAGAAGGATTTTTGTGACTCTCTCTGTGACTGTCTCTTATTAGGGAGGCAAGGTCGAGGGTTGTCTTTTTCCAATGTGAGTGCAACAGTATTTAGTGTGTAATGGCTCCAGTTCCTGACTGAAACCTCCCTAGGCTTTACTGCACCATGAGTAAAATGTAATGAGATTGGCTAGGGATAAAAAAAGCCCCAGGAATTTTGATTTCTCTACCAGACTGAACTGCACAGAGTCCCCCATCCCTTGAAGGCTGGTGTGGGTGGGAGCATTTCCATAGCCAGTGGGGTGGCTGAGCATGAAGCACATAGCAAGCCTGTGCAGAATGAGGTTTAACTCCTCCATGACCTGCCAACTAACACCGTGTTTGGCACTTGGACCAACTGACCAGTGCTGTAACCAGTGCGGTGTTCCAGTGACATTAAACCAAATGTGACGCTGCTTTCCCATGCTCAGTTGGTTGTGCTGATGTTGCTGTGCCCATGATCCCCTGATCGTTCACACCACTGGAACTGCCACATTTTGTCAGTGGAACCTAAAATGAACATGCCAAAGCCTGCAGATGGTTGATGGATGTTGGTATTGTAAGCTCCCAGTCTGAAAACCTCCCTCGACTTTTTAATTCCTTTTTCTTTTCTAATCATAGTAATGCTTTCTTCTCAGGAGGCTGCATTCATCCTTTTATTTGCCCCGCTAAATGCTGCTTTGTTGCTTTCTGACATCTATCCTTCTGTTAGTCTGGTTCTGTCTTATCTCTGTGTTCGATGGCCAGATGGTTGGGATAAGTTCTGTATCTGGAAGACACTCGGGGACACCAAAGTGCAGCTTTCTTAATTTTTGGCTGGACAATACTTGACTTAGCTTGTTCCTGTCACTGCAGTTTTGTTTTATGTTTTTAATGTCTAAAAACAAATGCTGGGGAGGGTCAGGCTCTGAGTTAGATGCCAGTGCTGTGACTTCATGGGACTGTTGCAGCACCAGGTCTTTTGCTGTTCTCCATACCCTGGGCCATGCTTGTGTAGCTCCATAACCCTGCCTGCACCATTCCTGTGCTCCCTGGTGTGGGAAAAGCAAGGAGTGAGCTGCTCTGGGCAGTGATATGCAGAGCTTGCAGGGAAGGATTAAGCACTGGTGGGGGGGGGGGGGTCTGTTCTCAATGTGAAGATTTGTACGGATTGGCTTGGGAGATGGTCTAGGGAGGTGGGATCTCCTGCAAGCAAAGCCCTGTGTCTTCCCAAGGCGATCTGCTGTCCTAGAGGAACTCTGGGATTTTCAGAGCAGCTGTGTGGGAGGAGAACTGGGATATGTGGTTGAGCTTCTGGGAATTAAAAAGGAGTTGAAATCTTGCCAGCCAAAAATGACATCCCTTTCAAACTGGTGTGAAATTCAGGCGCCACTAAAGTTGGTTTTATCCCAGTTGTGTGGAGAAAGAGTTGGAGTGATGTTCACTGCAGTGTTTGCTGCTGAAGCTCTATAGCATGAACACCTTCATAGAAAATAAGTATCACAGCTGCAGTGCCAGAGCACTTAAACTTATACGTGCATCTTCAGTTAACAGGGGCAAAACCTGGGTGGGTGACTGCAGGGTTAAACTCCCTACACTCCTCTTTATAGACAGGAAAGAGTCAGAGTGCTCCAGCATGTACCTTTCCTTGACTTTAAATGTGGCTTTTCCTCTGGAGGGAAGAATCTATTTCATCTCTCAAGAACTGTGTGCCCTGCCTCATCTGTTGGTGCAGTGAATGATACTGCAAATACTTCTCACCGATACAGGGAAATCAAATAACAAAAGGAACCAACTAAAAAGGCATTAATGAATTCTATTAGAATAACAAACACTTGCAGAAACCTCTATATTGCGTTGATATGTGAGTACACACCAAAAAAAGGTAAAATGGTTTAATTGCTGTTTTTTCTCCTGTAATCTCTGATTTTTAATTGAGGACTTTGGTCAGGAGATGGTGCTGTAAATATGTCCAGTTGTCTTTCACACTTCTCTAAGCATCTCTAGCGCTATGCGGTATTGAACTCTGTAAGCAGATTGCCCTGAAGATCTGTTCAGCTGCGAGATTTGCCCTGTGTAGCTCTGAGAAGAGGAATGAATTACATGGTTGAGGAGCTGTCAAGCAGTTCTTGTACCTGAACTGTGGTCTCCTGGTGATTTGCTATCACCTGATCATCCCCAGAAATGAGGGTCTGTCCTACCCTTTGCGCTTACCCCCCTTCCAAAAGCTGTGCTATTTAGGCAAAACCCAGGCAAGTGGTATCAAGCCTCAAGCACCAAATTGTACCATCTGAAACGGAGCTATAGCAAAGCTCCTTTTAACAATGTGAATTCCTCCTGACCTTAGCAGTAATATCTCATTTCTTGCATGCTTGAGGTGGCTTGGATAAGTACTCAGTAGGGAAAGCTGTCTGTAGCCATGTCTTCACAAAGCTCTTTGTCTCAAATCTGAGACCCGAATACAGAATCTAATACGATCTGGTGCGTCCACTAGTGATTTCTGGAGGATTGCTAAAGAGATAACAAGCCGTTAATGGGCTACTCTTGATTGTCTCCAATTTCTACGGTCTTCGCTTAGTAGACATCTTCTTGTATGTGCTTAACAGTACAAAAAACCCACCCCACAATGTTATGCAATTTAAATGTCAAGGGAGAAAAATAAGCTCCAAAAGAAACTGCAGCTAAATGGCGATGCATATGTGACTGGTAATAAAATACATATGCTATAGAGCACTGCCAGGCCATGCTTTATAGTGCCAAGAAATAGATAATGTCTTTGCGATAAAGCTTCTGTCTCTGTTTCTTCAGGTTGCTAAAGCCAAGCGCAGTCAGGCTCTGACTTTTGTTATCTCGCCATTCAGTGCTAACTGCACCAGCTAAATTGGCACAATGTTATATCTGGTATTCTAATGACTGAGAAACCTCTTCTGGCTTCACTGCCTGACCAGTTTACAGCGCGAGAGTGCTTCTTGTGTGCTGTTGTATAGGGGCTGAATGCAAAAACCTGCTGCTTGTTGGCTTGGGCCACCAATCTCACAGCATACTGCCCTCAGAGCAGTTCTGGAGCTTAGCTTTTGGTGGCATGTTTAGAAGCATCGCTGTCTGGACTTCTGTAGAAAGAATCCTTTTGCTTAACAGTTGTGGTGCCTGTCTGCAACTGAAGAGTTAATGACTGGAGTGGAAAATACTTTAAATTCTTTTTGATAACTTCAAAACTGTTTTCGGTAGCAGCTGAGTTGTCAGAAAATATTTACATAAGTGTGTCTGTGAGCCTCGCTCCCATATCTTAAGATCTGCAGCAGCTCTGTCACTTCCTTACAAATAGCTGTGAGCGATCTATTATGTAAAAACGATCAGTTTAATTTACAGGAAGCCTTACATTTTTCCGCCAAGTACTATGTTTAGTTGATTTAAAAAAATCAAACTACTGTGGCTTTTTTAATGTGTCTCTACAGAAGTCTGAATGATTTGTAAGGAAATGTTAATACCTTTTCATTAGGCTGGCTGACATGGGGAGGAAGGAGAGAAGCGAGCAAGCCTTGTGTAGGTGAGCTGTATGCAAAGCCTCCCTTGGCCCAACACCGAGGGGATGCCGGCAGTTGGTTAACTCAAAGACCAGACTTCTGTTGATGAGCTCTGAGGTGATACCAGCATGAGCAATGGCCAGAGGAATGTGTATTTCACCCAACCTTGGAGGAAGCCTTTGGGGCTGCTGATGATGGATCTGCTCAGCGCCTCGTATAGGCACTTCTGGCTTCTCCACTGGAAAGAGCAACAACCTGGCACATTCCTGCTAAGTCCAGTGCAGCTTTTGGAGGCTTATTTTACCCCAGAAAGCTTCCGGTCTTTGTGCAGTGACTTTTGAGTAAAGCAATAGGCAGTATCTTTGTTCAAAGGCCTGATGTTCATGCCAGCTTAATACTGCTTTCTGAAACTGCTGTTAGCACTTGAAGCCAGTGTGTGTTTTGATTCCAAAACAAATGGCTGACGTTAATGTAAATCGGCTATTTACATTAGCTAAGCTGACTTTTAATCTCTTCCCTGCTCTTTTAACTTGAAAGATAAAGCTGTCCCTTGGTTGAACTGCTCCCAAACAACCAAATTGCCTTAAACTTGCACCTTACATTGTTCTGAATGTGAGTTTTATACAGACCCAAGCCGTTCGATATCTTTGATTGCCTTATGTAAATGTGACCTACCCAAGCTGCAAAGCTCCCCTGAACAACTAGAGGCTTGTTGGCATATGTCCTTAATCAGCCGAAAACAATCGGGGACACTTCCTGAGGTTGCTTTGTTCTTCTCCACTATAATGTATATTGTGTGTGGTCATGTTCTCTAAGTGTGTGAAGACTTGCTCACACTGTGGGAATTTCTTCTCTATCTGCATTGCTGATGTAACCAGCTATTCAGACATATTTCTCCCTTAAGTGTGAAGCTAGAGACAATGATAATAATGGGACCAATTATTTTTTCCTAGTGTGGTGTCCCAGATCTGACTTTTCCTGAGAGAATACCATGTTTCTCTTATTTGATTTCTTTTTTCCTCGCAAACACTAGATGAGATACTACCAAGGAGAAGATTGAGAGAGATGAGTGATCTGTCAAATTTATTATTGAAAGAATTACATGTTGTTATGCAGATAATAACTGAAGTAACACCGTGATGAAGAAAGACTTCCAGTTGGTGCAACTTTCCCTGGAGAAAGGGAATGTACTGGCAGAAATATCTGTTAATTTTCATGTGTATTCATTCAGTGGAGGATTCGGATCACTATATGGGGATGCTGATACAAGTTTGCATAAGAAGAGTGAAGTTTCCAGAACTACTCTCTAGAGTTACTTGATATCTCTCAGAAAAAAAAGTTTGCTAGTCTTTGAAGCCTTTTAACAAGAAAATGCTTTATTCTTTGGGGAGGAGAAACCAAACCTATATGAGTTTGGGTGGGTTTTTATTGAAAAAGAGGCCTGTCTGAAGTCAAAACTCTGCAAACTTAATTTTCTTGAGATAGTGTTTGGAAATACTTGGTTTAGGGTTTCTTGTCGAAAAGCCAGAAAGCTGTCAGATCTGACCACGCTGGTGTCAGACATTAACAGAGAAGTTTTCCTTTACAGCTTCAGTACATAGTTTTACTCTTCCCAATTTGCCAAATAGCATGTAGCAGCATTATGAAGCCCCATGTAATTTTTCCTCCTGAAAATGAGGAAATAAATGCACTTTCAAGACAGAGAAGGCCTTAGGAGTAAATAGAGCTCAGTGATTTAAGACTTGGTGATTGCGACTGGGCTAGGAGAATGGCTTAGTTGCCACCAGTGAAAAGAGCAGTCCACTTCCATGCGCTTTGAAAACCTTCAGTGTATTCTCAGTTTCTGATGTTGATTTATTTGGTTTTTAATCCTCTAGGTCCCAAGGGTTGCAGTGGTGTCTCTTCCCAGCCTCTGCTCCAGAGGGATGAATAAAAATCAGTTCTCCAAAGAGTTGAATCTGGTGTTTTCTCAAACATGGTTAACTTTTGTCTCTGATCCTTGTGGTGACCTCCAGGTTACTGCAGTAGCAGCCTGCTCTGCTGGGAGTACCCTGCTCCCTCCTCCTATACTTGTGACCTTTTATGACTAGTTCTCTTAAAACATAGCCAAGACCAAATCTCTGATTGCATGTTGAGAACAAATCAAATTTGACTGCTGTCTCATCAAGGTATGCAAAGCCCATGGGATGGGATCAGAATTCAGTCTGCAAGTATTCTCTTTAAAATCATTGGAAGAGCTTGCTGCAATTCTTGGACTGTGAGAGAGGCTGTTTTCCAGCCTAGTAGAGCCATCCAGCTTGGCAAGATTATGTTGCTCTCCCCCTGTCCCAAAGTGTTTGAACTTCATTATGAGTTTTCATTTTCTTTGTCCTGCACAAACACCATGGTTCCCCAGGGTGCAGCTTCCTGTCTAGCCTCGTTGCTGTGCAAATGTCTTCTTCTTCCTATTAGGCTCAGGGTTAATTCTTCTAAAGGTCACAGTTTCACAGTGTACATCCCTTCAGCTGCTCTGCATTAGCGAGGTTTGCTCTCACATTGTTTTTAGGTTTAGAAGTTCTAACACTGTTCTGTGCACCTCCAAAGAACTCGTATCCCTTCTCGCTCTCCTTTAAGTCTTAAGAGTGCTTTTGTCTGGAAACCACCTTCAAGACTTAAAATATTGATTTGGGTTCAGATATTAAATGAACAAATGTTTAGGAATCTTGTTAAGTGTGTGATTTCACAACTTATTTCATTCTGGGAAGTGAAACAGGAGTTTGAAGCTACTGGCTGGGATAGCCATTAGGTTTTGGGGGGTTTTTTAGGTACCCAACTTACACAGCTTTGATTTTTCAGAAGATGTTGAGCAACTTAGTTCTTCATGTCATGCTCCCAGGCAATATAATAATTGCTCCTGTTCTGTTCCCAGTGGTTATAATGTATTTTTCCAAGTTGTGACCACCTCTGAAGCAAAAATACTGCTGCTGTATGTTCTTGTATGTAATGTTGTGGGATTCTTTTGTTAAAGGGTCTGTTTAAAGATGGATGTCAGTGCTCTCTGATGCTTTTGAGCTCTCCTCCCTTAAGTAACATTTCAAATAGTAACACAGAAGCAGAAACCTTTGTATTCCCTCTTCGGGGCTGTCCCAAGACACCCGTCCCCATTGTAGCCTGTTATTCTTTATAATTTAGCCTTTTGTTTGGACTCTTTTGGAGAGGGATTCTTTCCCCATTTGGCAGTAATTACACTGTAATACACAATTAAACTTGGACTTATGGGATATAAATTATCAACAAGACATTGAAGTACTTGTGCCCTCTTTTCCCATGCCCTAAGCAGCTCAGCCCAGGCCTGCTCTGCTCTCCTCTGCCTCCTGTTGTTGTAATGTAAGTTGCTGTTGACTGCACTTTTGGTTATCTTCCCATCTTCTTTCTTCTTTGCCTTTGGACTTCCTCAGCAACTTCCCTTCCTTCACTCATCAAATATCTTTAGGTTGCTGATTTACCTTAGTTTTTAACCTGTGACATCTTTGAACTTTCTCCCTTCTTCTGTGTTCCAACAGCTAGAAGCTCTTGCAGCATCTTATAACCATGTTCCATATTTAGAAACAGCATAAATCTCTTCAAATTAGTCCTTTGCACTGGCCTACAAAATTAAACTCAGAAGTGGGGCTAAAGTACTCTACTTCTGAGTGGATTCAGTGTGCCACAGGAATTGACTGTGAAGTGAATACAAATGATTTTTGTGGCTGTGTGGCATCTCTTGGACATATATGTGAATCTTACAGGAATCTAAAACAATGGGGGAAATGATCAATAGATCAAGTATTTTGCTTTGTCATTAAATAAGTAGAAATAATCCCGGATACCAACTTAAAGTTTACATGTTGCTGATTAACTAAAAGTGATTTTGAGCAATGATGTGTGGATTAAATCATGGGATGGAGACTTGAATCTGGGTTCAATTCCCATTTCATTGAGGAGATTGTTCGAGTTGCTGAATCTTCTGGTGTCCCACTTCCCTTTTATAAAAAGGGGACAACAATACTGCTTTTATCTTAGGTTATGAGGCCTCTGGGGCAGGAACTGCCTGTTATTTTGAGCGTGTGTAGTATTTAGCACAATGGGGTCCTCCTCTTGGAGATAATAACAACAACGTGTGCAACGTTCATAGAACACGATTTATCTTTCATCTTCCAGTGCATTGGAGTTCCCAGATTGCCATAGCATTTTCTTTTATAGATGTGAGAGATCTCTTCTTTGTCTTGTAAGAATGCAGACATGTTTTTTGTCTCCCCATCTTGCCATCTGAGAGGAGGGAGGCGTGTGGGATAAACACGGTGGTAGAGTCCACATCCTTCTGAAAGGTCTCCTTGAGTAGGTTGTCAAGATGAGTTACCAGTTTCAACAAATCCATCCCAGTAAGAGAAAGCGTTTGTGATATACAGAGAGGAATGATTCTGGATTTCATGCCATATAATGTACCACATGTTGAAGAGCAAGTGAGAAAGAGTATCTTGAGCATTGCTATACCCTGAGGTAAACTACCCAAGTTAGATATTAGTTTTCTTCCAATGTTAGGGACAGCCTCAGAAAATAAAAGGCTTTACAACAGGGGGAAAGCAGTGATTGCCAAAAATCAAACCCAAGAGGCTAATATCTGCAGAGTAATATGGCTGTGTAAGGTGCAATGGAGGAAATGCCCATTTATTATAAATGACATTGGGTGGACTGTCAGGAACAAAGAGAGTCTTTAATGGCAAAAAGCTGTTCTGGCTGTTATGTTATGTGGCATAGCTGACTTAATAATAAATGCTTGGGTTTGTGAGTATCTCAAAGTAGGAAGCAGAACTGAGCTAGAGGGGTCACATCATTACAGACTGGGAAATTCAGCTGATCTGTAGACGTACAACAGACGTACAACACACAAATCATGGACCAGCACATTTAAAGGGTGAAGATGAGCAAAGCTCATCACATCTCCCTTTCATCAGATCTATTCCTTGTGCTATACAGACTTGTGCTTTGAAACTAAAGTCAGCAGACTATGAAAACATCAATGATTTTGTTCTGCATCTCTGCAGGACAATGCAAAATCATTACTTCTCCTTGAAGCTGAAAAGCTGCTCTGAGCAGAAGCAAGTGAAGCTTTTGTAAAACCCCATGTTTTGAACTGATTTAGCAACTTATTCCAACTAGTAATAACACAAGACACTTGGCTTCTTTTGAATCTGAGGTTTATCAAGACTAGTGGGATGACTTCAAATAAGGAAAATGCCAATTGTGTCAAGGAAAGATTATTCTTTAAGATCTGTCATATAGGATCAAATAGGAAATGCTTAATTGTTGTGCTAGACCAAGCCTAAGTTGCCAGTAGACAAATGCCTTGTTTCTAACACTGTCCAGAATGCTTCTGAAGCAGTATCCAATACAAAATGCTTCTGAAGCAAATGTGAGAGCCTCCTGCAAGATGAGACTTGCTAGTTTTTCAGATTACTTCGGTATATATGAGTAGAACAGCTTAGCGTATATATGTTGATCTGTCCTGGAAAACCAGAAGTCTCCATTCTGTAGAATGAAAGAATATTGTTAAATATAGTCCATAGAGGAATCTCTCAGATGTATTGCACAAATGGAGAAGTCTTAGTTTACTAAGACTAACTTAGTCTTAGTTTACTTAGTCTAACTTCTCTGAATGTTCTCAGAAATTCCTTTGACTGTTGTCACCAGCTCTTCTTAAGCTGTCCTCTGGATTTGTACCCTGACTGCTCCCAAGCAAAGCTGCAGGACTCCTGACCTTGGGAGCAGCATGTACAAATGGAGATGCAGTGCATGCATCCTCTTGGAAAACATAGCCGGCAGCTGTGATTTCAGCCCGTGACAAGCCATGTGCCACTGCTGAGGCACAATTGCCCTAAGAGATGTGCCGTTATGGAATATTACTGGAAAGGCTGCTGCAAATACAAGCTATGATAAAGCAGCATGGTGTTTTCATGCAGAAAGCCAGATTCCATCACAGTCCTAGACCACAGTCAGCAAGCATGAGACAGCGTGCTGCTATCGGGTAGAGTCGTTCTAGCCAAGATGCGAGATTTAGCAGATGTTTAGCAAAAGGTTCCATTCTTCTTGCCACAGACACATGTGGAGCTGTCAAGAGTCTAGTAAGGATTTTACAGGTTTTATAAGTCTCAGTTTATAGAGCTTGGGAAAGAATTTAATATGGCATTGTGATCTTGGAAGCTGCTTTTTTCTGAAAGAATATATTTCTATTTATTTATTTCTTAAGGGTAACCTCTGTTTTTGTGAGAACTAAGAAAAGAGAAGCTAGGTGGATTGTTTAAATGTTGCTTTTCCTCCTCTTTGGAGTGTCTTCCTGTAACATCTTGGGTTACACAATCATGTTTTCCTCTGTGTGATCAACTACCAGCAAGCTGAATCAGCACTTTGAAGCAGTTTGGATCTGGCTTAACTTTACTCCGGGGAAAGTTCTTTACCAAGTCTCATAATGACTATGGAATGGTACAAATAAAGGGAATGCAATTTATCAACCATTGTTGGCCATGGAAAGTGATTAGCAGTTTTTGTAAGTGAAGGACTTCTTAGGACACGAAACAATGCTGCACATCACAGGAGGCATGGAGGGAGGGATCCAGTTTGGGCAGGGAGGTGCAGCCATGGAAGTCATGCTTGTTCCTGTGCTGTTCCTGTCTACTGAGCACAGAGCCTACTAATCAAAGTGAATAGCATGATAATTATTATAATAGCTTGTGAGGTTCAGGCTACAACTTCTGGTACTATTTAAAGCATGGTAGCTCTGCAGTGTCTCACTTCCCACTGAAATTCTGTCGATTTGGTTAAGCCCTATGAAGTTTACCATTGGACTTGCTTGCTGGGGAAAGAGTGTTCTCCATGACCCCCACTGGTGTGAGCTGAAGCTGTGGGTATGAAATCAGAGGAAGGGACTGGAGAGGCATTGTAAGCGATATGGAAAAATGCCTAGTGTAGACTTACAAGGATAACAAGCACTTCTGCTTTTTAAATGCCCTTTACAAAGACTGGTTACCTTCTCAGCACTCCTCAAAGGGATTGAGTAGTGCAGTCACTGTTTTGGAGGTTGAGAGACCAGTGGAAATGATTTTCTTCCCAAGAGGAAAACTGGATGTAGAGCTCAAAGCCCTGGGTGCCCACTCCTCTGCTCCAAGAGTGATACCTCCCTTTTCCTTCTTTTGGAGCTCCTGCTGAATTACAAGCAGGAAGGAGGCTTGTATAGCACATGGAAATGCATTTTCCTCACTGGAATGTTCACTACCGTACAGCCATGACAGGGTTGAAGAGCAGGAAAAGGAGCGGTTAAGATCCTGCTAGTGCTGTCCCGGTGTGATGTGGCTGCCACACTTGTGTGGAAAAGCATTAGCACTTCTGCTCTCCTTTGCATATGCCAGTTCTGAAAGCACTAACACAGCAGAGGATTCATGATGCTGACTGACATAACCCTAGCAGAAACTGCTGACACAAACAGCTACCTGCCATGCTGTATTTGCTAGTGGACACAAAGTTTGGAAAGGTCCAAAGTAAAAACCGCAATCTGAAAATCTGGATCTGATCCACTAATTTGAATTGGAGAAACAGGATCCCCAGTAAGGGATTCTCACTCACTCCAAATGTGGAGGGAATGTGGGTTTATCCGGTTTAATCTGGAGGAAGACCAGCTCCAGGGTGAGTTGGAGACAGGGGTGCCCTGTTCAGGAGCATGAGGAGTAGTGCCACAGCAATGTATCATGAGGAGTTGAGGGAGCAATAAGGGATGAGGAATGCTGAGAGTCACTTCAGTGGCTGAATCCTCCTTGTTTTAGGGTCTGCCTTTGTTACATTTCCATTGTTTCCTCAGACCAGGTACAGCTAATGCAGAGATTCTCAAGAGATCTGCTGTCCGTCCTGTACACGTGAGTATCTCCCATTAATGTTAATGGGAGTTGCATGTGCTCAATAAGTGAAGACTCCCTTGTGATGCCTTGAAAAAGAAGAGTAATAGCTCACTGATGTGTAACTATTTGTGCAAATGATGTAGTGTGTGATGTCTTTGTTAGGTCAGTGTTGCTCAGAGAGTTGTCTCGATAACATTCTTCTTTAGGAAAATGACACACATTAAAAATAACAGGTTGTATTAGTTTGTTTCGTTTTACTTAAACTCTGTGTGCCCCTTTCCTGTTTTCCAAACAAAAATTAGTGCTCCGGTAGTTCCCCTTCCCTGGAAAAGTGTCTTTGAAAATCAGTGTTTGTTAGAGAAGAGTGAAGTGTCTATGTCCTGAACTGCTGGCTTTCAGGGGATGATTCAGGAAAGGAGGAGCTGTGGTATCTACCTGAGCATCGACTTCAAAGGGCAAATTAATATTTGAGAACTGCAAACAACCTCTGAAGCCAGTGGGAGCTGGGGGGGTTCAGGATTGTAGTAATACTTCTTCCATCTGATGGAAAGAGCAACTTGTTTGTAACCCACCATGTTAGTAGGAAGAGGGAAGCGTCTTCTCTGACATGTTACTCAGCACAGTGGTGCTCTGCATGTAGCCTATGGCACTGTGGGCTTTGTGAGAGCATAAGTGCCAAGTAATTGCTGTTAACATTGGTGTAAATTGGAAAAACAACCTTTGGAAGTTGTATCTTGCTTATGTACCAGGTTTCTGCAGACTTATGATGTCTTATAAAACTTTCAGCCTTGACTCATTTCTTGCTTGGATTAGTGATGAATCTCTGCATGGCTAACAACTCTGGAAAGCTCTTCACCATGCAACCAAGTTAAGCAGCAATGCTAATAATAAAGAGCAAAATTGCTCTCTTTTGGCAGTGGCACTTCTGACTCAGTGTGAAGCTGATCTTCCACTTGGTGGTGTTAGGCTTGTGCTGGTTAGTTGAAGCATCAGACAAATGTGACCAGAAGGTACATAGAATCACAGAATGGTTTGGGTTGGACTGCACCTTAAAGATGATCTTATTCCAACCCCCTGCCACAGGCAAGTGCAACACACTTTGCAAGGAAGAAACTTCTTGGCTGCAGTGCAACTGTTTGAGGATTCTGCAGGGAGTGGGAGGGCTACTGACTCTCATCCTTGAGGATATAAGAAGCAAAAATGGCATTAAGGATGGTAGGGTGGGAGCTTGCTTGGCAGGGGGGTTCCTGGCGCCTGCACATTCAATCCTGATTAGTTTCGGGATGGGATGCTAAGCAAACCTAATATGGGGGATGGCAAATCCTATACCCTTTGCCAAAGCAGGCAAGGCAAATGAAGCTGTCATGCTTTGCCTTTTCTCCCTTCTCCTCCACGAGGTAGATGTGCCTTTAGGGGAGCTGCCTTTCCTCTCTGCAGTGGTTTCAGCTGCTGTTGTTAGACTTACAGCTGATGCCCCTTGGCCAATCATGCATTGCTGATCACTATTCAAGGTAAGAGACAAAGGAGAGAGCTTAGCAGTCAAGAGGATACTGATGAGAGGGGAAATTGCTTATTTGAAAGGCTTTTTAAGCGCTCTTCTCTTTCTTGACAACAACAGAGTTTATCACTCTCCTTTTATCCCTCTGTATAGAGTCAGACACTGTCCCTTATGAAAAGCTCTTGAGAAACCCCACTCTCCTCTTTGTTAATCTCTCTTCTGGCTTGTGTGTGCCAACGAGAGGGGACTGGAGCATCTGCATGCTCGGGTGCTGTGTTTCGCAGAGTGGTGAGTAGTGGCCAACACAGACCTTGTCCCTGGAAATGATGTCAGCGGTGTGGGTTGTAAATGTTAATAAAGGGGAGATGAGGGTGGAGGAAGGAGAAGAAATGCCAAAGAAAGTACACCACTGTGCTTTGAAATATGTTGACTATGATATTGGCTTGCTCTTCTTGTATAAACCAGCCTGGACAATTCAGTTTTACAGCTGCACAGTTAGCTGGAAAATCACAGAATTCCTTGGAAAGTAGTTCAGTTGTCCTCTGCCTCCACTTCTGGCTGCCCCGTGGTGAAGTCTGATGCACAGCTGTGCTAATCTGTAGTCTTTTATAGACACCTATGAGTTACCTATAAAATTTTTGGCTTTCATGGAATCAGATCCCAAAAGGTTTAAGTGTCAATGCTTGGATTTGGTACTTTGGCATTCACTGTCAACAGTGCCAGTAACTGTTCTTCTGAAAAGCCATGACTCTCTGGAGTCACAGTAAGTCATTTTGAAGGCTGAAATGTTTCATTACACTTTTCTAAGTCAACCTGAAATGTTTTGTTTCTGGGCAGCTCAGCTATTAAATGCTGCTTTCTGTGGTACATTATGCACAAGGGACAGTTTGTTGGGAGACAACTGTCCTTGTTCTTTGTGAATGGTGGGGCCCTGGGCCAGACTCTCCCATGGAGCACCACAGATCAGTTGGTGGTGGTGTGATTACCAAACATCTGGCCATGGGCAAGAACAGGGCTCGGATTTGCTTATGTTTCTTGAATTGCAGTAGTGGAACTGACAGGAGAAATACGCTTGAATGTATGGATGGTGCCTGAGGTATCCTGCATTTTCCAAGCATCATCTTCTTTTAGTGATCTCCAACAGAAATCACATTTTTCATTGGAAAATATTCTCTGCACTTCTACATAGTCCTTACACGGTTATGGGGGTTTGTCCCTGGTAGAAGTAAAGGTCCTTCCTCAATTTGAAAGGAGAATACCAATATGTCATAATTGAAACTGGGTATCGATGTGTTAAGTACAAAAACGTCTTAGGTCAATAAATGTGGGTTCAGAACTGTAACACTCAAACTGCTCCTTGTTGTGCACAGAAAGGATGCGGAATGGCATTTTTATCAGCTTAGTTTAATTGGCTCCAGTCAAGTTTCTGTATTGTTCTGTGTAATCTGAATTAAACATTGGGTTTGACTACATATGTGGCTTTATCTTCCTTGAAGACGCGGGGTGCTCAGTCAGACGGTAGCATCAGCTTTGAAGTTAAGTTATTCATAGCTCAAGGATTGATTCTGACATTAACACTGTTTTCCCTACACTCCTTGGAAATGCATCTTGCCACCCCATTCTTTCAGTTCCTGCTTTTGTATTAATTTCGAATATCTGCGATTTCCTAGTAAAGAAATTTCCCTTCCACTTTACAAAGAGAAGGTTGAAAAAGTATAATTAGAGGGATTAACAGGGAATGCTACTTTCTACACGTTCATGTTTTAAGCTACCAGCTCTCACGTGCCTCAATGTAGAGCTATTTTCCCATTTCTGTCCGTGAACAGGTTCTGTCACTGAACAACAGAGACTCAAGCACTGCATATACTGAAGGCTTAACCCTACCAAAACAAATATTTTGCCTGGACCTTGCAAAGCCATTCTTATTGATGACACACATGCCAAATAGCTTGGAGTCGCTCCCTGAAGTAGCCTTTGCCTTTAGCTGGCAGGTACAATGGAGTTAAGTGAAATTTCCTTCGCTTTCTGCCTTTTATTTTAAAGGGACAAGTGGGGGAGGAAGCATGACTTTATTCTGAACTTTCTTCTTGTTTCTTCAGGGAACTTTTTGTGTGAGAAAGACTTGATGTCAGTGCACAAAAAAATGACTTAAGATTTGCATTCTTTTGCCACTGGAATAAATGAACAAAGTTTGCAACTGAAAAGGCATTTTTACACCTTTTGTTGTTTAGGAACATAGAAATCCCATTATGCTTCATGCATAGCCCTAAGGAATGTGCAAACAAGTATTAGATCAATGGCATGTCTCTGCAGCTTCTTTTATCATGAGTATTTAAAACTGAATATTCAAACATTCATTCATATTTCAAACATCTGTCTCAAATAGTGCATTTGTGCTGGAGTATGTTTTATTGCCAATAGATAGGTTAAATGTAAAGCTTCTAAATGTTTTATAACTTGCAGATGCTTAACTATGGTCTGTAACAGTGTTTGCAGGGTTTCTTTTTAATGCAATAGTGGAAAATCAGCAATAAGCTTTAAAAGGTAGCCAGGCCAAAAAAAGAAAGTACTCACCTGAGAGAAGGTATGTGACAAAGCTGGTGTGTAATTCAGAGAAGCCTGCTCAGCTTTAATCACTAAGAGTGGAGTCTGCATCGTTTATGGATGCTGTTAAACTATCTTTCTTCCCTGTGTAATCCACACAAGGATCATGCTCCCGCGTAGAGTAATCACTCGCCACAGTTTGCCAATAGCCTTATCAGTGCTAAGCTTGGTGGTTGTCCAAAATGGATAACCAAGGTCTGATACCATATGGGCTCACCCTTCCCATCATATCCTTTCCTGTTGCTTTGGAGGAGGATTTCTGGGGAGGCTTGGTGACCCAGCAGTGCAATGATGTGCAGTTTGTTCTCTTGTGTGTGTGTCCCCATCGCTGCTGTGCCTGCCCCCAACCAGCGATGCCTGTGGATCTTGTATGAAGTTGTCCTTCCCACTACACTATATCACTTTCTTTTGTCTCTGTGCTTAGAAAATCCTTTAGAAAGGACATGGGAACCAGATGTGTTTCACCCAGTCTTGTGCAGAACATAGTCATAAATGTCATGTTACGGGAAGGTAGGATAAAGCAGTTGCTTCCCTGTCCAGGTGAATCAAATTCAAACATTTCATTTTCTTTGTGCAAAGACCATCTCTGAGTTCTGAGCTCTACTACCTGCTTTACCCAAGACTGATCAAATCCCAGTCCTGAGAGCCCCTCGTGCAAATACACTACACTGCTGTAAGATGAAGCTCGTTTTGGTGATGTTTCCCCAGTGCTTGAGCAGATGGGGTCACTGTGTGAGCAGTGCCTCTGTGCTGAGGGTTGAACTCAGAGGCAAACACCCTCATGTTGAAGAGGTTCTCAACATTATAATTAAAAATACATGACTTTTTGTGGTGAAAATATTTTTCAATGACAAGAAAGCTTTTATTTATTATTAAAGCACTCCTGGTTTTGGTGAGATTTTTGCTGTCTCTCTGGTGTATAAACTATAGACTCTAGCAGGGAAATACAGGAAGACTCGAGCTCTTTAAAGACTTTTTCATATGTTCATGCTGTGAATTCTGACTTTCAGACATAAAAAAAAGCCCCCAACTTTTGTAGAGCTACGAATTTAAAAACAAAATAGTATTCAAACAAACCTAATAAAAAGCAAAGATAATGCATCCCTTAAAAAAACCAAAAAACAAAACCCAGGAACCTCTCTTTTCAGTTGAGCACAGTATATCTGGAATTATTACACTGAATAATTTATAGTTCATTTTGCAAAATTAACAAATGAGCAATGTCTTAACAAGGCCTCTCTTCTGGCAGTGATCTCCTGGGAATTAGATCTCTGCCTTTGTCAGGCCACTAATGACTCTTTTTGCACCTCCTTATGTTGTCCACATCTTGTTTGCAGCTAAACTTTCAGAGCTGACTCCCATTTTTGTGGTTGCAAGTACTTCAGCATCTGGCCTTCTTTACTGAACTATGCTGGCAAAACCCCTCTTGCTCAGCGATTGCCTACATGTGTATTTTCACTTTTAAACCAAGAAACAGTGTGGAGTGGTCCAGCAAACTTAACCTGTTCCTAATCTGTTTAAGATAGGCTAGAGTAAGACTTGTTTTAAACAAAACCAGTCTTTGTTTAGGCTTTTGCTTTTGTTGGCTGAACTTATTTCAGATTGCATATTGTGTTAAGCCAGTAAAACTGTGTGTAAACAAGCCATGCATGTGGTCCTCATTTCCCTGTCCCCGTTGTCTGGCCAGTTGTTCCACTTAGCAGCGGGTGCGCTGCAGGCTGATGTGTAGGAGTGTTCAGCTGTGGAGCTAATGGCCATCAGGGCTGGATGGAGGTGAACCCTGATAAGATCTGGGTATTGAATGAAGCACATAGATTAATTAAAAATAATTATAAAGTCCATTGTTATTTGTATGGAAATGAAGAAATCCCCCATCAAGGCCAGGTTGGACAGGGCTTGGAGCAACCTGCTCTAGTGGAAGGTGTCTCTGCCCATGGCAGGGGCTTGGAACTGCATGAGCTTTAAGGTCCCTTCCAACACAAACCAGTCTATGTTCTACGTCATGTCAGTATTACACAGACCTCTGCACAAGGCACTGCAGTAGTTTTTAGGTGATCAGGCTTTTTTTCTCCAAAGGTCCATACTTTGATATATCTGCATCAAAGTATTACAACTTCGTAGTAATCAGGACTTTGGTGTCCTGATAGATTTTATATGTGTTTTCTGTAATTTAAAGAGAACAAACAGAAACACATGCAAATGCCTTCCTGTGTGAACTGGTTGAGCAGGATTGAAACCTTTTAGGAATAACATCTGTTTTGTTGATGGAGGAATCCCTGGTTCTGTTTCAATCCTTGCATAGAGTGGTCTCATTGCACTCCCTGTCCCTTTGAGATGACATCTTCCTGGGTTTCTTCCAGTTCTTCCCTATGACAGTCCTGTTCCATGCTTTCTCCTCTGCTCCTTATATCAGTACCAAGCCCTGCACTTGCTGCTTCTGTCTCTGTCCTCGATCACCTTCAGGGACTTCACCACATAATGGTGGAGGGATGATTTGGGGGTTGGAACTGGATGATCTTAAGGTCCTTTCCAACCCTAAGTATTCTATGATTCTATGGTGACTCTTCCAGACACTGTCTCCCTGTCACCGCTTCTCTGTCGTAATTGACATGCCTGAGTCCTCTTTAGGTCATGCTCTCGTGTCCTAGCCCCATCATTAGTCCCTCATCTGCAGCTACCAGCCTCCAACTTCTCCCACTCAGTGTTTCTCCCTCGTTTGTTCTGTCCCAGATGTGGGTCTCGCTGCCCATAGTTTCTGCAGCCTGTCCATGTGCTGATACCAGAAACAGCAGGATCTTGGGAGTGGCAACATCCTGAGCCTTGGCTCTTCCGCCTGCTGCTTTTGAGAGCAGGGGAAGAGCAAATTCAGCTCAGCTCCTGTTGAGCCAAGCTGGAGACTGCTCTGTGCATATGGTGTTTTAAGAGAACTATGCTGAGTCTTCCCCAAAGATTTACAACCTGGCCAAATGTGATTTTGTTGTTCTTCTTTTTCTTTTAAACTAGCAAAAGGCACAGCAAAAATCCCACTGCTGAAGAATAAGGGACTATTCTGCTGGGAAACTCTCTGTGCCTTGAGGTGGCCAGCAAGAATTTTTCATAATGTTTATGGAATGATGTACATTCCTTGAGCCATTTTCATTAATATTTCTTGCAGAAACTGCCAAAAGAGAATGCAAAAAATTAATCCAAGAAAGGTACCTGGTGTGAAACTCTCAGTCCAAAGTTTTGCAAAGCTGTAAGTAACTGAAAACAGGGCTTGTAAACCATGTCATTGCTAGCTTTGTCTTTAATAATAGCTAATGCAAACAGAGACTGCTGCAATGGTTTTGGAAGGATGCTCAACCTTCTGCTTCAGGTTTTAAGGGATTAGGAAAACACCCATGGTGGGAGGTAGATTATCTCACATCTGTCTACTTCAAGGCTTCTTGTGTCTTTCTCAGAAACATCTGGTACAGGCTGTTGTCAAAAGATGAACATAAACTAATTTATATGTGCATGTGGCTTTTATAGCTCCTTAACATGGGCTGGGACTTCTATCAGTGAATTTTTGGTGAATTGGCAATTTTTAGGTCAATCAAAAGCAATGGCTTGGTGCAGCCCAGAACACTTGGAGTATGTTCCTAACTTTAAAACGATCTGTCCAAGTAACTGATTTTATTTGTTCCTTTGGCAGTTATTTGGCATCTGAAACAATTAATATTTTTTAAAAGATGACCTAAATCAAGAGGAATTTGTCATAGCAAGGAGCTGCAAACCATTTCACTTTGGAAGAAGTAAGTGTTTTTACTGGGACAAGAGGGTTTCATTTCGCTCTTGCACATATTTGAAGTGTGAAAATTATAACAGAAGGGACCTAGGGACCTTTGAGAAATGTAATATATTGGGGTGTGAGTAAGATCCTGAGATTCTTTGTTGGAAAAGCTAAAAGTGGGATGAAGTTGGTTGTGTTGGCATTTAGATATTTCTGGAAACCTCTTGGCTCTAATTTTGGATGTCCCATGGCCTTTAGCAGCGCCCATTAGAGATGTACCTAGCGGATAGTGATAAACCTTTTGTTATGCTGAAGTGGAACCCACCATCTTCTAAATGAAGGGTCTAATCAGGTAAGGCACAAGGGGCAGCTTCAAGAGGCAGAAGTGGCTCAGGCTCTGCAGGGCAGGGTCTAGTTGGGTGGTTCAGTGCTAGAAATGCCTGGAATTAAAAATACCATTAATAGACAGGACTCATTGGAGCCAGACTTGGAGTCTGCTGCTCCTGAGCCCTGTGGAACCAAAGGGCACCTATGCAGAAGTGGAGGAAAACCAGCTCAAGCAAAGGTAGAGTTTTCACCTGGAGAGCTTTGTTGCAGGTAATAGTGGAAGCACAATAAAGGCACTACTAGGTGGTTTTGAAAACCAACGCCTTAATGCAGAACACATCTGGCCCAGAGGCTTTGAACACTGGTGCTCTTTTCCTCAAGCAGGGGAAAAAAGAACCCCAAAGCCTCATACTTTTAAGTATCTTTAAATATCTTTACCAATAGACATTCCTGCTATGACTTTAAATATCTTTACCAATAGACATTCCTGCTATGACTAAACGTACCAATCGAATACAACAAATAGTAGAGCTACTTTCCCACTCTTACTTTGTGCAGAGAAGTGGTAAAGACAAATATGAAAGTAAAATCCAAGATCCATGGATTTAATAGTAAGAGATAATTTTGTAGAAATAAAGATCTGCTCCTAGGGCTTTTCTTTCTCCAAGTTTTATTCTCCTGTCTGAAAGGCTGACCTCTATTTGGAATCAAACTGTAATGTAAACGGATGAGCTGAATTTGAAAGCAATTGAGGGAAGGGATGGAACATCTAAAGGCTACGTTGTCATTAGTTTTATTTTAGTTAAAATAATTGTACATGTTTAGTTTAAAACGGGGGGGGTAAAGTACTTTGAAATATAATTACATTGAACAGTCTTGTAGCTTTGTACTTTATGCTAGAAATCGTGTTCCCAGCTGTTTTTCATCTCCTGTAATTTAAATAAGTAAACCTTTTGTTCTTAAACTCACTTAGTTCCTTCTAATTCTGTTGATGGACATCCATTTCTACTGCTTTATTTTATGTTAATATTTAACAATGGCATGCAGTTACCCCCCTGCTGACCACCGCTCCACCTCCTTTGTTTTCTGGAAGGCTTCTTTTTGCCTTGGTCTTTAGTTGGATAGAAGAATCCAAACTTCCTGTCCCTGCATCTAGTCAGGAGTAAGGTTTCTGCATAAACGGACACAAAAATCCCTCAGGAAGGGTGCTAGCCCCCAAGCCGGGAAGGTGGTGCTGGGCTGTCAGCCTCTTTTGTTCCTTGCTCAGATGGAAGTATGAGGTGGATGATGCTTTGTGGGCCTGAGTAAAGCTGTGCCAAGGGAATGCAAATGCACTAGGTGTGCCCAGGTAATTTAAAATGCTCATGCTGGCAGCTTTTCTGCATGAGTAAAGCTGTTTAATGAATGCGTTTTCCCCACTTTCTTTTCTTGACAAGTTGATTCGGATTGAAACGGTCTGTAATAAGCTTGTCATGCGGCTTGGGGACAAATAAACCCTCTCCTGGAGGTGGAAAATAGAGCCCATGCATTCTGTGTTTCTCTCTGACCAGAATGGCTAGTGGCAGGTATGTCAGAGTGACTGACAGCGTTGGCTGGACTGCAGCACCCACTTACAGCCCAGGCTTGGCTTCACACTGGTGTCTCAAAAGTCAGATGCAAGACTTCTGGTGGGAGAACTGGCATCTGCTGTGGTTTTTCTGCTTCCCCTGTTTCAACACAAGGAATTTGAGTGGTGTGAATGTGGTGGGCACTGTGTGTAGGCTCAGGCTCCTGTCTCCCCCCTCTTCCACCCCTCCAGAGAAAGCTTATTCTTCATTTGCTCAGCCTTGCAGTTTGACAGAAGTGCAACATGGAGGAGACCTGAGTCCAGGATCAACAAAGGCAGCACTGGGCATTTCAGCCACTGCCTTTGAAATAGGCCTTGACAATAATGGAGTTGGGAAGCCCCACTGTTCAGCCTTCTTTATAGTGTTAATAACTGTCCAGAAAGAAGAGAAGCAAGAAATTGCTCAGATTTCATCTCTCAGATTTCATCTTGCATCTAGGGTGCCGCAACAAATCAAACTGAAATGGGCCCCTTCGTGGCTTCTGCACTACCATGCCGAGCTGCCCCGGGCCCCTTCTCCCCCCGATTTGCTGAAGGTTATATTACTGAGGGGGAGCGCTTGGAGCAAGCTGGCTGGGGGCAAACACATGTGCTTTTTGAATTGCACAAGTGTCATGTTGAGGATGGAACTCTGAAATGAATTGGTTTATAGTGTTTTGAATTGGAGGTTGGGGCAGGTAGAGGATGGTTGCTGATACAGAAGAGATGTCTGCTCTGCCTAGTCACCCAGCTGTGCCCAGGACCCAGCTTGCTTCCCTTGAATGTACAGTGGGCTTGGGGAAGGCAGAGTTCATGGCTGGCCATGTCTTCTAGCCCAGGCTTTGGGGGAACAGGACTTTGCCAGTGCCAACAATATTTGGTCAGTGCTGCCAGCAAGAAAATACTGCTTATCATTTAACAGTATTTTCAAAGACAACTTCTTACCATTTAACAACTTCAGCAACAGTAACAAATAATGTTGTTATTTTTTTATTCTTTATAATATTAGCGGAGTTGGGAGTTGCGTGGCTCATCCTCAGGGGTGCATTGGGAAAAGTGTTGAAAGTCCAGGAGGGCAAATGCAGGTATCAAGTATTTAGTTACACTTTAATAACTGATCAGAGTTCTTTTTATATATATATATATATATATATTTAACTTCAGGGGAAAAAACCCCAACAACCCAACAGTAAAATGAACAAAGGAGCTTATCAGTTTAAAGCAGGACAGTGATAATCAAACGAAGTTGCATATTTTCATGTTCATTCATCTTAGGTCTATATAGTAGAAACATTTCTGGCACCTGCATTGATTTAAAGGCTGCTTGCATTGATAATCTCCACTCCCTCAGTACATGGAAGCAGCTGGAGTGCATTCTCATGTTGCAATACACAGTGCATGGTCTTCAGCAATTTCCTTATTATCTTTCACAATTAGCAAATCAAGTTTTTGTCTTTAATCCTTATGCAACAAGGGATATTTCATGCTTGGAAGGTTGGGTAGTATGTGCTAGCAGATTGTCTTGCCAGTTGGAACTCCCTAGGGCACTGGGGGAAATGCTGAGGAACAGGGGCTTCTGGATCCAGATCTGCCACTAGTTTTGCTGGTTGTCTTACTATTTGGAGCCTCAGCCTTACAGCATCCTTTCCCAAGAAGTGCAGGGTGGCAGAGAGCAGAACACGTGCGAGTGTGTTCACATCTGGCATTAACATATAAAACTGGAGGCATATAAATTTTCTTCCCATACAACTAAATTAAAAACCTGTGGCAGAAGGTAAACTGACAAGTGCAAAACTGCTTGGGTGGGAAATTCTAAATGGTTACAAATGTCTCCTGAAAGCTGCTTCTGGAAGCATGTTACTGAGCATAGCTTTGTCCATGCAAGCTGCCCAACAGTGTCCTATTGCCATGACCAATACCACTTCTTGGAGGAAATGCCCTGTTCTGGTCACAAAGACAACACTGCACAGAGCATGGGGCAGAGTCGAGGCTGCAGGGCTGAGTTATGCCATGTACAATAAGTGCATCTCAGCTCTTGTTGGAGATGAGGACTGGAGAGCCAGAGTTCAGCGCTGCTCTGCTGGGTGAAGTGGTACATGCTGATAGCTATTGACTCACAGACACATTATCTCTGTGTTGGCAACGTGTTTCTAATTTGAATTTGTAGCTCATGAGATGTCTCAGCAGGGGTAATGCACCAGGCTCTCCTCTCTGGAGACCTTGTTCTGACTTAATTTGATGTACTTATATTTCTACTGGAACAGGACTTGGCCTATATTACATAGCTTTTTCTGTGTGAGCTAGGCCCACGGTAATGCTGATGGTTATCTGAGCTGCTGTGCTGCCTGTCCTTAGATCAGTTGGGACTATGAGCTCTTATGCTTTTTGGTCATACAAACTGTGAAGGAGCGTGGAAAAAGAAGTAGAGAGGAGCTTGACTTCCAAGGCACTACCTGCTAATAGCATCCCTTCAAAGCAATAGGAGCTGGAATGCACAGCACTTCTGCAACAGCAGGTCTCCTTTGAGGCATAAACACTTTGCTCCAGATCTCATGGGGGACACCAATACTGATTGCTCATGTAGTAAATGAGAAGTACGTGCAGGACATTGTGAACTATAGGTAAACTCAAAGTAGAACTGTATGCTGGGCTGCATCAAAATGAGTGTGTCCAGCAGGTTGAGGGAGGAGATTCTCCCTCTCTGTTCTCATAAGACTTCCCCTGCAGTCTTCCGTCCAGCTCTGGGGCCGCACATGGGGGATGTGGAACTGTTAGGTGAGTCCGGAGGAGGGCAAGAAAGATGCTGCGAGGGCTGGAGCAGCTCTGCTCTGGAGCCAGGCTGAGAGAGCTGGGCTGGGTCAGCCTGGAGATAAGAAGGCTCCTTAAGGGGAGACCTTAGAGCAGCTCCAGTGCCTAAAGGGGCTCCAGGAAACCTGGAAGAGGGGCTTTGGAAAAGGGCCTGTAGGGACAGGACAAGGGGAATGGCTTTAACCTGCCAGAGGGGAGATTGAGATGAGCTCTTAGGCAGAAGTTGTTCCCTGTGAGGGTGCTGAGGCGCTGGCACAGGGTGCCCAGAGAAGCTGTGGCTGCCCCATCCCTGGCAGTGTTCAAGGCCAGGTTGGACACAGGGGCTTGGAGCAACCTGCTCTAGTGGAAGGTGTCCCTGCCCGTGGCAGGGAGTGGAACTGGATGAGCTTTAAGGTTGTCTTTAAGGTGAAGAGGAGAAGCCGAGCAGTCAGGCTGCTCCTGTGCTCCCCTGCCTGGCAGAGCAGCACGGGCAGAGACTCTGACGTTGAACTGGGGCCTTTGGCTTTTGTGGCTGGAGCCAAACCCTTCATGTGCCTGAAGGCAACCCTCCGCCCCGGGTGTGGAGACAGTGACTGTGAGACTGCAGAGACAGCACACGGCAGCTTTTATTGAAGAGAAATGATATCATTTCTATAAGAAATATTTATTCAGAGCAGCTTCCCCTGTGTGAAGGGGTCTTCAAGGGTTCCAGAGAGGGACTCTTCATCAGGGATTGTAGTGACATCAGGGATTGTAGGAGAAGGGGTGATGGGTTTAAACTGAAACCGGGGAAGTTCAGTTGAGATGTAAGGAAGAAGTTCTTTACTGTGAGGGTGGTGAGGTGCTGGCACAGGTTTCCCAGAGAAGTGGTAAACCCTGCATCCCTGGCAGTGTTCAAGGCCAGGTGGGACAGAGCCTTGGGAGACATGGTCTAGTGTGAAGTGCCCCTGCCCATGGCAGAGAGCTTGGAACTAGACGTTCTTTAGATCCTTTCCAACCCTAACTATTCTATAACTAAAATATAACTATAACTATCCTATAATCCTATGATTCTAAGAAAAACTTATTCTAGAGAACAACAAACAACACAGCTACTTACTCCTATACTAACCTATAACCTACTGAAACACCTACAACAACACAGTAGCTTACTCCTAAACTAACCTACAACCTATTGAAACACCTACAACAACAGTTACTTATTCCTATACTAACCTATAACCTATCTCTACTCTATGGCTCTTCTTGTCTACCTACGCCTACGTTTTGGTGGGGAGGCACCACCAGTGTCTGTTGGGGCGGCTGCAGCAGCCCCCCGCCTGGTGCGTGTGGAGCGGGTGGCTGCAGAGGGCTGGGTGTTGTTCTGCTCCTCTGCAGCTCCAGCACCAGGCTCAGCACCACGTTGGTGCCTTCTCTTCTTGGTGTCCTCCACGGTGGGACATGGGGGGACTGCAGTGGCCACTCCCAACTCTTCCAAAGTGGTTCTTGCCGTCGCCTCGATCTTGTGGAGGTCGGGGTAATCTTCTTGGAAATAAGGGTGGTAGTAGAAGAGCAGCTACAAAATGCAAAGGAGAGGAGTTAGTTGCCATCAGTGCAAGGAGGAGAGAGACAGAGATCCGGTAACTCGGCATCTGCATCTGCAGAGACAAACACGTGTATTCAAAAGGACTTGCTGGGGCATTTTAAACCTCATGTTTTGGCTGAATGAAATGTTAGGATAGAGTTTTGGTCAGTCATGACCACCCTTGTGTTTTCAGCAGTTGGGAGCAGAGAAGTGTAGGGTCTTCAAAAGCCTGAGCTCCAATGGAGAAACCCAAATACGTCTCGTTTTAGAGCACCCGAGTGTGGAATGGGCCTGTTGGGAATGATGCTGGTGCAGACGTGTGTCTTGCAGCATTCAGCAGGTGCCACAAGAAGATTGAGGGTTCTTTTGTGTGTGGAGGAACCAACGTACCTGTCCCAGAGCAGGCCCTGCTGCTGCTAATGCCTGCAGCTCCTTTATGGGGAGGAATACCACCATGTCCTCCTCCATTGGGCGGAAGCCGTGGAGGTGGAGTTGAAGAAGGAACTCCGCCATGTTCTCGGCCTTCAGGACCTTACGTGCTCCCCTCCTGGAAAGCACTTCCTTCTTGAAGAGGTCCTCTGCTATAATGATGTAGCTTCCGTTATTGCCCCACCAGATAGACTTGAACTGGAAGCTGCAGACAAGCTTATACAGTTCAAAGAGGAAGGCACATGGTGCGGGCTTCCTGGGTCTGGCAGAGGTCTCTGAAACACAGAATTGCATGGTCAGGGCTCAGGATTCATCAGGCAAACCTTGAAGGGTGTTTTGTTTTGCGGGAGGTGCGGTGGCAGCACCCCAAGGGGCTCCCGTGTCACCTCTTCGCCGCTTGGCTGAAGCTGAGGATGTCTCTGGTGAAGACATCTCTATCACCGCTTCCTGCTTGTGCTTGGCTGCACGGTCCCGCTGTGGTCCCCGAGCAGCCAGTCTGGGCTCTGCCGCTCAGCAGACTGAAGGGCCGTGGCACCAGCGGCCCCTCAAGTTCTCCAGCATCACTGTGACATAGATGTTCCATGATGGTTCCATGCGCGGCGCTCATCTCCTGGCAACAGGAAGGGGAAGGCAGCAGAAGTTGCTAGAAAGCCCCGTTGTCCTCTCCTGGAGGGAGCTGTTTAGAGCTGAGAAGTGACCGCGAGTGTATTTGCCTTTGGCCTGTGCTGCTGGGGCCGTGCTGCCTCCCGTTGCCCCTGGGAGCTGGTGCCCAGGGCGGGATGGGGAAGGCTGCAGCGTTGGGCACCAGAGTGCCCAGAGCTGAAGTTTCTGCCTTGGGCACGTTCCCCCTGTGCAGAAATGCCCCAACCCTCCTGTGTGGAGTAACCCTGCTCTGATTCCAGCAGCGCTGCTGCTGTCGTGGCTGTGCATGTCGTGGGTGATGCTCTCAGCTTTCAGCAGGGCTCCGTGCTGCTCTGTAGGATGAAGCACAAGTGAAACACCACCTGCACTGCTTCTGCAAATGAAATAAAGTGGTGCTGTGCTCTCCTGTACCTTTTTTGGGATGGGTTCCTCTGCTTTTCTTTGAGGCAGAACTGTTAGACCCCAAACCAGGACACTCAATGATGTTTTCTCAGCCTTTTGACAAGCTGTCACCCCAGTCTTGAGTTGAAGGAACACAATCGCAGAAACAGTGGCTTGCCATTTGTGGATAGTAAAATTGTAAGGAAGCAGTTGTGTCAGCTGCAAGTTCAAAAGTCGCTGGGGCCTGACCTTAGAGCAGCTCCCAGTGCCTAAAGGGGCTCCAGGAAACCTGGAGAGGGGCTTTGGAAAAGGGCCTGTAGGGACAGGACAAGGGGAATGGCTTTAACCTGCCAGAGGGGAGATTGAGATGAGCTCTTAGGCAGAAGCTCTTCCCTGTGAGGGTGCTGAGGCGCTGGCACAGGGTGCCCAGAGAAGCTGTGGCTGCCCCATCCCTGGCAGTGTTCAAGGCCAGGTTGGACACAGGGCTTGGAGCAACCTGCTCTAGTGGAAGGTGTCCTGCCCGTGGCAGGGGGTTGGAACTGGATGAGCTTTGAGGTCTCTTCCAACCCAAACCATTCTATGATCCTGTAACTGCTGTAGCAGAATGAGGTCATCATGGGCTCTCCAGCACTGACACTTCTCTTTTTGGGCAGGGGGAAGTTTGAGCAGTCTGTGTCCAGGTTTAGGTTCCTGTTTAGACTGAAATTTGGTTGCAACTTATCTGGTGTTCAAAGAGAAATGCAACTTCTGTCATAATGACCACACTCTTTTGCTTCTTGATGCTGGCCTCCATTGGCCCTTGTCCATGCTGTGTTACTACTCAAGTGTTGCATCTCTATTAATATCTTTGCTGATTGCATTAGCAACCCTGCCGTTTATAGTACTTATGTTGCAAATATAATCCTACATGAAGGCACTTAGAAAGATGTGTTATGGCTGCAGAGACCCAAGTGATCAATAGCTTTTAGATTACTGTGTCACTAAACAGCAGGCTGAGACATGGAAAGGCACAGTTACTTTAGGGATGAGAGATTTTTAGAAAATAAATCAATAGTGGATACAGGCTGATTGGTTTCCAGTTCAAATAATTCCAAGAAACATGGAGCCCAGGGGAAAGCATGCCAGTCATACTTGGAAATAAACAACACATGCTTGCTTTCATTTATGTATTTGGGTCAGTACTCTTGGAAATGGAGAGGGAGCCATTGGGCAGGGTATTAGACTGGAAATGGGGAACTTGGGTGCTGCTTTGAGTGCCCCCAGAGAGCCCTTCTCCATATCTTCTCCAAGTTCCCTTTGGAGCCTTTGCTCTCGCTCTGCACACACAAACCCTTCAGCACACAGAGGACTGGCTGGTGTGATTCCCAGTTGGAGCCCTTTTGGGGCTAACAGAAATGTAAGCAATAACAAACACTCAGGAAGGTGATTTTGCTTTCCAAGTGCCTTCCTTCTTAATGCTCAAGTGGCCATGGGCTAAATGATGATTAGTAGCTGTCAGTGTGCTTGATGGCTTATAGACAGGTACGACATGAAGCCTCCAGGGAAGCGTATGCTGCCACTTCTCTAGGAGGTTGCTGTGACCTCTTGCATGTGCAGGGGTGTTTATTGATGTTAACAACTTGGTGACAATGCACTGTTACCTGCTGCCTCTGGGATGCTGTGGACGCTGAATAAAGGTCCCTGACATTCTGCTAGAGTGCTGGTTTTATACTAACTGGTCTACTAAAGCATTGCTTTTATCTTGGGATGGGCTGCCAAGCTGGGAAGTCTTGGGAAGCTGCCACTGGAGATGTACAAGTTGTACAGGAAGCTTCCCAGAACTGAGTAGCACAGCTCAGCAGCTGAGGGCTGACTCCTGTTCATGCAGTGGTGGCTGAGAAGGGCCTGCAACATCCTACCTTAAGGGGACTGGTTGGAAGTGCTTATTTGAAGGAAGAAGTGAGATAGATACTTGAAGAAGTATAGATACAAGAAGAAGATACTTGAATGTATTCTTCTTGGATGGTTTTGTTCTTCCTTGTCCAAACAGAAGGAAGCTAGCTGCTCCAATCTGATTCGTGTCTCCGCTCAGAAAAAGTGTTTTCATGATGGTGACAGGGTGAGGGATAGTATTTGGGTCTAATGTTTGGGAGACCTCGTGTTAAGTCCTTTTCCTGGCCTGGATCTGTGTGTGACACCCAACTACATCATCTGGCCTGGCTGTGCTCTGAGTGCAAACCAGAGAAAATAGTGTTTCCCTGCCTCAGAAGAATGAAGGATAAGTATTTTGAGGCACTGAGAAAAGGGAAGCTGTATAAGCATCTCAGGCAAATAGATCTGCTCCCACTGAATTCAGTGGCAGAACTTTTAATGGGAGCAAGATCTGGGCCCCATCTGATAAAGAATTTCATCTGGATTGCATATGGGAGCAGGCATTAAAGGACCCATCTAAGGATCTCCCCTCTGGAGTACAATCTATAAAAGACCCTCTGTAGTTGTGTTCAAAGCTCACAGTAATGCCAGTCTCCTCAGGACAATTCACTTAGATCATTCACAAACTCTTTCTTGTCTACGCCCTGATGCTCTCCCCCAGTGGAAGAATGTGGTTGAAACTCCCATGCAGGGAAGACTGGAGATTTGTTTTCTATTTGAACCCCAAACACTAACAAATTGGACACACGTGCTTTGAGACTAGAGCCCGCTCTTATTTAAGCCAATGCAAAACTCTCCTTGATCCCAGCAGGATCAAGCTCTTGAATATTGCTTGTACCTTTTTTAGACTATCTGCCTCTAAATGAAACAGACAGTGACAAACTCATTCTGGATTTATCCTCCTTGACTGATTTGCAGGCACAGAGGTTTGCAGACCCTCCCTCTTGGGACAGGAGAGTTCATAGTCTAATTGTTGAATGAAAGACCTAGGGCAGGTATCACTGTGCCTTCTCTTCCACTGTTTAGCATGTGCTGTGACTTAGCATTTTATAGTATTTAAACATCTTTAATGCTCTTGCGAGACTTGCTCCAGCCAATGTAGTGCTTCTGCTCATGTATGTGATTTTCTTCCTTTTCATGCTAAAGCACTGACAGGTGAGTATTATATGTGTAGGAAGCTATTCAGCAGAAACATATGCCTTGAATATGTTAAGATTCCTTGTAAGTCACTTGATCAATGTGCAGTATTTGTGCCCTCTCTGTAACTTTGCCCTGAATTCATATTCATCAACAGAGGTTGCTCGGTACTTAATGGGATGCTCAGGCACTGAGTGAAGGGAAGGGACAATACGCAAACAGGGTGAAGAATGAGGACAAATGTAGATGAACTTCCTCAAACAGGCACAAAATGCTCATTCCTGAATAAAAAATGTGAAAAGGTCAAGTGCCCCCAGAGGTTTCTATTGTGACAGGCACTTAACCCCTTCACTCCTGGTTATCTGCTTCAGCTGCTGGGCCACTCAGTGCACAAGTGCCATTAGCATCAGCAGAATGTGGTGCAGGATACGCCTGTGTGAGACCAACCTCCCTTCCAGGCCCTGTGTTAGCAGGAAATAATCCTTGTGGACACTGACCCTGTCAGTAGCTGTGTCTAGAGATAATTATTTCCTAACCTGTAACCTTTTCATGGTCAATTGCTTCAGTATATTAGACAGAAATGTGATTTCCTTCTATCTTCAGACACAGACAATTTCTTGTCCTTCCAGATTTCAGGGCTTAATTTAGCAAGTGCACAGGCAACCCAGAGCTCTCCAACACATATTGTTTTGATTTTGCTTGAAAGAAAAAGAGGTTTGCTGCTCTTCCTTGCCATTGAGCTGAAGGGATGTGGGATATATGCATATTCCTATCTATTTTGGCAGACAGACATTTCTCTTTAAGAATCTAATCCTTATCAGGCAACTGTCAGTGTTTAACCATCTTCTGCTCCACCAGATTTCTTGCTTGTTGACTGATTTTTGGTTTACCTTTTCCCTAGCTTGTGATGCTTCAGTGTGTGCCCCTTGACACATCACCAAGGCATCTGAAGAGGCAAGATCAGCAGAGTATATCAGCACAGCCGCTCAGAAGGCATCAGGTTTGATATCGGCAAGAATGTCAAACTGCACAGCCAGGGGTGAAGACAGTTCTCTTGCATGAGCCCAGCCTGCTCCTGCCTGAAGTACACCCCACAGAGGCAGCTTTGGTGGTTGGGACTGGCATGAAGAGCATGAGAGAGGACAGTGTTCCTTCTCCTGCACTGCAAATACTCCTTCTCACTTCTCTGTGGTGCAGCCTGTTCAGCAGAGACTTGGGCACAGCCCCCAGAATCCTTGTGTTTGAGACAGTCTCTTTTGGGAATGACATAAGCAAAGTTACTCATCTAACCTCTAGGAAGCAGCCGGTGTGGACTGTTCTGAGCAAAACAATGCCACAAACCCAGCGAGCGCTGCTGAGCGTGATTCACAGCCAATGCTTTTACAACCTGCTTCTTGTTTTGGAACAGCATCTAATTGATTTTAAAACACTGCAAAACTAGGTCAATTTGCCATTGGGCTTTGTAAGAGTCTTTAGCTAAATCTCCAGACTTTAGCTAGATGTTAATTTGAGCCAGACTTAGGAAAAATATATAGTAATATACCCACAGTCTCACGTGAGAAACTTGTAGGCAACGATTTGGGATTCAGAGCCATCCTCTTATTCCTAAGACTAAATTCAAAGCCACTGTTTAAAAGCAAGCTTGCACACGCGGATGTCCTGATCTTTAATTAGGCAAAACTCCCACTGACATCAATAGGAGGTTGACTTGAATAAGAACTGCAGGATCAGGTCCATAATTTGATACCTGGGATTTGATTAAGCAGCTAAATTACTAGAACACTTTCCCCAGGAGTATAATTGCCTAATTAATTTTGAAAATAGCTAAGTTCAGCACTGACTATGGTGTACCTCTTGCCACATGAAATGGATGCTGTTTAAGCCAAGTTGATGCAGCTATTTGCAAGAGCCTGTAGAGTTTATTTTACAGTTAAGTGGTACTGTTTATTTAAAGTTCAAAAATAGCCACCATTGTGTTCAAATATGCTCTTGTAATAGACTTCACTTGTAGTCTGGTTTGGCTGTTAGCATTTCAAATGTATTTTAAAGAGTAGTGCTCTACTGCATCCTAATTCTTGAGTTCTGGCTACTGTGATTCATTTGACAGGTGGGAAAACACTGGAGGCTGGGGAAGAACTTCCTCTCTAACAGAAGAAGTTTTGAAAAGTTTGTTGTCTTATCAATGGTCTTATTCCTTTCTGGTTTTGGGGTCCTAACACTCCTCTGGTAGATTACATGTATTAGAATTGGTGTATATTATTTTCTTTTCCCTGAAATTTCAGTCTAACACTGTGGGCTGTAGTTGACACATTTGCTGCAGAAGGACTTGCTTTCACAATCAAAAGACTTTTTGTTTTCTTTTGGGGTTTTTTGGTGGTGTTTTTCTTTGTTATCAGAGAATTTATCTAAAAGGAATAGAGAGATCATACATGGATTTCCTAAGTGGAAAGAAATTGCTGGAGGAATTGCAGTGTCAAGTAGTAGTTCTCACTAAATATGCACATGTATGCTTTATGTGTATATGTCTCTGTATATAGACATAAATAATTAGACTTGTAGTCGGCATAATGCAAAGTGCCTACTCATGCTGTTGACAGTTACCTAATAATGCACGTTCTCCCATTCTCTCCAGCTGAATTCTTAAGACATTAACATGGGAATTTTCCCTTTCTGAGGGTTGTAACAGAGCTCTAGGACTAGCTGGTTTTGTGATGTGCTTCTTGACTGGCTGTAGTGGCCCTTATTCAGGAACTCCATCCAAGCATCTCCTGCAGAGAATGAAACCATCAGCTGTCCTGAGAGAAGTGCTCCACACTGCAGCAACGCCTAATGGTGAGTCTTGTGTCTTTGAGTCTTCAGAGTGACAGGATCTTGGATTTTAACATGCTCAAAGCATGGATAGGAGCATAAATTCCAGCGTATCGCCATATGAAGTGGGATACAGTCAAATGGACTCTTCAGAGAGATAGGCTTGAAGCCTTTAGCAACCATTCTCCTCCTTTTTAAGGCTGTAAGAAGACTTGAGGGGTAAACAAGATGTTTAACAAGTAGGCAAGATGAAACTGCAGCCACAGTCTGAAGTGGGCTGAGGTCTGCAGTCTTTCAAAATGATAGCTTTTTATTTGGTTCTGCCAGTGTCAGAGCCTTGCCCACAAAATAAGCAGTCGTGCACTCTTGAAAATTAGCAATTGGGTCCGCCCAAAATAATGAGATGGTTTTAAAAATGGGAAGATTAACTTTAATGTTGGGTCCTTTTGAGGGCAGTTCTGCTGTCTTCATTTGCCAACTTTAATTTGGTGTTCAGCTCATGTTTTGAAGATTTTCTGTGAGGATTATAGAAGGGATAGAAACTTTCAGCTTTTGTTTCGAAAAGCAAATAGGTAACTGCCTGTCCTGCAGCCTCCTGGTTTCTGCAGCTGAGATTCTCTGAAACATCGTGATTTGGTGTCATTAGTGATGACTATTGGCTAAAAGTGATTTAGTTTGGGATCCTCTAGGTTTTAAGTCAGATTTGGAGGTCTCTTGGGTTATTCCCCTCCCCAACTAGTCTTGAATCTCAGTAAGATTGAGGAGATGCTTCAGTTATGAAAACGTGAAAGGTAAGAAGAGAGCACAAAGTCTATTGATGATCATTTAGGCTGTAATTTGTCTCCTGATACTTTGGAAAGCGTCGCACCCCTTCCCTCTGTGGCACTCTGCCCTCCTCTAGTGGTGGTTGGGCCACAGAGAGCCTCTCACAGTTCCTGGCAATGAGTCTCTGGCTTGGGGTGACGTGTCTCTGTCTCGGGGAGCTGGAGATGTGGAGCGGGATCTCTGCCGTCAGGGACTGGCTGGTGTGAGAGGCTTCCAGTTCCCTCAGATTCAGCTGAGTTCTTCACCTTCTGCCTTGATTTCTCCTTTGGAAAATGCCAGGAGCTCCTTGTCGCTGTGTGAAACTCAGAGGAGCCAGAGAAGATGTGATGGTGGAAGTCTGACAGCTCCTATTAGCCATACTTTTAGTTTGGGTTTCTAAAATAGGAAATCATCAAAGAACAAATACCAAGAGTTTGGATTTTAATTTCTTCTCCCTCTTTTTTTAAATGCAAACATGGGGGAAAGAGCCAAGTTTCAATGTCTCCTCAGATTTACACTCTTCTGTCTGTATCGGTGGATGCTTGAACAATCAAGAGTAACACCACAAAGGGGAAATCTCTGTGCATCTCATTCTCCTTATTGTCTTGGCTCACTTGACCCTGTTGTGGGGATGTGCCCTTTCATTGTATGTTCCTGTTGGGCCTGGGAGGGCAAACAAAGGGAAATGAGCTCTGTGTAAGTCCTTGGCTTGATCAGGGACCAGCTGAATGAGCTGGACCAGCCCTTGACTCAGCGCAGCTGTGTAAGGATACAGCTCTCGTGCCAGGGTCCTCTGCTTGCCTTCAGTGTGTGTGTTGTACGGAGAGTGCAGTCAGTGGTGGGGGTGCTTTCCTGAGTGACTGAGGGATGGGCACACTTGTCGGTCTTGAGGGGAGAGAAAAACTGAACTAGAACTTATAAGAGCTACTGAATCAGATCCCACTACAACAAGAGGGCAAGAGCTGGTTTCTCCTGTGGTCCTTCTCACTGGGCAGGAAGCAGAAAGGTCCAGTGGTCCTCATGGCAGGCTCTGCCATGCTGTGCTGTTATCCCTGTTTTACATTCAAGGAAGTGAAGATGGATTTAATCAATACTGTGCAGAGCAGGAATGGCAGCACTGGATCTGCCTCCCAGTGCACTGGACTCTTACTTTCAACATGAATAAGGAAGGACCAGCTCTAAGAGGGTGGCACATAGCATCTTTCTCTCTTAAACCCTTAATGCCCTTCCAATAGGTGCTCTGGAGTGGTTGGTTTGTCAAAGATCTCCTTTCTAGCTGTCAGTCCTTTCTCTTGCCTCTTTGTAAAACCTCAGTGCTTTCCCTAGCCAGTGAAGGCATCAATACCTTAACAGCATAAATGTCTCCTGAGGCTTCAGCAACTGTACATTTAATTATTTTATTTAACTGTATATATTGTTTAAATGAAATACTTCATTTGTTATGTTTTAAAAAGTAAGGGGAGCTGCTGGATTTTGCTACTGTGCTTTCTTCTGCTTCAGAATCAGGCAGGCCAAAACTGTCTGGGTTCCTCGACTACCCCATCAACCTCTTTGGATGTGTGGCTTTTGTCTTTGCAGCACCAATCTCTTTGAAGAGAGCAAAAGGGAAGATTAATGCTCCTAAAAAAATCTTCCTCTGTTTTGCATCTGTATCAATTTCAGTGAATTCAGATCCCTCTCCTTTTCTTGGGTGAGTGGAGGGAGCGTTTCAACTGAAGACTTCTAGAGCATGGCAGTGCTGGGAAGTTTCCTAAAACCCAGGCAAAACCTCAATCTGTGTATATTCCAGTCTGTTTGTCTGGAATATTTGAGGAACTCCATCTTTCTCTTAAAGAAGTTTAAGACCCTGAAGAGAAATACAAATCTCATCCTTCTCCCTATGAAATAAACAGGAGCTAATATGTATTGTGGCTGCATTCTAGCACTTTTTATGCCATCCTTCACTGTTAAATAGTTTTCAGTTTGATTAATCCCTGGAGTGCAGAGGAAGTTGTGTTTAATTCTATTGTGATCACCCCTCCGAAACGGGTAATAAGGTTGTCCAAAATGAATTAATTTATTGGAATTAGGTTTCTTTTCTTTTTCAGTTTGCTTTGTCTTCATTGATAACCTGTAACGATGGATCTGCATCTCTGCCATCTATGGTGAATGACTTACTTCCAGCCTAGTTAAGTTGTGTTTAGCTTCAGTTTCTGTTAGGCTTTTGCTAGACTGGGGAACACTGTTATCAAAGTTTGGTTCCCACGTAGGTGTGTATGAAGCAAGGCTTTGATAAGCTAATTCAGAGGTCTGTCAGTAAAATGCATCTCCGCATTCTTTATTCAGCTGTGCGACTCTGCTCTCAGCTGCCCCAGACAGCCCTCTATCAGTTCCCTCTTCCTCGCTATGCTCTGTGGTTTGCCTTTAAATATCTTCGGGGTGGGACTATCTGCATGTTTGTACATCATTGAGGGCTTGGGAGGGCCTCTGGGTACTGCCTTAATAAATCTGTTAAATAACAAAGCCCAGAAGGATGCTGCTTTAACAGTATCTGGGTGTACAAGTAAAGTAATTGAGAGCAGATTCCGTTAGTCTCTCCCCTTGCATTGCCAGCTGGGGGCACAGGAGTTGCTTTTGCACTGTGGCAAAATCATCATTGTGTTTCCTTTATAAACAGAGAGATGTTTAGAATCTGTGGCCCTTCCTTGTTGTTTTATGCCCCTGAAAAATGCTGCTGCTGCTTTCTTGAAAGCTGTGAGAGATCCCCAAAGCTTGCCAGGCAGAAAAGCTCAGGGAGCTCTCAAAGGATGTTGCTGCTTTTCCCTCTAACCTCTTACAGTCTCTACCTTTCCTCTGTTCTTTTTTCTTTCTTTGCCAGCAAGGCGCTGTGTGCAGTCTTCTGTGAACCTTTGTGGGCCAGGTTTCTCCCAGGTGCCTTTTTTTCCTCCTCAGTAGCTGCAGAAGAGGCAGTGGATCTGAGGGGGGAGATGTGTTTTATGATTTATGACACTTTATAAAGTGCGTTTCGCTGCAGGATTGACAGAGCTGGAGACTGAAGGCACGCAAGGCCAGGGATGCAGGGGCAGGTAGAGAATGGATCTGCCCTCGGTGACTATCCCTATGCCCCGGAGCCAACCATGGGCTGAGTGGGGACACCTCCAGTCCTTGCTTCCCCACTCAAACTGTGCAGCAAAAGGGTGGTTAGTGCCAGGTAAGCCCAGTACCTATCTATGCTGAGAGCTGTTTGCAGTGCAGCAGTTCATTATCTCTCCAGAAGCCATGGGAGGGCTTGTGCATGTAAGCAGGCTCCATTATCCAGCTGTTGATCTAAAGCCAGGCTTATTTTGACAAGCTCACCTCTTCCTCCATGGGCAGGCTCCTGATGGCAGGGGTGTCAGCACATTTTCCCAGTGTGAGGGAGCTGGGCTTTATTACACATTCCCTTGGCACTCACGGGCTCTGTTAGATACTTCAAATGGCTCTTTCCCACGGTTTTGAGTTAGTCTCTGCCCCTTTCTTGCCTGTAGCCTCAGGGCTGCAGCTCTCCAGCCATCTATTTATATGGCCCTCATTTGTCTTAGTCTCCTTGGCACTTATATGGCTCCCATTGGCCCAGGACCTGAATACCTCCCAATCTTTAATATATTTATCTTCACACATGCAGACACACACGCATACCTGTGAGGTCAGGAAGTACCATTGCTCCTATTGTACAGATGGAGGACATTAAATGGTAATTGGTTAAACTGGGAGCAGGTGGTGGTGGTAATGGAGGAGGGCTGCTTACATGTAGTACCAAAGATGGCATCACATCATCAGCCGCAATCCAGTGCTGGGCATGAAGGTCTCCCCGTTTGTACCTGAGTCTTCTAGCCAGTGGGATTTGAGGTCCAAGTCATGCCGTGTCCTGTTCTGGCCTCTTCAATCTTGAATCCTTTTTGACCTAGTGGTACAATTTCAGAGGTAAAAGCTTCTGTCAAATTGCCCAGCCAGGATGGAGATGGAAGTTGGAATCCCCTTACTTTGACAGTGAAAGCAAAAGATCTTATAACGGCAGGATCCTTCCCGCTTGCTCACTGGGTTTGCAGTTCCTAGAGGGGGTTTGTCCCCCTCTTCTCAGTGGCTCCAAGGTGGGGATGGAGTCCAGCAGTCAAAAACACAATCACCAGCGCAGGGTTTGCTTTGTTTTGCTCTCTGAACAGCCTGTCTGGGGCAGGAATTTTGGCAGCTCATACACAGAGATGTTATTCCTTGGCAGTCTCTTTTCTGTTACCATTTCCCAAAGATGGCAGTGCTGCCAAACATATGTCCACGTGCTTTGCAAACCTGAACAATGAGCAGTATCTTCAGTATCTCAACGCTTGGTGCACTTAAGGAGCTAAGTCAAAACCCATTGGGGGTCGGTGGCAATCCCATTCTTTTGCAGCCAATGGTGTCTTCTCCTGTGCTTGAAGTTGAGTGAGAGTGAGGATGAGCTGGAGCCACATTGGGAATGTGGGAATTGCAAGGGGAGAAGTCAGGTGCCTGGTTCGTGGGCCCGTGGCTGGTTCATGGGCCTGTGGCTGGTTCCTGGGCCCATGCCTGTCTGATAGACCACGGTGCCTAATTAGTGCAGCAGATGTTCTCTGTTAGCAAGGCTTTCCTTAGGCGCCTGCACTAATGTTCTTGATAGCAGCTAAGGAGAAAAAGGAGGAGGAAATTGCATCTATATTTAATTAATACTGCATTCATATTTTATGGTGGAGCGCCCTTAGGTGCAGGAAGATTCTCAGTGAGAACAATAGCTTTTGAGTGCTGGAGCCATTGTGTGGTGTTGAGGAGGTGAACTTTGGGTTTAAAACCAAACCCAAATTCCTTCCAGGGTAACCTGGGAAGCCCAGGAACCCTCCGCCACTCACTTCCCAGCCTCAGACTGAAAAGCAAGTGCCAAATTTGCTGATAATGCATATTTGATTAGCTTTAATATTGTCTAATATTGTGAGTAGAGAGGCTTGGTGGGCTGCAGACAAACATCATGCTGATTATGTTTTCCTTTTGACAAGCTGCCAGGCTTGGAGAGGTTTCCTCTTCGATTCTCTGAGCTTACTCCCCTTTTCCAGCTGCATGCTGACTTCCTTCTCTTCTGGCTCTGAACCCTGGGCACGGAGACACAACGTGTCATTACAATGGCCATCATGTCCCTGTCCTGCATGGTTGGATTGCTGTGGCTGATGGTGGGTCCGAGGTGGACTGAAGGTTGGCTTTGGCATCCAGTAGAGATAAAAGCATGTGAGAGGAGGCTGTTTGCTGGAGTGGCCTTTGCTGCTCTTGAGGCCACCTCAAGGCATTGCTTGCTGGGGCATCTGGGCGTGATGCTGCACCAAATGGTGCTGCACCAAGTGGAAGTGAGGATGCTGATGGTGTTTTGAAGCTGAGCAGGAGGTGCAGTGATGAGGCCAGCACGTGTCCTCCTCCCTGGAGGCCCCAATCCTGCACATGGATGGGTCATCACTGTTGCTGTAAGGCAGAGGCTGAGCTCACTGCCCTGTTGTCAGCACTCACCCCTCTGTCCTCATTAGGAGCAGACTTGGGCCAGGAAGGAGACATTTTATAGTCCAGTGAGAGAAACATGCAAAATAGCTTTTTGGAAGCCTGTTTGTTGTAATAGTCTCTTTAAAAACTATGTACACACCCTTCATGCTCTATTAAGTATCATTGTTTCATTTAGTTAGCATGTTGTACAGTGCTGCTTGTACTTTTGCAAAACACATTACATCTCATTCTCCACGATGTTGTTAGACTCTGTGGTTTGCATTGTAATAAAAACATACAAACAATTATTACCCAAACAAAACCAACTATGATTTATTTTTTTGCAAATCCTCCTCCTTCTCCTTTCACTGATTCCACAATTTTTCCTTGGTGGGGTCCAAAATCCAGAGAGAAAGGGAAGCCGAAGTCAGAAGTGTTTACAGAAAGCAACGTTTCTGCCTTCCTCCAACTACAAAAGGAACATTTGTTGCCTCTAACTCCTCAGCAAACTGCCGTCAAAACAATTAGTGTTATTTTTCTATTATCCTCCTATTTGAGAGTAAATAGCCATTTCATGAATATGTTAATTAGCTGGTAGGTGCAGAAGATAAGTAGATGGGATATCTCCACAAATGATGATAAAGCTTCTATTGTATACAACAAGGATATTTTCCAAGTCCTTGGGGTCAGGCAGTTGCAGTTCAGCTGCTCACAACTGGACCCGTTCTGCTTTGATAACTTAAAGATTTACCCAAAGTAACACGGTTGTGCAAATGGAGATTTATTTTCCCCCTTTTTTAAAGGAAAAAACAGTTAGAACCGAGTCCCTACAATAGCTGAACAATTAAATCCTGGTGTATTAAGTTTTAAAGGCGAACAGAGAGGATCTGAAAAAACCAGTGTAATTACTGCAGGGTGCTGCGTCTGTGGGCTGTTATATACATGGTATTTTTAGATGTAAAGTAATACTGGGTTATTCCATTTCAATTGGGCTGTCTGCAGGGCAGGAATTACTTGTGAATTCATCTGTCAGCAGGAACTGCAGGTTACTAGATAGATATCGTGGCTTATTTCTTTTAAAATCATCCAAATATCTATTTTAGGGAAATGTGCTGCTTTAGGCTCTGGAGAAGCAGGAAAATGCTGGTTTTCCTTGTGGAGATGTGTACACTGAGGACAAAAATTCCATATTCTGCCAAGTTGAATGCACCATTGTGCCACATAATTAAAATGTAAATTTAAGTATCTATGCCCGCTTTGTGATTTCTTTTTTTTTAATACTTTTAAGTTAGTTGTCTTTTAAAACATGTGGTCAGCTGTTGTATTCACATATGGTCAAATGATCAAAGTCTGAACTCCTCTCTAATTGTCCCCTGCTGCTTGTCTGCTCTGTCCATGATCAAGGCCTCAGCAGGTGATAAGAAAGGCATGAGAACAGGCTGGAAGGAGAATGAACTACTGAGGGGCCCAAGCTGAAAGAAATAAAGACTTCCAGTACATCACCCTGACAGTAAAGAACCAAGAAAAAGTGAAGTCTGGTTAGTTCTTATTTTTTTCTTTCTTTCTTGCCTTTTTTTCCCCCTCTTAGCTCCCCAATCTGCATATATTTTTTTAAAGGCAGAATGCAAATGGGGGTAGTCTCTGTGTATTCTCAGCTCATATAAAAGACAGAACCAAACAGCCTGCTGCAGACATGTTTATTTACTTGCTAGGAGGAGGAAGCTGCTAAGTCACACAGTTTATAGTATTTCACATGTTTGTGGAAATCATTGCAATTCTTTTCACTTGTGCTTGTCATTGTTTGCCTGGAGTTCACTTTGCCAGATGGTTCTTTATTGTCACTGGTGTCCACACCTCGCTCTTGCATCACTTCAAGACCAAATGGTGTGAAGAGCTTTAATACTTAGAGGATTTAGTAAAAGTAAATCCACACTTTGTGGAAGGTTCATTCTCAAGCTATTCAAGCAGGTCTAGCACTGATTCAGAGAGGAGGGAGTAGCTGACCCAAGGAATGAAGAAAGGGGGAAATAAATGGATTGCCTTTGCTGTTCCTGTTTGTCTCCTGCTCTCTTGCAGTCGAAATGCCAACGGAAAATTAAGGCTCAATATTAGATTTAGGACGAGGAGTTAACAGTTAAAGAAAGGAAGGTGCATTGTCAGACACCATCCCCCCTCTCCCCCCCTCGCCCCATCAGTGTAGATAACCGTTGGCTGCATTTCTTCAGCTAAATTTCTTAGCCTTGCAGTAATGTATTTGTATGCATCATGTTTCTGGGACCACGTGAGGATTAATTTTTTACATGAATTTGCATGCAAATAGAGCACTCCCTTTTGGCTGCTGTAGAGTCGTTTCTTGCCTGTTTGCAAACACTGTCACTCAGATGGGAGAAGTGCGATTGCCCCATTTTACAGCTGAGGAGGCAGTGGCTGGCTGAGAAAGAAGTAATGTGCAGACTGTCACTCAGATACAGAGGGCTGTGGGGCAATTTATATTTCATTATAAAAGTGAGGTTTGAGTGCTTATTTCTTTAATCTCACAGGTAGCTGAAGACTATTTGTCCAAATGACTACAGCAGTAAGAGTGGGCAGAGAGAGTGTGTGTCTCTGCATGGATAGGGAGTACTTTAGCAGGAGGCAGGTGGGAGAGGATTTAGAGGTTATTATAGGAAAATCCTTGCAGTGATCAGACTGTTAGATGGCTGCTGGAAAATAGGCAAACAGGTTAATGGGGTATCTCCATAGAGGGAAGAGCACAGATCACATCTCTGCTGTAGTCCCTCCAAATAGGCAGAGCTGTGTTTAGTGTCATATGTTTCTTCTGGGGACAGTATGGCCAGCTCCAAAGGGTTCTCTTTGTGGGTTCTCTGGAGTTTAGGTTTAGGAGTGGTTTCATGATAGAAGGGGAAGCTTCTCACAGGTTCGGTGGTGGAAATAGAGGAATATGATCATACCTCTCCACAGGGCAAAGGGTGAGAGAGGCTTGAAACAAAGAGTTGAGAGCATTTTGACCGTGAAGATTTGTGGAAGGGAGGGCCCCAGTCCTGCCGAGAGCTCTGCTGGAAAGTGTCTGCCTCAGCACTGACCCACAGAAGTGAAGTGCCCCATGGAAATCTCACCGCTTCCCTTCCCTCCCTCCTGGGTTCCCTTCTGGGGTGAGAGCTGGTTCCACTTGGTCATGCTCAAGTGACTTCCTGAGCTGGGGTCGGTGGAAGTGCACCGCTAAGGAGGTGAAGTGCCCACCGTAAGCTATGTCTAACGTGAGAATAGGCAGAGCTGTTTGCTGCTGAGTGCAGTAAACAGGGAGGCTGCCAAGTGAGGTCAGTGAAGCAGGGTGTGTAAAGGAGCTGGAGAGACAGCTAGAGGTTTTGTGAGGGGTTTGTGAGGTGGAAGGATATGGTGACAGAAGGGACAGGAGGGGATGAACAGAGAAGGCAGGCTTGTTAGGCACAGGGGTCTTTTTCTACTGCTAATTCTCCATAGGAAAGCCCTGGCATAGCAAACACAGGGAAGTATATTCCTGATGCTTCCTCTGTGCATTCAGGCTCTGCTTTTATAACATAGGCAATGCCAGGCTATCAGCCTGTCCAAGTTCCTCTCACTCGTCCAACCTGTCCATGCACATTGGAAATGGAACCTGAAAGAATAATGCTGCATTTCTTGCTATTTGCTTTACAGCCCACAGTGACTCCAGAGTAGGCTGTGGAAAGAGCCCAGACCTGGGTGCTGCACTTCTGCTCCACCTTGATCACTGCTGAGTAATTGCAGCTTCTTATCTGTGGTGCATATGATTTTTATGGGGGATTGTTGTATTTGCCCCACTTCTTTCCACCATTCCTACCACATGCATTCAGCTCCTTGTTAAATATCCCTGCCCAGTGAAGGTTGCAAGATGCTACTTGGTCTGTGAGCTGTTTGTAGGGACCTGAGATGCGGTGGGGTTTTGTCAGCTGGAATAGTTCCTTCCTGGTGAGTTTGGGTTTTTCTCTCAATTGGGTTTGACTCCAGCTGCTTTTGGCTCATCCCTTTTGAACCCAATTTCAGATAAGGTATGGTGGGCACATGGTTTACCTGCCCTTGTGCCAGCATCTAAGACAATCTGTACAGTAGGTGGGACTTAACTGACCTGGGCATTGAGACTTTGCCCTTGCCTCACACATCCTCTGCACTACTAGATCCATCCCTCTGTGGGGTGCTGCTGGCTGAGGAATGATATATAACCCTTATGTCAGGCTTTGCTATGCCCTAGTGACCTTCCTGTAAATACTTATTGTCCAGAATATGTAGAAGTAGGAAAGGAGACCTTCCATGATGGTGGACATAAATGGGAAGAGAGGCAGCCAAATTCAACCAGCTTACAAATTATATCTTCTCTCATTTGGTCCTCTGTTTCCTTGGGAATAAAATTGGCAGTGTCCAAAGGGAGCTGTTGAGAGTCACCTTTACATTTGGAACTTTCTAAGCTGGTGTGACCTGTCTACCTTCAACACAGCTGGGAGGTTTATTTCTCATAGAGAGAACACAGCCTTAGTTGTAGACACTTGTGGGGAGATACAAGTGAATTCTGCTTCTCTAAGGTAGTTTTTGTAGTACACATTGATTTGTTATTTACAACAATAGCATAGAGCAATACATTGAAAATCCCCAAACTCTGGTGGGAATGTTGAGAAGCAACGAATGGAAGTAGCTCCTATGTAATACTGCATTAGCCTTGAAGACTTAAATGGTTCACTGAGGAGTTACTGGTCGTAGTAACTGTGTATAAGCTCACATATCTTTGTATTGGTTCAGGTTCCTTTACTGGCAGAAGTTGGTCTTTGTCAGCTGTGGAAAGTTCCTGAGCAAAGAGCTCTCCAACCTGCTGCTGATGGCAGAGTCATGCTGTTTTCTTGGAATATGTGCTTGCTATTTTCTAGGATAAACAAGTGAAAAGTGGTCAGCAGATAAAATAGATTCCTCCCACTTACCCCCTTCCCCCATGTGCTCATAATGAGTGGCCAAGGGAAGGGGAAAAAAAAGGAATAAAAGTGGTTGGGTTTCTCTCCTGGAAATGGTCAAGAAAATTACAGAGCCAACAAAATCAATTTCCAGCTTTAATAGTCCACAAGCCCAAGGAGCTGTGCACAGGGCTCCCTGGGGTCAAAGTAGGCGTTTAATCTCTGAACTCATATACAGGGGAGGCATGCTGAAAACAAGGACTTTTTTGTGGAGTCATGTGCCTTGGGAGGTTTGGGACCAACAGGAGGTATGTGGTTTGTTTTCTCTCGTAGTGGTTTCGGATGGGAGCTGTGAGTGGTTTGGTGGGAGGAGACGAGGTGCTGCTGGGGCTGGTTTTATCATAGAATCATAGAATGGTTTGGAGTGGAAAGGACCTTAAGATCATCCAGTTCCGACCTCCTGCCATAGGCAGGGACACCTCACACTAGATCACGGAGCCTAAGGCTCTGTCCAACCTGGCCTTGAACACTGTCAGGTATGGAGCATTTATGCTGCTTTATGGGTAACTGAAGGGGGCAGGTCCCAGCCTCACTTCTTGGCATCTTTGTGTAGGAAGCAGAGTTTGGTTCATTACTTTGCCAACTTCTCAAGGACTGTTGTGAGAGCTTTTTGCAATAGCAGATTATTGAGGGAGCACCCCCGGGCTAAGGGCAGGCCCTGTGTGCTGTGGGGCTTGTTTCTTGTAGGACTTGATCCTGTAAGATGCTCCTCCTGTCTGGGCTTGGGTGGGAGACAGCGCAAGCCCACCCTGTCCATGCATGGGGCCTCCAACTGACTAAAAGAAAGGGATGAACAAAGTGGCCATTGCTTTAGACTGGATTATATGGCAAAAAGAAGGCAGGAGGCTTCAGCAGGGAGGATTTTGGCTGGCGGAGGGAGGAAGGTTCTTGCTCTGCACTGCAGATCAAGTGGCAGGGTAATGAAGAGAATAGCCCTAATGCGCATAAACGCAGCCTGTCAAAGCGACTCTTCCTCCCCTGCAAATCTACTTAAACATAACAGCCTGTATGGCACCCTGAAACACATTCAGCAATTAAATGATAAGGTTAATAAGTTACATGCATGGAGGCCAGGAAATTTGGAGGTAGCGTTGCTGTAGCAACCGTAACCCTGCCCTTAGGAGCATCGGCATTCCTGTGGGGGTGGGAAATGCCGCCGGCGTGGTAGCGGAGGGGTGGGAAAAGTCATAAACATGTAAAAATAAAGCCACCGCTTTCATCTCCTTCTGTGGTGTCAGTCAAAGAGCAGTAAAAGGTGAAGCTCCTCTGTGTGGTTGTGTGTTGGAAGGAGCCTTCAGGAGGGCAGAGCTAACTTTTCTGTGTTTAGCCTCAACTGAGTTCAGCTGCTCCCAGCTCTCTGGGGACACTGTGTTAGGTAGGGAAAGGATGTCTTCAAAATCACTCTGGTATCCTTCTTTGGCTCCTACAGCTGAAATCCTGGTCTGTAAAGGAGACCTTGTAACAGCCTTCCAATACTCAAAGGGACTGCAAGAAACCTGGAGAGGGGCTTTGGAAAAGGGCCTGTAGGGACAGGACAAGGGGAATGGCTTTAACCTGCCAGAGGGGAGATTGAGATGAGCTCTGAGGCAGAAGTTGTTCCCTGTGAGGGTGCTGAGGCGCTGGCACAGACTTTTCCCAGAGAAGCTGTGGCTGCCCCATCCCTGGCAGTGTTCAAGGCCAGGTTGGACACAGGGGCTTGGAGCAACCTGCTCTAGTGGAAGGTGTCCCTGCCTGTGGCAGGGGTTGGAACTGGATGAGCTTTAAGGTCTCTTCCAACACAAACCAGGCTGTGATTTTATGATGTCTGCTCCAAAGAACTGTGCTTCTGAAATTGCTGCTCAGGCCTGGCATCCTGATTCCTTCCTTCATGAGCTGGCAGCTGAAACTCTGCCTTCACCTCTGGGAATGTTGTGCCTGCAACTAGAAGCAATGAGGTGCCATCCCTCTTCATAATGAGGAGACCACCTTCCTTGTGTCTGCAGTGTCACTGCCTGTGACTCTACCACTGCCAGGTTTTGTTAGTGCATACGAAAGCCCAGTGGTAAATGTGGTGGCTTCTCTTGCCTACAAAATATAAAAGGAATTTGGTGTGGAAATTAAAAGCGATGGCTTGGTGTTCTCTGTGTTAATGAACTGAGCACTTAGACCTCAGTAGTTTTGCAGCAATGATGATTCTTCGTTCAGAATCCAGGGCTCAGTCTCTGCATCTATTGTTTTGCCTTTGTGAAATGGTTTGGGTTTTCTGTTGCTGTCTTCTCAGAATAGATCCATGCTTAGGTATTACTGCAAGAAACAGGTAACTCCTTACAATGAAAAAACCTCAGCTGGTTGCTGGCAGATACCTCTCATCTGGAAAAGACTCTTGGCTTATATGCTGGTTATCCCTGCTGAGATAAAGTGAGCAACCAGAGCAAATGAAGCACTTGTGAAGTGTGCTACAGCTTCTCCCTGTAGTATGCAAACGAAGTGCAAATCATCTGTGTTCCTGCAGGAAGTCCTTTATGAAAAGCAATGGGATGGAGGGAGATGGAGGGTCTGAGTGCTGGTGAGATTATTTTCAGTGGAGGGCAATGTGCATTTGCTGTATGGTTGGGGTATGATAATAGAAGTCTGTTTCCGTGGAATGCTGTGGCTCTTGGAGGTAGGAGATGAAAGACATAGAGCAATAAAGTGGTACATCTCAGGGCATTTGATTTTGTATTAAAACATCATATTTTCTAGCAAATGCATACCAAATGTGGGAGAGAGAGCCTCTTGTGTTACCAAACTTTAAAACATGCACAGAGATCATGCAATTGTTTTTATTGTACTGAGATCTCACCCTAACAGCACTTTGGTTTATTTGAATAAATTATGTGTATTTGGCAATCATGTAGTAGGAATTTGACACGAGAAAGTGAGCAAAGGTACACGATGACAATGCCATGAAAGGCGATGTTTATGGAGAAGATATTTTCTATATACCATTGTTCAATGTTGAAACATGTTTCTTCAATTTACATTCCTTGGTTGTTTTTTTTTTGTTTTTTTTTTTAAGGGTGTATAATAACTTAGTGTAGCTTTGGGAACTTGGGACAGATATAACTTAAGCAGATTTATCTAGCTACACACAGTACTTTGTTGCTTGACACACAAGCAGCTGCCATAGCAACTGCAAGATCACAAACTGTTATGATACCTCCGAGAAACGGGTTGTCTTTTAAAAGCAGCACAAGTGTGTAAATTTGCATGTCAACTTTAGACGACAGTAGCCATGGCTTTTGGGGAGAAATGAGATCTGTAAATGCACGTTTCTCTCCCTGTGGAACCTTTATGGTTTATTTTGATGATGGTATTTTTTCACTTCACCATAATTTATTTCATTATCATATACTTTTGTTGAGCTGAAGGAACAGAATGTATTTTAAACTGCTCATTGTTATTTCAAAATACCATGAGAGTGTCTAACGACTTCGAGATCTTCCTGCCTCCAGTTAAAAAGAGAAAGAAGCCAATCCTGTCCTAAATAGCTTAGGGCTGAAAAAGGTGCAAATGGAGCTAGTGGCACAGAGAAGGTAAATTGTTTGTCCCAACCCCACAGCGGGTTGGTGGTAGAGCTGCCAGAGAGCCTTCTGAGAACATACGTAGCTGGGGCTGCTAACTGGGCATAAGGGAGGCAGTGCTGTTGGCTTCTTCTACACATCCAGCATGGCACTTTCTGAAGGCAGCTAAATATGTTATGTTGGTAGATAGGATAGAAGCAAGACAGAAAAAAAGCACCCCAAAACCAGGGAGAGGGTCAGTGGAAGGTTTTTTCCCCCCTGTTCTGTCATCAAATAATATATTCCAAATGGAGGTGAACTTCCCTTCCTAACAGCTATGGCTGAGGTATTGTCCCTACCTCATAGGTGGATGAACTGCTCCACTGAGTTAACAGTCTCCTGTGAGCCCTAAGATGAATCAGTTGAGAGGTGGGAATAGGTCTCATGAGTGGTTGGGAAAATAGCGACTTAAGTCCCTGCAAGCACAATTTCCTATGGTAGGTGACAAAATAAAACATGGAGCGTTTTGCAGCCATGTCCTAGTCTTGCAGACAAACTGGTATTAGAAACCAGCTGTATGTATTAAAAACAGAGTGGTAGTTCACTTGTGTACAGCACTTGGCCCATTAGGCACCCAAATGGTTTAACTTTGTGACTCCAGATTTATTCTCTTCTGTTAGTTTTGTAAAGGTCATGGTGATGTGTCCCGAGTCATGTTGTATGTCAGTTGGGGAACTACCATGTGTCTGTGAAAATAAGAGCAAATGAAGAGAGTTTCCCAGTTTTTATTAGTAGCACATGCAGAAAATCTACAGACATTCATAGATCACTCTGAATGGGTGCATTTTCCTGGAATTTGGTACTTGCTTCACGAGGCCAAAGAGTTTTAGTCGTGGTCCAGGATGTCAGGGAATGCATTGAAACAAAACAAAACGGTCCTATCCTCAGACCACTTCCAAAGCAAGCCCAAGACAAGAAGTAACAGAAATAGTCAGATGGGGGTGTGTAAGGAGTTGATGAGAACGTTGCTCTACGGACCTCTCTCAGGAAAACAGCTATTTAAGTGATGACAAGCTGTTTGTTTGCATGACAGTTCGGGAGACTTTGAAGGCTGGTTTGAAGGCAAACAATGAAGTCACTTTGTAGATGGTTGTTGGCAGCTATTCCTAGCAGGAGGAAAGAGCATAAAAGGGATTTTGTTGGAAAACATAAGATATAGGCTGTGGCCATGTTGGAGAGCAGGAGCCAGTGTTGCAGATTCAGCACGCTGTGTGTAAAACAAACCTTTATCAACTGTTCCTCTTGTTCGTCCAACTTGTTATGAAGAGGAATCAATGGGCCTCTCCTAAAGCTGACTGCATTTTGAAATAGTCAGGAAAATGGTATTGATGACTTCAGATCCCAGTCTTGCTCCCTGGTAAATCCCTGTTGTTTTATGTGAATGGCCAGCCCCTTTCCTTCTCCAGGAAAAGGGCTATGATGCATGTTATGTAGAACTGCCGTATCCTGCTGGGGGTACATCATCCAGGGACCTGTATCAGGGCTTACACCATCAACGAGCAGCACTTGGCAGAAGTGGGAATGAGTTGTCGAAAGAAGCATGCAGAAAAGAAGCTATTTTCTAGTTGTTGGAGCCCAAGTGATGTCTGTGACTTGGGAATTCTGAGGTCTCCTTGCTGTGCACCTTTACAAGGAGTTTGTACATCTTTGCCAGCCTGAAGTGCTCAACATTCATGAGTCACACCTCAGAAAGCTCATGAGGATGGGTTATTTTTTTGCTGGCTTGTTTGTTGGTTTTGGGTTTTAAATGGTTGGATGTGTTGTCATGTTTGTGAGCTTTCAGGTCCATCTGCGTTGCCTATTTCAAGGTTTTCTTTGCAACTGAGAATTAGAAACTTATTTTTATGGCGCATGTTCTTTTTTTATACAGAACCTAGATTTGGGTGAGTCACCTGCCTTCAGGTTCTGAGGCTTCCTGAAAAGCACCAGATGTTCCAAGACCTGGGATGAAACCGCGAGGGTGTGCAGTGCTGCTGGTGCAAAAAGGCGTTTTTATACAGCATCCTTTTGGGATGGCTTGGATGCAAAATAGGGTTGAATTCTTATTTATTTATTCTCTTTCCCTTATGTTTGGCTGATTTCTGATAGGTTTTAATATGGTGTTTGGTAATGTGATTTTCTCTAAACTCTTTTATTACTAGGATTTTATTCCCCTTGTGGCTGCAGTGGGTACAGCGCAGAAGTCTTCCGGATACACTTAATACTGATGGTGGGAAATGGGCTGTTTGCAAGCTAGTAACAAACTGTAATAGTTACTTTGCTTTCCACTTGAAATGCTGATCTGAAGCTCTGACTGCCACAGAATTCCCGTGTAAAGCCACATAGATCTTCAGCTGCGTTTGTTGGATCTATTTAGATCCCTGCTTGGTTTCTAAAAGTGGCAATAATGTCTGTGAACATCTCCAGCCACTTCCTCCCACACATCGCCTGGTGTGAGCTATTGTCTGCTTGGGTATCTACATCCAGCATAACTGTAGGTGTGACTTTCTGTGTGGTTTGACCAGCTTCCATAAGTTGAAGTTGCTCAAGATGACCGCAATGATAATTCAATATGAAATGCTGTAAGGAAATGCTGAGCTAGTGGTGAATTTTCTAGAAAGATCTGCAAGGAAAATATCAAGCATTTGAAAATTCAGAAGGAAAAGAATATGCATTTTGAGGATTTGAGAGGAAAACCAGTTTGTAAACTGGTGCTCATCTTGGTCAGTGTTGTAGAAATAGAAGTTTAATCATGATCAAAAGGTTTACGGTAATAAGAAAACTCTTGGAAGCAATTCAGCATCAAATCAGGGACCTTCATTCTAACTTTTTTGGTTTTACTTCAGTTCTACAAAAATTGTACCTTTATTTGTCTATATTGGATAACATTCTAACACAGTCAGAAAATCAGAGTTTATTTAGGTTGTTTTGGTAGTTTTGAAATGCACTTTTGATTAAGGCTTTTAGAAAGACTTATGGACGAAGAAATGTGATTAACTTCATTTATACAAACAGAAACAACATAGTTGATTGACTAGCAGAAGGACAGGGACTTGGACTGGGTCTAAAGCAACTCAGATGGACTTAATTCTTTTCCTCTGTGCAGCACTGAATCGGTAGACATTAACTGCAGCAAGACTTTGTCTAAATGTCCTCAGATGGCAAGGAGCTTATACTCATCTTCCCTCCCTGTTCCATCCTGTCCACTGTAAATCTAAACCTCTGTTTGACTCTTCTTCCTCATAGACTACCCCTGGCATCACTTCTAGAAAGCAACTGGAAGACCTCAGGTCTAACTCAACAGCATTTCCAAAGATTTTCTTGTCCTCTGATCACAAAAACACGATCCAATACAAAACGACTAAATCTAAGACTTTTCAACAGTCATCAGCCCTTTTCTAAAAGGTAGAATAAATGCAAGTGAAATGTAATGAGTTTACTTCTCCAGGAGCATGTAAGACATGCTGGTGACATGATTCTCCTCTCCTGGCCCTGACTTTTGTAGTCGATGACTTTGTCTTTGCTTTCCCCTCATCCCTTTGAAAAATGTGAGTAGATTTGACAGCAGTTGGTGCTGCTTTTTCTCTAATAGAAAACCATTTAAATATCTCTTTTATTGCTCTTTGGGGTCTGCCACCCAGATGGAACTGGTGGAAAAGGCATTAAATGGGATCTCCACCGTCAGGAAGGAGGTGGCAGCAAGGGAGCAAAAGGAGAATGCTGTGAGGAAAGCCATGTTGTCTTGCAACCTCCTTCATCCCTGGCATGCTTTGGCTGAGGTTAAGCAAGTTGCAAGAACCGCATGAGAGGGGGCAGTTGCTCACACAAACATTACTGAATGAGGCTTTGAGCAACCCGGTCTAGTGGAAGGTGTCCCTGCCCATGGCAGGGGGTTGGAACTGAATGAGCTTTAAGGTCCCTTCCAACATAAACCATTCTATGATACTGTGCCAGGGGTTTTCACCCAGCCCTCTGTATTTACATCTGTTAGCAGGAGAAACAGTTGAGAGGATGGAGATCTTGATCTCCTGTGACCCAGTACAAAGGAGTCATGGGGGTGGGGACGCTCTGGTATCAGTTACAACTGGAGTCAACCTTGGAGGAAAGCAAACAGTGGCAATAAAGGTCACAGAGGAAAATGAGGATATCATCTTAAAGAAAGCCTCTGCTGCGCAGGATTGCCATGTGCAGTGCTTGCATCTTGAAAAGCAAACCAATAGCATCAGGGTGGGAATTCCCACTGCATCCCCCTCCTCTAGCCCCCTCACCTCTGCCTCAAGATCAAAAAGGCAGCAGCAGTGCAGCCTTCTGCCTGTGTGAGAACAGAGCCTGTGGAAGGGAGCTGCCACATGGGAAAGCTGCTCTGGGAAGATGCTTGGAAAATAAACAATAGAACATCAGCACAGTGTGAGGCAGCTACCTGGCACTCCCAGTGAAAGAGGAAAGGAAAAACCACTTGTGCTTGGGATAGGCAAGCTTTCCCCTTTCCTTCACCTCTCCTTCAAATGGCACAGTCTTCATTTCCATGTACTTTCCAGACTCAGGGTAGTGTTTACAGGGAAGGCAGTTTGGTTTGGTGGATGCTGCAGGCAGTATCGCGCTTGGGGCAATACATTTTGTCAGGTTGTGCCTTCTGCTTATTGAAGGCTAAAACTCCCTAGCAAAAACCAGCTTGCAGTTTGCACTGGGGAGCAGGACGTTAATGGGATGTGCCAGCAGTGTTTCCTCATCTTGAACAAATGATGGAAAAGATCGGGAGAACTCGAGGTTTTTCTGTCCCAAAATTCTTGGCATTAACCTGACAAAATCTTTCCCAGTGGCATGATTTTAATGTACCAAGGTGATAGTGAAGGAGAAGACCCAAGTGATGAACTGTTCCTGAGAGACACATGTATGCTGAGTGCCCGTAAGGATGTGCAAGGGGCTGGTTTTCCCTCTTTCTCCGTCTTGTTTTCCCGGGAAGCTGTTTTGCTGCACGTCTGGTGTTCCTGACCCACCGCATGGGAAGCCTTGAGTAATCCCACACTGCACTGAGCATGTTTGAGAAGTTCTGTATGACAAGATCGCTAAGTGTCCTGCCCTTTGCTCTGCCCCCTCTCGTGTTTGTCACATCTAATAATGGGCAGAAATGTGGTGTGTGCTGCTGAACACAGGGAATTTGTTTGTATTCCATGTGTGCCACAGCCTTTTAATTTGAAGAGGGAGCGTGGGAGCAGGGAATAGCTAAAACCACTTCTCTTTGGTCCCTCTCTACCGTAGGCCACATACAGCTCTTAGGGAATGAGGTGAACTCCAGTGGAAGTTTTGGGCTTTAGGGTGGCAGTCATATCTGAAGGGGCAGTTTTAAGTGCTATAAAATGCTGTTATCTATTTCAGTGGATGGTGAAGCATGTATAAGATATGCTGCTCTCTGTGCTCTGTTATCTGCAGAAGGGATATTGAGCACTGTCATTTCTAATGAGGGTGTTGTCATGTTTAATGTTGTAAGGGAACTGCTGTAGAAAGACCAGGCAGGTTATCTTCAGCCCTTAATCTCTATGAGGTGCTCCTACACTACTTGTGTTTGTGTAACTGCTGCAATCAAAGTGGGTTTTTGTCTTCAATCTCATTTGGAGCCTGTTCCTTGGACAGAGCTCATCTAGTCAGCTAATAATAATAAGGTGTAAAAGTGCAGGAGAATCTGGACTTGTGAATTCCTGATGACTTTTCCATTCTTATGTGTTCCACTGGTTGTTGAATGTGTGTACCTGAGAGGAGAGCCAGCCCGAGGGCTTTCCTAGTCTCTGACACACTTGCTCTCTATTCCTAGATGTAATAGGCTCACTTGTTCCCACAGTTGTCTCCCATCTTTTCTCTCTCCTTTTTATTTCCTCCTTGTGTGTTCAAAACATGGCAAGGGAATAAATACAGCACTGGAAGTCTTCTGGGAATCAGAATATTTCAGAGCTCTTTCCTCAAGACGCATGAGACAAAAACAAAACTGAAAGAGGCTTTAAACTAGTTCTGAAGTCACAGAGGGAAAAGTATTGGTGGAGTTGTTATGAGGAGGAGGGGAGAAATTAAGACCTCCTTGGAAAGGTGGAAAAGATATGGCAGGAGAGAGTTTGTGGCCAGCTTCAATATTAGTCATTTTTAAAGGGTGAGATCAGGATTAGGTTGAAAGCTTTAACTGCTTTTGTGCCTAATCCAAAGGAAATGGGGCTAGTTTAGCAGGGATGTTGGCAGGAAAAGAAGACATATATAAGAAATTATTTCTCATATGAGGCCTTCGTTCCCTCCTTAGTCAGTATAAATGGGGACAAGGTCTACTTTCGGATACACGTGAATATTCAGCAGTCAGCAGGGAAGCTTCCACAAGGCACATAAAGTCCCTGACAAATCAGAAAGGCAACTGCCTTGTTCTATTGACTATGGAAGAAACGTGGGATCTTAAATGGGACATGGAAATTAGGTGGATTGTGCCAGTAGGATACCATTTTTGAGAAGCATCTGCTTCAGGATTGTACAATGTCTAGCACGGGTGCTTTCTGGGACAATTCCCTAGCCAGGGCTCAGTTCCATTTACTTTATGTCTATCCCATCCAGGAGCATATTGCTGAGATATCTCAGACGATGGCAACCAGGCATCTTCAGAGTGGCATTCTGGAGCATGAGTGCTTTGTCAGAGAGATACTGCACCCAAGTCAGGGAAGCCCTGCTGATAGGATAATTTCACTGCTTCTGGGACCTGGCTAGCATTTCTCAAGGAAGTTTTGTGTATGAGCTGGCTTTGTGCACAAGAGGAGCATCGTCGGAGATGGCTGAAGGCAGGAGATGTGCCAGGATTAGTGCTGCTTTTGAGTAAAACATGATGGTTGCCTATTATCCAGAATATTTTAATCATGTCTCCAGGGTATTTCCTCTGAGACACAGAGTCTTGGATGACTGTTCTTATCTTTATTTATGTTTTCCTGAGCTTTCTCAAGATGTTTTCCGCTTCCAGCTGCGAAATTGAAATACAACATTCTTTTATTTTGCCTTATGCAGTTGTTGTGGGCTTAACTTTGTTATCTCAGGTGCACTTTGTGTGGCAATGGCTTTTGCTATCAAGCAATTTAATTGCGACAAATGCAGAAATAGAAAACCACCAGACAAAATGACCAAAAACATAGGACAAACCCAATCTTGCTGTGCTTATGAACACATTGTAATGCAGCAAGGACAGCATTTGCCAAATGGGTGGGAAAATTGGTAGGGAAAGGAATGTCATTTTGTGGTCCAGGCTAGGTATTACGAATAGTTTCTCTTTCAACTCTATACCTTTCATCATCAGAGCTGTTAGGCTTCATTTGTTATGAGCTTCTGCAGCAGGCCAACCTCACTCATGGATAAACTGGCTTCACATTAAACTGAGATTCTCGCTTTGTTTTTCTGGATGATGCAGATCTTTTCTTCACAAATTGGATCATTATTTTGGAATTTAAGACCTTTCAGGAAAGGAAGAGAGAAGGGAAAGCTTGAAAGCTATGAAATGCTTCATAAACTTAAGCAAATCAACCTTGGCATATGGGCACAAAGTATTAGCACTCTCTGCTAGAGCCTGGGAGGAAGTTTCATTCTGAACTGGCAATACTCTGTATTGTGGACCAGATCCCCAAAGTTGGTTGCATCCCTGTGAAGTTAAAGTTCTGCTGGCACCCACCAGCTGAGGGTCTGGCACACTGAGTGCTTGGTCTAGGAGAGTGATGAAGACAAGGTGAGCAACCAGCAGAAAGGCTGCATCAGTGCATTTAGATCAGAGAAAAAAAGCTGCTTTTAACCCAAAATGAATGCATTTTGCTCAGGTATTCAGAAGATTTCAGTGGCAGTTTTCCGCTGGAGGGTTAGTGTGCTGTGGCTCAAAGGTGAATATATGCCGTAGCCTCTACAGAGCTGAGCCCTGAGTAATGTAGGTCAGTTTGGAGGGGAGGAGAAAGCTGGTGCCAATTCTGCTGTCTGGTTTGAATTGTGGGTTGTCCAGTTCTTAACATAATATCTAATAAGTCTTCTTCATTTTCATATTATCAGCAAAGTGTCAGATGTTTTGTGGTAAAATACCTGCAGTAAGATCATAGAATCACAGCCTGGTTTGTGTTGGAAGGGACCTTAAAGTTCATCCAGTTCCAGCCCCCTGCCACGGGCAGGGACACCTTCCACTAGAGCAGGTTGCTCCAAGCCCCTGTGTCCAACCTGGCCTTGAACACTGCCAGGGATGGGGCAGCCACAGCTTCTCTGGGCACCCTGTGCCAGCGCCTCAGCACCCTCACAGGGAAGAGCTTCTGCCTAAGAGCTCATCTCAAGCCCTCCTCTGGCAAGTTAAAGCCATTCCCCTGATCCTGTCACTGTTGAGTGGCTAATTCTAGTGATGCTGGTTTGACTGCATTGGTAATTGGGGTGCAAGAATGGGAAGGCCTTTCCCAGGGATTTGTGTGTGAGACAGTGCATCACTACACCTTTTTTTATAACACACTTCATCCTTTTGAGAAGTAGTTCTATTTTTTGGGGAGGAAATACAGGTTTTTGGTTTGCATGTTTTAACTTGTCATCTCATCCAAAGGAAAACTTGGCTCTCTGAACTTGCTAACTCCAGTGGGCATCCAGCACGTGCTTTGGAGAAGGTGATTATTCCCTGTCACTGGGGCAGGTGTCTTTCCCTGTGAAGATTTCTGCTGCCATTAAGGAGTGATGTCCTAAAGGGGTTTGTATTTTTAGCAGCTGTGATTTATGTCCTGTGGGCTCTGTCTTTAAACCATGCCTCAAAGAGGGGTAGGTTATTTTATAGAGAAACCCATAAAGTAATATATGCTGCTGGTGTGACTTGCTTTAAAGCTGTGCATTAATTCCTGAGAACTGAGGTCAGCCTGCCAGTGCTGAGATCTGCACAATGATATTTCCATACTGTCGCTCCTTTCATGCTGATGTGAGAAGCAGGAAGTAATATTTACCATATGAAGATCCTTAGAGCTATTAATAATAATAACTACTCCTAATGCAGTGTGTGTTTAAAATCATTCTTTTTATCCTGAAGTCTCAAAGTACTTAATAGGACTTTCCCCAATTTACATGTAATGGGAATGCTAATGAGAATTCAGGTTTTGTAGGAATTGATATCAAACTCTGGTACAGATGCAAACCTGTGGTTGCAGCATGGTGGAAAGCTGCTGTATTGCTTTGGAGCTCTTGCTTTTGAGCTGGAAACATGCTTGTTCTGCTGGTCTGGAGACACCTTCTCTGCAGGATGGGGTGCTTTCTCCCTCTCTCCTGCTTCTGTAAGTAGTAATGCAGATCAAAACTGAAATGGGCTAACTGGAGTTAGACTATTGCCAACTCTAGTTAGCAAATGGTGTTGGTTTTGAGAAAGCCTGGACTGGGCTATCTGTGCAAGCTGAAATCATCATCAAAATTCAAAAAGCATCTTTCCACTGCTGTAACCCAAGAGCTTTGGGTTTGCCAGCACAATGGAGAGAACTCCTCCTATTCATAACTTACTCTCTCTTGAATTTCCAGGAATTTCATATACCTCCTGAGGTCTCATCATCAAAAAGCAGGAGCCAGAAATATTCAGAAGAGTTGAAGGTGATGATAAGTTCCAGGCATGGGAAAGTGTCTTCTTTGCCTGCTGTTGGCCTTTAAACAAATTTGTCATAACTCATCTACTTTCTCATGGAGAAACAGCAGGAGGCAGAAAATGTGAGTCTATCCATTTCACATACGGAGGGAGAATTCTTCTTGGGAGGTCATAGACTTTCCTCCATGGTGGACAAAGTAGGAATTAGTCAGGACCACAACAAGAGCAAATACACTTAATCCAAATACCTTAAAGCTCCTAAATAATCTTCTGTATAATAGTCCAGCTGAGAAAAAGATATTATTACTCTTGATACTGGTTATACCGTTGTGATATTTCCTCCGCTTCCCCATGCTCCATGCAGTAAGTCATAATTTACAGCTCTCCATTGCCTGACTAGGACATAAAATCACTTTTGTTGAGAAATTTATGGATAAGTTGTAGATACCAAAGCTTAGTGCTGGGGAATTTCCAATGGCACTACACTGGTGATAATGATTCAACAAATAGAACTTGGTTCATTATGGGTTTAAGAAAATGGTGATGTATCTCTGATGTGTAAGACATATATGGAGGAGTATAAGGCAGTTGTAATTGTTTTTTCATGTGTAACTACGGAGTCATGCTTTGATATCAGAATTGCCTTATAAATGAAATTAGAAGAAGCATTTAAATGTCAAGTATTCTTCATCTTATTCATTCAAACACAGAATATTTATGAGGATACTCATAATATATGATGTTACTAAAGCATCTTTGCCTCTCTGACAGAGACTGGACTTAGTAGAGTGTTTGATAGCAGAAGGGACTAAAAAAGCAAGAAAAGGCTGTTTTCAATGAATTGCTTTAAATTTCTCTTGCATGGCCTTTTCTTTTAAGGGTTTTGTGAATGGCTACAGCAATTTGCTAGGTATTAAAGGGAACACATGAACAGGACCCTCTTTTTTGCAAGACAAAACCCCAAATGTTGTAAGATTTTCCAAATTGCTTCAGAAATAGCTTGATGAAGATGTACCTTATATTTAAATAGAGTGACCCTCGCTGAAGTGATGTCAAGGGTCACAAGTAATACACTTGTCACGTTGTGTGTAATCACTCCTTTGTAAACTGCTGAGGCACAATTATTTTTAAGTAAATGAAGATATTTAATAGGGACAATGCTGTTTTTTCTTTAGACAAAAATAATATATTGGATATTTAATGTCTTAAATGTTGCAGATTTAACATCAAGGCTGGATAATGTCACTCTCTTGATTTTATTCTTTCTAGTGAATATCTTTGCTCTGAAGCTTTCTTGTGATATAAGTATTTACCAATTTCAGCACAATTGACAAAGAATAGTTATCCACTTAAGCTGATTATACTACAGAAAAGATTATAGAGAGGTTTCATTTTTGAATGGCACTCCTGAGACTTGGCTGAAGTGTTTGTGATCTGCAGTAGCTGCAAAACTGTTAGAAGAAATGTGATTCAAGAAACAGCTTTGGGTCCTGAGTTGCTCCTGCTGATGCAGGTAGCAAATACTATACACCTTGTCCCAGAGTGGCAGCACAGTCTTCTGCATGGCCCATGGGTTCTCCTTGCCACCTCCAGTGTGGGGGAAAAGGTCAGGCAGATGCCACATGAGTGTTCAATGCAGTCAGAGCTTGCTGTGGGAGTCACTGAGATGATGCTCATCTTAAGGTCTTCCCCTACATGTCATTTCTTCTTCGTAGGCTGCACGATCTGTAGGCTCTTTGGATGGGATTTGCAGAAACTGAGCATAAATGCCTCTTGTCTCAGAACTCTGGGCTTCCTTTTTTATGTGTGGCTTCCCAAATCCTTCGTCTTTAGCACCCTTACCTGGTGTTACGCTGGATTATTTTGCTCCTGCCTCTGGAAATTTTTCTCTTTATAGAACATGCACAAAAGTATTGGAGGAAGCGCCGTGCACTGTCAAGGCTATTGGTGCTTCTAGCTTGTTGTCAGAGGTGCAACACAACTGTTTTAGTTGTATCAAGGAAGATGCCCCACTGCCAGTTAACTTTCTCCTTAGATGATCAAATCCTCTTGTATTTTCTCAACATAATATAAATACCATTGCTCTGAATTATTCTAAAGCTTTGTTTGCTCATGAAGCTGTTGCTACCCTTTTGAATCAAACTATTCAGAAGTAATGCATTTAGCACATACTCTGGAGGGGAAACTAGTGCCATTGTTTTCAAGACACCAGAGGAAGTGGCTAACAGCCATTCATGTCACCAAGCCCTGTAAAGCCAGACCCTGAGCAATGTTCTGGCATTGGTCTAATGCCCAGTGTGAATAACTGTGAAATTGCCTGAAAACTCTTACCATAAACCTCCTGAATATATCCACAGTGAGCTGGAAAACAGCATTGCCTCATGGATGAATTTACCATGAACTAACTCAGCATCTTCCATTTGGCAGCAGGAATCAGAACTTTGGCCTTTGACCGTAGAAGAAACACACTGCTTGAGCTTGAAAAAAGGCAAAACCTTAGCAACAACCTTCATAGCATTAGATATTTTCTTTTCTCAGAGGCCCCATCACCAGTAAAGAGGTGCAGTAACAGTCTACGATATGAGCTCTGTTATCACACTAGAGTACCTTGATGTAATACTGGGGACTCCATCTGAAAGAAGGACAGAAGCTGCCTCAATTGCTCAACAGAAGAGTTCTTCTGTTTAAGAATCATGAGGAATGTGTGGACCAGCAGCTATCCCTGAACCTTTGCCCTTGTCTCATTCACATTTCAAGAGGACCTTTTGTGATTCCTGTTTTCAAGTTAGAAGGAAACATGCACTGAGAACACTGAACATCAGCTGGGAAGTCTCTTCCCTGATGAGCAGAGCTGGCAGCTTCTGAGCTTCCAGTATCAAGAGCAAAGATGATGCTGAATGTCCAAACTTGGAGTGTGTCCTCTTTACTTGTGCATTGCCACTGCCTTTGAAAGCCCACACAGAAGAGATGACGCAGGCTACAAAGGCCAGTGCCTGACCTTGATCAGCTTAACATACCCAGATCCTCTGCTGTCTTAGCGTGACCCTGAGCTAGTAGGGCCCTTCTAAGCTCTGCCAGCCTGAGCCTTGCAATGTCCTAACTAATCAGATTAATCTGAAAACCTGAAGCTTCTTCTTTCTCCTAGGTAAAGAATACCATTTTCCCTGAGATACATTATTTCCAAATACCAATTGATAAGCATGAGTTGAATAACTAAAAATCATTCATATTCTCATGAGAGAGATGAGCTATTAAGATGAAAATTGCTAGATAGTGGTATCATTTGATTGCAGAGCAATATATGCTGCTTGGTTCTGAGATTTTTCCAAAGAAGTTCAAAACATGCCAGATCTCAGCCTGGATCCTTACTTGTCCAGATGGAAGCCTCAGCCCTGTGTTACCAAAGCTTTTGCAAGCTTTTCTCATAAGCATATTAAACCCTAGTGTCGCCATATTTCATATAGCAATAATGATGTCCTTTGCCTCTGTTCTGGATAACATTTAGTTTTATTATCATTATTATTACTTGCTACTGTTCTGCTGGGAGCACTACTTTGCATTTAATTATGGCTCACTTGCAAATAACCTTTATGGCCCTGATTCAGCAAACATTTCTAGCAGGTGTGTGATTTTAAAGCAAGTGAATGAGCCCATTGAAGTCTGCATAGCCCAGATCCTCAGTCGTATTTTGTGCCTGGCATCCGCTGATTCCATGAACCCTTCCTCTGAAAAATGCCTGCGTGAAGGTTGGAACTGTGCATATTCTTCTGGATCCATGACCTGCTTAAGCAGGTGTGGCACTGAGGCCCCATATCACCAAGCATGTCATATCTTAAGTCAGCACCTTCTGACTGAAGCTGCACCTGGCAATCCATGTGCACCATCATAGAATGGTTTGGGTTGAATTGACCTTAAAGCTCACCCACTTCCAACCCCCTGCCACGGGCAGGGACACCTTCCACTAGAGCAGGTTGCTCCAAGCCCTGTGTCCAACCTGGCCTTGAACACTGCCAGGGATGGGGCAGCCACAGCTTCTCTGGGCACCCTGTGCCAGCGCCTCAGCACCCTCAAGGACTGTAGGACTTTGACACTCATAGAGGGAACAACTATGCTTTTCGTCAGCTTAGCACAAAGTGGGACTCCCTGTCTTGCATACTTTCCTTGGCCCAATATGGATTTTCAGTAAGAAGCATCCATACCAGAAGTAAAACTTGGCTAAATTACATGCCATGGAACAGAATGTGCCAGGCACATTCAGAATACTGCATAATTTAATTGGCTAGTTGGAAATGCAAAATAAAATACAGGGTGTTTGAGTTACTAGTTAGCTGTCTATGTAATTACTTCTGTTTAATATTTTATTGTGTTGATCTTTCTGTCTTGTCTTTGTTCCACGCAGAAAATAGATCCCTCTTTTTGTCTATTCACAGGCATTGGGCTACTGGGTAAGTGGGCTTTGTGGCTAATCTTTCTGATTGTTCAAATGTCACGATAAAATATTTAGCATCTCGATAACTCTAAAGCTATCACAACAGATTGGATGGTAACAATTAAAATGATGCTAACATCACTAAAACAGATATAACGGAGTGATGCTTGTTAAGCACTTAATGATCCCTTTCTCCAAGGAATTCCATTTCAATTTCTTTATGCTGCCTGATTGCTTTACTGCGTCCTGCAGGTTTTTGTGTGCTACTGCTCTGTGTAATACATATTCAAACCCTTCTCAGCAGCTCTCATTGTGCCAATCAAGGATGCAAATGGAGGGCTGGATGGCTGTGTGATCAGAATTTCTTGCTTGTTTCCAAGCCTGTAAATAATAGAGTGAGTAAGGATCTGATGTGTAACAGTCTAAAAGTAATCAGACCTTATATCTGGCTTCTAGTAAACATCTATATGGCCCTGGTCCAACTGCTACTGTAATCAATGGGAGGCTTTTATTGACTTTAATGGGAGTTGAATTAGGGCTTGTCTGTGGTTTGGAAATTCAGCTGCAGATATTGGGGCTGGTGTAACCTGGCCGTGTGCTCCTGGCAGTCAGACTTACCCTGCTGAGGATGCTGAGGCAGCACCCCGTCCTCGACTCCGGCTCTCATCCTTCACTGCAGCATTGCTTCTATTCAGGGGGGAGCTCTGGGTTCTGCTCCATTCAGCTATTCACACAGGAGCTTAAATTGCTCCGTGAACAGTGTTTAAAATGTATAATTATCTTTGGAAAAAAGAATATTTCCCTTGAAAGGGATTCTAATAATCATTATTTTGAACTTTGGTAGTTTGACACTTCCATTGTTTATAAAGGAACAATATCTTTTACTTTATTTTGGCTGCCAGGGAAAAAATGAGCCTAATGAGGAAAAATAAAAATAAAATAAGTTGGTAGAAAAAGCAGCTCTTACAAATTTGCAGACCTTTTCCTACTGATATGGAGAACTATAAAGCGTCTTTGGTTTGGGGTTTTGTTGGGATGAATGTGCATGAGAAGATAGTAACTCTATGTGGATGAAAGGCTTTTTGGATGTAATTTTGTGGATCGTATACATTAGAGCTGTGATACCCTTCCTGTTTCTAAAGTACTACAATGAGTATAAAATACCCTGTAAAATTCTTTGAGCTGAGACTTATTCTGGCTTCTGTGCTTTGAAAGGATATAGAAAATACATCCTTTGGGAAGTCTTCTGGCCAGCTGAGCTCTCCAAGGACGGGCTTGAAAGCATGTGCTAGATTGATGTGCTGGAGCAGCTCCAAGAATGCTTTGGCCACTGTGCAATGGCAACTGTACCTACCCTGAAAATTAGGGAGGCAAATGTGTACCTACTTCTGTGTTGTGCATTTGTTTATCAGCTTACTCCACACAGTGAACATCAGCATAGTGCTGTTTCCTTCAACATGGTGATGCTGATTTATGCCAGCTGAAAACACGAGTCTCCACCTCCTTACGTGTGCACAGGCAACGATGGTTGGGTTTTACTTTTTGTTTGGGTTTTTTTCCTCCCTTGAGTGTTATTTCCAACAAGTTGGATGCTGTTATTTCAGTGAGAAATTTATCTTGCATGTTGGGAAATATCTGGCTGTTTTGGGAAGAAGGATACAATGACTTTGTCATCTCCCAGCAGATTGGGTAGGGGCTTGACTCTCAGCACATAGGTCTTTTGCTCACTTTGGGACTCTGCAGGGATGAGTTATTGGTGAATGTCTGTCTGCAGGAGGATGTCTGTGCTCTCCATTCCATACACCTCCTGGGCACCCTGCTAGCTTTTGCCCCACTCCCAACTGACCTGTTTGCCTCTACATAAGATGGAGCAACTGATGACGTTTGGGTGCATTTACGGGTCCTGCTTTGCTCATGGCAGTTCTGGTACAGACTTGTTTAGGAATGACCTTCTTCCAGAAGGTCTAAAAATGCTTCAGAGCTTTAAGATTCATGTGAGAAAACGCCCTTTGATCTGGCCACTGAATGTTGCTATAAATAAATTCTCTGCCGCTCTAGTTTTCAACAGGAAGGCTTGTTTGGTTGGCACTACCCAGCTTATTCTGCTTTTTGGACCGAAGTTCAGAAAGAAGAGGCTCCACTGGGCTTTACAGGAGACTTTTATTTCTCTTTTGTTCTGTAAAATCCTGTCTTTGGAAATAAGTTCCACGAGGCTGATGATAACCGCCTTATAAAAATAGTGTTTGCCACTTGGCTGTCTTTTAAGTTCTGGCATCTTTTATTTACAGTAAATTAAAGGAAGAAGGTAAAGTGTGTTTTATTTTACTACTTTCCTGTGGTTTGTGTTCAAAAGCTTTAATATCTGCCCTCCGTCTCTTTGCTGTGTTCATTCAATACCAAACCATGCAGCAATAGTCATGGGCCTCGTGGCTCATGTTTCTGCCATGGTATGCTCCTCTTGACTGCGAAGTCATTGCTTGTAGGTAAAGTTATCACTGCTTTTTCTTTTTTTTCTGTGATGACTTTGGAATTGCACCTTTTCTCTTCTGTTTAAGGATTTTGGTTCATGGTGTCAATTGGATGAGTCCAAGAAATACAGCCAAATTCAGTCAAAACACAGAGGAGGATTGAAGAGGCCCAGAGAACAGTCATCAGAGAGACTATAGACTGACAGGTCTGCAGAGCAAGTGAGCTGGTAGATATGTTACCTTACTTCAACTAAACATTGGTGCATTCTTACCCACTCCTGTTCTGTTACAATGCTGGTGAGTAGAAAGATTTCTTCTTTTTACTTTTGCCCATTAGTATTTGAGCTTATGAATTGTTGGAAAGCAATTCGTTTTTTCACATAGAAGTTTCACACAGGTAGAGGCTTCTCTGCGCGAGAGGAAAATGTGAACAGAATTCACATTGCAATGTTGATTTTAAAGTCCTGACATGTGGAAGTCTCCAGAAATATCCATTGCTAAAGCCTGAGCAGTTCTTCCACCTTTTTACCTCCTCATTTTCCACATTGCTTTTTTAGCAGCCAGATATTTTGTTGGCTCCTGTCTGTTTCCTGAGGAAGAGTTTATTCTCTTTCCCATCAGTTCCCAGTGTCTGTTGGTCTTTCATTTCCTTGTGGATCTCTGCTTAGTACCTCTCCCTGCCCCAGTCTGTTTGGTCTTACTCTGTCACTGTTAAAAGTTCAGGCCACAAAGACTGTGCCCTTGTCATCTTCATGTGCAATTAGCACAGACTGCTAGACAGTGGATGCAAATCCTGCTGCTGCTCAGGGCACTGGGAGCCTGGCCATCGAGTTCAGTGGGATTAACATTTGGGCACATTAGAGCCTTTCAGTGCAGCATAGCTTACAAGTAATTTAGAATATTAGATGAACAAACATGTTGTGATTAAGTCCTTAGAAGCCTTTAGGAAGCTGTTTTTACACAACTTTTCCTGGTGTGTTAAGACTAAATGTCTTGTCAAGCTGGCCATGTGTACACTTCCAGGCATGAGCTGACCTCCCCAGTAGCTGTAATTAGAAGCAATTTTCAGATTTATATGACGAGTTTTGTTTCATAGTGTGCACATACACACAATCCACCCAAAGAAGAAAAAACCCCCTATTCTCCTCAAATACAGCTACTTCTCAAATACAACTACTTCTCCAGCTGTCTTCAGAATACTCTGCAGTAACTGTACAAGCCATAAAATAACTCCAAGCTTATAAATTCACCTTTTTCAATTATTAAATGTGCTTTACTCATTCCAGCCTGTTGCTGTGGAGAGAGGTACAATATAGGAACCTTGGCAGAATGACAGGCAATTAAAATACCAAGATGTTTAGCCATGTATGAGTATTTTCACACAGTGAGACCTCTAAGCTTAGCCTGCTACTGACATTGTTAGTTATTGAATCAATTGCATGAGATGAGGTTGACAGGTGTAATTATATATTTCTATGGTGATTATGTATGGCCTGTCATAGAGACCAATGTGCCTGTAACTTTGCACTCATTTAGTAGCCATTTATTGAGTGAAGTATTGAAGTTGGCATTCCATTTACAAAGGAAGGAGATGTAAACCAAAACAGAAGTCCATTCGGAGGTATAATTGATTCATTAAAACATTGACCGTTACTTGCTTTTAGTACATTGAAATATGTCTTTCCGTATTTCCTACAGATCTCTCAGTTATTTAAGCATGTTCTTGCACCCTGACTTTAACAAAATAAAACTGATGCAATGAGTTAATGGGAACTTGCGTCAGGTCTGTAGCTGTCATATATTGGGAGAAGTTATCGAGCTGGCTGAAACCAGCTGCATATGGGGTCAATTTAAAGTATCTAGTTTACCTGTTAAAACAGCGTTTGTTCTGTCTCAAAATCTTGTAATATATATATCTCTATACATATATACTCTTCTACTATCTTCTTTGTCATAAGTGTTCTTGAAAATGTGCATATAATTATACACGCATTTTTGGAATACATTGAGGTGAGACATGGGCTATGGCTGAATTTCTCATTCACTTTTCTAGATAAAAATCAATCTCTGTAGTGATATCACCCACAATTTTACTGTATTATTTCCCACATAGTTCTCTTTGGCCTTTTGTGCCACCCTGATGATAGGAATTGAAAATTCTGTTTCTCAAAGTGAGAGAAGGAAGAGAGAAAGTAAACATTGACCTCAGTTTATTAAGAGGTCCTTTAACTTGGCTGAGGTCAAGCAATCCATTGGACTAATTTACCTTGGCCTTATCTTTCTGCAATACAACCACTACCTTATTCACAGCAGTGCTGATGTCTGAGATAGAGATGAGATGTGGTTTTTGTTTGTTTTATGAGTAAAAGGAGAGCTGTTTTCAGTGACTGCATTGACAGGAAGAGCCCATTGTCTCTTGTGAAAGTCAGGATCTATATTTTCCCTGGTCACGTAGGATGGGCTCAAAAATGCAGCGAGACTTTGTGGAAATGAAAAAGATTCCCCCCCCCCCCATTTTACAGGATGTGAAAAGACAACGTTGAACATTTAACACAAAATTTACATGATGTTCTTAATTAAGCATTACGATTTTAAAACTTTTTTAACTGGAAACCCGTTTCTTAGCAAATGTGTGGAATACTCCTTGGAGAAAAAACCCAAAAGTTTTGGGAAACATTTTCAATGTGTTTCAATTAAAAAAGAAATTATATTTTAATTTATATATAAAATTATTTTGTAAATAAAATTTTATTTTTTAGCACAAAGTTGAATTTTGAAGTAAAATTCTGCTCTTAAATGCAAAAAAGAGGACAGTTTGATGTGCTCTGTATTTCAGGTCAGAGAGCAAGTCCTGAAGAAATCGTCATTAATCCATACCAATTAGAACAATATCATGCTTTATAAAACCTCTTTTTTCAGAGCCTCCTAATAGTGCACATCAATCCACTTCCATATCTGGAAAGAAGATAAAATGTAAGTTTTGTCATTAGGAAGGAAAAAAAGTGGGTTTATACCATTTAATTCTCACCTCATTTGAATGGCATTTCTTGTTGGTTTTTCAGCCATCCAGCTGATGAAAAGGATAGGCAGAGGTCATGTTGGAAGGCAGCTCTCAGAAAGGGAATTTTTTGATAGCTGACCAGTTCCAAAGGCCCCAAATCCTGTTTGGAAGGAGCAGAGATTGACTTGTCACTTCGAGGTAAGTCAGGTGAGATATGGGCATAAGGCTGAGGTTATTTTTGTGCTATAAGTCTGAAAGCTGGGAAGTGTACTGTGTGTGAAAGAACACTGACAAATAAGTTTGGTTTTAAACTGAAAACCACTCAACCAACGAGAAAAACCAATCTTCTGAAACTCAGGAGTATTTCTCTATGTTTGTATCAAGGCCCAGCACTACTCCTTTCCTTTCTAGGATTATGGAGGTTTTTTGTTCTCTTTCTTCTTTCTGTTTGATGGTGTTCCCCTCCTGCTACCCCTTTGGCCAACATCACATCTTGGAAGCTGGACCTGTAATAATAAATTTGGGTTAATACCAACTTTTGCCTCATTTTAAAGACCAGACTGCCAGCGTTTTTTTACAACAGAACAGTAGGTATCAGAATAGCTGCTGCTGCAAGATGGGAGTCTCATTTTCTTCATTATCATTGTTAGTTCCTGGAGTGAACTTAGTCAAATGATGAATATTCACAAAACCATCCCTTGGAATCAGTAGCTAAACTAGGCTCAAGCTTCAAAAAGTGCACCCAGTCTGAACTTGGAAAGGTTTGCATTGGCAATAAGTTTTCCAGTAGGAAGCATTTGGGTTAATATCTGGCTTTCTAATCACGTGCTTGGAAGAGCAGCTTTTGTTGCTGTTCCAGAAAACTTCCCAAGCGTGCAGTAAAAGGCCTGATGTTCCAAAAAAAGTATCCTGAATAAAGTGATGGCTCGTGAATTGCATTTTTCTTTTCTATAGCTGAGCTTGAATTTGGGGCTTTTTGCTTTTCAGTCTTGAAACTGAAATTGTATTCAGGTAGCATATAAAAATCACAGAATAGTTGAGGCTGGAAGAGCTCAAAGGAGGGTAAACTGGGGCAGGTTGCTCAGTGTCATGTCCAATTGGGTTTTGAATATCTCCAAGGGTGGGGAGAGTCCATAAATTCTCTAGGTATCCTATTCCAGTGTTCAATCACTCTTACATGAAAGTCTTTTATGTTTAAATGAAATTTCCTGTATTTCATTTTGTGCCCATTGCCTCTCTTCGCTGGACACCACTGAGGAGAGTCTGGCTCTGTCATCTTTGCTTCCCCCATCCATTTATAAACATGGATAAGATCCACCCCTGAGCCTTCTTTTCTCCAGGTTGAACAATCCCAGCTCTCTCAGCTTCTTGTACGTCAGATGCTACCTTAAGCACCTCTGGACCCAGCACTCCAGATGTGGTCTCACCAGTGCTGGTCAGAGGAGAAGGGCCCCCTTCCTCCACCTCTTCCTCATGCAGCCCAGGAGGCCATGGGCCACTTTGTCACAAGCGTGTGTTGTGGCTCATGGGCAACCCAGTGTCCACCAGCACATTATGTGCTTCTCTTTGTACCTTTTCAGCAGTGGAAAAGTCTGTTATGCCAGTCCTTACCTTTCTAACAGGATTTCCCTTCTGTTTTGGAACTTGGGAAAAGGCACTTCTGTAAAATCTCTATTGGTTTGAATAAATAACGTGTGTGACCGAATCTATGGCAGAAACTCCCATTGATTTCAGAGTGGCTACATGTCAGCTTTCCACTAGTCTTCATTCCCCCTTCCACATTTTGGGACCCCAGATGAGCACCACCTAGAACTTTCAGTCTGATACAGTGATTTTGTGTGGTCTTGATTCTATCATAGTCCTGCATAAATGACCTCGATGTTTCTTGAAGCTGATCTTCATTAGGTGGCCTTTGCTGCTCTTTCCCTCCCTGTTACTTTTTAAGTGATAGATGTTCATTGTAATGGAGTTAAAGGTAAGTAACAGTACTGCAGAGACTGTGTAGAGGAAAAATATTTGTCTTCTATGTGATTGAGAGATCTGTTATTCAGTTGAGGTATTGTAGCTTTGTACAAGACTCCATCATGTTGAGGAGTCTTTCCTTGAGTCCACGAAGGGCCTGATTTTAGCAATGGGATTTTATGAATGCTTTGGAATTACAAAACTGTTGCTGCGTTGCTTCAGCCAAGACTTGCAGAACTAAGCCAACCCCTGGCTTAGGGCTAGAAGATCACAGACACCAATATGGAGGATGACCAAATAGCGTTTTATTAAACAACAGCAGGTGTTTTATACCTTTCGGCCACACGGAAGTACCTGTGCTGACCCAATCAGAGGGCAGGTTAACAATTTTTACCTTTTATGGTATTGTCCAGCCTTGCCCCACAATTCCCCTCTCCATGCTATGGGGCTTGTGAGAGTACCTAGGGACGGGCTCTCTCTTTCCGTACATCGCGATATCTTCCGGCCGCCATACCTTAACTACCTACACAAAACAACTGTGGTGGCAGTGCTGGGGCAAAGCACCATTGGATTAATTCCCAGCCCATGCGCACCTGCAAATCCTATTATATTTTTGCATCCTCACTGTCACTGCAGCACTCATGCACCAGCCTACCTCAACCATACAGCAGAGGATTGCTGTGTTGCACTTTTCCTTTCAGATCTTGCCATCCTCCTAGAAGTTCTTTCAAACAGTTGAAGGAAATTGGGATTACTTGGAGGAGTTTGTGTTTTGCAAACTGAAAGGAGTGTCTGAGTTTCTTCTTATTGTCTTGCCCTCTTGGTAGCTCTGTGGCTTATTGCTCCTGAAGCTGATATTTCCCTTCCTAGTGTTGTTTCAGTACTGCAGTCCCTAGGTGTCCTATCATCCTTGTCTTGAGTTAGCTGATAGTACAAATAGCACAGCAAATACATATTTTGGATCAGCATAAGACAGCCAGATGGTTGGCTTCTTGAACAGCAGTTGCAGGAGGAGACTTACAGTGCTTGGAAATAATTGTGATGAGCTTTCCTTTGCATGGTGACTTGTTCTGGTTTCTTTCCTATCTTTGCCTTCTGCCTCATCCTAACCCTCTGAAGTTTTAACTGTGTGATTCCTCTTTCCAAATTATGTTCTGAGAGTTTGACATGTAATACACTGCACATCCCTCAAATTCAATGAACTTATATCAGGTCTGAATACAGTTCAATGTATACTCTTTTCCAAGGATCTCCCTAGCAAAAGAACTTTGCAAATCTGGGAAGAGAGATTCCATCATAATCAGTCTGTGTTTTGCCTTTTACTCACAGGATTTGCTTGCAAGAGCCACCGCTGTTTCCTTGCCTGACACCAGGCTGCTGCATGGGTCCTCCATGTGTTGTTTTAAGGTTATGCTCAGTGACAGGAATTGCAAACTTGTGGTAGTTTTCTTTAAAAATCAGGAATTGTATTAATTGTTTCATCTTACTGGTAAGTATGATGTTATCAGTGAAAGAAAGGGACAGAATTCAGTAAACATGTTTACCAGAGGCAGTGTGTTGGGAAGGGGCAATGTAACTGCTGCTGTTTGGAATTTCCTAATCAGCTGTGGCAACATGAGTTTAGCTTCAAATCATGCTCAGCAACAGGGGACTGCATCCTCATCTTTAGAATGCAGCCAGCTTGGAAGCAGCAGTGAAATGTAAGTGGGATAGGGTAAGAGCAAAGGAGAGAATTTGCTTTTCCCATCTACTTTTTAGTTTTGTGTAGTATTTATGTCTAACTTTAAAATAATTCCTTGTGTTTTGTTCCAGTCTTGACCATGTGGCTCCAACAGCTCCCATAACTCCTGTTGCTGACGATCTAACATGATGTAGCCATGAACTGAATCTTTTTTTTCCCTTTAATGTACCCTTTTTAATTGGTCCAAAGGCTGAACTTTTGAATGCCATTGCTCATTTGCACACTGAACTTGATGGTAGAAAGCAAGTTTGCTTATTTAATATTTGCTTTGATTTGGTGATTAGCCATTGCTCTTAATTATTTTTTACCATTTCCACATGAGTGATCAGGAAATGAGCTGCTGTCACACATTTTCAGCGAGTTAAAAAGAGCCTAACTCTGGTATTTCCTTATTGACTTTTTACTTGCCCCTGTGCAGAAAGTTTTAAGATGTTGCTTCTCTTGAGTTGCCCACCTCACAGCTTGAGTAATGCCACAGCTTTTAAAAGTGTTTCCCTTCTGACTTGCTGAGGTGATGAAGACAAGGAAAGTCATCCAGCATAAAAGGTAGACACGAACAAAACATGAATTGAAGATGTGGGTCAAGTTACAATCCAAACAAGGACAATATTAGAACCAGTTCTGGAGTCTGAGGAGACCAGCCTTGTGGTGCACATCTGCAATGAGCAATAATACCATCCTGGGATCCTGTGTGATGTTTACACGTTGGTATCAAATCCTATTAAAAAAAAAAAAAAAAAATAAATGGCTTCTTCTGCCCCTTTTTCTGCTGCTGTTTTTCTTTCATCTTTTCATTCCTTTTCATATCAGTAATGATTGTAAATCACTCCTTGCCACAGAAAGTGCTGTTTTCAAAGAGCAGCGATTAGATTCTTGTAATCTTATTTATTAGGTTTATGCAATAAGTGCTCAACCTATGCTTTAAATGCCTTTTAAAAATACACTAATAAACAAAGCTTGATTGCTCTTTGATTGAATTGCAGATAACTCACTGATGGTATAAATATCATTAAGTTAATCAACCTTCCTACAGAGGCGCTTCCAGTGCAGACACCAAGCTCCATGGTGTTATCTGTCTTCTTGCAGATACTAGATAAGATGAAGATGAGCTGGAGGGTGGCCTTCTCCATAGTCCTGCAAACTTGGGCTTTCTGGGCTTTAACAGATTGGCTGCCTTCCCTGCAATTATTTGACTGATATGAGAGATTTTTTTGTGCAAATAGTAAGGTTTGCCAGAATTGGACCAGAAACTGTTAAGGCTGGTTTAATTTGTGGTGCTGAGAGAAGAAAAATGGTATTCAGCTTTTTTCCCCTAAATGTACCTTTTTTGTATGTTTTAGATGTGAATCCTGGTTTCTTTGAAGTTGTGGGCATTTTGTCTTTAAGGGTTTAATCAAAACCTTCAATTCAATTTTCAGCACTGCAAAGCTGACTTGGAGTCACTGTTATGTACAAGGTGGCTGATTTTGCAGCATCTGTATGTGTGCCTCTTTTTTGAGGGGTCTGAAGAGGTTACTAAACTGAATGGAGTTATGATACTCCTGGAAGGGTTAGGAAAACGACTGAAGAATATCCCTCAAGCCCTTTTGTGAAGCCAGCTGTAGAGTGACACAGCAAGAGGGAGGATGCAGGAATTCCTCTGCTTTATACCAGCATGTGTTAAAAGGCTCCTGGGTCTTCTGCAAGGCACAAGACAGTGTCTTCTATTTGGATGACACAATAGCCACAGAATTCTCCAGAAAGTGACATCTTTTGACCAGTGCTGGAGGTCAAAGTGAATGTTAACACGGGCAGACCACATTCCTCAAAGGTGATAATGGCTGGGTTTCTCTGCATGGGGTACGCTAATAGGAAAACAACTGCAGTGTTGTGTGACTTTCTGAATCTTACAGCTTTTGAAAGATTCCATCAGTTCTAAAGAAGAAAGAAAAATAAAGTACCTCGCAAACATTGCTGTGGGCAGGTTGGCTTTTAATAGCCAAACCTAGATGATGTCTTGCATTTATTGTGTTAAGACAGTGTATTAATGGCATGATGTGGCTTAGAAAAACTGTTTCTAGTCAGGCTGCCTCAGTGAATCAAGAGTTTTAAGTAATTTAAAATCAAAAGGGAGCCCTTGTTTAACTGGCAAACAGAAGAAGGATGAACTCTTAACATCCCCCTGTTACATCCCATCTTGAAGTGGAAAGGCACCTTACAAGCTGCATGGGCCTCTGAGATGTGAGCAGGCTGGGGCTGTAACTGTGTTCCACTGGTAATACCTGTTAATCCACCTTTTGAACTGAGACTTTTCTGGTGATGCATCAAACCCTGTGAAATCCTTTAGGTGATGTAGCATTATCCTTGCAATTTGTGCTCCTCAGCAAAGGTGACCCCCAGGTAAGCCCAAACTTCTTAGTTTTAAGGCTGAAGTTTTAGCTGCATCTTTGGCTTGCTGAAAACTGCAAGTGCTGCCTTCTTGCTTCTGATTTGAGGGCTGGTGACTTCCACTTCAGATGATTTGGATGTGATAGCAAAAGGCTAACACATCCTTACAGCTGCCTTGTCTTGCTGCCGAGCTCGGGTGTAATTGGTCTAGTTTTTCAGTGGTTCAGATGTCAGGTAGGTGTGGGCTGAAGTTCACTGCTATGATTTATTTCAAAGGTTCTTGGAGCTGGGCTGCTAGGCCTTATTTAGGTATTGAAGTCAGTGCAGTGATTTTTTTCAGTATGTTCCTGCTGCATTCACAGTTGACTTAAAGATCCAGGGAGAACTATTGGGAGATGTGTGACCTCTGAAGCCTTGATTCTGGGTACGCCGTACAGCAGAGCTGGAAGGATTTGTTCTAATGGTTGGGAAGAGCATTTCTCAGGGTCAAGAGGATACTTCATGCTCCTCTCAGCTTCTTGCTAGTTGAAAATTAGGAACTATGAGCACTTATATTTCTACTGTGTGTTTTCATTTGACTTGAAAATATTATAGTGGATGTGTTGACCAACTACTCCTTTTTTTTTTTTTTCCCCCCTTCCCCTAAAGGAAATGGGAGCTTTGAACATTCTCTCTTGTCACTCTGATTTACACTAGATTTAATTGAGACTGGCATGATTCTAATCTACTGCTGTGCTCCTCCTGAGGTCTCTTCTGCAGATGTGGCAGGGGAAGATCTGGTAACTCTTTCTGCTTGAGGAAAGCAATGAATGGCAGCAGAGGTGCTTGTGATGTGCCAGCAGACTCAGAAAGGCACTCTATTATTTAGAAATAGTCTTTACAACCATCATCATCGCAAAATATTGTTTTTAAGGGAGAAACAAACGTCCAAAAGATGGAGAAAATAGTCTAATATGAAACAAAAATGAAACCTAGCTCTTTTTTATGTCTATGTGACGAAAACTGTGCTCACTACTTTTAAATTCTTGTGAAAGGGAGAAATCCATATGCCAGGCTCGGTATGATCCAAGAAGCGCCCAACTCCGGGGCTCCTCCTGGTGGTTACACCCTCCACCCCTTAGTTAAGTCTGGAACCAAACTCCATGACTTCTCCCAGGAGAACTGAACTTGGACCTTTTCTGGCCAATCTGTAAGCACGTCAGTTGGCAAACAAACATCTAAAACTTCAGAGACTTTTATAAAAGTTATGTAAATAGAAATGAAATCTTTTTCACAGTTTTGCTCTGAACAGTTATAGTGAGAAATGCCCCCGAAATCAGACAACACAGATTTTGGTTTTTTTCTTTCTCTTTTTTTAAATACATAGATAGTTGCAGGAAATAGTTGAAAAAATACAGATGAATGGGAACAATCTCTATATAGCCCACGAGGCTTAATGTACCTCATTTTCTAGGAATAAGAGCTAAATAAACTCTGTGAAAAACAGCAAGTGTAGAAGCCCTCCATGCTCCATTTGGAATCGTCCATGTGTAATGAAACTGCCTCCTGTACCACGCAGTGAGGTGACTGATGGCAGGTGTCCTGAGGACAGGAAAGTGCTGTTGCCAGTGTAGCCAACGTCCTGTCTTCCCTCACCTTTCCTCTTGTTAACACAACAGCTCTGGGCTCCAATCCAGCTGCACAAGTGGGTGGTTTTGCCTTGTCCTAATCCTGACTTACCCTAAATGAGCTTGGTGACATCAGCAGAGCAATCAGCAAGGTAATAATTGTGTTATCCAGTAGCTCGGACGTTGTCCTTGTGACAGTGGAAGCTGCTCTGTGTGACTTGGGTAAGGTGTTGGACTGTTTTGATTTTTACTGAAGTGAAAGAGAATTCCCTTTGAAATGCTGGGGTTTTCAGAAGCAGACTGAAATACAGCACTATCTCTATGTGATCAGCAGCTGCAGTAGCCTTGGTACCAAAGTTATGATGAAAAACAGATTCCATTGCAACTGATCCATTACTAGAAATATGAATCGTATCTCATTCTACCAGTGGATTTTTTTTTTTCTCATACCCTTTCTGGCTCTGCAGAGTATTATCTTGTTTGACAAATACCCTGAGATTGTATAAAATGAATGCTTTATGGAATTTGTGGTGCAGCTCTTAGGAAATAAAAAGCATATTTATGAAGTCTCGTTTTGCACATGCAAAGTACGTGCCTAGATGTGGACGGATGAGCACGTAACGTTTGCACGTGTTTTAAACATGCACATGAAACTTGATTAAAGATTAATTATCTGCCTTGAGTGTGGTGCAGGGCTGTGTTTTCACTGCACAGCGTGGAAGGGTCTGTAAGGAGGGTGCTGTTGCTGAGTCTGGAGTTCCCTCTGGTCTCCTTATTGCTCTGGAAATGAAACTATGTTGATTACAGTCCTACCAGCATGGCATTAGGGCCAAGTCCTGCTCATCCTCTGCTTCTTGCTGCCCATTTCTGGTCTCCGGATGAAGACTGTGGTGCTTTCTTTTGCTTTCCTGGTGTGATATGGGCAGATGACACAAATTTATGGACGAGGTTTGCACACAGCCATGCTCTAAGTGACTCAGTGGCTTTTTCCACATGGAGAGATTCTGGTGCGATCTAGGTCAGTTGGTTGGTTTTACTGATTCCCTTTGGATCTAGCGGTCTTGTGCACTTCACTGTTTATCCATGGTATCTGTGTGTCTGACTGGGCTGTGACGTTGTTATCTTTATTCTGTACTGATTAGCTCTGACAACCTTAGAGAGGTTTCTGATCTGGATTTCTCCAAACTTCTTCAGCATGGTCACCTCCATCTTCCCATGCATGACGACTTAAAATAGCATCGTATGTCCCTGAACTGACTTGCCTGAATATGGTTTTGGACTGTAATAATAGCGAGCATTCTAGACACATGTATCTTTAGGAAAACCAAGCAGAAAATGGCAAAACAGCCACATTAAATGGAATTTCCAAGTGAGTGAGAGTTGTGAATGCTCGCTAGGTCTGTGCTTTGCTCAACATTTAGAAGACCCGTGGGGTATCCAGCTGACAGAGATGATGCTGGCACTGAAGGACAGGCTTGTGTTTTAGAGTTAAATCTGCAGTTAATTTTACTGCCATGCATTTAAAGGTTTATGGCATTGCCCAAAACTTACAGTGTGTTTATCATGTTGTGGTGATATTACAATGACTTAAGATAGCTTGTATTTCCATATTTCTATCTTAGCCTGTGTACCTCATTTAGTAATTCTTTGTAACTGTTCAAGGGTCTTCAAGTTTTAAACTTCCCTACTTTGAAAGTAGCTGTAAGAGTGCTTACAAATACTTAACTATTAGAGCTTAATTGCTTGACTTGTGAGTTCTTGGAAGAAATAGTCATCTTGCTGTGGTACAGCACAGTACCAGCATCTCCCACCTTAACTGCAGACAGGAGCACTTTAGTTCTGTGCAATATTCCTGTACTACAAATGCAAGTTACAACAAAACACAGAACATTGTGTTGAGCAAATGAGAATGTGTTTTGGAGAATTTAATCCAATAAATCGGTTGATCTCACTCTATGTTATTTTTATGATAAAGATCATTTTGTGTTATCATCTATGCTTGAAGAGCCTAAAAGTAATCTTGTAACTGCAGGGTGTAGTGGATGCTAAAATTTAAATAGATTAGTTAACCTGCCTGGTTTTCAGTGTTTTGTAATCAAACAGAAAACCAAGAGATCTTTGGGGATGACTAGAGCTTGTCCAGGCACGTTATAGCTCCCTGAAAACAGACATAAAAATATCCATGGTTTTCAATTTTATGTTTATTTTATATTATTTATTTTTATTTATTCTCCATATGTACCTCGCTTCACATACCTCAATTATAAGCACCAGCATTTTGCAGGGGGGTTGATTGTGTTCTAAAAAGAGCAGTAGTTTAAAATACCTTCTGAGCCCAAGAGTCTTATTTGACTTTGTGACCGGGGTGCAATTTAAAGTGAATGATGATATTCTGTGACTCCTTAGATTTTGGCTCATGGTCTTTAGATGCTTTCATTCCTGCACCTGTCATCCATTAGGAGACCTCCTTCTGTGATCTTTCATCATTCAGAATATATGATGATTTTCTTAAACACTTCAGCTAATTGGGAATGACTCTTGCTTTAAAATATATGACAGTATTTGTAAATACCAGACATTGGGCAAGCTTTGAATAAATACATGCAATTTGACAGGAACTGTTGGAAAGTGTAAAGCCACTATAAATTTAAATGACTAACATAAGGGCTCTGTTGTATGCAGGACAGACTAAACACATTGTGTTCCTCAAATAAGCTTGCTGGGTCAAACTGTGTCAAATGCTCTTCATTACAAGGGAGAGATCTGTTGGTGCCAATCCTTGTCCTTCAACATGCTGCTTATCTTTATGCTTTAATGGCAAATTGCAGTGATTATAGTGTTGGACAGTTTGGTCTAAAGAGCACCATTTTAATTTAATAGAAATTAATCCCTCCTCATGTAAGATCCCAATTACTGTGTGTACTGCTCTGCATAGCAACATAGAATCCCAGACTGGTTTGGGTTGGAAAGGACCTTAAGGTCACCAAGTTCCAACCCCCTGCCACGGGCAGCGACATCTTCCACTAGAGCAGGTTGCTCCAGCCCCTGTGTCCAACCTGGCCTTGAACACTGCCAGGGATGGGGCAGCCACAGCTTCTCTGGGCAACCTGTGCCAGTGTCTCACCACACCCATTATGTCCAATATGAACCTCCCCTCTTTTAGTTTAAAACCATTGCCCTTTGTCCTTGTCACTACAAACCCTGGTAAAATATGAAGAGATGAAAATGGGTTTGTGTCATTTAAAATCCATGAAGATGTGAGAATACTGGAGTCCCACAAGTGTTTTTATGAATTGAAATAGCTGCACATGCCCTCTCCTTATCTTGTTAGAAGCCAAGCTCAGTGCTTGTTTGCATACTTTGTAATACTCTAGCTTGAATTTCCATATTCACATCACAAGAGAGCTCCTTCAGAACTATGAGTAGCTGGTTGGAAGCCCAGAGATTAAAAGAAAGGCATAGTTTTGGTTAGAGTAGTGATATCCCACAGTGTGAACTCACCCATTGCTTAAACATAACTCTACGAAGTGGCCAACCATAACATCTGTCATAGGTAGAAAATCCTGAGTCAAGCACTGACTTGCAACCTTAAGTCTTACATAGTCTTAGGCCAGAGTTTAAATCTCTAATGGGCTATATAACTTTGTGTGTATGACCTTTTCAAATACCACAAGACACCAGCATAGCTGAGAGAATGCCACCATTCCCTGGTGGGTTTTCCTTGGAGATTTTTATTGTTAGCTTTAAGGAATAAGATCTCACTTAAACTTTGTGAATGTTCAGGCCAATCTAAAATAGAACAGTGAAGAGGATCATGGAGCTGCTATGAGTTATTCTAAGAGTATAAATTCAGTCCACCAAACACAAATGCAGCAAATTTTCTGGAAGGTGATTTTTGACCCAGTAACTATTATGGTCTCGAATGTGAAAGAGTGTTTATGGGCTTTTAAATGCTTGTATAATTTGGCTGTACACACAAACTTATTCTGCTTGCTATAAAGTCCTTCCTTGAATAGTCTTCCAGGTTGAAGTGCTGTTCCTCAATTAGATGTTCCTTCAGCCCCCATGCACATGGAGTTCCCTTTGAGGAGTCATAAATATTTTAATCATTTGTCTTTTTTATGGGAAGAGTCATTAACTAGATTACTACTGAGGCCAAAACATGCAACATGTTTTCAATTGGTTGAACCAATACTGAAAGTTTCACAAATAACCAACATATTTCTAATTCAGATGAAAAAGAAGCTGAAGGCTGAAACCACAGGGTGAAAATAATGTTATTGGGAAAAAAATAGCTGACATTACAGAAGAGCTTATTGGGAAAAATTCTGAAGTGGTGATTTGTTGAGGTGGAATATATGGAATTAGGAAGTGAAATTGGTAAAGTGAAAAAAGCTGCTAAAAACTGATGAGATCCCAAAGGTATTTGCTGCACTATAGCTGATGGCCAGGAGGTTTATCTCCTGTGACTCCAGATATGTAAAAAGTCCTTCATTAAAACACATGGTGCATTCTAGCAGCAAAGAAGTAAATCCATTTTGTGGGCTGCCAGTAATGAAGTCCAGTGGTGATTCCATACGGGAAAAAGACTTAAAAGCTTGGGTGATAAATCATGATAAATGTGTGGTTTTATCTGATGTGATTTGATTTTTTTTCTATTTATTTTGATGCTTTTTGATATTTATTTGATACATGTCTTATTGGGGTGTTGGTTTGGACAGTCCCTTGGCAGCATAGGTGACTGTATACGCCACAAATGAGATGGTATTCAGGGGAAGGTACCATCCCAGACCAAAATCCAAACCAAATCAGCATCCTGGAGACTCTCCAGGACTATCCTGTCACTCCAGGTCTGGTCAGCAAAGCCTGGGTGTTCTGTGAATGCAGCTGGGATAGCTTGAGGGTGCTTCCTGTTTACAAGGTAGTAACCTTGTTCTGGGCTAAATAAACACTTCAGCGTTTCAGTTTATGTAGCATGTGTTACAGTTGTTAACAAGAGGCACCCTCGAGCTATATAGTACCTTTATACTGAGATTTCCCATCATCAGATCTTTTATTGTTTACAGAGTTACACAGAGCAGTGAGATGGCCTCATGGGTAAGGAGCATGGACTTGAACACAGGTCTCTGATGCTGCCACAGACCCCTCAAACCAGCTGTGCCCAAATAGCTGAAGGCACTTTGGTACCTGATTTCATGAGGAGCTCTATGCACTCATGCTGTCTTCTAGCCTTTCTGTGCCACAGCGCTGAATGAGGAGAAAGAATGTGAGGAGGGGAGCAGCATATCCCTGCTTGCAAGGGCTGCAAGAAGATAAATATGGTAAAAAATGAGGGGATGTCTCAGCTTCATTGGCATAGCTGAGGTACTTGGATGGCTAGTTTCACTGTATTGTGAGATCTGACAAATTTGATGTAATTCGAAATGCAACACAAAGTCATTTAAGACATGCCAGAGGATGAGTTGATCTTGATCATGAAGATCTCGTCCAGTTCTTGCTCAAGCCAGCACCTGATGCAAGCTTTGCATAGACTTATAGCATAGACTGTGTTTCTGAGCACTGAGCTCCAGGAAGCGGGGAACTCCGTGTGCATGGGGGCTGAAGGAACATCTATTTGAGGAACAGCGCTTCAATCAGGAAGAATTTTAAGTCTGCTTTCAAAATTTACATTCATTTTCAGACCAACTTTTGTGTTCTTATAGGACCTGCTTGGCCTCCAGAGGACACAGGCAGGAGGAAAAGGCAGGAGGACTGGAATGGGATGTGGACACAGAAGAACCAAGCAGCTATGAGGGGTTGGAACAGTGGTTTCAAAGACTGATTCTGCAGTCAGGGGAAACAGAGGTGCCAAATCTGTAATCTTTTATGTCGTTAGGATGAACTGTCATGAGTTAAGTCCCTTTTATAGTAGGGCAGCTCTATCTTTGGTGTCTGGCTACTGCTGGATATGAAAGCCTTTAAGACAGCAGCTGACAATCATCCTGGCTGTGCAGTGGGGTGGTAGAAGAGTCTGGGTTTGAAGCTCAAGTGACTGATATCTGAAACACTACCTGCATAGCTGAAACCTCTCCTTCCCAGAGCCATGACATGGTCACTTTGAGCTTGGTACTGCGTGAGCAAATTAGCTGCTCTAGTCTGATGGTACTTCTTTCACATGTGCTTGGGACAATCAACTCCTGTATCTGGCTTTCTTTGCACTGCTTCACTTGTTACTGTTGGGTTCTTCCATGTCCTGTGTGTTCAACAGACTTAAAACAAGACATGAAAATGAGGCATCTTCTCCTCTTGCTTGGGCATCACTTTTCCAGCTTAATGCTGACCGAGTGCTCTTCATTCTGAAACACGCTGAGAGCTGCACGAGGTGATTGGCATTAAGCCTCAGGACACCAGGGAAATGGCAAGGCTTTAGCTGTCTAGAAAATACTAAGCTTCTTCTAGAGGTGCACACAAACATTGGTAACTGTGCTCTGAGTCTAAACAAAACCCGTGCTGCTCTCCCTCTCCCTTCCTCCTTCTTTGCACACTTAAGTAATTGGTAATAGTTTAAAACACGTTTTTAGCCAAAACTTTTAAGAGCTGCAAACAGACGTACTGGCAGGTTTTTAAAATCTTGTCTGGCAATCGAAAGCAGCTGATGCATGTTTGGAAATCTACTTGCAGGCTGCCAGAATGTGGGACTCAATTAATAAAACAAATGTGCCTATGAACTGTGACAGAGCCCTTTTGACCTTAATAAAGTCTTAAATCTTTAGTGAATTTGTTTCAAGAGTTCAGATCTACACGCAGCTTATATTTGCACAGTCTTGCTAGATAGTTTATTGCCTTGCCATGCCACTAACACACCCTTTGCTAAATGGATGATCCGTGCAGGCACACAGCCTTTCCAGACGACTGGCAATTCGGAAAGCCTCACCAGACAGAAGGTTATATTTCTGTGCCCTGTTGCTTGATATAACTTCTGTCTGACTAATTGCTACTTAGGACAGGGCAAGCTGCTCTTGCACAGTGCAAAGACTGGTGATGAGTAAGGGTTTGCCATCTCTGTGCTGCCCTGTGTGCAGGATCAGCTTCCTCCTCATTCTCTCTCATGCAAAAGAGAGAGGAGCATCCCAACCCTTGTCCTTTGCAGGCTGGCAGAGTGGCAGGAGACATCTGGCACTCTTTTAAGGTCAGTATGCTTCATCCCCAGCTTTGGATGCTCCTCTGGAGCGGGGTGACCCCAATATTTTAAGGCACTGTGGGAATATTCCTTGCCAGCTGTGTGATGTTGCTGAGTTTGAAGCCCAGTCTCCAAACAATTGTTCTTTGGCTCATGAGGAGCTGGGTGTCTAACCATGGAGCTGACTAATGCTGGCTTGTGTTTCTGTGTTTCTATGCCATTGGTCTTGTGTCTGCACTGAAATGTGCATTGCAGGCACTCAAGAAGGGTTTCTTGGCATTTTAAGTAGGTACAGAAACACTACTGGTTGGAAAGACACCTCCAAGGTTTTGAGTCATTAATGTGCTTTTGTTATTTGCTAAAATGAGATAAAAGATCAAGAGGAAGGCACAGCCCTTGTGAGGGATCCTGCCAGCCTCCTTCACTCTTTAAAACCTCATTCTGGCTGACAGTGTTCAGCATAGAAATGGTGAGGAACATCACGGATGTTCTCTGTTGTGTACTCGAATCCTGAAATCATGTCAGTGTAAAGTGCTGAGGAACGGAGGTTGCTGGAGCTGTTTCTTGAGATCCAGTCAAACCTTCAGCAGAAAAGGGTCCAGAGGTTTGTGCATCCCCAGCTGCAGCTCCACCTTTCTCTCCTTCCATGGAGCAGAGAAATGACTGCAGTTTCCCTAGAGATACTGCTGTCAGTTCTCAAGGTGACAGAGGGCTCTGAAGGGGAACACTGATGTGTTTGCGCCGCAGCCTCTTCATATGGAGGGTTTGGCTGAACTTCTGGAAGACAACTTAATAACTGACTAGTCAAGATCAACGCAGACGATTAAAATCTGAATTGAGGAGTATCCAGTCTCTCAAGGACTTTAATATATGGAAAGGCATCGCTCCCCTGGAGAGCTAGTAGGCTGGAACAGAAAATTAAGTGTAACACCACTGCTGTCTGCACTTCCCTTTTTCTCTCTCTGCTCATGGTAAGTGCTTTCCTCGCAAATCTTCCACCCTAACTTTTATGCAAATGCATGACATGGTTCAGCTTGCCAGAGATACTTACAGTCTTGAATATGTCAGCACGGTCAGATAATTCACTGGTCTTAGTATATAGTTTTCTCATTAACCTGTTATCCTGGTTAAAACTGCTTTTCCAAATACTAATTAGCTCTTGTAGTCAGATCATAAGAGCATTTTAATGCTTTATCAGAGGGGAAGGAAGGTGAGGATTGAAGGAGGAACCTAAATGAGTTGCAGTGCTGTGACTGAGTTGTTTCCCTGTTTTGATTTAAATCTCATTCTTTGCTTCATTTTCTGCATGGATTGAGTTGGAAGTACAGCCCTCATAGTTTTACATTGGCCTGGGGACTTTGGTTGAGTTTGGCTTGGATTTAGTCATCCAGGCTGGCTAAAACCAACCTCTTGCAACCTCCCTCCCTCCTTTTGCTAAGGAAGAAGAGGCTGGGCAGTTTTCCATGGGTATTTCTCCATTGAGTTCTTCCGGATGATGATATTGCTTCAGCCAGGAGGCTGCATTTGTGCCCCAGTGAATGACATGTCAGGCAAAAGAAACTTTTCTTCCTTGGTTATTACTCATTCCCCATGACTTTTCCTGGCCAGACTGCAAAGGGTGAACTCAAGAATTGCTCGGTGTGGCTGGTAAGGATGGAGCAAGGGTAGCAGTTACTGGCTGAGGGCAGCAAGCATCCCCAGGAGAGCTTCAGGAAGGGACTTCTCTGGGGCTTCCCAGATGTAGCTGGGGAAAGGCAATGAAGGGCAGATGCACTCCTCATCCTTCTCACCTGAGCGTCTAAGGGAGTACCTGGTTCTGGGAGAGAAATGGAGGCATTCAAGTTGGTAAGTAATGCAAGGATCCCATGCATTACTGTGGGAATTTGTCTGTGGTTCTGCAGGATTTTCTCAGGTCACTGTAAAAGCTGTATAAGCAGCAATGATGGGCTCAGCACCCTGTAAGGTCAAGGGAATAAGTGACCAGTTTAAAGTCTGTGAAGAGTTTGTTGCTTTCTGAACACAGTGGGGCACAATGGAAAATGGGATGTTTCTAAAACATGAAAGTTCTATTTTGATGATTTTAATCTTACTGAAATAAGAGTCTGATTTGGAGACGGGAAGTGAGGGGTTTGCGAGGCAAAACATGAAGATGAACTTACTCTTCTAGCTTGTTTCCCAGGAAAATGGGACTTTTGGTTATCCAGTACATATAGAAGATCATACTATAGCTCAGATCAGACAGGAACTTGTATGTGTGTACAAACCCTGCTCCTTCCCTATTCTCCTCCTCGGTATATTTTGAATAAGAACACCAAATTCAGCTGCATTTTGACACGACAGGAGTGGTTTCAAAGTCACCAGATTTCATAAAAAGAAGCATTTTATATAATATGACATCTTATTACTTTTTAAAATTAAAAAAAATAGTCGAGGCAAAGTTAATTTCCATGCAAGTTCTGAACCAAATGCTTCAGCCACATCTCCATGGGGACTTCCCAGGGGATTTAGGGACATTTGGGTGCCACCTCCCCCTGCAAGCAGCAGCTACCTTATGCAAATAGACTGGTGCCATGAGCAATGCTGCCCTCTCGTGCTGACATTAGAAGGAGCCCATCACCGTGCCAGCGTGTTCCTGGCACTACTTACTGCAGGGAATCGTATCCGTGTGCATAAAGCCTTGCCGATGGGGTTGCTATCTCCATGTAAGATAGTTTTTGCTTTAACTGAACCATTAAATGAAGGCAGAAGTGGCCAGAGCAGGATGCTGGATGCTCATTGCAAGTTGTCGCAGAGTTCAGTTCATTCTAGTCCCAGCTCATTCTTGCTCTAAAATGGGGACAATAACCATTATCCTTTCTCTTTTAGCTCCTTAGCTGCTTTGAGTGTAAGGATATTGGATCTCCTAACTAGATTTACAGCACCAAACACAGTGCATGGCAATTCTGACTGGAGACTCCTAGCAGTCTTGTAATTAAAACAGAAATATTCACAGTGCGGTGAATTGATCATATTGTCTTAAAACCTTGAGGTGCTTAAAGGGAAGAAGTGGAGTATAAAAGAGCTGCTTTTCAGTTACAGGAGTTCAAATCAGTGCTGCCATAGGTGCCTGCTTGGAAACCCCCTGAGCAGCTCGCTGCTTTATTTTAACAAGTTGTGGTTTCCAGCCATCCTGAACTCTTCTTAAAAGCAGGTTTGCAATAATTTATGTATGTCCGCGGGGCTGAGAATTAGCAAAATGAAGTGGTATTTTACAAACTAAACAGCTACTTAAAGAATCCCCTGAACTCTCTATTTATACAAAAAAAAGTAAAGAGTCAAGTTTGATCCATAAGCTGACAACAGTAAGGAAATTCAGACATGAGCAGGGAAGTGTTCCATATGTTCTCCAATACCTAGGCACAACTGGGTGCCTCTTTAATGATGAGCTGAATGCTCCCTGTTGTTCCTAGGTACTGCAGAACATATGGCGTGCTTTCCCCCTTAACTGTGAATTTCCTTGCTTTTGTCAGTAGGTGTCTTAACTGGATTGTATTTTAATATAGTGTTTGTGCCTCTGAGCAGAGCCCAAATTTGATCTTAGGCAAATAGGAAGGTAGATGCAGCTGCTGATTATCTCGTATTCTTCTCGAAACTGTATTTCAATACATAATCTATATCTATACAGACACACCTTGTAATTGTTTATAAGGGCCCTCTGAGAGCTTAAAAATCATTTTGTTGCGCTCCAAACTTAGCATGGATGATAAATGACCATTTAGTTGCCAATATAGCACAATATTTCAATTTCCTGCCTTCACAGAGGTATTCCAAAGGTTGACTGGAGTTCATACTCACAGTATGTGTTGTCTAGAACTCTATGATCTCTTGCTGGCAAACTTCAACCAAACCCTTTTCAATTAACTAAACGCATTCCTCGTGGAAGGCAGCCAACCTAGTGCTGGACAAATAAGAGTTTCAGGGGGGTTTGCAATAACCTCCCCCTGCTCCTGACTCTGGGTAAGTGTAGCCAGAGTGAGTGTATTAGTTGATGTGTAAGCTAGGTGATTGAGAAACAGATTAATGTAAATGTAATGAATGATTAATGTAATGAACTAACTTTTGCTCTATGACAGTGATATAACTCCAATGTTGTTTCCTTCAGTTGAGCTGGCATCCTGATGTACATGGTGTAACAGTGAATAAAGCTTAGCCTACAATAAAACAGAGCAGAGATACTGGGGTATTTAATTAGACCAGATCGGAGTTTCAGGTTTGGTTCTGCTCATATTTGGTAATATCCACATCAGGGGGTTGTTTTAGTAGCTATTGCTGGAACTGTAGGCAGTAACAGGGGCTGAGGAATACCTGTTCTCTTATGAAAAGGTGAGAGAAAACCCCTCTCAGAGCTTTTTAGATAAAAGACATGGCCTCTGGCACTGGAATTCCCCAAGAATTGTCTTGAAGGAGTATTCTGCCTAAATAAATCCTGTATGCGTGCTTGTCTTACGCATGTCCTCTTGTGTAGCACATCTGTTGTTGACCGCTCTTGGAGACAAGTAACTGGGGTGGAGGATCTTCTAATCTGAGCTGCTTCAGTGTTCTTGTGCTCAATATTTGCTGTGGTGGTAACCAGGAATATCTGGTGAAACAGAGTTTGTTCTAGAGACACAGAACTTCAGTTTTCTTTATGCAAGTCCTTATTAAATTCATTTGCATCAATATGAAAATGTCAACCCAAACAGCTCCTTATTCAGACAGCAACTCTGTCTGAATATTTACCAGTGGAAAAGGACATGAGGATAATAAATAGCATGTACTGATGGAGGACATGCCTCTGTCTCCCAAATAAACTGTTCATCACTTCTGCTCTGTCTTCTAGTGTTGCCACCTGGACCTACCATGGCTGATGGACTCGGAGTCAGATGGTCGATCTCTTCAAACTGGAGCTGGACAGGTAACCTGCAGCTATCTGTAGAGGATTATCAGGCAGCCAGGTTTCCTGTCCTCAACACAAATTGGTCTCAGTGTCTTTATACTAAGGCACATTGTCATTACCCATTAATTGGCAGCATCGTTCCTTTTCCTTGTGTCCACCTGCATGCACATGGATAGAAATAGTTTTCATGGAAGGCAACAATTTAGGGCATAAAACATAGCAACTGCATAACTGTATGTAGCAACCCCATGCAACCCCTTGTAGAATTATCCCCCATCTCAACTGTTTAACCATGTCCTGACTAGCAGTTAGCTCAAATGGAAGGTTCTCCAACTGCATAGCATCCAATTGCAGAACACTGGAGAGGGATGTTTTGCAGCTCTTTGCCACTTTCCTTAGAAGCCTGTTTCCTTCTCTGCCTTTCCTTGATGCCTCTGGGCACTGCTGGTTTATCCCACCCAACCACAATGATTCTCCTGCATCTTTGGCCTGAGGATATTATCTGTGCTGGCTGCTTCAGGACCCAAAATGCAGTAGTGTGTGCTGCCATCATCTTCCCAGCCTGCAGGCACTGTGGGGTCCCCTCAGCTAGTGACCACTATGTATTCTACTCCCTTCTTTCTTGTTTCTTTGAGGGCACATGCCTTTTGAAAAGCAGAAATCACCACAGAAATTAGCCATATGCTGCAGCTGGACACACCGTGAGTCAGTCCTTCAGTGTGTGCAGAAATCAATATGTGACACACATACACGCCCAAAAAAGGCCCTCGTTTTGCCCATGGAATGATAATTTGCCTATTTTCAGCTGGGGTCTGTATGAGCACTCTAATGAGCCATGGCCACCTCCAATTTTGTGACTGGGTCAGCAAATATATTGCATAAAAGTAAGATGCCTAGAACTGACTGAGGTTTTATTGTAGTATCATCATTCCTGTTTTGCTGGGGGTTGTTTTTATGGTTCTTTTAAAAGCACCTTCTTGAGTAGCTCAAAAATGGAAAAGAGAAATGTTTGCTCATTGCTCTGCTGCGGGGCAGCTGGCTCCCAAACCAGTGAGCTGTGTCTTTAAGACCCAGTAATCCAGTAAATGCTGGGCTCTCTCCTTGAATAATGCAATGGATAATTACTGAAAAGACCACACAAATGATTGAAGCCCAGAGGAGTGTGTTCTGTGCTGCAGGTTGGATGCAGCTGGGGACAGGGTGCTTTGCTGGAGCCCAGCTAAATTAAAGTGAGGAAGGCTCTACCTCACCTGGCTCATTTAGAAGTGGTGCTCCATTCTGTTCACAGTCTGGAATGGTCATGAGGTATTCCCAGGGATTTCAGGTCTCCTCATATTTTCAGAGGTCACTCTGGGCTGCAAAAGACATCAAGAGGCTGTTGGTGCAGCAGGTAGGAGATAGGGAAGAGTGTCTCGGTGCAGCAGTTTAGTTACTTTCCATATGGGCTCACTGTAAAATCATAACTTGTGATCAGCGCCCAGCTACACCATCCTAGGGAGCAGCTGCCTATTCCAGCTGGCTCCAGGGACCTCCTGGGTTTCAATTTACTTATTTTTCCCACTCCTTGATTTTATCCCTTCTATTTCTCCTCAACTCCCTCACCCCAGGCAACTTGTATCCCTACAGTGTCCTCCATGCTGATAAGAAGTAGCTTGTTTTCTCTGCAATTCACTGTTACTACCCAATTAAATCTTCTGAATATCCATGTTTCCAGTTACGCATTTTTTCCTTCCTTAGCTATTTTTCCTTCCTTTTCCCTTTACCCCTCACCCGCCAGCCTAGCTCATTTCTCAGTCATCACAACTTTGGAACTTATCTGTGTGATGAGGACAACGTTCCGTGGGTTGCATCGCTTCCCATTGCCTTCCCTTAAGATAGGTTTTCACTTCTTCCTTTGAATACTACCTGTTTGGCTTAAATAACCCCTCGAACCTTGCTGTTTTCCCATGCTAATTTTATTTTCCTTGCCTTTCCCATCTCTTTGAAAAGCTGTGCATTCCTTCTGGGACTCTATTATGGTTGCTTAAGTAGCCTTCATGCTGAGTTGAAGGATTTTAATTTCCTTACTTCTGACTTCAGGGCCTTTTTGACTAGCTTCCTTTTTTTTCCCCCTCTTTAAATCCCTTTTCTAAAGCTTAATGTCACAGTGCAAGGTTTTGTTGCATTCCCTCCCACAAGGACACTGAACTTAATTACACTATGCCCCTTTGTACTTCATGATTCAGCTATAGTTAGTTCTTCAACTCACTTCTGCATGTCATTTTCACTGCTAACAGACAACCTTGTTGGGCTTTTTTAAGCACGAAAGATAACTTTCAACTGTTATCTTGGTTTACAATCCAATTGGGACATTTTTACAAAGAGCTCAAAAGCCCAATGAATGTTGTCCTCATCCAGTGCACTTCTCTAGAACTGATTACATTGTCATGGCCAGGAGAGCTGATACTGCAGCTAGAGAGTTTGTGGGTTTGTTTTCATAAAGAAGACCAAGGACTAGAGTTCCTAGGTAGAATTACTATGGAGAAGACTGTCTTTTCCTCAGTTCTGTATCTTAGTGGTACCTGTAGGTACAGATCCTTCCCATGGATCTCTTCACTCCTGGAGATAGGACATCTCCATTTGTTCTGTGTGCTTCTTGGGGTTTAAAGCTATTCCTATGATTCTAAGGATGAAGTCTGGTACCATGGGAATGACCAGCCCTGTCACAGTGTGAATATGAGACTTATGCGACTAACCCTTCACTCGAAGTCCTACACAGCCAGTCCCAAACCTTCTCCTCTGTGAGTCCCTGTGGCAGAATTGGAGATGGGCAGAGCCCCCAGGGCAATGGTTCCTAAATATTTAGCCTGCACATCTTAGAAATGCCCTTCCAACCTATCTCACCAGTCTGTCTTACTGAAGTCTCTGGCCTGTTGACCAGGCTTCTCTATTCTAGCTACCGTTCCCTCTGTACCCCCAGCAAAGTGCCCCCTCTGTTTTTATTTGGGATGTCTAATCTCCCCTGGAGTTCAGCTAAATGGCAGTGTAAGGAAGAGCCATTGCTGGCATTTGTTTGACCACTACACTCTGTTTTATTGACCACCTTTTGTGATGCTGAGTTGCCTATTGCAGGGCTCAGCTGTGATTTTTGCCTTCTCCTTTACAACCAGATGTCTTGTTGCCTACACATAACTGACAGCCTGTCTCTGTCTGCCTTGCGTGCCCAGTTTTCACCTGTTTACAAGTTGAAATAACACCCTTGTACCTTGCCAGTTTTCTTATAACAAAGTTCTGACCGTATTTAGCGTTTTCCTACCTTAGACACCACCCAATACGAGATATGCGGAAACCCTCTTTCTGCAAAGTTCATTAACTTTACCCACACTTAAAGATCCTCATGTTCCTCTGCTCTAGCTGGCCTTAGGAAGCTTTTTGAGAAGTCTGTTGAGGTTTCATCTTCCCACTTACTGCACCAATAGCTCAGATATCTTTGTACAATCATTTTAGCAAACAAGCCACTTTTGGAAGAGGAAGGTCAACCTACAGCAATTGCAATGGACCAGGCTAAGGGAGTAGAGAGGATCCAACTTGATTAAGACGGGCATCAATGCAGGACATCTGCACAATGGTCTGGAGGAGAAAGGGACTTATATCTCATAATCTGCTTATGGGATCCAAGCATACGTTCACACTGCAAAACCAAGACGGCAGCAACGACCAATTCTTCTATTCTATGAATTGCTAAGGATCACTTGCCGTCTCCTGCAGGAAGACCGTATCATTGGTGCTGTTTGTCCCTGGGGTTTTGGATCAGACCCAGTAGTTCTTTGGCTCTGTTCTTCCTTTTAGAATATTGATATTTCCTATAGATATCAGCTTGGTGGCATTTCTCTTCCGATTCATATTCCTACTGTTGTCTGTGTGTTGGTTTGCTCTTCCCAGCCCAGTTCTGGCAGCCGTTGCTTACCATACTAGTTCCCAGCCGTTGCACTGTGTTGGAAACCAAATGTGGAAGTGCAGAGGGGTACCCAAGAGGCAAATCCAGAGCACTCATTGTTAGAAACCTGTTTATCTCATCACTGTTAAGTATCTGCCTTTGTCATTCTGTACTGAACAAGAAAGTTGTTTCTTTTAGATTGTGGTAATACAGTTTTCATCATCTTCTCTTCACCATGAACAAAGACATGTTGGCCGCTATCATAGGCATGAGTGTGGTTTTTTTTTTCTTCAAGGGAAGAAGCTGGCATGGCTACTTTTGAATGAAAGCTTTGCAAATCTTCCTGATAATGTTTCATGGTGCAGTTGTAGGAGAAGGAGCCTTCTGTTTCTCTATGATAAACACTTGATTTTAACAGTCTATATCCCCATACAGGCTTATCACAGCGGCTGGCTCAGTTTCCTGGAATTCTTCTTGGTGTGATAAGAAAATGTGTTTCTTACCTGTGTGCACCTGAGCATCACAGAAAGGATCCACAGCTAAACCTCAGCATGAGGGAATTGCAGGTAAGGAACTTGGATAATACGCTGCTTTACTGAACACTGGTTGACCATCCATTTGATGGCAATCCGATGAGATCCCATCCGTGGTCTAAGCTAGATTTGCAAAAACATATTTTGCTCCAATTAATTTAATGGAAGTTTTGTGCTCATTCAGGTTGGAAACTAGGCAGAGTTGCCTCATACATGAGACAGAGGAATGAAAGCCAGCAAAACAATGTTGGTGTATAAGCTGACCCAAATATCCCACTATAGGTACTTTGATAGCAATCTCAGGCTGCTGAAATAATTCACTACAACCATTTTCTACAGTTGATAATTAGCATGAGGGAAATTACTTTAGCATGTCTTTGTGACTCTTTCAAGATTTGCCTTCTAGGGTGCGGAATGTGGCCAAAGTAACCAGGTAGCAATTTCATCTTCATTTTAAAGAATCTGCTGCCACAAAGATATCTTCTGTAGGGAAAAAAGCAAATTTAGGGATGAATGATAGGAACAGAAAGTTTTGTTTTGTATGTGAATTTTGAAAACCATTCTTTTGGTAAAGACTTATATTTGCAAGGCAATAATAAGTTTGTATGTGGAAGTGAGGAAAGCTTTAAAAACCGAAGATGAATGTGGCTTAGAATCACATTTTGACCCCATTTTCATGCCACTTGTCTCCCAGAATGTTCAAGATAGCAGCAAAATACTTCCAAACTAGTTCAACACACCAGACATTACCTGCTTTTGGAAGGGGAAAAAAATGCACTTAGCAGGGGCAAACCTTTTTTTAATTAGCCACAGTGTAAAGGTTTCTTGTCTTCCTTTGCAGTTACACGGCCATGAGAGACTGTGGAGTACCTGAAGGGTAACTCCTACTGGGACTAATTCAGTCCAGACAGCTCCAAGTATGTTCATTAAGCTCTGGCTGGGTTTCACACAGGTGGGGAAGGTTAGAAGGCAACAGATAGAGAATGGTCCTGATTGTGTTAAGCATAAAACACCATCTGTTTCACAAGTAAGAAGGGAACAGAATCAGCACGTCTTGAGGGATACTACCCCGCTGCTACAAGTCAGGTCTCCTTTTTTATTTATTTAGTTTTTATTTTCTTGCTCCATTTTTCAAGCTTCAGTGTAAAGCAGCTAGAATGTAGAAACCGTTAGCTCATAAATCAGGGGACTGCTGAAAAGATGCTGAAGTTTAAACTACCACAGGGCTTTCGGCCCTGTAACACGTCAGGAAAAGAGGCAGTTTTAAAGAAGTGTTATGGTTGGCATGGGAGAGGATAGAATGAGGTTTAATTCCCAAGGTTTTAAAATAGAGCAGTATAGGCTTAAAAATCTATTGGTGTAACAGTAAAAATGCTCTTCCTTGACTATGGCTTTTTCTTCACTTTCTAGTGACCAAGTGAAACAAAAGTGTGTTTGGAATGGCACAGTAAATGTGTCAACATATTAACTGCTTTATTGTTGAATTAGAAATCTTTCTTGAGGGAGAAACATTATGAGCAGATGGAAGTGGCTGAGTGCAGCTGTGTCTGAGTGCTACACAGCCTTGTGGACATTGGGAGCCTTGCCTGTGGCCACATCGGGGAGGGAGGCAACTTTCCTTCTTGCTCTGCTTGAGAAAAGCCATGGATGAGAGTGTGTAGCTGCAGGGCTGCAAACTGATGCCTTGGAGCATCAAAGTGCAATACACAGACTTCTTCAGATCCTGAAGGTGGTGGTGTGCTCACCCTGCCATGTAAAGAGTGTCATTGTGATGCCAGAGACTGAACTTGTAAGTGCCCTTTTTTTTATCATGTTGGCACTTACATATAATCCCCAAACTCTGCATTAGTGGGAGTACTTAAATAAATTATAAGTCTTAACCATCACAGCTGTATCAAAGGTTTAGTGGTATTTGGCATTTTTGCTAAACCCCCAAGTTCTCAAATCATATGGGACTGGGAACCTCTCCATTGTCTTTTTCTGCCTCTCTCTTTCTTTCCCTTTATTCTTCCAATACTGTTTTCTGTTGGTTTAGTCCTGTTGGAGTAATGGAACTATATTAATTTCCTGACCCACCAGACCAATGATGGTTCTTTAGCTGTTAAATGGTGACCTAGTCTTGACTTGTACCAATGAATTGTTCACATTAGAAACAGGATTTCTAGGTTGTGAGCCAGAGCTTTTACAAGAGAGACTAAGACGAGTGTGGACACTTCTCCTGTATCCAGCAGAGCATTTGTAGAGATTGAAGACACATGCCAGCCTTGGTGTTGTTCCGACACACAGGTGATGCATAGTGGTAGAGAAAAATCCCTAAACAAATGCTAACTGGTTGCTTCCACTTTGCTTTCCTGAGGAGAAGCAGCATCAATATTCACCCTATAACCTTTGCAATAGCCTGTGCTCTTCACCTTTCAACATTTGTCTTGCAAGACTAGCAGATTCAGAGGCTTTATCTTTTATGTTTAGAAAGGGTTTTTCTAGACAGTTCAGCTTTCATCCAAGGCAGATAACTCCCAGAGAAGCTTGTAATGGCATAAGTCTACCTGGTGTGTGGTTTCATTGTAAATTGCAGTATTTAAATACAGAAGGTATGGTGGAAAACTTCAGTGTCAAAGACATGGGAGCCCAAGGAAGGATGGTGGGTGAAACCCTCATGTCCATTCCAGGTCCTGGCTTTGCACTAGGGAGATATTTTCTTCTCTAATACAATTTCAGAGCTCAGTTATCTTTGGACCACCTTGAACCACCCTCCTGCATCTACTAGAGCATTTCTAAAGCTATCATGACTATATTTTTGCTTACAAACTCTTGTAGAACTCAAGATTTTTTGGTTTACAGAACATTTTAGCCACCTGTTATTCCCCTCACTGGGAATTCACCTGAACATCCTTTACTATTTGAAAGGATCTGATGAAGGACTCTTGAAGCGTGACACATAAGGTAGGACCCTATGTCCTCAACTGTTGGGGTGGGGAGAGTGGCTGTTTGCTTAGGATGACTGAAGGTGAACCTGCTGAGAGGAGAAGTGCCATGGGAGGATCTGTAACAGGCATTTGGGTTTGGGTTGCTTTTGTGTAGCAATGGTGAGATAGAAGAACAAAACAGGTCAGCAGCTTTGCAGCCACTGAAAAGAGTTCTAAGGCAGAAGGTTTGTACTGAACTTTCCAAAAAGAAGCCCATCTTACACTTGGTGTGAAATGAATGTCCAAATCTTTTCTCCTCCTCCTTACTGACTGCCCTGGGTGCTTTTCACAAGGGTTGAATGCACATGAGACTCAACTGAGAGCTTTTGGTGCTTTTTTCTTTTCAGCTCTATTAGTGTCAGCTTCCCTACACTCTTCATCACCTTCTGTTTTCCAGCCCAGATGTGCCTATTAGTTGCTAGTAGAGGTGAATCAAAGCACCTGAGAGTCTTCACTGAAGTGGCATGAAGCTTTGGTCATATTGAAGCATGGTTAGGCTTCAATAATGCTTGAGTTGGAAACTTTTACATCTTTTACAGTGCTCCCATGTCCAGTCATCTTTGTTGAGGCACTGTTCAGTTGTGGATGTGGTTGCTAGTGGGCTGAGAGGAGGTGGCCCCAGGCTGTTGGCATAGAGACTGGCACATAGGTGGGGAAAAAGCCAACCAGTCCTGAAAGCCTGGACTATGCCACAAAAAGTTCCAGTCAGTTTTGCAGCAGTTTTAGCTTGTAAAAGTCCTATTTCATCACCCAGTCAAGCAATCGTTTTGTGTCCTAACCTCAAGAGTTTATCGCATAAAGTACAAGATATTAAGTTCATTACTGGCTATAACGATTTCGATCAAACAATAATTAGCAGCACTTAAAAGCTATTCTGTAGCCTAAACCACTAAATCCATCGGTGTATAACATCCAGCCGTGGAACATATGTGTGTGTAATAGTATCAATATTGAAAGCCCCTACTGCGACGAGCCATAGCAAAGCATTTTTAGTCGACATACTTCTGGGATCACTAATGATTAATTAGTGTGTATCATAATGTAAAGCAAATGTCACCCCTGCTACCTGGGGCTGCTATCATTTGAGAGGGGAAACTCTTTCCAGTCGAGCACTGGCTGGGAAATGCAAACAGCATCGCAGCCTGCCATCTCGTGGGCAGGGTCCTGCAGATCCCATGGGATTGAAAAGCGGCTTTTTCCACCGCTGCTTGCCTGGCCCCGCTCTTGGCACTGCTTGGAAATGGCCGACAGGTCTCACTGTGCTGCAAAAGGAATTAAAAGGAGAGAAATCTGCAAATTTGCAAATTACAAATCTGCAAAACAGCAAATGTTTTGTCCCCCATTCCTCCCAGGAGAGTGGCTGCCTAAAAGGGAGCAACCTCGGAGGGATGCCGATAACTAGGTAAAGATTTCTGACAGCACATGGCTGAGTTGGGTAAATAAAGAGTAAGGATTAGCTTTCTAAGAACCATGTTATCTACATATAATTTCTCCCTTCACTATCCTCTTTATTTCACAGTGTTGCAGCTGAAGCAGTTTGCAAGATACCCACGTAGCAGAGGTTTTGCTTTTTGTTGAGGGAAGTCCGGGAATTTTCTTTTGATGTGTGAAAATGCCTACATTTGTGTAAATTCAGAGCATTGTTTTATTCCACCCCCCTCCTCCTTTTTATTCCTCAAGTTTTCAGTATAAATACTACTATCTTATAAATACTTGTTGCTCATTTTTTAAAGTAAAGCATTTTCCTCTCTGGCAAATAGTTACTGATCAACAGGAAATACTGCAGGTTTGGTCCTGCAGTGAGATCTATAAAATAGCTATAAAAAGAGATTCTTCTCTCTGCAATGGGCCCCTTTTAATCAAATGGGGCTCCATGCAGATCCAGGGAGCTGGCAAGTTCTACCTCATCACAGGCTCAGCCTAAAAGTGCTTGCTTACTGATTTTTACTGGAAACATTCAGATCTCCAGGAGGGGTGCCACAGCTGAACTAAGAGAGGAGTTTCCTCTCCAACACCATTTTAAGCAAATGGCTAACTCGATGCATTCAAGTAGTGCATTTGTCTTCAAAACTGCAGCATTTCATTTTGCAGTGCTACTGGCAAGTCATAAAAACCCCATTAGAGCTGTGGATCCCTAAATGCTGCAATCAGATCTCACTGATCTGGACAATTCTGTGAAGTTAATACAGTTACAGTTCAACTTCCATTTGCAAAGGGGAAGATTTGTTTCTGTGCGTGCAAGTTGAAAAGCACGCTTGATTTCCGCTATAAATTGTATCCATGCCTCATCACTCTGTATTTTTAGAGTTATGCTGACATCCTAAGCACAGTAGGATCTAGACTTGACATTTTAAAGGAGCTTTTATAATTTATGTGGTTGTTTGATAGAACATGTTTTTTCAATCTGGGACGTGGGAGGGTTACAATTCAAAAGTGAATCTGAACTTTCATTTTGGGTATATTGTAGGAGCAGCTAATTTTAAAATGTAAACTGTATAACTTACAGATATTTTACAATTCTCTGCCTAAACTATATTATTATAATTTATGATGTAAATAGTAAATTATTATGTACATAAAAATAGCTGTAGTGGACAGAATTTCATTATGAGAGTGACACCTAACTATTTGCCAGCATGGGTTTGATAAGTTTTGGTTTCTTGTTCTTATTGTAACAGATTTTAAAGCTTATTTCATGTTGTTGGTTTTTTAGCAAATAAAATGAATGGAAATATTCCATTACATATCAAACAATACCATAGTTGCCTGGTAAATAAGTAATGCTTAAAATGACAGGCTTGTTACTGAGAGAAACATGGAGAATGAGAAGGGGAGAAGTGCGGGAATCAGTGCAGCAAAGTTACAACTGTCTCTTCTGTGATGACCCTGACCATAAACAGTGAAATTACACAATTTTTAGGTAGACTTTTTGTGAGCTGAGAGCATTTTATAGCGGATTTTTGGTCTTTGCTGACTTGTGCCAAATGGTGTTTCTGCCCCAGACTGTCCCAAGGGATGATTTTTACTGCCTATTTACCGGGGCTAGAAATTTCCCCCGTGGGGAAGGCAAAGAAATTGAGTCCTGACTTGGATATTTCCTTGCTAGAGCAGACATATGGCTTGGGAAGTAAACACAGTCAAGCAATGGCCAGGATGCCCTGGGAGCCCTGTTGCCCCATGAGATGTGGAGGTGTGATGGCACAGGTATGGATGGTCCTGGGAGGTAGAGATGCCTTGCTGGGTACCTGCAGGCCTGTGGCTCCAGCAGTCCTGGGTGTGATTGCCTCCACACACACTCATTCCTGCAGCATCATGGCAGCTGGAATACAACTTTTTCATTTAAATATCCATTTCAATTTATTAACCTGTCCAGAGTGAAAAGCAACTACTGAAAGAGCTCATTTTTCCCTGTTTCTTTATTTTATTCACAATTCTATTTGTGTTCTGCTTTTATGTTCTTATTTTAGCAAGAACTTGGCAACCTAGAAACTGTAAAGTCCAAGGCATCCTTCCTTTTCCCCAGTTTCTTTTCAAACCCTTTTTGGAAGGACAATGTGTGGCTTGCCTATGGTGGTGTTCCACACTGCAGATTTTTTTCTCTTTGAAAAGATCTGCACTATCTCTTACATTAAAATCTCTCAGAAAGAATGCAAAGGAAAGTTCAGGGAAATTCATAACAGTTCTGGACTTTCCAGTTATTCTAACTCTACATTCTTGTCTCTGTCTACTTTGTAATTTGGGGAAGTTTTTTTCACAATGAGACCTAGGGGTTCAGAAATGCTTTTGAAATCACAGCAGTCTGGAAGGTGTCCCTGCCCGTGGTAGGGGGTTGGAACTAGATGATTATTAAGGTCCCTTCCAACTCGAACCATTCTGTGGTTCTATGACATCAAACTGTTCCCTGATTCTCCTCTAGACTGACCTGGATAGTGCTGGAAGATGCTTTTGTGTTACATACAGCAGGGATGTGGGGTTCTTGGTGGATGCCAGGGCAGAGCTGAGCTATGATGTTCTCTTCAGGCTCTTTGTGTCACCAGGGGGAGAGATGCAGGACCTGGCAGAGGGGCTTGCTGTGTTGGTGATCCATAGGCAGAACCCAGTCCAGATACACATTTTAATGGGAGTACTTGCTCTCAGAGCTCTAGCACTTTGCTGAATTGTGGCCTGGGGGATGCACGTTTTGGAGAGCAAAGCTCAGTATCTGTTGGTACAATTACAGTTCTAAGGATGGTGCACAGCAGGGGAGGATTGGGACTGCATGGTGAGGTCTGCCTCTGGAGCCCACAGCACTTCTGCTCTTGCAATGGCCTCATCAGCCTTGAGCCCATGTGTGTGGGCTGCATGCACGGAGACGCAGATGTATGTGTTTGTAACATAATGTAACGCGTGTCTTGTGGGAATAAAACATAAGTACTGCTTATATGCACACAGACATACACAGCCTGTGATATGTATCTGTTCAGAGTTATTCAGCATATTCTATCAATATTTAAGGTGTAATTATATTATTAATGAACTACATAAAGAGACTGCAGCGTTAGCTTGTGTTAGCTGGATGTATTCTCCTCTTGTGCATTCAATCTTCCAAGGACCTGCCATACTCTGAACACGAAATAATACAGATTTCTCACTCGAAAGGCCAGCTTTGCAGAGAGTGTATATGTTTAATAAAGTGCATTCACTGATTTTGTGAAGATACAACACAAGGCTGAATGCTGAGTTTCATAGACATATAGTGCTAAAATTGCCTTGCCTATTATAAAGATAAAAATATCTTTTTGTTCAAATGTTCTGCTTGCTTCTTTACAAATGAAGGAGTTAAATACTGAAAGGCAGGTGGATGCTGTAACTACTTTAGAAAAAGATGAATAGGGCTGATGGCTAAAGCTACAGGGAATCTATTGAAGGTCCAGATGCAGACATGGCTCTTACTCTACACACAGTTCAAAGTGGGATGAAGCTGCCTGGGTAATTGGCTATGAAATAACTAACCTCTGGGAGAAAATTGCCCTTGTACTTAATTGCTTGTGTTCAGGGTAACATGTAGCCACCTGGCTGATTAGTGCCCTTACCTATATTTACACCCACCCGAGTTTAAATGCAAGTGCTATTGTTGCTCTGGCCGTATGCATTCATCGAGTGGCCCTCGTGGATTAAAGAAAATATGACCACCAAGGTCAGTTTTTCTTTTCAGTCGTCTTTTATCTCCTTCTGAATCCCCCATTTCTCACATAAGAGGAGCAAATTCAATTCTAAAATAAATCTGCTGGCTTTAACAGGACAGTAGTGGAATGAATTTCATTCCAATTGTTTACTTTGGTTGTATTAAATACTTAAAGTGAGGAAGTAAAAATCTAACAGCCTAATGGAAGTCAGGAGGCAGGGCAGGTGGACGAGTGGAAGCAAAGTGAAGTACTGAAATGGAGAGAAGAGGTTGTGGTGGTTTTGTCATGGAAAAATCTTTGGGAACAGTTTGGATAAGCACCTCTCAAAGATGACATTGAGCTTTCCTGAGGTGGGGAGATGGAGAGGAGGGTCTTCTGGTGTCCCCGCTGTGTAGTAGCATTTATGTTCAACATTTCATCTTAAAATGTAAGAAAATAATTTCTGAGTGTAAGAGTAATCAAACACTGGAACAGGTTGCCCAGAGGAGTTGTGGAGTTTCAATCCCTGGAAATATTCAAAACCTGACTGGAAACAGTCCTGGGCAACCTGCTTTAGCTGACCTTGTGTTAAGCAGAGGGGTTGGAGTAGAGAACCCACAGAGGTTGGTCTAACATCAGCCCTTCCATGCTTTTGTAAGTCTGTATCAGGTTAATAGTTGTCATTATCTTGCAGATTTGTTTTCTCTGCTTAGCAGGTGGTTAACGTCCATGGTTTCTTTATTGGGCATTTAGAGCATTTCTCATTTAGTTTTCAAAATCAGAATCCAGGTGCTCATGATTATTTTTGATGCTGGTAATGCTTTGCCCACAGTCAAACTGGGGTGGCTTTATAAAACCCTTTCACCGGCCAGCGCTAAGACTGCACCAGCACTGCTCGCTGTGGCTTCTGTTTCAGTCTGGAGTGCATCAATCACTGTACCTGCTCCAGAAGTGTGTTAGTACAACAACAGATTAGAACCTGCTTTTGGGCTGGTTTTGCTACTGCTGATATAGAGCATGCATGAACTCTGTGACCACGAGTCTATTGCCAGAGAAATCTGGGTCTGAAGTTCTGAACTAGAGCATGGAGGAGGCATCAGCAGCCACTTTGTGTAACTAATACCTACAGATTTTTAGAGCAAAAAGGGAAAACTGGCAAAGATTAGAGATGCCACGCTTCTCAGACAAGAAATGCCTGTATTTTCCAGAATTAGTTTTGGACTTTGTCTGTCACCATTAGGTGTATCTAAGAAAATGCATACTTAGGGTGTTTTCTTTTGTTATTTTGAATATAGACATGTTGTAGGTGTAGGTCAGGGTCTATAATGAATTATCACTGAGAGAGGTGAGGATCCCAGAAGAGGAAGCATTTCAACCTATTCTAAATTCCAGGAAAAAACCTGAAGACTTTCCAGTGGCCGTATGAATGTGGGAGAGTTACTGCACCATCCAGTAATTTCCATGCACTTCAGCTCCTGGAGTCACACTGTTGTGCAGAGTGTTGGTTCTCCTACTTAGAAGAAAAAAGCTTTGCAAACTTGTGGAACAGTTTCATCTCAGAAACACTCAAAAACTTGAAGACCAGCAGAAAGGGTAAGCAAGTTGCATGTAGAATTGTGTGAATCTTTAATTGGTTTCATGCTATTTTGGCCAGTTGTATTTGGCACTGCATCTGGGGGACCTAGACCTCTTTTAAGCAATTATGCTAAACACCTTCAGCGCCTGTTGACTTTGGTGTTGGCTGATTAGCATCCCTTGAAATCTGGTCCTCTGCTGATAAGATATTCAGTTTGGAGGAAGGGGAAGAGTTTATGGCAGGAAGGTGTGAAAGGACAGTTTCTTCAGACATTACTTCCCCTGTCAGTGTTTTGACAGCCCTATTTTTGCTGTTGCCTTGTTAGTGGTTTCACTTCCTGCCTGTCATGAGAATGCTGATGTTTTCCCACTTTTCCAGCAGAAAAGCTGCAATTCACCATCTTTCCTGAGGTATGATACCTTGGCAACTTTGAGTCCAGAGGACAACCTGAGCAGAAATGTTACATGAACCTGAACAGACAGATTTCTGTGTGGATTTACAGTTCCTAACTCTGCAGAGTTTAAGGCTGCTCCTTTGTTCTCAAGAGGTACTGTATTTATAGAGGAATAACTGGATGGTGTATATGCCAAACAGATGGTCACACAGAAGAAGTAATGGAGTTGTTGATGGAAGCAAACCCATGGGACAGGTGTTTTCCTGCTTTGCTTAGCCAGCTTAAAGCCTGTCACTTTGTCTAAGCCTGGCATCCAGGGCCCTTCAACTGTCAGCCCTCTACCTCCAGAGAGGAATTCATCTCACCTGCTTTAGGTGGGAGATCTGCTGTCTGTCTCCATTAACTATGGAGAGAGCATAGTCAAACAGTTTAGCTCAGACATTCTGTTTTAGCAGCCCCGTGTTCAGTGAGATTAACTCATCTTAAATAATTTGTCTGCCCCGCAGCTCTCTGTAGATGTCTGGTAGAGACATCTCCTTTTCAGTATGATACAGAAGACCTTACAGTTCTGGTTAAATTGACAGTTTCTAAGCAGTCTGGGAGATCAGAAGGTTTAGGTGAGTGTTTCTACCTTGTGCAATCTAAATCTCTGCTGCTCTACATCCTGAAGAACAAACTTCAGTTTAAAATCGAAGTTCTTTTTAATACTTCTCTGTTTGCTTTCTCTGTGAATGACTGTTATTTTCCTCTTTCGTTTATACAGTTGAGATAAACATAGACTATTTCTTTTATCAGTAAAGATTGTGGTACATTTAAAGGTATAGGGAAGGTAAATGGAAGGATTATTGCAATAAAACACAGCAGATCTGCAAGAATTGCGACAGGAGAGTAGGATTAACACATCACAGCTCTGAATGATAAGGACTTGACAAGGGTAATTTCCCTTACAAGTTCATAGAAGGATATCTATATACAGAACTTGAACTTGAGAGATAACACAGACAAAAATATACATAAAAATGGTGTGACAGGAAAAGATTATGTTAACAACTATTTCCCAGTCTGTAAAATCCGGGGAAAGTGCATAAATTCATGGGCTGGAATGAGAAATTGTCTCCCTTAACTCTATTGTGTTATAATGACGACCTTCCACTTGTATTAAGAATGAAGCCTTTGGAACCTAGCCACAAAAAGAGTTCATTTGTATTAAAGATTTGTTTAAGGATGGCTGTTTTAAATCGTTTGACCAATTTGGAGAAGATGTTAATATTCCTGGAGCTCAGTTTTCCCGTTCCCTTCGGATAAGACATGCTGTTCTTTGAGAATTAAAGAAAGGTATAGAAATGCAAATGTCACAGATTGAAAAATTGTTGTACAAAGAGACTGTCTCACTAAATTGATTTCAAGGCTATATAGGACATTGTCAGTACCATTAGACAAAGGCAAATTGGAAGTTAAAGAGAAAAAGGAGAGAGATTTAGGCAAAAGAACTTAATATATAAGAATGGAAACAGGCAGTTTGATAAAATGGGTTTCTATGAAAATCAGACATCGGGTTGTTCAATTTAATTATGCCCTATTTAGAGACCATATTTGTGTCCTCTTAAATTGAAGAAATATAGAAAGAGATTGTTGCTGTAGTGTAATAAGAGCAAGATATTGCATAAATGTAAGTATACATATACTTAGATATTACATGGATAAAGGTTTCCGACATTCTGCTGTGCAAAATGAGATCTTTAGGTGGGTTTAGACTGAATTATAAAGACTTGTTGATGGCACCAGTGGGGGAGAGAGATTTCTTGATGTGTTTCAAGAGTTTTTAACAATTTCTCCCTATGTTCAAACAGCAAAACATTAGAAGGCCAGAGGAGAAAGAGCTGTTCTCTGCGGTAGAATATTAGATTTATCCTATGCCTCAGTATTTTATTATTAAATATTCTATAAGGGCGGAATACTTAATAATATATATTATTATATATAATGCAGTGGAACAGAATAAATAAATTAAAGCTTGTGAGGCATATAGGTCAGGTGGAAGGGAAGGCCGTATAAACATGCAGACAGTGGAGATGCTGGGATATGGCCAAGACATAGAATGTACTGTATAAAAAGAAGTGGGAATCTCTCAGAGTACTGCAATGCTATTATGGTGCAAATTCTCAGGGGTTTAGTCCAATAAAGTACCAAATAAACCCTGAAATAATCACTGAAAGGGCCTTCAGAGGTTTGAAACTTTTTTCTGATGGCTGACTTGAGAATGTCTTGACTCTGATAGTCAGGAATGGGAGCTGGTGCTGTGATGATTCACCTTTGTGAGAGCTGATGGATGTCTAGTTCACAAGAACAGAACAGGACCTTTCCCCATTGCTGAGGAAGATGAGCTGAGGTTTCTGTTGGAGATTCTCTCTATGACAAAGTGCCAGAGTCCCAGAAAGTTTGATGCAGTGATATGTTCCCTCTACAGCTGTTTGCTTGTGTGTCAGCTATTGCCACCTCTGCTTTGGGCTCTGCTACGTCTCTTTTACCTTCTTCAGCATGGAGGTGGAAGATTGATTAAGTCCAGCAAAGTATGACTTTGCCTTGCTGCACTTTTCCTATTGACCAAAAGTGCTACCTTGGCTGTACCAATGAGATGAAAACAGTCTTATCAAGAAGGGCAAATGTGCAGGTTCTGCAGTCTTGTAGAGGAGTGTCAGAGAATCATAGACTGGTTTGTGTTGGAAGGGACCTCAAAGCTCATCCAGTTCCAGCCCCCTGCCATGGGCAGGGACACCTTCCACTAGAGCAGGTTGCTCCAAGCCCCTGTGTCCAACCTGGCCTTGAACACTGCCAGGGATGGGGCAGCCACAGCTTCTCTGGGCACCTTGTGCCAGCGCCTCAGCACCCTCACAGGGAACAACTTCTGCCTAAGAGCTCATCCCAATTTCCCCTCTGTCACGTTAAAGCCATTCCCCTTGTCCTGTCCCTCCAGGCCCTTGTCCAAAGCCCCTCTCAATGAGAAGTCGTGTTTGTCTTTATTGCATGTGGTAGTTGCAGGTGGCGAAGCCACATGCAGCTCACACCTTCCACTTAGTTTGTGCCAAAACCTTATTTCTTTGCTCTAAGACTGTAAATCGCACGTTCCATGCATTCAGTGGGATTCTGTGGCTGAGAATTTGGGTTACTAATGTTCCACAAGAACTATAAGCAGTCTGGCTCCTTGGCAGGACACAGGCAGAGCTTCACCAGCCCGTCTCTCAGTTCAATGTTCAGAATGTCATTTTAGAGTTCTCTGTGCAATTCTGAGATCCCCCTGGTGGAAAGCTAAGGTTTGCTTTGATATTTACTGCCCATAATTTTATTCCAATGAAATTACAACATTATCAGGCATATGCTTATCTTCACCTACCCAGTTCAGCAGATTATAGTACTACTTCATAAACTCTCATAGAATTAAAGCAGATATTTTTAATGCTCTATAAAGTTTGCTATTCTTCAGCTGGGGTTGATTCATTCTTCCCAGTCCTAAATAAATGTGCTTTCTTCCTCAAGTAAATGGAAGACCAAGAGTTTGCAGAAGGAAACAAAAGGGAGGACTTCAAATGTAGATTTACTAATGCGTTAATCAGCATGTTTGAATGCTAATAAGCACAAGTTGGTAACTGGATCATCTCCTTTCTATTGTCCACTGGGAAGCTACATTTAGGAAATTAATTCCAAATTCGTATTTAACTCACTTTTCTTATGAATTAATGTGCATAATCTACCATGCAACAGTATCATTGGCATCTGCTTTTTTTCTGCTTCCTTATTCCATTAAGAATTACTATTCTCTAATAAAAATTAGAGGATGGAGGAAATAATACTAATCATGAATTCTAGCATAGTTGTGCAAAGATCGTCATTAGAGCCCGCAATCACATCTTGTTTAAATAAATGCCTGTAATTCTTGCCTTTGCATCTGGAGTAGCTGCTTTCACTCTGTGACATCAGTGAAGTCTTTCCCTACTGACTTGCGTGTTTCTGTTGCTAAAGGACTGGCCTTTATTTCTGAGGAGGAGCATCAGTGTTGCTGGGCTAAGGCAAGACAGGGGAACCCAACTGCTGTCGGCTGCTACGTATGTTCACAGCCACAAGTCATTTCAATTCCTTGCGTTTGCAGGAATGGCAGGAAAATGTTTAATAGCTGTTTCTTCACATTTGCTATGCAGGATTGTTCAGGAGGCCCTGGAGAACTTGGCAGAGTGGTCATAGACAACAGCCCTGGAGAACCAGAGGCTGCATCTGCATGGCTGCGTCCAGTCCTTGTGTTTCCTGCTTTGAGGCACCGGGATGCTCTTTTCAGCAATGCACTTACCTGTGAGTAGAATGAGAGACATGGATCTGACAAACAGCTCATGTATTACAAGTAAGCAAGGTTCCTTAGTGCATCCAAGAGATGAAGCAGAAGGAAGTGCTCTGTGTACAAACCCGCAGAGTAGATTGACTTGCTGAAAGTGCGATCCCACTAAGTGTGTGTCAGCCTGATGTGTCTCCTAGCTAGTTTTGCAATAGAAAACAATTTGGCTTTTCCTATTAATTTTTGTCGTTACCATTAAAGCCAGTACCACAACTAACGTTATATCAGGCCCAATTACACTAGTGCTCTGCTTCTATTTTTTTTCTCTTTCATGCTGTGGCATTTCCTTTCCCTTGAAAACACTCTTTCACTCAGTCTAGCAATTAACTGCTTGAACAGTATAATAAGGAAGCAATTAAGAGGTGACAGAGAAAAATTAACACTCCATTTCACATTAAAGGCCAAGTGAGTATCCTGGCCATTGTGAGTTAAATGTGTCTTTGAAAACCTGTAGTTTGGATGTATTTTCCTTTTGAATAAGAAGCCAGCTCCATGTTTTTTTGTCTAGAGTCCCAATCTGAAAATGGGTGATAACTAATTGGGTGCTGTCTGCTTAAACAGGCTGTATTAATTGCAGTTTGTTCTCCTGTAAGTGTCAAGGAAAACAAAATCTTTGTAATGTGGAGGCACAATGTACGCCGCCTTAATTTGAATATGCATGTACCAGAGCAAATAAAGCAAACTCCTGCATGCAATGTTGCCATGGCAGACAGTATTTGCATAATAAATAACAGCTATCATGAGACTTTCTTTATGAAGTTCTCTGCTGTGTTGTCAGCTAGAAGAGCCTGCAATAAAGGAGCCAATATTGAGAAAGTAAGAGTGTGTTTTGCTTGCAAATGCAACACAGTCATTGTTAAGCCTATGTGATTCTGGTGTTGCTGACAAAACGTAGGGGGTTGCATTGCTTTGCACATGTGAGCGTGTGAACTGTGCAGGGAATCATAGAAAGATTTTTGGGTTGGAAGGGACCTTAAAGATCATCCAGTTCCATCATGCAAAATGATGCTCAAGAACTGCTTCGTGCAAAGCCGGATTTTCCAGGTCTGTGCTGTGGAGGCTGCAGGTTTGGTGGGATATCTGCCATGTAACATGGATCTGAGGGCCTCCTCTGGGACAATCTAACAAGTGGGACACAGTGGAGAGGGTTCCAACAGTGCTGCTTTTGTTTTGTAAGCAGCCTAAAGCTCCAAACTTTCATGGAAGTTTTGATTAGGCTGCCGATGAGATCAAGAGGCACTGACAGACCTCTAGGGCTGGGAGGTAGCAGTGAAATCATGTGCGTGTTACTACTAATTCCAGAGGAACTGGTGTTGGTCCTCAGAGTCAGGGTTGGTTGAGTGTTTGTGCCATCTTGCAGAGCTCTGGCTTCAGATCTGGTGGTTTCTGCTCCGTGTCTCTCCTACCAGGTCCCCTGCACCAGAACAGGAGATGAGGACTCAGGTCTGTGCCAGGGGGTCTCTGTTCTCCTTTGGATCAAGGACTTTTTGAGGCTCTTGATGCTGTTCTGTCCTCGCTACCTGGAATACAGACCCTTCAAGTTGAGCTGGTTAAATACATATGTTTTTAACGCCATCTTCAGCTGAAGGGTTTCAAACCTCAGAGCACAGCAAAACTTTCATGATCAAATCACGAAGCTTTGTGAGGCTCCTTTGCTTCGGCGGTTCATTATGAATTGTAGGCACTGGTTCACTGGGGAGTCACTGAATATTGATAGTCAGCTTGGGCCTGGTTTCAAGTGAATGTGTTGTGGAATTTGATATTGAAATCCGTGACTTTGATGCAATACCAGCTGAAAGGGAGAGGTTTCAGCCAGATTTCACTTTGAGCTTTTGATTTTCCTTTCATTGAAATAAAGGGGAAATGGAGATGAAGTCAGTCACTGCTTCCAAAATATTAGGGAGGGCAAAGGGAAGGTCTGAGGTGGAACATAAGAAAGGACCTTAGGTTGGAATTAAAGGTAATAATAAATCCAAAGCTAAGACTCTGTGCTTGGAGGGTTGCTTTGGCATGGCTTATTGACATGGTGTGGGAGCATGATGGAAGGGATGGAGAGGACCACCCTGACAAGACTTCTGCAAAGCTCACTTCATCTGAAGCAGATGCTGCTGTTGGTAACCAACCTGTTCAGAGGTAGATTTGTTGAGCAATCCAGTTTGTCATTTACTTCTGGTAAATGGGGAGAGGATGGTGACTTTTACACCCAAATAATCAGACTGTGACCCCTCTGTTCCTCTTCATTTGTGAGTAACAGCCTTCCTATTTCTGTGTTCCTGTGCCAGAGAACTACCCTGAGGCTTTCCAGACTTATGGAAAGCAAAGCACCAATTCTGGAAAATCTTAAACAAACAAACAAATGCTGTCAAGGTTTGTGTGCATGGGTTTAACGAGCTTTGGTTAGGATTTAATCGAGTTGGTAGATGTGACTTGACTGAATGCGCTTAGGTGTGATTTAAATAAGGAATTAACTCTTTTGTCCCATCCCAACCTTTTCTAGTACAACTTAAATGATGAAGAGGCTGGGAGTACTGGTTATCTGGTAATACTGGTCTGGTGGATTATCAGGGTGAGAAATATTGCTGGTAACACCTTGATTTTTCCATAACTTACTGAAAAATAAAACAATGCTGAAAGCTGAGGCTTTTCAGAGTGTACTAGTTACTAACATGAAGCAAAAGTAACTGTGTCCCTGATATAGTGTGACTTCTGGAATCTGCATGGGCTTTTTAAGTTTTCTTTTTCTATATTAATTGTATTTACTTACAGATGTAGCCTCTTCCCTTTACTTTTATTCTCTTTAATAAAAGGGAAGGAATAAGCTGACTATGAGTAGATGTGTTAGAAGTAAGCAATCATTTTCAGGTTTCCTTTTGGTCTGAATATCAGAAATTATCCCTTTATCTGGATGTATTTTTTAGCTCATGGATGGATCATGTAATGTCTATAGTCCCTAATATCTTCTTCTAAATAGAAAAGAAAAAAGTCTCTTCAAACAAGCAAGCCCAGATCTCATACAACAGCTCAGCATGTGTCAATTCACACTGTGTCATGTGACATGAAACTACTTCATACAACCTGACTTGGAGTGACATTTGTATTGCCCATATCATAGAATACAAAAATAACACTTACTTTCACAAGTGAGTAATTATCTTTTCCAGTTGATGGTATTTTGCTATTTGCAGGTCAAAATGAAAAACAGGTAAGGGTTAGTGAGCTACCTTGAAAAGAAATATTACAGTAGGGAAGAGATTTGATAAGGCCTTAACCATGCTGGTGATATGAGCAAAAGAAATGGTTCTGTTCATGAAAGGATGGCTCTATCTTTAGATGTGATTTGAACTAAAGCAGGGGGAAATCCAGAGAGGAAATCTCAGCTTTTGAACAACAGGCTTGTGAGCTAATTATGGCCAACATACAATTTTAGGGAAAAAAAAGAAAACATTCTGTATTGCCAAAGGCTAAGGGCACATTCATATTCTCCGTTTAATCCCACACATCACACTACAATAGATGGGTAATGTACAGACACTCCAAAGATGTGGAGGTCATTGGGCAAAGGCAACAATGCTGGATGCTCCCCTCGCCATCCCACCACTGTGCTGTAGCTGCTTATGAGCTTATGACTTGGTCAGCGGACAGTTCTTCAATGTATTCTTACCCTGAAGGTATTGAAATGTATGGTTTATTCATAAAGATCCTAATTTGATCCACAGTTAAGAGCTGTGAGTCCTATGAATGCTGGATAGGGAAGCAGCTTATGAGTAGTCAAAGTCATCCACAGCCTAAGGTACTTTCTCTGCTCACAGGAAAAACCCCAGTCCTTCTAGAGGTTTTTCTAGTTAGGCTGGATCTTCTTCACTCTCACAGGAGACCCTTTGCAGTAGCATCTCATGGGGACATGCAGTTGTCTCCAGTTACAGTTCATTATGTTCCTGTTGCTCTTAAAGCATTGTTTCTTCCTAAAAAACATCTGTAATGCAGGTGCGTGCCAGCTTGCTGACCTTATCCATCAACCTCCATCTGCATGTGATGCTGTAAGACATTTTGCATAAGCCCTTTCCTGTAGCCCAGGAAATGCAAGTGGATGTTAACTTCCAAAACTGGCTGTGGAAATAAGTTGATAATTGGAAAGGCAGATGACAAAACCATCTTGTCATGGGCTGTTTCCCTGCAAGAATTTGTGTGGAGGGCAGTAAATGGCTCCATTCTGCACAACACTGAGTGGTTTCTGCCAGCTGCCTGGTGACAGTGTTTCTTGGAGGAACTCTTTTCCTCTTGCAGCATCCCTGAAATACAAGAAACACATCAGCTCTGTGATTTGTAAGATCCTTTTGGACATAACCTTGTAACCCCATTGGTTTCTACGAAGTTGCACAGTTCAGAGCAAAATTCCACCTTGTCTAATGTGCTGATACTTGTGTGTCTCTTTGACTCCAAAGTACTGAGACATTGGAAATATTAATTGTAAATTTATTTCAGCTATTGTCAAAGGTTTTTTATGAAGCAGTGAAAATAAGCTCGCAGTGAATATTTCTTGTTCTCTTGCCATGGCCCCATGCTGCCACTGCCATGGCAACCATGAAATATCCTCTCCTTCCCTATCAGGTCTGCTCGCCTGCGGAGCCCCTGCCTGGTGATGCTGCAGTCCTGGCAGAGTCTCTTTCCAGTACTGGGGGTACTTCTGCCTATTTCCTGACTGTCCACTGTAAGACCTCCCTACAGTGGTTGAGATGGGCACATGTCTCCGCTCTTTAGATTAGATCTTAGGTAGAAGCTCTTCCCTGTGAGGGTGCTGAGGCGCTGGCACAGGGTGCCCAGAGAAGCTGTGGCTGCCCCATCCCTGGCAGTGTTCAAGGCCAGGTTGGACGCAGGGGCTTGGAGCAACCTGCTCTAGTGGAAGGTGGAAGGTGACCTTGCCCGTGGCAGCAGTTGGAACTGGATGAGCTTTAAGGTCCCTTCCAACCCACACCTGTCTGGAATTCTCCCCATCCCATTTTAGTCAAGGGGAATAGTCACATTTCTGCTGTGTGGAGTCATTTCAAGGGAAGAATGACGCAGTAGTTAAGGTCTCACACTTGTCAGGTCTTCTGCAAGCAATGTTTGGAGGATCTGGATGATACTTTGTGGACATGTTTACATGCGTAACTGCTACACATCATTTCTTATTGAAAATGGACAATTTCAATGACTCTTTAATCAAATTGTGAAGGTTTAAAAATGTAATACATTTTATATATGGGATACATCTTTTTCTTTACAAAGGGAGCAAAGGACATATCAAATCTTAGAAATGAAAATAACATGACAATTTTGCAAACCACCATGAAAGAAGGATTTATTACTTTGTTGATCTCCCCCCGGGGACCTGAGTACAATAAAAGCAGGAATTGTGCTGACTCTGGTGGAAGTGAAGAACATGCTCAACTTGCAGGCAAATGGTTTTGCTGCACAATCCAGGGCTATAGGCTGGATGAGCTCAGCTGTCATTCAGGCTGTTAATCCCTCAAATCTTTAGCGCTTGAGGATTAATTTCTCTAAATATTGAGCCAAATATAATAGTGTCTCTATCTCTCATGCTATTAGATGTGTATGAACTACAAGGAGCCTTTTGTCTCCCTAATAGGATTCAACCCTAATTCTAAAGTCGTAAGGCAGGAGTTTAAAATATAATAACTTAAAAAAGCCCTCAAACGTTTCCCACAGGTAGAAAGGTAACAGTTGTAAAGCCCTAATCCTGCGCTCTGCTCCTGCCCTTTACACCAACCCTACAGCAGGAACAGGCCAGGCAACAGTTGTGCTTCTGCTTTATCCTGGTACAGGAGATTTCCAGGGTGACAAAGAAGAAGTATCAGTGGTGTGGTGCCCTTCCATTGCCGTATCTTGATCTTGGGAGTGGGAATGGTGATGTTGGGTACCAAAGTATAATTATAATGCTGGGTACGTGTGCAGATGTAAGTGAGAACAACTTCTGGGACTCAATTACACGTCGGAGTGCCTACTGGTCCAAATAAGACAATCCTGATTATTTTTAATAACATAACAGTACTTTCAGACGAGTTTTAATGTGTACAGTGCTATTACAGCTGTCTCTTCTCTTGGGGACAGCCTGTTACATTTGGGGAGTGCCTTCGAAGGCTTGACCCTATTAGTATTACACTGCTGTACTACAGTCACACATGGCAGGTTGTAAAGAGTCAGGATCTTAGGACTTGGTTTTGAGCTCACAGGGCTGCAGGATTGCATGCTGATAGACTTTCCTGCTGTGGTACTGCTATCCTGGCAGGGAAGTCAGAAACAGCTGGTGGAAGTGAATAACAATACAATTTCTCACTTCAGAATTGTGTCACTTGGCATTCATACCTTTATGAAGCAACTATTGCTATTTTTCCCTTCTTCTCCTGTATCCCTAACACCTGTAGATGACAAATGGCAACCAATCACACTATTGCTTTTAACGTGCGCTGTAATGATCACCTGGACTCTGCTCCAGGTAGGTCTGAGATATCTTGCTTCAAACTGTTCTTTCCTCTTGGCACTGAGAATCAGTGCATGGTGCATTGAAATGAACTTGAATTAGAGCAGACAGTGTGCGATGTGCTGAGAGACAGGATGCTGGGATGCCAGCAATATTTGCAGTGCACTGGGAGAGGATGTAGGGGCATATGTCAGTAGCTTTCCACTGAAGCTCCCTGCCAGACACCTTGCTCTGAGCCCTTGAAAAACTCCTCCTTATAGAGCCTGCATGGAGCCTCATCCCATGCTGACAGCTTGAGCTCAGGCATGTGGGTCACTGTGCCCCACAGCTTCCCGGGAAAAGTTCCTCAGCTCCTACGTACTTTCTGCCTAGATGTAGGACTATGTGATCACCATAAACCGCCTTTTTTCCCCCCTTTCTTTCTGTATCCAGTTTGCTTTAACAGAAATAAAGCAGGGCTGCTTTATTTCCCTTTTGACATTCCCCGTGTCCATGATGTTCTGCAGCCCATTGATTAAACATGGCAAGGTATTGGGCTGGGAGCCGGTCCCTGTGGGTCTCTTGAGAAAAATATGCTCATTGACAATATCCTGCTGTAGTTGGGGTTTCACACATGCATTTGTGCTAGTTTAGTATCCTTTTGTGCTAAGTTCTGCTAGGCTGCCTTGGTGTATTTTTAGTTTCTAAGCCCGAAAAATGTCCTGTGGTACCAAGTCAATCAGCTGATGCAGGATTTCTTATAAAAAATCTACAAACTAAAGGATGTGCACAAGAATGAGCAGATTTCAAACACTCTAACCAAACTGAAAACATAATAAGAAATAAATCTGAAATAGTGGCAATGATTAAGTTTCATGTTTTAACTCTAAAGGACCTTTTCTTTTGAAATACTCATTTATGTGTTCTGAGAAGTCAAACTTGAGATAAAGCTTTCTGTTTTCATGGCTCCAAAACATTTTAAGTTAAGAAACGCTCTTCTCACTATATAAACTTTTCCTCCCAGTTTGGAATAGCAAAGAATGTAAAATCCTATAAAAATTAAATAATCGGGATATTGACAGTTTTCTTTCTCATCAGAACTACTTAATGTGAGGATATTAACATTTAATAATAGTAATCAAACCTGAAGCTTTACCCCAAATGGTACTTAATTAACTTTGAAGGTACAAAGTGAAAACTTTAAACTTAAAAATCTTGAAATTCAGAGCCAGTTCAGATTTTCACACTCCTGCTTTTAGGTGAAATTGAATGCAGAAATCTAGGGAAGCTGGATGCAAATGGTCTCGCTGCTGTAGTTCCTAACAAGTCAAGAAGAAATGGGTATCTTTCTGGGTGAGATTTTGGAATAAAAAGGTCTTTTTCATTGGAACATTAATTAGATCCTTTGAAAAAATAGGAAGCTGAAATTTTTGGTCTGTCAGCACCTTGGTAAAGATAGAAAACCTGTTCTATATCTGTTAGAAGTATAACAAGATCATGTAACTAGGAATGGAAGAAGTCAGCGGAAATTAGAATGAAAGCAGGCCCTTTTGCAAGTGAGATCGTTTAACCATTGAAACAGCTTTCCAAGGGGCACAGGGCCTTTTCTACCATGTAAAGTACTCAACTTAAGGTGGGAATTTTCAAGGGAATTGTGTGACAGTGCAAATTGTTCAACTAGATCTTGGAGATGTGGGGTGAAATGCTGCGTGATGCAGGGATGCAGATTAGAGAGGATCGCTATGTTCTCCTTTGGTCTTGGCATCTGTGGGTTCAGGCTCCACGGAGGAGGTAAAAGTCAGGTCTGTAAGGTGGAATGTGGCTGCTCTGGGAAGCAGTGACTTCAAACAGGGTACAGATGTGTGATGTATGGCGTGCAGCTCTGTGCAGGTGGAGCGCCATGCTCCACTGTAAGCTTCAGATGGAGTAAAATGTGTCCAGGGATGATGAGGCAGGCTTTGCCCTGTGTTTTGCACTCATCTAGTTTTCCTTGTCCCTTCCCATTGCTTCCACTCCTTTGAGCGACTGCTGCTTGCAGACCTGCTGTTAAACTCTGCTACTGCTGAACCCATATTAACCTGAAGGCATTAGAGAAATCGGTTGGAAAACTCAAAACATTCTTGGAGGTCAGGGAAAAGAGTCTTATGGATGACAAAGAAGAAAATAGGAGTCAACAAGACACATAATGGCAGAGGAAAAATACCCTCTTTTACAAAACCTGGTGTCTGAGGAAATTCCCCGGAGGAAGGAGAATAAGGTGCTTCGTATGTGACATTGAATGACAGCTTTTTTCGTGTACTGTGGCTTGACAGTTATGTTTCTCCCCTGAGAAGCAAGTGAGAAAGGAGAGACTAACTCTTTTCTCAGAACATTCATGCTCCCTCACATCCCAGCTCTTCTCCATTTCGATGTTCTCAATTTCAAATCCAGATCTTGCTTGGCTTCCATCGAGTCCTGCACTGGTCTTTGTTGCACAATAAGATCTGAATGAATAAAAGACCAGGGAAAAGAGGAATGGACCAACTTTCTGCTTCCGTAAAAGCAAGCATTCCCAGTTCCCTCTGTACCACCTGCTGCTGCATCCCTTTGCGGTGGATCATTAGCGGTAAGAAATTCAATCCCCAGTGCCAACATGGAGCTTCAACATGGAGATACAACCACGTGGTGAAACAAGAGGTGCATTTGCTGTTTCTCAGACCCATAGGACTATGGGCCTCCACAAACACTCCTGGACAAGGGAAAAGGGAAGACACAATTCAAGGCAGAGCATAGGGTGCTTCGTGAGGCGTGAGGTCCCACTCACTCCATAGAGTGACAGCCCCTTCTCACCTTCCTGTGGCTAACTCTGGTTTTCCAATGGTCCTGCTCTAGGAGTCTCCTCCTGGTCTTCTCACCCAGCGTGAGGGGCATGAAGCTGCTTTCGGCAGGACAACACTGATTCCCCACCATCACAACCCAGAGAGATGGAGCAGTGATGTGCCAGGGCCACCATAGCTCTTCATCTTCCTCTTTCGGGCACAAGGCACTGAGAAGGGAGGAGAACTGGCTGCAGTGTTTGATCCTGGGAAGTCTGGTTTCCTCTGTGTGTACTTCCACATTTCAGGGTTCAGACCTTTTTACAGTCTGTGATCAGTTCTGCCTGTCCCATTTGCTGTCACCCTATTCAATGCAAGTATGGGATTTATCCTGCCTAAGACCTGTTGCAGTGTGTTTCCTTCTGAGGCCTAAGGACAAAAAAGGTATCTAAGAGGAGACTACATGCTAAATAGAATATGGAATATTTGAGAGCATGTGAAGCCCCTTAGGCAACAGTTATGTGACCTCAAAGCAAGGTTTGTGGTTTCTTAGGGGTTATAGCTTCTTAGCAGAGAAATCCCTGGATGCACTGCCTCTTTCCCTTGACTCTCCACTTTAATATCTTGTTTGCTTTTGTCTTGTCTTATTTTTCTTCCCTTTTTTCCAGCGAGCCTTGCTCACTGCTGACTTTCCTGGGGGTTTTGATGCCTGATTCATGGCTTGTGAGGTGTTGCAATGGGGAGGTTGGTGTAAGTCCATCTCTTGTTCTTCTAATTCTGTTCTCTAAATTCAGCTTCACAGGGGAACAGATAAAGACTACCAGCCTTCCCTGCAGGTCCCTCGATGGCCTTGATCTTTGTGGTTTTTCAGCTCCAGCCCCATAAACCTTGGAAGCTAAGCTTGCAGCTGCATCCTGCTAGGCTCTCCCACACAGGTCAATCTCATTTTTAGTTTTGATTGTTACAGTTTAAAGATAGAATTTCCCTTTCTTGCTTCACAGCATTCAAATGCTAATGAGATCCCTTAAATGTCTAGGAAGTTATCCCAGTTTACACATATCTGGTTTATTAACTCAGGCTCATTTCAAACCTTTTCTTTGATGTAGGCTAATGGAATTATTCTTTTAGAATCACTTTAAAAGGTGACTTCTCTTTCTTTCTTGCTGGATGGTGTTTCTCTGAAGCACGTTTGTGACTGCCTTTGGAAAGAATACCTGCTTTTCCATGGGCTGATATTGAGCACTCCTGGACGTGCACGCAACAGATAAACACTTGCTTTCTATTTGCAGCAACTTTTTCAAGTTTACACTTCTACTCTTTGCTGAAACAACATTTTATCTCCCTTACCTACAGTTAATAAGACAGAGCAGACCAGGTTCGCACAACTACATCTGCCTAGAGAATATGGCCTTGTGAGCCAGCATTTGTTTCCAGCTGTTTTCTTGTCATTAGCTTTTAATTTCAACAACTACCTGCATGAACTTCTCCTCTTTTTTTCCCCCACCTCAGGTATTTTGTGCTGTTATTGTGATTGTCAGTTCTGTTCTGCTTGAAATGTTTCGGTGTATGTTGCCATGGTTACAGGTGCCAGAATTGGAAATAAATGAAGGGGGTATCACGGCACCGTTGTGACTCTGATGGAGGCTTAACACTAGGGTGTTAGCTATTATTTTGCTGGATTCCATCTTATTTGATGATGGATCCATTTTAATAGAATATTTAAATGCTTGCCTGAATATAGATTGCACTAAAATGGAATTACGTAGAACTGGATTTAAAGTAAATGAATGTTTTTAACTTATTTTATTTAATGAGTACATAGCCTTTGGAACAGTCTGCGAGTAAGTGAATGGAGTGTCTACAACATCTACTATGTGAATAATAGGAATATGTTTGATTATATCTGCCACTGGAGTATGGATGAGAATTGAGTACGTTTCTTCACCAAAGTTCAAAGAGAGAAGAGGAAAAACTTTTTTAGGAAGTAGAAAGCTGCTTCAGGATGGTTTCTTATACCTAAACGAGGAAGACACTCAGAAATTAAGTGCATGCTAGCTCTCTTTTATAGCCCATGTTGTAGTAGCACCTGCTTGTAAAGGCTTGTGGGAGGCTTGTGATGGAGATGATGTGAGAGTTTGTGCAAAACCAGAGCTCCTTCATCTTGACATGGTGTAGTGGTGCCCTTGGCAGTCCCGGGGTAGTGGTTGGACTTGATGATCTTACAGGTCTTTTCCAACCTCATCGATTCTATGATTCTTCCATTTCTCATTTTATAGGCTTGAGACTTAATCCAAAGCTCAGCAAAGTCAGTGGAGAAAATCCCAGTGACAACAATGAAATCTGAATTGAATCTCAGGTCAGTTTTTAGCAACCTTTTCCCACGTTGTTCAAAATGATATTAGTCTGGTTTAAGTCTTCCTTTTTCTATCAGGTTGCCTCAGTCAGTAGTCCCTCTTGGTGTGCATCCATGGGTAATGTACTTCATGTGTTCTTTAACCAGGGAGATAAGCAAAATGTGGGAGCCCTGTTAAATGTTTAAAATGGGTAGTAACATGTCATGCTTGTCCCGGAGAAAGTTCCTGCTTTCCTTTCCCAGAGAAGTGATGGATTCTCCTTTGTTGGTGATATCTGGTCCCACAGAAATAAGCTGAAAAGTTCCTTCCTTGTGTGTATGTGTGAATATGTACATGCATATATTTATACGCTTATATTGTTATGTATGTATAAGCAAAATCTTCATGGTTTTGAAGTAGCTTTAAACTTAAGCTGTGGCTTTCTATTTTATGAAATGTTACTTTCATAGAATCACAGAATCAACTAGGTTCAAAAAGACCTTTAAGATCATCAAGTCCAACCTTTTTTGAAGCCAATAGAAAGAGAGCAACCAGTATGGTATCCTTACAGTGTTGATTAGTGATTATAATTGCATGGTAATGGTAACATGACATTTTACTAAAGGCTGAAGTTTTTACAGTAAGTCAATTTATCAGCTGTAAAATGCAGGAAACTGGAACGGGTGAAGGCAGTTACTGTATTTATCCTTTCCCGTAATTTGTATCTTCATTTCTTATTAACGCTTCCTCTAGCAAAGCTGCTCAATGACAGTATTCTACCTCTGGCCCTTGGGATTAATCTTGTGGAATAGCTTTGATAACACTGTTCTAAATGTGGAACTTAGAAAATACATCCTCCGCAAAATGCAGAACTTGTATTTACCCTCATCAGAGAGTTGCATTTATTCTTGAAAGCTGTCTCTTGTCTGAGGGGGATTAGAAATAGTTCTGTATGTAACCCCAGTGGGGCAGATGGTGTCTGCAATGTGGTGCTTTAGTTGGAAAGCGGAGGTGCCTTTGGTGGCTCTTCTAGGTGGTTCTGTCCTGCTTTGGCATAACGCGGGCAGCTGTGACTGTCTGGAGAAGGAGGATTTCAGCTGTGGAGTGAATCAGGTAAAGGGGGAACAAAGCTTGGGGAAGAAATGGAATTTATTTTTAGTTCATTAATGAAGGAAGATCATCAACCATAGAGTGGTTCTGTGCGCACATGGAATGGTTTTGTGTTGGAAGGGACATTAAAGCTTATCCAGTTCCAGTTCCAACCCCCTGCCATGGGCAGGGACACCTTCCACTAGAGCAGGTTGCTCCAAGCCCCTGTGTCCAACCTGGCCTTGGACACTGCCAGGGATGGGGCAGCCACAGCTTCTCTGGGCACCCTGTGCCAGCGCTTCAGCACCCTCACAGGGAAGAACAACTTCCTAAAGTCTCATCTCAATCTCCCCTCTGGCAGATTAAAGCCATTCCCCCTTGTTCTGTCACCAAAAAGAAAACTGAGATCTAAAACTGATCTTTTATCAGTTTATCAGATCTTTTATCTCACTTCCCAAGGGAAAGTGAGATATAAATTCTCCAAAATCACGGGTGCCTAAAACCCCAGTAAGCCAGAATTTAATCACAGAAGACTGTCACAGACCTATGAAAACTATTCCTGGCATCCAAATCATGTCAGAGTCCATAGGAATCGAGGTTCTCACTAGTGCAGTCAGTTAGAAATGTAAAGTTCAACTTACTCATTATGGCTCTGGTCACCTTCTGTATACCTCATGGCATTTATAGAGGGGCTAGCAGCTGCACTGTTTCCACTGCTTGAACCAGCTCATGTAGAGTAGCCGGGGTAACTCTGCACAGCACTGAAATATGTTTTACAGCTCCCCCCTCAATGCCCTGCTCATATCTGTGAATTCTACTCCACCAGCTGGATACCAAAAAGCCAAGCACTTAAAAGCCTGCGTCCCTTTGTCAATCTGGGTCTAAATGTTTAACTCTATATGTTGCAGAGACTTGGGGGGGAAGCTAGGAAAAGCAGCATCTGCTTTGTTGGAGCACTTGCTTTGTAGATGCACTCAGCAAACAGGCAAAACTTCCACAAAACAGGGTGTCATATTTGCCTGTGATTTTGCAATTGCCTGTCAGTAGGTTGGGGGACATACATGTGCACAGGATAAAAGGAGCTGCATCAAAATCAGTGTTTACACGAGCTCCATAAACAAAGCAGCATCTGCTTGGCTAGCTGCAGTGTTTCCAATTCCTTGCGATACCTAATTGTTGTCAAACTGTCGTGTTTTCCTTGACGCTGAATATAATTTACAAGAAGAGGTAAATGTAACACCCGTTCATCTCCTGATGAATGAGCAGACCTACAGGTTTAAGCTTGACTTGGAAATGTTGACTGTGGCTTGTACCTGATGAAAATAAGCTCATGGAAATTCTTTGGCAGGATTTTCTGTATGAACTCCGGGAATTATTGCTGCACAGGGCAACAACGACCACTAGTGGCCAAAGGTAGTTTTTCCAAAATTGCTCGAACTGGAAGGGAAAATCCATGGATGCAGTATATTAAGTTTATGCAGCACATGCTATTGGACGGATTTGGGGTGTTAAGACATAAAAACATGCCAGTGTTTTTGTAAAATGCACATAGTCTGTTCACAGTTGTGATTTGTCTTCTGTTTCCAGGACTGCTCGAAGGAATCCTTGATATGGCTGCTTCTCCTCTGGTCAGTATTAATGCAGACTACCCCAAGTCCACTTCTCCTTCCAGATCACTCAGGTTTGCCCTTACTCTATTCATTACTAGTTCAGCTGCTATATTCATGCAAGTCACAAGCACAACGCAATGTCTTCAGCAGCAAACAGCAGAGTGGCTTCCAGATATTGCTCTGATACGGAGAACCTAGGCCTTACCCCCCATTAAAGTACACTGCATCACTCCTTGGTACTCCAGTTGTTGGTTTACATCTTCCATCACTTGTCTTTCAGGTAAGTGATGTCTTTTTAATTGCTTAATTACTTTATCCATATGCTAAGCATGCACTAGAGCACCAGTTATTAGCGATACCACATGTTCAGTTCACTCTCTACGTTTTGAAATGCTATATTTACACATTCCCTGCTCTGCAGGTCTTCCTTGTACAATACCACAGGTGTCTCATCTAGGCCTTTTGTTAGTTCTTTAATGGGCTGGAGGCATCCTGCTTGTTAGTTTATTATCTGAGTGCTCATCGCTCTTGCTCACAGGCTCCCCATGACTTCAACGACTTCACTTGTGCAGCTACAATAATTCTACATCATTTTTTCCTGGGTAAGGAAAGGCTGTGCAGGGGCAGGTGAATATAGGCTGCAGAATGTTATGAAGATTGTTTCTGAGTAGCCCAGGCACTGTTTTACCCTCTGCCTGTTTTGCATTACTAACATTTGCCACAAATCTGAGTGCATTGTAGCATCAAGTTGAGGCGGAGGGTACCACAGAGCATCTGATCCCTTTTGCCTTTCTTTAAATGACTGTATGCAGTGCAGGGCAATGGGAATTAGGCTTTTACACATCACTATCTCAAAATGTAATTCTTGCTGCCCCCCTACGCCCCTTTTTAAACTCACTGTGCTCTCTTGCAGCAGTTGCAGTACCACATGGCAGAGGAAGGTGGCACAGGAGGAAGAGGAATCAGAGACGGGTTAAGTAGTAAAGCTGATGGAGCACTCCTCCCCCTGAGCTGCCACTGACCCCAGTGTAAACTTAGTCAAAATAGAGCATAGGAGCACCATTGAAGTGTAAAACAGTGATGGCAGAATAAAATATAGACTATACAGATATGCACACAGGACTTGAGTTTTGTCTCTTTATGGTTCCTGCTGTTAACCCAAATACCATTCTGCAAGCTGAGCGCTCCACTGGTGTGCTGTGGGTCTGCAGCAAGGACCGGAAAGTCATTTGATCCATAGTGGACTTAATTTCTCCTATCCATGCAGATGTGTATAAGACACAATACTGTTAATGAGCTGCAGGCATGATTGGAGGGGTAATATACTCCCAGCTTTCTCTATGAGACAGTGTGTGGAATTATTCTGAATGGTCTCTGCAATGTGTAGTTGAAACGACACATTTGAAACTACAAACTTGGTAGTTGAAACCAAGCCAGGGGCATAGGGCCAAAAGAAAGGGGGAAAATACTTAAGGCAGACAGTTTGCCAGTAGCTGAGCAGCTGTCAACTAGTCGTTCCAGGAGGATATAAATATTGAAGATTAATGATACCTGGCTCTAAGTCAATCTGTGTGTATATAATATATAACATTATATGTGCTGCTATATGATGCATGTATTGTATTTAAAGATATATGATTATTAATTTAAACTGCTCCACAGTGTGAACAAATAGAAGCAGATTGGCTGAACACCAAACGTAAAAGCTGTATCCTGTATTTACAAGAAGAGTTATTTCTTCCCAGCTGGCCCTGAGGAAAAGGTAAGAGGGGGTTCTCTGGTAAGGGCATCCATTTGGGTTCTGCAGGTCTGCACTGAATTGTCCTGTGGGGAGACTCCTTTCCAGGAAGCAATCCCCTTTTCCCAAATCCCCTCTTTACAAAAATGCTTGCTCTTAGACCGAAATGATGACCATGGAAGAGGTTAAGGTATAGCTAGGTACTTAATTTCTACTGGAAGAGAGGGAACAAAGAGGAATTTCTTCCTCCTTAAGGGGACTATTAGGAGATATGACTTGAGCAACCTGCTCTAGTGGAAGGTGTCCCTGCCTGTAGCAGGGGGTTGGAACTGGATGAGCTTTAAAGTCCCTTCCAACCCAAAGCAGTCTATGATAGATTCACTGGTTACACCTGAGGCTGCGGGTAGGGCTGGGGTCCCCATTAGATCAGTAAAACCTTTCTGTTTCCTTCTCCCTTATGGCCTGGAAACAAGCAAGACCACAGGGCTTATCACAGCTGAAGAGAAACAGCTTAAATGCCACAGTTGCTGTAGCACAGGTACTTCTCCCAAAGCATCAACCTATTTCAGATGGCCTCTTCTATGACACCATGTTGTGCTTATGCTTCATATATGGAGAAAAAAGAAGAAATAATTAATGTATAATCATCTGAGTCTGAATTAGGTGCTGGGAGCTATCAATTCAGCCAAGGAAAGGTGCCTGCACTCTGTGGAAGCAATGCGACCAGTCTTTGTGTTATCACGTCCAGAAAAATGAAAGACACTTTTCATTTGAGCTCATTTTACAAGTGCGACTCTTCTAGCTTCTTTCTTGCTTCTACTCTGCTTTTCTGTCAGGAAACATGACAGAATTTGGGTCATTTCAACTGTGTGTTAGTAGGTGGCAGTCTTGATCAAGTTTTGAAACACAGTGAGATTTCTCTCTTTCTTTCCTAGGCAGGCCCTGAGAATGGTGAGAACCTTCTCCTGCTCAGGATGGGTTACCTGGGCATGGAAGGAGCCACGGTTTCAGTAGAACTGTGGCCTTAGCCCTTGGGCTGCTCTGAAAACTGAAAACACACACACACACACACACACACACACACACACACAAAAGAACTTCTCTTCCTTGGAGGAGGCTTTCCATAGGGAAGTGCTTGCCTGGGAGAGCAAAAACCCAGGGAGACTGTACTTGTATTGCTGTCCTGTTTAGCCGGCACCAAAACGTTCACCTGTGAAACCTCCTGAAGTGTTTTTGGGGCTGGTGCTGCTGGGGGTCTCCAGGGAGAGGACATATACACATATAGGTCTGCTTGGGTCACCAGGGTTATTGAGATAGAGTTCCCTAAATTGCCTTAGAGGCACAGCTAAAGTGCTGTGAGTAGAGAAGTGGGCAGGAAGAGCAGACGCGTGGTCTGGCAGGGATGCCACAAGCTATATACTACATTATGCTGTCCTTGGCCGTGGAAGGGGAGAGGGAGGAATGGTGCTGTGCCTGCCCACGCTTCCATGCAGGAGCCCTGACACTTGTGGAGCATCCTGGCTTGCCTCTTGCCCCCTTGGAGGCATTCAGCTGACTCACTCCTCAAATCTGGCCTATCTGTTTGACCTCCATCTCTGGAGAAAGAAATGGGAGGGCTTACTGATGTGGGTTAAAAGCCCTTTTGTGTTCCTCCTTGGACTCTTTCCCAGCCTGATTTGTCTGTATCTATAGACAGGTCACCTTTCTTTGCTTTCAAAGTTGATGGCTTTATGTTTATCATTGCAATATGCCTCTCAAAAGTTAGCCAAGAGAGATGACTTGCATGGAAGTCCAGAAAGAAACATATTTTAAATATAATCATCTCCATTACAGATAAATGGAGTAGAAAGAAGGTGATGGATAGTACATTTCTTTCCGAGAAACTTCATGTAACTGGAATATCACTCCATTAAACTGGATTGAATGTTGTAATAGTCATCTGGTGAGTTGGAGAGAAGCACTATTTTCAGCCTAGCATTAATCTAAATGGACACATTCCCCAAGTTTTAAATTATTTATTTCTTTGCTGTCTTGCAAGTTCAAGATCACTGGGGTTTTAAGAACAGCTCTAATCCACTTCAGGAAGGGAAGGTTTTGTGTACGGAGAGATCAGTGGTGTACCTGTGGCACAGCGGAGATTTGTTAAGTGTGTGGCTCATGTGGAAAAGCAGGTTGGAAGTCAGCTGAGACCTAATTTTTATTCTCCTAATAGTCTCTTGCTTGAAGTTCTAGGAGAAAAATATGTTGAATCATCTCTCTCTACACTCAGGTAATTGCCATATTGCTGTTAATAAAGATTTCAAGCCATGAAGAATATTTGGCCTGGCCTTTCTTTCTTGGACAGCATGAGGGTAACTCCTGACCTACTCCTAAATTCCTCTTCCCTCATCTGGAGTAGCTGCTTTGTGAGTTTTGTCCTTAACCAGCTCCTGAGAAATTCTGTGCCATCCTCTGGCTGCTACAAAAAGTGGAGTGGGGAACATAGGGTAAAATAACAAGGGGCAAATGAACAAAGGAGGAAGTTATGAATTCCTCCTTGTTGGATAAACATACGCTCAGTTGTCATGTTGTTCATGTGCGGTCTCACCTCGCACAGCACTGGAAATTTCTCATGCCATGGGGTTGCTGGGACCTGCTGGATCTTGGTGGGGAGGCATGTTGCAGAAGCCCTCTGAGAAAGTGACATCTGCTTCTGGAATACAAGCAGAAGAAATGAGAGGAATAAGGCCTCCACTGATAGTTTCTGCCTTGCTAACTTTGTTGTGGGAAAGAGCTACAGGAAAGGTTTCCAACAGGAACATTTTAATGGGAGCATCTTTTGGCTTTCCTCAGCCATCAGCAGACTTTATCTATTTGTTTATTTATCTATTTATTTTTGTGTTTGTTTGTTGTGTAGCATGAGTGTTGGTAACTTTGAAAAGTGGGTAAGAACTAATTTCAGGTGTTTCTTTTCCTTTACTTGATGATAGAGTATGATCCCTTTAGCAAAGCAATCAGGTTATTCGTCTGGCAGCACTGAGCAATTGGCTACTTTCTCAGCAATGGTGGACGTGTCCCAGGAGTACCAGAGACCTGGGGTTATCCCTCCACTGAGCACTGTATATGGATCTTTAGAATGATGAGATGGAGAGGTAGGAACAGAAAAGACGCTTCTACAGTTTGAGCTTATCAGCAGGTCAAAGGAGGGGATACACCCCTTCTGCTGTTGCTCTGGGGAGACCCTTCCTGCAGTCCTGATCCAGCTCTGGGGCAGCAGCACAAGAGGGACGTGGAGCTGTTGGAGCAAGTCCAGAGGAGGCCACGGAGCTGCTGCAAGTGCTGGAGCAGCTCTGCTCTGGAGCCAGGCTGAGAGAGCTGGGCTGGGGCAGCCTGGAGAAGAGAAGGCTCCTGAAGGGGAGACCTTAGAGCAGCTCCAGGGCCTAAAGGGGCTCCAGGAAACCTGGAGAGGGGCTTTGGACAGGGGCCTGTAGGGACAGGACAAGGGGAATGGCTTTAACCTGCCAGAGGGGAGATTGAGATGAGCTCTGAGGGAGAAGCTCTTCCCTGTGAGGGTGCTGAGGCGCTGGCACAGGGTGCCCAGAGAAGCTGTGGCTGCCCCATCCCTGGCAGTGTTCAAGGCCAGGTTGGACACAGGGGCTTGGAGCAACCTGCTCTAGTGGAAGGTGTCCCTGCCCGTGGCAGGGAGTGGAACTGGATGAGCTTTAAGGTCGTCTTTAAGGTGAAGAGGAGAAGCCGAGCAGTCAGGCTGCTCCTGTGCTCCCCTGCCTGGCAGAGCAGCACGGGCAGAGACTCTGACGTTGAACTGGGGCCTTTGGCTTTTGTGGCTGGAGCCAAACCCTTCATGTGCCTGAAGGCAACCCTCCGCCCCGAGTGTGGAGACAGTGACTGTGAGACTGCAGAGATAGCACACGGCAGCTTTTATTGAAGAGAAATGACATCATTTCTATAAGAAACGTTTATTCAGAGCAGCTTCCCCTATGTGAAGGGGCCTTCAAGAGTTCCAGAGAGGGACTCTTCATCAGGGACTATAGCGACAGGACAAGGGGTGATGGGTTTGAACAGAAACAGGAGAAGTTCAGTTGAGATGTAAGGAAGAAGTTCTTTACTGTGAGGGTGGTGAGGTGCTGGCACAGGTTGGCCAGCTGCATGCCTGGCAGTGTTCAGGGCCAGGTGGGACAGAGCCTTGGGAGACATGGTCTAGTGTGAAGTGTCTCTGCCCATGGCAGAGAGCTTGGAACTAGACGCTCTTTAGATCCTTTCCAACCCTAACTATCCTATAACTAAAATATGTAACTATAACTATCCTATAATTCTATGACTCTAAGAAAAACTTACTCTAGAGAACAACAAACACAGCTACTTACTCCTATACTAACCTATAACCTCCTGAAACACCTATAACAACACAGTAACTTACTCCTAAACTAACCTACAACCTATTGAAACACCTACAACAACAGTTACCTATTCCTATACTAACCTATAACCTATTGAAACACCTACAACAGCAGTTACTTATTCCTATACTAACCTATAACCTATCTCTACTCTATGGCTTTTCCTGTCTACCTACGCCTACGTTTTGGTGGGGAGGGACCACCAGTGTCTGTTGGGGCGGCTGCAGCAGCCCCCCGCCTGGTGCGGGTGGAGCGGGTGGCTGCAGAGGGCTGGGTGTTGTTCTGCTCCTCTGCAGCTCCTGCACCAGGCTCAGCACCACGTTGGTGCCTTCTCTTCTTGATGTCCTCCACGGTGGGACATGGGGGAACTGCAGTGGCCACTCCCAACTCTTCCAAAGTGGTTCTTGCCGTCGCCTCGATCTTGTGGAGGTCGGGGTAATCTTCTTGGAAATAGGGGTGGTGGTAGAAGAACAGCTACAAAATGCAAAGGAGAGGAGTTAGTTGCTGTCGGTGCAAGGAGGAGAGAGACAGAGACCTGGTAACTCAGCATCTGCATCTGCAGAGACAAACACGGGTATTCAAAAGGACTTGCTGGGGCACTTTAAACCTCAGGTTTTGGCTGAATGAAATGTTAGGATAGAGTTTTGGTCAGTCATGACCACCCTTGTGTTTTCAGCAGTTGGGAGCAGAGAAGTGTAGGGTCTTCAAAATCCTGAACTCCAATGGAGAAACCCAAATACGTCTCGTTTTAGAGCATCTGAGTGTGGAATGGGCCTGTTGGGAATGATGCTGGTGCAGACGTGTGTCTTGTCAGCATTCAGCAGGTGCCACAAGAAGATTGAGGGTTCTTTTGTGTGTGGAGGAACCAACGTACCTGTCCCAGAGCAGGCCCTGCTGCTGCTAATGCCTGCAGCTCCTTGATGGGGAGGGATACCACCATATCCTCCTCCATTGGGCGGAAGCCGTGGAGGTGGAGTTGGAGAAAGAACTCCGCCATGTTCTCGGCAGTCACGATCTTACTTGCTCCCCTCCTGGAAAGCACTTCCTTCTGGAAGAGGTCCTCTGCTATAACGATGTAGCTTCCATTATTGCCCCACCAGATAGACTTGTACTGGAAGCAGCAGACAAGCTTATACAGCGCAAAGAGGAAGGCGCATGGTGCGGGCTTCCTGGGTCTGGCAGAGGTCTCTGAAACACAGAATTGCATGGTCAGGGCTCAGGATTCATCAGGCAAACCTTGAAGGGTGTTTTGTTTTGCGGGAGGTGCAGTGGCAGCACTCCAAGGGGCTCCCGTGTCACCTCTTCGCCGCTTGGCTGAAGCTGAGGATGTCTCAGGTGAAGACATCTCTACCACCGCGTCGTGCCTGTGCTTGGCTGCACGGTCCCGCTGTGGTGCCCAAGCAGCCAGTCTGGGCCCTGGCGCTCAGCAGACTGAAGGGCCGTGGCACCAGCGGCCCCTCAAGTTCTGCAGCGTCGCTGTGACATAGATGTTCCATGACGGTTCCATGACGGTTCCATGCGCGGCCCCCATCTCCTGGCAACAGGAAGGGGAAGGCAGCAGAAGTTGCTAGAAAGCCCCGTTGTCCTCTCCTGGAGGGAGCTGTTTAGAGCCGAGAAGTGACCCCGAGTGTATTTGCCTTTGGCCTGTGCTGCTGGGGCCGTGCTGCCTCCCGTTGCCCCGGGAGCTGGTGCCCAGGTTGGGATGGGGAAGGCTGCAGCGTTGGGCACCAGAGTGCCCAGAGCTGAAGTTTCTGCCTTGGGCACGTTCCCCCTGTGCAGAATGCCCCAACCCTCCTGTGTGGAGTAACCCTGCTCTGATTCCAGCAGCGCTGCTGCTGTCGTGGCTGTGCATGTCGTGGGTGATGCTCTCAGCTTTCAGCAGGGCTCCGTGCTGCTCTGTAGGATGAAGCACAAGTGAAACACCACCTGCACTGCTTCTGCAAATGAAATAAAGTGGTGCTGTGCACTCCTGTACCTTTTTGGGGATGGGTTCCTCTGCTTTTCTTTGAGACAGAACCGTTAGACCCCAAACCAGGACACTCAATGATGTTTTCTCAGCCTTTTGACAAGCTGTCACCCTGGTCTTGAGTTGAAGGAACACAGCTGCAGGACCTGTTGTGTCAGCTGCAAGTTCAAAAGTCGCTGGGGCCTGACCTTAGAGCAGCTCCCAGTGCCTAAAGGGGCTCCAGGAAACCTGGAGAGGGGCTTTGGACAAGGGCCTGTAGGGACAGGACAAGGGGAATGGCTTTAATCTGCCAGAGGGGAGACTGAGATGAGCTCTTAGGCAGAAGTTGTTCCCTGTGAGGGTGCTGAGGCGCTGGCACAGGGTGCCCAGAGAAGCTGTGGCTGCCCCATCCACAATGATTCTATGATCCTGGGGAGTAGTGCAGGGGACAAAACTGATTTCTTGGTGGAAAGACTGGCAAATCACTTCTACAGGTCTGGACTGTGACACTGGCTCTGCATAACCCTGGGAGTGTGAATGCTCCATCTGTACAGCAGCAGCCTCTGCCTGGCTTTGCAGTCAGTGCGCAGTTTGTGCTGTCTGAGATAAAACACAGTTGGAATTTATGGCTGTGATGCAAGAACTGGGTGGTAAAAGTTTTATGGACTTCTTGTGGGAGCCAGAGTAATGGGGCTGCTATAAATCTTGAAGGCAATGTCTGTCTCTCTTCTAAAGGGAGAGCATGTCACTGCTTTTAACAAAGTGATTTGGTTTAATACCAGTAACTATGCCTACAGCATACAAATCTATCCTGTGTCTGACTGATGCCTAAATCCCGTCTGTGGCCATGCTGAGCTGTATCCTGTGCACTGCTTGTGAGTCCACAAGGTGGCACTTGGTCCTCATATTACTCCCAAATTGCTTTTTCCTCCGCTTCAGCCTTTTAGATGCTATAAATGGTGTCTGGATGTCTGGGTGTGACTCTCTTCATTCTGAGTTAATCCTTTGCTTTTTTAATTTGCTGTTAAGTTGGAAATATGGTAATGCTAAAGTGCTCCAAAAGCAATTAATAGAATAGATTCTGCTGTGACCCTCACCTAGTGTCATTTGTAAATGAGAGCCCTTTGGGAAAACTTGCACCTGATGCATAAATATTTTAATGACATCTAATTGGATTTTGGAAGAAAACTTCCAGGTATTTTCACTTTGTGCTTTAGTATTCACCCTCATTAAATGTGAGTGATTACAGCAATGTATGAATCCAGACTGATGGGGAATTATTCCAAGCCACTGAAAGCTCCATCAGGAAAACCTCAGCAGGGAGTTGCTGCTGACTCTGTTACAGTACAGAGAGCACTCTGGGGTAATGGGGACTGTCCTCTGGGGTGTGAACCCTAAAAATGGATCCTAGCAGATGTGAGGAATGAGATAAAACATCAGTGGGGACAACTAATACTAACCAGAGTGATGAAGTCAACAATACACGTTCATCTTCTGGTACAGGTGATGAAGTATCTATGCTAGAGCAAATGACATAATGTGTAGAAGAGAGAAGGGACTGTATTGAACGCATCTTAACCAACTATTCTACATGAAACTACCTCTAAATTTTGGATTTTCATATATTTGGTGGGGTTTTTTTCCCCCCAAACAACTAGTTGCTCCCCTTTGGAGGAACAGAGGCTGAGGGTGGCTATTTGCAGCTAAGACTTCAAAATCCATTTTCTTCACACTCACAGGGAAAAGCAGTTTCTCCTCTTGGCAGTCTTTGCCTCTTCCAAGCCAACTTGCAGCCCAACATCTGGCTCCTGGCCCTTAATGCAATGTTCTAGCAACATTTCCTTGCTGTTTGGTCCAACTGTTTGGCATCTGTGTTTCTTGCTGAAAAGCAGCTGTAGCTGAGTCAGTCCTTCCCTTGCTGTTGGTTTGCACTGAGTGTTCCAGATTTACACAGCAAGTTCATTCACTGGTAGCGTCTCACTGCTCTGGTGGCTGCAGAAAGGTCCTTTTTATCTTTTTCCTTGATTTAGTTTGGCTTTTGATGCAGTTCTCTGTCATTGCAGAATTTCTCTTTAGGAATTTTCAGTGTGATGCTACTGGGAAATGGACTGGAGAATTTTCTGTGGGGAAAAACATAGTGCTTAAACTGGGTAAATGTTTCTGGAGACATCTGTCTTCACTTTTCCAGTTGGCTCTATCCATCCTGGAGCAGTTTTTTTCCCCTTCCTGCAGGAGCATTACAGTCTGCTCATGTATTTCCCCACCTGACGAACTCCTCAGCTGTAAATGACACTCTTGGATGTGGGAGATGGCAGTTCATCTCCCATTCCTAACGATGTTTGTGTCTGTGAGAGATTCCTCTTGATTGAAATCAGAGTTTTGTGTCTTACACAATAGCGGTTTTATTGAAACTGTAAATCTGCAACATGTTTCTGAGTTGCCAAAATGTCTTATGGTGATTTTCATTGCAACTCAGGCCAACAAACCCAAATGCCAGTTCCAACTGTCTGGAGTCAGTGTCTGACTGTCTTTCAACTCGAACACTTCCATTTTAATTGGGAAATTTCATACCCTGGCTTCAAAAAGCCATCATTTCATTTGAAATATCATGAGTTTTCTGAAGCAAACAGACAAACAATAAAACCCCAACAAACCAAAACCAACCAACCAAAAAACCCCACTTTGTTCTGCCAGTCTTTCTCCTCCTTGGAGACTGCATTTGCTTTTTTCCATAAAAAAACCCTGTACTCCTGCCTGGAATTAGTGTGCTGATTTGATCACAGCTCCGAAGTCTGCTTTTTCTCCTATTTCTCCTTGAGGCTGGCATGAGCCAAGGCAGGCTTTGGCCATTTTGCTCCCATAAGGTGGCTTATGTGGACAGGCTTGTTTGTTTATCAGTGTTCATACTAAATGGTACCAACAATGTTAAGTAATGAACTTTGCTATTACATTTTGATGAATTCCAAAGACCAATTAAACCCAAGAACATCACAAAGTAGTGTCATATAAATAATTGATGTAAACTTATGGATTACATTGTTCTGGAGACTGCTATCAGAGGCACTTTGAAACCACATGTGGCTCATGATAGCTAGGCAGAGCCAGTTTCAGCCAGAGATGAGTTCAGACTCCTCTAATAAACACCCCTCCAGGGATCACTTTGAAGTGATAAAATTTTATGAGTAGCTAAAAAATCAGAGTTTTGCAGTCAACAGTGAGCACCGATGTATTTCCTCTCTGCCCTAATGAAAAGGACAGAATTGGGTATTTTTAGTACCTTTCTTCTCTAAAATGTAGTTAAGATAACATGCTTTTGAGAGAGGAATGACAAGCAAAGCAAAGCGTTCGTGAAGAAAGGGAGCCTTTGTAGCTGGCATCGGTCTCCAGATGCTCTTAGAGCAATGGATTTGGAAGGAAGCTCTTTGTACCAGCTGCTGGTGGTGACGTGTGGCTGGGCTGGAGCAGCCAGTGCTCGGCTCCACCTTACACAAACGGATCAATCCCTGTGTGTACTGGGAGTGCTGGAGAGAACAGCACGTTCTCATCCTGGGTTTTATGAGCCTGTGATGCTGGCACAGCCATGAAGCTCCCCCCAACCCCTGCTGCTAAGTGCAGTAAGTGCCTGCCCATCTTTGCCCTTCCTTCCTGACTCTCTGCTTACCTCTTCTCATTCCGGCAATGGGATGCAAAGTAAGCTCCAGAGGTAACCTTGATGGCTGTGCAAGGTGGGAACCACAGAGGTGATCTGTGGGCAAGAATTTCCCATAGATATAGGGGAGGCTGGTGGAACATTGCACAGAACAGAGAGCGTTTGAAGGGGAAGAGGATGAAGAAGCTATACACCCACTAGAAGAGGGTCTGAATGGCCCATCCACTTAACTGAAATCAGTGGTAGGGACTGTTTGTAGCACTCACCACTTCAGCAGAGCTTTTTACCCAGTGATGTAGGACTGCTGGTGCCCATTCTGCAGGTGGGGATGCTGAGGCAGAGAAGAGTGGTGGCACCAAGGAAGCTGAAAGTACAGCTCCTGCCTGCTGACTCCTGTTGCATCCTCCCTTATCAGCCAGGGAACGCAGCCAAGAGCAGAAGGTTTCCTGCATGGAAGTCAGGGCTGTGTCTAATGTAGTTCCCTAATTGAATTTGGATTTATGTAACCAGGCAAAGCACTTGGGGACAGCATCTCTACATCTGTAAGCCCTCCCTCAATAGGACCTTTTTTACGGTCCTAGTTCCCTCTCTGCATGGGGATGCACCTGAAACCAACCTATATCACAAGTCTCCAAGTTCCCAAGCAGGTTCTTCCAGGTTAGCCTCGCCAGTTCACAACCAGCAATGCCTTGGCTGTGTTGGATGTGTGCCATGCATCTTGTACAAACTTCTTTATCAAAAAGAAGCTAAAAGTGGCAATTTTCAGTTAAAACATCTTAAGCCATTGCAACAATGGCAACTTAGAATCTACATTTCCAGAAAGTTTTATAACGCCGGCGACATCTGTGTTTTGCACTGTACTGGCTTTTATTTTCAATCATTTTTCTCATTAAAAAGGAAAAATGTGTGCATCTCATTATGTCTTCACATCTGAGCCAGCATTTAATGCTCTGATTGCGTATGGTCGGTACAGCATGTGCCATTACACCCACCAAAATAATGAAATGACAGTTCCCTTTGCAAAGTAGAAGACTAGAAATAACTTTCTGCTGAAAGATGCTGTTAATTTTTCCTCTCTTCCTCCCCCCCCCCCCATAAAGAGAATAGCTAAGTGGCCATGATTCAGATCTCAGAAAGTGTTTTCTGACTAGTCTGTGACTTGTCACATAAGGGCTGCACTGCAGCTTTGATATTTATGGTATATTATACCCACATGAAAGTTATTTTAAAAGGCTATGAGAAAATAGCTGCTTCTTGTTTTATGTATTATTTATTGGCCTCTTATTCTTTCCTTTATGCCACAGATTTTTTGTCTATCTTTCCCCTTGATGTTACAAAGTAAGAGGCCAAATAACATAATTCACGTCGGGGAGATGTTCCCACGCTTCCCTTTGCAGGCAGCAGGGATCCGAGTGGGCTGAGCCCTCGCCACCAGCCCTGACTGCTGCAGGACCATGGAACATGAGCAGTAGATGGCTCTGCCAGCTCTTCCTTGGGAAATCACAGCATTATTAGAGCACCTGGATTTTTACCAGTCTTTTTTCAAACTTCATCGCTGCTCTTCATCTTGTGTTAATTTTTTCTCACCCTTAATATTTCTTCCACCTTTGGAAAGCTGCTCTTTCTTCCTCACCCAGAAATCTCCTGGCTTGTGAAAAGGACTTAAGCTCAATGTGAAAGCAGTGAAAAGCAGCATCAGTTCTTCCCTGGCTGGACAACAGAGTGTGAAACAGCACTTCTGGCACAGCAGCATCAGCTGTGAGGGCTGAAAGAGCTCCCACCAGCCCAGGGCAATAAATACCCATCTGCTGAACATTCTGTGAAACACATGCGCAGCGAACTCCTGGTTATGCTGGAGTGCAACAGTCCCAGTTATCATAGAATTATAGAGTAGTTTGGGTTGGAAGGGACCTTCAAAGCTCATCTAGTCCAACGCCCTGCAATGAGCAGGGACATGTTCAACTAGATGAGATTGTTCAGAACCACATCTAGCCTGGTTTTGAATGTCTTCAGCGATGGTGCCTCCACCATTTCTCTGGACAACCTGTGCCTGGATTTTACCATCCTCATTGTAGAGCATTTTCTCCTCACATCCAGCCTGAATCTCCCTCTTTTAGTTTAAAACCATCACCCCTTGTCATATCGCACCAGCCTCTGCTAAAAAGGCTCTCCCCATCTTTCTTATAGTGGTTTGTAGATGGGCAGTTTCCCTTCATTTAGGAAAAAGGAGGATTATTTAATAGGAATATAAGCAACAATAAGTTTTGAACTTTTTTGAGCCTCTAATTTCTTCATTTTCCTTGTTCATTATGTCTTCTGGAACACACCTGTAGGAGAAACTGGTCTGTTAGCCCTTGTTTCGGCTGCCTTGTGTCTGTCTGAATTCATGGAAGATATTACTGCTGCTCATCCCAAACATGAGACAGCTCCTTGAGGGAAAGAGCTGGTGCAGAAGAGCTACAGCACTACTGCCTTGTGCTGGGGAGGCCCAGCAGTGCTCCAGGGCTTGGGGTGGGTGAATGGGGCACAGGGGCTCACTTCTGCACATCGCTCTGCTCCCTGCACTTACAGATTGATCAGTGTATTCCTCAAACTGCAGTGACCTCTTTTGTTGCCTTCATCTTCCTGCTGTGGTCTAAGCATGTTGCTGGGACTGTTGCTCCCAGAGATAATAAAGTAACAGCTAGATATTCACCCCAAAGGTATCCGTTACAGTTGAATAACATTTTTCCCTTATTGCCTTTTTTCCCCCCTTCTGCATGAACTCTGATGCTATCCCTTTGAGCTGCTGTTTCCTTCCACTCCCATTTTGTCAGGTCCCTACTCGCTTTAGAACGATTCTTCCCAAACCCATTGGGTCGATTACCCTGTGTCTGTGCAGTTTGAGCAGGGATTGGACTGTGTTTTCCAATGGGAAGGCTCAGTCACAAGCATGAATCACATGGAAAAGACACGTGCCAACCAGCCCGAAAGTCATCGCAAGCCTCATCTTGGCAGCGTTGTTTGTTCCGATATACTTTGGTGAGTGGATCTCAACAAGTCATTCAACCCCAGGAAATGGGTGGGTGTTTGTTTCAAAGGAAAGTCAAAGCCAAATGTGCTTTTCAGCAGGGTTCACCTTTCAAGGCGTCAGTTGTTGTGACTGTCCCTGCTCTTTGAAGCTACAATAGTATGTTTTCTTTCCCTGTTGTCGACAATGCGCCTGGGAACGTTGCCCCTCATCTCTCACTTGCTGCATTCGTTACAGTCTGCAGTGACACATCCTTTTTACTTTCCCTAGCAGGTACTTTTTAAACACAAGAAAAGGCAGACTTCTTAGCAGCAGCTTGGTTATTCATCAATATTATTAGATTCTCCTTTCCCTCTCCTGAAGCTAGGAATAGAAACCTATGAAATTACTGTGGAGGATGCGCTCTTAAAACAAAGCACTGGGTAAGGAGGAAGTGAAAAACATGCACAGCTGAAACACAGAAGAGATCTTATATGTCACTTTAGGGGGAATATTACAGTCAATACTTGGTGTATGAGCTGGCAGGACCCCGGCAGGGGAGAAGCATGAGAAAGGCAGGGAAGCCTCTTGCCTCTTGCCCCCATGAAGTCAGTCATGCAAGGTGAACGCCTGTCTGGACCTGGCATAACAGGAGCTTTTGAGCTCATATTGGATGTTTTTCCATGCTTCCAAAAGCTGAGACATGCACAAACCCAGAGAAAAGGCTGTGTCTCCTTGAAATCTTGGGGAGGTATTTTTGTCACATTGCAAAGACATGGACACCTTGTCCTAGGATGGCTGTTTGCAGATAGGGTTGTGTTCCAGTTGGTTTGCCCAAAATGAATTAGGGAGCGAAGGCAGCCACAGAAATCACTGCACCAGCAGCACCCTGGCACTAGCAGCGTGCCCAGGCAGAGGTGGCATGGAGCATGCTTCCCGCTTTAATCCTTGAGGGTGTTTGCCTGCTGGCCCAGCCTTGGGAAAGAGCTTTGCCCTGGGAAGTGCTTTTACAGTGTATTTATTGGTAGTCCCTCCTGGTCAGGTTCATACTCTTTTTCACTGAATGAAAGTAAATCTGCGAGCAGGGATGTCCCCAGACTGCTGGGACCTCGAGCAAAGGCTGGTTGGAGGGAGAAGTACCTGAGTCTCCATTGCACCCAGTCATGGCCACAGGTAGATTTCTGGTAAGAGCCAGGGGCTTGTTAGCTTTGTCCCAGCCAAATACAAGCCTGGGAAACTTCTAGTTGGGCAAAGCCTTGTTTCTGTTTTACCAAGCAGAGAGATAAAAATGCAGCCCTCACTCCAAGCCCATCGAAAAATATATATAGATGTGAGGAGTTTAATGGGGTGATACAGTAGGTGTTAAAGCTCCTGTAATCCCACCTGGCCTGCAGTTACAAACTGATGGCTTTTAGGCATAAAGCAAAAAATTGGAAAAACTGCAGAGTACAGGTGCTGTACGTAGCAGAGAGCTGGTATTCCAGCCAGCACATGGAGAGCAGCTTCCATCCTTCAGCTCTGCTGTCTCACAAGCTATGACGTTATGGAAACACAGCTGCTATTACGCTTCTGCTGCAAACACATAGCTTGCAGATGTGGTACTGCCTAGAAAAGTCCTGGACTTCCCAGGAAGTTATTGTGCTGGCTTTCTCACACCTTTTTGGCACGGGTTAATAAGGCCACGGGGTGCTGGGTGAGAACGCACGGCGCTTTTCTCTGTGCAGCTTTCACAGGCGCAAGGTTCACCTGTGGTTCAGTGTTTAACTAAAATCGAGGCTGACAGCTTTTCCCAAGAAATTAAATTAATGAGATGTTGGAACTGCTGCTAAATTGTTTGTACAGATCTGTGCTGCTTGATATTGTCTGCGTGCTCCCTTCCCACGGACACCCTCCGCAGCTGCGCTTGCACCCCTGCCCCTGCTGGGATTAAAGGAGAGGTCATTGCTTGGTGCTGTGTGTGCCAGGAGAGGTGGCCATGCAGAAACTTCCTGCTTCTTTATTTTTCTCTGTATAATAATAAAGAAAATTACAGATTATCTAAGTTGTTATTATTATTATTTATTATTAATCAATTTTTAATAAAGATATTACAGATAATAATAAAAAATTCTGCCTTTCTAATGTGTCAGGATGCTTTTGTTGGTGCTAAGAACACTGTGCAGCAGCAGTGCTATCTCACAGTGCTATACTCTTAGTTCTCTCCACTTTGCCCATTTCCTAAGCTTTTTGCTTAGCCCTGCTTAACCCATCTTGTTCCAGCCACTCACACTCCACACTTCCCACCACTTCCAATCTTTTTCTGTTAAGATGGGCTGGATTAGCAGAAGCTACTGATTAAACTAATGAGCCCATTCAGGACAAAATGGGATAAGGGATAGACGTAGCCAGAAGTAGGAGCTTTGCCCCCTGGTAGAGCAGTAGTGGTGAGTGGGGGCTGTTTGTACCACCAGCTACAGTGGCTTGATCCAGTCAGCTTGGAGGGGTATCAGGACCTTGATGATTGCAGGAAGCTTGTCTGGGTTAAGTCTACTCCCTGAGTGGCTTTGGGAGGCTTGTTGAGGTGGGTAACAGTATAGGTGTTAGTGTTTCCATGTTAAAGAAATGCAGTGTTTGGGGTTAGGAGAACATTGACTCTGTGGAGCAAGCAGAGCAAATTATTTCATGAATAGCAACCTTGTGGAAGACAAGCTTTTTAAGAGCAGAAATGGAAGTTTGTGTGATTTGGTAAAGCTCCCTGAGTGCTTCCTTTGCTGGATCTTTGCAGACAAAGACTTTACTTCATTATAGCCCCATTCCCTGCAGCAGAGGAAAGAGGAAGTCACGACCTCGGAGCTGTGGTTGCCCAGATGAGGAGGGGAGAGAACACATTAGCTCTTTGTTGCTTGAAAATTAATCTGAGCAAATATGGGTGTCAGAGGAGTGAATAGCTGTAGAACAGATAAGAAAACAAAATGCAGGTAATGAGGCAATTTTACACATGCATCTTCAGAGATTTTTAGCTGTGGTTTGATACCTCAGTGAACTAAGTCTTTCAGTGCTGTTTGTGGCCAAAATCTGTGGTTCGTACTAAAAATCAAGCTTGTTTTAAAATATTTCAGATTTCTTTTTGTCTCGTCTTCTTCCACACCCTCTGCATCTCTATTACAAACCAGGATGGATGTGGAAAGTGGTGTTGAGTAAGTACTTCCCTTTCTTTTCTACCACTTGACTCCTGGTTGCATCAATGAAAACACCATCCAAAGGAGCACATTGCAAGACTGGAGTGCAGGTAGGGTGAGCATCACTTTGTTTGCAAATGCCTGTGAATTAAAGCTGGTTATTAGACTCTATTCCAGTAAAGATAAAATTCTTGTAAGGAGAAAAAGCCATGACCATTGCTCAAACCAATGCAGAATCTCCTGGGCCACTGATAGCATTGCAGAACTCATGCTGAACAGAAAATTGCCAACAAGAATAAAATGTGTCCAAGTATTCCCTTCTGATGGAAGGGAAGTGGTTTTCTGGCAGAATGATTTAGCGTTCAGGTTTCCCCAGCTCCAAGGGTCTGAAATTGGTCTGAATGTATTGTTGTGGGTATTTGGTGGTCTCTTTGCCACTGATGTTTCCATCAGCATAATATTTCCACGGGGGATCCAGATGCTGTTTTATGACCAGAGCATTTGATGTTCTTTGGGAAAACTTGGACTTCTGCTTCTTTCTGAGTCATCAAATGAATAGTTTAGCCATTAAGTTATTTTTAAATTAGCGTCCATTTCCCTTTCTCTGGTACCAAATGCAAACAATACAGGGAGTGTTGAAAGAAGCAAATTAGAGATCCATCTAGAGCAAACATCCTTAATGCTGGGAGCGACTAGCATGGAGGACAAAAATGAACATACCACATAGGCATGGCCTCCAAACCTTGCAGCTCACTCTTTGTTAGGTTGAGAGTGGCTGAGAAGGGAGGAGATGGGTAAGAGGACAGTGACAAGAAGAGACAGGCTAAGGCAGGGGAGGGTGGTTGTTATGGGGAACAGGATTAAACTTAATGAATATAGTGCATGTGGTTGGATAACTCTTTGCATGAGTTGTCTTTACCTGGGATGTCCCACTTTGAATGGGACTCCAGAATTATGGGCTTTCCAGATGCTGTTTAATTATTGGCATAAGGATGCATCAGGCACATTTTGGTAATCTCAGCCTTTTGAGCTGAAACAGTGTTTCTTCAGGATCCCCAATGAGTTTTGTGTCCTTTCCTGTTTGCATTTTCATCTGGGATTTACAGCAAATAGCACTGAGAGATGCCAGAGGGCAACTTTTCAATTCTTAGCAAAATAAAAAGATGTGCCAGGATTCATGCATATATTCATGTGGACACCTGTGTTACTGAAACACATTTCCTTCGCTATTTGTGTTTATTTGAACCATTCCAAAATGCAAGTAACGCATAATACTGAGAAATCTCCTGCAGAGCTTGGTAGGAAACATGAAACTTTATCTTGTGTTTGGAAATACTGCTCTATATATTACTTTTCCCTTCAAGCACTTCCAGCACGGAGCATTATTCTTGGCTACGACTGGTGCAAACACTGGGAGGGTCTCAATAGACTCAAAGCAAAGCCTTAGGGGTCAATACTTGTTTATAAACCATATTCCTGGGCAATTCCATTTTCTACTTAGTACTGAACTTACCTTCAAGTCTTGTCTGGCTGTTTAATGCTCTCTCCCACCACCAAAAATTTTGCACCTTTGGATAGCTTGTTTTATTTATAGGTCAGATCTGTTCCCATGCCATAGATGGCTAGAGGAGCTTACACACCTCTCAGGCTGGTGTTACAAGTAGTTAACTCTTCCAGGGAGCTATTAGCCCTCTAAGGACCTTCCCTCCATGACTTAGATGGTGCTTCACTGCTGCGAATGTCTGACAGACAGTTAATAAAGGTCCTGTTCCTCCCTCCTGTACTTCTGTCTTATGGTGTGATATTTAGTGGGAAGTGTGGTGAGGTCCTGACTCACTGCTCAGACACCCTCCTATTTAACAGATGTCTAAAATGTAACTCTAAGCACATGTGCAGAGCTTTAGTGCTGTAACAAACCTCGTCAACATTTGAGATGAAGAACAGGAACAGAGGCCTTCGAGTCAGAGCCAGGGAAGAATACCAAAGATTAATAACCCATGTCTAGATGCGTCTATGCTATGTATCACATCATTGCCCACGTCCTGCTGGCACAGGTCCCTGGCACAAGGGTTTTGCTCAGAGACCACATTGCTATGAGGAGCTTGTAGTGCAGCCTGAACTTGTGCTGTTCAGACCTAATGGAGATAATCAAGAGTTCCCTTTCTGTGAAATTGCCCTTCCTGTAGATGTGATTTAAACCTATGAAAACTTGCCTTGTTTGCTGCTGGGAGGTTGAGGCAATGGCACTCATTTGATCTCTTCCAGCCAAACCTGGGTTTGAGGTCTGTTACCTGTGAAAAATCAATAAATCAAAATATTCGGAGGTTCCATGCTGATAATTGATTCTTCCAAGAATATTTTTTCCCAAAGTTTAAACTATTTCCAACAGCAAGAAGTTATAATGAAGGCTAAGTGTATTTATGAAGTGAAATCGTTAACAATGGATTAGCCACTGGAATCCAATTTCCTGCTCCATCCGTGATGCTAACACAGACTGAAACTTCATTGATGTATTGGGCATCATTGTCATCCCCTTAACTGAGAGAAAAATTATATTTGCCATTCTCCACTGGCTGCACTTTGCAGGCAAAACTGCATCTTATACAAAGGTCCAAGCCAGGATCTTAGTGGAGAAAATATTTACAGGAAAATAAATGTGCACATAAATATTTCACAGGCATCTCATATGTGCTTTGTGTTTCGTCATATTTAATGTATGAATGTAACTATTTTACTTGTGTGGATTTTTAACTTTTAAGCAATGTCTTAAGGAGCTTAAGGTGGAGAAATACATTTGTGTGCATGTCTGTAGGATTTTATAAGATAATACATGGAAGAGGTAGAGGAAACTTCCTAAGAATTCTTTTTCACAGAGTCACAGACTAGTTTGGTTTGGAAGGGACCTTAAAGCTCATCCAGTTCCAGCCCTCTGCCACGGGCAGGGACACCTTCCACTAGAGCAGGTTGCTCCAAGCCCCTGTGTCCAACCTGGCCTTGAACACTGCCAGGGATGGGGCAGCCACAGCTTCTCTGGGCACCCTGTGCCAGCGCCTCAGCACCCTCACAGGGAAGAGCTTCTGCCTCAGAGCTCATCTCGGTCTCCCCTCTGGCAGGTTAAAGCCATTCCCCTTGTCCTGTCCCTACAGGCCCTTGTATTTTTCTTAAATTCCTTTAAATTTTCCTTGGTATTTTTTTTTTTCTTAAGGAACAGAATGGAAAACCCCTCATTTGGCACTTCATAAGTATTAAGTATTAAAATCCAGGTGTTTGATGCTCTGGTCCCTGCTTTTATGCTGCATCTTCTAAACCCTGCTGTGACTTCCCTGAACTGCATCAGGGATGTCTATATGATGTGTACGGTGGTGGCTGAGACAAGATGATCGCTCTGTGCGTAGTAAAGCTGCATCTTTAACCTACTTAGCACAGAATAAACCCAAGCTACTCTTTGTTAGGTCCTGTGAGGGGCTCTTGCCAGTTCGGTGTGGTGCACTGTCATCACAAGGTCACTGGTTTAAAATGTGATGTTGTTATAGGTCTGTAAACAGAGTGCTTATTCTCTTATGCTGGTGGTTAATTTTTCCTCTCTAAATTGTTCTCTTCCAGAATAATGCGATTTGGGAAAAGCCCTGAGAGATGCTGATGTCCAGGAAGATCAGCTGCTGTGCACTTGGGGGTGGTGGTGTTACTCCATGTGCAGAGAGCTAGGTGCCACTGTACCTCTCTGAGCACGGGCAGCAGAGCTCTTTCTGGAGAGAAACCAAAAATGATTTTGATCCCAGTAATAGAACAAGGCAGTGACTGATACAAAGCAAAAAATAAACCTACTTTACTGAGGGAAAAGTAATTTTTGGAACTGTTATTTTAAAAATGAAGGCATGGAAAGTTTCACTTCAAGTACAAAGCAAATGTGGCTTTTCTGTAGGCTTTTAATGAAATCTGTTCCTCTTTTCCTGCCAATTAAATATCCCCAAACCAATCCCTTTTCAAAGCAGCTCAAGGTGACCAAAAGGTAATTCAAATAGAAGATAAGACCTGATTGCAATTGGACTTGTCTTCAGTTTTAATCCATGCAACCATAATATTTTCTCATCACATAAACTCTAGAGAGAGGAAGGATTATGGGTTTTTTTAATGCTAGTGTTAAAATTTTCTGCTTCTTATGAACAGAGAGCATTGTACGAAGAGTGCTGCAGCTACAGTGCTTTGTGTGTTCATCTCCCTCCTGCTACAGGCATGATGCTGGTGCTGGGTTCCCTTTGCCTGTGGTGTGGCAGCCATGGGTAATGTTGGTGGCACAGTGGCCCAGGGCATGTGTGAGCCATGCCCCAGCTCATCCCTACCAGCCTCTGCATTTGGGACTTGGGGATTTACACCATCTCAGCAGTGCTGGTGTGCTCGGGCATGCAGCCATGGGTAATTAAAAGGGCTTTTTGTTTCCTCATTACCACATTTCCACCGCGTTCTCTCAACTTTCACCTTCCAAGAGCAGAAATTAGTTCACTCAGAGATGTTTATTAAAACACAATGATTTCTGACCCACATGTCGGTGCTGCGGTCTCTCTCCAAGTAACCAGTCCATCCCCAGCACTGCGCATCCTCCCGTGGCTTAGGTAAGCCTCGTGGTTCCCTTTATCCACTTCAGGTACTTAGAGACCCTGGTGTAGATGCCATATTTTCCCTGCTTGGTGCACCTGCAGAGACAAGCGTTTGCTTGGGATGGACCACTCCATGGCCGGACCAGAGACCATGGCCTGAGGATGCCACCCCCATGGGTGGTTGTAAAGGGATGAGCTCTGCACATCCCAGTCCTCAGGCTGTGCTGAGGCCAAGCCGCTTGCTCCTTGTCAAGGGGCATCGGAGGCTCTCCCACAGCAGCACCTCCTCAGTCCCTGCAGCCAGCAGGACCTGAACCCCCTGATCTGCCACCAGGCACACACCAGCCCATCAAGTGCCAAAGGTCCAGATGCTTTGGCCAAGGTTAGCAGCAATGTGGATGTTTTAGGGGTTTAGCACCCTTGAAGAGATGTAAGGGGTTGTTGCCCTTGCATCAAAGGGAGGAAACCTCTAGAATTAAAACCCTTTGTTTAAAAGAAATAATTTCTTATTGAAAAGAAACCTGACCTTCCCTTTTCTAAACCCACACCACCATGGGGCAGAATGGGGTGTAGGAGGCTACAAAGAGCCCCCTGATGCTCACAGGTGCCCCTGGGCCCCTGCACGAGGCTCAGCTGCCTGTGATTGCAGGGTGCTGCAGGCAGCGTCAGGCTCCTGTGATTGAGTTGCCGGTAGCCTGTTACCTCCCCTCCTGCTTGTGTAACAGGTAGAGGGAAGGGACAATGTTCTGTGGTCTTGGGTTGGCACATGGGCAGTGTGTGAGTCTGCCTGGAGCTGGATCTCCTCTCCTGGCTGAAGGATGAGAGAGCAGGAGGACTTTTCCTGCTCGCAGCCCAAGAGGCTCAGGGCACATTTAACCCGTGCTGCAGTGCTCCCATGTGCTTTGCTGTCAGCTCCAGAACATACCATCTCCTCTGAACAACATCTGCAGCTCTCCTGGCCCCGGCAGTGTCCTGTGCCTGCTGTGTCTGCCTGCAAGGAGCAGCACAGAGCCCAGCGGGAGAGGTGAGGCAGCTTTCTGTGCTGGGGTGATGCTGGGTGGTGCTGATGGGCTGCTCTGGGAGAGGTGGCACGAGGGGCCTTGGCTGACAACATGTCCTAAATGGAGGGGATGCAGGAAATGCACAACTTGTGTGCAGGTGGAAATGTGCTTTTCTGGGGTTTTGCACTGGGCATTTTGTACTTTCTCATGTCAGTGGGTGCAAGGCTGGGTTTGTGCTCGGCTTTCTAGTGAAACTGCCTGGAAGTAGATAGCAAAGAATGCTGTGTGCGAGCTGCGAGCCTCATCCTGCCAGCACCAGGCCCGCGGTGCCCAGCCCCATGGCACGTGACTCCAGAATCCAGCAAGAAGGTGGGCCACATTAACATAGAAGGTCAAGATGCAGCTGGAGCCCTGTAGATGAGCTTATTTCTCTAGATACAAACTCAGTGCTTTCAGGCTCAGATAGAATGTCATCTTTGTCACTGATACATTTCACAGTGTTTAAAGAGAAAGCGTGATTCTTCCATGCCTCCTGTCAGTGTTGCTTGTAGCAAATACTACTTTAGCTCTGGGGCTCCTAATACAGGAGGGACATGGACCTGCTCAAGCGAGTCCAGAGGAGGCCATGGAGGTGCTGTGAGGGCTGGAGCAGCTCTGCTCTGGAGCCAGGCTGAGAGAGCTGGGCTGGGGCAGCCTGGAGAAGAGAAGGCTCCTGAAGGGGAGACCTTAGAGCAGCTCCAGTGCCTAAAGGGGCTCCAGGAAACCTGGAGAGGGGCTTTGGGCAAGGGCCTGTAGGGACAGGACAAGGGGAATGGCTTTAACCTGCCAGAGGGGAGACTGAGATGAGCTCTTAGGCAGAAGTTGTTCCCTGTGAGGGTGCTGAGGCGCTGGCACAGGGTGCCCAGAGAAGCTGTGGCTGCCCCATCCCTGGCAGTGTTCAAGGCCAGGTTGGACACAGGGGCTTGGAGCAACCTGCTCTAGTGGAAGGTGTCCCTGCCTGTGGCAGGGGTTGGAACTGGATGAGCTTTAAGGTTGTCTTTAAGGTGAAGAGGAGAAGCCGAGCAGTCAGGCTGCTCCTGTGCTCCCCTGCCTGGCAGAGCAGCACGGGCAGAGACTCTGACGTTGAACTGGGGCCTTTGGCTTTTGTGGCTGGAGCCAAACCCTTCATGTGCCTGAAGGCAACCCCCTGCCCCGGGTGTGGAGACAGTGACTGTGAGACTGCAGAGATAGCACACGGCAGCTTTTATTGAAGCGAAATTATATCATTTCTATAAGAAACGTTTATTCAGAGCAGCTTCCCCTGTGTGAAGGTGTCTTCAAGGGTTCCAGAGAGGGACTCTTCATCAGGGATTGTAGTGACAGGACAAGGGGTGATGGGTTTAAACTGAAACAGGGGAAGTTCAGTTGAGATGTAAGGAAGAAGTTCTTTACTGTGAGGGTGGTGAGGCGCTGGCACAGGGTGTCCAGAGAAGTGGTAAACGCTGCATCCCTGGCAGTGTTCAAGGCCAGGTGGGACAGAGCCTTTGGAGACGTGGTCTAGTGTGAAGCGTCCCAGCCCATGGCAGAGAGCTTGGAACCAGACGCTCTTTAGATCCTTTCCAACCCTAACTATCCTATAACTAAAATATAATATAACTATCCTAAAATCCTATGATTCTAAAAAAAACTTATTCTAGAGAACAACAAACAACACAGCTACTTACTCCTATACTAACCTATAAACTAATCAAACACCTACAACACAGTAGCTTACTCCTATACTAACCTATAACCTACTGAAACACCTACAAAAACACAGTAACTTACTCCTAAACTAACCTACAACCTATTGAAACACCTACAACAACAGTTACTTATTCCTATACTAACCTATAACCTATCTCTACTCTATGGCTCTTCCAGTCTACCTACGCCTACGTTTTGGTGGGGAGGGACCACCAGTGTCTGTTGGGGCGGCTGCAGCAGCCCCCCGCCTGGTGCGTGTGGAGCGGGTGGCTGCAGAGGGCTGGGTGTTGTTCTGCTCCTCTGCAGCTCCTGCACCAGGCTCAGCACCACGCTGGTGCCTTCTCTTCTTGATGTCCTCCACGGTGGGACATGGGGGGACTGCAGTGGCCACTCCCAACTCTTCCAAAGCGCTTCTTGCCGTCACCTCGATCTTGTGGAGGTCGGGGTAATCTTCTTGGAAATAGGGGTGGTAGTAGAAGAGCAGCTACAAAATGCAAAGGAGAGGAGTTAGTTGCTGTCGGTGCAAGGAGGAGAGAGACAGAGATCCGGTAACTCGGCATCTGCATCTGCAGAGACAAACACGTGTATTCAAAAGGACTTTTTGGGGCATTTTAAACCGCAGGTTTTGGCTGAATGAAATGTTAGGATAGAGTTTTGGTCAGTCATGACCACCCTTGTGTTTTCAGCAGTTGGGAGCAGAGAAGTGTAGGGTCTTCAAAAGCCTGAGCTCCAATGGAGAAACCCAAATACGTCTCGTTTTAGAGCACCCGAGTGTGGAATGGGCCTGTTGGGAATGATGCTGGTGCAGACGTGTGTCTTGTCAGCATTCAGCAGGTGCCACAAGATGATTGAGGGTTCTTTTGTGTGTGGAGGAACCAACGTACCTGTCCCAGAGCAGGCCCTGCTGCTACTAGTGCCTGGAGATCCTCAATGGAGGTGTCTATGACCATATCCTCTGGCATCCTGCAGAAGCCATGGAGGTGGAGTTGGAACAGGAATCTGGTCATGTTTTCGGCATTGAGGATCTTACGTGCATCCCGCCTGCAAAGCACTTCCTTCTGGAAGAGATCCTCTGCAATAACAATGCAGCCTCCATTGCTGCCCCACCAGATGGATTTGAGCTTGTGGCAGCAGACAAACTTATATAGTGCAAAGAGGAAGGCGCATGGTGCGGGCTTCCTGGGTCTGGCAGAGGTCTCTGAAACACAAAATTGCATGGTCAGGGCTCAGGATTCATCAGGCAAACCTTGAAGGGTGTTTTGTTTTGCGGGAGGTGCAGTGGCAGCACCCCAAGGGGCTCCCGTGTCACCTCTTCGCCGCTTGGCCGAAGCTGAGGATGTCTCTGGTGAAGACATCTCTACCACCACTTGGTTTATGTGCTTGGCTGCACGGTCCCGCTGTGGTGCCCGAGCAGCCGGTCTGGGCTCTGCCGCTCAGCAGACTGAAGGGCCGTGGCACCAGCGGCCCCTCAAGTTCTCCAGCGTCGCTGTGACATAGATGTTCCATGATGGTTCCATGCGCGGCCCTCATCTCCTGGCAACAGCAAGGGGAAGGCAGCAGAAGTTCCTAGAAAGCCCCGTTGTCCTCTCCTGGAGAGAGCTTTTAGAGCTGAGAAGTGACCCTGAGTGTATTTGCCTTTGGCCTGTGCTGCTGGGGCCGTGATGCCTCCGATTGCCCCTGGGAGCTGGTGACCAGGTTGGGATGGGGAAGGCTGCAGCGATGGGCACCAGAGTGCCCAGAGCTGAAGTTTCTGCCTTGGGCACGTTCCCCCTGTGCAGAAATGCCCCAACCCTCCTGTGTGGAGTAACCCCACTCTGATTCCAGCAGCGCTGCTGCTGTCGTGGCTGTGCATGTCCTGGGTGATGCTCTCAGCTTTCAGCAGGGCTCCGTGCTGCTCTGTAGGATGAAGCACAAGTGAAACACCACCTGCACTGCTTCTGCATATGAAATAAAGTGGTGCTGTGCACTCCTGTACCTTTTTTGGGATGGGTTCCTCTGCTTTTCTTTGAGACAGAACCATTAGGCCCCAAACCATGACACTCAATGATGTTTTCTCAGCCTTTTGACAAGCTGTCACCCCAGTCTTGAGTTGAAGGAACACAGCTGCAGGAACAGTGTCTTGCCATTTGTGGATAGTAAAATTGTAAGGAAGCAGTTGTGTCAGCTGCAAGTTCGACAGTCCCTGGGGCCTGACCTTAGAGCATCTCCAGTGCCTAAAGGGGCTACAAGAAACCTGGAGTGGGGTTTTGGACAAGGGCCTGTAGGGACAGGCCAAGGGTTTAACCTGCCAGAGGGGAGACTGAGATGAGCTCTGAGGCAGAAGTTGTTCCCTGTGAGGGTGCTGAGGCGCTGGCACAGGGTGCCCAGAGAAGCTGTGGCTGCCCCATCCCTGGCAGTGTTCAAGGCCAGGTTGGACAGAGGGGCTTGGAGCAACCTGCTCTAGTGGAAGGTGTCCCTGCCCGTGGCAGGGGTTGGAACTGGATGAGCTTTAAGGTCCCTTCCAACCCAAACTATTCATTGAGCCACTTAGTATGCAGTGTAACCAGCATGTGATGCAGGGTAACTGCTGTTTTCTCTGAGTAAGCACTCTGGTTTTCTTTTGCAGAAATCCATTAGAAGATCCCCCTTGCACTGATGGTCAGGACTTACTTTTAAATTGCATTATGGAAATAGTTTTGGGACTTATACTACCCCTGTGGCCCTGAAGGACACAAATGCAGCACTGCCATCATCAATTACAGTGCTGGCGAAAATGCTAAACCTGCTGTGCTGATAGCATGGGACTGGGTTAACTTCAGCAGCTGAGTCATCGCATATATAACATGAGATCACTGTTCTTGTCTCCAGTGTGGTGGCACAGAGGCCAGAGCAGTAAAGAAGGGCCATCCATCAAGCCTGCTGCTCCTGAAGCTGTCATGGCCAGCATCCCTCCTGGGCAGCCCGGGAGCTGTGGCTGGGCTGTGCTGCAGGTGGCGATGCTCAGCAGGGAATGTTCGGCTCCATCCCTGGAGGGGCAGCTGGATTCGGATTCCTATTGCTTAGACATGGGCTAGAAATATGTAGTCTGGGTCCTTCCTTTTCAGAGCCTCCCAGCAATTCTGTATTGGAGCAGTGCCTTCCCTGTGCTTAGTGCCATGCTTTAGGGATTGGTGGTCCTGCACGTGGTTCCCTGCTTCTCCAAAGGGAGCTCGGGGGCCTCAGGTGAAAACAAGTTGCCTTGAAAAGCCCATCCTGTAGCTGGAAGAGAAATCTATTCTTTGCCACTAAGGTATTCAAATCAGAATATGCCATATGCAGCATTTTCCCATGGGACACAGCCAGAAAATGCGTTGGCAGGCCCCACAGCCCACATTGGGCAAACCAAATGCTCAGAAAACCATTAATAACCACTCTTTGATGTTCCAGCCAGTGTTGGCTCTGCCTGTATAACTAGTGAGGCTCTGGAATGTGTCTGAGATCATACAGGAAATCTGCAAAGCAGGGACTTGAATTCATGTTTCTCCATTCTATGGTGGTGCTGTAACCAGTGGACCATCCTGGAATAAAAACAGTGAAGGAGAGCAAGATTTAAATGTATGCTCCACTACAGAGGTAGACTAGAGGTTGAATGTACGTGATTAGGTATCAAGGTTTAGAAGAGGGTCTTGTGACTGAAGGATGGGGTGGGGAGAGTTGTCTGCTTGCTTTTGTGTTCTTCAATCACCCGTGGAATATCAGAAGGTCACAGGTAGGGGGGATTCTTCTTAGCGCTGAGACTCTGCTCAATGTCATGGTTGTGTTTTGCACATCAACATCAAATACTCTGCAGAGAAATTATTCTGTTTAGAAAAGCATCAAAAGCTATCTTCAAAGAATAGCACGTCAAGACCATGTTCGTGCTCTGGCATTTTTGAAGTTGCCACCATCCTCATTAGACTTTAATGGTAAGATGAATGACTTTTTGTCTATCAAAAGTTGCAGAGACTTCTAACTTTCTAAGCACTTTGCACATCAGTAATGCCTGGGGTTTGTAGCTCGCCCTATTGCATCACATTTTGCTCTTGTGTTTTTAAGCTTTTTATTACATAAAATGAGGATATTTACTTTTGCAGGGCAAACTCGGGTAATTTACAAATTGTGCAGGCTTTGTCCATTGGCAGATCAAATGGATGAATGGAATTGGATTGGGACAATAAACATCCAAGGGATGGTATCTTCTAGCATCTTCTGAAGCATAGCCTTCCTCTGGCTTAGCTGCACAGATGCAGTGGAACAAATCAGCTCTGTTTACTAAAATGCTCCCGGTGTTTGCCGTGCTGCATCCCTGAATGTCATTGCTGTGAAGCATTGAACTTCCCACAAGACCACCAGTCTCTATCTTGAGCTGGGTTTAGGGGAGGTAACAGATTTCTGGTTGAGTAGCTGTTTCTTTTTAAAGCAGGAAACTGTCTTCAAAAGTAAATCTTTGATGTAAAGTAATACCTGAAAATGAAGGGAAGGACAAACCAATCCCCTCCCCTGCTTCCCTGCAGCACCAAGCTGAGGAAGGGGATGTCACCAGGCCTTTGATTTTTCTCTTATCACGTTCCTGCTCTGCACGTGAAGTGTTTTGGCTGTACTGGAAGTACCCTACAGCTTTGTGCTGGCATCACGTCTCAAAATGTCACAGCACACTCATGCTTATACAAGAACCAGTTGTGTTTGAAGGTGATGAAAGCAAGAGCCAGGTTTCACAGGCTCTCTCCCAAAGAAGCAAAACTGACTCTTCCTTGGGAATGTCTGGGAGCTGTCAGCAGCCTGGGGACTCTTTCAAGTCTGGTTGGAGTTAGCAGAAATCCTGCCTCTGCTTTCTTGTATCTGCATTGGGGAAAAGGTCTTTTCTGAAGCTCTGACATTAAGCTTTCCTGTCACATGGAGCTTGCATATAATAGATAGAGGATGCAAGTTATTGGTTTCCAGGGAATAGTGTATGCTGTGTTCTTTATCTTATTATATTTTAAAGTCAGATGTCTCCATCATCTCAGGCAGGAAAAGTGAGCAAGCTGCATAGTCTGGCGATAGCCACCTTTTCCCTCCCCTCTTGCATACAGGGCACAAGGACACCAACAAAATTTCTCCCCTGTAGTATGACTGGGTGCTTGAATCTGTGCAGGGAAAAGCTGCCCCTGGCTGCAGGTAGCTCTTCTGCAAGTAACAAGGGAGCAGCGAAGGGAAAAGATTTCCAGGTTTTCTGGGTAAGTGTACCCGTTCTTTATAACCCTCAGCCTCTTTGCTAAAGCTGAATGGGATATGTTATGAGTTCTCTGATTTTAAAATCAACCTGATGTAAACCTGTTACCCTGGGGTTCTGCCAGCAAAGTTCCCAGTGGGCCTTATAATGGTAGGGGAAGAATGAGGTATGAAATGCAGCTGACAGCACATCTCTGGGTAACATCCTCCCCTTCCCTAGCGAGATGTGGTGTGCACAGGTATTGGTAGGCGGGAGCAGCTACAGCACTCTCCGTGGGAAAGAGCTAATTCCATTTAAAATGAATTATGTGCTTGAGATAAACCACCTGCAAGCGTGTTGCCTCAGAAGAGTCTATAGCTTGTATTTAAGAGGATTGACAAGGTGTTCAGGCTTTTGCAAAATAGGGAGAGGCTTAAACTTGTGACACAGCTACAAGTGCTCCTCTTTCTTGGAGGTTTCTCTAATCCATGTCCATATTCACTTATATTTAATTAAAGACAGGCCTTGAAATGGCTTAGTGGGCTGTGTGTGACTGAATCTACAACCAAGACAAATTCATTTGTCAAGTGTACGTCTTGAACACGACTGACCCCCTTGATCTAAGACACATGGGAAGAATGCGCACATCTCTGCTTGTGCAGGCTCTTCTGGCTGTCTCTCAGGGGTGACAGAGGGGCTGGTCTTGCCTAGGACACTAATGGAGCTGGAGTGATTAGTGCTTTGCACTCCTTACTTTCTTTTGCAGTTCTGGAAGTATCAGCCCAATCTCCCATGCTTTACACTAAGCATGAGAACTGTCCCAAACCTTCTCAGCATGTTCCTCACTGACTTTGCAAATGCACTGCTGGAAAAACTTGCTGGTTATGAGTGATTGTCAGTATAACACCTGTAAAAACGTGTTTGTCATAGAGTCATGTTTAGCAATGAAACCAAGGTGGAATTAAACATTTGAATTGCTGGAATAAATATGTTGGTGAAATGATATGGAATTAACTGTTGGAGCTGCGGTGATATGGCATTTGTATCTTGTGGTTTCCATAGATACACATGTGACAGTGTTTTGTAAATACTATTTATTCAGGAATAATAATTACAGTTCAGTGCATTTCTGCACAAAAATATTCCTTAAGCATTTGTTCAGTGATGAAAACTAAACAGGTTTCCAAAGGTTATTGCAGCTTTCTCAGCTCTAATATCAGATTTTTCCCAAACTAAAGATGGAAGAAAAAGGAGACAGAGAAAACCCCTGGCCCAAGGTCTGTGCATGTAATTCTGTGATATGGTCCAGTGAACGCAGTTCAGCTTGGGGCAAGAGACTGAGAGGGTGTGTGCACCCTGTCAGCAGCAAGGCTGGTTGTACCTGTGTTGGGTAAGGGAATGAGAAATTGTTTGATGAGATACAGCTTTGAAAGGGTACTGAGAGGAAGGAGAAAAAGAAAGGTTCAGGGAAGAGCAAATAGCATGAGCAAACAGATCCATCCACCTCAAGAAACATTTATGAAGGTGATAGACATGTGAGGTTGGAGGATGGTTCCCTTCAGAACATGAAGGTACCCCTCACCATAAGAAGTTACAAAGACAGGGACATTCAACCTAAAGCAGTGCTTTGCTGATGGAAAGTTTTCCTTTTCCAGAGGAACAGGCTCCAGTTGAAGCCGATGGGCTCCATCCCTGGGACCAAACCAAGGCAGAGCCCTGCACCCACTCTACGCTTGGATAAAGGATGGATCTCTGGAATGCTTCAGTCCTGCAGAGCACACCAAGTGCTGGCCTCGGCTCAGATCCGGTGCCGACTGTGGAGGCTGAGCTCTTACAGAAATCTGGCTCATCTTGTGTAGGAATAATTGAAGCAGTCAGAATTATTATTATTCTCCCTCCCCAGTTCTTCTTAATCTCAAATATGCGTTTCCCCCCCCCCTTCTATGCTCTAATTAAAAACTAAAGGAGAGGGAGAGAGGAGGAGGAAACTAATAATGCCAGTTACACATTTGGCTTGCAAAAAGAAAAGCACACTCTAATGCGTTTGTGGACAATAAGTAGGAAATGATTCACGCTTAATAAACCTCTTTGCTGTTAATCTCTGTTAACCTGGGGGCTCTGCAATCTATATTGAAAAGCCTCCTTGCTTTTTGTTGGGTCATAGCAAAGAAGGAAGTTTTATTATGACTTTTTACAGGGGGCTATTGAACCTGCTGCTTTTGGAGCACTGGCCTGCTGTGCACACCAGGCAACCTGGCTGCTGTCATGGTAAGACTATTTTATCACTGGGATGCTCCTTCTTCTTGCCCACTGCAGTACTGGGGCAATAGGAGGTCCCAGGACACACACATACCAGTGTCATGGAAGGGTTGGCCACAGCTTCTCATGTCTTAATGCAAGAGGGCTGCTGCGGTCACCTTATTAAGAAGATTGAGAGCTATTAGTGGAGGGGTTTCTGGGTGGATTCCCATCACCTGAAGAGTTGAGGATGTGTCTGTACTGGAGAGTTTAGAAAGGACCCCGGAGCTCAGCATCTGCCAGCCCCCTTGCTGGAGAGCTGGGAGTACAGCGGATGGATGTGATTAGCACACCATGTTAAAATAACAGATTTTTCTTGCATCAGTCTTTCACAGCTTTCTCATCCCATGGAATAATGCCCAGAAATTGATGTTATGCTGTCGTAATTGGAAAAGAGCAGGGGGGCTGCAAGGAGCAGAATGGATGTTGTTGAGAATCCCTCATGCTTCATGATTTTCTTGCCAGCAGCATCATCTTTCACCCTCTCTCTTGCACCTGGGCTTCAGATGTCTACATTTATTTACTTACCTATTTTTCCTCATTCAGTTCTGGTCTGTGAGATGGAATTCCATCACTGTTTTTCTGAAGCAGCTGTGGTGGCAGAGGCCATCCCATCTGTTACTGATGGCTCAGGAGGACACAGATGTCACCAGTGTTACTGGGAGCTGCAGATGATCCATGAATCTCTCTTTGTGAGGCTGCTGCATGTGCACACAACTGACTTGAGGTGAGCGAACGGGTGTTTGCAGGTAGGGGATGAGCAGAGGCAGCAGCATCAGAGGTGGCAGACGATGTGTAAGAAGAGAAATATGAGATTTGGGGGAAGATCTAGTGTTAGAACCAACATCTAACACAGCAACGAGATGTCTCTTTGACTCCTGAAGCAATTCCCAAGCAAGCCCTGTGCTCTCACTTGGTCTGGATGATGGCTCTTCCCTTCTGCCCAGCTGGACCCATGCTTCCAGAGAAAGCCAGCTGAGATGTTTCCAACCCATGAGGTTCACAGGAGGGTCAAATCTTGGTTTGATATAAAATACTTCAAAGGAAACTTGCCCATTGATTTAATGCATTGTGTTTTTTACAGTCAGGAGCTTTATCTCATTAGTTCTGTGAATCAAACCATGCATCTGAAATCCTTTAATTTTCTTTCTGAGACAAAGGTATTTTAAATTCAGAGCTGGATAAAAATTAAAGCATGAACATTATCTGGCTGGATTTTAAGTCCTTAATAAGATATTCAGGGTGAAGCCTGTACAGCTGCACAATGTCATTCCCTTTTCATGTAATCGATACCTTCCTCTCTTGCACTGCTGTTACAGGCATGTTACTCTGGTTCTGGCCAGTGAATTTGGAAATACTCTTTGCATAAATTTATCCACTTCTCATTGTGTTAGTTTGACAATGCTTTTAATTATCCCCAAATCAGCTTTTCAAATACAGCAGTTTTTCCCCCTCTATGACTGCTGTGGAAATTTCACCTGGAAAATCAAAGCTTTCAGAGGTCGTTTTACTTTCAGCTCTTCCTTTGATAAGGTCCTAAGGCTTCAAAAACTCCACACTCGGAAACATCCCTCTCTGCTCAAACATTTAAAATGCCAGGAGGCCTTCATGGTACAGAAGGAGTGCAACCAGGAGCATCACACCACAGTGCTCGCTGAAGCTTGGGATGAGGATCCAAATCACGTCAAAACTCGGGACGCTTGGGTGGAGCGTTGCCTGTGCAGACACCACTGCTGGGACTGAGCAGAGCAGAAGTGTGTCAGGGTTTGATTGAAACTGGACAAAAAAGGTCCTATAGGAGCACATTTTCTAACAGAAAAACCCTGGGCTGAGAGGATTCAGTGCTGGGTTGCCAGTTACTAACCCTCTGAAGGCTTTCTGGGGGCATTAGATAATTTAGCAGTCTTTTCATCCAACCTCATAGAAGTTTTTCCCTGGCCTGGGTTCAGCTGTAGCACTCATTTTTCTCCTTCTTAGTAGCTGGTGCAGTGCTGTGTTCTCAGCTTTAGTCTCAGAATAACGCTGGTAACACACCGATGGTTTGGTTGTTGCTCAGCAGCACTTACTCCAGTCATGGACTTTCTCAGTCTCATGCTCTGCCAGGGAGGAGGGGAAGCCGGGACGAAGCAGAGACAGGACACCTGACCCAAACTGGCCAAAGGGCTATTCCACGCCACGGCACGTCATGCCCAGTATATAAACTGGGAGGAGTTACCCGGAAGGCCCAGATCACTGCTCGGGTCAGGCTGGGTATCGGTCAGCAGGTGGTGAGCAGTTATATTCTCTCCCCTTGTTATTTCCCTTATCATTATTATTATTGGTGGTAGCAGTAGTAGTTTTGCATTATACCTTAGTTACTGGACTGTTCTTATCTCAACCCACTGCGTTTACATTCTTTCCATCCTCCTCCCCATCCCTCTGGGAGCGGAAGGGAAGGAGCAAGCGGCTGCATGGTTCTGAGTTAGGGGCTGGGCTTGAACCACAACGTTCCCACATGTTGAAAAGTTCTTCAGTAACTGAAAAGACGGGAGAAACCCAACCTGAGTACTTGTCATGACAAAGATAAACAAAAGAAGTGCACAGAGAAGCAGCCTTCCTGGCAGAATATGACATCTAAATGTGTTTCCTTCCTTCAGTTTAAAATGTAAGAGGCAAGCAGATGCAGGAAGGCACTCGTGTGAGGCTCAAAGAGCTGTTCATGTAAAGGATCAATAGGTCCAGCACTGTATTTAGTGTCATGCTAAATGCTGGGCCAGGAAATTATTTTGATTCATCACTGTGCTAAGTGAAGCATCCAAGCGTGACAGAAAATTCTCATATTTTCTTGTTTCTTGTGTATCTGAAATATTTCATCTTTAGAGACATTTGTGTTAAAGATTAATATTCTTTTCTTGACAGGTATTGCCAATGGCTTGTTAATTCAGTGTTATTTTTACAGTCTTTTGGCATTTTGAATTCACTCAGTCTCTGATCCATGGGGTATCTGTGCCAGAGGGACACTTCCAGTAGCACCAGTGTCCTCTGAGCCACCTGGCTGGAGCATTAGGGACCAAATGTGCTTCCTGGCATCACAGGGAAAACTCCTGCTGGCTCCAAAGAGCCACTTGGAGAGTTGTATCCATCACAGTTCAACAATCTGAAAGATATAGGTCTAAATTTACTCAGGATAACAAATGTATTAGATATGCTCAGCCACTTTGCTTCAAAACACTTTAATAGTTCTCAAAACACTTTGCTAGTGCTGTATTCACTAAGAGCAACAGTGTCATAATGTCTCAGATAAAACTTGCAAGAAAAGCTCATGCACTTCTACTGTTTCTTGTTATACAGGTAAAAGCAGTAGATGCTTGTGACATCCTTGGCCAGTCCATGGGAGAACTGAGATACTGTGAATTTATGATCTGGATTTACCACATCAGTGTCTTGCAAATCCTGTTTCTTCCAGGTGAGATGAAGTTTGGTCATGAGACTAATGCTGTCCTGAGTATAGAGAGCCTTTGCAACCCAGATTGGTTGTTATCATGAGTTTGTGACCCTTTTCAGCCACAGAAAGGGGTGTTTAAGCCAATGAAATTAAATGCTAAGGAGCCTGCCAACCATCTTGTGTGAGTGGTGTATGATGTCCTGGTAGCTTATGAAGAGCCCAGGAACTTCCATTTTTACTTCTTCCAAGATGTCTTCAATGTCTCTAATACCTACAGAAACATGGGTTTGGGAACAGAAAAGGTGTCAAAAGTGAAGATAATATTCTGAGAGGGATCCAGCTCAGCCTGTGTATGGGAAGGGCACAAACAGTCCCCTAATAATACAGGAGCCCAAATGAATGTCTGCTGGTGGCTTTTAAGGAAAATTGCTGCTCCCAGGAACAATAGTCTTTGGACCTGAGGACACGATGCTGTTTGGAGCTCAGAGGTTTCAGCTTCTTCCAAGTGCTCTGTGCTTGTTGAAGAACCTCTTCATTTTATCAACCATGTAAGCCTTAGCTTGCATGCGACAGAGCAGTTGCACCCAGCTGGGGGCAAAGGGAACTGATTAAAACCAATTCTGGAGCATTTACCTCCTTGCATAAAGTTGCAGCTCTTTGTTATTCCGTGTGATTTGAGCATGCTGTGAAAAGTACTGAACTCTTCAATTGCCTGTGCTGTAATGGTAATAGAGATACAGGCTTGTCCTTACAGTCCTGGGCTGTGAAACTCTGTAATTGTAACCCCGGATGTCATCAATTGCTGTTATACCTAACTGGTGCTGTGGACACACCTGCCTGAAGAAACAGCAAGATGTTTGCTTATATATGCATATATAGAACAGGTTCCCCAAAGAAGTGGTGAATGTCCCATCCCTGGCAGTGTTCAAGGCCACACTGGACAGAGCCTTGGGCGACGTGGTCTGTTGTGAAGTGTCCCTGCCCATGGCAGGGGGTCGGAACTGGATGATCTTAAAGTCTTTTCCAACCCAAACTATTCTATGATTCTATGTTTACTTATATATGTATATATACAGATTTGTATGTCCATTGCTTTTAAAGAAATCCAGATTCCACTGAAGAATTCCAGAGAAAGTTCTTAAGGAAACTGCCAATTCTTAAACCCTTTTATGCACTTGCAGTTGGCAAAACACCTTTCCAAGAGCTCTGTGTGCTCAGTTGATGCGTAGTTAGAGGTGCCTCTGCAGACTGCTTGCTGCCTGTTCTTGGCAATATTTCTGGCTTCAATTCCTGCTCCAGACTCAGGCTACAACGTCACTTGGAGAGGGCTTCAGACAATCAGCAATACGACTGATGCGGCCTGTAGAACATGGCAGGCGGCAGGAGTCTGAATTACTGAAGGTACCAGTGGCAATCTCAGATTTTCTACCAGATATAATGTATTACAAGGAAGATTTATAAAAGGATTATGGAAAGCAGTTAGTTAAAGCTACTGGCAGTAAACAGGGATTAAAATATTTACCTAGCTGTAAAAATATGAATAATGGAGTAATTTATTTAGTTATGTAAAGAAGCTGCGTACTTTAAACTGACAACAAATAACACTCCTAATATCACTAACATTTTACAATGTCCGTGTATCAAAATCCTGCAATGCCTTTTGCTTCCAAGCAAAATCCTCTTGTATCTAATCAGTGCACAGTACAGAATTTCCTCAAGAGACAGACATGCTCACGAGGGGGTAGATCACTCAACAATGTAGTTATTTGCCTTTCTGCCTCCCTTCCCTCTCCAAGGCGGTAGCATTTGGAGATCATTCCTCTCTTTCCTTCCTTCTGGGAGTGTATGTGATGCCAGTTACAAGGCAGCTTTAGACAGCATTTTTAGATAGTTCTTCCAATTCATAGCATGGTTTGGGTTGGAAGGGACCTTAAAGTTCCAACCACAAACTATTGCATTTCTTCTAATTTTGCTCTTTGTGATCAGTAGTATCTTACAGGAAGGGCAGGTCTTTGGGAAGGGGTGGTGATTTGAGCTCTTCACGAGTCCAGTCTAATATTATACATAACAGCATCATTCTTTTTGATCCAGACCTTGCTGTGGTTACCTTCAGTTCAGCAGCTTAGCCGCATAATCTATAAAACAACCAGCAAATATAAGGCAAACACCTACTGCCCCAATAAAATTGTATTGGTGACCATGACCAGTATTGGAGGTTTCACTTCTCGCTTTTCCAGTTGCCTACTTGCCAGGAATAACTTTCAACATGTCATACATCCGCAGTGATGCTTCCCAGTGTGTTGTGGTGGATTATCATGGAAAAGCCACAAGTTCTCCTGTTGTTGTAAGTCTGTACATCTGTGCTTAAGTTTGCCTGGGCTGATAGAACAATCTGGTGAGGAATTATTAGCTTCCTCTAGAGCATCTGTGCCAAAGCACATCCCTGGGGCCAGTTCCTTCCTGATGCAACTTCATGGATTTCAGTTGCCACCAGGTCTCTCAAGCATCCTGTTCCCAGCCTTCTGGGTGAGATAATATTGTCCATTCCTGGTTTAGGACTAAGGTAGGAAAGCTCAGTGGTTTTGCTGGTTGCCGCTCTTACTCTCAAGTCAGCTTAAATATTTAAACTATTCAGCAGAGAGGATTAAGAAGCCCAGCTGGCCTTGCTTCTGTGTCCTGCTGGATTCCCATGGCAATTGGTCATGCTGCTCATGGAGTGGCTCCCAACAGCTGGTTATTTCCTATGCCATTTTCCATTGGCAGTAATAAATGTAGCCTCTGGTGGTACTCTAGGAAATTGGCGTTAATAATGACTTTTGGGTGGTCAGTTCATTTCCCTCCTGGGTTGGACCACCCCAGTACTCTTCAAGCCTTGCTCCTCTCCCCCTTTGCAACAGATTGGTCCCACTACACTGCAGCAACACAAATTGTCAATGTGTGTTTGAACTTTATCTTTCAATCAAAAAAAGTAAATATGGTATGAAAATAAGGCTGAAATATAGAGTGTTGGAAGACTGTGATTATTTCAGCTCACTAGTTAAAAAAGATGCAGTAGGAGTCGTGAAAGAGAAATAGAAAAGGGATCTGTGTGTGTAGCAAGGGATGGATAGGGAGTAGTTGCCAGAGGGTTCCCCAAATGGTAAAAAGGCATGAAACATAAAAAGAAACTTTGGCTGCTAAAATGGGAAGGAACTCTTTCTGTTGCAAAAGCCTTTCTGCTCCTGCCAAGTAGGAGGAAAAAAACAGGTGGTGAAACCTGGGATTTATTGCCCAACTGTGTTGAAACTAGAGCTGTTCTTCAACATATAGACAGGAAAACAAGCAGGAGTGGATTACACAACCAGGAGACCTCTCTCCCTTGGATTCTGCTAGGGAGATCCCCCAAGGTTTCCCATCTCTACCGGTATTTTTGGCCATTCACAAGTGGCTTTTGGTTTTATTAAGGCAAGATTAGCATGCTTTCTTTATGTATGTTCTTGGGGCTTCTTCAGCCCATTACCTACAACTAGTTTTCCATCAGCATGGGGATGTATTAAACTTTGTAGAGTTATTACCCTGCTTTCTCATGAGCAGCATAGGAGGGAATGTGCTGTACAGCTGTCCTGCCCCAGATTAGTGATGGTGTCAACCTGCTCAAACACTTCTCTTTCTTAGCAAATGATTTTAGAACATTGGTGTAACAAGGAACATATGGGGTGATAGTAACTGCTGAGTTTGTTTTTTTAAGTGTTTAACCTAAATATCTGCAAAAACATAGCACAATAGTAGCTAATGGTGGGCAAAGGGCCACCCAGAAGTTCCTAGGTTAACCTCTAATAACTGATAAAGTCTTGTCATGTTTGCGTTGAAACTCTACCCTATGCTCCTCCTCCAGGCTGCTTGGGGAATCTAACAGCAGTTCCTGAGCAGGAATTAGCTGTGCTTTGAATGAACTGTTCTGGGTTTGCTCCCTTATGGGTACCAGTTTAAGGTGGTCAAAAGGATTGTTGGTTCCCACGGGGTGAATCCAGCAATTTCTAGACACATGGTTTGAGAGAATTTTGGTGAAACTGAAATTCAGCTTTCCAGATGAAACTGAAACTTCTTCACAATGTGTGCGTTGCTCATGGAGCCCATTACAGCTTCCAAGGCAAAGTCAAAACCCCAAATTCAGCAAGCTGTAAGGGAAAAAATACAACTTCTCTTCTGAGGAGTGTATCATATATTTAAAGTAAGGCTTTTGGGCATAAACAAAGTTCCTAGTGGAGGCTTGTTGTTCTGCAAGATTGCTACTCCCTTCCTGTGAAACACCTAGACTTGGCCATGGCCTCAACATTCTAATTCACAGAGCTATGCTCTTACCTACAACAAACTAGAGACTAATTTGTCCCAAGCGTGTGAAAGATGGTGAAGTTATCAGTCTTCAGAGGTAAATGCGATCCCAGAACAAGTTATGTCAAGCCTTCAGTGCAGAACTTGGACTAATCTCATGAACCACCCTAAGACATTAATGTTTTATACCTTCAGGAAACTCGCAGCCAGCTGTCCTTGGTGCGTGTCCAATGTCTCCAGCATTGGAAGGAAAAGCAGCACTGTAAAGTGCTGAGTATCCTGGGTCTGATCCAGCAAAGGTGCCATGTGGGGACAACTAGAAGCCTGTGAGCTGCTACACTCTGGGTCTGGATTTAAGTGTTTTGCAGCTCTAAAGGAGCATGTACCTGGCTGGGCTGAGCTATCATCTGTTGGCTTGCACCTTAGTTTGAAGCATCTCCTTCTACCCTGGGTTCTCCTGCCCAAACACCAGGCACAATGGGTAGGACTGCATGAGGAAAGCTGGTTAGGAAGTACTGGGAAGAACCCAAAGCAGGGAATTAGACTGGCCTGAAAAACAACATCTATATTGTTTTAAAGTGAGATCTACATGATCAATTTGTTCTGGTTACATTTTTTAAATGAAAGATGCAATGACATGCTGGAAAACGATGCATTTTAACAGCAACAGGAAAATTAAAGGGAAAACGCAGGAGAGAAATATTGATAAGAATGAAGAAAAATCACAGCCAACTGAGTATTAAATCTTAATTTTAAGGAGCATAACATGCCTGACATAATAGGGAAAGCTAGATCTGAAGTGATGGTTGGCTCAGAGGTGAAAAGCCTGGAGCTTCCAACTTTGTGATGTGCCTCATTGTTTCAGAACTCCCTGATACATTAGATCAGATGTTTGGCACGTTTCAGAGGAAGAAAGAGTAACTTTACATTTCTGAAGTGGGATACTCGGTCCACGTGGAGATGAAATGTGCTGCACCATCCAGGTTAGCATCATCTGATGTTATTTATCTCTGCTTGCAGGAGTGGATGGCAGCTCTGCCTTTGCCTTCAATAGCAGCAGGTTTAAACCAGAAGTAAGTGCTTTTAAAAATGCTTTTCTTAATAGGAAACAAGTTGGAGCTACTACTTAGGCGATGAAATACCTCTGGGCTATAGCACAGGCTGTGCAGGAGCTGCATGAGCCAGCGGTACCCTTGTTTGCTTAGTCTCGCTGTGAGACACTAAAATTCCTGTGAAAGGCACTTCGAACTATTTAAAGTGGTTTACTATTTGCTTATAGTTTCTCCTGAGACTGGAAGCCAGGGAAAGCATAACACACCATCCCCCATATTATCCCCTTTGATTCTAAAGGGGGAGTGATCCCCCCTCGCGTAAATTCCAGTGCTGTATCTAATCTTGCTTCAGATATCCCAGGCCAACACCTCCTGCTAGAGGGGGAGGAAATTAGGATATTAGGTAGAGGGTAACTCCTGCAGAGACAAGGAGGTTGACTGGGGGAGATGTGGATGTCATGGGGCATGGGCATCGACTCCATCGGAAAACGGGGTTCTTCTGATCCCAGAAGGCCCCTCTCTGTGCCATGGGACCTCCATCTCCCTTTTACAGAGCATCATCAAGTGAGACACAGACCTCAGAAATGTCACCTGCTGCTGTGCAAACCCGTGGGTGACTCAGCAATGCAACACAAGGGCTTGCTCAGTAATGACAGATTGTTCTGTATTTCTAAGTACATTACTTCTTTTGTTTTTATTATTTATTTCATACCTTCTAATTAGGTTCTCTTTGGTCTCAATCCTGTGCTCTTTTAGAAGCTAGATTCATCCTTTGCTTCTTAAGAAGCAGGAAAGAAAATATTTGGAGTCTGAGGTGCTCTGTGGTCCATGAACCATGTCTGCTGGGCTTGTTAGCTAGCTGACAGTTGGATTGGGACTGTTGGTTGCATTTCTTAGGGCTGTGATTTTGCAGAGTGTCAGGATCTTATGTCTATCTCCCTTCTCTGCAAACCACTTGTGGACAGTTGACCAAACATAAGTTCTATGTTTTAAGAGAAAAAAACAAAGTTTTTTTAGTGATGAGATTCTGTTGCCAGCTCTCCTGTCATTCTCCTGTCCTATTTACTGCTTAGGCTTGAAAAGCATAACAATTTTTGAAGACTTTGCTTTTAAACTCTGCTCTTGTTTTTCCTTTGTGGCTGCTTTGACAGACTCCTCTGATGTATATTTCAGTGTAGGTTGATGCGAAGCTAATGAGAAGGGAGATGTTTATTTACAGAAATATGGGTTCCATTTGTCAAATTACTTCCTGGTGAGAAAAACATTGCTTTCCTATTGCCTTACATGCTAGGATTTTATATATAGATAGCTTTTTTTACATCTACATTTCTTTACAGCTTGGTCTTTAAACAGTATATTGCTACAGACGTATAAACCAGCCAGTAAACCCAAACACCCACAACGTTAGAGATCATTATAAAACACAAGAAGATTTAACTGTTGTTTTAAGTCAAGAAACAGATTTACACATCATAAAATTAGTAATAGCACCACTGATTTACAAATCTGACTAAGAAGTACTAAATGAAAAAGGATTAAGTTTATATATTCTCAGGCTACACTTTGAGATATCTGTTGACTGATTTACATGAAATAAAACTTTGAAGCTCTCTTGTTCTTGATTTTACACAGTCTTGTCTTCCATAAACACCAACCCTTGTTGCATACATCTTGCTTAGACTTACTTTTATCACTTCATCTTTCGTTATTACCCTTGACACTATAAAATAAATGTATAAGTAGAAGCATGGCTCCTCTGTAGCATATGGTCACAAAGTGATGCTGTATATGAAAGCCTATCTCATCCAAATTGAACAAGAAGATCTGCTTATGTTTCACGGTTCCTTATGTTATGAGGGTCCAAACCCACAGCTTTGAGAGATTATACTGGCATCCTGGGGGATAGGATAAAGCAATCCTCCACTGGCTGCATTGGGGGATGCTCTTGCTGCAGCTTGTGTGGACTGGGGACCAGCTCCAGCACTGCCTACCTGTTCACAAGGGCAGGCAAACACTGCAGGGTGTAAAACTAGCCCAAGCAAAGGGCTAAATCCTCAAATGGCTGGAAGCTAACATGGCTTGTAGTGAGATGTGCATGCCTTAGAGTCTCTACACTGCAGCCACTAGAGCAAGCCTCCTGTCCACGCTGCTGTTGTGCCCGCAGCGGGACCAGTCGCTGCCTGGCTGGAAGGGGGGGGTCCCTCCTCATTTGCACCAGGGTAATTAACAGGGTTTCTCCTAATTTGGGCTTGTAGATCATGTGATAGGACCTACTCCACCCATTCCATGTGAATCACCTGGTGAGAGAAGATAAGAAGGTCTGCAGGGCTTTGAGGATTAATTGGAGCAGAGCCCTGGCTGTGCATCACTGAAGGTGAGTGATCCCTGTGCTGGCCTCTGCTAGCTCTCCTTTGCTCTTCTCCTGAGCCCATACACCTGACAGACCACAAAAGTAAGTTTCCAACCTTTTGTAGTCATTCACCAATGTTTCCCCAGTACCCTGAGGGTAACTGGAGGGACAAACTCTCGTTTCTCCTTGTCTTCAGCTGCTTTGTTGTATTAAGTGTCTTTAAACGGCTACCTGATGTTTTCTGGGTGCTTTGCTTTCTGTTTCGCTTTCTTGTAAACAGTTGTTGCAGGGAGACGTCCCCTTTCTCAGTCAGGGAATGGCTGGAAACCTGGAGCCAGCCGCCACGGGCATCCTACCCTTGCTTCCCTCCAACTGAGCAGCCTGGTTTAAAAGTGAGGGGGGTCACTGCCTGGGGCGTTCAGTACAACTGGCTGAGTTGAGCATGCACCTTCAGTCTGATCTGGGAAAAATAATGATCTCCTGTTCTCCTCCTCCTTACTCTTTGCCAGGGAGATGTTTCCTCATCATCCCTTTGCCAGCTTATGTCTGCTATGCTCCAGCTCTAGTGGTCTGAACAGGGTCAGGCACACATGGAGAGTCATCTGTGTGTTTTCTAACTTGTTTGTGGAGCAGTGAAACCCCTCGAGGTTGTTTCCACTGCACTTCCTTTCATTTGAGCTTCCAAAGCTGAGCTTCTCTGTCCTCACAGGTTATGGTGGCAAAAGTAGAAAGTAGGATCATATGGGACCCAAACCACCCTGAAATCACTAAGGCTGCTTGGGATGTCAGAGCAAAGTTAGACCTGTGATATCCATACTCTAGACTGCAGCAGCTGGGCAGTTTCCCACTAAATCCTGGAATCCCTGTCAATAAAAGGGAAAAATGAATAGCCTCAGTAAGAAATGTACCATATCAGAGAACTTCCTGGCACAGCAATTGGTGAGACCTGGCTGCGTTCCTGTTCAAGACTTTGAATGAAATATGTTGTTTCAGTTTTTGATTCACTTCTCTGAATGAGAATGACACAGGCTCATTACCTTGTCTTCAGGGAACTGGTTTCTCAGGCTTCAAGTTCACTTCTAAACTAAATTTTATCAGGCTCAGTCTCTACTCAGTGTTTTTGTGGAAAGCCCCTTTCCTTGTGTTTTATTTAAGATGAAAGCAATATTTCCCCTCTTCGCTAAGAGAAAAATAATCACCTTGGCTTTGGTGGGAGACAAGGATTTCTAGATGAGTATCTTTAGCCAATCAGAACTGGAATATGACTTAGAAATGGGTGTAAATTGGGATCCAGTGTAAACCCTGTGCAGAGCTGCACTGACACTGGTGGCAGAGCAAGCAGCACAGCAGCCCTTCAGCTCAGCTTCTTCGCTTGCATTCTGCTCACAGGAGCTGTGCAAAAGAGCCCATGCCACTGGAGGGCTGTGACTTGCCAAATCATCTTGGCAGCCAAATCCATGCAGCCCATCCGAGAGGGGCAAATGAGAGCAGGATTTGGCCTGCTTTCTTTCAGCTAATCTCTCCTTTTTTTGTAGGAGCTCCATGTTTGTTTGGTTGGCATGCTGACGTTCAAGAGCTCAGCTCTACTTGTTGAGGTTGTTACTAGTCTGACAGCAGCCTATAATTACTGTATGTCATGCAGGGTTGGTGATAGATACAGCAGCACTGGAATCTAGGGGCTGCTGAATTCATGAGCCACTCGAGGGTATCTTAGCAGTAAAATGATGCTTGGTGTGACTAAAGCATCCAAACACTTCAGAACGGGCTTAATATAAAGCCTGTGAGCTGTTCTGTTGAAATAAATGGAAATATTACTGTACTTATACAGGAATATCTGTATGCTTGAAGGCTTAACTGCCAATCCAGTTTGAGAATTAATTTCTATTCACATTGTGCTATGTTAGTTTATGTAATTATCCACACTCAGAGTATCTACCCACAAAACTCAGTGTACATTTTGGTGGTTTGGGTCATGCAGTAAGTGCAGGTGCTTACGCCATCAAGGCCACTTTTTCTCTGTGTAAAGGAAGCTTTGAGCAAGTCAGTTGATGTGGTATTAACATGGTCTTCAGTTTAGCCACTTGCCATATTTGTTATTCCTAACTTTATTCAAGTTTTGGACCATAACCCTGTAAGGGTGAATGATGCAGGTCACTATAGAGTCTGCTGGGTGTTGTGGGAGATGCTGTATTAAGTCTGTCCTCATCAGCCTCTCCCACATTTCCAGCTCAGCAATGATGTTGCTTTAGGCTGTTATTCTTTGATTAAAGCCTGATTTGTCTGGAAAGGCGAGTCACCTGTAATCAGCACATTGAATGAAAGACCTGCGCAATTCACTGTTGAGAAATAATCACAAATTCAATAAAGGCTTAATTCCACATTTACGAATCCTGATGCTTACAGCTCTATAATCACTGTTCCCTCTCATACCCAAAAGTCTTTTCATTTCCTGGTGCATGAATGCAAACAACTGTGCAAGGAGCCGCGGGCAGACACCAGGGTTGACTTGCTGTGTGGTAGAACACTGTGTATTCAGACACCATCTTATCTCATTAGCAAACCTGGGATTTGCATGTTTCTAAGGCATTTTATGGAATAACACATGTAACAAGAGCATCACATAAGTCACTGTTGATCTCCTGAGAGATCTGGCTAGCTGGTAAGTGGAATAAGTCAGCGTCCACCAAGTTTCCAGAGTCCCCGTGTCTGTATTTAGTGGCGTCCAGGTGTATGTGACAGGAACATGGTATCTGGAATCATTTTAGCCCTTAGGAAGCTCTGGGTAAATGTGCTGATATGTGAAACCAGGTGACTCCCTTGTCATTGAAAGGTTTGTCCCCAAAGGAAGCCTTGTCGTGAAGTCAGGGACATAGCAGGGCAAGAAGAGCTATTCAGCAACTGAGTTTTCTTTTGTCTCGCATCTCAGCAGACTGTGACACAGGAAAACAAATGGGAACTGCTGCCTTTGTGTGTGCTTCTCTGTACAGCCAGAGTCTGGATGTTGGCCGAGGTGGTCTTGTGAATGATTCAACAAAACACAGAAAGTAAAAAGACCAGGAAGGGCATTTCACAAGCAAAATTCCCTGAAGATTATCTCTATTGTGCACCTCTAGTTTCAGCAAAAAAGCAGACACTGAATTAGCTGTCTTACAGACCTTCCAGAAGGCAAGGAACAGGCACCTGAAGGGATACAGTAAAAGGGGAAGAAATGCCTTAGTGTGAGGTGTGTTCTCCCTATTGTTCTGTTGCTCAACACTTACATTTGAGGAATCTTTTTGGATGGAGAGGAGGCAGGACTGACAGCTGAAGGTTAATGTCTCCTGTATGTTACTAACAACTTGCACCTATGTGTGGAAGCAGAATGAATTAATGTGTTTTCACCCCCAGCAATATTCCTCTAGCTAGGATAGTCCAGCACTTAAAGGATTTGTGGAACGATAGTTGCTTACAAAAGCAGAGTGTGGCAACTCTGGTATCAAGCACGTCTGAGATTTGTCTTTCGCTTGGCACGTGCAGGCTCAATTAGACTCAAAGAGATCTGAGGATAATGATACAAGCAGAAGCAAACCAAGGAAATTGAGGGAAGTGCTTTTAACTGCAGCGATCGAAAGTGTCAAAGATAAATAATACATAGATTGGCATCTCTTGCCAATTGAGACAACCGCTGAGTCTGCTGGGGAGTTCATTGCAGAGAAATCCTGTGTGCCCTCTGGGAGAGCTGAAGTGATGGGCAGTTCCTGTCCTCTGTGTGCAGGCTGGGCTGCTCCTCTGGGACAGCAGATCCCTTCAGCACCCTCTTTTGTCAAGTTGCTGCATTAGCCCAGTTTTAATAAGCTTGCAAGAATTAATAGAGTCCGCTCGTGCAGAAGAGGACTCGGGATGCAAAGCGGTGGGGGTGGTTCCCTTTGTTAGGCTGAAGTCTCTGTGTTGGAGAAGTAAACAACTTGAATAGGAAGGCAGTGTTTTCGTCTCAAAGGTGCTCTCTAGATGGCATAACGTGATCCTGGGTGACTCTTTCCAGGCTTGTTGATGGCAGGAACTGATGTGGGGGTGGGAATGACTAAAGGCAACGGTAATGTGGCTCATGTGGGGCCAAGATGATGTGTAGATGTGCTGGCACCAGAGACTAGGAAGAAAGGGTGGAGGTGAATGTGATAGAAGATCTTTGGAGACAACCTGCAAGGAAAAGGAGGAAGGGGAACACTAGAGAGAAGGGGAATAAAGAGGAGGGAGGAAGTGTGCCCAGGATGGGCTGTGCTTCTTCACTACGTGACAGTGGAGCTTGTGGCTGATCATAGAATCACTAGACGAGGTTGCTGGACCCCTCCCTCAACCTGCTGCTCACGCTCTGGGGATGCAGCCCAGGGTAGTCTTGAGCATGCATGTCTCTTCTACTCACCTGGACCTGCTTTCTGCAGCCTCATCCCATTCACAGCACCCAGGGGACAAGCCCTTCTCACCATGCTCTGCTTCCTCAGGTTAGCAGCTCTGGGAGCTGGTCAGGGGCCAAAGTAATTTTGACAGAGTCTTTTCCATTCAACTTGCTCCAGCAATGTTTGACGGGTTGCACAGAGGCCCCGCTGCCTGCAGCCTCATCCATATTCATAACCGTGATAGCTTCACACCGCAAAAATTGAATTGCCTGCTTTCACAACCTTTGATAGATGCAGTCTATGGCTCTGTTTGATTCAAACAAGGCAGGTAAGACACATCCTGCAAGCTGGTGGCAGTCTTATATTGATTTTGAGTAATTCTGGGTTCTGTCTTTTGACCAACTATCGCTTTCTGTTGTGATAAATAAAGTCCATTTTTTCATTCTGTGGCACAAAGACCTGATTTTCTGTGCAGGATACACAGTTCCTGCATCACATAGGAAACTATAGGGAAATCCATAATTGCAGGGCTTTGGCAACCTGTAAATATTTCCATGGTTACTGAGGGGAAGGAATTTCCCATTGGTTGATGCAGTAATTATTTTGGTGACAAGGAGGAACATGATTTCTGAAGTTGTTTGTTAGTGCGTGGTGTGTAGTATCAACTTACTTCTGTAGCTCTTGGAGTACAACTTCCATACTAGCTATTTATTGGTTTTCAAAGCTGATTAATGAGAGGCATTAAAACTTTGGCTAATAGGATCAAATGGAATGATATGGAAAACTTTGCTGCCGGTGCTTTTCTGTTACTTCCAAGTGAATGAGGAAAGCCATACTCTCGTGGCCTTTTGATTTCCCTGTATTTTGTGGCTGGATTTCATGCCTGTGTCAAAAATTGACACAAAATTCCCAGAAAAGAAAACTTGGAGGTATAGCAAACAGCTGTAAATTTCTGCCTTAGGTATATTAGTATTCATTAGTATATTAGTATTTATGTGTATTAGTAATTAGTATTCATGCGGAAATGAATGTGCCAAGACCATATGTGGCCCAGTATATGTGGGTATCTCCATGATGGGTTCCTTGTGGTCAAGACAGGCCAAAAAGTGCTTGTGGACAGGCTGGAGGGACAGAGAAAGTGAATCCTGGGGTTTGTGTGTGTGTTGGAGAATGCTGAGACTTTCCTCCTAGAGCTTTTCCATGAACAAAAGAGGGCATCACTGATTAAGTAGCTTATGAAATATTGCTCAGTTTTCCAGCAGCAAGGACATGATGGTAATTCTGGAGAGAGCCCCAACCTCCAACACTTGCTCTGAGGCTGCCAGGGACGTGAAATGATGCCAGGTATTGGAAAGCACTTCCCTTTAGTGCTTGTTTCTGACTCCTCTTATCCTCTTCAAAGAGTGCCTATGTAGCACAGAGGGTGGACGTCTTTTTATCCAGGTGACTTCTTGGTGTATTTGCAACTTTGGCTTCACATTTAGTAGAGTTAAAGGTTTAGAGCTTGGTACTTTTGCCAATATTTTTTTACCCATTAGAAGTTTAACCCAGCTTAGAACAAACCTTCACATTTGTATCATACACTGAGTCTCAGCGTGTTTATTTTCTCTAGGGAAGTGAAGACAAGTATTGATGTCAGACTGGATTTGAACTGAAAGCATCACACAGGAGCTGTTTTATGGGAGAATACTCCATTTTTTTTATTCACTTTTTTGTGTGTTTACCCCCTCCTCCTCACTACCCACAGCCCTAGATTAGGACAGCTAGAAATTTTCTGGTTGAGAAGGCTCAAATACAGCTACCTTCAGTATGTCTTTATGCTAATGCCACAGGCACATGAATAGAAACAAATCTCCAGGCAGAAACCTGGAGCAGTTCACACTGTGGCAGCTGCAAACAAAGAGGCAGACCAAGTGTTACAAGGAGGACACTGGCAAGTGTGTCAGATTTAGCCAGGATTCAACCCAGGGGGCAGAGTTAAATCATTTGGGGGGGCTGTGTGCACAGATTGATTTAGTTCTTAATTGGGACAGCTTGTGTTGCCAGGGGTTAACTCATTCGTGGGTCCCTGGCCCAATAATGAGAGCATTGTTGTGGACTGGGAGGTGAAATGCTCCATTGCCTACATAAACAAGCCCACCTTCTCCTTGCTAGGAGCAGCACTGGTGCTAAGAGTGTATTGACTTCAGTACGGTAGTAAAAACCTAATGTGGATGTGGGAATCTTCTTGTTGGCTGTGATCACCTTTAAAATGATGCTCAGATAAAGTGGCAAGCTGGGGATCCTGTGTTTTAAGGGGTTTGGGTACATGCAAGGTGTTTTCCTATTGCATGCTGGCTGGCTAGAGTCAGGGTACCCCATGGCCTTGCTGGAGAATGGTCACTTCTCTCACCATGCATTGGCTAACCCTAGTGTGCTCCTGCTGTCCCTGGACAAGCTTCCAGGCTGACCCTCTCCATCATACTCTTCAGGGACCTGTAAACCCACAAGTCTTGACTGGGGCATGTGGAGATGCTGTGCTGCTCCAGCATGGGCAAGGCTGGTCCAGTGCAGTACTGACTCCTGGCCCTCCAGAAAGGCTAGGAACCACCGGACTCAAAGGTGCTTCTTTCACCAGCCACAGCAAAGACCTTGCTTACCTGGAAGAACCTGGGCTGGGCTTTAAGTCTCCTTCCCATTCATCCCACTTGGTCGTGGTGAAGGGTCTTGCTTATGTCCCCTCTTTCTTTCCCCGGCCCATGTTCCCCGGCTGCTGCTTCATCTCCTCCTGATGCAACCTGGGATAACACAGGGCAGCAGCATACAAGATTAATGAATGTGTTCTGCAGTCCCTTCAAGTCTTCCTACTGAGGTAATGTAATGTAATGCAGATTGATTTGCACCATTCCTCTCACCTGTCCCTGTTTCCCGGAGGCTTTGACAGGATGGCAGGCTTGCTTGCTGCTTTATTTTAAATGGGGGAGGAAGGATCTTAAATATCCCGATTGGTAGTTGTTATTTGAGAGCTCGCTTATGTCACCGGCCAAAAGAAGTACATAATCACTTAAAATCCAGAGTTTATTTCCCATGGAACAAGGAGTTGAGAGAAAGTGACCATTTTACACATTTCACTTGGAAGAAAACCCCATGGGGGTGGTGGGTCTGTAGCAGTGATCACTTTAAGAAGTGAAGCCCAGTCCTCTGTGGAGACCAGTTGAATTCAGTGCAGTGTCAGCTGCCATCCAGGTATACCCTCAGCAGATCTGATATTTAAGATAATGAGGGATTACTTCCACGTGTACAAATGTCTCTGTGGACCAACTCTGTGTTGTACCATCCTCCTGCTTTATTGTTAAGAGTGCTTTGCCCCAGGGAACTGCAGAGCCATGCAAACAGAGATAAGAGACAGCTATAAAAGCTCTTGAATGGCCAATTCTCTGCTTAGAATTAAATCCCTTGTAGAGTCTGGATCCAAGTACCATCTTTGTTCCTTCAAATCTGATATTGGCACCTATGCTTTGGGGGTGCCTAGGTGCTAGTTCAGGGTTCAGATTCACTTCTAATCTAAATAAATTTGATTGTAATAAAGAATCTGTAATTTTTTGGGTTTACTCTTTCGTGCATTCTGTCTCACTCACTCTGGTTATTTCTCAAGGTTTCATCAACAGCAAAGTAGTTGCTCCGCTGTAGGCAGATAGGAAATGATATAAGTTTGTTTCTTTGGAGAGCTCTGTTTAGCAATTTTTAATAACTACAGATGTAGGGGCAGCATCTGGTGCTTCCAGAAACACACACACTTGTCTTTGGAACCCATAACCACATTGACCACCTTGCTTACGGAGCCAGGCTGAGAGAGCTGGGCTGGTTCAGCCTGGAGAAGAGAAGGCTCCTGAAGGGGAGACCTTAGAGCAGCTCCAGTGCCTAAAGGGGCTCCAGGAAACCTGGAGAGGGCCTTTGGACAAGGGCCTGTAGGGACAGGCCAAGGGGGATGGCTTTAACCTGCCAGAGGGGAGACTGAGATGAGCTCTTGGGCAGAAGTTCTTCCCTGTGAGAAGCGCTGGCACAGGGTGCCCAGAGAAGCTGTGGCTGCCCCATCCCTGGCAGTGTTCAAGGCCAGGTTGGACACAGGGGCTTGGAGCAACCTGCTCTAGTGGAAGGTGTCCCTGCCCGTGGCAGGGGTTGGAACTGGATGAGCTTTAAGGTCGTCTTTAAAGTGAAGAGGAGAAGCCGAGCAGTCAGGCTGCTCCTGTGCTCCCCTGCCTGGCAGAGCAGCACGGGCAGAGACTCTGACATTGAACTGGGGCCTTTGGCTTTTGTGGCTGGAGCCAAACCCTTCATGTGCCTGAAGGCAACCCCCCGCCCCGGGTGTGGAGACAGTGACTGTGAGACTGCAGAAGCAGCACACGGCAGCTTTTATTGAAGAGAAATGACATCATTTCTATAAGAAATATTTATTCAGAGCAGCTTCCCCTATGTGAAGGGGTCTTCAAGCGTTCCAGAGAGGGACTCTTCGTCAGGGATTGTAGTGACAGGACAAGGGGTGATGGGTTTAAACTGAAACAGGGGAAGTTCACTCGAGATACAAGGAAGAAGTTTTTCCCTCTGAGGGTGATGAGGCGCTGGCACAGGTTGCCCAGAGAAGTGGTAAATGCTGCATGCCTGGCAGTGTTCAAGGCCAGGTGGGACAGAGCCTTTGGAGACGTGGTCTAGTGTGAAGTGTCCCAGCCCATGGCAGAGAGCTTGGAACTAGACGTTCTTTAGATCCTTTCCAACCCTAACTATCCTATAACTAAAATATAACTATCCTATAATCCTACGATTCTAAGAAAAACTTATTCTAGAGAACAACAAACAACACAGCTACTTACTCCTATACTAACCTATAACCTACTGAAACACCTACAACAACAGCAGTTACTTACTCCTATACTAACCTATAACCTACTGAAACACCTACAACAACAGTTACTTACTCCTATACTAACCTACAACCTATTGAAACACCTACAACAACAGTTACTTATTCCTACACTAACCTATAACCTATCTCTACTCTATGGCTCTTCCTGTCTACCTACGCCTACGTTTTGGTGGGGAGGGACCACCAGTGTCTGTTGGGGCGGCTGCAGCACCCCCCCGCCTGGTGCGGGTGGAGCGGGTGGCTACAGAGGGCTGGGTGTTGTTCTGCTCCTCTGCAGCTCCTGCACCAGGCTCAGCACCACGCTGGTGCCTTCTCTTCTTGATGTCCTCCACGGTGGGACATGGGGGGACTGCAGTGGCCACTCCCAGCTCTTCCAAAGTGGTTCTTGCCGTCGCCTCGATCTTGTGGAGGTCGGGGTAATCTTCTTGGAAATAGGGGTGGTAGTAGAAGAGCAGCTACAAAATGCAAAGCAGAGGAGTTAGTTGCTGTCGGTGCAAGGAGGAGAGAGACAGAGATCTGGTAACTCAGCATCTGCATCTGCAGAGACAAACACGGGTATTCAAAAGGACTTGCTGGGGCATTTTAAACCTCAGGTTTTGGCTGAATGAAATGTTAGGATAGAGTTTTGGTCAGTCATGACCACCCTTGTGTTTTCAGCAGTTGGGAGCAGAGAAGTGTAGGGTCTTCAAAATCCTGAACTCCAATGGAGAAACCCAAATACGTCTCGTTTTAGAGCACCCGAGTGTGGAATGGGCCTGTTGGGAATGATGCTGGTGCAGACGTGTATCTTGTCAGCGTTCAGCAGATGCCACAAGAAGATTGAGGGTTCTTTTGTGTGTGGAGGAACCAACGTACCTGTCCCAGAGCAGGCCCTGCTGCTGCTAATGCCTGCAGCTCCTTGATGGGGAGGAATACCACCATATCCTCCTCCATTGGGCGGAAGCCGTGGAGGTGGAGTTGGAGAAGGAACTCCGCCATGTTCTCGGCAGTCAGGACCTTACGTGCTCCCCTCCTGGAAAGCACTTCCTTCTGGAAGAGGTCCTCTGCTATAACGGTGTAGCTTCCGTTATTGCCCCACCAGATAGACTTGAACTGGAAGCTGCAGACAAGCTTATACAGTTCAAAGAGGAAGGCGCATGGTGCAGGCTTCCTGGGTCTGGCAGAGGTCTCTGAAACACAGAATTGCATGGTCAGGGCTCAGGATTCATCAGGCAAACCTTGAAGGGTGTTTTGTTTTGCGGGAGGTGCGGTGGCAGCACCCCAAGGGGCTCCCGTGTCACCTCTTCGCCGCTTGGCCGAAGCTGAGGATGTCTCAGGTGAAGACATCTCTACCACCACTTCGTTTCTGTGCTTGGCTGCACGGTCCCGCTACGGTCCCGCTATGGTCCCGAGCAGCCGGTCTGGGCTCTGCCACTCAGCAGACTGAAGGGCCGTGGCACCAGCGGCCCCTCAAGTTCTCCAGCGTCGCTGTGACATAGATGTTCCATGATGGTTCCATGCGCGGCGCCCATCTCCTGGCAACAGGAAGGGGAAGGCAGCAGAAGTTGCTAGAAAGCCCCGTTGTCCTCTCCTGGAGGGAGCTGTTTAGAGCCGAGAAGTGACCGCAAGTGTGTTTGCCTTTGGCCTGTGCTGCTGGGGCCGTGCTGCCTCCCATTGCCCCTGGGAGCTGGTGCCCAGGGTGGGATGGGGAAGGCTGCAGCGTTGGGCACCAGAGTGCCCAGAGCTGAAGTTTCTGCCTTGGGCACGTTCCCCCTGTGCAGAAATGCCCCAACCCTCCCGTGTGGAGTAACCTCGCTCTGATTCCAGCAGCGCTGCTGCTGTCGTGGCTGTGCATGTCCTGGGTGATGCTCTCAGCTTTCAGCAGGGCTCCGTGCTGCTCTGTAGGATGAAGCACAAGTGAAGCACCACCTGCACTGCTTCTGCAGATGAAATAAAGTGGTGCTGTGCACTCCTGTACCTTTTTTAGGATGCGTTCCTCTGTTTTTCTTTGAGACAGAACCATTAGGCCCCAAACCATGACACTCAATGATGTTTTCTCAGCCTTTTGACAAGCTGTCACCCCAGTCTTGAGTTGAAGGAACACAGCTGCAGGAACAGTGTCTTGCCATTTGTGGATAGTAAAATTGTCAGGAAGCAGTTGTGTCAGCTGCAAGTTCGACAGTCCCTGGGGCCTGACCTTAGAGCATCTCCAGTGCCTAAAGGGGCTCCAGGAAACCTGGAGAGGGGCTTTGGACAAGGGCCTGTAGGGACAGGACCAGAGGAATGGCAGGTTAAAGCCATTTAGAGGGGAGACTGAGATGAGCTCTGAGGCAGAAGTTGTTCCCTGTGAGGGTGCTGAGGCGCTGGCACAGGGTGCCCAGAGAAGCTGTGGCTGCCCCATCGCTGGCAGTGTTCAAGGCCAGGTTGGACAGAGGGGCTTGGAGCAACCTGCTCTAGTGGAAGGTGTCCCTGCCCATGGCAGGGGTTGGAAGTGGGTAAGCTTTAAGGTCCCTTCCTACCTAAACCACCATTATTTCAATGTGCATTTCTCAACTTTAAAATCACCAGCAGGAGGCTGGAAAAAAAATATGTGCTCTTGTGGATAATTCTGACAGGAATCCTCTCCCTGCCACCCCACAGCCTCCAGCAGTGAGAGGGGAATCCCCCTGCACCCTGAGGGTCCATGGGCAGCATCCCACAGCCCTCACCATGGAGCCTCCTTATTAACTTAGCTCCCACCTGAGCAGCTTGCTCAGGGACCTGGGTTACTGGTATTGGCTGCTTGTAATTAAGTGTCCCTTTGATTTTTATTTGTTATTTGATTTCTTTGAGCTGGCACCACTGATGTTTAACCCCTGGACAGCAACAGCCATGGCTCTCTGCAGGGCTGTAACAGGCAACCCCATTTGGTTGCTTTCCTGAGGAGAAGCCAGGTTTCCCATACTTATCTCAGCCTTTCCATCAGCATCCCTGCTGCTTTCTGCTTTTCAGAAACCACTATAAAGGTTATGAGAAAAGCTTCCTTTATAATTGCCTAATTGTTTCACTGAGATGACTTTTCCACTGGTCAGTATTCCTGTGACATGTGGCTAAAAGCTCTCACATAGAATCATACAGTAATTAGAGTTGGAAAGGACCTTAAAATCATCCAATCCCAACCCCCCTGACATGGGCAGGGATGCCTCACACTAGACCATGTCGCCCAAGGCTCTGTCCAACCTGGCCTTGAACACTGCCAGGGATGGAGCATTCACCACTTCTCTGGGCACCCTGTGCCAGTGCCTCAGCACTCTCACGGGGAAGAACTTCTTCCTGATATCTAACCCGAACTTCCCCTGTTTCAGTTTGTTCCCATCACCTCTTGTCCTATGGCTACAGTCCCTGATGAAAAGTCCCTCCCCAACATCCTTGTAGTAGCCCCCTTCAGGCACTGGAAGCTGCTCCGAGGTCTCCACGCAGCTTCCCTTCTCCAGGCTGAACAGCCCCAATGTTCTCAGCCTGTCTTCATATGGGAGGTGCTCCAGCCCCTGATCATCCTCGTGGCCTCCTCTGGACTTGCTCCAACATGTGGCTCTTTCCTTCTGTTTTATTCTTTAAATCTCTTTAGCACCAGCTCTAGGTGACTTTTGGCACAGCAGTGACCAAGTCTGCCCTTTGAACAGAAAATGGCCTGTCCCCAATCTTACCCTTGGGGATGATGCTTCCTTGTGAACACGAGTTAATTTGCTTTTCCTTTCCCTTCCAGACAAAAATCATCATCTTCACTCTCAACTCTACATTCAGTGTTTATTTAAAACACTCCTTTTAGCAGCTTTAAGGAAGCTACAGTGTGAGACAACTCATTATAGCATGGTAGAAGGCTATGGACATATGTATGCACCAGACTCGCACATGAACAAATCTAGGAAAGCAATAGTGAGGCAAGAAATAGTTCAGCAAAGACAACTGGGAGAACAAGTGGCTGTTAGAGGAGGGATTTCAGCCTCCATGGGAAAGATGTGGCGCTGCCATGGTTAGTCACTGTTGAAGCTCCTGCACCACTTAAGGACAAGGAATCGTTGAACACATGGTGGGTAATAAAGCAGCTTTGCAGAAGGTGTAGGAGTCAGAATAATTCACAAAGCTGCTGGGAAGAGGTCATTCCTTCCTTACTCCCATGAATTTTGGCTTCAGTAAAGTATGTGTTTGCATTTGTGGTGGTGAAATTGCTTTTTCAGGGATCAAGTTAGAAGTGACCTTTCTCTGCTTTAATTCTGGGGAAGCAAGGGAAGAGCTTTGGGTTATAGCTAGAAGCGGGGGAGGCTTTTCAAACTAGCTGGGCTCTCTGGTTTTCACTGTCTTCCAAATGCTGCTCCTCAAGGCCTGGAAGTAGTTTTAAGGACTGTTTATCTGAACAAGAATAAATCAGTTCTAGAGCTAGTTTAGTGTTGAGAAACTAGGTTTTTGCAAGCATTTCCCTTCAGCTTTGTGTATTCATGCCCTTGTGGAAGCAATTGCACAGAAAATGGACTTTCCTTAGATGCTGTTTTGCAATAGTAGGGGAAAATCTGTAAGTTCTTGACTTGGAGGCTAAGAGCAAGCCATGCTATGCACTGAACAGTGCTTCTCACAGCTAGAATTGCATCTGCACACATGATTACAGTGTGTAACGACAAGAGAAAATACTACATTAAACCCAGCTGATAAATCTTAAAGTAGCCTAAGTTTTCTATGAGGTAAAGCTCAGGCTGGCTGTAAGAGTGGAAAAAGTTTTACAATGATAATTCCTTGTTTAGTTTGTTTCTCCAAACAAATCCTCATTACGACTAAACTGCATGTGTAAATCAATGTCTTTTCTGGGTCAGTCTGTGAAAAAAAGTAATTATTAGAGGCAAAGGCAACTACAAATCACTGCCCGAATTTCTTTAAAGGAGGAAAAGGATTAACTTGTCTGTAAACCTACATTTTCCCCTTTTCTCTTGTCCCCATTTTGTACTCTCTTTTCCCAAGACCTAAAGCATGTCCTTGGCAGTGTTACTTTGGTGGTACCTCCAAAGTGAATCAGGCCCTGAGCTGCTGTTCCAGCAGTTGGAGCACAGCTTTGAGCTGCTGTGGGTGCCCGGGTGATACCCTGGATGAGGGAGCACAGGCTCCTGCAGCCCAGGTTTTGGGGTGCCCCACACACCATGTGTGTCACGGGGAGATTTGTGGGGCAGGAGGTGTTCTAGAATGGTCTTCTCCCACAGATTATGGTGCAGTGGAGATGCACCCCATGATTCTCAGTAAGCTTTTATGAGCTTTTTTTTATTTTTGGCCATTACAATATCCTGTAGCAAAAAGTTCCATGATTTAATTACAGGCTTTATCAACTGTCATTTCCTTTTGTTTGCTCTAAAGCTGCTGCCAGGACAGGCACCTCTGGAGGTAACAGATGTTTCAGGAGGTGAAGGAATCCCCAAATGCATTAATGATCTCTTTGCATTCATGTTTGTGATGGGTTTTGCAGAGCTGATAGACCCAGCCAAGGTTTTCCTCAGCGAGGATTGTGAAGGCTGCTGGAGCAGCAGCCACTCTCTGTGCACAGAAAACACGTTCCTGGACATGGCACGATGACATTTGCCATTCATTGCATGGGGACAGTGGCACCAGGAGTGTGGTTTCCATGGCAATAGGATAACCAGCGCATGCCCAGGAGCTGTGGCCTCCCAAGGTTTCCCTTTGCCTTCTGCTAACGTAAGCGCTGCTCTCGAATGCACCTGCAGTAGCTGTTGCTATTGCAGCAGAAATGAGGCAGGCTTCCCCAGAACAGGAGACACTTGTGGAACATGAGTGTGGATTGTGCTTAGAGTGAAGTGCTGCCACTGATTTTGGGAAGTGAGAGCAGAGTCTTGCACACAGTGACAGGGCTGAGACATTCAGGTACTGCACAATACAGCCATGGCTGTCACACCACCCTGCTGAAGGTATGGGAAACCAGACCAGCCTGTGGCAGGGCTCTGTCACTTCCTAGATCACTGAATCACAGACTGGTTTGGGTCAGAAAGGACATTAAGATCATCCAGTTCCAACCCCCTGCCATGGGCAGGGACACCTCCCACTAGACCATGTCGCCCAAGGCTCTGTCCAACCTGAACTTGAACACTGCCAGGGATGAGGCAGCCACAACCTCTTTGGGCAACACGTGCCAGTGCCTCAGCACCCTCACAGGGAAGAACTTCTTCCTTATATCTAACCTGAACTTCCCATGTTTAAGTTTAAATCCATTCCCCTTTGTCCTATCACTACAGTCCCTGATGAAGAGTAATGATACTTCCACAGGAAGGAAGGATGCTGTGTTTTTGAGGATGGTGGCTGGTTTACAAAAGGTGTTGCTAAAATAATTATTTTTCTCTATTTTCCCTACACCTAAATGTGCCCTTCAGGTTTGACTCTTTAAGCAATATCCCCAGGAGAGGGTTTTCTGTAGACACCAATATGGTTATATGGATTTTTATCTTATTCCATGGAACATCAAGGTTGGGAAATCAGCGTTGCATGAAGGGAGAGCTGAGGCAGAGCTGTGGTTGCCTGGCTCTGTGACCAGCTCCTGGCCAAGTGGGTGTCCTTCCTAGCCTGGCTCGTGCAGGCCAGCTCGAACATGCTGGTGTGCTTGGGATGGGAACATAAATAAAGGCTGAAGCCAACTCAGTGATTCAAGGACACTGTAGCAAGAAAAAGCATTTTCTAAGAGCTGAGCTATAACAGTTATGTTTTAGGCAAGTGCTTTAAAGCAGAGCCACAGTAGTATGCTGTTACTAGATGACCACTTTGTTGTTCTAGCTGGACATGGCAGGTAACATTAGCACATGTTGTGCAGCTCAGGATACTGGCTTAATCTCAAAGAAAATGAATCCATTTCAAGAAGCAAAGTGCTGCTTTCATTGTATGCTCCAAATCATCACTTTTCCTTTTCTCAGTGTGAGAATCTGAGCCTGCCACTGTGTAATTTAAGTGACTAAGATGGCTTTTTATTGTCACTGTTGTCGGCAGTTCCAGTTTTCATCAAACAGCTACTTTTTGGTGTGGGAAATTTAGCCTGCACATTGTCATGCTGGGTGCAAACTTCTATCTTAAAATATAGCCTGTTATAGCTAAAGCTTATTCCAGCTCTCCCCAAGGTTGTATCTGTACCACTCTAGACAGACTGATGTTGGGAAAGTAAAGGACATGCGCTGTTGGACCCAGCCTGTAACTGAGAGGGAAAGGGCAAGAATCAGTTTTGCAGGATCCTAGAGAGCTCAATTAGGGACTGGGACAGTCTCTGTTTCCAGTCTGACTTGGAGGCAATTGCTTATTGATGACACTTTATAGAGGAAGGAATTGCATCCTATGCGCATAGGGAGGAATTTTAGATGAGAATCATAGACTGGTTTGTGTTGGAAGGGACCTTAAAGCTCATCCAGCTCCAACCCCCTGCCACGGGCAGAGACACCTTCCACTAGAGCGGGTTGCCCCAAGCCCCTGTGTCCAACCTGGCCTTGAACGCTGCCAGGGATGGGGCAGCCACAGCTTCTCTGGGCACCCTGTGCATGTGCCTGAGAGGGAGAGGTCTTCTCTTGTTTATTACTTTACTATTGAAGCAGGCAGCACAAACCCAGCTGTTAGTGACACTTCCCTGCCAGCTGTGTTCTTGGCGAAGGTAGCTTATGGCATTATCTCAGCATCTTCCAGACAAATGTCACAGGATTATAGTGCTCACAGATGTAGGATTGCTGCTTCTTAGTAGAAGCAGCCCTTTTGAGCTGGAGGTTTGAGTCCTTATCAGGAACAGTAGGCATCATCCAACAGCAGGCTGGTGCCTGCAACCCAGTGCTGCTATGCAGAGTGGACACTTACAGGAATGTTGGAAAGGGGCAGAGGTCTGGTTGGTTTAGACCTCCAGTGGTGCTAGGTGTGAGGTCGCCTTCATCCCCCCCCCAAAGCATTCACAGAAAGTGATACTGCAGTGATTCAGTCATATAGATGCCCCATTGGAGACAAATGTATGAGGTTGGGTCCAGGTGGGAACTGGTCTTTAAATCGTCTTGTACAAAAGAGTGAAATGGAGAACTTTAATTATAGACTTAGAAAACTTCCAGACAACACTCAGAGTGTCTGCAGCAACTGGAATGGGTCTTAGGAGCCTCCTCCCAAGCTTGTAGCCTGCCTGGGGCAGCAACATGGTCCCGAAACTAGGAAGGTGGGCCATTCCCTGCAGAGCTGAGGCTGCCTCCACTTCCCAGCTCCACGCAGGGATGCAGCAGTGCTCTCCAGCCTGATGGGATGTGGGATGGGAAGGGTCCCAGTCTGGGAGAGACCTTCTAATGATGGCATCCTAAAAGCTTCATGAAAAGCAGATTCTCAGAGGTGCAAGGGGATGGCAAAATGTATGCAATGAGAATACTCCAGCATCAGCGTGGTCAGGGCACGGAGCCTGCTCCATCCCTGGGATTTGGTGGACAACAGACCTCACGTGGGGAGGTTTGTAGATGCTTTTGTCCTTCCCTGCTCCCTGGGCAAGCTCAGATGGAGGGAGTGGTGTCACAGCAATGCCTGCAAACCCAAGACTTCAGCAAGATTTTTCTTTCCACAAGCCCTGTTGCTTTCTCTAGGCAAGCACCTCAAGACTGTGGTTAGTGGAGTGGTTCTAGGTGGGTGTATGTGAGAGCAAAGTTTGACCCGAGATTCTGAAGTCAGCCTCAAATGGGAATCTAGGAGGAGGAGGAGGACAAATGCAGATAACACTTTATAGCTTTGCTTTGGCAAATTTGCTTTTTCATAGAAGAAAGAATGTTTTTCAGTTTCTTCATTGAATTTGTCATTGCACAAAGTTGAGTGTTGCTTGGAAAAGGGCATTCAGCGAATGTGTGTGATTATATTGAGCTCAAAGGCAGTGACTCACAGGCAGAAGATATTTCCAGGAAACAAATGGAGAGTAGGGTAATGATATGGTATTTCTTCTATTGTGGAATAAAAGAGTAACCTTTCTGCCTGAGGGTACGTTTAGAAAACCAGATAAAACCTGAAGTCACAAATGGTTAAATGGATAACTCCTGTCTTCGAGGTTTCCTTTGGGTTTCTGTGCTATAATTTCCAAGGAAAAGACTGGGCTCTGAGAATCAAAGAATTCAGAGATTTGAAGCCTATCTGAAGTCAGCTAAAATGCTTCCTCCATACCTCTGCTGGGAGAGGGTCATAAAATCATAGAATAGTTAGGGTTGGAAAAGACCTTAAGATCATCCAGTTCCAATCCCTCTGCCATGGGCAGGGACGCCTCACACTAGACCATGTTGCCCAAGGCTCTGTCCAGCCTGGCCTTGAACACTGCCAGGGATGGAGCATTTACCACTTCTCTGGGCAACCTGTGCCAGGGTCTTATCACTCTCACAGGGAAGAACTTCTTCCTTATACCTAACCTGAACTTCCCCTGTTTCAGGTTGAATTCATTCCCCCTTGTCCCGTAGCTACAGTCGCTGATGAAGAATCCCTCTCCGGCATCCTTGTAGCCCCCTTCAGATACTGGAAGGCTGCTATGAGGTCTTCACACAGCTTCTCTTCTTCAGGCTGAACAGCCCCAACTTTCTTAGCCCTAAATATTTGACTCCCTGCAGGAGGGAGCCGCTTCAGCAGTGAATTAAGAGGACTGGAATTAGTCCTTGTCGTGCTGGGTTCCAGGGTCTTTCTCTAGCAGCAGGCACTGCACCCCAGCATGCTGGGATGGAGAGAGCTGCCCTGTCCTTAGATTGACATTTGGGAGAAGCTGAAGGAAGGGGTCCCATTGCTAAGCATTACTTGTGGGAAGTCTTTTGCAAAACAATAAATCATTTGAAATCACCTACTCATCAAAGAAAGAACAATTCATATTCACAGATCTCTTTGCAGCATGGAAATCATTTATAACAAACACATGAAGAGTCATTGCAACTTCTACTTCCTTGCTAGGACTTAAATAAAACTAAAATATTTTAAAACCTACAACAAATCCTGTCGATAGAGATGTAATTCTTAAAGCTTAGTTATTTCTGTTTTGGAACAGTTACAGAATGCTTGTGTTTTAGAGGATGATGTGATTGGTTTTCATGTGGAACCACCATTTAATGAAGATTTAAACAGATGGTGAACAGGAGTGGTGGTGTAGGCTTCATCAACGGGCACAAGAATATTTCCACTTCAGAGTGGTTTGTTTTGATTTCTACCAATAAATAAACTAATTTCACATGTCAGAGGACAACATTTTCACAGTACAGTTAGCGTATTACTGCTTGTGTGCTTCACAAAACAGGGACTTAATTTGTAACTCTAATGTAGATACGAATCTACTAAGTGAGAAAGTTGCTCAATTTTTGAAACCTAGTGATAACCACTGAAAGTGGGGAAAAAAATTACATCTGTTTTCCATAACTGGGGAAAATATATACATGAGTTGAGTGGGAAGGCATCAACCAGCTCCTCTGCTACGCAAACACGCTTGCCTTCCCCTTGCCCCTCTGCCACCAGCGTGCCAAAGCCAGTTAAGAGAGGAATGTTGTTCAGCAAAGCAAAGAGGACGTTCATCAGATAAGGAGAATGACAGAAGCAGTGCTCTTATCTCCCTTTGCTCAGGGAAGGAAAGAAAACATGGTGATTTAACCCAAGAGCAGGACTGCAGATGTATAAACAGAAGTCAGCTAAGGGAGCAGCTCTCACCCACACCACGTGCTGTACTCTGTATTCACTATGTGCTTACCTGCTTGCCAAAAACCTATAGTAGGAGGAAAGCAAGTACAGCATGTTTTTGTAGACAAGGCTTGCTTATTTTTCGTCTGCAACCCAGCTCAGCTGAAAAAGCACCATCGCCAAACCCCCATCAAACTTTTCACAACCAAAAAGGAGAAAGCACTGTATCTAAATCAAATTGAAATGAAATTTGCAGAACTTCTTAAGGCAAAGCTCTATTTTGATAAGAAAATTTGCGTATTGAAAGGGAGAGGCTGTGCTGGCCCATGGTTCACCTTAGAAGGCGAGAGCAGCCCTGCTGAGAGAAGTGCCCTATTTCTGGGCATGCTTGGGAGCAAATCTGTTCTGCAGCCCCCAAAGAAGATTCCCAGGAAGCAAAGGTCAAAGCAGATAAAGCAGTGGTTTAGGAGCTGCATCTCTCTGGTCAATGTGCCTTCTGCCACCGCGCTCTTCACGCTCATGTACAGGTCAAGAACAAACCTGCATTCCAAGTCACTCTGCTCCACAAAGGATGCATTGGGCAAATGGGCTGGGATTCATCTCATCCAGCTTTGGCTAAAATCTCATTTCCTTGTTAGTCTGCAGGAAGAAGTCAGCTCTTCTGGAAGGCCATTCAGCTCACATGTTTATCCCTGTTGACTTCCAATGGAGCTGAACAGCTCAGCTGGTCCCAAAGCCCTGGTGCTCTATCCTCGACATGCTGGTGAGGCTGGAGCTTGCTCCACCACACTGGTCTTTGCAGAGAGGTAATCCTGGAGGCTATGAGTGATAGGATAACAGCACTTGCACAAAGCTTGTGTAGGCTCTTAGGCTGTTTTTGGGAGATCCTGGCAGTGATTCCCTGATTGTCCTGAAGCTCCTCTTTGCTCCGGGTACACCACTCTTGCTGTGTTTCTAGTACGAATACTTAGGAATTTGGAATATATGGGAAAGAAAGAAGTGACTTCTGGTGGGAGAGAGGGTAGATGGGCAGTGTGTAATAGGCATCACACATTAACACTGTCCCCATGGCACAGGCTCCAGCCTAGATTGAGACTGGCAAACCCCCAGGTATGGTGCTGCTTGTCCCAAAGACATCATGGGCTAAAGATACACCATGGGTAGGTGAGGACCAAGTGAGTCAACAGCAGAGCTGGGAACATGAGGCAGGACTGCAGCTTTCCAGGGAAATACTCTGTGAGTTATAACAATAGAGGCCAACATCCCTGGAGACATCCCATTTATAATTAGCACATTACAAGGCAGGAAGGTTTTCCCTGTGCAAGACCAAATGTCATTAAACTTAAACCTGGCAAACATCAGAGTTACTGGAAACAAATTCAGCCTTGTCTGGGAATACAAACTCCTGGTTTAAAGTGCTAATATCCCAAAACACACAGGCAACAGGCTCAGCAAGTGTAGTTAGAAAGCCTGCCAGACTTAAAAGGAGATTCTTTCACTCACAAAGGCCCAAGTGCATAAGCTGCTGCTATTGCCCCACAGCTTGATGTATTTAATAGTCTCATTGCTCAAAGTGATAACCAGACCATGTTGAATTTAATATGGAACCATAGAAGTCTGAAGGAAAATTAACAGTATCTGATTCCACCTCAGTCATCCTTGCTTAATTCTTCTTAGGGTAGCTCTCTTCTTCTTGTTTTGTTTATTCCAGGGATGTTGTCACCTCTCACCCTCTCCTGGCATCACCTTCCTCCAGCTTTCCAATTTTCATTCCTTGCAGAAGAGGTGACTCACAGGATTCCAGTTGGATCAGCATCTCCAAGGTGTTGAACAGCAGAAGAAACCTGAATATGTAGGAAAGTTAATAGCTGCTGAAAGCATAATGTAATGTAGTATTAAGAGGCCAGATTCTCAGCTGATACAAAGTAAAGAGAAAATGAAGTTGTGCTGATTTTCACCAGCTAAAGAGAGGCACAGTGTAGATCTCTAGTTAAAAGTAGCTTGTGTAGTTAGAATTTCACACTCTAACTTATCTGGAGACAGAGAATTAAACAACAAGACTAAGCATCTTCCAGAAATAGATGCATCAGTGGGAGGTGGAACAGGATTTTTAACATAATTACTATCCTGCCTGGGGTGTGAGGTTCATCAATAAGAGCAAAGCTTCTCTATTGTATTGGAGCATATAAACCAGAGCAGACCCCACATTCTGCACTAATTGGTTGAACTAGACCTTTTGCAGCAATACTGAGATTGTGACAAGTGTCCAGATGGAGGGGTGAAACCTGTGGGTGAGTCTGAGTAAGGACCAGGCTGTTTGGCCTCTCCTCTTTCCTTAGGGGGCACCAGAGAAATGACTACTTATGGTGTGGTGCCTCATCCCTCTTCTGACAGCAGCAGATGGCCGGGGTTGCTCAATCCCAGACTAATCAAAACTCCATTTGGAAGAGGCGGAGCATTTGAGGAACAGGCCAGAGATGGGATCGGGCTGACAGAGGAGAGAGCAGGATTGTGTGTGCTGTGAAAAAACACATGGGACTCATGGAAAAATCAAAGAAAGAAGTTCTAGGAATGGGGGGCAGCAAAATGAAGGGGAAGGACAGCTTCCAGACATGCTAGTCAGGACCTGGGGCAGGAGCCAGACTGATCCCCTTGGCTTTTTCCAGGGTAAGAATATTTCTTACAGCTTTGGCAGAGAGGCATTAATGTCATAAGGCAGTGTTGTAATATCAAGGACATGGAGGTATTTTATTACTCTGCAACAACAGAGAGCTGTGCTCCAGGGAGTAACCAAGCCCACAAGACACTGGGCATCAAATTGGTGCATGTTTTCCCTTCACCTTTCTGTCCCCTGGGGAAAATTAAATGCCAGACAGGCCGTGGTATGATGGTGGTGAGCAATCTGGGTCCTGATGATGTCAGCAACACTGCTGATGCTACTGCTTAAATGAGGGCTGCCTCTTTAGGCAGTGATACACGTGCCCCAGTACAGAGGGGAAGGATGCTGGTGAGCACACCTAATGCCTTTTCATCCAGAGCATGCGTGAGGCTGCTGCTGCTGCAGGTAGCTACTGCAGGTAGCGGCAGTGTAGGAGTAAAGCATATCTGGGAATCCCTGCTTTAATGTGGTTTTTGGGATACCCCAGGACTGGCTACGTTGTTTGGGCTGTCCTGGTTCTGCCCTTTGGAAGAGGTATTACTTCCCCACAGAAGACCTGGGATTTTGGTGTTTCAGAGTATTACGCCTCCCTTCAGTTACCCAACGGAATCCAATTTGGTCCTCAGTTTCTATAAAAATCCATTATATGCTTGTCTTATATCACTGCCTTGTGGGAGAAATCCTTTTTCTCCCCCCATCTTATTAATTCTGCAGTGGCTCTTAAGGGCTGTGGAAAGGCAAGACATGAATCAATGTTAAGGCAGTTTGTTGTGTCTGGGCTGCATGGTACTCTCTGTGTGTGTGTGTGAGCTGCAAGGGAACATCCTGCTGACCAGTTGGAATCCCAGCAAACAGACCTCCCTGCATGGTCATGGAGAAATGTGACCAGAAAACTTGCCCATGGTGCTTGAAGGAGATTTCTATAGCACATCTAGATGGCTTAGTGGTTTGAAATAAGGTAGGCAGCCGCATAAGCTTAGTTAATAAGCTCCACTACAGGTATGCATGACTCATTGGTGGCTTCTTAGTAAGTTCTGCTCTTGATTCTAAAGTGAGCTGTTTAATTCTGCACAGGATACTACCAGGATCGTGGGGTGAGGCTGGATCGCTGCTGCAGCTAGGGGATCTTGCAGCTTGCTCAGGGTGCTGCTCTCTGTGTGTGGCAGCTTCCTGAGGAACAATGGGACTTGTAGAATCATCTTGACTTTAGAACAGGAAAAATGGCTGGAATCAGGGACAACACATTCCTCTACCCCCCTTGCAGATAGGATAGGAAAGCTAACAAATAGATACAGCACAGTCAAGCAATGCAAGGCACTGGGGGCTCTTGGGACTGTTGACTCACAGTATTTGGTATTGCATTTAGTGGCAGCCAGTGCTGGTGCAGTAATGAAAAACATTCCAGAACTTTTCCTCTGGGGTGCCTATCTCATTCTAGGCTGCATAAATCCTCTCCACAGGTTTGCAGTAATACTTTGGATAACATTCTGCGGGTGATTTAAAGTGTGCGTTTGACAAGATTCCCTGTGCCATATTTCCCTTGCTGCTTGAATGTCCTTTGGTATTCAACAAAAATCCTGCTTATATTAATCTGACTTCCCAATCAAGCCACCTTAAAGTGCATTTATTCCTGTGTGGTGAGTCATGCTGTAGTGATCTGCTTTGTAGATCAGGCCCTGGTTCTGTGGGGGATTGTGCAAACATGAGACGATTTCTTTCTCAAAGTCATGGAAAGCCCTTTCTGTTCCACGGTAGCAAGAGAAATGAAAACATTTCCAACTACTCCAAGTGGAAGCCAAAGCTTCCAACTGCATCTGAAAACCAAAGTCACAATATCTTAGTCAAAGGAAAACAGGCATGAGGAGTTGTCAGGTAACATATATGATCCCAACTGGGTGAAAAAAGTAGAGGTCTCACATGCGGAATCCATGGTGGGAGTAGAGATGACAGAAGTTGTAGCTGTAGTCCGTGGACAAAGAAAATCAGAGAATCAGAGAATGGTTTGGGTTGGAAAGGACCTTAAAATCATCCAGCTCCAACCCCCTGCCTCGGGCAGGGACGCCTCACACTAAACCATGTTGCCCAAGGCTCTGTCCAACCTGGCCTTGAACACTGCCAGGGATGGAGCATTTACCACTTCTCTGGGCAACCTGTTCCGGCACCTCACCACCCTCATGGTAAAGAACAACTTCCTCATATCCTGAACTTCCCCTGTCTAAGTTTGTACCCATTACCTCTTGTCTTATCATTACAATCTCTGATGAAGGGTGCTAAAAAGCAATCCAGGGCAACTAAATCATGGCTAGATTACCATGGATATAACATTTGTATTTCCTTCTTGCCCCATGTCCCTTATCCGGTGTGAACAGCAAATTTGCTGCTGTTGCTCTGGTGTAGCCCTTCAGTTAATGTCACCTGACTTTGAACAAGAGCAGTGATTTCAGTGTATTAATTATTTTTATTGACATTTTGTTTCTGAACTGCAAGTGCACATCTAAAGTTTAATTCAAATGACTGGATTGGAAGCTGGAGGCCACACAGCCAGCAGTGCTAAACCAGGGCTAATTAACTCTGCTGCAAGATAGCCCTATTAGCTTGGGCAGTGATTCCTAGCTGGGGAGAATCTGCTTCATCTGTGAAAGAGCGGGCTGGTAATAACATGGGCGCTGCAGATCGCTTGTGGGTCATGTAGGAGGGAGACTGAAGAGCTTTTAAGCCCAAGCAGGACCACTTTGGTGCCAAATGGCTTGCGTGCTGCCTCCTCAGCAGTGCTGGTACACTCTGAACTTCTTTCAACGTGCAAATCATGTGAGCATGGTTGGGAATTTCTGCCTTTCAGGTTATTGAAATTGGGTACAAGATCCCAAAACATGCCAAGAGGCTGCTGCTCCTTTATTAATGATGTACACACACACACTGGCTGCTCTCAGCAAGCTGAGCTGCCAGCAGCATGGCTTGTGGCTTCAGGAAGTTGTTTCTCCCTGGTGTAAGGTTAGAAATGTTTTGGTCATGTGTCTTCCCTCTTTTAGTGCTGTGGTTTTGGTGATGGATGGATGAAGCAGTATCAGCGGTGGAGACCTGCAGGCCAGGTAGGGACCCCAGGGCAGCACTGGCTCACAGAGTGTTGCTTGTGCTTCTGGTGGGAAAGGTCTGTGTCATGGTCAGAGCCAGATACCATTATGTGAGATAGTGGAATGGAAAACATTGCTCTTTGCAATGAGCTTGAATAGGAATATCACCCTTTTTTCATCCTGCTCACTTGGCAGACTCTTTTCCCTAGGAAGACATAGAGAGGATGTGTGATTTGCACTTGGAAAAATACTCTCTTTTCTCTGTTGACTTATTTTCCATTATTTTCCACATGTACCATTCATTGGGGGCTGTATTGGGCTAACAGCTGAGCTCCTCTCCTTCCTGCTGCCCGTTGCCAGGGGACAGATTCCAGGATTTGCTGCATTAGGAACAGTGACCTTTTGCATTTGTTTCAAGTCATGTTATTCTTTTTCTATGACAAAGCATTGCAAACTCATCCCATATTTTAACAGTCCCTTTTGGTTACTTTAATCCTAAATGCAGAAATTCATTAAATTACTCATTCTCCCCCATTTCCATTGTGATCACCAGCCATGTCAGTCACAGCAACTCTTCAAAGAGGGAGGCTGAACTGTACATCAGATATGACTTCATTCTTTGTATTTCTAAGGCAAAGCATAAATTCTAACTGGTCCACTAGTCATATCTATTGATTTGGTACTTAATCATATGAACACAATGAATATTCAGTGCCTGTATGATATAAAAAGAACAATCAGAATAAGTTATTATAGGTGCTGGAATCTCATTTAAAATCTAATTAGGTCTAGAACAAAACTAGAGAAGTCCTGTCTGAGTGTGTAGAAATGGATGTGCCTGTATAATGAGCGAAATGCCCTCTTTTTTCACCCATCTTTTAGCATGTATTGAGAAACCAGCATTTTCTTTTTCAGTTTCCACTTAGAAAACCATTACTCTGCCTACCTAGGACAATGGCTGGTACCTTCATGCTTTAAGTTGCAGATTAAAACTGATTACTCTATGCTGTATAACTATGCACTGTGTTATCCATAGCATGCTTGTGGTCATGGTGTTTGGAGTGCTCAAAGCATCTCAAGCAGCAATTATTTTGTAGCTGTCTCTGTTCCACTGCACTGAGTGGCCTAAAGCTTTAGGATTGCATTGCTAATGGACCAGCATCCTTATTGACCACCACTTCTGATGGGCTCGAGGCTAGACCAGATGTTTGCAGGCAGTAAAAAGAGTCATTGCAGCAAATAATGTGTTCACCAAGGTGTGTCTGGCTGCAGCACTGGGGTGTCCCTTTCACCAGCAGCATTTGACCCATCCCTGGGTAGCAGTGCCATGGAGAAATGGTGCATCATGAGCTAGAGCTTGGGCAGGTGCTCCCTAACGGAGGCATCACAGAGGTCCTTGGTGGGTTTTGAGACTCCTCCTCACAGACAGTGGTAGATGTGACCACATTGTGATGAGGAAGACAGGAAAAAAAGGAGTCACAGAGAAGCTGAAGTTGTTATCGCTCACTGTGAGGGTCAGTGAAGGCCTCTTTCCTACAGCTTTGTCCACATGTGTCTTACTGGTGATCAGCCACAGCTGAAACAGGATGACTTCAGGTACAGACGTGCCACACCAGTAGATCTATCTGCCTTTAAAACCTGTGCAGAGTGGGACCAGTAGTTCTTTTGTAGTTAAAAGAGTGAAAGAGAGGAAAATCCTATCCCATGTTTGAAATCCACTTTAGGGCACAAGGATGTCATGCTGGAAATCCTGGAAAAGAAAAGCAGGGTCTTGCAGGCTTTATTTTCAAATCTATCTGTTCAGACTCCCAGATCAGGACAGAGCCTGCCTTGCTGTTTATAAAGAGAGATGTGTAGATGGATGTAGTTCTATCAGTGGATGATTAGGTAAAAATAGATCATAATTTGGTTCAGCTTTTATATTTTGCAGAAAAATGAAGTACCACAAGTATATATGCTCATACATAGGTATTTGTGCAAGTGAACAGAACTCTTTCTCAGAACACGCATTGATGGCTTCAGGGGCAGATGAAGAACAGAACCAAGGCAAAATAAACACCTTTCAGCTAACTGTGTTCTGCAAATAGGACATGGCTTTCTGTCTTCAGGGTATATGTCTCTGTTAAAACTGTGCCAGCAAAGTGAATCTGTTGTTTAATGCCTGTTCTACTTTCTCTTGTGCTTTTCTTGGTGAACCACAACGTTTGTAGGAGTGGGTTCAGCCGGCTCTATCAGATTATTCACACTCTCGCTGTCTTTCACTCCTTCGCTTTTTCTGCATGGGCGATGCAGGAGGGCACTCAGAGAAAGGGAAGGCACTTGAGGTTTTAAGCAATGTGAGTCTGTAGCCCTCTCACAAGAAACAGTTTCCCTGCTTTTTATTGCAAGAAAAAGAGTTGAAGATCCAAACTCTGGCTTAATTTGAAACTCCTGATGTCTGTAACTGGCCGCTCCTATTGCCAATAGGGGGTATTTTGCTTTATGAAATGCTGCAGGAAACTGCTTGAATTTAGCATCCCCAGGAGATTAATCAAGAGTTAAAAGCCTCGTTGGTTGCCTTGAGGGTTTCACAGCCAAATACAAACCTGACATCTTTGGCTTAGCTGTCCTGCAGTGAGGCCGTCTGCCTGTCTGCTCTCTATGCGGGGTCTTTTCCCTGTGCTCCCCAAGCAAGGCAGCAACAAGGGTAGAGAGCAGGTCAGTGCACACAGAGAACCCCAACCCTCCCTTCCTCACAGCAGGGGCAGGGGGAGAATTTGTGTCGTGTTTTTCCTGCTTAAGAAACACTCTGGGCATGCTGAGATACCGCAGGGATGAAACCATCTAAAAGGAGCAAACGCTCTGGCTGTGACCTGTCCCCTTCCAGGGGTTGAGGAGCCCTTTCTCCTCCTGTGTGGCCATGTCTGTCTGCTCTGCAGGCTGGACTGCTTCCAGGCATTTCTTGTCATCCTCAGTTTCACTCCAGTTGAAGATTTTAGCCTTATTAAAACCTTGCTTCCCGAAGAAATGCTGTGCCTGGATGCTGTCTGTGTTTACCAGGCAGAGGCTCTCGCCAGCAGCTCTTATGAGTTTATGCCTCTGAGTTTACAACAGCTTTAATTGACCTCACAGTTTCCCAGCTCTTATTACAATATCAGATGAGTGCTCTGTAGGGTTTTTTTGTTTTTTCCTCCCCTTTATTAAAAATAAGGTTGAGAAAAACTTCAGTTACTTAAGGCACTTTCATAAAAACCTCATTACTCAGTTGCAGGGGTTGTCTTGCGTGAAGGCACTCGGGCTTGCTTGGCTGAGTTGAGAGGGTGAATTATTCACTTCCCTTTAGTAGTTAGGCTGAATCTAATGTCTAATCCATGCTTGACTTCTCATGCTGAGGCAGGCAGAAGATGTGAACAGAGGTCACCCTGTGGTGAATTGCTGGCTAGTGTGGGAGCCACTGTTTGCTTGGCATCAGCAGATGCGCTTTAGCTGGATTCAGACCTTTTCAAGCTGGGAGGTGGGTAAGGAACTGCGCTGGTCCTCCCAACCCTTGAGGTCTGAGCCAAAAAGGCCTCATGAAAGCCATGCAAAACTATTCTCTGAGTACAGTTGGCTTGGATCTGGCACAAATGATGATAAAGGTGCACAATGCACCTACACACTGCTGCAGGGCTCTGCAAATGAACAGTCAGAGCCTGGCAGAGGAGGGTTGAAGAGCTGCAAGGCTTTTCAGGGGAAGCTTTGCCACCCTGCGTGTGGTGGGAATGATTAGATGACTGTGCTTGATGTGCTTGATGTGCTCAAACTGCACTGCTGTCTTTTAATCATCCTTTATTCTGTGACTACACCCAGGTTTTCCTCCTCCTGTGTCATTTCCAGCCCATAACACAAAATCTCATGTTCTTCAGGTGACAGTTTCAGCCTCACTTGTTAAAGTTTACATCGTGTAAACCTCCTCTTGAATGAAGCCCATCAGTTGTACTGTAGGTTAGCAAACCTGGAGGTAAGAGTTTGCCCAAGAAGCTGTCTTACTGCTTAAATGCACACTGTGCTAAATGGTAATTTCCTGGATACAGAAGTGACATTTCATTCATGAATTCATCTCGTGGTTGCTGAACATTTGTACCTAGAATGATCTTTATGCTTTGAAAGCCTGTTTCTATACCACCTTCGATGGTTTTTAACGACACAGAAGCCAAGGCAGCTGTTGTAGGAAAAGCGCCATTTACAGTGATGTCCTTGGGCTGCAACAGGCTCAGCCTGAAGCAGTGTTGCAATGACTTCAGAGCTGCCAACTGCGAGTATCCTCACACCAACTGGCTGTCCAGAATTGATAGCATTATTCCAAATGTAGGAAATATTTACAAGTATATTGCTTCACAGGCAAATAGAGAATTAAAAGGAAGCAGGAAAAGTCATTCTGCCCAGACACTGTATTCACATAGGGACTAACTAGTATGGACCTTGCTAGACTTTCTGAATCCTTTATTAACACTGTTCTTTGTGACTATTAAGATTCAGAAGCATAACCCAAGTCATGTGCAGCTTCCCACCTCTAGTAACTGTCTGGTTCCACCATTTAGCCCTGCAAATTCAAGTTATTAAGACTTAGTTTAACCTCCATACCACCTCTCTTTGCTAGGGAGAAATTGCTCTCATGGAAAGCTGGGATGCTCAACAGACAAGGAATGACACTAATCACTTGATGCTGCTTCTGAGGCTAAGTGCCAGGTCAGGGTGGACATAGGGGACAATGCAGGGTCCCAGCAGTGCAGGGCTGCAAAGCCAACATGCCATGTGCAGGACTGCCCAGTGCAGCATGAACCTACCATGAGGCTACCGGTTGTAGGGCTGAGTCCTACCTGGTGCAGAGGGAGCTGCACAAGGGGTTTCAAGAGAGAAAGATTTCATTGCTAGTGAAGAAGTTTAATTGGCATGAGTTAATTCCTGAATTAGTGTGTATTCCTCATGGTGTGAGGAGGATGAGGAAGTCTTGTGTGGTATACTGATGGTTTCCTAGCTTTTCTTCTCCTTATTGTATTAAACCCTACAGAAGAGGGCAATTGCCAGGTATGTCCCTAGACTTTGCAGGTTGCTGTGGATGGATCATAATTTTTGCCCAATATGTCTTGCTTTCTACAACTGTATTGTTCCCAGGATTTGATTTGGATTTTGTTCCATCTCATCTGAGATGAATGGGTTTAATCAGAATGTCTTAAACCTACTTCATTTGACGGTAACCCATTATAAGATGCTAAGAAACGTACCGCAGTCTTGCCCTGGCAAGGCAAGAGGCTAAATGAAGGCGGGAATTTAGCTTCTAACTAGATTCTAACTAGGAGGCTCTGAAACTTTATATGATTTTCCAGGAATAGCCTCATTTGGCCTCTATAAATGGAAGCTAGGCAAGAAAATACAATCTGCCTGCTCTGAAATGTACTTATTGATTTCAGCAGTCATACTGTAATTGTTCTCACAATCAGCTAATCGAGGTCCCGAATGAAAGGTGACATAAGCAGCGGTAAATTTTGCAGTTGCCCCCCCAATAGACAGCAGATGACCATATCTGGTATTCCTTGTTAACCAGATTCAAACCTTTCAATGCATTTACCAAGCGACTAGAATTACTGATATTTATCACACAGTGCTTGGTGCTCTCATTCATCTCATGCCAAGTGAGTTTTGTAAGACTGAGCTGGTGTTGGTGTCACTGTCCTCTGATAGAGAAGTGCTTTGCATCAACAAGGATTCCTCTGTAGCAATGGCACACCTCAAACAGTGGGTGTGAAGATGCCGCTCTGGTCTGCAGCCATTTCAGAAGGAGTTTAGTGTCTCCTTGTTCTCTAGTTTGCATGTGTGTTTCTCTGCCTTCATTTTGCAGCTCTCGTTGGTAGGAAAGGACTCTCTGAAGTTCTTCTGAAGGTTCAAAAAAATGAGCATACTTTCTCCTCTGAACTTCCAAAACCCAACTAAAGGCTTTTAGCTGATTATCTCAAGTCTTTTTTCTGTAATGACTTTCCAGTCTCTTGATGTTGAGCAAAAATCTGCGGATAACTCTCTCTATTAGCTATAATTATTTAATGTATATTGAGCTTGGGAAATTATTCAGTTAATTTTGTCTTTATTCTTCCATTTCCTGTTAGAGTTTGGCAGCATAAACCTGCAATTCTCTCTTAATTACTGCATCCTGTTGGTTTCTTTTCCCATTTTTAAAAGATAAGCATATGCTTAAATGGGAGCCTTTGAAAGAGGGAAATAAGCAGTCTTCATTGAAGTGTGATTATGGTTTGAGTGCACAAATATCACTGGCTGAGGCGAACCCTGATTTTGTGATTGAAAATCCACCACTGATTTAGCAACTTTTTTGCAGAGATGGCAAAGGGGGGAGGACATTCACTTTAACAGAAAAAGAATGTTTCCTTTGATTAGATTTCACTATTGCCTCTGCACTTCATCCTCCCAAGGATGAGTTCTTGTTTAAGTGGAGCTACACTAATAGGAGTGATCATATCCCATACTTAGCTGCTTTAGATCCTTTTTAACACTTATCAACTCTTCAGCTGATTACAAAGAAACTATTAATATGGGAGGACATGCAGAGGAAGAGACTTGCTGAGGGTTTATGAGGCTGCAAACTTCTTGCAGCCCTGCCTATGAAGTGCCTCCAGTCGAGGACCAGCAGCTGGGATTGCTGCCTGTGTTGCAGAGCTTTTGCTGCCGTATCTTGTCTTCCTAGAGAATGAGGAGAGATCTTTCCTGTGCCTTTTTAAGGACCCAAAATAAATGTTAAGACATTTTATTTTTCACAAGGTTGGTCGCTGCCATTGTACCTATCTTGCTTTCATGGTATAATGTTACTGGGGCAATCGTACTGCTTGTGCACTGGATTTTGGCTGTTGGGAGAGCTGAGTATTTTGTCCTAGCGTATTGCAGTCCAGTGGTTGTGTGTTTTAATTCTTTCCACTAAACAGTAGTTATTCAAAATGAATTCTTCAATTCTAGGATCATGGAATAATGTAGATTGAATGGGACCTCTCTCTTTGGCTTTTATTCTAGTCTGAACAGGACATGCTCTTTAAGCCTAAACAGAACACATTACTACATGTTCATGGTCTCAAATAAGCAACAAAAATACTCAGTTAACTAGCTGGGAAAGTAGGTCTGGATCTCACTGCTGGGCTTCTTTCCCTTGTCTATCCTTGATGCCTCTTGTTCCCCTTCTGTGAGTGCTAACTTTATCCCATATTAGTCTGACAGCAGGGACACACGGAGTTCCTCTGGTTTGGTGTTTCCATTGCAGTATTAGGCTGAATGGTAGTTGGCAGCAAAATCCATCCCTGTACCTCCAGAGACTCATTAAAACTGGGTAACTCTGAAGTACAGCAAAATGATTTCTGTTTGGACTACATTGCCAATTTAACAGATGTGTGAAAGGTAAAATGATGAAGTAGTTTCTTGTAAGGAAATTCCTCTAACTAGGCACTTTCGAAAAACTTCCAATAAATGTTCACTTATTAGATCAACTTTGTAGATATAACTTCTCGTATCAAGTTCTGCATGCTTAAGAGAGTGCATAGATGTTTTTTTAGCATCACACCATTTCTTACATGGTTTATTATAATTTATTATAATTTGTGTATGTATTTAAAACAGAGGATTAGGAGCACCATCATTGCACCACTTCAGGACACATACTGGTTGAGCAATGCAGCTGCTTCCATTGGATCCAGCTGGCAGGGATGAGCTTTACCTCCTCCAATTCTCCTTCTCCTGGAACTTGCACAGACCTGGTTTAGCGATGGATTTGGCAGTCCTGGGGTAAAGGTTGGACGTGATGATCTTAATGGACTTTTGCAACCTAATTGATTCTATTACTCTATGACCTCAGCCTCCCACCCCACTTAAGCAGGGAGGATCCAGCCCAAGTTTCTGGAGAGCAGCAAGCGCATGGTGACTACTGTGATTACATTACCCAGTATGATCATATACTGTTGTTGGGGCAGTGGATTTAGGAATAGTAGATAAAGAAGCTACTTCTTGGTCAGGATTTGTCTACAGCTTGATACTCCAGTTGAGTTCAGACCCTAATGAAATATTTCAGAGAATCATAGAATGGTTTGGGTTGGAAAAGACTTTAAGATCATCCAATTCCAACCCCCCTGACATGGGCAGAGACACCTCACACTAGACCATGTCGCCCAAGGCTCTGTCCAACCTGGCCTTGAACACTTCCAGGGATGGAGCATTTACCACTTCTTTTGGCAACCTGTTCCAGCACCTCAGCACCCTTACAGGGAAGAGCTTTTTCCTTATATCCAACTTGAACTTCCCCTGTTTTAGTTGAAACACATCACCCCTTGTCCTATCGCTACAGCCCCTGATGAAGAGTCCCTCTCCAGCATCCTTGTAGGCCCCCTTCTTGATTTTGATTTTTTTTGCCCTTTAATTATGAGGCTTTTTTGTTCTTAAGTGATAGAGAGGAAGGAAGAGCTGTTCCAAATCCCCAGGCAAGCCTGCTTCAATCTGGCCTCATGATTTTAGCTTTAATCATAAAAGAATATCTTCTATGGTTTTATTTCAAACCCCCTTTGTGGAGGTGGCAGACTGAAACCCTGTGAGTCCCTAGCTGGGAAGGAAATAATACCCCTCTTGCAGGCTGCTCAGTCAAATGGAGATGTCATGCAGGAGGTCAAGACAATCCCACTAACACATCCCACACTGACATCTCGCCCCTGGCAAATGGAGGGTGCCCGAATGGGTTGCCAAAAGGCCAGATGCTGCTAATCACCATCTGGGCAGCAGGACCCCCCGAGCCGCTCCGGCTGCAGCGGTGGGGACCCTGCCAAGGCACTGCAGAATGTTTCTGCAGCACCGGCAGGTTTTCATCATCCTCTCTTAACACACCAAAATCAAACAGGAAAATATTTAATGTGACAGGGCAAACAAATGGTGCTCTACTGGAGGAACGATACTTTAAGCATATGATAGCCATCTGCCTCTGCCTCGCCGTGATTGTTGGGGAGTTATAATTGGACACACAGTTTTGACACCTACAGGGACTTGCTGGTGTTGCCACCAGGCAGGTTTAAGTGGGACAGAGCGCTTAGGACTGTGAATTTGCGCTTGGCTGCCATCCAAACAGCCCTGTTAAGGCTCACCGAGTGATCAGGGATAGAAATGGTTAAGAAAGCTTCCACTTCGGTTAAAGCTAGATGTATATATTGCATTTGTTTTGTGTTCTTGTATTTAAAGTTAATGAAGATTCTTCTTGGAGTAAACCAAAATGTACTATTTTGTGTACAAACATTTTGTATTTACACATATTGGTGTTCATAGTTCAGGTCTGACTGCTTTTAGGATCAGGCAACCAACCTTTTATATATATATAAAGATATATATATATATAAAAATATCTGCAGATATATATATACAGATATAACCATTGCCACCAGCATGTTACTGTGCTGTTTATTGCGTGCTGCAGCCCACTGATGCTCAAGCCCCATCTCCTGTAATTTAAATTCTTTGCTTAGTAAAGGACAATGAAGTTTTCACAGATACTTTTTCCCCCTTTCAAAACATCAATTTTTAGCCCAAACTTGCTGCCAAATCCTATTTTAATCCTGCTTCTTTTTTTCGCTAAACTGGAGATCACTAAATTCAGGCACCACAATTACGTGGAGATAATACTGATAATCTTGTTCTACAGTGTTTACCCACAAAGCGTCTGCATGTGGTGTTTATCCTCTTGGTATATAACGCCAGTGACAGCAAACAACCCTGCTGAAAGCTGCTGCTTTTACAGGGAGCTCTGCAAAGTGCAGGTGTGAGCAGGAGCATGTAAAGAATCCCTCATGGGAGTGTGTGAGTGCAGGGTGAGGAAGGAGGAAAGATGCGCAGCAGCTTGAGGGTGGCTGGAAGCAGCTGGAGCAAAAGGGATGGGGTGAGAGGAGAGGTGGCAGCCACCGGGTCCCCTCTTCTGCTGGGGAGAAGCACCCATGCAACACCTTAGACCTTGCCAGGTATGTTCCTTGCTGCAATGCCTCTGGACACAGGTCACTGCAGCCCTTTTCCACCATGCCCATGTGAAGTTCATATGTTTTAAGCTTGGAACTGAAGTTGCCTAGGGAGCCCATGGCTCTAACAGATGCTAGTGGCCAGGGACTTTCCTATAGATCCCAATTTTCCATAGGCAATTTCCCCTCACCCCCAAAAATAAGATAGAACAGTGCAAGGAGCTGGCCGGCTGCGAGTGGTACATGGGGGTAAGCACACTTACATGGCTTAGGCACTGGTGTGGCTGCAGTGTGTGCAGCCCTTCGAGTCTGGATGTGCCTATTCCACCTGGAAAGGTGGGTGGTGATGTAGCTCTGGCATTTGCAGTAGGTTTGGAGGAAATCAGCTTTTAATATGGTGTGCCTGGCTGATCTTCATTTAATGTTGAAGGGAGCTGCTTTAACAATATATGATGGGGCAGTCATTTATCATCGGGTATTACTGATATATTTAAAATGTGACCACTCTCTCTGACGGTCTCTAATTCAGTGGTTCATGCCCGGGCAGAGGAGGGTCAGTACAGCCTTGGTTTAATTGCTGGTTGAAAGCTATGCCAGCATAAAGATACTCTTTGGCACTGCAGAATGCTGCCAGGGCCAAGACCTGATTTCTTTATTGATACATGAATTCTTGAAAGCAAAAGAAGGCATGGCCCTAACAAGACCAGACCTGAACTCTTCTGGTTCTCTATCAACAGCAATGAGAAGCAGGAGCACATCTCTGTGGTTTTATCTCCAGCAGCTAAGGGTGATGGAGGGTCAATAAGGCTGCTGCTGTCAGACTCAGGTTGCAAAGTTTGGGTATCTTTGGATGTTTTTTAATGGAGATTAGAGGCTTCAGGAATGGTTTAGATGCATCAAATTCTAAACCCTCAAGAGCACGCTCCTCAGGGACTTTCTCAGGTTTAGGATTTCAACTAATCCTAAATCCGAAGCTTGCTATCGATTCCTTCCTTTGCTGTGGTTCGTTACTCTGCCCCAGGCACTATTAAGGATGGTACTGTCCTAATTACGTACAAAAATACCAAAGCAAACAAAAGTCAATCCCAAAGGTGGATTATGGATTGGTTTTCCGTTGTTGAAGGAACATTGCTTTTTGTCCATTCATTTCAAGGCACACTATTGTTCATAAACCATTTAAGAGAGAAATATTTGATAGTGCAGGGGGGTTGGTAATGACTTAAAGGCAAAATACTCTTCTGCTCCAGTTCAATGTTCATGTACCTTAGTTCTTATTAGCATTGATTTTCCCCAAAGCTTTAGCATCTTATTTATGAAAGGCAGCTTAATGATTTTTCAACAAATAAGAATGTGGGAACAACACATTAGACCATTCTTCTACCCACTGGTATGTTAGTCTAAAACTCCTACTGCATTTCTAGATGGGCTCTACCTCAACTGGCTTACATTTCCTCTACAGTCCCATGGCAAACACACTAGGTCCCATTTACATCCATATGTAGGATAAGAGAAGTCAGAAATCACCTAGTATGTGGAATAACCATGTCTTCATGAGCAGACACAAATCCCATGGAGCAAAGCATCCCTTCTGTGCCTCCCCTCCTATTGTCTGTTAGGGGTTCCTGGTGCATGAGTGACCTTGTGATTGATGTTCATGGGGAAGATATAATCCTAGGCCATACTGACAGTTTCTTATAGCAGATGACGGACGTGCCAAGTTTCTAGTCTGATGATGGTTTCATTTAAGTCAGTTGGGAGTCTCTGACATTCTCAATTACAGCTTGTTTGCACAGACTCTTTGCAATTGAGATACAGTTTGCCACCAGTGCACCTAAGCTCTGCTCTGGGACAAGCTAAAATCTCACTGTCAAAGGTCTGAAAGTGTGTGGCATTTGCAGTGCTAATAGAGAAGGATGTGAAAAAGAATGCTTAAACTTTCTTCAGACCTTTTAAGGAATGACACGGTCACCAGTCCTTCCCGCTGATGTTCTAATTACAAACCATTCTGGGTTCAGCTACAGCAGTCATTTTTTCTCCCTTTTCAGCCTGGGAACAACGCTGATAACACACCGATGTTTTTTGTTGTTGCTAAGTAATATTTACTCCGAACAAGGACTTTCTCAGTCTCATGCTCTGCCAGGGAGGAGAGGAAGCCAAGAGGAAGCAGAGACAGGACACCTGACCCAAACTGGCCAAAGGGGTATTCCATACCACAGCACGTCATGCCCAGTATATAAACTGGGGTTGTTCCAGGAGCAAGAGCTGGTGCCATGCTCTCCTTTTCTCTGCTCCCCTGGCACTGGGATTAGAGTGCCCAGTTCAGCCCCATTACTGCTGGAAGTTCAGACAAGCACTTACTCTAAAGCTTAAACTACCAGAAACTTCCGAACTATTCAAGAAATCCTGCTTCTTGCCTCCTTTCTGATTTCTCTCCTAACCCAAAAAAGCTATCAGAGAATTAATCCTGCTTTTCCTTCACTAACCAAAGCCTGGCGGCTTCTGACAGGCTGAAAGTCAAAAACACAGCACTGCACCAGCTACTAAGAAGGAGAAAAAATTGACTGCTGTAGCTGAACCCAGGACACAAACCAATACCAGCTTAGGCTGTCTGAAAACAAGCTGCACATTTTCATACAATTAGTTGGACTATCTGCCTCATTGCCATGAAAATTATATAGAAGAAAATGTTTACTTTAAAGGGTTTCCTAAGTAGGATCTCACAGATGTCCTGAATAGATAGGTAACAAATCTATATATGTGTGTTAAACTATAAAAAAACAATGGGAGAGTGAGTTTGGGATGGGGTGAGCTGGATGCCTGTGAGTATTTCGTGAGCTGTGAAGCTCTCCTCACTGGAGACACAGCCTGTCCACATCTCAGCCTTTAAGCACAGGGTCTCATTCATTCCTGTCCAGATTCCCTCGACAAAGCTCACACAGAACAAGTGAATGACTGCACTATGCCAGTTTTGCATTCAGCCTCCAACCACAGCCTGCCCCAGGGGTCGTGAGGAGGCAGCAAACTCTTCTAGTCCTATGTTTTGAAGCAGAAACAGGGCTGCAGGTAGGGAGGTCTATGCCAAATCTTTTATCTCAGCAGCTCTAGGAAGGCTGAGGAGTTCCCATATGCTGCCAGGAGCTGGAAATGCTGAGCTGCAGCAGAGCCCTCTGACCAGCTAGCTGCATTCCTTCCTCTATCTCCAGTCATTTTTACCCCCAAATCCCTTTGCTGTGGCTTTTAACAGGGAAGCATTAGCATTTGCAGTCAGCAGCTCAGACCTGTGTCCTGTCTGCTATCACCATAGAGAAAGATTTTCTTTCTCTATGATAAGATTCAGGTGTGTAAATAGTAATGTAGGTTAATGTCTGAAGATGCTGTGCTGGGCATAGTGATGGCCTTGCCATTACACTGCAATATTCTTCTGATGAGTAGCAGTTTCCTCAACAGACATTGTGCTCCTCAAGCATCTGAAAGGAAATGAAAACACGGATGGGGATGGTTTTTATGCTGAAATATATATATATATTTAAGATTTTGGGGGGTTTGAGTGTGTGTGTGTGTTAGGGAACAGTCATTTGCAATCACTTGAGTGGATCCTGCAAAAACACTCTTGTGAATGTTTGTCTTTCTACTCACCACAAAAAGGTGTTTGAGGTGTTCAAACAATGCCAATGAAACTCAGTTATGGGGACATTAGGTGGAGGAGAACACGTGGATGGGGCTATGGGGAAGACACCCGAATCAATGAATGTGTCTGAGAGGTGCTTGTTTGGTCATCTTGAAATCCTTGGTGAGTTGAGGCTGTCCATCCCAGGAGCTGTGCAATGGGCTGGACGGCACACACAGCACCTTTCTGGAGTCAGCAAACACCAGGATCAATATCTGAAGGATTTGGAAGGATGGTTTTTGGCTCACTATATTAATGTAACTGGGAAGTGACTTCTTATATTTGTGGAGTTTCAGGACATATACCACAAGGTAACGAAGAAAGGAACTATAGTTGAAAAACAAACTATTGGCTGAATATTTTGCCCAGCTGAAAGATGTTGTTGGCAAAAGTGAAAAACCTCAGGCAATTTTATATTTCGGCTTTATGATGAACTATTTTATTATCCCAATAATTATATTTGACAGTCAAAGATCAATATGGACCATATAAATCATTAATGACAAAGACTGTCTGTCTTTACTTAATGCATTTCCAGTCCATCTCCCTGAAATCCAGCTATCAGTGAGACTGTTTTGGCAAGATGCCTGGAGCACCCCTGAGTGTTCAGAAATCATGAAACTGGCTAAAAAGAATCCCTATGGGAGAAGGAACAACAGCTATTCTACTTAATCTTCTACTTTCTGAGCCTCTTAAAGTGACTGGCTTAATATAATTAATACTTTTTTTCTGCAGAACTTTACTGATAATAAACCTTTTTATGTAAAAGAAAGAAAAAAGCAGAATTTTTCCTGGGGCACATCCCGGTTCCAGGATCTATTGGGTAAACTGCAAAATCATCCTGAGATTTGCATTAGAAAGCACAGGGTTAGCTATCACAACGCCACAATACTGCAGCTCCATTGCTTATGTGTTGCTCAGCTAATCAGCAACCATAATTAAGCCTTCAGAGTGGGGGTTTGCATGAAGATCTCAGAGGAAAGCTTTGCAGCATCCTCCTGCAGCATGGATGGGTCCTGCAGGCTGGCTGCTGGAGGAGGAGCAGGCTCACCCATTGTTTGTTATTTCATGCACTTAATGATCTTGGTTCTTTAGCATGTTTGAGGTGGCAGGATGCTCCTTTCTCTAGGTGCTGAGGCTCTCCCTTTTTTCCCTGGTCTTTTCCCTCCTGTTCCACTTTGCAGAGGGCTTCCTGGAGCGGAGCATCATCTGCAACACGCGCAGAGAAACCCCATTTCTCCTTGTCCCCATGCACCGACCGAATCATTTTCCTCCCACTTGTTTTCCCTCGGAGCTGGTGGGGAGGCAGGGAGCCATCCCCGTGTTTTCAAAGTGCTGGTGCAATTCCTGCCATCCGACTAGTGCGGATGTGATGGGAATGAGAATCGCGGAGCTCTGTCCTCATGCAGCGCTTTGTAAATGAACCGCTCTGATCTCAGGCGGATTTCCCTGTGCTATTTTTAGATGCGGTGAGGATAACCGAGGGATGTCGACTCTAATGCAGACAGAAAGGAGTTTCAGATGCAGTTTTCCTCCTGGGGCAGGAGAGAAGAGCAGAAGGAGGAAAACAAGGCAATTTCTACCAACATTTCTAAGCCGCCTGGAACAGAGATAGGTTGCTAAACCCTTGAGGCTGGAGAGGGATGTTCCCCAAATACAAAATTCACTAGACACCTGGTAATTCTCCGTATGTTTCTCCTTATTGCCTTTTGTATAGCTCACCACTCTGCTACAGCCCAGAGTCAGGACCTATGATTAAATCCAGCTTTATAGCGTTATGGATATGTTTACAAGGGTTGCTAATAGTTACCCTTTGATTTAAAAATGATTGCAATATATCTCTCTTTCCCCACTTAAAGGACACACTTGGAGGTCTCATATTGCTCGCTTTTGATCATGCCAATTCCTGCTTTGCATTTCACCTTTAAACATAATATAAAACTTAAGCAAAGCCACAAACTGGTAAGCAAATCAAACCTTTCTTACGTAGTGTCAGGAGTGTGTGTGTGTACAGGTTTGCATGCTGGCTGCTGAGAAGAACAAGAGTGAGAACCTGTTTACGGGGAAAAAGCTCTTCCAAAGGGGTTTTTTTTTCTTCCTCCTCCTTCTTCTCCCATCTCCCGTTGCTGGGGAAACCGCCATCCCCATGCTCCGAGCGCTGACTCACCAGCCTGGTCCTGTGCCGCATGCATCGTGCCTTGAGCTCCATACAGGAACAAAGGAAAGAGAGACTTCAGCAGTTCAACATGAAACACAGTGAAACTCCTCTCTTGGTGTCTCCAGGCCATGGCTGGTGACATCTGGCTGTAAGCACTCTCCAGAGGTGGTAGAAAAGGCATGGGAGAAGCTTTTATTTGGTGCCTCAAGGAAGTAGGAGGCAGTGCTACCTGGAGTGATGCTGGTTCCAAGCCCTGCAGCCCCTGACCTGCAGGAGGGTGAATCCCCAGGGAATCCCATAGGTACAAAGGTTGCTGAAGCTGATGGAGAAACCCCCTATTGATTTCCATTGGGCTTACTTCCTACTTTTCCATAAATATTCAGAGGAACAGGAATGATCCCTTTCCCCCTCCTCCTTTATTCCCTGTGCCTGCATCTTTTGGCGTGGAGCTCGATTCTGCCCAGCCGTGAGCTGTGGGGCTTGTAATGGGCCTTTGTTTACTCTCAATTGTGATGCCCATGGTGCTTGTGGTTAAAGGATGGCTTTCCATGGCCAAACACAGTGGTGCAATGAACTTGGTGACCTGTTATCATAAATGAAGATGCTAATATACTTAGGTTCATAAATCCCAAACCATAAAGTCAGCCAAATAAGCTTAAAAGTCAGGAGCTTAAAAATAAGAAAAATGAGGATCTGTTTGGGTTTTGTGATGCATTTACTACTGTTGTATTCAGGTTTTCTCCTCTGTCTAGAGAGCTGGAATTTTAGCTGCTATTTTAGTGCTTCTGGTTTTCATGTTTTCTTTTTATCCAGTGCCATAGGTTTAGGGAGGGAAGGAGGGAGATCCAGGAAATGTGATGAGCCTGCAGGAGAGCAGTGAACACAGCAGGACCGGCAGCAGCCAGAAATCAAGCTTAGCAGGTTGTCATTAGGCTGGTGTGTTTGGCTCCTGGTCTTGGCAAGCTTTGGAAAACTGAGCAATAGCTGGAAATTTCCCCAGCTCAGGCTTCTAGGCAGCCTGTGATGCACAGATGTTTCTAACATCTGCATCTGAGAGCAGAGCCCTGATGTTACAGCTGTTGAGGTCTGAGACAGACACTGCCAGCTCTAGACTTCCAGTTCTTTAAACACAACCTTTTCCCCCTTTCTCCCATCTTTTCCATTTCCAACACTGGGATACAACCTTCAGGTTAAGTTAACCTGACAGCTGAAGCAAAGAGATTCAAATTTGGAGAAAGAGCTCCACACCTGGTGTCTCTTTAGTTACTAGAGCACAAATGTGTGTGGCTAGATGGATCAGTTAAACATCCTCCCTCCATGCACCGTGCCTAAGCAATCTTTCCAAAGCTGCTTTGCTATCTGGGATGCCCCTTCTCAGCATCATTGGGGCAGTATTTTCTCTCTCTCTGGGTAGCTCTCCATCACTTCTGGTTCATCATGATGTCCCTCCACAGTGAAACATTCTCCTTTTCTTCCCTTCTCCTGCATCAAGCTTTCTTTTTCTGCAGGAATCTGAGTTTGATGCTATCAGTAACACTGCCTTGTCTTGTTCTCCAGCCCAGAGAAAGCCTGTTCCTGCAAAGAGAGGGAGAAAATGGGGTTGTGAGCTGAGCACTTAGTCCTTTGCTTACCTGAGACAACTGCTGTTCAGGTGCTTGGGGTCAGGCCATCTTCATAGACAGACTAATATTCATAGGATCCCACAGAATCACAGGTCTGTGTTGGAAGGGACCTTAAAGCTCATCCAGTTCCAACGCCCTGCCACGGGCAGGGACACCTTCCACTAGAGCAGGTTGCTCCAAGCCCCTGTGTCCAACCTGGCCTTGAACACTGCCAGGGACGGGGCAGCCACAGCTTCTCTGGGCAAAGTCTGTGCCAGCGCCTCAGCACCCTCACAGGGAAGAGCTTCTGCCTCAGAGCTCATCTCAGTCTCCCCTCTGGCAGGTTAAAGCCATTCCCCTTGTCCTGTCCCTACAGGCCCTTGTGGGGTGTCACCCTTTACATCAGTGACCAGCTGGAGTGCACAGAGCTCTGCCTGGGGATGCATGAGGGGCTAACTAAGAGCTTATGGATCAGGATTAAAAGGAGAATAGGAATAGGAGGCATTACAGTGGGGTGCAGCTACAGTCCACCCAACCAGGGAGAATATTCCCATGTTCCTTTGCCCACAGAGGAAGGAATATAGTGAAAGAAAGTTGTAATGTCAGCCCAGAGCTTGGAGGTGTGCTTGGACAAATCCCTCAAAGGCTCTTCTCTGGCTGCCCCAGTGCTCCTGTATTCCTTGTCTGCAGGGAGGTTGGATTTTGCAGGTATGGTGTGGAAGGACGGACACACTGGGGAGGACAGAAATCCACCCACATGAGCAGAACGAAACATTTTCCTCCACAAGTCAAAATTTTGCACCTGCAAGATTAAATTGGAATTTTGCACCTGCAAAACTGAAGGCTTCTATCTCATCACTGGTTCTTGCCAAGCCCTGTTCAGCTATGGGGGAGCATGGGGCAGGCACATGCCTTCAGCTCCTGGCAGATCCAGCCACAGCCCCATCCCTGACTCCTTCCCTCCAGTGCTTCAAACCTCAGCCCCATTTTTTAGTGCCCATACATGACACCACTGCTCCTGTGCTTTGCAGAGCAGGATTTTCCCCTCCAGTTTCTTGGCAAGATACATTCACTGCACTGAACCATGTGCGAGCTGCTACTCTTGGGCCAGAGCCCCTGCTTGTGCAGGAGCCTTTTGCTGCAGCTCAGCATCATCTGCAACACACCGTGAAGTGACCGGGTGCAAGCAGAGAGATGCCAGAAGTCAGGGCAGGAGAAGAGTGTGCTCAGCTCAAATAGCAAAGCAGCATTTCAAGCCTAGTCATAAGCCAGCGCTGGGTTTTCACAGCAGAACTTTGACTTAGAGGGTTGTCTCCTGAATCCTAAAACCTGGTTCCTGGTAAATACTTATTTCTGCAAGTAGGTCACGCCTGCTCTCTCCGTTTGGGTACGGTGGAGACTTGACAGGTCTAAATAATAACTCTTCTCTCTTTGATGTTAGATGGTACTTATTTGTTCCCTGCCATTCGCTTTTCATTTCTTCTCTTCAATTCCTGCAGAACTCTGCTGAACACACAAGTTAATGAAGCATAAGACATTTCTAGGTCCCACCAAGTTCCGTAGCTCGTGGTCTCTCTCTCACCCCCAGCATGACCCATCACACTGGCCTGGCACGGGAGACAGACTGGAAGGACCACGATGTCCTGTGAAGTTGCAGGGCATCCAAAGCTTGTCTTTAAGGTTAAAGACAAGATTTAGTGTTGCTGCAGCTGTCCAAACTTGACAGCTCTCTGCCTATAAAAGAAGCCACACTATATAGGTCATGGCCAGGTATTTAGCAAGAGCATCTGTGCAGTGTGGAGGTCACCTTCAGCTCAGCCAGTGCTGCTGGGCACAGAGGCTGTGTTAATGCTATTGGCACTTCCAATTCCACCACACAATGGAATACAATTTCCCCAAATACCCCACCAATACAATTTCTTAGTCTTATATTTTACCTTTAGGCATTCAGCTGAGTCTCTGTCACAAAGGTTTCAGCTTCCACAGGGAACCTTTTCAAGACCTTGCCCTAATTACGAAGCAATTCCAGTGACATTTTAAATTATGGGTGAGTTTTACATAATTCTTTTGATACGTGTTGTTATGACATGTAAAATCTTACCTTTGCCAGATGCAGTGAATTATGTAAGATCTTTGTTTTGCCTTCGTCAGGATAATTTGAACCATTGCACATTTAACAAATGCACTTTCAAAGGACTTGGTCCCGCACGGAGCTGCGATAGTAGAGATAAGCTTCATAAACTTGATTAAACTTCTATTAAATTATATAAGCTAACAGACAAGTTTATATGACAGTGTTCAAACTGCAAAGTCAAGCTTGTGAGGAGCAGGAAAACTCTTATCCTGAAATGCAGCCCCTTTCCTGGGCTTACAGAGATGGCTCATTATATGATCCAATGCTGTTTATACCATAGGGCCCTGGCTCTGTCGCAGAGCAGACTGCCTGATGCAAATCAGTGGGCAGCAATTCAAAGATCTGTTTTCTTCCCATCATGCAGTATGTGGCCCCAGCCCTTGTTTACTGCATACTGCTCAGCCTTGCTCTGAAGATGAAATGCTGTTTCCACTTGGGTTTTATCCGTGACTCTCATTACTCTAGTCGTGTCTGTTTGTTTCACATGCAAGCTATTAATTAATTTGTCTCTGTGAAGCCCAGAAAGACAGGAGAGAAACATTATCACTTTATAGATAAGGAACAGAGACACAGAAAGATTCAGTCAAGAATGTCAATTAATTTGGGATGTTCAGCTTGAGATGCTCAAGAGCTGATATCTCCGTGCACATATGATTTATTGGCTTGCTTTAGTGCTGCTGTGTCTTTCAGTGCCGGCAGGGCAGGGCTGCAGCAGGCAGCTGCTGCTTGACCACAGAGGCTGCCCAAAGCACTTCCCAAGAAGATGGCAGGATAACTGCAACATCTTCTTGGCCAGGATTTGCCCAGCTCTGACCACAAGGAGAATTTTAAACTAAGGGGCTGAAGGAAAAGAGTGATACGACTTTGTGGGTGCTTTCTTAGAGGCATGGATTTGATGGATGCACCACTCAGTCTGTCCATCAAGGAACTGGCTGGATGGTCGCACTCAAAGAGTTGTGGTCAATGGCTCAATGTTCCTCAGGGGTTAGTGCTGGGACCTATCCTGGTAAACATCTTTGTCAGTGACATGGACAGTGGGATCAAGTGCACCCGCAGCAAGAGTGCTGATGACACCAAGCTGTGTGGTGCAGTTGACATGCTGGAGGGAAGGGAGGTCTTGTATCATGCAGGAAAGCACGGGCAGCCACAGGAACCCAGCAGCAGGGTCCATGCTGAGCTCAACAGCCTCCTTGGTTTTCTTTAGACCATAATTTGCCAGCTCCTAGCCCGTAAATGCGAGACCTGAGAATGACTACAGAAACTTTCAATTGTCCATGTTCCAAGAGTATTTCTATAATCGACAAATTGCATTGATTTATTTGCACTAAGTAACTCCTTGGGATCTGGATAATAGATAAAGGTATACATGGTGCTGTACAAACACATCATAAATAAATGTAGCTTGCAAATCAATTGCCAGATATTAGTGATTAATCTTCCCATAGCAAGATAATGTGATGTCTGCCCTTCATGGATTTTTAAAAACATCAGACCTAAGAGGTTTCAGAGTCATTTATTTCAGGAAGGATGCCCTTTAAGCCAGATCTTACACTTTTTAAAAGGTCAGGATGTTTTAAATATCATGGTTTCTTACGAAGCATGGCTCCCTGACTGGTTTGACAGCTGCCTTCATCAGAACAAATCAAGGTACTGTTCAAATAAGTACTCAGCCATTGAGGCTGGGTGCTTGCAGGGAATTTCTTTTTCTGCTGGTGCTGAATACATAAAGTACTGTAAAGGTTACCCCCAGACCCTGTGTACATTAAAACATGTGAGGAACAGCATAGACATTTTCCATCTTCAAGTCACTGGCTGGCTCCTTTTCTGACGTTAGTGAGAGAGCTGGGGACCAAATAATGTGGTGTTTTACCACACTGCATGAAATAGGTTTATGAATAGTTTTATGCAGGCAAAAGACAAAACCTCTCTGACCAGAGTTAGGTGTAGTTCCAGGTATGCTGAGCCCAATAAACCCCTTTATAACCAGTTGAGCCAGACTAGACTGTGGCCATCAGACCCATGGCCCAAGCTTGGTGCTCCCAAGCTGTGCACGGTCAAGCTGACCTTCAGTCTCATTCATCCCTGTGATGCATTATTATATAGCAGGGAGAAAATGCCAGTTCTGTATCTGTTTATCAGGTTTTCCAACAAATAGAACAAACTTCTTGTCTCTTTATCTTCCTCATTCTCTCTCAGCATGCAATGCAGCAAGGCAGGGCCCCATGGTCCAGATGACTTGCTGTCATCTGCAGTTGGAGTGTTCTACATAGCAGTTCATTCATTTTGTTTTTATAACAAAAAGGGCTTTTAAAGTAACTTATGTGCAATTGTTTTTCATGCCTACAATGTCTTCCTTCTGCTTTTTTCTCGTGTTATCTTTTTCATGCATTTTTAGGCACACATCACTTAATTTTATAGCACAGCATTCACTTTTAAAAAGGGCAGGCGATACTTGAGCAATCTGGATTAGGATGTTTTTGTTCTAAGAGTATTTATGGGGCAGGGGAATGCACATGTTTGCTGCTAAGCTCTTAGTTGATTCTACTCATAAATTCACAGGGATAGCCTGAAGTCCACTTGGACACAGAAGAAGTATTTGTCAGAGCTCTGTTACTCATTGCGTATGTGAACTAACAGAAACCATTCAGCTTATGAATCAATGATTTCCTTCTGGTTATAGAGCAATAACATGGCTTTATCCCAAGGTTCAGATGACAAATAAAACTGGTTAAAGCCACTTCTACACAGCCACTAGCCCTGGGTCTGTTTGTTCCAAGATGCAATACACTCAGGCTTGATGAGCTCATTCATTTTGGTTGAGCTTTCTGTAATTACAGTGATTTTTCCTATCGGACCCATTTTACAAGAGGACAAGGAGGTGACTTACCCGGTGCTCTGGGCAGTCAGAGCAGAGATCAGCTTCAGTGGTTTAGAACCAGGTGGCTGGAAGTTTTATTAGCATTTAATGAAGACTTTTGGTGCTAAGGCAAATGTCTGGATCTGTAGGCAGCCCAACTTTCACTAACTTCTTCGCCACTTTTGAGTCATCATTAATACCATCCCACTCAGTGGTTATTCCTAGGCCTACTCTCTCTTCCCAGCACTTTTTGGCACATACACTTTTAATTTCCTTTAACCCTGCTGGTGATTAACCTTTTCCCCCTTCTCTCATCTCATCTTGCCTTGCAAGCTCCATCCAGCTCTGTAATCTTTGTCAACTGCTTAAACCCTTCTGCATTTCCATGGCAGTTTTCAAAGGCTTAAGATCTTCGTGCAGATTTTGGTGACGTTTTAGCAGCTGCTTCCCCTCCTTGTTGCTGTGTTGGCCGAGGGACTGGAGTCTGCCTTTCTCTTTCATGCCATTGATGAGCGATTCTGCACCGTTGTGCTTCACTCTGACTGATCAAAGCCTTTCCCGCTGCAAACTTTGATCAAGAAGTAAAAGACTTCCAGCAAACTGTCAGTCCCTTCCTGCTCACTGTATAAGCCAGTACCAAGCGGAAAGTGAGGCTTGTGAAAGTGCTTGCATGAACAAAGCTAGCAGGGTTTTCATCTCCAAAACATTTTCCAGTTTACTGCCTTGGCAAGGTGGATTGCTGCGTGCTTTAAGCCTGCTTCGCACCATGAGGCGCTCCTTGAGCTTGCTGGTGCCAACCCCATTCTCATCAGTTCAGGCTGTTTGCCAGGGAGCTCTTGGATGATAAATATGATCTGCTATATATACATCTATCTATCTATCTGTCTAAAATGTATATATGTATGTATTTATATGTGTGTGAGTGTGTGTATCTTTCATATATGTGTGTGTATGTAAATCATTTCATTGTGCTTGTGTGAAGGCATTTTCCTCCTTGGCAGAATTTAAGCTCTGAGTGGGCTGCTGTCTGTCTGATGTGGAGCACGACGGAAGAATTCTGCCTTTGTTTCCGTTGAAGATGAAAATGATTTAGAGCTGGCTCAGTAACACGCCACAGAGAGATGTGCCAAGGCCTGGCTCTGCTGCGGGTGAGCCAAAGCTCTCCTGGAGACAGATGTGTAACTGGGTAGGTACAGTCCCCTGCAACGTGCCTGTTCTGAGAGGCTGCACTGAAGGGGAGAAGGACCCTCAGCAAGTGACCTCTGGTGGGGAAACACTGATGAGGTGCTGTCTTTGCATGACAGCAGGGATGCCATGGACCTGCTGTGGGAGGCTGACACGTGTCTGGGCTCCACATTGTGCATCTTGAATGTTGATTAAATTTACAGTAAAGGATACAACAGGACCAAGCATTAGTGACCAAGAAGGTGAGAAGGGTAATGTGTTCAAAAGTTGAACCTTCAGGATCATCCAAGCAGAAGAGGACACTAGCTGGTAAGAGCAGCATCCATATTCCTGACTGGTTTCTGATTTCCTTTGCTTTCTCTTTGTTTTGCTCAGCCTATCCTGATTAAGTGATCATAAAACCTGCTGACTGAAACTCCCTAGAAAACATCATTCTATTACCTAATGCAAAACCTTTATATTATTTAATGTGAAGCAATATTTTCACCAATATCTCTGTAGCAGGCTCGTTCCCAAATGTTGCCACTACTTCCAAAAGCAATTATTGTCCTTTCAAATGAAGAACATTCAAAACCCCACCCCTTTAAACAACAACAAAAGTTCTGCTTTTGCTTAACAAGGAAAGAAGTTTAAGTTTTGAAGAGCACTCTGTATTATTAACTCAATTATCAGAAGGGATGGTTGGATGAGCAGACAATTAAAATAAGGAGAAGCTCAGAAGGAAAAGTTCATCAGTGCATTAGACAGACAATGGGGGAAAGTAAATCTGTTTCAAGTACCATTTAAAGGAAACCATTTGGGAAGGAAATAGGATTAATCAAGTTTTTGAACCAGTTGATTTTGTTATCTAAAAATATTCCATAGATTAACACTGTAATATGCTTATGCATGAGGTAATATCTGAGGTCCTTCAGCAATAGGTCTAGATAAAGGTACTTCAAACCAACATGGGACTCCAGACTTACCACAGTCTGTGGCATATTCTGCAAGTGAGATTAGGATCAAGCCTTGAGACATCCATAACAGAGGAGTCTGAACTGTGCCATAGTATTTTGCTGTACTGATCATGGGTCAGGCTGTGAGCTGAGCCCTGCTAAACTCAGTGAATGGCAGTGGTTTTGTTGCCTCTTATGGAGAATACATCCCACTCTGATCCTTAAGCTCCATCCCCTCCTTCATCACCCTTAAGTGGCTTTGTCTTTTCCATCATAAGCAAAGTGAAATTCCTACTTCATTGTTCTAAGATATCTTTGGTAGAGCTAAACAGTGACCGGGATGAGCATGTGGTGAAGCCACTGTCACCAGAAATACCCCTGAACAGGAGTCATTTTCCTTTTGATATTTCATTCCCACTACCCCTTCCCTGCAGCACATGTGCGCGCAGTACCAGGGATGCTCCAAGTGTTCTTTGGAGGGTTTCTGAACACAGCACTAATTCATGTAATCGCTTTTCTACCTTTTAGTTTTTCCCTATTCTCCTTGAGAGGCTGTCTGATAACCTTTTCTTCCCCTGATTTGTCTCCTTGAAGTTTTGTTTGTAGGGCTGATGGTACTGACAGCTCAGATCAGCCCTGATCAGCACCTCACCAAATCAGCCAGCTCTCTGTGCTACAAATGCCAGGAGAGGGACAACTCTTCCTCCATATACAAATGTGATGGCTTTTGGTGGGGGGTGGACCTGTGACCCTGTCCTCAGCAAGGAGGTAAGTTCAGAAAAGGAATGTGACAGACAATGTGTGATGCTGAGAAACCCAGAGGAGATGAAAGCATTCATCCTGCCCCTCCGGTTGTTGAACTTAGGTGAGAAATGCCAAACATATGTGGGGAAAAGACTAGGCCTAAGGGTGCTTGAAAGTAATTTTCCATACATGTTATTTAAGAATCTTAACTTCCAAATCATTAAGAATGATCTTTGGAAGGAGACCTATAAACTGTCTTCCAGTTCCTGATGAGGAGGAATAATTTATTCCTTCAATTTCTCTGATTAATGTAAAACGTGTTTCAAAAATGGGTTTTCCTTTAATATTTAAACTTCCTCATGAGAAGAGCTGCAGAAGGGCAGGGTGATTGAGTGCCCCCCAAACTGCCATGGCATGTTCCCAAAGCAGGGTAAGCTCTGCCACCGGAGCCGATCAGCAAGCAAAGCTATCAGGCACCAGCAAACCCAGTTTGGTTCAGGACCCTGCTCTCCAAAAGGCATGAACCTTGGTGCCAGCCTAGCAGGAGAGGGCAGGGCCCCACAGCTCTGCTCACTAGTGTCAGGGAAGAGAGTTTCTTAACTTGTGAATTTAGAATTTTAAGTTGCTGAGAACATATCCCCCAAAAAAGAGCTGAAAAAAGGCAAAAAGCTGGTGTTATTCAGGGTAAATTGAATGGTATGGCTTTTAGGTTTATTTTAAACAGAGTCACAGACTGATTTGGGTTGGAAGGGACCTTAAAGCTCATCCAGTTCTGACCCTTTTGTCCTGGACAGGGACACCTTCCATTAGAGCAGGTTGCTCCAAGCCCCTGCGTGCAGCCTGGCCTTGAACACTGCCAGGGATGGGGCAGCCACAGCTTCTCTGGGCAACCTGTGCCAGTGTCTCACCACAGTAAAGAATTTCTTCCTAATATCTAATCTAAATCTCCCCTCTGTCAGATTAAAGTCATTCCTCCCCCTGTCCTGTCACTACATGCCCTTGTGAAAAAATAAGCTTTCTGGTATTCTTTTCTGTCATTTTTGCAGAGCCAAAGTCAGACAAAACCATGGTGCCTTGTCTAAACGGTAGGAAACTGAGCTCCAATATTCAGAGTAGCCATTCACTGAGCTGGTAAAACACATCACACTTTGTGTCCTCCATGGACCAGGTTTAGACTACAGCACATTGAAGGGTCTATCAGTGGTGGTCTTGGCTTGACCACTCAAGTTGTGCCTCTCTGGTTCAGAAAGACACAGGAAAAGGACAATGCTAATACAGAAGGGTCTATATCCCAAGGAATGCTAAGCAGCGGTGTAGTGCATCAGTGGTGGGGTGCAGAGCCCTTAAATACCTGCAGGGATAAAAATCAGAGTCCAGACAAGAGGTAGTCTGTTTTAGAGAGAATTATTTATTAGAAGATAGGAGGTTGTTACGTACAGATTCTGTCCTGCAAAAGTGTCCTGGTCATGGATATATCAGGGAGACATTTAAACCCATTAGAGCTTGCTCTGGTCTCCATGCAGAGATACTCAAGACACAGCAGAGCTCTGCCAGACCTGGCTCTCGTGCTGCTACTCAGCCGGGGAGAGGCCTGGCATACCACAGCATCCCTGAGCTCATTACACCGCCTTTATCCCACTGGAAAACCTGGCCTGTAGACTGGAAACCAGTGGCGGGGACACCAGATGGTGCTGCAGAAGGGGCACCGCTCTTCCCTAGGGTCACTTAGAGAGATTTTTCCCCAAGTAGGGAATTGTCTTCCATCGTGCCAGCGATGAACATGGCTGAGCAAGTGGCTACAGAGATACAACCATGCTATGAGGTAGCATGAGGTAAATTAAAAGGAATAACCAAAGGAAAAGAAAAAAGAAAGATCTCTGTGATACAGAGAAGACCTCTTCCTGCCCTCCTTCACCCCAAAACCAGGCCAAGCAGCCAATGCCTGAGCCCCTGCAGAGACCTCTGAGAAAGCAGCTCTGACAGGTAGATCACAAAAAGGTGCCAATTTTGCCTCATAATAGCTGTGCTCCTAGCTGCATTCCTCCCAATTTCATGGGTGACCTGTTTTCTTTTGGGTTGGCAGGTAGCATTTGTCAGCTTTTCATAAGGTCTCTGCACAGCCCCTGTGGTGGCTCAGGGCTTTGCCAAGCGAAGCCCCGGTGCATCAGAGAGCTGCTGTGCTGGTTTTGTACCTCATGAGTTGAATCCAGGGCTGTGACATGCTGCACAGAGTGTGGGCAGCATCACTGGAGACAAGAGACATGGCAGAGGAAAGGCATCATAGAACCACAAACTGGTTTGTGTTGGAAGGAACCTTAAAGCTCATCCAGCCCCAACCCCCTGCCATGGGCCAGGGACACCTTCCGCTAGACCAGGTTGCTCCAAGCCCCACCAGCCATTACACTGGCAATAACAAAGGCCCTCAGACCAAGCCTTCTGCAGATGGTTAGTGGTTCACAGCAGGCATAGGGCTCGGTTTAGTACCAGCCCCTGGACTTTGTCCTTGTTCCAGGTATGTATTGTACTGTACTCTGCCACTGTGTCAGAGAAAAGTGGCTTGATCAGTAGCTGTAAGTTTTCTTTGCTGGACAACCATCAGTATGGACATTTTCCCAGCATCTAGCAGGTATCTTATAAGAAGGTATTATCCAGGAATCATATGTTTAACTTTCCGTTTTATGGGTGCCGATGGATAAATAAATACTCTGGAGTCTGGCTCCATATTCCAGTCCTCTGCTGAAGCCACATTCTTGTCTACCCAAGAAACTTCACTGGCTAGGTCAGATTATCACCTTCCCTTCACTGTCTGCAAAGGCACATTTAACTCTATTTCTCCTTATTAAATGCCAGCCTATGGCTCCAGAGACTACATGTAAAACCCTGGGCATAATCCCCTTCTTTGCTCATAGTGTACATGAGCTTTTATCTACTGTCAGAACTCTTACCGAGAGTATTGTCCTTTCAGCCCACAACATTCTGAAAGAACAACTGTTGTTGGAACAGGTTTGTCAGGAATTTAACACAATTGTCAGAAACAGCTGGTTGTGGCTCATCTATCACCATCTCTCTCTTCTCATCTCAGTCCAAGAGTGGGCTTTGTTACCTGGTATGTTAGAAACCTCTGAAACTAGGGACTTCGCAGTGAATGCTCCAGCTGAAGCCAATGTCAATATGAAAGATGGGTCAAACTGCAGCCCTCAGAAAGGACAATGTGTGAGATGAGCATTCTTCTTTTGCTGCAGATGACCTTCAGGGTTGTAGGTACTGGGGATGGGGAATAACAGTAAGACTGCAGCTATAAAGCAAAAGCAGCAGACCTCTGGTTAGCTTTAGGATAGGGAACTAGCTCTGCCACAAATATGCCTATTTTTTAATCAGGTTTTATGTTCCTAAGGCACTTGGGCTCCTTTTTTGGAACAGGCACCCCAATAAGTTTGATGTTTGGGGTCGGGAGGGTTAAAAGAAAGGTCATACCACACTTAGTTGAAGGGAACAGATACTCCAGACCCACTGAGTTATCAAAACCTCTGGCGCATTCATGACCACATCTTTAATTTTTAAGGAATTCTATGGCATTAGTTGTGCTCCCACCTTCTTCACCCTTTGGAAGGGACAAGCTGAAGACACCCAGACCCTCTGAAGGACAGCAAGATGGGGAGGACAACACCCTGCTCCAACATGGGAGCTCAGCAAGCCAGAGCACTTTGCCTACTATTTGCCTCAACACCACCCCCCACCCCCCCCACCCCCCCCCCCCCCAATCTGGGGGTTTGATCTAACACATAATCTCCTTCCCTCCTCTCTCAGCACCAGCCTTAAAAAAACCCAACACTGTCCCAGCCTGATCTGAGGTCTAATTCCAGCTTGGTCAAGTGGGAGGCACACAGAGCAGCCAGCAGAATACCTGATTTTAATTTCAGGCTAACATTTATAGGTAGCTTTTTGTCTCCATTTCCATTATTCCCTTTCAGAACTGGTTCTTCAGCCACCACAATGTTCCTCCTAGGACTTCTTAAAACACCTTGATGAGTGAAGCTCACCTGTCAGAGCTGCCTGGATGCTGTAGATGAGGAAAGTTCTCACTGATGGTTTTGGAGAGCAAAGGCAGGAGAGAAGGATGTTTTCTCTCCAGGGCATGCGCATAAAGGCAGAAGGCATGGGTGCCTTTTTCCTCCAGACCAGACAAAGCTGGGCCATAAAGCGTAGCTACAGTGATGCCCAGCAAAGGCCGAGCACCCTCAAGGTGCCACCTCAGCACAAGCACTTCTTGACTTACCACTTCCCTTTGAGCCCCCCTGTCCCAAGGGGTGCTGCGAGGTAGCACTACATGGCTGCACTAAGGAAGGTCTAAAGGGGAGGGCAGACAAGGACGAGCTGGAGAAGCTCAAAGCAGTAGAGCGCGATTCACTGGGGCTCCGGCAGCACACAGCAGAGGGGCCATTACCAAGACTTTGTGGCACTTGATTGTCACTATGTTTTGAGTATCTCAGCTGGGCATGTAAGACCAGTACTACCAATATCCAAAAGACCATGTATAGTGAATGGCATTACAGGGGAATAACCCATTCTACAGATTTTGAACACTAACTACAGTATCTTTCAGAACTTTCCAATTGAACTGCCAACCCTTTCCCTCGAAATTAATCATGGATGTACATCATATAATCAAACAAGCTTTTTTAAAAAGTACATCTTAATATAAATAGTTTATTCAGTGCATGGTTGTGAATACAACAAATAATAAACAACTCTTTTTGTACGAGGCAGAAAGCTGCCTGTACACAACTATGTCAGTTTTGGAGCACAGAATCCAACGATGATTAATGCACAAAATCTTACACATCATGCAACTCTATGCCAATATTCCAACTTTCTCCCATGCAACAGACATGATGACCTAAATGGAAACCTAACTACATTTTTTTAAACAATTGTTTCCAATAGCATGTATAAGTATATGTTGTTTAGGGGTAACCTGTCCTAACGCTTCCTCCTACACAATATTCACGTGCCCATTACAGTGAAAGAAGGACTTTTACAAATAAGACATTTCTTATAAAAAAATTAAGTCACCTTAATTCCACAGTTTCTGTCTTTTTAGAAAAGAAGCCACGACAATAGTTTAACATGACACACAAAATGGAATTAAGAGAAAACTACACTGGAGGATAATTTTATCCCTTTCTGTTAACTTCCACTTGGGATAACAAAACAACTCGATTCCTACAGACTGGGGTTAGCACAAGAACTTTACCAGAAACTACAAATCTATAAAAATTCATATTATTTCGTTGTGTTTAAAACCACAAGAACACTGTTTGCTTGAGCCTGAGACACCAACTCTCAGTTCCAACCCTGAATTTAGTATTAGCTGTTTTAAAGACAGAGCTTTAAAGACCCATTGGAGTTGAGAAATCAAAAAGTTGCACTATTCCAAATTAAAAGGATACATTTTTGTTTTTATCAAGCCTTAGATATAAAACAGTAAGCCAAGGAAACAACAGAGTTTACATATTTGTTTTTTTCTTTGCCCCTATAAAACATACAAGCATTAAAATTTCCTTTGAAGAGCAAAAGTGGTCTTTTTTTTTTTTCTGAGTTGGAAAGCAAATTCTTATCAGCAGTGAACGCTGTGAAATGTTTTTGTTTCGTATTCCACAAAGCATAGGAGAGAGAGAGAAAGAGAGAGAGAAAAAGAGACAGAGAGAAAGAGCTGGACATTTCTTCTCCGAGATTTATTCCGCAGTTATGTTTGTTGGCTATCCAACTGCCTTGTGATATGCACAAGCATATTCTACATTATTGGGGTATATCCTTTGACAACCAGTAGATCTAATGGCTGATAAACGAGTGACCTATGCAAGTTCAGTGGCTTGTCCTGGGCAATTGAATGTTTGGATGAAAGACTGCTAGTAAGAATTCAACTGCATCCAGAGGTAAGGTTCTGTTTAGAGAGCACTTGGCTTGCCTGAACCTGGCTACGTTGACTCGTTTTGGCTCATGGATTTACCCCCATTTAGCACTCCTGAAACACTTCTGCTCTTTGTTGGGGTCCCACTTCCAGATCTTGAGAACTCTGTGAGATCGTGGAGAGAAGGCTCTTTGTACATGGCCACTGCAAAGCAAAAGAGAGGCAGCACATCAGCATAGGGTACGGGCTACTCACTGTTGATGCAAGGTCCAGCCGTGAAACACTGGGATTTTTCATTCACTGATATGCAATGTAAAGAATGAAGGAAAGAAACATGGCAAAGATTCCTCTTCCATTTCAAACAGTCCCTAAGAACCTCTGAGGTCCTCTTCAAGGGAATGACATTTTAGAGAAGGGGAAAAAAACACAGCTCCCACCCTTTCCCAGTTAAATCGCCCACCTACCCACTGAACATACAAAGCTCAGCAAGATAGACCTAAGCTGATATAAATCAACATTTCCTTATTAATGGTGAAGTAGCACTGTCAACAGCTGTGATTTGACCTGTTATCTGTACACGTAGCCTAAGGAGGTGGGTGTAAAAATGGATTTTCAGTCTTCCGTTTCCTGTTTTCACACACATCAGAAATGAGGATCAACATTGACATCAGTTGACTAACACACAGTCCTAAATGTAGACTACCAAACTAGTTCAGCATTCACCCAGGGCTATGCACTTTTGAAATATCCTCTCTGATTTCAAAATGGCACTGCTTTTTAAAAGGGTACCTAGACCATAAGCCAGAAGTAGAAGGGTCCATTCATCTTTAAGGAAGGAACATACAGAAACTAGTTATTCTGGAGAAAAGGAGCACCTCCATATATTGACTGAGGTCTCTCTCTTTGCACTGACCAAAGAGAGAGCCAAGTCTGACCACAGTCCTGATTCAGATCCTTCAGTTAACTGGGATGACTGTATGTCCTAGCTTTTAATACACAGCGATATACATATGCCACATGCATTATTACCTTTAATATCACATGCTGATGTCACATTAATTGGTGTTTAAATAAGCACCATGCATTAGCGCATTAAACCAAGCAAACACAGACAAACAAACATCCTGTAACATAAAGCACAGATTGACAAGCTATACAGCAAGTCACTAGTGGCCTGTAGGCAGATGTTTGGGACATTTGGGGGCAGATCCTTCATTATCCTATGATGGAGACAGTGTGGACTTCAGATACAAAGAAACTACTATGTGTATTTGGTTAGCTAAGAGAAACACAGAGAAACAACAAAAAAAGAGGCTCTGGTTAGATTCATGGCGTGTTACAGAACATTATATGTGTACGTACCTGAACCCTTGAAATGTGTCTGCACTGCAATTAAACATCTCTGACACAAGATAACATCAGTTTATATAGATAGGGCAAACCCAAGCAATTACCTTTTAATGGTTTTGGAAGAAAGTGTGCTGCAGGTTTATTTTTCTTCACGTGGTTTCCTTTCATGATTTCTCCTTCTTTATTAAGACCCAAATACCAACCCCGGCCAGACTGTTGCTGTCTGTAGATCATTGAAGAGTACGTCACATAGTAGTTTTCAAATACTGATTCTTTGAACTTGCATTCAGGTGTAAAATGTTCCTGTAAAAAAGTAACAGATCAATATGTGAAGTGCTGGATCTCATGTTTGTTAGTTAATGAAAAAGCATCCAATATTCATTGCTTTCCCAACAGTTAAAAGACATACCTCTCATCTTCCACTATCCAATTATGGAACATGGGCCTAGAAGTATTAACAAAAGAGTAACACAATTTGAAACCTGTGAAATGGTGCTGTGAGCAGCTCAAAGTCTTTTTGAACAACGAGTCGAAAGACTAAGTGAAGAACTATTGACTGATGCAACTAATAGATGTTAGGCAGACACAGCCCTGCTGTCAACCCCAAAAGACCAGCTGTGGTCCAGCCCCATGGGAGAGAAGTGAGGCCACTCTGTAATGCCTTTGTGCATTACCTGCTGGCCTTAACTGCTTCTAAGGAAAGTGCAATAAAAATTGAAATCCAAGGTGCCATGAGTAAATGGTCATCTCTTACTAACCCAGCAATAGGAAGTTAGCTTATAGCAGCTGCCTCTTTGGTCTAATCTATGTTCTTTCTCTGTCCAGCATATCATCCACTGAAATCTCAGCTGTCAGAGACCCACTGCAGACCTCTGCTGTTGCTCTATCTATAGCAGCAAGCTTAAGTCTTCATGTTGAATTGCACTGCTTCTTTTGGGGAGATGCTATTGAGATAATAGTTAAAATAAAGAGCAATAAACCAGGGAAGAGCCTTTTTCTTCCTGTCAGTGGTGTGGCTGGCTTTCCCTGTGCAATGAATCAATACCTTTTGGTACTATTGCCCAGGTTCAAAAAAGGATACAGAAATGAAACATGGGTTTTGGGAGGGATGTAAGACCAAAACAACAGTCCTGAAAGCACCACTCAGCTTCTTCCTAAGGCCTCTGGGTGCTTCAGGGTTTTTAACATTATAAGTTCTGACAACAGCTCGCCTATAGACCCCTAAAAGTCCATAGAACATGAAAGAGGAAGGTCTGATGATGCCAATGTTAATATCACAATCCTGCCTGCCATTGCACTGCACAGGAGCCAGCTGCTGGCTGGTCTTTCCTTGTGCTTGAAGTATTCTACAGCAGTAGGAAAGAAAGGAGGAAAAATTGTGCTTGCATAATGGTTGTCATTTCGAATTGAAGAAATCAAAGAAAATCAAATGTCTCAGGAGTTTAAGACGTTCTTACCTAGTTTCTCAAATATCTTTGTGTGAGAAATAGATGGTATTAAAAAAAAAAAAACCCAAACCCACAACTGTGCCTCTTCTGCACATCTTTTGCCATTTTGTCTTCTGATAGGGAGAAAGCAAAAACCTCCCATCATCTGAGTGGTATTTGCTTCAACACAGAATGTGAAGTAAACAATTCTCTTCTTTATTTCTTCAAGCTAATTGGCTGTTATTTACTTAATTGACAATTGGTTTCAATTGCTGTCAAACAGGGACAGGCACTGCATTTTTGCATGAGTTCTAAATAAAAGCCTTCCATCTCTGTTCCCTGCCCAGCGCTAGCCATTCTAACAAAGACTATTCCAAGTGCAGCATTCAATTAGCAGCAAAATGGAAAACTACAGTGCTCCCACTGGAAGATTATGGTTTAAGTACAGTAATTTGCAGCTGGTTTGGGTACAAAAGGCTTGCTTTGCACAGCGGCAGAGGGTCAGATTGCCAACAGACCCACAATATTTACTCTGGCTCTCTTTTAGAATGCAAGTTAACCTCAGAATGAGCAGCAGGAGCCATTGAGTCTCTTGAAACAGGGACAGAGACAGTGGGGAGACAGAAAGACAGACAGACGTTAGAAGACTCCTTCACCCCTGATTTTGTCCCTTGGCTATGAGGCTTATGGTAAGAAGCCGTGGTGGAAGTGCTGTACTGCTAAGCGAGTTTGCAGTTGAGACCATGTACAGCCAGACATCAACCCGACAGCCATGCCCTGTGAGCATCATAGCCAGCAATCCCTCTCCCTGAAGCATCCTGTGATTAAGCTATCATAGAATGGTTTGGATTGGAAGGTACCTTAAAGCTCATCTAGTTTCAACCCCCTGCCTTTAGTTTAATCCAATGTGTGTCTTTCGTACATAAAAGAGTTGGGGAGGAGAACTGCAGAGGGAAACTCTGAATGAGGAATACTAGCAAATATGCTCCTGATTTGGGGGCATTACAACTGAAATGTACTTTTCTGAACTTGGCAAATCCATGTGCCAACCCAACCGGGTACAGGCAGGACTTGTATCAGCACATCAGTTCAAAATGCAGTGCAGAGCAGCAAGCGCAAGTTGGCCATTATGTTATCATCTATGTATCTTTGCTGGCAAATTCTTTACTAATGTCCTGAGGAAAGACAAGTTAGAGTTGGGAGAGGGCTGAGTAACCCCAATTAAAACTGATCTTTTCCAGCTCATCTAGTCAATCCTATTGAAAATTTATAAATATGAATAATTGTTGAATTCTAAGGCCATATTTTCCTGTCCTTCAGGTGTCCTCTTTGTCCGTCTTTGCAATGAAACTAATATGAATGAGTTCTGAGAAGTCACACAAAGAAGATGAAAAATAGGTGTTTATGTGAGATAGTATTTCAATCACAGAAGTCAGGGATGATGGCACCTACACAACAGTAAATCGCACTCACCCAAGCCCCTCACACATTCACCCTGACAATGAATGGATGAATGAATGGATGAATAAATAAAAGTCAAACAAAGTGCTGGGTTCACTGTAGTCGTGACTCAGCCATGCTTAAGTAAGGAACAAGAACTGTCATGTTTTGAGCTGATCAGCTGAAGTGCTGAAATATTCCTTCATGGAATATCTGCAGCTGCATTAAATGTGTGAAAAACAATTTGAAAAGAATAATTTGGTGTATGATACAATGGCAAAAAGGCCTTGTGCATACACTTAAGAGTGATTGTATTCTAGTATGACTGGATTATATCTATCATCTAAATTAATCTAGTCTCTTCCATACAAATCCTGCGTTACAGGTATGCAAAGGCTGAAAGGCACAGTACTGGGAAGAGAAGCTGGAATTCTTCCTGCTCTAATTGCGTGCAGGGGACATCACCACATACTTTGCAGAGTAGTGAGTTTAAGTCATTAGGTCAATACTGAGGTTGTTAAGTGTTTATGTGTCAGCATAGGCTGAATGTCCTGCAGTTACCCTATAGCAGTGGATGGGAACAATCAGAAACTTTATTCAGATGGTTTTAGTGCTAGGGGAATGAAGAAACAACAAGAAAAAGTAACTTTGAAAAGTATTCAGGTAAAGTATTGGGTACTTGAGAAACTTGGGAAATGTTCTTATATATTGAGCATATAATTGCGTTCCATGGGATCAATGACTATGTCTGCATATAGGATTTATTCTTTATTTTCTCCACTTAATGAAAATTGGATTTTTTCCTCTCCATATCCTGATTTCTTTCCGGACTATAATGTAGCCCAGGATTCCATTCCATAATCATGAATTTTTGAAGGAGCCTCTTTAAGACTCCAGAGTAGTGATTTTCTGCACCACTGAGCCTGCCGTTTTTTATTAGCAGAGATCAATTTTCTCCATCTTAGCATGTGAAGTTCCAGGGTGTATCCTCTGGATCATCACCCTGTAACGTGCAGTGATATCAACAGCACAAGATGTGAATTCTTCAACTTTAATGTTATCAGAAATAACAGCTTTTACATCACCAGTCTGAGCAGACTCTCTGAAGAAACTGGTGTTACATGAAGCCACCAAAAGCTGTTTGCTACAGCGATGGAAACTTGTTATGTGGAAGCAATTTATTTTGGATCAGATCTATTACAGTTCCCACAAATATAGGTTCCAATCCCACAAATATTGTCCATTTTGCTTAAATTTACATATTTTGAGGAATCCTAGTGATATCAGTGGAAGCAAGTTATAACATATGAATATATTTGACACTGTCCCATACGACATCTTGACTCTAAACTGAAAGAGGGTGCTGAGGCGCTGGCACAGGGTGCCCAGAGAAGCTGTGGCTGCCCCATCCCTGGCAGTGTTCAAGGCCAGGTTGGACACAGGAGCTTGGAGCAACCTGCTCTAGTGGAAGGTGTCCCTGCCTGTGGCAGGGGATTGAAACTGGGTAAGCTTTAAGGTCCCTTCCAACCCAAATCAGTCTGGGATTCTACGATTCCATGATTCTATGTACAGGTCTTGTAGGACTATAATTAGGAAGACTGTTTGACCATGTAATTGTGACTGTATACAACAGTTGCAAGTCACATGCTCATCAAAAAGCTTGTGGGCTTTTGAAGATGGATGCTATACCAGCACAGTGAGGACTTTTTAGTTTTGGTTATGTGAATTCCAGATGAGTTCTCACAAAGACATTGTAGGTAGCCCAAAGCCCTCAGGAGATGTTGTAAAGTTGAACTAACTGCTGCTAGAACAAAAACCTACTGCTGAACAGGGATTTGTGGAAGGCTGTAATTCCCCTTTAGTTCACTTCAATCTGAAGGCATGTGTACCAGCCGTGTGACCATGGAAATAAGAAACATTAATAAAAAATGATACAGAAAAGATACACTAAATTCTTTCAACAGGAAACCTGCTTAATGCCAGGAGTGAGAGGAAGGCAGTTTTCCTGGAAGGTGTTCCCAAACAACTCCATAGCATGGAATTGCCTGGGATAGTGTAATAATCAGGAATTGCTCAAGTGAAACACAAACTGTCAGTGGTGTGTAAATTTACTTAGGACAAAGCTTTCAGAAAGGGTAAAATGGAGCCGAAGGAAGCAGCTGGATATCCAGCATCTCCAGAGTAAGATTTCAGGTTGTCACTAGGTATTCTCCGAATCTATGAGAAAAGCTTTGAAAAGATCCTGTAATTATTCCCTTGACATTGTTCCTGTGCGCAGCAAAGCAAATACACAAACTAGGGGGAAAATGCACACGGTGAACTGAAGCAGAAGCCATGTTAATTACAAATACAGAGACTCCAAGGTTTAAGTTGTGTTCATTACTGGTTTTCCAGCCTTACCAGTGACTCAGTTGTGAAAACTTGCCCAAGTCATCTTTGCCCAGATTTTTAAGTGGATTTTAGGCACCTCAGTAACTACCTGTTTCAAGCTTGGTGAGTCACCTCTCAGCATGCTCTGCCCATGGAATGGATGTGTTGCCCAATGACCCCAGGGAAGACTCAGTGACTGTAAACAATGCTCAATTTAATTGAGATAGGAACTATGCGTGATCATATTATTGTTCCCTTTTGGTGATGCTTCACTTCTACGACTGTGTTGATTAACCCAAGCACTCCTTAACTGGGGCAAGAGAAATAACACAGAATACATACAGAAAGAAGACACTCTCCTGAATACTGCAGAAGAAATTAAACCTGCTAGAGAAAGCCTGTAATGGGGTTTAAAAGTTCTGCAAGATGCCCAGGAGAACACCTCACAGACGTCCAACACTGGTCCCTTTCCTAATCCATCCCACAAAGTTATGAGATGTAATTTACTTGGTATGAATAAGAAAGACAGAAGGCCCACCTTGCCCCAAAATGCATCCGTGCTTCTGCATGTGCACCTCTGACGATCCTGGAAGCATGGCACAGGGAAACCTCTGCAACTACCTGAATGATCAAGTCCTCTATTAATATTTTAATACCTTCTAATGCTTGCACCTACCCTTTATTAATTTCTGTGGCTTTAGGGCACCAGACTTGCCAGTCCTAGTTCAAAATCAGTGAAATTTTAATGAGATAAAAGGAAGAAACTAGTCTTTAAAGATTGCCTGCTTTGTGAGACTTAGGAAAGTTCATTAAGCAGTAAGAGCCTGTCAGGTTGTCTGAGGGCTCTAAACCAGGCTGACAAAGATCAACACATATGATACAATCCTACTATTACCTAGAAGCTGGTTTTTAATGATATTTAGTTTTTACTGTTTCACATATACAGAAGTCATATTACTGCTTCAAAATCTGTAAAGGAAAGCCTATATGTCAATCTGTAATTAAGCCTCTTTGGAGAAAGATCTTCTCTACTAGTTTAGGGTTTAAAAAATAAAAGATGAGAATAACTTTCTCAGTGTCTAGCCAAATGTTGTAGTGCATGATAGAGCCCTATGATTCCTGGACTGCACTCCCAGGTTTGATCAAGGACTGGTTAACACCACTATGGCCACTGGCTAAGTTAATGGTTGTGGTTCTACCCATCAGGCAACCGAGGCCCACTCAGCTTGCTCAATCCCCACCTCCACAGTGGGATGGGGGAGAGAATCAGAGGAACAAAAGTGAGAAAACTGATGGGTTGAGACTGTGACAGCTTAATAAGCACAGCGAAAGCTGTGTGTGCAAGCAAAGCAAAACAAGGAACCCACCCATCACCTCCCATGGGTAGGCAGGCGCCCAGCCATCTCCAGGAAAGCAGGGCTCTGTCCCCCCTTCCCTCTTCTTCCCCATGTTTTATATGGTGTCATATGGTGTGGAATATCGCCCTGGCTATCTCCTCCCCAACCACCCATTTACCCCCAGCCCACCGGCTGGTGGGGTGAGACAAGAAACAGAAAAGGCCCCGGCTCTGCAGAATCACTGCTCAACAACAACCAAAACATCCCTGAGCTATCAACACTGCCCTCAGCACAAATCCAAACCACAGCCCCATACTAGCTACCCACATGGAAAATCAACTCTACCCCAATCAAAACCATCACAGTAACCCAAGCTGAAAAATGGGAGTTGGAAGCATCCTGTATGTTTTCCCTGTATTTCCACGCTCTGATCACGTATTCTTCTCTAGGTATGTGCCACTGATGATCTTTGGGTGGTCAACTTGCTGGATCTGCCACAGCTTCTCATGGTCCTCCCTGCCATATAACTAAGCCAAGGAGAGGAACTAAGCCTTCCTGGCTGAGCAAAGCACCAAGAGCACCCACTGAGCAGCTCCACTGAAAAGCGAGAGCTGCCTCAATATGTGACCTGATAAACATTACAGAAAACAGGGATGTTGGGAACATGTGCTGTTGAGAGATGTTCAACCTGGATGAGAAATCAAATCACCTGACATGCCTGAAGGCAGCTGAAGTGGGTGACAATCTATAGGTGCATAGGTAGCTGTGCATAGTGTATGAATACCAGAGCCCACCAAGGCAGTTCCACCTTTGGGATCATGCCGATTGGTGGATCCCATTCAAAGCTACAAGAGGAACTCCCTTTTCCTCTCAGTAGGCTCATGATTTTCCTCAGAGCAGCCAATCCTTTGCATAATTTTCCTAAGCTCATTCATAGAATCACAGAATGGTTTGGGTTGGAAAGGACCTTCAAAGCTCATCCAGTCCAATACTCCTGCAATGAGCAGGGGCACCTTCCAATAGATCAGGTTGCCTGGAACCACATCCAGCCTGGCCTTTAATGTCTCCATTATCTCTGCTCCCTGCAACAGTGGCTTCCAAAGGTGAAGCCAGCGCTGCAGAAAACATTTAAAATGTGTCCTTAGTTTTTTTATCATAAGCAAATTTCTTGTCTTATTTTTAGTCAGCTTTTTTCTCTCAGCTTTTCATTTTGGAAAACAGCACATAAAAGTACCCAGTGTGTCTCTTCTGTGCCATTCATTACCCCACATCTCTCTATCATCTCTCTGCTTATTCATCTCTTGTCTTAACTAAGCGGGCCTAATCTTTTTAAATCTCTCCTCATGTGAAAGGTTCTCTGTATCTCTAATCACTTCCATTACCCTTCACTGAATCCTTTCTGTTTTCCTCTGTCATTTCCAGAACTGAAACACAAGCTTTAAAAAGCAGCTGTACCATTGGGTTGTGTAACAGAGGTAGGATATTTTCAGTCATTTGACTTGTGATCAAGCAAAAGTCTTTGCTGCTCAGCCTCACTATTGTGCATTTATACAAAAGTTCTCTATCTTTTAAGTTGTGTCTCTGATAAATATGGTCCAATTTGATGGTATTTCTGACCCCCTGATCTGTCAGTGTACCCAAGCTTAAATACTAAAGGAAGGGAGAAGGAAGCAAAAGACAGATAGGACAACTTTCTTCCCCAGAAGTACAGCAGAGATCCCCAAAGATGCTAAGCAACCTGTTTTATAACATACCCATTATTACACAGATAACCTGCCAGCCATTGCAATCAGATTTCTAGCAGTTATAATTGACATCAAATCCCGGTATTGTCAAATCTCTCTGACATAGCTGTTGTGCAGAATGTCCTCAGCTTAAGTGTGTCATGCATTACTTTACTTTAAAGAAAAATATCTAATCTGAAAAACTCCTTTTAAAGTATGGGAACTATGTTCTGCTTTCAGTTACAGCCAGCCCTGCATCGCACTTGTTTTACTGGCCAAGCCCTGAGCCCATTGCCATTCACTGAGCATGGCCGGTGACATGAGATGCTGAAGGACTCAGAGGAGCCGGAGCCTTAGGAGACATCACCACTGCCTTGGTCTGAATTAATTACTTGTGGTTTGTCCCTCTGAGCTGCTAATTGCCTGCCAGCTCTCCCTTTGGCTTTGTATGCCACTGCCTCAGTGAGACACGGGGACAGAGAAGCCACGCAGAGCCTGGCATCTTCCACTGAGCAGCAACAAACTACAGCAAGAACGCGCAGAGGAGACATCGCTCCATCAGGCAGACAAGTGTGGCATGAAGAGACATCACTTTGTCACAGCCTGGCTGTGGCGAGGGTATGTCTGCAAGCTGGCAAGAGCAGCTGAGAAAGAAAACACATTCCTGTCCCAGTAGCCCTTTTACACAATTACTCTTGTATTCGTCTACATGATCGCTGCCACCAAGGGACACCCACACTGCTGCTGCTGGGGCTGCAGTCGTGGGTTAATTTGCTCCTGGAACAAGGTGACTTGGCCAGCATCTGTTAAACCACCCCTGGGAGTGAGGGGCAAGAAGAGCAGCACAACCTTTCTGCTACCACATGGAGTGCCTTGGCCGTACCATCCCAAAATGCTGCCTTGGAGCGGGCTGTGAAGGGCTGCAGGAGGTGGGGTGGGTTCAGCAGGCAGCAACAGCCCCTGCAGGGGAAGCTCTGGCCTCAGCAGAAAGGATGAGAAGTGGTGCTGGAGCTTTGTATCACCAAATGCTCGTTTGGCACTGGGGAGCTCCGTAAACAGGCTCTGCAACAGTAGCAAGGCTAATTGGTAGAGTGTGGGATTTACTGCTTTATACTAGATAGAGAACATCAGCCCTGGGGTAAGGAGATGGAAGAGATCTCCTTGAGACTGTCTGTCACCCATGAATTCATGCAGATTTATCTTAAAGTGCTGGAAAACAATAATCTAATCAGTGTTTGCAGCAAGCTCTAAATCTGCCTCTTTAATTACAAGCAGGGACACGACCCTTTTAGCAGCAGATGCTCCTAAAACTCTATGGAAAAAAGGAAAGCACGCGAAGGATTCTCTTTTATGGGGGAAGAGCAGCTGAATGAACAACAGTCAGAACAAGTGCTACAGTCCTTCCCATGGGAATAGGTGGTAACAGGGAATGCTGTTTCTGTGGTAACTTGCAACCTGGCTGAAAGCCTGTCTGTACAACTGCTGTGAGTTAGGATGGGTAAATCGATGTGGAAGTGATCTCCTTGTCCTTTGCTGCTCTGGTGAGATCCTGTGTTTCTGATGGTAAGATCACGGAGGCAGAGCTATTCCACCCAAAGGTGGAAGGTAGCTCGCCCAAGCACAGTCTCAGCTCAGCTCAGACCTCCCCAAACCACTACCAGCCACCTTACTGACCCTGGAGAAGATAATGGTCCACCCCAGAAGGAATGCTGCAGAAAAAAACCCGAGCTCTTTTTCTGCACGCTAGAAATTGCCTCTGCTCACTGACTGCGAGAAGCTGCAAGTGGAAGATAAATAACAGCATGAGCTGCTGGAGAGGAAATAATGCCACGTTACATCAAACAGGTCCTTGCTTCGCTGTCAGCTTAGAGTCAATTCCACACGGAAGGACAGCTTTGCCATTTGGCCTGTATCTTTTATTAATGTGGATGCATATTTATGGCGCTATGGATTAGCCGATACTTTGGTGTTCAATACCATCCTTTTATGCTTGAGTTCTTGGCAAATGAACTTGTCCTGTCTGCTGTTATTCCTCGGGTGCAGTTAGCAGGGCTGCTGTTCCCTTCCCAGACCATCCCCTGCACTGCCTGGGCTGGAATTGCTGCCATAAAGGTGCCTCACCTCCACCAAAACTACCAAACATGTTTTGGGAACCGGCTGTAAAGCTCTGTATAGTACTTTATGTATATTCATGTGTAAGCATAAATGCAGTATAGCCTTTGGAGTGGCATTATATACTAAAAATAATATTATTACCAAGCAGGCCTATAATTAGGTTTTTATTCTGCAAAGCACTACACTACAAGCTTTATTTTTAACATGGATAATGTCGGCATTGGGAAAGCTAAGCAGGTCATTACACTAAATGAAAAAGCAGCAACTCTTTCAGGATCTGATCCAAAATGTATGATGACCAAGGGAAAGACTACCCACGGGTTTACTACGTTTTGGTTAGCTTTCTAATGTTCAGGTAGTCTGCAAAGAAATGTATCCATCTTGCTTTGAGAAATCAAGGCTAGTTGGGATTTATCACTTTAAATCCAGCTTTCTTGCTTACTACAAAGTGTAACTAAGAAAGACTGAGCTAAACATTAGTAGGAATGCCACTGGTTCAAGGAGCTAGTTAGCTCCACCATGACCAAACCAGCACCTCTGCATGGCCAAATGGTAATGAGACCTTTTCAGATGAGCTTGATTTACTGCAATCTATTTATTCATGAATGCCATGGATGGATGTTTTTGAAACCTTGGTAGTTTGACAGTGCCAAGGCATTACTTGCAGCCAAACCCTGCTTCTTGATACAGAGCAGCGATGCTCTTTGGAATTCCTCCACCCTCATGGCTCCCTAAATTGTGCTATTGAACATATGCAGTTAAGAGGATCTCAGAGGGATGTTTGTATTAGATGGCAGGCTAATTGTGGGATTTGAGAGATTTCAGATGGCAAAAATCTTTTAATAACAAGATAATAAAGGATTATACAAGGGAGATCAGATGTAAGAATGACTCAAAGACTATTTGAGAGGTGATGCTGAGTGGCAGAAAATGTTCATTTCAGCAGGTAAAGACCTCACCTAAGAAGGGGCAGTTGTGCAGAGAACAGGCTAAATTTCTCTCTGTAGATGTAACATATGTATTTCTTATAAGCAACACTTTGATGGTGAAATTAATGTAAATTCAAGGTTAGGGAAGTTTTCCAGCACCTCGCACATGAAAACTGTGCAGCAGAGCAGAGCCCAACCTCTCCCGACACAGGCACAGGTAACGGGAGCACAGGGAATTCAGGAAAGTCATGCGCTAGCATTTAAATCACTGCATTGCTCTAACAAGCAAGTTGGCACCGTGTAGCTTGGGAAATGGGAGACTTCATGTTACAGTCAGTACTGAACTGCAGGGCATGCTCCAGCAGAGCCTCAATGTCCCTAGGAACAGCTCAGCCAGACGAGCAGGGCAGCAAACAGCCACCTCCATCTCATCAGCCCTCAGCAACAAAACCAGGCAAAACCACGGGGGAACCTCACTGAAACATCAGACAGGCCTATGAAGCTGCCTCCAAAATACAATTTCTTCGGAGTTTATAGTTGTTACTTCTAAATAGAGGCCCCCAGCAAGCCACATAATGCAGAAAGAAATGACCTTTTCTAATACCTCACTTCATGGCTATGCCATTAACATCTAGAGACTGGGGCGATTATTGTATGTCCTCTTAACAGTCCTCTAACTGCCCTAATGAAGTTAAGAACACATGCTCTCTTCTTCAGTGATTTATGGAAGCTTTCTCTAAAGCAAACACATAGTCTAATAGGAAACCCTGTCCTTCCTAGAGACAGCCTGAGCGCAGAGATAAGCTTATAAAGCTCTGTTTTCCTTTGCACACAGTGATATGGACTTTGTGAGGGTCTGTCATTTGGCTGTTTCATGACTCCTTGCTGCCCTGGGGCTGTGTAACATTACTCTGGAGCCAGACTTTTGGGAGACACCACGCTGCTATGGTCTAAGCAGCGGAGGAGAAGCAGGTCCCTGGTAAAACACTTTCAAAGCTAATTTAAACTTGGAAGACACCCAAATGTCTCTGGGAGGTGCAATTTAGAACCCTAACCTCAGATAGCCCGGGCTGCAATCGCAGATTTCTGGGAACAGTGTGGAACAGTTGCTCCATGAGCCAAAATCACTGCAGATCTCTGTATTATAATACTTTGACAGGAGAGCTGTTGCCATTCTGAGTTATCTCATGGAGAAAAAGGTAGCAAAACACTAAACTCAAACGTAGTTAAAACCACTCCCTGTCTTATGAATCTGCACCAGCAAGTCTCTTCCTGAGAATTTTAGGTGAAGAAACACAATCTCAATCTATCTGATAGTGTTACCTATTGAACTGACACAGAGCTCCCTGAAAGGATTTAGAAGGGTTCTACTGCAAACAAATCCTTGTCTCTGAATCATACAGAAAGTTGAATGGTGTGAACACTTTGATTTTCAAACCAACCTTTTTATCTCTGCTACAGAAAGTCCTCTTAAGCATGGTTAAAATAAAGAACTTCTGGCACTAGATTAACAGATGCCGTGTGTTGTACTGCAAGGAGGAATGTGAAGGTAAGACCAAGGCTTAGTTTGAAACCTACTGTTGTACTTTTTCTTAAGGATCTAAACTGCCTTGGATGAGTTCTGCGTCTAAAACCTGGTTATCTGTTTCCAAGCCAGCAAACAATAGCTGCTGCAGCCAGTCAGGCAGAGAGCACCCTGCAATTGAAAGTATAAAGGTGAGCTTGTCCATCTGAAAAGTGATCTCCTTTCAATTTACCCACTGTTTGATCTTCCATTTCACTGTGCAGGGCTACCCTCACAAGCAGCAAAAAAGGCTGCACAGCAGACGAAGGACACAGGAAATGCTGATGAATCCTATCACTTGTCTACTGAAGTCTGCACAAGTGATATGGGCTGGTAAGTTCAGAAATGCAGTTCTCCTGCAGGCAAGCAAGGTTCTGTGGACATATTTGAGCTTTGAGGGTTTTGAGGCTAAGCCTGTGGAGACTAAACGGGGTAACTAAATCCCTGTTAAATTCTACCACTGAAATAAAGTAAGAGTACCAACGAAATAAATGGGATTCATCTATCTAAATATCCCTGAGGATCTGAGTCCAAATCTGGCCCTGCGTGTGCAAGTCCAAGCTTTGATTCATCTCAGCTTCCTTCAGGCACTTAAAAGAAACACCAAAGTTAGGATCTGGGTCAGCCTGGGATTTTCCTGTCCTCAACAAGCATAGTCAAGATAAATTACCACCAAGAGAGGATAAAGGAGTACGGATGTGCTGTGTTTGACTCCTGCGTCACAGACCCAACTCTGCCAAAGCCTCTGGTTCTTTCTGAGCACGGCAAGAAGAGGTGTGAGGTCTCAGGGCGGCAGTTCCATGCCCTGTGCCACCATAGGGCCCAGAGACAGCCGCTGGCAGAGCAAGGCTTGCATTGCCCATGGCAAAGGCTGCCCCAGATCAGCCTTGGCATCAGGAGTCTGCCTCCTGAAACAGAAAGAAATTACCTTAGGTACATCAAAGATACAGTTTTTGCTCTGCAATATTTACAGGGATTTCTTTCCTCTTCACTGGAACAGCCCCCAGACCTTACGGCCTTATTTTGGCAAAGCTCCTGTTGAAACAAATCGTGACTTTGCCCCAGTTGGTGCTCCAGGACTGAGCTCTAAATTATTAAAGGTGAATGATATGTAAGAATTTATGTCAATTTTCCAAACAGCTCAGCAAAGGTAGACCAAAGTCCTCCTTTGAAACTCATAGAAAGTAAGTGGCTGAACTACCAGCCCTAGCTTTTTAGTGAAAAGCAGTGCCTTTTAAACCTCATATTTTAATCATTGTACTTTTGCACAATGCAGAACTCTTGCCTTGTTTCTTTGGTTCAAATACAACCTCTACCATTACCAGCTTTACAGGGTAACCAAGCCCCTTGTATCACTCCTTGTGAGGAAGATGTAGGCTCATTCCTTTTCTCCTCTTGCAAAATAATCCACTGTCTGAACAAGCAAATGTACCTTCCCAGAGCACCTGTCAATATTCCTTCTTGTTCCTACACAGCACCTTCAGGGGAGCCAGCCTGAACATCAAATATTGCTGTAGGCATTGTGTTTGCATTTGTAAAATCAGCCATAAGTACAGTAGCATCTGCAGCTCAGTGGGGAACTGAGTTTTCTCTGGGACTGGGGGCTTAGTTTGTGCCTCCTGAGCAGCCAGGGGTGTGTTTTGCTCAACTGGCAGCAATGTACAAGGCTGGGGCTGGCATCTGGGTGTGACTGGTGTCTGGGTCTTGCAGGAAACCTGCAAGAGTGGCACCACTTGATCCCAGCCTCAGCCCTTTGCCACGTCTGTGAGCGCTCAGAGGGACCAGCTACTTGTGTTCATTCAATTCAGCAACACCATACCAAATCTATCATCTTATCAGGGATTCCTCGACTTGCCTTACTGTGGAATGCTTTATAATTATTCCTAGGCTTTGCCTAGAATGTCTGATTGAAGATTAATTGAGTATAGAGAGTAATTCTTTCCTTTCTGTAGCATACAACAGTTTGGCTGCTGTTCTCTTGCCTTTTTAAGCTCAGATTGATGAAATTCAGCTCTTTGCTCCAGTGCATCCCACCACTGGATGTTTGTTGTTGAAAGGCAGCTTCTGTCAGAGCTGAAAACACACGAGCACAGAATACCAACTGTAAAGTGATGTGGAAGAAGAAGATTAATTTCTTCCCCTAGATTCTGCAAAGCCATTACCTGGTTTTGAATGACATTTCCAATGCTACACTGGGAACTGCTAAAGCATTTACATAAGAATGCACAAATGCACACATTATCACTGCAGGAAGCACTTAAATTTTAAGATAATTATATAGTATGGAAACGATTTCAAAGGACTCAAACAAAATAACAACTAATTCTAGAGAGTCTCCCTTTAAGATGATTATTACTCCGCACTACCGCTGATCTCGCCCTAAAAAAACCCTTCTCTTTACAATTATATGTGCATTATAAATTCCTACTTTGTTCTTCCACCATCAAGCTCCTACAGCTGCTGCTGATAAATCTGCATTCTCTGAGAGCTTAACTAGACAGCCAAAATAGTCACACTGTGAACAGAGGTAAAACACACTGCTGCAACCCTCCCTTCAACCTCACCATACACCGGGTCCTCTTCTGTGGGCTGGTTGTAGAGCTGCTCTGATTGAACCTAGGGAAGGACCCTCAGGCACACAGGAGGAGGATAACAAGCCCTGTGCCAGAGAAGAGAGCTGTTACCCATCCTGCCAACCTTCCCAACTGCATCTAGATGCTGGGAGAGTGTTTGCAACAGGGATGCAGGAAGGATTCCTCTAAGGGATCTGGTATTTCTGTGCTATGTAATGAACTGCAGAAGAAAGCATCCTCCCCTAGAGTCAGCAGCACAGGTTATACATTGCCTCCAGCCTCGCAGTTCAGGGTGAAACCCTCTCTGTTATTCATCAGCACTGCTGGGTATGCTGGGAGAGGAAGAGGCAGTGGCCAGGGATGATGCAAACTAATAAAGAGCAGCAAAGATTTATTTGGTCAGAGGGTGTAGATGTGTAGATGAAAACGTTCTGTCCCACCATCATCTCTCCACCTTCCACTCCCCACTGCTGCTCTCATTCCAGCCCCAGTGCTGCCATTGCCCTCTCTTCTCTTTTCCCAAAGTGTCCCAGGGAAAAATTAAATTAAATAAAAATAAAATAAATAAAATAAAATAAAAATACATCCCGCTCAGCTCAAGGCAAACTCAGTTGGGGCAAAAACTTATCTGCCAAACCCTAATATGTTTTTATTGGATATCTGCAAAGATTTACGGAAGCTCATGCCAAAGTCAAACACTGGCTTTTCTTTTTTGCCTTTTTGTTTTCTCCCTACAGCAAGGGTCAAAATACATCCTGAACTCCCAGCAAATGAAGATTTCTTGTCTCAGGTATTATGGAGATGTAAGAAGGTTCCATCTCTAGGCTTTGACTGAATATAAGTGGACAAAAAGAAGTGTTTTCTGAGTCTAATTCTTGGAGATAATTGCAGTGCTAGAGCTGAAACTTCCCCGCAAACTTCAGCCTGAAATGGAAAACACACAGATTTTAAATCTTGAGTTCTGACAAAGTACAGAGTAGCTGAAAATAGTATCTGGTAATGGGAAGTGCAGCCAAGTTACTAATAAGTGTTGCTACCTGGGCTGCCGCTGGTCTTTCACACGACTGTCTCAAACGAACCAAAGCACTGGAGGTCTGAACAAACCAGAGATGGTTGATTGACAATGGGCTTCCTGTGGAAATTTAATTAGGCTTAGACTTGAAAAGATTTCAGACAGCACTGGCACGAATTCCCATCTGTTAAATAATACTTTACATGAGCAGAATGCCACCAGCTTTTGCAAAATGCCTTAGAGATCTATGTGAAGCTTTACCTGGTAGCTATGAGCAGGCTGGTGCTTGGCCAGCCTAACTATTGCACCCCAGAGCCTATTTCTGCAAGCAAGGAATGTGGTAATGAAGCCTCTTGCTCTTCGAACAAACAAGGGTGTATGGAATCTTGTTTCCCAAACATAGCAGGAGCTTTTCTAGCCCTAAAGGCAGAAATCCCTCAGGTAGAAATCACCTTCCCTCCAGGTTGTCCCCACGGCTCCAGTCCTGGTGTTTACCCCCAGAGGGACGAGGCTGTCCTGCCACCTCTTCTTGCCATGTTCCTGGTTCTTTTGCTCCTCTTTTTGGGGCATAGAAACCATCACAGATAGCAGCCAGAGACACTACCCTGCCTGCCTGTACTCTGGGTGGGTCACTGTGGTGGGCAGCAGCACTGCCTGGTACCAAGGTGGCCTTTGCTCCTGACATACCTCATCCCATGAAGGAGCACAATCGTCTCTCATGAGGGGAGAAGACAAGAACTGCCAGCCTGCAAATCACTTTTAAAAGCAAGCTTGCCAAACTCCCTCTAAAATGAATTATCAAAGTCTAGCTTAAAGCAACCAGCTGCCTGCCCAACATCCAGATCGCAAGGACCTGTCTAGACAGAGGTAATTATACAGAAAACAAGATGCTGTCTTTGCAGCAGAGCCCATCTTTCATGTATTGTTGTCACCAAAACCTTATAATTATTGAAGAAGACATAAGAGCTGTGCCACATGGTGGTCTAGATGTCATCTTCTGGTGAGGACACAACCTCAACTGACCTTTCAAATCAGCCAGCACAATTTGGGGTCAGGACACCACAATTGACTAATTCAAGCTTGACACTTCCCGTCATGGCCTGGTATGAGTCTTCTTTGTGACAGCCTCATTTCTCAGGGACACACTTTAGGGAGCTCAACATACCAAAATTAGCAAGGCACTATATCCAATCTCCTATTTTGTAAGCCAGCAGTGGTTGCAACTGTTAGAAGTAACTCATGTTGGCACTCCATTGTGAAAATGAAGACTGCTAAATAATACCTGAGTGTAATCACATTTACATAGTCGAAGTGTGCTTAGGAAAGAATCATCTTCTAAGAGATTCACCTTTCCTGCTCCCAGTAACTGCAGACAGTTGTGATACCTGCCCAGAACACAAAAGGGCTGAATTACTTCTGCAGACAGAAAAAGGATTTCTATACTTTTCAATAATACATGTGAATTATACCAAAAAAGCTTAGAACCTAACCACCAAATGATGGATAGGGTGATTCATCATCAGGGTTTTAATATGGTACCTCTAAAATTCAATTGTACATGGTTCAGTGATTTACTAATAACCTACTTTTACAACGCAGGCACACAGACAGAGATGCAAAGCACAAAAGGTCTAAACTCTGCTCCCCACTTTTAATTCTCACTGCTAAAAGAAAGGCGTTTGGATTGAGTTGGGGTTTTTTATATCTTCATAATTTGTAATCTGTTAATGGGCTACTTCTTCCCCAGCACATAAATAAATCAGCCTTTCACTGCTAGAGACCTTTACAATATTGTTGTTCATTTACTCTGGATGCGCGGGGGATACCCCAGACGTGCAAGAAGGACCTACCTGCCCTAAGGAACTCCAGATCAAAGAACAAATATGATAAAGATGACAAATATCCATCAGAGGCAGCAGGGAATGAGGGCTCTCACAGACAGGCAGCAATGGAATGTTCAAAAGCTTCTTAAGGAGAAAAAAAGACTTCAAGCTGAAGTGCACTTGAGTTTCAGTAGCAACTTCAGCACTCTTGGTCAACCCATGGAAGCGTTCAGTGATTTAGGAAGGTGCTTTTCCTGGTTTATCACAAAGCTTGGCTCCCTGCGTTCTCTCCTTGCTTTTGGTAACAGGACTTGTCTGCCAGCAGCACCTCCCAGTGCTCAGATGATATTCCCACATGAGCGATTTTACAAAGGAGAAAAAGGAAAGAATCCAAGTTCTTACATTTTTTTGCCCAAGGCTAATAAGGAATTTACCTCCCAGCAAGGATTAAAACCCCAAAACACTCCTTGCACCACTACTGGTTTTAGTGCTGACTTTTCCTGCCTCTATGGAGGTCTCCTGCACACTGAGGCCAAGATAAGTTTGGCATCTCTTGGTTTATTCGTTTTTAAACCTATAAAATGTTCTAAAAATAGTCCCCCTCCTTGTAGTCTCATTATCTCCTGCTAAAACCTGTCTGGTCTTTTTCTGTAAATCATTTCATACTTGAAAGATGCATGCAGGATTTAGCTAGGACTAGCAGAAGAGCACCCAGTGTCAAGTTTACACAAGGAGTATGGCCACATCTGCCTTTTACAAACTTAAAAGGCACAGGAGTTGCTGCTAATGAGGGTCCTGCCTGTAGGAAAGCATTCCAGCAAAGAGGAGACTCCCTGTGTATTTACATGTACATTACATTTATGCTTTCCTCTGTATCGCTACAACTAAAGCAGCTGCATTGTCCTTTGACTCCTTAGAAAAGGCACATGCCAAGGGATGCAGGAACATCTTCAGACTGACTCTTCTGCAACTTCATTACTGCCTTCTGGAGCAAGAATTCTCTATAGCAACACCTTACTGACCTCTACCTGCATTGTCCAACTGCAGAGGCTGGCAGCACACTACTAACCTCTTGGCAATGGCAAAACATGGGCACCAGCGCCTGGTTGGCATCAAAAGTAAAATGGACTATGCCAGCTGCAAGGTGCTACCATGGTTTTAAAAATTAGTTAGGCACTGTGCACCACAAAGCTTCTCCATCCCTTTACAAAATGAGTCCATGGTGGTATTGGAAAGGAAATCAGTGGGAGGATCTGTTGGTGCTTACTATATACCAGTAAACCATGGTTAATGTGCATCCACAATTGCACACTGCACCAGTTACAGTATGTAGCTACAAGTCAGTCAAGTACTTTATTTGTGTAATTACAAGGAACTGATCCCTGGGGGTCATACAAATAATTCAGTATACGAGCTAAAAATGAGCTTTCTGAGAACATTTATACTAGTATAATCTGATGGGATGCAGAGTTCTGGAAAATAAATGCCAAAGGGGATGAGAACACAGCTAAAACTACTTTATTTTTTAAAATCAAGTGAATATACACATTTTTTTATGCCTGCATTTGCTCAGCTTTAATGAATAACTTGTTAGCTCCTTCATTGCTATATATTCCATCTCGGGTGATATATCCCAAGTTGGGGAATTGTATCCAAGCCTCAGCACAACCGCCAAGGAGTGAAATGCAGTTAAAACAAAGCCCCTGTGATACAGCTACACTGCACTGCATGTGGGAGACTCCTCTGCCTATCCCTTTTAGGAAGTTTCTAACAAATAAACTCTGTTATTAAATTAATCACCTTGTATCAAATGGCAGAATGACAAGAGAGAAAATTTACCTGGGTAATAACTCAGCAGTAAAGGTATATACAGAGGAGGAGGAAATTGTGTTGTTGCAGACACAGCAATAACATCATGAAGCAAAATCCAATATTGGAAGAGATAAAAGTTTTCCGTCCCAATATTCTTCTGTCACAAGTGTGAAAAGAGTATGCATAAGAACAAGGGGAAAAGATGAAACATAGCATCAGTAAAAAACCCTGCCTTTGAAAAGGGAGCTAACAGGTAATTAATCCCTCAAAAGAAGGAAGATCAGAGCATTTGGGAAGCTTGCAGAGATTTGGATCTCAGGAACATATGCTTTGGGTCCTCTCCATTTAGTTTTGCTAAAGACTCTGCAGAGGTGATTCAGAGAGATCCCAACCTAAGGGATGTCTCTTCCACTGGGAGAAACCTGCTGAGCTCCCCTGTTTCCACTCACCCAGAAAAATCAAAGCGGGGTATTAAGGTGGCAATGGTGGTGACAAGGCAACCCAGAAACAAGATGTGAGTAGCAGTGACATGCTTTCTAACAGCAGTGACAGGTTGTAATAAGCAAGTTATTCTGAAGTTCGGGGTTGAGGTGTATATAATTAGGTAACGTGGGTGTTGAGTGATAAACCCCACAAGCAATACACAAATTAAATGCCCTGATTTTTTTAATCCATGGCCTGTTCCATACTACATGGCATGACCTATTTTTCCTGCATTGGTTGAAAAATAAAAGGAAAGATTCTCATCTCTTCTTCAGCGTGGGAAAGATATACTGGAGACAAATGACAGTGCTTTGCCAAGTCTCCTCTTTCAACACTGAAGAACCTCTATTTGTGGTTTGATTTCTTTTACTTTTCCTAGGAGTTACAGATGAGATCTACCTTGTCTTTTCCAGTGGTCACTTACACAAACTTAGCTACAAACTCAGCTAACTACTACCCTGTTCTAGATTTGAATAAGAAGAGGGAAAGCTAGAAAAATGCTATTACTGCTGATCAAAAGCAAGACTTTACAATGAATTGCAAGAATATCCATTAGAAGGGAATACGGCTCCTCAAAAGATGAGGACTTTTTGATCCACTCTGGATTTTCAGGTGTTTGCACACATGGCGAGGTCGGTTCATGGGCTATAAATGTGAAGTACCTGGGACAATGGCTTATGCAGATTTTAAGTGTTCATATTCCTTGCCATCATCACTAATGGGCTGAATCAATAAAGCAATTGTACAAAATACATATTTCTATCTATCTCAGTAATTTAATCAATTCCTTTTAAAATAAGCTAGATAATCTTCATTAAATTTATAATGTGAAGTACTTCAGTGTGCAGGGCAGTGTCTAGAAGTGTTCTAGAATCTTCACAGTCTTTATATAAGCTTCCACTGGCCACTAACTCATGAATTAGCTGTTTTTAGAGCAAGCTATCATCTTTCAATCATATGAATGCTATGCAGTAACACACCTTTATCTATAGTGCTCGCTATGAGCAAAAGCACAGCATTATTATTTCCCAGGAAATCCAGTCCATCTACTGAAGATGACCAAAGATAGTCGTTTCTATTGAAAACACTAGCAAATATATATTTTGGGAGACATAATTTTGCCAAATATCTTGTCCTGCACCCTTCATAAAAGCACTGACCAACCTTGTCCAAGCTCCGCTCTATCCAATATGCCGCACCTATTCAGCACACTGCTTTCTGCCTGCTGTGCCATCCCCAGGTGGGGCACAGCACACAAAGCCTGAGCTGTGTGGGAGCTGCAAACCCTTCCACGAATGGACTTGATGATGTTAAAGGTCTTTTCCAACATTCCATGATTCTATGAACAGCCCTGTTTTATAGATCTCTTTATAGAGCACCTCATCGAGAGGATCCCTGATCCTGGTTCCCCAAGTGTCTTCCTAAAGCTACTATCCATATTAGCAACGATTAATAAGAATAAGAATATAAACCCAGCAGCAACAAGAGCTTAGTGGGAATGCTATACTTTTAAATGAAAGCTGATTAGTCTCGGCTGTTCCTTCCTGGCTAACAGTGAACTGTAACACCTCATGTTTCTGTCTGCTTTACTGCTTGGCCTCTTGTAGGGAAGAAAAGATCACTTCTAATTTTATGTCTGGGAAGGCAAAGTACCAGTGTTTTTTGTGACCCCAAAGCTGAGATGAACTCAAAACCAGACATCTTTGCCCATAATCTGCACAAAATTTCCCTTTATATCACAACCTTTCTACTGAACATGCAATTGCACTTGAGGAGAACCTGAGAAGAACTCTTCCTCCCTTTGCCTGACTCATTTCAGCCTTAGTAATGCCAGGATTGATTTTAGTGACCCCCCCAAATAACCTGGCACCCTTCCAGAGGCAGCTCCCATGTGGGGATTGCTCCCTGTGCCGCTTCCTGGCTTTACCATCTACCTCTGCACCCTCTGCTCTGGGGTGGAATGAACCCTGACTCTGCTCCCAGCATTTCCACCCCAGGAGGAGCATGAGGTGGGGATGGGAAGCTGATTGTTATAGGAAGAGATTTCCTTTCACTGCCAGCAAGGGACACTGCTCTAGTGCACTGAGGACAGCACCAGCTAGCCAAGTATTTCAAGGGCTTTGCAAAGAAAACATTACTGCAGGTCAGAAGAACTGTACCAGGGGGAGAAGATCTTTTTAACCCAGTGTGGGAATGCTGCTGTGTGCAGCATTGGGTTGAAATCACTGCCACATTCAGACAGGCTTAGTGACCTTCACAGCTATGCCTGCAAGATGCTGCAACCTGTCGGGATGGTGCTGTAAGTAAAAGCCAGGAGCAGTAGGAAATGGACTGCTAAGTGTCTCATTAAGTTCCATTAAAGGGGCTAACCGCTCTCCTTGGATCGACTGTCAGATGGAAAACATCTGTTTTATTTAATGATTTCTACTGATGCTATTCAGATCCCAGCAAGTTTGAAATATTGCCCCTTCTGCACTTAGAGCACATTTCCCAATTAAGAGTGGAGCAGTTCTTTTTATAGTAAAGTGGGAGATCGGCAGTAACTCCTGTAACTCAATGGTAAGGAAGATCTCCAGGGCTTGATTAACTTTTTCACTGCACAAATCAATATTGGTAAGAAAAAACCAAAATCTCAACTCATAAAGTGGTTTCCCAAATGAGCTCTGTTGTGGGTTTGCCTTCTTTTAGTCCATCCCACAGCTCATCACCAGAAGGCTGCAAGATGTGTCCTGGGGCTCGATGGACAGAAATGGAGCCAGTTCTAATTATGACCAAGGCAAAAAAGGACAGCTTCACAGAATTACTTACAAAGACACTGACCTGGAAGAGCGAGTCTCATATGCACAGGAAAACACTTTCAGGGAGGTTGTAACTTAGTCCTTATCACTTCTTGACATAAAAAGTAAATGCTTTTACCAGCTAATGGTTCAGAAAAATGCATGACTGGTTACTGTAACCACAACAACGTGTTCAGGGGCAGTGAGACAGAAAATGAAATGCCTGATAAGCATATGTTGTTTTTAATAAAGAATGATTTAGTGCTAAGTGGACCACACCGTTTCCAAGGTTGCTCTGCAATGGCCTAATGTGAGGGGGACCTGGCACCCTTGGGATGCCTCACTGTGTCCCATCCATCACCAACTGCAGCACCATCTCAGGGTTCTCCCCTCTGTGTATCCTATCCCATGCTGCAAAACAGGGCTGATAACTTCCTTGTTTTGCCTTCCCTATATGAACCCTTCAGCTCTCCCAGGCCCTACAAGGCCATACCAAATTCAGTGCTTGATGTATTTTCTGGGTATTTAGGACTAAGATAATTTGGTTAGAACTGAGATTTGGGAAGACAATTTTGTTCTGGCCTCGTATTAACTGTTCATTTATTACACTGTAAGATCAGCTACGTGTTATCAATATTCACAGCTCTGATACTCTGAGACGTACTGCAGACTGACAGTAATTCATTCTGTGGAACGGCTGGGATGAGACTGGAGGATAAGCAGTACCATCCAGGTGGCTTTCTGAGTACAAGCACAATGAATCAGCCATCAGCATTTTAAAATCCTTCCTGCAAAACTGTGGAAAAGGCAGAGAAGTCGGCCCTAACCCCCGGAGGCAAAAAGCAACGTGTCCATGAGGCAGACCTCAGGAGATCTTTGCTTTTTGTGATTGTCATCCCAAGCAGGGTCTAAAAATACCTTGTTTACAGGCTGCAGCTGAAACAAACAACATCACCCTTCTTCCTACAGCAAAACCTTGGTAGACCCTGCTCATGGCATCCTTCCTGTGACACCACCTCTAAGCACAGAGAGATTAAATCAGTGGGCAGCCCTGGTCACCCTCCAGGTAGTCTGGTGGCAATATAAGACCTTTGCCCAGCTGCATTTCAGTCTTCTGCCCCAAATAGGTGCGTAAGGTTACTCTTAGGTGCAAACCATATGCAGGAAGTAATGTCTAGCATCAAAATCAGTTCTCATGGCAAGAGAGACCTCAAATAGATGAACAAACACCACCACTCCAGGAACCACCAAGTCATAAAGATGCTGCTTGTTCTGGTTCAATAACAACCTCCTTACATTCTTCCCTGCAACAGAAATGCAATTTGTTCCTTCTTGGCTTCAAGAAATTAAAAGCTTGGGTAAACGTTTGAATGGGAATGGGAATCCAGCTCCAGAGGGATCGTTACTACGGAGCAAATGGGCTGAATGAACAGCAGAACACAAACAGCAACAAACAGGAAGGAGAGAAAATTTACAGAGAAAAAATGTGTTGCCTCATTTAAATGAGCAAATCACCATTATTAAATTACCACCTTCTTTAGCTAGCGCTGAGCTGATTTAACCTCCACCAATGCTAACACTCCAATGCTGAACACACTGCTACTGTGACAGGAATGAATATAGGCCTGTAATGAATGCTGGCTTTCTCTGAGCACTCACATCCAGCTGAGAAATGCTAATGCAATGTTTTTGCTTAACCCCAATGCTTGGACCCCACTTTTGAGAAAGCACAAAAGCAACTGCTGCTTTCTCAAAAGCAAGTCTCTGATAAGAAGTTGCAAGTCCCACACCATTTCCTGAAAGGGAGATAAGGACAGAGCTTGGACAACTCGCATCTTGGGCAACGATGACTCAGGAAATCTGTCTCTGGTTACAAAAAGCACAGATTCAGGTAAACTCATTAGTTGATATGGAAAAGTAATTTTAGTTGGGAGATGAAAAGTATTTTAAGGTCTCATAAAAACAGACAAGACACAAAGCACTTAAAAATTCATATTGAATCTAGCCAGACCTTTGTCTGCCTTGATTTAAGGGCTAGACTCCTACAGCTCAATAGGTCAGAACATAGGTCAGACAGTAGCACTTTGGGCTCTGAAAGTACCATTACTTCTACAAGCTGCTGGATCATCATTTGTGTGGTCGTGCCAAGGACCAGAGGGATGTCACCCATGCTGGCAGCAACCCAGACCTGCAGAGGGGTTCACCTTGCTGGCACCAGTGGTGCAGCATACGTGGTGGCTAGGACATGCTGGGGACAACCTATGGGTTCCACTGCTCCCATTAAGACAAGCCCTGTGGCTTGTCCACTTCTGCCTTGGTGGGACCAGAGGGTCTGGGTGTACAGAGCTCCACAAATCAGGCTGTAGACTTGGAGACACACTGCCTGCCTTCACTGCAAGATTTAGCCAAGAAGCGGCTGATCTTGGGCACTCTGGGGTACCATGCGCAGCATCACTGCACCTGGCTCTGTGGTTAAAAATAATAGCAATTTTCCTGAAGGTTTTAAGACATATTTTTGTATCACAAGCTACAAATGTTGAGACAAAAATCACTGAAAAAGCCTAAATTCTTGTTGTTCATGGACTAACCTTTCAGTTATAAATGGATCCTTACCATCAAGTGTGACTTGGTTCAAGGGGAAGGTTTGATAGCGTACCTAATTTAGGTTGAAGGAAACAGTCTCTGTGCTAACCCTCTATTCTCATATTTCACACCAGTTTGACAATCTTCAACATTTCCTGCTCATGCTGATACTTTTCTCCTTGGTGTCAAGCCCCATGTAAAAATTGCTGGAAAATTTCAACATGTACCTTCAAATCATTTTCGAGTTGAAGCAATTCTGCAAAGTGTGCATTTCCCCACAAAGAAAACCACCCCCAAAACATCCGCCAGTGTTTCTGCAGCCAAAGTGAGGTTGGAAACTTTAGGGAACACCTTTGGTTAGCTTAGTAAGGAAAAAAAAACCAAGCAGGATGATACTGAAAATCGTCTCTGAGTTCAGTGATAGCTTTTGGGATCTCAGCAGTACCTGATGCTTCGTAACTCACCTATTCCCAGCCGCCCAGTCGGTGGTTTTCTAGCATAAAGGGGCTATTAAAGAGCAATTCCTGCCTTTTGGAGGAGACTCACGTTCATGGGGCTGTTGCTTGTGATGGTGAGAGCTGACCTCAGCCTGCTGGAAGGACCGCGGACACTGAGGGGGCACATGAGATGCCTGTGGGCAGATGAAGCAGCTGCCACCCAACCACTGTCACTTGCTGCTCGATGTGAGCCCCTTCCAGCTGGTCTTGTTTAACCTCCAGATCCTCGCTCAGAAACACAAGTGCTGCCTCACAAGGGTGGATTTAATGATTTTACCTGCAGTCCTGTGCCCAGCTCTGGGGCAACAACACAAGAGGGACATGGACCTGTTCAAGCGAGTCCAGAGGAGGCCACAGAGCTGCTGCGAGGGCTGGAGCAGCTCTGCTCTGGAGCCAGGCTGAGAGAGCTGGGCTGGGGCAGCCTGGAGAAGAGAAGGCTCCTGAAGGGGAGACCTTAGAGCAGCTCCAGTGCCTAAAGGGCTCCAGGAAACCTGGAGATGGGCTTTGGACAAGGGCCTGTAGGGACAGGACAAGGGGAATGGCTTTAACCTGCCAGAGGGGAGACTGAGATGAGACATTAGGCAGAAATTGTTCCCTGTGAGGGTGCTGAGGCGCTGGCACAGGGTGCCCAGAGAAGCTGTGGCTGCCCCATCCCTGGCAGTGTTCAAGGCCAGGTTGGACACAGGGCCTTGGAGCAACCTGCTCTAGAGAAAGGTGTCCCTGTCCAGGACAAAAGGGTTGGAACTGGATGAGCTTCAAGGTCCCTTCAACCCGAACCACTCCATGGTTCTGCAAATAAGTAATGAATACCCATGTTACAGGGCTGTGGTTCGCCTCGGGGGCAGCATCTGTGGTCCTGTTGTTGCAGGGGAGGCACTGTGGTGAGCACAGTCGCCTGGTGCAATGCCGCAGGCTGGTGCTGCTGCAGGGACCTATGTGTGCGGTGGCAGCAGCTCCATGAGAGAGCAGAGGACACAAAACCCTGCTGAGAGTTCAGACACTCCCTCTTTGGCCCTCCTGTAGAGCTGCAAAGAATCTTGCAAGTGTCTCTTTTCAGCAATTCCAGCACTAACCTCAAATCCTGGTGGTGTTGCATTGAAAAGAAGAACTCATTCAAAATGAACAACTCATTTTCAAGTGGGCAAATGAGTTACTGAACAGTCAGATAAAGGATTTGCAAGTTTCTTTGGTGGGAGGAAACTATGCAATGGTCTTGCTGCCACAGACTGGTATAAGAAATGGTTTACAATTTCCTGTGCAAAACTGCATTGCAGACCAGAGGGAAAAATGTACATATGCCCATGGCAAGAGGTTGGAACTAGATGATCTTAAGGTCCTTTCCAACCCTAACTATTCTATGATTGTATGTGCACAGGGAGAAAACATACAGGTTCTGGAGAAAAACTATTTCCTCCAAGGGAAATTACTGAATGTTTAAAACCAATGAAGGAAGAAGACAGGAAAGATGGCCCTATTTAATCCTCATTACTCATGTCTGCGCTCAGCTGGCTCACCCATGCTTCAGTTCGTGCGGCAAAGGGTTCACCTTCTAGTACATCTACTTTCCCCACCACTGATTAATTCTCTCTCAACACTTCTTTTTCCCTGAGTAACTTTCTATGTGTAAAAAAAAGATTTAAATTAATACTTTGCCCAGTCATACTTAGTTAAGAATAATTCAATCTCAGCTGTGATGGATGGCTGTCTGATCTGTAATATACTTGCCCTGGATCATGTTGTATATTATTCTGTGTTCTTTCTTTCCCTGTTTCTGCTGCTTTATTAATTCCTTCTCTCTCCCCCCTCTCTCACACTGCCTTTCCTCTTTGGTAATTCTCTGCTCAGTTTCCAGTCTAATTTTATGAGTGGATTTTTCCATGGCTCCTTTTTTTGGCCACTCGAAGAAAAGAACAACCCGAATAATACCCCAGCCCCAGTCAGACTTCCACACTTTGAAAGCTCACACACCTTTGCTGCCCATTTTAGCTTCTCTTTGTTGAACAAGCTGCCTTGTGAATAAAAATGATGGTGCTTAAATGATACAGCTTCTTTCTCCCACAGATAATCACATTCCTAAGCAGTTCATCCAACGGCTTTGCAAAGACAATTCCAGCACATCCTTCTACCTGGGAGAAAGGGACTGTTCTTTCCCAGAGGCAAACACACTCTGATGTTAATTTAAACAGAGCTCATGGAACTGGGTGCTCTGCTGTGAATGGCTAAGGATCATTAGGGCTTACACCATGTAGGCTTCCTAGCGATGCTAATTTTAAAGTACCCAAAATATAGATGATGTGAGTTGAATATGTATGCCTGCCACCCCCACTTCAATTACTTCAAGTAATTGGAAATCACTTTCTTTGTAATAAATGCCTATTTTGAGCAGAGCGTTTGGAAAAGAAAAGCCCTTCCAAGCCAGGGTGTCCTCTGCAGCAAGTGGGAGGAGAAACAGGTTTTCAAACCACTCCTTTTGTTCCCGAAATGTGAAATGTGTTTTGTTATTTTTATAGTCACACACTTGCCATTGGCTCCCGCAAGCTCTGAACCAGGCTTGTAGCGATTCTGGGAACAGGAGGGAGGGGGCGCTGGGAAGTGAATCTGTCCCCTCTGCTGGCAAAGAGAGGGATGTGATGAATTCTGGGGGAAAAGAAATGTACTAAGTAAAATAGGGAGAAAAGTGGACGTGAAAAGAGAGGAAGTGACAGGAATAAAGGAAAAGAGGTCGGTTGTAGTAAAAGTGAACAAGCTGTTTATGAAATAGATGCTATAAGAAGAGAAGAGGGAGCCACTGAAGTTAGGAAAATCAAGTACAGTCTCTGGTATCAACCTGGCAGAGCCTGTTCAGCAGGCAATAACTCACCCTTTGCCACCCCTTGCAAGGAGAGGACCACACCAGTGAAGGGGTTTGTGTATAACCAACAGCCACAGCATCTTTCTGCCTCGTTGCTGAGGATGCTGAGGTTGCAGAGGGATGCGGGGCAGCGGGTACCCACAAATCCACCCCATGCTCATGCACACTGGTAAGCAAAAGGCTGTAAGAGCCCCTGCAATCTGAAAACCTGCCTGCAGTCCCACCAAAGCTGGTGTCCTGTCCTGTCCTGTGGGCAGGAGGAGAGCCCAGCCCACCTTTAATGTCACTGGTACAGGATTCTCGCTTCTCTCCCTAGTCTGAGCAAGCCCTTAGACAACTTCACACACTTAGTCTCTTCTTTAAACTGGCTTTAGGCTTTCTCCTGAGTTAATGAGAAACAATTTCTGAGCTACTCATCTCAAAAAGAGCCTTTCTTCAAAGCCCTTTCCAGGTGCCATGTGCAAATAGTAGCAGATCCAGGTTCCCTCTTTAGATCTCGCTTCTCTGCATGGACTGCTCTTGGGAGCTGTTTCAAAGGCTGAAGTGTCAGCATCAGAAAGAAAAGAGGTGTGTGGGTGTGAAGTTACTAAATGCAAAACTGTCACTCTCCTTTCATTTACAACCCTGAATATGCATGCATGCAAAAATGTAGGGCTTATATTAAAGTTTTTACTCTTGGAGCAGAAAATATCAAGGAAAAAGAGACTAACAGATAAGATGAGGTTCTGCAGGTTAGAATTCTCTATCGACTAATTTTTTCTTTTTCATCAACAATGATTTCTGTTAATAAACCCTGCCCTACCTTGAATTGGATTGTCTTTTCATCTCAGGGAAGGGCACTGGCAGCAGACAGACACTCTTGTGACTGGTCAATGACAGTAATGAACAGCAGATGGATTTTTTTGTCTCTTACCCAGATAAAAGCTGTGCAGAGAATTACTGATGCCCAAACCAACAGAGCTGTAGCTTAAGAAGCACCTGAGGGTAACAGTGGGGATTGTGGGGTGTCTGGGGGCTCACAGTAAAGGAGGCTGCCTGGGCTCTGCCTGGGGGTGGAAATGGTACTCAAGCACTGGCACAGTGACAACTGGGAGAGCCATGTTTAGTGATCTACTGACCTCATGCACATAGTGGGAGTCCTGTGCTACAGGAATGAGGATACACACCACATACACATGTGTGTCTTGGACACTCAGTGCCTGCACCAGCCTTTCATAACAAAATCTTTGGGCATATGCATTGCTGATCCTCAAGCAAATTCATTCCTTACCATAGCTTGTGCTAGCCGAAAAGGATGAAAACTCACCCCATCTGATGGGAAACCCTCTGAATTCTGTACCTCGGCCACCCCAGACTGTATTTCAACATGAACTCTGCTGGTGGCTTGGGAATATCACCAGGTTGGGGGGATGCCTGTCCACAAGCTCAGCAGGACATTTGCTAATGCCCCCAGAACACCTCAGATTCCAGGCACCACCACCACATTGCCATGATGCTCTGTGGTAGCTGAAGCTCATTGGGCTGTTAGAACACTTACATGCTTAGATCTAAATGGCAGAGAGCAATGGAGCAGAGGTAAAACATCAAGGATGGAAGGTGGAATATGTCTTTAATAAACAATCCCAACATTTAAATGGAACCTACTACTTTGATAGTTGCATTTACTCAAACTCCTGGCACTCTGCTGAGCTTCTACACTTGGAGGAAGTTTCCAAAGAGGGAGGTGTTAAGGCTACCAAACCTAGTGTTAAGCAAACAGTGTTTGTGCACCTTGATAAATTACATTAGTGCACCTAGGTTAGCAAAGACACACTTGCTACAACCAACAGAGTAGTGGTATCATCCAGATCCCTGAAAGACAAAATATACAGAGGGCAAATGGTTCCATTTTTTTATTCTGCAGCATATTGCATTATGAAAGGATTTCTCAAATGAGATTTTTCAGTATAATGCAATAAGCTACATGTGGGTGATGAAAATTAATGAGAATGTCTTTTCTTTTCCAAAGAACTATGGTACTTTGATTGATCTGCTGGGTTTAAAGGACAAGCTAAGCATTTAAAATACACACACAAATACATGCTTTCCCAGTTCACATCCTGGAAACAGAAGTGCTGCAGGATACTGTCCTATTAGCTCTCTGCTTGTAGGACCGCAGCCACAGCTAGGAAGATAAAGCACACAAATTGACTTAGGAATGCTTTTATGATTAAAATCCTCTCCTGTCTTACAACAAATTTCCTTATGAGTGGCATTTAGCCTTTTAAGTAATGATGAGTATTACTAACATGTTCCTTTGATTACAGACATTGCCTTAACCTTGAGTTTTTGCCACCTTTGCCCATTGCAAGCAACAATACAGATAAGTGGAGCTGTGGCATGCTGCACAGCCAAAGGAGTGAACAACTGCCAAATCAATCAGCTTGCTGGATGCAGATTGCTTCTTAAATACTGTTGTACAGTAAGTAACATAGCCAAGAACACCAGTTTACTGCACTCCTGGCCTCTGGACAAACTCAATATTTCAATAAGGCTTCTTTGACTCTGACCCTTCTTCCCATAAGAAACTGCCACTGACCCTGCCATTGGCTATATCGTCAGTGGTACCCAATACACCAGAGATAACCAATAGTCCAACTACAGGCCTGGGCCTTAAAAACTGTTATTTTCACAAGCAGTGAATGGAGCCTCTTTTCCCAGGGGCTTGGTTAAGCAGTTGGATTCTCTAGTGTCTAGTAAAGCATAACTGTTAATGGTTCCCAACCTGGGCGCATTCCTTCTTCCCCGGTGGCTTCCCCTGGATTTGATAAGAGTTGAACTGAGCTGCGACGTTCCTTTCCTTGTGGCCATGAGCAGGCCAGCTCTCTCTTCTTTACCCTGCTGCCTTATTTCTTGACATAATATATGTTATCAGGAGTAGAGTCAGATATATCATCAGACTATAGTAAGGTCCTTTCCAACCCTAACCATTCTATGATTCTATGACCAGGCTCACAGACACAGTACATACACTTAAGGAAACAAAGCAACATTGTCCCGATGTACTTCTCTCTGATAGATTTAGTCGAGAAATAAATGTAAATAAAATTCTCCCAAACACCTTATTTGCTTTCCAACAGTCTGCTGTTATGCCACAATAGCTGTATTAACTTCCAGAGGAAAAGAAATAGGAAATAAAGAAAATAAAAGATGAAAAGAGGATGTGAAAGTTTTTTAACTGGCTGTTATCTGTGTCTAAATAAAGCCACAACTTTTGAGTCACCATGGTTTCTAAATCATCTGCAATTTCTTTCTATACCAATTATTAAGTACATGCACTCTCCAAGGCCCTACAAAATACACTTCGCTGTTGTTCTGCAACACAAGTAAGAAAATCACAATACATCATCTGTTTGTAACAGGATTCACCACAGCTGAAATGCTATATGCTCCAGACAGTGTCTCAAAGATTTTTCTTATGAAGCACTTCATAGGAAAAGTGCCTTATTCAAGAGGAGAAAACTACACAAACAGGTGAATTTGAGTTTATATCCCACCATGTCCTTAAGGTCCCATTACCAACCCTGCTAATAAAATAAAAGGAATGATTTCTGAGATGTAAATATCTACTGCTTGCTGCCAGTCAAATCTTCCTGGATTTGTTATACAGAACTTGTAGGAGAGCCAGCTGAAGTAATAGAGAAGCTTTAATAACAAAACCAAGCAAGCACAGTGTTCAAAAGACAAAGAAATACCTGTAAGTTTTCAGCTACTATTCATCCTCTTTGCACTGGGGAGCACCAGATGTGGGTCTCCAATCCTCCCTCATCCCTATGTGCCTGATCTCAACCAGTCTTCTTGCATATGCCAGCTAGATGGGGGCAGAGGGTTAGACTCAGATCCTTAATTTGCTTCCATCCACTGTAACGCACACAGGCGAGGGGAAAACCACTACAGAATAGCCAAGGTCTTTGGAAAGGTTTCTTGCCCCACTCCACAGTGATAACAGTTCTACTGTGCATCCGTTGCCGGGCTCTAAAGAGTTATTCTCTTTTTTTCCAGGCTTAGGTGACTGTACTTTGAATTTCCACACATCTGCATGTCAAGGTGTTTGCTACGTGGCATACCAGGAGCCCACTAAAGACAAAAGGATCATAATATCACCGAGGAAAAGGTCATCTTGAAGAGTAATAGGATTTTTGGGTGGTTGCTTCCCTACCCTGGGTGACATGCACATGAAGACTCACAGAAAGAAAAGGAGATGAATGGGTAGAGGAAAAGAGCTGGTGGAGAAGGGCATGCCTCATCTCCTTCCAAAAGCTTGCAAACACAGCCCTGCAAATGAAACTATCAGCATGAAAACCTGACCTTGCTGGAGTTAGCAATGGATTTGACACTGAGGGGCCATAGCTTGGCCAAGCACCAGCCTTCTGTGCACTGTGGTCCCAGTCATTCATGTTCAGAGGTTTAAAAAGCAGAAGACATGAAAGTGTTGCTACTGCTCTTATCCTTTCCCTGGGATGCAATGAAACCGAACAGGAAGATTTCAGCTATTTTTTACCATTTCTTTCTCTCTTACAAGACCTGTGTGGACTTAAGTGCATGAGAACTGAGGTGGGCCATGGACATTCGGGGCTTTCTTTGGCTCAGCACAGAGAATATTGCCTAACTGAAGCATTTAGCTCCCAATTTAACCTCAGATCTTTCTCCACCTCCATTTTCAATAATGCCCGAGCAGTTGAGATACTAGGTTTTGATGCAAGCTGATTTCTGAGCTGGTTGCATATTATGCATAATGTAAACCTGTATATAGCTATTTCATCAGTTTGGGGAAGGGGCTGAAGATACTGAAGTTTCCTTCATTGGGAGCCTCTGTGGGAAAAGGTCAGACCACCAGGACTCAGCGTGAACCTTTCACCATTGCATGTGGTTATGCATTTTGGTTATATCCCACCTCACCCTCCTCTGCAGCAATGCCTTTCTAGGAACAGTCATGAATTAGAGCAGCCTGGCTCACACCTGTTCGGTGTAGAATCATAGAATCCCAGCCTGGTTTGTGTTGGAAGGGACCTCATCCAGTTCCACTCCCTGCCACGGGCAGGGACACCTTCCACTAGAGCAGGTTGCTCCAAGCCCCTGTGTCCAGCCTGGCCTTGAACACTGCCAGGGATGGGGCAGCCACAGCTTCTCTGGGCACCCTGTGCCAGTGCCTCAGCACCCTCACAGGGAAGAGCTTCTGCCTAATGTCTCATCTCAGTCTCCCCTCTAGCATGTTAAAGCCATTCCCCCTTGTCCTGTCACTACATGACCTTGTAAAAGTCCCTCTCCAGGTTTCTTGTAGGCTCCTTTTAGGTACTGGATGACTTCTATAAGGTCTCCCCTGTACCTGCAGCCTCTTGAGCATCAGCCAATGCAGCATCATGCGCAGAGTGACACTCGAAACCAGGGCTCAGGGAGGAGGCTCTGTAAGAGCATCCAAACACTTCACCTGGGGCAGTTCACTCATGCTTGAGGGCAGATATGCAACATCCAAATTGATGGTGGATATCAATCATATCGAGAAAAAATGAGCTCTTCTGAGCTGAACCACCACTTGCACAGGGCTCTTTGTATCGTACACAGTGTCACACAATAACACATACTGAAAAAACACTTAGTAAGGGACAGAGTGACATGAATAGTGATAAATGCTGATGTGATTAGTTAGGAGAGAAAGCAAGATGTGCAAAATAAATGCTTGGAGAAGTGGATATGGGGGCTGATTAGAGCCATTCCACATGCTCCTTTCAACAGTTCCAGTTTGCTATTTGCACATCCCAGTGCAACCCTTTTGCACGAACAGCATGCTCTGAAGCAGTGACTGCGCTAATCAGGGGCCTTCCCAGAGCTGCTGGTATTAGAAAAGGGCTACAGTGACTGCTGAGTGTCTGACTATCCATATTTCAACTGCAACCCCTTAACATTTATTACTCAACCATAAAACCAAACCATTGGTGGGACTTGGCAGGCAAGGTTATAGCCTTGAAAAGAGGTTGATGGGTTCTGGATGTGGGCATAATTGATCCCAGTGACTGTAAATGACAAAAAACTTGGGTTTTCTAAGCAGAAATACAATTATTTACTCCTAATATCCCAATTAATAAATAGAGTTTGATCATAAGCCCAGCTTTCTCATATCTACTGAACAGGCATGGTAGCTGCTCACATGTGATGGATTGGAAAAAGCTTTCAAGAAGGTACTGGTATTATCAGGGGACTGTAGGCCTGCATGCACAGAACTTTTCAAGCAGAATGCTCCACTTCTAACTAGCCATAGCAAAGCATTATTCACACCCAGTCTTTCAGAGATGGTGCAATTAGCCCTAGGGGCATGATTACCTCCTCCTAAATCTTATAACCAATCTGAGCAACAGACTAATATCTCTGCACTAGTTGAAAGTGTTTAGGAAGGGTTGAATGAGTCAGTAAGAACATATAAATCATGGGTGGAAATTAAATTCATGCTATGAAGTTAAAACAGAGTTAGCTTTGTGGTATTCCTTATAGCAGATATACTCCTTAGCATTTTGTTAAGAAACTAAATAGCTGTAACATCAGGATGGTACTGATGCAAAGATGTTATTTCAAAAGACTTTGCCCAAGGAAATAAAATTTTATCAGGATTTCAAGACCTTGAAGATTAGAGAGAAATAAATTTTTCTGTAGCTTTGTGAACCCACATTTCAGGAAGGTGGTAGGAAAATATCTATTTTTGAAGTAATCAATATAAACTCACAAAACTCTACTTATGAGAGCAATTTGGGCTATTTACATATCCCCTGCATTTATTGCTGTCCTACCTCCAGCTTCAAGTGCTTTGATTTCAGTTTAAGAACTACATGACTTGTAAAACCTCACAAGACTCACACCAGCAGAGCTTTCAAAATGCCAAAACAGCAGCCAAATGACCAGACTCTTCTCTTCATAATGCCTGTGGCCCTGCTGCAGCTGGCACGGTGATGTGGGTATGTGGAAGATACAACCTGAAAGGGTGCAAGGCTCAGGGAACTCAGTTCTACGTTACTCAACATTTGCTTTGAGAAAGAGTAGAGATGTTCGGATTTGGCCTCACTGTAGCAAACAGTCTTCAGAGAGATCAGTCTAATGAAAACTGAATTTTACCAACATTGCTTGACTCAGTAAAAAGTACAGATTGAATAATTGCTATATCAAAAAGTAAAGGCCATAACTATCACAATTACCCATGTTAACTCCAATTGTTTTGTAAGAGAAGCAACTGCTGTTTAGAAAACTGTCGGAGCCAGAGGGAAACAAAACAGCTCGACAACAGAAAGCCTGGTATTAAATGAGAGGGGAAAAAGTATCACTTGTCTTCTTTCACTGTCATTCCTGTGCTAATAAAATGAAGGGCTGCAGGTGCAGAGGTTTCGCTGTTGAGTAGCAAATGAAGCTTCATCAGATGATTCACAGCCAAGCCAGGGTGACTGGACTCATCTTCTCAGTTAACAGCGTGAAAGGAGCTTGGTTTCCTTAGTACAGCTATTCCCAAGCCACATGCAGATCAAGACTCCCTCTTTGTCAGCTGAAAATTTCAAGACATTCAGGGATTCACCATGGGGAAATTACTGTATGGCCTCTAAACACAGCACTGCCTGGGCTCTGTGATAAAGATGGTGCATAAACATATGCTTTTAATGCTATCAGATCAATGCTGGTCAGGAAGATACATCATCAGTGCAATGGCTATTGGTTGATGAGCAGGGAATATGTTCTCTCTGCCACTGCTCTGGACATAATTTTGTGAAGAAAAACATTATTTGTAGTTGAGTTCTAAGAGCTACAAGTTATGTACAATCGAGACTTGCCATTCTGGTATTGTTCCTACAAGTATAATTAAAGGAAATCTAAACTGTTAATGCAATGCTTAGAGAGTACAGGTGGGTTTTTGGCCTCTCACTGATTAGAAATGTAAATCTGGGAAACAATTAACTAATGTGATAGAAATCAACAATTTGCATAAAGCTCTTCCAGGTCTTTTCTATCACAGCTGCAAAAATCTCCCCAAGCAAAAGCCTAAGGAAGTCTGTGCTGAACTGTGCCCATGTTGCAAGCTCCCACTGTCTAGAATACCCAGTAAATCTTTGTTTCACACAGATGCAGCTAAAGCATAAATTAAAGTCAAGATCTTCAAAAGTAGGGGAGTGAAGTTGGCTCCAGTTTCATGATGCCCAACAGTGATAACACAAACTCAGTCGTCCCTGCTCACCCGCGGAACCAGGCATGCAAGACAGTATGCTGTACTAGTGAACCTTATCATGATGCTCCTGGTGTTGTGATAGCACTGCAGAAAGAGCCTGCTGCTAATATTCCCCCACACCTGGAGAACTAGAGGTTTTCACATGGGTCTGCCAGAAAATTTTAAGTCCTCAAAGCAAATCTGGGGCATTTGAAGAGAGAGATTTTATGTGAACAACACAATACGTGGTTCTGCACTTACTGAACTATTCCATAGGAAAGGCATTAGTCCAGATCCAAATGAAGCCCTGGGCATTCTGTTCCAGGGAAGGCTCCAAGCCAAGGTCTCAAGTCTTGCCCATGACACCAAAAAAACCCTCTGGGCATCCAGGTCTGAGGTCTGTTGCCCTCCCTATTCCTGATGACTGTTCCAGGCCTTGAGATCTGTCTCCAGGCAAGCATGGATTTATTTTAGTCATTAAAGCTTCATTGGTCTCATAAATACTCTGTTCATTTTTCAATCAGAGAGAAATTTCATCTTGCAAATCAATGGCTGCCTTGTCCAGATCCTTAAAATCTTCCTCAGATAAATTAATTCGTCCTCTGGCAGGCAGTCAATGAAACTGCTTGCTTGAGTAAGGATTACTTACACGAGAAAGGGCTTGCAGTATCAAGCCCATTAAACTCTTAGTTCATCAGGTAAAGGGAACAGATCTGCACTTTGTATTGTGTCTATTCCACTTATTAGAATTTCTTTGGCTTTTTGTTCCTTTTCAGACCATTCACTTATTTACTCTGAGCTTATTGTGCCTTCTGTCAGCGTCAATATGGCTCAGCTGGCAGCAGATGATTCTCTAGATCTGATCACACTGGTGTGAAATAACAAGAATGGTAAGGGAATTGATGGGAACTTTTGCCTAAAACCAGAACGAAACCTTCATTTTGATGAGACTCTGCTTTTGATTTGTGTAACAGCTCCACAAGGTATCCTTATTTTAAAAATACTTAATATATACTTCAGTATTGGTCTTCCAGTTTAGTTGGAGGCTGTGAATACTGGCAGGGTGAGGAACAGCCCACTCTTTTCAGTTTGCTAGGCCCATTTTGTTTTAACATGAGGTTCTGGAGCTGTCATTTGAGGAAACATGCCCTCACAAGTCCTTTGAGGTTTGCCCATTCCCAGTCATCTCAAATGCAAGGCCTCACCAATACTTGGGTTCAAGAGGAACACTGCATCTCATAACATGATATTTTAACAACTGAAAATTTCCTGGGGATGAGGACGGAGGGTCTAAATTGACTCCTTCACTAATCTGCAAAGTCATCAGAGTAAGGGAAGGAGAATAGTGCTTTATAAAGCAGCCAGCCTCTTGCGCTGTGCGTCTGAAACTAGTGCTCTGATTTTTAGGCACCTCCTGAGGCTTTAAATAAACAGAACTGTACTTCACCAATTATCATGCCTGTTTTGCCGAGCTCCCCAGTGGATTTCATTTTAGAAGAGCCATACAGCTCAATATTCAGTGCTGTTTGGGTAAAATTGCAACAATGAAAAACAATGTGATAGCACCTGTAGCATCCACAGAACATAAAATATGAAAGGTCTTATCAGTTCAGTTATTTAAACCATCCCATCTGCTGTGGTGAAAGCTCTTATATTGGAGTCCAAAGACTCCCTAATCCATTCTAAATTTTGCATCCCTTTGTTAATCCTACTGAAAGCACTTCAGTATGGAAATGCAAGTTTCTTGATCCAATTTTGATTCAACAGACTTGTTTTCTTTCCTAGTCCCTTTTTAGATTTTCCATCCAAGAATTCAGCAGGTCTAACCCCAAGAATCAGCTTTTCTATGGAAATGTTAGCTTCTGAAACCAAGGCTTCAAAGGTATAACCTAAATATGACAGCTTTTCTATTTCCTTTATCCCAGCCTAGCTTCTGTACCACACACCACATTTATCCTGCTTTCTAGGACTCACACAGTTGTCTCTGATTTCGGTACTGAGAAGTCATGCCAAGAGGATGGTATTCAGGCTCTCTGTGACTGAAAGAACAGAGTTTCCTTTGGAAACCCCCTTCAGTTGTGCTGCGCTTCCTAAAAGCAACCATAAACCTCAGAATCTTGGGGACAACGACCCCTTTTTCTTGCCCACTGACTCCCCATTGGTTTTGCTTAGCAGACTTTTCAGAAGATGCCTTTTGACTGGCAACGCTGCAAATGCAATGTGAACTTTTACAGGCAAGCTAGGTTCTCAGTTTTTGCACCTCATCACTTGCAATAAAAGTTCTGTCAGGAAAAGGATGCTTTCAGTGGGTTTGCAAGGAGGTAAACGGCCAGAAAGCAGTAAACATTCCTCTTGAGGCTGCCAAGTAGGAACAGAGATGAATTTACTTCCTCTTAGCACTGTTGCAACTGCAGGGCTATATGAGGATAAAAAGACATCCAAATGTGTATAAAAAAGTGACTCCAAATACCCCCACATGGCAGATCTGTTTTTTGATTGATGGATAGTCATTTTTGGGAACTGAACTGCCCTTAATCTACTTTTAGCACAGGAACTACCAAGTTTTGTTTGTCTTAGCACTGCTGCAACAGCCAAAGCTCCAGGTCTTGCCCTGCACAACAGGCACGCACAACAACAGGTGCAGGAACATGCATGTGCAGGAACGGGCACACTTCCATTTCCTCATTCAGCTTTTTCTAGAGCCCATCCTCACCCCAGTCCCATACTCTTACCACAAACACTTATCCTGCATATCCTGAACCAGGGTTAATTAACACTTGAGAGCAGCAATGGCCTCTTGAAAACTAACCCATAAGGAAAACATTACAAACACAGCAAGAGGACTGACCAGTGAGGTCACATCTTTCTCAAGCCACTGCAGATGCCTATGGGAGAGTATAAGAACAAGGGAATTTTATCCCAGTATATTCCCAGCATACCTCCCCTCTGGCGAGCCATGATTTCAGGACATGCCCCGACCCTGGCAATGATCAAGGCCAGGTTGGATGGGGCTTGGAGCAACCTGCACTAGTGGAAGGTGTCCCTGCCCGTGGCAGGGGTTGGAACTGGATGAGCTTTAAGGTCCCTTCCAACACAAACCATTCTATGTTATGCTATAACTCTATGACATTTCTAAGCCAAACATGGCATCATTGTATTTTGCAGCATTTTTCTTTCAAGAATATACCTAAATGATATTTGAACCTACAAATATGATGGGATCCTCAACATCCCATTGCCTCGAGCTCCCCAGCAGAACAATGTGCTGAGTGGAAAACACTTTCTGCAGATTTAATAAATGTGCTGAATCCTTGTGTTTTGGTGTCATCCTGGGTTAGTTTCTCCTCAAGTTCTGAGTTTGTCTTCCAGTACCAACCCACTCCTGTTGGTTTGGAGAGTCCTTGGAGACCATCTTTGCTTGTTCCAGCATCCTTGTTGAGATGTCCATGTTCACATGGGCATTTTCAGCTGGCAGCGAGTGCCGTCGGGGTGAGCCATCTTGTCGGCAGGTTACAGTGTGAGTGTAACGAGGCAGAAGCGCTGCTGAGTCACTGTGACAAAAGCTGCTCATTAGCTCAACCTGCAGCACGAGAGGGAGGGGAAGCCCTTCTGGGCAGATGTAGGAGAGGCACACAGCTTTCTAGAAGGGAAGGCAAGCGTAGGAAAGGAGCTGAGGTTTCATAATGGTATTTTCTATTCATTAATCCACATTCTAAAAAACCAGGGTAAGTTTGGGAAGTTATCTTCCTCCTGAGCTTGATATTTTATATGTATCAGGGGAAAAAAAAGCAACAACTCAAAAATCCACATAAATATTAATACACATCCAGGCACACGTATCACCCCGCAGGCACCTACGCCCCGGGTCACAACGTGTAGCACCCACACCAAGTTTAGGAGAGGCAAGTGGCACATTTCTCATTGGCTCTGCTGAATCATAGCAACGTAATCCCATGTTTGGTGATCTGAATTACAATCCCCACTGAACACGCGGAGAACCTGGCAATGCTCTTGTTCTCGCACTCTGCAACTCACACCGTCTGCTCGAGTCCTTATCTGCTTACAACTCCCGCTTGCCAAACATGCTTTGCAACGTGATGGTGAAGAGTTGTGAGTAGCTTGGTAGTCCTGGAAGTCACTACTCCTTGTTTGCTGGTGCAGTGCTGAAAAGTGATGCTGGAAGCAAGCAGTGTGTGATCGAGGTGCCAACGTATCAAACTCGGGTCCAGCTCCAAATTCTGCCAAGGCTCTTCTTTGGCGTTATGATGGTTTTGGGTCACTGTGAGCCCAGTGAAGAGTGCAATGGACTGAAAATCTGGGCTTATGAGCTACATTGGCATTTCAGACACATTCCTGAGCTTGCTGAGACCCAAATGTCTGCTCTGAACAACATCTGAAGTCTGAGCTTATAAAGACTTTCTCTCTTTTCACACAAGGAATTTGCCATTGATTACCAAATGATTAACAAAGAGAGTAGATGCACTTTTAGTCTTTTATCTACTTCACATGTATATGATTTATCTCATAGGACATCAAAACTGCTCTTGCACAAACAGCAATTTCCCTGCTGATTTTTAACAGCCACTCTGTCAGGAAACCATTGCACAGGCATCTAACTGCAAGTCTGTCAGAATCTGGGCAGTGCACTTTCTCATGCTTGGGCTCTTCTTATGAAACCTCATCTTGGAAGGTGCTGAGTATCCTCAGCTCCCACCACCTGCAGTGAGAGATGGATGCACAGCAACACCTCTGTGGATTTCAGATGCCTGGGGGATGACTTGTAGAGAAAAGCAGCATAATAGCTCCAAGAATTTCAGCTTGCTGAATCTCCTAATAATCCTCCCATGGGAGAGTGATGCCCTCCCTGTTTCTCTGCTGAAGACAGCAGGCAGTCCGCCTCCTGAAATCTGGAACCACATTGATCCCAGCAGACAAACACCTGAAGAAAGCAGCATCCATCTCTCAGCCCCACCACTCAGCACAAGCATGTATCACTAGGAAAGACCAGCACATATCTCATTAAGGAAGACCTACTGCAAGAATACCGCTTTGCTTCCTCAGGGACCCGACTTCCAGGAGCATCCCACATCACAGAGCGGGGTCAGACAGGCACAGCAAGCTCAGCCCAGGCTGCTGGTCCCTTCTGAACAGTCTGGCTCACAACTAAACCCCAAAACTCATGGTCGGGTGCCCCAGTAATAGGCTGAGCCTGTGAAAAAAACCTAAGCCAAGGAGTGCCTGTCTGGGCAAGGCAATCAGGAGCCTATGATGCTGCATGGAGACCCATGCAGCTTCCCGCATGCTGGGCCCTGGCCAGTATCCTCAGGGATGCTGCAATACCACTGTAAGACACTGTAAGATGCACAGTACAACTGTGTGCATCTGCTGAGTTTAGCTGCTGGCATAATTTAGAGCAGTGGCTGTGGTTGAAGGTGTCAGAAAACATTTATCAGTTCAGGCTGGTCCTGCAACGCCTGGGAACATCCTTAGAGCATGCTCCTGATCCCACACCTCTGCTGCCTCCTCTCCTGCCTTTGCAGTGGGAGCAGTCAGGGCTGTCAGCACAATGCCAGAGCTGCTTTCCTCACTGTGAGGATGTTGCACATTTATCCAGCACAGAGCAAGGTGTTGTGATGAAAAGAAAAACGAGCTGCAGCTGTACCCAAGACCCTATCACTACAGTGAATGAACTACATTAAGGTATAGTATGCACGGTGAAACATGATTTATACTGACATGCAAATTTAACTAGATGAAGCTTTTGATTATTTTCCCTATCTCTTGGTTCGTGCTATCTCCCTGAGCTGGAAAAATGCTCTTTGCCAGTAATTCATTATAAATGCCCCAACCATTCCGATTAGCTACAGCAGGTCTCCACTGCACTGCTCAGTATTAAAATATGCACAAACTTCCCTTCTCTCCAACTCACCAAAACTGAGTTTTGAATCACTCTGAGAATTTAATCATATTTCAGTTCTCTTGGCTATAATCAGCGTATACGCTTCATGCAATATTTACCTTCTGTGCAGGTATCAAACTTATATATGCCAATCTATTTTACATACAGAAGACAATGTTAGCTGAATGCTCTCTTACGGCAAATGATACATAAAATTCTGCACAGGGTATTATGTCAAAGTGCTCCTTAAACCCATGCTAACTCTGCACCCAGTGCATCTGACAAGAAGTGGCAAAAATAAGCCACATACAGCAGCTCTATTAACTCAGAAATATGGGACATCCTACAATAGCTAGCAAAGCAAGCATAAACAGCTCTGCCACGTAGCGTACTTCCCAATACCCATCCTACAAAAGGATGAATGCCCTAAATTTCCAGGTTGAAAGGGTGCAGGAGGGGAAAGATTGGGCCCCATCGCATGTGGTCAGACAAGGGCTCTCTCCAACCTAGGAGAAGCTGTAAACATACTCATGTGTGACACTATTAAATCAAATGCTTTGGCAAATCACAGGAACCCAGAACAAGACAAGATGAGAAACCAGCACTCTTTACAAGCTGAGTTTCACGGCTCCCGAGACTGGCCAGTAGGATGCAATAAGCGGCACCAGTTAGTTTTAGTTTCTGACAACATATCCAGGCTAAACAAGCACACAATTACATGGGCTGAAATGTTCTATAGGAGAAATATGCATTTCACCAACATCACTAAATGGTTTTAAAGACTGACATGATAGTTCACTGCAAATACACAGCTAGAAGTTCTCAGGCTGTCTTCTTCGAATCTCTGTATTTTGGGTTACGCTTCAGTCTATGTAGCATTCAAGTAATACACCCAATTCACTTCACCCACATGCATGCCTTCCCTTTAATGAACTTCCCTCAGCTGGTGCTCTGTGTCACTGTGAGCACCCTTTGTCACATTACGATCACTTTAATGTGAAAGCAGTAGCTCTAGGACTGCATGCCTGACAAAGAGGTCCTTAAAATATTTTCCACTTTTGTTCAAGACAACGAAAGAACACAAGGAATTCTTAGGGTGTGAAACCTGAAAACCTCAAGTGTAGCATATATGGTGGTTCATAGAAACAAAACCAGGGCAAAATAAAAGCCATCCTAAACTACAAAAGGGCATGATTCATTTTGCATTACGTAAGACAGCAGTGCTAGAACACTGTTTTAAGTCATCTTGCAGCAGCGCGACACTGGTGTAAGAAGGGATGAATCAAACCTTGTGTTTTCCTTTTAGGTGGATGCTCAAGCATCAACCAGTGGGAAGAGCTATGGCTTTCATTAGCTCCTGACAGGATCCCTCCAAATAAAATAGTGAGGGTGTGTTTGGCTTAGGAGGTGCAGCTTCACAAACTCCCATCCACTTTGGCAGAAAACTGCCTACATTAAAACACCAAACATTCTAAGTGTAGTGTTCTGTGATAAAAAGACACTTTTTCCAGCCAATGTGAGAGGAGGCACGCACTGCTCAGTGCAGGGTGAGGCTGCGGGGAGGACCAAGGTTGCTTCCCTTCCCTGAATCCAGCACTTTTAACATGCTTCTATAACAAATGCAGATAATTATGTATTTATTTTAACATAATATCTCTGTTTTTTCTTAGCTGAGTTGATGCCTTATCCCTGAGGAGCTTTTATCATTACATTAAAGATCTTATTTTTGCTGTAACTGACAGATGCCGCAAACTATCTATAAACTCTGGCAGCCAAATACAGATATCTGTTCTCTGCAGATTTGTTATACATCCCTGATCCCCTCACGCAGCAAATTCATCTCATTGTGGAGTACAGTCACTGGATCAGAAGCAAACCACAATGAGGACTACTTCTGAGGTCAGATGCCTGAGTTCCCATCCTGGCAGACTGCAAGAGAGGGAGAGGCAAGACCAAAGCCAGAGCTCAACAGATGAGCAAACTGGATCCGCAGATATGATCCTTCACTATGAGGGTGCTGAGGCGCTGGCACAGGGTGCCCAGAGAAGCTGTGGCTGCCCCATCCCTGGCAGTGTTCAAGGCCAGGTTGGACAGAGGGGCTTGGAGCAACCTGCGCTAGTGGAAGGTGTCCCTGCCCGTGGCAGGGGGTTGGAACTTGGATGAACTTTAAGGTCCTTTCCAACCCAAACCAGTCTATGATTCTATGATATTCTCTACCAACAACTCTAAAGGACTATGGCTAAGATGTATTTTCTAGATATGCGGGACACTCGGGATCAACTAATTCAATTTTGTTGCTGCATAGCCTAAACCTAAAAAACGCACCATAAGGAACAAAACACAGGAATTCACAACAGAAGCTAAAATGAAATGGAACTGTGATATAATATTGCACTTTAGTGCAAGATCTATGGAAATGAGGCACCTGGTGTGTTACCCCTAATGTGCTTTCCTATGTGAGTGTAGGAAAGCACTTAGCTGAGCCTCCATTTATGCTTCCATAAGCCAGACGTCTTATTTACCTATTTACCAGTGGGGTAATTGCCATGGACTTTAATGACCTCCTTGTCAGGTGCAGTGTTTTCAGGCTAAAAGGCACTATCAGGTGCAAGGCACAGACGGTAGCACTGAGTGAGGAGCAGGGCTGACATGTCAGTAGGCTGTTTTTCAAACCATTTACCAAGTGAATCTATAACCTTTGGCAATGCAATCTGAAGGAAACGGCTCTGCACAGACACAAGCATGACTGGATCACTGGAGTGACAATAAACCCCAAAGCGAGTGATGATGACATAGACCACAATGTTCTCTCTCCCTATTACATTGCATCATCAATGCTAATTTCATTTCTGTCTGGAAATGGTATAACTATCTGTTATAGTTATCTACACTTTAAGTACATTTCTATTTTTCCCTATATCCTTGCGTCAGGAATTTGTCAGCATTTTGTGGCACTTTTGCTCCTGATCAATCCCCTGTTGCCATCTGTCTGCTCCTGACAAATCCCATTCGGGAACACATCCCTGTAAGGGCTTGGAAACCCTCAGGATGTGTAGATGGATGTCATTTCCTTGAGCTGATCTGTTCCCCAGACTCCCTGATGGCATCCCTTGAGCAGGTGAGTGTTCAGCTGGCATAAATCAGCTGAGCTCTCTTGGGACTCATTTACATCAACCAAGAATCCAGCCCAAAATATAGAGTGATTTCCTATGCATCAGACTGACAGAATGTATCCCTTGCTGAAAGGATCATTATCAGCAAAGGAAGTGCTGGAAACACTTAAAAAATGGTGTTGGAATTGCAATTCTGGCAACCTATTTGCATAGAAGGCGAAGGTGGGGAAGAGGAGATGCTCCTCACCAGCCCTTGTCCATGCCCTGGGTGCATTGACAGAGACATGAGCAAGGTTTTGCCTGCTAAGTCTGTTTCTTACAATTATTTTAAAAGACAAAACAATCAAACCAGAAGGTGTCAGATGATAAACCGAAGATTATTGACAACTTGGGTGGAAACTGTCTTTGGCAAGGTAGATCAACATTAAATGGACACCCGTTTTTGTGAAGAGTATTTAAAAATAGAAATCTGGGACACAACAACATGACAAAAGCCCATCTAAGGCCGTGCCAAGCCCAACAGAATCAAGAGGAATGAAAGAATAATTGTGAGAAAATATAGCTTCCTAATGAACGAACAAAAAATGACCATTGTTACTAAGGGGAAAACAGAAGGATGTGACCAGTTCATTTTGCCATAAACTATTAAATTCACAGATGCTGAAGGATTCAAAGAAGGCACACTGTGTAGTAACATATGAGACCACATGAAGAACTATCCCTAATCAATGCAGATACCAAAAATTACAACCAAACTGTATCTCTCAGCTCTGCCTAAGATGACTAAATATCCATCAAACTAAAAGCTGGATCTAATCTAAACAAGGGTTATATTCTGCCTCTCCTCCTCACATCGAAGGATAGTAGAAATGATGCTTCATTCTCCAAGTGGTCCATTTGACTTCAGGAGCAAGAGCGCACCTGAGGATGCTAATGGAAATGAAACTGCACAGTGCAAAGGGACATTCACAGTGCAAATGTAAATGACACTGTGCAGCCACAAGACCATGCCTATGTGAGATTAAAGGGACTTTGCATGATCTAGCTGTGTGGCTAGAGCCCTGCAAACAGATCTGTGGATTAACCGCCCTAAGTAAATAGCCAGAGTAAAAAGAAAAGCAGAGTTTGATGCTGTTCACTGAAACCTTGCCCTGCAGCACAACCAGCTCTGATTTGCTCTTGCTCTGGCAGATACAAGAGGAAAAATATGCCAAGTTGACCCTTGGATTGCACAACAAATGAGAGATTTCAATAAGTTTGCTTAATTGTTATCAGTATTAAAGGCACCTTAAAGGAATCAGTCACAGAAGAGCATAATTTGTAGTAGATAATAAATTACATTTTCCTCTATTTACCTCCCTGGAAAAAATCTATTCAGACTTTAAAACTCCTGAACATTGTTCAACTAAATGTTTTTAATTGGAAAATAGTCTATTGTTTAAAACATCCTTTTTCTTTTTCTCCTAAAAATATTGTTTGCTCTCTTGAGAAATGCCACCGAAAATTAACTGTCATTCTTCATCAAAAGTGCTAATCAAACCTTTCTTTACTCACTGAGCAACAAAAAGCCAAAAGATTTTGGCACCTAATTCCATTTCTGAGCCAAACAACAAAAAAATTACTTTCATCCCTTATAATAACAGTAATAGAGATGACACAGGAAGATATGGAAGCGTTCAGGCATGTGTGGGATTCATCAAGTTGTCCCTTTCCCTCTGTACCCTGCACTGATTAACTCCATCAGTTGCAGTGACCATGAGAACGCATCTTTTCTGTCTGGGGTTTTTGTTGTGGGGCTTTTTATCCATTTCTCACTTTGGGATCATTAGTTTGTATCAAAGGGGCGCAGTTTGATTCTGTGCATCCGTACAGATTCATATAAAACCAGACTATCACCACTATACTCAATTTGAAGTCAAATCTCATGTCTATAGGTTATAAGGAGATTCCTTGGAACAGAAAATGAGTAATTTATAAGCTTTTACCATAATTCCAGTGAGAAGAAAATGAAAAGTGTTTACTTACTGATGTATATAGGTATCCTTCGCTGTTCATTGCCAGGTACAATTTTGTTTGAACCCCCTGAATCGCCACCACTCGTAAACCCACAGGTATGAGGTTAAACAAAGCTAGGAGAGAAAGGAGATGGAGACCAAAATTAATCCTTTAGAAGATGCAGAGTAAATAGAGAATTAGACCATAATTACCAGAACTAGATAAAAAATGCCCATTCAAGCATATATTAATTTCTGTGGATACTGTAGAATATTGCTACTACCAAGTTCTTCTGTAGTAGTTTCCACCAAAATTATCTATCTACAGAGGTTATCAATATATCTCCCTTATTCTGTTGGTGAACTGGAGGCACTGACAGCTAAAAGGACTTACCTGCCTCAGGAGCAGAATCCAGCCTGTGCCGAGTAGAGTTAAACATACTTAACTTGCAGTTTTGTGGTTTTCTTTTTAAGTGCAAAAAAAAAAAAAAAAAATTAACTCAAACACAGACAAAAAGTTTTTTAAGTTGATCAAAACTTTCTTTTTTTTTTTTGCAATTCAGATCAAATTCAGTAAATGTTTTCGACCAAAAGGAGCTAAATGAAATGCAGAAAAGTTAAAAACCTTCATTAACATCTCAAAAAGTTCCCACTCAAAACTCATTGGGTTTTTTTTTCTCTTTTTGAGAAGAAAATGGGTTTGAAAAAGCAGAGTTCAATAACTTCCAAATGAAACGAAATGACAGCATATTCTTTAGCTCAAGCCCTAAAACTGTGCTTTCAATTTGAGCTGCTCCGAATGTTCTGCTTGCATTTCTGCTTGTACACATGCTAATAGTGGCAGTATTTATAAGCAGAGATATGTCTCTTCAAAAATGAAGATTCCGGTTTGTAGAGAGGCAAATTAAACAAGAAATAAGGAAAGAAAAGCAAAGCTCTGCCATAGCTTAGATTCATGGATACATTAAAATTGAACACAAGTAATACGAGTGGAATCCAGCACTCTGTGTTCAACAGTAAGGACTAAAAATAAAGAAGAGTTAAGAAAATTTTCAAGAACTGTTCTCATAACCCAAAGCATCTCCTTCCAGTCTGTTGTAGAAATGCAGAGATGGGATGAAGTAATGCCAAGCTGGCTCTTATTTCCAATGGTTTATTACTTGGCTGGAAAACTCCGGTCTGCTTCAGGCTGAGATGTAGTGTTTATGGTCACTGTCTGAAGCCAATTTAAATCGGAATTATGGAATTGAAATATTTGTATTAATTTCAAAAGAATAAGTTAAGAATGATGAGCCATTTTAAATTCCTTTCTCAGCCTGACAACCCCCAAATGGTCATATTTAATTAAATGCAAACTTGCAGCTTGGCAGCATTTAATATAGAATCTAAATTCTGGGTGCGGGGTTGTCAAGAGTATGTTAAAAAAGGCAAGAGCAAACATACACGTGCCCTACTTTGATAAAGGCATGGTCAGAAGTTAACACAGGGCATTGGGGATGAAGGACTAAATGCTGGTGAAAACAGCCTCTGTTCCAGTTCTGGAATCTGAGCATCTCAATCCCACGGCTGGGTGAAGAAGGAGTGCTGTAGGCTTAGGGCTGGCCAACTGTGGTCTATAGGTGCTCTGCTCTGAGGCTGGGGCACCTTCGAGCATTGAATTTCCTACAATGGTCACATATAGCAGAGCAGGTGGAAATATCCAGCTAATAAATAATGTAGGAGATCATAAAATCATACCTCTGTTGGGTTTTCTCCCCTCTCATACATGAGTATACATGCAGACACAAACACAGACACACATGCAGACCCTCCTCACACTCACCTCAAGCAACACAAATGGCTTTCTCTTTACTGTAAAAAGATAGATCCTTCAGTTTTGTGCACTTTTTGGCTAACAAAACTTAGATTTTCAGCAAGTGGAATGCTAAGGGAAATGGGTTTCTCATCCATTTGATTAAATGCTTGAATTTATTTGGGGGGAAAAATATTCCCTGCCTGACTCAGTAAATATTCCCCTGGAGAGCCCTCTTTTGCAGTTTAACCCCCAAAAGCAGCATTGGATCTCTGTGTAGGCAAGAGAACCCAATTTAAAGCTCAGTATCCAGGCAGAACCTAGAGGTCTCTTTTAAAAGGTGCTTTCTTAATGGCATATGTACGAATTGGGTATTTTCAGCACTAGGATACCAGTACAGGCTACACTGTAAATAGTGCTATGACCAACTGAGGAAAGGGCAAAGCCTGGGACAGTGAAGATACAGCTCACAAGGCACAGAGATAGGTTTTAGTTAGTGATCCCTGGCTGTGCTCTGCTTGGTAAAGCGAGCAGAGACACGAGGCTGAGCGAGTTCTGCCAGGGAGGGCTGGGGCACCCACTGCGATGGGTGCTCAGCTGCTTCCCTCGGCTGCTGAACAGGTTTTCTGCCATAAACCTACATGCTCTATTTTGAGGTAAGACGAGGGTTGGGCACACTCAGAAGCTGGTTTAGGCATCGGTGGGATTAGCAGCTGCTGTGGCACAGATTATGGGAAGTTACAGAAGGGCTGTGGGGGAGTAATGCTGGCTCTGCTGCTGTAGAGAGGAGAGGGACCGGCTGTTGGAGGGGTGCACAGTCTGTCTGTCCTATGCCAGCACAGCCAGACACACAGCCAGGCTGCCCTAGCTCCCACCTCCAAGGCAAAGGGACATTGACATAGCACCCCTTTATCAGCAGCTATTTCTCCCGTTGCCCTTGCACAGCAGCAAGTCCAAGTCTGGCTTCCCTAACAGTGAGTGGCTTCCCTAACAGATCAGTGACTGCTGATGGGGCCAGCAGCAGAGCCATGCAGCCCCCTCCCTGCAAGCCATGGACAACAGGTCTGAGATGCTGTCACATTTCTGGGGCTTGACCCTCATATGAGCAGGTATGACAGAAATAGTGGCAAAAAAAAAGCCACAGGAAAACAAATTGCTTGCTACTATGATCAATCTGTGTCAGCATAAACTAATGCAAAGTTATTCACCTCCTAGCCTTTCCCTACACATTTGTGCTGTTTAGAACAAGGATATAATATCCATCACAATGAAAAACTTGGTGGTGCCTAAGGGAGAGATGATCTTGGCTATGGCCCTTGTGCAATACAAGCTGACAGAGAATTAAAGCTGAAAAATAAGCAGCAGTGGACCACAGCTGGATTTATGAACACATACGTTACTGTGAGGTCTGTGCCATCCTTGGCTTGGCCACCTGGACCTTCTTATGTTTTCTGCAGGATACTGTCCCCTACATTTCCTTATTCTATCAGTCTTGAAATCTCTTTGTCTTGCCAAAATTGGGGAATAAATTCTGCCTTGATTTAAAACCTTGCCCTATTTAACACACGTAATGAGACAAAATCTGTTTCTCAGCCAGGAAATCCTTTCCACGAGACACTTCCTCAAATCATACGGACTCTTGGCTAGAACAGGGCTCTGCTGAGTGCTATGGCTCCTCAGATCCATATTTCACTTCCTGTCTAAACTGTGCTCCAAAATCTCAGCCGCTTTTAAACTCCCTGCAATTGTGGATGCCACCTTGCTTTTGTGAACCCTATGTGCAGCAGTGGGTCTAAAGAGCTTGAAATAATTGCTCCCTACTCAGGAACCTAAGGGGATCTTCAGGCAAACTTCCTAGCCAGTTCCAGGTAGCAAGCCTGGAGAAGGTGGACTCCTGGCCCCAGACTACTGTCAGGAGCAAGCTGGCTCTTGGGGGCTGCAAGGTCTCCCCATCCCTACCACAAATAGGGAAGAATAATTGTGAAGTTAAACAAGGCTGAGCAATGCTCTGTCTGGAGACCAGATGAATGTTGGCTATGGGTTGCTCTAAGAAATGCAGCTGCAGAGTGTGCAACCACTCTGTTGGCCAGAGCTGTATTTGAGGATGTTCCTCTTATTAAAGAGAGTTTTAACTATTGCACTGCAAAGCAAATGGTCTTAGAGTCGGTGAAGGTGGCAAAAGGGAACAGCAATGAGATCCTTCAGGAGGTACAAAGGAGAGAACAGATTGGAGAAGGAGTCCCCCTGCATTTGGATGGGGCTACAAGTCCTGCGGCTTCCCCACAGTGCTATGGGCTAAAGGAGAGATGTGTCTGCAGATATTGGAAGAAAGGATTTTAGAGGGCCTGATCCACTTAATACTCATGGGAGCAAGACCTTGGGGGGAGCCCCTTACGTGGACTCTGATCCACAGCATAAATCAGTGTCTTACTAGCTCCACTAAAAATTTTGCAACTAAGATAATTTTAGTACTGTAGGACATTCAGGTCCACACATCTACCTTAAATAAAAGAGGAGTATCTACAAAAGCATGTGTTTTCTTATGATAAAACACTCCTCTGTTTGGAACACTTAGATACTGCAGCTCAGCTGCAACCATTGCTGGGATAATTCCATTATATTTAAGTATTCAACACTTTGGAAGGCTGGTATCCAGCAACAAGGAGTTTTTATTATTTCCTTTGTAATCTACCAGGTTATGGTAAATTGAAGGACACAGTGAAACCAAAGATACCTTAGAAACAGGCACATTTGTATTTCCATATGTTTTATCTTGTTTCAAATCTCAGAATCCCTATTAGAGATTTGATTCTGAGCAAAGTATTTGAATGAAAAAAATATTTAGAGCAGGTTTTTCATGCTTTGATGGAAAAAGTAAGATTTGCCTACTTCTTCTTTCTTAAGATAATTAACAGAATTACCCTGAAATCCTAACTGAGCTGTACTGACTTTCAAAAATCATAAATATTAGATCACTCACTTGAAAGAAAAGCAACATCTAAGGTGCATTAGGATCATCCTTGGAGTAAATTTTGTGGCTGCATTGAGGAGAGCTCTATAAGATGGCAGCAGCTGCTCAGCATCACACCGACCTGGTCTTTGTGCCACAGGTAAGGACAGGACCTGGAACCAGTGTCCCGACAGATCCCATGCTTGGGCTCTGCCCTAATGCCAGCACCTTCAGTGGCTTCAGAGGAGACCTCTTCCAGTAACAGAGCCAGCTCCCTCCTGTCACTGCTCAGAAGTTAACATAGGGAGGGCAAAGAGGATTAAAAAGGGTGTTGGAGAAGGGTGGGAGCAAGCAATCGGACAAATAAGATACGATACTTCCTACTGCATCTAGCGCTTACTCTGCCATATTCGACCACCCCGTAAAATGAAACGATGGTTCACCTGCAAATTCTTCTCATATGAAAAGGATGGCACTTAAATCTGTGCTTTTTAACAATTAAAAAGGAAGGTCTGCCTGTTGATTTGACGGTTTGTTGTCTAGTGGCCTGAAATACCTTCTCAAAATTCCTTGTGCCTCCTAGCTCTCTTTTTCAGAACAGTAACGTGGTGTAAGCTATGTGAAACACTTGAGTATTTTATTTACACACACCCAACCTATGCTCGAGTCATCTTTTCCTGTTTTCTATTAATTCTCGAAGTTGAGAACCCCAAAAGACCCAAAGCTTTTTCACAGAAAAGCTGAAGGAAATCTGATCAGAAGGTGAAGGTATAATTAAGTTTAGAAGGGGTAAAAAATAATAGTAATAATAGCAAAATGTGAACTTTAAAATTATGAACTCTCATTGTGTGAAATAACACGGCTCAGTTTGAATGAGCCCCTGTTTAAGAGTGGAGATAGTGTTATTCTATTTCAGGCGCTCTGAGTAGGCGAGCAAATTTTCCCTGTTGGAAAAAAAAACCCTAATAAAATCCAAAGGACAGCAAGGAACTTCTCTAGATTACCATGGAGATAACATTTGCTTTGTTTGTCATATGTGTCATCATTACCTCCTCTAGTTCATTATTTCTATAAGTGATTTTTATTGTGTTTCTCTCAGACCCAGTAAGTCTGGACGGTTTCTGCACTATGAGCACAGTGTTAATGCTGCTTCCACGCACCCAGTCATCCCAGGACAACAGTTTCGAATGGACCTAGATGGGAAGAATGAGACACCACGATTCACAAACACACCATTTATTCTCATGTCACTTACTATAACTACTGTCCTCCTCTTTTGTTCCATCAATTGTTCCATCTGCTTGCAACTGCAAGTGGTATCCTTGCCTGCTGTATAGCTTTGTTACTATACCTTTAAGCTGAGGCTCTGTAAAAAAACAATAGTGAGATTAATGTGGGAAATCCTGATGTGTTGTTCCAAGCGAGCAGGATGCTAAAAACCAATTCTCCAGGTTTCTTCTCAAGGCTGAGAGATCAAAAAAGACCCAAACCAAAAGCAGGGCAACCAGCTTTGCAACACTTTTCATTTAGGAGACCCAATTTATGGCTATGAAATCAATTGCCAAAATGATTAAATGCCACTTTCGATTGCAGTGTAGGTAGCACAGTAAAATCTACTTCCAGTGAATACAAATTCTGACAATGTACTGCTTGGTCTCAGGAGCTCAGCCCTATCTCGTTTAAGATTAGAAATGAGCTGGCAAAGAGCATATTCCGCCTTTTAAAAAGGTGTGAGTTCTTAAATAGAGAGGAGAAAGAGGACTACTACGATAGCGCTAATAAGAGCCATAGTGACAGTTGAGAGCCTAAATATATAGCAGCAAACGCTCAGCACAGGAGCTGCTGCAGCTCTAATAAACAAACCCCCCTTCCTCGCTGCTCCGAAGAGTACAGAGCATCCGAAGTGATAAACTACTCAATGAACATATGGAAAATGGAGGGGGGAACCCTGAAAACCAGCAATGTGTGGAACTGCAAAATAAATATTACCATAAGGGCTGAGGTAATTACCTCATCAGCTAGAAGAAGAAAGATCAAAACAACGCATAGCTTGGATAGGTTTCTTTTTATCATAACCATCCTCAAATTCACAGTTTGAAAGCGAGATATCTCACACGGTTTCGTATCGTTCTAGACCACAAAGTATACAGCAACAGGACCTGCTGTCAAGTCTGTCATTTCAGATATCTAGGAAATGCACCCAGAGTAATTGCAAAAAAGCTCTACTTCCACTGAATCCCAATGACATCTGCATTGTAGTCATTGCACACAATTCTGCTTGTCAGGAGGTGATGGACCTCTGCAGCCTGCTCCACATCATCTTACTTCAGAGATAAACATACTGTGAAGATATGAGGTGTCATTTCCAACAGCCAGTGTCTGGATAAGACTCCTCATGTTTGTAACCAAAGACATTAGGGAGCTCTGCTACTGTGCTTCATTTTAGTAGGAACTGAAGGCAAAGGCTTACAATAGTTTGTAGAAGTGTATCAGTTCCTATTAGCAACCTTTGATAAGGGTACTGATGGATGCACAGTTCTTATCTATTGACTTTTTGACAACAAATTAATCCAGCCCTTCCTTTGGCTTTTTAACCATAATACATCCCCAAGCTGTTTGCAAACAGAGAGTGAGGCACCTCTTCTGTGGCTGCTGAGAAAGGCAGGTTAAGTGGCCAACAGCATCAATGTTTCAGCACAGCAAAGCGATAGCAGCATTACCAGAGGGTTTTGCTCCTCCCATGTACAAAAACCCCACTCAGACCAGGGACTGAGTCCTCATGCCTGATCTTTTGCCCCTCTGACACAGAGAGCATCACGTCTGCAGGGCTGCTGCATGTATGAGATTCCTAGAAAGGGACAGGGCACTGAAGCAAAACTCTGGAAGGTGCCAGCGAAAGCAAAAAGCCTCATCTGCAATCAGCAAATGAAGCACAGCTCAGGCATTCTGCAAAGCAGGAAGGTAAAAACAGATCTCTACGCTGCCAAGTTATTTAACATACAACTGAAGGAGGTGCATGTGTGAGAACTTCCCCTGCTAACATCTCCCCCACAAATAAATCACGTGTGTTTGTATATGTGTATGTGTAACAGGGAGCCAGACTACTGAACTACCGGTACATGGGTGCACATGGGTGTGCAAGCATGGCAGACAGCAGTGGTGTGTGTTATCCAAATAAACCAGATGAACATGAAAGGGGAAGGGACTGGCATGGGGTACCCATGTCTTTCAGACCATACAAGCCAGGAGGAGCAATACCTGCACCTTCATTTTACCAGCCCTGAGACACTGGTCCCCCTTTCCCCACACCTGACGCACATCCATCGCAGTTTGCATTCAATTAAACAAACCAGCCCCCCAAAGACATAACCCTTGCCAACCTGGTCGCCTTCTTCGCCTTTTCTTGGAGCCAAAGAGTTTGACCCTGGAAAACACATTCAACTTGTTCTTGTCGCAGCTTCCCTTGCTCTTGCTGGGGCTGTTGACACACTTACAGGCATTGGACTTCTCCCGCTCCCTGGCTTGTCTCTTCTGGCGGATCAGGGAGCTGGCGATGGCTGCAGCCATGGCCGCCACCGCCCCGGCACCACCGGCGGGTCAGGCGCGCGGGGTGTGCTGGCCGGCCACAGGAGCCGCAGCCAGCATGCTGCTCGGCCTGTCCCCAGTGCGAGGGACACTGCCGGGCGCCTTGGCCAATGCCACCCACTGCCAAGTGGCTTGGGAGCCCAGGAGACACTGCCGGAATGCTCGCACCTCAGCCCCGGCTCGGGATGCAACAGTTTAGCTCAAGCGTTTTTGTCCGCTGAGATCTTCCCCTTAATGGGTTTTTCTGATGCTTTCTTCTTCCTCCCAACTTGTAGCAAGGGAAAGTTTGCAGGCGGAGGGGAGCGTTTCTACGGTGATCAAGCGGATCACTTGCAAGACATCCCTGCGAGCTTCTCCAGACGCGCTATTCACATGCAGACACGGCACATCCACTTGGTGCAAGATCATCGCATCTCTCCTAGCCCCAATTTCTCCAGTTAACTTTTCTCCCCACCCATCCCCTCCCCATTCGAATCCCAGCAAACACCTGTTAGACTCCAGCAGGGGCTGTCCAGTTGCGGGGGGGGTGTTCTGGATCCTTTTTCCCCTCTTCTCTCTTAGGACGACATCCGAAGCAAGTGGTGGTAGAGACACTGGGAGGAGGTGCCGGTGCCTGGAGCCTCAGCTGCCTGCTGCTGAATGCCGCGGGAAGCCTCTTCCCCTCCTTTCCTTACGGGTGCCGCTGCCAGCACAGCCTCCCCTCCACGAACGAGCTCGGGTTTTGCATCGCCACCCTTGTCACCAGCGTTGTCGCGCAGTCGGGGCTCCCTGCACTCCCGGTCGCCGGCAGCTCCGCGTCGCGACTGCCGCAGCCGGAGCCCCCGGCAGTGATGCACAGACCCGCAACACCCCGCGCACACACACCCGAGGGTGTGCGCTGGGTGCAGAGATGAGGCGACGCAGCAAGCCCCTTATCACCACCCTCCCCTCCTCCTCCTCTTCCTCCTCCTCCTTCTGTCTCCCAGCGAGCGGTGGCTCTTGTTGCAGAGGGGTCCCCGGGGTGCAGACAGGGGCTCAGCGGGACGTGGTGCACCCCAGCTGCCCACCCTCGCTGGCCCCACGGGCTGGGGGGGACCCGCTTTAGACCGAGCTGCCTCCTGGGATGGTGCAGACACCCAAACAGACGTGACTGCGGTGAGCAAAGAGCTGGCACCGCGTTTGGGTTAGCCGAGCGAGGACACCTGGCTGGAGCGGGAAGGTGGCTCAGGGGGGGCAGGCAGGTGGGCTCCAGCCATAGCTCTCCCCTGCCTTTCCTCACCCTTATAGGATGGCCCCCTCTCTGCATCCCTGAGTTATTGGCGGCTTTTTGCCTCTCCCCCCTCCCCAAACCTGCTCTTAGCTTCAGAGACTAAAAAATCCCCAGAAAGACCAATTTCCTCATAATTGCCATGTTCTCCCTTTCCCGTGTCCCCCTCACGGTGCTTCTGTGCCCCCCCTGAAGCTGCGCTCTCAGTGGGAGCCAGGCTGCGGGGGTAGCAGGGCAGGGAGAAGCAGCGGTGCCACAATGCCGGGAGCAGAGCCTGGTGTCAGAGCCTGGCGCTGTGCTGTGGTTAATGCCCTGCACAGCAGACACTGAACCCTGCACACGGCCATGCTCCAGGACATAGGAAGAAGGAGGTTCTTGGGGTCTCTTTGCAGCCCACCCCCTGCTCTTCTTTCAACAGCTGGAGCCTAAAATCAAGCCAATTCAGGCTAGAAAACAAACCAGAGATTTGCAGCCCTGAAGGCAAACAACTATTGAAAAACTTTATCCCTGAGGCAGAGGGGATTCCAGTGGCTTGGAGGCACTGGGGCAGGGTGGGATGTCCTGTGAACAGAGTAGGGAGGCCTTGGGCTGGTTCCTTGCAGGAGCTGAGCTCAACTGGAGCTATGATGGCAACTGCCCAGGGCTCCCCTGGGGCTATTGAGACAGAACCCACGCAGGTGGGTTGGTGTGACAGCACCAGCTTCCTGATGCACTTTCAGACTCAGCCAGGCTTCCCAGGACACCTGCCTCTTCTTCCTCTCCTCCACATGCCGTTGGCAAAGCCAAGGTCATCTCCTCCCTCCCTGGGGTGCCAGACAAGTGCAATGGAAACCATGCCACCCTATAGCTTCATTTCAAAGAGCTCATCTCAAAAGCTGTCCCTCTGCATTTCAGTCCTTCCCTGGACTAGAAACAGCTCACCAGGGGTCCAAATCTGCTTTCTCCAACTGGGAACTCCTGCGCCAACCAAATATGTTGCATGGCGAGGCTTTAACAACAGAAATGCCCATAATGCACAGGTTTTAAGACAATGTCTGAATGAAAGTACAATGTGTTCTACCACAGTTTGAGACCTCGACAACTGATATGCTATATTGAATTTGGCATTCCCTCACACCTATCCACAATACCTCTTTTCTGCAAGAATTATATGTATACATGTACACCTACACATATAGGTATTTGCACACACTCACCTTTGTTTATGAGGCACTCCATGGCATCCACATATACATATTAAATAAATTCTGCTCATTTCTTATTTAGGTTAAACGGTAGGGTAAAAATAACTGTAATTCACAAGTTCCACCACTACCTTCATCTGCCAGTCCACATAAGACATGTGAAATCCAACCCAAGAGACAGACAGTTGGATATTATTAGTAATAACTCATCCTACTCAACTCACCAGTAACGTACTATGAATTTTGCCATCTTTCCACTCCCAATGCAGTCATGAGCGAGACTTGTTTTTCCTGAGACTCTCTCATTACTTTATAAATATTCCCAGTTTGGAAAGCAGCGTTTGATCTTCAGATCAAAGTGAAGCTGCCTCATTGTGCTCTGTCCTATAGGTCAGATGACATTTCATTTTCCCAATGACTAACCAGAACTCAGAATTCGTCTACCCTTGAAAATCCTAGGGGAAAGCAGGATATAAAAGCCAAATTTGGGATATCTTTCTGCCAGTATTCCAGCCTGAACACTTAAAATCCATAATGGAAATTAATTTGCCCAAATGTTCCTTGACAGATAACTAAAGAGAGGAATAAAAATAGCCTATATGCATAATCAAAATTAAGTTTCAAAAACAGCCCTCCAGTTTTTTTTTTTTTGCATGATCAGCCTCTCCATCTCTCGGTACTCCTACAAACATGTCTTCATTTACTATAAATGGAACATGAAAATGAGGATCTTGTTGGGAAAACGTCTTTGGTACAGGACCAGTCTTTGGATTACTTCAGTGTTACAGATATAAAAATCCCAAGGAACAGCTTTATTTTCTTTGAACAGCAAGAGCTGTTCACTCCCCACCATGCTAAAAAGGTACAATAAAATAACATAACATTCCAAGTGACTTCTTGAATGTAGAGGCAATCGGATACTCCTTGAACACACATCCTCTTTCTTTGTGTCTAGTACCATAATGGGGCACACTTAAAGCTAAAGACTAAATTGCCAGCCCCATTTCAATCATGAATTAAATACCTCTTAAGAAATCACCCTGGGACTGACTTCTACAGTTACTGTTGGAGACAGCATCGTAATGAACATAGAGCTGGGATCTGACCCAGCAGCAATTCCCCTGTTTTGACATAGACATAGATCTCACCTGCTTTGATTTACGTTTTTTCCTCCCAGTCATCTGTTGAGTTTATGCTGATGATTTTTCACATGATTCTGATCATGAAAACCCACTTGAACCTCCAGAAGTTGCCTGGATTGGGAAAAAGTGAAGCCTGCAATTTGGTACCACAGACCCTGAACCAGGACTGGCTCTTGACTAATGCAGGACATGGTTTTCAACCAACACAAAGTGTGCTGCCCTCACTGCCTGGCTTCTGCAGGAAAAGGCATCAACCCCCCCCGTCACTGGTCCAGACTGAAACACCAGAGGCTATTTCACCAAATTAGAGAAAAATGCAAACCTTCTGGGTTTAGCTCCATCCTCCTTGAACCATTTGTGCTCTGGCAGGTCCCAGATCACTGCTGTTCCCCATGAGTTTGAATCTATCCTGAGAAGATTTATAGTAGGTCCTGTGTAAACGAGTGGATGCTGAGCAAAACAAACCTTGTGCAAAAATTGAGACTGGATAGAAACCACAAGCCAGCTCCAGACCTTCCTGTCATGAAACAAGCATCAGGTTTTGACAAGCCACAGCAGCTTTGCGGCATGCCTGGTGCCAGCTGCAGCCTGTGAGCAGAGGAACTCCTTTTTCCCCACTGCCAATCGCCTGTGCTGTATTGGCACATGAATGTTGACAGATGTGGTGGAGCACAGAATGGTGTGTCAGTGCAGCACCACTGTCAGAGAAGAGAACAGGTGGAGGAGAGGCAGCACTTTCTGGCTGCTTCTTCAAGTGCACTGATGATGGGTACATGAGACCAATAACAGGCTCACTGAGGGACCCAAGTGCCCTGTATCATATAATCCCAGACTGGTTTGTGTTGGAAGGGAACTTAAAGCTCATCCAGTTCCAACCCCCTGCCACGCGCAGGGACACCTTCCACTAGAGCAGGTTGCTCCAAGCCCCTGTGTCCAACCTGGCCTTGAACACTGCCAGGGATGGGGCAGCCACAGCTTCTCTGGGCACCCTGTGCCAGCGCCTCAGCACCCTCACAGGGAACAACTTCTTCCTACTATCTAATCCTATAGGTCCTATATAAACAGGTAGATGCTGGTCAGAACAAACACTGCATGAAATTCAAGACCAGAAGAAAAATCACAAGCCAGCTCCAGACCTCACTCAGCCCAGCATAAACCCCAAACGACCCCTCTATATTTATAAACCTGAAGCTGCTTTAGTGCTACAAAAAATTCCAGGCTGGCATGGGATGCCAGGAGTCCATCCCCAGGCACTTCTGTTCTTGCTGGAGTAATATATTACTATTGATACAGAGCAAGCAGAAAGAGAAAAGGTTCAGGACTCTCATCTCTAAGTTTACATTGCCCAAAAATAGGGCATTATTTTCTGAAAAGTGCCACCAGAATCACTTCTTTCTCTTGCACGTTGAGATAAACAAGACTACATCGAACCGGGTATGACACAGCAGCACTGAGGCCCCCAGTGATTTTTTCCTCTTCTAAGTAAACAGAATTACTATTCACCAGGAAGCAGAGCTGCTCAGACCCAAGCCCCGCATCACTTAGCTCCTCTGTGAAGCATCCCGTGGAAATGACTCAGCCTTTCCTCTGCAGCCGGCTCTGTGCTGGACCTGGGCGCTGCAGAGCCCAGCTCACTGCCTCTCAAAGCCTAGTTCTACCCCACATAGGAGCGAAATGAAGTCAGCTTGGGGTTTATTGCTCAGTTCAAGGTCCAAAAAGATATTAGGGGAAGAGCTGGGCCTTCAGGCCAACAGCTCAAATTTGAGGATACTTTAATCAACAAACCAACTGGGCTACCATAAAATTAATCTCAATGGTAAAGATCAGCTTCGACAACCAGCTGCAGACTTTATACAACCTGTACTGCCGCAAACAGAAGTATTTTTATGCTGAGAGCATAGGGGTACTTGTGAATAGTCACATGGGTGTTCCTGTGTGTGTCTGTGTCATGGTTCTCTGCACAAGTGCATTGTGCAGTCCAGCTCAGTGACAGGCAGAAGATCAAACTAGATTCCTGTGACACCAGTGTAGACACGTCGCCTGGACCCACTTTATCTAGAATCCCACTTGTTGTTCAAGGCATTAGACAGCTTGGTTGATTTTTTGTCTTCTTGGTGTACAGAATCATGAATCCCAACACCAGGAGAGACACCAGTACAACTGGTGCACAGCAGTGGATGTGCCAGAACCGGCCCCCATCCAGCAAAGCGCAGAACCACGTCCCTGTCTTCAATGTGTGAGTCATCCCCCTAAGACTAGTAAGATATTGAAAAACTAATGATGTGCCTAATGCATTACAGAAGGTTCTCATGACCTAATCCTGTTCTCTGATCAGATCTGCACACATTTGCTAGGAAGAGGTTTGCTGCTCTGACAAGGATTTGGGCTTCTCCGTGGCTGTTGTGCCCCACTAAATGCTCAGGATGGTCATGATGTCTCACACCAAGAACACCAGTTCCCTTTCAGATTCTCAGAGCAAATACTAATGAGAGAAATCCCAATTCTGTCCCTTCCCAGCTGTGAATTCCGATTTCTTTATAGCACTGTCTCTGTCAAAACTGGTTTTGATCTGACCTGGTGGTGCAGCCTGTTTTGGGAAAGGAGGGCATTGTTTGAAGGGAGAAAAAGGGAAATCTTTTTGCCTAGGTTAATCCATATTCAGTCCTCCCAAAATGTCAACCACAAAAGATTGTCTATCCGGTGCATAAAAGATCAGTGCCAATCAGCTGGGAAAGGTCACAGAACAAACAGAAGAGATCAGCTCTCACAGCTCTGTGGGCTCCCACATTGGGAACACGTTATTCCAGTGTCTCAGGGGGCCCAACCTGAGTCAGGAACTTGCAGCAGTGACCGACTGATTTCTCTCTGCCCACCACAAAGCCATGGCAAAATGCATTCCCACATCAGTATGCACAGGAGTAGCTGTTCACTCACCTCTCAGCGTGGTGACTCTTGGAAACATCAATGTAAATGATAGCATATCATCCCTGAAATATTTACATCTCAGCATGGGACACATGAGAAGCGCGGGCTATATGCCTCTGTCAAACTTAGCATAAGGCCACTTTACACATGACAAAACACTGTAAATAGTCCTTCACAGGCCCAAAGCAGGTTGCCTAGAGATTGTCACTCCTCAAATGAACCTTTTCCCACCTTTTCATAGATCTGATGGCTCATCCCTTGTCAAGAGCTTGACAGAATCAGACAAAATTGAAGCCTCTGAGAGTTCTCCTCCTACCATTTGCACCCAAATATTTCTACCAGCTTCTCACAGCCCTGGTCCTTGGTTTGCTCAGAAGTTAACTTCTGCCTTACTTCACATCACCATGGAACCCAATCCACTGCAACCATGTGATGGATGCCAAGCTTGCTGGGTTAATGATGTAAGATCCATCTGTTTTCTAATAATGAAACCAAATGACCTGTGCTGGGACCAGAAGAGCCTGGCCATGGTTTTCTGTGACTCTTACCTGACTGCCAAGATCATGGCACCAAGTTCAAACAGATAAATGAGAATGTGAACAGAGTTGGTACCCAGTGAAAGGAATGTTGAGGAAAAAGTGCCATGTCTTGGCTGGAGGCAGGAATCTCCTGGAGCTAGACCCTGCACTGGGTTGATTGCACTGCCAGGGAACTGGAACCAGTTTACACCAGCAAAAATGCTGGTCTCTGTTTTGATAACCAGAAGGAAGGCATATCCTTGAGGATTAGGAAAAAGGCCACGACCCTGAACTTCTGCATTCTGTCTCAGTTCACCATGTAATCATCATGGTATTAATAGTGACATATCAAGACGTACCTGCCCTAAGTTCAGTAATGTACAAGTTAGGTTTATCTAAGCTCATTGGACCAAATATCTGGCTTACAACCAAGAAGGAAGACAGAAAGGCACCTCCAGATGGCAATTCATTCCTATCCCCAAAAAGCACCATTATTTTCACAGCTGCATGAAGGAAAACACCACCTCTGCTTCACTGAACTGTTGTTGTAGGGTGATTCATACTGTAATCTACCTAATGCATCTTTACAGTAAATAATATTTACTGCCACCAAACCTAAGTAATCACTTACTGAAGGTCCATGTAGCTCAGCCTCTTGCTTCTGGCAGTGCTCGGTAAGACATGTGAATATAAAACCAGCCCAAGCAGTCACACAGTTGCACTTCCCACACACAGATACCTTCCAGCAATTGGCCTTGTGACACCTCCAGGCCTAGAAGGATCTGCTGCCGGTGAGAGCAGAGCAAAGGTGACAATTATAAACCACACAGGGATTTTGAGGTGAAAAATACAACGTATCAGAAGTAAACAGAGGGAAATTCATTTGCATAAGTTAGATGCACTCTTTCTGCAAACAACACTCATAAATAACATCTGGTAGCAAAACAGGAACGAAAACCACAAGCCAGCATTTGCTGTAGTGGATTTAAATAGGTCTGGAGACTAGAAAAATTGTGTATGCAAATTCGACGTAAGCAAATTAGAAGAAATTCAGAGAAGTCAATTCAGAGAAGGAGGCTAATAGCAGAACATCTGCTGCTGCTCCCAATGTTTGCATTAGGCGGCTGGTACAGTTCTGGGGACTCAGCCCTCACCAGAAAGCACAGGGAGGTTTTGTTGCTATGCAGAGAAACAATGTTCAGAAATCAAAGGAACAGATTCTAAAGTGCCTGAGCTGAGCACTGTTATCCCTCACTTAAGTCCAGCTGAACTATAATAGGGGCACATTTGCTGGTAGAGCAAGTAGATAACTGTGCAACTTATAGCTGCATTTCTACCTAAAACCACCATGAAACTCATAGATTAAGCTGCAGAAGTAGAAACAAATATAATACAATGATTTGAATTAAATTCCCAGTCCATATGTGTGGCCTTCCCAACTCCCCAGTCACACTGCTAAATCATGCTGAGCTAAACTCACAGCCGAGAGACCATATTTTACAGATGATGATACAGCACCAGGATCTCTGTCCTCTCCCTTCAAACTTCTTCCCTTTGTTTATAATTCTCATTTTTAAACCTCTTCCTGCCAGAATCTTCATTCCTTGTTTCATTAAAAATTACAACATGCTTCTAATGAGCAGTAACCACAAAAACCATCAGTATCTCCATGTCCTTATCCTTCAGCTGAGGTCAACTTAACCCTGTTTACAAACAAACTCAGTTTAACTTCATCTACAACACAACATTCCAAGGTCTGGAAGCTGTGCTTGGAAAGAAACAACAAAGAGCAGAATTAGATTCTAAGGCACAGAACTAAACTTGCTGGATTGTAAGAAGCTATCTAGGCTGATCTTTCAGTGTTATCAATCAACTGATTCCACTTAGCCCATTGCATATAACAGCAATGAAGGAAGCCCTCCTTGCATTTTATTGTCTCCTGTATGGGACAGTTAGGAGAGTTCAAACAGTCTAACTCTAAAAAGGCCTGTACAGCTGCACAGATAAAACACGTAGCCACACAGAAGTCATGGAATTCTGCAGTGCTTTGTGAGGCCTGCAGGGATTCCCAGGCAGTTCCCCTCATACAATCGAAGCAAGAGGTATGGCTCCCAGAAGTTGCTGATATCTGTATCTCGTCTGGACTGGAACTGGAATTGGACATCTCAAACTTCTCCAAATACGGATTCTACATTCATAATACAGACATTTAAACACAGGCATTTTTTTCCTGCCTTTCTTCTTCCTGACTTGTAAATATGAGCAAACCCAAGATGCTTCAGCAATGCAGAGGTGCCCAAACACCAGGGAATCAGAGTAGAGCTGTTAATGCTGTGAGAAACTTCCACCTCCTTCAGCCCTTTAAGGTTTCTTTCCAGCTCTGTAATATATGAAATGTCTTACTCAGTGACTATATTTTTAAACCATTATTGCCATAAATTTTAGCCTACTTAGAAAGGTCTGACGAAAAGTCTTTTCAGGAGGCTTTTGGCAAAATATAGAGTTTCCTGTACAGGAAGCATGCTGTAGAACACTAATTTGTAAACAGTCACAGACCAAACAAATGGGACGGGTTTCCAGTACTTTCAGTCAAAAAGCCAAATGTATAGAACTACTGCTAAAACCAGAAACAAGAGGGACACCTAGAGATGGTTCTTGCAACTGCCCCGCCAAGGTCGTTCACTTCCTTTAGCTTTGGTTCGGTCACGGGTGCTGTTTAATTACACCACACGTACGGGGTGTCTCCGCCTGTAATTAACAGAGAGAGGAGAGGGGGCCAGCTGGGCTGCCGCTGCCCGCGGTGCTGAATCATGGTACCGTTCCGCGGTGCTGACCCCTGCTGCTAATCCGTGGTTCTGAACCCCGATGCTGACCCCCGGTGCCAAGCCCAGCCCTGCCGCCCCACATCCCGCCTCACCACCCCACATACCTTCCAGCTTTGTGGAACGAGTCCCCAGCCCTTCACACCAGGCTTACAATCAAGATCCATAACCAACCACCAGCATTTCTGTGGTATATTGTGCCAAGGTGACATACTCCCCAAAAAGCTAACCTAGAGCAAAAGCTTTTGGTGGTTTCAAACCCACATCGTCCTTACCACTATCAGGCTATAAAAGCTTAGCCCTTTTGTGAAAGCACTAGTTAATAATCTAGATTACATATTAAGTGATTATATTTTGTAGATACATTTTTAACATGCCAAAAACTATTGCAGACTACTTACTTCACATTCTACACCTTATATTCTTAGATTTACTATATTAATTTCAGAGAGAAAAAGAACCATGAATGCCGCATGCAAAGTCATAAAAGTTGTTTGCTAATCAAGATGAGTTATTTCTAATAAAGAATTATATATGACCCAGACAGTCAATATCTCCCAGTTAATATCTCACTCTCTGTACACACTGTCTATCAGATTATTGTTTGATATTGGGGCATTTTCCAAGAGTCCTTGGGTTTGTTTTTCTCTTCTAGCTGTAGGGCGTTGGTTCTTACAGTAATCTGATCATTTCATGTACCAAACGTAGAGAACATATTTTTTCATTATTAAAGAAAAATAAATTAATCCTCCTAAGCCTTTAGCTAAAACATTTTCAAAAGAATAGAGAATTGCTGATGGTTTTGTATTAAAAATATTTTCAAGTTATTAACATGATAACAAGATTGTCTTCAGTGAACGTTAGGCACAGCACTCTCGTAAAAGGCAATTACAACAGAAATGGAATAATTGTTTGTTTGCTTTACTTTAAAGCAAGCTTTATACCTCACAAAAAGCTTCAATACAAATTAACTAAATACATAGCATGGATATTTAACAGGCCATAAATTCAACCAGTGCAACATTTGAAATATGTATTAAAACAGGACCACTTTTCCAGTTCACCAGCTTATTCAATATATTTACAGCTCCAATCAGCAGGAATTAACACTAACACTTGCCTTTTCCTTCTTAAACAGTGTCTTTTTAGAGTTACCAAAGATAATTCAGTAAGTCAAAGGACAATCATATTCTTAATATTAACAAATATTAAGCTTTAATTTCTTTATATAGTTTATCACCTCTACACAGGATTAGTAGCCAAGACACACCTTATCATTTTTTGCTGTAAAAATATTGCTTAAATACATCTTACCTGAATAAGACTTTCTTAACCCCAAAGCCATGCTGCCTTACAAGCTGCTCCTATCCAGACAATTACAGTCTACATTTGGAGCAGACACACAGGGAGTAGATCAGAGAAAGTTTACGGCATATTTAAAGTATTCTCTAAGGTACCAGCCAGAAACATCAAGCCCATACTCGCGGTATAGAGAGATCATTAATGGGCATTAGTGACAGACCATTATGACTTTCAGAGATCATTAAAGATTCATAATGTAGCTGTATTGTTCTGGCAACATCTAACCATTTCTTGGACATAAATGTACATTTCTCCTACATGATTTACTTAAACTTATTATTTTTGAGTGTCAAATTTTGTTTTCTGCCTCCTAGAATTACAAAGAATGCCTGTAACAGGATCCTGTGGTACATTACGCCAGCCATAGGAGCCTGGGGCTTGGTTTAGTTGATACCCTTTATTGTAAAGCATTTTGCAATATGAATAGCTCAATGACATTCATGAGGTAGAATATGTACCACACATTCTTTCTGCTTTAAATAACCTGCATTACTGATGTACCGTAAATGTTACACGTAGAAAAAACACTTCGAAGAATTACATTTGCTAACAATACTGAAATAATTACCTTTTGAAATGTTTAAGCTTTACCTCTGCATTTCAGGAAAACTCATTGTTTGACACTTGGATTTAGTGAAAAACATTGAACATATTCTATTTTGGGTCAACCAAACCAGCTACTCCTAAGACAATTTTGACAAGTGAAAAAAACACTAAGATTTGGGGTTGAAGATGTAAGCACTGTGAACACTGTGGTCCAAAATGTGACTACAGTTAAACTTAAATCATGTTAATCAAGGGCTGGATTTGAATTTTCTGCTGCTGAACTTGACTGAGACCTTATTTAACTCATCATCCTTTAGCACAGCAAGTTAAGCCCATGCTTACATATTATGTCAGTAATGAGATTTAGGCAATTTAGAAGCAGAGTCAGATTTCAAAGCTGTAACTGTGATGTGGTCATTGTGGAGCCATATAATTACAAGTAGCAGAGAAGAGCTATTTAAAAAGGCTCTGCCTCTTCACCAGGAGCTACCACTCCCTCCAAGACCTGTTTACAAGTCACATGTATGTGAGCTTGCTTTATTTTGCAGTGCCATGGGCCTGCGATGAGCATATACCAATTGGTGTAGCAGGAAGAAAATCACTGAACTCCAGCTGAGGAGCAGTAACTTAATTCCTCTAGCAGACTCACTTGCAAATGCATGGGACGTGCTAAGGATCAGACCCTTAAAGTCAGAAACAAGTAAACATCATCCAGATGCTGGGCTTGAGGTACTAAAATGAGATTGAACCACTGAAGTCAGTGAAGAATTTTAACATGTTTTAGCACTCTGTTGACTCTAGACCTGAAAGGTGAAACATGCCAATTTACTACTAAGAAACAGTTCTCCCAAAATACTATTTCAGTGTTTACTAATATACATTACTGCTTATGTACTTGGAATTCCCAACAACAAGTATTCAGAAATGACTCCTGCTGGGAATTGCACAATTTTAGAATATTCAGTGTTTATTATGCCACAGTTGCTTATAATCAAGCTGTGACTATTGCTGATATCCAAACACACTGTACTATTAAAAGCATCCTTAATTACTGCTACCAGAAACAAACAGTATCAAACCGAGAAAACTGCAGTGGGGGGAAACAAATGATTCTGAGGTATCTCCGCTTGGAAATGGCACCCTTTTCACCAAAAGAAGTCAAAACCCCACGTGAAAGAAGTAGTCAAGCCCATTCCTAATCGCCTGCTGAGTTCTATTGATTTCAGACAACTGACCTTGAGACGATGGGTTTTATGTCACCCATGTCAATTATTGACAGGCAGTCAAAAGCCAGCAGTGGCTTTGCTTTCTGCCTTGCAATTACAAACAAGGTTAATCTGCTTGTAAATGTAGTGCTTTTTCTACAAGCACCAGTGCATTTAAATCCTTTTCCAAAGTCTGCATGAATTTCTCATGACAAGTCCCTAAAATTCACACAGTTCTTATTTAAATCCCAGTATTCTGGTCTCTTCAGCTACCTAAAGAATGGTTTAAGCGGCCATTTGTGCATTGGAAACACAACCTGTCTCCAGCTAATCCTTATTGCCATCTAGTTATTCATTGCATATTAACTTGGTTTATTTGGTTTATTAACAAAAGGCAATTGCAGCTCTTGTCTAGTCTCCACTTTGTTTTGATCACTTTATGTCTATTATGTGTCCCCAGCACATGGCTGGAAAGAGCTGGCACAAAGGAGCACAGCTCTTCTGAGATCCCTGCTTTTAGACCAGTGAAGACCTTACCTCTGCTATAGTATCAGCTACCTTTGTGGGGTGTCAGTTTAGAAAAGAAGGAAGGGGGCTGTTTGGAGTGATGGTGTTTGTCTTCTCAAGTAATCTTTATATGTGATAGACTCCCAGCAAAAGCTAGCACATGAGTAAGCAACTAAAACAAAGGAGAAAAGATGGTTTGGGGCGAGCATTTACGTTTCCAACTATCCAAAGAGGAAAGCTCAAATTAGTCCTGCAAAAGAGACAGTAGTAAGCCAAACTCGGTGCCTTGAAGGCACAATTTGATCAGTTCATCTATGGTATTATATACCACACTTATTCACTTTACAAGTGGCCAGAACAGGCTACTTAACCTGGCAGGTCCTAGTAGGATTTGCAGCTGTGTGTTAGCTTACTGGTTGCTGTGATAGCATAGGCAGGGTTGTATCAAACCCTCTCCTCCCAGGAAACACAACCACACTACCAGCATGGTGCTGTACCTCCTGTGCATGCTTTTCACAACAGATAAACTTTGTCTATTTTGCATCTCTGCGATGATACATGCTGAAATAAGGGCCTAGGCACATCCAAAGCAGCTCACGTAGGCATTCCTACTTCGATTAATCCTACTTTGCAGTTTTGAACTGATCTCATCCAGAAAAAAGAAAACAGTCAGGCTTGACCTTATTTCCTGGAATTCAACAACAAAATCCCCAACTAGCTGGTCTGGCAGGAAAAGGCCAGGAGTTCAGGCTCCAGTTCTGCTGCTGTTACGATGAAAGAATCTCAAATGCAAAATATAGATGAGCAAGCACAGCGCTGCTGTCTCAGCAGTCCCACAGCAGCATCATTCAATGGTGAAGAGCAGCTGCAACAGAAACCTTCCAGGGAAATACAGATGATGACTATAAGAAGGTTCCTGCCTTTTTGGAGAAAGAAATAAATGAGTGCTCTGACGTGCTGCCCAGCCAGACAAAACACCCATTTGTGGTTCTAGAGCCTGTTGCTCTGCATGGATTATTTTTGCATTAGTGATCATTATATTTTCATAGATAGTTCAGCTGTTTAAATTTTAGCCTCAAAATAAAATAACTCGATTAATCTTATTTTATATGTATTTCAGATTAGTAGAAATATCACATATTTATGCATTTGCATAGGAAAATCTGTGATTCCACTCAGCCTTTTTCACCTCTCTTTGACCTGACGTACTACCCTGAAATGCAGTCCAAAATAAGGAAGAAGTCCCTTAAAGACTGAAACTATTTAGTATATTGATGCGGGGGATGGTTCTGTTTCTGCTCCCTAAAGAGAACCTGTGTGCAATCGGTGCAGCCCTAACACTTGGCTTCATCTGCCACCTGGTGGTACAATCCCAGGCAGCAGAAAACAGCATTTTCCTGGAAGGTCCGTGCATGTTCCCTCAGGCACCTGGAGCTGAGTGCTGCTGAGGCTGCAAAATGCCATGCGCAGCAGTGCAGTCACAAACATCCACGCATTCATGCCCACACACAATGCAACAGTGTTTTGGAAGTGTTTTGTAATTAAAACAATGTTTTAACAGAAAGGGCAAGTTTAAAATTCAGAGTTTTCAGTGTTTGAAACTAAATGGCTGCGAACTTCCAAGTGTCAGAAAGTGTCCCAGTAATTTATAATGCTTATGACAAGTTCTTGAGCCCAACGGAAGCTCAATTGCAAACGCAGGACTCACAGTCAGGCACAGGATTGAAAAGAGAGAAGTGTGAGAGTCACTTTGTTAGCTGTCTGCAAGTAGCTTGCAGTGCCCCGCTGTTATGCCATGAGAATAAAGCAGGAAGGACAGAATAGGTACAAGCTGACACTTTTAAGCTATTGTATTCTATCTGGAATACAATGTTTATTGTATGTTCTGTTCACAGAACCCCAGACTGGTTTGGGTTGGAAAGGACCTTAAAGCTCATCCAGTTCCAACCCCCTGCCACGGGCAGGGACACCTTCCACTAGAGCAGGTTGCTCCAAGCCCCTGTGTCCAACCTGGCCTTGAACACTGCCAGGGATGGGGCAGCCACAGCTTCTCTGGGCACCCTGTGCCAGCGCCTCAGCACCCTCAGAGGGAAGAACTTCTGCCTAAGAGCTCATCTCAGTCTCCCCTCTGGCAGGTTAAAGCCATTCCCCTTGTCCTGTCCCTTGTCCAAAGCCCCTCTCCAGATTTCCTGTAGCCCCTTGTGCTTGCAGAGGCTTCTGGCAGGGGGATTGTGCAGCAGCATAGAGTAAACCCCCTGCTCCTTGCTTGGCTCTTATCATACTCCACACACATGCACAATGCGGGAAAATACTGACGAACACAGAGCAAACATTAAAAAAGAGCTGCAAGTATTCTTATAGCCCCTGTGTATTTACACGAACAGTGGTATGACATCCTTCTGATACCAGGGAAGCAAACTTCAATCACACCATCAAACTTCTAACTCAAGCTCAAACTCAAACACAGTTTTTACTTACTTGCCAAACATGAAAAAGGAAACTCAGCAAATGTCTAATCCAAGCCCTCATGACAGTACGATCCTACCCATATCTGGTACTCAAGGTGTTGAAGACTAATTGCTAAAGCTAAAAGGAGTGTTTTCCCTACTGTCCAAAACTAAGACTAACCCTTCCCTAGCTTGCCTGCTAAGGGAAGATATATATATATATGTTTGTGATGGAGTTTGCAAGAACATCTGAGAGAACTGGGAGCATAAAACCCATTACATTTCCCTGACATGTCTGTTTCGAATTCCCCAAAGTGCTTTTGAAAACCCCCACTGAAAAAAACCATTTTCGAATAATACCATTGAAATGACTGCAAGAAAATAGAGGGCAGATATTGGGGATGAGAAGATCAGCAGAGGCTCCACCTCCATCCGCCTGAGATGAAGCTCCATCAGCCCAGATGAATGGAGCCTGTTGGTGACAACCTCCCTACCTGAGGAAATCCCTCAGACCCTGGTCCAGGTCAGAGTTGAGCATGGAGTATCCACAGTCCTGTCCTGCCCAGATGGCAAACAACCCAACCATAGCAGATGGTTGTGAAACGACAGTGCCTCTTGCCAAGCCCAACCTGCTCTGACTCCTCTGCTCCTGCATTACCCATGCCATTTGCAAACACTCTGTGTAAACACAACTCACAAGGAAAGCTTTTCTCTCAGCAGCCTGCAAGCGTTTACAGCCAAAATCAATAGACACATCAGCACTCCTAAAAGTAATTTCATTTATGATAATTAAATAAATTAGCATTAATAATGATTTCACTGTTTGCCAGAGGAAAATAATGGGTTGAAAGTAATTGAGTTTGACACAAACTTGGGGTTGGGTCTAATTCTTCAGATTTTAGTCTTCATTTTAGCTGGTATTTTATAATAGTGTGAATCATCCTTATTTTATTTTTGTATGATAACATGTAAAAATAAACTACTGAAAACATCAACCTAAGCTCTGGGCAGAAAAAGATGAGCAGACATCCCTGAGTGTGAGTTGATTGATGATGAAGTGTCCTGTACTGTTTGGGAAGCCAGCCTCAAGTTCCCTGCATGCGTGTCAATAAAAGCAAAAGACCTTGCAAGTGGATTCAGATCCATTTCTACCTGGGAATTCCTGATGTGAAGACACAGAAGTTGTACTGTATTTGCACAGGTATGAATAAGATGAAAGTCTCCACCCTTGTCACACTATTCAGACTGTGCATCACCAGCCACAGAAGCTAACGCCTTGGAGAAGATTGACTTAAACACAAAATTCAGTATTTTTGCCCCAAAGTTCCATTCCACAGAGAAGATGCTGCACCAGACCCTACTAGAAAACTGAGTGAAAACCATGAATAGATTAAATAGGCTTTCATGTGCCAGTATCATCCATCAGGCCTTCAATCTCATTATTAAATATACTGTCCCAGCACTATGTTTATATCCAGATTTATGCTACTCATGGGGAACTGATCACACAGGAGGTTTGTTAACAAAAGATATTTAGTGTGTTTACCTCAAGTAAATCTCTATCACACAGAAAAGCTCTCACCACTTCTTTTGCACACATCATTCTGGCCAACTTTGCTCGTTACGGAAAAAAGCACAATTCAAGAACTCCAAAAAACCCTCAATAAAACATTTGCCACTAGAGGATGCTATTTCATCACTTTTTTTCCAATGACGTACCTGCACTGTGGAAATTTCAGTGAGCAGCTTCTGCAAAAGCACCACCATTATTTTCTGGATAGTCCTATTATGAATTCCTCTGAAATGAGCAAATTTCTCAATAGCTGTATTTGTACTTAATTATGAGATAAAGGAAAAACAAATCCACAAAACCCACAGAGTTCATAACCTGGGTAATTTCTCTGCATTTTAGTGTGAGAGTACAGTTCACTACCTGTAGAGCTGCTAATGAGAAGATGGTGGACAAGTCAGGGGTTTTCAGGGACTTGGCTGATATATAAATATAGTAATCTTCATCAAAGGATTACATTATATTCATTGAATGAATTATCAGTGAAACCCTACCATCAGTAAGTGTATCAGTTTTCTTCACTGTTTCCCATCTCTTTTTGTTAAACTATTTGAGACCCTGGCCCCAGATCCATACACCAGATACCCTCAGGCCATCAAACTCCAGGCCCCAAAACTAAGGATTCATTCCCTTGGAGAATTGTGTTATCTTGCATTTTCTTCCAGATCTGAATAGAACCAATTTACTATGGAGCAGATTTGCTCTTTCCAGCCTGGTCTAGGTATAAACAGGTATTAAGGGAAATGGGCCATGTAATTCTGTTGGACAAACCTTGTGCTCGTAAATCATCTCTGCCTGATGGTCCCAGAAATAGATGCCCTTTCTCCACACACAGAACAAGCACATACCAGAGGAGATCAGTACAGCTATGGGAGAAAGGTTTGTCCAACAATCCAATTTCTTGATGCATCCATCACAGATTGTTGTACCCTGTGTATCTTTAGAGACTCCTTCTTGCCTGTTCTTTAGCAACAGAGGCTCAGACTTGGGCTTTTTCTGGCTACAATGCCCTATATTCAGGTAAGTCTCATGGTCAGAGAGGCCTTTGACAGAGGGTGACAACTGCAAGTTTCAGCCCCACATCCAGAGCTCACCTTGGGCTTTGCTAGCTCCCAGGGGGGTCACACAGATCCAGGATTCCTTCCTTTAAACACAACCCAAAAAAGCCACTTGTATCCTCTGCCACAAACCAGGCTAGAAAGTGCCTTGTACACTGGGATGGATACTTGAGAGGCTGGAAATAATATTCCACAGGGCTTAAATGATGTGGGTACCACAACTCATACCAGGCATCTGGGCTCCAAGGCACTGGAAATGCAGTCCTCCCACTGCAGCATTTCAGTAGGGAGAGTCCAGGTCCATTTTTGGGGACAGAGCCTAGAAGCTGGCTACTTAGTGATAACTTCTGTGCTGTTCCTCTGGCTTCCAGCTCAGAAAGTCCAAATCTGATTCTACATCATTAAACATTCCAACTTCTGTTTCCTTTGCAAAGAAACAGCTATAGAACAAAGTAATTTAATTTAATTACAATCTTTTTTAATTAAGCAACTCTGTAAGTGCTCAGCTATAGTGGTGAGAGCTCTAATCCCACATCTCAGCATTAGAGGGAGTCCTACTCCCGTTCAACTGTCTTTGCAGAGAGCAGGGAGAAAGTTGGAAGCAATGAGAACATTAGTGGACTGCATCCCAGCATTCAGTCGGCAGTACTAGATAAATGAACAAGAAAAAACCCCAATAACATATTTCATGCTCTGCAGTGGACTCACAGCACACAGCAGCATAAAAATCTGGTCCCTCTCCTCATTTCAAGCATTAGCGTTCCTGCTCTAAGCAGCCCTCTCTGAGCTGCAACACTTCAAAGATTCAAGCAGATACTCAGGTTCAGTGACCTTGGAGATCCAAAAGTGTACATCAGCCTTTCAAGTAGTGAGTTTTTATGTCAACGGGCTTGGAGAAATCCAAGACATGGGCAGACAGAGAGGAGTCACCCATCTCTTTGGTTCTTGGATGTTATGGTGATGACTGACGAATACAGAAACCCTTAAATAAATGGGCAGATGACTTCAGTGACATCATATTCCTAAGTACTACAGCAACAGAGGCAAGGAAAGCAGCCAGGCAGACAGGAGACAATCCAGTCATACTCTATCTGCACACTGCAGCGTGAGTCACATTAACTTTTTCAATACAGATCCTTTAGTGAGGTACCTGGGCAGCTGCTGAAGGCATGAGCAGATTCAACCAAGGCAAGTATTGCTGTAAACATCAGCAGGCCATAAAGACTGCTGCACATGCAAGAGTCTGCACCAGATCTTGACTTCAGGGCTTGGGTTGAAGAGCCCAGACTCCTAGATCCTCGGAAATATTCCTTTCAGCATTATTTACCAATCTGACCCTTTTCTTTACTTTTCCTTTTTATTTGAGCTTTGCATACCCTGGAAACGGCCTTACATTTTGCAGTGCTCCATTCCCAGCAAGAGAAGGTAATAGGAGCCCGGTTAAGAAACTGTTCCTGTTACTATTCTCTACTCCACTATCGTATGAGTGGCTCTGCAGTCAATAACTGGGCAAGAACAGCTTCTTAAAACCAATTTTGAAACAACAGCAGCAGCAACAACAACAAGAAAACATCTCTGATAAGGACACTACAAGCTCTTTGATAGGAGAGCTCTGAATTCGTTTAAAGAAACGTGTCCCCAAGCTCCTGAGCAGCTTATCTGTTTGAGCATCAACTAATGTGATAACAGAAAACAGGACAAAGTTAAGGTGAGGAAGAATAAAAAGAGCAGCTAGTTTCATCTTCTGTTTGGGACACTGGGAAAATCCACACTGAAAGAACGATATGCTACACCCCCTGAAACAAATATTTCAGAAATACACAGATTTCTAGCATTTTCTTACTTTTAGTTTAAAAAGTGGTAGTTTGGTACAGAGTTACAGTCTAAAGATATCTCATTTTTATACTTCTTCATGTATTTAAATGATCTTCTGATTTGGGGTGACTTTGGTCAGCAGCAGATAACTTTAATAGTCTTGATACTCTGTTATCAGAGTTTTAACACTTTCATACAGTTAAATACTATCACACATGCCCACTGTATTTCTAAATCAGTTTTCCTACAACTTCTTATATATTATGTCAATCATCCTTCTTGGAATAAAAGGCCCATCCTCTCCTGCTGGTGTCTAATAGGGTATTCAATTGTATTTTGGAGCCAGGCTCTGGTTTCCAGTTTGCCCACAGTGACAATTCCTTCCCTGTGCCTTCTGATTTGACACTGCTGGGATACAACCCCTCTAGTGTGGCTACTGGGGCTTAATATCTCGGATAAACATTCAAATGGAGCAATGCTGCTGATCTGCCTCTTCTCTAGAACCACATAACTCTAGACCCAGCGCAGGAGGAAACCACCTCTTCTGAACATCACCCTCATGACCATCCAAGGAACCCTGACTAGTGCCACCATAGGTATTAACTAGCTTTCCGGTGCATAATATATGAAGCTTGTCCTCTATAAACTAGTATTCTAAGGAAAATTTAAGGGGTATATCTGACTTCAAAGAATTCGTTTTGGTTTGGGTGCTGGATGACTCTGAAATGTGTGGGAACTGATTCTCCATTGCCAAAGAGCTTCAGCCAGGCTAAGCACAACCATCGGATAGGAAATACCCAGTAAGAGAAAGTATTCTGCCCTTATCCAGCACTCAACCTGGCGTGTTCCAGACAGCAATGCCATATGGAATTTACTGGGGAATTTGGTGCCTTCCAAGGTCTGAAACTGCAGGGTTTTCTTAAAAATGGGAGCACTTCCAAGTTCATTCTGTTAACTCAAGTTTTAACTGCCCTAGAGAGAGGGCAGGGTATGGTGCAGTCTTACTCTTCTGTGCATCTTCTCTCAGTGCTGATGACACATCACTTAGACTGATGGGGCTATGCACTTTCTGCTATTTTTAGGCTCCTGCAAACCTAAAGATGGGATAAACAACACTACCCAAGCTGGATAAAACAAAGTAACACTGAACAGAATAGGTCGCATGAGGAAATTGTGTGGGAAGCTGATTTCTATCATCTATTTCCTTAATTTAAAATACACAAGAGAATATTCTGTCCATCAGAGCAGCTGTCATGCACAAAGGTGGGCACTTGAACAGACGGCTGATATACAGTAATACTACCTCCTTTTTTGGCAATCCAAAGGAGTCAGTATGGAATTTGATTGCCTACTTAAAGCACTAAAAAAGGCTAAATGCTACTGAAGAATCACACAAATATTGCACCCCACTATGAGAAAGAAAAGTGGATAGTAGGGAGAAACCAGGCATTGGTGAGACTGTGTCTAGTATTCTTTTACCCAGGAATATCTATATACATTTGACTCAACACCAAGTGCTGCAAGTTTTCCCAACTGTTTTCAACTTTAAGTCAGAGAAGTGATGAAAATGAAGGTGGAAGGTAGATTACTATTTAGCTCTCGTTATGTCAAGCTTAACTGTCTTCTAATAAATGAATGGTAAGAAAATACTTACTATTACCAACTTTCCTGTAGTTTAAACAGTAGGATGTGCCTACAAGAAAGCCTGGCATTTTTGTTTAGTTCAACAAAGGAAGAAATATTCTGGAATAGAGGAGTAAGAGTTGGTTCCCTCTGGATGACTGGGGCACCCACACCAAGCAGGACCCCTCTCGCTCAGCTACAGCAGCTGTGGGGAGACTGAAGCACCATACAAGGATGATCTCCTATGCTGCTGCTGCTTCTCCAAGAATACAAACCAGCTGTTTTCCTACCTCTGCTGCTCCTAAGATGGTATTTTAACAACCAGGCTATTCAATATAATGTGGGAGAGAGGATTAAATCATCATTCTTTTTTATGCTTCACTCCATGTTTTGCTGTGCTTTTCCAATCAATCTATGAAGTGTTTGTTTTTATCTCTGGCTGCAATTAAACCTACAGGAAACATGTGGTAAACGTAACCTCCCCATGGGGAATATTACTCTGCAAGCCACTGACTAACCACTAGATAAAACACCTAAATGACATGAGCATCAATTTTTCACAAAGCAAGACTAAGATGAAGATCTCACGGTAATAACGTTAATTACACTTGGTGGATAAAATGAGGAGAAAAACACCCAGAGAATTCAGTGAGGGATGCTAAGATCTGTAATGCTTAAATAGCTAAATGCAATTAAAAGACTCACTCTTTAGTCATCAGCACTTTTGCAGCTCAACCGTAGGACAAAAGCACTGGAGCCAGAGCACTGTGACAAGAGAACAGATTTCTGCTTTGCTCTCCAGTTGACAATCCTTTATCTGGGGGATGGTTGACATTTAATGTTTTTAAAATAAGCCTGGCAAAACCGGACAATCAGATGAGTGTAACAGTTAGTAGCTGTTTCCTAAAGCAATCATTTATCTCATCAGGTCAT